>NC_135482.1:192335807-194855807 GCF_052094955.1 Ictidomys tridecemlineatus
GACAGGAGCACAGATTCAGCTTCAAGAAGGAGCTTAGCTGAGTAACCAACCCTCAAGGGCAGACCTGGCAACAGAGATCCAGACTCAACAATGGCGCGGGGGGAACTAGGTTCAGAGACTTGATCAATTAGCACAGCCTGGTGCTCATTTGTTCTTTCTTTTTGCTCTCTTTCCAGTGTTATAGATTACCAGAACATGAAATTAATCCAGAATGCTTCCTAAAAATATGGTGAATTTAGTATCCCCAAAACTCCAAAGAGAGAAAACACCAAGGTAACACCAGATACAGCATCGTAATGCAAGAAAGCACAGGAAACTCTTCAAATTTCTCAAAATAAGATGAGATAGCATTAGTTACACATAAACAAGAGCTTAAGTGATTGGTTTATGGAGCAAATACTAATATACCGAAGGTGACCTCCATTTCCATATTAATGAGCCTCATTGAGGCCACAGAGGACCAACATGGGTTGTCAATGCTAAATGACATTCCTGGATAAAGCTTAAGGGTTAAATTGTTGCATACTTAGTGAAAGTTTATGGTAAGGGAAGGTAACCATCTCCTGACCACACTCAGTAAGGATACTTACTTGCCTTTGTTTGGGATCACAGCACAAAAATCAATCAATCAGCCAATCAATAAAAATTAATCAGAATCGTGAATTCCTGGCTGTGAATTAGAGAACTGTTCTTATGCAGATTGCCACCTATGAAATCCAAACACTATCAGGTGATTGTTTATTTTAAAGTGATTATTTTAAAGTGGTTCCATTTGGGTGGTGCCATTGGCAGTTTGGGAGAAAGTAACATATTTTCTTGCTAGGCATGCACGTTTAAGCCAGTCTTTAAAGAATTCTCACCGACCACAAATTGAAAAACACATAAAAAAAAAGGTCACCCTTAGATTTCTCAGAAGAAACAAGAAGCTAAATTAAATTCAGCAATTTAGCTATCCAAAGAATGCCCTTGGAGTACAAATACAAATAATAACAGGAAATGATTTGATAATGTTTATGTAAATTAAAACTATTTCAATATCTGAGGGAAAAGAAAAGTTAAACACAACCAGTTATATTTGATACTAAGAACTGCATAGAGATTCTAGAAATTAAGCACAGAATATAATATTCAGATTCTAAAGACTAATGATTGGTCAAGACACAGTTGAAGAAGGCATCAGTGAGTAGAGAAGTTCAAAATGAATTGTTTGGGCAATAGTATGGAAATCCAGAAGTAAACTTATAAAGGAAAGTTGCACAGGAAGTGAAAGTAACACACATTTAATTGGGGCTTACAAGATTATAGAAGTTATTGATGAGAATATTTATTATAATTTCCTCAGATTAATATAAGAAACCAAACTTCAGATTCAGAAATTTCAACAAATCTTAAGATAAATAAAAAGGAAATTTGTAGTGATACTAAGGGAAAACCTAGACACCTCAAAGAATATTGAAGGAGAGAGAGAGAATGATTTGGATTGAGAGGAAATCTTCATAGTAGTTTAAGAGGAAAAGACAGATCACCTGCACAGAAATAACAGTAATGCAAATAACTGACTTCTCAACAAAACCCATGGATGTCAGAATCATATAATAAAGCAATGTTTTCCAAGGTAAATGCATAAAATAATTGTCAATTGAGAATTACATGCTTAATAAATTGTCTTTTGCTGAAAAAAAATAAATCAAAGCCAGCATAAATGAGACCATTTAACTTTAACAGATCAACCACAGTAATTTATAAATATTGTACTATAGGAGGAAGACAATCCCTGTGAAAAAGTTGAGTTGCAGAAAGAAATGGTGAGAGAAATAAACAACAAACATGTGGAAAATTTTAATAAAATATTGACTATATATAAAATAATAAAATACAGTTTATGCCATAAAAACAAAACAGATTAAGAGTTCAATTATTTTAATGGCCTGTGTGGTTAGGAGAAGCTGAAGATACTACTTTGCTTTTTATTTTGTAATGTTAGATACCTTTGATAAAATATAGAAAAATATTTGAACAATATGTAGCATATATCAAAATGAAAGAAAATTTGAATTTGGCAGAGGACACTTTAACCAATGCAAGATAAATTAAGAAATAAAGATTTCCAGAGGGGAAATCCCATGTGGTAAAATGGTAAACTTATATGTAAATAGAACCATAATCACAATAAATGTTAATGGACAAAATTCTCCTGTTAATGTCAAAATTTTTCAGAATAGATTAAAATTAAGGAAAGTGTGCTTATAAATACTTATAAGAGACACACAAAAAACTTAGCAAAGGAAATGGGAAAGAACATGTTAACTTCATGAACCTGTTATAGCTATATCACCATCATATAAAGTGGATTTTTAGGCACAAATTATTATAAAATATAAAAATGATACTTAGTCTTTAAGGTTGAAGTCCTCCAGGAAGAGCTAACAGTTCTGAATTTGATTTATACTAATAATACAGATTTATAATTTATAAGAAAAATAGCAAGTGCAGAATTACAAGGAGAAATGAGAAAATCTGGCATCAGTGTAGGAGATCTTTAACATATTTAGTGATTTTTAAATCAGATGAATGAACAATTATAATAGATTTGACAACAAATTTCAGTAGACTCTAATGTTAAGTTAAGATCAATGTTTTGTTAAGATCAATGGATTCTCTTTAATCAAATCTATGGCTGAATTAACTAGAAATCAGTCCCAGGGGTCAAAAGTAAAAGCCCAGATGTTTGGAGAGTTGAAATGAGACAAAATTAAACAAAATTAATTATTGTAAACATATTAAGATTGAAGTAAAAATCAGACTATGTGCTTATTTATCTTTATATTTTCATGCTTATGTATATACGTATTTATTATCAATGAAAGTCCTTAGGCAATCTATTTATATGGGTTATTTTCTAATGTCCATTCCTACCCTTTTGGATTCTGTTATTAATTCCTTTTTGAAGATGAGAAAGCAAAAGTTCTTCGGCACTGATTCAGTCGCCTAAATGGACACCAGTGTTTACGTGGGAAGGGCACTTAGCCTCCTGGTTTTTCACGATTCTTTTCCCCACTTTAAATATCTTTTTTCCCTTCTATCCTTCCAGCTTCCTCAGAGGGCCAACTCTCATTCTCCTTCATTATCCCCAGCTGCCCTCTCCTTCTGATCTAAGCTAATTAGTCTAGTTGAAAGAGACCTTTGCATGCACCGTCTCCCATGGGCAGCTGGGCCTAGGAGGAGGACCAGGGGTCCCCACCCGTAGAACAAACAGTCTTCTCCTCTGCTCCCTCAGTTCTCTGACCAGGGGTGAGTCATTCAAGTACCATTCCTCAGTGACAGAAAAGAAATATGAGCACTTTCTTTTCTGGGATGTTGCGATTGGATTGTGTAGGTAAAGTACTAATTTATAACAAGACTCTGCCAACTATTTTTGTCAAAAGATAAGTTTTTAAAAATTCACAAGGGGGGGCCCTGAGTTTGAAAGCTGATGTCATTGCTTGTTGGATGTGTCTCATTTTGGAATTACCTAAATTTCAAAACCCAAATGTCCTTTATTTCTAAAATGGGAACATACCCTCACTCTTGTGCTTAGGATAAATGAGAAACAATGTATGACAAATTAGAGCTAGTCTCGCCGTTGTTTCATTGTGTGCTGTACTTGTTGGTTAAAAAGGGGGCTTGACAACCAAACTGATGAAAATGTGTACTGACATAATTTCAGCATGTGTATTTTATTCTATATGTGGATAAGAAAATAGAATCTTAAAAAAAGTTCACTTTGTATATTTCCAATGGAATAAATCAATGGGAGAATAAAAAATATCTGTCCTTTCAAATGGACTCTGATTTGTTTTTTTCAACCTGCTTCCCAGGACAAGTAATCCTCACCCAGTGACTTCAGGAGGGCTGTGCAGCGCAGGCATTAGTTCTTAGGCGTTAGGAGCATGGATACCTGAAACCACCTCATTTGCAGTTGTCAAATATCACTAAGACCAACTCTCATGATTTAAAGTGATTAACTCCACTCTCTCCTGATAGGATCAGTAAATGAAAAGTGCAAACGTGCTACTTACTGCCTCTGGGTAGACTTGTGCTCTAACATTAAACCGTGAAGTCAGGTATTTTCAGCATTTCATCATTTTACTAGCCATCTTGTTTATGCCATTGCTATGTGCTGTCATTGAACGTAGAGCCAACCGTCAGGAAAATGTAATACTTTTGCATTTTATCAAAGAACGTATTAAAATTTTAAACAAACCCCTCTTAAGTTGACAATATGAGTTTAAATTGTAGGAGTTAAATGATCGAATTACACGGCCCATGTATCAGGAAGTGCAGGTTACGGTTCCACAGGTATCCCAGTCTAGGTTACTAATGAAGCAATTTGCTCTGCGTCCAGTTCCATTTCACTAGCTGTCATCCGCGATTAAAGCATGCCCAGGAAGGGTCACTGTGGATTAGCACCCTGTCTTTGCTGAGATCCCCACTTAAAGGAGAAGGATTTTTATTTCAGGTCTGGGTGATGCCACAGGTGAAACTCATTCAACAGGAGGTTTTCCAAATGTTTTTCTTGGGCAGTTATCATTGAAGGAGACAAAGGCAGGAACATCCCCAGTTGAAACAACCTTTATAAGGCTCAGAAACTTCATTAATGCTGGACAGGGCACATCGCTCACTAAGCAAGCTCCAGAGCCAGATAAAGCAGATCAGGCAAACAACAGAATACAATAATAAGGCTCAAGTAAACCTGGGAGTTTAAAGGCACATTTAATACTGACAGGAAAGAACCACAGTGAGACCACGCATCTGTTTTCTTCAGAGCCTGCAGGATCCTCCAGGACAGTTCTTCTTCCTTAAGAAACTCATTCTTATATCTCTGTGTCTTCTTGCTCTCTCCTTCTTCTTTGCAAACATATCTCTTTCTGTGTGTCTATTTTAGAACAAGATAGTGAAAAGGACAACATATCCCACAATGAGACACCCACCTGATGAAACATGACATTACCAACAAATGGAAATGAAAGATTAATTTAAATGAAAGATTTATTTAGTCCTATACCAAATTTCTATCTTCTCTAAAGTGAATTTGGTATTCTTATACTCTCTATAATATCATTAACAGAACTTCATGCTCATCACTATTTGTGTTTTTAAATTTAAAAATAAAAGTGCATAATGGTATTATGGTACATGAAAAACCTTGCACTATTTAAAATAACCCATATGTAAGAGTTCATAGCATAGAATTCTTGCTCACATGCAGAATCATGCCTTCATATAACAAATACTTATTGGTTACTTAATATGTTACAAACATAGCTTATAAGTCACTACAGTGTAGCTTTATTTGCTAGTAATTTAGCCAGACTTGCTCATTACAAAATGATATTTTTTTTAAAAAAAAGTAGAAGCAAATTAGATTTTTTAAAATTTGAAGTTTATTATCAACCTGGACAATATCTTCTGGAAGAACCAAATGTATTTTTTTCTAATAGAATTTGTTGAGTTGAATGGTCTGGTTTCTTTTGAGAAGTATCACATCAATCTTTGGAACACAGTGATAGCCTAAGGAAGGAGTGGTGATATGAACCCTGCTAACTGGTTAGAAAATCAATTTGGAGAGGTTCATAGACCATTAGAAAAATTTCATTGTAATCCAGTCCCAAGAAATAAGGAACAAATCAAGTGGCTGAGGCAGCAATCTACTATATGTATGTGTATATATGTAATACTTATTGAACACTTGCTAGGTTCTGTACACTGACCCAAACCCTCTACACTAATTACCTCACTTGTATAGAAACTAAACCTGGTAGTCTCTATTGATTTTACCAAATTGCAAAGCAGAAACAAATCTCAGAGTAACTTCAATCAGGGGAACCAAATCTCAATCCCAGAGTGAGTGATAACAACAACCATGCTTGCTTTCCTGGAGCCCACCTCTAATCCAAGAGGCAGATTTACAAACATTTCCATGTTCTTTGCAGAGCACCTGCAGCCACTAATCAGGGACATGTATCCACAACACTAGGAAGGAAGTAGGAGCTGATTTGGTTTTCAGTTGCAGGTGCACAAATAGAAATTAGGCTTAAAATTTTCAATTTGAAAATTAAGAGCATATATAGGGTGATATATAGAGTGAGATATAGGTTCATTCCTCTGTGTGTGCTTGTTTACACATGTCTCTGTCTTTCTGGTTAGTGGCTTTCCTTAGTGTCTGTTAGTAATTATTGTATTCAAGTTTAGGTACTACATATTTTATTGTAATACTGGTCAGGGATGCCTTTATTTTAAATATCAGTGATCAGAATAAACCAATGTTTAATACCTGCACCTGTTAATATCTGAGCATCATGCTTATTAGGTCTATCTTTTCCTCCAGAGTAGAGTTTAAACCTGTTATCAGCAGTTTACCATTCCTTGGACTATAGGTGAACTTTCTATTATAGAGAAACAGGAGACTGCGGTGCCTCTCACAAGATGAACAACTTTCCTAGGAATGAACCATAAAATGTATTAACTTTCAATCAAGTATTTTCTTCCTTATCCCATCCTCAGATCCCATGGTGTGAAAAGGCTGGCTTCTGCATTTCCCTGGGAAGTTTCTGGAGGCATGCCTTGGGCTTAACTTCCTGTCACTTACTAAGTTATTTGGCTGTTTTCAGTGCCCAAAACTTTGCAGTGATTGTTTTCTCCATTTTTTTTTTGTCCTTGTAGGTATTCTACTTTTTTTAAAGCCCTTTATTCTATTTTTAGCAGAGTTTTTAATACTTGACAGAGTATTCTTGTGCTACCTATCTTTGTAACCAGTAGAGATAATAGAAAACAACAAAGTGCAGAATAGAATCTGCTGTGGCCTCCTTTCCAGTAAAATCAGACAAGGGCGAATAGAGAAATTGAGACCTAAGGAAAATATATTCATTTCTGCGTGACACACATATTGCATTTTTGACCCTAAACATTTTCCTTCTCATATTGGAGTGCCTATGTAATTTTGTTGCAAACTATATAAACAGGACAGAATGGAAAATATGCTGATGTGAACAGAGTGGGAAGACAGAGACTCATTCTCACCCGCTGAATCCATGAGCCAGGCTGGTCTGCTGCTGTGTGATGAACCAGGCCAAGGACAACGAGGACGAGGGGCCACACAGGGTCAGGAGAAAAGCCTCAGGGGTGTTTCCAATTGGAAATGCTGCTACTGTCACAGTGTGGAGGTCACAGTAGGAAGGCAGGGCATCTAAGGAGGCCCATGATGACCTGGAGGTCGCAGCTCTGATAACACTGGGATGTGGAATCAAGGTCTGGCAAGGACAAAAGTGAGATCCATATCAGATCTGTAATTAAGAATCTGCAGGAAGACAAGCTGCTGACTTCAGCATGGGCTAGACACAAATGCTCGCAGCACAGTCCTCTGAAAATCTGAAACAAGGGAAGGACTCTCATTCTGAATGGGAATGCAAAGACAAAGTACCTTCCAACTAATAAACTTGGGTTCTTACAAATTGCACCAAAGGGATCATGGCAATTAGTTCAGGGGTTCAGTCACTATGAATCTGACTTATTCCACTTATGAAAGATAACAAGGCTGTGCCTGGTGACTAGCAGAGCATGTGTGCTCATTTAGGGACGAATGGAAAAGTCTAATCTGACCCTAAACCATTAAGCTCTAGTGCTTAAGAATAGGGTTGGTGCCAGGTTTCAGGAGGCTGGGTTCATGGACTGGAATTATGGAGCTTAGTGGTAGAAATTATGAGGGTTAGAGTCAAGGAAATTGTCTACTTTCCCTGTACCTGGAAATGCCCTTCACTGTTACCTGTGCCTTTACCTATCATGTGTCACTTCAGTTATTATTATGTAGAGCTCCAGGAGGGATTGCATCATTTTATAAGATGTAGGGTGGAAGTGCCTCTGGATCAGAAAGAAGTGCCCCAAGCTGGCACAGTCTCAATCCTTAGGCTGCAAAAGTCATTTTCAAAGCAACTAGAATTTTTATGATAAGACACAAACAAATGTCTGCCTCTTCGAGAAGAATGAAATAGGCTCTACACGTTTTTCTCCTGTTTTCTATATATCAAACAGACCACCCAATCTGTTTGTTTGTCTCTTTAAAACTTTTTCTTAATGATGAGGGAGCCTTCATCTGCATTTCTCTGGCTGATTTTTTGAGAAAGATCCCCATCATCTTCCTTATGTGTTACTTCAAATGACTTCTGTCTCAGCTCAGCATTTCTAACTCATGAGCGCCATGTATCTGAAAGCTAAACATAACTATGATGCTCTTCCAAGGCTAAAGATGCTTTAGTGGCTGACCACACAACGAATCTACCCTCCACAGCATGTCACATGGAATATCTCCTAATCTGCTTCATGTCTTTCTTAACTTTCCCAACCGATTCTAGTCCTACAATGTCTTTAGAGTCCATGAAGAGCCATTGCTCTTGAGAACCCTCAAGGCTTTGCCTCTTCTTACTCCTCCGTTCTCCACCTTTGCCACCATTTTTCCATCCCTGGGATCAGCAGGCAAGTTCCTCTACAGGGAGGATCTGGTATGAGTTGGGAGGATGGGGAGGATGCAAGGCTGGGAAGCCCATCTGCTCCTGCACCACCTAGTGAGCAGTATGTTGGATATCTGTACTTGACGAATTTTTCTTTCTTTCATTTTTTATGTTAATTAGGTTTGTTTGATTTTGTTGCCAGGAATCTCTTAGCAAGGTAAAAATGATCCCAAACACTGTGGCATGCCTTCCAAACAGGTCACCCTTTCAACAAAAGAATTCCTTGAGTGTTTTGGTTAGGTTCTTCCACTTAGGACTCTAAACTTTGTATTGAGCACAAGTAAAATAAGCTGGGTTTTCTTTCTTTTTTCTTTTTCTTTTTCTTTTTTGGCTAAAATATTGCATCTGCCAGATCTAGAAGAGACTTGTCTCCCAGCATCTAAATTCCCTGTGTCACAGCCAAGATAGATGAGATGTGAGTTTGGGTGAAATAAAAAGTTACTGCAATAGATAAACTCAAAGTAAAAACAGTGACATAAAAGTGTATTGAGTTACTCAGTAATTTCTGGGGAAAGTTAAGGATAGTGTTGAAGTGGAGGTATTGGAGATGCACTGGCAGATTATTATGCAAAGAACAACATTTAGATTGCTGTTAAGATGTGTGTAATATACTCTTTATTTCATGCCATATATAAAGGATGAAGCTCAGGATGCAGATGCTTGTCAATGGCCTCATCTATAGGCAAATTTTTAGGATCAATTTCACTGAGCACATGAAAGGTCATAGCTGAGTTGTGAAAAGAGTAGAAGTACAATAGTCCATGAATCACAACTGTGACAGGAAACATAAGGGGCTTTAAGAGCTGGGCCACTTCTTTTGTTAGATCAAGAAAGATCTGAGCTTTTCTTTCCAGTCCCCATGACATCTGAGGTCCCCAGCGGACCGGTCCGGTCCTTTCCTGTCTGTCCTGCTGAAATGCACAGTACTCAGCTCCTTAGGCTCTGAAATGCCCTCATCAGATGGGTGTTCCAGAGAGCATGGGGCAGTGCAGACAGAGCAAGTCCACCTGGAGCACTTTTATTTGCGGGAAGCCTCTTCATTGACATTTGTCACTGCTCTCTGGGACAGTGTTAAAGACAAATATTTTAAAACTGAATTTTAATGATGTTCACTAAAGTTCTTACCATACAACCATGCACATCTTTTTGTTGCCTTGCAAAACACTTATCCTGGAAGAATTTGAATAACTATATAGTTTGTGCATTAGAACTGACAATAAATAAGTAAAAATAGAAATGGCAAGGTGACCAAGGGACCACCCTTGCATGTTCTGCACACCAGTGTTCCAGGTTCTGCTGTGCAGTGTACTCCACCTGAGGAACATTAGATGATGTGAACCTTTATACCTAGAGGTGCGATGGAAAATTTATATTGTATGTGCAATAGAACTTCAATCCAGTTCACTAAAAGGAGCTGATAGCTGGAGGTCAGAAATCCCTCAGGAAGGTACTGAAGGTTGATAAACAGACTTGGCAGAAAGCACAACCTGAGCGTCTCCAGGAGAGTCCTGAAAACTCTCAGTGAGCTCCTGAAGGAGAGACTGAGTGCATGCTGAGCTCAAAGGCTGCACCTGGCATGTTGGGTCCCAAGGGAGGATCTGAGGAAGGACTTTTGATAAGCCATTGTTCCTCTGTGAAGTACAGATTTGGTTTCTCCCCAAGCCAGACATCAGGCAGGCAGAGAAAATAGAAGCTGGAAAGGAAAAAGAAAATTAAACAAGTCATTAGATAATATTAACTACTTCAAATGGTCGAAGAGTTATTTAGGAAGATCAAATGAAATTTTGCATGTGCATTGACATAGAACATTATACTCTCAATCACTTAGAACTGGCCAATAGGCTAAATAGATGGGGAGGAATAGGAGATTATTTCTACCACACCCTAAGTTGATCCCTTCTCTTGGATTAGGTGTGATCAATAGGTAGTGGCTGCTCTTGGTGCCCTGTCCTGACCAACTGGCTAAACTAGCACTTTATCCTCCCAGTTGTCACCAGAGAGAGAGCTGCTAACTACCCCTTTTCTCCAGAGGTGTCACCCAGGGGGTGATGGGGTCTAGCTGCCTCTGGGGTGACTTTCAGACAAGGGAGCATGGACTGATACAGGTTTAGCATAGCACTCCTTTTATTGCAGATGGAAACAATGCTGCAGTGCAACTCATCCTAGAGAACTCTGTGAACAGGCCCACCTTGACTCCCTCGATAAATCTCAGGCTTGCAATCTCAAATCCCTGCCTTAGGAACTGCTGTCTAGAAATCTTAAGTCACAGTTACCTCATAGTTTATTGATAGAGAGACAGAGAGGTGGCAGAGAGACATCAGTGTCTTCGATGAATTGAGGATACATTTATTCCCAACTCCTCCTATTTTTCCTTTGGAAATAGCTTTAATTAAACAAGCAAACAAACAGTGAAACAAAGCCCTGCTCAGTTGGAAAAACTTGTAATGAGACCTGAAGGAACAATTAGACATATGTTACAAGAGACCTGGGATTTTTTAGAAGATAGTCTGGATCTATGTGAAGGAGAACAGGACTAGACTTGGGAATAGACACTGCAGCCGGACAGCCTTGAGCAGGTAGCAGAACACAGGAGATTTTCCCACTGTCACCATCTCAGCAAGAAAGCAGTGGAGCACAACTCAGAGAGGAGTCAGGAAGGGATCCCCAGGAGCACCGAGCATCTAATGAGATGCATCTTGCTCAAAGCACAGGCCGCCATCAGAGGTGCTGCCGAAGACCTGGGCAACCACGTGAGCCACCCGGAGAGCCTGAGAGGGGAGTGCCAGGAAGAGTAAATGCAATATAATGGGATTGTGATGAGCTTAAGATGATTCAGTTCACATGATTCAGTACAAATTCACAACATTCCGTACAAATGTTGCCTCTTCACACCAAAAACATACCTGAGAGACTTGTGAGGTTAAGTCGCCCAAGGAAGATGCAATGGAGATAAAACACATTTAAAAAGGAGGCTGCCACCTATGGCGTATTTCTTTTGTCCAAAGTGGTTAATCCATAGCTACCCATTTGGAAACTAAGAAGCAAAAAAATTGAAATTTAATAAAAACAAAAAACGGACATACATACACACATGCATATATAAAGAAAAAAAAAGGATGAATATCCTACTATATTAAGAGAGGAAAAAAAGAGAGAAAGACATGAAAATTAAACACAAGCAGGATCATTAATTGAATCCAGAATTGATGAAACAAATAAACCAAACTAAATCCATTAAAGGTCAGCACCGGGCCACCTGGAGAACAACAAATAGGCTCTCAGTGTCAGCTAATAGCATAAAATTAACCTTAGGTGTTCTAAATGTGACCATCGTAAAGTAGATATAGTTAGCATTTCTTATTCCTAAGGGACACACAACTGATGTATTTAGGCATGACGTGTCATTGTGCTTGCAGATAATTCTCAAATGTGTTATCAAAATCAAAGAAAATGTGCATATAGAAAGTAAAAATCAAAGTAGCAAAATGCTAAAAATTGCTCCATCTAGGGGGACAAAAGTAAGGGGGTTCGTTGTATCATTCTTATAATACTGTGTAGCATTCAGATTTATCATTATTACCTCTTGTGAGAAAATTCATGGGTGATTTGGATAAATAAAATTTTACTCAGTTATTTCATTAAAAAGCCAACTTCATGGAAAGTGGGAATTTGAGTCCCAGGCCTGGTGTGAGCCATGTAGATGGCAGAACAGCTTCAGCAGGCGGCTTTCCCATGCAGAGGGGAAGAGGGGCAAGGTGGGTGGGAGTCACTGATGAAATGCGGTGACTAGGTGACAGAGGGATGGTGGTGACCATGTCAGCCACCAAACTCCACACAGCGAACCAGCCCTGGGAGAGAAGAACCAGGGCAGAGCAAAGGCACCAGGCAGGCCCCGCTGACCTGCTCTAAAGGATAAACTCAGGAGCAGCGGCAAGGAGACCCCGAGGCCTCGTGAACTCATATGCAGAGGTCAGGCTGGGTACTGGACCCCACTGCAGTCCTAGTGCTAAGGCTTTCAGCAAAACAGGGAGCAGCTTGGGTTCTGAATACACAGCGGGAGGGGATTCCTCCGTGATGTGTCCATGTGTCTGGAGAAAACTCGGATCACAGGGCTGTGTGGCAATGACCATGTATGATGGGACAAGGATCTGAAGGCCATCCTCTGAGAGAGAGTACAGTGGTCTCCACAGGGACCATGTGGATACGGAGCAAGACAGAGAATATGGGTCTGGTATTTGACTTTAAATTTCTTTGAAATTTTAAGTTGAGATCTTAAACGTGGAATTTGATGGACCAGGTCAATAGGAACTAGTCTTAGAGCTCTAAATTCTCCTTCAGAATTTGCTAAGAGTAGACAGAGCTTTATTTTTAACTTGGTCTATATCTGTGACATCAGTTGACCTTTACATTATCCTTTTGTTTAATGTGGTAAAATATATTGGGCAGGTAGATTGGTCTTACTTTGGGACAGAAATTAGAGTAAATCTTTGGTCTCTGGGTAAAGTAAATTAGTGTTTTGCTCAGATCAATTTCATGATAGTAGGCCACTGGTGGTTCAAAGAGAAAAACTGCCTACAACGTTAAATTCAAAGAAGAGTTGAAGTATTTTTTTTTCCTGTGAAAAACTATTTATTGTCCCATTTAAAAGAAGATGCTGTAGATATTCATTTCTCCAGCTTTATCATACTTGTTCCTTCAAATACGCGTATGCACAGCCAGGTACCTGCAAGGTTATGGCTCAGCTCTTTAACGGATCAGGCCCAGGCCATCACTTTCCCCACAGCCATACTCACTCCATGGGTCTACACAAGGCTCTCCTAGTGGCAGAGCCTGCTGGGGCAGTTGCAGCAGAGATTTGCTCTGGGACCATGAAGCCAGAACAATTGGTTCCGTTCTGGCCCACTTTGGTTCAGAACATCATGTCTATTGCAGTGGAACTTTCTGGATGGGGAAGCTGAGAGATGGTCTGCTTGATGAAAATAAATGAATACAAAGTTCAAGGATAAATAATTAGTAAATAATTTTTAAAAATCTGGGCTCCAGATTGAAAGAAATCTGTCAACAGCAAAATAAATTCCAGTTGCCTGTTTCTTCCTGATAATCCAACAGCCCTGAATGTTAAGATTGTTTGCTACCTAAATCTTTGATGGGGGGGGCGGCTCCTTGGTGGTTTTGATGAATTTGCAATGATCCAGAGGAGTTCAAATACTTCTCTTAGAATTGACCTTTGGCTCAGATTATACTTCAACTGTCCTGCAATGAGATCAGGGGATGTGAATTCAAGCTGTGATAGTCCTTTGCAGGTCTCTTGGTATATGTTTGCTTTCAAGGTTCTTAGTGTCCTGCCCAGATGAGCATAGCACCTGGCTGGCTTAGTGGAGCCTGTACAGTCTATTTCAGTATACAGAAAAAGCATATCTTAAGAAAATTGCCTATGTGCACACTCCTCACATTTTAGTAGAAGGGGAAGAGTAGCTCATATTAATCTATCTGATTGATAGGTGCAGGAGAACAAGCCCTCTGTGTCTCAGTCCTAATGTTATTTCAGATCAACTTGGTACAGAAATTGTGCTTTTCCATGTGTTTTCCCCTTGTTATACTAAGTCAGTAATAATGACAACCTGTCTCTTCCTGGGTCTCCCATGTTTCTCTGTTTTTAAATTGGTTCTGAACTTGGAAAGAAAGAGGGAGGTTTTGACATTCCAAGATCTTAACCCAAGGATTGCAGCATCTCTGTGAGGTTCCTCTCATCTCTCCAGCCAACATCTTCAACAAAGCTATGTAATGTGTGTGTTGTGGGCTTGGGAATGTCAGTGGTCGGATTTGGGGATGACTGTAGGAGGAAGACATGGACATCTCTGGAGACCACAGACTGACTGAGGAGACGACGTGGCTTTCTGAACAGGGATAAGAAAGATGGGAAAAAATCTGAGATTTCAAATGGGGCAAAGGTGGACATGGTCCCAGCACTACTCTTTGGTGAATGAGTTTCTTTTGGGTCAAGTGACATCATCAGAGGTATTTGAACTTGACTGCTGTTTCCCTTACCCTTCATAAGGTGGTGGGCCCAGAAAGAATAGATCCAGAGGAGACCACATTAACAGATGGCCAGTATGGTCTTGTGATAGGTTCTGTAATTTCTGTCTCTTCTAGCCAGGGATGATATAGAAAAATGCCACAAACTGGGTGCCTTAAAGAGCAAAATTTATTTTTTCACAATTCTGGGGGCTAGAAGTTCAAGGTCAAGAACTTTGCAGGGGTGGTTTCTTCTGTACCCATTCTCTATGGCTTGCAGATGACCACCTATTTGAGGTCATCTTTCTGTGCACATGAGCCTCTAGTATCTCTTCTTCCTCTTGTAGGGAGAACAGTCACATTGATTAATATAATGTTATATACAAAATACAGACAAATATAAGGTACTGGGACTTAGAATTCAGCATATAAATTTTAGAGGTTTGTAAATCAGCTCAGAACAGATATCTAAATACCTTGGTCTTGGCTTCAGACCCACAGAAACTTTTAGATGAAAAATATTTTGATGTTAAGCCACAGAAATGTGAGCATGCTTGTTACACAGCATTAGCTAACTTGCACAATAGGTGGAATTTATATTTGATGCAATAAAGAACTAAGCTTTCTTAATGATCTGCTCACATATTCTCTGTCTTGAGTCAGAAGGGAAGCACCTATCTAGGCCTTCTTCAGAGTTAAATGGTTCTTTTTAACATACTGACAATTCTCAAAAATGTATTTTCTGGTTTTAGTCATTGCCTTTTTATACCTTTATTGTAACCAAGGGGATTTTGGAGGCCAGATTCTTCAAAGGCCTTGTAAAAGTTGTATTATGCAATTGGAATTCATTATTAAATGGGCTATCTACATTAAACATTTCTCCTAAATGAGTCTGACATCTTGTTACCTTTATCATCATCCAAAGATTCGACATTCATAGAATATAATGTTGTGTAATATCATATGACCTCAATATTCAAGAGAATGACTTAGGCTGATGAAGAATTTTCTTTTTCTTTCTTTTTTTTTTAAAGAGAGAGTGAGAGAGGAGAGAGAGAGAGAGAGTATTTTTAATATTTATTTTTTAGTTCTTGGCGGACACAACATCTTTGTTGGTATGTGGTGCTGAGGATTGAACCCGGGCCACACGCATGCCAGGCGAGCGCGCTACCGCTTGAGCCACATCCCCAGCCCAAGAATTTTCTGTATTATAAGTTTCTTGACAGGATTATCTCTTATTTTTTTTTAACTTATATAACCCAAACTCCTAATTTGCAATTTTGCATATAATAAGTTCTAAAAGTAGTAGGCATTAAATATAAATTTACTCAGAAAGGTACAATATTTGCTCTTTTCTCCATTTAGTAGTGTTATACATTCTGGGTTTTACATCTATTGCTGCACCTGGTCTCTGCAATAAGGATCATGCAGAACAGGATCTTAATAAATACAAACTCTTCAATTTGTGTTTCTGCTTGGCTTACCTTTGCTGCTATAAATGCATACATTTTTGAAGTACATTTTTATGTCTCTTTTAATGTTTATTATCAATGCTAGTAATAATCCACCATGGGATTTCTTTTCTGGAGATTCAAGCACTGTCCTCAGACATCCATAGATAATTGCAAAGTAAAGGCATATAAGACTAATAAATTGCAGAAAAAAAGCAAACTTTGTATACATACACACATATATATATATGTGTGTGTGTTTGTATATATTTAATATATATGTCTATATATACTATATATACACACACAGCTCTATGTATTAAGGTCAGTATCTCTCTCTCTCTCTCTCTCTCTAAATATATATATATATATATATATATATATATATATATATATATATATATATATATTTATTTATCTATGTACACTTGCATGCCATATATGTGTCTACACACCTACTTAACTCTTTTGTGTTTGATCGTTACCTCTTCACAGACCAGTCTCCACTCAAGTCCCAAGGATGTGGATGGATGGGGGGCCTGCCAGCAATATTCTCCTGTTGATGCTGGTGAACTGGATTGGAGTATTGTGAAGGTGATGAAAGATTGAGATGATATCAACATAGGACATTAATGATTGTGATGTCATACCTGCCTCCTGAGCTCATGAGCTCTAATGTACAAATAATAGGAGCTCTCTACATTATATGCTTTTCTTCATATTTTGTAGAAAAGAACACTTAAATACTTGAGACTTTCTGACCATTATCAAGCTGACCTCAAGACTTTCTTTGCATTTTTATATGATTCTATGTTTTGTTCTTGCCTGAAATTTATACAGTTTCACCAGATCATAGTTGGTGCCATAAAAATAGCTGAGTGGTAGTGGAATAGGAAAAAGACTCAAGCCCTGAAACTAGGCATGATATCGAATATATATCACTCAGCCCAAGTTAGAGCTTCACATTTTATAAAAAGAAATTATATCATTCCATTTTTATCTTCAAAATTAAAATTTTGATACACTCATATCACATGTAGATAATAGATTTTCATTCTGTCTAGAGTGAGAAAGTAAAGGCGATGGAAAAAACAACAGGGCTCAGATTAATAGGAAATGACAACTTGACCAAACAGGAGGTGGCAGCCCTGCTGGCTCCATGGCTCAGTGGCTGTGACAGGCAATTAATGATCAGAGCCAGCCAGATGTAATGGGAGGCGGCGGCAATTCACTGAGTGCTTCCTGGCTCTTCTGCTGCTTCTATCATTCATATTGTTTGCAGAGACAAATAAACACAAGTGCATGCTTAAAAAAATTAGAGTTAGGTTAGGAAACGGGGGGAGAGAGAGGAGAGAGAGTCATGTGACCAGAAAAATCTCAGTTTAATGAAAATTAAGGACAGACTCTGTGAATCACAGCAGACTAGAGGGAATGAGATTTATCAAATTAACAGAAGATTTGAATTTTTGCATGACATCATAGGAATTGAAACCATTTTTAGACATTGCCTGGCATATGCATCACATAAAACATTGACTGCTCTTCAAACATGCAGGAATTGGCTATATTATTCTTTTACTCTTTTGATTGTCGTTGTTTATCAGTTATTCCTCAATATAAATTTTAAAAAACAAAAAGTATATATCAATAAAAATCTTCATTTAGTGTATCCACTTAATTAAAAATGCATTGCTCTCTCTCTTTAGATAGCTGAACTGCATACTGAAGCTCTTGTTGTTTCCTCCTGTGTCAACTTATCTTTCTAGCCAGCTAATGCTGTTTCTGTAAAGCATGGCTAGATCTATGATGATCACAACACAAAACTCTCAAAAATGTACTCATCTCCATATGAATGAACTTAACCACAGATGTAGTTGGCAGGCAGTGCCACAGACAACTTGCATGTTTACCAGTACTCATGGACATGTCATGTCCATGCACCGGATGTCCTCAAGTGAAAAACTTCATGCAATATATTTAAATATGGAATGCTTGAATAACCTTGATAAATATTAACATTATATTCTGAATATAGAAATAGAAAATATAACCTTTCAGGTGAGACCAGTTGCTGACATTATTAATGTTTTATCTGATCACATAAACTTACATATAAGAAAAAAAATCTCAAAATCACAGACTCATGTCTGCCATGCACATAAAGTGGAAGACAGATGTGCTAAGACACTAATGCACTGGATGTGGCCATTCAGGACTGAACCACCAGCATGTGCAGCCATCCCAAGTTTCCAAGACTTTGAAGCAGATGTTTCCAAACATTCATTTATTTAGAAACCAAGTATCATGAAATGAAAATATAGAAACATTTATACAAATGCATCAATCTGCAAAAATGAAACTGGTAGAGACACATTTATACAAGTCAACTCTAATTTATTTCTCTACATGTGCATCAGTGTGGAATTTGTGAATTTTAATCCAAGTCGATTTAGGAATTATGTCCCTAAGATTCCATCATATTAATCCCTGAATACATGGTTTTATAATAAAATGAAATCTTATTTATTTAGCAATTTGATCATCCCTTTTATCACCAAACTAGATCCCATTTTTTCCAAAATATGAGAAATTGTTTTTTTTTCGTGAATAATTATGCAGCATTTCTGAAGTTAGTGAAAAGAATGGGCCTCAGGTTTTGAGAGTAATTTAAGAAGCGAAGATCCAAAGAGTTGCTTTGAATCATGATGTTAACGTTGGTATGAGAAGCTTCTGAAGTTCTAGTGCATGTTTGGATGCACACGTTCCCATCAAACAAAATTTTGAGTTTGTCTTTTATTCCGGAAATGGTTGGCCTGAAGCAAAGAGAAAAGATAAAATAGACAGGGCCTCTGTACACCTGAAGCTCACAGTTTAATAAAAGAAATTAAACTGAAGCACATAGCTGATAAAATAGAGAAATATTTATAGTACAAATAAAAGAAAAACAGGGGTAAAATCCCAGAGAAGCTAGTTTGTTTCCATGAGGGCCTTAGTCTAGTTTATTTAGTATAAACTCCTTTAGAAATCCTAAGTACAAATGTTAGGAAAAATATAAGACACATCTTAAAGGCATTGGAAAGGGTATAAAATAAAATCAACACAAATAATGTGGCAAAACTTAACCTTAAGTTTCTAGAGTGATAAACAAAAATGACAGCTGCTTTTGTCCTGATGAATTTGGCAAGCCTTGGTGACAGGGACCTTTCATTTCAAAAGTTCCATGTATTAAGTGAGACAGGTGAAATCTTGCTGTCTGCCCAATGTGGAGTCTTTGGAGAACCTCCTGAAGTCACTTTAGGAACACAAAGACATCACTCAGAAAAATATAAGACTCACAGAACTAACTTCAATGAGAGCTGTTTTGAGACTGACTAAAGTAGTAAATAGATGCAAAAATAATCTCAGAGTAAAACTACAAGTAGCCTTTCAATTTAAAGCCCCAAATTGCAGTAACTGGAATAACTTAAACCATTAATTTACTTCAATTGATTGTGGACTAGAAGGCACCAGGCAAATCCAGATATTTTCTTATGCTCTTGCTTCCACTTAGTTTCAGATGCTAATACAAATAATTAACCAAGTATTATTAATGGTCATATAAATGTATTTAAAACTAAGATGTCAAGTAAATAACACTCATAGAAGTGTAAGACATCTGGGATAATTTCTGAGAACACTGCAGATATAGAAAATGTGGTATAAAGACCACAAAATAAAAAGTTTTAAGCTATGAAATAATAAGAAAGAGTAAATTGTAAAACTTTTCATGGAGAAGTTGTTTAAAAAATACTCATCCAATTGAAAAAGAACCAAAAGATCATGCAATAATTAAAATAATTTAAATTATAAGAAATTTAATCATTTGTTTTAAAATCAGAATAGATGCAACTACAGAGAGAATTAGCAGACTAGAAGACTGGTCCAGAGACATTGTTCAAAGGCATCACAGAAAGGAAAAACTAAAAGAGATTATGAAAGACAGTTTTAAAGAAGACTAGTAGAGGGAAAATATTTACCAAGCTTTTAACTCCTGTCCTGAAAATAGAGAATGAGAAACAAATTAGAAAAACTAACATTTGAAAAGAAAAGACTGAATATTTCCCTTGCTGATTAATAACAGCAATCTGCAGATTTACAAAATACAGGGAATCCCAAGAAGTATAAAGAAAAATTAGTACTAGTCTAGATAAACTTTTAATGAAACAAAAGAACATTGTAGTTAAAGGAATTAAATACAAGAAAAACAAAATTGTGGTTCAACTGGCTGAAAACTGACAAGAGTAGAGTGATTTTGTTAACATGATAAAAGAAAATAACTATCAACCTAGAATTTTATAGTTAAAATAATATTTTCCAAGAAGGAGAATTAAATAGACCTTTTCAGATAACCAAAGTCATTATTATAAATGGCACTTAAATATCCTTACATACATATACACATGTTAGATACATATGTATATCTTATAAGTAACTCATATAAAATCATAATGATTGAATATGTGTACATAGATACATCATCTCAGTTATCTTCCCAGTGACCTGTGAGGGAGCTGCTCTGATTATCCACTGTCATTTTTGAGAACACGACAGCATGCAGGGCTTACTAATTTGTCCAATGCCCTGCAGTGTAAGCCAGTGTGTGGCTGGAAGCTCTTCTATCTCCAGTGACTCTTCTCATTACCACTTTGCCAACTGTCTCTCACAAAACAAAACCACCTGAAAAGATCATCACTGGCAATGAGAATCCTAAGAAACTTACTTCAGACAGTAGAAAAGCCATTCAAGTGACCCCAGGGAGGAATTAAAAGCCAAATGAAGGCAAAGATTGATATGAGTGATTAGCTGAGTAAATCAGGGTTGTTGATAATCCTTTATGAAAAAGCAAATTGAATCAAAGTACGTGCAGCATCAACACATAATAGGAAGGGTGGGTTAAAGGTATCCTGAGGCCTGTGCACTGCATCAACCATTCAGGGTTTAAGAGATTCAAGAAAAGCTGTTTCCAAAGAAGATAAATCTTAAGCACAAGGACATTGACAGAAATCAGAGTAGCAACATAATTTCTTTTTCTATGTGCCTATTTTGAGCTAGACACCAGGATTTTACAAGCTGTTACCTATACCTTTTGAATGCTCTGTGCAACAGAACTGCCAAAGTAATATGGCTTCTTGGTTACTCAATCTCTCTAAAACTCATTTTTCTGAATCTTAAACTGAATCTCCTGAAAATCTACTGGGTAGCATGTAGAGATGAAAATTGATATATCCAACACAGGGCCTAGCAGAGAGAATGTTTTAGATACTATAGTTCTTGTTATTGATGTTATCACCATGACTCCTGAGCATTTTCTAAATTTAGACTGTGGTGTGTGCATGTACGTATACTCATACGTGTGAGTGTATGTATGTGTGCACACATGCATGTGTGCGAGAGTACACATGTGTGTGTATGAGCGTTTGTGCATGTGTGAGGGTATGTATGTGTGTAAAGACTGGTTGGATGTTGATGGTTTGGGGATTTTCACTTCTTGCCATGAAGACTTCCCTGCTGTGACAGCTGCCACTCGGTTCTGGGAGTTGTGTTTCACTGTCATTTCATTATAAAATGAGCATGTCACTTAGTGGAGGGGTCTCCAGCGTAAGTACTTCATTCCCTGCCACACTGTTGTTTGGGGTTACTCAGACCTGCTTCAGTTTGGCTTCTTCTCTCCAGTGTGCATGCAGACACCTGTAGGAGCAATGGCTCTCCTGTCACTTTCCAGTCCTTTTCTCTCTTATTATCAGCAGCATCTGGTGCTCTGGACCACCTCTTCTTTCCCTGGCCTCTTTGAAGGCATGCACACACTGCTCCAAATGTGCGGTCTTCTTTGTTGTGCTTTTTTGTTTTAAGTCTGATGAACTAGTCTTTCCAGGACTCTGTCCTAGGTCCTTTTCTCTTGTAGTATTGCAAACCCTCCTTTTACAATCTCAGCTTCTTCAAATGACTTCAAATAATTATATTTGAAACATATACAACTATATTAATAGCTTTGCATAATCATATATGAAACTATAAAACTGGGACAATAGGTCCTGGTAATTATATATGAAATATAGACACAGGTACAGTAGCTTGGGGATATACAACTAGGGTTTCCTTGTCCTTAAAGTTTCTGGTTCCCTGTTCAGTCAAGCCTTCCAGCCTTATGTAATAAGATGATATTAATTAATATTTATGTGACTCATGTAGTTCTCAGCCCTAATGCATGTGAGTGAGGCTCAGAAAAACACACCTTCCGCCTTGAGTTGCAGTGTGTAAACATGACTTCTTTGTAATCTGTCACTTTTTCAGTGCTTTTAGGGTCCCTTCAATTATTCAAAAAGTGCCTTTTCATGGGAGCGGGGCAGGGGAGAGAAAAATCTAGACGTGCTGACTCACAGGTTTCTTAGTAATTTTGCTTTAAATTCTCATTCTCAGATTCTCCATGGCTTCTTATAGGTAGAATGTGACTTGCTGAAGAAGACAGGAGGCCTTGGACTCACCCAGTGTCCTTCAGGTATTTGCTGTTCTCTCCTGTGGGGCACCATTTGTGACTTGCCTCGTGAATCCTTAATCACTGAGGTCTGACAGCCGTGGTGGCATTTGAGGCAGGACAGTGGTGCCATGCTTAGATTTCATTCACACTACCTTCCACTCAGGCATGGGGTTCTTTGCCAAATCTCAGTACCCCAATGATCCCAAGGTCTTCCTAGTACTTCCTGGGCCCCTTCCTCACATGGCATATAGAAACTTCTAGAAACCCAGAGTTCCATTCTTTGCTGTGGGAATGGCGATGCATAAGACTCGGGAGGCTTATCTGCTCCTGGTTTGGTGTGACCAGGGACATGGGCTGATGTCCACTCTCCAAGCCAGCCCACTTCCTGCTGTTCCTCCCCTTGGCGTTCTGCTAGGAGGAGAGTCATTCCTCCCTCTCCCTTGATTGTGCTCACCTCCTGGAGTGGAAATAGCAGGTATTTCACTCTCACTTCTTTGTTAAAAATATCTTGTCCTCTGTCTTGATTCTACAGGTTCTAATGGCAGATTTGCTGTGCCAAGAAACACCTATTGGCTCTCAAGATGGACACCTAGTCTTTTATACTTGTTCTATTCTTTTCCACTGTTATATCTGTGTTTTTTAAAAATATATATGCCTATTCATACACGATGCTACTGCTGGGATTGTGAAAATTGCCATTTCTGAGTGCTTTGGTAAGAGAGAGCAATAGTGGACTTGGAGACTGGAGGAGGAGGAGGGAAGACGCTCCCATCCTCACTCTGATAGTTTTCCTCTGAGCCATCCTGGCAGCTGAATTTTACTGTGGTCATTTGGTTGCAGCTCCAGGTTTGGTTGCTGTTATTGTCATTGTTTTGTATTTTTTTCTTGCACTTCTAGAACAAGCTTCTCTGCACATGTTAGGGGTACCAACACCACCTGAGTTAGTGCCCCTTCCTCAGGCATCTATCTGATGCCTTACTACTTTGGGATCTTTCTTTCAAGGTATTAATTTCTGATAGTGCTTGGTAATAATTTTATTCTATTCCCCAAGCACCAAGGTTGTTAGCTGCTTCCTGTTGTTTATACCTCCAATGTTTCCTTTCTGTTCTCCAAGTCCCCCAATACCTGTGCTAGCTTGAGTTCTGTGCCTGCTGAAATAGCCACCATGCTTTTCATTTTAGATAACTGGACTCCAGTTGATTCAATACATCTACATAACAAGTATGATAACAGTTCCATGATGTTCATTGCCTAATCCCTATAACCTGGGAGTATAGTGTGACAGGTGATGAATGGAAATTGAGGCTACAGAAAGAATTACCTGTTGCTCATCAGCTGACCTTGAGACGGGGAGGCTATCTTGTATAATCCAGGTGGTCCAAAGTTATCATGTCGGTCCATGAAATTGAAAGAGCCGGGGATGTGAGCAGGCTCTAGAAGCCAGAGAAGGCAAGGAGATGATTCCTCTTGAGAGTTTTCACAATGGAGCAAAGCCCAAAGGATCAGGATTCTAGCCCCATGAGACCCCATGGACTTGTAGCCCACCAAACTACAAGATGATGATTTGGCTTTCAGCTGCCAAACTTTTGGTAAATTGTTGCAATGATAATAGAAATTAACTTAATAATCTACAATGTAGAAGAATACAAAGTTATATTGGCTTGTTAAAACTTTCTTAACAAACTTGATACTTTCTTTTGAAATTTAGAGGATTCTACATCATTTTCAAATTTGGAGACAAATTTGGAGACAAATTTCAAAATCAGCACCTACAAAATGAATTTGTAATACGTGCTTCCAAGGCTGGTTCATCTCCTGGGCTCCGTATCTTCTTCAGTTCACTTTGCCACGATCCCAGACCTCAGCTTAAGTCTTTTTCCCCGTTCTTCTTTTCCCATTCAATCAATTGCCAAGACAGTTGAATTTTCCTCTCTGTAAATGATAGTTCATGTACACATTTCTACGTTTAATGCCATTGCTGGACCACAGGCTACCCTGATCTTGGTCAAATTCAAAGCAACTGTCTTTGAGTTTAGAGTCCTTTCTCCTTTCTACTCTTCCCAGTGTCTCATTAAGGAACCTGCTAAAGAACAGATTCAGACATGTGCGCTCCTGCTCAAACTCTTTCCACGGAATTTCTTGTCCTCAGAATTAAGTCCAAGCCTTTTCGTGTGTCTTACGAGGTTCTCCTGATCACTGGGATCCTCTCCCTTCTCATCAATTGTAACCATCACCATACTTGCACAACATGCTCTAGCCATGTTGAGTATCAAATCTAATGCTCTTGTAATCCTGCTGTTTCTTGGACACTTTTCGATTTGCCATCTTCCCCTTCTCTGCTAGCATAACTTTGGTTAACACATTAGATAGGGCTAAAATTATAAACCACTCTTTCCATAAAGAATTTGCTGACCTCCAAGACTTACACATGACAGAGATAACTATCCCTTCCCTATTTTTGTAAAAGCCAAGCCTCAGCTATTAGGAGTTGACTAGCCCCCCAACCCAGCAGCTGTGAACCCAGAACTGTTCAATCAAATCATTGCAATCTTCCAGGCATTATGATGGGTTTATGTGGCTGAAACTCTCATGTATGTGATTAGGGACCCACGTACGTCTTCAGTAAGATAGGAGCTAATGCCTGAAAAGGGGGAAAAGTTAGAAAATCATTCACACACTCTTAATATATAGGCCTACTTCTAAAGCTCATTGCTGGTTTAAATAAACAGCTTTGATTTGCCATTATTTATTTCAAATGTTTTCTGATATTTTTTCCAAGTTTTTCACAGAGACACATGCTCAATTCTTGCCTTATTATTATGATTGATACATTAAGTATTTATAGCTGGCCTTTTATGTAGAACCACATCATCATGATTGTAAAATTTGCAAATTGTTCTCTGCTTCAGGCAAGAGTTCTTGATATTTAATTCTAAAATAAATGCAGAAACAATCTTAGACAAACAGATTTTTGAACAAAAGGAAAAAAATTAAAGTCAGCCAGTATTTGTACTATAAAATGATGTGTAGTATATAATTCAACCAATGCCATGACATTTAACTTCACATTAGAATTCATGTAACTATAATTAAAACAGAAGCCGAGCAATAGAGTATGTAACCAACAGTAAAACAAAATAAGTTCGTTTGCCTTTCAGGTTCTTATGTGATTTACAAGCTGAAGCTCTAGATTCATGGACCAAGGTAACCCAGTCTAGGTAGATGAGTCATGAATCTATCCAAATATTTGGTAGAATTAAATGTACCTGAAGCCTAAGAAAATGCCAGGAATGAAAGCGCAGTAACTCCTGTGGGGGCCATTGCCTCCGAAGTGCATTTCTAGTAACCAGGCCCTCGTGGTTCAGGAGAGGCCAGGGATGGACATGAGGGAAAACGCAGGGCAGTGCACGAGTGCACACACACACACTTGTGTCCCCCTGCCCGTCATGCAAAGTGGACTGTCCCTGTGGTGGCAGCGTGGATGGATGTGCAGCTCACCCTGGCCTGACTGGCTCATCCATCTTCCAGTGTCCTGCAAGCCCCAGGCAGACGGAATGGAAGAGCCCCCTGGAACCCAGCAGCTCAGCAGTACCACAAAGGCCCTCTTCCCCATCAAGCAGTTGACCCGAGCCTCTGGGGATCTTGTGGATTAAAGATGGAAAATGTAAATAAATAAGTAAAACAGAGAAGGACTGATTGGAACACATGGAAGTTGTAGATTTGGGGAACTTTCTTTTGATGTGTCAATAGGGGGATAACACCATATTTGCTGGAATCACATGTAGAAATGTTACACCTCACCCTTTTGTAGGTTAAAGAACTTGCAATAAAATCAAGATTTGAAATAAAATTCATATTTTTTCAACTTTCGTTCTCTTTTCTTATTTGTCTCCTTTCCAGTTAGCCTAGCTGAAGTCAAACAACAGGGTGAGAACTCTGTTTTTCCTTCAAATTTGATGCACAGATTTTCACCTCGAAGATTCCACAGACATTTTGTTTGGAAATGGCATAAAGTGAATTCTGCACCAGCATCTTGAAGCAGACACTATCCTGGTGACAGAAACAGAAATCCGTACACACACATTCTAATGCTGTGCTTTCTAGCTGTGTGGCTGACTTGGACTCGGGATCTTCCCCGAATGTCCCAGAGGTCACTTTTTTTTATGACATTAGGAAATTCAGTACACAAATGTGTGTGGTAGAGGATCTGTTAGGCTGAATGAGCCTTAAGAAATTTTTTGGATTTTTCTATTTTTAAATTGTTTCAAGATGGAGTCTTGCTCTGTTGCCCAGGCTTGCCTTGAACTCAACTCCCCCTGCCTCAGCTCCCAGGATTGCATGTGTGTGCCACCAGGCCTGGCTACCACCAAGATTCTTGATGCAATCAGTTTATCCCACACCTAGGTCTTTAGAAATCCACTTATTCCCTAGACCAGGCACAGTGGGAGGAGGCACAGAACCCCAGGGACCTGCTCTGGAGAAGCCTAGAGCTGTTCCCCATTGTGGAATTTTAAACACTGGCCAGAGACTTAGAGACAATTTTTCATAACCCATTTTTCTTATACATGAGGCAACCAAACTTGAGAGATTTCAAAGCACATTCCCAGCATAATGTGCTAACACTAGAAGGTAAGTTCCTAAATCTCACCGATGCTCTTTGCTCTCACTATGGATTAGATAACAAAGCAATAACCAGAGGGGGGCTAAGAGGAGGCAAAGTAAACACATCAGAGATGAAAAATACAGCCTGGGAAGACCCTGGGAGAGCTGGGGATGCATGTGTGTGTGTGTGGGGGGGAATGCATGGGCCTGAATGGCCATGAGGCGGTGGAGAGTAATTCACAGGGAAAGATACTTACGAACTTTAGTACAGGAACTGAGAGAAAGCTACATAGGAAGGAAATACCAGGGAGACTTGGATCATGACAATGAGGAGATGGGTGGACAGGGGGGTCGGGCCAGTCCAGCTATGCTTGAACAGCCTTGGAAATTCAACCGGACAAAAGATCCAAAACAGAGTCAAAGGGTTTAAGAAATTCTTTGGAGTTTATGTTTACTTGTGCATAATTATTTAAAAATTGAATGTAAAAGCTAAACATAGAAGCTGATCATGTGGATGAATTCAGTCTCAAAGAGTGGGAATCCCTTAGAAAAGTAGTGAATAAAGAAACAGAATCTATTAAAAAAAATAGCCCAATGCATTTGGCTACATAAGCATCTAAAACTTTTGTGTATAAAATTCTCAACTCAGCATGAAATGCTGAATTCAGTGCAGAGATGTAGAGAGGTGGAATGAGAACCAGGCCCACCCTTACAATGAGACTGTACAAAACAAATGCAAACTAACAATTTTCCTTGAGCTCTTTAGAAAACTAAGGTGCCAAGCAAACAACTATCCTGAACCTGGAGAGAGAGGGGCATCTGCAGGGTGCAGGACTGCAGCATGCCTGTGCCCGGGAGCCACACCACTGACCCTGGGCAAGCTGGTGTGGAGATTCAGCTAGAAATTCATCACAAATTGCTACAGGTCAAGTGTGATTTTCTGTGAGAGATGAGGCCCTGGAGACCACAGACATAGGGGGCTTCACACCCATTTCTGGGCATTTCCTTCAGGCAACCCACCAGCCGCTCACAGAGAAGACCGGGCTGAATCACAGGGGGCTGGATGAGGCCAGGAACCAGCATCCTGTGCCAGAAACTGCCCAGGTCCACACAGCTCTCTCTGAGCCCCACAGAATCGTAAGATACCCCCATGTTTCCTCCATGTGATGTGCATAATCCCTGGGACTGCAGGTCAGATGGATTTTACTCCTGTGATTAGGTTAGATCCTGCAATGTACACTTGACCTTGAAACAAAGCAACCATTCAAACAGGTCTGACCTGGTCACATCACCCTTCACGAGCGGAGAGTTTCTCTGTTCTGAGAAATTCAAAGCATGATTTGACATTTTAGCTTTGGAGATGAAGAGAGACACAAGGGAATGCCCGTGCCCTTGAAGAGCCAGACAGCAAGCTAAGGGACAACTCAGTCCTGCGATTGAATTTTGCTAATAACAAGAATGGCTGTGGATGTGGGTTTTCTACCAAGACTCTAGATGAGAACTCCGCTGGGCAAATTTGATTTCAATCTTGTGATACCCTAAGCGGAGAACAAGCAGGCACCATACCAGACTTCTGACTTTCAAAAACTGTGAGAAAATGTTTTATTTTAAGGCCCTACATTTCCAATAATTTGCTATGCATCCATAGAACACGAATGCATGCTGCAATAGAACAGTCCCTTAAATTTGAAAGGAAAGAAAACAATAACTGTAGCCTTAGGGTGTGGTAGAAACCTACAGCACCTCAGGAAGGGAAGTACACGAAAATAAATAAAGAAACAGCAACAGATTCAGCAATGTCTGCTAGGTGCCATGTCCCACCTGCAGGAGGGACAGGGTCATTTGAGAATGCCATTCCCTGAGACCAGGTTCACAGACCCAGTCCGACTGGAGCTCAGAGAAAATACCACTTCCCGTCATCAGCATGCCAGCAAGTGTCAAGTCAAAATGAAGACAGTTTCAAGGTAGACTCTCTAAGGAGCAGCACAAAGGGGAAATTCAAGAAGGGAGAGCCAAAAGCCAAAAGGGGAGTAGGCGTTAGAAAAACTACTATCACAAAATTGTACGTGCCATATAAAACCAAGACTCACAGGAGGAATTTGAAGCCTCCTTGCACTGAGAGTTACCATAGCAACAACGAACTCAAAGCACAGCCCTGTCTAGATGAGCACAAATTCCACATTGGAAACTGTATACCTCACTCTCTACTATCCCATACACAACTGGCAGAGTTCAACCATCCATCAACGTAGAGGAATACAAAAGGGTTTCGTGCACATTGTTAAATTTTTTATTAGATAAATTTTAAATATTTCAAATTTAGGTATTGTGAAACATTGAAAATCTAACAGCCAAGTGAAATCATTTTATGCTTATCAGGAGGTCAATAGAATATGGATATCCGATCATACTACTTTTAGGCTCTAAAATTGAGGTAGATTCACTTATTTAATTCAAAATGAAATGGTGACAGATACCTTCTTGTACCTGGAATATGTAAACGTGAAGTATTTTCTCTAATATGAACTGATTCAAGGGTGTCTCCAAAGGAAAGAAATCACTAATAAGCACAAGAGAGGATCATAGAAAAATTAGATAAAAAGCAGCTCAATTGAAGAAGAAACCCTACCAGGCTTTTCTACAAATTAATAGCAAGCACTCTATTGGCAAAAAACAGATATGCTAGACCTTAACCTCAGTGATGCTTTGATTCAGTGTCATGTTAATCTTTACCAAGGGAATATGAGATAATGTCACCAACCGAGATTCATTTGTGACATGTCAGGAACATGGCAGATAAATAAAAATCCATTTTTACTACTTTGACCTCCGAATATAGGTTATTCCTATGTTTGTAAAAAGCTTGGGAAGTAAATAACTTTGAAGACTTCCATTAACAAATAAACTGCTTACTAACTGAGGGCACCAATGCATTTGCCATCCAAGCAACCGGGAAGAAGGAAAGCAAAGTCATGCACAAATTCATGATGAATTTTCAGTAAACATACCACCTTTCTCACAAAATGTTTGCTTTGATTTTTAAGCCATATTGTAAATTTTAGGTAAAACATTTTCTTGTTCTTAAGCATATTATATCCACCAGTTTACCACTGGGCTGGCCTATAGTTGGTACAGTTTTGTTCTGCTGTGTGACACTCTATAATTGAAATATCCTTTAAATGAAAATATACCAGGCATTAGCATTTAAAAACTTTCCAGACAATTTATGATAAAATAGCCCATATTCTTATTGACAATGTTCCTCAGATTCATTACTTAATAGTGTAGTGGACAAAAATAGGAAAATATGATTTGAGTTTATTGAAATCACTTTAGACAACGAGAGTTTTAAATATAAAAATAAAAAGTAATTTAGAACAACAGCTTATGTGTAAGTACTCATTATTTATTTGTTTAAATAAAGATTTTTAAAAAACATAGTTTTGATATCTCAAATCCAGATATGTGGATTCTTTAAGAAATAATCTGTAGTTAGGAAAGAAATTCTCTTACATTTCATTTTCTAAATATTGGGTATATAAATCATAGCACTTTTAATTTTGCTTAGGTTATATAGTTATATAGTTAAAATGAAGAATGTGTTCATAAGTTATTTGTAAATACTTTATTTTACCTGCCTTATCAATTCACATTTTCAATGGTTGGAGGTATCTTTAAAAGACAGAATGTAGCTAAAACTAATCTTCATAAATCTAATTTTACAACACAAAATGATGGTGTCTATATTCACTGAAATTCTGGTACAATAGAGAAATTCTTATTGTATATTGCCAAAATGAATAGAAAAGCAGTGTTTCTATAAATAATATCAGAAGCTACAATGTAACCACAAAAAAGGGCTGTATTTGAGATTTAAGAAAGAAAAAGAATGGGATTCACTTACATGTTTTGTACTTAAATTTGTCTAGAGAAAAGTAATGAACAAAATACTATTGAGAGTTAGCTTAATGCTTTCTTATCTACAATTTACATTGTCTTATGTGGGTTTAGTAAGTTAAGTCTAAGAATGACATTGAGAGTGGACAGAAAATCAGACTTATGTGGATCACAAAAGTAACTTTCCCTGTTTACAGGAAACCTAATTTTGAAGGACTGTGGGTGGCCAGGATACAGCATTTTAACAAAAAATTCTTCACTCAGTATTTATAGTTGGCTTTTGTAAGTTGGATCAAATTTGTTGACATAGAAATTCAGTATTTGGCACTACAAGGCAAAGTTAACATGCAAATTTGGAGCTTTCTTTGTAGAGGTGTTCTTTACTGCTTACTAATTTAGCCGCTATCTGTTAATAATGGTGCATGGCACAGTTAATGATTTGTATATGACAAAATAAAAGAATTTTCTCCTCTCTTTCTTAACCATACATATTCCCTGTCTGCTCTAGAACTCTAATTTTAATTTCCTCATATAGAATTTGTCATCACCTCTGTCTTCTTCAATCTTTGATCCTATGTCTTTCTGAAAAATGAAAGCCCATTCATACTTTACAAAATACCTCACCAGGACTTGACTGCTGCCTTTTAGGAGAATATTCATGCCAACGTTGGTTTCACATAGCCTTCAACTGACAGACACCAAGAACTGCATGTAGCTTGCATTTCCATATTTATCACTCTAGAGCCAGATTCTTCTTTTGTGACTTATCTGTTACAAAGTCCTTGAAAGAGAATAAAATTTATGGTTTTTTTTCTCTCCATACATATTTTCCCAGATACTTTTACTGGATCTTATTTGATATCAAATGTGAAAGAAATATGAAATCCAACTCTTGCTGTTTTTCCCCTCACAGTTATTTACCCTGCTTGTACATGTGTGGGAAGGGTGTGAAGCTAACATTAGGAAAAGAGAAGGATTTTAGTCTATGCACATTTGTATTTTACATTCTCACGTACAGATGTACATACGCTCTCACACACATGCACTCACACACAATTGGTCAGCTCTTGTTTTTAAATAAAGCCCGAATCAAGAGTGAATTTTCATAGTTGAGAGAAAGTGCCATTCACCAAGGGTTTTTGTGATTTCTGTTGCATCATTCAAAATGGGAAATTGACGGTAGTATAAATGTGAAGGGGGCAAGGAAATCAGAAATTCGAGCTTGGTTTGCTGATGGATTACATGTGCATGAAAATAGAGTAGGTTAACTTTTGCCCAATAGATGTGAGAAAAAGTGCTTCTGTTCAAATTGCTGATGGAACCATCTCCTGACTCTCCAGTACGCCCTCTGAAGAGTCCTGAGAATAGTTTGTGATTATCAGGAGGCACTCTGGAAGTCCGGGTCTGGAATGAACAAGTGGGGATTTTTTTATCTATTATAATGGATGTTGCTGACAAATGTGCTTTCCAGTCCAGGCAGGGGTTTCCATTAGCCCGAAATTTCTCTGATGAAGTTGAATTCTGTATAATTAGGGGTAAATGTGCCAAGCAGGAGGCCCTGGTAACATCCTTAGAATGGCCTGTATATTTCTTATGAGAATTAAACCTTCATTATATCCACCATCTTTACACAACATAACTTAAGGAAACACGATCCGCAGTTTGCTAAACAGATACTGTGTCCTACCAAAGATGCGTGCATCACAACCTCCTCAGAAAGGGCCTTGAGAAACAGTGCTCAGAGAACGTTTGTGTGTTGATGATATTCAGATTGGGAGAATTTCTTACAATAGTTAGGATGTAATGTGGCTCATATCAGATTATGCAAATGTTCTGCAACATAGCAAAACTTTTGACTACTGTCGTTTGGCTTAAGAAGTTTTTTAAGTATCATGAAACCTTGCATCCAGTTTGCTTCATTCTGTAGTTCTTCAAATGGTTCACTTTGCGAGACCCTGACTTCCACAATCCATCTACCTTTCCTGTATTCTATCAAAAGTAACCGTGACAGAGCAGGAATATAATTATGCCTGTGCAGAAGAAGTAGATCGGCCTTTTATTTTTTGGTGATGGGACATGAATCATCCTGCTCTTGGTTGCAGTGCATCGCTGAGTCCTCCTTTGTGAAAGAAAGAGAAGAATAAAACATGGGCACTAGGTTTGCAACTCTGAAACTCTCTGTGCTGTCACTGGCCTGAGATGCCCTGTGTTGACCCTGGACACAAAAGTAGCCTTGAGTTCAAACACCTTTAGCCCAAAGGCTTAATTAACTTCGTCCTCCTGCTGGTAACATGTATCTGTAAAGAAGCCTTTTGAGTGGCAAGGGCGAAATCAATACCTTGCATACAACCAAACTTTTGAATTGCACCATGCAAGAAGAAAGCCATTGTTAACTTGGCTAATCTTTGCTTTTCTAGAGATCAAAGCAGACACTGAAATCCCACACCTTGTCTGGGAATTTATTTCAGATCTAACATTTTTAAAGCATCATTATAAAGAATAAATTTCTCTAGCATGTGCTTTTAAAATGTGTACTGTGGAAAACGTATTGAGAGAGGAGCTCTCCGTGGGAAGGCACACAGTCTAATACACAAAGTATCATGATTTAAATAAGAGGTGTTCCGGAAAGGCTTATGTGTGAGATAATGCAAGAAGATATAGAGGTGAAAGGATCAGGTACTGAGAGCCCTAACCCAATCAGTGCATTATCTGTTGAAAGGGATGAACTGGGTGGTTACTGTGGGCAAGTGGGGGGTGGAAGGAGGAGGGGGGTTTAGGGGCAGTGCCTTTGGGGTTTACATTTTGTCTATGGGGAGAGAAGTCACTCTCTCTGCCTCCTGGTACCATGCTCCCTGCTCTTCTCCTCTGCCACACTCTTCTTCCATGATGTTCTGCCTCACCCAAGGCCCTGGGGAGTGGAGTTGGCCATCTGTGGACTGAGACTGCTGAAACGTTTCCTCTTCTAATTGTTCGTTTTAGGTCTTTTGGTTATAAGAGCAAAAAAGTTGAATAAAGCACAAAGTAAGTTATTTAAAAACTATTATTCATTTTTTCAGATGTTTAAAAACTTAACACACCTGCATAAAGCCAACCAAGACTCTGAGTCTGAAAACTAAGTCTGTTACCATTTATAACCCACTCTTGACCACTTAGCCTCAGTCTTTCTGGACAACCATATTTCTGACTTATTGTTTCTTTTCAGATATGTTTTAAATTTTCAATTTAAACAATTAAAGCCTGGAATTGTGGTGCATAACTATGATCCCAGTGGCTTGGAGGCTGAGGTAGGAGGATCGCAAATTCAAAGCCAGCCTCAGCAATTTAGTGAGGACTTAAGCAACTTGGAGAAACCCTGTTTAAAATTTTAAAAAGTGAAATAAAATAAAAAGGGTTGGGAATGTGGCTCAGTGGATAAGCATCTCTGAGTTCAACCCTCAGTACTATAATATAAATAAAAATTGAGAATGTAAATTTTCCCATCTTTTATACAAATTACTAAATTATGTTAAATAAATATTATTTTCCCATTATAAAGAAATATGGAACAAATACTTTCGTATCTTCAGAGGAAGCAAATTACGTTTTCTTTTTAATCTTTCTTTCTAACAAACAATTAAACTCTGTAATGTTTAATATTAGGAGTTTCATTGTTCAATACTCCTCTTTTAACTACTCTTTTACAAATGAGTTTGTTTTATGAATTAGGTAAATTTTTATCATTAGTATGAACAATTTAGCAACTCATGCTTTGAAAAAATGGCATCATTATTTTTGTATTCTGTCACAAAAATATTATAATATTTTTTCCATATCTGAATGATTTTAAGTAAGAGAATATGTATTTTTTATGTGGTGATGGGGATTGAATTCAGGGCCTCCTGCATGCTAGGCAAGTGCTCTACCACTGAGCTCTCTCCCCAACCTTAAATAAGAAATGCTAAAGGAATGACCTATTTCATAATAAAATTGATTCAATATTGTTTTTGCACAAATGATTGCTGACTATAAGAAATGTTAGATTCCTGAGCTTGTGTTCACTCTTTCAAACTATACTGGAATGATGAAGCATAGTAAATATATTTTTATTAGATCTTCAAAGTTCTAATTGCTTCATGGTATTTGTAATGAATAGTATGGTTATTAATAATTAAGAAATAGCTCATTTTATCTATATCAATATCTACTACTGAGAAAATTCATTATGAGTTTTTTGTGAAGTATATAAATATGTAAATCAGGAATATGGAAAACAGATGCACTTGTAGAGTCGTACTTCATAATTGGAATGCTTATTTCATATGCTGAATAGTTTACAATTCAACCATTTCTCTTAATTGTATAAAGAATATAGATAAGATTCAGTTATTTATAAAAATATAGTAATCATACCTCCTTATAAAGTCTCATTGACTTTCACTTCGTAGGTGGAAAAGTACAATATTGTGGAATAGATTAAAAACCAGACCTAAACATAAAGTAGTTATCCTCTTTTCTATTTTTTTTCTTTGCAATTCTCATTCTCTTATGTAGACTTTAGTTATTTGAATAAATTACTAACAACAGAAAACACACAATGATATAGTTTTCATAGCTACCATGTAGAAATCACTTTGTTGCAATGGTATCTTCCAAGTACCCTACTACATTATCTTAGATATTGAAAAAGAAACCTCAAACACTGAAAAGAAATATGTTGAAATCACATGGCTTATTATTCAATTTCCAAAGGTATGATTATTAATAAGCAAAGACACAAAGGTGGGCCTTTGAGACCCTCAGGTTAGTGGTATATACAAGGGAAAGGTGGGGACATATCTGACCCATGATGAACTTCCAAATTAGCTCCTGAAAAACTATGAGTTTTATCTCTGCTTCTTAAGGGTGGGTATGTATGGCGAGAGTAAACCTTGTGTTGTCTTCCTGGAGTGTTCAACCTGGAGGGGACAGAGCTGTCTCTTCAGAGGTGGCATGGAATGACTTTATCTTTCTCTCTTTTCCATATTCAAGTGAATTCTTATTTAGTTGATCTTTTCTATTGATTCTTTTATGGCATGTTTAACTGGTTATTACCAACATTCGCCACTTTTTAAAAAATTATATCTGTGTCTTTCAAGATTCATGCCAATACTTTACACATACTTAACAATTTGTTAGTCTTGCCGATATTTCAAAACTCCTTAGTTGATCATTAGGCTTAAAATTTCTTAAAAATTTTATCCATCATATTTGTATATTTCTATACAAAACGGACCATTTTCAAATAAATTAAGTATTTTTTTTTTACTGGTTTTTGCCATGTCTTTAATATATACATATATAAGAAAAGTTATCCATCTATCTATCCATTCTAATTTGTTGTTAATTGGAAAAATTCAGGTAGCAGAGAAAATAAGGTAATCCCGCAACTATCATTTTTTTCTTTTAACTTAGTGTCTGACCCTTAACCTGCATTTAATAAGTATTGGTTAAATATATAAAGAAGATTGAATTTATAGAGAAAAAGGTAATTTGACTTAAAAACCCTTCTTATCTAAATGAGTTTGTTTCATTGGTCATGAATACTAACCTAGCCTTTGTAGAAAACACATAAGTGTAATTGTTAATCTTTATTGAATGTTTCTTGAGATGTCCTAGAAAAATGCATCATAGTATTTACAAAAAGAAAACAAAATCACAATCACTATACTCAGGTATGTTTGATAATAATGTAATAAAAAACTAGAAAGAGTTGAAGTATCATTTTGAAGGGTTTCAAAACAAAAGTCAATCTTTTTGAACCAGATTTGTTTAACTAAAACTAACTTGCACCCTTTAATGACATGTCAGGATTATTAGAGTGGAGTATCAGGACATGGGCAGTGGCAGTTGGAAAATTAGCTTAGGTTTTGGTAAGTTATTTGACTCGGTGTTCCCTGATATTCTTGTGGCCAGGAAGAAAATAAATGGACAAGAACATAGTATATTTTGTTTGATTTATAATATACAGTGACCACTTATGATAAAATTTGAATAAAAGCAATAATAGGGCCCATCAAATTGCAACAATTTTGCTTTACTTGTACAGAGAAGTTATGTGTATCCTATTTGCACATAGCACAAAACTTACTGAAGTAGCGGATATATAGCCCAAGCCAAACTACATCATAGCATACACAGTTGGCGATTGTGTTAGAAGAAGTGGTTTGAAATGTGTGAATGATTTTGGAGAAGAGCATCAGAAAAAAACAGAAGTGTATGTTCTTCAAGTTCCTAAAGTTGACTGTGAAACTGTCTTTGACATTGGACTTGGTTTTATTCATTTGCATAATCTCTCTCTTTTTGATGGTGAATTTAGACCATCCACATTTATAGTGATTACTGATATAGATGGATTAATACCTGTGATCTTTTAAACTATTTTTTAATTCATTGCATTTGCTATTTGATGACCATTTTATATGATTTTATACAATTTTTTGTTTGAGCATTTTTGTCAGTGATACTTTTTTTTTTTGTACCAGGGATTGAACCCAGAGATACTTTACCATTAAACAACATCCCTATCCCTTTTTGCATTTTATTTAGAGACAGGGTCTCACTGAGTTGCTTAGTGCCTCCCTAATTTGCTGAGGCTAGCTTTGAACTTGCAAACCTCCTGCCTCAGCCTCGTCAGCCACTATGATTACAGACATGTGCCACCACGCTTGGCTCATTCATACTTCTTTTAAGACATATTCAGTTATTCAATCACATCCTTAGAGTATGCAACCTACACTTTTAAATAACTGTAGTTTATTATGAAATAATTTCATATTGTTCCACTTCATATATCCATAAACACCAATTTTCACTACTATTGCTTTACATAAAGTTATTTTTACATAAAGTTATATTGTAAATAAGAAAAATAAAAGATTTTATTTCAACTTAATTTATTCCTTCTCGTACACTTTTTGGGGGGGAAGATCTAGGCTTTTTACCTATAAAATATTTTCTTGTTGTTTTTTCTACTCAAGGAACATACCTACCAGCAAGAATGTTCATTTTTTGTTGTTTTAGAAAATCTTTTTACTTGTTCTTCACTTTTTCAAGTATACTTTCACTGGATAACAGATTCTAGATTGTACTATTCTCTTAAAAATTTCACTTTCTTCACGTCTTACTGTTTATTTTTATATTTATGAGAAACCAAAGGATTATACTTGTTTCTCTGTAGGTAAAGCAAGGTAGTGTGCTTGTTTTGCCATTTTCTGTTTTTTCTTTAAGGTTTGATTTTTTTCTCAGTTTTTGTAACAATCTGAATATGATATGCCTCGGTGTGGTTTTCTGATATTTAAGCTGCTGGATATTATTTATTTTCTGAATCTGAGTTCCAGTGTGCATTATTAATTAGGGAATGTTACCAGACATTATTACTTCAAGTAGTTTACATTTTCCTCCTTATTCTCCTTTGATATTTCAGCCATGTGTTTGATTTTATTGACCTCTTTTCAAGTTTTCAGGTTCTTTTGTCAGCCACATAAAGTCTCTGATGACCACATCAAAGGTGTTCTTCATTTCTATTTCTGTATTTTGATGTTTAGATGTCCCTTTAGCTGTTAGTATTTACATTTCTCTCCTTACGTAACCCCTGTATTCTTGCTTGTGGTCCACCTTTTCCTTACAGCACTTCGTTTTTTGCTCATTCTTATTTTCAATTCCTCACTTCATAATTCCAACATCGGAGTCATACCCGAGTCTCATTTTGATGGCTGTTTTGTGTTTTCCAGGCTGTTTAGTTTTTGTCTTTCGACGTCATTTGGACTTTTTGTTTCCATTGTCATTGTTCAAAGCCAGACATGTTGCTTTAGAGAATAGGCGTTGAAGTAAACAGGCATTTTGCATAAAATGTGTATTAGTGTGGATAAAAAGTGGGCTGCATTCGATGTTTGTGTAACTAGAGATACCAGCAGGTTGCAGTGCCTTCAGAGTGTTGCTTTTTGTCTGTTCTGTAGGTTTTGAAGATTTCCTATCAACAACTCCTCAGACTGGCTGCTCTTTCGGCCACTGTGCACTGTTATTAACCTGGAACTTTGTTGGGTGTGGGTATAGGATATGCAGCAGAGGCACGGTCCACAGCCCTTGGATGGATGTGTATTTCAGAGGTCTGCCTTCACAGATCCTAGCTCCCCTACCCCATCCTTTTCCTAGCAGTAGTATTCCCAGGTTGTCTCTGTGAAACTCTAGCCTCTCTTGACTAGGACTTTTATTATTTTTTAATTTTCTCACTTACTTGATATAACAAGGTTATATAGGGCTGGAGTGGGGAAAAATTCCCTTCCTCCTGCTGGGATAAGATTTCAGAATTGAGGTCTGGTGAAGTCCTTTGCCCTGGGGAGCAGGCCTTGGCTAGTTGGAAGTCTCTGGTTCAGTTTTATTGTGTTTACTCATCCTGTCCCTGGCCAGCGTCAGGAAGGGCTTATTAATGGATCGTCACCATGAGAACCTTGTGCCATTCTTCAGGTGAAGCCCACGAGAGTGCAGTCGCCCTCACGTCGGAGCCTCAGGAGTTGATTTTAGGCTGGACTGGTTTCAGTCTCCACCACAGCTAGGATTGGAGTGCCTCTACCAGTTGACAGCTCTAGTGACTTCTAGTTTGGGTAAACAGATCTTGGTGGCTCTATATCTCAGCCAGGAATGTTAATTACTGTGGAATAAAATCTTAAAATGTAAGATTAATTCTCAAATTGTTCATTGCATCCAAAGTGTCTTCTAATAAATTAAAGACTCCTTAAATGCAGGAAATGTTCATTACTCATCTTCATACCTCCAAAATTTCCATATTAAGTCTTACATTTAATAAGCTTTCAACGTGTACTTGATTGATACTCATATTGGAATCAGTCACTGAAAAATACTAGGATTCTTGTTCAAAGGAGGTCTATAGTGGTCATACAAGACAAGCTTGAATAATACTCATATCATCTTCTCATGATGGCTTAGTGCTTATGAAACTCTTTCACAACCCTAAAATCAATTTACTCTTGCCGTCTCAGGATGAAGCGGGCTGGGGCTGCTAGTCTCAATTAATCAGTGAATCAGGCTGGAATTTTCACCTTGATTTTATGAAGGCAGACATTTACTATTATTACACACATAACATCATAAGGATGAATGGCTCAGTTTAACCCAAAAATTAACTAGGAAAATGTATCACAAGGAGAACAAAGTGATTTCTACCATCCTTTACCCTTGACACATATACATGAACATTCTTAATTATGTGTGGCTATGTACAAGTGGTTTGTTTCCATCTTATTTTGTTTCTCAGTTTAATTCTATGATGATCTAATGCCTTTAAGATATTTGAAAGTGGGAACACATCTAATATCAATATTGTGTATTCATGATTTGATGAGTTCCTAGGCCCTCTCTTGCAGGTGGTTTACAAGAAAAAGCTAAGATGAGCCTTTCCAGAAGATCTTCTGAAACTCACCGCTGTGACCTCCTGCGGTCTGGAGGCTTTCCAACTGCGTGGCAAGGACCAGGCTTTTAGAAGAGATTAGCAGCTGTGATTGCAGCAAATATTATGCAGTCAGGGTCCATTCATGTGGCCTTTATAGCATTGAACCTTGATTCTACGATGCTTCTATTTTTTCTTTGATTCCCCAATGATATTTTTAATTGATCTCCAATATATGCTACACTAAATGCCCCCAATTTTAAAACACAGCCCTCCACACTTCAATTTTATTTTTTTCCATTCTGTACAATTTATAAGCAACACCATCAATGCCTTTTGTATTTTGCAATTTTGTTTCATCATGAGCATAACAGAAAGCAAGCAGAATAATGTTCGTTTAATCTAAGCTGTCAGTATATAACTGCCTTTATTCTGGAAGAAATCCAGAGATTTCTTATGACCCAGGTATATATCTGCATATTAATCTTAAGATAGAGTGTATTAATTACATCATCTCCCTTGGTTTCACTGGTTGAAGTGACTAAATAGTACTTCTGTAAATGAAGTCCAGATTTATCTTGTGTGTTAAAAGCGAATCACAAAACTCACATATGGCATTTGCATTTTGAGAAAAAAATAAAAGAACACTCCTAACCCCAAATTCTTTCCTGTTATAAAATGAGGTTTTATAGTACTGAATTCAAGTGGTATATTCTGAAAACTGACTTAAGATGCTCAAATTTTATGTTGAACTTAAAAGTGCATTTCACCATAAGCTCAAGGTCAAAGGCCACATCTAATTAACTCTGCATGGCCAGAGCCCTATTTTCTGTCTTCTAGCCGCAAAAATGCTTTATTTTTTTATGTGATGAAATGACACGTCTAGGTTAAGGAAATTTCCTTTTTGTCAATCAAATTTCCCTTATCGTGCTTTTAATGTGATGTTACTTGATAGTTAGAGGTTATTTCAAAATTTATTTTTATTCCTAAGTTCTTCTGTTTCTACAGGAACACCTCAAGTTTAGTATGTATGGATTTCAATTATATTCCTAAAATTTTTATCCCAAGAATGGCATTATCTGTGAAGTAAAATAATTTATTCATAAATATCAGTTTTTATCTTATTAGCTAAATTTGCTAATGTTTTTATCTTTTATCAACCTCTGTAGAGGTGTTTTAAGTTTTTCAACATAAAGAATTCAATAAACATAACATTATTATTAAAGGTATTATTATGATTAGCATTATTATCATTATGTGTTTATTTTTACATTATATATTCCCTGTAGAACACAAAGCTTCAAGCTTTGGAAGTTGCCAATGGTATACTTTTTTTTGAACATTCTTTTTTAGACCCCACTTTTCTAGTTTCCATGCAATTTCTTACTAGCTGCTGTCATACAGTGTCACAAGAGAAGTTTAGGAGAAGCAGATTAGAATCCATATCCTCTAATCACAACTAGAAATTAGAAGTGCTTCAGAAGCTCTTTAGAATCTAGATCATCCATTATGTGATTTTAAACCTTGAACATGAAAAAAATAATATTTGAGGGGCGACCTCAAAACCTTTCACGTGTTGGGGCTGAGCTTGGTCTCCACAGCTGCAGAGGTGAACCTTCACAGTTCATCAGCCTCCAGGGCCATTAGCACAGGCTTTCAGGTGCATTGACTGCCCTTAGGGGAAACAAAGAGTCCCAAAACAGCTTTACAGTTAATATCTACATATTTTTGTAGATATAAGTTATCAGATACATTATTTTAATAAAATGCAATTTTAAAGGTGATTATATTTATCTAGGATAGACAATTTATGTCACCTGTCAGAAGAAATGTAGGGTATACAGTAATTTGTGGATAAAATCCAAGAGAATGAGCCCCAAGTTAGAGTTTATTTAATGTCTTAATATTATTTTAAAAAATAGCTCACAAAATCATTGAAACATCACATTTCCTTACATTTGCATGACATATAAGATTTTCATTTTAATGTTTGCATGATGAAATTTACCTTAAATATTTATTTTTGTTGTCAACTCCATATTCTTTATTGCAAAATAAGAATATATAAAAATCAAATTCATATGTGTATTGCTTGTGAAAATGTCCTTTGTTGCAAATAACTTTAGAATTAACTCAAAGAAATCCATCTTGGCTCATGAAATCCATGTTCCATGCCAGCAGGTAACTTTTTGCACTTGGTGACTCAGGGATCTAGGCTGGTTGTTTCTTCTGGCTCTACCACCTGCTGTAAGCAACTGGCAGCAGAGGTAGTACTGTACTGAAGCACTATTATCATTATATTTTATTTTTACATTATATGTCACCTGTAGAACACAAAGCAGCAAGCTTTAGAAGTTGCCAATGGTACTTTTCTTGAACATTCTTTTTTAGACTTAGTTAAATTGACAGACCAAACGGTAATGGACTTTAGCCTCCTGCTGTACATCCATTCTTCTTCTGACCACCACAATGGATCAAGTGGTAGAAAGCCCAGATTTCACTAGGCAGCTGGTAGAGCTTGCCACACAACGTGATGTAAACCTTCTCATCTGTAGCTGGGGATATGTGAGAGGCAACTCATTCCAGCTTATAGGACCCGTTGTTAAATCTTCAGGAATTTTGTAAGTGAGATGTTGAATACAATAATTTTAAAAATTGGCTTGTTATTAAATTATTGAAAAAAGAGAGTATACAATCAAAATCCATTATTTCTTAATTCTTTTGTTTCCTAAGGCTGTTTGCATCTATTGCTTGTGTATCTTGGAAATACCACCCGTAATGGCGCATCTTTCCCCAACTCCCTGTGTTCAGTGATATCACATTGTCAGCTTCCACGTCACTCTGTGTGGGGAAATGTTTGTAATGCGGGAACTGGAAATCATAAAACATAGCAAATCAGAATATATTTTTAGAACCAGTTATTAAACAAAAACCAGAACACCCCAATTGGAATATTTCAGAGACATACATATACGTCAAAGTCTATCTCTCTATGTCTTTGTGTATCTTGATATCTATCCATTTATTTCTATATAGTTACATTTACAACCATATTTAAAATGCATGTTGCTTCATAATCTGCTTTATTTTTTTACAACAATGTGATATAAACTCTCCTTGCCAGGACATCCGCAATGCCATATCTAATGACTAAATAATAATTGTTGTTACTTAGTTGATTTCTGAAAACTGAGAAACCAGTATGTCTCCAGATGGAAGACAAGGGGAGATTTATTGTTGAGTTCTTTTATTAAGTTTCATTTATATTCAATTTAGTTAATGAAAAATCTTATGTTTGAAAAACTATGGCATGTGAATCTACTTATCAACTCTGTTGTATAAACTCTTCTAGATTTTTCTGTTGCCAATTTAATGTGAATTGAGATATGTTTTTAATGTAAAATAAGTGTGATTTCAAAGACTAATTAAAAATTATGCATCATATCTAACATTTTATATTGATCACATGTTGAAATCCTATTGTTCAGGTACATGGGGCTAAATGAAGTATATTACTAAATCTAACTTGCCAATGTTTTCTTTCTTATAAATGTACTTATTAGAGAAATTAGACTTGTATATTTGACTCGTATCATATTTTTGTCAAAGAGTAGTATATTCTAGACCATGTGTGCTGGGTTTCATTCTTTATGTGTTTTTCTCAAACAAAATGAACAATTACAACTCACAATTAATAAGAATGACTTTACTATTAGCAGTTCAGAGCATGATCTTTCCTAGACCATGCATTAATTGGCCCCTGCAGGACTGTCAGCCTCTCATACCTCCTTTCCTCTTCTGGCCTACATGGTCCTCAATGAGCTTCCCTCAAGGACACAATCAAGAAGAAAAGACACAGACAGGCATCAAGAGTTATATGATGCCTAGCAATTTTTGATGACTCCTGAATTCTTTGTTTAGTCCATATTTTTGTGTCTGCAGAATTGGAATGCTGCCACTCACCTGACACCTGTATGTATCCATTGGTCATCCAAACTTAAATAAATGGTTATTCCATGTTCAGGCAAGCAGACCGAAGAGTGTGCTTAAGTCAAGATTTAGCTTGACTAACGACTGCCATAGCAACGTGATTCAACATAAGGCCCTGTGATGACAAAGGATTAAAGTATAGAGTAAAACAACTGCAAAAATAAACCCACAGTGTTTCCCTAGGCTGTCCACCAGGGTCAGGTCCTGGTTACTGTGAATAGCCTCCAGTGACACAAAAAAAGGAAGATGCCATCACGGGCATTCCAGTTGTTTAATGACAAACATTTAGGGTGTCCTTTTGTTTGTGTATATATACTTTTCAAATCATTGTGCTTAACTGGTGTACTAGTTTGAAACTGGTTCTTTGGTGTTTTGTGATTTTCAATCTTTAACATTATTGTCATGCTACAAATGTTTCATTCTTTATTAGTCACTGACATTTCTTCCCTACAAAGTCTATTTATAGTTTTTATTTTTAACTATATGCAACATATTTCCTAATGTATATTGTATAATAAGGGTATTAAAATATATTCTGATAAGTTTAACCATTTTCAATTTCAGCAATTTTTTTTTATCATGCATCATTATCTTTTATCTTTAACTCATTTATTTAGTAATATATATTTATCAGGGAACTAGCAGCTTCGGTTCTGGTTGTAGAAGTCAATGCGGAGGATTTATTTAAGGAATAGAGTTTTAAATTTCTCAACAGATGTAACAGATCTGAAATCACTGGCTTTCAATTTCAAACCTCAGGTAGATGAGACAGAGAGAGAAAAGCCTAGTTTGATCCTTCCCTTTGCCTGTCAACAAGAATAAGATCTGGGCGATGCTCAGAAAGGAAGGCTCAGAACATACAATAGAAACAGCAAGGAAAGAGTTGATGAGGCAGGAGCACTTTTCCATTCCTGCTCTTCCCCACACAGAGAGGGAGAATCACAGAGGATTCCATTAGGATTAGAGAGTAGCAGGTTCTGAGAGGTGAATTTAGTACCATGCACTGTGCCACATTTAAACCTCAGGGGAAGGTCTGTGCATGGAAATGCCCGGATCCATGAGTTTATCTCATAAATGTTTTTGTGAGCCCCAGGAAGATATTGTCAGTGACTTTGAGCCAGGAAGTGGGTTTTCACTGTCTCCTAGCACCCTGTATAGCTCGGATGGGAGACTGTCTCCACCTGCTCATTCCAGCACAGTGGCCATTCGCCATTTTTCTTCAATGGAGAAGACAGCTTTTCTACATTCTTGAAGTGATAATAAGCATAGTGGGGAGGACCCACAGATTTTTCCTCTGTCATTCATTTTGCCAGGTGCCCCTTGACTCTTGTCATTATGAAGATTTAAGTCTTTTTTTTTTAAGGGAAATTTCTTTCTGTTCTATTACTTCTCCTCTAAATACCTGATCTTTTAAGTTTGAATTCTTGTATGTATCTTACATCATTTTGCTGAATCATGAGCATCAGTGCTGTGTCAGTGGGACATGGATGCTAGCTCTACTCACAAATGGATCCAGACTAGTTCTAATTCTCTCTTACCATGAAATTGGTAACCATTAAAGTTGTTTAACCCAAGGAGCTTCACTTTCCTCATGCTCAAAATGGGCTGAATTTTAGTGTTTTTTCATAAAATATTTCTGAGCCTAAAGAAGATATTTTAAGTTTCTATTGTATTAATATTTTACATAGCAAGATTTTCTCTGATTGCTTGAAAATCATCCCTCTTGGTCTGTGCCCAGTGGTAGGTATTCTTACCTTTGTTCATTCTTAGATCAATTTTGGTACTGAAATATAAGATAGCTAATATTTTTATTCTTTAAGTCTCAGTAAAATATTTTTTCCTTAAAGAGACTTTTCAAATTTCTCCCCAAGTCAGTATTAAATTATTTTGGGTCATTCTTTTTTTAATTGGTTTTATTTTTAAATACATGACAGTGGAATGCATCACAATTATTATTACACATATAGAATGATTTTTCACACCTCTGTATATAAAATATGTTGACACCAATTCATGTCTTCATACATGTACTTTGGATAATGATGGCCATCACATTCTACCATCCTTGCTAATCCCCTGTCCCCTTCCCTCCCCTCCCACCCTTCTCCCCATCTAGAATTAATCTATTCCTCCCATGTTCTCCCTCCCTCCCTGACTGTGAGTCAGCCTCCTTATATGAGAGAAAACATTTGGCATTTGGTTTTCTTTTTGGATTGGCTAACTTCACTTAGCATTATCTTCTCCAATGCCATCCATTTACCTGCAAATGCCATGTTGGGTCATTCTTCATATTCTCTTGTAATGTTTAAAGTGTCCTTTTATAGTATTTATAACAGTTTGAAACTGAATAATTCTTTATGTGATAATTATGATGTCAGGAACCAAGTCACTTTTATTCAATGTAGTGTTAGTTTTACCCAGTGTCTAATATGTAAGAGGTATTGAATTTGCATGTTGTTCAAACATGAAATCTCAGATCTGTGAGAAAGGACAATTGTATAATTTTAAAATTTATTTTGAAAATCAGAATGTTAGCTAGACACTGGTACATAGCATGAGCTGAAGAGAAGAGGGCTGAGAAGGAAAATTCAGAGCCCATGGCTTTACCTGGGCTGCTGATGACCTGGTGTCACCATGGGCGGCTGCTCTGTGTTCTGTATAACCGTCCTGAACCCCATGGTCACCACAGCCCTCCTCTGCCAGTCATACCTGCTAGCATTAGGTCCTGTGGTGACAGTCCTCACTTCCCAGTCCCTGCCCCAGGGAACAGAGAGGCTACTGTCTGGCTGTGGGGCTGGAGGTGGAGCTGAGGTTCTGGTAATTCCCTCACATCTCCTCCCCAACCTGAATCCCTGGACCTGTGAGCTGGGGCTCTGGCTACCTTGAGTTATCCAAAATACACAAACAAACAAATAAGTGAAAACGCCAGCTGGTCAACACAAATTTTTTTCTTAGATGTTTGCCTGATTGTAGCAATGTTTCCTTTTCCCAGTGATAAATTTTATAGATTTCTGAAATTTAATATGAATTTTTAACAAAGTCATATTGACTACAGGGTTTAAAATGATCATCTTAAAGGTAAATGCAAAATACTATTTACAACAACTTTAAGAAGAAATGAGAGTGACATTATCTAGTAGATAAAAATATTTAGTATGATATGGTATAATGGTGGGGGTTTGTAACCATGAGAAATTCTGTGGTTGGCGAATCACTTAATTCAGATGTGTGATCCCCTTCCTCATTGACCCAGTAAATTTGACTTACATAAGGATGAGATAAACATGTGTATGTGGTTTTGAAATATTAAATAAATATTTGTTAATAAAGATAGAAAAATGATACAGAGGTAACTGTTGTGTTGATAGCAGGTTTAAAATAAGACTTGTAATCAAATAATAAATACACACTCCACATTTAGCACATTTTCATTCAATTATATTCATCTACTTTGTAGATTTTATCTGAAGAGACAGGAATAGATTCCATGGAATAAAAGTGCTTAGTATTTGATGTAGGACTTGATGTTCTACATAGAAATGGATTTGTGTTGAGCTATCAATTTAAACATATCTAAACTCCCAATTCTGAAATGTAGTTAAAGGACTTGTACTTCTTACCTAGCTCTCCAAGGAAGAGGATACTGTCTTCAAGTCTCCTATTCAAGTCTTTGTGTTAACACTATCTTTTTGCAGTTATGTTTTGTGCATCTAATTTCTTGGTAGCTTTTTAAAAATAACTTTACATATAAGTAAGCAGATATGCATTTCAAAATTATGTTTTATCTTAGTTTGCATAATATGTTATTTACAAAGATGTATATAAAGATAAAAGTAAGATTATAATATTGTCTTAACTAAGTTTGTGTTACAGGATCTAAAATATTTAGTATATGGAATGTATGTCAAAATATAAATATTTATATGATATGAAATATATTACATACTTATATAAATGTATTTATATGTTTTCATTTAATAAGTTTCTATAAAAACATTTTATACAATTATAGGCAACTTGTGTATTAAATATGCATATCTGCAAATATATGTATATATAAAAATTTGTATAATTTATATTGAATTGTATAATATTATATAATATATATTTATATATGTAAAATTAATGTATATTTATAAATGTAATTTATTTCTAATACATAATTTATATGCTAACTGTAAATATTTTGTATATTATATAGGCATATATGATGTATCTAAATACATTTTATTATCACTCTTTTTCTAAAACATGTAAATTATAAACCTAGTAAATATAGAAGACTAAAAATACTTTAACTGAATTATGAATTTTCATATTTGATCACAGAACCTCTTTTAAGTGTATCAGGAATAATGAGGTATTAGAGAAAGGTCAAAAGGCTAATGTGGAGAAGTGTCTTCGCTTCCACAAAGGGAGAAAATAATACTTAGAAAGTAAAAAGAAAGGTGACTACTACATTTACTATTTCTAGTAAATAAATACTTTATAGGTCAGAATTTACTAAATATTTTATTTATGTAGCATAAACCCATTTTGATAAATCAGGACGAACTAGAATCTTCATAGCATAGTTTCAGAATACAGTTCTTCTTTTTTTAAAAAATTTATTAGTGCAATATAATTACACCCAGTGATGGGACTCATGAAGCCATAGGCTTACAGGCACATGACACAGAGTGATCTGTCTCCTTCCAGACCCCCTCTTCCTCCCTCTTCCCTCCCCTGATGTTTTGCTGAGAATAAAGCTCTTGTGCACCATCTTTGATATGAGATGCACAAGAACTTTCATGATTTCCTAACAAGTGAAAAACAGTGTGTGCCTGATAGTTGTAGAGACAGATAAAATTATTCCCCAGGGAAAATTAAGTAAATAGAAGCCCAGCTACATCAGGGGTTGTCATAAGGCTCTGAAGTACTTGTTTTGGCTATTATTTTTAATTGTTTAGGCTTCTCTCTCTGCTTTAATAAAACACTGTAAACTGGGCACCACATAAATAAATAAAGTCCTTTGACAACTGAAAATATTTTTTTAAAAAATTTTCAACAGGTGACTTTTGCTGGGGTATCCAATAGCCATGTCACTGTGGATGGAAGCTCTGGATGGGCCACCATGCGTGGAAAGGAGCCAGACACCTGCAATGAATTCAGGATCTCAAAAGGGAGAGATTACTCCGTTGCAATCAGAAGGGTTCTTATGAGAGGGGTTCGGGATCATCATGGAGAACAAATCTGAGGATGAAAGCCAAGGTCACAGAGGACAGAGGCTAGTTGCTGCTGGCTTTGAGGAGGGAGGAAAGGACCAAGAGCAGGTGGAGGTGGCCTCTGGAAGCAGGAGAAGGCCAGGAATTCGATTCTCTTCTACAGCTCCTGAAAGACCGCAATAGACAGACTCATGTGAGATTCCTGACTCACAAAACTGTAAAAGAATAAACTTGTGTTGGCAAAACACCAAGGCTTGGTAATTTGTGATGTCAGCAATAGAAAATGAATGCAATTACAAATCAAATGAGTACCGGATTGGGTACTGCCCTGGGCACTGTGAAGGCATTTGTTAAACATACTGCCTGAATATCCGTGGGTCATGGGTACTGGCCTGAGACGACACTGAGGAGGACAACAGCAGTGTTTGCATGCTCTTTCTTTGGTACAGGTGACAGGAGGCAACCAACTTCTTTCTGGAAGGAGAGGACCCTAGGAGTAGGGAATGCTCAGAACCAGGCCATGGAAGGCTGCAGAGGTTGCACCTGTTAAAAAAGGTGAAGAGCCACATTCCAGAAGGAGAAGTCATGACAGTGAGGAAGAGGCGGCTTTGAGAGTTAGTAGATAAAACTCTGGAAGCTGGTAACTGATTAGAAATGGATGAGTGACATTACAGCTGACTGTGGACTGAGACGTGGGAAGGATCTGGTAACTCAGCTATTGAAAACAAGGACTGCAAATGATGGGGTTTGCCTGGCTGGCAGTTTGTAGAGTGGTTGTATCAGGACTGAATTTAACATGGAACAGAGAACCTAAATTCACTAGACAGAGCTGTTGTGATCGGGAGGAGGTGACCTCAAGTTTCCAGCGGAGCTCTAACACTACCTCATCACAGGACACTCAGTGCCATGGGGGCAGGCTGCTTCTCAGGGACTATCATCTGAGTTCTTGGAAATGTGATCTGTGAAGAATCTCCCTGTTTGAATTCATAAGAAGTTGAACTACGGAAGCTTGTTGCCAGAGAAATCAAAGTTATCTTAGCCTATAAAAAAAGGGGTCTATGAACAAGAGAACCACATCATTCTCTCGTTTAGCCAACTATGTTGGAACTTTGCATCCATTATTAGACATTGCAATTTCAAATGGGACTTGGGCTAATGGGGACATATCCTAAAAAGGGTGACTGTAATGTGCAGAGGACTAGACAGGAAATGCTAGGGGTGGAGTGGGAGAAGAAAGATGGTGTGGGGAAGTTGACGAGTCACTGTTAGATATGATGAGATAATACATGGCTTTAATGGGGACATTCCCTAATGCTCAAAAGGAAGATTCAGAATCAAGGGATGGAAAATTATGTTGAAACAGGCTTTAGCACAAAGATGGAACTTTTAGCAAACAGCACAGCCCATGTATTGAATGGGTGCATGTTTAGGGTTTTGAGCTTATTAGCATAGGAATGCTTCAAGCACTCTTAGAAATATCAATCAGCAATGTATAGTGTTCAGTAGAAATACTCCTGGAAGGGATCAAAAGTTAAACTAGTATTCCTTTAAGAACTATTTTCTACTGCTCTTCAAAATTCTAAGAGAGACCTTCATTCTCCATAGAAGCTTCTTAAAGTAGTTTGTATATATTCATGTCTCTAAAAGTGTGCTACAGAAATGTTTCAGAATGAAAAGACAGAGATGTGATTTTAATTTATTAAACTAGAACTTTGAGTAATTACTTAAACTTTTTGCATCTCATTCCTACCTTCTCTTTTCACCCAGATGTTTTTGGTAAAAAACATTAATATCTAACTCATTCCATTCCTCTGCATCCACATGAGTCCAGTAGAATCAGCTCTTTTAGCAATAACTTCTTTACATGGTGCTGATATAATTTAATATGAAAAAACATTGACATAGACACACATGCATAATATTTATGTATTTGCCTATTTTCATCTCTGGACTATGAAGCTTTTGAAGATAAAGAAGTGTCTTGTGCATGTTTTCTCTACCAATAATGCTTCATTCAATAACTCACATACAGTACAACCTCAAAAATGATTTCCCAAGTTAATGAAATTGTTGCTCTACCTCTTAGTTACCTGAAGTGCCTGCAGGTGGGCTCTATGATAGATAAATTCAGTCACAGAATAGTCCAGATTTTATTGTTTGGAGAAGAAGGGAGAGGAAAATCCCAAAGGCATCCAGATATCCCCAAGAATAAAACACTTTTTACAAAGGTAATTTTGAGCCATGTGATGTCACATACATCTATGGTGTACCATCTATTAGCTCCCCTTAGATTAAATACTGCCCCCTGCTCAACGTGGACCCTCTCTTTTATCCAGAGAGTCCTACACCCTGCGGAAATGGCCTGAGACGTGGGCACATTTTAGAATATAAACTAGTACTTAAAATATGGAAGGCTTCTTTCACCTCTTCCTGTAACGCATATGAATGTTTTCCCAGTTTTATTGAAAAATTTGCTCTAATTTTTGCAATATACATTACATTTTCCCCTAAGGCCATTAGCCAAGAGAAATGGTATGAATTTTTTATGGCCAATTTATCCTTTTCTTTTCAGTGCTTTCATGTAATTCTTTTTACATCAAAGTTGGACTATCTATTTTAACAGGTTTTTAGGCATTTCCCTATATGGGTTTATTTTTAAATTCACTTGAATTTTCAATGGTAAATTTTTTATTTTGAAATATTTAGACTGTTTTCATTCCCTGACATATGTCTGAAATAAAGTGTTTGATAAATGTCAGGTTTTAATCACTCAAGTCATATTTTCCTATGGAATCCTGAGTGGGAAATGCCATTGTCTTTTGGTTTCATGCCACAACACTCTTTGTATAATTCATTCTCAACTTTTTTTTTAATGTGATTTTCTTTTTGCCTGGTAATAGTAATTTTCACAGTTTTATTTTACATTTCAGGATGCTATAGAACTGCTGTGTAAGTGGTGAATATATTTTGAGAACCTCTTTGGTTTCCACTTCTTGGGCAACACTGTAAAAATGAGGGAACTCTAACCCATGTCTGTTTTAGAAAAACTGACATTTCTAATGATCGGAGAAGTAGACTGTTTCCATACAGAGTCTCTCTTTTTTGTTTTTTGTACTAAATGTTCTGAATAGTTTTTTTCTTTCTGGAATAAAAATACACTTCTATCAAAAGCTTCATACATATCAGTTGTAGATGCACAAAATGTGACAGATTTGCTCAACTAAATAATTCATCTGAATATTTAATGAGAAGATGTTCGTGATCACCTGTTCAAGCTGTTGATTATATATTGAGCCACAGCTTTTCATTTCTTTATTTTTGAAAAGTATCTACTTTTTATATCATATAGGACTTCTGAAGTAGTTTAATTCTCAAAAGTTAATACATTAGATAGATTCAGATTAGATTTCATACATATGAAATAATCTCAGTTATATAGTAAAGTACCATTTTAAAATTCATAGTTCTTAAACTCTTATCTTTATTAACTAGATGGCTAATGATTCCTACTCCATGAAAGAAACCCTTTTCCTATGTAGCCATATAAAACATGGATGGGATCGGCAATTCAAATTTGAATATTTTTGTCTATTTTATAGGTAAATGCCAATCGATCCTGGAAAAAAAACTCTTTACAATTTTCCAAATATCACACATTAATCTATTCAAATTATGTCTTTCCTGCCTACCTATGCTAGCAGAGAGTCTACCTGATTGTATTTAATTAATTTAAATCTTTTTGTTATTTCTCCATGTAATTATTTCTATAAACATTTCTTAATCTATATTCAGAAGATGAGAGAGGAATGTGATTTTCATATGCTTGATTTCCTGCATTTGATTTGGAAAGAGACAATGAAATTCATTCTTCACTGATTTTTCAAACACGTTGCTCCGGGGGGATTATTTGAGGAGGCTGTGTTTTCCTGGAAGTATCAGGAGGATCACACCTGTATTCTGCCTCAGCTGAGGGTAAAGGGCCATGCACAGGGAGAACCTGTGGGACCCATTTGAGATACTTAAATAGAAAACCGAATGTGGAACTCCTGTGTACTCGGGAATACAATGTGGATCATCACATTACCATCTTGTAAACTATTTGCATCCATTAAGAGAGAGACTATATACATCACGAACTTGAAAAGTCTTTAATGGGCCTAGGAAAGTCAGTGAAAACCTATTAAGTATAAAGCTGCCAGTACCTTATATGAAATATGGGAAGTTACTGAGGTAGTGTGAACACTGACCCCCAACGACATGGGCTGTACTACCCAGGACCTATGGATATGGTGCCTTGCATGGTAAGGAACATCTGCATGTTAGGGATCTTCCATTGGGGAGATGATCCTGAATGATCCAGGTGAGCCTGTTGTGACCAGGAGAGGAAGAACGGATCCTGGAGTTAGCCGTGGGAGGTGTGGGCATGAAGACATGGAGCTGGAGCCTTGTGAGGAAGGGACAAGCAGGCAAGCATTCTCCAAAGGCTGAGAAGAGTCTCCCTGGAGCCTCCAGAAGAAACCAGCCCAGTTTTGAACCCTGGACTTCAGCCCAGGACACTGAGGCCACACGGGAGCCTTCAGAACTTCATGGTAGTACATCTGTGTGATACTAGACACTAAATTTTAGGTAATTTGTTAGAGCATTAACCCCAAACCACTACAGCTGTCTGAAAGCACTCTCTCAGTACATTAGGGAGGAGGAGGACTCGTTCTTCACAGTGAGTGAAGTGAAGCAACCTTGCCTTCCATATTCAGTGTTGACTTCATGTCAATCCCCTAACTTTACCCACACACACAAAAGCACACATGACAACTTGCACACATACTCACACTGCAGGAGTCTAGGTGACTCTCGTTTCCCTCTGGCTCAGGGATCAGGAAGCTACAGCGCGTTGGCCCATCTGGATAACGGCCTGCTTCATAGAGCCATGAGCTAAGAGTGTTTCTTACAAGCCAGTTTGTGATAGATTGCATTATAGGAAACACTAACTTCAAAACACCACTAACTGAAATGCTGCTTTTTCCCTTCAAAAAAGTCTATTTTTTCTCAATATTAGGTCTAGTTTATCTAAAAAATACTCATTTTTTAGAATTTTATTTTAAATTTCCTGAATAAAAAAAGGAATTGACCTCTCTTTGTGAGTTCCTAAATAACAAGCTTCACTTTGCTTGTTGGCCTGAAATCCTTACGGCTCTTTAGGGATAAAGTTTTCTGAAGTTATCAGTGGCTACACATTTAGGCATCCTACTTCAAGAGAATTCAGGACATGCCCTTTTCCTCGTTCCTGCTTCAGAAAATGATGGAACTATGTGCAATTGCTTAAGCTGTGTTAATGAATAAATTAAGCCATCTAGTAACAACCAGTATTCTAAGAAAGTATTCCATTTTGTTAAGGTATTTAAAATTTAGAATCCTATGGAAAATCTTACCTTCAAAATGATTGCAGAGAATTTAAGTCCTTAAGCTATGTACCGACTCAGCCATAAATTCAGGCTCAGCACTAAGCCTTGAAAGAGGCAAATTTGAACACTTGCATCTGAGCATAACTCTTTCCATAGAGCACATAGTGGAAACTACATGTTTCAAGGGTCACTTTCAATCAGTGTTCTTTATATTCAGGCTTCAGGTGAAGGAGAAATAATGTTCCAATCTTTCTACCACTCTAAATTCCTTTTTATAACTTCATTATAGGCTATCTTCAGGCTAGCTGTGTAATGGGTAATGCTGGAGATGAAGGGATTCCTGTGGCGGAGAGAGGAGCCTTAGAAGTTGGCCATCTTTCTGAGATATTCGGTGAGTGGGTGAGCATCCAGTTTCAGGATTCAGTGGTGGACAATACAATACCAAGGGATCTCTGTCTGTGTCACCAAACATCATGTCCCTATCAGGGTCATTGAAACAGTGTTATTTTTCAGAAATAGAACCCATTATTTGGGGGGCCCAACAAAACTGTTTACAGACACTCAACCCCTTAGAATATAATATTTTAAAAACATTTATCAAAAATTAAATATAGTCATTAAATATTTCAAGCCAGTTGACTCCTTTAAGTAAATAAAATTTTATCACCTGAGAAGCCTCCAGCACAGTGCCTGCTCTCGGTTACTTTTAGTTCTGTGCAACAGAACAGCCCTGTGCCAGGCCTGCTGTTGAGCAGGGCTCAGACTTAGCAGGGAAGAAAACACTGAAATCAGTTCAATAATTGTATTATATTGGCCACATAGACGTGCGCAATACATGGTCAGGCTGCAAGATAAAAGAATGATGAAGAGATGACCCAGGCATTGTGGAGCATAAAGTCTGAGCGCTAGGTAACTCAACAGCACATCACTGTGATGTGCACCAATTGCCATGTTAGGGGAACTCTTAAGCAGCTTTGAGATGGAGGAGAAATACAGCACTCAGAGCATAAGAGTCAGCGTAGCTTCCTGTTAGGACACAAGGAGTCTGAAGCTCCGGCAGTTTCCAGGTTATCCGGTTTAAAGGGTCTTGCAAACTGTCTTCTGCAGCAGACTTACTCTAAGTTGTGCAGATAGACTAATTACTAGCCCAAGATACATTGATTCTATTTCTAATTTTGAATTGTTCTTTTGGTGAAAATGTGAAGGAGGGATTGGAAAAGGATCCTGGAAAGTGAGAACTCAGGGTCCTGCTATCCTACCCACTAAAGATGTGGTGGCCTGATTTGGGTAGTGACAGCAGTGTTACTCTCAATTGACCTCATTATCCATTAGTCAATTCAGATTATTGTTTTCTCCAACCAAACTCAACTGGAGCTCTGAGCCCACGTGTTTACGTTTTCTTGTTCTGCCGACTTCATTGGCCTCTTTTATCTTGTTTGTTCTTCCTGTAACCTACCTCCTTCCAATTTTACTGGTTCAAAGTCACATGACTTGAGAACACTTCAGAAGCCATCCACATCCAAATGGACCAGGCTCCTCTCATGAACCCTGGTTGTGATTCTGCCTCTTTCACCACCTGTGGCGCACTCTGTCGGGCAGATGTCGCTGCCCTAGGGATTGGCCTTATTTATTTTCCCCTTTAAACTTATTGAAGAGCAGCCCCAGTTTCCTTGTACTTTGTATCTACCCAGCACACATAGAGCAGAAATCATATGAGCTGGAGGCTTTATTAACACCTTTTAAGACAAATGCTCATCACAGTTGAAATCTACATTGGTTAAATAATAAAAAAGCAGAAATCAAAATATTTACTGACATTTCTCAAAGGCTCTTCGAATAAGGGCAACAATATGAAAGTGTGTGCTGTCTAGAAGCTGGAACTGCATTATACCAATCACTTTGGGAACAGATGTCTACCTGAAGAGCTTCTGAAATTATTTTCTAAAATAAAAGTTTTCTCAAAATTTATTTTATGACCACAAAAGTTAAGCATAAAAGCTACTCTGCAAATGTCAGTGAGCATTTACAAAGAGAGCAATTGAAAGAAATTCAGGCTTTCTACCCCAATATTATGGCTAACCTTTGGAGTACATTTTGCTAAAGTAGCTGGTTCTTCTCTGTTTTCTACATAAAATCACAAAATAAATACAAGTGAAAAGGATATTTGGACAGTAGGTATCTATTCCCTGGTCAATTTCACAAATAAAGTTAAAATGAGCTGTGTGGATCAAATAGTTTATAGTAACTTCATTTATTCTGGTTCTTTATTTGGAGTAAAACTGAATTTCCTAGGATATCTTTTATTGCTTAACTTGAGAGAAGCCATAAGATTTTTCATGATTTTTGTCTGTTATTTTTCTGAGGAACAAAAATCAATATTTTTATAATATACAATATTACCTGTTAATACTGTTATTTGAAATTTAACTATTGTTTTATAAATTACCATGTGTATACAACTAAATTTAGATGAAATAAATTTGAAATTTAGTTAAAAAATTAGTAATTTCAGGTTTTTTAAAAAATACAGATATTATAAAAGCCAGCTAATGGACATTGGAAGCAGCTTATACAAAATAATGATTGGATATTTCATATTTGGAAATATAAGTCATGAAATAATGGGATTTAATCACATCATTCTCATGTGAAGTCAATAATTTACTTAAATATCACAATAATTTACTTAAAATATCACAAAATTTAAAGAAAAAATTGTCATCAGACCTTGTTACTTTATGCTCAATTATAATTGAAAAATATATTTATAAATACTGCATTTATTCTAGTGTAAATCCAATAAAATTATTTATTAAAATGTAGGATTATATTCTCAAAAACTATTTTAAAGAATATTTGCCTTAAGAAATTTTTGAGTCTATATAGAGTTTTACAAAAGATGGATTCTAATGTTTCCTTTTTTACTTTTTAATTGCCAAATAAAATAGTCTTCATAATAGACAACATGAGTTTTGAGGGATGTCTAAATTGTGAAATGATTTAATGTATTAATTAACATATTATCATGTTAATAAGTAATTGTTCTTGTGATGAGAAAATATCCATTCTCTTAGCATTTTTAGAGAATACAATGTATTAATGATAGGCACTATGTCCTATAAAGAACTCTTGCATTCATTCTTTCTTTCTAACTGAAAATTTAGGTCCTTTGACACACATCTCTCTGACCCCTGTCCATCTGTTGCTCCTACCTCTCTGGTAACCGCTATTCTACTCTCCAGTTGTATGAAATAACCTTTAAGAGCCCACTATGAGTGACATCATGCAAGATCTGTCTTTCTGTGCCAGGATTTCTTCATTTAATAATATACTGCCCTACAGCTTTGTTTGTGTTACATGGAGACTCGTCATAAAATAAATTAAAAAAAAATGGAGCTACAAAATGACGCACACACAACTGTGGGTTCTTCCAAATTTAACGAAATCAGCATGTCAAAGAGATGTCTAGACTCTTATATTTATTGAAGAATTTCTTGAAAAGAACAAACATAAAATGTTCTTAAAATCAAAATAAAATTTTCAACACTCAAAGCTGGCAACTGACAAGTTTTTCATGGAAGAAGCAAATAAGAGTAAGTTATTAATATATTACTAAACTTCACAATACTGATTATTGTGTGAATATTCAAATTCTAAAGAAAGAGCAATGTTTATCCTTGATTTTGAGAATAATAATAGTATTGAATTGCTTTTATAAAAAATGTAATTTTAATAAGCTCCTATTGTTAATTATAAGATTATAAGAGGAACTTTGGTAACTTTTGTTATGGAATTTATGTCAACTTTTTGCTCATATCAGAAAAATCTATATGAGATATATTGATCCTCTCATACCAAATCTTGTCTGATATCTTACTGCTGCCCCACTGTGTTAATATCATAGAAATTCTACCTTGCCTATGAATGTGTTTAGAAAAGCCCAATTTTGAAAGCTATCAGAACTCTTATCAGAGAAAAATGTAGTTGCATTTGTATCCGATTATGAACAGTGCTGTGTTGGTGAGTGTCAAGATCAAGACATGTGAGTAATGTATGTTAGTGTGAAAATTAAAAGCACATTTCATGTTGTAATTATTAATGTAAGAAGATAGTGCTCTTATAAGACTTACATGAATTGGAAATTAACCATTAATTTCTATCATTCTACATACAGATTCCTGGGAATCTCTTTGAGTGGCAAATTGGCCTATAAATGTCTGTAGATAGATGATTACTATCATTGTAGCTCCTGGACAAAGTGTATGGGACTGCAATGAATTTAACTAGAAGAAGGCATTAAAAATACTTTATAGAAAACAAGTGGAATTTTATAACCTAGAAGAATTTTTACAGCCAAATAAGTTTGAAATATTATTTTCAAGATTCATTTGCAAAATAATTAGTTGATACAATGCAACAGTTATTAATTAATTAGATCCATATGGTATACATTTGTTTCACATTAAGTCACTTTTATAATGTGTGTTAGTATGTGTACAGGGAAAAATTGGGGGATTTTGCAGCTGGCAATCTCATACAAATTAAAAGGTAATTAAAATGGAGTCTAATGCTTCTATGGAAATCTGGAAGGAACATAGCAACTGAATGGAAATAACATAGTAGCACTCAAATTCACAATTCTGTCAAAACTACCAAGAGTGTTGAGATTACAGAGAAAATGACCAGAAGACATTCTGAGGCATAGAGCTTGTAGCTAGAGAGGTCACTTGCACCTTTATTCAACCTTTGTGGATGCCAGAGGATGCCAGTGAGGACTTCAGGCACAAGAACTGACAAATGGGTAAAAGCTGAGTGTATCTGGTGCAATAGCTCAAAATTCCCAGGGACAAAGAAGCTCAGACAGTACACACACTTTCACAGTTGCTTCCTCTACAAGCTTTACTGGATTTTCACTGAAGAAATAAAAAAAAATATGTAAGAAGTGTCTTTTATACTGTAGAACTAAGGCAGGGGAAGTATAGTTATGTCTGAAAATCAAGAGTGCCCTCTTGGATCCTTCCCACTTTCCCTTTTGTGTACATGAGTTAGGGACAACATTTTAATTTGGGCATGTATGGTTAGGGACAGTGTGTATGTGTGTGAGAGAGAGAAGGGAGGTGGGAAGGAGAGTGAGAAGGAGAGGGAGAGAGAAGGAGGGAGGGAGGGAGAGGGAGGGAGGAAAGGAGGGAGGGGAGAGAGAGAGAGAGAGAGAGAGAGAGAGAGAGAGAGAGAGAGAGACTGACTGACTTCTGGAGGTGAACAGAATTAAGGGCTGATCATATAATGACAGCCCTAAGAAGAGAATGGAGAAAGCCTTATTCTCAAGGACTCCTGTACATAGTACATGCCAAAAGCAGAGCCTTATTCAAAACAATAGAGGCCGTGCCACACAATTAGAAGCTTCAAAAGACATATAGTAGCAGAATATGCCTGTGAGAAGAATAGGAGAACAGATGCCTCATTCTGTGGAACAGTATGAGGAAATTCTTAGACTCAAAATGATGTTGTTCTGCCATTTCCACCCTGGACATGAGCAACACCTCCTGGAATTTGGAGCCTGTGCATTATTCAGAATAACAGAACAATGATAAATCACAAACAGCTCAACTCCTAACTAGGTTGACACAAACTCTTGCACTAAAGCCCTAGCGGTAGAAAAGGAATACCCATCTGTAAGCATAATATTGAGGTAAATATCATCTGTGGTTCTATTCACTATGTCTGGATTTCAATAAAATATATTATGAGGCATATGAAAAGACAACAAAAATAACATGCTCCCAAGAGATAGAGTGATAACCACAAACAGATAGAACCCACTTTTGACAGAGATATTAAAATATCTTATTGATTTGCTTAAGATCCTAAGCTAAAATATGGGTAATTTCTCAGATCAAATGGATGATTTCAGCATACAGAAGTTATAAGAAAGAATTGGATAAAAATGTTAGAAAAAATGCAGCAGTTGATGAGGAACAACTTCAATTTGTTCATTACTCAAATTCATATGACTTGGAAATAAGCAGTGTATTTGAAGTGAAGTCAACATAAATTACCCATATAAAGAAACAAATAAACAAAAAAAATCATAAAATCTTGCAGTATATTTGAGAGGTGTGTGGCAATATCAAATGTTCTAAAATAGGCATAAATGGTACATAAGAAGGAAAAGAGGAGGGTAAAATATAATGCCCAAGATTTCATCAGATTAATGACGGAAACAAAACCAAATATCCAAGAATCACAGAGAATGACAAGCAAAATAAATCTCTTTCTCACACACCCCCATACATATTCAAACTGCTCATGTAAAAGAAAATCTTGAAAGCATACAGACAAAAGGAAACATTACATAGAACATAATGGAGAATCTATAGATTTATCACAAAACACTATGAAAGTTAGAAAACAATGGAATGATATTGAAAAGAGCTGAAAGAAAAAAAGTCCAGTGACAATTTTATAATCAGTGAAAATATCTTTTAGAAATAGAATTAAAGGGGAAATTAATTTTTCTCTGATAAATAATCACTTGCCCATGCAGAAAAATATTTATCAGACTGAAAATTAGAATGAGAAAACAGAGAAGATGAAAGAAAATGTAATACACAAGGAAGAAACTTAAGTCATTTTCCTCATTTTAATTGTTCTACTCCAAATATTGAAAGATTCAATTCTGTGTTTATAATATATATAAAATTTAAATGGGTGACAACAGAAAATATGTTGTTATTGTACACTCTCAGCAACTTATTCTACACATAAGATGATACAAGGATATTGGAATATATATATAAATCTTGGTGAAATAATTAGAAAAATAAAATGGTAGAAACAATGAGTCATTGATAAGATAAAATGGAATTTTATAAAAAACTCAGAAATATAATGAGATACTACTTCATATCCTTATGATAACTGCTATAAAAAATGTAAAACAGTAGATATAAAAATATCCAGAAAATAATAGTTGTTCATGAGGATATAGAATTATCAGATCACAGCCCACTCTTATTTTCATCCTTCCTTCCTTCCTTCCTTCCTTCCTTCCTTCCTTCCTTCCTTCCTTCCTTCCTTCCTTCCTTCCTTCCTTCCTTCCTTCTCTTCCTCCTCCTCCCCTTCATCCTTCTCCTGCTCTTCCTCCTCCTTGAGACTCCTCCTCCTCCTCCTCCCCTCCCCTCCTTCCCTTCCTCCTCCTCCTCCTCCTCTTCCTTCTCCTATTCCTCCTCTCTTCTTCTTCTTCTTCCTCTTCCTCCTCCTCTTCTTCTCCTTCTCCTTTTCCTTCTCCTTCTTCTTCAGGCAAGAAGAAATAGGATTGATTTAGGTGAGAAGAAAAAGAACTCTTGCTGTTGAGAGGGATCCTGATGGCTTACAGCAGTTTGCTCCCACAGTAAATTCTTGATGGTAATGAAGCATGGCCTAGCCACTATAAAAAGGGGCACAATTGTTCCTAAAAAACAAACATATTATTGCTCTATGATCCATTGAATTCACTTCTGGATATAGTCTAGATAATTGGAAACAGGGCTCATCTTTGTACATTTACATTTATAGAAGAACTACTCATGGTAGCCAAAAGGTTTAAGCCACACAGGTGTCAATCAAAAAATGAGTAGATAGAGGAAATGTGATCTATAGCTACATGGAATATTATTTAGCATGTGAAAGAAAGGACACTTTGGCTCATGCTACCATATGAACAAACTTGAGGGTAGTATGCTAAGTACAATAAACTAGTCACACAAAGAAAAAATGGTACATAATTTTACTTAGACAAGTTGCCTAGAATAGTCAAATTGAGCAAAGGAAAGTAGAATGGAGGCTTCCAGGCCTTGGGACAGGACACATTATCCAAGACTAACTATGATCTGAGTAATAAATCAAATCTCAACACTTTTAATAGGAAGTAAATCATATGGATTTTGTTCTCATATCACAGTGAGGTAAATTAGAAATCAGCAATAGATAGATAACTGAAGATATTATGAAATTAACGTATTTATAAATAATTAAGGACTAAAGAGGAAATCTCAAGTGAAATCAAATAGAACTTAAACTAAATGAAAGCAAAACTGCATCAAAGCTAATAATATGCCACTAAGATAGTGCTGAGAGGGAAAATTATAAAAGTATACACCCCTATTAGAAAGTAAGAAAGTCATCACATCAATAACTTAGAACCCATCCTAATAGCATACAAAAAGAACCATACACTATGTCCAAAGCATGAAGCAAAAAGGGAAAAATCATGAGCAGGAATTAATGAGAGTGAAACAGAAAATCAATAGAAGTTCTTAACTACCAAAGTGTAGTTTGTTGAAAATGGAACAGGTTTTCAAAAGATATGGACATATTCAAGAAAACAATAGATAACTAGACCAGTCCTATATCTATTAAAACAGATTAATTTTATATTTAAAACATATTTCAAAACTTGGAACTCCTTTCTCAAGTGATTTTATGAGTGAATTTTATAAAATACTTAAGAAAGAAATAATACAAATACTGAACAACCTTCTCTAGACAATATCAGGAAACACTTTCAATTTATTTTTTAAAAATTCTTTGTTCTTTTTAGTTATACATGACAGTAGAATGTATTGACATATCCTATATACATGGAGTTTAACTTCTCATTTTTGTGGTTGTACATGATGTGGAGTTATACTGGTGGCATATTCAATATTAACACAGGAAAGTTATGTCTGATTCATTCTATTGTCTTTCCTATTTACATCCCACTTCCTTCTTCCCCAGCTCTACCCTGTGCAATCCAGTGAACCTTCACTCCCCCCCAGCCCCATTTATTGTGAGTCGGCATTCGCAGATCGCAGATCAGAGAGAATATTTGAACTTTTGTTCTTTGGGATTGGCTTATTTCACTTAGCATGATAGTGTCTGATTCCATCCATTTACCTGCAAATTCCATAATTTCATTCTTCTGTATGATTGAGTAATATTCCATTGTATATGTGTGTGAGTGTGTGTGTGTGTGTGTGTGTGTGTGTGTGTGTATCACATTTCTTTATCCATTCATTCATTGAAAAGTACCTAGGAAGTTTCCATAGCTTAGCTATTATGAATTGAGCTGCTATAAATAATAATGTGGCTATGTCACTATAGTTTGCTGATTTTTAAGTCCTTTGGGTATATACCAAGGAGTGGAATAACTGGGTCAAATGGTGGTTCCATTCCAAGTTTTCTAAAGAATCTCCATACTGCTTGCCATTACTTTGATATGAAAACTAGACAACAGCATTACAAGTATAGAAAATTCTAGACCAATACCCTTGTGACCATAGATGCAAAAAATACTTAGAAAACATAATTTAGCAATATATAAAAGGGTAATTTATGACTTTACCCTAGATATGTAATTTAGTAGTATTCTTATCTTAGTTATGTAAATTTTTGCAACATGTGGAAAGCAATCAATATAAACTCGCCATCAAGAAAAAAAAAATCACAAGATCATACAATAGATTGTGAAAAGCATTTATCAAATTTCAGCTAAAAATTTCATGAACAGAGCAAAATAATCTTTCTGTAAAATTGGAAGAGTAATTTCTTGAAGATGACAATATAAATTCCAAGAACCAAAAAACAACACTGGCTTAAAAATATGAGCACCAATGAGATCATGTGGAAAGAACATGGGGACCAAGCTAAAGGTCCCTCCAATAACCTAAGTTGCAACAATTTGAGCACTAAAATAGTGATAGATTTGGGTTAAAACACAGACAGTAGAAATCCTTGATCCCATACTTATATACATACAGAACTAGTTAACTAATAGACTACCTGCAGAGAAATGGCAATATCTCCCTCCAGCAGAAATCCAATTACCATAAATGTACAAAGAATGATGGAAGCAGAAAATCACCATTGTAACACCACTCTAATAACTTTCACAGAAAAAAAATAATTGACAGATGGTGAAATGATGCAGAAAATTCTAAGAAACTGTAGTCTGCATAGACTTCTAGTATCAATTCCTAAATATTTAGCAGCTACATAGGGAGACAATCCCAGCAGACACCACCTTAAACAAGTGTTGGAGGTTCCTATCTTCTATGATTATGTAAAACACTAACATACCAGCAAGCTGGAAAACGGGTGCTTGAAATTATTAAGTTTGCATATCATATAATAATTCTAAAGTAGCCCCCTTACAAAAAATTTTTTTTAAAGTTTGGGAAAATTCACCAGAAACAGAACTTGATCTGTTTTAAAAAAAATTGAATTTGTTTTATTGATTCTGCATTGATACTGTACCCTTGACAAGTTACAGTTATGGTGAGGGATGTGGCTAATTAGTAGCATGCTTTCCTGTAATGCTTGAGGCCCTGGTTCCCATCCCTAGCAACACCAGGAAAACAACAATAAACAGAGTTAGAATTATGTGCTATTATGTGTGAATGAGATGATGTGTCTATACATACCATCATTCTCTAATAGGTTATTTAGCTACTAAACAAGTCTTTTGAAGTTATTTTCTACTTGGAATGGAAACACCATTTGACCCAATATCCCAGGTTCTTGTTATATACCCCAAAGACTTAAAATCAGCATACTATAGTGGCTCAGACGTATCAAGGTTTATAGCAGCTCAAGTCACAGTAACTAAGCAATGTAACCTTCCTAGGTGCTTTTCAAAAGATAAATGGATAAGGAAAATGTGGTACATATACACTATAGAATACTACTCAGCCATAAAGAGAAATGAAATTATGGCATTTGCTTGTAAATACATGGAACCAGAGACTATCCTGCAAAGTGAAATGAGCCAATCCTAATAAACAAAGGTACAAATGTCCTCTCTGATGTGTGGAGGCTAACACACAATAAGTGGGGGAGGTGGCTAGAAATAATAGAAGTACTCTGGATTAGATAAAGGGGAATGAAGGGAAGAGAGGGGGAATGTGAATAGGAAAGACAGTAGGATGAGTCTGGCATAACTTTCCTATGTTCATGTATGAATACACGACCAATGTGACTCCATGCCAGACACAAGCAGAAGAATGGAAAGTTGTGCTTCATGTATGTATAATATGTCAGAACACATTCTATTGTCGTGTATAACTAAAAAGAACAAATAAAATCAACTCATTTTCTTTCCTTGTTTGAGAATTAAACGGACAAATAGAACACTGGGACACATGATAACAATACATTTATTCCCATTTCTCTCTCTCTCTCTGTCTCTGACTCTGTTTCTGTCTTTAAGAAGGGTAAAATTCTCTCATGCAATCAACAGTAATAACCTTGAATGTTTGCCCTGTGCTTAAGTGTAGAAGTGCATCATAATATATAACCCAAAATGCTTTAAATTGATTATGTAATTATGTTTTCTTATAATTAAAATTAATTTTGCTGTAATGTTATAAAAATATCCCACAGTATGGAATGATCTTGAGAAATGATAGTTTCATAAAACATTTAAATTCTGCAGCTAGAGTGGCTAGTTTGATTACTATTTATTTTTTTTTGCAAATAGTGAGTACTATTGACCTTACCAGAGACCTTTGCCCTGGCTTCTAGCAAGAATTAAGAATGATTTTTTTTCTTTTTTACATGAAAGCTGTTGAAGCTACTCTTAGTGTCACATTCCCCAAATTAGTCAGAAGCCACGTTTGGCTCCGGTGGGCTGTTCCATTATGAGGTCCTGGCTTCCTTTCCAAGCCCCCTGATTCTCAGGGTGCCCTCCCACAGGATCACATTTAATTAGATCTGAAGTGTCAAGGGCTTAATGCTTCTAGGAGCTGCCCCACAAAAAAATGAGGGCAGAGGAGTCATTGTCCCTACTTTTTCACCTCTTGGTAGTTATGATGTAGTGATGTGGTTTATACAGTCCGCCAAGGATCGCTGGTGGAGCCCTGGCCCTGGCCACAGTCAGCTCATGGGTCTCTGTACTCTGCTGCTTTTCCCTCCTTCCCTCTCCTTTCCTCCCCAGGCTTCCTGGAATCAGTTCTCCAATCTACGCTACCCAAGGAAGTCCTTTCTTTGTATGAGCTTTGCAGTGATGTATGTTTGCATCTATGTTCACAAGGATATCAGTCTAGAATTTTCTGTACTGGTAATGCTGTTGTCTAGTTTTGATATCAAAATAATGGAAAGTGTCATGAAGACTGGCATGAAATATGAAAACCCGTGGGTTTGTATATCAACATAAGTCCACACACACGTATTTAATAACTGGAGTGGAAGGAAAGGAGATTATACTAGTATGTTTGTGTTTAGGTGTTATTCGCTTCCGAGGCCTGGTGTAGTGACTTACCCCAAACCTGATGACTTGAGAGAATAGAAATGTTTTCTTTCACAGCTTTGAAGCCTACAAATCCAAACTCGAGTTGTTGGCAGGCCAGGGTTCCCTGAAGACACCAGAGCAGGGGATGTCCTTGCTTCCTCCAACATCTGGTATTAGTGGACGTTGCTGGTGCTCCTTGGTGTGTAGTCATAGAACCAGTCTGCCTGCCATCCCGTGGATCTCCCTAAGTGTTGTGTCTACGTATTTCTCCAGGATCTTATAAAGATAGTTATGGCTAGGTTTAGAGGTAGCTGGTACAATCTGATCTTTTGGGGGAAGGATCACAATTCAACTCATGACTGTGTTAGATAGGTGTCATCATTACAACATTCAACACTCTTCATATTACATTAAATGACAGGGACTAGCCCATCTCCCTTGTAATAGTTGTAATCCTCACCTAAAATGCAGTACATGATCCAATTTCAGAATAAAAACTTAAGTGTCTTCCTGTTACTGGTCAAATATGCTCTGATACTAACAAATTGATGGATAAAACACTGCTAATTTTTCTATTGTTATCATTTTATTTGAGAAGACACATAATTAAATGTATATATGATCCCTGCTCACTTACCATTTTCATATACCCACAGGTTCATGCTGATAGAAGCTGTCTACTATGCACCCTGAGCTTCCCAAAAAGCTTTTATTGGGGATGCCAAAAATGCAGAATTTTGACAGCTTTTAACCAGGCCATTTCTTAGGGCTGTTTTTGCAATGAGAAATCTTTGCTGAATGTCTCCAGCTAAGTGTGCTTCTTCAGAACTCATTGCTTCCATTAATACATTTTCCCCATGGAGCTTTGGAGCATGGAGACTGATCAATATCATGCCCAGGCTACTTGCTGTACTGTGAGTAATGAAGTATTTTATTTCTCTGACCCAGGATCCTCGTGTTTTCATCAGCAGCAATGAAATAATAACAGGTTGATCTGTGAGCTCATGTGTAGGGTATCAATCCCAGATCTTTCACAGTGAATGACAACTCAGTAAAAATATTAAGGAAAAGTATGTTCTTTAAAATATCATTAAGGTATGTTTTCTGTAGAGTGTTGTAACTATTATGTAAATGATTTTTTATGTTTTTGTGTGTTGCTGAAGAGGTTAAAATAATGAGCTGCTATTAGATTTATAATAAGGAAAAGTTTACTGGTTCCTTAAGAGAGCATTTTGTGTGTGTGTGTGTGTGTGTGTTACTCAGCTAACACAATATCATACCATGCCTATTTTAGCCATGTTGACTTTTAGTCATCTTTCAGATTTGTGCTTAATTGTTCTGTTCTCTTGGAAGATTTTTAATACATTTGCTTTTTATTTCTTTGCTTTCTAGTTCATGACAATTGTAATAATATAGTCACTAGTGTAATATTTTGATCAATTAATAATGGCATTTGCCATTTAACTGAAAATTCCATGAAACCTTCTTGCACTCCCCCCTTTACCTGATCCTCTTTTTCCTTCTCATTAATATTTTTTCACCTGAGTCTCACATAAAATAGGCAATCACAACTTTTTAAAGAAAACTTAATCATACCACGTAACTTGAAAACAATATAGAGTCTGGACCAAACTGTAACATCAGATCTCAACACTCCTATCCATCTTCCACCCTTATTTTCAAATTAGTTTGGCATTATGACAATATCTTCATATTTTGCAGATTAAAGAACTCTCTCTGACATTGCATAACCTATTATTTAAAATGAACATTTAATTGAAGGACTAGTAAGATTTCACAGTCTGAGCTCCTGTCTACGTATTAGACAGCATCTTTCTGTACACCTTGACTTGTACACCTGGATCTTGCCACTCCCCCAAGGGGCCAAGGTCTTCCTCAGTCTGCCTTTGCTCAGAAGACCTGGTCCCACACTTCAGTATGCTCACTTCAGTCACGTTCATTTTGGGACCATTTCTTTAAGGAGCTGTTTTTGAGCACACCCTTTCTGCAAGCCCTAGACTGTAGCCCATGCCTACAGCATTCCTCCCAGAAGATAATAAGCCTCTGTACTACCATCTCTTTTAGCAGAAATCACACTGTTAAAGCACTTTGCATTCATCTGCCAATTTATTCTTCAAAATTGCAAGCTAAATCTAACTGATACCAGGAAATTTACCTTATTCATTGTGGTAAGCTCTTAGAATAGCACTAGGTGTCAGATGAGTAGCAAATGCTGAATGAAAGAAAGAATGCATAGATGCTTTTTAAAGTATCTCCAACTGAAAAGCAGTTAGATTATATGTGTATGTATAACATATGTATGCACGTATATATATATTATATGTATATATGTCATATACATATATGTATTCATATGTATATATGTTTGGTACATAATATGCTTTAAATGTTATTCTAAATTGAGAGGCCCAATTCAAACTAAACTTTTTAGAGTAGTCCCTAAAATAAAGTGCAAATATAATTTTCCTTAACACTTTTGTTAATAAGATTTTCTAGTGATGATATTTGTGAGAATTTTAACATGAGGGTCCATCCCTCTTCTTCCACGGCTCTTGTCAGAATTGCTGCAAGTGGAGGCCATCGGTGGGCATCCTCACCACATCACAGCACCCCCCTGAGCCTCATCAGCTGCCTGGATCCTCACTTTCTTCCAGCTGGTCATCAACAGTGTGTATCTGAGGCTTAATTTTTACCACTGCTTGCACAGCCAATGATGCAGTAAAAAATCACTTTCTTCTGTTATTGACCTCAGTACTGTGATAGTGATGAGAATGTCACCAATGTCATCACTTAGGGTTCCATGAAAATGAGCTCAAAGGATTAGTGTGTCCCGGACCTGAGGGCTGGAAAGGCCTTTCTTCCCAAGCTGATGGTGTGTGCACATCCATGATCATGTGCACTTGATCATGTGTGTACATATGGGCTTGCACATGTTGTACACGGAGCCTTTTTAAATTGGCATACATGTAAATTTGTCCTCTCTGCTTGTTTTGTAGAGTTGCTCCATATCTTTCTTGTAATGTCATTTCAGGTATACAAAGAATAAAAGTAAAGAGAGAGAGAGAGAGAGAGAGAGAGAGAGAGAGAGAGAGAGAGAGAGAGAGAGAAAGAGAAGAAGAAGAATGGTGTTTCTAGATTTCTCATGATACATATTATCATTTTATATCCTAACTTGTCTGTCAGTTTTTATCTGTGTTTTGGATTTGGGTTGTCTTATTATATTGCACATATTTTGATAATTCACTTTAAAGCCTTTTTGAAACAAGGCAGGGTATAAGTTCAATAAATAAGCCAGTACAAGAGAATGAATAGAATATCAAGTAAAATTAATTAAGCATCAGATGCTGCTATTGGCTTTTGTGTGCTTTAAAAGAGAAATAAGGGATTTATTTGCGTTTTTAAATTACTCATCTCTGGTGGAAAATACTACCTAGTGACAGGAGGAGGAATGTTAATACAAGAGATAAAGATTTAGAGTTTCTAGATGTAAAAGTCAGGTTATTGAACGTATTAAAAGTCATCCATTCATACTGCTTTGGTTGAGAAAGACAATCTCAAATTCAATCAAGGATAGTTAAGTGGCCTCTGTGAGATCAGCCACCGCAGTCACCTGAAAGGTCATTGGCATCTGGTCTTTTGCAAAGCACTCAGGGAGCACGGGGGGCGGGGGGGTGGGCAGCAGCATCTCTGGGCACTCTTTCTGGTCATTCTATAAATAAACCATCTTATGAAGAGTCAGAGAAAGCAGAATTTTTATGGCAGCCATGAAAAGATGACTTAGAACACTATAAGAAAAGTAAGTGCATCATGTTAAATGTGATTTAAGAAATAAACAAAAAGTGTAGTGTCAGAAATATTACTTGACTTAATTTTCCTGCTTTCTTCTTTCTTTCTTCCTTTTCTTTTTTTTTTTTCCTTCTTTTTCTTCTTGGTACTAGGGATTGAACACACAAGCACTTTCCCACTGAGCTACATCCACAGCTCTTTTTATTTTTTATTTTGAGACAGAGTCTCATTAAGTTGCTTAGGGCCTCACTAAGCTGCTGAGGCTGGCCTCGAACTTGTGAGCTTGCTGTCTCAGACACCCAACTGCTGCTATTACAGACATATGCCTCTCTGGACTTAAAGTTTCAAAAGCTTCATATTTAGAATTGTTTTATGTTTCATCACTATGATGCAGAAAATATTTCATTAGGTCACACTCACTCAGGATACTGGGGGCCACTTAGCATGACTTGAATAATTTCAGATAGGTGATACATATTTTAGGTAGATAGTAGTTGTATTGATGGATTATTCTAAAGTGGGAAGTCTATCACTTTGGTAAAAAAAAATATTCTAAATATGCTATGAAAAAAGGTAAAGGTCACATATAAATAGTTTGCTTATAAATTTAGGGCTCCAGGTATGATTAGAAAGTGGTGTAGAGTTGCTCCAAATCTTTCTTGTAATGTCATTTTAGGTATGCAAAGAATAAAAGTAAAGAGAGAGAGAGAGAGAGAGAGAGAGAGAGAGAGAGAGAGAGAGAGAGAAAAGAAGAAGAAGAAGAAGAAGAGGAGGAGGAGGAGGAGGAGGAAGAGGAGGAGGAGGAGGAGGAGGGGTGTTTCTAGATTTGACATGATACATATTATCATTTTATATTCTAACAGTATGAAAATACTATTGCAGTTGAGTGATTTCCTAACACATAGATAATCTTGCCTAGAATTTCCTGCAAACCATGTCATAATAGCATTTTGTAGTTTTCTTTCTATTGTAAATGTATGAAAAGTTAAGGTCAGACTAGGAATGTTTCAAACACCCTACAAATGTCCTTTCTTTCAGAGAAAAGTTATATAAGCCTGTCTCTCTTTGCCATTACTAGAAATTTGATCTGATGGTATCGTAACAACACTTGGCTATGTAGGACTTTCAAGGAATACTTTAAAAGTCATTCCATGTGTGAGATCACAAATTCACTACAATTTAATACTAATGATTGCCACACTATAAAAATAGCACTACTGACATTTCTTATGAGATACAAGGTGAGACACATCATTGAAGGAGACCTTAATGATAACACCAATAGGAAAATAAAGGACAAGTGAATTTACTCATCAAATACAGAGCTAGCATTCATTTAATGTTAATTAATGAGGGGTCTTTTCACCATTTAATTGTCCTGTGTGCACATTTGCATGTAGCAAGAAATGGGTTATTTTTGTGTTTCAATCGGGATTCTGTAAAAATAACACATTCTTCTTTCAGGAGTTACATTTAAAATAAAATTTACACACACACACACACACACACACACACACACACCAATAAATACTCTTCCACCAATTCACAACTTTATTTCCTAAGTTGGTATGTGGTGCTTGCTGTTGACATAGTCACAGAAGGAAGCGGCCCCTGTGCACGGGTGGAAGGTATTTTACCCATGTGTGTACTAGTAAGTGCTGAGGAGATGCCTGCCCTGAGTACACATATGGGTAAAATACAGAAGAAGAAGGCAGCTGGTTTTACACACCAATTTAATCTTCCACCTTTTAACTCCACTGTCTTTTTTTTTCTGATTCTCAGCTGTAAGCACCTGTTAACTTGGAATTCCACAGACTGTAGGTCACCTTTCACTGGCTGTCAGTTTCACATCAGACTGTCACAATTTTTAGTTACTATTAACCAAGTCTGGATTTAAGTTGTTGACCTATAGGTCAAGGTCTATTACTAATCCCTGGAGCAATTCAGTCTCTTGGTTATTATGTGTCATTTAGTGCGTTTGATTCATGTGCACATCTCTTAGTGACATCAATAGACCTTCTGTATTGGACCCTGAGTGATGAAGGACCCAGATTTTATTGAAAAAAGGCAGCACAAGCGCTGGGTTAATTTGTGATCTTGAGACATGACATCTCATTGATTAAAAAAGAGGGATCTGGGTATGCACACAAATGGATCTGGCCATAGCACAAATTTCACATAAGACCAACACACAGGTTCATGGAGTATGGAACACGGGTCACTGTTCTTGTTCTCTGTTGTAATTTGTGTGTGTGAGTGAAGTTGTGCCACACTGGATCATCATTTTCTGGAAGAATATTTCTATTTTAACACAATTTTTACTAAACCTGATCTTTGCAGGATTGTGTTTATATATAAGGCATTATTTATTCAGGTAAAATAATGAGTCACATTACAATAGCCTTGAGATAATATTTTTGAACAATAAGCATTTAGTAGTTATATGGATGGTTTAGAGGAAAACACATTCTACTAGATTAGATTTGTATACAAGGATAAAGTCACAGTTATTAAAAAGTGGAAATATTGTGGTTAGGAGGGACAGAGAGTAAGCTGATTTATAATCAGGTCTGTGTTAGAGAGCAATACGAACAACCACGTTCCATTTTCGTGGAGGATGTCTGGTGGGGGTATAAATAAAAAAGTAGGTCACATATAAGATAAAATATGTTCAAGGAAAAAAATGGTTATGTGCCAGTTAATAAAATGACTACAATAACTGGCACTTATCGGGGCCTTTCTACAAACTGAGCATTATTCAAAACACTCACCATCATTAATCTATTTAAGACTCAAAAAAAAAAAAGCAAAACAAAACAATCATGAATGTAGTTACTATTGTTTTCCTCTATCTTAAAGAGGCCCTTGAGGTGCAGAGAAACTAAAGAGGCCGAGTGATACATTGCTGAAGATCTCAGGTCCTGGTCTGAAGTGCACAGGCAAGCTCCAGAGCCTATGATCATAGCCATTGTGCTGCTTTAGAAAGCCCCTTTAGCATCCTTTAGGCTGTAACTGAGAGTTATCTTACAATCATTTCTCCCAGGCAGCTATTGTAATCTTCATTTCCTTATTTCTGTTGTTTGATAGTATTACGATTCTTTTGTAAAATTTGTATTGATGCATTACAATGATCCATAAGAGTGAGATTGATTATGGCACATTCAGACATGCACATAACATGATTTTGTCAATCTCCAGTACCTTCCCCGTCCCTCTCCTTGTCTTTCTCCTGACCCACTTGCTCCACTCCCCTAATGCTTCTTATGGTGCAGGTTAGCATTCTCAAAACCGCCCAAAGCACTCGCTGTGCACCACATCCTGTGCTTAGCTGTCCATGAGGTCCTGTGCCTCACGTCTCTGCATCTCTTCCTCCCACCATCCTCCTGCTGCTCTCCTAAGCTGGAAACTCATTGCCTTTATTCTGGAAGATTGCGAAACGTTCTTATGTTATCTCCTCCACCGACCCAAGCAGAATCATTTTAAGGCTCAATTATGTTTGTGTCACCTCTCTCTTTCAAGCCCCCCGGGAACCATCTATTGCCAATACAAAATAAGGGATGCATCAAGAGCTGAGGCTGAATTTCAGTGCTTCCTGAAACCTTTTGGTTGGCTCCCACTGGTCTTTTACAGAAGCTGCTAAGCATTCTGTAATCAAGCTGCACTGTAGAAGGTCCCAGAATATAGTGGTCAGACAACATTTTTTTTTTATTTTACTTTTTGATGTTGCAAAAGCAATATGCTATCAGCAGAAACCAGCACTTCAGATTTTGCATGTCTGCTTTCCTAGGCTAGCCATAAGTGCTCAATGCTCTCTCAATGCTGGGCAGTGACAGTTTGGACACAGGTATTCAATGGATTCCAAAGATGATCAATACTTTATTATAAAATAGACTTTGTGATTGATGACATTATCTAAATCTAGGCTCTCGTCAGTGTTCTGAGCCTACTTTCAGTAGGCTAGGCTAAGCTGTGATGTGTTGTAGGTTAAGTGGTAAATGCATTCTCAACTTACAGTATTATGTGCTTAATCGGGTTCTTGGATTCCACCTCACAAGTCAAGGAACAACCGATCGCTGTGTTTGAATTATGCTGCAACATTTCTACCTCCATTCTTCTACCCACGGCTTTTTTCATAAGAAATGCACTTGACCCATGTGTGACTCTCCGAATCCTTGCCATGTTTCCACACTCTTCAATGATCCCCTTCCCAATCTCAGCAAGCATCTGACCTCTGAATGATACAGGTTTATAATCCTCTCACATTATTATCTACTTTTCCTCATGCTCTGTGGGTTTTTTATTGGAGACATAAATGCTAATGGGGAAGTTTATTGATTATTAAGTTCTTTTCCAGGACAACCTGTGCCCTAAACTAAAATTTCTCATTCTTAAGCTCTACCCAGCATCTGTTGAATGAGAATTTCTAGCATTTGAAATACACATACCGTAGCAGGGCTGCATCCTTCCCAAGGGAGAGTCTGCCCTTAATTCACACAAGGATGACAACAGCCCTGGTGATTCCACAACATTTTATTTGGCAGTTGTTTGGTGTCCCTTGCTACCTTTGGTTCTCAGTGTGGTTCGTTGATTTAATTGCAGTTCATGTCAAGATAGGCTATGAAAGCAGATGGTCCATGTCTGTAGCACATTTTTTAATTTACTGCATGAGATATCACAGGTGACCTTATGGGGTCCCTATTTGAGAAGTGTACTTAATAAGTCACGTTTTATTTTCCTACTCCCTTTCCATGTCCTTATCAGGAAAATCATACATAGAATCCAGAAAGCAAAGTGGATGCCCACAAATCATTCTTTTTCCATCCAAGCCCAGGGAGTGTGTTCCCATTCATGGTTAAGATTCCGTGTACATAACTTTCATTTCATTCACAGGTGTCATGGTCAAAGTGTTTCTTGGGTTTTCTATGGATGAAACTGTCCCTTTATTCTCGAGATTCTTACTTCGGGAGTCTTCAAGCCATAATGTCTTCATTTAAGAAAGCAAAGATTTTTATGGAGCATGCATTTGGGGTCCTTGTCCTGGACTCTCACCTCTGGTAGCACAGGGGTGAGCCTGATGGTTTCCAGCACCACAGCAAAAGGCTTCTCACCACTGAGTGAGTGGACAGCTCTACTGGCCACTGGAGAAGCTCCCTGCCTTCTTTTCTTCACCTGAGAATGGAGGGAAGCCATCTTTATTGGATTTAGAACCCCCTGATGGTCTCTACCAGTATCTTTCTGAAAATAAGCAAAAGGAAATATGGAGAAGAGGTGACCTGTGAAGATTTCTCAGCAGTTAGGGGAGCAGATAGGAAGACTGGCTTGGTACCCACTGCTGCAGAAAGTGTGGAGGAGAGAGCATTGGCAGTTGGATGATTTCCACAGTTGTTGCTTCTGAGCCATCTTGGTACTGTTTAAATTTTCTCTTATATAATTCATTGCATCTCATAATTTAAAAATTTTCTCCTAAAATTTTATGAAAGAAATATAACTGGTTACTGATACTTTAGCTGATTGCATCCACTTTCTAAAAATGAAAACTTACTTGGATTTAATTGAAAACAACAAATTGTTTCCATCTTCAAATGTGTTCACAGGAAATAAGTTTTCTAGTAAACACAGAATATTCCAGAAATGCTAGTTTTTTTCCACTATAAAAGGGTTATTATAAGACACCCCAGTTAGCATCAAAAAAGAACATGTTTTCATCTTTATTTTTTTACTGGCCTTGTGGAAAGGTAATGGAGAAGCAAAGGAAGGATCAAGCATCATCAAGCTGGTATCTTTGGACCTCTTGTTAACAGCATTAGCTGCCCCTAGTCTTCAGGGTGCTTGACAGGCTGCAACCTTATTTGCATCTTGCACCTTAACCTCTTCCATAGTCAACAAAGAAATCAATGCCATATTAGCTTGAGTCTGTCACTAAAAATAAATACTGGTCTTCTCTTATGAGGCTTGGCCTTGTGTGAACTCATATGCTGTACTTCTTCCCTCATAGATTATCATGAATTTATCTGCAGTTTAATTTACATTTATTTCTAAAAGTTTGGTGAATTCTAACAGTGGTCCTGTAAAATTAAAGTGTTCTTATGTGTTTAATAACCAAAGTATGTTCTAAGTAGTGCTGTTGTCCACTCTCAGAAGCACTGGAATATTCTTTTCTGCTTAGAAATGCTTTATGTATACTTTTTTTTGTTCATTTAAATCTGCTAATGCAAAAAACACATTTCTTCATACAATGCTCCCTCTACTTAATGTAGTAATTTTAACTTTTCCCAAGCCAGTTATTTCTTCTGTCCTAATTTAAGGAAAAGTTCATCCATTAGCTAGACTTTTATCAGACCCATATTTCTTTTTATTTAATAAATAAAGCTACATAATGTTCTGTACATAGTCTTAGGTATACATAAATAGACAAAGTATGATGGCTATTAATACACTAGAATAAGAATATCCACAAGTAGTGATAATTAAAGTCTACCGTGAATGACAGCTATCACTTTTTGACAAGAGAAAAAAGTCAGTTTCAGTCAACGTATCAAGCCACAAATGCACAATGTATATCACCACTTCACTTAAAAAGTAACATTTATTAAAATGAAGTTATTTTTGTATTAATTCTGCTAAAATATTAAGCACTTTCATCTGTTAGGAAATTATTCAGTCAACAAAGAATAGATTGCTAATAATATGTTATATATTTATATATCATAAACTTCTTAGTGATGATCATATTAAAACTAGATAATTTGATTTAATTCTGCCCCTCTTAAAGTTTTTTTTTAATTTAACGTTTATATTCTCCTATATACCACCCAATTCTTCACCATAAAACAAATGATTGCCATCCTAACTCAGTGGCAGTACTAAACTGCCACTAGTTCTTTGATTTAAGGACATACAAAGGTTAAAATGGACTATAATAAAGAGCCACAATACCACAAATCAAGCAATATGAAATATATAAATATGGATCCAAATGAAAAAACGTAAGTTCAAAGTTCTCACAGTGCGACTACCTCAGATCTGCTTTCATAGCAGTATACATTAAATAAAAAAAAAACTTACATGACTTAACTTTTTCAGTACCTTTTTAGCAACAACATGTCAATTACAGCCAAAATAAAGAGCATTTTAATTCATATGGATAAGAAGAGAGCACATAGAGCAAAGATCAAATCCATTCTGCTCTCCATTACTGAGGCCTTGGGCAGCAGGGACTTCAGGGCTCACTGGAGATGCCATGGAAAACTCTGGAGCAGAAAATGAATTCACGAGCTGCAGATGATTTAGAAACAAGAGAAAGTGAAGGACACGGGAGGGAAGCAAAGAGTGGAAGTCTCCTAAGAAAAGGTGCGCAGACGGGCTGAGCTTACTGAATGCTGGTCACGTAAAGGGTGTTCTGTTGGCTAAATGTACATGTTCAAAACAAAACGAAATGCAGAAACGGAAACTAAATGAATACAGAATTTTGTTGCTATGCCTAAAAATCAAGTAATGCAATCATCTAACAAAGATGCAGAGATCAATTTTTAATTGATTTGCCAATGTATTATAAGTTCCCCAAATGGTTTCTGTCACTTAAAAGACATCCAGCAAATATTTGTTAAATGAAGTGCTATTTCTCATATCTTGGGAAACTAGTTTTGTCCTTAGGGATTAATATATTTTAGCTGTGTTGTATGCATGTTTTCATAGAGGAATACTTATATAGAATAAAATATACAAATCTTAAATATATGCTTCAAAGAATTTTGGCAAAAAAAAAAAAACACAAAAAAACAAAAAACACACTCATGTAAACTACCAGTCTGTCAAGTTATAAAACAATACAAATGACGGGCGCAGCGGTGCACGCCTGTCATCTCAGTGGCTCTGAATGCTGAGGCAGGAGGATGGCAAGCTCAAAGCCAGCTTTAGCAAAGGTGAGGGGCTAAGCAACTCAGTGAGACCCTGTCTCTAAATAAAATACAAAAAAAAAAAAAAAGGCTGACGATGTGGCTCAATGGCTACCAACAAAAACAAAAACAAAAAAAAATACAAATATTAATTTGGTTCCTATCACAATTATTAGTTTAACACATTTTAGATCTTTAACTATTTATGGGTTTGTTTGTTTTGGTACTAGGACTTAACTCAGAAGTATTTAACCACTGAGCAATACCCCCAGCCTTTAAAAAAAAAAATTCACATAGAGACAGAATCTTCCTAAGTTGCTTAGGGTCTCCATTCGTTGCTAAGACTGGCTTGGAACTTGCTGTCCTCCTGCCTCAGCTCCTTTAGCCTCTGGAATTACAGGTGTGCACCACCCCCAACCATACAGTGAGACTGCATGGTATACAAGTTTTTATCTTCTTTCAGGCAGCCTCATTCATGTCTTTGAGTCTTATTTATGTTGCATGTATCAGGAGTAGATTTTCTGTGCATTTTATAGTTTTCTCATTTTCATTCTTTTATACAAACCATCACTTATAAATTAGAATTATTATGTTCAGATTTTTTCAATAGGGCTCATTGATCCTCTAGTGCTAGCCTCATGGATGTGTGCCACTTAGCACTTCTGATACAACCAATATGTTGACTGATAGACACATGAACAACAGTATTTGAAATGAGAACGGCAGAGTGGTGGGAGAATTTTTGTCTATGATTACCAATCTTTCCTCTTGTTTACATGTGTTCTGTCCCTTGACGGGATGATGGATGAAGGTGTGTATGGTTTCTTGAATCTGTCCCAGTACTTTATCTCTTGTGGTTGTCCTAAAAGCTCCTGGTGCTATCAGCTGTCTGAGCATCACCACTTCCACTTCTTCTCTTTCCAAGGCTTACTGGTATTATCCAATTTGTTTCACTCACATCACTACTGGGCATTCACACTATAGAAGTTCTGGCAACTTTGTCCAGAGGAAACTACACAGTTTCAACAATATGACTTATGATAATCCTGAAAATGAATTTCCAGGCAATTTTTGCCATTTGTATTTAACTGATTTCAGGCCAAATTGATTTTATTAATAATTTTAGGCCAGTTCCATCCTCACTTATCATCCACTTAATTGCAATCAGATATCATTGGCTCATACTCGAGGAACAGAACTTTTCAATGCTAGGCTGTTATTTGATAGTGGCAATATATAGAATTTTAAAAGTATCCACAGCTCTGCTTAAGAGAAAATTTTCTTCTGTATTTAATCAACTTAAGAAAATCTTATTTTTGACTAAACTTTTACATCATGAGTGGAAAATACAGTGCTGTAAATAAGTACATTATTTAAATATAAATAAACTGTCATTATTTAAAAATTGAAAAGCAGTTATGGGAATTTGATCCTTGGTACTACAATATCAGTAATAGCTTTTCCTTGAAATAAAAACAAAAGTGACTCATGAAGATAAGGTAATTTCAAAACAATTTATATTTTTTTGGAAGTTAACTTTAAAAAAAAACAACTGCCCCAAAGTTCTGCACTTCCTCCTTCACAATTGATTATACAAGCATAGAATACTCTCTGGGCTAGTATTTGGTGTAGCAAATTAAAAATTTCAGAAATGACTAGAAAAGTCTTTCAGCAGAGGCCACCATTACTGTTTTCAAGAAGAAGTACAAAATTTTCATTTTGGTTATGATAAAAAAAAAAAAGTTAGGACCACAAGATGCTCCACTCTGCAGAACAAATTCTCCAAATGTTCCCTGAAGGGTGTTTGGAAACCAAGTCATACAAGTGTGTTACCAGAAGCACTGTTTAAAAACACGTGCCAAGATGGAAGAGAGAGGACCATCACACATAGGCAGTGCAGTGGGAAGTGAGAAATCCCGAGTGGCTGACTCACTGGAGAAGGTGGAAGTGCAGGGAGGCAGTGCCAGGCAGCAGGAGGGAAGCAGGGGTGGGTCTGAGAAGGCTGCACCAGTCAATCAGTTCTGAGGGCTGGCCACATAGGTCTTCTTTTGGGTAAGAATCTTAGTTTCTAAATCATACCACGCAACCTGCATGCCATCCTGAACCTCTCACACAGTTGCTGGAATTTCATGGGTAGAGCAGAAAATGACACTTTGCTAGGTAGAAAATTGACACACTGTCTTACTCAATCTCTAAACTATTTGGAGATGAATTTTGTAGCATTAGGTTTCATTCCAGCCTTAGGTGTCTTTTATTGTGAATCACACACATATCAATGATTCTGGATGACAATGCTCATGGTTTAGTAAATTTAGGGAAAAGTTACTGTTGTTGCCAACTGTCCAGTTCGTTATTTCAATTGTGAGATTAGCTTGCTTTTCCTCTTACTTAATGGGCAGTGTGGTGCCCAACTGCAAAACTTCCAACTGTAGATTCTTTCTCAGGCTCCAATACTCATTTTGACATTCAATGCCTTACACATCTGGAGGACAAGATGGATTCTTTATGAGATTTGCAGTGTCTGAAAAAATTGGAAAAATAGCCTTCCCCCCTTGTAAACACTTGCTTTAGAGTCTTAATCCTAGAGAGGACAGTACATTTCTGCAATACTGCTTTAATTGACAATAAAAAAAATAAATAAATGGAGACAGAAGGTACTATTTGACCCAAACATGAAGATAATCCAGATATCAGCCAACATGCATTTTGATCTTTCTCCTATTCCACAAAGTAAAGAAAACAAAACAGAAAGACAAAAAAATCCTTTGATTTTATAATGCAATTAGCTGTATCAAGAGAATTTTTTTCCTCTTCATTTGTCTTATTAACTAAAAAGCTCTTTTGAACAAAAAATGGTGAAGAACATATCTTTTTAGTTACTTCTTTTATGGTGCATACCATAAGGCACTGGCATATATAAACCATCTTAATCTCTTATTTAGGATAAGTTCAATAAAATGCCTGTTGATTGCAGTTAGGCATCTATTTATAAATAAGCAAGGAAATCCAAGTTAAGATATATTTGAGATATATAAATACTACTCTCTCAATGAAGAAGTGTATGATTTCTGAAAGTCAAGCTTATATTCTGTTGTGTCTGTTCTTATGGTATTATGAGGGCATGTCATTAGTAGGAAGGACAGATTTCATTAAAAATTAAATATTCTTTAAGAAAAAAAGTGGAAAATGTGGAACAAGTGATGTAAGTAACCTCTTTTGAGATTCAGAGAACTTTGTTTCTTATAACTCAGTTTCCAGATGAGTCATAGGATTTTTCTTCGCTTTGTAAAGACCCTGTGTTTCAACTGCTGTCGCCTGGTGGAATCACTCTGCTCCTAGGTATACGTGGCAATGAATAGCAATATACATGTGTGTGAAGGAGTAAATGGTGTGCACAAAATGGCCTTTTAAATCACTGCCTCAAGTTATTGTAAATTATTGACTTTCTTGCAACAATAAATTCACTTTTGGGGTTCTCAGCTGCCATCTGAATTCCAATGGAATATAAATGAAGCAGTGATACTGGTGACTGGCATTCTCCTCCTCCTGCCAGCTCCTGCCTGGGCACCCACACATGGACTGCCATAGGTCTGTAGGCAGTTCTAAATCATCCAACAACTAGCCTGGTGGCCGATGGGGTCAACCCCAGCCTCTGATAGCCGTCAGTAAGTAATTTCTTGTTGAACAGTTTACTCAAGTGCTTGGCTTTTTAACTCTGCCAATGGCTCTGCAAACTGAGGCTGAAAATATCTACCAACATCATTCTTCCTTCTCAATCCTCCATTATAATCACTTTAGGATACTTACGGACATTTGCTTTCTCTTCTATAAAAAAACAATGGATTTGACAATTTAACTTTTTTCAATCAGAAAATTGAAAATAATTACTTTAAAAAAACTATTGTGCTGTTTGTTGTTGAAAGCATCATCAGTTGTTGAAGATCATCTTGATTGTACCTAAATTTCAACAATAAATAAAGGATAAAATTTTGCAATGTATACTTAAACTATGATAGGTAAGATTTGAGCTCACCCTTATGAAAAAAGATATGGTATGGGAATAATGAAGATAGATTCGTAATAAAGGTATAGTCTTGTAACCTGTGAGGTTGTTGATAAGAGTCCATCAAGAAGGAAAAGCAGTAGCAGATTGCTGGAGATTTTCTTCCTTTGGGAAACACTGAGGTATTTAATTTAATGACAGCATTCTACTATATTCAATGGTAACACAGAATATTGCAATTCTTTTTAAAAGTTTCTTAACAAGGTACTACACGACACATCTCAAAAAAACCCCACAAAAAAATCCACAAGAACAAGAAAACCCAAAAACTCAGATTCTCTGGGTTCCCAGGTTATTTCCTGTTTTAAAGCCTCATAAAGAAAGAGTCTAGGGCTGGGGATGTGGCTCAAGTGGTAGCTCGCTCACCTGGCATGCGCAGGGCGCTGGGTTCGATCCTCAGCACCACATAAAAATAAAATAAAGATGTTGTGTCCACCGAAAACTAAAAAAATATATATATTAAAAATTCTCTCTCTCTCTCAAAAAAAAAAGAAAGAGTCTAATATGGCAAGTTTAACCCTTTAAATATTTATTCCAGAAGTGTTAACTGAAAAACTTTGAAGTAAGGATCCTTCATTGCTGCCATTCTTTAAAAGAAAGTCCAAATTCTGTTAAAATGGAGAGACGGGTGTCATAGAAGGGTGGGCAGTGTCAGAGCCTTAGTTACAAACAAACAACAGTATGAAGGTTAATGACTGAAGAAATGACCACCAGTTGCTCCTTGGTGTTTCAATCACTCCTGTAAACACAGTTGCACCTGCAGTTTTGAATATATAAAAGAGAAAAGTACTGTTTAATCTTAATATCACAATCCTAATGTACTGCTTGCTATAATCCATTAGGTATGTCTTTAACAAGAACAGTGCCTGATGCATATTTCCTGAAGTAGCTTCCTAATATATTAGGATACTTTTAAATGAGGGATTTTTTCATGCATATTTTCCCATTCACTTCCTATGAGTGAGTTAATACCCTTAAAGTTCTGAGATGCACATCTGGTCCACACTGACCCTGGGAGAGTGCTGCCTCCTGTAACAGTGAACTTGAGAAAGACTCTTTTCCTGCCTATTGCCATGTTCTATCAATATCAATTGAACCATGAATGTTTTATTGATTTTTAAAAAAATCTTTTATTAGCTGCTTAGAGGAGAGGTTTTAATGCTCTAGCTATGATTGTGAACTCGTCTGTTAATTTTGTCCTTTTGTTTCATATATTTTGATGCGGTGTCAGTTGTCAAATCTGCCTTTATGGTTATTTCTGTTTTCATGATGACTTAATCCTTTTGTGATTAAGACCTGGCTATCTTCACCTCTCTAATTCTCTTTGTCTTGGAGCTTAATTTATCTAAGATTTCGGCCACACCAGGCTTCTTACATTGCTTCTTTACTAGATCTTTGTTTCGGCTATTTAGTTTAAACTGATTGTTGGAACCATACTTAAATTCATCTTCGGACACCTTGTAGTCAGCTGAATGATGCATGTTAATTTTCTCTGATACTTGGTGTTTTCCATGGACATATTCAGTCAATTAAGAGTCGATATTTAGGTCTACTAATTTGTTATTTATTTTCTGTTTTCCTTGTTTCCTTGTTCTGTTGTCCTATTTCTTCTTTACTGCCTTCTTTAGATGTATTTGAATAACTTCTAGAAATGTGTTTTAACTTGTCTTTTGACTTTACCTGTCTGCTTCATATTTTTTTAGTAAGTCTGCTGGAGATTGCAACGTGCAACCTTGCTCTTTCCACAGCCTCTTTCTCTGTGCCACTTCATGTGACAGGACAGTTCCAACCTCGAAGGTGTACTGACCACTGCACCACCCTGCAGGCCACAGCTTGGGTAGCATACCACAAGGCATTGAAAATGTTGCAATTTTTTTCTTTAAAAAGTTATAAGTATTTTTAATGAGGAGGAAATGTCTTTTTGATTTGCTCATTGAGTCATGATTTCTGATGCTTTTCATTCCTTCCTGAAAGCACAAATTCCCTTCTGGTAGTATTTCCCTTCAGCCTTCACAATTCTCAACCATCTTCAGTATATTTATAATTCTTCATTTTTTTTTTTTGGTTAGAACTGTAGACTGAGCCAGTTTGATAAAACTGCTCTACCACTGAGTTATATCTCCGACCCTTTTCATTATTTATTTTGAGATGGGTCTTTCTAGGTTGCTCAGGGTCTTGCTAAATTGCTGAGGTTAGCCTCCAACTTGCAATCCTTCTGTCTCAGCCTCCTGAGTGCCTGGGATTACAGGCTTGTGCCACTATGCTTGGCTTTGCTTTCATTCTCAAAGGGTAGTGTTACTGGTCAAAATTGTTATAAAATTTGTTTACAAAAAACAAAATTTTGTTTACAAACAAAAGGTTACAGTTTATTTCGTTCAGCATTTAAAAGGGGAGCCTTAAATAACTAGAAAACACTCAATTCATACAGCAAATAAAGCTGCACAAATTGGATCTGCCTAGTCTCCAAGCCCAAAAACATACAAAACAAAAATTTGCAAGTCTGTAATCATCATAGATTTTAATGCCTCTCTTTAAGCAGTTAACAAAACATCTAGAAAATTAAAAAAAGAAGAAGAAAAACACAAACTTAATTGATGTTTTTAGAACCTTGCTCTCAACCACTGAAGAAATGCATTCCTTTGCAGTGCACATTTCAAACCCACCCAGGAAGACTGTATATTGGGCCATTAAACCCGCCTCTCCTTTCCTTGAGTAGGTCACTTCTAGGGAGAGTTCTGCAGGCACTGACATCCCTGGAAGAAGTGGCTGGTCTTCCCTTTGCCTGTATCCAAGAGCCTGTCCTTATTGCTGCTCTCCATCAGTCCCACCGCTGTGCCCAGACGGCCTGTCCCCAAATGCATGTCTGGGTTCCTGTGAATTTCTTGAGTCTGTCTGTTTTTATCTGGCATCTGAGGTTGGAAGTTTTAGCCATTCTGTGTCTGAGATGGCTTCCACTGACCTCATTTCTCTCTCCTGTGCTTCAGAACTGGGATTACTTAGAATTTATATCTGATGATGTTGCTCATAGTGTCTCTGAGGCCCTGATTATTTTTTATTCCATCTTTTTTCCCCTCTTCTTTGATTTAGACAATTTAAATTGATCTACCTTTACGTTGAAACATTCCTCTGCCCTCCCTGTCCTCTTACAATCAATCTGACAAATTGTCTATTGCAGGTTGCGTCTGGGTGTTTCAGGTGATTTGGTTTCCACCACTGGACATCACCGGGACCTGGGCTAGGCCTTCCATCCGCTCCGTGCCCGGTGATTGTCTAGAGAAGGAGAAGCCTGTCTCAGGCCGTGGGGACGGCAAGCCTCCCTTCTGGGAATTTCTTTTGGCCTCTCTGGGATCAGTATATTCTCCACTTCTGGCCTCAGGTTGTGATTATTTGATTCTGAACCTTGAGAACGGGGTTGTTTTCTGAAACATCTAGTTGTCCTGGTTCATAACCAAAACTCTGCAGAAGTTTTCCTTTTCATCTCAAGTTTAGCAAACATTCTTCCTAGGCCCTGAAGGCCTCTAGATCACCTCATCTCCAGGGCCACCTTTCCAGGGCGACTCTGTCACTGTGGCTCTCTTCAGTCTGCTCAAGAGCTTCCCTCACTGTCCACAGGCTCACTCCAGGAGAAGAGAGATTTCATCTGCCTTCTTCTCTGCCCCCTGTCAATATCCTAAATAGTATCTGGCATGTGGAGTCTGAAAATTGAGCCAACTGGAGACAAAAGCAAGCGATGACAACAGATGATATCATTTGAACAAAGTTATGGCTGAGGCAAGACTTTTCTTACTTTTGAGCTTTTCAGCCCATCTACCCTGTCTTATAAATTCTTTTTTTTTTTTTTTTCTGAAGTTTAGATTTTGGTCTCTGTCACTTTATTTCCCCTCCAAAAGTCTACACAATATTTCTTATTATAATTGCTACATATTAATATTAGTTTAACTTTTAATTCTATTCATGGAATGACAATTTGCATTCTCTATATTATGAGTACGCCACACAATACCCAGAGAATCGTTTTTCATGCTCACCACCTACAAACTGATGTTTGAAGTTGTCAGAAAATTGTCACCTCTACTGCAAAACATAAAAAAAGAGATGTCATTTGGTAAATATGTGTAAGTTACTTTTTATCTCAGTCTTCAGCTTACCACTTAGGAAGGTGAAATGATTATAAGGACTGATTTGTATAAGTGTGTATGTGCCTCTTTTTTCTTTCCTGCAGTACAAAGGCTTGTGTGCTTCATTTAAGAGGGTGGGAGGAAGCATATGGAAGGACAAAAGGAAACCTTTCGACAAGTTGCAGATTTAAACACTACAGTCTAGCTCTTTGCAGAAAAATGCCACGCAGAACTAAAGATAATAACTGAACAAAGTGAGAAGCCATGTGACAACAGCAACAACAAAAAAGCACTACAAGAAGTTTCAGGAAGACGTGTTATTTAATCTGAACCTTTGGTGATAAGTAACTTTCTCAAGACAAAGATAAAGGACGAGTGCACTGAGGAAGGATAAAGAAAGGCACAGAGGGTCACTGTTGGCATGAGTAAGCTTGAGGAACCTCGAGAGCCAGGAGAGGAGGTGGGACCCACTCTGGGGGCAGTGGGAACTCTGGGAAACATCACCCAGCTCCAACAGGGAGCATACCATGACTGGAACCTTACAGGGCACATTGCACCAGGAGACCGTAGAAGCCCCCTCCCACATGGACGGATGCAGACCCTACCCCCAGCTCTGGCATTAAGATTGGAAGAAGGCAGCTGCTTTTCACATGTTTGTTTCCCTAAGCCACTCACCTCAGGTGCTGGATGTGCAGAACATTTGCCATCTCTTAATTTCCTTCTGTTGGTTACCTACACCTTCTCCTGTTTACAAGCTTTTTAGACCATCAGACAAAATGTTCCTGTCCATGCATCTTGTAAACTTTCATTTGTTAATTAAGATGGCAGAGCTGGGGCCTCAGGAAGGCATATTTGCTGCACTCCACACTGTCAGCTACACTTCTGTGCCTCCCAGACAAGGAGAACACAGAGCCAACCAACAGCCCCCAATTTAATTTCCAAAGGAAACCAATATTATTCAGATAAATAATCGCATGCTAATCCATGCGGGCAGTTCATTTGGGAAGACTGTGTTACTGAAATTAATTTGAAAGTTCAGCATGATGCAGCGCCTATGAAAACACCACCAAGTAGTTGATTATACAAAAGAAACAGAGAGATGAACTTTTCATTTCTGCAAATCTTTACCTGCTTTGTTTGAGGTTTTGTTCATTATTATTATTATTATTATTATTATTATTATTATTACCTTTTTCTGGAATCTACCATCTTATCGCTTCAATTCTTTCTTCAAGGTCTGCTTGCTTCTTCATTTTTTCTACTTTTAACCACGCCCTTAGTCCTAGGACCTGGCACTTTATTTCTAAGCGAAAAAAATCTATTTTCCCAGATTTTTTTTTCACTGAAACAATTTATATATATCTGATCAATTTTCCTGAAGAAATGCCTCAAAATGTCTCTGCAATGTCCACATTATTCATTTCTTCTAGAATGCTGTTAAATGGAATCAGTTGTGTAAATTCTTCAACAATCATGTCTCTTGTTAAACTGGTTTCTCAACCTTTATTCCAGTCCTTTTCCTAAAGCAGAAGGTCACCTGAACTCACTGCCAGCCAAAGAAATGCCTTTACTCATTTATTCCCTAAACACAACATTCCTTGGGTCATTCCAGTTTCACTTAGAACAAACATTTTCATAAAAATTGAGAACTAAGAATATTACTCATCATGAAAAGAGAATAAAATCATGACATTTGCAGGTAAATCAATGGAGTTGGAGAATATTATGCTAAGAGAAGTAAGCCAATCCTCCCCCCCAAAAAAATGCTGAATGTTTTCTCTGATATGAGGATGCTGATCCACAATGGGATGGGGGGGGAGCATGGGAGGAAATTTAGATAGGGCAAAGGGAAGGGACAGGAAGGGAGGGGTTACAGGGGTAGGAAAAACAATAGAATGAGATGGACATCTTTACCCCAAGTACGTTATGAAGACACAAATGGTGTGACTCTACTTTGTGTGCAACTACAGAAATGAAAAATTGTGATCTATATGTATACTATGAAATGAATTGCATTCTGCTGTCATGTATAACAAACTAGAATAAATGAATAAAATTAAAAATATTAGGAATTGAAGAGGTGCAAAGAAAACAGAACCTTGCTCCTCCTTCAACTGACTATGTGAGAGGCTCGGCTTTGTACCCTCACTTAGTGATCGGGTTCCTTCGACCACCTCTGCTCACCCACCCCTCACTCTGCATCTTAATCTCCACAGTCAAAGCTCAGGTAAGGGCACATCCATGCTGTAGCTATTATGCCATGCAAGAGACTTTTATTAAAGCAAATAAGGTAGAAGCTCTGCAGATGTGTTTGTTGAAGACTTAGTTACATGGCTGAATGGTTAATCCCAAGGAAGAACTGGAAATGAGTGGTCTAGATACATAGCACATGACTTGGTCCTCACCATTATTCTATTATGATGGCAAAGAGGGAGATGACTTTTGATGGCCAAACTCATTTCTGATAGTCCATTTTAACCATTAGAATTTGGCTACTCTTTCTCTATATTGTGTAATCTTTATACTCACAGTTTTAGGTATTTTTCATTGTCTACTAAGTAACTTTGGAAAATGAGTTTGCATTTTATATTATAGAAATAAATGTTATTGTGCGTCATTGAACCCAATAAATGATTACATTTTAAGGCACATGTTGATGAGTTTTGATGAGTGTATTCCCACATAATTCCTTTCACAATCAAATGTTAAGACATTTCCAATACACAAAGTTACTCTGCCTAATCTCATACCCAGTGCCAACCAACCGCTGCTCTGTTTCTTATCATACTCTGGTCCATAATGTGTACATCTGTAAAAGTCTGGTTATTTTTATTCTAAACAACAATTGCTATTTATTTATAACACCAATATGATGTGGCTATACTTTATTAATCCAGTAAAATAATACAATGGATAAGTATAATATGGTATCTTGGATGGAATCTTGCAACAGAAAAAGGATAGTAAGTAAAAATTAAGGAAATCCAAATAAGGTACAGTAGACTGTAGTAATAATCATGCATCAACACTGGTTCATTAAATGTAGCAAATGCATCAGGCTAATGTAAGATAATAATATGGGAAACTGAGTATGGGTCTGTGGGAACTCATACTATTAACCTGCAATTATTTATTAAATCTAATTTTCCTAAAATATAAAGGCTATACAATAAAATTCCCACATGTAATTTTAGTAATTGAGCAAGTTTTAGAATTATTGCCACCGAGAATGAAAAAAAAAAGAGTGCAAAACTTTAGGAATGGAAGGCTATCTCAAAAGCATATAATTGAAAAGTCTCTTATACTAACAAGAAAAATCAGGCCTTATGTCATAAATTTAGCCTTTCAAATATTGTAACTGGCAAACATAGCACTTGCAACTACATTTGCACATTTGAAATCTGTTATTCCTAACTCTAAAGGCGTTTGTTTCCATGTTTAATTAAAATATGAATTCTTTATAAAGAAAAAGAGTATTTACAGATAGGCACCCATCTCTACATCAGCTTAGATAATTTGTACTCTATTATTAAAACACATAGGAACATAAAACTGTATAAACTGTCAGTTAACAGATAACTATAAATCCAAAGCAAATTTATGAATTAGAAATAAACCCAATGACAAAGCCACTAAAATTCAACCAACAAAATTAATGTAATTGTATATTGTGCTAGTTTGTTTTTGCCAAACTAAATTGCTAAACATAAATAAAGTTAACTTAATCTAGTGAGCCACTAGTCAACCTATTCTTTCATATTTCTTTTCACTTTCATTTAAACTGAGTTGACTTTCTCTTTCACATCTTACTTTGACATTCTTTGGCCTTCACTTTGGGTATGAAGAATAATTTCCATACTAAGACCGTCTTTATTTCCTGAGCTCACTGTTTAATAAATTCCATGTAGCACAACTTCATGCTGAGATCATAAATACAAGCTCACATAAAGACACTGACATAGAGTGGCTCCACTTGGTCATCAACCTGTGTTTAAAATAGTCATACACTTCTGTTGTTTTTTTAACATGGTGTGAAACATGGCAAAAGGATGAAGCATGAAATTGAGCTATTCTAGAAACACCTGAGATCATGAACATGTACAGGTCCTATGCCCTAGGACCGTGGTCAGTTTCCTATAGTAACTGTGCCCTGTGATTTGCTGTCTAATAAAAGACACACATAAAGAGTGACTATTGCTGAACTTCAGCTCTGCTGAGTTGTGCAAAATTTTATAAGGATTTTGTATCACTGAGCAGGCAGGATTCAGTCTACTAAAGGACGGAATGCCAGGCAGAGCAGTCTCACCTTTTGGAATCAATAGGAGTCTTGTAAAGATTTTGAAAAGTCCTTCCAAAAGGTTCAAATGCAAATATTGCATATCCTGTGGTTGTGTGAGGGAAAAACTGGAGATGCAGGAGCTAGGCTAAAGGGCAACTTGATTTTGTGTCCTGCAGGATAAACACCCAAAGGAGGTCAGTAAAGTAACCAGGTAAGTAGGAGCTGCACACCTTGAGAAGGAATTGGAAATTGAGATGTTCATGTAGACATTGAGGATTTACTTCAGGATTATGGAAGAATGGTTGGATACTCTATTAGATTTCTATTAATGCCTGGAAAATTACCATAAACCTAAAGGCTTAGGGCACTGGACACTCCACAGCTGAGTTCTTTGCTCAGGGTCTCACTGGGCTAAAATCTGTTCTCACCTGGTCCCAGGATCTCTTCCAAATTGCTGGTTTGGGCAGAACTCATCTTCTTGTGGTTATAGGAGGATGAGGCTCCTGTCTTCCTTCTAGCTACTTTTTGGACACTACTTTCTACCTGTATGGGCTTCCCAGAGTTGAGGCTAAGTGGCCCCTGGGGGCAGTTCACAGCAGAGTTCTCCGCTCTGTCCTCAAAAAGCTAGAATGGAGTCTTGGATACTTTCCTTTGTGACCAGATGGAGACAATTCTCCTTGTTAAAGAGCTCATGTGATTTTATCAGATCTACTTAGATACATCTGCATATTAAGGTCAACTGATTGGGGACCTTAATTTCATCTGCGAAGTCTTTACACAACAGCACCCAGATTAGCAATTGATTAATTAGCCAGGAGAAGGGGTGTGTTCTCCAGCACTGCCTGTCTTGGAGTTGGGGATGGCTAACACCTTCAAACTCTCCCTACCACAGATGCTGTGAGAGAAATATGAGATTTAGATGTACACGCAGACCTTCCAAACTGTAGTCACACTTTTCCAACAGGACACCAGGACTCAAATAAGGACAGGTTGCATGGGTAATATAAATAAATGAAGATGATGGAGTGCTGGGAAATTACCACAAAATTAGAAGAATAGAGAAATGACAGAATCACAGGGAACAGAACACACAGGTTCGTCAGATGCAGATTAGATTGTCCTAAGAGAATAAATGCCCTGCTAGCCAGAGCTTCGGTCTTTGTAAAAGAAGCAAACATTCAGGTTTTTCTAGATTTTTAAATGTTGGTAATTATTCCAAAAGATTTACGACCCTGGACAAGCACAAACTATGTGGGCCAAATAAAACATATCTCAGGGAAAAATCTGGCCTGTAGCCTGCCAGTTTTTGACCTCTGTTATACAATACTAAGACTGATTTTTTAAAATTGCTTATTAAATCACTCTCGTTAATGTGGAGTCATACCTTAGGCTGGTGTTCAGAGTAACTCAGATTTTTTTTTTTTGTCTTGAGTGACCTGCAAATTACAGTTTCATGCTTGCCTGAGTTAATTTAAACTGCCTTAATTATAAGTATTTTTTAAGGTTGTTGCTTAGAAAACTGAAATTTTAAATCTCCCTGTTTTTAGAAATTATTTGGGGGTTTTTAGAAATTTGATTTGATATGTGATGTTAGTAATTATTGATGAAAGTTAAATTGTGGAATTTAATGTGAAGCTTAATTTAGTCTTATGAATGGATGCACTGAGAGGAAGAAAAATAAACGTATAACTGTAGATTTGTTTTGTTTCGAGGCATTTCTCCATCACAGGGCCTTGGCACACATCTGTTACCCTCAGGATTCAGGTGTTATGTGTATGTTAATGGCAGATGTCGTCAAGGGTACATGTGTGCTAACCGTCTCTGTGTGTGCACGTACCCATGTATACTTAAACAGACACACCCATGTTGGAATATACACTGCCCTATCATACTCCCTAGGAACAGAAATTCTTGTATCAGATTCATGAAATTCACCACCATTTTAGTCCATTTTGTGTTTCTCTAACAGACTACCCAAACATGGGTAATTTATAAGCAATAGAAGTTTATTTGGCTCACAGTTCTAGAGACTGCAAAGTCCAAGAGTATGGCACTGGCCTTGTACGGCATCATCGCATGGTAGAAGGTGGAAGGAAAGAAAGTGCCTGAGACATGGAGAGAGAGAAAGAATGGCGGCTGAAACCATCAGGAGCCCACTCCCACAATGACTGAGCCATTTCCACAAGAGCAACATTAATGTGTGCATGAAGATTGCGATGCCCATGACCAAATCAGCTGAGAGGCCCAGCCTCTCCATGCTGTTCCGATGGCAATGGAATTTCAACATGAACGTGGAGGGGGCATTCAAAGGACAGCAACCACTTTTCTTTGCTGACTTTGAGCAGGGCCATTAAACTCTCCATGATTCATGTTATTCATCTGCCTAATAAGGGCTAATGATATTACCTACCTTCTCTGGTTTATAATACTATGACGTGTGTGAAGCACTAAAAACAGTATCTGGCCCATAGCAACATTCAGTAAATATAAGACGATATAGGTGAATATAAGGGTGCATGCATGCAGATGCTGTATGTTATCTTATAGAAATGTGTATTCCCACAGAGTATCATTTTGTAGAATTAGCGAAGCCAGAGGAAGAAGAATAAGAACTGGACCCAATATCTTATTTACACTATTTTTCCTTCTTCTGTAATTAACGTATACATTATAGTGTTAGTTCTTTTGATTGATGGCCAGGGCCAGAAACACAACACTGAGGGAGAAAGGGTATTTTCAAGGTCACTGACACTGGAAAGCCCGTGTGGAGGGCATGATTCAACTTGTGCCGCGCGCAGTGGGAACCTGCGTGCAGCATATGTGGATGGGATCCCTGCCGACCCTGACGTCACACACAAACCTCAGCTGCTCAGGGAGGGCTGGGTGTACAACGTCGCAGAATAAGAACCTCCATTAGTGAATAACCCCCCCCCCAGTCATTAGGAAAGCCATCCCTCCTCCCTGGCAGTACCCAGGCACTGCGGCGTTTGCCCTCCCAGCCGGTCAATAGAGCGCTGCCCTTGGGAGGACACAGACCGCTGGCACAAAGGTGCAATAAAAGGATATCTAAGACACAGACTCTGGGTTTGGGCACAGTTCTGAAGCTCTCCAAGTTCAGTTTTTCAGTAGTAAAATGTCAGGTTCAGAAGCCCTTTTCCTGTTGTGTTTTCCATTACTGCTCCGTGTGACTCTTCTGGATGAATCAATTCCCTTGTATTATTTGAAGATTGCCTATTCCCGCTTCTCACGTCCATCATTCTTTTTACCCATTTCCTCTCTGTAGTCCAGGCTTTTATTCCCCACTACCTGTAGGATTTCACAGCATTATGATCGATTTTTCCGATACCGACCTCTCCACTTTCCTATATACCATTTTCTTTGGTATGAAAAGGACCTTGAAGAAATGCAGTGATTATCATGTCTGTCTGATTTCCAGCACCCTCCCCAGCTCATTATTGTCAATAACCTGATCAAGAGTGAAATCGCAACCCACTCTCCGCACCATTTGTATGTGTGTTCCAACTCTCTCAGGATGTTCAATTTCTCCTGAAACTTTCCAGCTGCTTGGTTTAGGATGTCCTGTTTAACAGTTTAGGATATACTTGTGACCCATGACAAACTTGCCCATGAAAAGCCTGTTGTCCTCAAGCCTATATCATGAAAAGTCCTTCCCAATATACAACCTTATGCTTAATTAATAGTAATAACAATCATCTACCACTTCAAACAATGCTGTTAAGTTTATCATACTTCACATAAGTTACCTTTATCAGAGCTTTACAACCTCCCATCAGAGACATTAGTTCTATCCCTATTTTGTCAATGAGGAAACTGAATTTTGGAGATATTAATAAGTCTTTCAATGATAAAGGTTAGTAAGTGGCAAACCCAGGACTTATATCTATATGTTTAATATTAAGACTGTGGCTGCTCCCACAGAATATTATCGGTACATCCTGAACATGTTCTGCCTCATCTTCTTGCCTTTATTGAACGTGCACAGGTCTGTCTCTTTAACCAGCTATCCACCTTAGAGACAGAGACAGACCCCTGTGTTCTTCCTGTCTCCCAAAAATTATGCTCAACATAAATGATCTTTTTAATAAATGATCCACATCTCTAGATAATCATATATTTGTGTGATATAGGACAAATATGGTCTTTTCTTTTAATAGATAAAGAAACGAAGGTTTGGAGATAAACGCCCTCATCCAAGATCACATAGTAAGTGGTTGAACAAGGTCATCTTCCCTGAACTTCTCTTTCCATTGCAATTCCAATGTCATACACTCTGGAATCTACCTATCAGAATAAATATCTCAGCTCTCATGAAGATATTTGGCAACATGAAAGACTGAAACAAGAGTTGCTTTGCTCCTTGGTCCTATAACTCAGAAAATAACCTAGAAGGGCCCTTAGAGTTTTAAAAAACACGATTTCAAAAGTTATTTGCATTTGTTTGTTTGAGAGGGGTGATAGCTCTTTCCCTTGACACTGGAAAAGGTGTGTGCTCTTTCCCTGTGGCCTGCATGGTGTTTTTGAGACATGGACTCTCTTCAGAACTATCTTTTCCTCCAAGGTAAGATGATGATTCTTTCTGCTTTTAAGATGCTTTTCCTTGTGTCCTCAATTTTCAGAAGTTAGGACTTGATGTGTCTTGGTATGGATTTATTAGAGTTTATCCTGTGTGGGAAACAGAATCGCAAATCTGTGTCTTCATGCATTCTGCCAAATTTGGGAGGTTTTCAGGCATGAGTTTTTATGAGGTGGTTTTAGCTCTGCTCCTTTGTCCTCTTCTCCTGAATCTGAAATGATAAGAAAGGTATTTGGTTTGTCCCACAGATTCCTGAGACTCTGACTCTTTTTCTTGAGTCCAGTTTCTAGGTGTCATTGAGCAATTTTTGTCTTCTATTTTCAAGTTAATTTATATCTCCTGGGGCATCTTCCTATCTTCCTTTTGGATCTCCCCATAGAATCTTTTAAGTTTTTATATTTTTTATTATAACATTTCCATTTGGTTCTTCTTTACGTTTTTCTTTGGGAAACTTTCTATTTCATTCCATGTTTCTAATTTCACATGGGATTATGTTTATGATGACTGATTTAAAAATCCCTGTCAGGTAATTCTAACATCTGTATCATCACAGTGTTGGAATCTGTTGGTTGTCATTTCTAATTTATTTTGAGGGAATTCTTGGTTTTTGCATGCTAAGTGATTTTATATATATCTCAGAAACGTTTGATGTGATGTCATGAGACTCTGAACCTTAAATAGACTTTCAGCAGTCGTCCGCCAACTGCATCTCAGCAATGAGACATTGTCTCATGACTGCTGTTTGGGGTGATAATTCATGTCCCTAGAACACGTTGGAGAGACCACCCTAGCTAGGCCTGGAAGGGTGCCTTATTATTTCTTCCCACGTGGTCTTCACCCACACTTTGGGTGTACAAGGGTGCTCTTTCCTCCCAGGCAGTGATGGACATCCCCAGCTCCCCTCTCAGACTCCTTTGCACCCACCTTAGTGAAGAAGAGGCACTTTAAGAGGACTGGAAAAGCGGGAAGCCCAGACTTTCCATTTGGCCTTTACAAATAGCGGTGATGGCGAGCCACAGTTGGTTGTGGTTTTGGGGTGGATTCAGGGTTTATTGTCTCTGTACAGGCTTCTGTCTTAATAGGATGCCCTTTCCTTAGAGGTCAGATGGCTTGGATTTTTATTTAATTTAATAATTTTTTTTACCTGTACTCCTAGATGGTTCCAGCTTCTACCTTCTTTAGGGCTCATTTTGAAAGATAGTGGACAAGAAGTAAATCTGGGAAGTCAACACGTTGTAGCTGTTTGGATCCCTGGGTTCCAGAAGCCCTGCCTTTTCCTCTCCATCTTTCATCGTCAGCTTGTCTTTAGTTTACATGTGATATCTACTGATTTCAGTCAGGAGGAAACGTACCTACTTTATCTTGCCCCAGGATAGAAGTCCTATGTGATCACTGGCCATCTTAACAAATAGATGCATTTGAAGTCTTCCAACTGAATAAGAGACATCAGACTCCAAGAAGTTGGGATGGAGTAGAGGACCAGGCCCTACCCCAGGGTTGCCCTAACATTTAAACATTGATCAGAAGAGGGAACGTCACTGAAGGAGACTGAGTATGAAATTCCATAGAGGTAGCATATAAAACCAGGTGAATAAGACATCACATGTGTTTTTCAGAAAGGTAGGAACCATGCCTGGTTAAAGCTGCTGAAATATTGAACTAAGAGGTGCATTAGGAATGGACCATTGTATATTGCCTAACAAAACTATGGGTGATCCTAGCAGGAATAACTGGGGAGTGGTTGGCCTTGAAACCTTTAAATCAGTTAAAAACTATGTGTTGAATGTAGAACTACAGTGGTGGTAAAAAGGTCAAGGATCCAGGGGGAAAAAGAGGGACAAATTGGTAAAACATAACTTTTAAGGTGACAAAATTATTCTGTCTGTTAGTATGATGGTGGGTGGATACATGTCATTACACACTAAGAATAATCCCTAATGTAAATATGGACATTGAGTGCTGGTGACATGTGATGCAGGTTCATTGGCTGTAACATGTGTACCACTCCAGTTGGGGTTTCTATGGTTGGGGTGGCTGGGAGTCAATGGGGGGAGGCCGCATCTGAGAACTCATGTTTTGCTGTAAACTTAAAACCTGTCTAAACAGTAATGAATTTTAAAAAAATACAAACAATTTATAAATTTTTGAAATTTTTGATGTTATGTCATGAGACTCTCATTTTTTTAAGAAAAAAATGTTATTGAGGAATTCAGAAAGAGACCAATAGACATTGTCAAAGAAGTTTTGCTATAAAAAGGAGCATGGAATAAAATGGTGACAGAGAGAGAAATGAGGACCAAAGAAGCTTTTATTTAAGGTAGCATCTCTTAAAGCAGGACATGGCAGAGAGGGGAAAGGCAGTGTGGAAGGGGGACATGATTTCCAAAACAAAAGATAATTTGAAACGTGTGAAAGAGGGTAAGATTCAGATGCCTGAGGTGGAGACCTCAGTGTGTTGAAAGAACTTTAAATAGACATGGCTGTCACTTATGTGGAGGGTCAATAAGCGGTGACAAACATAAGAGAGCACTTTCTTGGAGAACTGTCAGCGCCGTCTGTCTTGTATGTGATTGACACTTGAGACCATTTTGGTGCTATATTTTCAAATCCACGGATAATAAAAACACGCCCTGAGGGTCAGATAAAATAAAGAGGGGGATTGCTTATTTTCCAAAGTCAAAATATAAATCAAGTTCAGGTTTACTGGGAACAAGGGACAATGTCACCATAACACAATAACACAGTTTTGTGTCCAGGAAATAAGATTTTCTTGGATAATATAAACAGATATTGGCATATTTATAATGCACTGTAGATGGCAGAAAACCAATAAACCACGTGTATTTCCTCTGAAATATCCCTAAGGAAGGCCCAGGCATTTCTGTACAAGGCTCACTTAGAGCCATTTGCCATATTTAACATTAGGTAGACCAACAACAATTAGCTCCTTTTTCATTCTTGACAGCTTTAAATTTTGTGAAACGTGGTAGTTCATATTTATTAACTACCTAAGCTATTCCTTTTCTCAAAAGAATTTTTTTCCCCTTCCTTCCTCTGCTGTACAATTTTGGTCAAAAGAATGAACCCCATTAAAGACAAGAACAATAGACAACATTATTGGTGATTTCAGTGGCAGATAAGTCAGTCCGTTTCAGGGAATGAAGCACCAGCTCAGCTGTGCAGTGGTGTGATGTGAGTCGGGAGCGTCTGAGCATATTTTATGCTTGACAGTAATAATATTGAATTAATATGTCTCTGCAAGGCTTAGAAAATCTGGTTCAAATTTAGCCCAATTTATCAAGGTTTGGCAGAGTTATAAGAATTAACAAATCATGCTGTGACTTAAAATTAGCATTATGAATATTTAGGAGCTGTTAAAACTGTGGGCTAAATATATAAAATGTCACTGTCATCATATAAAAACATAGTTTCAAACATAAGAGGGGAAGGCTTATTTCATAGACCAGCGTGGTACGAAATACAGTGTTTGACTTTGCTTTTGAGTTCAATGTCTATATAAATGTTTTCTTTTTAGTAATGAGAGAGGTCTCCACATCTGCTGCAAAGATGTTAGTTCAGAAAATCTCCAACCTGATCTTCCTTTTCCTTGCTAATATATTTAGGAAATATACAGGGATGCTTCATCTGTTAGTGTGTGGGAAGGAGGGTAAGGAGCACCCTGACAGTGGGTCTCCTCTCTCCTACTGGAGAGTCCATGGGGAAATGAAAGGTTGTGTTCAGCTGTTTGCACCCCAAGGAAATAAAAATAGAAATGCCATCTTTTAACCATTAAATGTGTATGACATACATATGTCTCTTGAAAGCCAACTATCTACATTTTTTTATATCAGAATATTGCAGAACTTTTCATTTGACTTCTTGGGTCTGGAATTTAAAATGAAAATAAATTTACCTAAATGGGTAAGATGATTTTCTTTTCAGCAAAATGAGGTCAAGTGCATTGAATGGAGTGATAGATGAGTGGTTATGTCCACAGAGAGCTTGTTAAAAGGTTACTTATGATGGCTAACAGGGATTGAGAACCTTGTGGAGAGCAGATAACTTCATTTTTCAAGGAAAAAAAAATATACTATTAAGCAGAGTTTTGTACTCACGAAGTAGCTTTGTGTATTTATAAAAATAAAATGAAGTTATTAAGATATTGTTTGACCAAAATAATATTTTTTTTCTGGTTCTGATTGAGTGATCATTTCAGGCAAAGTCTCTTCCTGCTCCCCTCCCCCCCTCCGCCCACCCCCAGGCCCATTTTAACTATTCAGATAATTTAAGACTTTGGTTTATACCATACTTGTGGTTTAAGGCTTGACTCAACTCTGATTTACTAACACTTGCAAGGGACACTCCTGTTTATTTCAAAACTTGGGACTTGTATGTGACATCAACTGATGGTGAATCTTGGAAATTTTCTTTTTTGAAACAGTTTAGGAGTAGTATTTGTTTTAAAAAGAACAAACCCTAAATAAGATCAAGTAAGGTAAAATAAGAAGTGATACACTATTAGAAATGCAGCTTTCAAACAGAGTGAATTAATACTGGTTATACTATGAAAATCAGATTCTTTCCCCAGAATTATTAAGCTTTAATAATCTCTAAAATCTTATTCTAATGAATGAATTGAAATACGTGTTCAGAAGGAAAAAAAAAAAAACAAAAAACACCACCACCGAAACAACTTCTTCATAACTCTTTTGTTTGTTGGTTGGTTTTGGTTTTGGGTACTGGGATTGAACCAGGGTGCTTTACACTGAGCTACATCACCAGTCCGTGGTTATTTTTATTTTGAGAGAAGGTCACACTTAGGACCTCTATGGTTTTTGAGAGTGGCCTGGAACTTGATATCCTCCTGCCTCAGTCTCCCATGTCGCTTGGATGACATGTCCCCCATGTCCAACTCATAACTCTTTCAAGTAAAAACCAAAACATGACACATTTTCATAAAACGTAAATATCCGGTATTGATGAGGAGTAGCCCCAAATTGGTGCTACACATCTTTGACCAAAAACCCTAGAAGGCCCTCTAAGGGAAAGCCCTGACAATTTGGAGGAAAGGGTAGTGGAAGGCGCAGAATCATCCTCCATCACTTCAATTCCTTGGAGGATGGGGGGCAGGGACTTGGTTAGTACCTGGGTAGAGGGTTCTGAGGAATTCCGCTAAACTGAGATGCGCCTCGTGGGAATTCAGAAGGGAAATGCAACCAAGTCCAGGAGTCAGTTTTGTAGAAAATGGTCATGGAAGTCCACTGAAGACTCCCTTCATGAGAGCATCTCATCACCGTGAAAAATACCTGAGATAAACAACTTGGGGGAAAGTTTGATTTTGGCTCTTGGCTTCAGAGATCTGGGTCCGTGGCTGGTTGACTCCCTCCCTTGGGCCCGAGGTGGGCAGAATATGATGAAGGAAAGGTGGAGCAGAGAAAGATGTCAGCTCTTGGCACCTAGGAAGGAGAGAAAGAAAGGGAGGGCCACACACAGGGCCTTCCAGAGCAGGCCTCCGCAACCTACTTCCTCCAACCAGGCCCCACCCGCCTACGTTCTCCACCCCCTAGTGGTCCCTTGAGCTATCCTATGAGATCAGAGCCCTTGAGATGCAATCGTGTCCCCAAAGCCCCATCTCTGAACAATTGCTGCACCAGGGACCAAGTCTTTGACACAGACTTGGGTGATATTCCAGGTACCAGCCACAAAGATCCCCGTGCCAAGGGCTCTAAGTGCCCAAGAGGAGGTCTAGCCACCTCAGGACAGTGTCCTTGTTCTTGACACAGAGAGAACAGGGAGAAAGGGAGCCAGCCGGGGAGGGAATGCCAATGTGATATACATACTGTGACCTCGATTCAAGAAGGACTTTGATTGTGTCTCTCTCTGAGAGGCATGGTTATTTATTTACACGGACGTGTGTTGTGTAAACATCATGTCACAGACTCGGGTACTGTCATGTGCCAAGGATCTTGGGGGAAATCAGAGATTCATGAAATTGTCCTCCTGAGAGTTTGAATCTAAAATAGATTTAAAACATCCTTATTTGTGATCAAGAATTCTTCATTTTTCCTTCCAAAATGAGAATGTACACACATACACACACACACACACACACACACAAACACACATGCATATATTCATAATATATAATAATGCATATAATACCTGAGTGCAGTGGTGCATACCTGTAATCCCAGCCACTTGGGAGGCTGAGGCAGGAAGACTGCAAGTTCAAACCCAGCCTCAGCTATTTAGTGAGGCACTAAGCAAATTATCAAGACTCTCTCTCAAAATTAAAAAAAATAAAGAATGTCTGGGGCTGTGGAACAGTGGTTAAGGTTCCCTGGGTTCTATAGCTGGTATCAAAATATAAATAAATAAATATTGTACATTTGATATCATGTACCTATGTTATGCATATCCTATAGGTCTTTTTGTCAAGTTTGGGCCTATATTATATTTGTTATAGGACTAAACTTGCCAAAAGTTTACTTGTATATTTCTTTAAGTTGTATGCTTTCTTGAGTGATTAAGCTTGTACCTCAATGATAATTTAATTTTAATGGTGATTACCATAATTAGGAGCCTTCCTTAGGTACTCAAATCATATAACACATATACGTAGGATTTATTCAGCAAGTAAAAATTGAATATCTGCATAAAGAGAGCCTGAAAATTGGAACAGTAGGTGAGGATTCTACATTGAAGCCAAGTGTCAAATAATTTTTAAATATACGGTAATGCTCACATCACCTCTAATATTATTTTCTACCCCTTTTAATGACAAAGACATGAAACAGGAAATTGTTACCAAATGCTCCAAAGGAAGCTAAGATTTCCATCAATGTCTTCAGCCCACGATTCCTCTGGAAGGCTATTAATATATATAAAACAGAATATTGTTCATACATAAAAACAAGGACATCCTGTTAGATGGCATAATGTGGATGACTCTTGCAGACATTATGCTGTGTGAAATAAACCCATCGTGGAAAGATAAATGCTGCGTGATTCCTCTGTAGGAGGCATCTAAAGCAGTTGAACCTACTGAAGCAGAAAGTAGAACTGGTTGCCACCAGCTGTGGGGAGGAGAAATGGGGGACACATTAATGGCTGTAAAGTTTCAGTCGTGAAAGATGAAAACATTCTAGAGAGTAGCTGGATGGCCCAGTGCTTACAGTTAACACTTCTGCACTGGTCACTAGAAAGTCATTCAGAGGGTATAGACCCTGTGATCCTGTTATCGGGCTTTCTCCACTATAATAACAATTGTAAGAAAATAACAATGGAAAACCAGTCTTTTTTTAAAAGAAAAAAACATTTGAGAGTATAATTGTAATTTTCATGTATTCATGTCAAGATTAGCTTCTAAATATATTCTCATCTTTTAGGATATTATGCAGACTACCAACCTAAAATGAAGAAGCCATAAATATTAGAAAATAATACACTCTATAGTCTAAAATTGCCTCAAGAGTGTCTTCCAGTCAAACCCAGCGCCAAGACTGAAGTTCTGCTTCGACCCCTGTTGACAAGTGCTCCACCTAGACACACCATCAGATGCCTACAGCATTTCTGACTTATGCTAACTCCTTGACCTACGCTTGCTAGACTGATGTGGGATTTGCTCATCTACATGTTTGAGCCACCACTCCTATTTTCCATCTCATCCCCAATGTGAGGACATTCAGCAGTGTTCCGCATTAAAGTGTGGCCTTAAGCGTTCCCATAGTAACTTATTGCCTGTCTTTAGAGTGCTCTTAGCTAAGAGTGTTTCCCCTCCGGTAAAAGACCCATACTATTGAGGACCTCCTTGTTGGGTCAGTGTCAAGTTCTACCCTGAACCCCATGTCCTATGTAACTTTTCCTAATAAATCCTTTTTAATCCCTTTATACTTTCTTTAATTTTTAAGAGGTCTTTCCGCCCCCACACGTTGAGAGTTTAAGATTGTGCCATTTCTTAATGTGGAACCCTATCCGTGGTATTTGCAAAAAGAGCTTTCCTTTAAAAAAGAAACGCTTGCCCTTCTTTAAATTCCTTCAAATGTTTTATGCTACAGATCTACATTTTACTACACGGCTTCCTCTGGAAAAGAAATATGGTTGTGCGACCGCACAGCTTGCAAATTCAACATGAGATTTCTCTGTGGAAGCCTGCAGATGCACAGAAATTAAATACAGTAAAATTATGTAGGAAATGAATGATCTGTAAATTCATTTGAAATGCCCATAGGTACCCCCCTTCCAAACTGGGGTACTTTTAGTGATATGCTGCATTGATTTTCTTGTATGTCACATTACATTGGGTTTGTGTGTCTCATTATGCGATGTTATCACTTTATGGTGCTGTGGCTTACGTGGCGATACTGTGAGCATAATGTAATGTGATGCACCATGGCTGTGAAATGCCATTAAACTATGACACTCTAGAGAGTCCGTGAATTATGCTGTGTCACTATCGCAGCTTCAGATGGCTCAGAGAGCTGCAGGAGGCACTCGCCTTGTAGGATAATCTGAATTTGTTTATCTACCTCATTTGTGTCTTGCCAAGTGGTACGTTGATAGAATTAACGATAGTACTAATTCTGCCACCAGTGGAATTTGCTATTAGGAAACCTTCTTCTCCCTAAAATAAATTGTTGTCAGACTTTTACATTTCAGCAACTGTGGGGCAATCATTAAACTGTCCTGTGTCACCGGACCCCATACTTTTCTCATATTATGTGAAGAAGGGAGAGAACAACTCTTCCCTAGCGTGGCACTTACCTGAGGGGTGGTGAGTTGGTAAAAATGCCACGGGAGACAACTTGCGGTTTCTGTCATTCAGGGAGGGATTCACTTTTCAGTTTCTTGTTCCATCATGTATCTTCTATTGCAAAGAGACCTTTAAAATGGCATAACCTTGAGATTCTCTTTCTTTTGACACAACACTGCAACGAAGAGTTGCCCAAAGGGACGTTTATGTCACTGATGGCACCAAGGCAGGGGACAGATGACCTTCTGCACGCATCTATGCTCTTGCCATCGTAAGTTAAAAGGAGTGTGCCTTCCACACCACCCTTTATGGGAGCCTTTCACCATGGAATCACCGAGGAGACTCTCTGCTAGTTATGATTTGTGTTAAAGAAGAAGGGAGCAAAAAACAGGGCTGCTTTTTAGAGATTAGATTGCTTGAAATCAGCAAAAGCAACATTTGAAGAAATGGAATCCCATTCGCTTTGTAAGACATTATTTTTAATATGCAATCTAATTTAATTTTCCCAATAAATATATGTGGTATTATTATATTCTGCACACAAAGGAACCAGAACTCACCAGAATAACCTATTCCCTTGGTGTTCTTTTCGGGCTTGCTTCTGAATCAATTGCCTGTTGCTGCAATTACTTCACCCTGTTATAAGTTGTTAGGGTTTTTTTTTTTTTACCTAATAATTTATGTGCATATTTGTTTAAGTGCAATAGAAACCAAATGTTTACTACAGCATAAGCCTGGTGCATCTGTACAAAACCAAGCCAATTAGTGCAAATATAGTTTCAGATTCTATTATCATCTAATTGCAATAAGCCTGCAGAGTCTTTAAAAGCCATGTGTGGTTTTCAAACAAGAGAAATAGCCAAAGCACACCTGAAAATCCTGCTTCAACTTGCGTATGAGGAATAGAAGCACCTGGCTCAAGGGACAATGTGTTCTCTGCAGGGTCCACCATCCTGGTCACACAAGTATCACTGTTCATTCTCCTTTTCTTTCACATATTGACTACATCTGACACCTGCAGGAATGTAATGCTGCCTATTAGTTTTTTCAAATGATCATCAGATTAAATACCTTTCTTCTACACATATACATAATAAATGATATGAATTAATTGAAATGCCCTTCCATGATCCTGATGAAAAATGTAAGATGTCATTACCCCTTGCCCCCTTCCAAATTTGGCCATGCCATCAACTCTACTCAATGAAGGGGTTTTACCGAATCCCCTCAATTTAATATTATATTTGGTTAATAAATAACTGCATCCTGAGTTTTCATGCAGATTTCCATACATTTAAAATATTTACCATATCACTAATCAATGAAATATTCATATATTATATCTGGATTATTTGCATGATCATATTTTGTAGAATTGGCAATGAAAAGAATTGCTGCTTGGTAGTTTGGTTTAATTGGTTCTCATTTAGCTCCATAGGATATAGAATTCTTAAACAAACTTACAGATAATATGAACTCATTTGTAAATTGTTGGTAAAATAAGCAGAAAATGTATTTCATAGCTTGATTGATTTTGTTCTGTGTGCCAGTATATGTATGTGTGTATGCAGACATTTTTGTGAAATCAGACAGATTATAAGACAGGGCTACCACACTACACTGATCTGGATATATGACATATGGAAACCTGTTTTTCCAGACTGACTTGAAACCTTAAATATCTGAGACTTTAATTCTGTTTTAGGGACATTATAGATAAGGGACATTATAGATATTGTTGACCAATCCTCTGATATTCATTTTCTATTGTATGTCCAAGGTTAGCACTCTCTTCCTACTTTCAGAACAACAGACTTCTCTCATTTCAGCTTCCCTGGGTAATGCTAACTTACAGAATTCTGGGCAATGCTTCCTTGAGCCTGCCACTCAAGTTCTCCCCAGGTGAAAAACCAGAGTGCTCTCTGGGCCGTGTTCTCATTCGGAGGCCTAACTGGAGAGAATCCACTTCCAAAGCCATTTAGGTGTTGACAGGGTGCATTTCTTTGTGGTGGTGTAACTGAGGTCTCAGGCGCTTGCTACTGTCTGCTGTGGGCTCTGAAAGTGGCCTATGGGTCCCTGCCCTGTGATAACCCATAGGAAGATTAAAACATGGCTGTTTGCTCTTCAAGCCTCATCAGAGTGTCTCCAGACTGATCAAAGAGAGTCCTACATAACCGGACACAATTGTGGGAGCATTCCTCCTTTGCCACATTCTGTTACTTAGAAGGAAGCCACAGTTCCACCCTCATTCAAGGAGAAGGGACCATAGAAGGTACAACACACTGGGGTCCACTGTGGTGGGGTAGGTGACACCCTCCATTGCATCAAAGGTCCCCGCTGGTTTAGAGCACATGGCGTTCTGTCTTATTAGCATTTGTTGTGTTTCCTGGGGATACAGGTTGGCTGTAGCTCAGCTTCTGTGCTCCTGAAACCACACCAACTTCTGAAAGGAACCAAGTAGCTACGAATGCTGAGACTTAAAAAAAAAAAATAATGCATTTTTTGTCTGTTCTTTCATATGAGCTCTTCCACCAGAATATTATCAGTGTTCTTTAGGCTTTTCAGTTTTAATTGCACACGGTCTGAGTAGGTGATATTATACCCTATGAAATAATGATAATGGCAGTAATAATACCCTTTGGTATTACTTGCTCTGTGTGCTCCTTCTGAATAAAGTCATTTCACACGATAGCTGTAATGGAAGCAATCCCGTGTTCATTTTCCAAATTGAGAAAAACAGGATTAGAATTTGGTGCGTGTGCTCAAAGTCAAAAACTAACAATGAGCAGAAATGGATTTTTTAACTGAAGTCTGACTAAAATCAAAGTACTTGGGCTCATTATGGGTATTTTGAGGTAACATAATATAAATGTCCCTGAGAAGAAAATTAACTTTCTCCTATCTTTTTTTTTTTATTTAAAGAAGATTTTCTGAACATACAAAAATGTAGATTTTAGAATTTCTGAACATTCAAACATACTGTTTGTTGTTGTCGTTCTTTTCTTAGGCAGAGGAGCATAGGGAACATGGGCAACGTTAGAATTCTGCAGCTGCCCGCAGCATTAGCTCGGCCTTCTCTCCCGGTCCGGGCTGGGCATTGCTTTGATTGGGGTGTTCTTCTGTATAGAGAGATGCTTCACTGGCCTCTAGCTAGAGGTGACAATCAAAGTTGTCTCCAATCAAACGATTGCCAAATATCTTGGTGGTGGGTTGCTCAGTGACCAGAATCACCTCTGGGTAAGAAACACTGGTCTAGAGTTTAAAGCCGACTCTATTTTAAGTTCTTCTTGCTGTGATGGACATCATTACCCCCAATATACCTATGAAGATATGAAGGGTGTGACTCTACTTGTGTACCATCAGAGGCATGAAAAATTGTGCTCTATATGTGTACTATGAATTGAAATGCATTCTGCTGTCATATATAACAAATTAGAATAAATAAATAATTTTTTTTAAAAAAAAACAAGACTGTATTTCTTTAAATGGGGCATGGCATTTGCAAATCTTCCTTCCAGTTACTCCTTTTCAATCCCCATATTTTCCTGCCATCAATTGCACTAACTTGTCATTTAATAAAGCCACCTATTTTACTTGTGAGATATTCAAATGGTGGCTTGAATAGTCAGTGACTTAAAGATCTGTCAAAGTGACTCTGTGAGAGTAAAGACTTTTGTCTTCTAAAAGGACTTCCCTGGACAGTCTGAGAATGTACCTGAGCTCACAGGCTCAGTCAGAAACTGATTTGTACCCTTCCCATGTTGGCTATAACAAACCTGCTCTACGATTCCCTTTTTAGTACCAGACCTGAAATACATACTCATGGCCTGTTAAAGCATCATTATCAAGGAAACCACATATTCTTTCCTTGTTTGCTTGAGTTCCTAAGCTCCCTCTGTTATTTACGTATATACGTAGGTAGGTAGGTATTTTAATGAAGCCCTCTCTCTCTCTGCCGACAGTTAGTTATATTGAACCTATTTGCTAAATGACGAGCGGAAGAGACTGGTTTTCTCTAAATTGACAAGAGTTGGTCTACCCCCAAATCAGCACATCTATAAATAGTTCTCTTCCCCAGTAACCTGGACTTAGTAGTTCCAATCTGTATCTGAAGAAAAACATAAATCTAATGTTTGTGTGTAGATGTCCTTCTGTAGTTTAATATTTTTAAATCAAAATTAAATAGATATATTAAACTCAGAAACAACAATGTTTAAGGAGAACACCGTAATTTATAAAATTGGAACTTTTTCATTGTACATCAACATAATAAATGAGATTTTGCTTGGAGTTTTTCTCCATTTAGAGATATGAACATTTGGTTCTATTTCTTGTTGACTTTGTTCAGACATTTACTCAATCAAAATGAAAAAGCTTTATTATTTCTTAATTCTGTGGTAACTTTTATCTCTTTATTTCATTAAAAAAATCATATGATTTTAAAAAAATTCCTTCTTTATTGTGTGCTTTTACTTCTTTGGTATTTTAATTAAAAATATGATGTCTTTGGAAAAATGAAGTTAGATCCTTAACCTTATTAACTTTCTTAGAGAAATATAAATACATATTAATTCAGAAAAAGACATAAATTTTCCTTTGTATTAGCATTGAAAAGATAACTGCTAAGAAAATAATAATGTAAGTCAGAATAAACTGCGAATGTTTAATTTCTTGAGAAACAGCTAATAAAAGGAGTGTGATGGTCGTGATGGCTGATGGTCTGTGTGTTTAGGTGAGATGTAAAATACTGACAGTCAATACCATCTCTGATCCTAGCATGAAGCGCGCCTGGGAAGGGTTCCAATTTACCAATTCTATGTTGATAGGTTGATAAAATTAACTTCATAAATCAAATTATAATTTTATAAAATTTTGATATTATTTGCCAACATGTTCCTAATCCAGAGGGACCTTCTACTAATTAATCTGTTCCCTTACTTTACATCATATGAATGTGGGTTTTATATACTTGGCCACAGAGAGCATGAATCAATCATTTGTGGTACAAGATCCCACTCTTACTATTTATATATGGCAATTGCAATAAAAATGTAAATTTTCACCAATGATCTTATTTCATATCCAAACACATGTGAAGATTGCATTTAGATCTGACTTTGTTTTTGCAAGATTGTATCTCAGCTCCGGCACGTTTTTTGATGCAAAATCTTTGTCTTAAGAAAGCATATTTCTCATTTTTTTTGTGAGATGTCAGTCCTTTTTTTATCATCTGTTGCCCCCTCTCCAGCGTATCTGTTGCCTGCTGCACATGACTGCTCCAAGATAACTGTGTCAGGTCATCTCAGTTATGATTTATATGGTGATGCCCCATTCATAGGAGCATTCAGGGTCACTTGGGATCTGTGAATAAAAGATACAAGAAACTTGCTGTCCTCTCCTCTCCTTCATATCCCAGATATGCAACAGTGCCCCAGGTACAGAGTGACCATGAGTTCTCCTAATGTGAAAGGGAAAAAATATAAGGCAAACAGCTCTTGTTAACCTGCAGTAATATGGAACCTCATGGAGCTGATGTTTGGTTCCTCTTACCCAGAGCTGGGGCATGTCCTTTGATGAAGCTCTTCTTGCTCCTTTCAGGAGAAGATTCCCCATCCATTGATTTTCAAAGTTTACTTTCCCATCATCCTGCTCAGCACATATGATGCTGGAGGATATGGCCTCTCCTGGGCTACCTGAGCATGTTCCTCAGTCTGCTTCCAAATTGTCACCTAATTGACCATAAGTATCTTTTTAGGTCTCAAAAAAGTCTTTTTTTAGTTAAGGAAAGTTGTGACTTCAATCATAAAACACTCCCAAAACTAGGTCAGCTTATTGATTTGATTCCAATTCAGTTCCATATAATAGGCATACTGATAGTTCCATTTGGGGCCTAATTTACGCATCGGCTATGTCTATGAGCTATATTTGTGACCTTTCTTGCCCCTGTGACACACTCTCTCTTTCTACTTAATTATGGATAGCCGAGCCATTTGGGCTTTGGAGAGTGGAGCCACGCATTTCGTCTCTTTTTCCTGAGACATTTTGTCCAATTGAAATGAGTTACTGAGTGCTTCTCTCTTGGTTTCACCTTTACTCAAGTACTGTTTGAGGATTTATCCTTTGCACTGTGTGCGCCTACTCTGCATATCTGGTCAATGACTGCAAACTGGCAACAAATGGACACATTAGTCAAGGTTCTTTACTGCCAGGAACCCAAAATGAATCTGGCTGAGTAAGCAGGAATGGTGTCTATTGAAAAAAAAAAATTGGGACGCTTACAAAATTTGGATTATGGGGGCGGGGAGGAATCAACCTTCTAGTTACATTTGCAGGATTAATGCCAGTCTTTTTTGCAGCATTCGCCCGATAAGGCTTTTCTTTACCACCCCTAACAACTAAAATCCCCATAGGTGTCCTGCCCACCACCGCATGAGAGAAGCTGGATCCACACGGGGGAATTGCTATCACTGCTGCCCTCGTAATTTCACACCCTAGTCATGACTGCTCTTGGGAATAAGCATGAGATGAGTTTTTGATGGACCTACTTCCTGAAGAATTTCACTTCAAAATTGAGGTTCTTGAGAGTTTTATGGATTCTACCTTCGGGGTATCAATTCATAAGTCTGGAAAATAATCAAACGTAGGAAAGATGTTCCAAAAATGCTTGGCAGGGAAAGTGATGCCTGGGATCCATATTCTTTTCAACAGCTACACTGAAGGTTTTGTGAATCTTCACTAGTCCTGAAACATTTCCCAGAACTAGGAATGTAGGTTCTGGAACTTCAGAGGAATCCTATCCATTAACTAGCTACTATACCAAAGATTTCCCAGTTGTGTTATTTCTCAATGGCATCCATGACTGAGTATCGTAGCACCCTACTGATAATAACATTGGTATATATTATGCTATTTCTCATGTGCACTTCCTCATTTCATTTTTATGGAAACTCTTTAATGTTTGTATCATCACTTTCACTTACCTTAATAGGAAATGAGGTATGGCTTGTTACTTACTCACATATAGTATCTTCTGCACAGTAGAGCTGAGAATTGAATTTAGCCTTCCGCTTAACACACACGTTCGACACACAGAATTGCACCTATGCATTGATACTAGAAAAGGGGCAAACTTTGAGGGAATGAGATTCAAGAAGACAGAGTTTCATGTTGGTGAGTGGGAGGCCTAATGGGAGACAGTAGGAATGAAGTATGGTCACTCTGTCATGATGGAGCATCAGAAACTCATACTACCTGTGTCATAATGTGCATCTATAAAATGAAAAGAGTATGGATGGAAAGGGAGATAAAACAAATCAGTATCACATCACTAATGCTATAAGACTTCTGGCTTCTGATTCCTAGAATCTTAGTTGTTTTTTTTTTCTTGAAATTTGATGCAAAACAAATATTATGCTCTATTCATTCCTATGCCTAAAAGAAACAATGCTATTTTCTTTAAATTCCATTTTTCTCTCCCATGACATTAATCAGCTGTGAAAATACTAACTTTATCTAAATAGCAACATTTGTTGGTAGTGCTAAAGTCCATTCACAGGTGTTACAGAGTGAAAGCATGGTTTTAAAATCTTCTTGGCTTTAGGGTGACCACCTTTTGCCCAGTGATGCTCTTGTTTTGTAGTGATCCTATTTAACTATGTTTGCATGGTGACACTTCCTAAATAAAGCATTACCTTTAAGAAAGGCTTGCAATGTTTCTTGAAAAATGGAATTGAAGAAGATAAGATAGTCATTTCAATGCTAATTCATCTCTCAGTTATTGTGTCCTGAGCAGAAGTTCAAACATGGGAAGTTATTTTGTGGTCGAGGAAATTGAGAACATTTATTGGTAGCCACCTGGGACTGGCATCATCCTTTCTACAGACATGGAGTCATCCACAGAACCTGATCTTCCTATGTCAGTCTCTATAGTATCGGTGGAAGTTTCTGCAGTATCTTTCATCACCAGAAGCACACAAGAGCAGCAGCAGAAACCTGCCATCAAGCTCCACTTCCAGGGTGATGTAGGCAGTAACTCAGAGGAGATCCTGTACCTTAAACCCATCCCCATTGCCCCCTCGTCCCTAGAAAGAGATTGCAGAGGCAAGTTATGCTTTCAATAATTCAGGAGCCTCCTTGACTTAGGAAAATTAATCTGATTCCTGGTCTTTTCTAATCCACCCTGCATTTAGACAAACCTATCATGATACCCTAGTTCCAGTTTAGCAAAGTTATATTGTATTCTTTGAATTAGGTTCTTCTAGATATCAAGATCAGGTGGATCAAACTCTGATTTAAATGTCACTTTGATAAGAGTTGTTATTGGAAAGAGAAGCTCATTATTTTTATTACGTTGACCTTTTCACTATATGTCTGGGATTTTATTTTTCTTTATTCTTCTACTGTAATGTCAGACTCAAAGAGTCCTGAAACTTTCAAGAGACTTTTAAATAGATTTGTGTGTGTGTGTGTGTGTGTGTGTGTGTGTGTGTGTGAGTGTTTCAGTTGCATGGTGAAATTTTATATCATCTTATGTGATGTGGCTTTTGTTTCCTTGCATTTCTCAAGTTCCCTGGTTTTATTACTGAGCTCCTTAGAAGAGCGTCTCTCAGTGTGTGCTGCATGGGGTTATTTTATTGACCATTGATGATGTCTTGTCTGCTTTATGCAGATGATACACTGAGTTATCTCTTTCAGTGAACTTTTCTGCAGCAATTTTAAAGCTGTCAGGCTTTCAGACTAAGATTAAAGGCAGAAAGCCCAAGCATTTCCACAAGAAAGTAGACACAAACACATGAGCTGGCAAAGAATCTCCCCTTGATTTAACAATCATACGGTGTGCCTCCTGCAAAGCCAAGGTCACGGAGGAATGGACTCGAGAAGTCTTGAGCATCGATTGACCATGACCAATGTTTTTCAGGACTGACTTGTAAGTACAGAAATAGCCTGCAAGCACACATTACTAGATTAAAAATTAGGGACTGAATGGCAAAGAGAGAAAAGAAAAACAAGAGCATTCTCTGGCCAGAAATACTTCCTTTATCATCTTCACAGGGTTGAAGTTAGTAAGGGATTGACTTTCAATTAAAAAGAAATTCTCATTCTACTCTTTTCCTGAAAATTATCAAATTTATTCTTGTGACTTCTAATGCCATCAGCATTATAGTTTGACACATAAACTCACATCTTCATCCCTGATGTGTTTTCTAAACTGCACACTGGCACAATGGCTGTTTTGAATATTACACAGAAACGTCGGTGAGATTATAAACTGGATGGTGAGTTTGCACATAATCTAGTGCTGCCCTCTAGGTAAGGGCACATCTGTCCAACTGTTTTAGCAACACATTTAGGGATCATCATGGACTAGTCCATCATCTAATTCACCAGTGGTCTGGATTATTCTACCTACAAAATATTTCCCAAATGAGTTTTAGGTCTCCCGAGTCATTCTTACCTGGATTCAACATACTTGCCATATAACAATCAGAAAAAAAAATAGTTTGAAAAGCTAATCCATGTATTATTTCAGTGCCGAGAGCTGAGTAGTCTTCTGTTACATTTAGAATGCAAGCCAACACCACCTGAGAACTGGCAGAACACAGTGGTCAGTTGTTGCACCAACAAAGGTGGATGGTCTGGGTTGCTTTCCTGGTTCTTTCTTGTTACTCTGTGTGTGAACTTCAGGGTGTAAACTCTTTGTCCCTTAAGTTGCTTATTTTTAAGATGGGAATGTTAATGGCTAAAAGGATATTTCTCTTAGTTCTTGACAGATTTAAATAAATTGATTTCTTAAGTGATTAAAGTAGTGTCTCAAACACAGTGAGCTCTGTAGGCAGATTGTGATTGACGCGACATTCCAAGTCTTGCATGATCCAGTCTCCGCCCCTTTCCTCAGTCTGACTTTGAACCACGCTCTTCCTAAGATCCAGCCATCTCGCCTTTTGTGTAGTTATTGACTTTGTTCAGTTATTCTCATCTCGTCCCTTTTCCTGCCTCAGCTTAAACAGCATCTTCACCTCATACCACAGAAAACTACATTCTTTCACCCCCCTCTTCTTTGCTGTAGCTTGTCCTCTTCTTTCAAAATATATATAGCAACCTGCACATACTCAGTGTTTATTCCCAGCATTAGGTTACAGATGGGCATCCTGACTGCTCTTTTCACTGATGGACACTCAGCACCAAAGAGTCTGGTGCAGTGGCCCATGCTAACTGAGTGAACCAATGAATGAGTGAGTTCATTGACTAAATGCGATTGCTTACAGTGATAAACAAATGTTGATAAATCTTATGACAATATTCCATAGGATACATGTTACATGGCAATGACTATGTGCCTTTCCTGTTTTCACTCTCTGAAGTCATTGCTCTTGCCTTCTCTCTTTACTTTTCCTCCCACCCTCTAGTCTCCCCTGGAAGGAAGCACCACGTGTTTACCTCTATCCAAACATCGGTCCTTATTGTTCCTCGCTTAATTTTGCCTATGGGCAGCTGCTCGACAATCCTCAGTCCTCTTCCCTCCATCCCATCTCTCCTAAAAGAAAAACAAAAATCCGCCCCAGATCTTATATTTTCATGTGAGAGAAAAAGAAAGGCACATTTCATTTCTATAACCATTCTTGATGGCTCAAGTACCTAGAAATGAAAAAATAAGAAACTGATGGGAAAAACCTTCAATAGTAGGAAATTGCTCAACCTGCACGGGCAAAGATCCCACACAGGCAGAGGGAAGGACGTGGGGAAAGAATATACAGTGGATAGGTAAATGAAGAGGCCGTAGCTAAAAGCCCTCGATGGCTCTCACTCTAGACACGTAGAACTCAAATCCACCTTCCACAGTAGCTGAAAAATAACCTAGCCCAAGTCAGTTGAAGAAGATCTGAATAGACAGGAAGCTAATAAGCTTTGAAGTATCTTCTCTCTTGAGGACTCTGGATGGTAGAATTGTTTCAACCATACTTATTCTGTTTCGTTTTAATGTACTTTGCCAATACTACATTAGTTCTTTTCTTCTTCCCTATTCAGTCTCACTCTTTCTAATGGGCAAATAGTGCACAGCAGACAGTGCTGCATAGTAGTACAAAGCAGTATTCTCCCCAGTTTTTTGTCTCACACAAGCCTGGCAGTGGCCTATCACTGAGCCACATCCCCAGCCTTCAAAGTCTGACTATTACATCTTTAAAGCAAAAACTATCTTAGCACAGTCTGAAAATCAATCACGTGGTGACTTTGTCTGTTTTAGCTGATATAACAAAATACTATAGACTGGTAAATTTTAAACCATAGAAATTTATTTTTCACAATCCTGGAGGCTGGAAAGTCCAAAGTCAAAGGGCTATCGGATTCTGTGTCTGGTGGGGGCCCACTTTTTCTATAAGGGTGGCTTCTGTGCATCCTTACAAGGCAGAAGGAGATAGGGACTCCCTTGAGCCACACGGACACTGACCCCATTCATGGAGGGGACCCATGACATAATCTTATCCCAAAGATGTCACTTCTTAAAACAAAAACTATGGGGTTTTGCCCATGGATTTTAAGGAGACACAGTGTTCAGACCACAGAATACTCAATGAATCTACCTACTACCCAACTACCATCTTCCTGTCACCTATTCATGTTTAACAACTTATTTTGTTTATTCACTAATATAATTATAAAATGCAGAAATTATATCTTCTTGAATGACAGTATAAAAATAACCACCCACTTTAAGACAATTTTACTTATTTGCTCTTTGTATAGGATAAAACACTTTTTTGAAAATATTACATCCCATTAGTAATATTAATATCTTAGAGCAATGTAATGGAGTAAATGGAATTATTCTCACAGTATGGGGCACAGAATTGCGATGTTTACACCTAATTTCATTTCATTAATATACCTTGTTTCAATAACACAGTTTTTTTAAAATGTAACAATATAAATTTTTTAAAAGTTCTCTGAGGACTTCATTTGCTAAATCATCATGCCTGGTTTTCTAACTGCTCTCTTGAAAGTCTCCTTCACTAGATTTGGCTACCAACAATTTGGTTTACTTCATACTTATGATCAGTTCAATCAAGCTAGAAGTGTGGCTCTTATTTATTTGTATATTCATTAATTTCATTTTCTCATTAGCAGATATGTTCAGCATCTTCTTAACTCCCATTCTTTCTTCAGTATTGGCCCTGTTCTTATCCTTTGAAGTTATTATAACAAATATATGGAAAGGGTTGTCTGATTTTGCTATCTCCAAACCACTTTCCTGATGTCTGCTGAAGCCTTGAAGCTGCTCCAATCAGGTTAGCATTTCAGCATTTCCATGACCTTTTTTCAGCCAACCAGTTACTTCATGCTGCAAATACATGGTCCTAGTTTTCCTCCATTCTGACCTATCACAGGCACTGCACAGCACTGATTGAACCCAGGGGTGCTTAACCACTGAGCAACATCCCCAGCCCTTTTTATTTAGAGACAGGGTCTTACTAAGTTGCGGACAACCTTGCTGAGTGGCTGAGGCTGGCCTCTAACTTGTGATCCTACTGTCTCAGCCTCCTAAGTCTCTGGGATTGTGCGCATGCACCACCATGCCTGGCCTGATCACTGAATTCTTGAAATATGTACTTTACGTGTTTGTAGGACAGGTCACTCCTGTACATTCCGTCCTATCACCCTGGCTTCTACTGGGTCTCTTCTGCTGACCTCCATCAAAGCTATGACTTCTGAATGCTTTTGTTCTCTGAAGCTCAGTATTTGAATCTCCCTTTATTCTTAATGGTCTCTTAACATCTTCATCTAGATGTGCTGCGACTGCCTGGAACAGCTCAGGAGACCCGAGTGCATTCTCTCTTCCCAGCTCCATATTCAGTACTGTTACACTGGCACCTTGAAGTGTGCCATAGTTATAATACGTATACCCCAGACATCGGTGGACAACCCCCACATTTGTGTATGTGTGTGTGCACTAGGCCAGAGCTCTCTTGAATTCCACAGCCCACCAGCTGGGTATCCGATGCGCCCACTTTGTATCTAATCATTTCTCAAGCTTAACTTGCCCCAAACTGTGTTCTTAGTATCCACCCATCCCCAAACTCCTCCCCGTGTCTGCAGCCTTCCTTAGCTCACCTCCACAGGTTATCAGGTCAACAAACTTGGAGCCTCCATCAGGGATTCTCGCTTATTTCACCCTGAATCTGTCCTCAGGAATGCCTTGGCTCAGTGCTTTCAGGGTGTGACCTCTTCTTATCAGCTGCCCCATTACCCAAACCAACCTGCCGTCATTCCACCAGAAATGTTTTCAACAGTAGGCACTTTGTGTCCATGCTCCTGCTCGGGGCCCTGTCAGCGGTCTCCACCCTGCACAGCTCAGCTGTGAGCACCCTAGGAAGTGCAGCTTGTCTTCCCTCAGTGCCCGCAGGGAGGCAAGGGCTTTGCACCACCTCCAGGCTGCACCAGTGCCCGCTCCTCCTGCACCTCGTGCCCAGACCCTCTGTTCCAGGCCCTGCACGCCACTGACGTCTGCTACAGACCTGATGCATTCCCAACACTCAGGCCTTCATCCTTGTTCTCCCTCTGCCCGGGCCTTCTTCAGACCCCTGCTGCCCATTCCCACACACCTCCTAGGTATTTCCTAAGAAGCACTTCCCCAGTGAGGTCTTTCCTGGCCACACACTAAATTTCAGCTCCAGTCTCGGTATTTATATTTATTATATTCCCTTTTCTGCTTCATGTTTTTCTCTTTAGTACTTATCAATACCTTACATTTAAGGTACTTGCTTATTTTCTATTATCTGTCCCCTTCACTGGAATATAAATCCTATTACAGCAAAGATTCAGGTCTGGTTTTTCTTATACATTTTATTCATCACAGTTATCTCTCATTCTGCAAACTCATTTCTTTACTTCTTATCTTTCCTCTTCTTCCCCTCCTTCATTTTACTATAATCTGATGTGTTGAATACTGGGGACTCCATATTTACTGTTAAATGACTGCATATATGAATGGATAAATGAAAAAGATCTAAATAAAAACCTGTTTTAAATATTGTTTAGAGGATTTTATAATTATAAGGGTTTTTCTAATTTTTGCTGTTTTGGGGTTGTTCAATACATGCACAGAGAAAGGGTCAGTCCAGGACTTTTGCTAATTAATGCTCAGATAGAAGGTGTTTTAGTCCTGAGAAAAACAATCCAGAGGAAGAAAATTTTGGGGGAGCTCATTGATGTGGAGGCCTCAGTCCATAGATGGTCAACTCTCTTGCTCTGGGACCAAGATGAGATGGCACCTCATGGGGGAAGGGCCCAGGAGAGGGGAGCTGCTCAGCTCATGTGGGGTCAGGAAGGACAGAGAGGTGACGGGAACACAGGGAAGGTGTATCTGTCCAGCACAGCCTCCAGTGACCACCTCCTCCAGTCATGCAGCACTTGCCTACAGTGACCACCCAGTTAATTCAAACCCCGATGCATGGATGAGGTCACAGCTCTCACAGTCCAACCACCCTACCTCTGAGCATTTCTGCATTAACACAAGAGCTTTCGGGGACACTTTACATCTAAACTGTAACAGAGGGAATTGTTTTCCTCCTTCTCCTTTTGTCATAATCCCCTTGATACTTGCTGCGACTCCTTATGGGGCTGCCCTCAGATAACAAGCAGGAGAACAGAAGAGGAGAAAGAAAAGAGGAAAGAATTTGCCTCATACTCTCTTCACAGAGGACCCTCTTCCCAGAAAGACAAGGCGCCTCTTAGAGATGTCCTTGATGCTGGGGACTCAGCCGTAGGTCAATGTCAGGGCAGAGAACAAAAGATAACAACATCCACTAACCTCAGGAACTCACCTGTACAAGTTGCATCTCAATCATTGATGCCATTTTCCAATAGAATTGATTTTGATTCCTTTTCAAAGTATTCTGGTTCTGACTTTCTCTATTTTACCAGCACTTTTAAGTACAGCAAGCTTCCTCTTTCTCTACTAATTCTAGATTTTGTTGAGACTCATTCTTAAATTCAAAGACTCTAAAGTATTTAACCATGATTACCCAGTGATTGTATAAAGATGCACATTGGATTCAAAAGTATTATAAATGTTAAATGCTTAAAAATCTTACTTTTACTAAAATGGTCCCATACATGATAACTTACACCAGATATGTACACAAAATCTATAAGAAAATGGGAGCATCTGTGAAGTTCACTGAATTAGAATTCCCCTCCTCATTGGGAAATTCTGTGGAATAGAAAGATGTTACATGGAACAAGTGAGAGCCCTCATATACATCGATCTATTAACTGCACAAAAAGCAGTACCCTAATATTTAAATATAAAAATGAATAAATAGCAATAATATTTGTTGCTTTCAATACAGTTGATCACCCCTTCAAATATAAGTATCTGTAGATATCACTTTTGATATCAAAAAGTATCTACTTTTTGATTGAAAGTAGATACCTTGGAGTCAAACAGAACTGAGTTCAAATATCAACTTGGCATTTGTTAGCTCTATGGGTAGGGACAAATGTTCTTACTCTGAACATCACTTACTTCATCTGTAATAGGAGAATTATGTTAATAGCTAAATGATATGAAATATCTGCATGAAAATGCAGAAAACCTCTCACTGGTGATTTCTCTCCCTTTTTCTCTCTACATATGTATGTAGGTATATGTATATGTACATATATGTGTGTGCATACATACGTTATTTACTATACGTGTGTATATTTACATATATAACCCACATTAAAATAGTTATCATCTACAAAAGTCATCAAGTTTTAATTTATATTTTTTATATTTTATTTTATTTCACTGTACTGGAGAATAAACCCAAAGGTCTCACATATACTAGGGAAGTGCTCTACTGCCAAGATAAATCCCCAGTCATTTAAAAATTTTATTTTGAGACAGGGTTTTCTTTTTCTTTTCTTTTTTTTAACTTTCTTTTTGTTTTATTGATTTGAAAAAAATAAATGACAGCAGAATGCATTACAATTCTTATTACACATATATACCACATTTTTCATATCTCTGTCTATATATAAAGTATTTTGACACCCAATTCATGTCTTCATACATGTACTTTAGATAATGATGTCTATCACATTCCACTATCCTTGCTAATCCCCTGCCCCCTCCCTTTCCCTCTCAACTCTCTGTCCTATCTAGAATTCATCTATTCCTCCCGTGTTCCCCCTCCCTACCCCACTATGAGTCAGCCTCCTTACATCAGAGAAAGCATTCAGCATTTGTTTTTTGGGGGATTGGCTAACTTCACTCAGCATTATCTTCTCCAATACCATCCATTTACCTGCAAATGCCATGATTTTATTCTCTTTTATTGCTGAGTAAAATTCCATTGTGTATATATGCTACATTTTTTTTTATCCATTCATCCACTGAAGGGCATCTAGGTTGGCTCCACAGTTTAGCTATTATGAATTGTGCTGCTATAAACATTGATGTGGCTGTGTCCCTGTAATATGCTGTTTTAAGTCCTCTGGGTATAGCTCTAGGAGAGGGATAACTGGGTCAAATGGTGGTTCCCTTTCCAGATTTCCAAGGAATCTCCATACTGCTTTCCATACTGGCAGCACCACTTTGCAGTTCCATCAGCAATGTATGAGTGTACCTTTTTCCCCTGCATCCTCACCAACACTTATTGTTGTTTGTCTTCATATAGCTGCCATTCTGATTGGAGTGAGCTGATATCTTAGAGTAGTTTTGATTTGCATTTCTCTAATTGCTAGAGATGATGAGCATTCAATTTGTGATCCTCTTGCATCAGCCTCCCAAGTCACTGGGATTACAGGAATGTGTCACTGTGCCCACCAATCATCAAATTTTTTATGAACTACACGGATCATGTATTTAGAACAAGATTGGGTCACTGCAGAAGCTCCACCTCTGACTCACTGTGATGACTGGGCAGGACCTTCTCTTGTCATGGCAGCACCGCTACCACATGCTTTAGCTTTTGTCTTTGCTCCACAGTGGGAGGCCTGGTGCAGCAGTTCCCTGTCATCTCTTGATAAATACCAACAAGGAGCTGCACTGAACTAGGAGGGCTCTAGTCACATAGCAGCTTAGAAATTGGTGACATCTTCTTTGACCTCCCAATTCCCCCTGAAGCCCTTGGGTGCTGAGGTCATATGGGATCATCAGATGCCATTTCTCCTAATATCTAAATTTCCTGATTTCCTGGAAGAAGTAGTTTGGCCTTCCCTTCCCCCACTCTTCCAATTATTGTGTGGTCTTCAGTTACCTACATAAAATCTATCTAAGAGAAATATCTAGGATGACTTTGGATCTGCTGATCTTGTCCTGATTGACACATGCTCAAAAGGCATGACACAAGAATGTTTGTGTTAGGGAAGAGTAAATAGTAGACGACTGTTAAAGATTTGTTTTCCCTCTTCTTCTTTCTCTCTTCTGTGGACAACATCTCACTTCTCACTGGAATTACTATGCACTTTTTTTAGTGTCATCTTCCTAAGACATAATGGAACAATGTGGAAAAAGCATTTTGAGCCCAAGTTTGAATTATTTGTATTTTAAATATATTAATCTTTTTATGAAATGAAATTATTTTCTTTGAATCAACTAAACTATTTAGAATTTTTTTTGGTTATTGTTGGTTTTGTTTCTTTGTGGTTCTCTGGTGAAAATGATATTTTCAAAATAGCAATGCTACTGCAATGATAGCAGTTGTCAAAAAACCGCAAAAATATAAATAAATAAGAGGAATTTTCTCACTCATAGTACTAGGTATCCAGGGGCCAGGTGTGGCTATTTGACTAACTTCTGACATCTCTTCCCCAGGAACGCTAATGGAATAAAATGAAGCTTGCTCTGATTGAAGTCCTCCTATAGGATATTCAGCAGAGAATGACCACGATATAAATGCCAGACTCTCTCCAAAAAATATGAGACTGAATATGCAATGACTGAGAGGTCTTAATGCAAAGAATGTTAATGAGGGAGATGGATAATGGGGAAATATAATTTAGTGCAAGAGTTAGTTTCCATGGGGAAAGGCAGATCCAAGCACCAGATTAACCTGACGACTTTCATCGCAAACCGGGGCCACTTTTTCTGGAGAAAGCCACAAAGGCAGCCCGGGGCTACAATGAGACAAGCTATCTGAGTCCCAGAGAGCCTGAAGACTGGGAAAATGATAATAAAATTTCTCATGTTTATTGCCTGGGGAAAGACTTTCAAAGATGGCAAGTCGCCAAAAATAAATGACTTTTAAACAAATCCCTGAACTTCTGCTCTCAGTGGCTTCCTTTTGGTGCCTTGTCAAACGTCTCCAGTCTCATAGCCCACCTCATATTGAGATTGGATCCATCATTTATGTTGGAACTGGAAGGATGATTTTTTTTCCCATTACCTTCCATTCAGAATTTTTTTTCCTAAGTTGTAACCTCAAAACCATTAGTAATACTGAGATCAGCGACTAGTTATGGCTGTTCTTGCCCATATTTATTTCAAACTAAAAAGGTGTCATTGAAGAAAACAAATAAGGTAGTGGATAAACTTTTGCAAAAATTGAGCCATTGCTTATTTTCCCTTTCTTTTCTAACTTATAGTGCAAATATACAAATTAAATAATGCATAACAAATACTAAATCCAGTTTGGTTACATACCAGTTATTTCAAGGTGTATTTGGGCAAATTCTTTTAATACTCATTAGTTTTAGTTTGGATAATGTCTACTACAACTTGAAGTTTTGTTGTATGATTTAAAAATGTGCTCCGAGTCAAATCATGTAATTTAGAAACATATTGTGCATTATTTTGACATAAAAAGATATTGTTCACGTAGGGCCTTTTTGTATACATGTCCTATCATAGCCAAAATCCATATTACATGAGGAAGTGGACTTGTGATTCTTCATTGATATGAAACTAGTGACTCAGGGCTGTTATGACGGTGATAGTTGTCAAAACAAAACAAAAAGCAAACCAAAACAAACAACACCATTGAAAAACCAAAAGCAAAACGAACAAAACAATCATAAAACTTGGCACTACTCAGTCACTGTGAGGATGTAGATTGCATTTAGGAAAGAGCAAAAATGAAGCAATAGCTGGTATATTGCAGCTAAGAAAATAATTAATTAAACTGTTCATTTGAGATATTTACATTCTACAAGTAGTTATATATGACTACCTCTTATTGCAGGGTTGTTTTGGGATCTCAATTTATTATGCTATTAGTAGAATCTATTATCTGGGGCCAAAAATGCTCACAATGATAATGCTTTCCAAGTCATAATAAAATATTTCATATCAATAGGTCAGTGTGATTCAAATTATAAATCAACATTAATGATGAAATATAGACATTTCAGGAAATATAAAGATGTAGAAAATTTGTTTCCAATTTTCTCTTTCTTAGAAAGCTACCTGATGCTATATCCCAGCAAACTGAGAAAATAAAAGTGACAAGAGAATGTCTAGTAATTCAGGAGAGTGGCAAATGTAGGTTCCCAAGCACATTTTATAGTGAGGCTTAGATAAGGAAAGCAGTTACCAGGACGAACTTGTGGAAAAAATGCATATTATATATTCAAGAAACAGATAAGAGAAATTCCATAAAAATAAAAAGTAAATTATTCTTAAGAATGTTAAATAAACATATAAGCAACCATAAATTGTAGTAAAAACAGTCTTTAAAATGTCATGATAATAAAGCAAACCATAATGTTGCTTGATTTTAAATGACTCCTTGAAAGTCCTTATTAAAATCTCTATAAATTAACCCATGAAATGTCCTTCATTGAGTTGCTGAGTAGAAATGACATGGAAATAATTATGATCATTACCCAACAGTTAACATCTAAGTATCATAAATTCAAGAGTGACAGTTGGATTTAGAGTGATCAACATTTATGCATTTTAAGTCACAAAATATGGTGTTTAATGTTTCTTTTAGAATCAACAATGGACACATCATAAACTTCTTAATTGTGATCAGTGGTATAAATTAAATGTTCAGATGCCCTGCCAATATAAATGAAGACCTACTTCGCACAGAGATTATGGAAGAAGTAAAGAAGGAGAAGTCAATGGGAACATTGGAGCCTTCATCTTTTGAAGTCAGCATTTATTTCTTATTTATCTATTTTAGGGTAATTTTTCAGTATATTTTTTAAAGTTATCCGATTACAATAGAAACACTAATTGAATTACAGATTTTTATATAATTAAATTAGAAGGCTGAGAGGAGGAGGAGAAAGGGTAATATTATAAGTAAACAAGTTAACAGAGAGTGGTGAAAAATGTCTGAGTATTTCATAATGAGTTAAAAATGTTTGCCTTTGAGGATTGGAACCAGGAGTTGGATGTATTAATTGGAACTCTTGCTCCTCAGTAGTCTCTGTATTAGATTTTGTATGCACATTTTACTTCAGTTGAATTATGAAACTGTTTGTAAGTGAAAATTGGATATAAGAGATGATAAACAGAATAACAAACTTGCTTTTTTTGCTCAAGAAAAAAGTATAGTAAATTTATTGGTGCTATTTTTAGTTATACATATCATTTATTAATTTGCTATTAAATTCCCCAAAGTATCTTCTTAATAATCAAATATCTAACCTTGGACTCCAGAATTTTGGTGTTCAATGCCCAGGAGAAATGATTCCTTATTTCTCACTTAAGTAAGAAGACTGATGCTATCCAGAGAAAACTGTTCAAATTTTTTTCTCACCTCAAAATGTACATCCCCATTTAATCTCTTCCCTGGGCTCTGACAGTTATGGGTGCCCTTGTCCAAGGTTCTTACTTAAGTAGCTTTATTTGGGTCAGTGTCCTGCTTCTATGGTCTTCAGTCTTGACCCACTGTTTCTCTTCCTTTTGCTAACATGCTCCAGTATGGTTGTCAGATTAACATTTTTTGTATGAATTATGTTTCTTTCCTGCTTCCTGTTATACTCTATCTATCAATGAGCATAGCATCCTTCTTATTCTTTCTTAACTCTTGAATTCATTTGCTAAACCTGTAAGATGCAATATTATGTCTCCTTGTCTTTAGGAACTGTTTTTCTATGAGATAATACTAAGTTTTCAATATCATGTGATTTTCTGTTCTATCCTCATCTTATCCTTCAATTTTTTTTCACTCAATTTATCATCAAATTCTCTTTTACACTCATGGTCTTCCTGCTTTTTAGTATACCTCCTCTGTCACAGTTTTTTTTCCTCCTTATTTTTTTAAACTCTAAATAATGATACTCTAGAAGGCTTTTACCTGAGTGTCATTTTCTTGTATTTTCTCTTCTGGCAATTCCATACATTCACACACTTTCTCTTTAATTATAATATATTTCATTAGTTTCAGTAATGTATTTAAGAACAAAACCTTACTCCGTCATCCTTCTTATTAATTATTTAACTCATTGCATTTCACCCACTGAACCACTTTCTCCTATCAGCCAATTATTTCTCATTGTTCTTCCTTTCAACTTATCTTCAGGCCCCACTGAGCTAATCTTGTCTTCTTGGTCCTCCGCGTTCCACACTTCATTCACTCGATATTTCAAGTGCCCGTGTCCTCCTAGGTCCTTGCTGTCCACCTCCATTCTCTGTTCACCCACATGTATCCATCCACTAGACTCTGGCTGTTAGCATTCCCTGCTGAGTTGCAGATGTTTCAATAGCTTCTTACTCAAGACCTGACAGCACTTGAAAGTAAGTCACCAAGGCCATGGTTTTGGCAGATGCTAGGTCTGGAAGCATTCTGCATTGCTGGGCTGCCTTTGGCTCTACTGTGGTTTCTTTTCTCTAACAAGACACATTCCAAGCACGTATGAGCACCACCAACTTACACTTTCCTGACATCCTGGACCTGCCTATCCTCTGAGTTTGGTTTCTGCTGTGGCTAGATCCCCACTGCACCCCCTGTCCCTGGCCAGTTTGCCTATTCAGAACAGCATTCTCTTTCTGAGAATTTTCTTTGGTGACCTGCCTTAAGCCTGTCCACTTCTGGGCACTCTATATGCTGCTTCCTCAGATGCGCAGTGTGCTTTCACCCACCCTCTTCCCCTGGAAAGCCCTGCTGTGTGTAGTTGGACAGACGCCTCTGTACAGCCAGCCACTCAGCCTGGGCTTCCCAACTCAACCCTTTAATTGTGCCACTCAGTAACTATGGAGGGAAAACTCACGCCTAAGGCGCAGCATTTCAGTCTCCTCTGTGACCTCCATTGCTGGTGTGTTTCTTTTTGCTCTCACCTTGCCTTAGACATACGTAGTCCAAAGCAGCTTTTGGCTGCTCTCCTCTCCCACCATCCCAGCTGCTGTTATCCTGAAGTCCAAATACAAGAGCAGCAGTATCCTCATCTGAACCCTCAATACCCCTTTACCATCTCCAACGGTAATCATTGGTGATCAATATTCACTGTTACTCATCTTCACTCTTCTGATTCTCCTTGACTATCACTAACTAATATGACTATTATATTAGCTTTCCTAAGACTGGGGAGTGTTCATACATATGAACCGTTATTTCTTGTAGTAGTCTATTTGTTCAGCACATCTTGATGCATTTATAAATTCAACACATATTTATTAATTTCAAAACACTAAAGTGGTATAATATTCTTTCTTTCAAAAACCTTCACTGTCTCTCCAGTGTCTAAGAAATAAAATTTAAACCCCTTTTGCTTATTTAATTTTCTCCAGGGCCACATTGCTGTCTTTACTTAACATCTAGGTTTTAAAAAAACTAGACCTCTCACCTGTTTAGAGTAATCCTGCACCTATATTTGAGACATTGCTTCCAGAGAGGCTGTCTTCCCATCCTCACCTCTATCAAAACCTGACTTTCCATTTCTCTAGTTCAAATAAAATTCCTGGAGACAATGTTACAAGATATTTAACTGTGGGAATAAGGGAAGTGATTCACTCTCTTTCACCTTTTCTGATTTCTAATCTTACTGACTTTATATCTTACAAATTAAAATGATTAATATGAAGTTTCTGGTTTTTGCTTTACACAAAGGCTAAATTATTGAGAATATCATGTAGATACCAACTTTGCCACTTAAGTATAAAAATTATGTCATTTAATTGTGTTTAGCATGTTTTTGAATAGCACAAGTCATTGCAACGTAGTAAGACACAATTTGTTGGTGTTGGTTGAATGTTGACTTTTAAAAAAAAATTCATTAAAAACACTTATGTAGACGTAGCATACTCACCTTTCCATTACTTTCTTTTCCTATACATTAAATTAGATATATTTAGCATATAGATAAGAACACCTAAAAAAATTGTCACTACATGAGGTAAAAAGTTATGTTACAAATTGTTTATGGATCTCTATAAGATAAAGATAAGCAAGTCACAAATTATTTTTTTAACTGATAAGAGGAAAGAATAGTCCTATTTTAAGTTATGGCTAAAGTCAGCATTGAGGTATGGGACAGAATTATGAATCACAGACCTACCTATGCCGTATACACAATGAGCTTTCTGAAAATATACTTAAGCACCTGTGCATAAGAAAAGTACTAAAAACTGGCTATGGGTAGTTTTGGAGTAAAAGATAAAGAAGTATGAACTCTTCAAAAATTACTAATAAAATTAATTCATGGAAATTCAAAGGGAAAAGAGCTATTTTTTTTTTATTCAACAAGTGTAAATAGAACACAAAGATAGAACAGGTAACAAGAAAATTCCTGTTGTCATAACAGGTACTATGTTGGTAGAAATATCATGTAGTAAGCTGCTAAATGAATGAAGGTGATACTGTCCAGGGTGATAACAGGTAAGAGGGCAGGCGGGACAAAATGAGAATTGCCTGTGATGGGGAGGTGAAAGTCAACTTCTTTAATTGACTTTGAAGCTGAGAAAAAAATGCAAGTCAATCAGAAGATGATTCTAGGCCACAGAAACTGGAAAGGCTCTCAGGTGGGAAGAGCTGATTTCTAAAGGAAAGAGAAATAAAGCTAACTTGGCCTAATAAAAATAAATAAGGGGGAAATGGTATGAAATTAATTGGGAAGGATACACACTGAGTCTTGTAGACCATGTTCTGAAGTTTCCGTTTTGCTCTAATATTTTATTAAGACATAATGCCTTTCTTTGAATATGAGTGTCTAACTGGCCTTTGACCACGAAAGTCTATTTCTGCATAATATAAAACAAATATATTCTCCAAAATGCACATGCTTTTCTTATACTTTATTCATGGCCTCTAATGAAAAACCTTATATAACTTTATTTTATTGGATAGTTTTCCATTCCATAGAGTTGAAGACTGTCTACAATTTTAATTATACTCACATCTTATAATGTTTACTTTAGGAAACAGGTGGGATGTTTTATAAAGGGCTAATGTTATTGAACAAACCATTGTGTTTGCTAAATTAACTGTGTCATACTCATAACTACTTAGGTAAATCATGTTCGGGCACCAAATGGAATGTGTCAGGTTGAGACACACAGATTTCCATTTTCCTCTGAGATGTGACCTTTGGTATGGCTGGTAGAAAGAGGGAATGGAATTGCATCTGCCCATGCCAATCAGGGTGAATATAACTTAATTTGTTGATCTGGATTTTTTTTCTCCTCGGTTTCTAAACCTTTAAAAAACATAAATACGAGGGAATTAAATTTCCAGTGTGTAAAATTTCTGGCACACTATTGCTTTTCATATTATAAGACAATAAAATAAAACAGCCACCTTTTATATGTCTGCCATTCTTCAGCACCTTTCATTACGCTGTTAAAAACCCGGCAACTCTTTATCTCCATGATGATTTCCCTCACACGGAAAACAACTTTTTTTTTTTTCAGTACTAAAGATGTTGATCACATCAAAACTATCTCTTTTATTATAAAATTACATATAGAATGTTAGTTTTGTGACTCTTAAATCTGAGGATTTTCCTTAACTGAATGAACAAAGATATAGATAATGCTTTTGTTTTCCACACTCAGAGATGTACACAAATTAAATTATTTCCTAATATATTTTTATGTAAGTATGCAGGCAAAGTTTCTTATGTAGGCTAAATTCAGCTGATTTGATGTGTCATCTTATATCATGAACTTCAGATTGTCGTTAACCTGGTATTTTCCTTTCTTTTGTCTATCTTATTGTAAATATAAGTTTTAAAATAATAAATAATTATAGTAAACAAATGTTAATGCAGAAATTCTAATTCACACATTATAAGGGCATTGGATGATTACTTGGATTATTACTTTGCTGTTCAAAGACATTCTGTCCTGGTCTGAATAGGATAAACTGCATTGAGCTGTCAGCTCAGGCCTAGCATAGCCCAATAACTTAACATAACAGTACTCCATTTCTCTCTCCCACCAGACAACCCACGCAGGTCTGGTTGGGGCGCCCTGCCTTACACCATCGTCGCTCAGAGACTCATGTTGGGGAATCCTCCTTCTCCTTTATTATCCCATGATTCCCAGGAAGGAAGAAAAGGATAATGGGGCTCATACTATGGCTCTCCAACTGTGGCCCGAAGTGACACCTACCATTTCTTCTCTCAACTTTTGGCCAAAGAAAGTCATGTGGCCACATCACTTCAACAAGATGGGGCCCTGAGCTCTTACCCTCTGCTCAGAAGGAGAACCAGAAGCATTTGGCAAACAGTGCTGGTGACCACCACAGTTCTTGTTTTTTGCCTTTAAAGTTTTGGGATAGGCCAAAATCTACATTCCTTGGTCGTATCCCCATCAGGCCCATGTCAAAGTTCACACTGTCTCCTGAACATATTGTAGTATTTTATGTCATCATGATATTTCATATGAGCCATTTTTTTTATCATTTCACATTTCCTCCTTTTATGTGCATTTCAAAAATTTTTATGTTGACAATTTTAATACCAGATTGAAAAGAATGGAAATAATGAGTTTTCTCATTACCTCTCGTATATTTTAGTCAAGCTTTTTATCTATATTCCACTTGAAATTTTCCTGAGTACTTTCTCTTCAACTATGGTATAATTTCAATTTTTTAATAAATTGGATAAAAAGAAAGAAATTTGGTAGTAAGTTAAATGAGTGTTAGTTTGAAGCAACTAATGACTGGATATAAAACTGATGCCATCTTTCAGAAAAGCTCTTTTCTTATCATGGCCAGATTTTAAGTAGGAATCACTTTATTTTACATGTGGGGAAAGAAAACTTCTGTGATACAGTGAATACTTAAAGACTGAATTTTATCTCTCCCTATTAATCTACACTTTGAAGGCTTAATACATGGATTGATTTGTGGATTGAGTTATATATTTATTTGAGGCAGCATCTCTCTAATTCACCCAGACTGGCCTTGAACTTGCCATCCTCCTGCCTCAGCCTCCCCATTTTCTGGGATTGCAGGTATGCACCACCACTGGCTGGTTTTCCTTACAGCAGTACAAAATGGACAAGGCTGCTCCTATACCAGTATGACTGGTGCAGGCTCATATTTTGATGGGAATACTTAATATAGAGTAAAGGTAATGATGAAACAGAATGCCTGAAGTAGAACATGGTTTTACCGATGTAATGCATCATTTTCCCTATGCACATTATTTTCCCACTAGATACATTTATTAGAAGAAGAAATTTGGCCAAGACTTCTGAGCCCTCATAGGGGTGAGGGCTCAGAAGAAACCAAACCTACTGACTTCTTGATCTTGGACTTTCAGCCTCCAGATCTGAGAAAACAAAATTCCACTGCTTAAGCCACCCAGTCTGTGAAAGTTGATTGTGGTATTCTTAGCAAACTAATGCCATCTGGAACTGAAAATGCACAGGGAGAGAGGAGGTCCCGGGGAACAAAACTGACTGAATCACATTGTCCTCTTTTGTGCATGTAGGAATATAACAACAAACCCCACTGTTATGTGTAATTATAATGCACCCACAGTAAAACTTTGTAAAAATTCCAAATGAAAGAAGTAAAAAAGGGAAAAAATCAGAGAAATGAACATAATTAAGTTAGAACAACAGTAATTTGATCTTAATAACCAGTCATTCTCAGAATAACAGCTGAGTGCACCTCTGCCTCATTTGCCAGATTGCTCTCTGTAGGCCCGATTCTCCTAAACTGAGTACTAATCATTGAACTGGATGCCGATTCTTCTGTGGGCCTGTAGATTGTTGGTTTTCATGTGGGAGGGAAAATGAGAACAGTAAAAAATTATGGGTTATCATTAGCTGTTTCAACCAATGCAACTTAAATACATCTAATTTTATAATGCCTATTGTTTTGTTTGATTAGCATTCAATGCTACCGAAGAGGTTTATTGTAAAATCCATCAACAATAAAATAAGTGTTACTAACAATAAAATACAAACAAAAGGTATAGATTTAGGCTTTTGCCTCTGAAGGCTTCCTGGTACCATCAATATTCTCTACTACCAAACTCTTTAGCCCCCACGTCCTACATGTTTTTCATAAATGTTTACTTTGCAATTTCCTGTTTTCCTCATTGCTGTGCCTGACTGAGCTTCCGTGGTTTTATGTACCATGGTTGGTGCTCATAGTGACCTGCAGGGAGCTGCTCTAACTGCATTTCTCACCAAGCCCCAAGATCAGAGGGAAAGCCTGCTTCAGCACCCACAGCATTCTGTCCTTGAGAAGTTAAAAAAGGAAAGAAAGAAAAGATGTTAAGTTGTTTCTGGACAAGACTGAGAAAAAAGAGTGGGTGAGGAACATACCACGCATTTCTTTCAGATTAAAGTGCATCTGAAAGTGAGAGAATGTTTACTGGGTGTTTATCTCACAGCTACTGCTTAGATCATTCCAGAGATGGGCACACAGAGTAGGAATCCAGCAGACACCACCTGGAGCATTTGAGTGCTTCTGTTTGCCTTAATTTTTAGAATAATAAATAACAGATCTAGTCCAAAATGTTGAAACAGCAGGACACTGAGCAGTTTTGAAAATGAGATGGTGACTGAGAACTGAATATTGAATTCAGCTATGTGGAGTCTGCTGGCAACCTTGAGATGGGTGGATTCGCTAGAGTGACTGAGGAGACTTAAGACATCATAGGTGCAGAGGCATTGAAACAGGTGATTTTGAAAGAAATGGGAAAATAACAGGGTGATAAGAAGTTATAAGGGTGAGGTCAAATCTTTGTTTTTACAAGATGGGTAAAATAAAAAGGTTTATATTTTGATAGGAAAATTTAATGTAGAGACAAAATGATGATAAAATAGAATAACCAAATTATACCAAGCTTCACTTTAATACATCATCTATTACCTCTGACCAAATTACACATAGGACCAAATGCCCGTGAAATATTACAGTAGGTCAGAGGCTGTCAAAACCTCACCCACAGCCAAATCCACCTTCTTGTTTGTTTGGGGCATAGTTTTCTTGGAACCTGGACCTATTTGTTTACATACTGTCTCTGGCCACATTTACACTACAACAGAAGAACTGAGTGGTTGCAATACAGAGTTTATTTGTCAGTGAAGTCTAAAATATTTCTCATCTAAGCCTTTAGAGAAAGTTTCTGAACCTCTAATTAAATAAAAAGTATCACCTTCACATTTCCACAAAGGCGGAAGAAATTTTGTATTTTTTAAATGGCTTTCTTATTGGGAAGGATACCATGCTATTTTTCATTGCTGTTGTTTATCTTCTTTTAATTCTCAGAATCAACATATATTTTATATGACATCCCTTTTCCACATGAACTACTTTTGGTGGATTAGGACAAATTCCTCCAAGTCAGTTAGCTATATTTGGTATTAAAACTTCCAATTGACAATAACTTCATGTTTTCCACTGTATCATTTCATTTTGGGGTTTCTTTTATGTAGGGGTCTATGTATGAGATGATATAAATCAATCAATTGTATATGTTGAGGCACATATGGAGCACCAGCAATATTCCAAATTTCATGAGAGCCTTAGGAGAACAACTGAATTCTCCAATGAATTCTCCATCCGAATCCCTATTTTATTGCTTTCACCATCATTATGGTTCATTAACCCACCCATAGCTCTTTTTCTTACTTTTTACAACCAAATATATTTACAACTTATCCATTAACTAAACTGTGACAGCAACCTCTTCAATATTTCTGCTTCAAGCATCTTTATTTTCTAACTGTAAAATTAATAACATTGTTTTTTTCTTTTTTTCCAAAGGATAGACGTACAGATCCTCTCATTAAAAAAAATGAATAAATAAATAATCCAACCTTTTAATACAAGACCAATTACAAAAAAGTCAACCTGATTTACTGAATATATTTGTCCTTTACATCCATTTTGGGGATCCATCAAAGGGCCTCACATCCTAGGTATTTGCTGTAATACAGAGATGTACCCCCAAGTCCTGTATTTAATTTCTCAAATTAACAGGACATCCTATACTTTAAACCAATAAGATTGTAAACTATTGGTCAAAAATAATGTATTATGTCTAGGATTATATTTTCTTTCATGTTTCCATTCACCTATGTTTTTTTCCCTAAACCTCCATCTGATTACTCTTTACCTTGACCTCTCATAGTTTTTCTGAAATATTTTTCTGGTGACAGTGGTACAGATGTGAATTTCTGTAGAAATTTTATACCTCAAATGGCAATGATCATATAATACCAAATAACAGGGTTATTTCTATAATTGTCAACTAAGTATTCTAATTCCAATTATTTTGTTTATAACCTCTGTGATCCCTGCCATCTTGCTCCCCTCTCCTCCTCCTTCTCCCCCTCGTCCTCCTTCTCCCTCTCCTTCTCCTCTTTCTCCTCCACTTTTGCAATCCTGGGGATTCAACCCAGGGACTCATGCATGGTAGGCAAGTGCTCTACAAACTAGCTACATTCCCAGCCCACTTTCTTGCTCTTCTGGTGGAAGGTTTCTTTATTTATATGGATGGAGTTATATTGTTCAAACTGCCATGACAATTAGGACCAAGTGCACTTTTATAAGGCCTAGGGTAATGGGCAGCACATAGAAAATAGATAATATATCATCATTATGAATAGAGTCTGGCTTGAAGTGTTTATGTTAGAGAACACACCATCATCATTTCCTTATTCATTGCAGTGCAAATGTAAGATCACACTGTATCTTGTGTCTAGTAAGCATTTGCCCAGGTTAATGGCATTTGTCACATTGTCTTGATGGGCCCCAGCATACCACCAATTTATTATAAAACTTGTTTATTAGGGTGGTTGTGGGAGAAGCTACCTGTCCCCCTTCCTGCCTACTCTTCTGCCTGTCATCTCTTGGTATTAAAGAGAGAGTGAAATGTCTGGAGGTACCCAAGTGGCTGAATCTGGAACAGCACTAATTTTGAGTCATGGACTTCACACGTGTGATGAGTTGCTTTTTGCCCTAAAGCTCCTAGATAATGAGAATATTATTAAAACATGATGATACAAGAGACAATGGGCAAGGGTTCATTATTTCACAAATGAATGTTTTTTCCTTGTAGTATTTCATTCAGAAATTGATCTTTCTTGACTCAGTCCATGCAGATGAGTATAAATCACCAGGATGAAGAGAACAATTGTAGACAAACGGCATGAACATGGGGCCAGTTCTGTGTCTGGGTCAGCTACACCATTTTGCTTATTGGTCAGTGTAGCTCAAAGGATCACCAAATGCAAAAGTAAATTAAACCCCTGAGGTCTTGGTCCTTCAGTATGTTAAAAATGTGTGTCTGTAGAGGAGTGGCCAACTCAGCTTCTTAGCAACTAAAAAGATATTTCTTCCTTGACAAAGGTTCTAAAAAGCATGAAAAAAAATGAGAGCAGGCTAGTTCATGTCAGAAATGAACTAAGGGACTGGACAATAGTTACTCAGACGATGACGCCACATGACATAGCTGGATTGGGATATTATTAAGGAATACATTGTGGACTGATTAAGAACTGTCATGAAGAAAAAAATAACTGACATGTGAAAACACCCACATAATGGATAGGATGCTCAAAATGTCCATGATTTTTTAAAATAAGGATCAAGGACCTAGGAATTCAACCAGAGACCTTGTGCCTAATGGAAGAAAAAAGTAGGTCTAAATCTCCATCATGTTGGATTAAGCCCCAAATTCCTTAATAAGACTCCTATAACGCAAAATTAAAACCAAGAATCAATAAATGGGATGGATTCAAATTAAAAAGCTTCTTCTCAGCAAAAGAAACAATCAGTGAGGTGAACAGGTAGCCTACAGAATGAGAGCAAATCTTTACCACAAGCACATCAGATACAGCACTAATCTCTAGGATATATAAAGCACTCAAAAACTTTAACACCAAAAAAACAAATAACCCAATCAATAGATGGGCCAAGGAACTGAACAGACACTTCTCAGAAGATGATATACAATCAAACAACAAATATGTGAAAAAAATTTCAACATCTCTAGCAATTAAAGAAATGCGAATCAAAACTACTCTAAGATTTCATCTCTCTCCAGTCAGAATGGCAACTATCAAGAATACAAACAACAACAAACCAATAAGTGTTGTCAAGGATGTGGAGGTAAAGGCACACTCATACATTGCTGGTGAGACTGCAAATTGGTGCAGCCAATGTTGAAAGCAATACAAGATTCCTTGGAAAACTTGGAATGGAACCACCATTTGACCAAGCTATCCCACTCCTTGGTTTATGCCCAAAGGACTTAAAAACAGCATACTACAGGGATACAGCCATATCAATGTTTATAGCAGCACAATTCACAAGAGCTAAATTGTGGAACCAACCCAGATGCCCTTCAATAGATGAATGGATAGGAAAACTTTGGTATATATACACAATGGAACATCACTCAGCAAAAAGAGAATAAAATCATGACATTTGCAGGTAAATGGATGGAGTTGGAGAATATAATGCTAATTAAGTGAAGTAAGCTAATCCCCAAAAAAGAAAGGCTGAATGTTTTCTTTGATATGAGGATGCAGACACATAATGGCGATGGTGGGAGGGGAGCATGGGAGGAATGGAGGAACTTTAGATAGGGCAAAGGGGAGGGAGGGGAAACAAGGGGGCATTGGGGTAGGAATGATGGTGGAATGAGTTAGGCATCATTACCCTAAGTACAGTATGAAGACACGAATAGTGTGAAAATCCTTTCTGTACAGTTAGTGACTTGAAAAATTTGCTCTAGATGTGTGCTGTAGATGAAATGAATTGCATTCTGTCATCACATATAACAAATTAGAGTAAATAAATAGTAACTTAAAAATCGCAAAACCTCCTAAAAAAACCAAAAAACAAACAAACAAACAAACAAACAAAACAGAAGATGACTTTTAATTAAGTACTAAAAGTTGAATCTCTTACCAAAATTCCCATTGCCATCTTTGTCTGTACCTATTGTAAAAGTTTAAAAAGTTATACATGAAATTTTAACTTCTTTCACCAGAATACTTGTATGGAATTGTTCTTAAAATTTCAATGCAAAAGCATTGATTTTTGTACTCAGTTTTTTTTTTCCTTTCTCCTCTTGATAGCTTTTCCTTTGTTAGACTTTAAGTCTACAATTTGCAAAATCAATAAAAACACAGCTTTCCCCAAGAAAGGAAAGTCCTCCAGAGGTTTACCTGAAAGTGTCTAGGGCAAGATTTCTGTGACCTTGAACTATTTGTAAAGTACCAGTGGTGACTTTTCAGAGTGTCACATCAAAATTGGTTTTGTGTCTCCAAGGAAGGGTGAGCGTGTAATGTCAGTAACAGCTGGGCAAAGGCAACAATTATATGTCAGCTCCGCTTTCTTTTCAAAGAGAGCATTTTCCCAGGCTGACACATTGCTGGGGAGAAAAAGGACACATACACAAGTTTGTTTTCATTTTCAATTATTTTTGGAGATATGGAGCCCATGACAAGCCAATAATAGTAAACAAAAATGACAAGAATTGACACTGGTGACCGTAGGATTTGGAAGTTGCTGTGGTTAGTACACATTTGGTTTGACCACTTTCAATTTCATGAGTTGGGAGAAGAGGAAGGAAAGAAATCCAGAAAGCCATACTCATTTAATTTAGATTTTTTAGCTATAAAAATACACACTCCCTGTGTCTCTAAAACTTCCACCTTCTAGGGAATATAGAAATAATTGCTCAGCATGAAATCATTGCAAAGCAGCTAAAGATTGCCTACACCAAACATCCTCGTCGTCATTAAGCACAAGACTCTGTCATTGCTCATGCGTTATGGTACCTTATTTGTGTTGTTTGAGAACTAGCTGTGAAAAGATCACTGTAAAAGGAAAATGTTGAAACTTAGCTATGACTAATTAATGTTTAATTGACACTTTATGAAATGGAAAAAAATAAAAACTTTCCTTTATTGAAAACAGTCGTGTGGGCTTGCTGGCAGAGGGAACTGCTATGTTATGTTATGAAATGATCAGAGGGAAAACCCACTAATGCTCTTTTCATAACACTTAAAGTAGGCATTCCAATATCACAGAAACCTTGGGGGGAGGTTGCAGACAAAAAGCAACACCATTAAGTTTCAGTTAAAGGCCGCCAGGAAGGGAGTCAATCAACGGCGCTGTTATTCTTGGTGGACTCTACTGCAGGGGCCCACCAACAGGGGGAACGGCAATCACTGGAAGTCCTCTTGGGTGGAACTCCTGCTTGACCAGGATTTTCTACTACTTATTTTCAAATTTTACTCTACACTTTTAAAGACTCAGGTAAAATGTTCTGGTGTAACTGATTAAAAACTCTACAATATTTTAGCTGAACTCCATTTGCTTTGAATGTTTGTGTCTCTACATGCCAGAAAAATAAGCTGCGATAGAGGAAAAAATAATTTCAAATTACCCTTGGTTTGTGATGTATGTCAGGCTGACACCTAGACACCGGCCCAAATCCAGGAGTATTTGTTTGTCTGGTTTTTAACATTTTCCATTTTAGCTCTTCAGTCCAAGCATTAACTCAATCTTTCTAAATCATTGAAGGAGGAAGGGGTAGATATGAAGCTCAAGGAGCTGCCCAGCAGGAGACCTGCCTACCTGTGGGCCAATAAGATCATTCAGCAAGACTGTGATTGGCGTCACCAAGAAAGCAAGCAACAGATCTTTCCTTCCCCTTTGTTCACTGGAGGGGGAAACAACAACAACAACAACAACAACAACAAAAAGACAGAAAAAAGTAACATGAAACATCAAGGACAACAAACATGGGAAAAGACAGAGCCAAGTTCCCTGACAATTCTGAGCGGAGGAAACAGACCCAGTGATCACAGGGGCCACAGCAATTGAATATGAAACTCTTAAGTGGAGGCAGGACTTTGGATAGACCCAAGAGGCAGGATTAATAGAGCATCCCCTCTCCCCGAAAAAAGAATAACCTATTCTATTAGAGCATTGAGAGAGAAAACTAGTTTGGAAGTTATTCTTTGCTTGCCTAAAGCTTTGCTGAAGCTCTAAAAATTCTGCATGTCAGCTGCAGACAGGAATTCATGGAAAGTTTGAGTCAGACGTTTTTCCTGAGGGCATTTACTACACGTCCTTAGCCGTGGCTGCTCTTAAAGATACTTGTGCAAAAGGAAAGAGAACACTACACATTGCAAATGCTGCCGAAAAAGTCTTTGTGTTTTATGAAATTTCACTTGGAAATGTTTTAACTCTTGAGCCTGAGAACTCTTGGAGTAATGTATTAGCTCTGAGCTGAGAAATAGGATGATAAGACAGGAGATGAATCAGTGAGGGATATAAAAGCAGATTGGAGTCACCAAGAAGCAGAATGCAAAAGTAGAATAGGAATGGCCTGGACCCAAACCCCCATCACACTCAGCTAAAGATTTTACCTGCATTCTAGAATGGTGTGGCTGCTATTTAATCTCAGCTACATAAAGTAGCTAGTTAGATGCAATGTGCATTGTTAAACATAATGTTATATATTATGCATGCAATACATATATATATACAGTTGTCATTTGTCTCTTAAATATATATACATGAAATATATATATATAATATTTAATTTTATATCTAAAATATTACATATTTTGTATTCCTGTATATGAACATATAAATACAACCTTAATTAAAATTTCTGGTTTCTTTTTGTTGTTGTTATTGCTTTTTTGTTGTTGATTTGCAGTGCCTGTCATGAAACCCAAGGCCAGCTTTTTACCACTGACGCTGTCCCCTACCCCATTTAAACATTTTAATGTATTCCATGAATTATTTTATTCTCTTCAAGGAAAACAGATTGCATAATTTGTCCAGTTATTCATGGAATTTCTCCTGAACCTTGTCAGTAATCGTAATCCACAGGTCAAGTGTATAACCCAGATAAACCTTGCCCTGTAGACAGAGCTGCCCACAGGGGCAGCTCTTGACACTGGCTCTGAAGTCTGGTAGTCCAGCTGTCTGGAAACCAGCTCTTCCAGTTGCTACAGGAACAGGTCAAGGCCTGTGCTGGTGTGGGGAGCCTGCCGGACTCCTTGCTCTGAGCTTCGGGTGGCCAGTGACAACCTCTGCAGGATCATGTTCTTCACACCACATCACTTAGATAAAGCAGGGAATGGAGGAAGTACTAGAAACTGGCATTATTTCCTCTCCTGCACTCTGCTCTTTTTTGCTCTCTTCTTCTCTCCTTCCCTTTCCTTTCTTTTCTTTATGGAGTAGAAAACAAATGATGTGAATGTATACTGTACAAAAGGAAGAAGGAGGAGGAGTTCAGATGCATCATTAAGGCTACTGACCTGCTACACTAAGAGTGACCAGGGCTCATTATCAATGTGATGGGGAATTAAACTAATGTCTCTCTAATGAAACTGTAAAATATCAGACAAACACGAACATGAAAACTCTAACATAGACAAAGGTCTGCATTTGTGTCCTGTTGCTTCCCTCCTAATGTCTATAAATAATGCTAGTACTTAAATTTCACATCTTCATTGAATTTGACACTAATTATCAAAAATATTTAGCTAAACCATTGCACATGCTGGCCATGTGCTAACGGTCACCCTGGGCCTCTGACATATTTCGCCTCCTTCATCTGTGCAGCAATACTGTGGTGGAAGAAGGACGAAGAAATAGAAGCTTTGAGAGTTATATAAAGTGACCGAGTCACAAAGCTGCTAATGGTGGTGTCAACACCCAACATGCCTGACTGCTGCAGGTGGGATGTTCACTGTTCCATCATTTGCCTCTCTTTTCATATAGTAATGTCATGACTCATATAAGGGACACAAGGTTTGCAAATGTTTAGTGTAGCATGCTGCATCCCCAATGCAAATAAGTGAGGCTGACAACTTTCTTAAAAAGTTTCTCATAAGGGCTGGGGTTGTGGCTCAGTGGTAGAGTGCTCGCCTAGCATGCTTGAGGCACTGGGTTTGATCCTCAACACTCATGGGAAAAAAAAGGTATTGTGTTCATCTATAACTAAAAAAAATAAAAATAAATAAAAAAGAAAGTCCCTCATTAAATTTTGGCAAAACTTAAGAACTTAATTGTAGATTTGACTCAACAATAGTAAAATTATTTCATATAAAATTATCTTAAACAACTGTGAAATAATTGTAATCACTCCTTCATAAATACTTCTTACCAAGTGTGGTGGTATTCTTGTGGAGTCAGATTTCTTCAGAATCAGATGCCTCAGAATCAGATGGTGCTGATATTTATTGAATATCTACTATGTACAGATAAGTCAGATTCTTGAATATTAAGAAAACATTTGCACAAACAAATATGTGATAAGGACTTATATGCTGAAAGTATAATGTTTGTTAAAAATACCCTTTACCAATAGGATTCACAAATAGCAACTGAACACAAGAAAAGATGAGTATCATCTGGAAAAATGAAAATGGAAACCACAATTAGATATCACCACACTCCCGATAACTAATTTAAATATTATCATCAAATATTGTTGAGGATAGGAGCAACTAAAAAGCCCACATATTTCAGGTAAAAATTCAAAATGATAGATTTTCATTGGCAAACAGCTCATCAGTTACTTATACAATCATTACTACTTGCAGTTACTTAACAAAAAGAAATGAAGACATATCTACAGGAAGACTTGCAACCAAATGCCTGTGGCACCTCCATTCATACTAGCTTCAAACTGGAACCAAGCTCCATGATCACAAGAACTAAGACATACATAAATTGTGATATATCCATAACTTAATAAGCAAGCAAACAGAAAATAAGCAAGCACACAGAAATCCTGACATGTGGCTCAATACATAAAGAAAGGAATCACTGATAAACACACCCATAGTCTCATAAACATTGTTTCTAATGGCAAAATTCAGACACTGTAAATTATATGCTGTATGGTTCCATTTAAATAAAATGCTTAGAAAAGGCATGTCTGTGGTGGTGGACAGCACACCAGTGGTCATCTGGGGCTGAAATAATACAGTGCAGAGACTTAAGAAAGATTTGGAAGTGATGAAAATGTTCTGCATGATTATTGTAGTGGTGATTGTGTGACACTGTACATTTGTTAAGATTCATCAAATTACACACTTGGAAACTGGTAAATCTTTTTTTTTTTTTTTGGATACAGGAGATTGAACCTTGGGGTGCTTTTGAACTGAGCTACGTCTCCAGCTTTTTAAAATTTTGAAACAGAATCTAGCTAATTTGCTGACACTGGTCTCAAACTTGTGATCCTCCTGCCTCAACCTCCCCGGTGTCTGGGATTATAGGTGTGTGTCATGGCACCCAGCTGGTAAATTTTAAGTACTATACTTTAATGAAGCTGCTTTCAAAAATCTCATACTTCCATAATACCTCAGAAATAGTCAGTGTTAATTCAATTTCCAAGAATAAAATTGCTTAAAGTGAGGCCATTTTTAAGTAACAAAATAAACATGTGGACCAAATATTTTCAGTAGCAAATCTAATGCTCTTTCTACTGCACCAGGTCCCCTGGTGTCTTGTGTCTTGGTCCTCAGTCACTGTCCCACCTGTGGTTGGCCAAGGACTGACTCCCATCTCCACCGGCTCCTGCAGGGCAACTGAACACCCGCACCTCAGCGCCCTGTCCTTGCTGCTTAGGTATCACTTCTTTTTCATGATTTTTTCTTAACTGAATTGGACATGAGGCTCTTAAAAGGGTGTGATACATTAAATTCAGTAATATACAACAAAATTAATTCTGGTTTGTTTGTTTATTTGTTTAGGAAGGCAAATTCTCAACTACCTGATCTGAAGTAGAAAGAATAGTACATTTCAATAATTGTCAACTATTATTAATATAATAGTTGACATATTCCCATCAACTATTAATGTTTTTATCCCTTTTTCCATAATAATAAAATATCTATATTTTATTATATTTAATGAAAGACTGTGATAAGAGGATAGAATCGTTAATTACCCGGATGTGAGCAGTACGTATTGTATATGTTTTGAAAATGTCATACTGTACCTAAAAAATTGGTATAATGTTTACATGTTAGCCAAATACTTTTTAAAAGTAGAAGGAACTCTTGACATTAATTATCTTGATTTCATGATTACACACTGTACACATGTTGAATTATCACACTGTACCCCCAAAATATCTACAAGTAAAATGGTGTTTAATAAAAATAAAATCATACTGTTCAGTGTATGCAAATTTTTAAAAAGTAATGTACAGTCTTACTACTAGGAGGAAGGAGAAGGCAGATAGTGTCATAAGAACTCCCACATTAGGAGGTGTAGGAAAAGCATGAATTTACCTGAGAATACACTACACATGGCTTTAGACGGGCCATATGGCTCCTGTGCTATCTCTAGGTACAAGAGGAAGTTGAATGGTTGCAGGAGGGTACCAAAATACTGATATTTCTTCTACACGTATATTAAGAATGAGACATATGAGGAAAAGAAAAGCTTTGAAATCATGGTAACTCTGAAATGTCTGATCAACAATTTCCTCTGCTCTTCTAAGTCTCTGCAGTTACCTGAAAGAGATGCAGAGCCTACAGTATACAGGTAAGAAGTCAATGAGCTACAGAACTGGACACTGAATTAAGAAGCACATTTGCATATATGTTAAAATAGAGAGAACAGCTAGAGCTTCAATTACTTTGGATTTTTTCAAGTTAAAACGTGATGTAAGTATCTACCTACACAATTCTTTATATGCAGAAATTTGTAATGTAATTGGTAGCTAAACTCCCTGAATGAACCAAATAAATGTTTCTACTGTATATTGGCTTTTGAAATTAAATATGTAGCTGCTTAGAGTTTGATAATTAAGTTCATTGATATGCATTCTATGGTATAGAATGATTATTTCATGGAAAGAACTATATGATTTATTGTAATTTTGATTACTTTAGTTTTATCTTTTCTAGGTATCCTAGTGAACGTTCATAATAAATACAAAATTTCCTTCTACAAATTGGCTTGACCAAAAAATTACATAAGGCACTTTTGACTGAGTTTGTGTGTATACACCCAAACATAACAAAATCATATACTGTGCATAATTTTAATTCAATACTTGGACTGAACATTTTATGAAATTATTATCTTTCTGATTTTGCAGTTTGATTTCTGTTCTACGACAAAGGACCTTATGACTTACATGATGTAGATCTGATTTCTTCAATTGCTATAAAAATACTGCAGATTATTTCAACCTTGATGTTAATAATGGGTTAACATTAGAAAATTGGGTATGTAGTAGGCGGTATTCTTACAGCTTCATGAACTAAAAGCTACTCCTGACAGCAAGCTTATGATGAAGGGAAGCCAAGTTATCTTCATCTTCATGGTGAGAAAACTGAGACTAGGAGGTCACTCAAGATTGGCAGAGTGGGGGTTTGGTCCTGGGCAGCAAGGCAGCATCTTCTGTTGAACTTAAAGACTATTTTATATCGCCTTTAAATTAGTGTAGAAACACAACTAAAGACATTCTTTTCTTGAAAGTGACTTTAAAAGTTGGATAAGAGGGGCTGGGGCTAAAGCTCAGCAGTAGAGTGCTTGTCTAGCAAGTGTGAGGCCCTAGGTTAGATCCTCAGCACCACATACAAATGAATAAATAGAATAAAGGTATTTTTTAAGGTTTTTTAAAAAAAGAGTTGAGTAAGAATATAGTTAAAAATTCTTGTAAAATCTTTATTTTTCCATCACCCATCAAACTAAGCATGTGAAAGTACAAACATTCTGATCTTTTGTTGAAAACTTACAATTTGGGAATCTTAATATGAAGGCATTCAGAATTAATAAGTTGATATAAGAGCGGTCCCTGTATGTTGCTGGTAACTACAGACATTAAACAACACCACTGATGGAGAAGGTGGTCACGGCTGGGACACGGCTAGTAGGAGGTGGAGGAAAATGTTCTAAGTGGACGATGCCCCATGAGGAATCGTTGCTCTAGGCCCTCCTCCTGCCTTCCACTCTTGTGTGCTCACACCTGCTGCCCCCCCACTACTCCCCATGTGATGTCTTCCAAACCCGAGTGCTTTGGCCATGCCTCAAGCTTTGAGATGACCACATTTAACATCAAATCTCTTTCCTTGACTGTACCAAAATGTTTCACATCGACAGTGGAATCCTTCCAAGAGTGGGAATGGGGCATCAGAAGATTCAGTAGTCCTTGGACATCATCGCCACCCACTTCACAAAATATTCAGAGTCAAGGCAAACCTCTCCTGGGGTTCGCCATCCTGGGCACTGGCCTGTGGGTAGCAGGGTGTCAGGATCTCATGTCTGAGCCCTCTTGACTTGGATTGTCTGTAACCATGTTCTAATCGTGTCGTTTCATAATCTTCTATTTCTTCTTCCATTGCATAATGTGATTGAAGTAAAATAGTTTCCAGTCTCCACATTTTACAAAGACACATTCAAGTCTCCACATTACTTCTGGACAATACTCCAACACAGATATTTATTTGCCATATATTCTTGTCGCACTGATCTGCTAGTGATTCCTCAAACCTGTCTCTTACCTTCAATCAACACTCAAGGTTGGAAGGGACTCATCCTATGTGTTCTATTCCCCAACCATCAATTTGCCCGCTGGTAAAATCCTATAAAAATTCCAAAACAATTAAATTCTACCGCGTGCAGCCCTCTGATAGCCCCCTGAATGCAGCGAACCATGGTGTCCCTCGGGCCTTGCTTGTAATTATAGCATCTCTGTGGAGAATATTTGCTTTGTCCTGGAGCTGTTTTTATATCTGGATATTTCTATAATTAGATTGTGAGCTCTTAAGGCTGAAGATGTGACATATAAATGTTTTCAATCACCCACAATATGGAGCATGTGTCTCTTCTAGTGGCCTGCAAATGTGTTTTTATACTGATGTCTAAAAAAATGAGAGTTGTCACAAACACACAGCGCTGCTCCCACAAGGGAAGGAATGATACAAAAGACACAAAACAACCATTTTTTTATAGATTTAGAACATAAACAAAGAGGAGAAAAAAAGAATGATAATAAATATGAAGTTTTGCGAAGCATAGAATTAAAGAGAAAAGGGATTGAGTGAAGAATAAAAAATTTATGTTTACAAATTCTTCTCCAAGGGCTTCTTATTCAGGTACATGAGACTTGTCAATATAAAGTTTGAATAAAACGGAAAAGGGAGTTTTAAATTCTAATTGAATGACACATTAGGCGGATTTCTGAATGAAGGTAAAAAGAGAAGAAAGTGGTTAACAGCAGATGGAGTTGTAATGTGAATGTTCATTTTCTCAAAACTCATAGGTTGAAATCCATCCTCCAAATGGCATTAGGACACAGGGCTTTGGAGGAGGTGCCCAGACACGAGAAGAGAGCCCTCAAGAATGGAATTAAGGTACTGATGAAGAAGAGGAAACAGAAGATTTTCTCTTTAGTGATTTTATCTGTCTCTTTACCTTTGTCCTACTCTTTTCTCGTTTTGGTAGTCTATGTCCTGACCGGGCTTCAGAATCGGTGTGTATTCATCTTCCCTCGGGTCTTTCCTTTATTTCTAGGATAGGTTTTTCTTCTATTTTTTCCCCCTTTAATTCTTTCTGCTTCACTTTCAGTTCCTCTGCATGTCTTGCAATCTCTTTGTCTTCCTGTCTTTTATTTTTTTAGTTTTACATATTCCTGGCAACACGTTGGAAAGCTTTTCTCATCTTCGTTGTGGAAGACTTCACGTGGAGAGCACCGAATCTTTTATTTTTCATCCCCATTCCCTTTCCACTCCTCTAGTATTTTTGCAAAGTCCATGTTTCTTCCCTTTTTTTGTTGTTATTGTTGTTTTGTTAAATATCAGTGAAAGAGATGATAGCCCACCCCCAGCAGCTACTTTCACAAGATCTGTCTTTGAGAGTTGCCTGGACATCTTCCAAGCTAATTGGTGTTTTCATTGTTAAACTTTTGTTAGTTTTCTTTTCTTTCTTTCTTTTTTTTTTTTGAATTGAGCAATATAATTGCACATAATAGTGGGATTCGTTTTGCCATATTCCTACATGAACATAATTTGATCCATCTCATTCCCTAGTACCTTCCCTTTCCCGCCCCTTCTCCCTGCCCATGATCGGCTTGCGTACTCTGCTGATCTCCCTTCTATTATTATTACTGTTGTAATTAGTGCATTATAATCATGTATGTAAGTAGGATTGGCGATGACGTCCGTGGTATGATTTGGTAGATTTCCTTCCCTAGTTTTCCCCTTACCCCTGCCTCTTCGCTCTCTCTGGATGCTGTTCCTCTACTCTATTGGCCTCCCTCCTATTTTCATTTTCACGAGAGCTCTGTTTTGATTCTTTTCTCTCCTCTCTCTCTCTCTCTTACCACCACCCCCCGCCCAACTTCCACATATTAAAGAAAACGTTGTATGTTAGTTTTCTCAGATTCACTTTTCCCCCCTGATGGATCGTGCTTCTCTTCTTTCTAGTTAAATGAGATGAGCAATCCAATGTGAAGAACCTCAGTACAAAGATGTCCTTCTCTTTCATAGTCGTGGAGCCCAGTATACACTCTGCAGAAATGGCTTTGTCCCCGGGAGCCTTCGCTTTCTTCTGCTCCTTGGCTCTGCCGACCCCTGTAAACAGCAGTGCTGTGCTTTTGCAAATAATCAAGAGCTCCTCTGCTTTGAGGAGTTGGGCTTTCTGTTGGCTTCTCTGAGAGCAGGATCTTCTTACTGGGTAGCCGTTCCACTTTTTCCAGTGTGCCAGCTTCATTTATTTTTCCTGGTAGCTACTCCATCTGTTTTGGTGTCTGGATTCTCCAGCTGTCACCTTGTTGCACTGAAAATCAATTTTTCTTATTTATTTATTTTTTGCTATTTCTTCAGTGACCTCCAAGATGACAGTAGAAAACTGATTTTTTTTTGCCTCTGTGTCAACACTGACAGCAACCTCTTTGCATTTCATACCTAGCACATAATTCACCATGACTCTTTGTTTTAGAGAATTCTAAGTTAAAAGTTAGCGATATACTGCAAGAGTAATTGCATGGAATATTTTGCATATGAAGCCTGTTGGAATGAACGAAGCCATATGACTGTCATTTTAGTACCCTCTTATGTTTATTCCATCTGGTATCCCAAGGTGACAAGATGGCCTGGAGGATCCCGCCACCTTCAAGTAAGATGTCATTGAAATGCATTAGGTGTTTGACAGGGTCATTAAAATATTTCAAAATAAGTCCTAACTCTTAAGGGATTTTTCAATGTCTGATTAAACAAATGCTGAACACAAGTTTTCAGTTGAGCTGCATTTCACACTGTCTTTCATAAAAAGAGGGATGGGATTGGCATTAAGGGGCAGAACGTGTCTGCGTTCTCTGTCCTTTTGTGGTCTTCCTGTCCTCGCACAGATGCAGCTCACAATGCAGTCTCAGATTTTGATGTGCTCATTTTTTCCCCACATAGCACTAAGCACGCATTTTCAACAAGCCCTATTTGAAGTGACTGGCGTGTTGGGAATCGCTTCCTGTGATAAGGCATTTTGTTATTATAAATGAATGAATGAATATGAAAAGTGGCTAAGAAGGGAAACTTATGAAGCTGCAACACAACCTGTGCACAGACCCTGGGGACAATGACATATGCATCGGATGCAGCAGATGGTAGACATGAAATTGAACTGAGGATCAAGATTAATAGGTGTGAGTCTAATCTCTGAATTGCTCCGATGCTGAAAGGCAGCACAGTGACTCAATGGAATTCGTGGAGTTTTTTAATAGACTGTGCAGAGCCTTAGCGGTTCCCCAGTGCTTCCCCAGGATCAGGACTTGAGACAGAGATGGAGGCTCTGGAGGGGAGAGTGGAGATGGAGGCTCCGGAGGGGAGAGCAGAGATGCCACTTTTCAACATAATCTATGCAGATTAGGGGTATGGAATTGGACTTAAAAAAAAAAAAAAAAAGAACCTGAAGTTTAAATCCATGACTTTAGAGTAATAGTGGATTAGAGAGGAAGGTTTGTAGACAGTGCATGAACTTTAGAAATTAAATGTAGGCTACCATTCTTATTTATTTATTTTTATTACTTCCACTGCTTTCTACTGTGACCAATTTATACTTTGGAGACAATTTATCCCCAACAGGATTGAAGCACAGAACAAATTGTGTCTTTCGATGCACAAGGATGGTCATGCTAACTCTGCTTCTGTTCCGTTTGGTTTACATGATGCTTGATGGAGACTACATAAAACCATAATCTGCGAGGAGTCAGGCAGGCTGGAGACACAGGAAAGAGCCACAGTTTGAGTTCAAATCCAAAGGAAGTCTGTAGTCAAAACTGGAAGAATTCTCTGATGTTCTGAAAAAATCAGAATTATTAAGAAATTCCTCAACTAATTGGATGAGGCCTTCAAAAATTAAGGTAACCTGCTTTACTCAAAGTCTACTGATTTAAATGCAAAATGTCTGAAAGAAAGGGGGGTCCTGGGGTTGGGCTCCCACAGAAGGCAGGCTGGCTACAGAAGCAAAGCGCTGGCTGTGTCTGTGGCTGCTGATTTGGTCCCCCTGTGACCTGTTTCTTTCCACGGCACAAGGACAGCGAGTTGCGGCCCGTGTAGTCCTTGCAGCACTGTCGTTGGTGAGTAAGAGGGGTTCTGAGACTGCTCGTGTCACAGGAAGATGGCCTGGTGTCACTTAGCCTGCTGCTCTCTCACCTCCATATCAAGAGCCTCCGCATTGGGAAACTCATTCCCCCGAGCCAGCAGAGCCCTGAGGATGTGACCTGTGAGGTCCCTTCCAAGGAGCAAGTATGCAGCCAACTTGAACGAGGGGCAGGGCTGGGGCCCAGTGGCAGAGCACTTGCCTGGCACGTGAGGCCCTGGGCTCCATCCTCAGCACCATATAGAAATGAATTAATAAAGTAAAGGTGTTGTGTCCATCTACAACATGTATATGAAAACCTAAATAAGCTAAGAGGAAAAGTGATTCACTCCCTTAATTCTTCATCCTGTGGTCTCTGAAGTGGTCCTAGAAAAACACCTATTTATGGACACACATCAAACAGACATATGGAACTCTCGACCCTGCGAGGTTCTTACCACTCCAAGGAGATGCAGTGGTGCTGGTGAGATGGGTACCAGTGATTCTCCCATCTGTGTGTCTGGAGGTGTTTTCTGCCCTTGGGTGCACAGGAATTTAAAATGAGTAGATGTTGCTGAAACGGTGTTAGTGAGTGAATGTCCTCTCTGTAGTGCTGCCTTCATTTTAAAAGTGCTATAGGTTGTAAAGAGTCTCTGTCTCCAAGGTAAGTGTGCAGATCAACAGACTTTTGGGTGGTGGGGCTCAGGGGAGGGGTGGTCCTGGATTTAACCAGCCTGTCTTTGAATCTCGATTTCCCAACTTGCCATCTGCACTGGTCAAACTCACTAACCCTCTCTTCTTGCTTCTTATGCAGTGAGAAAACATCTACCTGTTTCTGACTGTTGTGAGGATTAAATGAGATAATACCAGTAAATAAATAGCACCATGCCTGGCTTAGTAAATGGGAAATGCAGAGCGGTAATAACATTTGCCCTTCAAGTATTTCAATCCCATTTTTTGGTGCACACACATGCTAACATAGCTTCTTTTGCTTGGAGGGATTACTGCTAACGTAATTGATGAAATACTTTCCCATTTTAAGAGGTGGACTGTCTTTTTTGTCAAAAATACAGGTGGGAGGGAACTTCAGCCTCTGTAAGTGGCTGCACATGGGGAGGGCTGAGCTGGGCTGGAGATGTCTCTAGGTCTGGTCCTGGGCTGTGGTGGGGACTTGTTCCTACAGTGCATTGGAATCCCAGGGTGGGACTGTGGGGGGAGGGTCAGAGGCACAAGCTGACTTGTGTGAGTGTTTGTGTGTGTGTGTGTGTGTGTGAAGCTGTGTGAGTGTGAGTGTATGTGGTGTGGGAAAGAGTTAATTAGTTTCCCCAATCCTTTGGGGACAATAGGTGGAATATGAAATAGATATGGACCACACAGGTGCTGGAAGGCAGCCTCCCCCGTGGTTGTGGCACAGCACACATGCTTTCCAAATTCTCTGATGAAGGTGCTCAGGAACCTGCTGGAATCCAGTTAACCGCGTTAGTCATGTCGATATTCAGGACTGGCTTCATGAGCCCCGTGGTTCAGGGTACCTAAGTCGCCTTTGACAAATGAAACTGGCCCCCACGCAGGGCCCCCTTCTGTGTGCCACATGTGCATTCCAGCTCAGAATATGCTCCAACAGGACAAGCCCAGAGCACTAGTAACTGTGAGAACTTAATGGATATTAATGCTAAAAACTGGACAGTTTGGCAAAGAAGTTTTAAGGTGAGCCTTTGCATTTCCTGCTATAACACAGAGCACGGATGGGGGAGTTCTTTGTCTTGTGATTAGAAGAATGAAATCTAAGAATATTCAGGTGAGAACAAAGGAACAGGATTTATTAAAGTAATAGAAAGAAAGTAGAGCTCCCAAAATGTGGGGGGGGGGGCATCCCAAGAGAGGGGTGCCAAGAGGTGTCTGCTGTCCAGGGGTTTATATGGGCTTGATCTGTCCCTGTAGGTGATAAGGGGGATGTAGGACTCAGAAAGGGGCCAATCAACGCTATTTTGTTGTCTTCAACAAACTTGGGGAGAGTAGTTTTCAAGACTTCATTAGCATAAGGTGCGATGAGGGTTTTTCTGTGCAAGAGGAAGTGCTTTAGGTGCAATGAGGGTTTTTCTGTGCAAGAGGGAGTGCTTTAGGGAAGGTTTTGCGGCTGGCCCTTGCCAGGGTAGGGGTCAGGGAACTAAGGAGGAGCTGTTGAGGCTGAAGCCATCAAGGGATGTGTCAGGATGCACTCCAGACTGATGCCTCCTTCCAGAATGGCCTGATGCTCTCCTCCTGCCACCTCCTTCCCTTCTCCAAGGTCCTCATCCTGCCTGCCTGTGGGTGGTCCACCTGCCTGCCCCATTCCCTGTGTCAGCACCAATATGCTAACTAGCATGCTAATTAGAATCATGATAGACACTGGGGTGGCCCTTGCTAGGGCTAGAGGTCGGGTTGCTAAAGAGGATCATAGGCCACCTCAACACAGACAGACCGCATTCTATTTTTCACCAGGTAAGTAGTAACTACGAGAACAGAACACAGCACAGTGACTGGAGCATGAATGTCCGAGCTGGACAGCTAGGGTTCAAATCCCAGCTCTCATAGCTTGAGTGATCCCTTAATCTCTCTCTCTCTCGTCTGCTCGTTGGTGAAATGAAGATGAAAACACCTCGAACCCATGGCGTAGCTTTGGGAAACCGAGTGAAATGAAGTTGATGAAGCACTTAGAAGAGCCTGGCACCCACTGAGTGCTAAGGACGCCCTGGTTTTTACACACAGAGAGAAATTACCCGGAGAGAAACCTTTGTGTAAACTGCCAATTGCTTCAGCACGTATTTTCCTTTTGTTTAGTCTTGTCAGACATACTCGAAACTTCACTGAATTTTACAATTATCTATTTTATTCCACCTCAAGTGAGAAAAAAAAATGTGAACATAAAGGAAAAAACAAAGTGAATTCTGGTTGTGTCTTGGAGAAATGGTGGAGCTATGCCATGTTTGGGACGGGCTAGAGCGGATCTGCACTCCGGGGAGGGTTTGAGCCGCTGTGTTTCCGGGAGCAGAGGCTATCAGGGACAAGGGCTGGACAGCATTATTTTTATACGAGAAAGGTGAGCAATTTGAAGGCGATAAAAGTGATGTTGTTTCAGCACAAACTCCCAATGTGTGGCAAAGCCGAGATTTGAACACACGTGTCCTTGCTCTGAAATTCCCTCTGTGGATAAGTTTGACCTTGCAGCATCATGTCAAGCAATTATCTGCACAGGTCGTCAACGGGAAGCTTGTGGCAGACAAAATAGGTCCCTTGGGACTCAGAAATCTGGGATGTCTTCCCTTCTCTTCTCCTCACATTGGCCTCCCCACCCCGTGTAACAATAATTTTCCGCAGCTGGTCATGAAAATTCAGTCCTAGAGTTTACAATGTATATTTGATTCTAGGCACACGGGTTTTGTTTCATAGCAAAATTTTATAATAGGGTAATTGGAGCTTAGATTATAAACCGCTGTTTGTCACATTTAATTGGTAGTTTGGCTGCTTCCACTTTGTGTGGGTGTGCGAGTGACGCTATAGTACCCCTGGGTGCTCTGAACGCTCCCAGAAGCTGTGGAAAGATGGGGCTAGTGAGAGCTATTTTCAGAGGTCCTGAAATGATTTCAACAGGAAGATATCCGAGGCCTCCAGTATGGAAGAAATGTCTGAAGCACCCTTCACTCACTGACATTCTGCACAGGAGACAGGAGCCGCGTGCATGGGTTTTCACATGTTAGCGATCAACATATACCCAGGTGACCCATTGGACGGGGCTTTGTTTTCCCTAGCATTCCTAATTTTTCTTGAAAACAAGGACTTGGTGAGCAGAGAGGATTTTCAGTGCTGAATTTCCTCTTCTCCACACTTTTCCTGTTCATAATCCATGACCTTAGGGATTAGACCTCTTGTGTGCTGAGACCTGGTGTGTGGACTCTACCCATTGTGTGTGCACTGAGCTCATGTTTCCAACTGTCCGCCTGATGACTTTACTTGGAAATTTGAGTTCACCACCAAAGCAGAGCAGATGATCCCACACCCGCTCTTAGGGCCTTTCCATTCCCAGGATTCTTCATTTCAGCAAAAGATAATGCCGCTCACTGAGTTACTCAAGCCAAAACCACATGAAGCATCCATCAGACTTCCCTTTCTTAAAGCAAACACAGAGGTGCTAATCATTCATTAGCAAACACCATCATGTAACCTTCTCAATATACCAGAAATCCATTCTCCTCTGGCTGTTTCTCTGTTCCTACCAGAATCCAAGCCGTCACCAGCCAACCTCAGAGTCTCACCTGGATTACTTCACCATACCCGGTTAGCCTCTGTGCCTCTATTCCATCACCCAACATTCAGTTCTCCACGCAGCAGAGGGAATGACTCAAGCTTCGTCAACATTAAATAAAAGGCCATAGGTACTGACCCACCTGCATTTCTGATCATGGATCTGTAGAATGGTGCAAATGATTAGGGAGAGCTTCCCAACTGTCAGGCAGAATTCTCCTGGAATGAGACTTCTCCTGTATGGAGAAGTTGATTGTGATCATGATGTTTTAAAAAATTGAATTCAAAGGAGAAAAATCTATTTGTGAGTGTTCATCATACATCAACCCCAGGGCAGTGGTTACCATAAGCACAATTCATAGGGCCTGGCTCCACTTTCCAGTCCACTGTCACTTTAGGAGGTAACAAACAACTGGAACCAAGAATTGTAGGGCCATGGACCCCCCTGGAGAATCTCTACTTTCTATGTAGCTGAAATACCACACAGGCTCCACTGTCCTCTGTTCCTCAAGGGTAGAAACACTCTGGCAGAGATCAAGGCCACACAGAGCTCGCTAATCCAGAGAGGCCGCAGTTGATCCTTTTGTGAAGGGGAAGAGCTTCATGTCTGGACCCAGCAGATGCAAAAGCGCTTCTTCAAGCTCACGGAGCTGGTGTGGAGAAAGGAGACTGGAACCTCCTGCAGCTTTTGAGGAGCTTTGCAAAGTGCAGATTGGAGCAGGGGTTAAGATGAGAGCCAGAGGGAAAGAAGCCGTTCCCGACTCTCCCTCCATTCAGCTTCCAGTGGGAAGGATCGATCCTAAATTCTTCACGAAATCCAGTCCCCAAATCCAAACAGGGGACCAGAGAGGCTCTGGGTAAAGAATGGGGTTGGGGTACTCAGATTAGGGATTACACGTGGTGCCGTAACTCAGGGCCGTTTATTTTTCTTTTCTCGTGTTAAACTTGATGTGTGTTTTCTAAATACTGTATTCAAGTTTTAAAAGGAGGTGGAGGGGCAACTACACCTAGCATCTGCAGTGAGGTTTCAGCATCACGTCACCTTAATCAGACCCGCACCTGATGGATCTCCGTTCTCTCTGTCAACAGAACAGGATGGATGGCGGGGAAGAGAACATCTGACTATCAGAGTGAACAAAATTATAGGAAAGCGGAAAATGGACTTCATTGCGGCATGTCCAAAAAATATGGGTTCTATTGCAGTATTTATCACCCAGGCGATATGATTCCAAAAGCACGCTGATATGCTCTGATCAGTTAAGTGTGCTGAGCCATTCTTCATCAGATTAAAAATGAAGGAATAAAAAAAACAGTCTGACACCTTGTTCTCCAGGATTATAGTCTTTTATCAAAGGCTAGCAGGCTGTGTTCCATTATCTAACAGGCTGGACTTTCCCCAATCCATCGCCTTTGGAGGGCAGAAAGACAAAATTCAAATTTCAAATGCAGCCAGGGAATGAATAAAGAGTGGAGATGACTCATCCCGGAGCAAGATGACTGCTGGAGTGTTACCGTAAAACAACCCCTGTTCAAGCTGTCAACACAAATATCTCAGGCTGCTAGGAAGGGACCGGAGGAGAGGAGGACTGTAAATGAATGTGGAGTTCTTAATCTTTCAATCAGTTATAAAAAAAGGAAAGAGAATACTTTTGTGAGGGAGAAGGAGACTTCTTATGTATTTAAATTTGTAGGGCTGATTTAATTTTCATCTGTAAATTGAAATAGGAGATTTCATGAATGACTGACTGTCTTCGGCCAACACCTGGTCAGACTGCTGCAGACTAGTTCTATACCAGAGCTGTACCCAGGTTGATCATGGTAATCTGTTTGCTCAGAGAGAAGTCTTGAGTGTGTGTGCAGTTTTACTTATTTGGGATTTTTTTTAAAAAATGTTGAGTCTTCTAAATATTAACCCTGTGGAAACAGAAACACCAGAATAGTTCTGGAATATTCTATAGAGCCTACGATTTAACCATGCTTCAGCTAAAAATAAGTTGAACAACGAGGTGAACATTGACAGTTGAGAACTTCCTGCTATTGATCAGGAAGGGCTGGGTTGGTGGGTTTTGTCTTTAAACAATAGTAATTGAGGTCTTAAGAGATGTAAATGAGTTGACCCCATAAGATGGAGATGGATGTGTTTATTGTGATGAAAGTGTGTTCTTATAAAAAATTCCTAGAAGAGCAAGTTTAATTTAAGTATCCAATATATTGATAAATTTTTGTATACAAGGCACAGATGCATCAGCCAATTTTGTGTTTAAAGAAAGAGGTTCTGTGCTGTGAAATGAATCTTTATGTCACCCTCAAATTCATATTTTGAAGCCCTGACCCCTAATATGAAGGTATTTGGAGATGGGGCTCTGGAAGGTAATCAGGGTTATATGAGGTCAGGAAGCCCCAGTGGGGGAGGTAGAGCCTTTATGGAAAGTCACCAGGGAGCTCGCTGTCCCTCTCACAGTGTGCACCAACTGAGGAGGAGAGAAGGGCTGACTGTCTGCATGCCAGGAACCAGGAAGCCCAAGCCAGCCCTTCCCCAAACCCAACCAGCACTCCAGCCCCAGCCCGGGGAGAAATGCTGCCTGTTGTTTGAGCCACCCAGTCTGGGCACAGTGTCAGCGTAGCCCAGGGTGATGATTAGGCTCCCAGCCTAACGAGGTGTTGCCCAAAGACAGTCACTCATGAAATCTCCTATTTCAACTTACAGAGGAAAATTAAATCAGCCCTACGAATTTAAGTACATAAGAAGTCTCCTTCTCCCTCACGAAAGTATTCTCTTTCCTTTTTTATAACTGGTTGAAAGATTAAGAACTCCACATTTATTTATTTATTTATTTATTGAAGTAACACAATGATTTTGAAAAGCAGCTTTGGGGTCATTTACTGTCTAACACGGAATATTCACGTACACTGACAGCTGCCTCCCGGAAGGCTTGAGGTCTCAAGTGTGAAGGCAGCCTCCACACCCAGGTTTCACCAGTGGGGTTCCCCAGATCTCATGCCAGAGTTGGCCCTGTGTTTGGTTTTTCCTGTTTACAGTACTTGCAATTTTTTTTAAAATATATCAACAACGTGTTCTTCCTAGTTCATGCAGAAGCTCTGGTATTAAGAAGCAAACAAATGCATTGAGGAAACAGAAGGTCTTCCACCAGCATGTGACTTCAGGACAGCTACCTGGGACAAAGCTAAGTGCCAGTCTTTGCCAGGTGCTGGGTTGGGGTTGTCCTGTCCACACACTCTGATGTCATCTCCATTAGATGAGGAACAAAGGAGAATTCCCTTGACTGTGGATGTCCACCTCCAAGCCCTGTAGTACACTTGCAGGCTGTACCTCTCACAACACCCCCGGAAATGTCAAACTGAGCTTCTGTGTCACCCTTGCTTGTGGGACATGTGTGAGTAATATGAACATTATAGAGTAATTATTTTCCCAAGAAACAATCCCTGATACATTTCAGAAAGTGTTTATTTTTGCATCATTTTAATGCCCTTCAAGATTTTGTGAATTTTTAACCAAGGTATTATATGCTTGAATAGTTTTACTTTCCGGATAATTTTATGGCCTCTGCTTCTGTTTTGAGTGGATTTTTTTTCTACCACATTTTTTTTAGTTGTTATTACTGGTGATTTCTACTATTTTGCAATGTAAGTCTGATCTAGTGAACCTGATTGTCTAATGAACTTATTCTTTGAGTATTGATGAAGACAATCGTATCTGTTAGTAGTTATTTTGTCATATAATTTCAAGCTTCTTATACTTTTGAAATTATACCATTGGTCAGGGGGTATGCTCCCCTGCAGAAAGACCGTGATATTACCAGACATTCTAGCTGTTCTCCTGAATGTAAAAGAATGCACCCAAACTGTCACAATTTACATTCATTTTAGCCAATACCATTATCAGGTTAATGACTGTCACGTCTAGTTCTATTCGGCTAAGTGTTTTTATAGCGAATATTTTAATTTTATAAAACATTTGCATAAATTAAGCAGATGACTTTTTCCTTTCTATCTATTAATGGCATACATTATGTTATTCAAATTTCTAGAGTGAAACAGCACTCTAATTTTAGGTTATGACTAGTAGGTTAGGCAGTATTTTTTAAAAATGCACTGCTGAATTTAATGTAGCTAGTTTTAGTTCCAGCTTTTGCTCCTCTTCGTGTGAAAGCCTGTGACATAAGATGGGTAATCTTCCACTTTTTTTCATTTTTAAGAAGTTCTTGCATAAGACTTCTATCCCTGTGCCCTTGAACATTTGGAATCACGTGTAGAACACTGCAACAATTTCTCTTGAGAAACTCCTTTACTAGTGAATTTCTTTACTTTGATTTTGACTCCCACAGCTTTTTGTTCTGCTTTATTTACGAGTTCTTGGGTTAAGGTTTTTCTAGTTCAGGCAGCTGTCTAGCTCCTTGCATATTTAATTTAGATTCACATGGGCATTGAAAAAAGTGTTCCTGGTATCCTCAGATAATCTTACTTTTATCTCAGGTCATAATCATTTTTTAAAATTTCTTACTATTTTTTCCCCTTCTTTGTCTATTTTACTTGACTTTCTTTTGTTAAGTTGCTTTTTTGGTTTTGTTGATGGTTTCTAGGACGTTTTTATGTCTTAGAATGTTTTTATGTTTGACTACATGTTTGACTTCTTGTTTTATTATTATGTTTTTCCACTATGATTTTTTTCTTTCCCTTCAATCTTTCTCTTCAATACTTCATTATTTCTTTTTGTAAAATACAATCACCTAAAGCTATAATTTTCATTTAAGTCTAGTTTTACCTGTATGTGACCCCAATATATCTATATCTAGATTTATATTGCTTTATTATGATTTCATTCTAAGTATTTCATAGTTTCAGGATATTATTCTTTGACCTATACATTATTAAGGATGATTTTGGTGTTAGTTGTTTATAAATACTTGGGGATTTTAAGTGTCTCATTTATTTTTCTAACAAATAGTTTATACATGCTCAAAAGATTGAGAAGTAGAGAATGCTGCAATGTGAATTTTCTGTTCTTCTGTCCAATTAGCTACATCTTCTCCATAAGTATATCCATTATTTTTGTATGTCTTTCCAGATGCTCTGTATGCACCTCCAAATACTATATCTGAATTTTATTTTCCAACAACTACAACAAAAGAAATGTGATGTAATACATGTTCTCCATAAAGCTTTATATTCCTTGTTGCAATGCATTTATTATTACTTACTGAACTTGCCCACATTGGTAGCATGTAAGTGGTTCTATATAACATAAACTAACTGTTACCAATGGCCTTCCACATACAACATTAAACAAAGCTGTAGAATTAAATGCCCAAGAGAATGATTGCCTAATCACAAGGAATGCCCACGTACACTTGGATTGTTATTGCCAGATACCTTTCATAGCGATTATGAAAAGCTATATTCTCAGTAACACTGTCAGCTTTAAGAACATTTTGTATTTTCTTACCTGTGAATGGTGCTTTGTTCTTCAGTGTAATGTAATATACTTTTTATTTTACTTTTCATTAATAAGAGTATTTATTTTATTGAGGAGATTTTGCTATTGCTTATCCTGTGATATGAAAAAATATTTTCCAAATTAACCAAAGTCCTTGACCTTGTGAAATCTTATGTTAAGAATCTTAAATCTATATGTATTGAAATTTGCCAGTGCTTTAGTATATGTTGTCTGTGTTTTATTCCACACTTTGAAATGCTGACTAGTTTTGCTGACTATGAAATTGTAAAATAGAATCTACCTCTCATGTTTTCTTTTATAATTTTCCATCCCAACCATGTTTCCACCTTTGACTCATCTGGACTTATATTAATGGAAGATGTGAAGTAAATTTCCAAAGTGTTATTTTTCCTTCAAATGACTATCTGCATTCCTATTCACTGAATTGTACTCGTTTCCCAGTGTTGAGAATCATCACCCTCATTGCATTGGGAACACTGCCCTTTCTCTCAGCCCTTCAGACCCTATCCACAATACAACTCTGCCTTCTTCCTCCCTCTGCCCAGGTTTTCAAACACAGCCTCACTCGATTCACCTCTAGACAAGAAAAATAAGAGGCCACTAGATAAAATCTCTTGCTTATCTTCCCTGTGATGGGCACATACCTTTCATTCCTTCCTCTCAATCTAGAGAAAAGCAGGGAATGATGAGTTGCTTTATCTGATTGTTCTGTCACAGATGGAATAGATATAGCAATAAACACAAGTGGAATAATTATACTTGAAAATGCTCCTCATAAAAAGTGTTATTGTGTAAATCATTGGGGTTATAATTTTCTGTAAAGTAAGATGGTTGAAATCTTATAATGATATTTAGTCAGATAAAATTGTAATATCTCCCTTCTTTCCCTCATAAAATCAAGCCATGAATTTTAGCCTGTGAATAGCTGTATAAGGCTTAGCAGCCCATGGAGAAGAAGGCCGGAAATCTATAGATCCAGGACTAGCTGATGTTTTAGTTTGGTCCAAAGGCAAGAAAAAGATGATGCAGTTATGCAGGAAGGATTCCATTCTGTTCAGGAAATAGTCAACCTTTGCTCTGGTTGGGCCTGTAACTAATCAAATAAAACCCATCCACATTGAAGATCAATCTCCCTTACTCCATCTACGGATTCAAATGTTAATCCTACCCAGAAACACCCTGTGCACACAGGGGGAGAAAAGGTGAAATATCTGGGCACTCCCTAGCTCAGTCAAGGGGACACATGAAAGTAGTCAACAAGATCTCTATTAGAACTTACCACAGTTTGCATCCAGAGGAGGGTAGAGAACAGGTCTCTGGAGCTATACATTCTTGGTAGCAAGCATTATATTCAAATTCTGATAAGCTTCAGAGAAGGCTCTATGAGTGAACAGATCAATTAACATTGATAAAACTATACTTGTCGAGTTAATGATAATAAATATTTTGGCAAGAATTTCAACTATCTTTTAATGGGAAATTTAAGTGAATTCTACTAATTGGAAATATATTAGATTATGATTTTAATTAATGGATCAGAGTCTTTAGAATATATAACTTGGCTCACTTCCCTGATAAAGCTAGCTTTTAAATCTCTAAAATAATAGTTATTCAACCGTAATCAAATGACAAAGTATCCAGAAATCATCTAAGAGAAATATTACAATGCATGTGTGTGCATATATATTTACTTATATCCAAAATCATAAATTTTTACATGTCTTATGAAGTCCAAACATTTTATTTTATATATTTATAAAATGTATATACAGTTTAATATGTAAGAATATATGTAATATGATAAATAGATAAATATATAGCATAATATGTAACATGATGTATATTTTAGTTTAAATGCTTGTTTTAGTTCAAATATTTCTTTAGTTCAAATGTAAAAAAATTATAATAATTAAAATAATACCTACTGATTTGTGTTTTAGTAAATTCTATAATTAATCTGGTGTCTTTGGGTTTATATTTTTTCCCAGATGAAAGCTCTAAGAAGTAAAATTATATGAAGTTCCAGGGGATAGTCCTTTTTGAGTATCTGCAGACACATCCTTGGATTTCTGGAGGGTGACTATGGAATTAGAACGGGCCATGGGCAGGCTGCTTCCCTTTTAACACCATCTTGTTCATTTCTTTCTTTCTGTGAGTATTCAGCTTAGGGTCAGTAATGTTAAGCATGAACAATCTGACAGGTGACATCGATGTTCAGACAGTGCCAGAGCTGATCCGTCATGCAATAAGAAGTGACACAAAGTTGACTGACAGGGATCCCTTAAGTTGTGTAAAAGTGTGCTACCAAGAAGAAGTTGGGATTTTTTTTTTCTTTTAATGTGTAACACGGGGCTACGTCCTTTGCTGTAAACTTTTGTTGCCGTGTTGGGAAATTAGTTTGGTCTTAAGTTTTCCTTCTGTGAATAATAAAATTGTCCTTGGAGACTTGATTCATAGACAAATTCTCTTTAGGAAAACATGACTTGAATTTGAAACACTTGTAAAAGCATTGCTCATTGGCACTACTGGTTTTCTCTGCCTCCTCTTAATTATCCTAAGGTCACAAATGTAGTTAAGATCACATAGATAGGCTGCCCGGTGGCTCCCTGAATTCAGTCTCAGTGTCTGTGAAGCCTGAGCTTCTTGTGTCCTGCTTGGGGGTCTCTGGGCTGTTCTCTTCCTACTCTGTTCTCTCAACCTTAGTAGTCCCTGTCTGGTCTCTAACACAATCTTCAAAATGCATTTTCCATGGAAGATTTGTGTGTTAGCTCAGCGTTCCTGTGCTGAAGTCACATGCACATAGAAGTATTGTCATAAAGCATGTCCCTTTTACCCTTTGTTTTTACAGTAGGAGAAAGTGCTAAAGCAAGGAGATGACCAGAAGGTGATGCCTAGAGTGAGTAAGATTTTATTGAGCTTCCTCAAAAAAAGAGATTTTCAACTTACACATGTGTGGGAGACAGCAGAATGTCAAAGAAAAGATTTCAAACAACCTCTCTAAAGTTAAAGAATAAAAGAAAAATGTAATACTTTGCAGAAAAAAATACTTTCATATATTCTGAGCAAATTTTGTATTGATTATATGATTTTGGTATAACTTATTGACTGTCTTTTCCCCAAATGACCAGCATAAAAACCTGTTCATTAAGAAAATCAGGGTCACTAGATTATGGAGTAAGAAGAAAACAGCAACAGAGAGAATGGTTATCTTGTGCAGATTCTCCACTCTTAGTCCAAAAATCCTCAACAGAAAGGCTCACAATACTTCATGACTTTGTTTTTGCTCAATGTTTGAGATATTTTCTTTATTGGAATTTTCCAAAAAAAAAAAAAAGTCTGTACCTGTAGTAAAAATATTCCTTTCATGTACAAACAACTTGGTATGCTTTAAACATTTTTTCATATGCCAAATGTCATTGTGTTTTTATTAAAATCGTCTCTTGGATGGGTGGTAGACAATTTTAAAGGCTGGATGCAGATGAGCTCCAGGGTCTTGCAGTAGGACATGGAGACTACTTTCTGGAAACCGTTCACTGTCCCCTGGATATGCCTAGCTACTTTGAACACATAACTATAAAGGCAAGTCCAGGGAAAAATGAGATCTCCATTTTTTTTTTCTCTTTTTAAACTAGTGATTATCTTTATATCTGAGATGCCTTCATAAACAGTCTAGACAAGTCTGGATATGAAGAAAAATAATTAGATTTCTTACTTGTCACCTGAGCTGTCTAGCTACGACCTTGCGGGATGGGTCATGGGAAAGATTTGGCCTGAAGCCCTGCAGTGCTGTTTTAATGGGGGCCTTCTCCAAAAAAAAGTCTTAGTTCAGAGCATTTCAAATATCTGAGAGAAAGAATTGGTTTATTTTTTATATTTCAACAAATCCTGGAGCTAGACTTCTGTAAAATGTAATAAAAATAAATTAATAGAAAACAATGAAAAAAATCACATACAAAACACCAACTCACAATTTTAGAAAGTTAAGACTTTCAACATATCCAGAATTATCAGAGTTCTTCTAAAACTTTCAAAATGCTTGTTTCAATTACTGTATTTATCTCATCATAGATATAAACAGTTTAGAAAATAGCCCTGGTGCCTGGCCACTACTTGGGCAGCACATCTTCAAGTCATGGGCATCTCTATTACTTAGATACTGATGTATTTGAAGAGGGCCAGGAAGTTCTTCCCAGAGCTAACCGTTTGGTGAAGGAGAGAAAACCCCTCTCTGTTGACCATGGTTAGTCGCAGGAACTTTCCTTACACAGATGCACTCCTTCCTCTTGGAACCTTATCCCTGAATCATTTAGGACACTAATTATTTGCTATTTTAAATTGTTGGCATTTCAGGGTTTCAGGGTTGTTTTATTTCTGTTGCTATAATCTAAGCTTCTTTAAGAGAAGGTTTCTATTTAACTGGCATATCTGCTCCTCACTCTCCAGTTTAGCTCAGATTAGTCATCAATCACTCACTAATTATTGATCAATGAATATTGCCTGACTCAATGAATGCACTCATCCTCATGAATATAATAAGGTAATACAAACATATTAGAGTTAAAATCAAATTATTGATAATCAAATATAGTCCATTTATTCTTAATTTGTAAAAGACTTAAACTAGAGATAAAATAATCAGAAGTACCTGCTATTATGGGTTGCACTATGTCCTCCGAAAAGATATGTTGACCTCCTAACCCTCCTAGATGAGGAGTGGACTGATTTGGAAATGGGGTCTCTGCAGATGTCATCAAGTTAAGATGTGGTCAGGAGGAGGGCCCTAATGCAGTCTGCCTGGTGTCATGAAATGAAGAGAGACAGTTACAAAGGGAAGAGGGCCAGGAGGAGAGAGCCGAGACAGGACTATGAACTGCCAGCCAGCTCTTGCCTGGGGTTAGAGAAGCTGCAAGAGGTCCATCTTGACTGTGGGCTTCTTGCCTCCTGAAGCAGGAGGGAGTAAATTCTTGTTGTTTTAAGTAACCGAGTTTGTGGTGGTTTGCTATGGTGGTCCTAGAAAACGGTACACAAAGGAAACTGAAAAAATTAGAATGGAGAAATCCAAGAGGAAATTCGTAAAAGCCCCCAAAATATTCAGCATTCAGTCTGGGCCCGAGCTGCAGGCCAGTGGCTTGCTGCTTCTGTGCCTAAACAGAAGGTGAAGTACAGCCTCTACATTAAGGGTCCAGTGTTAAAAGCCAGAAAAATTTATTTAGACTAGAGAAGAAAAGACCTGGTAGATAACTGACCTGGCTCCCACTGCCTGGTGTGACAGAGGCCCTGCTCCATCCAAGGAGAACCCGGAAAATCACTGGGGTACTGCAGATTTTTTCAGTGTGGCTTATGTTTATTTGAATTATATATTTTTTTCCTGAACATCACTAATTATTTCCTGTAAGAATGGTAACACATTTTTCAAGATCCATCTAATTGCCAAGAGTTTCACTCTAACTAATTTCTCTCCAGTGATTTATTGTTCATGTTATTCTAAGAAAGATGAGAAAATATTGTTATTTTCCCATTTTCAGCATTTGAGTCAAAATGCACTTAAAATAACACTCACATATGCAACCACATTCAAGGAGTACTCATCAGCTTAAAACTTGAATACATGTAGGTCAATCTTTTATTGATTCAAACAGTTTAAATGCTAGGTGTATATTACACTAAGTGCAGAACAATGCATTAAATATTTATAGAATTAAGTATATGAAATCTGTGATATAGAAGAATATGATATGTTTGGAATGTAAAGAAGAGAATTTCTGAAGATGGTAGTTAGTGTATATTAATTCTTAATTCTATATTTATTTATCCATAATTCATTAAGTGGAAAAATTCTTCAATCCATAATAAAAACTTTTATTAAAAAAATTAAGAGAAATTCAAGTTGAAAAAAATGAACAAGTCACAATGGATGAGTAGGTTTAAAACCAAGTAATAAAAGAAAAGCAAGCTATTAAAAATATCAATACCCTTAAAAGTGAAAAGGGGACCTTACAACTGAACTCTGGAGCATAGCTTTTAAATGCTCTTCTACCTGTAAAAGAAAAAGCAGTTGTCTGCAGTATTTTTAAAGGTCAAAGATATATTCAGAACTAGGTCAGGAGCAACCGGAGTGGCAGGGTGACACGCGGGCTTGTGAAAGGTGACTCTGCACCTCTGTGGCCTTGCAGGTCGCCCTTGATGATGGGTAAGGAACCCAGCAGCAATGGCTATGGGCAGGTGGGGCTGTGGCCCTGACGGTGGCACCCACATGCAGGGACGTAGCAGAAGGTTTGAGCAAATCCAGGAAAATATTTATAGCCTCCCAAAGTTAAGTGAGTCTGACAAATCAAATTGCTAAATATGGGGAATCCTCCCTCCAGGATAAAACTGAAGGGTTAAACCTAAGCTTTCAGCATCCAATTATTTTCCCTTTGTTAGAAAGTATTTAATCAGAACAATCAATTCGTAGCTTTTCAATAATGTTGAAAATAGAAGTGAAGAGCAAAGCCAAGGAAGATAACTAGAAAAAGCAATGACATAAAAAGACACTAGTTTATTTAGTATTGGCCAGTGGAGGACGCGCCTTCACAAGCATCGTGTGGATGTTGTTCATTCATTTGATCTTCAGCTTTCCTCCTGAGGCGGTTCACTTCAGCCAGGAGGAAACTGAGGCTCTGTCAGGTCAAGACATCTGAGGACGCAGGACTGGCTAGAGGTACAGACCCAGGATCCCGGCAGCCTCTCCAGTCCTACAGCCACTCTTTGTCATCAAATGATCTGGACACTCTGACAGTTGTGTATGTTTAATTCCATAGCTTTTCAGAGCCTCCGTTAGTTTCATAGAAAGTATTTCAGCTTGATACAGAGAATTGTTTTTCATGATATCTTGACAGTTCCACTTAAACATGGAAAGGTAGAAACATAAGGTGTGCTTGCTTCTGTGATATTAATTAAGAACTAGGAAAACCTCTCAGCAAGCAGAAGGTCTTATTCCTTTTTGCTTAATAGGAGTTTTTTTTTTTCTTATTTCTAGGCAAAAAAAGAAAAACCCTAATTAACTACATGATGCGTGTGTGCTCAAGGAAATACTATTGATTTAATGATCACTCACAGATTCCAAATCAAATCTGTAAGTGGAACAGCAAGAATGTTTTATTGAACATTCTAGAATAAGTGTATAGTGTCCTAGTGGGACAATGCCCACTGAAAGACCACACTGACACTGGACTTGTCCTCCTCTCAGATTCACTATTCACAGTATGGACTAAAGGATCTTTTTACACAGGAGTTTGCATTTATATTTTTAAAGCCCAAAATAAGTCCTAAGCCTGTGGAAATACAGATTTTGTGGGTAATTGCTATTACTAGACACTCCAGCTGTATTTAATGGATCCTGTAGAGGCAACTGTGAGATAGAACGTGAGCTCCAAAGATGCGACAAATATGTTTTTACTTGTACAATCCAAGGGCTTTGTATATTGACCTCATCAAAATGGATTAGTAGTTATTTGCATAAGACATGGAGAATTATGAAGATGGTCCAAAATCAGAATGGTTTAGGTAGAATAGATTAAGTTCTGAATATAACATCTGTGAAGCCCATTTAGTATTGATTTTAAAATGAAAACATAACCTGAAGTTTAAAATTAGCTGGTTTGGCTAAAGCTAAATGCCAAGGGTAGATCACATGTGTACCAATGCTCTCCTCTGATAACAAACTGGCTCTGCTATTGCTGCTGGGCTGGTTGTTGTTTCTAGGCTTTTCCAGTGAACAGAAGTCGGGAATATTTCAAAGAAATGCACATAATATTTTATATTGACATTTCTAAATCAAACTTGAAAGTACAGAATTTTTACTTAACTTCTGAACTTATATTTATGCATTTTCTTTACTGAAAATACTAAGCAAGCTATTATTTGATTCCACTTATCATCCACTTATGCATACATCATCTTATGATTTCAAGATATCAATAACAAAATAAAATAAAAATGGTAATGTTTCTATGTGTTGTTGCTTGTGGGACATCTCTCACCAAGTATATATGCAGACTTTATTTACTATGTTCTAAAGTTGTTTAGCTGATTAGGCCAACGTTTCTAGAAAGAGACTAAATTCACATCATTGAAACTTACCATCTTTAATTATTGAAAAGAAATTTGATGATCTAATGAACAGATCTTTGGTTGTAAATAGTATCAATTGTATAACTACAGTGTATATTGCCTTAAATAATGAAGTTTAACTAATTTGTATTTCCTAATCTGCATTGTGGACAGGGGCTGTGGCCATGCCACAGCAGAGGCAAATCACACAGAGCAACCCTGGGGATCTCCTAGTCCCTCTGGACATCCACAGTTCTTTCTCTCCAAGGAGTACTTCTTCTTTTGTCAAAAGATACATATGATATTCAATCATCCCCCTTTTACCTGGACTTGGCAGGAGAAAGAGATTTGTAGAAAGGTGTGATTGCATTTCCATGGACAAACCCAAGCACCCACCAATTCTCTCCAATCACTGGGCACATTCTACCAAATGGTGTCATTGGGTACACATCTACCCTCCAGTACAATAATGGTGCATTGATTTGTTTGTATCAGGAGAGATTTTGAAATCCCAGAGTTTGCACTGCGATTTAACTTAACACAATAAGGCAGATGTAGGTGTCTTTACTGTCTAGAGAGTCTTGGGCCATGTGGGAGAAGAGTGGATATGGAGAGAGACGCGGGAGAGGGAGCAGTTCCAGAAGGCCGCAGGGCTAGAGCGTGAAGGGGGCACTCTGGCAGACAGGCGGCGTGGTGGTGCCCTCCTGCATGCCTCCCTTGGCCAGGGCACCCTTGGAAATTTCCTTCTCCTAGGGGCACAGCTTTAGTAATTGGTGCAGGGATATTGTAAGTGCTGGTAGAGGCTAAAGCCATGGAGAAAGGGAGCAGTCAGAGCAGGAGAGAACAACATGGAGCTGAGAGCCTGGCAACCTGGAGTCCACTCCCAAGCCTGGTCACTGCAGGACCCTCGTCACACAACAGTATGTAGAAGGTCTTACAAAATATGTATTAGAAAGCAAGAAAGGGAGAAAGAGGAGGTCAGAAGGTGTAAGGAAGCAAAGGAAGGGAGACTGCAAATTCTATTACCATTCTGCCACCTTCATCAAGCAAAACTTGTCACTTTTCTTCATTTAAGCATAAAATTGAATTTTTGAGTTCTCTTTGACCTTGAAGTTGTCTTGAGGTCTGATGCCAGTCACTCCTGTGGAACCGCCACTTCTTTTAGTTCCACATGAACTCTAGGGTTAGCAGGTTCCAAAAGCCAGCAGGATGGATTTTGTGTTTTTTCTGATGGTAACAGGAGGTGCTAGGTCTGGCCCAGCTCACAGCCAGTCCAAGGTGGGCTCCAGTCTCTGAGCTGCAGAGGATCCTCTCAACACCCCTGCAGGCGGGGCTTCAGTGTGGAGCCCTCAGGACAGCTGTGTCCAGGGAGGGACTTGTGGGCTCCATTCCTGCACCTCCAAACCCATGTCCACTGGTTCCTCTTCCCCCGTGTGGCGACTCCTCCTATTATATTTCTTCCCTGTTGTAAACAAGTCCAATTTGTTCTTTCATTGGGTCCAGACCTCGAGACAGGAACAGTTTTTCTCTCTGAAAAATTCTCCCTAGTGACTTTTAAAAACACTCCCAGCCTCTCACCTCCCTAAAAGGGGACAGGAGAGCACTAGCACTAACGGGGTCAGGGTAGGGGGAGGTGGTCAGGATGGTCCCACAGCAGGTCAAGGAATGGGGGTTTGTGTAGGGATGAGTGGAGCATGGCCCCACATCCATGAACAGAAAGGCAAACTGGCCTCTTCTTAGAAACTACACTTTCATGGAAGGCAGAACTGAGCTGAATAACCAAAAGTGTCATGAAAGGCCAAGGGGTGAGGTGGTCAGTCTCCCAGGAAGAGCATGTTTCGTTGGCGTAGATTGGTGGGTGCAGGGTGAAAATGAGAAGCAAAGCTTGTTAGTGGGTTGGCCATGCCTTGAGCTCTCTACAGCTGAGCCTCTGTGAGGCTCCCTCCGCACTCCCCACGGGAAAGCCCAGGTGTCCATCAGGCAGTAGGCTGGGGATGCAGGTGGGGATGGGACACAGAGCAAGGAGGCGGGGGCTAGGGGCGTGGGGCTTCTGACAGGGTGGTCCTGTGAGAGCACTTGATAGAACCCAGGAGGAGGAGAGAGGCCACTGCGGCCCCTCTCTGACTTTCACTCTAGCAGTGATGGACACTTTGCTGCCAGGACAGACCCACCTTGACCAGCAGCACCACACCTGAGCACTAGTCTGGAGTTGTGTTTTCCACCTTAACTAGCCAGAGCCAGCAAGCACCCCACCTGCCGACTGGAAGCCAGTTCTGGAGGCTGCAGGGTGCTTCTTGACAGGAGCTGGCAGAGATGGAGCAGGGGCGACCCAAGGTGCCACCCTTGGTCAGGATGGGCTTCTCTGCCACCCTGCAGTCCCTCACTTCGTTCTGTCATTTGGAGGATGTCCAAGGCAAGGTCATTAGTGAGCCCTGTGGTTATCTGTCAGGGGAGCATTCCAGACAAAGGGAAAGACAGAGACAGCCTCCTCCCACATGGGGAACCCCATCCTGCGGAGAAGTGTGCCAGCCAATGGACAGTTACTGCAGCAGCAGAGGAAGTGAGGGCCAGACCGGGAAATCTCCTTGATGGGTCTGCAAAAACGAGCCCAGAGTAATCAGCAGAAAGTCCTAGAAAACATTTTATTTGTTAGAAAATCTTATGTCATGAGAAGAAGTTATGGCATCAGAATATTAGAATTACCTGAGTCCCCGGAAGCACCTGTACCCCCTTGACATGTCAATCAACTTTGTAGCGTGTGCTCCTGAGCCTTCTCGCCTTGTCATCTGTTTTTCCCAAATTATACTCTTTGTCTGTTTCTCTTACTAAAGTATCTTTTCCAGTTTCTCTCATTGATCGCTTAGAAATCAATCAGTGTGTAGAACTTTTTCTCCTTTACTTTTCTAAATTATGTGACTCTGGCAGAGAGGATGAGAGAAAAGAAAAAAAGAGAAAGGAACTGAGTAAACTTTCCTTTACTTACATGTTATAAAGTAGTAAATCTATATCAACTAGGAGAAAAGAGGTAAATTTATTTTATGAGATTCTTCAAACAGATATGTTTGTGCTCCAAGGAAGAACCGCAAATCTAAATTATCATAACAAGAGTTTCTACTTTAGCATCTACAGTGTACTTTAAAGAATAAATTCACTGAAGTATGATATACTTATAAAAAATACTTACATAAAGTTATTTAGTAATCATTCATACCCTCAGAACCCTTTCCAAAGAAATGATATAGCATCTGCTACATATTTATGCACAAATATAAAGTTTCTTAATATCCTTGGACTCTGAGTGACTGCCTAGCAAATAATATGGACCACTTGGATATCTATTCAAAGCTCTGGAGAAGAAAGAGGAAATTGGATGGAATAGATAATAAAAGAGATGTACAAGGAGCTGTTGAATAAATGAAAGAAGAAATGCTTGCTAACAATTCTTGTTGCAAAGCCTCAACTGAGCCGTCACTCCTGTTCAATTCCACTAGCAAGCCTTCCTCATCACACTGTAGCTCTCCTCACTACTGCTACATTGAAATATTTCTGCAAATTTTAAGCAGCAAACCCCAGCTCATCTCCTTCCCTGTCATAGACAGTTGAGGATTAAGAAGTTTGCATTTTAACTGTTCGGCGACTCATAAATGGTGTTGGTGAAGCTAAATAATTTCAGTACTTGCTCTAAAATTTTAGGATACTGTGTGTTCTATTTTCTTTGTAGCACCCAATGCATAAGCCCTTGTATTACCACCATAGGCAATCATATCTTTTTCTTACTAGATTTTCTAAATTTGTAAGTGCATAACTAATATTAAAGTGTTTTGGCAAGAAGTTATTGGTACCAAATACCCAGGACTTAGAAAAAACAAGATCACCTCCTAAAGGGAATGTACATTCCAAAGAAGACCACAGAGAAGATACAGAAGTAAATGCAGAAATGAACGAGATTATTTGAGATAATGGTAGGTTGTAAAAAGAAAACGACCCAGGAAATTTGAAGGGGTGAAGTTAGGATTTCTACCTGGGGCAGAAGCAACAGTCTGAGCTGGATGAAATCTGTTTTATTTTATTTTATTTTCCAAAGCAAAAGATAGTTTTCCTTTACTGTAGCACTAAGATTTGAGGACACTGAATTCTGTAAACATGGTGAATCTAGAATAGAATGGCTCCCATAAGCCAACCCTTTTCAACTCAACAGTTGCACGGTGGCACTGAACCCTGGCCTGTGTGTCTCCATTTGGTTTTGGCACTCTGAATATGGACGTCCACACATCTGTTCATGTCCCATTCATCTTGTAGAAGTGGAAAAAATGCACGTTTCCTTTAAGAGTGTGATGTCCATCTTAGTGAAGCAGAAGGTATTGGATCTTAGTTTTTCACTGGATGACAAAGGGAATTCCCTTAACATATCTGGGCTTGTAGATGATACAATGAGAGCAGTGATTGCTACCTTCCAGTTACTGTGTTAAAGTAAAGGAAGATGTGGACGGCAGTGGATACGTTAGCCTACAGGAACCGCTTCATCCAAATACAAATATGCTGTGCATAGAATTAAACCCTCTCTTCATATACACCACGTGCTTTATTTTCAGGAGTTTATCTCACCTCTCATATTGCAGTTTCTTCTGTATTCATAATATAGATAGACTTGCTCTAATTCCATTGAAGATGTGTAGTATCTAAGTCAATCAATGTAAAGGAGTTTAAAATGTACAGTGCTATAAAATCATCATTTTGAAAATGAAAGGAAATAGATTTACTCAATTTTTAAAGATTTTTTCACATTTTAAAATGTGAGGTAATTTGATGAGGATTAGAATGTTTTCACTTTTTATTAATTTTTCTGTTCATTTATTTGCATCCATTGATTCCTTCTCCGAGAAGCATTTGCTTGTATTACTATGAGCCAGGGTTGACACACATGCCCTATACACGATTCAATATTTTTATATTCTATCACTAATATAAATTCCGCAGACTTTTACTGATGGAGTAAACTTTTAACTGGCTGTTTCTTCCAATTGTCATAAATTTTTCGTGGCACATTTTTGGAAAAGCTACAACAATGGAATTCAAGCTGACTATCATAATTTCTTATAATATATCAAGGGAACTCGGTTTAATATTTATCCTTGGAATGTTATTTTTTGAAACATAATTCTAAATGAGGCAAGATTTAAAGAATACTTTATAAGATCTATATGAAAGATGTAAACGATCAAATTCATTCCTTCTGTAATTTCTTAATGCTAGATGCCGCTTCGTTTAAATATGCAATGAAATTTTAAAACCGTAAGATGAAAAAGTAAACCACTGGATGACTCATACAGAAAATTACTTGGGAGTTTATTTTTAAGTGCTCCATATAAACTAGATCTTTATTTAAAGTTTACTTATGGTTTAAGTGAATCTCATAAGCTTGTTCACATCACTTTTACAAATGAATAGTCATTACTCTGAAGACTAGCTTGTTGAGAATGCATTACTTTGTTTCCAGATTTTCATGAGTCATGCAATTCAAAGGCAAGTGCACCATTTCTCTACTTATGTGGTCAATCTATGCGAGAAACTGTTTCCCGCACTTGGTAACAGGACAGGTGGAATTTTGATGGTGCCACACACCTTGGCGAGTTGCTGTTTGCTGCCAAGAGTGAAAGGAAGGTAATGTTGAAATGGCTGCTATGAACCTGCAGTGACAAATTGAAATTTAATCACATAACACTCTAACCTACAGCATATTTATATTTTGCCATTAAGAATGTAGAAGCACAATAAATAACTGACATGTGAAAGAACAAATAGAATAAAGTGTCCTTTCAAGGGGAAATTAGCATAAATTCTGAATCAATTATGGTTTACACTTTAAAATATCTCTCCAACATTTTGACTTGTTTCATTATTATAAACTATACCTGCTAATAGAGTATCAAATAACTAGGTATGCAATAACATGAAGACAAATCATTACTTAATGGCATTTCTTATAACAACAAGATACCACTTCATACCCACTTAGGGTAGCTCTAATTAATAATAATAATAATCACCAGAAAATATAAAGTATTGTTAAGGACATATATAGATTGGAACCATCATATATTGCTTTAGGGAAATAAAATAATGCATCTGTTGAGGGGAGCAGTCTGACAGCTTTCAATAAACAAAGACATAATTATTGTATAACCCAGAATTCCATTGCTCAGTGGAAACATCAAAAAGAATTAAAAATAGCATTTGTGTGTGTGCGTGTGTGTGTGTGTGTGTGTATCAATATTTGTAGTAACACTAGTCACAATAGTTAAAGATGAAACAGTTGACTGATTGGCAAAGCATGAGTGGATAGACAAAATGTGGTATGTAGCTGCAATGGAATATTATTCAGCCGTTAAAGGGGACGAGGAGTTGATGTCTGCTTCTACATAGATGACTTCAAAAATACTATGCCCAGTGAAATAAGCCAGATACAGAAAATCATGTGCTATGTGATTTAATTTGTATGGAGTATCCAGAATAAATAAATCAAAAAGCAGACTGAAAGCAGATTGGTGGTTGCCCAAGGCTGTGGGGAGGGGGAGGAAGTGGGAGTGGTTTACTGGGCAGGGGGTTTTCTTTGTAGGTGATGAAGATGTCTGGGAATAGACAGAGCTGGTGTTTGCATAACAGTCTAACAGTGTGCACGTACCAAGTGCTACCAAGGTGTACATTTTCAATGGTTAATTTTATGTTATACGAGTTTCACCCCAATTAAAAGAAGAGGGGAAATAACAAAATGGGCCAATTTGTATTGAGTCCTGTCCCCAGGTGAGGAGGAGAGAGGGGAAAACCCACGAGGCCTGACTGAAGCAATGGAACACGTGAATGGGATTGCTGCACTGTGCCAGGCTCTCGACTTCTCCATGAGGTCCTTGCACTGTTCCTTGCACTGTTCTGCAGAGCATATCCCCTTCCTTTTGGTATAGGAGACACAGTTTGGGGAAAGTAGGGTTTATTTGGGTTCAACTGCAGCCTTGGCCTTCGTACCCAGTACATGGCCCTGAGAGAGCAGAAATGTCCTCTCAGGGTTTCCTCTGTCCATGAGCAGGTGCCTCCCGTGCATGTCTTGGCAGAAACCTAATTCAAAGATTAGTCTTTTGAGCTGCGATTTTGGATCATATTTAAGATCAACAGCGATGCTCTAGTTCACTTTGTATTAACTGTTCCTTCTCAAATAACACAAGAAACACATTTCTAACTGGATTTAGTTTTGAAGGAAAAATAACCGCGATGCCATCACGGTGTGTTAACTCAGGTGTTCTTTCCTTGTTGGAAGTCATGATCATTTTTGCTCTTTGTCTCTTCCTCCATTTCTTTCCCCCTGGCTTTTCAGTGGAAAAGGTCCACTCTCAAGAAAAGCAAACCAAGTCAGTTACATAAGTTTTGCAGAAAACTCACTTCACGTGGTGGCTGGTGCTGTTGTGGTCTTCATGTTTCCTACTGCAACGCATCCACTCAAGTGGAAGGAGAAGGAATTGTGCATGTGAATCTGAAAATTGTCAGTAGCAGGTTCTGCAGGTGATGGATTCAACCAGTCACAGATCAAAAAAATTTGGGGAAAAATAATTTGTGCTATAGTAAATATTATAGGCTTTTCTTTGTCATTATTTCCTAAGGAATACATTATAAGAAATATTTACATGATATTGACATTGTACTGAGTATTGTAAATACTCCAAATGATTCCAAGTACACAGGAGGAAGTTCGCGGGTCATGTGGAAACACTGCACCATTGTCTGTACGGGACTTGAGGGTCTGAGGGTTTCTGGTATCCTGAAGGGTCTCAGACCCCAGATGCTGAGGGAGCATGGTGCCTAACCATGAGAAGGGAGGAGCACTGATTCTGATGGATGTGGTGGCTGAGAAGATGGGGAGGGATGCAAAGAAGGCAAAGAGGTACATCATCAGGAGAGTCATCTCCTTCAGACCATGACCCTAGATGGTGGGTTTCTAGTGTCATGTCTGAACAGTGGACAAGTACAGTGTCATGGCCACTGTACCCTCTTAGTGACAACCTGCCCAGCAAAAACCCATAAAGATATTTTTTTTTTCTCTTAGGAAATTACACAAAAAGTTTGAATTACTGTCATTCCTACTTCTTTAAGTATTCCTACTTAAAGTTTCGATTTACCTAAAGATTTTGTGTATATTATCTAATGTATCATTAATAAAACTAAATTTTCTCTCATAATCAATAATTATTGTTAATAATAAAAGCCTACATGTTCTTTTAACTACATTAAAAACTTAAAAGCATCCAGATATATTTTAGTTACCCGGTGACCAAATATATATGATATTGAATGCAACTTTTGCAAAATGTTTTTGTTAAATAAATCTCAACTATTAACAATGGTGTTTTTAAGATTATACAGAAATCTGACAAATGAGCCAAATAAAATGCAAATTTTATCTCCTGTGTAATATTTAGGAAAATCAGAATTACCAAACTGAGATATTTGTTTTTCTTCCTAATACTATTTTTAAAATTTTGAATTCAAAATAAATCAATTTGCCTTAAGATAAAATAATGTACTTAAATTGCTTTTTGTGAAGTGTTAATTTAAGCCAAAAGGAGAAAAGTTTCAACTGTCGAGTCCTGGAGTAGTGCATGCATTACTCTTTAAACACTATGATCCAGAAGTTGCTGAGGACCATTAGTATGAGCATGTTTGATGGCGGGTAGATACTGCGCAAGAAATGCAAGAGTGAGATTTTTATGGACTTGTAAAATCAACAATGCATTTTCCTCTAAGGTCAATCTTTGGTGAATGGAAATAATATGCCAAGATGAGTGGGAATTCTTGGAGGAGAATGCAGCGGAGATTAAATGTGGAGAAAGATAAATGGGCTGGAACAGAAGAGAAATGGCCATAAAATATTAAGTCTATGGTTTAGAAATTCCTACTTTCACTGAAGGGCCCTTGCACTATGATCCCTAACTCAGCCTGGCTGATTTAATTATTATTAGGTGTTAATAGCTCTGCAATTATGTTTTGATTCATTACACCTCAATATTAAGTACAATGCTCTTAAACTAGTTCATATCAATAAAATAAGCAAGAAACATCAGGCATCCAATTGGATCTTCTAGTGTCATACTTCTGTTGCATACCATTGGCAATTAATGATAATTAAGACTACATCATAGCATGGTGCTGACAGTACAATTATATTGTTATATTATTATATATTATAATATACATATTATAATATATTATATATTATTAATATATTTTAAATTTATTCTATTGTTGTTCCAGCTGGATAGAAATTATCGGGGTTTACTTTGTCTCCTATCATTGATCTTGGCCAGAGGGTTGTAACACAAAGGTGTCAGGTTAAGTTTCTTCTTTAGGAGACTGGATCAGGACAAGAACCAAAAAGCAGCATATGCAAGAATCTAAAAAATGCCACTAAAGATAGAAAAAAGTTGTTTGACACCCTTGGTGTTTGACTCATGGCAGGATGTTAGAAGCATGGCAATATGAAAAATGTCCAAATAACAATGCATTCAGGTAGAAAATGTGGTGCCACACAGTCATTCACGGAACTAGTGTTGATTGAGTTCCTGCTCAGTTCTAGTCAGCGTACCAGCTGCCAGGGTTACAATATGGGGGTACCGTGTTATGGGTTTCTGACATATACAGAAAGGCATGAAGATTCTCTTTATTAACAAGGTCAGTTCATGCTTACTAGAAGACGATCCTATACAGATGTGGGATCCAGAATAGATTTTTCCATCTGGTCACAGCTCAGATCTAATGAGTTAGCAGTACTGACCTAGCTGTGTGTATACTATTCCCCAGATCTTTATTTCGCCTTCCTTATGCATACTTTTCTCTTCCCAACCAGCTGTATCTACATCTTTCTGCCTTATGCATTATTCTTGTCTCTATTATGGGAAGTAACAAATAGGTCCTCAAACATGGTGGTTCCTTAGGGTTTTCCACATCACACAATTAATTATTACTAGAACTGAGAAAAACTCTGGTCTAGGAAAGGGAAGCAGATTGAAAATCTTCAATAAAAACTACATCTTGATTAAGTAGATAATGTGTGTGTGGCATTATACATTATACAATCCTGTCCCTGGTTCCATTTCTTGGAAAAGCTATCACCTTGGCAAACTATTTAAACTTTCTGTACTATAGTTTGAAAACTGATAAGATGGGAAGGATACTATTTTATAAGCTCTACATAATTCATGCTTCTGTCAATAAGATACTAATATCTGAAAAGAAAACTAAAAATTAACCTTTAGAAAAACTTACACATGTGAAGTTATTTGTAATTTACATATTTCTTTTCTGACATTCTTGTTAATTACATTCTAAATAGTTTGTTACTTAACCAATTTCTTTGGTGATCTTTGAGCACATTTTGCTTTCAGTTAGACATTACATAGACAAAAATCAATGATTTTCAAAAGACATTAGTAGCAATTTTATTATCAATCTGTAAATTTCAAAGACAGATAATAAATTTATTTCTGAAAGGCCACACTTTATAGTTGTAACACTAAATAGAAAAAAATCCTTACAAAATTTTAGGGTTAAGCTAGCTCCAATTCACAAAATCTTAAACAATTTGAATTAGATGATTTTACTTTGTAAAATAGCTTCAAAAAAGTGAAAATTGATAGGCAATGCCATTAACCTATTTCAAGTGGTTCAAATGAATCCAATTTTGGTAAGAAAAGAAAATACAAAGTAACATTCTTGTTCTTTTGTGGGCAGTGTCCTTACTCCCATGGTATTGAGGTCATTTAAACTAATAGTAACTAAAAAAGAAAGGTAAGGGTGTGCAGTTATTTAAAAAATGGGAACATGTGAAATTTTACCTTGTATTTGATATTAGTTAGGGATGCTGTAGTGGAAGCTCACTTCGAAGGCAATGGAGGATAAACTCATCTCCCATAGAGGACCGCCGAGTGAAACCCTAGGGTAGCCAGGGAGCGATTTTCTATTCACTGGAGCACAACCGCAGATTGCAATTTCAAATCTAAACCTTTGCAGAGATCAGGAAAGAGAGAGAGAGAGTCAGAGAGACCGGAATGATAGAAAATTCTACAAATAGGGAGGGAGGTGAGAGAATATCACCCTGCTTGACATTGGATTGAAACTATTTTATATTAATTTTCAGCCCTGTGGTTTTGCAAATGTTCCCAAAAGCTATTGAGAAGAAGGATCTCAATAGAAGTCAAGTCATAGCTGTCAGCCTCACCTCAGTGACACAATGTGCTCTCCTTGCTTTGGAAAGGCCATTCTCAGAAGTAAAACGAGTGCCCCTTCGACAATGGCATTAACTCCTGCCCGTTTCTGCACTTGCCACCATTCTTATGAAAGTGTTTCGCAAAGAAACGAGACCCAATGATTGAATTGATTCAAGTGTTTTCACTCACTGCGATTGAATTAATTAATTCTAAGTTTCAGGGCAAACAGAACAAATAGTTTCCAGATTTGCCACACACATTCTGAGAGAAAATTAAGAGATTAAAAAATTCATTTTGTGCTTAAGAATTTAATTTCAAAAGTTGAAAAGTAGGCCATAAATGCACTGCTAGTAAATATACAAAAGAATACCCCTGCTCCAGTTCTTACCATTTTTCCACATGTAGAAACATTTTCACTTACTATTCTGTAGATTCAGTTCTGAGAGGAGTAACCCTAAGAATATCCATACGGGTGGGTGAGATGTAAGGGCTGAATAAAGCTCTTGCCATATGGGATCCAATTTGACTTACACTTCCACATAATGAGAATCATTGCTACTATGGAAGTCCTCACTCTGAGCCCAGACGAGGCTAGTCCAGATTTGAAAATTGAATCCAGTTAACAACCGAATTTGCTATAAAATTAGCAACTTACTAACAAACAAAAGGCAGTATAAATTTTGCAAGCAGTAGCAAGCACACACATAAGTAGACAGGGTTCCCTGATGCCTCTTATTCTTCCTGTAAATCCAGGGGACAATGCTGTCACTGCAGGGTGATGAACTTGCAGGATAGTGATAAGCAGACCCATTAAACAGCTACTGACCCCCCTTCACCCTCAGGGATCCACCCCCTTCACATAGATACATTCTTGCTGGGTCACAGTTATGTTCCTTTCTACACTAATAACCATATTATTAAAGTTATTGTTATTTTTTTCACACTGTTCAAAGTATAATTTTTTGGTAAATAAATAAGACAATTATTAAGGTAGTTGAAAAATACAAATTTCAAAAAGCTCAGAGTTGCCTTAATTTTTATCAAATTAAATCTTGCAGAAATAATTCAAACAATAAAATAATCAACTCATGTAATTTTTGTAAGATATATGAATACTTGACAGAAATATAAATATACCAGTACAGACACATAAATATCTGGAATTATTGAATTTATAGAGGTTGAGAGATGAATTTATGGTACTATAGATGACAGGGCTTATCATCATTTATTGAATTCTCTTTGTATATAAAACACTGAAACCAATATTAAAGTTGTTCCTTTTATAAGGCAATCTACTTTAGGTCTATAGGAGACACAGTCTTTAGATGTATGAGATCCATCACAAAATAAAACTGTTAACATATGAGCCTTGGTACTCTTCTTCACAGAGACCCAAAGGCAAGTCTCTGTCTGTCTGGAGAACATTCCAGACACATTGGTCAAGGCATGTAATTGTGTACTTGGCAAGCTCAGGATGAAATATGGAAGCATTTGAAAATTAGCATTAAAATTCTCCTCCTAATACTTACTTCTTTCAAAGTGATGCTCAAAATTCATCTCATGCCTGATGCTTCCCTGACAGTTTGGCAGGGAAAATCATCTTGCTTCTTCAAATGTTGCTGCTGAGAAATATATTTTCCTTTCAAATTTACATAAAATCTTCATAAAAGCAGCAAGAGAATCAATACAGATAAGGGGAAAACTATTTTAGAATGGTTTTCTTTATGTTGAAACTTTATATTGGGACTCTTTTTTAGTAATAATGTTGTGCGTATCCATCTATAAAAGTACATGAATATGTGTAAGCTTCATTTCCTATTTCCATTCACATGATCAGCAAATCAGGGTTACATGGGCTACACTGGTCTAACCAATATTTAGCTGCATCCAGTGGAAGGGAGAACAGAACCTCTATATGATCAAGCTCAACAAACATATAAACGGCATATAATTGTGGCTACACTCCTCCATTGGAATAAAAATTTAGGGGATTCCTGTCAAGTGGGGGTTGCCACACCCACCTACTCACAATTTATCCGTAATGTGGGGCAGGGTTCAGAGAAGCAGGGAGCACAGTTGAAAAGCAATGAGGAAAAAGACATTAAGGAAATAGCACTCGATGCAGGAGTTCTGTCTCAATGGAGTTTAGAATCTGCTTGGAAACCATGATTTAGGATCATTGAAATGATGGAAAAGAGTCATTTTTGTCATTTGAACAGGACCTCATATGTGTAAGTTTGCTATTTGAAATGAGAGATCAGGAAGTCTCCAAAGATGAATGACATTGGAACAGAATTCCTGAAGGAGGCGAGGAAGAAAGCCCTTGAAATAACTGACTACTAAGAGGGGAGACTTGCAGGCCCAGAGAATAAAATTCATCAAATAATTGTCAGTAATCGCAAAGCCCTGCGACTTTCAGCTGCCCTCAATAAAATGTGCGCATAACTGGCAATAATATGCATTGATGGTATGCTTCACAGAGAAAAACAAATTCTAATTTTTATTTGTAAAGGAGACTTAGAACTGACAGCATTTTCTAGTGGATTGTGGGGTGGGACACATTCAGTTCTCTCATAGCCAGCCCTTAAGGCAGCAAAATTGGCACCACTTGAATGGAGAATAAATGGACGTTCTTCTTTTCGAAAGCATCTAAATCCCAGTTGAAATGAGTAATCAACTTGAAAGAACCCTATTACAGAACCACCATTGATCATTTTCTTGTATCTCCAATTGCTTGAGGGAACTTGAACCAAGACATGCATAAGTTCACTACCTAGGACGTTCAGAAATGGTTCACTGAACTCAAAGTATTTTAAGATTCAGGTTGAGCTCATATGTTAAAACAAATATCAGGAGGCTAAAGCAGCATTGTTCACAAAGTTACATGACATGGAGACTTTTGAAACTCTGTCCAAAATTATTTTATGATGAAACCTATGTTTCCAGTTTCTATTTTTTTGCAGAACACATTTTGAAATTCTGTCTTAATATTTTATTCCTCTTTGAGAGTCTGATTTATTGCCTAAATTTATCTTCTAGAATTTATTTATTTAAAGGTGACAAAAAAATTAGAAATTTGGGTTTTATTATACAAGTATTTTATTTTTAGAGACTGTATCTATTGAAGTTCTCTACTTTATATACACATTTATCTTTGCTCTTTAAAATACCAACCACTTGCTTTATATTGAATTCAATAAACTATTTATATATGCCCTGGGGAAAGATCCTTATATAAACTAATCCCTTTAATGGTGCATGATGGTTTCTGTAAGCTATTTAGACCACATCAATGTTTAAATAATTTCTGGGGCTAAACTTATTTTAGGTCTGTGATTGAATAGCTCAACTTCAAAAATTTTATGATCTTGTTCAAGCGAACTGGTTTAAAGGAAACGATGCCTGAAAAATTAGAATTGTTACATCAGAAAATGAAATGGCAAAGAAAAATAACAGTTTCTTTATTAATATGATCTGTATTTATAAATTGAGAACAGAATTGGAAAGAGAATGAAGTATGTGTGTATTTATGTATTTAAAGTGGGAAGTCTAGAAGAGATTCCTTGAGATGGACTGATAAGATACAAAAATAACCTTGATTCTCAGGGTTGAGGACTGGAACCTGCATCAGGAAAGATGGCTGGGAGGATAGTTGGCATCTCTGGTGCTGAGTCTTTTTGATGATCTCCACTGGCGAGCGACTTGCCTCAGAGCCAACAATGAAAAGTAGAGTTAACAGGTGGGAAAGATTTTTGCCATTCAAGGGCAGGCCCAGGATCACCAATGTAAAGATGAAACCTCAGCCCTCGGCCTTCCCTGAGTTTCCTTCTAAGGGGGCCAGCAGAGGATGTGAGTTGGGTAGTGACATTTTTGTCCTGTGTCACCTGAATTTGGATTATGTCTGTCCTTTTTAGTCCTTGAATGTCCCAGGACATTACTAAGTCCCCCTTTTGTTCACACATTTGTAACAGAGAAGAGATACCATTTTGACCCATGAGGGTGGTATTTGGGCACATGGTAAAACAAGCTTCTGTACATGTGTGGCGAGAACCACCCTAGTTACCCAGCGACGTGCATCTGCAGAACCTTTGTTCAGCAAAAGCCCACACTGCTTGGGGATTCCTGCATCTTTTCTTTGTCTCCTTTCCTAAACCCAGCAAGTACTACATAGTGTCCGTCAAACCTGAGAAGCATGTAACTCAGCCAGGATTCAAGAAAATACAAGTGGTTTGGAGAAAAATGTTTGCACTTTTGTTTAATCTTTTAGAATTTTAATTTTCAATAGGTTTGAAATTTCCCAAATATATGTAGATATAAGTAAGCATGTTCACAGTTTACATATTAATAAATTTATAACTACTAGAACATGCACTTTTTTATTTTATTTTATTTTTTGTATATTTGTGATCAAAAAAATTCAGATTATCTAGGACATATAAGTCATATTTTTAGAAAACAAATTAGATATAAGCATCTGTTGAAATACTAGGTAGGAAAGAGATTCAGAAGTAGCACTTAAGTAGAACTCTCTTGCTCTAACACCCAGTATCCCCTGGTTGGTTCTCATTCTTATTATCTAACTTCTTTTAGAGACTTTCTTAATTCTTGCTTGGCAAGGAGACTACTGCTGGATAGCTAGGATGAAATGATGCAGATTCCCATTTTCTAATTTTGTCAAATTACATAAGTTTTTTTAGGTATACTTAAGAAAAGAGAGGAAATAAAAACTCATTTTCTTCTAGTAGTGTTTTCTTCAAAAAAAAAAAAACCTTTTTGCTCTTCTTTCAAGGTTTTATATTTCTAGAAAAAGGTCTCTTTCAAAAATTCTACATTTACCTGACAGGAGCACGGCCCGTGATTCAGCTTCTGGCAACCGGCACACCTCACACTTCAGGATGGGGCCACCCCAGGGCCCCCAGCAGTGCGTCTCTACTTATGCACCTTTGCGAGGTAGAGAGCTCCACGCCAGGCCTTTGCTCTCCACGGTGACTCCATGTTCCCAACCTTTCTGCCCTTTCACATACCATCTCTGCATTGTAATGTGTGTCTGAGAATTCAAGTCTGTCACTATTTGATAAGGATAGTAAAAATATTCTCCTCTTGCAATCTACAGGCTGAAGTGTCTTTTCTGACTCTGTGTAGGTCCAGCTGCTCTGTCGCCCTCCTCAGATGCATTTTGCATGGATAATCCATTTGCATGTTAAGAATCATCTGTTGTTTTGATTCTTCTTTCCATAGCAATTTGTTTGATTTCTTGTCTACTAAAATCATTTTCACCAAGTTCTTTCCATTCTAGTTTCTGCATTATTGTGCTAGCAATGGAAGTGTGCTGTTGAGACATCTTGTCACCCTTAGGACAAAAAAATGGCTGTAGGTTTGGAGGCAGCATCAGATCAATCACTCTTTCACTTACCAGCATGGAAAACAATTTGGCACCGAGAGATGTAATGTGAGAATATGTATTGGCTTGTTGAGTCATCACAACATATGCCAGGTGCAACGGATGCTATTTTCTACATGGCAATTTATATTTATACATTTTCAAAATTATTCTAAATTAATAAAACAGGATGTTACCTTAAAAAAGACACATTTATATATCTTAAATTTTTTAACAAAGAAAGAAAGGATGAAAAGTGACATAGGAAGAAAGAAAAGTCACAAGGAAATTTTTGCCATACTAAATTAATGGTTGGCATTGACATTTTTTTTTTTTTTGAGTTAAGGAAATGTGTTGATAGGCCCATTTTTTCAACCAGGATTGTGTATTCAATTGTATATAAACTAATAAAGTCTCAGTTTTTAAAATATATATTACAATTTAACTGTCTATGAAGAATATAACACATGTTTAAATATCAAAGTTTTCCTATCAATGCCAGGAGAGCAGGCTCTGCATTTCAGATTCTACTGCAGTTTTCATAATCTACACTTTGACAAAAATTTGTAAATAGATATTTTTTAATATTTCCCTGTAATTGAATACACACACACACACACACACACACACACACACACACTCATATTTTTAAAAAGCGTATCCCTGAAGTGGGTTCGTTTTCCTAACTAAATACGTGTAGCATATGAAAATGGTAATTAGACCTCTTAGGATTTTGAGATGGCCCTTGTCCTGACTTCATGGAAGTAATAAGGATAGTCATACCAAGTAGTGACTCTTCCCTGCGTGTTAGGCATCTCATGTGATGCAAGTAGGTCACATGAACAGTCTCCTGAGCCCCACCTCTAGACCCATTGTACCTGAGAGGTGACCTCGTTATGCATTTGGTAGGTTGACCTGAGTGCTCAGGTGCAGAGGGAGCTGGGCCTGCGGTTCTCCATCTGCAGTGACCTCGGTGACCTCTTTCTTACTGTTGAGGGCTGAAATCAAGTCAAGATGGCCCTGCAGCTTGCCAGGAGGAATGGTTTGTGAAGCCAGGCCATCGAGCCATTAAGATGGTGAGGATTCCTTATGGGCTGACTGCTGTATCTGGATGATGTTAATTGAGTCAAGCTGTGTGTGATCAGTTAGGTATATGTACCTCTGCTGTGGGGCAGAGAAGCGGCTCCTGCTACCTCAGGTGCCCACTACTTGGAGTTCTTGCTCAGTCCCTGCTGAGTTCACTCGCAATAAAGTAGTTCCTGCTTCAACCTTCAAGTTGCTTGTCACCTCCCGGTTATTTGTCCAGCCAGACTGTGGCATCTTACCTTCCCCATTGCTTGGATTTGGTTTCTTGCTCCACACTTCACTCCCTTCAGGTGGTATTTTCCTCATGGCTGACAGCTGCTCTTATGTCCCCTTATGTGACGGCACTTGATAAAATACTCTGCTGTGAACTTTCTAAAATAACCAGCCTGACCCAAACATACCAGAACAGAGTCACTGAATAACCAGATGTGTTTTCAAAGAAAATTACAGAAACTTTTACACATTTTAAATTCATATTTTAACATGTGACCAGGAATATTTATTTCATTAAATAGTAAGTATGTAAATAGGCTAGAAAGAAGAGGAGGGAAGTATTATTAGCCATTGAATAAACATCCATTATTGGTGTAAGTGCAAAGACATTGATTTCACCTTTATTCAAAAAACAAAAAAATTAGAAGGGGCAGGATTGCCCATCCATTGTTGGATGGTTAGCTAGATGGTGGACTTGGCATACAGTCAGCATGCAAGGAATAGTGAGTGGAATGTCAAAATACGCTGCCACAGGATCTACTAGACTAAAATACCTTGATTTAATATTTCCTAAGAGGTCATGTTAATTATATACACTTGTGTGTATAACTGTATGTGTACATGTGTACATTTTCATATCTACAGAATTGAAGAAATGTCACTACTCAGAATACTGCTAACCTTACTTTTTTGTCATTCTCAACACTTGCACACGTGTGTAGGTGAGTAGACAGACAGACAGATACACACACACAGAAAATAAAATATGATTTAAATCAATCAGCAATTAAGACTCCTTATTCAATATTCTGTGTTTCCACAGAGGATAATTGCTTTTATAATTAATTTTGTAGAATGAAAATAAAGTAACCAGAAAACTTAAGGGTCTCTCGAAATATTTTAATGGATTTAGAATATGCCTTCTGTATAAAAATAATACACTTATTTATGCAGAAGTCATTCATTCATTCACTCTATCTAGATTTATTGAATGCTGGGTGTCAATTATGATATCTAAATATTGTTATCTAAATATGGTGTCTAAATATTATTGTCAAGTATCTATCTTCTCTCTATTTTTCTCTTTTACAAGTATTGTTGATATTATTATTTTGTACACAACTAATTGGTTGTATTAGAGCAGAATCACTGGGTTAAATTATACACACTTTCAAAATATTTTAAAAATATTATGAAATTTCCTTCCAGGTATCTCCAACTTACAGAACCAAAAGTCAGGTAAAGATATATTTATGCCTTGTTTTTTCATCTTTTCCAGTATCAAATCAAGTAGGTCAACTATTTTAGCATTTTTTCCATTAATTTTAGAATTCTTTTGTTTGGGGACATTTTTTCTAAACAATAAGGCAATCCTCTTTTTTTATATACATTATCTCTGTACTTTTTAAGGATTCTCTAAAAAGAGTTATGAATCAGGTTTTCTTTTTCATAAACTGTCTATGGATTTCAAAATGGTAGGAGTCATAATAAAATGATAGTTGTGAAGCAGATGCTTCATTTTTGAGTTTTAGAACCCCCCAAACTCAGTTTTCCATTTCAAAAGCTAAGTAGTCACAGATTTTATTAAAAAGTCAACAAAACAGGGTTTTTTTTACAGTAGTAGTAGGCTATATGTGTGCGTATTAAAAATAATAATAACAATTCCTTTCTGTCAGTACTGCTTAAGAATTAGAGAAAGAGGGGGATCGTAAGGGAGAGGGAGAGCATTTTCATGATTAAACAAAACATGAAAACCCTTGATTTGTCTTGACCGCAGGCAGTGATAGGTTCCAATTCCCCCTGCAATTCCTGACAAAGTGCTGCGCCTCCTGGAAGCTTAGACTGCACCCAGGTAGAAGGATAAGGAAAGGGGAGGAGAAACATGGCCTGGATCAACAGGAGAGGTGAAGCAATGGAGAAGGATAGAACCCAAAGAATAGCATACCACTGATTGTGCTGGATTTGGGTTGATCAATCATCCCTTTCCTGTGGCAGGAAATCACTCAAGAGCAATACTGTTAGGTTGAAGAAAACAGCATCTTTTCCTACCTGATTTGCAGAGCATATTCATTTCCCCTCTATACACATAGTCTTCAAAGTTTATTGAGATCGCATTTTACCCACGAGGGGACTGCGTTTCATGGCAGGATACAGTGAAAAATTGGGGGAGACTTGGAAAAGTTGTGGAAAGCTACCGCTGTGAATGAATTGCTCTAGTTTCTAGAAACACACAATTTGTAGTGAGACTGCTCTCGTGGCTGATTCTGCCTCTGCCAGTCTCTGTGTGACTTGGATACATTATTTAAACTTTCTGTGCCAGGTTATCTAGTCTGCCAGATGTCTGGCTGTTCTGTATGTTTCTGTGGAGAGAGGCACACTTCAGCAATGTTCATTGCTCAGCCCTTTCTATTCTGACCCTGGGTCCCTGGTCCCTATTCAGAGGATGTCCTGTCCCTGGAAGGTTTATTTATAAGATGTCCCTTGCTGCTAACATCTCTATTCTTTTCTAGTCACTCAGAGTAGGACAACTCACCCAATCCCTGGAACTTCTTTAAGTCTTAGACTTGGTTTCCTCGAGACCTGTAAAGAGGTGAAAGGGCACCTAGGATGATACATGACAGGTATGTAGCACATTCTAGAAAAATAAAGATCATCAAAATAAAGACTTGTCTTTTGGGGTTGTTGTCTTTGGTGTTGAACAGAGGTGATTTAGAGTAGAAAATGGCATGCACGTGTATTATTCTGAACATAAGTGAAAAGCTGGTGAGAAAGACCAAAGGCCCCTGGGAGTATGAAGGCAAGACTTGATTAAAGGCAAGATCAAATCCTGGAGAGTGTGGTATTCAGGAAGTACGTGGAAAATCATCTGCTGCGCACTGGGGTCCGCAGGGGAGAGGTCAGCTCTGGTAAAGATGAAAGGAAACCTGAGCGGGGAAGTGAGTCTGAACTCCCAGGGCTGTAATATGGGGGATATATGAAGTGTCCACCTATGGAGGAAATGCATAAAAGAAGCAAGGACGTTCCTAGAAAACTGTGTACAAATCAGATAACCCAGTTTCTTATAAATTTACATGCAAAACAGTTACCTGTTTCAGGAAGGACTGCAGTTAGAGAAGAAATGCCACTGGAAAATGCATACAGACTAGAGACAGTGCCCTGGTCCCGGGGTTCAGTGGTGGTCCATCTGTGGTCATCAGGAAGAATCTGTTCCTAAGAGAGAAATTTTGCTGAAACAGTCATAATTATTTGTTTGTGTGTTGTCTATAATCATGCTACAATGTCTCAGTGCAGTAGTTACAACAGACACCTTATATCCCACAAAGCTTAAAATTCCTAGTATTTGGGCTTTATAGAAAAAATAAATAAATAAAGCCGGATCCTTGGCAGTAGATGATACTCCTTGGAGTAAAGTTTTGAGATAACTTGTTCTTCCTCCTCTAACCCCAGTCTTGTGGGGAAAGGGCAGGCAGTTGAGGGTGAACATTAAGTAGCCTCACCCATTAAAGTCATCATGGACTCAGAAAAAGATATGGAAGTTTCACATCCAGGGCTGATTGATTAGCCATCACAATAGTTTAGAGTCTGCACTGACTTATACTCTGGTTACTTGAATCTGTGCATATTACATTTTAAGTGGATTGTGATCCTTCAGGGAAAAGAAGACATTCTTATCTTATTACATCACATAGTTTTTGACAGAGCCATTGTCATAGGAGACACCCTTTTGGAATGAAATGAATAAATGTTAGGGTAGGTACTAGCAAGGAAATAATTGGAATTCTTCCTGATTTCTGAAATTTACCATCAATTTTGTATGATAGCATTTGCCCTAGAAGACCAAAATGCTGCTCGTGAGTTTCTTGAGCTGCTGTACTGCACTGTATTATATTTTTAAATATTTCAATAAAATAAATGGGCTTCTTCAAAATAACATTTCCCTTTGCTGATATTTGCATAGTAAGTGGAACATAGAGCTGTTACTTACAGTAATGATATAATAAATTATCTTCTAAATTAATATTTATTAAATTGGCAATTATCCAAGAAGACATTCTTAAGACCAAATTAATAACATTGAATTATAATTGCAATATAGTACACTTTAAATATATTAGTTTAAGAAAATCAATACTACATTGTAAATTCTGAAGGAATACTAAACTACATAAGGTATTGATATGCTTTTTGGCTTTTACCATTACACTTGGCTAAAAGAGATTTTCAGGTCTAAGGGAAAATTTAAGCAATTTTCTTTTTAATTTTATCTTCCATTTCATAGAACTCTTCCCTAATGAATACAAAAAATCATTCACAAATATGAATTGATAAAATTAAATTTTAAAAAAGAGGAGTACTAGATTTCTGGGAAAAAAATTCTTTCTGACTCTAAGAATCATTTTACTATAATAGCATTCTCTAAGTTCTGGAAGTGATGACTACATAGACAGTAATAGGTACTTCTGGAAATTTCTTGAATGCGTAGCACAAAGATAATAAGCTTCTATTAACTATATGTTGAAACATGCTTAGACTAGATATCAAATGTTCTCACCACAAAATAGCTAAAGAAGTAAAGCATTTATACATATAAATACATTTCAGAACATCAGACTGCATACCATAAACACAATTTTATTTAGCAATTTAGGAAAATATAATTAAAACTTAAAAAATAATAACAATAAAATAAAATCCCAGATCTTTCAAATGCTTAAAGAAAGGTTTGAACTGTTGTTCAATTATGGAAAATAAATATATAAATAAAGAAGCCATTACAATTCAAAAATAAAAGGAAAATACATTTCTGTACTCTGAATTATACAATCTATATTCTAGCAGATGTTTCTGATATTTTATAACTTGCCTTATTTGAAAATTGATTAGCATAGGGTCCATGAGGGGCTGTTCCTCAGAAGTAATGTCTGCTTCTTTTGGAGTGCAATGGTCAGTGGGTGGTCACACACCTGTGTCACCTGCAAGCCATTCACATGGATGTAGTGATAGGTCCTGAGTTTTGAAGTTGTAGAAATGGCACTTAGTTGAGTAGCTCAAGGAGGGTTTATTTTTATAAAATAAAATGACATCTAGTTTAATTATATTAATTGATAAGGTAGCATTTATTAACTGACAAAGATCTTAGCTTTCAATAAATTCAATAGCACTCTCTACACAGTGTATTCTAGGGCAAGGTTACTTAGGATAAAAACTAAAGATCAGAAGGAACTAGGATACTGCACAAATGGGAAAATGTATGTAGTGTTATCCAAGGATAAACTTTTCCAATCTGGTGATATTCTTTTCTTTACAGAAAGACTATGCCTCACTTAAAGAAGATTGCATTGAGCAATACAGATTATTTTTCTTTGTTCTTTCATTTATTCTGAAACCTGCCTTATGCAACTTGCATTATCTTGCAAAATTAATATGATTTTGATTAAAACATTTTGACAGTAATTCTATTTTATCCCACCAAATTGATATATATTGATATTAATCAAAGATTTAAAAAATCATGAATGACAAATTTGATAACTATGATAGAAAATGGCATAAAAACTATATGCCTATATGAAATTTATATTCAACTATGCATGAATTAAACCTGATTAAATGATTCTTTTACCCTCATCCTCTTCAATACTTCCTGCCATGACTATATTTATTTCTTAACAAATATTTTAAAGAAACTGCTCTGAGCCAAACACCATTTGTATTTGTAAGACAGAAAGAAATAATAAAATATAGTTATTTTAACTAGTACATTAATTTTATTTTAGAGATTTCATTTAGGATTTTTAGTGACTAGTTCAATAAAATTCGTCATGAGAATTGAATTCTAAAAAATGGGTTTTGTTTTGAAGTTTGATGATATACAGAGTATTAAAATATATTTATCTGGTATAAGACTCTAAAATTAATGTTAGGTATGGTGCTGCATTTAATTTGTGAGCAACCTCTTTGTTAATGTAAAAATGGAAGGGCAATAAATCCCTCCTACCTGCATTAGGAAACTGCATTTGCGTAAATATCACCAATAGAGTGTAGACACAAATCAGAGCCAATGACTTTTTTCTTACATTAAAAAGTCCCTTTAATGCCAGTTTATTATTAAGTTATATAACTTCATCCTTCTCTCCTAACTGGCAGGATATTTCATTTGCAGAAAAAGCATTTAGATGTTGATTATTTCCTAATCTTGATGTATTAAAATGGAACAAAATGTTTCCTCCAGAGCATCTTAAATGCTCTCTCCAACTTCTCTTCCTCTGCCCCTGATAGCTTTTAACGTATGAGTCCTTTTTATTCCTAGTAAATTTAATAAATTGGATATTACATTTTAGAATTTCGTGTATTATTATCACCCACCCTAGGAACATCCTTTACGTGATTGGTGGTGTGTCTGCATTTTGAGGACCCATCACACAAGAAGGAAACACACTGCAGCAACAATAAAGAAGATTCTAGAGGGAACTACAGCACATTCCGTTCTGCAGCTACACAGAGATGCGTGCACATGCACATCATATTATCAGCCCGGCTAATACAGACCCCTGTGAAAATACATTAAAATCACTCCCAAAGAATTAAAGATTTAATTTTTTAACCTTTTCACGAGGAATCATTGGACACTACAATAACATGGTGATTCTGAGGGGCGGATTCCTTTGGGTTAAAACTTCAAATACCTTGTAAGCTCAGTCTCCTTTGAGAGTCAAAGAGAACTTTACCTGGCTTTGCTGGTGGTGGAGTCCACTCACTGACAAGACTATCTTATGGTGCCGATTCTCCAGGGGAAGCTTTCTCTCAACCTCATTTTATTCCTCTGGACACACACGAAGAAGTGATCAGGTATTTACAAGTAGGAGCTTTGAGGCTAGAACACCCGGATCCACACCATGTCTCTGTCACTTCTTAGCTACTTGTCTCTTCTAGAAACTACTGTTCAAGTCCATAATATCAAGTTTCTCTATTAAAAAAATAAGCGTTATATTAGTTTCTACGTTTTAGAATGGTTAAAATTTAAAATTGGACCTTTATTGTAACACTGCCTATAAACACAGTTCCTCTTGTGTAATAAGTACATAGTAAATGTTAGCTGTGATTTTTTTCTTGTCATTCAGTATTGACATACAGATGTCTTGTGTTGCCTTATAGTAAGTCAGTCTTTCTTCTCTTTTAGTTTTAATGATCAGAGTTACTTGTGACCTAATAAGACACATTGGTTCTGTTTGGTAGTTATATTACATGGCCTTTGAAGAGAAGTCAACTTTCTATTCCACTCTCTTCCACATTTCCCACCCTGAAATGGGAAATGTGGAAGAGAGTGGAATAGAAAGTTGGACTTGGATTCTGGGGCTGGCAACCTGTGCCTACATGTTTGTGCTTGTGTGTGTGCATCTGCGGATGTGTAACTATGTGTTTTTATATGCATTTTAGTTCCCCACCATCAGGCAAGATTAAAATCTTTAGAGGAGACTCATGCTAGGGACAGACATCCCCAGACCCCCATCAAGACAATCTCCCTCCCAACACCTGCTGGATCCTTCCCAGGCTTCTCAGCTCTCCCTTACTGTTCTTGTTAAACATTCCACCAGGTTCTCACCCCTGAATGCTGAGTTTCTCAGTACTCTAAGGCGGCAGGCTGCCCTTTACTTCTTAATTAATTCTGCTCCTGGAGCCACTGTACCTATCCTTGTGGTTTCAATTCCCGACGCCTCTCATATGCTACCTTTAACACAATCTCTCTAAGGGTCTTCAAGTATGTGGAATTAAATATTCATCTGATGTCTATTATTCTGTGACTCATAGACCTACTAAGAGGCCAAAGCTGAATTCATATTCTTTATGTTAAACATGTTCCTGGCACAGCACTTTGCTAATATGTGGCCTTTGGCCTAAGGTATCATATTTGTCACTTTTTCCTATGGTTTTGTTCAGTTCATTGGACTCAGCCAGTGGCTCCTCAATGGATCTATTAGCAGTGCTTATTGTAAATTAAATGAAAGGAACCTTTGCTATAATAATTGATCTGTGGTTAAAGATAAGTAAATTATTTTAATAACAGTTAGCTATTAGTTCTCCCAATTTGCATAATTCATTTTCCTATTCTGAATTCACTTTGTGAATTCACATTGTTCATTAAATATCATGCAGGCAAAGAACAGATATACCACAAAAGCACATGCTTTGATTGGTGTCTAATTAGTTAGCCACTAAGACAATGTCTATATATGCAGATGAAGTTGATAACAGATTTAATTTTCTAAGTTATCTGAGACAAAGCACGTGTTCTAATTATATGGATGGCATGCCATTGTCAGGGGTAAGTCTCTAAAGCCTGGTGTTGACATTTAAATAGGGCTTAATGGCACACAGAATACGTACTTCACCAGGGTATTATACTGAGTAATGTACTGATTGTTTACTTCACAGGGGTGTTATGCTGAATTCCATGTACCCTAGACCACAAGCTCTTGTGTTTTGCCTAACTTTGTCGTATGAGCAACTTATATTCTGAAACTAGAAACATTCAGAAATTGGGAAAAGTAAATATTTTTCAGTTCCACTCAGTAACATAATTTGATTGTGAATTTAATTTTTAAACAATGCATCTCTTATGAATAGCCCGGATACACTTTGTCAAAATTCCATGTTCTGATTGGCCAATCCTTAACCTATAATAGGTAGAAAACTAGGTTTGAGAGTATTTATCAAGTAGCTTCCTGAATTGATTTGACCTCCATGGATCCTCCCTCTGTTTCTGACTCTGAGCTGCCAAGACTTGCTATGGGCATGGCAAACACGTTAGTGGCCTACTACAAATACAGGACCTGCAGTCTGCTCAGCAGTGTACCTGCTGCTCCCTCCTTAGTCTTCCCTTCTCTGTCCCTGGGTGGCGACTCTCCCCTTTAACACCACCTCCAGGGAATTTGTCCTACTAGATGTCCTTTTCCAAATCAGATTTTTCAGGACCTTAAAAAGTCTGGGTCAAATCCTACATTGGCAAATGCCACATCCTCTCTTTGCCTCATTTTCCTTATAGGTTAATTGGAAAATAGTAATACATATATCATCATGTTTTGGATGAAGATTGAATGAATTAATAATGTGGTGACCAGAACACTCTGTGGCACATGGTGAGTACAACCTAATAAGTAAACTCTCTTATTGTTCTTGAATCATTATCCCCACCTTCAGTAGCAACAGTGACATTAGTGTTAAGATTAATGACCTTAATGCTTTAGCTGAGAGCATTTTGATTTCATTAATTGGGAATTTACCTCTTTATAAGGCAGAGTTCAGGTACATGCTTTTATTCCTAAGTTCACAATAAACCAATTTGACTTGGTCCGAATATCATTACCAAAAATGGAAGCTGGGACAGCTGCATATATTGAATGTGTTCTTGGGAGAGAAAACTGATCCCCTGAAGCTTTAGAAATAGTTCAGATTCTTTGGGTGAGTCTCTAAGGTGTAGTGTAGAGACAACTTCCTCCCAAGAGCAAGCACAGATATTTTTGTCCCCTGGACAAGAGTCAGAGGCTGCACATCTCGACAGCCTTTCTTGACTGACAGGAGCAGAAGTCCCTTGTGAATTTTTCAATGGCCAAAGACCAGGAGCATTTAGGTGACACCGAGGAGCTCTTCATTGCTAATAGGGTTTTGCAAAGGACCCAGGAAGACATGAGTTCTTAGATTTTCTTTCATAGCTGAACCTAGGGTAAGTTGAGGAACGTAGGTCCACATTATCAGAGATGGAATGAGAATGTGATGTCACAAATGGTTCTCCTCAGAGGATAAGTGGCGTGATGATATGGCTACATTGTTTTGGAAGACAGGCAGTTTTTAAAGTTCTGTGGCTAAGAGGGAGAGTTAACTGCTCTTAGTGGCAGAGCTCCTAGCTTGCACTCCAACGCTGCTTCTTCTGGGGCCTAGTAAGGGGAGATTCTAAACAAGAAAATGCCTTTCTGTTTTATTATTTAATACTCTATATTTTCAGAGTTTTTACAGTAGGCATACATCAATTTTACAATTTAACATATTACCAAATTTAATTTTTTAAAGATTCAAAGGTATAGAATACTGTGAAACTTTAAATTTTGTTAGGGTCAGACAGTCATCCTTTCTGTCTCTGTTTCTTTCTATCTTTGTTTCATTATACAGACAGACAGACCAGTAAATAAGTATGTAGACAGACACAGACACAAACACACACACACACACACACACACACACACACACACAATTTCCAATTATAAATTGAGATCAATTGTTTATTTGGTTTGCAGAAAAAAAATGTCTCCTATAACCCAGCTTTCATTCTTACATGCAAAGCATTTTAGTGCGGCAATTCTTATACATAAATATTTGCAAATAATAAATAAAATTATCTGCCTTCCACACTTCACACCGTCTCTAAACTTGGGAGAAATACCGCTGTTGTAGTTTGGGTGTGAGGTAGTGCTCACATGTGAGGCAATGCAAGAAGGTTAAGAGGAGAAATGATTGGGTGGCAAGTCTTAACCCAATCAGTGAATCAACCCTCGATAGGATTAACTGAGTGGTAGCTGCCGAGGTGGGGTGTGGCTGGAGGAGGTGGGAATTGGGGTGTGGCTTTGGGGCATTTATTTGTATCTGGAGAGTGGAGACCTGTCTCTCTGCTTCATGACCACCACATGAGCTGCTTCTGTCTGCCACACTCTTCTGCCATGATGTCCTTCCTCACCTCGAGGGCCAAGGATTAAGACCTCTGCAACCGTGAGTCCCTAAATAAACCTTTCCGCCTCTACGGTTGATCTGGTCGGGTCCTTTTAGCCACAGGGGCAAAATCTGACTAAAACAACCACATATCCAAGAATGTTCTCTAGTAACTTATTTCCAACATGTCCTGTGTCGATCTCTAGTCAGTTCTCTGTGTGAACAAGAGTAGGATCAGCACGTTCCAGGAAACTAGGCTGATGGCACCTCTGCCCTCTGAAACATATACTTCTGTCAGTGCCATTCACATCCCACTGATAATAACATGGAGACATCACTAAATCTGCAGCCCAGAAGGCTGAGGAATGCAACTTCTACCTGGGCATCTAGGTGTTTAGGAGGAAGTCAGGAATAAGTTTGTGTGACAGCTGGAAGTCTCCTACACATACTACGACTTCATCTTGCAAATACTCTGGTCTATAAGTAGTGCAAATACAGCTGTGTTCATTGCTGGTATCCAGAGCATCATAGTCTACCCAAGGGCCTATCTTTATTTTATAAGAATGAACAAGAAGTTAGAAAATGGAGACGAGGAAAATGAAAAGGGCACAATATTGGAGATGGATACTATAATAAAACTGAACAGCAAAAAAAAAGGGAAGACTAAATGTCTATTTTATTTGTTCAGTAAAATTACATTTATCACATATATTTGTAATAAAAGTATAGAAGACAATAGGTATTGAACAGAACATATCGTTATCTTCTCTAACCAACACAATGGTTGATTGTAGAGAAGATAATGGTGCAAGTGGTCTGAGCTAGGTGTCATTAATAGAAGCAACATCAGCAATTTCTCAGGTTATGGTCTATGTCTCTGTTGAATTGAACGGTAGAAATAATGGCAGATTAATTCCACCGGCTGGTGGAGAACAGAAATGAAGATGGCAGCGCAAAACTGAAGTCATAGCACACGTGTGAATCAAGCCCAATATTCCATGAATACAGAAATAGTATCAGGATCCTTCTTCTCCTACCAGTGATTCACAGGACAAGACTGTGTGTTTTTCTACTGGTGTTATTGTTAGTTTTCCTGGTTGTTATTGTTGGTTGTCCTGCATTCTCGTAATCGAGGAGAAGAGGGATAGGAGGCTATAAACTCAGAAGTTCCCTCAAGTATTTAGAAAGGGAAATAGCATAAAAGTGCATCATGGAAAACGACCAGAGTTCTAAGCATGGTAGGCCCTCTGTAGATTGAGAGACCCTTTAGAGAACTTTCCTACCACAGAAAGAAATCTCTTCACTGAAGCATTGAAGGGAAATGTCCCTGCAAGAGAATAAGAGGGTCCCCAAGTGCCAAATCCATTTTGGAATCCAATATTCACAGCTGGGCTCCTCAAAAACACATGCTGTTGGCCAGAGGCACCCGATGAGAAAGAAACAATTAATCAGCACTAGTTCATTAGCACTGTGGGGAAGGTCGCTCACGCCTTCGCCCTGGCTGAGTCACGATGGTGCCCAGGCCTTTCTCGGGCAGCGCCATCTTGCTGTGTCTGCTGAATGAACACATTCCTTCTTGCCTTCACTAATTTCTACATTTGGTTTTCTTGTCCTGTCATTCTGTGCCTTCACCTTGGGTGTTAGAAAGCGGACAATTATTTCACAATTTGCTTCTCTTAGTGATGTTACACTGAGATGCACCCCTCCCCCCATACTTTACTCTGGACAGACAAAACCTTGCTGTGAAATATAGGCCCACTTTCCTCCCCCCTCAGAGCCAGTTGTACAAAAAAAAAAACAAAAAAAAACACTTGCCTTTAAAAGTCTTTTGCCCCAACTGCAGAAGGTTGCTCACTCCCACCTCCTGACAGCCGCCCTCTTGGTTTGCAGCTTTGTTTTCCTCGGGGGCATGGAGCCTTGGGATGTTCAAGCTTCCTAAAACACTCCAACATGAACTACTGATGATGAGACTTTTTGAAAAAAACATCAAAGGCACAGCTGCATCAGATCTTTGTGCCACAGCATCCTGGGACACTTCAGTTTTCAATCTGAAATTTCAAGCAAGAGGGATAGGACCAAATCTCCTCAAGGACTGAGCAAGGCAACTTCTCCATTCCATGGTATTAACACAAGGAATTGATTTGAGATTCAAAATGACATTTAAACAAGAAGCACTAGGATGTGAAAAGGCACAGGGTTTTTATGATTTTGCATGATTATATTGAATGATGAGATTTATCACACAGCCCTTGATTCTGGCTTTTAGGTCTAGAATTCCAGTTGTGTGTGCCTTTAGAATTTAAAAGGGGAAAAGTTTTGTTCTGCTATTATCTAAATTAACTAGTACTTTCTGAAAAACAATAATAAGAAGCAAACAAAAACTACATCCTCCTCTTGTAGACGTTGAGATGTATTTAATTTTAATTCACCGTCACAAAGAATACCTGACATTCATATGTCGCTCAGTCCATATTTGTCCAACAAGTGAAAAAGAACAAGTGGACTCCAGGAGTCCACTAGTTAGGGAAGGCACGGGAGATTAAAAAACAATCCCTGCTCTTGAACTTCTCCAATCCTCTGTGGAAGAGGCAGGCATTTGTGTCAATCACTGACAATAACAAGAGCCATGGTCAACTATAAGCTGCAGCAGGGAAAATAGGAAAATAAAATCGCTAATTCTAAATGAGGTGACAACACTTAGTTGAAGTCTTATAGAGGAGGAAACGTTTGAATTGGACCTAGATGACAAGCAATTTCTGCCATGAGAAAGCAGAGGTAGAAAAACATTTAAAATTTAATGTTGGTGTTATTACTTTTCTAGGAATACTGTAGGTGAGGGTATGGAGGTGCTTTATCTTGTAATTCAGGTCCTTCGTGTCTGTTGGGTAAAGATACGGGACACCGTGAGCCATCAAGTGTTGTTGACTTCTTCAGCTTTCCTCCTTCAGGGGTGTGAAAGCAACCTCTCTCACGGACACATTCCCACTTCAATGCAGAGGGCTGACCAGTCTGGCTGGCCTGCACGTGTTAATAGATCCTGAAAGGCCTGAGAAGAAGCCAGGAAGCATTCAGGAGTCTACATGAGGACCCCAATCCAGGTGCAATGGCAGAGTTCCAAGGAGGGGCACTGAGAGAATGCTGAGAGGTCCCAAGAGTTCTCAGTGGGCCAGTCAGGTTGAGGTCTGACATAGGGTGTCCACCGCTTTGCACCCCTTCCTCGAGAACCACTCTTTTAAAAAAATTATTTATTTTTTCTAATTAGTTGTACAAGACAGCGGACTGCATTTCAATTCATAGTACACATAGAGAGCACAATATTTCACGTCTCTGGTTGTTCCTAAAGTAGAGTCACACCATTCGTGTCTTCATACATGTACTTAGGGTAGAGATGTCCATCTCATTCCACCGTCTTTCCAACCCCCATGGCCCTGCCTTACCCTCCCATGCTCACCCCCTCCCCCCCCCCCCCCCCCCCCGCCCACGAGAACCACTCTTAAGCACTTTTCTCTTTGAGTTGTTTCCTCAGTTCTGGAGGCACTGTGTATCTTTCTGCTGACTACTTTTTCCTCTTCTTTCTCCATATGTAAAAATTAATCCCATTTTAGGTTTTTTTTTTTTCTTTTGGGTACGGGGATTGAACTCAGAGGTACTCCACCATTGAGCCAAACCCCCGGCCCTGTTTTGTATTTTATTTAGAGACAGGGTCTCCCTGAGTTGCTTAGCACTTCTCTAAATTGCTGAGGCTGGCTTTGAACTCTCAATCCTCCTGCCTCTGCTGCCCAAGCTGCTGGGATTACAGGTATGTCCCATGGCGCCTCAATAAAGTGAATCCCATTAATTAGGGCTAATTAACTTTTCATTTCCATGGAAACCCACCCCACTGAGTGTACAAATAGGAAGCAGCCAGTGGATTCTTAGAGGGAATCTCAGCAGCAGGTTGAAAGAATCCAGGCAGATACCAGAGCCAATCTTTAGAATGACTTTGATTTGTGAACTAGATCAAGGTCAGCATTTAGCTAGACTCAAGGCCACAGTTGAGGACAATGAAGACCTGCATGGAGGAAAGACACAGTTGTCAGACATCCCTGTCTCTATTCCAGAGGTTTTTAACACCTGGTTCAGGATACTGAAGCTGAGTACTTACTATAAGGCAGTTATTGAAGAAATCCTTGGAAGTTATTTAAGGGAATTGCAGAGAACTTCATTTTAATCACAATCTACCAATAATTTAAATCATACAACAGCATCTCTGGGTAGAATCAATGCCAGTGCAAAATAAATTCACATGACACTTCAGAAACAGTATTTTTACTGTGACCTTAGTTAACCCAAGATGTCATTTCTTCAGTCCAACTTGAAAACATTTTACAAACAATTGAGATGAGTTGAGATTGCGATTAAGCATTGAAAAACTGAAATCTCAAACAGAATGAAATATCATCACATAAGCATTGCAAAAATAACTCCATTAGCTTTAAAAATTTATCTCTTACCTTGTATTTTACAGTAAAACTAACAATAACATATCAAACTTATCATTTGATTTTGTGATCTATATCTGAATAAGTCATACATTATTACTTTCAAAAACACAAATTCTTTAATAAGGATTTTTATATTCATTGATAAAGATAATTTTTTTCTTCCCTTTTCTTGAGTGTGTGTGTGTGTGTGTATGTGTGTGTGATTGATAAAGATAACTTTTTTCTTCCCTTTTCTTGAGTGTGTGTGTGTGTGTGTGTGTATGTGTGTGTGTGCTCATGTACTCACAGACTGGAAGTTAAACTCAGGTCCTTGTGCAGTAGAGCAAAATGAGCATTTTAGCAGTTTAAGAGCTGACAGGCTGTGGTTTTGCACACTGACACACAGCAGCTCTGCATATTGACTTTAACCATAGGGGCTTGCAGTGGCTAACAGGTACCTGTAAAAGATAAGCACAGTAGAAGAATCCGGAAACAAAGCAGCTGGGTCAGAACCATCCTCCTTTAGGTTTAGTGCAGTAAAAGTCTCTAAGCTGCAGAAGCTAAGATCCCCTAGGCTGTTGACACCTTGTACTCAAGTAAGGATGCAGAATGCACGCTCTAAGAGAATTGAACCAACTTCCTTGCCTTGATGCACCCAAAATTTGCTTGTATATAAAAGGAAAAGCCATGCAGTGCTCAGGGCTCAGACTCTAGGAATTATCCCTCTGGGCTGTAGCACCACTAATAAAGTGTTGCTTCCAGATCTCCGTGTCCTGACCCCCATTTCCTGCTACATCTACACTTGCAAAGTACGTGTTCTACCATTGAGCTACCTCCCACATGGAAAAATGTCACCTTTTTTTTTTATGTGTTCTAATGAGTACAGGTCTAAGAAAGCTTAGAGCAATATAGAGAACTAACATAGAAACTGTACTTGACATGGGTTGTATATTTATTATATTTTATTGAGTTAAAATTCAAGTAACATTAAATTACCAATTTTAAAGCTTAAATTCAGTGGCACTTAATACATTGAGTGCTGTGTATCCACCACTTCTATCTAGATACAAGGGATTTCCACACTCCAAAAGGAAACCTTGTGTCCATTAAGCAGTTACTTCCCATCTCCTTCTCCCCAGATCCTGACCTCACTAGTTGGCTTTCTGTCTACGGACTTGCCTGTTCTGGAAAGCACATAGAGGAATCATGCAATAGGTGACCTTCACGTCCAGTTTCTTTCACTTAGGGTAACGTTTTCCAGGTTAATTTACTGGATGCCGAGCATTAAAACTTCATTTTTTTTTTGCTTAAACGATATCCTATCATATGGATGTAGCACATTTTGCTTATGTAATCATCTTTTAATCGACATTTATTTTTCTTTATTTTTTTTTTTGTCTTTTGGGAACACTGTAAAATATGTAAATATTTGTTTGAATGTTTGTTTCCAGTTCTTTTGAACAGACATCTAGGATGGAATTGCTCAGTCATGTGACAATTCTCTTTCACTGATGAAGGAAACTGCCACCATGCTTTCCACAATTGGATTTCCACTGAATTTGCACAAGGCTCCTGTTTTCCATGTTCTCATGAATACCTGTTCCTCTGCACTGTTTTTGTTTATTTTGTTTTGTTTTGTTGTTTCTTGCATTTTTAAATTATAGTAAATTAGTGGGATCAATTGTTACCTCATTGTAACTTTGACCTGAATTACCCCAATGTTTATTTATGCTGAATGTCATTATATATCTGTTGGCCCTTTGTAGAACCTCTTCTAAGAAATTTCCATTCAAGTACTCTGCCCCCCCCCTTTTAAAAATTGGGTTATTTAATTTTTGTTGAGTTGGAAGAATTCCTTAACTGTTTTGGATACCACATTCTTCAGATAAATGATGTTTTTTTTTAAATTTACATTTTTCTACAAATTTTCTTTCCATTTTCCTGATAGTTTCCTTTGTTTCATAAAAGTGTTTGTTTGTTTGTTGTCATTTTGATAAATCAAATTTGTTTTTCTTATGCTTTTGGTATAATTTCCAAGTATTCATCATCAAATCCAAGATCATGAAGACTTTCCATTCGATTTCTCTTAAATTCTTGGATAACTTTGGACCTTCCATTTAAGTCCTTCATCAGTCTGGAGCTCGTTTCTCTGCATACCCAGAAAGGAGTTCCCCCTCTATCTTTGTTTGGATATGCAAATGTCCCAGCACCAGTTGTTTCAAGAACATTCTTTCTCTTTGGAATTGTCTTGGCACCCTTTTCAAAATTTATGACAGATGTATGGATTAATTTCTGGACCTTTTGGCACTTAATTTTCAGAAACACTTAAGAAGTGTAATGCACAGCTTGAAAACATGAAACAGCATTATTTAAAAAATATGAAGTTTTATAAGAAAATGTAATAGCTACCCACTCATTATAAAGCACTGATTATTTTAATTGACATCTCTAACTTTTAGAAAGTTTTCTGTTAAACTCAAACAAAAACTTTCCAATTCTATAATTCTTGGCCACTAGTTGTCAATTTTAGTAATCAGATGGAAAGAAGAAAGAAAGAAATGATGGAAGGAAGGAAGAAAGAAAGGAAGGAAGGAAGGAAAGAAAAGGAAGGGAGGGGAGGAAAAGAAAAGAAATTAAATCAGCTTACACCAGGTCGCAGCAGGAAACACAGACTGGGAAATCTGTGGGTGGTTTGATAGTGAGTCTACTTAAATGGCATGAGCAGGGGTTGAAAAATGTAAGGATTGTACATACCCAGAAACTGCAGCAGGGACACTCTTCTCCACCACAGGATTCAAGGGGAGAAGAAGGGAGCAAGCAAGCAAGGTGAAGGAGGTCCGGGAAGTGGCCTTGGCTGAGGTGGTGGCCATGGACAGCAGGAAGCAGCCAACCTGTGGCAGATAGATCCCTTTGCTCTCCTTCGGGTCCCCCGGGTTCCACATTAGCCAAGGCCATCAAAGACAGAAAAGGAGGGAGTTCATTGAATTGGTTCATATTGGTCAGACCCCTGGTTGTAAGCCAGAATGCAGGAAAAATACACCTCCCTTCTCCTGGGTTGTATAATATTTGCTGATGGCAAATGGCCTTCATATTTATATCTACTCTGACTCTTTCAAAACCTCTGAGGAATCTAGAAATAAAAAACAAACACACAAAGACTAATTGTGTGAACTATAAGAAGTACTAAGTATGCAGCGTTAAAGGGCTGGGAAAGAAGAGGCCAGAGTAATCCTGGCCCTGTTGAGAACAGGCACCAAAAGTCAGCTCTCGTCAGTAATTAAGACTGAAACCACTTTGGAACGTGAAGGCGGGCAAAATAGCTGTCCAGGAAGGAGCTGGAAACTCAAGTCAGGGGTAATGGTCCTGGAAGCCCTGGAAAATGGAAATGATCTATTTTGAGATATAAGCAGAGATTTCAGTATAAAAGCAGTTACTATAAAGCATGCTTTTTTGGGGGGTGGGGGGGTTGCTGTTGTTTTTTTACAAATTTTGTTATGACATACATTTTATGGGTTGTTTTTTCTAGACTATATGAAACTCATTTATTTAACCTTGGAAGTGTTAGCTATGCTGAATGTTTACTATATTAAATTTGACCAGTGTCATAAAATGTTCATTATAGTTCTAAAGGGATGTGGATGTAGTCATTTCATAAAAATTAACTGACATCTATATAAATGACAGATATCCAAACATGCATTGAGTAGGTACAAATAAGTTTTAGTTAATTCCTTTCCTTTTTATGTGTGTGTACTGTGAATCAGGGCAAATCAATCATGGACTAGAATCTCCAAAGCTGTAAGCCAAAAAAAAAAAAAATTTTTTTTTTCTTTTTATAAATTAATTATTTAGGGTATTTTTTACAGGGACAGAGATCTACATCTTCCCTGTAAATTTAGCCATCACCAATATTCTCACTCAAGAAATTATCCTGCATTGTATTTTCCTATGAAATTCTCACGTATTCTAATTTTTTTTTCCCAGTACTGGGCTCGAACTCAGGAGAACAATCTACTTCTGAGCTATATCCCAGTCCTTTATGCAAAAGTTTTATTTTGAGGTGGGATCTAGCTAAGTTGCCCACACTAGCTTATCTTTCTGCCTCAGTTGCCCAAGTCGCCCGGATTACAGGTGTTTGCTACAATGCTAGACTTCTCTCTTCCAAATGTTTGTATCTCCAAACAGCAGCCACCATGTTTTATCAGGTCAATTCTTTAATATACTTTGTATTTTCTTCCTCATCTCTGTGTCTCCTAATTACTGCCTCAGTTCTATATGCATCTACTATTAATGACCTACTTCAGGTCTATGTCAATTTCTTCCCTCAAAACTTAAGGAGTAACTCATAATTTCCAATGAGTATTTTATGCGGGCAGTGTTCAGATAAATGAGAAGAGAGTCCATAAATAAGAGATACAAAAGGAAATATAATCTCTCCACAAGAAAATAAAGTAATTTTTATTATCCTTTCACACTTCAAATTTTAAGAACAAATGTGTGTTTGTTCTTCAATAGGTTAACTTAGAAGTCATGAGCATTAAAATTGGTTAAGCAGCAAGGTCATGGAAGATTTACCTAGCTTGACTTAAATCGATATCATTTTGTTACTTTTTATCCTAAGCTCAAAGACCATATAAAAATCAACAGTGTATTGATGTAATTAAATCTTCTTCAGTGAGATTTATGAGACACTGATACAAGAAGAGGTTGGCTCAGCAGTAAACAGGAATATGAAATCTTCATTTGTGTTTTGAAAGCAGCATCATTTATATCTATTTTCTTTATTAAAATCCAAACGTGTGTGCTCAAACGATAAAACATTACTAAATATATGGTAATGTTTTGTCCTTCAGGTATAAACATAAGGTGAAAGTTAATTTTATGGGCACAAAAAATACACACACATAAGATAGGACTAGGTACTAAGAAGGGAAACACATGAGACTGTATTATTAGAAAATAAATGGTAAAAACAATCGACTAAGGAAGATAACTGAGTTGATGGGGGTTATTAAAGGTTTTCCATCTCAATCTATTCTTGACCTATGAAAAAATACTGCTTTGAATTATCACTGTCTATTTCATATGTATTTTAACATACTTCGTATATAATACTCTACATATTTGGTTATAGAGTTGTATATCATTTTGTTAGCTCATTTGTTTTTTTATTTTTTTCTTTCTTGCCAATTTACTTGAATCATTTCATATGCACTGGTGTTGCAGAATAAAAGCAGAAATTGCAATTGATTTTAAGGTTATTTGGAGGCACTTTTCAGGAATATCTTTTATTTATCAAGTTTTATTGTCTGTTCTAAAACGACCAATTGCCTGTAGTTAGCAGGAATTGGCTATATTTTTTGGTGTTTGTTTGTTGGAGTATTTATTTATTTTGAACAAGATTAGGGAGTTTGATAATTACAATCCTATCCATCCTGAGTTGAATATCCATTGTAAAGTCTTGTGGTAAACAGTAGGCAGGAGCCTCAAATTTGAATCAGGTGAGTAATTGTACTATAATTATCCCTAAATGCACCGCAGGCAAAAGGCTAAGTGACACAGAAAGACATGATTGTTGCTTAAGATTCTGTTTTGGTGTGATTTTATTAAATGCAAATTTAGTGAATTGCATACATTTCTCTTCCAATACTCATGTCATTAAGTAGTTTTCGTTTTTTTTACTTTAGCCCAAAAGCACTTTACATTTGGACCATAAATCCATTGTTGTATTCGTTATAAGAAAGGGTGACTATATAATTTATCCTCAAATAGTGACATTTGTGAGAGTGCAAAGAGCTGATAATAGTAATTACATTGGAATCCTTAAGTATAAACCAGTACTGCCCCGGGCAAGCCAGGACGTGTGTTGGGTCTAATTATAAGATGCCTATCAGAAGAGAATCAAAACCGCTGATAACTGTGCTAGGCTTCCAAGGTCTATTCTTTCTTGGCCACCTTTTTCCATGATAAGTATGTCACTATTTTTTTTCCTATATCTGCTCTTCCCATCAATCCAGATTTGTTCAATTCTCATAAATATATAAGAAGTCACTTAATCCCCTGACTGCTATTTTTTCTAAAACAGCTCCAACAGGTCACTAAATGATTCAAATCTTTTGCAGTATGAGGGAGCTCCTTCCATCTTCATTTGGTCACAGAATGTAGAGCCACCTTCCTTCTTTAAAGCAGGTAACTGTGACTATTTTCTCTAGATGGAGAGCAAACGTAAAGAAATATTTTCACATTCAGAAGGCATGCCTCAACTCAGGTTGAAGCTGAATACTGAGGATCTCATGTCCTTATAGTTACAAATATTAAAGAGATCTTCAGTGTTGTTTTAACATATAAAATTGGGTTCTACAGTTTTATGTGTTGAGATGTTAATTTAAACAGTAGTGAAACCTTACTTATAACATCTCATAACATTCAGTAAGAACTTACTGAATAAATAATTAAGTAATTGAGTGAACCAGATATACACATGTAACCTCTTAAGCCTAAATATTATGTGAATCTAAATTTAAAACTTATTCTACTGAGATGGAATCTTGTTAAAGATATAGACACTGGGATGTTAAGAAGAAAAATTAGCTATCTAAAAGTTTTAATTGTGCTTTCTAAGGAAGAATATATTTCTCAGCCTTGAGTTATATAAAAAGAAATGTAGAGTTTTCTTTATATTTTTATAAATATAGATCACATCACAAAAGGAAGATAAATATTTAAAATTTTTCTTTTATCAAATATAATAAAAAACTTTTTTCAAATATAATATAAAAACTTTTGTTTTATCAAAAGTGCACAAAATTTTGTTCATTTACAAATGGATAATGTGAAAAATTAAAAAACTTAGAAAACTAAACAATTACCCTAAATCAAGTATATTATCAGAAGTAGAATTTAAGCAATAGTTTTATCTACTTAAAGATATATTTTTAAGTGAGAAACCCACTATTGACAAAGCTCTGAGAAGTGTTACCACAGTAAATACAAATATATAATTAGTAAAAAAGATAAGTATATACATATAGAGACAAATATGTATTCAACAAAAGTCATAACATGTACAACTTTTACATGGATTAATATCTTTCATGCTAACTTTTATACACAAAGATATTCTTTACAGCATTATCTTTGTAAAGTAGTATTCACAAACATAAAATTAGAATATTAAAATGTTTAGATAAATTATTATAGGTCATTTATTTCAACATATGCATGCATCATGCCCAATCAACCTATGATTTGATCTCCATCATTAAAACCAAGGGAATGATATTTTTCATGTAACTGCAATCATTTTCTATGAGAATGGAGCCTAGAACTATTATTTTTGGGTAGAGAAATGTCATTCCCGGTTGCACTTCTCTAAGTGGACGTTGTTGCATTGAGACGGTAGGAATAAATTAACACAGAAGGAATTGGAAAGCATTTCAGACTACTTGTTTATCTCAGTGTTTATCTTATTGGAGAAAATCCCTGTGAGTCTGGATCAGACATTTTGCTGGGTAGGTAGTAGATATTTCCTCTTCCCAGTGTACGTTGACTTCTAGACTGGTTTCTCCCATTCTCACATGGTGACACTACTAATCTGTGTTATTTCTCCTTGCTCCATCTCAGGCACAGGCAAGCCACAACTTCCAATGGCCTAGTGGCCACCTCAGACTAATTGTTTAAGATTGTGGGGAATGGCCCATAGTGAGATGGGAGGGATGCAAAAACACAACATTAAAACCCTCTGGTCTCTATATGGATGTGGATGTGCATAGATGTGTCATCAAGTAAAAATCTATCAGTGCATAGTTTTTTTACTTGATGACAAATTTTCAAGTTCATTGTGTTAAGCCACTGAGATATTTGGGATAATTTGTCATCTCATCACAGATTGGTCCTTTCTGCCTAATATAATATACTCAGTGATATGTAGTCAATATACAGTATTCTGATTACAGATAGCATAAATATTATGTATTTATAGTACACATAGTATCTATTTATACATCTTAACACTTTTGTTTAAAAATTAAGAAACAGATATAATAATGAAAGTTGTCAAAATAATTGTCGTTATTTCAGTGGAGAACTTGAGAGCTCTTAATAACTGATATTTTTTCACATAATATCTTGAGAAAGAAACGTGTGGTTTAAAATACAGGTGCATGATAAATAACACTATTTTATTTAAACATGAATCTGTTCAACAACAATTACAGCTGCATTTATTTAGCAGATACTTTTAAGTTGTGGTCCTCTTCTGTGCAGCTTCCTAAAATATGTGCCTTCCCATCTGCAGTCTAAGAGTGAGCAATAGCTCTTTCACTAAGAGTTCTTTCTCACACTTTGATTTTATCCAAGTTCAAAAGATCTAGGAGTGAGGATTTGGGGATATCTTCCATTTAAGGATTAATGGGAAAGAGTGAGAGGATCAGGGGATGTTAAGATGGGGAGAAGACAGGAAACCAAGTTGATTTTCCATAGAAGTGAAAAAGGAAGGGGAGAGAAGGCAGGAAGGAAATGAAGCCATGTGACGTGACCCTTTGGCTGCCCACCCCTGTCCACTGATTCTGAGTCTCGGCTCAACACTGGCTTGTGCAAGAGCACAGGATGCATGAAAGAAAGAGTCGTGGTTTCCTTTGTTGCAGGAATTAACTCTGTCAATAAGAGTTAATTCAGAATATCTCAGTGAGAAATGGAAACACACTCATCAGTGTAATTTTATGTATATGCATATATATATACATATTTATATGCATATATATAATTGTAGGCATTCATAAATATCTCAGAAGTCACTGTAGCTACCAGTGTCAGAGGCTGGAGGTCCTAAGATCAATGTCAGGGTTGTTGGCTTCCCTGCTGTGTCAAACGTCCATCTTCTTAATTTTTGCTAATTTGGGAAATATTTTTGAGTAAATGATTTATTTTATCTGGAAAGAAGCAGCATGATATATCAAACTCATCCTGCTTTCTCTTGAAGATAACCAGGTCTCTTTTATCTTTCTCATGCTTGTTCAGTCCGCCAGAATACCACCTGTCTTCTATCTGTCATTTTTAATGACCTGCTGACTTTTCACTTGAGTGTGTATCCTATGCCACTTGCCAGCACAGGATCTGGGTTGGGGTTATATTTAGATAAGATTATAATTAGCATAAATTCAAGAGGTTTTAAGATAAATTGATGTTTTAATTAATAAAGAAAAATAAAATGTTCTAAAAATAATATCCTTTCCACATTCCCTTACCTTGGGAAATTTACAAAAATGTTCACACTGATACGTAGTTTATAGGTATCTAGGTTAGTTTATAGAATAATTATTAGCAAAAGTGTAGAAAGAAGCAAAAGCCTAGGAAGAGTTTCCAGTGCAAACTTTTTGCATTAAGTATAGGGAAGAGAAGATGGTCCAGTTTGGGGTGAGTGTGGTTCAGATTATGTGTTTTCAAATACCATTTAAATTGAGGATTAGAATTCTCAGCTTTTAGACTGAAGTTCAGCATGAAGAAATCTAGTTAGTCGACTTAATTAAAGATGGAATGGTTAAAACTTATCAGACATTTTACATTAATGTATAATAGAACATGATCGCAATATTATATCTATAAAAATAATTTCTTAAGAAAATTTTTTTCAGACATCATGAAAACATAAATGGGTCATATTCTACATGAAATCATTCTTAAATTAATCTCAGTTAAATTTACTATTTTGTATATTTTCAGAAATATATTTTTCACACCTTGAAGATCAGTCTTCATAAGTAATCCAACACTATGTGTAAGGCTTTTTCATGTTTTTATAATAAAATAAATGATTTAAAATACTGATTTTGGATAAATAGTCTCATATATAATCGTCAGATTAAACTTTACAAACTATGAATCAAAGTTTAATTGCAGCTTGTCTGAGTTACTCCCACAGACAGGTCACTGAGAACAACAACAACAAATCAAAAAATTTCCCCCAAATGAATGAAGTTTATATTCTTATTGATAAAAGCAAATTAGATTATTTTTCCAGTTCATGAGTTGGTAATTAAATGGTTTAATTTGGATATTTTGGACTCAAAGTAATGCTGAGAAACTATGCTTTTTTGATACTTTTGTTTAGTTGCTTGTCAGCCGGTTATATGATTCACTCTATTTGCAAAACAAGTATTTCTAATGAAAAAGCAAACAGGTTTAGCATTTTCCTCCTGGTACCATTTTGCAATCCCTTCTTTCCCTGAAAAAAGATAAGATGAAGCTGCATTGGTAACCATTTCATTCTTATTTACACCTGGCTTTTCACTCAAAAAGCAAGACACATCACATTTCTTACTGCATCAATGAGAAATGGTGCTGTATTTGCTGAGGGCAGTCTGCCTCCATATCTTCTGCAAGGTGAACTGGAAGAGCAGGGATCGTAAAGCACTGGCAGCCTTGTGACAGGATGCCACATTTGCTGACATCGTAACAGCCAAAAGGCATTAGGCGCCCTGTATGTACCAGGGGTAGTTTCTGGTTTGAATTACAACATCACTATTTATTACAGAGCGCAGATTTCAGTCCCAACATGGCTAAGTTGATTGTCACATGAAACTTTATCAATAAGTTTTTAAAGCACAACACCATTTACCCTGCAGAATGGGAGGTATTTATAATACAGAAAGGGTATGGCAGAAAGGAAATGAGGGAGAGATTATGTCTGTGAGAAATGGATGGGGAGAGCCTTCAACCCTGCTGCTCTTAGTTCAAGATAAATCACTTTGGAGTGTATTAAAATTGTGGCATTGTGGGTCATAGGGAAAGACAGGTGGCCAAACCTAACAGCAACTGGGAATGGCCGGAATGAATGAATGAGCTCACAGCCAAGATCCCTGAAGAGTCTCTTTTTAAATTAAAAAAAAAAATGTAATATGTAAGAACATATTTAAGGAGTTATGAGTTACATTTTGATTCATTTATGTGTTATGTAACATCAGGTTAAACCTCTGACTCTTCAAACATTTGTCATTTCCTTTTTCTAATTTATATTTATTTTAACTGATTCGTACAATTGTTACAAATGTATGTCACTGGACATTGCGTGATGTTTTGATGCACATATGCCTTGTTTAATATTGAAATCAGGGTAACATTTCTATCTGCACAAACATACATCATTTCTTTATGGTAAAAGCATCCAAAATTCTTTCTTCAGGCTTTTTGAGATCTACAGTACAGTATACTTCCCTTACTGTGGTCACCTTGCTGTGAAAAGCCCCTAACTATAACTTAATACTCACTGACCACCCCTCCCCACCCTCCCGCCATCCTCCTCTCTTCAGCCTCTGGAGGCCTCCAGTCTACTCTCAGCTTTTATGAGGTCAACCTTTCTACACATAGTGATATTTTTTGCTATTTGTCTTTCTGTGCCTCTATTATTTCACTTAACATCATGATCTCCACTTCCACCCACGCCGTTGTAAATGGCAGGACTTGGTTCTCCCTTTATACTGAACAGTTTTCCCCTGTATACATTTGCCACATTTCACTTATCATTCGTCAGTTAGTGGACACTTAGGTTGTTTCTATTTCTCGGCTGTTGTGGATAGTGCTGAAATAAACACAGGATGTCTCTTCAACATACTGACTCCATTCTGTTTGGACATATATATCAGTGCCTGATCACCTGAGGAACCTGTGTACTGTGTTCCATAATGTCTACACTAATTTACATCCACCAACAGTGTACTAGGGTTCCTGTTTCTCCACATCCTCACCAGCAGGTTGATCTTTTATCATTTTGATAAGAGCCATTCTAAGAGATGTGAGATGATATATTACTGTGGTTTTACTTTGCATTTCTCTCATGATTAGTGATACTGAGCATTCTTCATATACTTGTTAGCCATTTCTATTTCTTTTTTTATGAGACATATCTATGCAGGTCTTTTGCCCATTTTTAAATTGGGTCATTTTTCTTGCTAGTGAGCTGTTTAAATTACTTAGATATTTTGGATATTAACCTTTCTTTTATCACTATGTCAATTGCAAACATTTTTTTCCAGTTTGTGAGTTTTCTCTTTACTCTGTTGATATTTTTCACAATATTGCTTCTTCAAAACAATGAAGAACACAGTATGTTTTTATATTTTTTATATCCTGTTCAATTTCTTGACTGTTACTAGTCTTTTAGTTTAACATAATTGTATTTGTTGATTTTCGTCCCTATTTCCTGTGCTCTTGAATCTTGTCTAAAAACTTTTTTGCCCATTCTGATGTTATCAAAATTTGCTTCTAGTAATTTCATAGTTTCAAGTTTTACATTTAAGTCTTTAACTGATTTTGAGTTGATTTTTGTAACTAGTGAGAGATAGGAATCTTTTGCATGTGGATGTCTAATGTTTTTTTGGGGGGGATTATAATTGAAAAGACTGTCCTTTCTCCAATGCATGTTCTTAGCTGGATGTAAATACATTTGTTTACTCTCAGACTGTCTTTTCCATTCCATTGGTCTATGTGTCTGTTTTATGCCAATATCATGCTGTTTTTTAATTACTAAAACTTTGCAGTATATTTTGAAGTTGGTCAGTGTAATGCCTCTGAGATTTTTCTTTTTTTCTCATGATGATATTAATTAAATAATTTTGTGGCCCCATACAAATTTTAGGATTGTCCTTATCCAGTTCTGTGAAGAATGCTATGGGTATTTTGATGGGAAATGCATTGAATCTGTAGATCAATTTGTGTAGCATGGAAATTTTTAACAATCTTTCTTTAAATCAATGAAGAACACAGTATGTTTTTATATTCTTTATATCCTGTTCAATGTCTTTAATCAATGTTTTATATTCTCCATTTTAGAAATCTTTCCCATTTTTGATCAAAAGTAGTTCTAGCTATCTTTTTTGCAAATACTTTCTTGATTTGTATTTCAGATAACTCATTATTAGCATATATAAATGCTACTCACTATGTCTATTGATTTTGTACCTTAAGTATTTGCCAAATTCATTTATTAGTTTTAATATTCTTTATGATTTAGTCTTTGGTGTTTTCTATAAATGAGATCATGCATCCACAATAGTGAAACTTTAACTTGGTCTTTTGCAATTTGGATGTGCTTTCTTTCTTTGTCTTGCATAATTTCTCTGGCTAGCACTTTCAGTTCTATGTTGAATAAAAAGTGGTGCATTTAGTACAAATCCCGCTTTCTACCCTAGACCAAATAGGAAAATTATTATTTTACTCTACCCTGGATCTAGGTTAGGTATTAAATTCAAAATTCTTATAGAGCAGATACTAAAAAATGATATTGATATATATGGTTTAGATATGGGGTATCCCCCAAAGCCCCTGTGTGCATCAATGCAAAATATTTAGAGGTGAAATGACTGGGCTATGATTAACTTAATCAGTGGGTTAATCTACTGATTATGATTAATTGGAAGATAAATATAGGCAGCTAGGTTATGGCTGGAGTGGGTAGGTCATTGGGGTCTTGTCTTGGGGTTTATATTTTGTTTATTTTACTCACTGATGTATCCCAAGCGCCTAGAAGATATCCTACCTCACAATAAATATCTAATAAATAAAGATTAAATAAATGAATGCATGCACGAGTTTTCACAGTGTTTGACATATATGGCTCAAGATATTGTTAAAATGCATACCTTTATTGAATAAAGTCATGGTATAAAAAAATTGGTGCATTTGGGTATTACAGGTCTTAGGAAGTTTCGAGCCTTTTCTCATCCAGCATAATGTTAACTTATTGTGCAAGCTCTTCATTATGTAGATTATTTAGAGATGCATTCCTTCTACTCCTAATTTGCTCAGCACTTTGTTCATGAAAGGGTGATAAACTTTGTCAAGTGCTTTTTCTGCGTATTAAAATGATCATATGACTTTTTCCTCTACTTTGTTAAGGAGCTGTATCCCATTTATTGATTAGCATATATTGACCCATCCTGCATATGTTGATCCTCCCTGTGATGGATGAGTAATTTTCACAAATACATTGTTGGACTCAGTTTGGTAAAATCTCTTGAGGGTTTTTGCATTAATTTTCATAAGGAAATTGGCCTGCAGTTTTCTAGTTTTGTTTTGACATTCTTTGGGTTTAGTATGGAGGCAATACTAGCCTTATAGAATGTGTTTGGTAGAATTACCTTCTCTTCAAATTTTTTGAAAAATTTAAGAAAAACTTACATAATTCTTCTTTAAATGTTAGCAGGAACTAAGAATGAACCCATCTGATTCTTCTTGACCTTTCTTTTATGGGAGAGTTTTTATTTTTATTCCATCTCATTACTCGTTTGGGGGTCTATTCAAGTTTACCATTTCTTTATGATTAATCTTGGTAAAGAAAATTGCCCTTTTCTTCTAGTTTGTCAAGTTTGTTGACATATGGTCGTCCATAGTAATTTCTCATGATCTTTTGTATTTCTGTGGCATCAGTTGTAATATCTCTCTGCTCATCTCTGAATTTATTTATTTGAGTCTTTTTTTTCTCTTTTTTTCTTAGTCTAACCAACAGTCTGACTATTTTATCTTTTTGGAGAACCAACTGTCTTTTGAGATTTTGTATTTTCTTTCTTATTTTTTTTTAGTCTCTATTTTATTTATTTCTTCTCTGATCTTTATTATTCCCTCTACTAATTTGGGGTTTGGCTTATCTTGTTTTTCTCTAGTCACTGAAGATGTAGGAAAAGGTTATTTATTTGAGATCTTTATACTTTTATGATGTTGGCTTTGATTGTTAGGACTTCCTTTTTTTGTATTCTGTATTTTGATATGTCATGTCTCCATTCTTGTCTACTTCAATGAATTTTTAAATTTTCTTCTTGACTTCTTTCTTGATTCATTTCGTGTTCAAGAGTAAGTTGATTAATCTACATGTATTTGTATAGTTCCCAAGTCATTCTTGTTATTGATTCCAAATTATATGCATAGATGTCAGAAAAGATCATTTGAATTCATATGAATTTTTGAGACCCACTCTATGATCAGTCATGGATAATGTTCCATGTACTGATGAAAAGAATATCTATTAGTCAGCTATGGATGGAATGTTCTTAGATATCCATTAGGTCCATTTAGTCTATGGTACAATTTAACTCTGCTGTTTGTTTATTGATTTCCTGATTTTCTGCCTGGACAATTTTTTCATGTAGAAAGAGGAATCTTTTTAAAGTCCCCTCTTGTTATTGAGTTGTATTCTAGTTCTCCCATGAAGCCTATTAATAATTGCTCCATATATTTGTGTGCTCTAATAGTGGGTGCATAATATTGAGAATAGTTGTTTTCTCTTGCTGAATTGACTCCTTAATGACATGTCTCCTCTCTTTTTCACTCTTTTGATTTAAAGTCTTTTTGATCTGATGTAAGAATGGCTAGTACAACTTTCTTCTGGATTCCGTTTATATATAATTTCTTTTTCCCTCTCTTCACTTTCAGTCTATGCACATTCTTAGAGATGAAGTGAATTTCTTGTAAGCCACATATAGTCTTGTTTTTTTTTAAATTCATTCAGTCACTCTTGTGTCTTTTGAATTGGACAATTTAATCCTTTTACACTCTAGGTAATCATCGTAAGTAAAGTTAAAGCCAATTTCTCACTCATTGTCTAGCTTTCTTCTTTGTTTCTTTCTTTTTGTTTTGCCTTCTATTATAGTCTTCCTTTGTAGGTAATTAATTTTCTACTTCTGGTGTGCTATCCTTCCTGGCTTATTTTTGGCTTGCCTGTTATAGATTTTTAACATGAGGCTCATATAAACCATCTTTTAATTGAAACAAGCTGTTTTGAAATAAGAGTACCATAACATGATCATAAAAGTAAGAAATAAAACAAAATAGAAAGAAAGGAAATATGGTAATAATAAACTCAACTAAACTCCATTCCTTTTCATATTTTGAATTTTTGGTATCCACTTTTACATCTTTCTATATCTTCTATCTCTTAACAGATCAATATACTATTATTTTTTATTGTTTTGTTTTTTGATCTTCACACTAAAGCTATGAGTAGCTTATGTACCTTACTTACAGTATTAGAACATTTGATACTAGTCTATAAAGTTCCCCTTGTGGTGAGATTTATGTTTCCCAGTGTTTCCTTCTTACTTAATAATGTATCTTTCAGTTGGAGGAATTTCCTTTAACCCTTCTCATGGGACAGGTCTAGCAAGGATATTGTCTCAGGTTTTGTTTGTCTGGGAATATCATTCTCTCTCCTTCATTTCTAAAGTACAGCTCTGCTGGGTACAGTGTCCTTGGTTGACAGGATTTTTTCCTCTCTTCAGTATTGCAAAAATTTCATGATACTCTCTGCCGACCTGTAAAGTGTGTGCTGATAAATCTTCAGGCAGGCTAAATCGTGCTGATTCATATGCCCCTATAAATTATTATTTTATTTTCCCTAGTTTCCTAAGAATAATTCTGTCTCACTTTTGAGTATATTATAATGTGTCTTTGGGTAAACTTTGTTGAGATAAAACCTACTGGCCACCTTTGACCTTCCTCTACCTGGATATCCTCGTCTAGGTTATAGAGGTTTCTGTTATTATTTCTTTGAATAAACTTTCTATTTCTTTGGTATTCTCAAGTCTTTCTTGAACCCCAATAATCCAAATATTTGCTCTTTCGATGCTGTCTCAAACTGGCTGTGGTCTTTATTAACTCTTCATTATTTTTTCTTTTATTCTCCACTGACTCTGTATTTTCAAATAGCCTGTCTTGAGCTCAACAATTCTTCAGTTTGATCTAGTCTGCTATTTATGCTTTTTACGGTGGTGTTTTCTTAATGTGATTTTCATTTCCAGGATTTCTGTTTGACTCCATTTAATTGCTTCCATATCTCCCTTCAGTTTCTCTGTTAGAGAATTCACTTCTCTCTGCTTCCTTAAAACTCAATGAGTTTCTTTAAAACAGCTGTTATAAATTTACTACCTGTAGTTCTTCCCTACAGGTTGCTACCTGGTTAATTTCTAGCACCTTATTTTGACTATTAAGGGAGGTCTCGGTTTCCTAAAAGCTCTTGGAACTTATTGATGTACAATGACATCTGTGCATTGGAACAGGGGACATTTATTCTGATATTCATAGCCTACCTTTGTTTATGCTTATCTTTCCAGAAATTTCAAGCAGGATGCTCATTTTCCCTGGAGCTGGGGTTAACTTCCATTATTTTAGCACTAGATGGTGTCCTAAGCCTAGGATTGCTACAAGTCTGCAGTTGGTACATCGTCACTGTTTTAGCACCAGAGAGTGATCTAAGCCTAGATTTATAACCAATCAAAAGGTGTTGTTGAACAGCATGAATTGAGGGAGTACTCAAAGGTTGCTTTCAAATTAATACTTTATGTCTTTCCATTATCATCAGGATATTGATATGAATGATGTGATTAAAAGAGTTCAACTGCACCACACCCTTGCTCTGCCTCTTTGAAGTAGAAGATAATCCTTTGCTGATACTAGCTCTTAAATCTCCTTTACAACATGGCAAGGTCAAAAGAATTTTTTACAAATTCAAACAATTAAAGTTGTCTACTGTTATCAAATGAATTGTTAGTGCATTATAGAGCTCTTTTCTCCACCACTGTAGGGAGTCAACCCCTCAGCGCAAGCAGTTTGGACCATTCCTGCTTACTACTGATGTTATTCTGCAGAGTATTTCTTCTGAATAGTAAATGAAATAATTTTGTGCCATTACCCTTTTATTCATGCAGCCCCAAACGTCTCTGCTCTACTGTTTGGCTCCAAGCATGAGCACAATTCCCCCCACCCCTTTATCTGCTCTAAAATCTCAACTAAAGTATTTTATCAGGAAGATAAGACTTTCAATGTGGACAATGGACTTTTCACATCCACTTACTCAACGTAAAAGCCTCAGAACATCAAGAATAAATCTCTCTTTCAAAATCAGGTCTCTTTTTTTTAAAATAAACAAGCAAACACAAACTAAATATATGCCAATTTTTCTTACTAAACAGAGTATATAATATTTTTATAGGATAATTATCACTCTGTTCTTGAAAAACAATGTGTATCTTCCTTATACACAGTTATGCACACATACACATAAGCTTTCCACTTCACTGAAGTTTTACTGGACCCATATATTGCATATGCATATTTCTATATAGAAGTCTAAATGGTGACATGAATGTGTGCATCACTTCACTGCTCCGTCTTATCTGACTATTGGTGCCCCCCCTCCACACACACAAACACTTCGTCCCAGCACCTGCCCCTGGCAGGAGCAGACAGAAAAGCCCCAAACCTTACACCTTCTTCTGGATGAGTCTCTTCCTGGACGTGATCTCTGACATGATCACGTGGCTCAGATCCTCGGCTTGAGGTCTTTGCCCCTTTTTGGACACCCTGTTTAAAATTGTGGCCTGTGCCTCCGGTTCCTTCATCTGATGCCACCTACCTTGATGTGCTCTGATTGTCCATAGTACCCATCAACTTACAAATGATGAGATGCTTTCTTCATTATGCTTATTATTTCTTGGTTGCCTTTTCTCCCAGGAAAATGTAAGTTTTTTTTTTCCTATGTTGATGCAGTCTAAGCATCCAGAACAGTGACTGGCACATTGTAAGCGTGTATTAAACACCTGTTGAAGGAATGAAGAAAAACCACCTTCCCAGGTCCAGATTGCAGGAGGTTCTGCCTACATGAGCAAGAAGCTCATCATCATGTTGCATGTGTCTTCGTCTTCTTATTCAATGCTTAATGGTAATGAGGTTGATGGGATGCATCAGACAGTAGTTCAAGGCCTGGTGCAATGCCTGACTATTGCCATCCAACGGGGGTTAATGGCTCCCTAACTCTGAAAGACAAATTGAAGGTAGGAAGAAACTCCAAATCATTCACATTTTAAGCAACGTTCAGAGTGCAGAGGAGGCACTGGTGTCCAATGAAAAGCAGGTTCTCTTAGAATCTGGAAGCAGCTCCTCCCAGCCACATTGAAGTCATTCACACTTTAACTCTTAGCCACTCTAGGCTATCTGGGCTGAGAAGACAACTTGTTTAAATTTCAAATCTGTTTTCATAAAAGTTATTACTATTTTTAAAGTAGTTTTGGGCATTGGGCCAGCTTAGAACAGATAAAATACCTAGTCAACAAAATGCAAGCATATACACTGATAATATTTATACAAAAAACTGAAGGGAAACACCATTTCCTTTAAGAAATGAATTACAAGAAAAGAAGAATGAAAAAATGAAAAGAAAAAACAGAAATAAATTTTATATAGAAGTTGCAAAATGATAACTTTTCAGATCTTTAAGAACAGTGAGAGGTAAAACTATTGTCAAAATTATTTTTCATAATGTATCTCAATATTTCAAAGAAAATTCTTAAGTCAAAATGGAGCTCTAATTATTCAGAGTAGTGCATTTAGTGCAGCGTCTGGAGTGTTATTTTCTTTCAAAATCTGAAGTAATATAGGAAACTATCACATCATTGTCAAATATTTTTTTCTCCCTCATCCTTGTCACATTGGGTTGAGTTTTTCTTTGTGAGGGTGGATAACATCATGGAATCAACCTGATTATTGGAAGTCACAGGCCATGTGGGGAGATCAGCAGCTAAACCATTCTTTAGAGGAGGCACATTGTGGGACAGGGTGTCCCACAGGTGGTGAGAGTTAGTTAGGCAGCTCTGCAGGTCAACTGTATGCACCTGCTCCAATCACTTTCCTCACACAGAAAGCTAGAGGAGCACACTGGCTTCCTATTTTATTGCCCTTACTATGAGCAGATTCTTCCATATGCTGCTAACCTGTTTCAGGATCTTACAATACACAGGTTAGAACCTTCACAGAAATAATTGAAGAAACAGAAACTGATGTTTAACAACTAATATTAAATCAACATTAGGTGTGAACTTTTGAAGTTTTAGTGTATGGGCATATTGCTGCTACAACTATTTCAAACATAAAGAAAAGCAGAGAGGATATTTTTACAGCTGTCCATACGATATTAACCTAGATAAAATAATGGCTGAGCCACTGTGGCAATTACCTCAGGCAATTATTCAATTCATTGTCTACAGGTTGCTCTTTTCCACTCCCCTCCCTTCTTTCTGGAGGTGGGCTCTATCTTTACGTTGGTTTTATCTCTGCCATATTGATTTTTGGTAGCTATTACAACATGTCGTATTTTTAAAAGTTGTGTAAATGCTATTATAAGTGTCTTCTTCTAACTTACTTTTATAATCAATATTGTTTACAAAATTCACTCACTTGGATGTATGAAGTTCTAGTTCACCCAATTTTAACTGCTTTTATTTGTATGAGTTTATGAAAAAAAAATCATTCTCATAATGAAATTCAATCTAGAAGATCCAAGTTTTCATTAATGCAAATAATACCATAAGGAAAATATACACTTTTCATTCTGCAATATGTATATTACTTTTATAGTCTTCAGTCCTAAAAGGGGAATTGTTAAATCTTCAGTTCTCTCATTGCTTAACTTCACTCCAAAGGGACTTTATCATATCATAATTGCACTAGTGATATATGAATTTCTGGATTTCTGGATTTCCACCCAATCTTGGAGTTATCAGACTAACTATTCTACCAATTGGTTGACATCACTGTGAAATCTTTTTTCTAGGGGCAGGGGATACCAGGGATTGGACTCAGGGGCACTCAACCACTAAGGCACATCCCCAGCCCTATTTTGTATTTATTTAGAGACAGGGTCTCAATGAGTTGCTTAACACCTTGCTTTTGCTGAGGCTGGCTTTGAACTCATGATCCTCCAGTCTCAGCCTCTGGAGCAGTTGGAATTACAGGAGTGTGTCACTGTGCCTAGCTAACTGTGCAATCTTAATCCATACTTTTATTTTTATTGGTGAGGTCAGCAGCACATTATATATCTATGATCATTAGCCTTATACTTTGAGAAAAATATACAATTGTACATGTTTTTAGAGAAAATATTTGTATCTTTTAAAATTTAAATGTGTTTCTTTGATTATGAAATCAAATAATCACATGTATATATTGCAATACTTTTGATAAACAAGTTGAATTGCCCATTTTACTACCACACAGCCAGATAGATTTTGTTAAACAGCTTGATTTTGTTTTTTTGTAATCCACCAGGTCCATGCACATGACACCCCCAGTCTCAATGTTTATGTATTTTTATCCTTCTGTGCATTGCTATGTTGAGATAATATTATTTTTATGTTTCATTTAACTATTTTTGTTTCACTTTATATCATGAGTATTTTAAGTTACCATTGAAGTGATTTTTAAGCATTATATTTAATAGCTATTTAAATCCCATTAGGTCAATGTAATGTAATTATAAACCATTCACCTACTGTTAGGTAGTGGTGAGTCCAACGTTGATATTAAAGGCTTTTTCCTCATAAACTAAAATTATTGTCCTTTTCACCTTAGATTTTCTTTGAAGGAAGAAGCAACCAAACAAATACAAAGCAAAACAAAACAAATGATAAACCACAGAAGGTAATTTATATCTTGAAAAAAACTTTGTGGCTACAGACTTTACTAGAAGTATTTGTGCTTGTGTGTTCTTAATGTTTGCTTTTTTATCACTCCTAAATGATAAGAATGGACAACAATGTTTTGACTTACTTTGACCTATGTTTATTAATAAAGGAATATCTAGCTTGATGTGTTGACTTCTATCATGACTAAAAGCATTAAATTTATGCTTTTATTTCATCATTGATGTTAAGGTAGAAAAATAGGCAATAATTGCATGAAGTGCTTTCTTAATCCCATTAATTTATTTTAGTTTAAATTTGAAGAAGTCTTCCAATTTTGTGAAGTCCCGAAGTCCTTATCACTTAGACTGAGGTCCCAAGATGAATAATCAGTGGTGAGGAGGGAAGAATAAATAGCCATAAAGAAGAAGCCAGGTGAGGTCACATCTTAATGCACCATTGCTCTCATTTCCCCCTTCTCCGTATGAAGGCAGAAAGAATGGAGGGTCCTGCTGCCTTGGGATGGTCCTCCACCTTGAAGTCCACGCTGCTGGTGGGTCTGACTAGTCCCCCCTGCTGGCGGTGCCATGTAGCTGTGGAGCCCTCATCCACAACATCCCTTCTGTGTTGAAAATCGGGACAGCTCTCCTCCATCATCCCTGGGCATCTCTGCAGTCAGCTGCTTGGTTGGAGACTGGGCTGTTTTCCAGACCACAGAGAAATGAGGCTTTTTATCTCCTTTCTTTCTTGTGATGCATGTAAACAACCCGCTACTCATGCCAAAGAGATGATCCAGCCTATAGCATTGCTTCTAAAATGTGTTCCGTTGTCAGCAGAATATGTTTCAAGGAAACATTGTAAAATATTGCAGAGATATTTCTGCAAAATTTCAATATTCAGAGATATTTTGTTGATATGGTTGGGACACTAAAGGCACTTTTTGGTGGGATCTATAATCTAAAGAAATCTGTGAGATTATGATTAAAATTTTTAAAAGTCACATTTAGACTTTATTGCTTAATCACAATCTGCCTTATTTCTTAACAGTTTTTAATTTTAAAAAAGGAAAAACGAGAGACAAGAGCAAGTATAACAGTCTCCATGCATGTGAAGAAAAAAGGAGAATTGAGAATTGAAGACCTTTTCCACTAAAAAGCAGTTAAGATCTCTTTGGAAGGTATTACAAATGATTGCTAGGTCTTCAGCTCCTTAGTCTGAAGAGAATGGGATTCTTTGCAGAAAAGTTCAAAAAAATAAATTCCAAAGAAGTAAGTGGTACCTTTTAATTTTCTTTGGACAACCAGCCTTTCCCTGGTTTTGCCTGAGTGTGCCCACAAACCACGAGCTCTTAGGGACACAGTCAATGTGCTCCCAGAGGAAAGGCTGGGAGCTCTTCAACCTGTCAGGAAGCACTTTTAAACTTTGCAGCCTCCATTCCACTCTGGCACACCATGCCCCTTAACAACTCGTGAATGTCCCTAAAACATTTCCCATGCATCTTTATTTCATATGGCATCTGTTCTTTCTTCTGTTTCTACACATAAGCGTGGCCAATGATGCCAACTTGTTATCGTTCCACATTGCACAGACCTGGGAAGGACAAGCTCAGCAGGGGCCACGTGGTTCTGAGTGATGAAAGCACCCTCAACCCACTGTTTACTTCTCTTTTTTTCTTCCATTTTTCAACATGACCTTCAGACTCAAGAAAGGAGTCAACAATGTTATAATAAATTACTTTTGCATAGGTCAATATTGCATTTGCTTCTTCACTGGGCTGCTCAATCCTCTCTGATTATCAGTATTTAAAAATGCTCAAGCTTTCGTTTGAACATTCCCTTGTGTGTTTTGTTGCTCAGTTCTCGCGTACATTTTTTTTTTTTTAAATGGTGGGTCCCGTCCTTTGAGGGAGGGGGTAATATCAGTTTGGTGGGTTACGATGAGCATTTCTTCTCAGTGTGAGAGAAAGAAACAGAATACAAACTAGAGTGCATTACACATGGGAAAGGAAATCTTATTTCAAAATCTTTTGTTTGGTAGATGTATACAATTTATGGACTGGCATCCTAGGTCTTGTTGGGAAATGTATATCTACAATAGGCTGAAAAAGTTTATAATCGACTGTTCTAGGGCATTTTATCTTCTGTGTTTGAATAAAGACTTTTTATTCCCATAAAATGCATTTATTTTTAGCTTAACTCTAATGACATGGTACATTTTATTTGACAGCTTGATATTCCTTTGTATTCTCCTGTGGATATCTTCCACAATTCAAAAAAAAATTCAATAGCAATTATTCAACATCAAAATGTCATTATCACTGCTCATCTTCCTAATTCTGCTTGAAGAGCCTTCCCTTTCACAGTATTTACATTCCATTGGTTCTTTCTTCCAGTCCCCTGATTTTCCTCTCTAAGTGTCATTTTTGCCTACTGTTCAAGAATGGGTCAACTTTAGAATGAAGGGAGTTTATTTAGGATTTATTCTAATTGACAATAAATAGCCTGGGGATTTAGCTGCCACAGCTGTCCCTTATTAGATCATAGTTCAGGTCATCAAATTAAAATAAGCTGTCCTAAATTCTGAACTGTACAAGAAAGAAAGAAAATACATTAGGCTCTCTCAGAAAGCCCTTTAGAGTGAATTATGTTGATGGTTTGTGTAGAGAATGGGCCAGATGACAGCTACATTAGGACAGCCTGTCACTGCAGCTAACACTCACGTGTCCTGTCTGGGGCTGGGGCACAACTGGGGCTCACAGCCCACTGCTCTGTCAGCTTTGGTTCAAAAGGTCAGAGGGCATGGGGCGAGAATCCCTCCAAATTTTCAGCATGTTTCTCCAATCCTCAGTTCCCAAAAGTCTGAGTTTTGGAAATTATGGGAATCTGGGCTAAGAGTTTTAATCCACTGTGTGGTTGGGAAGCCATTTTACTTTCATCCAGTGTTTTGTAGGTGACTTTCTAGGGAGAGATAGGGAAAAATATCTGATGTTGAGAGAAGCTGCTGCTCAGCGGCAGGGCGGGTTGGATGCTAATGGTGGAAAACGATATGTTCGCTGCCATTTTCTCCTAACAGTTTTACTTGTTTTTCTATAATATATGGAGTCACTGTAGCTTGATGGAGTGGAATGCATTGAAAATGAACTGAATGTGCTCGTTTTCTCTTTTTGAGATCCCAAATGCCAATGCCGTGGGCATGAACAAAATCTTAAAGCCAAACTCTTCTGGGGTTGGGGGAGAGGAAAAGAGGAAGGGCACTTTAAAACACTCTGTTTCTTTCTTTTTTTTTTTTTTTTCTTGAGTCTGGCCAAAAATAAATGGAAGGAAAGAAAAGACGAATCTTGAAGCTCACCCAAGCAACTTCAAGATTGCAGCAAAACGGTTCTCGCCAGGGCATCATTCACCACTGCCCGTGCCCGGGGGCAGTTACCAGGCAGAGAGGGTCTGCAGTGAGCTGAAGCTACTCAGGGAGCAAGCTGCATGTCTGACCCCCGCCCAACTCTCACCCACTGGAGCCCTGCAGGGAAAGCGTCCTTTTCTTTTGGAAGATCTGACTGTATCCTAATAAAGTCATAGAGAGGGTATCATAACCTCTCTACCTGAAAACCATGCACAGTCACAAACCAGGAGCCCCAGGGGCCTGTGAAATGCTGGAGATCTCCATTTCTATGAAGTTCTCATTTTCTCTGACTTTGGAGAAACCACAGGTAAACTTTTTTTTTTTTTTAATTCCTTTCCTCCTCAGAGAAAATAAAATCAGTCTTTCAGAAATATGTTTTATGTGACAATTCTGATCAGTAAGTGCACATATACTCCTTCACTTCAGACTCTGAGGCAAATAACAGTATGGAGTGAATCTCATGTTTCAGGAAACTGCTCAAGGTGAAAATCATGGACACGAGAATCTATATACTTTTGCCCTGTTTACTCAGTACCACACTGGCCATGTGATATATCTATAAACTGAGCCTAATGGGCTCCGCAAAGATAAAAATCCACATCATAAAATGATAGGGCTGATTGTCTTCCTTTAATCTGTTTCCATATCAAATTCAGGTACTATAAACCCACAAGGGAAACAAAGAGTTTCTGGTCAGGCAAATGATGCCTCTAGTGATATTCAAATACATCTTTGTCTTCCTACCTGGTAACATGAGCAGATTATTCCTTAGTAATATTTTCTTACCATGTTGCTTAAGGTACCTATGTTGCTCCCAAATGTCATAAAGGAGGGCATAACACCAGCCTGAAATATTAGTAGTGGCGAAAAAAAATTTTCCACGTGCAATAACTATTCATGTGTTTTTCTTAAGTTTAGACAAAGATCAAAAAATAACACTAAAGAAATCAATTTCACCAAACACATACTTTTTATTTTTATTTAAGTAAATAATATATATAAGCCTACCTGCTCAATTCAGAGAAACAGAGAAATTTCATAGTGAATTATACTTATTATTTTCTAAAATCACGAAATATAATTCAAAGTAGAACACATTACTTATCAATCAACCCTCTTTTGAGATGATTTATGCCCATTAGATTATAGTTTAGAAATTTATCTGGAGCACAAATTTGCTTTATGAGATTATAAAGAGAACTTCCATTTGTACAACAAAGACTGTGTAGATTGGCATATCACAAACAATACGGCCACTGAACACAGAACTGGAGCACAGAATTCCATGAAGCATAATTGACATAATTATATTTGAACCAATTTGGCTGAATTTATGAGGCCCTTCATCTTCCCTGAAAAGTTATATTCCGTCTTTCAAATAATGGTTGCACACATAATATTTTTAGTTCCTATTTCACAAGTATCCATTTTACTTTTTTTCCACAATGTGAAAGACCTTCTTTTTCACCCTTGCCTGTTATTGTGGGCTGAGGGGTGGCTGGCCTGTGTTTGAACTCTGAGTAGCCCCTTCCTGCACGCTGCCCTGAGGTGCCGCTGACATGTCGGCTGGCGTGTGGCCCTCGGCTTATCTCCACTGGGGAAAATGCCTGCTAGCCGGTCTCCAAGTCCAGCTGTAAGTACAGTGTGAGGCTTATTAATTTAGGGCCTAAAAAGCTTCTGCCTCAGTAAGTAGCTATTGCCTCTTATTTGATACAAATATGTCATTTATTTAAATAGCACCTGATAGTGGGGGAAAAAAAAAAAACTCGTGTAAGAATTTTAAAGAGTGGAAACAAGACTTTACTATATGACATGAGAAGGGTATATAGTCCCTTAATTAATGAAGCCCAGATGACCCAAGAGTGGACACTATATGACTTCAAAGTGTGTGCTTGTCAATTTTATTCCAACGTATTTCCATATCATCAAAGACATTTTCCTTATTCTGGTGTGTTTTAAAGTAAAATACGCTAAAATATTTGCAGTAACAGTGGTTAATTTTTATTGCTGCAATTATAAAACTTCTCTCTCCCCTGTTTCCTCTGACCTGATGGTACTGCCTCCTGAAGGGGAGTGCAGAACGTGGCTCCACCAGAATTTAATGACTAGATATTGGGTCCCTCAAATAGTTTGGCCCAGAACTACCTCTGCAATATTTTTTCAAGTGTTTATAATCTCAGTCACAGTAACAGAATTATTATTTTCTCCTGAAAAATCTGTATATAGGAAAGGGTAAAATTTTGATAAAAATGTACAGCTCAGCAGCTACTTTGGTTTGATTTGATACAGATTGTCTGTATATCTTATAGTAATTAAATTTAATCCATACAGGAAAGTATTGGCATCCATTTGACACGCAAAAATAAACTAGAAGTAATAGTAGTTTTATTTGAAAGGAAAAAAAACCCCACTTAATCGGTTTTATTTACTGAGCACTTCCAAAGGGACACATATTTCAGACAGGTTATTACATTTAATTTATTCAAAGACATTAAGACATGGATAGTTCTACATCTATTTTAAAATTAAAGAAATTAATGCTTAAAAGTTTAATTTTTTAATTAAATTAATTCTCCAATTCAAAGATCTATAAAATGTCAGAGATGGATCTCAACTGCAGAGTAGTCTAACTAAAAGCTCCTGTTTGCCTCATCATATTATATTTATTTCAGTTTCAAACAGATAAAATTGAGATATTTAACAGTTAATGAAGAACTTAGGATAACAAGGAAATCAAACATTTTTTAAATACCATAATGAAAATTACTGTTTTTTAAATTATTTACTTGATGTTAATTTTACTGTTAAATAATTTCCATATATTTTGCTTAGATCATTCCATCTAAACTTAACAGTAAAGACATATTTATTGCTATGTTGTAAAACATACTTGTAGCAAATCATTTTGAGGTAGTTATGCAATGGAATCTTTATGAAAGTATGATTAAATTTATTCACTTGCTACGAAGACCTAGATAGTCAAACATATCAAGGCAATGAAGGGAGAAAATGGTTTCTGAGTTTAATAAAACAAATCATCAGTAACTAAAAATTCTCTGTAATTATTGAGATTATATTTTTGGTTGTTTTTGTTTGTGGCAATTTTGAGAGACTATTCAAATTTGTCTTTGTCTTCTTTGCTTCATTATGCTTTTTTTTTTTTGTTTTTATTAATGAAATGTTCCAGTGCTAAATACTTCAAAGATTTTATTAGCCAAAAGAACAGGTAATATATATTATTTTTAAGTAGAAATTTTAAAAAATTAGAAAAAATTTAGAGTCCTAACAAAAACATGCAAATATATAGATTTTTATTCAGATTATAAAATATTTTTCATATCATCAATATTTTAAAAAAAATTTCCACTCTCATTGGTCCACATCATATATGTATTATGAAAACAACTTTTAAATTATGTAAGTATCTGTCAAAAAATACACCCAGATCAGTGAAACAAGACCAACTGAGGCTGAGATTTCCAGGTGTTGATACTTTTGAAGGTCTGTTTCTTAGAACCCAGGAATTTCCTCTTTTCTTGAAGGTGCTGTGTGATTTCTACAGGACTGGAGGTCCCCGCATCCTGAGGGCTATCAGGAATGGCTGCAGAGCAATTTTGCCTTTTTATCATTGAATGAGACAGAGAACCTATTACTTTAATAAATACAAGAGGAAGAACTGTGTGCTTTGCTAAAAAAATTTTTTAAAAAATCATCGACAATGAATTAACTTGTTTATCTCTAGGAATAATCTAAGTCTACCTACCATTATCCCTAAGTCTACCATTATCCTAAATTATTTTGTTTAAAATTTTTCAGATTTTCAAACTTAAAGACATTTTTGAGTCATAAACTCAAGTATTTCTGAAAATATAAAGATTGAAATATAAAGACACTAAGATATTTCAGAGTATTTTTTCTTATTCATGACTGGATCTTACTTAAAAGCTGTAGTAGCACTGAGATCCTGATTTTGAAGCAATTGTAATCTACTTTCTTATTTTTTTTTTATAAATAGCCTATATTTAGCCCTTCAAGTTTAAGAAATCATATTTTCAGCCATGCATACAGATCCATAACTATTGCTTAGTAGGGCATTATAAGTGTCGGCTGTTGGCCTACATTATGCAAAATAACATTTTCAAGCATTTATTCACAGCGATTTCTCTGTGTTTTAACAAACCTAATTAGCATAATGGTCAGGGTGCTGTTTCCCCATACCTCACTTTAGAGTTTACATAATGAACATCATAACTCCTAGTGTTTTATGTTATGTCTACATTGGGGAATATACACAAAATTAAACATGTATTAGCAAAGTCAATGCCCACAGCAATGATCAGATACTTGTAATGGAGGGGGAAATGTACAAAAAACAGTCCTAAAGAGTTTTACATAGTTTCACCAACTGACCGGATGTCATACTGGGAAGTACCAGAGATCTAAGTGGGAAAGGAAAGTGGATTTCATAGGACTAAAATGAACATAGAATAAGATTTGGTCATAAGAAAAGTGGCTGCCAGTAATAATTACTGTATCCACAGAAGCAGGAGAGACACACTGCAGCAGTCGCTGCATCTGCTCATGGGCTGCTGGACGGTCCAGGCACAGGAGGAAGGCCTGGGTTCTGTGTGCCCTGCAGTGACTCTCGTCCCCCTCTCCTCCGGTCGGGGTCATCTCAGCCTTCATCACAGCAACCTCCCATCCCAGGCGGCCTCACCTTTCATCTCCAGCCTACATCTCCTTATTTTTGAACCCCAACTCTAAAAACATCAGTGCACAACTAAAGTCAATTCATTGCGATTTGTTAGAGGTACTAATGTTCAAAATAATTGGTAAAATTTTATGAAAATATAATACCCACTCTCACATAAAGAAAAGGACACAAGCTAATACCACCATATGGTTGGTTATGTGGAGACTAGAGAAAAAAAAATCAACATTCTAGAAAATAAAATGATGTACCTAACCTGTCCCTGAAGGGAAAACAGAAAATTGAAACTGTTTAGAGAATGAACAGAAGCCTTGACATTTTTATAATATCCTGTAGTTTGGGGAAAGTGGTTGCAAAGTAAGATTGCCAGATTGGCCACTGTTATGGCCTCAGCAATTCACCAGAGAAACTAGAGTCTCCCTAGTCTTTACAGTGGAGGTAGGCACAGGGCTGAATCTGATGCTAGACCAGTTACTGTAAACAACAAACAGCGGGTACTAAATGTATACTTTTAAAATGACAGTAATTTAAACATTTGAAAATGAATAAGGTAAAAATGGAATCTCCAAAAAAATAGTTTATAATTAATTCAAATGAACTGCTAAAGTAGATTTTTAATAAATATCCTAAGGTAAATGGTCTACACCAATTTATTAAAAAAATAATTTTAGATAGCACTTAAGTATTATAGTCAAATATTGGAAAATGTAAAAATATTTATAACATGTAAACTGAAAAAGCTTTTATAAACAAGGATTAAAGAAATTATTAAAACACAATGTTGCCAAATGTCATTTATAATAATTTATAACATTTTTTTAAAGAGAGAGAGAGAATTTTTAATATTTATTTTTTAGTTTTCGGCGGACAAAACATCTTTATTTGTATGTGGTGCTGAGGATCGAACCCAGCGCCGCGCGCAGGGCAGGCAAGCGCACTACTGCTTGAGCCACATCCCCAGCCCAATTTACAACATTTTAATGATAAAAAAATAAAAAGACAAGAGTTTTGTCCAATATTTGCAACATTTGTAGCATGAGGAAATTATATACCATACTAAACACCAAAAAAATCCTGAAATTTACTAGGAAAGAAGGTAGGAAAGACAGTGGAATGATAATGACATAACTATCCTATGTCCATGTATTAATACACCACAGTGAATCTCCACATCATGTACAGCCACAAGACTGGGATTCTAGTTAGGAAAATATGTAATCCATGTTTGTATAAGTAAAATTATACTCTGCTGTCATGTATAACTAAAAAGGATAACAAGAAATTTCCCTCAAATTCCATTTAAACATGAACATTCAGTTAACATAAGAATACCAACTGGTTAGTGACTAACGGTTGGGACAATGATTTTTCAAAATAAAGCTATTTTTCAAAAGTCATTTGTGTATCTATTTTAAAGCAAAATATTCATAATCTAATAATTTACTACATCGACTTCTAGCAAGTCCATAGCAAGTTTAGAAAATAACATCCAACGAAAGATCACTTATGAACCCTTTCTAAGGTGTGGGTTGCTGGGCACATGCCCGTAACACTGGATACCTTGGGTGTGAAAGTCTTTCCTAAACATGACACATAGCTAAGGCAATGTCAGGGGAATATTAATAATTTACTACTTGGTCAACTCTGTGTGGTAAATGTATTATGGGAAATGTAGACTGACTGGTGAATCTTGAGAACTCCTTGTGGTGTAGAGGAGAAAGGTTCAATCTCCATTGTCTGAAGAGTTCTCACAAATTAGAAGGGGAAACATAAGCTATCAGAGATGCAAATCTTTGTGAAAATAAATAAATGAAACAGGTCCAGATTTCATGTCTATTTCTCCAAATGAGAATCTAAAAATGTTGAAATTTAGGAGAAGTTTTTCTGAAGGAAACAGTAAGTTTTCAAGAAAAGAATAGAATGGATTGCTTCATAATTTTGACTAAAACCATATATTGCTTTTAATAGCATGCAAATGAATAAACATAATTTTATTTTGCTCATATTATTTTATAAAGAACATTTTAGTTCAGTTTGATTAAAGTAAAAAAAAAAAATCTTCTGAAGGTTCTTCCTGTAGGAAAGGCAGTAGGCCCCATTCTTGGTAAGATAGGAATTAAAGAACACAGAGGACCCGCCTTCCAAGAACCTACAATTTACTAATAATTCACTAAGAGTTGATATGGTGTTGACATAAGTCTAACAGAGACTCATCTGAGGAATCTGGAAATGCAGCCAGGACGAAAAGCATCATCCACAGGATGAGTGGACTCCCACAGGCTAATGGGATTTCTACCAAGAGTCAATGACTCAAAACATTAGGAATTCTTTCCTTAAAGTTCTCTACAGAGAAAGATGGGGCTCCATTCAGAGAAGGATCCCGGTAATTTCTGGTTGGAGCTTCCTCCCCCTGGGGATTGTTTACAAGGCTAATGGAAGGACTAAAACCTCAGGGGAGACCGTGGCTGGCTCTTCAAGTCTCTAAGGACTGTCCTCAGGAGAATCTGGACTTGCTGAGCACTTTGGAAAACTGCCACTTTGGCTGTGCCTTGCTAAGTCAAGATGGTGTTCTGCAGGGAAATGCCCAGATGCTGCTACAAAGCCTCAGGTCATCTAAGGACCATGCACTTCACCTGAACAAGGAGACACCGAGGAGGAGAGAGGGGTGGGAAGGAGTTTAAAAATCCTACATGAGTTCTTCAGTGGCCCTGTGCCCCTGGTAGTGTTTTACACATTTATTTATCTCTTGCATAGTTCAGCCTTTTGCCTCAGGTAGTTCCTGTTTATTTTCTGTCAAAGGCAAGCTAAGGAACCCTGATTAAGTCCCCCCACCCCCAACTTTGACAGTATTGCCTCCTTGCAAACATAGACTTCTCTCAACAGACATTTTCATTTCACAAATTATTCCAGATTTTTCCTCAACAGAGTGAGTGACAGGACTCTCCATCAGCTATGGATAAGCTCAGATTTCCTATTCAGGTCTACTGACAAGTTATGTGCTTCTTGCAGCTCCCATATTTTCCAGTTGATCGTCAGAGAAAGCAGTGTTCAGTGGTGTGGTCAGGGACAAAGACATTGGCCAGAGAGGCTTTGGGAGCAAGTCAGACTTGCACATCCTCCTAGTGGCCTTGGGTAGCTTAGTGCAAGACCCCAAGTTGGATGGTTGGACTCCTCACTCCAAATGGAAGTGGTAAGAGCTCTGGTTTCTAGACACATGGGAAGAACCAGAAGGAGCAGTGCAGGTGAGAAGCCCTGCATGGTAAAGCAGAGATCTAATGCACTGCATAAGGCAGCCAGGATTGAAGGACTTCCTAGGTGCCCTTGTGAACAGTAAGAAGCAGTCTCCTAAACGCTGTGATTAGGACTGAGAAGACATCTACCATCAAATGTGTTCCTTATTCCTGTTTCCATGCTTTCCTCAGTAACATGCTCCTCCCGGCTGCTTCAATTAAAACCTACAGCCAGATAGAACAGGGGCAATAGAACCAGGAACACAGAAGTGTTCGACTTTAGGAAAGTAGCTTAATTCCCTTCCAGGTTTCAACTTGTTTGTATGCGACATAAACAAAGGATAATCATTCCTACCTTGTGTTTTCTTGTGATGCAGGACAAGCATTTTAACACAGTGACCAGCTTCAAAATAAATGCTCAGGATCCTCACCTTCATTCTCAATTTAGTCGAACATCTTCTTTTAAGATAAGAACCCAAGTAACTCCAGGATGAAAGGAAAAGAAAACCCTGAAAAAAAAGAAAGATCATGATTTTATTATAGTAGCAACGTGAAGGCTTCTTATCCTTGGGGGGGGGGGGCAAAAATTTTAGGAAAAAATACATGAAGAAGGCAGTCCTGAATCTTTCTACCTAACCCCGGTTCCCCATGAACACTTACCTGGAGAGAAACTTTGCAAATGTCCAGGATGAACCTACTGCTCAGCCCTTTGCAGCAGGTGATCTAGAGGTGAGAATGGGCTAGTGACACTTCAAAAAGTATATCTCAGATTTTAAAATAAAAGTAAAATTGAGACCATTGACCTCAAACTCATTTATAAATCCCTTCCTCTAAACACAAGATCACACAGAAGGAGACGTTCCATGCTCTGGTGACAACACAAACTGGAACCTTGCAGAATGAGGTACTGTTACTGCACTCTCATTAACAATTTTGTCCTGATAAATCTTCGCCATCTCTCAGCATGAAAACATACACAGTCAATTATGAGGAAAGGGATAAGCACAAAGAAAAAGCCATTACAATGTCAGATTGATTTTTCAGGTGCATAATTTTTTGACTATGGAGAAGGAAAGTGGAACTGTGGGCAGCCATCCAAATGCCTGGGACAGAAATGAGAGGGGGGATCGTTGAGGCTATCAGTATGAACAGATAGGACAGGCAGCGCTGCTGAGCACATATTTACCTTAAATTACTCAGATGTTTCCCATTCTTTTTGTTTCACTTGATGTACTCCGCCCAAGCTGAGCCCCTAGTACAGAAACCTTGCCCTTTGAAGGGATAACACATTGAACTCAATTTGCTGGATGAATCTGCACCAGGTTTCATGCTCTTGCCTCATTCTGTTATCACAAAACTGGCCAAGGAAGAACCTGGATGAAAATATTAAATCACAATGTTTGCATTTTAATCTAAGTGAGGAGTGAAATGCTGGTTTTCACTTAAAATGAATTTCTATTTGAGAAAATCACTGAGAGGGAGGAAACATTCTCAGGCTGTCTAACCTCTGCATTCAGGATACCTGAATGGTATCTCATCCTTCCTATGTCATGAGCTCTTTGTCTAAGAATGCATTTCTCAAAACTGGTCAACCCAGCCTCTGCTTTTATAATCCTATCAGCTTTGTATAATCCTGTAAGCATAATTAGTCAGAAATAATGGATGCCAAGCTGTTTAATAAAAACAAAAGATAATGTTTCTTATCAATAGAATATATTATCACATGTGAAAAACAAAAAAAACAGGCATCTGAATTTCTATCCTTTATTTAAGTTAGTGCATTTTAAGTTTCAAAAGTAAATTAATACAATAGAAAATCATATATAAATGAAAATGGAAAGTCAACACACATTTGAATATGTTTATAATTTGTATATCTCTGAATCTATTTATCTTGTCATCCATCTAGCCAAACTCACAGACCTTACACATTATGAACAAGGGACATTTGTAACTTTTTGTAGTCCCTTTCTTTATCATTATTTTAAGTTTAAAATTAGTGTCAGAAACAAGGAGAAAAATGAGCTCCTGTCATCTCCTCACTCTGAGGGGAACTAACGTTTCCTGTCACTCTGCTCCTTGAACTTACCTTTCCTGGTAGCACAGAGTTTCTTCACCTCTCTCCTGGAGATACAGGGTGCCTGTGTGGAGAAGGAAAAATGTCTAAAGTAAGTACGACTTTCTCTGGTGACCTCTATTTCCATACCTTTCTCCAAAATATTTAGCCACAGAATGTTACTGCTTTCTTCTCCATGTTACTTAGACTTACATCATAATTAAACAAAACACAACAAAACAAAAAACCCTGAGTTTCCTATGAAATCACAAAATACCTGAACTATAAAAATGAAACACAATCACAAAATAATCCAGTTAAGCTAGTTAAATAATTAATAATTTTGGTCCATTTCCACAGGAAACCTATTTTCCTCTTATTCTCATAAATCAGAGAAACTGAATTTTGATATCCTTAAGCTTCAATTAGCCAAGCGGAAAGAAGGTCAGAGACTTAATTTGGATAATGAGGGTTACAGATAAGGATGGGAAGTCCTTAATGTAAATGATGCATGTAGAGAGATGGGCTTTATTCAGATAGCAGAGCTTTTTAGATAAGAGGTTCACAAAATCCACTTTTCTGGGAGTTGAATACAAATGCAGACCAAAATGCAATTAAAACACAGTTAAGGATAGATTAGTACAATATGCAGATAAGAACAGAGAGATGCCCAACTGGCTGGATGTATGGCAGCATGTTGATTCTCATGAAAAAGCCTGCCATTTTCTTTACCTACTTAGGTTTCATTTGAAGAAAGAAAGGCCATGTGCTATTTTTTTGAATGTGGAATTTTCTCATGGGCAAGGCCATTATGGAACACAAACAACCTGGTATCAAAATGTGCAGTTACAATAAACACTGAGATGCTGTCTTCCTTCTTGGTCCTTATGGACCTGACTCAAGTTATTCTTGGTTCTCTTCCAAAGCCTTTACAGCATCCTCCTCCATCCCATTGGACATTGTGCGTATCCATTTATTGCTAAAATTAGCTGCTCTGCTTAGTCAATTTACTTTATAAAAAACATTCTGAAAAATATGAAAAAAAATTGAATAATCCAGGTATTTTTTAAATTATTTTTGACCATATCATCATCTGCTTAAAAAAATAATAGCTTTATAGTTACCTTAGATTTATTGGGAAAAAAATCCTCCAAACTAACATTTATAAATGGTGAGAAATAACACATAAGCTACACATTCTCTAACTGGAGCCCTAAATATTCTTGTCTTTCTATTTGAAAATATATCAGACCTATGCACTGTTTGAAAATGTGTCTATATTATAATAAAATTAATCATAAAATTGAATTTACTGAATAATCGCTTATGGTAAATTTACTATGTAAAATATTCAGAATAGGAGTAAGACAATGGAAGATTTTATGTAAATAATAGTTTTTTCACGACACAAATGTTTGTATACCACTGAATGAATTCGTATTTTAAGGAACTTTGCTTCAGCTCTAATCTATTTAACTATGTCTATAATATGTTTATTGTGTCTTTTCCTTTGGGGTCTGAATTTTTCTTGGCACATGCATTCTCAGTGAGTTCTGAGATAATCTCAAGTACATAGGCTAATGTTTATCTGTCTCTGGCCAAAGAATTATTCATCCAAACTCAAATAAAATCTGGACTTTGTGTTTTGAAACTCAGGCCAGGAGAATTGCTTTCTTTCATTCTCCAAGGGAAGTTATGACAAGAAACATACTTTCTCCACAGCCTCTCTCTGCCACCTTCTCTCCTAGGGTGCATTCCCTACATACAGTAAGAGCCTACTGTGGGAATTCTTGTGTGAATGATATTTTTGAGAATGTACATTTAGAAGAAATGGCAATTGGCAAGAAGAGGGTAGCAGAAAAATCTCAGCAAGAATATGATCTCATATGTTGTCTGAATTCATCTTCACTCTACAGGGATCGGTGTAGTGTGACTGTAGCCCCAAGTCACACTTGTATTGGAGTAAGGTGCCAGGTAGCATATTGTACCCACATGCTGGTCAGATCTTGGCTGAAGGTTGAATGATACAGGGATGGCATGGTTGGGTTTTGGGGAGGATAGTACATAACTCCTGAAGCACCGTGGCTTTGGTTGAATAAGAACAATTTTTGCAACCAATATTCTGGCAGTTAGAGAATAGTTATAGCCAGCCAATAAAGACAAAGACAGCACCAATAGTGTCTGTGCACCTTCTTTTCTGCTTTCCATAGAGCTAACTAGATTTAGTTATATTTGTTTCAGTTTTTCTCCCAATGTCTTACTTAGAACAAGAATAAGAAAACTTTTTTGGTAAAGGTCATGAAAAAAAGTCACACACACACACTCATACACACACACACACACACACACACACACACATATATATACATATATTTCATTCATATACATCTGATATATAGATAGATAGATAGATAGATAGATAGATAGATAGATAGATAGATAGATAGATAGAGCCTTGGGAGTTCATGTAACCTCTGTCAGAGATTCTTCTTTGTTAATGTTTACTAAAATGTTTTTAAAGTGAAACAAAATTCCTAGCTCTTTTATACAATCAAATTTCATGGGCTGGATTTGACCTGTAACCCAACTCTGTTCTAGAATCTCTTGGACTCATACAGTATTTTTGTGTTTATACATGATATTGCCTATTGACATTTCACAAGCAAAAGTATTAATTAGAAAGTCAAGGGTCAGGTTAGAGTTAGTTAGACTAGATAAATTAAGCATGATCTCAGAAGCTGGGATAGATGAAGTTGCATGGAATGAATGGAGCATGATGTGAACATGTGGACTAGGTAATCAGAATGAAGGCCACGGAAGGTATTCTACAGGAATCCAGAATCTAATCTATTGCTTATAGTACAGGTACTCTGGAGGGAGCAGAGATATTATGTAAGCACAAAACCACAGGTGTTTCTAACTAGGCTGTGGTGGGCATTCAATCTGCAAAAACATATTGGACCCTCTTGCTCCAGCAACCACTAAGAAGTCAAAAATAAAGATTCCTCTCAGCCTTGGTTCCAGAAGAAGACAGGAGGAGTCATGCTGATCTTTGACCAGAAAGCACAATTTTTACATAAGTATTGTAACATTCAAGCCTTTGTGATTCATTGTTACTACAGCAAAAGTTGACTAATACTTAAAAGCTGAAAAACTCACTTCCTAACTCAGTAAGTCTGTGTCATTAACATCTTGGAATGAAGTAAAGAAAGAATGAGTTAACTATTCATTATTCTATAAGAAGAAGTAACATTAATATAGGCAGGTAGGGTTTTAAATTTTTTATATCAGTTAACTTTAGTTTTCATTAAAGTTGCACCGAGTCACAGAAAGGTTAAGTAATTTTACCCACCTGGCAAGTGGCAGAACTGAGACTTGCATATGAGCGTTTTTGCTTCTGAAGAGCACATGCATGTAAGACTTATGTTCTCCAGATGCCGTAGCAAAATGTGTAAGTTCACAGAAACTCAGATCTTTGGGTACCATTTCTTGTGGCTATTTTTAGACAGGGCAAACTGTTGAACAAATAGAGAATTCATGGCAGATTGAAAAAAAGAAGAGAACCAAGGTACAGAGAGTTGTAGAACTGAGCAGCCTTATGTCAGGAGAAAGAGGATTTCAGATTCCTTTACTCTGGCAGGAAGTGTGCTATGATTTGTCTTTTCTTTTTCTTTCTTTCTTTCTTTCTTTTTTTTTGTAGGGCACCCTGGCATATCTCTGGTTGTATATAATAGGTCCTGGGTTTTTCCTAAGTAAGGTTGAATTTGTCTCTGTTCCTTCCAATCAAATGAGGTTTAACTAAGCCAAGTGCTCTAATAATGATGGAAATACATTTTATGTACTACCAGATGTTGAAATGAAACATGATCACTACAAAATAAATGTTTAAAGAGTAACTTTTATACCAGTTATTCAGGGGAATGAGATAACCCAGGACAGCTACAAACAAGGTAACAAAAAGATGAGAGGATTTTGTTTGAAACTTGAAGTAATGTGATAATTTGGGTCAAGTGAATGCTTGGAGAAAACTCAGAGGTAAGGAAATAAGTAAATATATGGAGATCCAGACAGAATAAGTGATGAAAAAAAGCCACCTGAAAATATCAGCATCTTTAAATGTGTTTTTAGGAAATGTCAAAACTGCCTGAGAGAAATTCATTGTAGCACTTAAGACAATCAATAGTAATTACTTTAAAAGAGCTCCTAGAAAAATAAAAATAAAAAGGAATATATTTTGACAAAGAATATGAATAGGCAATCCATAGGAAAAAAACCTAAAGATTGACAATAAACAATTGAACATATATTCCACTCATGACTAATCAGGGGAACACAAATTATAATATTAAGACACTTTATAAAAAATATTTAAAGCATTAAACAAAATATAATTCTGGTAAAATTACAGACTCAACAGGAGCCTCACACAATATCAATTGAAAAGTAAACAGATAAATTTTTACAAAATAAATTGACAGTATCTATTAATATTTTAAATTTGCACAGCTATGCTTCAGGAATCTAACTTCTAAGCATTTCTGTTGAAAAAAAAGCATGTTCGATATGTACAAATGAATAAGGGTATATTGTGTTTGTGTTTGTGGGTATACATTGTTGTTAAGGATAGATTCTTAGTATATCCCTACAAGGAGATATCATGCAATTGTTTTTGAAAAAAAAATACATGGATACATGTATATTTTCCTAGCCAGGTATTTTGACAAAGAAGAAAATTGCACATCAATTTCATAGCATGATTTCCTTATAGCAAAAAAAAAATGTTTGTAAGAACACATATGCACACATCAACATAGTTTATAACCAGTTAACAGAGGACGTTCACTTCTGTGCACAATGACCATCCAGGGTTTTCATATTGCTGTGAAGTATCTTCAGAATTCATTCCAGATGAAAGAAGTCACTCTAGTTGTTCCAACTGGGAAGGGGTCTAATACAGGGAATGAGGGATGTGAACAAGTGTCAGAACACACACTCAGACCCAGTTAGCTATTGCTAACACAATGACATAACACGATGATCTATTATTTTTCGGGAGTCTATCATTTGGGCTGTGGGTGCTCTGATGGGTTTTCCTAGGTTCCCAGATGCAGCTACATGAAGCTAGAAAGTACGTGTGGCCTAACTTACATGTCTGGCCAACAGTACCAGCAAATGCCTGGGACACCTGAGTCCTCTCCATGTGAGCTCACATCCATGGAAAGTTAGACCAGAAACCCAAACAGTGACAATGCAGGTGACATGGCCTTTTGAGACCTTGTCTCAGACATTTCAAAGCCACAATCAGCTGTATCTTGTTGATTCATGTTACTGGGTCCTCTCAGATTCCAGATTCTACTTACTGACAGGAAGAGAGGCAAAGTCACAGTGAACACAGGTAAACAACCTGGGATGGTGGAAATGCGTGATGCTGTTTGTAATCTCCTTCCCCTACTCAGAACTAAGTATCCACGTCATTATCATCCAGGATGACAAAACTGTGCTTCCTGCAGGCAAAGGCAGGCTCACTCTGGCACTAAACTGCAGAGGCTCAATGTGAGCCTCTTAATCACGGGCTCAATGTGCCCATCATTCTCTCAGCCTTTTCTGAGTAACTACATGGTTGGAATAGTGTAGAGAGAAAATTAAATACAACATGCTTGAAGGAACACAACTCCACTGGATTGTTTTCTGCAGTTGATCAAGAGACCAGTTAGTGTTGAGTTCCTGCCCCCACTCCTCATTCCATGTTCCCTTCCCATTCAGTCTGCAGGAGTTCCTTGAAGTCTCTGGGCCACTGAATTACCCAACTCCACTGGCAACTCTGCTCCATTACATTTGGTGACGTTATGCCAGTTTGGGTCCAGTTTAAGACCACATGGTTATTTAAATATGAGGGGGTTAATATAAGTAATTATTATAGTATAATGAAAGTGATGATAAACCCTAGGATGAGGGAGAGTACACAAGAACGTCATTTCTTAGAAGGGACTCATTGGAGAAGCTATAGTTGTATGCCAGTGCCTGACTGAGCATCTTGATTTCTCAGGACAGTGCTGGTGTGCTATATATATTATTATTATATTATTTATTATATATTGCTATATATATATTATATGCTATATATGTGTGCATTATATATGAACTATATATATAGATATACAAAATCACACCATATACAAAAATGCATATCATTTTTATTTAAGTATTCAATAAATTAAAGAATATGATCCCTACTACCTTTATCTATAGGTGTATTTTCAGTATAAACATATTCTCGGTGTTAACATTTATTTATTGGCTCCTCAAATATAACACATATTCAGCATTATAAAGCTAGTAAACAAAGACTTGGCTCAGAAAGGAGAAATATTTAAGTTAAGTGCTTTACTTATGTATTTTTGTTTTACTTATACTTTGGCTAAGATATTTAAATAATTATTTCATTACTCAAAGAAAGTTAAAACATATATTTAAATCCCAAAATATAAAAGCCTGAAGTGATTACTAGAAGACAATAGACAGTTATAATGAAAAACTCTAAATAATCAAATACACTTAAAATTTTGGATTCAATTGTTATTGTCACACTATGATCTAAATTCTCTCATCATTGTCTTTGTGTAATTCTATTCTTTTTTTTTTAATTATTAATTAATTTATGTATTTTTTTTTCTTTTTTTTATTGGTTGTTCACAACATTACAAAGCTCTTGACATATCATATTTCATACATTAGATTGAAGTGGGTTATGAACTCCCAATTTTACCCCAAATGCAGATTGCAGAATCACGTCGGTTATACATCCATAATTTTACATAATGCCCAATTAGTAATTGTTGTATTCTGCTAACTTTCCTATCCCCTACTATCCCCCCTCCCCTCCCCTCCCCTCCCTTCTTCTCTCTCTACCCCATCTACTGTAATTCATTACTCTCCTTGTTTATTTTCCCATTCCCCTCACAACCTCTTATATGTAATTTTGTATAGCAATGAGGGTCTCCCTTCATTTCCATGCAATTTCCCTTTTCTCTCCCTTTCCCTCCCATCTCATGACTCTGTTAAATGTTAGTCTTTTCTTCCTGCTCTTCCTCCTTGCTCTGTTCATAGTTGCTCTCATTATATCAAAGAAGACATTTGGTATTTGTTTTTTAGGGATTGACTAGCTTCACTAAGCATAATCTGCTCTAGTGCCATCCATTTCCCTGCAAATTCTATGATTTTGTCATTTTTAATTGCTGCATAGTACTCCATTGTGTATAGATGCCACATTTTTTTTATCCATTCATCCATTGAAGGGCATCTGGGTTGGTTCCACAGTCTAGCTATTGTGAATTGTGCTGCTATGAACATCGATATGGCAGCATCCCTGTAGCATGCTCTTTTAAGGTCTTCAGGGAATAGTCCGAGAAGGGCAATAGCAGGGTCAAATGGTGGTTCCATTCCCAGCTTTCCCAGGAATCTCCAAACTGCTTTCCAAATTGGCCGCACCAACTTGCAGTCCCACCAGCAATGTACAAGAGTACCCTTTTCTACACATCCTCGCCAGCACTTGTTGTTGTTTGACTTCATAGTGGCTGCCAACCTTACTGGAGTGAGATGGTATCTTAGGGTGGTTTTGATTTGCATTTCTCTGACTGCTAGAGATGGTGAGCATTTTTTCATGTACTTGTTGATTGATTGTATATCCTCCTCTGAGAAGTGTCTGTTCAGATCCTTGGCCCATTTGTTGATTGGGTTATTTGTTATCTTATTGTCTAATTTTTTGAGTTCTTTGTATACTCTGGATATTAGGGCTCTATCTGAAGTGTGAGGAGTAAAAATTTGTTCCCAGGATGTAGGCTCCCTATTTACCTCTCTTATTGTTTCTCTTGCTGAGAAAAAACTTTTTAGTTTAAGTAAGTCCCATTTGTTGATTCTTGTTATTAACTCTTGTGCTATGGGTGTCCTATTAAGGAATTTGGAGCCCGACCCCACAATATATAGATCAGAGCCAACTTTTTCTTCAATCAGACGCAGAGTCTCTGATTTGATATCAAGCTCCTTGATCCATTTAGAGTTAACTTTTGTGCATGGTGAGAGGAAGGGATTCAGTTTCATTTTTTTGCATATGGATTTCCAGTTTTCCCAACACCATTTGTTGAAGATGCTATCCTTTCTCCATTGCATGCTTTTAGCCCCTTTATCAAATATAAGATAGTTGTAACTTTGTGGATTAGTCTCTGTGTCCTCTATTCTATACCATTGGTCCACTCGCCTGTTTTGGTACCAGTACCATGCTGTTTTTGTCACTATTGCTCTGTAATATAGTTTGAAATCTGGTATTGCTATACCGCCTGATTCACACTTCCTGCTTAAAATTGCTTTTGCTATTCTGGGTCTTTTATTTTTCCATATGAATCTCATGATTGCTTTATCTAATTCTTCAAGAAATGCCATTGGAATTTTGATTGGCATTACATTAAACCTATAGAGAACTCTTGGTAATATCGCCATTTTGATAATGTTAGTTCTGCCTATCCATGAACAGGGTATATTTTTCCATCTTCTAAGATCTTCTTCTACTTCTCTTTTTAGGGTTCTGTAGTTTTCATTGTATAAATCTTTCACCTCTTTTGTTAGGTTGATTCCCAAGTATTTTATTTTTTTGGAGGATATTGTGAATGGAGTGTTTTTCCTCATTTCCGTTTCAGAAGTTTTGTCGCTGATATACAGAAATGCCTTTGATTTATGCGTGTTGATTTTATATCCTGCCACTTTGCTGAATTCATTTATTAGTTCTAGTAGTTTCTTTGTAGACCCTTTTGGGTCTTCTAAGTATAGAATCATGTCATCTGCAAATAGTGATAATTTAAGTTCTTCTTTTCCTATTTTTATGCCTTTAATTTCTTTCGTCTGTCTAATTGCTCTGGCCAGTGTTTCGAGAACTATATTGAATAGAAGTGGTGAGAGAGGGCATCCCTGTCTTGTTCCAGATTTTAGAGGGAATGCCTTCAACTTTTGTCCATTCAGAATGATGCTAGCCTGAGGCTTAGCATAGATAGCTTTTACAATGTCAAGGTACGTTCCTGTTATCCCTAGTTTTTCAAGTGTTTTGAACATAAAGGGATGCTGTACTTTGTCGAATGCTTTCTCTGCGTCTATTGAGATGATCATATGGTTTTTATCTTTAAGTCTATTGATGTGGTGAATAACATTTATTGATTTCCGTATATTGAACCAGCCTTGCATCCCAGGGATGAATCCTACTTGATCATGGTGCACAATTTTTTTGATGTGTTTTTGTATTCGATTCGCCAGAATTTTATTGAGGATTTTTGCATCTAGGTTCATTAGAGATATTGGTCTGTAGTTTTCTTTCTTTGAGATGTCTTTGTCTGGTTTCGGAATCAGGGTGATGTTGGCCTCATAGAATGAATTTGGAAGAGCTCCCTCTTTTTCTATTTCCTGAAATAACTTGAAAAGTATTGGCATTAATTCTTCTTTAAAGGTTTTGTAAAACTCCGCTGTATACCCATCCGGTCCTGGGCTTTTCTTAGTTGGTAGTCTTTTAATGGCTTCTTCAATTTCATCCATTGATATTGGTCTGTTCAAATTGTGTGTATCCTCCTGACTCAGTCTGGGCAAATCATATGACTTAAGAAATTTATCGATGTCTTCACTATCTTCTATTTTATTGGAATATAGGTTTTCAAAATAATTTCTAATTGTCTTCTGTATTTCTGTAGCATCTGTTGTGATATTGCCTTTTTCATCCCGTATGTTAGTAATTTGAGTTCTCTCTCTTCTTCTCTTTGTTAGCATGGCTAAAGGTCTGTCGATCTTATTTATTTTTTCAAAGAACCAACTTTTAGTTTTGTTAATTTTTTCAATAGTTTCTTTTGTTTCAATTTCATTAATTTCCGCTCTGATTTTAATTATTTCTTGCCTTCTGCTACATTTGCTGTTGTTTTGCTCTTCCTTTTCTAGGGCTTTGAGATGAAGTGTGAGCTCATTTATTTGTTGGTTTTTTCTTTTTTTGAGGAATGACCACCAGGCGATGAACTTTCCTCTTAAAACTGCTTTCATTGTGTCCCATAGATTCCGATATGTTGTGTCTGTATTTTCATTTATCTCTAAGAATTTTTTGATTTCCTCCTTTATGTCTTCTGTAACTCATTGATCATTCAGTAACATATTGTTCATTTTCCATGTGATGTAGGATTTTTCATTCCTTCTTTTATCATTGATTTCCAGTTTCATTCCATTGTGATCAGATAAAATGCATGGTATTATCTCCACCCCTTTATATTTACTGAGGGTTGCCCTGTGGCATAATATATGGTCTATTTTTGAGAATGATCCATGTGCTGCTGAGAAAAAAGTATATCCACTCGATGATGGTTGATATATTCTATATATGTCAGTTAAGTCTAGGTTATTGATTGTGGTATTGAGTTCTATAGTTTCCTTATTCAACTTTTGTTTGGAGGATCTGTCCAATGGTGAGAGAGGTGTGTTGAAGTCACCCATAATTATTGTGTTGTGGTCTATTTGATTCTTGAACTTGAGGAGAATTTGTTTTATGAATGTCGCAGCGCCATTATTAGGTGCATAAATATTGATAATTGTTATGTCTTGTTGGTGAATGGTTCCTTTTAACATTATATAATGTCCTTCTTTATCCCTTTTGATTAACTTAGTCTTGAAGTCAATTTTATTCCATATGAGGATGGCCACCCCTGCTTGCTTACGAGGACTGTGTGCGTGGTATATTTTTTCCCATCCTTTCACCTTCAGCCTGTGTATGTCTTTTCCAATCAGATGTGTCTCCTGGAGGCAGCATATTGTTGGATTTGTTTTTTTAATCCATGATATCAGCCTATGTCGCTTTATTGGAGAGTTTAAGCCATTAACATTCAGAGTTACTATTGATATATGGTTTGTACTTCCATCCATGTTTGATTATTTATCCTTTTTTAAAAAAAAAATTTAGTTTGTTTCTCCATGATTATTTTTCCCCTCGCCCTCTGTCTTTACCGAGGCACTTCCCTCTGATGGTTTTGGTTATTGTTTTTCATTTCTTCCTCGTGTAGTGTTTTGCTCAAAATGCTTTGCAATGCTGGTTTTCTGGCTGCAAATTCTTTTAACTTTTGTTTATCATGAAAGATTTTTATTTCGTTGTCATACCTGAAGCTTAATTTTGCTGGATACAGAATTCTTGGTTGGCATCCATTGTCTTTCAGTGTTTGAAATACATTGTTCCATGACCTTCTTGCTTTCAGTGTCTGTGATGAAAAATCCGTTGTTAACCTTATTGGTTTACCCCTGAATGTAATCTGTCTCCTTTCTCTTGTAGCTTTTAATATTTTCTCTTTGTTCTGTATATTGGATATCTTCATAACAATGTGTCTTGGCGTTGGTCTACTGTGATTTTGTGTGCTCGGTGTCCTGTATGCATCTTCAATTTGTATATCTGTTTCCTTTTTTATTTCTGGAAAGTTTTCTGTAATTATTTCATTCAGCAGGTTACTCATTCCCTTGGTTTGAATCTCTGTACCTTCTTCTATCCTGATGACTCGTAAGTTTGGCTTTTTTATGTTATCCCATAACTCTTGGATGTTTTTCTCGTGATTTTTTACCAGCCTTTCTGAGTTGGCTAGACTCTTTTCAAGATGAAATAATTTGTCTTCATTATCTGACGTTCTGGCTTCTACTTGCTCCACTCTGTTAGTGATACTCTCAATTGAGTTTTTAATTTGGTTTATAGTTTCCTTCATTTCTAAGATTATGGTTTGATTCTTTTTTATAATCTCTATCTCCTGATAAAGGTGCTTAACTTCTTCTTTTATCTGTTTGTGTAATACATTCTCAATGTGTTCTTTCACTGCTTGAATTTGCTGTCTCGTATCCTCTTTAAGGTTCCATTCCATCTGTCTAAGGTGTTCCTTGAGTTCTTTATATGACCATTTTTCTGATGACTCTAAGTCCTCCTGAATATTTAGGCTGTCCTGCATTGTTTGTACTCCTTTTCTTCCTTGCTTTTTGAAGCTGCTCATGTTACTTCTTGTTCTGTTTGACTGCTGAGTTACTGTTTACTCCTATAAATTTATTTGATGCTTGGGAGGAAAGGTATTAGAAGGGAAGGGAAAAAGTCACTAAAGAGAATGAGAGTAAGCCGGTAGAATTCAAGGAAGGGGGGATAAGATAATTGAAAATAAATGAAAAGACAAAAGAAGAAAAAAAGTAGGAAATAAAAAAAGAAAAAAAATTTTTTTTAAATAATAAAAAAAAATAAAAATTGGAAGAAAAAAAATTTTTTTAAAAATTGTAAAAAAAAAAATTAAAAAAACAAGAAAGAAAAATGAAAATGAAAGAAAACCCCAAATCAAAATTAAACAACAACAACAACAACAACAAAAAACAACAACAACAACAAAAAACTAATAAATGCAGTCTTAGAGTTTGATTAACTTCTCTTCCAGTAGGTGGCGCTGTGACCACCAGGCCAAGTTTCTCCTATCAATACGCGGAAACCAATCACTGTGCAGCAGCTCCTCCTCCCAGACTGGGCGAGTCTCCAATCCTGGGTGCCTAGGGCGTCCTCTTGTGTCTAGTCACTTCCCCACTTTTCCTCTAGCCAGGCCCCTCTCACGGGTGCTGCTCACCACAATACTGGGTACACGCCAGGTCTGCTGCTCCTGGAAGCCCTGTTGTCATGAATGACTGGACACACTCTTCCAGTTTGCCATTCCCTCAGACCCTAAGTTTGTAGAGCTTGGGGCTGAGAATCCTCAGCGAATTTTACTGCCCCTCTGGTAGCCACACCCCCGGTAGCTGGTGCAAGAGACCTCAGCTGTCAGCACTGGTGGGAGCGGTAGTCCCGTGCCGCGGGTCCCCCACCATCTCTAATTCCCTCGGTCTGGCTACCGTGCTCACGGGAGAGCTGGGAGGGGCCCTTACAGGAGAGCTGAGATTGGCCCTTAAGGTTTCCCCGATGTGTGGAGAGAAAAGGCTAGGGAATTACACACCTGTAGCCGCAGGTTTCAATGAATTTATCTCCTCCGCCGCAGTCTGATGACGTCAGTTGTCTGCCATGGTGGTATCTCTTGCAAATGGCAACAGTTCGTTTCCCTTTGCCGGGTGACCAATGCAACAGGTGAGTCCTTACTGTCTCTCCCAAGCCCCGTTTCAAACCTGTGGCCACTACCTATGAAGGCTCGGTTGGCATTTACCTCCGTGGGATCAGAAGGGCTGACGGGTTGTTTCAGCCGGGTGGATTAGTGCTGAGTCACAGCTGTTTGTCTGCGGGAAGCAGGCGAACGGGAGCTTGAATTCAGCCGATCCAGGTTCAGTGTGTGTTCTGAGAGGCCCAAACAGCTCGCCCCAGATCCACGTCAGTTCAGCATTGCCTAGTGATCCTGAGCAAACAGAATTAGGCTGTTTACGACTCCCTATGCCTGCACAGCTGAAGAGGTCAGAGACTTGATCTCTCCGCGCCCGCCGCCATGTTGGAATCCCCCTAATTCTATTCTTAAGAATGTTTGCTTTCGTCTGTTATGTCTGCTGTTTGCATTATATACTTTTATTACACAATGAATGGTACAAAAATAATATTTTGCAAGAAAATATTTTAAAATCTTAATTTTAAAACAATGAATAATGCTTTTTAAGGAGATAATAAGATGTTAAGTCAATTGATAAAATCTTGAAAATGTCCATTAGCTGACTCATTTTGAGGTCATTCCTGAGAAAAAATATGTTATCTTTCTCTCACATTATATTATCAAATGTATATAATAAGAGTTGATATGACAGATCTCCAAATTTTATATTGATAAAAACTGAAAATATTAATAATATAATTTATGTCATTGCCAGCAGGAACAATAAAATTTCCTTAGAGAAAATAAAATGGCATAACATTTTACTTAGACTATCAGGGTAGAAATATGTGTAATAATTTTTCAATGAATGAAGCACTGGAGAATTCAAATCTCCCTTGAAAATATCAAAGTTCTTAAACCATTATTCACAGTTGGTGAAGAAAATGTGATATCGGCATCAGTGCTGAATTTAGGAATAATACGTACCTAATGGGTTCTGTGGTTTAGGAAATATAATGGTGTTATTTTATGCTTCATCACTTCATGTTTAAAAATATTCTCTCTTGAAGTCTAGCCTGAGTATCAAATAGAATCTGATTTTCATCAGTTTAATGTAAATGAAAAAAGAATGCATGATTTAAAGGAGATATGAAATTATATTTCCAGTCTCTGTTCTACAAAAAGATTTCTAATGACAAAGGAATGAGGAACATGACATTTGCAAAATAATGTAGCTCATCTTCCAACTCCACACAGCCAGTACTCTGAGGGGGTTATTTTTGTCAATCATGAGGAAGCTCTTTAATTCACATTCTTTTTTCTGTTTTGTCTCATTTTTAACATTTAATTTTTAGGAAATGTTAATTTTTCTACACAATTCATTAAGTAAATAAAATGATGAACTTATTTTAAAACTTGCTCCTTGCTTTTCTTGCTATTGTTGATTTGCTTATTTATTCTCAGCTATGACTCTCAGCCTCTTTCTCTCCCACCTGGTACCTTGAAGGGCCACATACTCCCATTTATTCCTACATAAATCTTAGTAATGGAGTTGATGCCCCAGCAAAATAGCTAATTATAAAGACTTTTTCTTACAAACCATCTTTTGAAGAATGCATCCTGACACATTATGGGGCAACTCTTTTATGCAATGAGGGAATATTTAAATTATTGTATTCAGCCCTATAGAAGGAGTAGTATGCGTAGTATGCTTCAGATTTTCACCTTGGTCTCCATGCTTATTCTCCTTGATCATAAGTCTATCAGTCAACAAAATTTCATTGTCACCAACCTGTATCTCTGGTTCCTGGCAATGGCATCTTCCAACATTGCCACCAATTTGAGCATGAGGCCTCCCTCATCTCAGCCAGCATCTTCCCGACACTGTTGAAGGTTACTTCAGGATTCTTTTTATTGAGTTGAAACAATTATCTGAAATATTTGGAAGCATGTGCCCTGACAATAGAAGGTCATTCTAAATCTCTAAGTGGAAGAATGACATACACCATGCACCAAGTGGAGGGTGCTATGGTGCTGTCAAAGGATCAGTAACTTCAATAACAATCAACCTCTGCTTGAAACACAGGCTGCAGACAGATCTTATTCATTTATTTTCATATTATTTTTGATTTTAATATGGGAATTATATGAGGACAAAATGAAAATTTTTGCCTTTAGAATTCTGAGACACCCTGTAATTTGGCAAAAATTTTCTCACTTTCCCAACTATAAAATTAACAAAAAATACAAGGTAGACATAAGCTACTGCTAACTTATATTGGGATTATTATAATTAAAATTATAATGGAAATTCAAAGCATTTTGGAGTTGTAGATTCTTCTTTGAGCAAAATAATCTATATAAAGAAGAAATTATACTAATGGTGATACCTACATGTGTTTTCAAAATAACTTTTCATTTACAAAACTATTAATAATACTCATGTACAGCTAAGATTTGCAAGTGCTTATCTAATTTCAACTTTTTTGAAAAAGGGAGACTACCATGTGTATACGATTTTTAACTTAATTATCTTATAATTAAGTTTTCATATATTAAATACAAATTAGAAAGAAAATTTTATTATATTCAAGTTTATCTTCCCAACATTTTCTCTTTGTATTATCACACCTGGTGATTGCACTCCTTAACTGCAGTGTTTCTTTAATTGCTCAATCCAAAATCATTAGGAGACTCACAATGTGAGGCAGAAACATGAAGACAAATGCCTCCAACATGCCATTTCCTATCAGCAGAGATCAGCAGGATAATTTCAAGTGCAATTTGATAAAACTCCAAACATGTAGTAAATGTCTTTAAATTTATTTTCCTATAAGATGATGTGATAAAAAGTTATTTATAATGTTGGGAGAATTGAATGGATCTTATGTTCTGTGTGTCTGGGAATCTCCCTGGAATGTAGGGGGCTGGCAGCTGGTGAACCTCAACTGCTGGCTGGGAGTCCCACAAAGTAACTCAGGGAGCTCCACTCAGACAGTTCTCAATGTAGATGGGAAGGTCCTAAGCTGCTTTATCCTAAGCCTAGTGCTTTGGGAGTGGCTGACATGATCCTTGCCATAAAGATTGCACATTCCTCTTGGAGGCAAGCCTTCTCCTTATTTGAGAACATACTTACTGAAGAGGAGTCTGCCTTAAAGGTTTTCTTGGACAACACTGAATAGGTATCAGTGTGCTGTTTGCTAGGGCGAATATTGTTTACATATGCATTAGACAAACCATTTAGAAAACAACTAAGTGCTGATGATTACAATGTGTGCATTACATTAAAACTGTTAATTTGCAGCAGTAATAATTTAGAATGTTAATTATAATCCTGAAAAGCAGATTTAGAAGTGTAGCTGGCACAACTAATGTTAATTTGTCCTTTAACGTTTATTGAAAGCAATATATCCAATATAATTACAGTGCATGTCAACTAGCCTACTATTTTATTTTTTAAATGTATGATCCCTTAATTGGCTTGATTAAGATGACTTACCATCTGTTAAGAATTTTGTTGTGTCATTTTCCTGGGTTTCACATGACTTATCAACAATGGGAGATTGCCTACAGCACTTTCCATTGATTTTGTGATCATTTTCCTGATGCTTATCCATTAAATTTTTCAGTGTTGTTCCTCATCATTTCCTCCCTGATTATGACATCAAAGGTCATGGTACATCTCCCTCCCTACCCACTGAAAATGATGTGAGGAATAGAGAGGTCCTTCCTACCAGACATGGAAACAATGTTAGAGAAGCCTAAGATTCTTTCAGTTGAAACTAGTACAATATTCCAAGAACTATAACTTCTGAAACAAGAGGGCTGTTTCCAGCCATATTTGTTTTATGAAAATCATGTTCTACTCCTCCATTACTGCTTCACCTTAGAGCTACCTCTTAATGCAATATATACTCAACTGTATGAGACTAAAATTTTGCTTTTCTTTTCTTTGGTCCTGGAGATTGATCCCAAGTCTCAAGCTTGCTAAGCACCAGCCTTACCACTGAGTTTCCAAGACTGAATTCTTAATGCTTTCTTGAGGTTTCCATAGAACCTATAAAAATAACTAAAAAATTGTGGATTTAATTAAGAATAAGGTCTCATTAAAACATAAAAATGTCTTTTGTACCACTTGATGAACCTTTTATTCTAATTTTTACTTATTAAATTTTTATAATCACTGACAAGAATAAAAACATAGTCTCCCTTTTCTATAAGTGAAAATATAAACACATCCTAGCAAATTTAAAACAGTGAGGTTCAGAGAGTGCCAAATGCTTTCATTTAAAAATGTGCTTTTCAGGCTGTGGCTGTAGTTCAGTGATGAGTGTTTGCCTAGCATGTGGGAGGCACTGGGTTCTATTCTCAGCACCATATAAAAATAAATAATAAAAAATAAAAGGTATAATAAATGCGTTTTCCAATTTTATTTGCTTTTATGTACAAAGATTTTTAATTGGAAGTCATTTTCCATCATACTTTTCAGGGTCAAATAACAATTTACATAGCTACTCCTCCTACCTTCACTCTCAAAATTATCCCAGATAATAACACAGCTTTGAGTTTGTATTGTAACTAGAACACATTAGATAATTTGTGAATGTTGTAATTTTTTTGTAGTCAATCTTTGTTGGTCAAGAGGGTCATGTAAGATTGGACAATCTGTGAAGAAATATTTAAAACTAATGGTTTTGTGTGGAGCTTCTTAAAATGATCTGATATTTAGAGAAAACATGTCTTACGATTACATCCTAAGTGTTTTTTTTAAGACACAGTTCCAGGTAAATTAGCCTTATTTTGTAAAATGTAATGGGAATGTTTTCAGAGAACAGAGCTTTGTTCAAAGATGCTAGTAATTTTCAGATGAGTGGTCATTCAATTTGCCTTTTTAAAAATGTCTCCGAGGAAATTTTGCTTTAGAGACTTCTTAGAAATAACAAGGGGAAATAACGTGGAGACTCATGTTCAAAGCATGGGTGGGATATACTGAAATGGCCGGACTCTCCTTCAGTAGCTCTAAAACACCAGGATCCCATCTAAATAGTGCCAATCTTATTTAGAATTATGCAGAAATAAGTGAAGTATGTATGCAGAAGATTTTACCAGGTGCTGCTACTAGTTTATAGAAAGAAGAGAGCCTAGAGTTCTTATTTTAACTTAGGAACAGATGATTTTCCTGGTGTATTAAATACAGATGATTTGCCATTGAGCAATACTGATTTGACCAAACACACAATGCACATATCTACACACTGAAACATGTTTTTTATTTTGTACTAGTCAGCATTATATCAAAATAAGAGTGGCATTATATGTTGTATGGGTAATACTATGGTATTACTATAGAGGAGACATAATATTGGATGATCCATGAATATTATTTTCAGTGATGGCAAAAATATTTGAAAATAATTGTCATTAGCCCCATTTTAGAAGTCAAGAAACTTAGATTTGAAGAGATTATGGAGCTTAACTGTATCAAAGCATAGGAAATCATGACTGCTTAGTTATTACAGATTTTGTCCAGTCCTATAGTTTATGGAACCATGTTAAATATATACATAGTATTAATTTTAAGCTTCTCATGGCAAAATTTTCTAAGCTAAACTATAATCAATTTTGAACACTCTTATGAATATACAATATGATAAAATAGTGTTCTTAGGAGCAAAAATAATTTTTATCATTATTCTGAGACAAAAATATATCGTTGTTATATTCAAAATACTTCTGCATGGTCCAATGCTATTATAAAACAAATGAACAAGCACACACACAAATACACAAACTAAGAATAAGGATACTTAATACTTCTTTTGAAACACAATTAGGCACAACTTTAAAATGCGCATGCAGGGAAATTTGGTGCTTATGATTGCAAATTGAAAATTATGCTCTCGATCAAGGGCACTCATGCATACAAGCTCATGTATACATACAATATATGGACCCAGATCTCATACTGCCAAATCAAAAGTATTATAGACTATTCTAAATTCACTAAAGCATGTTTGAATCCTTCTGCTAATATTAGTATAGAAAATGATCCTCTGTATATGTTCATTAGGGGACAGTGTGGGTGATAATTAGATGCTTTGACCTTTAAACAAACAAGACTATTGGAAGTTACACCACCTCTCTCATGAAAGTAACATTCAAAGTTCACATGTTAAATAGAAGCAAGTTTCCAGAGCAGACCAACTCCTTGTAAATTTTCTAGGGAGGCACTTTAAAGAAAAAAATATGTTTGGCACAGGAACTTGCATTTAACTAAAAGCATCTTTTAAAAATGGGCATTAACATATTAGCAGAGAATGCTTCATTCCCGGTCTTACACTCTCAGGCACTTAATGCCACAGCCCTACAAATCACATTATCATCACTTTCCCTACCTTCATCACATGTCAGAGCAACAGCTGCCCCAGTAACTCTGAGTGTGCCTGAGGCTAAAGGAGACATCTGTTTGCTGACAGCCTCAGATCAAATGACAAATGGGAGACAGAGACGTCAGTGTTTGGCAAGGTCAGAGGCCTTACCTGTTTGTTAGTTTCTGTTGTAGACACAGAGTTTCTCTTTATTTGATGACAGACAGGAAAATGATGAGCATAATAGTAGTTAATGATGATACTAATTCTTCTTCAATTAACATTAAGCGTGGTATGGAAAGGAAAATTATTCTTTTGTGATGGACAGGTGTTTGCTGACACATATTTCTTTCCTTTTGTGTTGACTTTTGTTATGGTCTAAAAATAATCATGGGGAAGGGGAAAAGTAATCACAGATGTTTCTTTCAGTCTGATCAAAATAGAATTGAGGATTCCAGGTTTCATTTATTTTTGAGCAATAACTGAGTGTTTTCTAACTTTAAAACTATTATTTAAAATATTAGTCTACTTATTTCAAACTAGGAAAAAGATAATTTTGCAGCTTATTGTTACTAAATATGAATGATGGTAATGATGATGATGATGATGATGATCATGATGATTTTGCAATAATGGGTATTGAACCCAGGTTCTCATGCATGCTAGGCAAATATTTTACCACTGATCTACATCCTCTACTCTCAAAATGATTTTTTTTAGTGGGTATAGTAAATGCAAACATCAATCACTGTTTTTATATTGTTCATTTTAACCTGTGTTTTAAGTTTGGACAAGAATTTGATTTCTCTATGAAATCAAGTTGAAGAATATTGTTTTCTCCGAGAATGGTAAAGGCAGATCCTATGTAAGGAAAAGTTCCCAGTGCTCACAGAAAGATGCTGGAAGTCTTTCTGCATGGTTTTTAATTCTGTTGGGTTTTATCATCCAGCTTGAGATACAGCCTTTACTCAGGAAGTCTTGATGATAGAGAACACTTACAGTTTTTTTTTCCCATAGAGATGTGCTTTATCTTTTACCATCCCTATGTTATTGTTGTGACATTTCTTGGTTATTTTATGCTCTGTTTTCACTTGGTTCTGTGTTGCTCTTCCATTGTTAATTTTGCTGGAGTCTAACATAGTCAATATTATTCAATGATTTACTGGCATTATATTAAACCATGATTAATTTTGAAATCTACAGTTTGTAATGAGTTTGTTTATGCTCATGAACTTGTCAGTTAGATGTACTTGTAAATTTAGTATTTTACTTTCCTGTCAGATCTCTACGTTTATCTGTTTATCCAATCCATTAAATCACTAATATCTGGGAAAATGCCTAAAGCAAACAACTTTTGTCTTCATTTCCGGCTCTTCTTTTATGAACAAGTTTTGTTTAAGTATTTCTCACTTTTTATTCCCTTGGCTATTTTCAAATTTGTTTTGCTTTGTGTCTTATTCAATACAGAATAAATAGCCCTTGTATTCTACAACCTTCTCTTCTCTGTAATAAGACAATATTAAATTTCAGACTTTAGTTCAAAATCAATCTGATCTAAAATCTGGGGTAGGTCCCTCCTTTAAGGGCAGTGAACCATCTGGGAGCAGAAATCTGCATGAGGCCTGAGCTCATCCTCCGGAATCATCCACAAGCTGATTGAAGCTGAATGAAGAGTGAATGTTTGGGCAATATCCATACATCCTGTCAGAGTGTAACAGAAAGTAAATGGAAGCTAGTGGTTGAAGCATTTCACTTTGGAAGATTTTTAAAAGAATCTAATATTGAAGAATAAACTTTCTTTATTTATGATAGCTTAACTCATTGTCTTCCATTTTGTGTTTTGTTTATAAATTTTTATTAAAATACTTTTAGTGCTATTGTCTTTTTTCTCTCATAGATGCCTTATCTAGATGCACTCTTTCAACTTTCTGAAATGAAATGTGAAGTGCAAGACGAGATGTAAAAGTCCATAGGTTTACCTACTCACAGTATAGGAGGTTCTTTACTTCTATTGATTTGGACATGACTCTTATTATTAATATCACCTACAATCTACTGGTTTATTCTAGAAGTCTCATTAAGTTATTTTTAATTTCTTAACTCAATTAACTAAGACTTTTTTCACATGAAATGCCTATTATGTTCTTGTGAATTTGTTTGAATTAAATTTCAGAATTTAGCATTATCCTTAATATACTTCAACTTGAAGTATGTTACTGAATAATTCAATAAGCAATGAGACAAAAACACCTAGTTATAAACTTATTATTTTATGTTTCATTAAAAAAAACATATTATTTAGAAGTGGAATTTAATTATATGTAGATATGAACTATATCCCAGACAAGTAGATAACATTCTCACCAAAATACCCATATATTTAATGAATTCCCAATTAAAACTCTAATTTAAGTTTCTGTTAAGTCTTTCAAATGCTTCTGGAAAAGTTGAAAAAATAAAAAGAAACACAAAGAGAATTTTCACTCTTACATAGAGGAACTACCAAAAAATTACTGTACTTCATACCTTATAGATGTCACTCTGGGACATAAAATTCAGGATGAATAGAGATATATATTTCACAAATAGTTTATGCTTTATCCTAAGGATACATTTTTAATCTGTGTGATAATATTTTGCCCAGTGACAGTGATGGCATGATAGAGAACTCTTTTGAAAGATATGAAAATTGATCCTGTCCATGTCAACTAGAAGCAGCAAGGCACAGAAGACTTACTCCCCAGGTTCTCTATGAGGATTTCCAACTGCTGCTGGGAGCACTGAGTCATTCCTCCACGTGAATCAACTGTGTGAAACATGAATTCGTTGACTTTTATCTGGACCAAAAAAAAAAAAAGTGCTAGAAAAGACAAATTCATATTCAAAGTGAGGTGGTTTAACAGGCTTATCTTAGTAAGTGTTCAACTCCTCAGATGAACAGTCAAATCACAGAACACTGAATAACACTATTGGGACACTAGAACTAACTGACACAAACAGATTACGTTTCTCTACTCGGAACTGTGCAGATTTCAAGCTCATATGCATTATTTTAAAAATAATGTCTACATGCAGTCACTCAGGAAAATCTTACCCTAGCAGTGAAGACCAGAGGACAGAACTGGCTTTTCTGGAGTCATGGATCAAAATCTTGTCCCACTTTGCAGCGGGGCTGTGGCATCTTTAAACATATCTCTATTGATGATTATTTGCTTATGAGAAATTTTGATCCTAACTCAATTTACAATGAGAATGATATTTATAATGAGAATTGTACTTACAATGAGAATTTTATTCTTTGTCAATTTTTAATGAGAATACATTACCATGCATTAATCAAGATCAAATGAGAAAAATTAAAATAATTCATTGAATTTATAATTTGTAAATACAAATAGGAATGATAGAGAAAAAAATGAAGTCTTTATTTGAAGCAAACTTCACACTCTTTAAGGCAATAATGCTGGTCAATATTAACAGTCTTTATCAGCTAATTGTCTCTTCCTAAGGAATTTTTATTTAAGTTAGAAAGGGAAATTTTATTTTTCAGAATCATGATGAAAAATGAGCATAATCATACAAAATTGAAAATGGAAACTACTGACAATTTCTTATACTTATTTAAAAACTGACTCAAAGCAAAAAAAATGAATGCTGGTATTATAATATTGTTGAAAGTTTCAAATAAATTACTGTGTTTTGACCTTTAATGAATATTTTCTGAGTAGGAATTACATTAGCCAAAATAGCATATGGCACATTTCTACTTATTTGGGAAGGTGTTTATTCATTGAGTTACCATAGATATTTATATAAAAAACACAAATGTGTGATATTTAGGACAAATCAAGGGGGTTGTTTTCAATCCTTTCTCTTTTATTTACTCATGACCCAAACTCTGTTTAATAGCAGCCAATATTCAATCCTTTTTCATTTCCTGTTCTACATTGTTAGATTGGAATTGACAAGATCGGTATTTGACCTCATATTTTGACCTGAAAACAAGGTCCTAATATGCAATAAAAAATTTGAAATAAAAAATCACTATTGCTTAGAATATATATATATATATATATATACACACACACACACACACACACACACACACACACACACACACTCACATACACACACATAATTTCACATGAAGAGTTTTATGTATCTCTGTCAATATGTTCTATAGTAACTTTAATCAAACAAGGAAAGTCTTCTTGAATTCTAGTTCCAAACGACATCTGGCCTTTGCCAATTGCATTTGCAGTGGTAGAAATCTTTAATACAGGTTACCAGCACTCCTCATATTGGAGAGTAAAGAAAACTCAACATTATACTCATAGATTAATTTCTACTAACTATAATGCTTGTAAGGGTGGATTTTAAAAAAAAGTACCAGCAACACATCCTATTCATAAATCATAATATTATATCATAAAATAATATAAGAAAATTGTTCATACAGTTCCTGTCCTTATCTTCCTATTCAGCAAAATAAAATTTTCTGGGATCTAGGGAAAAATGGAATTATTACAAAAATTTAGTCATTGGTCCATTGTGGCTGGTGTTTACTTTAGGATGATTTTCAAAACTAACCTCACAACTGGTTTATCACTAGCACAAAAACATAACCATCAGTATTTATGTAACTTTGAAGTTGCAATAAATAAGGAGGGAGAGAATTCCTCAGATAGCAAGTGCATAGAAATATTTTTAATAAGGTTTCAAGAAGGTATTTTTAGAATAAACAAATAGCATTGAAAAATAAAAGTAGCAAATTTCATACTAAATAAAGGATTACAAGTGAAAGACAAAGTTGAGAAAATAATATAGAAAATGTAACAAAGAGACAGAAGAGATGAAATAAGAAAGAAATCATTAGATCATCGAAGAAAAAGTGCAGTAGACCTCAAACTCTAATTGTAGAGTTTCACAAAATGAAGAGAGAAAATTGAGGTAAAGAAATCATCAAACCAATAAGTCTAGGAAATTCCCCCAATTTGAAAGACACAATTTTCTTGACAGGGTCACGTAGTCCCCAGTCAGTGAACAAAAGCAGATCTACATCAGGGAACATTTGTCCAAATTTGGTTCACAGAGAACAAAGATAACCTTCCAGCCTCGGAGGGAAAGCATTAGCGTAAGTATCAATGTCTCAAAATCAATACTGGACACTGGAGGGGAGTGAAGCCCTCCCTTCAAAGTGAAAGTATTCCTGAAGAACAGGAACTTCCCTAAGGAATTCTGCACTCCGTCAGCTCAACAGGAGCCTAGGATGAAGGCAACTCCATATAGTTCCTCAAAACATCACCATTGTTCCTTTCATGGTTTCCATCAGAGAAAGGAGTGAAGGAAGACATGACATCAATTTGAAAATAATTTACAACAAGAGAGAGAAGAAAATTCCCATGTGTCTGAAATGTGCCCAGAAAACTAGGGGTTAATTATTTTAAAGTGCATAAAAATAAAATCAATTTAAATACTAGACCACTGTCAACTCCAGGGAAATCAAAGTGGTCCCATGCCGTCAGAATCCTACTGAACTCCCCTGAAATGATGATTGTATGTAGTCATCATGGAAACACCGAGTGGTGAGGGGCCAAGGTGAGGAGAACTGGTTTGTGCAATGGATGAGGGTAATTGGTCGATTCACACTGTGGATAGGAATGTGGGATAAAGCCAAATTCTCAACTTTTGGAAATTAGATCAAGGGTCACACCCAAACTGGACAACACAAGGACTGGAGTAATGTCATGGATGTCAAGAGATGGAGGAGTTAAATTCTTGTCAAAGCATTAGAAAACTAACAAAAGTGATTTCTGCTACAGGATGTGAGAAGAAAAGACAGAAAACTCTCCTTTCCATGATAATGCAAACAATTTGACTTTTAAAGCAATGTGCATATATGCCTGTTTTTTTTTAAAAAAAGTAAAACTTTAAAACAAAATTAAGAGAAGCTAATAGCAGACTTGAGAAAAATTTCACAAAATACTCAAGGATGTGAATTTATAGAAGATGTTCTTTTCCTACATGGTGTAAAGATCAAATAAGAGAATGAGAATCAAAATCTTCTCAATAACACCTAAAATTAAAATAAAACAGTCTAGCTGTATGTGGCAGCACATGCTTCTGATCCCAGCAATGGGGAGGCTGAGAGGAGAATCACAAATTCAAGCCCAGCCTGGGCTGTTACTAAATAAAAATAAAATTGGGTTGGGGATGCAGCTCAGGGGTAGGGCAGTGCACCCCTGGGTTCAATGCCCGTTGTCAAACAAACAAACAGAACAATAGCAATCTAGATTTTAAAACATTCTTTAAGGAGTATGTCTGAAATTTATTAAAAACCCTCCTTTCAAATTACTGTATATAACCCTATAAACTTAATATAGAAAAATGGGAAGAAATTGAAAATGCAGTGTGTTGTTCTTAATCCTAAATGTGATGTACCTTGATCACAGTTGGCACCCATAACTTTCATTCCTACAAAGAAACCATACATTCCTCACACAAAGACAAAACTAGGGAGAATGCCCAACATTTTAACAGTAGCCAACGGAAAATTTTTAAAAAATGACATTTTTTTTGTTCAACTAGTATTATTTTGTATTTTATCAGCTCAATAATTTTTTAATGTGTGATATTACAAATCATAAGGAAATTGTTATTTCTATTACAGTAATTTGCTCAAAGATGCTTTTTTTAATTCATTGGGCTAATGCCAACTCTACATTTAGGATAAGCTCTAAAACACTTTATATGTTTTCTTTCATAAATTAAAAATATACCTCAGCTTTAAAGGAATATCTTGATTTAACGAACAAGGGGAAGCCAGAGTCCATCTTTAATGCATGCTGGTGCGGAAGACTGCTGTTAGGTTTCACCTAAAGGGAGAATTTAAAACGCGGTTGTCATCAACACACCATTGCATTAGCCTGCTTCACCATTTCTATTGATTTGAAAAATTTGTTTATTTTTTCATTGGGTTCCCCAACAGGGAGTGTATGTGAATATTCATAATCTTTACAGTCAATGGCCATAAAAATAATGACATTCCTTTGTCTGAGGTGGAAGTATAAACTGTTTACTGATTTGTTGTTTCTTACCTCTGCCTTCAATTCTTAATACTTGGATTGCTTGATCCATTTGAAATTACCTTCCTTAGATGCGATTTCTATTACCCAGCATAATGCAGCCATCACGAAATGTCATTTCAGATGATAAAGTCATGAGTAGGTTACTGAAATAAATATACATGCACTTATGAGGAACATAAATAATGGATTTCCAATGCAAATTTGAAAACTAGCAGTGGAATCCTTCAGACATTTTTTATTTGTAGCCTCTTTTTTTTTTCCCCATTGTGTTCTAGAAGATAAATACATCAGAAAATGTTTGGCACTGTTGCAGATTTCAGCCTTAAAAATCCCATCTAAGTCTAGGCATTGTAACTTCAAACAAATCACATGTACTGACATTTCTTAATTTTTTCACATACTTTTTGCTGTTTTCCCCCTGTCTGGCAATTTGATTTGATTCCTTTTGACTGGTGTCTGTTACTCAGTATAGCGCAGCCATTGCATTGAGGACTGAATGTGGTACCCAGTGGTCAACTGGATGCAGTGTGTGGCCCCCCAGCAGCTCACAGGGACCTGATGAATGAAAACAAAACTGTAATTGGAAAAAGTCTAGGTTAAATGTGGTGGGATTTGCAAAATACCACGAGAAAGCAGTAGAATGAGAGCTGGTCATACCAGAGTACCTGGTTCACCTTATAGAATTTGGTAGCGGCTGGAGTTTCTTTCAAAGTTGCAACATTTTATAAAAATTTGGGTTGGTGATGCTAGGTGCTCAAGGAGATGGGGCATTAATAACCTGGCATGGAGATTGGTGTTTTGTGGTTTTTTTTTTTATGAATTATAAGAAAATAGTGTGTTCAATGCAGTGGCCACTAGCCATTAGTGGCCACTGGGGATTTGAAATGAAACTTAGGTGACAAGCTATTTTGTATATCGTAAGAAAATTAAAAGTACACATTTCTGAACTCTGGCTCTGCTACTTGAAAGCACTGTGGACTTTGTGAGTCATTTAACCTTTATAAACTTGACCTTTTCTTTTGTAGAATAGGGGTAATTGTTCAAATTACCAAACTTCTTCACATGTTTTAAATGGTATGTGAAAGATTAACAGATACCTTACATGAAGTGTCAAACTTTAGCGAGGTGCCCATGGGATGTGTTCAACAAAGGGAAGTTAGCACTGTGACCACTTCATAGGTAAGGACAGTCTCAAGTTCAGTGGCCTGCCCAAGTCCAATGCTAGTGAGCCTCGGGCAAGGGAGCTCTAAGGGCAGCCGTCCTTGGACTTCACCTGTATCCTGAGCTGGTCACTTCCTGAATTCTCTTACTGTGCTGGGTAATGCCAGCAGCAGTGTCCTCATGTCTTCCCACACTTTGGTCTGCCTTTCAGGATTTGTCTGATGCACCACTGTGGCTGGATGCCCCAGTGCGAGCTGACCACAACAGGGTGCGGAAGAGGGGCAGCATAGCTCTAGAGGGAATTCCTTCATATGAGACTTATGGACCTCTCTACTCTGAACTCCTCTCCACAAAGGAGGGGACACTGATGCTGAGCATGGGGCATGATGGTTCCATGCTTCCTACAGTAAACCAAGTACAACACACATTGCTAAGGACAGCGAGTAGAAACACGTGGAAGTTCTCATGCAATAGACTGAACTCTCCCCTGTCCCCCAACTCAGGAAAGCACAGGTGTTCAGAACTGTTGCTTCTCTTCAGATCCCTTGTTAAATGAGCCTCAATAAAACATAAAAAACTTTGTGTGTGTATAAGAAAATGAAAAAAGGTATCTTTTATTTTTCTATTAAAATTTAACATTTTTAAAAATTTACTGTGTCATCACTGCATGGTGGCCAGTGAGGGAAGGTCTGTGTGTATAAACTACTTGTTCAACTTTTACCTTTTCAATCTCTCTCTCTCTCTCTCTCTCTCTCTCTCTCTTCTATAATGTTGTCTTGTACTGCTATGTGTCTTAAGTGGAATGTAATCTGCTAACCAAACCAGTATCTTGCCTGACTCATTCTAGACACTTTCAGTTTATCAGTTTGGTACAGTTTGGAGAAAGCACATTTCCTCAAATCAAATATGGATATCTCAAACCATTCTTACTCAATACATAGTATATTCTTTCCTTTTCGAGTGTTTGGCTTCTTCGATATTAACCTCTCAGTAGCTATAATCCAGAGGACACCTAAACTTGTGAAATCGTATAAATATTAAAAGGAAGTGATGATAATGTTCTCTTAATCCCATGCACTGAGACGAAGTATACCAGGCCCTAAACTATTCCACCTAAAATGTTCACAAGCTGGGGCTGTGGGGCCCCTTCTAGACTGGCTGGCATATTCTCTTTCGAGCTGCACTCAGGTAAATTGAGTTGCACTAGCCCAGGGAGGGTGTGTGTGGGAAGGCAGGGGAAGTAGATCAGATGCTTCTGTTCCCCAGAAGCTGGCATGCACTCTTAGAATTCTGCCTCTGGACGTCGTGATGGAGAGGGAGCTGCTGGGTCCTGTTTGCTGGAGGTCACAACTCTGGTTGATAAACTCTTCCTAGCTGACAATACCATTTCCCATTTGCTTTGTAGTGAGCTGAGAGATAATTTTAAATTTTAAAATGCTTCCAGCGAGCAGGTATCAAGGGAATGCTCCAGTTTCATTTCCATGAGTCCCCCACTGCACCTGCTCTGAATACCAATAACACAGGATTAAGGGACAAAGTCAGCCAAGCAAGGCTTCCCTTAGAGCTGAAGGAAAGGAAGTCGCGGAAGTGAGGGAAGCCTTAGCCATTGAAGGTGGTCAGATGCTCTCAAGCCGTGGGACATCTGCAGGGTTGTCAGGTTCCTCACCTTCGCTCCTCTGAAAACGAGATCAACTAGGCTCACAGTAGAGGTATTCAAATGTCCTGTGATTTCAGAAATCCTGAAGACACCTCTGTCATCTACATATGGTCAAGGTAATTCCAAAGCATTTTACATGCTATAGGGGCTAAAAACACACGTGTCCTTGAGGGAAAGAGCGCTAAACAAAGCTGGCCCAGGTGCCCAAATAGAGGTGTCCCCACAGCAGGGAATGAAGGACACAGGGAGAGCAAAGAGCAGAACCACACTTACATCTCGACCTGAGTAGAACAGAGAATGGATGTGTCCATCATGAGCTCTTCTCTACCAGCTCCGTCACATTCAATGTGCTACCCTCCACCAACCTCATGGCAAAAGGAATTTCCTGAAATACAACCTCTCTCCCAGTGAAAATGATCTGTTTTCTTTCCACAGCACCATTAGCTCTGACATCAACCTCCTTAGTTCATCTGTGTTGCTGTAACAAAACACCACAGACTGGGAAATTCAGAAACAAGAGAAATGTCTATCACTTCTGGAGCCTGGGGAAGTCCAAGATCTAGGAGCCAGCAGATTTGTGTCTGGTAAGGGTCCCATCTCTGCTTCCAAGATGGTGCCTCCAGTTTGTGATCTCCTGTTTGGAGGAACTCTGTCCTGACCTGGAAAAAGGAGCAAAAGTGAGTAAACCCATGCCCAGGAGCCCTGGCAAAGTAGTGTGGACACACTAAAGAAGATGGAGCCCTGATGACCTCACCATCTCCCACTCAGCCCTGAAGATGGAGCCCTGATGATCTTACCACCTCCCATTCAGCCCTGAAGATGGAGCCCTGATGACCTCACCATCTCCCACTCAGCCATGAAGATGAAGCCCTGATGACCTCACCACCTCCCATTCAGCCCTGAAGATGGAGCCCTGATGACCTCACCATCTCCCACTCAGCCATGAAGATGAAGCCCTGATGACCTCACCACCTCCCATTCAGCCCTGAAGATGGAGCCCTGATGACCTCACCACCTCCCATTCAGCCCTGAAGATGGAGCCCTGATGACCTCACCATCTCCCACTCAGCCATGAAGATGGAGCCCTGATGACCTCACCACCTCCCATTCAGCCCTGAAGATGGAGCCCTGATGACCTCACCACCTCCCATTCAGCCCTGAAGATGGAGCCCTGATGACCTCACCATCTCCCACTCAGCCCTGAAGATGGAGCCCTGATGACCTCACCATCTCCCACTCAGCCCTGAAGATGGAGCCCTGATGACCTCACCATCTCCCACTCAGCCCTGAAGATGGAGCCCTGATGATCTCATCATCTCCCATTCAGCCATGAAGATGGTGCCTGATGATCTCATCATCTCCCATTCAGCCCTGAAGATGGAGCCCTGATGACCTCACCATCTCCCACTCAGCCCTGAAGATGGAGCCCTGATGATCTCACCATCTCCCATTCAGCCCTGAAGATGGAGCCCTGATGACCTCACCATCTCCCACTCAGCCCTGAAGATGGAGCCCTGATGACCTCACCATCTCCCACTCAGCCCTGAAGATGGAGCCCTGATGATCTCATCATCTCCCATTCAGCCATGAAGATGGTGCCTGATGATCTCATCATCTCCCATTCAGCCCTGAAGATGGAGCCCTGATGACCTCACCACCTCCCATTCAGCCCTGAAGATGGAGCCCTGATGATCTCATCATCTCCCATTCAGCCCTGAAGATGGAGCCTGATGATCTCATCATCTCCCATTCATCCCTGAAGATGGAGCCTGATGACCTCACCATCTCCCACTCAGCCCTGAAGATGGAGCCCTGATGACCTCACCACCTCCCATTCAGCCCTGAAGATGGTGACTGATGACCTCACCATCTCCCACTCAGCCCTGAAGATGGAGCCCTGATGACCTCACCATCTCCCATTCAGCCCTGAAGATGGAGCCCTGATGACCTCACCATCTCCCACTCAGCCCTGAAGATGGAGCCCTGATGACCTCACCATCTCCCATTCAGCCCTGAAGATGGAGCCCTGATGACCTCACCACCTCCCATTCAGCCATGAAGATGGAGCTCTGATGATCTCACCACCTCCCACTCAGCCCTGAAGATGGAGCCTGATGATCTCACCATCTCCCATTCAGCCCTGAAGATGGAGCCCTGAGGATCTTACCATCTCCCATTCAGCCATGAAGATGGTGACTGATGATCTCACCATCTCCCATTCAGCCCTGAAGATGGAGCCCTGATGATCTCACCACCTCCCATTCAGCCATGAAGATGGAGCCCTGATGATCTCACCATCTCCCATTCAGCCATGAAGATGGAGCCCTGATGATCTCACCACCTCCCATTCAGCCATGAAGATGGAGCCCTGATGATCTCACCATCTCCCATTCAGCCCTGAAGATGGAGCCTGATGATCTCACCATCTCCCATTCAGCACCTCTCCCAACACTTTTGCAATGGAGATTAAACGTCCAACACATAAAACTTTGAAGGCTAGATTTAGACCATACAATGCACCGCCAGGAAGCCCTCCCCAACCTCTACTGGCCCCAATTCCAGATGTGGCAGCATGTACGAATGCCCATAACAGGAGTGACCATGGTTGGGTGGCCAATCAGCCATGAATGGGTTGGCAGGGAAAGGACAATGAAGGGTGACTGAAAAGCACAGGAAGCATTTTCTGCCAGACAGGCCCTTGAAAGATGGGGGCCTGGTGTGTGGAAATGTTCCCAGATTTGATTATATCCCCTTAAGAAAAACTATTGCTCCAAGCCCAGGTCACATTCCACCAGGTAGCATGGACTCTCCCCTAACATCTGAAATACACTGCTACTCGCCCCCATCACCCTGGCAGTCAAAACATCAAGAAACACACATGGAAAGCTTACTGGGGGCTATTGAAGAGGTGAACAATAAGTCAATTAAAGTGGAAAGAAATTGAGGCAAAAAAAAAAAGTAGACTCAATTTCCTCAAAAACTCTGACCATATCATCCTTCCCTGGAGGTTCATGCAATTCCTCTGCTGTCAGTCAAAAGTCAAAAGGTAGACCTGGGGTGGGACTCTCTGGAAACTTCCCTGGGACCTCAATAAAATTTACAGGGAGGAGGGATGCACTACCCTTCTCCTCTCTGAGAAGATCTGCCGCAGCCCAGCTGGCTGGGCAAACTAGCCGGGCACCATCTTGTCTTGTTTACAGACTCTAACAAAGATCCACTCTCTCCCTGGAGAATGTCTCATTTTTTCCCTCTTGCAGTGTCCATTTGGGGTCCAGGTTTTTGGCATCTTAAACAAAGAATTGAACAAGATGGGCAGAAGTAGGAGGCATAGATTTATTGAAAGCAAAAATGAGAGTAATCATAATGAGTGTGTCTCAAGACCCCCATGTCTGGGTGAGTCTGGTTTTATATGCTGAGGTATGCCTGGGTCCCACCTCCAGGAGGTCCGGATTGATTGAAGACCTTGTTGGATTTGTTCCCATTAGTTACTTTATTTTTACCAAATTAGAATGTAGACCTTGTGGTGAGGGTTGCCAGGTGATAAGACCTCAGTGGCAGCAGTTGTCACGATAATGGGACTTATTTTAAAAAGGGTTGTGATGACTCTTCCATCTTGTGTTCCAGCCAGCATGTCTCTTGTATGCTGCCTCTGCCATTTTGATGTCCCTAAACTCCTAACTCTCTAGCTCTCCCAGTAAACTCATACCTGTTCTTCTGAGCAACATGCCTGAAATCTTTCTGGTGTGTTTGCAGGAACTGGTGATAAAGGACAGCCATGCTGCTTGAGCTTCCTGGCAGGCCTCATACGCTTCAACAACCTCCAAGTCAGAGATGGCTCCTTCCACATGTGTTGGCGCTAAGGGACCCCAGATCCTGAGGGAAACGTCCCATTTCCATATCGATCTTCTAGAACAGAACCCCATATGTAGTAAGTGCTCGGTAAAAGGTTACTGATAGAAAGAACCTTAAAATAATGTTGAAGATGTCTTCCTTGGTAAATTCTAATCATTCATTTGAATCAAATCAAGCAGTCTATGTAGTTATTGAAAACTTAACCAATGGGGAGAATATTATTTTAGTCGCTAAGCATTATTAGCAAAAATGGTAACATTGTTATTTTCTGTGGAGAAAAGATTATAAGTTAAATGGTTGGTGTCAGCATGACAGACATGTAGAAACTGGAATATACAAATGGACTCCAGCATCTAAAACAATCACAATAAGTATGTGGGCAGGAACATATGGACTTCACTATGTGAGTCCTTAAATGGCACTGCGTTGGCAGGGCTATGTCATGGAACACACATTGTGCAATAAATTAGAATACTATGAAATCAAGTTTAGGTCTCTGATTTTACTTCTTTACAAATCTACTTATCTTCTGCTTCTCATTTATTTTATCTCATTTCTTTCTTCCGTTTCCATATGAGCTCCCTTTTCTCAATATAGATCCATATGGTGCTTCCGCACAGAAAGCCTCCCAGCTCAGAGCAACCAAGTGGCTTCCCTCCCAGGCTCCGCAGTCCACTCTGTTGCTGGTGCACCCTTACCAGATGCTTACTCTTAGCTCTAAGAGGGTTGCTGAGAGGCATATTCATCAACTACTGCCTTATGTAACCACTGGCCATCTGTCTTGCCATTGCTCTAAGAGGCTAAAGATTCAGTTTCCAAAAAAATTCCACATGCACAACATGTACATTCAATAAAAGTTCCAAAGATGTTTAGATTAACCACGTTCTGCCAAATGAGGTTTACTGAAGTTGTTCTGAGATATATCACAATATGAAGCAGGAAATGGTGCTTTCATTCATGCCTGCATGCAGGCAAATATATAAGTACCTAATATATATGGTGCACAGTCCGTGCCTATAAATATTAACACAATTTCTGCATACATATGGCTACTATTGGACACCTGGTTTGAGACAAAAATTTTTTATGTAAATTTCATTATTTGTCCACACATGTATGCAGATTTTGAGGAAGTTACAAGATTTGGTCTTTGACTCATTCTGTAAGAAACTTGAGTCATCACTCGTAAAACCCTCACAGTGATCAACATTATACCAATCCCTCCCTGAAATTTGTCGTGATCCTTTTAACTTCTTTGTTTGACCCTTTCTCATCACTCCACATCACCTCCAGACAACCTCTGATCTGTTTTCTGTCCCTGTACACTAAAAGGCATTTCCTAGAACTTGGTATGAATAGGATCATACAGCAATTACTCTTTACTCTCTTTTATTGGCATACTTTATATGAAGAACAATGAAGAAAATTCATACTGAAGCAAATATCAACCTTTTTTTTGGAATTTTTCAGCAATATTCTACTGTACAGATTTAACACGACTTGTTTACCCACTCACTTGGTTGATAGATATTTGGGTGATTTACATCTTGAGGATGTTACAAATAAAGATTTGATAAACATGCACGTGGATAGCTTTGCTCAGACATGTACTTATTTGAGCCACCTGTATTACATGGGCATAGAGCTGATGTAGTGATAGACACATGTTTACTAAGCTGCCACTCTCTTTCCTGTCAGCTGTAATTGAGTGTCCTATTCTTTCAAATCCTCACCAACTCTCAGAATGATCAATTTTAAAAATTACAGTCATTCTACAAACTGTCCTCTTATGTCATGTTATGGCTATAATTTGCATTTCCCAATAATGATCAGTATCTTCCCATATACTTATTTTCCACTTTATATTTTTTAAAATATCTTCAGCTTTTATATCCTATTTTTTTGCATATCGTTGAGATTTAGAATTTCATCACATAATTGAAATACAAGTAAATTATTGGATATGTGATTTAAATCCTGTTATAGTGGCTTCCCACATTTTATCATAAGTTGTTATTTTCATTCAGCTCTAAATCCTTTTTAATTTCCCCTATGTTTTCTTCATTATCCCATGGGTTATTCAGAAAGGTGTTGTTATTTATTTACTAATTATTTGGAGATTTTCCAGGGATATTTCTGCTATTGATGTATAATTCAATTCCATTGTGTTTGGAAAATGCTTTGTAGGACTTGATTCTTTCAAATGATTGTTCTGTCTTGGCAAATGTTCCAGGTGTAATCATATTTTCTATTGTTGGTTTGATTGTTCATTTTGGTCAAGGTGATTGATAATTATCTTAAAAACTTCTATACCCTCTCATTTTCTGCCATTCTGAGGATTATGTAGAGTAGGATATTGAAATATTCAGAGAGAGTTCCAGATTTCTCCCTGATTTCTGGCAGTTTCTTCCATTTGGATTTTATGAGTCTGGGAGCTCTGTTATGAGCTGCATGAGGGTTTGGAATTGTCATGTCTTTTTGATTGTGAAATCTATCATTATGAAGTGACCTGCTTTATCATGACTCTGTTCTTGTTTTTCAAATTGAACGTGTGTGATATTAACATACACATCCCTGTTTCCTTTTAGTATTAGCATCATCCCTGTTTCCTTTTAGTATTAGCATCACCTATCTTTTATTTGTGCTTCTTTTAAAGCTATTTTTTGCCTTCAGTGATTTTTCTTCCAATCCAGCCATCCCCCCCTTCATGGCTGGTGTGTCGAGAATTCACCTGTAGAGTGACCATCAGTGTCTTCGGCTGCTCTTGGCTTCTTATTTATTTTCCTTCTCTTTCCTTCCTTTTACCTGCATTATTTGGGATTAATCAAGTATCTCTCCTGATGCTGTATTTCCTCCTTTGTCGGATTTCAGCTGTGCCTCCCTGCTCCGTGTTTTCCTCACTACAGGAGATTTCACATTACACGTTTTTAAGTTCTCACTGCTTGCTTTCAAGTAATCCTGTGCCACTTCATGTGCAATGGAATGACCCTTGTCATACAGTCCCATATCCTTCTTCCTGAAATTTGTGCTATTACAGTCATAGAGTTTACTTTTATATATGTCATCAATTCTACATTACATTGTGATTATTTTTTGTTAAAATACTAAATTATCTTATAAACACATTTAAGTAATAAAAAATATCTTAAATATTAACCAAAGTAGTTCTTTCCTAGTTCCCAGCTCAGGGTAACGTGACTGTTTACTTTTCCTTGAGCAAGATGTAAGGGAACATACACACACACACACACACACACACACACACACACACACACACGCATACATACACACACAGATTAAGGGGAATAATATCCAGTGAAATATTTAATATTAAAATTTATTCAAAATATCGATGATGTACACTGAATCAACATTTCTAATAAAGGCAGAACCCACCCTGTACATCCATTGGGAAGGCAAAATGCACACAAATCTCTCAGCCTAAGAGTTTTCAGACAGCACTTGCTCCCTTCCTTAGGAAGCTGACAATGTTTTCTGCTGTTCAGAATCTTTTGATAGCAAAGATTAGTAAAAGAAAAGGTTTATTTTGTTATATATATATATATTATCTATATAATATATATATATACACACACAGAGATATAAATGCATATGATTTAAAATATAGTTAGGAGAATATAAATTTTATTCATTTTTTTCATCATTAATGATATTCAATGAAACATAAAAATTTTTCAAAAAAATATTTTTGATCAGGAAAACAAATTTAGAAACAAATATCTTTATTGACCTAAACCTGTGATAGATAACTCACTGTTGATCACTTCTTACATTTAAAAAGTATATTTTGCATTAGCTTTTTTTAAAAAAAATCCTGCTATTTTGGTAAAATGATTTTAGAAATTCCGAAACTGATCATTTAATAGGTAACATTTTGTATGAGGTCATAAAAATAGACAAATAAAAGTGAGAAGTTGTGATCAGTAATTACAAATAATTATGTTCTATGCAAGAAGAAAAAAAAAATACCCTCACCTTTCAGAGCTGGTAAACAACAGTTTCTGGCAACATATATTTATTGATGGTATTTTGAATCTTGTGGGGGCGATTTAAAAGTTCTACAAAGAAAAAATACTTACAGTTACATGATTAATAACAGGCTATCATTTTACTTGAAACAAATGAGAGAATGTGACTTTAAAAGAACATTTGACAAATGTGAAATGTTAATAAAAGATACACATATTACTTGAACTTGAAAATAAATGTACATGAAAAGTAAACAAAAGGGAAATGTGTGAATCATCAGATAAGTATACCAAATATTGTGAGAAAAAGCACATCATCAAACAGAAATTAAGGAGATTATACAAATTCTAAGTTCATATTAGAAGCGGAGAAATAAACAATTTAAAAAGGTATCTTCAGATTTTTAATTTAAAACTAAGAAACATTCTTTTTATGAATACTTCTCAAAAAATAATTCTCTTACTTTACTCCTAAATGTTCTTATTATTTAAGTTCAACAGAAGGGTTTATCTGAAATGGATGGTTGTAAACATCCTGAAATACCAATAATTTGCCCTTTAAATTTTTATATCATACCTGAATATTCTAAAATTCATTCATTTTCTTTAGAATAAAGTTATTCAAAATTTGAAGCATCTTGTACATTTTTTAAAGCAATTCTATTCACACTGGTGTGCTGCAATAGAAACACTGTTAAGGTTAAGGAGTTTAAAGTGTATTTATTATCATCTCTTCATTAAGAGAATTTGTCAAACATGGCAGTTTTCTCATGTGAAAATGAGGAGATCAAAATTGTTGATTTTTAAACAGCTTTATTGAGTGATAATCTGCATACAATAAGCTGCATATGCTTAATTCACATCATTTGACAAATTTAGATGTGTACATACACCTAGAAACCATCACCTCACTCAAGGTAATAATTGTGGATGAATTTGTTGTGACTAAAAGCATTAAAATCAGAAAAATGAAGTTGTAAACACTTATCCTTTAAATATAAAATGAAATAAAGTTTTAGTTTTCAATTTTAAGCTACTTTTATATTCTAGAAAAACTACCATTAAAAATGCATATAAACATATTTCACATTCCTTATTTTTCCTTTTACCTTAAGCTCCATTATAGTACAGCCTGATGCTGACAGTTGTATAGCTCTATTTCTATTTGGTGTCATTTTCCTTCTGCCTCCAGGACATCTTTTAAAATTTCTGGTGGTACGGATTCACTGGTGATAGATTGCTTAAGGCTTCATGTGTTTTTATTTCTTCTTGGCTTTGCAAGATAACATTTTTGCAGGACATAGAATTCTTGGTTGATAACTCTTTCTGTCAGCCCAATGTAGATGGTGCTCCACTTATTCCTTGTCTGATTTTTTTTTCCCAAAGAGAAATGGGTTTTCAGCCTTATTTTTTATTATTCCATATATGGAACTTCTTCCCACAGTGGTTGCTTTTAAGATTTTCTCTTTATCCAAGTCAATTAATTTATGGTATGCTTGGGTGTTTCTTGTGTGGAAATATTATGAACTTTTATGGATCTGTAGATTTATGTCTTTCAACAAATTTGAAATTCTTGTTATCTCTATTTTTTCATATAGTTTTCTGTTCCTCCTGTGTCTTGAGAGTTCTGATTATAAGCATTTTAGCCTACTTGACATTACCTTGTTGCTCAGTGATGCTCTTTAGTTTATCACCTTCTTTTTTCTTTCACTTTCATTATTTTAGTTCATTCTGCTAAAATACCTTTAAATGCACTTATCTTTTTTTCTTCAATGTTAAACCAAATATGAATCAAGTCCCTCTCCATACATTTATCTCAGATGTCACAATTTTCCATCTTAGGCTTAATTCATGTTTTTTTCTACCTTCTGAGTTGCTACTTACTTTTTGAACATATGAAATAGCCACAATAGCTCTTGTCATTGTGTTTGTCTGCTGACACTAACATTTTTGCCAATTTGTAATTCTTTAAAAATGATTGATTTTTATAAATAACTATGGGCTGGATTTTCTTGCCTTTTTGCTTAGATGTCAGATACTGTAAATTTTATTGTGTTCAGTGTTGTATATTTTTATATCCTTATAAATAATATTTGCTTTATTCTCTGACACAGTAAATTGCAAGTAAACAGTTTCATCTGTTTATTGCTTTTGAAATTGTTTAAGTAGAATCAAATCAATGCTCTGAATACAGTAGGCCCTACTAGGGAAGTAAGAGCCCTCTGTGAATCTACAAGAGGCCCCCCAATCATGCGGTTTTCCAGTCAGCCTGGAAGGAAGGGACAATATCCTGTGCCTTTTGTGAATAATAGGGATTTTTCCTTCTAATAAATTAAAGTGGTTCTTTCTCTTTTAGAGCCTGTTTCTTGGTTCTCGGGACTTTCTGGAGATCTCTGGGTTTGCTAGGGACACACTCTTGTCCAGTACTGACCTGTGAGCTCTAATCCTTGGTTTTATGTATCGGCTCAGAGCAGTGACATCCTCAGCGTTGTCCCAGTTCCCAGTAGGCAAAAGAGAAAGCCAGGTCCTTCATATATATCTGGAGGATATATATATCTGGACTTGCCAGCCCAGGCTAGCTCTCCTTGTTCCCTGAACTTGGTTAGGTTTGGGGGAACAGGAACTCGGCATTCAGGGACTTGGTGGCTCACTGTCCCCTTTATTTAAGGTCAATACACAAGTCACACCAGATTGTTTTCACTTCCTAAGGGCTCAAAAGTGGAGGAATCCACACGGAGGAGTTCAAACTAGAGGGATCAATATGCACAGTTACAGTGCCTGAATGGTACTGCTTCTTAAAGGAGTCAAAATTCACTGAGTTGTAGAACATAATTTCTTCTAAGTTATCTAAGCATATTATGAAAGTAAATGTTTAACTCTCAAGCTATTGAGACAATTTCAAGGCATATTATTGCTTTTAATTCAAAAAAGACATGTCATCTTAAATACAGCAGAACTCCTTTCAGTGAATGCCACTCAGTGGAAGGGCTCAGACTTACTTCCAGTGCAGCACGGCTCCCTGGCTCTGCTTTTGACTGTTCTCTTCTTTTAATTGCTTTACAGGAACAGTCATGTCCGCTGCAAAGATTAACAAAAAGATTTTTTTAAAGCTCTTAAAGAAGGCTTTTCCTTCTTTTTACCATTAACTCAGGTGACAAACTATTCACAAGTAAATCACATCCCAAGGATATTTTCAGTTTCATTTTGGGGTCAGTAAGTGGATGAATTTTAGTAAAACGGAAAGACACCAAAAAGTAATGACAGTAGAAAACAAAGCTGTGCGAAGTTACCATAAGAATGTCTTTAACTCCAAAATCGCCCAGTTAATCAATCATGAGCTTTCAGGAACCTGCACTGTTTTGGCATAAATGCAGATTTCATCTCATTTACAATTCCAACAATTTTCACTTTATAGGCAGAATAGATAGAATCAACTCATTCCCACAGAAAAGTAACAGGAAAATGATTTTACTTCTAGTTCAGACATTCTTCACACTAGTTCATGTTTCCACAGAAGAAAATCATGAACATGATATGGTTCACTCAATGTCTGGTAAAAGGTTCACTTGTTAATACTCATAACTTTATTTTGAATCAGACTAGCTTTAATTCACATTATGTTAACACACTTTAGCTATAAATATAAATCCTGACTATGTCCTCATATTTGGTAAATGTCCTCAAGATGAAAACTCTGAGCACATAATTTAATGTTTTTTTTTTTTTTCAGTTGAAAGTCACGGGGATTAAAACAAACTTTTATATCATGGACAGAAGCACATTATTCAAAAATATTCCTTTGAAGGCTTCTGGGTGAAAATTAACATCAGAAGTTCTTTTTCTTGCTTATGACAAATATGTTGTCCCAGGCAATAGAGCACATGGAGCTGTGAGCTCAGTATGAAAAGTTCCACTGAGAACGTTACGAGACACATGTTGGATCAACTGGGATTTTTCAAAGGAAGTGGGTATATTCTACTTTAAAGCATCATACACTGCTTGCTTATGAAGGTACTATTTAAGTGGCAGTAATTAAAAGAGCCGTAACTATGAAGGGAACTGACTTTGGAGACAGAGCAAACAGATTTTTAGATTGCTTCTATAAATGGGCCTTACCATCAAGATTTATATAAATTCATTGAACTCATCACCTTGCTGCACTGTGGTTTTTATAAGCTTATCACCTCTCTTTGTGGAGAACAATCTCAACAGCAATTATGAAATTAGTGTCATGTGTCATAGAGAGCTTTCCCCTTCAAATAAATAGCCTTTTCATGTCTAATGTTCTATTTACTTTTGCCAATAAGCAATGTCCTTGTAAAGGAAATTTATATTATCCCTAATTTATGAAAGAAAATAACAAAAGCATGAAGAGGTAAAGTGACTGAGTACACCTCCAAATTTGAGGATAGCTACTAAAACTAAGGATTTTTTCCTAGTTAATACTTTTAAATAATTAGACATTCATTGAAAGTTACAAAGAATACCTTTACCCCATTTCCTCCAATAATAATATCCTGCACAGCCATAGGTCAACACCAGGAAATTGATGCTGGTATTTTATGTAGAACATATGCATAGTTTGCCAGTTTTACACACAAGCCTGTGCATGCGAATGTGTGTGCCAATTTCTGTGCAATGCTTCTCCATGTGTAGGTCCTAGTAACACCAAACATAAGCATACAGAGCTGCTTTTTACCAAAAGACTCCTGAGGTTGTTCATTGTTATTCCCAACCTCAGAAACCATTCCTCGGCTCTCCAGCTCTATAATTCATGTGGGTGGAATAAGTGACTGATATATGGCTTTTGAGATGAGCTTTCTCCATGCAGCATGATAAGCATGAGGTCTACACCCAGTTTTTGTAGCTCATCAGTCATTCATTTATTTATGGTGCTGAATTCCATGCTATGATGTACCATGCTTCCTTTAACTATTCACATATTCAGAGCAATTTTGGTTCTTTCCAGTTTTTTTCATTTTCAAATGAACTTTTTTATTTAGAAGACTTGGAATGAAATAAGTTTCCATTTCTCTGAGATCAATGACAAAAATTGCATGTTCTAAACTGGGCATGGTGTTGTGTACTTAGTAATACTAGTGACTCAGGAGGCTGAGGCAGGAGGATCATAAGTTCAAAACCAGCCTCAGCAACTTAGTGAGGCCCTAAGCAACTTTTAAGATCCTGTCTCAAAATAAAAAGTAAAAAGGGGCTAGGGATGCGCTCTGTTGGAAAAGTGCTCCTGGATCCAATCCCTAGTACTACCATTACCACCACCACCAACAACAACAATTGTATTTTGTGGATCATAGGATAAGCAAATGAGAAGAGAAAATAGACAAGAGTAACCGACGTGATTCTGCAATCTGCATTTGGGGTAAAATTGGGAGTTCATAACCCACTTCAATATAATGTATGAAATATGATATGTCAAGAGCTTTGTAATGTCGTAAACAACCAATAAAAATAAAAAATAAAAAATAAAAAAGAGTTCATAGTGACCACATGACATATTGGAAAAAGAAGTGTTTTCTCTGATTCAAACATCTTGGTTTTAAATATAAGCTTCCTAACTTAATAACCAAAAGACCTTCACTGATAAGAAGGAGATTTTAATGATAATGATGGCTGACTGAGTTGGGTATTTTATAACTAGTTCTAAGAACCATATCTGACAAATATCCTTTTAAAAAATAATAGTGATATGATAATTTATGTGACCTTAACAACCATTAAGATTGACCATTTTAACCTTTATTTGTTAACTTGTTGAATTTCTTCTCTTGTGGATCAAATATCCATGCTTGAATATATTGACACTGTGTGTTTTCATTATTGATTTGTTTTATTTTTATAGAGTTTTAGAAGTAAAACGTTGTTTCAATCAATATTCAAATAGAAAATACCATCTACCAATCCATTATAAAACAAACTTTTCTGGGAATGTTATCTTTGATATAATGTTACACTTTTATGTTTGAAAAAGCTAGCCGAACTGTTGAGGGAGGATTTTAATGAGCCAGTGAATATGGGGACCAAAGTGGGGTGCCTAAGTTTCCTTATGTCTGCACAATTTAATGGCAAAATGTCAAAATTAACCAAACTTGTTTCTCTTTAATACTCTGGTGGTATTCAAATAATTTAAGTTCTGGCTCCAGATAGAATATAAAGCCGTGTTGAATATAAGGAAAAAGGAAACCTCAAAACCTACTTCCAAACATATTGAAATCTTAAAACATTTCTGAACTTTTAAAGGGTCTCAAGAGGAGACAACAAAGTCTGGGGATAGCGTCTTGAAATGAGCAGACAAGAGCTCTCGCGCCACAGTCCCTCAGGCCAAATAAACCGTGTGATTTGACCCAGGGAACCATTTCTACTTTTTATTTTGCTTAACTCTAGTGCATTTAATAAAATGTAACAATAAATGTTTGCTTCAGTGAACTTTTTTTCTACCCAGTCCACCCACCTAATATATTCACCAAAAAACCTATGTTGTTATGATAAAATTATTGTGAGTTTGAATTTCTCATTCATTCATTCATTCATTCATTCAACACAGAAAATGAGATTGCTATATCCATGACACTGACCTGGCCACAAAGATCATAGAGTTGATCAATAGAAACAAAGACTCTTTTCACAAGAATTATTCCACTAGGGATATTGACAGCCTTAATGATAAACCAGTAAAGGAACATGAGAAGAAATTTCAGGTAATGATATGGGCACTGAAGGGTAAAAAGGTTGGGTCAGGCCATGAACAGAAGCAGATGTTCAATTAGAGTTGGTCGGAGGAGTCCTCATTGACTAGGTAATGGGAGAGAAACAGCCCACATAAATGGGTGACTAAAGCTGCAATTATTTTTTCAAAAGTTTTTCAACCTACTTCTAAGACTTAGGATGAGTGAATGTTTCTCTTAATGATAAGATTATGCATGGATTATTATAGTGTGCAGTTTTAAGAACGTGAAAACACACATGTGCAAGAAGCAGTGTTTTGTAAGGGGGAGTCACGTTCTTTCTGATCTTCCCATTAAATGCCTGAAGAGCCCCAGAACTAAAGAGCTATGCTCTAAGACATTGCACTCATTGCTCACACATCTGTCTTTCCCACTAACATGCACAAACCTCCAAATCAAAAATGGTTCTTGCTCATCTCAATGTCCAGAAGATCCCAGATATGTGTGGGATAGGTCAAGGATCAGATCAACATCCACTGAATAAAATACCTCCCAGTCCGTGAGATTCAGTGGATCACTTTGTTCTGGAGAACCAAATGGAGCCCATATTGGAACCTATTGTTACATACAGAGTATCTTTCCATTCTAAGAAGATAAACCAGCCACATTTATTTTGATAGCTTTTCTCTTTGTAATTTTTTCTCCTTGACCATACTGTCACCAAACCTCAGGAGCTAATGACTTTCTTTACCTAAAAACAGAAGGGAAGAGAAAAGTTTTTATGCTAATGTTGTTTAATTCTGTGTCATGAAACTATTAATGAACCTAATCATCATTTCCTGAGTGTCTATGAAAACTTACCTATTAAGGGCCTATTATGTGGAAAATGCACAAGGTGCTGAGAATATGCAATGATGATGCCATATGTAATTTATGAAAATACCATCCAGGAGGATTGAATAAATGACAGCCCAGGTATTCACTATGGCACAGATGGTATCAGGAAGGAATCATGCAAGGTAACAGTCTAGAGAGTGACTGCACAGTAGATGCTTCCTGTAGGCAGATGTTTAATTAATAAGGGGTTTATTAAGGCAAAAATGCACATAGAAAATGTAGGGTGATCATTAAAATAACAATTACAAAATCCATGCTTTTCAAAGAGTAGCAGCAATAAAAGTTACTCAGTAAAAATTGGTCAATTAGATAGAAAACAGACAACACAAATAACCAAATGCAATAAAGATGGTAAATAGGAAATGTAAAATAATTTAATAAGTAAAACCCCAAATATATCCATCATCACAAAGGATGAAAATTCTATTTTAGGTGATCTGAACACTCAGGCTGAATTAAAATCAAATATAGAGGAAATCTAACAAAGGTTTGAAAATGTTCATATATAAACACTCATATGAATATTATGAATACTTATTCTAGGAAACATTTTAGGAAATTAATAAAATACTTGTGTCATAGCATTAATATTAGACCTAAATAGAGTAAGACATACAAAGTATTTGAAGGAAAATGAGAAGTGTTGCATAGGAGTACAATAAAAAATAAGGACAATAGAACACAGAATTTTGCAATAGATTTTTTGAGAATAACTGGATTATGCAGTTCATCCTTAGGATATGGCTTGGTTTCCTCGGAGTGGGGATTCAACATTCTATGCCACATTAGTGGCATTTTTCTTATGTATTTCCTGGGGGGAGATTCTAGCTCATTGCTGTGTTAGCTTCTCTTCACTGGGACCAAAGCACTTGACTTAACTTAATGGGCATCTCTGACCCTTAATAGTAAAACTGTAAAAGCCCACACATAGCAAAGTTTCTACTGAAGTTACATGATTTTCATTGCTTCATCTTAACATGAAGTACCTATTAGTCTTGAGGGGGGAACATTAATTTATTTAGGACTTTAGTAAAATCTTTTATTTATTAGAAACTATAGTCTGAGTGCCTTCTTGGATTTAGCAGAGGTATCTGGGAGGCACCAGTGGGTAGAACAAACACCTCCTTGCCCTCAGTGCATTTATGGTGTAGGACGTTTACTGTGCCTATCGTCACAGTTAATCTGAAAGGTCAACTTGATGAGTTAAGAGATGCCTAAGATTAAGAGGATTCTGGTGTCTCAGTGAAGGTGTACCTAGGAATGATGGGTGTGTGGTACAGCAAACTGCAGCAGAGAACTACCTTAAATGGGGACCTCACAGTCCTACAAGTTGGGGGCTTGGATGGAACAGAAGTTGGAAGAACTCAGAAGCAGCAGCAGACTCAAGCTCCGTCCTTCTTGAGTGGAATTTGATTGCTACTGCCATCACCACACTGCAGCTCCTTCATTCTCCCCAAATGGACTCTGTACCATGACTCTTCAGGGAGTTTCCAGGCCTTCCATCCCAGACTGGGGTGCTTCGCGATCCCTCTTGTTCTGAGGCTTCAGCTTCTTGGACGACACAGCTACTGGTTCCTCCAGCTCTGCAGCCTGCAGACAACCTCCGGTTGTGTAAGCCAATCTAATAAATTCCCTTTATATAATCACACCTGCATACCTATCCTGCCACTCCTGCTCCTCAAGAGAACCCTGCCTAACACACACATCTATGCACACTAAACTCTGTACTCCGTCCTCCACTCTGCACTGAAAAATACTGCTTAAATCTTAATTTTCAGAGTATTCTTTTTAGCTATTATCATGCCTTTACATGTTTAATACTTCCAATGCGTCTGTGTCTTTTTAGGAAAACAGGAAAACAAGGCAGAAGTTCTGATTTAGTTGTGTGTCTCATAAACACGATATAAATGAGTCAGAGTTGGAAATTATTAGTCATGCAAAACATAGACCCTTTAATCTTAATTGGATGCTCAGTGAACTTCAGCCAATAAATCATACGGTTAATTGTGACTAAAAAGAACAAATTTACAGAACGTGAAAAAATGTCAAAATGATTTTTTTAGTCCATGTGTTGCAAGGAATTGACTTTTGGTTTAATATAGACTCAGTCTTATGATATGTACCTTGAAGTCCTGACCCCCATGTGACAATATTTGGAGATGGGAATGTTGGGAGGTAATTAGAATTAGATGAGGTCTTAGGAATGGGGCCATCACTGTGGGATACTCCATTCCAGAAGCAAAGGAGACTTCCAATCAAACCTTCCAGGATCTTGACTTCCATACAGAAAAAAATAAGGACATGTCAGGTTTTAGCAAAGAGAAGAAAAACTTTTTTAAAGAAAAGCAAAAAGCTTGAGAGTGAGATGCACAGTCAAAATTTAAGGTCCATTTCTGTTTGGGTACACCATGAGGTGGAATATGTATGACCCAAAGGGGGTTCGCTTCTCTCTTGGCTAGGAAACATCCAGCAAGATTCTGGCCGGGTGATAATACAGTAAATGGCAGCTGTGTACAAGCCAAGAAAAGGAGGCAGTGACATTTTCCTATTTTACACATTTTTTATTTGTGTTTTTCAGAAGCAGCCTGACTTGGCTTGTTTGGAAATGATGAACTTGCCAGGAATCACGGTTAGCCGGACAGGAGATCCCCAGCACCTCGGGGGACACTGAGGAACGTAAAGCCAGAGCAGTGGCTCATGGGGAGCTGACCACAGACCCTGGATTCTTCTCCATTAACACCATTTCTATGGCATTTCAGCTTCATGATTGCTCCATGGCCACCCATCTCCCGGTTTTCGTTAGCCTAAAGGCAGTAAATAGAGGAAATGAAAAAAAAAAAACACTAAAGGTATGTGACAGTTAAGACCATTTTCCTCAAAAAGCAGCAACTTATGAGTGACCCCGGCCCTGTTAAATTGCACTTATATTGCACCGACCAACACTGGGTCATGTAATCATTCCTAGCCTAGAGCTAATCTGAGCGCTGGTTGTAGTGCTGACTGGGTGTGCTGCCACGGTGGACAACTAGGGCTCTCAGGGAAAGGAAGAAGGGGGGATGCATACAAATGGGAGGCTCCCCCCACAGCTGCCATCCACACACATTTCCTCATGTAGCTCCTGTGTGGTGCCAGGCATTACATTCAGGATGAAATTTTGTATAAATATCAGCTTCTTTTTTAAAGAATCCTCCTCTTAGACCACATAACCACATTTTTTTCCCCAGTGTAGGTTGGCTGTGCTCCCAATAGGTTATTCTGTCTGTTTCATGAATAGAATGATGAACCTCTAGGAAAATGCAATAAAAATTAGGGAAACAAGAAATCTCAAAGTCAGTCAAGTTATTCTATTAGCTTCTCATCGAGGTATATGTATGTATTCATATCCCATAAGATAAATCACAACGTCTGGGTATAGAGCCCTATTTTTAGCCCTTTTATGAAAATTGCAGGTAGTTTCATAAGGAAGCTTCATTGGTACCAATATGTGAATGGAGTTGGGACAACTAACAATGCTTTCCTGTACTTTTAGCAAGCTCTGGCTGGACTTTTTTTTATACAGTTCAGTTTGCAGAGGCACACAAAGTAGCAGCTATTTCATCATTCCAAGATAGTTTCACATTGACATTCTGGAAGCCCAATTAAAATTTGCGTAAGCACTGGCAAGTGAAAGTGTTGGAAGAATTAAAAAAAATTGGTCTTTCTTGTTTCCCAGTTGGAATTGTGTTCAAGTTGAATTACTGAGTCTTCCAAAAAGCCAGGTTTTTAAGTATTAACTTTATTAATCTCCTTAGGCCTATTTCTCTGTAAGAATATACTCTTTTTCATGCTAATTATATATTATTTTTATGCAGGAAAAGTTGGCCAAATTTACTTCGTTAATATTGCTTACCATTATTTTCATTTTATCAAGGGTATCATCGTTTGAATCCTTACAGAGGATACATGTCTTTACCATATGAAAAAATAAGCAAAATTAACTTGACCTGGAAGTTAAACAGTGTCACTGTTTACACCTTTATGATTGTTCATTGTACTTCCCTTAGTTCATTATTTTGATTTAATTTATTTTTATATTATGCAGGATCCAAAAACATGCATCAGGGAAGAGAAAAATGCATTTAAATCAGGTTCACTTGGTTCAGTGACACCCCAAAGCCTGGAGGCCATAGAAGTGTTTCGGGATAATATGATAATCAATTCATAAATTATGTACACCGGCACCCTTTCCACCCTAGGCAGTTTTGGGATGTCCAAAAATACACCAAACTTAGCACACTCACATCAATGGTTTTAGGCATCCTAATGGCCAATTAGGATCACTGCAGAAATAGTCCAATCTATTATACATAGTTGATGATTAACAGTAAAATAATATCTCAAAGGATTTTAAGCCCAATGTATAAATATACCTTTTGACTTTTTGGCTTTAAACTTCTAATTATTTACTATTGTCTGGGAGTATTTTTACCAAAGATAGTTTGAATTTATCTTCTCAATGAAGAGAGAAACGGATTCTTGCTTCCATGACCTTTGCAATCACAGAATATTACTGGAAGACAGATGGCAAATTTTAAAAATGCACTGTAAAGGAAGCTTTGGTATATTGTGGCCGATGAGATGAAAACAACCCTGGTCAAGAATTCCAATGATTTCACACATTGCATTTGTCTCACAGAAAAAGAAATCGGGAAGTTTCCATATGAAGTGCATCACCCCACTGCTGAAGCCTAAGTGTGCTTGGTCAATAATAGTCGCAAATACTTTTTCTTGTGACTGCATAATTTACAATGGATGTTCCTAAATTTTTAATTGATCTTAGTTGTAAAGTTTCTAGTACTCAAAAACAATTTATTGGAGAATTATTTTCTCATTATTTAGCATAGCTACTAAGACTCTTCAAGAATTGAAATGAACATGGCTTTCTATAAAGCCAATTTTCAGAAAAAAATGAAATGTTTATGAAAGTGAATAGAATCACAGAAAAAAATAAGGCAAGATATCAGAATTTTCTGTTGATCAAATCAATGAAATTTGAAACATTAATGAGGCTTATTATTGAATGATTTCTGGTAATGACAACTCATTACTTTTTTAGGAAGTACATTCAATTTTTCATAGCTTGAAATATGGCAAAATCACTAATTTGGTCTTTCACTCACAATTCCCAATTGCTCATTTACTATGTGGTAATGACTGCATACTGCTCTGTATTTGACTACTATGTTTTGCCCCATTTTTTTAAGTATTAGAACAAAATATTGCTTTATATTTCCTCGGGGAAAACATAAAATAGTTGAAATTATTCATCATGGTTTTTTTCTTCAAAAATATTATTTCTTGCAGTCAACCATGTCTTTCAGATGATTTTCCTATAAAATGCTATCTCTAACCCTCCACCTCCTGTTCGCATATCAAGCCCAGGATTCCAGATATTTCTCTTTAACATTCCAGAAGGAGGCTATGCTTTCCATAATTTTGTATACTCCACTTTTATTAATGCAACATATGCTTCTATTCTCAGCATGCATCGTCTCTGCACGGTTGGTGATTATTGAGTTATAGCCAAGTCAAGTCAGATCTCATAACCATGAACTAACTACTGGCTACTACTTTGCATGCAGTTTTTTTTTTTTTTTCATTTCAAACCAAAGAATGACTTGAAAGTCATCTTTAACAAATTCCGTGTTCTTGATATTCAGCAAGCATACCAGTCTTCTGAGATAACCTGAATCTCTATTTTGTCATCAACTTCTCTATTATTTATTCCTCTCAGTTTTGAATCATCTCAAATTTGGAAGGTGCCACGCTCCGCCTTGTTCATAATACGCTTCCTGTCTCTTCCTCACAGCTGGGGCCAGTTGATCCATGTCAGTAGGCAGAGACTATTGCCTAACTCCAAGAGCTATCTTTTCTCAGCAGGAAATATTCAAACAATTTCAGCCAAATTTTTTGACAGAAATCTTCCACGGTATCATGTGTATACGATATAGAAACACAGACTGAATTTTGGTGCCATTATGTGGATATTAAAGAGCTTTACTTTCTACACCTAAATTTCAATGCATGCTACGTGAAATATTAGACCGGAAAAAAAAAAAAAGGAAATCATGATCTTTTCATATGGAGTTGTAAATAGTCAAGGCAAATGAAAATATTAGTTTACTAGTTTTACTATGTTTGTTAAAAATCAATGACCTGAAGATCAAATACTACATTTTTAAATGAAATCGAAAGCAGAAAACAAAGAAGCAAATTGTACTTCTCTCTAAAATTAGGACCTTCAGATTTTCCTAGAATTTACTAAGACCATCAGACTCAAAGTGGCTGTCTGGTATTGAAGTGATTAATTTGCTGCAGTATCCTGTTTAGCAAGTGTAATTCCTCTCTGGTTCTGTTTGTTAAAGATTTGAAAAAGTTTCTAAAGATATTTATAGAATTATTTTATACTAGAAAATATTTGTGCAATAATGCATGTGCACGGGTGAAAACGTGGTGAGCTTCCAAGGAAATCTATGGAACTTCAAACTGAGCTTGAGAAGGTGATGGCGGGAGGCTGTGCTGGGGAGGTGCTTTGTTCCAGCAAGGGGATGATTTAGGGCAACTGCCCTTCCCTCTTCTGCCCTTGCCCCTGCACTGCCCAAGCAGGAGCCAGCACAGCTCTGAGGAGTCTGGGGAGAAGGCGGGGCCACTCTGCTGGGTCTGCTCTGGCTGGCACTCTCCATGGGTCCAGGCTCTTATCCTCTCTTTGTTCAATTATGTAAAATCAGAGAGGAATAGTTAATTCTTTGATGTTACTAGACAACCCACCTTCCCAACATGAAACTTTTCAGTAATGTAAATATCAGTATACATTTTTTTTTTTGCAGTATATGAGTTTCTATTGGTCTAATTCCTGGGATTATCTGTAATTGAGAAACAAGATTGTCATTTCTATAATACACCGGATGACTTCATTTATTTAATTATTTATTCTCACATCATTTAACTTTTAGTTTTGTAAGAAAAATTTAACATGAGATTGATCCTCTTCAGGCAAGTTGTTTGGGGTGTATAACATCTTATTGTTGGCTATGAATGCAATGATTCTAGTAGATAGCTAGAGCTTTCTTATCTTGCTTAGCTGAACCTTCTGCCCCTTGATGAAATAAAAAAAAAAAATTTGGTATCTATGTTTGCAAAAGTGTTATGCATTTAAGCAAATGAAGACTCTTCCCATACCTCTGACTTCCAAGCCTCCTCACCATCTGTAATCAACTCACTGGAGCCGCAGTTGGGGTGTAGGAATGAGGGTTGCACACTGGATACTGAGAGCATACTTGACCTCTCTTTGGAATAGATAAGCATTTTATATAATATCCATAGCATTCTCTATAATTTTCCTTCAGTTTGAACTTTAACTGCAAAATCATAAATCCCTAGGATTGAGAGCTAGGTCTGAAATACCACTTAATTTGTTACTTTCTTGTACAAAGATGAACATCTGAACAATGATCTAGATGAAAAAGTCTTCTTTGATAGATTCTAATTAATGCTTTGTAAATGTGCAGAAAGGTGAAATACAAGATGCTGCATTTATGTATGTTCATAGCATAGTTTGGTCAGTTTCATTCCAGTGTTCCTCCCTCCTCCCATTCCTCCTCTCTCCCTCTCAATTCCCGTCCTCTTCTCCACTATCTCTCTAGTTTCATGGAATCACTCCCCACTATATTTTTTTCCTCCCCTTAGCTTCCACATAGGAGGCAAAATATTCACCCTTGAGTTTCTGGGTCTGGCTTATTTCACTGAGCATGATATTCTCCTGTTCCATCCACTTATCAGCGAATGACTTTATTTCATTCTTTCTTTTGTTTGAATAAAACTCAAGTGCCTGTGAGTGTGTGTGTGTGTGTGTGTATCACATGTTCATTTTTTACTCATTCATATGTTAACAGTCACCTGAGCTCTTTCTATAATGTAGACTATTTTTTTCCTAAATGCATCATAATTGTATTAATCTCAAAATAACAGTTAGGTTGTTTTCACCTAATATATCCTCAAACTGTTATATAATATAGATTTTTTTAGTATGTGTTGAGATGATGCTGAGACTGGAGTCCTTTATAAATACCTAGATAAATAATTTTGATAAGGATAAAAATTGTTCATGCTGTTAATAACCAATTCTATTACTAGCCAAGCAAATGTTCATTTTTATCCCTTTGCTATATATAATGTTAAGCATAGAATTTTATGTAGATTTATTTTATTGTCTTTTTCAAGGTCCTTTTGCAAATATGATTTGTCATGGGAAGATAAAAAATTTTTCTGTTTCAATTCAATTCATACTTCTGTAATTTCTAGCATTTATTATCAACATTTTAGGCTATTTTGATGCTCTGTAATGCTCTGAGGTTCTTTGGATAGCAGGGACTATTATATTAGATCTGTATTTAGCCCAAGATAAGCTATCTTTTTTCCATTTTCAATAGTAATAATATGTAATCTTCATGTACCAAAACTTGACATCACAGTTACTTTTATGTTCCATAAACTAAGGTCTAGTGTATATTCTGAAAAATCATATTTGCTAAAGAATTTTGTGAAATACTAATGTTTTCTTACCCTTACTTTAAAAAAATGACTAATGAATAATCACAATTAATAATTGAACACCAATAATTTTTAATTCTCTATCATTTTTACTAAAGTTACTTTGAGCTTTATTTTGTTTTATTTACCATCATAATGTTAAAAAGTAGAAGTTCAGAAATGTTGAATTAGAACTCCATCACCTTACCACTCTGTAAGCAAAAGGTGTATCTGGGGTTGCATGAACAAATAACTCCAATACACATTATTGACAAAAATGAAAATAATCTAAATCATTAAGTAGATTATCTTTCTAAAGGAAAATATAATAAAATTTTAATGTTAGAAGCTATACTCTGCATTACTCCAGCAAAATCTTTCAATGAAGACACTTTAGATTAAATAGCTGTTAATTAGAAATCTGCATGCTTCACTTTTTCCTCCCAATGACTGATAAACTTATCAATCATTACTACCTTCATCTTTTTTTTGACATTGAACAAGATTTATTTATTTATATTTACATTTTTTAAGTATACATGACAGTAGAGGGTATTTTGGCATATTTATACCAACAGGGAGTACATCTTATTGCAATTAGTATCGCAGCCTTGTAGTTCTACAGAAAGTAGAGATTCACTATGTTATATTCATATATATGCATAGGAAAGTTACAACTTTCACCCTTATTTAGGAAAATAAATTATTTACAAAAAGTTGTAGTAAAATTAAATGAAATAATAACATTAATTTCATATAGAAAATCAAGGAAAAGGAGGGATTTTATATCCATTCTCTGGATACAACTTCCTAGCAGTTAAGACAGGAAGAGAAGGAATTGGTGAAATTTTCCTTCCGTGTTTATGAATTGAATCAATATTTTCCACAGAGGTATCCAATCTACTTGAAAATCAAATCCTCTCACATTCAGGTGGGTTCTGGAAATTATGTGAAAGTGTGGTTTGGGTCTTTGTGTGCCCTGGGCTGCCAGGTCTGCAGCACGGGCCAGCAGCCCCCTGGACGCTCTGCCTGATGCTCCCTGGTGGCTCACGGGAGCCCTCCAGCCCAGCCTTGAACCTCTCTGGACACTAGGGAGCACACTTTCCCCAGGAATTGTCCTGGGCAAGTACGACAGGAGGCTTCCCCTCCGCACGCCAGCTTCAGGCAGGGTGCCAGCCGCGCTTTGCTGTGGGGAATGACAAGGCACACAAATATGACAGCAGTAATGGTAAACAATGACAGTCCTGTCAGGAATCTGAGAGGCTTTCATACTTCTGCATGTGCCGAAGAAGAAGCAGAGTTCCTTTATTTGTGGCATATAAAAATGACGGCTTGAACTCTTCACCCTCCCCCCCTTTTTTTCTTCTTCTTTAAACAAATCAAAATTAGAAGAGTGTTAGCAGCTTTATGGTTGTGGGAATGGAAAGTGGGAGGTTTTAGGAATTTTGGAATTAGATTTTTTTTTCTTAAATGAAAATATCAGCACACATTAGTTGATTCTTTATGTAAATGACCTTATGTTTGTGATGCTCTTTACAATGAGGTGCTCTGCTCTCTTGGGGACATGCTAATGCCACCTAGAGGATATAGGTGCATTGTAGATGCAGGTGCACATGGAGGATGTCACACTCTTTGTAGACACAGACGATGTAGAATCTGACAAGTGTGCAGTAGAAGGGAAGGTGGGTGAGCAGGGGATCACTCCCAACATAAAGTCCATCCTGTGTTCCGCCGAGTTCATTCGAGTTTATTATATATCCAAAGTAGGCAAAATATTGCCTTAAAATTTTTAGAAGATGAAAACAATGAGACAAGATCTTTGCTTTGGGAAGTTGGCCATTTCTCAGGGAAGCTGATGAACATATATAGTGTGTGGTATGTGAAAAAACAAAAGCACAACCATCAGTTGTATATTAAGGGCTTCTTTTGTTCAGGGTGTTGAATGCTAGATATGGAGTGCTAGTCATGCCGGGTACTGAGTGACAAGAAGGTGAAAAAAGGTATGAATGCAAACTGCAAGAAGTGATGACATAGTGGAGGGAATAAGTCAGACACAGATAATAATAGATAATTTCTGTTAGAAATTAAAAAGCATGATATGAGAGGCTGGGGTTGTGGCTCGGTGGTAGAGTGCTTGCCTAGCATGTGTGAGACACTAGGTTTGATCCTCAGACCACATAAAAATAAATAAACAAAATAAAGGCATTATGTCCCTCTACAACCAAATATTTTATATATATATATATTTAAAGCATGACCTGATCAATGAGACACCAAGAGGAAAGGAGTGGGAATACTGATATCATTAATAGGAATGCATTTAAGCTCTGAGAGCAATCATTTCAAGTCACTTAAAGATATTGTACTTTGTCTTCCCCCAAAATTTATTTTATAGATAAGACAATTAAAGTTGAGGGAGGTAACTGGTGTGTCACAGAATGAAGGGGCAAACACTCACACATAAATACAATGATTTTTTTGTTGTTATTGTTGCTATCACATAACTATTTGATCCTGTGGCCCTTTTTGTTTTGTTTGTCCCAGAGAAAGGCCTTTTTCCTTTTCTGATGAAAACCTTTGTTGACTGTGGTTCTGAGGGGTGTCAGGGATGGTTGTACTCTGTCTCTCTGGATGGAAGCATGGAAATATGACCTAAGCCTGCAAGCCACTGTAACTAGACCAGAAATGTAGAAATGCAAAGCTAGGTCAATAAAATTCTGTCCTTGCACCTCTTGATACAGGCTTTGGGAGAAGGATCACCTCTCTCTTCTGGTATTTCTGTGTTTAATAACATATGCTAATAGTCTGCTACCATGTCCCTGGTCTCTTGCTTCATGAAAGATCTATGCAGTTGAGAGCAAAAGAGACCAGAGCCCAGTGAGCTGGTAGCTATGACTCAGTCCATTCATGCTGGAGTCTTCTTTTACCTGATGACCACCCAGGAAGTTAATTTCAGCTGTTTCTGTCACTTGCAAACAATAACAACAAAAAGCCTAATTAATGCATAAGTGCTTGGAAAAAGAAAAATACAAGAAAAGTGACATTTATGGGAAGATCTATAAAGTGTGAATAGTATTCCAATGAAGAGCATTCCAGCGACAGGTAGGATCGATTTGCACAAATAGAAAATTACAAAGCAAGATAAAAATGATGTATCAGGTTGACTATATATATATCCCAGTTTGCCTGAGGCATACTTGATTTATGCTTCGTATTCCTATTTTCCACTCATTGTTTTTCTCAATAGTTTACTAAGCTTTGTAGTAACTTATATTGTATAGTCACCCTACTTACATATGAAAACGGAAAAAAATACAACACATACATAGTACATATAATTTCAAATTTAAGTTTGAACCAGATTGTGAAGTCCCATTGGTATTTTATTTAGGACTTAGATATTATATTAAGGATATAAGTGTTTCTGTGAATCAGAGGGAGGGTGTGATCATAACTTGCACATAGTAGCCAGTGGTGTTAAATATGAATCAGAATATTGGTCTGTTTTTGTTGTTACAAGAGACAGGCTACCTGATAAAGAAGAGGCTTATTGTGGCCTGTGGCCCTGAAAGTCCAAGGTCAAGGGGTCAATGATGGCCAGAGCATTTTTGCTGGCAGAGTCCTCAGGTGGTATGTGGCATCATGTGACAATAGAAAGTGTGTTTGTGTGTGTGAGAGAGAGAGATGGGGGGGGGGGTAAGGAGAAAGAGAGAAGAGAGAGAGAGAGAGAGAGAGAGAGAGAACGAAAACCATCAGGATTCAATCAGAGAGGCTCCACCTTAATGACTGTCGGATCCTAATCATTTCCTAAAGGCCCCCCCACTAAACATCATGGTCAGATATCTTCCACCTTCTAAATACCTCACAGTGGGGATAAATCTCACACAGGATGCCTCAGGGGACACCAAACCCATATCTAAAGCATAGTGATTGGTAAGAAATGCAATTAGGAGATTACTTCTGTAGTCTGTGTGAGACAGGATAAAACCAAACATTAGTGGCACAGAAAGGAAAACCAGGGGGGTGATCTTTGAATTCAGTGAGTTGAGCAGGGTGGGTGTTCTCTGTGGGTGAGAATGCAGCAGGCAGTGAAGTGAAGAGCAGAGTCCAGCCGCCCCTTCCTCCACCAGAGAGGGTTGAAGAACTGGAAAGTGGTCTTGTGTCAAACTAGATTTATACTCAGCAAATTTCAAAGTAAACGCTGTCCAGAAGGTTTACAAATCCCTGGCAGATAATGAAAGTCATGGTTTCCTGGTATCTAGGTCTTTTTTTTTTTTTTTTAGGCACATTCTGTTCTGAGATGATGGGATCACCAAAGAGTCAGAATTGGCATGGTCTGAGATGGTCTGGAAGTGGAACCGCGGGGAGATCGATGCTGTATGGAGGTCAAAAGAGAGGGAGACCTTGGTGAGAGTGATTCTGTCCTCTGTTCTAAATGATCCATAGATACTAATTCCTTTTAGCCCATGGGAAAGCAGGACAGGCAGGCTTGTAAGGAAAATGGTGGTGATAATGATAAGATCAGGTTCAATCCGAGTCTGAGATGATAGCTAATCCTAGTGGAACCTATCACAATGTACTTTAAAAACCATCGATCTAGGAAGGCCATATATTATTCTTGCAAAGAAAGAAAAGAAAAGGAACATAAGATCTCTGAGGAAAGAGATGAGATGTAACTGAAGGCAGAAACATCAGTTTCCTAAAGGAACAGGTGATCTATAATGTGAACTGACTTTGCAAGTCAAGGAGAATGAAATGCATTTACTAATGTGAGATGATGTTTGAGGAAACACAATTTCAATACAAGGAAAACACTTGTAAGAAATTAAGACATGAAAGGGGTCAGTTATTGGGTAACATTGAAAAATAGTAAAGCAAACTACATTAGGAAAAAGTGACGGTGAAAGGGAAGTAGCAGCTCACATATGCGGAAATCTATGGGGAAGACTTTGTAGAGAGAATTAGCAAGAGTGACCTAAGTTGTGCTTCAGTAACAATTCAATTGACAAACCACAGCAGTTTCATATATTTCTTTCTTTTTTGTTATTTAAATATTTTTTTTTAGTTGTAGATGGACACAATGCCTTTATTTTGTTTATTTATTTTTTTTAATATGGTGCTAAGGATCCAACCCAGTGACTCACACATGCAAAGCAAGCGCTCTACCGTTCAGCCGCAACCCCAGCCCCTCATATATATATGTTTTTGGATTCAGGCAACGTCTGCAGAGAATTGAGTGACTACTTGGATGACTCTCATACATGGAATAGAGCCGATTTCTTCCAGTCAGCTCAACCCCAGCAAATGGCCTCCAAGATCATCATGGGAGAGTACTGGCTCATACAGCACTCACACCAGCTCTTCTCTGCTTTTGCTTGGAAATGATGCTCATTGTTCCCATTTACCCCCCATTGCCACAAACTGCCACCTTGACGCAGGTAATTCCAAACAGCTGGGAAATGAAAGGAGACTAAAGATGTTTAATGATCACCAAGTGGTCATATTAGTACTTGAGAAAAAAGCTAAAATGAAGGCAGGGTCACATTGGGCACCAAAAATAACTACAGTATAATAAGAATGCTATAACTTTAAGGAATAAAATAAATTTGCATGAAATACTTGTTCAAACTTGCCGGCTATTTAGATGTCAAACTCTATCACTTGCCACAAAGGTCAGTCATTTATTTCCTCTGTTTAGTGAATGTCACTCTGTAAAATGAATATTTCACAAGAGATGATCTCTAAAATACATTGCAGCTGCAAAATTTTAAAATTCAAAGACATTTATGGCCTGAAATCCAAAGTCGTTTCACCTTTAATAATCATTTAGTATTCAAACAACTATTGACATTTACAATTGTTCAAAACTATTTGATCTCTGTAGGGTTTAGAGATTGGAGTGAAAAAATAACTGGGAAAATATATGAATCCTGTCAGCTTTCTTTTTTCTATTAAATGTTTCTGTATGCAGTAAAGGCATTTTTTATTCTCTCTGTAAAATTTTCACTTCACCACTTGGCTAATTTTGTTATATTCACAACCTTTTCGTTTAGCCATTGAGTTTCCTTGTTTGTCTTTTTCTTTCAAATTTGCTAACTTTTTGTTTCGGAAGAAGTTGTTAATAAAATAGGCAAAGTAGTAGCGATAATCATCTGGTATCAGAGCAGATGAAGAAATGAATGCTTCAGCATTTATTTTTTATGGCCTAGTTAACATCACAGGATTTATAGAGCTGCCAGATTTTAACCTTTTTTATTGCTGATACAAATTGAAATTTACTCCATAAACTACACAACTGATCACTTAGAAAAAAAGATGAAAAGTGTGACAAGACTTGATCTGATTCCTGTGTACATGATATATATTAAAACATAAGATTAAAACAGATGAAATAATATAAATATAAATGTAAATAATATAAATAATATAAATAATATAAATTTTGTGGGAATTTTGAATGAATAAATACAGGTTACCAAAATTATTTCAATGAACAGGAAGATAGTTCAATCCAAAAGATGTTTAATCACCCTATGTGGGATATAATTTGGTTCAGAATAGAAAAAACTATTAATTCCCATTAATTTTTTAAATTAATTGATTGACTAGAAAAATTACTACTTAATGTAAAGTGTCCCCAAAATGAGTTTGAGACTTTTTTCTATTAGAAAGACAGGAAGTTTAGACATGCTATGGCCTTATATGTTAAAAATATTCACTTCATACACTAAGGGTTGAATCTACAGACAATCAATTTATATTATTTCTTGTGTGCATTTAAAATCAGATATTAAAGTGTAAAGGGAATAAATATGAAAATGTAATTAAAATATTTTGATTTTTAAAGTGTTATTGATTTCTATTTCTTAAATTTGAAAACTTTGTGATTGTTTTAAAGACTGACTCTATATGACAATAGATTTTAAAAGTATTAATAAAGAAATATACTATAAATTCTCATTCTGGATAGATAAAGTATGTGTTTATTGCTTGTAAAATACTATCTCATGCAACTTACATTTCAGAATTGTGTTCTTACTTCAGTTTTTAAATTTATTTGTAGGGTCCAATACTATGAAATTTGATATGAGCACTTAAGATTTTTTTATTTTAATTTTTTAAAAATTGTTTCCTGCTTTTTTAAATTGAATTTTTTATTTATATATGACAGTATAAGGTATTACAATTCTTATTACACATACAGAGAACAAATTTTCATATATCTGGTTATATATAAAGTTTATTCACACCAATTTGTGTCTTCATACATGTACTTTAGATAATAATGTCCATCACATTCTGCCCCCTCTCTTTCTTTCCCACCTCTCTGCCCTATCTAGAGTTCGTCTATTTCTCCTATGCTCCTGTTCCCTACCCCATTATGTATCAGCCTCCTTATATCAGAGAAAACATTCCACATCTGATTTTCTGGGATTGGCTATCTTCACTTAGAATTATCTTCTCTAACTCCATCCATTTGCCTGCAAATGCCATGATTTTATTCTCTATTATTAGTGAATAATATTCCATTGTGAATATATGTCACATTTTTTAATCCATTTATCTATTGAAGGACATCTAGGTGAGTTCCACAATTTAGCTATTGTGAATTGTTCTGCTATAAACATTGATGTGGCTGTGTCCCTGTAGTATGTCCTTTTTAAGTCCTTTGGGTATAGATTGAGGAGAAGGATAGCTGGGTCAAATGGTGTTTCCTTTTCCAATTTTCCAAGAAATTTCCATACTGCTTTCCATATTGGCTGCACCAATTTGCAATCCCACCAGCTGTGTATGAGAGTACCTTTTCCCCACATCCTCGCCAATGCTTATCGTTATTTGTGTTCTTAATAGCTGCCATTCTGACTGGAGTAAGATGAAATCTTAGAGTAGTTTTGATTTGCATTTCTCTAATTGCTAGAAATGATGAATGTTTTTTCATATATGTAAAAACTGTATATCCTCTTCTGAGAAGTGTCTGTTCAGGTCCTTGGCCCATTTATTGATTGGGTTGTTTGTTTTTTTGGTGCTTAGCTTTTTGAGTTCTTTATATACACTAGAGATTAGTGCTCTATCTGATGTGTGAGGGGTAAAGATTTGCTCCCAAGATGTAGGCTCCTATTCACCTCACAGATTGTTACTTTTGCTAAGAACAAACTTTTTACTTTGAATCTATCCCATTTATTGATTCTTGATTTTAATTCTTTCTATTTTATTGGAGTACAAGCTTTGAAAATAATTTCTAATTATCTTCTGTATTTCTGTAGTGTTTGTCATGATATTTTCTTTTTCATCATGTATGTTAGTAATTTGAGTTTCTCTCACCTTCTGTTCAATAGCATGGCTAAGGGTCTGTCAATTTTATATACTCTTTCAAAGAACCAACTTTTTGTTCTTTCATTTTTTCAATTATTTCTTTTTTTTCAATTATTTCTTTTGTTTCAATTTCATTGATTTCAGATCTCATTTTAATTATTTCTTGTCTCCTACTGCTTTTGGTTTAGATTTGTTTTTTTTTCCTTTTCAAGGACTTTGAGATATAATGCTAAATCATTCATTTATTGTCTTTTTTCTTCTTTTAAGGAATGAACTCCATGCAACCAACTTTCCTCTTAGAACTGCCTTCATAGTATCCCAGAGATTTTAATACGTTGTATCTGTGTTCTCATTCACCTCTAAAAATTTTGTCTTCTCCTCCTTGATGTCTTCTGCTACCCATTGTTCATTCAGTAGCATATTATTTAGTCTCCAGGTGTTGGAGTAGCTTTTCTTATTTTATCATTGATTTCTAATTTTATTCCATTATGGTCATATAGAATGCAGGGTAGTATCTTTACTTTTTTATATTTGCTAAGAGTTGCTTTGTGGAATAATATATGGTCTATTTTAGAGAAGGATCCAGGTGCTGCTGAGAAGAAAGTCTATTCTCTCCTTGAAGGATGAAAATATTATATATATATATATATATATATATATATATATATATATATCAGTTAAGTCTAAGTATTGATTGTATTATTGAGTTCTATAGTTTTGTTGTTCAGCTTTTACTTGGTTTATCTATTAGTGACCAAAGAGGTGTGTTAAAATCACCCAAAATTATTGTTTTGCGGTTTATTTGACTCATGAACTTGAGAAGAGTTTGTTTGAAGAACATAGATGCTCCATTGTTTGGGGTCTATATATTTATAATTGTGAAGTCTTGTTGGTGTATGATTTCCTTGAGCAGTATGTAGGGCTCTTCTTTATCCCTTTTGATTATCTTTAGCTTGAAACCTACTTTATTTGGTATGAGGATGGAAATCCCTGCTTGCTCCCACAGTCCATGTGAGTGTATGATTTTTCCTAACCCTTCACCTTCAGTGTGTTGGTGTCTTCCTATGAGAGGAATCTCTTGGAGGCAGCATATATATTTTTTTTAATCCAATTTGCTAGTCTATGTCTTTTGATTGGTGAGGTTAGGCCATTAACTTTCAGGGTTATTATTGAGACATGATTTGTATTCCCACCCATTTTTGTTTATTTTTGGTATTTAATGTGGCTTGGTTTCTCCTCTGATTAGATTTTCCTTCAGTGTAATACCTCCCTCTGTTTATTTTCAACATTGTGTTTCATTTCCTCTTCGTGGAATATTTTGCTGAGGAAGTTCTGTATTGCAGGCTTTTGAGTTATAAATTCTTTTAACTTTTGTTTATTTTGGAAGGTTTTATTTCATCATCAAATCTAAAGCTTAATTTTGCTATATAAAAGATTTTTGGTTGGAATCCATTTTCTTTCAGAACTTGGTATATGTTATTCCATGATCTCCTGGCTTAGAGGGTCTGTGTTGAAAAATCTGTTGAGATAGGAATTGGTTCCCACCTATATGTGATCTGATTCCTCTCTTTTGCAGCTTTTAAGATTCTATTCTTATTCTGTGTGCTAGGAATTTTCATTATAATGTGCCTTGGTGTAGATCTGTTGTAATTTTGTATATTTGGTGTATTGTAAGCCTCTTGTATTTGGTTTTCCAATTCATCGTTCATGCTTGGGAAATTTTCTGATATTATCTCATTGAAGAGATTGTGCATTCCATTGGTGTGAAACTCTGTGCCTTCCCCTATCCCAATAACTCTTAGATTTGGCCTTTTGATGCTGTCCATAATTCTTGGATGTTCTGTTCACGGTTTCTTACTATCTTCACTATATGATCAACTTTATTTTCCAGATTGTATACTTTGTCTTCATTATTTGACATTCTTTCTTTCAAGTGATCTAGTCTGTGGGTTATGCTTTTTTATTTTTTATTTTTTTAGTTTTTTATTTGGTGTATTGTGTCCTTCATTTCAAGGATTTCTGACTTTTTTTCTTTTCAGAGTCTCTATCTCTCTCTTAAAGTAATCTTTTGCTACTTGTCTTTGCTCTCTTCTCTTTGTTGATCGATTTTTGCCTGTATTTGCTCAATTAGGTCATTCTTTAATTCACCAGTCATTTTAGTTATGAACCTTCTGAAATCCTTCTCTGACACTTATCAACTTCTCTGTCCATGGGTTCTGTTATTTTAGTGTCCTGGTTTGTTTGGGCACTTCCCTCCCTTGTTTTTTCATGTTGTGTATGCGTCTTCCTGTCTTGCAGTGTGGACCTGTGACATTGCAGTTTCTACCCTATATTCTTGCAGTACCCCTGCAGATTGTCTGTACCTCACCTTGATGTTGGGCTTCCAGACTCTGCTGGTGTCCCTCAGTGTATGCTACTGTAACTAAAGTGGTGGCGGCAAAAGCCAAGGTAACTTGAGATAATAGTTGAGGTGACCCAAGATGGAGGCTACGTCTTACAGAGCTGGGGCTGAGAGTCTGGGCCTCACACTCTCTTTGGGATGTCTGCTCTGAGATTCAGCTGCATCTAGGCCCTGTCTGTTGTCAAAAAGTTAGGGACTACTGTGTCGGGAAGGCTATGGTGATGACTGCAGTGTCCCAAGATAGAAAGGGGTTAGGCTTAGGCTCCCAGTTGTGTGGGGGGGTCAACTCAGACCTACCTGGACCTGGGTCCTGCGCAAGTGGGTGTGGGTGAAAGCTGGGCTCCAATGGATGTCACCTGGTGGAGTGACCTGGGCCTACAGTGAGTGTGGGTCCCTCACAGGCCAGTGTGGGTGGATCTGGGCTAGGCCTGGCTCCTGAGGTAGTCTGCTAGAGCACTGAAGATATATTGATTCTTATAGAAAAAGCAAAAATGAAAGACAATCTGGAAGAGAAGAGGATTTTGGTTGTGTTGATCATGCTTATAGGGGCTATCTTTTCTCTTGTTAATATATTCTGTTCCATTAGTTTGGGAAGTATTGATATAAATAAAAATATGGCCTTCTAATTCCTTTGAGTTTGTGCAGACTTTTGCTTTTTGGGGAAAATACCTATGCAAAACTTTCAGTTATCAATTTTGTAAGTAAAATATCAATAACGGATATGAAAGTTCTCTTCTAATATATTAGACTGACTCCTGAGGATGAATTGGGGATAGCACACAGGACAATTTAGATTGAAAGACTGCCAGTGGACTCCTTCAGATTATTAGTAAGTGGACAGAATGTTTTTAGTGTACCATTGCAAATGTTATTTTCATCTGTTTTCAGCTTAATTTATTCCTATTATCATTATTATTATTATAAACATTTCTATATGAATGCCCATGATGGATTTTTTTCCAGATAATACAGTTTTGAGATCTGTTTCTTTAATTGTTGGAGACCTTACTATAGTAATTGCAAGTTAAAAAGTTTAAAAAACTACCAAATATTGTAGTTGATCCTAAATTACCCTTTTTGTATTTCATAATCTTATCAATATGGTTTTAATAATGGTGGAGACAATTATACATTCTTCTTTTTTTCTTTTATAAAAAAATAATATTCTTAGGTTAAACTTTATCTCCATTGTCTAATGAATGATAAAATGGAAGAATGAATATTATGGCTGAAATTAGCTCCTGAACTATCTCAGGAGAGACTTATCCAGGTGTCAGCATGCAGCATTTTAGTAGCAGAGTTAGGAGCACGTCAGGTTTTCAGTTGTGTTTCTAATGGAGAAAGAATTGCTGTGGGATGAGTACTGATAGGAATTTTGGCCCCCTTAACTACCTACATTTGAGTTCCTAAGGTCTCATTTCCTAATAAGTTAAGAGCAGGGATTGCTATTCGTAGGCTGTTTGTTAGTATTTAAGTAAATCATTTTCATTTAATAGTTTATTTTAGTTATGCTACCATAATGCATAAGGTAATCATTATACTCACTTATGCTATGCTGGAATTTTTTTATGTAAACTCAGCCTTTGTTTTCAGGGTAATTTATTGAATTACATAGAGGGCTCTCAGACTTATTGGTATATTACAAGCAATTTTAGTTGGTTTTCCCTTTTGTACTTTTTTATGAGGATTGTTTTTATTTCATTTAGGGAAAAGCATTAAGTTTGTCTAGAAGGACTATTAAAATAGAGTGAAATGAGCATTAGATCTAAGATATGGTTTGGACGATCAACCTAGGTCAGCATGCCTTCTAGACTTTCTTTGTGATACTTATATTAACATGTGTGTGTGTGTGTGCCACATGAAAATTGAGTTGAAGCTCTCCAAAAATTCAATATCACTTCCCTGGATAGTGAGCTAAATGGTACAAACCCTGAAACATAATTAATTTTCCTTTGTTTTCATCCACTTCATACAGTCAAACATTTGACTGCATACAAGAAAATGCTTTTTTGTTTTCATCTTATGTGTGCGTTCTCACTCTTGCTGAACTTCTAGACAATATATCAATAACGGAGGAGAGAGGAAATGGGAAGTTGAGAACTCTCCCCTTTTTGATCTTATCTTAATCATCTTCAATGTATTGCAAACCTGGTTTAAAAAAAAAGAAGTCATTTGTTTAAACTTTTTACTCATATTTATGCAAATTATAATGTAGTGAAGGTCAAAAATTGTATCTCACAAATCTGGTATAGTCTATTAATTTTTTTTTATGTTTACAGAAGTCATGTAATCCTTCCTGTAAGACTCCATTTCATGTAAGTAGAGAAGTAGTGTAGCTTTACCCCTTACTTTTACCTTGCCTTTATCTTATTTAAAAAGCTCCTTTAGGTTTATATGTTCCATTAATTTCTAAATTTTATATGTTCCATTAATTTCTAAATTTCCAATTTCTAGACAGGAAGTTTTAATATTTTCTTATATTCAAGGTGAAGTAGGGGAAATCTGATCATATTTCCTGGAAAGATCGTAAGGGTAGCTATCCTTAGCTCTGTCCTAGTCTGATACTTGTCATTGAATATTGGGTTGAATTGGACTCTGCCTTCATGGTTGAGATAAATGGCTTCCTCCATCTCTTGCTGAGTGCTGCGAACTCTCAACCCCACCATCCCACCTGGACTCCTTCAAGGGAGTGATTCTTGGTGCAGGTGCTATTGTCCTCCCCAGGGTACACAGAGATTTCTTCATTTTCTGAATGCCCAGTACAATTTGTAGGGAACTACTTCATCAGTTATCTGGTAAATTCTCCCCTTTGCCATCTGAACCTAATACCACGCCTAATGTGACTCAAAGGAACTTTCATCTGAAGAGCTACTAAAGCAAGAAGTGCTTTCTGGGATTGTCTTATGCTTAGTTGGGAGTTTCTGTGTTCCACTGTCTCCTCAATCTCCCCACTCTGCATACATCTGTCTGCATATATTCTGCATATAACTGCCTCCTCTTCTCCCACCCAGAGCAGGCTCTCTGGTAAATTCCTTCTAATTTGACCAGGACCATATTCTTTTTTGCTACCTTCATTATTCCTTGATTCACCAAGTATCCAGCTAAAGCTCATTGACACAAAGAAGATCCTTGATATCTTCCGAAAAAAGACCTATTATCTTTAGCCCAACACAGCGGGTTGACAATTCAAGAAAGTCAGCACTTAGATGCTTTGATTTTCATCATACAAAATGAGTATCTTTTCAATCTTTCCAAATATTAAATAGCTTATAGAAACTTGAAGGCAATATCCTGACCCTTTCTTAAAAGTACATGGACTTAGATCATAATTAATTCATACCATGTAGAAAACTACAAAGTCAAAGCAGAAGAAATTGTCATTTTCCGATGTATAAAGCAGAGAAAATTGTCAATGCAGGTCCAATTATTTTAAATTTTCCTTTCCATCTTTCTGTGATGATTAATTTTGGGAATCTTTGACTAAATTACATACAGAGACACACACAGACACATATAATATTGCCTTTCTTAGTTATGTCTTGATGTACTACACAAAAAGATTGACTTGCTGCTACATCTTAACTTTCTATTTGATTGATCAATTTAATTATCTACTTGAATAATTACATGATGGTGTGCTTCCTCCTTTTATATTAAAAAAAATACAGATGTGCATCCTGTATATATAAATATAACATGTAATATATATGAGTTTTGTTCAATACTCAGTCAAATGTGTGCTAGGATCACATCGGATTTCTTGGAAAATTTATCTGAGCAGTTTTGTTTGTTGTCCTTTGTCTTAATCTTTTTGTGATCAAAATATTCAATTTCAGTATTCTTTAAACTTTTAGGCACACTAATAAATCTATGCATTCTACACAAAACCTTTCCCAACATAGACTGGTTGGTTTCCAAGCTCTTGCACATATGTCTTCCTTGGACTTCTCATTAATTGCTTCTGAATATGGTATATTATTTTCTAGACACGATGTCCTCCTCTTATTTCATGTGTCTTAAGAACATCCTGAAGTAAAATACTAAGAAATGGCACACAGAGTTTAAATGTGAAAGTCACTGTTTATATAAAAATATTCTTACTGTCCTGTGACTTCATCTTCCTGCATTCCAGGTAGAAGGTGCTATCTCCGATGGAAGTTGCTTCCTCTTTGTATTGTTCTACCTGAACTTTCTGCCTGAAGGTCCACTTGCAGTTTTATTCCTTACCCTTTGGAGATTACCTCCTCCCACCTCTTGAAGCCATGCGGATTATTTCCCTGGGGCTTCTGTAACAAAGAACCGCAAGGTAGGTGGCTGGAAACAAGATGAATTTACTCTTCTGCAGTTCCAGAGGGCAGCACTGTGAAATCCAGGTGTTGACTGAACCATGTTCCCTCTGACGGCTCCAGGGAGTCTCTTTCCTTGCCCCTTCCTGTTCCCCAGGGCAGTTCCCCATCCTTGGTATTCCTTGGATCCTGAATGCATATCTCCACGTTTTGTCATCACGTGGCATCCTCTCCATGTGTCTAGGAATATCTGTGCCTCAGTCCCTCTTAGAAAGAAATCAGTTATTGGCTTAGGACCACCCTAAACCAGTATGAACACATTTTGTCTTGATTACTTCAACAGAGATGCTATTTCCATACATGGCCATGTGCAAGGTACATGAGAGGCAAGAATTGAACATAGCTTTGGGTGAATGCATTCCAATCCATACTAGCCTGGAAGTTTTAATTTATTTATTTTTCCTCTGGTTATGTCATAGTTCGCAATTGTGTATCTGAGTATATCTTTCTTTGTAAATTTAGCAAGCTTCATGAAATTTGAAAACGTCTGTGCCATTTTGACTGAATAATTCTGTTCTATTTACTAATGACTTTCTTCATTTTTGCTGTGGCTTATTTCTGGAACTTGTGGGTATTGGGCCATCCATCCCCTTGTTTTATAACTTATGGTAATTATGTTTCCTTTCACCTTTTTTTTTTTCTTTTTGGTGGTGCTGGGGATTGAACCCTTGGCCTTGTGCATGTGAGGCAAGCAATCTACCAACGGAGCTACATCCCTAACCCTCCTTTTACATTTTAAAACTCCTTTTTAATTGAGTAAATCAAAGAAATTTTCCGAACTTTAGATTCTAAAATTTATGTTGACATTTATAAGATTGTCTTCTATCCCAAAACATCTTCTGTTTTATCTTTCTTACACCAATTTTACTTTTATTTGATTAATATTTTATCTATTTCTCTTTGGGGGAAAATATTATTTAAGCACATTTTAAGAATGTCTCTTTTCTTTCTAAATCTCCTCTTTCTTATTTCAGGATTTCCTGAAATGCATGGCTTACCTTGTTTACCTGTAAATATTTTACAACATAGTCACAGAAATATTGTACACTTGTAACTCTGACTATGGATGGGGCTAATCATCTGCGTTCCTCAAATGGAGCTCAGAACCATTGGGCTGAAGACCACTTAGAACCAAGAATGGATGAGATTTGGGGGTTATCAGTACTATTCATAGGTGCTCCAATGTATCACAATCTTGCATCTGTTTGTCAAAGAAATCTCCTTCTTTTCCCCAAGGGACAATAACCTAGCTGCAGTATTTCTGCTTAGTGAAATGCCAGTTGAACTGAGGTAGCTTGTTCTACAAACAGCCCTTCACTTAAATGATACATGCAAAGCCACAGCATTTGGGGTTCTTGCACCTGCTTTCAGAGCCCTGAGATCACATTAATTGTTTGTCAGCTTAGCCTCATTTATTTATTATTCCATCAGGTTAACTTCTTACAAAGGCTGTTGAAATTTGTCTTCTGTAGAAGTCTGCCCTATGCCTTTGTTGTCGGGAGATTATGTATGATTTCCTTCTGCTTTTAACTTGGTCTCAAGAAGAAGAATTTCTATAAAGCTGTGGGAAATCTGCCATAAATTTCCTATGTAAATTGTTCAAGTTGATACACTCTTGAGAGTAAAGTAAATTCTATTAATGATATCAGTAGGACAGCTGGTGTAGATGGGGATTGGCTTGAGGAAACCAGGACATAGTTCATTCTATTTCACAAGAAAATTACATCTGAACTGCAGGGCTGGAAGAAGTAAGAAAATTTCCGCAGAGGTGAGTGGGGAGTGTGGTCAACTCAGGAAATGGGGCCAGGGAAGATGGACAATCTAGAAGGTTAAAATCTGAGTGCAGTGAAAAAGAGGAGGAAAGCAATGGTGTAATGTTCTTACTGTGTGCTAACAATATCTTATGGATGTGGAAACTTAACCTCATTCAATTTAATCTTCATTGAAATGTTGGGAACACATCAGTGAGATACACATTGGAGAAGTCCAGGGTTGCATATGGCCTTGTGGTAGAGGTCATTCTAAGGGAATTCAAGTCTATTTCTATCTGGTGCCATTTCAGAGCAATTTTCATAATCCAGGGATGACTCCCAGAAAGACTGTGTCCCTGCAGAGTCCTCTTGCTAATGTCCAGCAGGGTGATCCCATCTTCCTGATGAATAGCTGCAGGGAATTGGTTTCTACGTGAAAATATTCAAATAACATAGCTGCTCAGCAAAGGTGCTGAGAGCCACAACCTGAGTCGGAATGGCCCCTGGAATTTTGCCAGAAGTAATGGTTGAGAGGTGAGCTATTAAGATGATGATAATTAAGTTAAGCTGTGTATAATTGTTGTGACTGGATGATCCTGAATTGAAACAAGCTGTGTATTCAATTGTATATAGACCCCTGCTGTCCGCCTCCAGCTCCCACTACTTTGAAGTTCTCTCAGGGATTCCTGGGGAGTTCGAGTTGGTTGGTGAAGTTTGGTAGAGGGAGTTCCGGTTGGTGTGTGGTGTTCCTGGAAGGGCCGCGTGTTTGTTCCTGCTTTAGTGGCTCCTGATTTGTGCCCAGCCAGACTACAGCAAAAGGTAAAAAAGATCCTCTAGACTATTACCAAGGTAGGACAGAAATAAAGTTACAAACCTGGCTTTCTATGAAACTATGAACCTGTAGGCCCAGATTAAAGGAAAAAAATGTAGACAACATTTATAAATATTTATGGAACATGATTCAAACTTAAAGGAGAAAATTGTGTCATTGGCAGCAACATGGATCCAACTAGGGAACATTCAGTAAAATAAGTCAGGGATATGAAGAAAAATACTGTAGAGTCTCACTTATATGTGGAATCTAATAAAGTGGAACTTGATTATGGTTTGGATCTGAGGTATCCCTCCAAATCTTGATCATACTGTGAGAGCTATAACCAATCAGTCCGTTCTCATTTGAATGGACTAACTGGGTGGTAACTGTAGGCAGGTGGGGTATAGCTGGAGGAGGTGGGTCCCTGGGGGTGTACCTTGGAAGGGTGCATCTACCCCAGGGCCCCTCCCTCTTGCTTCTGGTTCCCACCATGTCCTGAGCAGTTCCTTCTGACAGACCTTCCGCCATGATGTGCTGACTCAGCCTGGACCCAGAGCAATGGGGTGAGTCATCCATGTGATCACAGCAACAAAAAGTTAACACAAACTTGTAGAATCCGAGGGGGGCGGTGGATGTCAGAGACTGGGAGGGCACAGGAGAAGGAGGAAAGAGTGAAAGGAGCAACTGGTGGTCTGTGGACACGAAGCTACAGTCACAAAGAGGGAAAAGCTCTGGGTGCTATTGCAGAGCAAGCTGACCATGGTTAATAAAAATGCATTTTAAATTTCAAAATAGTAAAAGACAGTTTGAAAACTTTCTCCACAAAGAATTGATAAATATCTGAAGTGACAGATGTGTATTACTCTGATTTGATCATTGCACAATATGTACACATATCAATATATCACTCTTAACCCTATAAAATATGCAATTACCACTTGACAATTAAAGCAGACTAAAATATAAAAAGGAAACCTACTATATTTTATTATATTTCATTTAACTTTTAACTCTTCAGATTTATTTATGTTTTTTCTTATTGTCCTCTTTGTTTCCTCTGTCTTTTCCAGTGACCTTCAGCTCACCACAAACCTTACTTACTTAGTTTTTTATATTAGCTCTCCTCTGGCCAGAAAGCCCTCTGCCAGCCTTGCTCCCCCAGCAGCCTCCCTCAGTGGTGGAGTGGAGTGTTGCCGTGTTTGGATCCCACATCACGGTCTCCTTAACTGGACACCAAATACACCTGCTTCAAATACAGTCATGGTGCTTATTTACAACTTCTGTGTACTATACCTTTGAAATGAATATGAAACCATGTTTGGATGATCGATGGGCAGTAAATATATGGATTTATAAATATCAAAACTGGAATGTATATAAAGAAAATACATTATATTTAGAGACTTAAATATAATTTATTAATCCTGCTTCAATAGATCTTATATTTTACAATTTCCTTTCCCATTTGTCCTATTCCACCTACCAACTTAAAATCATCTTTTAAGATCTTTGTATATTTTTAAGAGACCTCAAATATTCCTTGATGGTTCAAAGATGAAATAAATCTAAATAGGAGAAAATATATTTACTGTAGAACAACCTGAAAATAATGAAGACAAAGTGACTCATAGGTAATTTTCTCTGCATAAATAAGTAGCTAATTCAGAAAGAAGGAAATAAGGTAACCACAAGATTATTATGTGCCAGTGATAGTGTAGTGTACTAACTCCAGAGTCAAAAGTTCTCTTCTGAAATTGCTCTTCTTCCCCAAATCAAAGGCAGGCAGGTGTGAGGGTAGGGACAGAAATTAGAGGACACCACACTTTCCAAGAATTTTCCTGGCTAGATGGGAGCTCTTGTCTGCACCCCCTCCACGTGTCTCTCACCCATGCTGACCCTCCTCTCTCCTCCTGGGCACACTCAGTTGTCCTCCCCAGGACCCTGCACCACCATCCTCATCACAGTGCCAGGGCCCACATGCACATGAGCACCCTGCAGTGCAACGCATTTGTCAGCCGACTCCTTTTATTCTATTATTAATTTTTGAGGATGCTTCATACTGTCTTCCCTAAGAGCTGTGTAATTTACATCCTGATCAATAGTGTACAAGGCTTCCTTTACCTCCACATCCTTGCTGACATGCTAACACATGTTAATTCTGACTTTTTTTTTATAATAGTCATCCTAAGAGTTAGATGTTCAGTTCATTTTTTAAATTTATATTTTCCTGATGCTTAATGCTATTGAGCATTTTTCCATATCTCACTTGGCCTTTCATGTCTTATTTTGGTTAATGGTTACTTACATTGTTTTCTCACTTTTTAATCAGGGTTTTATTTATTTTTTCTTTTTCCTCCTTCCTTTCTTCCCTTATTTTTTTTTCTCTTGCTCTTTGGTTGTTTAAGTTCCTTATATATTTTGGATATCGACCTTGGTTTGCAAGTCTTTTCTCCCTTCCTGTACCTTGTCTTTTCACCACTCTGCTGATTATTTTCTCTGTTGTACAGAAATAATTTTTCATTTAAATGTACACACACAAACTTACATATGTAATCATTTGCATGTAGCACAATAATTGCCAATTTTATGCATATGACATAATTTTCTGAACTTAAGACATAATAAAACCTTGTAATAACAAACACTGAGACGGATTATACTTTCTCCATGTAAAACTTGACAATTCATCAATAAGTCATGAGTAAAGCATGATTTAAATGTCTGTAATTTAGGCAAATGTCACATTGCTAGATAAGTCTTGCAGATGTCATGCATTTAAGCAAGGACTTTAGAAATTACTAACAATTATATTTTTTTCAAATCCTTTTAGAAACATTTGTAAATGAGAATGTTTAGAAACACTATGAGCACATATGAAAGACTCCACAGTCTTACATGATAGCCAAATACTTCCCTCACTGCAGAGGAAAATGAATGAGCACCACTTTCTCTAACCCTCCTCCTGAGCTGACAGTGCCCAGTTTCCAATGATCCCTGTTTGACTTGTCACTTGCAAGACAAATTTGCTCATATATCATGACAGCCAGAATCCCTTTTCGGCGACTGTATCAGTAATTAGCTATACCTTTTCAGTGCCCACGGCATGTGTAACTGTCACTTTGATGAAAAAGGACTAGTTTTGTTGTTGGTGTTGTTTTCCTCTCAAGTAGCATGTTAGCCTCTCAGCATTATAAAACCAACACAGAGCCTCAATATTGATTAACCTCTCACTGATGACATTCTACAATACCTAAAATGCTCAAGACGATACAAACAAGTATATTTTACCACCCTTAGGAACATTAAGATTTGAAAAGAAAATTGCTGATATTTATAATCATTAGAAATCATTTCCCTAAATTCTTTGTGTAATTAATTTTCTGAAGCTTTAAGCTACATGAAGTATCTTTTGTAGACTTTCCTGGGAAATATTAATTGACAAAATGGATATACATGTTATCTACCATAAAACACGGGTTGATTAAAAGGATCTCATTTCCACTGGGTGATAAATGTCATTTCAGGCACCATTCATTCAATGTTTAGAAAAGATAAGAAGGTAGATGTGGAATCACATATGTCACATTTTCAACATAAAATAATCAACAAAATCACATGTAGCAGTGATTTTTTAAAATCTACATCTTCAGAAAAAAAATAACTGAACTAATTTATGTAAGTAATAAAAAAAGGAACCACAAGCAATGTAAAGAGGGCAGAAAGCTAAACTATTTGGAAAAAAATGTAAAAGGCATATTTATTGTTTATATTTTCTAAATATTTACTATATAATTGCAATTTTATGAATAAGTAAGGTACTGATATTAAAAGTTTGCAACATTTATGAACAGGGAATTTAGAAGAAGCACAAATGGCAAATTAATATCTAACATTATATCCAAGCTCATTTATGATCAGGGAAATCAAAGTTTTAACAATATAATTTCTCATTTTGTTCTTCACATTTGCAAAATTCAATACATGTTTAAGAGATCACGAGTAATTCTAGCTACTCATGGAATAAGAAGTTTAATAACATCATCAACTGTTGTTGACATTTTTATTTTATCAGCTTTGAAAAGAAACAGTAAAATAGATAGTTGATATTGTAGGTCTCATCATAAAATAAGCAATACTATTCTGTTTATCTCTGTATCCTTGCATTACATAAAAAATGACTAAGACTAACCAACATATTATTGATTCTCAAATATAATTTATAAAATTATTATTTGCCTCTGTGACCCAGTTATCTCACTTCTAAAATCAGCCATATAGAAAGCATAATGTGAATGATTAATATGTGTGAGACTGTCCATTGTAACATTGGTTTCTTGGAAAGATAATCCAGGTGAATGTGAATCAATTAAAAAAGGGGAAAAAAGAAAGTAGGTCTCATATGATTTGGAAAGATATCTAACTAATTAAGATAAAAAAACACAGTAAAGTTTCAAAGTGTGAATGGCGTGGCTGTGGATTATCTGACATGTTCGGGGAAATTAGTGAGCATCTTTAACAGATATGTTGGTGCATTTTAGAATTGAGGGGTAGAAATTAAAACCAGACATTAAAAATAATTAAACAGAAACAAATGAATAAATTGTTAACTCTCCAAAAGCCAACGGAAAGGAAACATCATAGGAAATATCCTGTCCTTGACCCAGTTATAAATTATTAATTATTTATATAAAAATCCAACTATCTTTAAAATGGGTTGTTGTAGGCAAGACAGGAGAAGCTGCAAGAGACCGATTATTCAATCCCCATCAGAGGTAGTAGGAGCTCTTGTCAGTAATTAATTATCCAAGAATTTGTAACTAATTATAACATTAAAAAAATGTAAATATGAAAAAAAATTAAAAGAAAGACAATCATTTGGGTGGGATTTAAGGGAAAATGATTACATAAGATTCTGTGGATTTTTATTATAAATCTCTAGTACAATTCATTTTAAGATTCATTTCCATTTGAAAAATAAATAAGCTTCTGTTTGATTATTTGTTTATTTTGAATTTTTAGCAGGACTAAGTTAAAGATTCTTAATATTTTATTAAGAGATTCAGACAACTCAACTACCTCACCTGTATTTTCAATATTTCTTCTCTAATTTCTTCTGTGAAAAGAGAAGTTGGTGGCTGTTTGTGGTTATGAAGGAAAAAGAGTATTAAAACCATAACAAATACCCTTGCAGTATAGCAGGAGATATCAAAACATGGAATACAGTTGACTCTTTTGGAGTAAGAAGCCTACTGATTTTAGTGACGGGACAGTTTTTATTACAATATTTTATAGATTTGATTTGAGAAAATAAATTGCTCAATTTTTCCTGTGGATTTTATTGTATTATATCAAGATGTAGACTAGCAATAGTTTGGAAATCAAGCTCACAATCTTGTAGTATTCAAAAAGAAATAAATTATCTCTTATTTCAGAAGGCAAAAAGGTTTTCCATGACAAGATATTTTCTGCTTAAGGTCAATTATATATTCACCCAGAATACATTTAGTGCCAATTGGGAAATAATATCTTTCTTGGCACGTATTTTAAGAATAATTCCTTAAGAGCTAAAGTTGGGTGATTTATTAATCAATTTGAACGCCAGTTAGATATCTAGGAAATGTAACATACATGAGGAAAATCTAAGATGAGCATTTCATTTTATCTTATCATTTCTTCATAATTTGGTAGTAATCTCTATCTAGATATACAAATTTAATATTTGATGTTTTAGAAATAAGCAACATTTTCATTTGGCATTGATAACTGTCAAGTACATAAAACCAGTTATAAAAAATTCTCAAAAACATTCTTGACTAATTATCTTTATTTGCCTGATAATCTTAGATCAAAGATCACAAACATATGTTTTCTAGGGCATTTATATAATACTCATTTTTATTTTGTTTCAAAATTAAGGAACCAAAGAGACAGCCCTATCCAAATTATAATCAACTCACAGTGACATAGTGGCATCAGCTTCAGCCACACCATATGCCTCCATGTAAAATTGGCAATCACTGTGTGCCCCCTGGATGGTAGATAGCTGTTTTACTACTACATATTAATGAACATTAATGGGAAATTACATAAAAGTGCAGATATATTCTTCCAGCACATCTCAAGAACATTGGTTGGTACTCTCAATAAAATGTAGGATAGAATTGTTTAAAACTGATAAGTTGCCCTTGTTCTGGAGCTTATTGAGAAAACATGCAGTTTTTTTTAAAACTTCATATGATATTAGCTGTATAGTTTTTCATATATATTCTATTACTTTGAGAAAATTCACCTCCCCACTTTCAATTTGATGAGTTTTTATCAATAATAGGTGGTACATTTTATTGATGATTCTTCCATGTCTACAGGGATTATCTCATATTTCTGCAATTCTCTGTTAATATGCTATACTATGTTGATTGGTTTTGAAGGTTGAAACAAACTTGCATCATTAGATAAAAACCTATTTGGTGGTGAATTATACATTTTACATGGATTGGAATATGGATTTCTAAAATTTATATATTTACACATATATTTCTGTAATTTTCACTAGTGATATTAATCTGAAATATCTTCTCTTAATATGAATTTAGTTTCAGGTAAAGGCTGTACTCATTTTCCAGAATAATTTTTATAGAATTAGTACTTTTGTTCCTTAAATGATAGGTTGAATACATCAGTGAAGTAGTCTGCCTTTGCATAAGGATTTTGGTTAAAATTCTAATTTGATACATGCAGTTATATTCTAGGTAACTATTTTTTTCTTGCATGAACTTTGAAAGCATTTGTCTTTCAAAAAATATGCTCTTTTTAAATCAGAGTTGTCAGATTTATTTACATGAAGGTATTCATAATATTTCCTCAATATCTGTTGAAATACTTCTGAGGCAGCTTCCTAAATTTAAAAATGGCAATTTGTTTATTTTTTCCTGATTATTTTGTTTGTAGCTCTTACCAAATAACTAGTATTTGATTACTTTGATATTTTTCCTATATTTTTAAATTTTAGAATGTGTAGGTTTCTACTCTGATTAATGTATTCCTTATCTTTTAAGTTTTATATAATTTTTCTTTTTGAGGATATTAAGCTGCAATAGGAGGTTGTTGATTAGAGATGTCTTTCCTATTCTCATATGTATAAGCATAGAATATGTTTCCAGATTATGGATGCATCCTGATATTAATGATTACTTAAAATCTGTACTAATTATGACAATATGGCATTGTGAATGAATAGAAAAATGATCTATGACACAGAATATAAACTAGAACAAAAACAATTTGTAAGTATTTCTCAAGTCACCTGAAGTTTATATCACACTTCATAGAGGAGTGGTGAGAATATGCTTTCCATATACTGCTGAGTTGATCAGATATGGCACATCTCAAATGAACATAATTTCATGATTTCATCCAGATGCTTTTGAAAAAGGAACATCCAAAAGTCAGAAATGTGGTAGATCTTCCTATTATGAAGTTTGCAAATATTTCTCAATAGAAGGGAAGTCATTAACTATAAAGGGAAACGTGATGAATTGAACTACATTAAAATCTGAAATTTCTGTTCATTAGAAAACATTAAAGAGAGATTCAAAAGGTAACATGCAATGAATGAGGGCAAATACAAACATCTCAGTTGCATTTGTTCAAGCAGTATACATTCCCAAAATAGATAGATAAATTCTCAAATAATAAGAAAAGGGTAAACAGCTTAATAGAAAAATATCCTAAAAAAAAAAATAGAAAAAGAGACATAAGCAGAAACTTTAGGAAAGGTACAAATATAAAAACAAATATAAACATATATTCTTATTCATCAAGGAAAAATAAATTAAAATCACAATTCAACATGTCACATGCCATTGAATGTCTAAAAATAGATGCAACAAAGAACAACAAATTTTTTTAGAAATAAGTTTAGAAGCTCATAAAATGTATAGAATGTTAGCAGGATTGTGGAAAACCTGAAAGTGTCTAACACTAAAGGTAGAAATAATAGTTTGCTAAAAGCCCCTTTGAAATACTTTGGAAGACTCAATGACCTTGTCTGTTGAAGCAAGTTTCAAGTACCATCAATGAACAGTCCTACAAAACCAACCCACAGAAAGGCACACATAAATACGTGTGCTCTCTTGACTCTAATGTTTACACTGGCAATAATCATGGTGGAAACTTCCCTTTGCCCACCATCAGTAAAATGGTACATAAACACTTTGGAATGCAAGATGGTCATGAGAATGAAGACCTTCAACCATCTACACCCACAGGAATGAAGCAGATGCCCGAGAATACTCACTGATGATTGTTTAAAGAAAACCCCAGGGAAACAACTCTTCTGGAGGGATTGTGACTGAGAGGGCACAAAGGGGTACCTGTGTATTGGGCATGATTCTCTTCCTTGGCTTTCTGGAGCTGTTGTTCAGGTGTGTTCCCTGGGAGAACATTCATGAAGCTGTACAATGATACCTTGCCCCCCCTTTTTTTTGAATATATGAAACTTGAAATAAATACAAACCACAAATCAAGTTGAAGACAAAGTTATTCTGGAGAATCTCTAAGAAAACTCCTCCAATGTCATATTTAATTGCTCAAAAGAATGGTCAATTTTGCATTTTCCTAACCTTTCTCTTGGAACACTCTAGGAGAGAGATACCATTGCACACCCCAGAGGGAATCTGGCTTGTGGTTCCCTGACTTGCATAGTTTGGTGGTTTTTCAGCCATGCAGTCAAATTGTCACTGCATTGAATGTGTTTCTATTTATTTTGAGGGAGAAAGAAAATTCTTCTCTTAAGTAATATGAGACGTCTCAGAGTTAAGGTTTTGGGGTTTTTTTTGTTTGTTTATTTTTTATAAAAGATGATTTTCTTGGGGCTGGGATTGTGCCCTGTGTTAGAGTGCTGGCCTATAGTGTGCAAGACATTGGGTTCCATCCTCAGCACCACATAAAAATAAATAAAATAAAGATATTGTGTCCAACTACAACTAAAAACAAAAACTTGTATATATATTACAAAGGGAACAGATTGTCTCTATCAATTCTATTCTCAAATTTTAAGAGGGAAAGATATAAAAGTAGATATTATCATAACTGAATGTAAGTAAGGGGTAATAGGAACGATTTCCATAAGTGCCACTAGAGATGGTTCGCCTGATTCTTGTCTCTATAAAAGCTGTGAGTATATTCTGGCATCAGTGTCCACACAGAGACATCATTGATTATGATCAGGATGGGGAAAGAGAAAGTTGAAACTGAAACAAAATCACTGGAGAATCCTGGATCTATTGGGGCAGCACAGCCCGAGACCCTGACTTCCCGCCTTGTTCAGCTTGGAAGTCAGTGGAACAAAGGAAGGAGGAGGTGAGGATTCAGGTTGTGGATGGGCTTTGTCTTTTAGACTACATTTCTTCTGAAAGGTGTTTAATAAAAAACTCAACTCTTGAAAAAAAATTGGAAAAGAGCATTCCCAATCCTAAGATGCAGAAGAACCATAGCATCTCATAGCAACTCCAGGAGCTTTGTCAAATACATACCTAACTAACATGCCCTGGGGTTGCTGCATCAGCCAGACCACACCAGCTCACTCTGCTCATTTGCTGCTGTGAAGCAGGCTGTTCCATCAACATTGGAGGTTAACATCCATTTATGTGCTTATAATAAATGCTTTATTTACCCTAAACCCATCCTGAACACTAGCATTTCCTCAAATTACAGTTTTTATAACCTTGGCAAGACATTAGGTTCATTTGCTTTTACAAAGAATTGTGGATAATATTTAGAAATAGACGCCTAACTTCTTGACTTATGTGTCCAATGTAATGATAGGAAAGAAGACATCAAATAAAACTAGTCTGTGTGTGTGTGTGTGTGTGTGTGTGTGTGTGTGTGAGTGAGAGAGAGAGAGAGAGAAACTAAATTGCTCATGAATGTCTGTTATTTATCACTTTCCTAATAAAGCTCATTGAAGAAAGATAAGGGAGGTAATAGGAGCTATTTTCCGACCACAGGGAACTTCATCATTTCTTGGGATGTTGCCAGATTCTAGGAAAATGGTTATATTTTAAAAGCTGAGAGTCCTTTTCACAAGTGAGATGACAGAACAATGATGCTCATGCTCAGAGTTCGAGAGATTTCACCGAATCTGTGCAGTGTGGGAGCCCTGGTGAGCACTGCTTTCTTCCAAGCTTGCAATGTGTTTGCGGTTCTGTCTTTTCATTTCTGTTTGAAGTGAATTATTTTATGTCTCATTTCGAGATGTTTCTGTTGAGGTGAGTCAATGAGGACTTTGCAGTTTTCACTTCTTCAAGATTTTCTCTACCATTTCCAAACCCCATTTTCCAGGAAGAGTTATTTCTTAGCTGGTAGATACTAAGCCGTGGGTGAGCCAGGAGAGTTCATTCTCAGACACACTAAAAGCACTTTGGGAGTCTCTGGCATTTCTTTCAAGGCCTTGGCTGCCTGAGTTGTGTCCCCTCAAATGCACATGCTGATGTCCTAATGCCCAGAATCTCAGGATGTGAGTGGATTTGGAAATAGTACTGCTGTTGTGAGCCCTAATCTCAGTGACGAGGGTCCTTATAGGAAGTGGGGTTGAGGACACGCAGACTCAGAGGAAGGACCATGTGAAGACACAGCAAGAGCAAAGCCGTTTGCAAGCCAAGGCACAAGGCCTCAGGAAAACCCAGAGCCGCACAATCTTTGTTCAGGGACTTCTGGCCCCTACAGCTGTGAGGAAATAAATTGCTGTTGTTTAAGACACCCAGTCCATAGCAATTTATGTTTACCTGTCATATATATGTGTGTGTGTGTGTGTGTGTGTGTGTGTATACACACATATATATAACATATATTTATGTTTATATACAAAAACTTGTTTATATATAAATATACATTTGTATTTGCTGGTTTCACTTGAAAATTGATAATTCTCTTTCCATCCATCTCTCTTCTTTTTGTGAATCTAGACATTTTTATTAATTTTACTTAAATATTTTTCTTAGCACATTATTTTAAAATTTATTGTTTTATTATTTTTAAAGGCCATGGAGTATTCTGTATTAATAGTTCTGGTTACAAACTTTGTTGCTCCAAAATACATGAAATTCCATTGAACTAGTTTAATTTTAAAAAGTTATATCCAATAAAGCGTTTTTTTGGTTGAATTTTCAAGCAACCAAAATTCAGTTTCTTGATTTTCCAATTATATTATCCATTACCACTAAAGTTTCCAGGAAAGAGGTATTATTTTTGCTATAATTTGAAGAGAGTATATATGAGAAATATGCACACCTCACACACACACTGTTCACAAAACTCAACTTGCTTCCAATTGTGTGGTGCATTTTTGTTATTTTTTTTTTTTACTAACTTTGATGTTACTCAGGATAGCTTTTACTAATAGGATTGATTTTTAAGCTTATCCATGTGAAGGGTTTTATGATGAAGAGTCATGCAACTTCATAAACTCATACACACCGTTCTGTGAATATTGTTCTTTATGTGTTATACGATTCAGGTCTCTTACTGGATCATTGCCTTCTTCAGGGTGCACTGTAATGGTGTGAATTCCTGGCACCTCTGCAGTAGGAATTACAGCCTGAGGTTCCTGTCCACGGGAATTAATTCTATTGATACTTCTCCTACAGAAAGCAAAGGTGCCACAAATGGGTGAGTGCCTGTTGCATATATAATATCGCTCGAGGTCAAGATTGTAATGTCTACTAAGATCATTTGGTTACAATTTCATGCACTAAATCACATTTTCCCCATACATAGAATATTTATAATCACCTTTGCTTCTTGGGCTTTTCTCTATCAACATAAAATGTAAAGCATTAAAAAACTGATATCTATTTTAGTCAGCTGTTTCACTGCTGTGACTGAGAAAACCTGACAAGAACAATTGTAGAAGAGGAGAAGTTTATTTGTGGGCTCACAATTTCAGAGGCCTCAGTCCATGGACAGCCAGCTCCATTCCTCGGGGCTTGAGGTGAGGGAGAACATCATGGTAGAAGAATGTGGTGGAGGGAAGCAGCTCACATGATGATCAGGTAGCAGAAAGGGAGTCTTCACTCCCCAGATACAAAATATATATCTCATAGGCAAGCCCCCAGCGACCCACCTTCTCCAGCCACCTCCTACCTGCCTTCCGTTACCACTCAGTTATCTGTCAGAGGTTTCATTCACGGATTGGTTTAAGGCTTTCGTAACTTAATCATTCCTTCAAACCTTCCTGCATTGTCTCACTTATGAGCTTTTTGGGGACACATCACATCTAAACCATAATGGTATCTAGGTAATTTTGCAAGACTTTTTAAGAATGTGTTGATTTGTCTCTGATTATGTCATTAATTTGCTCTTTGATTGTATATTACCATAAATTTAGAAAATTGCTGACCTATGAGAAAAGATAAGGTTGTCATGTTCCTTCCATAAAGGCTAGCCAGCCCTGGGAAGTTCAAGGATTTTTACAAGACTTTCTGGAAGCACAAGGACTCTAGAGCAAATTTATTCATGAAAGAGAAGGTTCAGATGGAAGGAAGTATGTCTGTTGCTGATGTGACTCTTACTCTCATTTGCTAGACCTTATCATCATTTCTCAGACCCTGGAAGGCAAATAGTAGTCTGGGGCATGTTGATTTGACAGACTTTCTACCTGTGTTGCAGGGGTTCTAACACTTTCTGTCCCAGAGTCCACCAAAACCAAAGCACACACAATCACAAAAATATAGAAGATAGGAACTGCAGGAAGTAAGTTCACAATTCAAATGGAGTGTCTCTCCACTTAAATGATGATTGATACGTATTTAATAGCATGATTTCTGACTCTGAAACCCTCCTGGTCAATTTCAGAATGGCAAAGCCATTATTCTGCAATTATCTTGGAAGAGGATGACCTTTACAAACACCCTCTTGTTCACATGCATATCCCTTTCTCTTTCTGGAAAACCCATTTTAGCACTTTAGCCTTAAACCAACCAAAGACCTAAAAATCAATTGTACTGTACTCAGTTAGGCAATAAATCAATGGAATTTTCAAAGTCCTTTGCATATTTTAAGATCAAAATCAACAATTATGACATATTGAGCTTCAGTTTTTCACATAGTATCATTTTTCTTCAAATTCTTACATTAGGCAAGGTTAAAGTTTGCATAAAATCTATGATATTTTCTAAAGAGTAAATATAGTATTTCCAGAAAAAACATGAGAGTGCAAATGATATTGAAAGATTCTTTACAGAGTCACATGATCATGGGTAAATATTTCTGACATAATGCAAGTTACCATGCTTTGTTTGTATTGTTGTTAGCATAATAGAAGATTGTCTTAGAAAACGATATGTGGAACAAAATTAAGGTTATTTTAATGTTTCTTGAATGAATATACAAATGAAATGGAACATTCTACCATAGGGATATTTGTATCTGAAAATTGTATCTAAAATTTAGAGACTATTAACTTGTGACCTTCATAGCTTAATAGTACAGTGTATGTGTGTGTGTGTGTGTGTGTGTGCGTGTGTGTGTGTGGTTGTGTATGTGTGTGTGTGTTCTCAAAGTAAGTAATGGGAGTGCTTTCAAAAATATTAACTGAAATTGACAACAAGTATCAACATGAAAGTTGAAACATCACCATAAACTTACTGATTTAGTGGCATAAATTGTTTAAAATATGTGAATCATTTATTAACATACTTTCTAAACCTTTATATTTCCAAATTCTGTATAAAATCTGTGATTACATAATTATTAGTGTGATTAAATGGAGAAAATGTCCACCTCACTCACAGGAGAATGGTAAGCAATGAGAAAGTGATTTCAAAAGCAAGGGACATAGGTATTGCTGTGAAAACAATTCAAGTAATTTTCTGCCATAAAACTAGAAAGAAAATTCAATTAGATGGTAATCTAAAGTATATAGTTCTTCAAAATCTAAGAAGATATTTCAATCTACCTTCTAATTTGTTTTGGAAAACCAACTAGAAGTCATTCTAAATAAAACTGCCATCCAGCCATCTGTACAATGAATGTTTCTTATTTTAATTGATTTCAATAGAGTTGGCAAGAGCAAAAGAAAGCAACTTGTAAGCTAGGAGGACCTGGATTGGAATATAGGTTTTAATCTGTGCAGCCTGTATAAATTGAACAAGTCATTTATTTGTTATTTATCTTATTTGTGAATTAAAACTTTAAGTTGTATTATTGGCTCTCAAATTTTAATGTAGCATAAAATCATTTGGGGAAAATTAAAAAATACTTATGTTGAGAAAGTTTCAGGGATTCAGATTTAATATTTCTAGAGTGCAGCTTGACACCAAGAATTGCTCAAATCTTCCCAGGGTATACTAACATGTAGTTTTGAGGAGCCTTGAATTATATAATCTCCAATTTTTCTCTCAGCATTAGCATTTATTCCATTTATCATTCTATTCTGCCCTCTTGACAAAGTGGCAGAGAATTTGGATACACAAATAAGACATCTAATATACAACTCAAGGGTTACACTTAACAAAATTGTACTGTATTAGGGATTCCTGATAAATGGCTTTTGCTGCTTTTTCTATGAAAATAAAAAACTATATGACTATGTGAAATGATGGACATATTACTTGTTTCACTATTGTAACCACTTGACTGTCTATACGTATCTCATAACATCATGTCATATACATCAAATATGTAAAATAAAATTTAATTTAAAAATTTAGGGAGGATAAGTTGTTTTAAGTACAGCTTTGAAAATAGGTAAAAGGAAAATTTGCATTCTCTAATACACAAAACTGTTCTCACAATGAATTACTCTTATGTTAACTAGGGAAGCCTTTTCCGGGATTTAGTGTGTACTCCAACACCTAAGATGATTCTAAGTGATCATTGTGCTGGTTGCTTGTTTCTCCTATTAGATTGTTTCTCCTATAAGCTGTTTCTATCTGAGAGTGCCCGACTGATTCGACCTCTATTACGTCTACCCAAGTGAGAAGTGAAACGATTATTTGTGTATTTTCTTTTGTGCTCTCTTTATCCAAGCAGATAGCAATGATTATTCCATTTCTTATACAATGATTCATCCTGTCATTTTTTTTGATAGGATGAATAGATTTTGAAAAAATCTTTAATTCTCTCAAGATATGAGGAGTCCAAAAAGTGTAGGGTGAAGGAAAAGGACTTGAGGTAATAATAGATGCTTTTAGTTAGGGGAAGGAAGAGTCACCTACAGTACTCACAAGTTGAAACCTGTGAACCCCAAGATACTTGGCATCTAGGTCCACAGGCAAGATCTCAAGAGAGTAGTTGTGTGGCCTCGGCACGAGGCTGCCCATCCTTGTCATAAAATCCCATGATCACACGTGGCCTGGGTACAAAATGACTAGGAACTGTTGGCAACAAGTGTCATAGGAGAAGTGGCCTCTCATAGTTACTAGTGTACTCAAAATATTTCCCTGATGCTTTAGCACTAGAAGGACACAGGAATCTACCGAATAAGGGCAGAGAGAGACACGGATGAGTGGGATGAATTCACGTCATCGTGGACTTCCAGGGCTATATTTAATTAAATAAATACATACATGGATATGTGTGCATTGAATTTTCTGGCACACGTGAGCTGGTGGATGTGTTTGTCCTGAACATAGCGTGAATTGAATCTATTTAGAGTAGAGCAGAACATGCCATGTGTCCTTGCACAAGGGGTGATTAATGGCTTGGCAATGAGAAGTGACATGACTAAACATCCTAATTTTAAGTATTTCTATCAGATATGTTTCATATAAATACCTCACTTCTTGGCTACTTAGAAAATTGCATAATTTAAGTAATGTTACATTATATAATTATGAAAATTTCATCTCTTGATGAAAGTGTGCATGTGTGGTTGCGTCTGTGTTTCGTGCTTGTTCAGGGATTAATGTCAGAAGACAAACCAGGCGGCCTTAGAGATGAGAGGAGCTGATTCTAGGATGAACCTACCAAAGAATTATTCTTATTGTTTTTATGGATAAACTCTGTATTTGTGGCTCCCATTATTGCCTTTTCAAGATCATTTTTGTACAGCTAGTCATATACATTCTTTTTTTGTTCAGTCTTAAAAGTCGAAGTTTAAAAAACACAATAAAACAATACCATATGAAACACTCATAAAGATTAGAAGTCCCCCATGTTCCTAATTTTTATTAGGCAAGGGAAATAATGTAAGATTCTTTGAGCTAGCTAAAACCACACACCAATGTTTGACATAATTATATATTTTTGTGTTAATAGACTAGAGAGTTTCTGAAATGTAACTTAGTTTACCAAAGAAAGGAATTTGTTGTAAAATGGGAATCCTTGCCTTCATAGAACCTAGCTGACCATCAGAGGTGACCCTTGTGTTCAGTGGCCAGGCAGATTTAACCTCCACAGGTAAGCAGGCACACCTCTGCATGATTCACGGGGGCAAGAGAATCATTTTGCATTTTAAAACAATATTAGGCATGGCGAACCGTCGCAGAGATAATATGGAGGTGCCTTGCAGCCTTAACATAGTTTTCTTCAATGCTGACATCTTATCCATATCCATAGTGAAGCCCTCAAGGGTGTGTTTCATTTGTCCAATTCTGTTAGCTGATGACAGATTCACTGAAGGTCATCCACTTCTCTGCTCATATCCTGCATGTGTGAAGGGTGTCTTTCCAGTCTCCAACTGTGCGTGATAACTCCTAAGACTTCCCTTTCTCATGGCTTTGACAGGTAGGCATTCCTAAGACTTGGAAGGATGTTTAACTAGAGCTTGTTTTATTTTTATGATTAGACTGTGATTATGCATTGGAGGAAAGAATAACACAGAGATGATATGCTTCTCTAAGTGCATAAGGGAATGCATTATGCCAATATGGTTGATTATTTGTGATGTCAAACTTGAACACTTAATTGAGATAGTGTCTTAATTGAGATAGATTTTTTTTTCACTCTAAAATGACAATTCTTCCTTTCTAACTTAATAGATTGAGGACCATACAATGCAACCACCTAAATATTCTTTCTTCTCGGTTTTTTTTTCCACTGACTCTATCATCCATCAGATATTCTTTCCTAGAGCAAGAAAAATCTGTCTAACAGTGTTTTTCTATTTCCCTCTACTTGTTGTTTGGAATGTCTACATGGAAAAAAAAATTCTTACTTTTTCTCTCAGTCATTTATTCATATCCACATGAAATTTATAATTTTTTTCTTGAAGTTTCAATTCATATATGTCTTAAAAATAGAAAAAAAATGAATCAATTTCTCTAACCTTAATGGGAATTTACATTGACGCCCTCATTAATGTAAATGTAACACACACAGCTGTTAATGATAATAACATCCACTCATTCGCTCATATGTTAACTCACAATATATTTACTGAGCACCTACTATGTATCCAATCATGTTTTAGGATGGAGTGCACCTACTAAATAAATCAGGACAATTTCACCTCACATGGAGGACCAGAGTAAGTCACGGAAGAAGAGAGTATTCAATGAGGAGATTAAAGAGACACATTAGTATCCATTCTGATGAAGTCCTCTCATCAGAGTTTACCAGAAACTATTCTATTCAGGCCCTACATTTTGTTATGATTTCAAAGGTAAGGTTTTGGCCGATAATAGGTAAAGAAGAAGAATATTTTAAAAAGAGTAAATGATATAACACAGCTAGAAACCTTAAACACAAGAATGATCTAGGAGAAATGATGGAGATCTGGACTAGAAAGGTAGTAACTAAAATGGTCAGATTTGGAATTTATTTTTTATTTTATCTGAATCGGCTGCTGCATTTTTGGTTATTAAAGGAGAAGTGTCAAGGATGTCTTCAAAGTACTGACTGGGCCTAGGCAACCGAGTAAACGTGGTTTCATTATCTTAAGAAGGACAAGACTGAACGGGGGGGCCTGAGTAGAAATGGAGCAGAGAGAATTCTAGTGAATTCCAGTGAAGTGGGGAAGTCCAGACGTTGGTCCTGATGAGCCTGGGTTCTGACTCACTCACGGTGTGCACAGAAACGTCAAGCCAGGGTGCACGCTGAGGCTGACACTGAAGAGCTCCACAGGGAATCTTGCCAACCAACCTAGGAAAAAGAGAGAATGATACAGAGACTAACCAAAAGGCTGCGGTAACCTTGAAAGAAGGAGAAAAAATTTCAGCAAGAGGCGACTTCATCAGAAAGGATACTGAGAATTTGGCCTTCATTTGGCAGGGATGATGTCAGTGTTAACCTTGACAAGAGCAGTTACCATGAGGGAACGGGAGAAAGACCCGCGGAAGTGGACTTTTTAAATAATGAGAAAAGAGGGATTAAGCAATAGTGAGTACTGAGGACTCTGAGAACCTGTGCTACGATGTGATGTAATAAAAAAGAGCTGTTGACTATTAAGGAAAAGAGAATGGTTGAGTCAAGGAGTAAATAAGTACTACCACATGACCCAGCAGTCCCAGTCCTGGGTATATATCCAGAGGAAATGCAGTCATTATGCCCAAGAGTCACCTGCATGTTCCTGTCCGTTGCAGCCCTGTGCATGAGGTTGGGGAAGGGAAACAACCCAGGTGTACATTGGCTGATGGATGCATTAAGAACATACGGCATGCATACACAACAGAGCAGTATTCAGGTACCAGAGAATGGGATCTTGTCATTTTCAACAACAGGACTGGAACTGGAGATCATGCTAAGTGAAACAAGCTAGGCATAGAAAGACAAAGACCACATGACATCATTCATATGCAAAATCTAAGAAGGGTGATCTCCTGCAAGTGGAGAACAGCAAGCTGGTTAGCAGAGGCTGGGCAAAGAGGGAGGGAGTGGTGGGGAAGGTTGATCAGGGAGCACGGAGTTGGGGGGGGAGCAGAAGTAAGCAACTCTGGTATGCTAAGGCCCAGGAGGTGACTAGACAACAGTTACATTCCACAAATCTCAAAAAGCTAGAAGGAAGGATTTTGAATGTTCTCACCACAAAGAAAGGATGAATGTTTGTGGGGATAGATATGATTGACATGATTTAAATGTTCAGTGTATTCAGGAATCAAAATACCACATGATATTCAATTAATGTGTATAATACTTAGTTTTTATATGCCTGTTAAAATGTAAATTTAATTTTAAAATTCCTTTTGCCCATTGAAGTCAAAACTGGCATAACATCAAAACACAATGCATTCTGCACAGGTTAGTGTTGCTGCTGGTATAAATATGCTGACTGTACTGCCAGTCCTATACAAGCATAGTGTATACAACCATCTACATATGACGCTTGATGCTCGCTAGTGCACAATTTTGTTGCTGGTTTAGGTATTTATTGTACTATACATATTTTGACAGTGCTGAGGATTAAACCCAGGTCTCCTGCATGCTAGGCAAGTGAGTCAGACCGTAGCCCTGCTACGCTGCATTATTATTTCAGAGTGTACTCGTATTCCCTAAAAACATTGAGAGTGAACCCTTGTGCTGTGTTACACAGGCAGCAACCTTGTATGTCTTGTTTATGGTGTCTCCTGTTTGTATCAAGAGGCCACATTCCATGGTTGACCTGTGGCATCTATGTTTATGTGTTTTGGGGGATTGACTTGGAGGATTGAAAAACTGGGAATGGAACCACCATTTGACCTGCTATCCTACTCTACACAATGGAATATTACTCAGCATTAAAAGAGAATAAAATCATGGAATTTGCAACTAAATTGATGGAGTTGGAGATTATAATGCTAAATAAAGCAAGTCAATGTCCCAAAATCAAATTTTTTTTTTTTAGTTGTTATTCGGTTTGGTTTGATTTGCTTTGCTTTAATAAGAAACATAAAGATATTTTAACTCAAAAAAAATTATCAGCTATGCCCTAGACACCTCCATTTTACTACATGACTGCTACAAATAACAGCTTTTCATTTTTTACCTTGTAATTTTTACTACAAGCCAAAATCAAATTTTTAATATTTTCTCTGATATAAGGATGCTGATTCATAATGGGGATGTGAGGAGGAGCATGGAGGAATAGATGAACTCTAGATAGGAAAAGGGGGAAGGAAATGAAGGGAGGGGAGAGGGGGGTAGGAAAGATGGTAGAATGAGATTGACATTACTCTAAGTACATTTATGAAGACACAAGTGGTATGTCTCTATATTGTGTACAACCAGAGATATGAAAAATTGTGCTCTATATGTGTAATATGAATTGAAAAGCATTCTGCTATCATATATAACAAATTAGAATATATATACCTATATATACATATACATATACATACACACACACACACACACACACACACACACACACACACACATATATATATATATAAATATAAAAGAAAGTCAAGGCTAGCAGAGGTGAGCAGGTAGGTGAGCAGGTAAATGGGAAAGAGATAATGTAAAAATAGTATATTCAGAAAACAGGAAATACTGCTTAAAACTTAAAAACAACTTTGACGTTTGAAAAATAGATGAATATTTAAAAAAAAAAAAAACTAGAGGAAAACACAAAAGAATGCTAAGGATCTGGACATGGTGTCACATGCCTGTAATCCCAGGGATTTCAGAGGCCGAGGCAGCAGTATCTCAACTGAGGTCAGCTTTTGAGTTTGAGAATCTGTTTCAAAATAAAAAATAAAAAAGTCTAGGGCTGTAGCTCATGATAGAGCACCCTTGGGTTCAATCCCTGGTACAAAAAAAAAAAAAAAAAAAAACGCTAAGAGAAAAATATAACAAATTAAATACAAGACATCAAACATCTGATGTTTAAGAATTAGTCTTAGGCAAAGAGAAAAAGGAATAAAGAAAGAAGGGAAAGAATATTATTTTTTTTAAAAAAATCATAGCAAACTCTCTCCTGGAACTGAAGGCATTCAATCTGCATTCTCTCCCATGATAATGTACATAAATCACTTTAAAGTAGCTGTACCTTCATGCAATTGTTATAATCATTTTATGCTTGCTGGAAATAATTTTTTTTTAAAAAAATATATAAAGCGAAAATAAGAACACTAACCCCCAACATGGTGGAATTCAAACATTGCAAATCAGGGATATTGGTAAAATGTGTAGTTTAGTAAATTTAAATGTTGGGAAAAAATCTACTGCATTAATATGCTTAGTGAAAACTAGAACCCACATTTGGGAGAGTTTGGAAAAGTCAGCAGCAGTCTAAATTCATTCTAAGGATGACAACAGGTGGCTTGAGCTTCTGTTGAAACTCTCTGTCTTGTTCACAAGTTGCTCTCTGTCTTCTGAAGTCAGAGAATTGATAATTGGTCTTTCCCAAGGACCTGCTGAGGGTCTCTTCTGGCTCAGGGCTTTCTGGGTGGGTCATTGTAATTTAGGTTTGTGTAGATCTTGCTGCAAGTTCAGCATGATTACTTCTTGCCTGTGAGCATTCTATGATTCTATCATCTCTGTATAAATGACCAGCCTATTGTCAATAGAGGCGAGTGGGATTAAGCTAGTAATAATCACTTAAGGGTTGTATTTTATTCTAGTGAAATTGGAGAAGGTAGATAAACTACTTATTTTACATTTTTTTCTTTTAAATTTGAACCTGAGTGTGCCAGTAATAGCTAAGTCATTTTCATTTTTGTTGTTGTTGTTATTGATTTATGATTCATAATTTGAAAAATTTTGTTTAGGTAGTTGAAAAAAATTATACCACATGGATGTCCTTGTAGACAGGAAACTTGGAAACTGATGAAAAGTTTGCTTGAAGGTCATCAGGTCAGTTATGTCCACACATTGTAGGATGCTGTGAATGAGACTGAACTCTCACACACCATCCCGCCAGGGCCAGGTAGCTCCTCCCTGGGTACTGAATGCCCTTCACAGGGGCCAGATTTTGAGAGCTGGAAGCTGCTGATTCTAAGTGCAGAAGGAGGAGAGTGGATGGATGGACCAATCACAGTGCACCACTGCTGGTGGGAATGATTACCAAAGGCATGAGTGGAGAACATCGTCTTTGCTATTTTGATATGTTGTGTAATGCCAATTTAGCGTTGATTGGAAGTCTAAATCCTTCATGGAAGTATAGGAAACTTATTCAAATTAGAGTTATTTAGAAATCCATAATGAAAATTATGATTCCAAATGAAGTAAATATCTAGTATAAGAACATTGCCCAAGAGGCAAAATGCTGCACATTGACAATTATTCCACTAATATTATTATCATTTTTTATCTTACAGAAACATGATCAATTCTATTCTCATAACTTAATTAAAAACACAGCAAAATGTTATGCTGTGATCATACTTTACTATAAACATGATACACATTTTTTTAGTAGTCATTTCTTTTAAATTACATGTAAGAAATACCAGCATGTGACTTTATGTCCTTGAACAATGAATTATTAAATTCATCTTCTGTTTGGGTAGAATTAATGGACCCCTCCTTTAAATGCCCCAGAACTTTGTTCATAGACATAACGCCTTACAGACTTTCACCACTGTCTAGTAAAATGTATCCGTTGGCAAGGCTGCTTTTTTCATTTGTCTGCTCTTTCTCCTAGATTGTGACTTCAGGCTCCCCTTCTTATAGAACAACTAGAGGATCCAGAGCCTCCTGCCTTGCGCTATTCCTTCCCTACTTTGTGCAGTGAAGACTTAGCAGGAGAGATGCAGCAGTAGGCGCGGATCAGGCCTTGGTGGGGTTAGAAGTTCCCTGGCACACAAGCATGCTCTATAACCAAGACATGAATACTCACAGATTTTGATTTTCCTCCAGGAAATCTGGAAAAAAGGAACTTCACTTGCAATGAACCTGTATCTTGACCATCATAAATTCTTCTCACATACAAAATCACATGCAAAATAATGTGACTTTCCTGAGTTGTCAGGGTCAATGTCATGTGTATTATTTAGTGATCAGAAAACACAATTTATATTATAGTAACAAATGGTCTTATTTCCTCTCTGTATGTGACATATCAGCATTGAATCTTTCAAAATTTAAGCTCACAAAATGCTTAATCATCAATGCAAATATTGAAATGTAATGAACTTTCTCCTTTAGCAGTGGTATTATGTTTCCATGCCTTTGTCAGTTCTCATACCTATAATACATATAACAAGTTTCAAAGGCCACTTATTAAGTTCTACTTTTACTATTGGTAGAATTAAATGGCATAGTCTTTACCTGCTAGACCCATCTGGTTCTCTAAGAATATGGTATGACACATTAAACCCCAGAAAGAGAATCAGGTGTCCTGGATTATATCTGCAGATGCTCAACATTGTCGACTTATAACATGGGGAAAACTAATCAACTGGTGAATTAACCTAAGCATATTTCATGGCTTACGGAAAATTAAACTAATTAAGCAACAAAATATTTAAATATATTTTAAGTGTAAGATGTAATAAATAAGTTCATATTCACAGTCATGCTACACATTCATCTATATATGAACCCATCACAGTTTGTTTACATTTTTAGGTATTCAAGTTACCTAGGACTGTGTTCAAAAACTCCTGTGAGGATTCAGAAGTTAGATTTCCCAAATGGCCAGGCAAGAATGTACAAATTGACAGAATTTTCATAGGGCAACAGGGCCATTTACCCAATTTCAAAGAATGTGTCTGGATTTGCTCTCTCTGTGCTGTCCAGCAGGCAGACGGTGTAGAACAACCTTTGACTGCATAAGGAGGATCATTCTTTATATTGCAAACAAAAATGTAGTTCTACCGATTGAACAAAAGAGCTTCAGAGAAAAAAATAAAAAAACAAAAAACAAAACACATATCTTATTTCTTACTTGCTTTTTTGTGAAAGAAATAATGATGTTCACTGATGAAAGTCACCTCCAAATCAACACAGACATTCAATTATTGCTCTAGGGTGAGGATTTTCCCCCCCTTGTCTGAGAGTAGAGTATGAAATGGTTTTAGATGTCAAGGAATAGAATAGCGGAAATGAGGTGATTACTCATTTAAGCCAAATGGAAAACTGTGTCTAATTGTCTAACTGCTCCATTGACTTCGAATGGTCTGCAAACGGTCACAGATTCCTGATATGTTTAATGCCTCCACAAGGAGCTGAACAGACCTTCTGCGATATTGAGTTTCTGTGGGAATTCAAAACATGACTCCTATCGATCTGTCTATCCATGTCATTCTCAGGGCTAATATATTTTTTTGACCACACAAATTTCTTAGTTACTGGTTCCCTTTATTTCTTAGAAATGGTGAGAGAAAACAAAAGCCTGGAGTAATAATGTCACTTTTTGTTATTTTTTATCTTAATAAGACTGATTTACATCTTAAATTACACAATGACTATTATCAGCACTTTGGTATTTATATCATCATTCATAAATATTTCTTTAATAAATGCTTTCTTAACTTTCTAACAGAGTTAGTCTTTTTACAAGCTCTGACACTATTTGATGAAATTTTAGTATTTACTTTTTTGATATTATATCAACTGAAGTAAAAGATTAGATATCCAGCAGTTAATACACCAAAGAAAAGTAATTTACATAAGATGCGGTCCTAAACAATTACGGAAACTTCTGTAGTATTTGATTTGTCCTAGAGAAGTTTTGATTTAAAAACATGCAAAAACAATCAGTCAAAACTTTCTAAAACTTGCCATAAAATGACTTAATTTATACAACATTTTTTAAATTTATACAACATTTTTTAATAATGCCAAAACAGGGGCATTATTAGTCAACCTTTAGTTTAGCATTTTATATGTATTTATGCATACATTTAGACTTTAAAACAACTAGAATATAAATAATAAAACTAAGCTCAGCTTTCACATTATGTATTAATTTTGTCTTCTATTAAAATAGTAATCTTGGAAGAAAGAGAAATATTTTATATAAAAATGAAAAAACAAAAACTTAAGGAAATTATAATGGAATCCTTGGTATAAGTACAATCAAAATATAGATACCATAATATATGTTTAAAATTAATTCATGGAAATTATACTTTTGTTTCCAAAAATTAATGACACCTGAGTTCATGATTGACTCAATGAAGTAATGTATTCCTAGTCTTTCAAAATACTTTGAGGATCAATGTGAGAAGCAGTTATGGTTCCACCCGGATGACTTGCTCAGGAGCTGAATATTGTCATGGAGCAGCAAGGGGACAGGATCTGAGCGTAGCAGAGTGTGGAGTTTCATTCAGCCTATGACTGAATAAGCCAAAAAGCACCTGAGGAATTTTATTTTCTAGAGTCCAGGAGGGAATATAAACTGGGCATTATGAAAATGGCTTACACTGAAATTAAGAGTGTAAGGAAATATATTTGCTGAACATTTCAATTTTACAAAGAGGCTTTACACTGAAAAAATAATTAGAACATTGGAATTTATGGCCCAGACGTGGACTATTGTGATTGTAGGACCCAAGTAGAACAGTAACAGTGTGAAGGTCTTGGAGATCCCCTGCCTCTGGACCACCTAAGGGTTATCTATACATTTGTATCTCCACACGTATAATTTGGTACAACTCTGCAGAACTTACCTGACTAAAATGGGGCTGTGGATTTTTTGGACAGTGAGTTAGATTAGTAGAAGCATATGATGGATAGGAATGGTCAAGCAACTCTGCAAGATCATTGCTTTTCTTTTAAAAATAATGGTTAGATTGCTAGATTTCTAAAATCCATACCCATTTTCTCCCAATAGGTCTCTCCTTTCTTTTGTATTAATTTTATTTGGGTACCAAAATAGTTCATGAGTGCGCATGGCAGGAACTCCAGTTACATCCTAAGCATTTAGCTTGCTTTGGTTTTTTAGTTACGTGGTATATGCAAAAAACACATTTGTAAACTGGAAGAGGTACTCCAGGTAATATATAAAACATTTCTTGTTTCACGTTGTTCACTATGTACAGGGCCCTGATTATCTGCTGATAAATTAGCTCAACAGAAATATTAAATGATTACATGCCTAAATATCTCCATTCTTTCAATAAAAATGCAAAGAGAAGCAAATCAATAAATGTCGTTACTTTTCTTAGTTTTTTTCCTCAAAAATTACTTTGCTATTTCCTTCAGCCCTTTCTTTTCCCACTTTGCTAATAATTTTCACCATCAGCGTGAAGGTTTGATTTTTTCTAATGCTTTTTGCATATTAATTGATATGATTGTATGTGTTACCTTTAGTCCATTAATAATGAATTTCAAGTTTGATGAGCCACTAATTAAATCATTTCAGGAATTATGCCAGATGTGTTCTCCCCATATGAGTTTTTCTTTCTTTTTTTTTCAAAATTACCCATCTCCCTCCATTATGTTCCTTAAAGAAATGTGTGTGTCGGTGAAAAGAGACCTCTGGTTGTGGCATTGAAGGGCATGTCCCATTCTATCTGTAGACTCACTTCACATCTTAGAGTGCACTGGGAGGGATGAAGGCAGTACAATTAGCACCCAAGAACTTCCTCTGTGGGGGTCTCCAAGAACTGAGAAGACAAGGTGATGAGAGAATAAATGGAGCTGTCAGTCACTTCTCCATTTCATAATGGAAAATAATTAAGTACCAATGTACTCATTCTGTAACTGTTCAGAATTATTGAGCCAAAGGTCAGGAGAATCTAGAGTATAGCAGTGAGAGATCAAATGTGAAATTCCGGGTCAAATGTGGCTTGCCCCACATCCAGATGGAAGACCTTCAGTGACTTCTCAAGGTGTGAGATGCATTTTGATCCATTTCCCTGCTTCTCTCTTCCCTGCCCGAATATGTCCATTTTCCAACCTCCATAATTGAAATCTACTAACAAATTCCTGAAAACCCCCATCTTTAGTGCTGTTGCTCCAGGATCTGTTTAATTCTCCTCCATAGTTAATTTCCATAAATCTGATCTACTCAGTCTCAAATGGCGACCAGGGTTAGCTAGCAGAGAAATACATACTGACATTTCTAGACTTAGGCCAGATGAGATGGTAATATGAGAAGATTCCTGGATTGCTTCAAGGTCTCAACACTGTCTGGGTTACATAGAGAAATGCTTTCACTGATAGTTGTCTCTGGATAGCTGTTTGATCAGGCAGACACAAACTCAAGGACAAGTGTTGATTAATGTGACAAAAGAGTGCAAGGAGAAGAAGAGGAAGCTACAACTTTCAAAGCATCTTCCTAGTAATAGAATAATTAGCCATTTTAATGTGGAGTATTCCCATAGCTGGTTTTGTACATGTATAGTCCTAATTCCACGGCTTGGGCCTTTCAGTAATTAAGAAAGGAGATGGTTTCCATGACTCCTATGCTAGGGAAAGATCGAATAAAATTTTTAAATATCTACATATTACTTAAATGAAGTCAGGTATTCAAATATATATATATCTTTAAAGACTATAATTAAGCCCAAGTACAAAGCAGCTTCATAATTACTTAATAATATTTACCTTTATAGAGGAAGATGATACCCTGTTATCTTTCATAGTCAAGATGAACAAAGCAAATCAAATAATCCTAAAGGGATGTTTTAGAGCCCTCTAAATAAATGTTTTTCAGACTAATGATAAGAGTTTGGGGATGCTGGAAGTGGAAAGATAATATTATACATTCATTTCATTGTAATATTACTAAGATACGAATCTTTTAAAGGCTGGGATAAGACTAATTCTGCAGCTCTCTTTTTCCATTTAGTTTCTTTGAATACCACCATGTTTTCTACAGAAGAATTCTAAAAGAAGATTTTCTTTCAAATGCTTATCTACCATAATTATAAAGAAGTTCTTTGCTGGAAAACAAAAACAGACCCCAAAAAGGAGGAAGGGAGGAAGACACTGTATGAATCTAACAAAAGATATCATTTTTTAAAAATCTACATTTTTTGTTGATAGTCTATATCTTAAAAATGGCAAATTTAGTTACTATTGTGTATTTAGAGGGAATAGTTTCACTACCTGAAAAATGAACACTGTTAAATAGCAAAGTCTCTCACTTGCTTAGGTCAAGGAAAAGAATGCTTTGCCATTAACTGGATGCCCATGGTTTAAAAAAAAATCTAGGAAATACTGGATGAGTCAGTGTGGTGGAAAGTTTAGGGTAATGATTTAGAGTGTATTTTCCTGTCAAACAGACTGTGACTATGCTGCTATATCGTTTATTAGTGGTGTGAACTGAGACATATTATCTTATCACTGACGTTTGGATTTTATAATTGTAAAATAGAGAAAACTAAAATTAATTATTTCAAAGAATTTTTGACATAGTAAATGAGATAAAGCATATATAAAACTTAACCTACAAACTTACATATTGTGAAAATTCAACCACAAACTGCTAAAAGTAATAAATATAAAAGAGTTGCAGTATACAAAATCAATAGTAAAAAAAGCTAGCATTTCTATAAATTGATAAAAAAATTTCAAAAATGAAATCAAGATAACAATCCCATTTACAATAGCTATTTAAAAATTAGAAATGAATTTAATGAAGGACACAAAAGACACAATGGATACATTGAAACTGTAAAACATTAATTGGAGAAATCTAAGACAAAAAATATTGAAAGTTGTCCTATGTTCATAAATTGGAAGAACTAATATTTTTAGAATGATCATGCTACCTGACAGATCTAAAGATGCAGTGGGATCAACTTCAAAATTTCAAGGTAATTTCTCACAGAAAAGGAAATCTACCCTAATATTCATGTAGAACAACAATAGCAACAACAAAAACCAAATAGCCAAGATAAGTACTCATGAACAAAAAAGAACAAAAATGGAAACTTTAGCTCTCTAATTTCAAAATATGCTACCAAGCAACAGCAATCAAAACAGCATTACACTGGCATAAAAATAGACTCATCAACCAGTGGAACAAAATAGAAAGCCCAGAAACATACCTACACATGTAAAATCAATTGATTTTTGTCCAAATTTTCTAAGAACACAAAATGGGGAAAGGACAATCTGCCAACAACTGTTGTGGGTAAAACTGGAATTTCACATGAAATGAATGAAATTAGACCCTCATCACACTTCATATGTACAAACCAAGGCAAAATGAACTAAATACTTCATGTGACACATGAAAGTGTAGAACAAATAGAAGAAAACTAAGAGGGAAAACTATTAGTCTTGTCAATGATATTTTAAATATGATCCAAAAACACAGAGAAAAATTTAAGAAACATAGACAAATGTGATTATACCAAAATAAAAATATTTTGCACAGAAAAAGAATTAATTTTCAGAATAAAATTATAACCTATAAATTGAGAGAAAATATTCACTAACCACTCATCTGATAAGCATTGCTTTAGTCAGCTTCTTCACCGTGGTAAACGAGAACTGAGGAGAACAATTTTAGGGGACAAAAAGTATATTTGTCACTCAGTTTCAGAGGTCTCCGTCAATGGCTATCTGTCTTCATTGCTCTGGGCTCCATGTGAGGCAGAGCATCATGGTGTAGGTGTGTTGTAGAGGAAGTCAGCTCAGGACTTGATTATCAAGAAGCAGAGAAAGAGTTTCCTACACCAAGAACAAAATATATATCTCAAAGACATGCCCCTTCCCATGACCCAGTTTCTCCAGCTATACCCTACCTGCCTATATGTTCCGTCCAGTTAATCTTTATTAGGGTGTGAATGCACTGATTAAGGACATAAAATTAGCATACAAGAGTGACACAGACACATCTGTATATAGCAGCTCAATTCACATACCTAAGCTAAGGAACCAATTTAGATGCCCTTCAACAGATGAATGGGTAAAGAAAATGTGGTCCATATTCACATGGAATATAAGTAAGCCTTAAAGAAGAATGAAATTATGGCATTTACTAGTCAATGGTAGGGACTGGAGAGTATAATGCTAAGTGAAATAAATGTTCTTTCCAATATTTGGATGGGAACACACAATAAGGGGGGAGGAGAGAAGAATAGAAGTTCATTGGATTAGACAAAGGGGAATGAAGGGAAGGAAGGGAAGTTGGGAATAGGAAAGAAAGTAGAATGAATTGGAAATTACCTTCCTATGTTCACATATGAACACATGGACAGTGTAACAACACATTATGTGCAACCACAAGAATGAGAACTTACACTCCACCTATGTATAATATATCAAAATGCATACTACTGTTCTCTATAACTATAAATAAATTATAAAATATGGTATACAAAAGAACCATTGACTAAAAATAAAATATATGGTTCCCAAAAAATGAATAAATGAACATATATGATTGTGATTTTTATATTTGCAATTTAAAATAATAAATAAATAAATAAAACAACCCATTAAATGCCAATAATAAACATCCAATAAGCGATATTTATTTTTATTCATAGAGAAATAAGTAAATATTTAGGAAATTCTTGTACAATTTTCCATAAGATGAATTAGAAAAATATTTCAATGGCACAGTATCTATTTTAAAGATTAAAACACATTTAATATTATGGTAGTGTTGGTTGAAAACAGGAGAAAGCAGTATTATCATTGAGATGAAGATAACAAATTTTGAAAGATTAAGGAATATAAAATCACTAAGGAACATGAAATCCTGAGATTTCACTAATGACCTTACATTTGGTTAAGGACTTGTGTCACTTTACAATTATGGTTTTTAATACATATTGTTGACCAAGTCAGTGCAAAGATTTGTTACTCCTAAGTCACTTTTTGTTTATGATAGGTCTTAGGATGGATCCCATTATTAATGCAGACTTATGTGTGTGTTAGTAGGGTACATGAATTCCCCACATTAAGACTGTCTTCCTGTCAGACTCATATTAGACTTCATACCTTTAACTTTTTTAGAGGTTTAATGAAATATCTCATAGAAATGATTTTCCATTTAAATAAGGAGATAGAACTTTGACGTGACTGGAGTCATAACACAGAGGAAGCATGGATAGATGCTTGGTTCCCTTCACATCTAACAGTGCCATGCATATATGATTTTTGTAGTATTATTAGAATAAATAAATGAAGATGCTAGCCTAGAGAATGGTAATGAATCATATTTTATCAATTCTATACCAATTCCCTGTCAATTAATACATTCCAAAATAATTTCTGTTAAACTGGCATATATTAAACATCTGGAGTGTGGTAAGATTTATTTCCAAAAAATGTTCAAAGAAATCTTTCTTTGTTATTTTCTCAAATTATTAATTTCAACCTTACAATAAAATATCATGTTCTGGTAAAATTATACTCGAGGCTGTCTTTAAGGCTTGATAAGCTTTAATCATAAAGCAAATTTTATTCTAAGTGTGTAAAGCATACTTGAATGATTTTCCATTACACTTATCAATAAGTAACTAGATTTATAGCTAGAAGGATCTTTATATATACTATATTTATTTGTAAACCCAAACAAATGAGTTATGACACACTAAAATAATTTATTTCAATAAATTCTTTATACCAAGATGCATGATATTCAATTCAATGAGAATGGAAATACAACAGTTTATACAATTTTATATGAGTATAATATTATAGCAGCCTAAGAGTCAGATCTTTATTTTTCTTTATGTTTTATCTCATTTCAAAACAAAATTTGCATTTACTAGTTTTATTTCTTTTCAAAAAGTATAGCTTTGAAAGTAGTCATTTATCAGTTTATCAATAAGAAATTTTGAACTTTCTGAGTGTCCTTAAAACTATTGTTATTTAGTGGTAATTGTTTTAGATATAGCTGAATCTGTGTTTTGTCCTTACATTAGAAATATGCATCAGAAAAATAATATATAATTCAAGTTTTGTTTGTTGTTAAAAATGTGTGAGGAATGGAGTTACAGCAATACATTTCAAGAAAGTTGTGTTTCTTCCAGGAATACATTAAAAATTGTGAAACTGAAGTAATTTAGTGTTCGTTTTGAAAAGATAGGTTTCTTTTCTGAGTCACAAATAACATTTGACAAGGAATTTTAAATATCCTATAAATCTTTTACTGCCATGATATTCTGCATTTTATGCTAAATTCTACTAATCATATATAGAATTAAGAAAAAAATTCCATTTTACATGTTACTCTATGAGAAATATTTCTTGAATCACTTAATATGTAATTAATACTTTCTAAATATGAACACTTAAAACATTCTGTTGCTACCAACATATCTTATGAAAGTATTTTCACATCATTAAACTTTCTAAATTTAATATCACAGTTGAATAGTGATATGTAATTGGGTTAATTCAAAACTAATTCAATTTAAAAGCAACTTATCATAACAAAAGGGACTTCCCCTTTGGTGATTCTACAAAGGTAATTAATTTTTTTTTCTTTTTGCCATGTAGATTTTAGTGTTGTATTTAGGCAATCTAGAAATTCAATGGCTCCAATACTTTAATATACATAAATAGACTTTCTTTCTCTACTGGGAATTTTTGTTTATCATATGTGTTCAAATGTCTACATTTACATCAATTAGTACCAAAAACATTTGAGTTTCACATCTGAAAGACATGTGCCTGCTTACCTGAGCAGATCACAGAAATCATGACCCTAAGAAGTCACATATGAAGATGAGCCTGTTTATAACTACTGTCTCAAATATTTTTCATTGAAGATTAATGAAAATATCCTATTTAAAGATGAAAGTGCAGAAATGTCCATTACTCCCATCATTTCAAGAGCAACAGCTTTGAATTTTTGACAATGTTATTTATGTTTTTTTTCCCCAAAGGTAGCAGAATTGACAACTGCAAATAAAAATTCTCTACATTCATCTACTTATTCATTTTAATGTTATCTATCTATCCATCTATGTATCATCTCTCAGTACCTCATCTAAAATTCAATCATCTTATTTGGTAGTGATTCAATGTTTCAAAGTTATTTCAATATTTCTTTCTATCTTTGTAGTTAGTAATCTACCTACATGGGATTTAAAAACTAGTATTAGCAGCATTTCCTTGGTGAATAACATAAGGCATCAAGTTCTCCCTTAACAGTTGGATATTGAATGTGCAAAGATGCAGTACAGACACCAGCACAGGTGTGTGGGTAAGAATGATGGCCCAGCTCTTCTGCACTGAACATGATGTTGATTGGCACCTCTCACTGGTGTACAGGAGAAACAAAGTGGAGTTCTACTTCTCATCTTAACTATCCTGTTGCCTTAGTGAATATTTAACAATATCTTGGACCTCAGTATTACCACTAGTGATGAGAGGACATGATCCAGATCCCACACAATGACAAAGTCCCTGAATTTCTCTAAACACACAAGGAAAAAGAGTGCTGATTAGTGCACATGGACAGTCACACGTTTTAGATTATAAATAACAGTTTTCACTTGTCAACTCCTTTCCTAGAACTATCATGGATTTCTCACCTGCTGTTGTAACCCTGAATTTGTTAAATATATGTTACCGGCACATGGTTTTCACTTGCTGGCCAGCTTGTCTCATTGTTGACTGTCAGTAATGATGTTTCCTAGCAGTTCATCCTTACTGAGTTGCCTGGCTGTTTGCTTAAGAATGCACTTATGCCATCCAAAAAAATGTGAATGTGTTGACAAATTTTCAAAGATGTCAATCAGGAAAGTGATAATTGAAAATGCTGAGAGGTGGCAATTGTGATAAGATGTCAATGCCTGAGGGGAAAAGATCTGACAGTCCAAGAAATGTGGTCATTGAAATGTGGTGGCTCTGGGGAGTACAAGTCAGTTCTCTAACAAAGAATCAGCAACAGAAATTTGAATGAAGATCTAAAAGCAGGCAACATCAGAGAGATAATATCACTGAACTCAAAATAAAAGGTGGGCACCATCTACAGCTTTTCTATAAAGTCTAGTTTTTCTGCTAATCGATTTATTTTTAACACTTTATTGATGACATAACAGGAAATAGATATGTCAAGGTACTTGTTGATTGATGGAATAAAAACTATGAGTAAACAAATATATCACGTAGATGGAGGGCTAAGAGAAAGTACCTCAACAGCAAGGTTCAAGAGGTCAGACTTTATCATCAACAGGATGGGCAGACTATCAATTTGCAGGCAATTTAAATTAAAGAATGGCAGTTCACAAATTAGCAATCAGTCATGCAGCCTGCAAAACATATTGGTTAAAAGAAATGTGATTAGGACTGTAATTCTTCAAGACATTGCATTAAAAATAAGTTATGAGCAAGAATCTAAATGGAGAAAAGTAAGCACACTGGTTGGGAAGCATTTGTCTTTCAGAATGAATAAAAGAGTGAGTTGCCCCCACAAATGTATAAAATTTTAAAAGGACAAAAGTGTAAATCAAATTGTACGTGATTTAGAATGAATAAAGTCAGTAGGTTGAACTGACCTTGAAGAATTTTTGAGATCCATGGGTAAATCGTGCGGGACCTTAGAACACTTCAATGTAATATCAGAAGCTTACTCTAAATATGTTGGAGAATGATAATCACAAAATGCATATTCAGTCCTGCTCAAATGATCCTCATGTTATTTTTAGAAACACATGTCAAATAATTTTATGGGTAGATTCACGCACCAAATTATTCCCGCTTGACCTGTTTTAATTTGGGGGCAGGGAACATTAAAATAGCAGAGCGGGTCTCCCTGCAGAGATTGTCCTGCCCAGACCACCTGCCGAAGCTCCACGGTGTGCTCCTGTTCATGTTGCTCCGTATTCAAGTTGCCATATTTTCAAAACTTCACACAGGGTTTTCTGATTTATGTTGCTTGCTACGTTGATGGCATTTCGCTTCGGGCATGGCTGTAACCATTTTCTTTATTATTTTGTCTTTTAATGGGCACCACAAAATAATTCACATTAATTAGTGCCATTTTTATTTATTGCACCATTTGTCAACTCTACTACTTGTTTGACCCAAACTGAGTACTCATGAAACATAATTATTACGACCAGGACTACCACTTCCAATTCACTCTTCGTTGTGCTGATGGGAACTCAAAGGAAATAAAGAGTTTCAGCACTCTGCTCCCAGTGCAGCGGGCCATGGCAGCCACAGACACAACCTCACAGATTTCAGCCCAGGATGCCCAGTGAAACTGTCAACTACTCCCATGCTCCTCTCCAGAGCCAGAATATTCAGGAGTAGGGAAGCAGAGGGAAGAAATGTAGACTCGAAATCCGAAAATATCACATGCCCAGGACTTGAGTTATGTGTCAGAACAATTTCCAGGCCAACATAGAACTTGGTGACGGGTTGTAAATAGGTTGAATAGGGTTAAGTGTTCTCTGCGTTGTCTCATTTACATATTAATATATACATTTTAATTTGTGTATACATAATATACATATATTTCTTATGTAAAAGAATTATACTTTATAATACCTGTGAAAACAGGAGAACAATCCCGTGAGGCTTCTTTAGGCATTATTTTTCTTCTAATTTTAAGCTCTGTGTTGGTCTGTGAGTTAGTGTTTCTTCATTCTTCATGTACAATTTGTACTCTCTTGATTTTACTGTAGTTTAAACATTTCCAAAAACATAACATAATTTTGATTAAAAATGAGCTAAAGTTCAGTAGTGCTTTATTGAGTCTGTGATTGCCCCCTGAATGATGCATTATTCCGCAGTCTGGCCTATGGTTAATTGCAACATTTTAACTAATAATATGTGTTACTTGAAGAAATAATTTTTCTTACCACCTGTTCTTGAGTAATGGACATTATTATTCATCAGAGGATATTCTGAAATGTTAGCACCTCATTTAATGTGCATGTATTTGATTACTAGTTTTACCAAACTGTGTTGTTTTGCTGTCATTTAAATAGATCAAAATTGAGGATTTGTGTTGCTTTTTTTATAGATTAAGGAACTGGATATTTCCTTTATTCATGTGACATGTGTTTATACTATGATCGAAACTTATTCATTTTCCGAATTGTTATGAATATATATTTATTTTAATTTTTCAACTTTATTTTTCGTTTTATCTGTCAACATAATCGATATTTTTCCCATTACTTCTTCTGAATTAATACTTATAAAAAATCCTGTCATTATTTAAGCAAAACATTGCAAATGTTATACTGCAATCTTACTAATTTTATTATTCAAGGTAAGTAAATCGGCTCATTTATTCTGAGGTCTATGTGACTAAGGAGAGCTGGAAGGGACTTGTCTAAATCACAGGACAATGGTGTTTGTTGAGTTTATCATTGTTGTTCTAACAGGGTTCTGATGTATATATTTTGTTGCCATTCTATTTATCACATGAGCTTTCGTGAGCCATTAGTCATTGTGGATGGGACGTTTTGTCAATTTGAACCAACCCTCTCCCTCGTCCTGGCGATGACTTTCCCTTGCGTCCTCTCCATCTGTGATGGCTTCGCCACAGACATGCTGTTTTCTTGCTTTTCGGCTACATCATTCTTTACTGTGCTGGTCAGTCAGCGTTTTATCACTGTGATGGAACAACTTAAAGGAGAGAGGTTGATGGACAACTTAAAGGAGAGAGGTTTATTTTGGCTCGGGTTTCTAAGTCCGTGGTCAGCTGGATCCCAGGTAGAAAATCCTGCCCCCAGGGTGTGGCAGAGAAGACTGCTCAGCTCAAGGCAGCTCTGGAGGCAGAGAGCAGGATGGCAATGGGTGGGAGGAGAGCCAGATGCAGTCTCCAGTGTGCACCTTAGAGGACCCACTCCCCAGATCTCGGCTCCACCTCCTACAGTTTCCACCACCTCTCAACAGTCCACTCAGCTTTGGGTCAACGGAAGGAGTAGTGGATTTAGAGGTCAGAGCATTTATGATCCCAGCACTTTCCAAAAGTCGCACCTATGCACAATGCTGCACGGGGGACCAAGCCTTCAACACAAGCGTCTTTGGGGGACACTTCACATCTAAACCGTGACAAGTTAGTTTCAAAGTTTCACATTAAATTTCATTTTACACTCATCCTTCAGAGCCGTATTTGTGTTTAAATTCTGTGACTAATCTGAGCAGCCAAGGGGAGTGCAGCCACCTTCTCACTCTTCTGGAAGCCGATGCCGTTAGCCGATGCCGTGTGGTCAGGCTAAATATTATTGCTCCATGGATATGTGTTTCCTGTCTACTTTGGGTGAGAATGTTTTGTCTTTTCTGCACTGTTGGGTGCTGCTGGAGCGGGTGGCATCCCTGTGGAGACCTTGGCTTTGAAGGACTGTGAGGGGAATAGGCTGCTGTTCCTCTAGCTCTCTGAGCTCTGCCTTATTTCTGGTTTTTAATTTGTGTGACAGGAATACGCGATGACTCAGTTTGGGGACAAGCGGTGAGAAAGGATTTTCCTGCCTTTTGTCTTGATGCTGAGATTACAGAAGCTTTAACATGTGAGAATGGCAGGAGGTCCCCATGGGCTTCCCAATGTCACACACCCTGGCACATGAAGGCTCTGCCTGGATTCTGTGCACCACTTCACTGCAAGTTCTAGCTTGTTTTTCCGAAGGCTTTGAATTTGTGCAAGAGTGTTGCAGACCAATGTCTTGGTATATTCATCTCTGCATCAATAACTTTCAGCATGGACACTATTCATACCAGAAAAGAATGGGAAGTTATCAAAGAAGCAGCTGAATATCTCCAATATCCATCATGAAAACATTTCTTTTTCCAGCCCAGCTTTTCTTCCTTCCTTCCTGTGTTAGTGGACCTCTATGTCCTGCTCTGGGCAGCTTCTTTTGCATTCTGGACCACATTATCCTAGGCCTTCCTACAATCTTGCACTCTTAGCTGCATTCTCTAATTCTGGTATTTTTATGAATCCTGCTTTACTTACTCCAGTTTATCAAATTTTATGCAACATGTAAAAATTTTTTTAAAAAACCTTCTTAAAAATAATAAAAAGAAAATGAAAAACAAAGTGTAACTTCACAACATCCTGCAGCTCTGACCTTAGATGCTTCTGCTCTTTCACACTGTGACTTCTCATTTACACTTACTCTCTCACCTTCACAGCTCACTTACTATTTAAAGGAGGTACGCATCTTCATTTTAATTTTTCCAGCACCCCTTTATTTTTCTGGATGATACTCCCTCCTTATTTCAGGGTTGTTATTTTCCAATAGTGAAAAGCATGCAGTTTTGGAGAATGACAAAGGCAGTATCCCACGTGTGACCTTTAGCTGCTCCCTCCCATGACACTAAGCAACCGAGTAGCCCACAATGCATGAGCTCTGACCAGCACAGGCCCCTCAGGGTGCCCACGGGTCAGACACTTGACGCTTTCAATTGCGCTGAACAGGAAGATGTGCTGCAAGGGTGGAGCCTGGCTTTGCTCAGCTTGAACTTGGGCTCAGGCTTCCTCTGCTTTTGCTCATGCTGTGGCTTAGCACAGATGTGTGACATTCAGGAGAGCAACAACAACAAAGAAAAACAGTTTTCAAGCTTTTACTTGTTTCACAGCCTCTGGCAGTCAGTTTTGCTAAAATTAGAGAAATTACATTGGAGAGAATAAAACTTATTTGCACGAAGGTCGGGGCTGAAATTCAGCATCCTCCTGACCTTCAAGCCACAGCTCGCAGTTATCCCTGAAACCATTCGAGATGATCTTGCTAGTATCTCTCTGGGCGTTACTAGGACATGGAATCAAGTTTCTTAAATGGACATCAGTTACACTTCTCATTTACAGCACTTGGGATCTTGGTGATCTATGTTATGCTGAAGCTGTGCCTTCTGGAATAACAGGGTCTTTCTAGTCCACCCTTAGTTATTTCAGTCTGTTAGAGAAATCGGCCGTGAGGGATACTATCTTATTGTAAAACTCTGAGGGTTTCCAAAGCGGCTTTCATTTGCTTCTCGAGTTGATCCCCCTTGGGTTCACTTGTAGGTGTCTCCATGTAAGCCTCCAAATTTAACACTGATGTCCTTTGTATTTCCACTTTAGCTACCCTTAATACCACTGCAATCATATCTATTCCCAATTCCGGTACAACGTAAATGAGGATGAGTGAAGAACCAATATTTCTCCATGCAGGCATTCTTAAGAAGCGAATCTGTACGTGCACCCACGCAGGTGCTAACACACTCTTCGGCACCAACATGGACTCTCACTTCTTTCCTCCAAGGGCCTAGACTTCCTGCCCGGTGTCCTTCACATGCTCCGTGTCACTGTCACTCATGAACTTGCTCAGCTTTTCACTCTTCTTTGAACTCCACTGCATGATCCAAATTCCTCACCAAATCTCGAAAATTCTATCCATCTACACTCCTTCTTTCAAGCCTTCCGTCATTTTAAAATTCTCGGGTTATTTCTCTGTTTTTATAGGGATTACTACTGCAATACCCTTTCATTATTTTTTAAATTTCAGCTTAATATCTGCCAAAATATGCTCCATATTGCACGGGGAATTGTGTTTATTATACTAAAAACTTTTCAGTGCCTCCCTTTGCTCTGAAAGGAAGATCCTTAAGGTGCCCCCTGGAGCCAAGGGAAGAGCTCCGCGAGTCTCTGTCTTGTGAGCTCTTCCTCGTCCTGATTTACCAGCACTCTCTGCTTAAGCTATTTTAAACACTCAGCAATTTCCTAAATGTGTAATGCTCTATCTTGCCTCAAATCAATTCCCATTTCCTTCCACCCACCCTTTTGCCTTGGTAATAGTTTATATTGCACTGAAGTACTAAAGTCTTCTAGGCAAAGACGTACAAAGACTTGACTGTTCTTTGTTCTAAAAGAAGAATGAATACCATTAACAAAGATGAAAATAAATCACTTTTTATTTTAATCTACTATACTCTAACAACTAAATTTTCTGTCTTTGTGTCTTCCTTTATGGAAGAAACTGTTGAACGATTCCTCCTTCAGGCCTGGCTCTTGTAGAAGAATTCAACTTCAGAAGTAGATGGTCTGACTTCTAAAGAATTGGTTTAAAATACCTTAATACTCTGTCTTAACCCACTGTGCTACTATAACTGTATGCTTTAGTCTGGAAACTTTATAAACAACAGAAAGGCTTAGCTTACAGTTCTGGAGATTGGGAAGTCTGATCAAGGTGCCAGCAGATTCAGTGTCTGTTGAGGGATCTCTCTGCTAAAGGACTGGTATCATCTCGCTGTGTCCTCGCATGGCAGAAGGTCATGTCCTGGTCAACTTCCCATGGCTGTGATAAAACCCCTGGTAGAATCAACTACAGAAGCCAAGATTTCTCTTAGCTCAGGGTTTCAGAAGTTTCAGTCCCTGGTTGCTTAGCCCCATCATTTTGGGCCTGAGGTGAGGCCAAATCCCATGGCAGGGAGCAGCCGAGGTGAGCAAAGCTTCTCGCCCTGTGGCTACTGGGGAGCAAAGAAAGAGTGCAAGTGGTAGGGTGGGGGGAGGGCCAGCAGCAAAACGGGCCCTTCAAATTATTGCCCCCAGTGAACTACTTCCTCCAATTGGCCTGTCTCCTCAAGTTTCCACCATCTCCTCATGGTCCCTAAGTATGAATCTTTCAATGGACTGATTGATTGCAAGACCTCCCTAAAGCCCCCGTTATGAGGACACTGTCACATTCATGAGGGCTTTGTTCAAGGTTACCACCTTTTTGTACTATTATGCTAGGGATAAGGTTTCAACAAATGAATTTTGAAGAGTCAAAGAAGTTCAGATCATATTCATTTTTAGCAAGTAATTTTTATGTTCCTTTTAAATCATTTATGTTTACCATTAGAGAATCCAAAAGATGTATATTTACTTTTTATCTTCTATATTTTAAATAGTTTTGAGGAAAAAAAAATGAATTTACTGCAATCACTAATTTGGACTATTAAAAAACACACGATGAAGGAATAACCAAGAAAAACGTCGTAAATGTAAAGACAGATTTAAAGCCGACCTAAGTCAATATTTTTTCAAAGCAGTTTTGATTGGTCATGCATTATAATAAATAAGTTGCACAGATCGCTAGGAGCTTCTGTCACTATCACTGATAAGCTGCTACACGGGAAAGGTAATTTTCAGTCAGCTAACCATACATGCAGGAGCTCTGATTATGGTTGCAAATGTGCCCTGTCCTTATGAGGGACTCAGAATTACTGATCAAGCACCTCTGTGCAGGACCTACCTTGCTCCAACAAGTTAGGCTAGCTTAGCTGGCTTCAGGAAGAGAAAGCATGTCCCAGAGAAAGTGTGGTCACCTCAGAGTTGGGAGTTGGGAGGACACAGGCTTCTACTGAGGGATTCTTGGGAGGAGTTCAGAAGCTGGGGCTGGTTCCCAATTGCATTCTTTCTGGAAGCAGAAAAGAAAAAAAACTCAGCAATTGTATGTCTTACATATTTCATCCACAAGGAAGGGGCACTAAAGGAGGGAAAAGATTGCCATTGGTTAAAAAAACGAAAGCCACAACCATCCATATTAGACAAAAGTTGAGGCAGGCTCAAACATTGTTGAGACTGTGGTCCTCTTTGGTCTTCTCTGTTCCAAACATGCTTGCCTGATGGCCACATTTGTAGGTTATTTGTATTCAGTTTAGGAATAGCATGTCCAGATAGCAGCAGGGCAGTTATTAATTTTCTATAAAATAATTATGTACCATGCTCACACTGCTATTACCTTGGCCATGAGTCTCAGATCAGTGATATGTGAGAAGTAATACACACCATCTACTGCATTGAGACTGCGGCATTTTCCAGCAAGTCTCCCTTACTTCTGTGATGAACACCCCACCGTTGCAGATGGGAGTTGCTTCTCCAGATGGGGTCGTAGCCTGAAGGCAACACTGAGCAGAGTCAAGGCCCATCCTGAAGAGTGTACGTGTGCAACCAAATTTTGTTGCAGTAAACAGTTCATCATATTATGGAGTCATGCAGTAAGACATATATAGTTACTAAAACAAGTTTTTGTCTACTTATAAGCTCCTCTTTGAAAATTTGCCTAATTTACAGTTTCTGATACCTTCCAAGTAATAGCAGGCTAGCTACCTGATTTGTCAAAATCCTGATTGTAGAGTCACTGCTTCTGCACAGAATCTGTAAGTAATGTATAGAACCAGATTGCCAACTTATAGATTGACAATGGTAGACATTCCATTAACAGATTGTTCCCTCACAAGTGGGAATCATTTACAGAGTAGGATCACTGATAAAATAACAAGAAGACACCAAGCCCTCATTATCTGTTTATGGGCAAGTCTACAAAAGAAGATCAAACAGAATGAAACAAAAATCCTGGACAACATGAAATAATTATACAATAATATAAATTAATCATATATTGATTTGTATTATGCTAAGATGAAATTAATCTTTTAATCATGACATAGTTCAGCAGGTATAATGCAAAGGTGCTTGGTTCCTTCTCTCCTGCTCGTGTTTGGATATTGCCCATAATTTTTGCACTTGAATAGAATATTATGCTTGCAATGTAAGTCCTCGTCTATCTTTCCATTCCTTTATATACACAAAGGAAAATCTGCAGGTTCAAATCCTAACTTTCCATTCAGCATGCTGACTGCAAAAGATATATTTGCATACTATTGGAAGCATATTTTCCTAATGTCTTCATATATGAATTGCTAGTTTTCTTAATAGCAACATTAAACTCTCATAAACTGATTGCATATTTTTAACCATGTCTTTCCTTTGTGCAACCATAAAGTACATCCCATAGGACCACTGAACATGGATTCTTTGTGAAATGAAGCTTTTCAATCAGGCAGTTAAAAAAAATTATTACCACCCTAGCAGATGGAACATCAGTAATTTGGTACTAATCAGCTCAACTGGTTTTACAGAATTTCTGCCTTTAATGTTCTGTGCCTTCATTGTGTATGATTTACATCTAAACTGAGAGGAGCTTCAAAGGCCGGCAGCTGTCAATGGCTGGCTGATGCTATCTCTCTGTCATTATTCCTTCAGTTGCCAAGTGATCCCGGGATCAGGTGACCAGGAATAGCTATAGTAAAGAGCACACCTGTAAACTGAGTTTTTTTGTTTGTTTCTTCTTACATGAGCCAGATTAAGATTTGGTCAAATAAATGGTGCACTGTATGTTTCAGACCACCAAGTGACCACACCATTATTCTATCATCCATCAAGGATAACTGAGACAGATGGAGATAAAATACTTGCAGAGTCACCTCATCCAGGAAGAAAGTTCCAGAAGGCGCTACACAGGTTCAGCTATGGATTAGCTATCTGTTTGTTTCTACATCTGTATGTTATCTATAATTTTAATATGGTATAGATTTGGTTTTGTTTTCAAAAGTTTTTGAAAAATTACTTACCAACAGAAGTCATTCAAAAACAGTAAAACTTGCACTAGGTATGAGGCTTTGGGGAAGTTGCTGTTTTATTTTCTTGGAGTTTCATTTCAAGATGTTGTATTCCCCAATGTGATTACATTGAACAGATGTTCAATAGTTTATCCAGTTTATTTTAAATGCCTGAATTGAAACATTTTATCCACTCTAAACTTCTCTAATTTCCTTTCAACTCCAAAAGTGGAATTTGCATTAAGTCGAATCCCAAAGGAATTTTGATTCTGTGATCTAATGCCCTGCTGTTTTGGTTTAATTTAGCTACCGTTTCTAAAGGCATGGGGAGAATCATCTCTAATATTGATTCATAATTATTAAGAAGCATAATAATATTTTTTCTTCTGCTTCTTTTTTTTAAGTTTTACTTAGTAAGTCCTTTTTCTAAAGGGGAATGAGATTAAATTGCTTTTGAACAAATACCAACTTGGTAATCTGATATCAATCTGATAGAGACAAGCTAAACCTTTATTTGATGATGGATGAAATGGAGTTAATTTTAGAAACAAAGCCATTTTAGAATGTGGCAAGTATCTCAAGAAATGTTTGCTACTCATATTATAATGGAAGTAAACACAAGTACTGTGCAAAAGTTTCTTACAGAAATATTTTTTGTATTACTTTTCACTGTTGTTTTGATACCTAGTGCTAAATGCACACAAAACACCAAAATCCTTCTCTCTTTTGAGTAGGAAGTGTACCTAAGCATAATTAGGTGCCAAAATGTAGCCCTGAACAGTTCCAAAGATACAGCTGCCAAAAAACTGGCTTCTGTAGAGATAGCAGCAGTGTATTTGCTTTGTTTGGTTGGAGTAAAGGGGTAGGGAAAAGAATCTGTGGCCATATCAGTGGATTTTTTTTTTTGCTTGTTTTTATGATGATCATGCTGAAATAATCTGTTTGAGTTTCTCTATATTTATCCCAAAATGAATTACTGTGTAAAAATGTCATTCCCGTGTGCATAGAAATCATAGACGCCCAGTTCATTTTTAATAGGTTACTGGGCTCTCTATCTTCAAAGATTCATGGAACGAACGTTTTTGATTTCTACATAATGAGAAATTTGTTTTAAAACTTTGTTAATAAGGAATGCCTAAACTAAAAATAAAGAGCACCATATAATCATAGCAGATCACCATGCAGCATCAAAAACTCGAAGATCTTCTCTGATCTCATTTCAAGCATGTCCCCCTCCCACTGCCTCAGAACCCAGGCATGTCATTTAAAAATTAATTCCAATGTGATTTTATTTGATTTAAATCTGTTTCAATCATCTCTTTAGAATGTCGTTTTTAACAAAATTGTCATTATATTACTATTATTCTATATAATAAAATTCCTTAGGATTCTCAAACATCTAGTCAGTGTTCAAATTTTCCAACTTGTCCCCAGTTGATTTTGTTCACAGCTGGTTTGAACCAGGATTCCAGAAAGCCATGCTTGATGTTGTTGATGTGACTCAAGTCTCTCTACATCTGTAAACTCTTTAGTCTCCTCCTGGTGGTTTCCCTTGGCAATGCATTTGGGAGGCTGAGTAATTCATCCTGTAGACTTTCCTGTGGTCTAAAGGATCCTGGTTCTATTTCTTGATGTTATTTTTTTGGATGTTTTTCTGTAAGTTAATGGTCGCATCAGAGTAGGGATTAATTTTTTTAAACAGGGGACACTATTCCATCAGTGACGACCTCTTTGTGTCAGGAGGAAGATGACACCGTATTGATGATAAATGACTGATTTTGTGCATTCTCACCCTTTTCCTTTCACTAATGCTGCCCAAACTGGAGTCATCGGAATCTTGCAATGGAAGTGACAGCTATGAAATTCTTGGGTAATTAATTCAATAAACAGTGGAAGCAAACAGGTATTAAGCACCATTTTTATTAAAGAAGACAAGAGTAAGGGTCAAACAATGTGTGGGCCCTCTAGCTCCAGTGGCTCTGGGCCACTGGTGGGCGGAGGGGTTCAGGACCGCCCTGCTTCCTGCATTTCTGAAAGACAATCTGGGGGTGCATTCCACAGGACTCCTCAGAGGCACCACAGAGAGTTCCATTTTGGGTTGCAACAGGGATACCCATCTCATCCTTCTCACCACCTCAATGTCTATTTCCTATGAATTGTTGCGTGTGAAGGCTCATGTCCGGCTCTATTCTTTGAGGGAATTCAGATTAAAATCCTCATTGAACAAGCTGCATTATTTGTAGGGCTGAGTACAAAATAACAGTGCAGGGAGTCGGCACCCTGGCTTAAAACAACACTGAGACTTTGAAGACAGTGAGAGCCCTGCATTTGCAGGTGTCCCACATATGACACTGAACCTGAGCACACGTGATAGGGTCTGAACGTGCTGAGGTTTCTCTCCAGATCTGCATAAGGAGCTGCTGACCCGGGCGTGGAGGAGAGTAAAGTGTGTTTCACAGGAAATGATCAGTCTTCCAAATCAACCCGGAATCTGTGCTTCTAGCTCATTTAATTTTATGGGAGATAAGGCCTGCACTGGAATGCTGGACTATGCACAGGGTTCGCCTCTTGATTTAGGAAGGTAACTTGAGACTTCTGAGACAAGTGTCTCTTCTCTTGCTGGAGGCTGTGGCGTAGGCACTCGGCCTTATGGGGGAGACTGCAGGAAGTTCAAGTGTTCTCTCAGTCAGCTTTTATTTTCTTTGAAATCGGGAGCTGGGCTGGGAAGGGTAATGAGTCACATAAAGAAAGGGAGCTGGACGCAAAGCAGACTGAATAGCTGCTGTGCAGACTGGGAGCGGTAACAGGCCAGCAAGGAGGCCATTTCCTGACTTTGATGGATCCTCTATAATTTGGCAGGTTCAAAGCACCCAAGCGGGCTTGGGAGCATTAGTTTGTTTGTTTGCCTTGCTGATTCGCATTGCTCCTGCTCCACGTGAACAGCAGAGAATGTGGATGTCTGCCTGTGCTTCTGCATTTGATCTCTCTGTACAGGGGAAAATCGGAAATTTGAAGTGCTCTTAAGATAGTTGTCAAAAGTGAGGAAACCTCAGGTTGGCAGCACAGCGAAGAGGGAAGTAGAGGACGGTGACTGAAGAAGAGTCGATTCCAGCTGATGTTTGTTTTCTGCTGAGTGTTTTTCATGTGCTGGCAGCAATTCAGTTGGACGAGGGCAAGGAATTATTCAATAAGGTTGAAGAGATCTTGGAACTTGGTAGATGCCAGTAGCAATTAATTACACTTTAAATAATAAAATAGTGAAGAAAAATAGATGCCAATGAAGAGGTTTTGAAGGATAAAAGGCAAATTTTAAAAATCTGTGTGGAGGAACCTTGAAGAGATAATACCTTCCACACTCAAAGGGACAAGGACAAAGGCTGTCTTCTGAGGAGAGGCTTCGGTGTCAATTAAGCCAATGGAGGAGGAGAAGAGTCTCTGCTCAAGTCAAGGCTGTGTTTACCAGGAAGGTAAAAATCAAAACTCAGTGAGAATCTTTGGCAAAAATGGTCCGCTGTAAAATTTGAATAATGTCTATGAGTAAAATTGTGACATACAAAACAGCAGAAGGAAGACATATATTTAAAATTATACCCAAAGAAATTACAGTAAGAAGCAGCACCAGAACCACCCAGCCCTGAGATGCCACCTGGGGTTGACCAGAACTCGCTGTGGCCTGAGGTCCCTGTCTGTCCCACTTGTCTCCTAACATGTGCATCTACCTGGAGGCTGAAGCGTGCTCCGTTCTTATGTTGCTGTGTGGTCATGAAACCTTCATGGAGCACATGCCCTGTGCCAAGTGCCCTTTAGATGGAGGGCAGAGGACAAGGCTCCTGTCCCAAGGCTCCTTCCACCTTGGGTAACAAGTAACAGGGGAGGAGAAGTCAGCCCGGAACATGGGGCAATTGACAGCCTGAAACGGGCCGCGGAACACGGGTCAGACTCAATGGAGCAAACAGCCAACGTTCCTGGGACTGAAGCTCACGTGGGATTTAGGGACAAGTAGGAACCAGTAGGGTCAGTGGCTGGGATGGAGGAAGCACACACCCGTGTTTGGACACACACAGGCACTGGAGATACTGCACAAATCCCCAGAGACAGAGGGAGAGGATCAGAAGCCCAGTGCTCAGTGTCCTCATGGAAAATGCGGGTCCAGCACCCAGGCAAGAGTTCGGGGAAGACAAACCCTGAGCAGCTCCAGCTCCCTGTTGGCCCTCCTTCTTGGGGGAAGGAATTTCATCTCTGTTCTGCAGAGACAAAGGTTTTGAGGAAGGGAGTGAGCGCAGGAGCTTTGTTTGTATGAAAGGCACTCTATCGTGATGGGATCACTGTCCAGGTGTGTGTGTGGGGGCGCTGTGAAATGCCCCAGTGAGACAGAGACACGCAGAAGGAATCGGAGGCCGACTGAGAGACTCCATCAGAGTTCGGCAATGCCTGGAAAGGGTTGTGGCTCTGCTGTGAGGTTTACTGTGTTTATGAGAAAAAGAAAAAAAAAGAAAAAAACAAGAAGCATGCGACCTCAGATATGTTTCTCTTAGGAATACTGATAATTGCAATTTTTAGAAGAAAGAAAATACGTGGATATAAAACAGAGGCATGCATAAAGACATAGTTCTTTACACTGTAATAATTTAAAGAGCCATGGTGAGACTCAAGAAAATTTTCTTGTCTGGAAATTTTCCATGGTGTATTAAGAAATTCAGTAAAGAACCTAATATGAAACTTATTAAATATTTAATTTTAGTTTAATTTCCTAATAACACCCTAAAATTAGAACAAAAAATTTAATTTTATTAATATTACAGGTATTAATACATATGTGTAAAAACACATAAACAAGTGTTAACTTTTTGAGTTAACAGACATTAAATTTGATTTACTACTATCATAAATAAAACAGGAGCATCAATTCCAAGTTGATACTGCTGAAAAGTAAATTGGAAATAGGGTTTTCCATGAATACTTTGTCCCCAAGTATTTCTAATTTCCGTAAAATTTAAAAAGATACTTTATAAGTACTTTTTGGCACTGTAAACCATGAGATAGTGTAAGCTTACAAACAAATAATGATAATTTGGTAACATTTATTGAGTGCTTAACTTTTTTTAGCCACACAACTAAGCAAATTACATTTAGCCTTGTATTCAGTCTTTACAACAAAGCTATTTTGCACTGTACTTACAATAGTAATGCCTAACAGATTTCATGTGTCCATTTGTTTCACTAAATTATCTACTATTAATTATGTGACATTGAACAAAATAAATTAAAATGATCATGGTATAGGATCATATATGCTAGATGGGGGAGATAGAAACACAGATAAAAGCAATGAAGAGTTTAATCAGTGGTGAATCATGAAGAGTGCTGGAAAGTGATAACGTACTATGGAATTTAAATAATGGACATTGGGCAAAGAGAGGTGAGGGCGGTGTGTTTGGAGAAGAGGCTGAGGGAAGCCAGTAAACTGTGAGTGATCATAGGTTTTATTGGAGAGAAGGGTCCTAGGGCTCTCCCCAGAAACAGCAAGCAAAGCTCTTTTGAGCAAAGAAAGTAGTTATTGGGGAACAGCATTCTAGGTAGGAGGGGGAAGGTTCTTCCATAGGGAAGAAGGTGGTATGGGAAGGTTCGGTGCAGAGCGTGATGTGCTCTGAATTGTGCTTTTGAGCGACCATCGTGGCCGAGGAGAACCTCCAGAGAGAGGAGGAGAGCTGCTATTTGAGTGCTGAAACGACACAGGGTGGAAGTGGAGTCGCTCCCGCTCAACCGAAGCAGTGGCAGGGCTGAGGATGGAACCCGTTCCACCTGCATGTTCCAGACAGACCCATTTGGATTCCTTTACACATCATGTGCCAGTTTGGGGGGTGGGGGGTAAGTGTGCTTTTGAAAAAAATAAAGTTAAAAACAAACAAACAAACAACAACAACGACAAAACCCAGAAACCTCAAAGTGCTTCATGCGACAGAATTGTTTGTATGAAGGTACCATGAACTTAAAAGGGAGAACTGTGTGTAAAGCAAATTTCTCAGGGTAAGTAGAAACGTATCTTGGACATGGTGAGACTCAGAGTGGACATGGGCATGGTTATGCATTTGTCAGTGAACAGATTAAGCTGAAGGTTGGAGAGAAACTCGGTTAGGAAAAAAACAACTGGGAAGTGCTCAGCGCATACAATGACATTTAATCCATGGTTTGAAGGTCACCAGGGAACTGAGTGAAGGAGGAGGGCTTTGTCCTAGGGTTTGGACAGAAGGGACATAGCAGAGAGACCTTGAAGGAGTCTGAAGAGCAGAAAAGAAGACAACTTGGAAACCAGAAGAGCAAGATCTCCTTGGACTCAAATTAATAACCCGCTTCCAGGAGGGGAAAAGCAGCTGAGTCCCTGCTGAGACTTCACCACGGGATTTAGCATTCTGATGATCATGGGAGACACTGATGTGAACAGCTTTGGCGGACTAGTGGAAGCCTAGCCTGTTGGCAAGTTCTAAGCCACGGTGAGTAGAAGACATTAGAGAAACACACAAAGACAAGCAAAGAGAGAAATGGAGTAGGTGGTTCAGGATTCTTCTGCATGCTTTATATTTTAATGACGGGCACAGTTGTAACACCAATGGGAATCTTTTACTAGAGAGCAAAGAAGGGAGGGCATTGGAAGAGTGGGGACTCTCTAACGTTTTGCCTTCGTGTAGGGAGATGAAGATAGGAGCCTGTGCAGAATGAGAGAGTCCCCACTGCTGGGTTTATGGATGATCCATCTGTGGTGAGATGCAGATGACAGAGGGCGGGATGCGGGGGCTGTGGGTAGGTGAGTGTGCTGCGTAGCACCTTACACAAGGGGATCAGCTGACAGTCAGGTTGAAAGGGCATTAAAATGCTTGACAGAAGAGTGAACGTTAAAGCATTATCTTGGAAAATGGGAGAGCAAACGTTGTGGGAACCTGGGGAGGGAGTAGGGATCTTGACAGCATTTAGGGCACATGTGAGTTCATCGTCAGCAACTGAAACGGAGGGTAGGCCACCCGAGGCTTGGTCCTCTCCCAGCTCCACAGGAGTCGGTGGAGTAGACGGATGTTTAGATGCCATCAACCTTGTGCTTTTGCCAAATGGAAAGCGGAGGCGGCAAGAGAGTGGGTAAGTTGGGGCTGCGTGTGAGAGGAGTGGAGTTTCCAAATATGTCATTAAATTTAAGTGGATAAGGTGGGGAGAAGAGGGATGCAGGAATCAAAAGTTGTAAGAGGTTGGTGGAGTCAACATAGTGAAGACCCTGGTGCTGCTGAAGGCTGGAACAAGGGAACGTCTGGACCTGCTGGGAAGGCAGGTCCAAGAACTCGCCGTGGCAACCTGTGGAGTTCAGGTGGCTGGTGGCCGTCGCTGCTTCAGAAGAGGTCCCCCTGCAGCCATGAGGGTGGCTGTGATTTTTTTAGAAGCTGAAATGATGTGGTCATCTCAAGACCAGAAGCCAGAATGGTCTCAGAGTTCACACGACATTTTCTCAAATATTTTTTTCTTATTTTAATTTTTTACACTCCGACTGAGGGCCTGACAATTATCACTTGGTGGTATTGTCACAAGAGAATGCAGCATGCTCTGGCCACAACGAGGAGCAGCTTTCCATTTGTTCTGAGAGACACTGGAGTCTCAATCTGGGAGGGTCTTCCAGACGACCCTCAGCAGCAGCTGCTGCCACCAGCCAGGGATTCTCTGCAAACTCCTCTCGGAGTTTACAGGAAATCAGCTGCTTTTCACAGTTTCACGTGGTCCCTCAACTTCTAGGAACTGTGCTGCACTTGTGTATCATTTTCAAACTCAAAATGCACATATGTTACTGCTGGAGTTATTTACTGACATCTGCATTCTTTATGCAGACATGAACACTGAAGAGCTTTGTCATTCCTACAGCACAGGGCTGTTTATGTGTAAAGCCCCTTTTATTTCTCAAAGCTCAGTGTGAAATGCATATTGGTTAATGAGTGGTACTAATAATTATAGTTATTTACATCCTTTAAAAAATAAAGACATTCTTATGATTTCCAAATAACTACTACTGGAAGAAAAGTGCATTTCTATGACTGTTGTACAAGAATGCATGCACACACATACAAAAAAAAAAAACTTTTTGTAATCATTATTCCACTAAAAATCACATGCCTCTTTCAGGCTCAGTTTTCTGAACTGGGACTCATAGTCAGGCCAAATATTAGTGAGCAGGATCATGTGCTTCAATCTTGTCATGTCTCTTTGTTTTTTTAATAACTTAATCTTGTTTTAAGACTAGAGGTTTACTATTATAAAACAAAGGGAAAGAAATCCTCAAGTGCAGAGTTTTGGTTTTACCATCTGTTTCATGATGAAAATGTTAATTTGAAGAAGTCAATAATTATCCAGTTTGGCCAGAGAAATCAAATTTCATAGAAATTGACCTCTATTATTTTAAAAGCTTGAAGTCAAGTTTTATTATAAAGCAGTGCTTTCAAGAGCATCTCCCATGTTACAGATGTGGACTCTCTAAAGATAAATCAGGTATACACTTCTTTAATCTCCTCTTCTATTTGGATATATCCTTCTGCATACTTACTAGTTCATATGAAGATTTATAGAGTTTTAAGGGATCCATAAAACTGAATTCAATAGCAGAAAATTTGGCAGAAATTTAAGGTGCAGTCCAGCAACTAAACACTTTTTTCCCCAAAATGTAAAGAAAATGATAAAATACAAAGGAAAAAAGAAGAAAGGAAGACAGAGAAGGCATTAACATTGGATGTCAGAGCAGCGTCAGGCATTATGAAGATTTCTGGAACCACGATACTGAGGCTAGAGAATGAAATGACAGGGAAGAGCGCATGAGGCCCCAGCTAGTGACAGGGTTGATCCAACAATGTCTATTGTGTCTCTGAGGGCGGCTGATCAGAGGGTGGCATGAAAAAGGACGCTAATGTCACAGTGAGTGCCCTAAGAGAAAAGCATCCCTAATGGGAACCTTCCAGGAGAACTGTGGAAGGAACAGGGAGTGTGAGCAGAAGGTAGGTCTTCAACTAGGAAGAGAGAGAGAGAGAAAGAAAGAAAAGGAAGGAAGGAAAGGAGGGAGGGAGGGAGGGAGGAAGGAAGGAAGGAAGGAAGGAAGGAAGGAAGGAAGGAAGGAAGGAAGGAAGGAAGGAAGGAAGGAAGGGAGGAAGGAAGGGAGGAAGGAAGCCGGGTGAGGAGGACAGTTTATGAGCAAATGTCTGTGATGGTTACTTTTACCTAAAGGTAACGTGACTGTGCTAGATGACCACTACTTGAGTCAGTGGCCTGAGTAAAGGAGATCTGCCCCCCCCCCTTCACCTCCTGGCCACCTGGACAGAGCCAAAGGGTGGGATGGATGAAATCTCTTGGTCTTTCTTTTCTGGAGCCAAGACACGGCATAAATGAGATTCTCATTGCTGTGACCAAAACACCCGACATAAGCAACTTAAGAGAACGTGACTTTATTTTGGCTCATGGTCTCAGAAGTTTTAGTCCAAGGCAGAAACACCATGGTGGAAGGTGAGACGGAGAAAAACCGTTCATATCATGACTGTCAAGCCGGGGTCAGGATGGGAAGGACACAGAAAAACACACACCCCACTCACTACTTCCCCCAGCCATGGTTTACCACCTGTGTTTTCACTACCCAGGAGAGGTCCATTCAGCTATCGATGATTATCCACTAATGAGTCTCATGATTCAATCCTTTCCTGAGTGCCCCACCTCTGGACACTGCTGTACTGGGGCGAAGCCTTTAGCAGATGCATTTTAGGGGACATTTCATATCTGGATAACTGGCCTCCATTCTCCTGCTCTTGAGCATCAAACTTCAGGATTCCTGGTCTTTGGAGTTTGAGTTCAGGGATTACTAGCAGTGCCTCCTATGTTCTTGGGTCTTTGGTCTTAGATTCAGTGATGCACACACAGCAGGGTCTAGTTCTGAGATCGTGGAACTCAGACTGAGCCCTGACCCTGGCAACCCGAGGTGCCCACACTGCAAATAGCACATCATGGAATATCTCAACCTTGATAATCCCATGAGTCAACTCTCCTAGTCGATGCCTTTCCTACAGCAAAATAGATCCTAAGGGTCTGTCTTTCCTGAGGACCTGACTGTTAGAGAGCAGAATCTAAAAGAATGGACTCCAAGAAGGAAAATAAAATAATTTTTCTAATTTCTCATGAGATAAGAGAAATTAGAAAAAAAATCAATGCCCATAATTTGATTAAAGAGTATATATTGTCTATGAGAATAAGTAGAGTTGTGATTATGTAGCATTAAATTCATCTCATACCAGTCAGAATGGCAAGTATCAAGAAGAGAAGTAACAATGAATGTTGGAGAGGATGTAGGGGAAAAGGTACATTCAAACATTGCTGGTGGGACTGAAAATTGGTGCAACCACTCTAGAAAGCAATATAGCGATTCCTCAGATAACCTGAAATGGAACCACCAATTGACCTAGTTTTCTTATTCCTCTGTCTATACCCAAAGGACTTAAAATCAGCATACTTCAGTGATGCAGTCATATCAATATTTATAGCATCTCAATTCACAATAGCTAAGCTATGGAACCAACTTAGGTGCCCTTTAACAGATGAACGGATAAAGAAAATGTGGTATACATATACAATAGAATATTACTCAGCCATAAAGAAGCATGAAATTATGGCATTTGCAGGTAAATGGATGGAACTGTAGACTATCACGCTAAGTGAAATAAACCAATCCCAAAAAACAAAAGGTCAAATGTTCTCTCTGACACTTGGTACTGACTCACAATAGGAATGTGTGTGAGGGGGCAGAGTGTAGCTTCACTAGGACAGGGCAGAGTTGGGGGAAGGGAGGGAGGATGAGAATGAGAAAGACAGTAGAATGAATTGGACATAACTTTCCTATATCATATATGAATACATGACCAGCGTAACTACACACAATGTACAGCCACAAAACTGGGAAATTAGATTCCTTGCGTGTATGGTGTCAAAATGTACTCTACTGTCATGTATAACCAAAAAGGACAAATGAAAAATTAAAAAAAGAGATGTCACATGAACCAGTAAACACATAAATCACTGTGATGCAATATGGCTGCATGCAGTGTGGCAGTAGTTTTTACAAAGCACAAAAACAAGCCATAATAAAAGAAAGGCTCAGTTGTGTAAATATATGCAAACGTATTTTTTAAAATTGGCAAGCTCCAGGTAAAAAGTGTAGTTGTCTCTGGAGACAATACTGGTATGTGGGAAATGTGAGAAAAAGACTGACAGTTTTAGTGTTTGCAAAAATGCAGCTATGGCCGAGTACTGGGGTCATAGTGCTTGTGTCAAACTCTGAGACACCATCTCACAAATAGTGCAAGGAACCTTTATTCAAGGTGTGCAAGAAGGAACTATAAATTATGATGTCAACTATATGATAGAAGTAGCCGTATCTGCATCACAGTGTTGTTAAGAAGAATAAATGATTGAACAAGAAAAATGGTTGATGCAGTTCTCAGAAGAATGCCTCGTACATGCCAGCTGCTCTATGAGAGTCTACTAAACATATAAACTATAAAATGGAACAAAAAATCCAGAATAACATAGTTAACATATTAAACTGAGAGGGACACCTTGACATCAAAGGTAAAATCTTTACTTTATGTATTAATTCTTTGGTATCAGGTAGTGAATCAGGGACATTCAATCACTGAGCCACATCCCCAGCCCTATTTTGTATTTTATTTAGAGACAGGGTCTCACTGAGTTGCTTAAGGTGTTGCTAAGTTGCTGACACTGGCTTTGAACCTGAGATCCTCCTGCCTCAGCCTCCTGAGCCACTGGGATTACAACATGCATGACTGCAACCAGCCAAAAGTACACTCTTTATAGAGTCATGGTTAAGAGTTTGGTCTTAGAGGCAGGCTTGCAGCTGACTGTGACTTTGCTTAGCTCCGTGGTTTTGGCATGGCATCTAATCACTCTGCTTCAGGTTTCTCACCTGCAGATGGGAGTACCAATAGGAGCTCTAGAGTGGTAGATTATTAAAAATAACTAAATAAATGCAGTTAGTGGAGTGGATAGCAGGACTTGGCATAAATGGTGGATAAATATTAGAGATTATTATTCACCTTGTTCTGTTATTGCCAAGATTGTCTCAATGGTGAGATCTATAGTAAGGGATGTGGGCACCTGATCTGGGAGATAAAGCTTAGGAATAATACAACTTAAGGAAAGAGCAGCATGTAAGCAGAATCCAACAAAAAAAAAAAAAAAAAAAAAAAAAAAAAAAAGGAGAGAAGTGTCCAGGAGCTAAAGACCAATTGCTCTACAGAGATGAAAAAACATTGTCTCAGAGAGATGACAATTTCCACCCGGTGAAGATAGTGAGCTGTAAGTATAAAGGGGAATTAGGTTCTCACTGTGAAGGTGTATAATGTAAAACACAAGAGGGGCCTAGTTATTTGATGTGTGATGTGGCAGAAAATTGAATAAGGTTCAAAAAATGAAGAGTTCAATAGGAAAACAGGATTTGAGCATTCTTCTTCATCGGCTCCTACATAAGGGCATCGTCTTAGGCACCTACGCTGACCGGAAACGCAAGAATCCCATAAATCTTACTGGAAAAATAAGATTCTTAAAAGTCTTTGAAATATAAGTAAAATTGATCAGTAAGAAATTATGGTAAAAAAATACCAAACCTATCAAAGAAATATATGAATAGCAATTGAAATTTCATTAATGTCTTTTAAAAAGAATAATTTCAATGCAAATACTAAACATTGCACTTTTCCACTAAAACCAGGTTTACAAATTGCTGCGATCATTAATATGAAGGTATATAAAAATGACATATTTCATTTTCACTATAAACTAATATTTTTTTAAGAAATTTCTTTTTTTATTGGTTGTTCAAAACATTACAAAGCTCTTGACATATCATTTTCATACATTAGATTCAAGTGGGTTATGAACTCCCATTTTTACCCCAAATACAGATTGCAGAATCACATTGGTTACACATCCTCATTTTTACATAATGCCATATTAGTGACTGTTGTATTCTGCTACCTTTCCTATCCTCTACTATCCCCCCTCCCCTCCCATCTTCTATCTCTACCCCATCTACTGTATTTCATTTCTCTCCTTGTTTATTTTCCCATTCCCCTCACAACCTCTTATATGTAATTTTGTGTAACAATGAGGGTCTCCCTCCATTTCCATGCAATTTCCCTTTTCTCTCCATTTCCCTACCACCTCATGTCTCTGTTTAATGTTAATCTTTTCTCCCTGCTCTTCCTCCCTGCTCTGTTCTTAGTTGCTCTCATTATATCAAAGAAGACATCTGGTATTTGTTTTTTAGGGATTGGCTAGCTTCACTAAGCATAATCTGCTCTAGTGCCATCCATTTCCCTGCAAATTCCATGATTTTGTCATTTTTTAGTGCTGCATAATACTCCATGGTGTATAAATGCCACATTTTTTATCCATTCATCTATTGAAGGGCATCTGGGTTGGTTCCACAGTCTAGCTATTGTGAATTGTGTTGCTATGAACATAGATGTGGCAGTATCCCTGTAGTACGCTCTTTTAAGGTCTTCAGGGAATAGTCTGAGAAGAGCAATAGCTGGGTCAAATGGTGGTTCCATTCACAGCTTTCCCAGGAATCTCCATATTGCTTTCCAAATTGGCCGCACCAATTTGCAGTCCCACCAGCAATGTACAAGAGTACCCTTTTCCCCACATCCTTGCCAGCACTTATTGTTGTTTGACTTCATAATGGCTGCCAATCTTATTGGAGTGAGATGGTATCTTAGGGTGGTTTTGATTTGCATTTCTCTGACTGCTAGAGATGGTGAGTATTTTTTCATTTACTTGTTGATTGATTGTATGTCCTCCTCTGAGAAGTGTCTGTTCAGGTCCTTGGCCCATTTGTTGATTGGGTTATTTGTTATCTTATTGTCTAATTTTTTGAGTTCTTTGTATACTCTGGATATTAGGGCTCTATCTGAAGTGAGGAGTAAAATTTGTTTTCAGGATGTAGGCTCCCTATTTACCTCTCTTATTGTTTCTCTTGCTGAGAAAAAAAAACTTTTTAGTTTAAGTAAGTCTCATTTGTTGATTCTTGTTATTAACTCTTGTGCTATGGGTGTCCTATTAAGGAATTTGGAGCCCGACCCCACAATATGTAGATCGGAGCCAACTTTTTCTTCTATCATACGCAGTCTCTGATTTGATATCAAGCTCCTTGATCCATTTTGAGTTAACTTTTGTGGATGGCGAGAGGAGGGGATTCAGTTTCATTTTGTTGCATATGGATTTCCAGTTTTCCCAACACCATTTGTTGAAAATGCTATCCTTCCTCCATTGCATGCTTTTAGCCCCTTTATCAAATATAAGATAGTTGTAGCTTTGTGGATTAGTCTCTGTGTCCTCTATTCTATACCATTGGTCCACCTGCCTGTTTTGGTACCAGTACCATGCTGTTTTTGTCACTATTGCTCTGTAATATAGTTTGAAATCTGGTATCGCTATACCGCCTGATTCACACTTCCTGCTTGGAATTGCTTTTGCTATTCTGGGTCTTTTATTTTTCCATATGAATTTCATGATTGCTTTATCTATTTCTACAAGCAATGCCGTTGGGATTTTGATTGGCATTGCATTAAACCTATAGAGAACTTTTGATAATATTGCCATTTTGATGATGTTAGTTCTGCCTATCCATGAACAGGGTATATTTTTCCATCTTCTAAGATCTTCTTCTACTTCTCTCTTTAGGATTCTGTAGTTTTCATTGTATAAATCTTTCACCTCTTTTGTTAGGTTGATTCCCAAGTATTTTTTTTTTTTTGAGGATATTGTGAATGGAGTGTTTTTCCTCATTTCCGTTTCAGAAGTTTTGTCGCTGATACACAGAAATGCCTTTGATTTATGCGTGTTGATTTTATATCCTGCCACTTTACCGAATTCATTGAATCCCCCATTCTTTAGGGTTTATAAGAATTATGAAAAATTCATAGTTTGGTTTCAGAACTCTCTGATACATTTGCTTGTATTGATTTTGCCTTACTTTACACTGTTGGTTTTCTCTAATATTTAGTGAATCCTAGTACTGAGTTCAAAATTAGGGAATGAACACACAATTATATGTAGATATTTATATGGAAAAAGGATTTTCTCTGAATCTTGAGTATCTTCAACCTTAATTAACCTGTCAAGGCACTTATAAGAAAAGACTATCAGTAAAAAATACTTTGTTCAAATAAAAAAATACCACATAGTTTTAAAAAAGATTGTGTCTACATAGCACAGTTTAAAAATAGGAAAATATAAGAATTCTAAATATTTGTCTCTTTTCTTAATTTACTAAGAATTAGATAAAGTCATCCCATGATAATACTCAAAGTAATTAATATTAATTATTTCCTTAGCATTTGCCACTTACTTTACTAACTTTTTAAAACAATTCTTTCATTGACTTCAAAATAAACTATTATGGGGGGAACTTTTCGATTGATTTTACCAATGATGAAACTGAAGAACATACAGGCAAGCTAAACTGTCAAGAGCTACAGTATTAGCTATGTATTACAGCCCTAGTCTGGTTAGAGAACCTGTTTTTTCATTTCCTTAATAACTTTGCATTCTATCTTTTTCCTAAGTTAGTAAATGTGTATGCATGTGTGTGTATGTGCACATGCGAGAACATATGACAAAATGTTATCTCTCATGGTGAGATTGTGGGTGGGATTTTATTATCTGTCTTTGAGTTATCTGCAATAAGTCTTGGTTCAATTTATAAGTAGAAAAAATACCTAATGACTGTGCACAATGTGAATTAAAGTGGAAAATTAATATAGGAGTTTATCCATACATAGGCCATCAGGCATCAATGACTGGGCAGTTCTGAAGTGACCATAAGCACATCTTCATGGTGGGAACTGCACAACTGGATTTCACATCCAGGAGATGGTGACTCATCAGGGGTGTTCATACTAGTGATCCTGAAGAGTTCTGAGAAATTCCAGATTATGGGTAAAAATAGCTGAAAAGAAGTGGACAAATCATCTCATATTCCACCCAAAAGTGCAAGCTCATTTTAGGTGTAGATTGAGACCATCGGGCTCATGGGAAGGAAGGCCACAGTGTGAACCCCAAGTGCCTAAAGAGGGTCTGACCTGAGCTAACAGCTAAACTGACAACAGGAAGAGAAATATGGTATGAAAAAAAATGAATGTGCAATAATAAATGTTGGGAGTTTTGTTTTATGGGAATGAGTTTATAATAGAGTGGTAAAATGATTTGGGACATCTACAGGACCAGGAATAGTAACAACACACCTTGTCAACAAGTTACATGAGCACATAGTGTGCAAATGAATCACATCCATTGGAAAATGAAATAAACACTGAATTCTCTAAGGGACAGAAATGTTACCAGTATTATGTAAGGTACAGATAATCTAAATAGAATTCTGGAGTACAGAACTTCTCTTCACAGCATGTGGAAACTAAAATTCATAAAATAAATTAGGATATAAAGCAAGTAACTTGTCAAAGTTAACTTACAAATCAACTCTTCCTGAGTTCTTCATGAGATCATGGAATCCCTGAAAGAAGTCTATGTTCTTTCCATTATGATAGGTTGTACCATTTGCTGAGAAACTTCTAGGCACTGGAGAAGACATAATCAAAGAAAAACTGAAATACCAGGGGGAGAAAAATATAAAAAACTGCATGAAATAGAAACTTAAAAACCAAGCTACAGTGAGGGATACTTTGATGTTAAATGGATTATTTTGGGTCTTGTCATTTTAGGTTTTGCCTGCAGGATTTTATGTCTCATGGTGTGTTAGCTTTTCATTTCTGTGACCAAAATACCTGACAAAAATAACGAACAGGAAGAAAAAATTATTTTGGGCTTATGATTTAAGAAACTCTATCCATGGTGGGTCAACTCCTTTGCTCTAGACCTGAATGGGATGACGCAGAGCATTATAACTGATGGCATCCAAGGAGGAGAAGGAGGAAGAAGAGGAGGAGGAGGAGGAGGAGGAGGAGGAGGAGGAGGAGGAGGAGGAGGAGGAGGAGGAGGAGGAAGAGGAGGAGAAAGAGGAGAAAGAAGAAAGAATCCAGGGACAAGACATAGTCCAAGGTCAGACCCCAGTGACCTACTTTCTCCAACTACAACCCACCTGTCTATATTAACCATCCCCTAGACCATTCAAGTGATTAACCCATCAGTTGAAGTAATCCACTGATTAGGTTACGGCTCCCATAATCTGATCATTTCACCACAGCACATTTTTGCATTGCCTAACACCTGACTTTTCAGAAGACACATCCAAACCATAACACATGAGTACAGTTTAAAACTGATACGTTTGAGAAACTTAAAATTTCTCAGAGTCATGATATTAAGGCCTAAAATGGCAATGAATATTAGTATCCCATATCTGTCAACATACTTTTACATGAATGAAATCATTCTACAGTGATATGTAACAGAATTATCCTACATGACTGCACTACGCGCGCACACACACACACACACAATTTTGGAGAGCTCAGCAGTAAAGACCTTTGTAACCTATGGTCACAATTTTCTTTAATTTCCTTTCAAAGGGATTATAGCCTAATTAATATTAACATCATTTACTAATTATCTTCTTATGAGGCACTATGCTAATAGTGATAACAAATATGTCAATTTTTTATCACTTAGAGGAATTTAAACACATGACTTAAGAGGTTGTGGATAATTCCCTGGAGATTGTATATAGTGTAAGATTCCATAACTGGGTTCAATTGATTACATCCAGCACCATTATAGTGATGCTGATCACATAGATACAAGGATATCTGCATGTGCTTATTACTCCTGAGCTCCATGATCCTTTAATATGACCTTCATCTATGAAAAGATGTTTACCAAATTGGTTTACAATTGTATAAGTCAGGAATGACTCCCACAGAATCTGGTAAGTGTTTCTTGTTCTTTGTTTTTAGGGAAGAAAGAGTAATAGAAATCAGGAGGAGGCAGGTCTCTTGCTACTGAGACCTTTCTGGTCTCTGAGTTCACATTATCCAACACACCAAGCCACCACACTGGAGTCTGAGGTTCAACACCTGACTGCTTCTATCATTACCATTTTAATGACAAATATCATTAATATTTTCTGATTTTGAAAATAACACAAAACTTCAGAGAAATGTTACTAACTCAATTTTTTAAAAATTCTATTGCACTAAATTCTTTATTTAATGGGATTTAAACTTAGCATTTACATCATTCATCCTATCTTAAGACTTTAGAAATCATGATAGTTGCCTAATTTCTAACTACATCAGAGTATTTTATAAGATTATTAAAATGATAAAGCAAAACAACAGAAAGTTTGATTGGCTATATTAACATAGCACAAATTAAACTCCAAAATTACAAATATTGACAGAAATAAAGAAGACCAAAACATATTAGTAGAGAAATCAACTCACCAAGAAAATATACCAGGAACATACTTAATACTTATATATCAAATAATACATCTTAAAAATACAGAAAAAAAGAAAAAAAACAGGAATACAGAACAGGGAAATACAAATATATATATATATATATATATATATATATATATATATATATATATATAGAGAGAGAGAGAGAGAGAGAGAGAGAGAGAGAGACAAAAGATACTAGAATTCCCTCAATGCCTATTTTACTTTAACTGTATGTTGAAATAATACCTGTATGACTGTAAGGTGCTAAAGAAAAAAAATATATAATTAAAATTCATTTAAAAACAGCAACACATAGATATCTCCAGTACCAGTAATTTTGTAACTGCTGATCCCATCCTTAACTCTCTCACCCCTTGTAACATTGCTTATGTCAGACTTCATAACAGGGATGTTTTAAAATGGAGTACATCTATGACAATCTTTCTGTTAGAGGTCTTCAAATTTGTACTGACAATGATAGATGCAGGAGTTGGGATTCAGGGTACCTTGGTGGTTATGGTTCTGGAGCGGAAGCCTAACCTCTTCAGGTTGGTGTGCTGCAGCTGCAGCACCAGGTTGTTTGTCTGAAATGCTGTTCCTCTTGGAGCAGTGGTACTTTTTGAGGTCCAGGAGAGTCCAGGGAGCCTAGAGGCCGTGAGTAAGCAATGTCAAGGGCAAGTGTCCCTTCCTTCCTGCTGAGAGAGACTCTCTTGGACTTGGTGAGCAGCCTCATGAAAGAGCGTAATCATCACCTCCTGCTTTTTAACTATGGATACTTTTTGAAAATTATTTCCTTGGTAGGCATTTTCCAGGAATTGCAGACACACCACAAACAAGGTCACCGTGGATATTCTGAGTGTGCACGGCAAAGTGTGTACCTATGGAATAGCATTTTTTAAAAATTTCAGTTATTCATTGGCCATACATGATTTTTAAAATTCCTATTTTTAAGAAAATCATAGTATTATCTTATATCTAACCTATAGTAATATACTGAAATATTTAAAATAGATTGCCTGAAAGGTAGTTTGAAGTAAAACAGAAGAAAAACTTTTTGAAGTTTTATTTTTACTCTCTTTCTTTCTTTCTTTCTTTCTTTTTGGTTCATATTTATGGATTAGAAAGAACTGGAGACCAGACTTTGGGTTTCCTCATGACTGTCCAATCAGCTGCTAAATGGCCTTAGAGCAATTATTGTCAGTCTTTTTCTACCTTAAGGCTTTACGGTATTTGAAAACAAAAATTTGACATCATTAAAGACGTCTCAGTACTTGCTTTTAGTGCAGAGTGACAATTGAATTTCCTTAAGCATTTTCTCTTCAAAATCAATTTGGGAAGACATGTCAACTCAGTAGTTTAATGCAAAGTTCCGAGTGTCCTCTATGTTTTACGCTAGGTTATTAGAAATGTATTGGCTTTTGCCACATTGTTATAAATCCCTGTCCCTCTGTCGTCTCTCTCTCTCTTGCTCTCTCGCTCTCTCTCAGTGTGTGTCTATTGATTTCTATTCATGGGGATTGTTATTCTCTTTCACTGTATTTCTGATTTGGCCCCACAGATTTCCATTTCTGTCTGTCACGCAAATAAGGTGCTACACTAAATAACCAAATTAAAATACAACATACAGACAACCAGGTGTATCTTTTCATATCAGAGTTTGAGGCTTTAGGAAAATATTTCACAAAGTCAACCCCCTTAGATAGTACTTTACCCTTGAATCACAGGAATCAGTAGAGTGTCCTTGCTAATTCTGTTTGAAAAATGACAAAGCATCTCAGCCTTACGTTCCTAGAAATTGTCTCAAAGAAAAAAGAAGAGCAGAAACTCAAAATAAAATATTGTATTTTAAAAATAAACCAGGAGATAATTATGTGCTCCATCCAAGGAGGCAATGGGCAAGGTTCCAGGATGTGAGAAGACACCCGTGGACAGGATCAAATGTAGGACTTGGTAATAATGATCAGCCACGTTCCAGTCTAATACAAGCCCCAGGGTAGGCCCAGAGTCCCGACAGGCATGGACAGCTACACGGGCACAGAAGTCCTCGTCCTGTTTGCTTCCAGAGAAGGACTTCAGAGGCAATGAGGGCGCACAGAGAAAACCAGCATTTGTAGGAACAATTTGTCTCTGAGGAAGGGGAATGTTCCGCATTTAAAATAAAATAAAATAAACAACAAAATAAAATATTCATACAAATTTGATTTTCACTTGAGAAAGTATTCACAAAAGGAAATGAATTAACTCATAAACTTTGAGCTGCAAGTGAACAAAAATACTTGCCTGTCCTCATATCACAGGTGTACTCACAAACACACACACACACACACACACACACACTCACACACACACTCACTAGAAGGGGGAGAGGGAGGGAGAGCTGCAGATCCACTTGATCTAGGGACAACTTTCCTGCATAAAACTGAAAAACCCAAAGAGATGAGAAAAAAAAATCTATTATTCTGAATTTATATGGATATTAGTCCAACTACAGAATTTGATGGCAGATAAAAATATCTGCCTAAAAAATCTAGAAAAGATGGAATAAGTAAGCATGAATCTCCTTTTGAACACAGCATAGACGGGGCCCAGGGAAGGAAGGGAGGCCCGAGGGTGGGGAGGGGTGACCTTGCTCACTTTGGAGACCTGGCTAACTTTCACTTAGATCCTGACTCAGGTCGGGCGAGGAGTGGCAGAGCTGCTGGGCTTACCTCCACAGAAGGAGGCTGAGCTCAAACAAACAAACACCAGAGCTTTGGCCGGGGCCTGTGGGCTCCTGCTTTGTACTAATTTTTGTTTGAAGGATATATTCTTAGGTGCAGAAAATTCTTTTTCCTGGACTTTATATCTGCTTGAAATTTGAGTCTGTTATCAATTGATGTCTTCAGCAAATCTGCTTCCCTTTACTTTGCTCTCATATGCTCACTGTTGGCTTATTTGTTAACTCCACAGATGGCTTCACATCGGCAATGGAGCACTCTCTCCATCCATTGGCTTAACAGTGTATTGCTTGATATGCCAGAATAAAGGAGGTATCCCAAGCAAGGGATCACTTTCCACTCCTCTGGCCACACACAGTGGTGTAAGAATGCAAACTCTTTTTACTGTTGCGAACATATTCCTGGAATTTCTGGGAGAATCATTTTCACGTAGGCAATAATGGGAGAGAGAGCTGGTAATCAGTTCCTAGGGAAGGGGAAAAGCCACCCATTCTTTGCCCCACTGACTTGGTACAAGTCCTCATGACATAAGGCATGTGCTTGCATCACAATGTAAATATACAGGTGACACAGGAAAACTGAGCGCCATCAGACTGCAAGAACTTGGGCCAGAACTTTAGAATCCTGCAGTGCCTCTGAAGGTTTTGAAACACTCCAACCACGAAGCCACTCAGATTTCAATTGTGTGTCAAAATGCACTCCTACATTGCTGGTGGGACTGCAAATTGGTGTAACCACTCTGGAAATCAGTATGGGGAATCCTCAGAAAATTTGGAATGGAACCACCATTTGATCCAGTTATCCCATTCCTTGGCATCTGTCCAAAGGACTGAAAATCATCATATTATAGTGACAAGGTCACATCAATGTTTATAGCAGCTCAACTCAGCAGAGCTAAACTATGAATCTAATTAGATGCCCTTCAATAGCTGAATGAATAAAGAAAATGTGATATATATATACACAATGGAATATTACTCAGCCTTAAAGAAGAATGAAATTATGGCATTTGCTGATAAATGGTTGGAGCTGGAGAATATCATGCTAAGTGGAATAAGCCAATCCCTAAGAACCAAAGGCCTAATGTTTTCTCTGATATGCAGAAGCTAATTCACAATGGGGGTGGGGTGTTAGGGAAGAATAGAGGTACTTTGGATTAGACAGAGAGGAGTGAAGGGAGGGGAAGAGGTATGGGAGTAGGAAGAAAGAAGGATAGTAGAATGAATTGGACATTAGTACCCTATGTGCATATATGACTGCATGACTGATATAATTGTACATCATGTACAACCCAAAGAATAAGAAGTTATAGTCCATTTGTGTATGATGTGGCAAAGTCCATTCTACTATCACGAATAATTAGAAGAACAACAACAGCAATAACAACAAACAATGTCATCAACAACAATAACACTGTAGTATACTCCAAGTAGTTTGATTGTTAATCTTATTTTGAAGAAACGGAAACTACCGTCTTCCCCTGCCCTGTCACGCACTTCTTCAGCCCTACTGGTTCTTGTCTTTCCAACTAGAATGGGAATTGCCACAGGCTTCTCTGGGTCGGCAACTTGCAGATGTAGCTCATGCAGATTCTCAGTCTCTATAATCACACAAGCCAATTACTCACGGTGCATCACATATGTGTATATAGTCCTATATATGAGATCTCTTTTTTGTTCTATATCTCTGGGGAGTACTAATATACCCAACTACACACAGAAGGATTTATCAGATAAGTTAATAAAAAGCAATGTTAAATGCATGATGGGTCACTTATTGTTGCAGAAGGGACTTACAAATTTGAAAATGTAAAAGGTAAAATGAAATGTGCAGTGCTGCATGGGACTGGGATCAGCCTGGACTCAGGCCTGTGTCCATGTGTGTGTATACTTATGTGCAAAGAGATCAGCACGGGTCTATGTATTCGCTTGCTGTGTTAATTGAGTGTGTCTTCAGCTTCAATGAGCACACAGGATCTTGGAACTTGTCTTCCAAAAGCCATCTCCCAATGAAAGGAAGCAAGGTTCCCCTTCCCCAAGCTGATGCAGGAAAAGAGCTGGACAAATGTGGAACACACTGAGGTGCTACCAAGCCAGACAGCACACAGAAAATGACAAGGATCATCTCTCCTGATATGGGGGGGGTGTCTCTTGGGATAGTGTGACCTATTTGAGCGCAAATATCCATTATTCTAATGATGATTTTAACCCATCGAATAAAAATTAAAATCTAATTCCTTTGAGATGTAAATAAATATGTCAGAGAATCAAAATAAATTCTGCAAGCATCAAGGTGTTTACATAATCTAATCTGATTCAAAATTCTTACTGAATAACCAGGGGACTTCAGAGCTGACTTTTCAGTAGAGAAGCCCCGACCTGCACTACCGTATGATCAAAATGAACGTCCTCGGCAATGGATCAGTGAAAATCCTGCTGACTCTCAGGCTGCAAGGGGGAAAGACACCATCACTTCCTATCAAGGGTGCCTGATTTGAGTCTGCATGTGAGGCGACATCAGGCAAACCCAGGCCACACCTGGGGACACTGGTCCGTCACCAACTTGTCAACAGCTTGGAGGACAGGTGAGGATTCCAGGGCTTCTCCAAAGTGAAAGATCAGGTGAGATGGAAACTAAGCACAATGGCTCCAAACTGTCCTCTTTTGTCAAAAAGACACTGGGACATTTGTAAACTGACCAGGCCTGAGGGCTCCTTGGCAGCAGCGTCTCCCTGCTGAGCTCTTGATTTTGCTGGTTTTCCTGTGGTCACACAGAGGATGTTTTTATAGGAATTAACATTAGATATTTTCAGAATAATGGGGATTCAGAAGATAATCTAATCTTGGATGATTTAGGAGAAATTAAGTTCTCTCTCATACATTTCCCAGTTTTTTGCATATTCAAGATTATTTCAAAATAGATTTTTTTTTAAATAGAAGAAGCTAGGTAACACAAATTTATCCTAATTATTTCATATTATCTCAATTTTTCTTGCTTTAGTCTTTTAAAAAAGTAATTTAGAAATATTTTCTTTAATAGGATGAACTTTAACTTAGAAAAGGTAATATCTGGAATAAAACATTCAGACACATAAGAATTAATCATATAGTTCAAACCAGTGTCAAGACATTGTTAATGTTTTTTTGAATAATCCAATGGAATATCAATGACCAAGTTCACTGGTAATGAAAACTCATTCCTACAAAATTGCAAGACAAACAATACTAATTATTAAACAAGGAAAAGCCATGAGAGGGAGATTTGTTCGTATCTTGATTATCTACAACATATTTAAGCAAAAGAAAAGCAAAATTAATTCCAAGGCAAGGTGGTTTTATTTATTTATTTTTTTCTGGAAACCCAAGTCTCGTGTGCTTGGAACCTCAACATGCACAGTATGTTAGCATAATGCAGGTTCAGTGCTGGTGGGAGGGTAACTTGTGGCATATGTATATTCAATTATAAAAAGAACTTATATAAAGATTTATATAAGAGACCTTAGAAATGTGACACAAATATTTTGGATATTGTTAAAAATGAATATATGCATTAGATCCCTTTTGATATTTATATCCCAAGAACCAAAGCAGGTTTAGTCAGAATGCGCTGTGTTTGAGATTCTAAGTTTGAAGAGGGTGTGCTGAAAGAAGATGGAGATTCTGAAGGAGTCGAGGTTGGTGTGGCCTCCCATGTTGTGGGAGAGGAGAAGACGGCATGGAGATGCAGCACATGGGTGGGTACATGAAGTGCACAAGCCAGAAAAGCTCTAGGGTGTCATTGATAACTTTCAGCCATTCAATGGCCTCGGTGGCAAAGTATGGATCACGGGCTTTGTCTTCTTCCTAGGTCAACATAAAGGCTGAGCTTACATGTTGTGTGCATGTTCTGCACACAGCTATTTCCTCATGGCTTGCTAGCTTCAAATACTGATGAAGTGAGGAGGTAAGAAATGTTGGTCTCCGTGCACACCCCCTTGGAGAAACCTCTGTCTGCTGATCTGCTTCATCAGCTAAACACAGGTCACATCTTTTATTTCTAGTTTAGTTTTTGCTTCAATTTCTCTTTCCATGCTCTTGCACTACAGTCACAGGATGGAACTCTCTAAGGCATTTTAATTCACATGATATAAGCTATGCCAGTCGCACTATAAAGTGAACCTTGAGGTCAAATTGAAATGTAACAGGAAAAGGCACTCTTTGTACCAAGTCAACTAACTTGGCAAAAATAATACCCTGACTTTTGCAGGAATCTGTGGCCTTCTTCCCTCAGATGATGCCCTCTGTGTGGCCGAGGAGGAGTAGGGAAACAAACACCTGGCTCTCTGTACTTTGAGTGGAGCAGTGTGGACGGACGGTATCACCATTCTCATGAGAAATGCACGGATCATAAGGAAAGTGGTAGCTTCATTCACATGGTTTTAAGGCAGTGCAGACATTTACACTTGACCCTAGAGGAGCGGGCACCTGATACCCACTAGACCCAGTGGCGTTGTTTACTGTCATCCCCGGGCACTGCTTTCGCTTGGTCACTACTCTGAATAAAGACTTGTTCAGCAGAGAGTGGCAGACCACAGGAGATCCTGCTGTCAGCTACCCCTGAGACATCTTTCCATCTTACACTTCACTGCCAGTCTCAGATGACATCTGCGTGACACTGAATCTTTTCCACGAGTTCTAAAATTGGCAGGGGAAGTGAAAATGTGTATCATCAAGATGACACGCTGGGTGGACAGGACCACTGGGCACAGGGAGGACGAGGCTGCCAGAGAGAAGTGCAAATCAGCATGGCCCCCGGCCTGGGCTCCTCTGCAGGGCTTCTGTGTAGGCTGCTTACATGGCACTGGATGATTTCAAAGGATAGTGACACAGAGACCTTATTTAAGAGAATGGAGCTACCTGTGGTATAATCCCTACTTTAAAATTTAAAACATAAACAAAATAAGTTAAACACATAAACAAAACAAAATCAAAATTGACTGGTCTGAGGTCAACACTTTCCGAGTGGCATCTCAACTTACCTACAAAATTTTGTTCCTTGATTCTTTCCTCTGAGACAGAGTAGTGTGTGTAAGTGATTTGGCCATCGTGTCATTTCGTTTTCCTTCCTTGACACGCACATGTGAACACACACTGATTGCCAGGCTCCTGGGTCAGGTCCATGTTTGTTTTCCCCCCGGGTGAAAGCATCCTCCAAGGTCTCTAGTTCTTACCTGTTTCAGAAAGATCAGTCTATGTCTCCGTGTGCCTCTCTCTATCTCAGATAGACAGCAGATGTCTCAGGATTATAAGTCACCCTGCACTGCTTCCAAGGCTGTAAAATTGAAAAAGTGACTAAGTTACCCATTTTTTTCTCGGCTTGTTTGTTGTATCAGTATAAATGTCTACAGGCCAGAATCAATGATGTGAGAATAAACAACACCTCTAATCTCTTTTGTTGCTATCACTTTATCATTTCAGGCTTCAAAAAGGAATCGGTTTCTTTTCTCATTTCTTTTCCTCTTTAATAAAATCTTGACAGCTCAAACAATGTGTTATAAAACTTTGAAAATAGATTAAAAGTATCTATTTTTACTGAGTTCCTCCTAAGCATCATCTACAGCAAAACCATCACTAACTCTTCCTTGTTTTTACATGAAAAGTTTGAAAACTTCTTTGTACATGTCTTCAAAAATCTGATGATTTTCAGTGTGGATAGGGGAAAATCCTCACTGAATTAAGGATGGGGAATCTTTGTAATAACAAATATTTCAAATATAGGTGACATGGGGTAAAATTACCTTAATTTTTATCAATTCAGGTAATAGTAACATTTCTTAGCAGACACTTGTAGAACTGTGTGCTTAAATATTCATTAGGCAAAAGATGTGGAGGAGAACCTTGATTTGTATGTTAGAAGATCTATGTATTTTATAAAATTTGATTTTTTTCAAATTATGAATCATGGATTACAAACTGCATTTATATTTGTTGGAAGTACGTGTAAAGCTTAGGTTTTATTTTTTTATTTTCTTATTATATAACTTATAAGGATGTAAACAATTGATGAGGTAGATCCTCAAGACAACAACCCACTTGCATGGGTCTTTCTGAGGCTCAGAGGGACAACGTGTTTGTGTTGTTACATGTTAATAAAATCTACAAAAGCAAAATGCTTTATGAGCATCACTGTTTCTTTCCATTCTATCGCCTTAGCCCTTGAGTGACAGAGGTGGCCAGGAGTGGCCGCAGTCCTTTCTGGATGCTGCTTCTGGCAGGTTGAGTGGGGACATTTGGAGGGATGTAGTGGTGATTTTCAGTCACTGCTGTGGATGACAGTTTACTTATTGCTGGAAAAAGGTTTCAGATGATGGATACACCAATCATCCTAACTACTAGACCATTACACAATGCAAACATGTATTGAATCATATTAGAATTCATCAGAATTTATGTATTTGCAGAGTACGACCTGTAACCATGCTACAAAAAAAAAAAAAAGGGAAAAGAAAAGAAAAAAGAAAGAAAAAGGAGAAGAAAAAGGAAAGAAAAAATGAATGTATTTGTAGCAGCTCGGCTACAGAAGAATCTGGTAAAATTTTCTCAAATATGATAAAAGATTATAATTACAAATTAAATTTTAAAAATTAATCAATGGGCAAAAATAATGAATTATCTTTTTATTATCTCTACACAAAATATCACAGTTGTTATTTTGTTTTATGAAATGTGATCATAGTTTATCTCTCTAAAAATTAAGGAAGCATGTAGGGTTTATTATGCAGTTAATTAATGAAATAGGAGCTTCTAGGTGTTATCACTTGTGGTGGTTTTCAACATTTATTACCTGCTGATTTTCTTGATCTGGTGTGTTATTTATGTTTTTTATTCATGGGTTTCTCTCTTTCTGAAAAAATCCCGATGTCCACACACTAAAGTTCATGCTGCCTGATGTTCATCTGCACTGTGCCCTATGCTATATTCCTCTCCTTCTTTTTGGAGTGGATCAGTTGTTTCTGTGATGGGATTTATTTTCTGTTTCACAAATACAATTATGAAACCCTAATATCTCTGTAATGCTTCCAATTTTAGAAATTTTATGACTTCACAATTTGTGAAACAGAAAATAAAGTGATTTTCTTTAAAATTGAGAGAATAAAAATTAAAGAAGCATTAACATTAAACAACAACAACTAATAAAGCCATATTTAATGCAAAGTTATACTGACATCCTAAATAAGAAATGCAAGTTAATTTTTTTAGAAAACCAATAATATGGAATAACTGAAGGAAACTATTGCAGGATGATCATGGCTTAAAAATCACAAAAACATGCTAAGAATTGAGTCCTAAAAATGTTTTATGCAGAGAAGCAACACAATATAGTTCCTTGATAATCATTATATGCCACCTGAAATTTAATTCATCAGAAAAATTTTAATACATTTTAAAGTATACCTTTTTACTTATTTTTGAATGTGTTTTTAAATGGTACCTAAAACCTGAAAATTATAAAATTGTTAAATACATGTTATTTAAGTAAAAATCACCTTTATACATTTTGAATCATGTTAGAAAACGTACTAAAATTACTAAAGCAAAACATAGTCATTTATATATAATAGCATAAAACATATTTTTTTCGAAAGCTTGCATTGACTTTAAAATAGCTAAACCTTTATACATTTTGATGTTTATTATAAAGTAGGTGATAGTCACTGTTTAAATATATATTCATTGAATTATCTTGACTCTCCAATTAATAATAAATAAGCTTTCAAATTTTATCTTCATAGTGTGTTTCTTTAAAATGATGAAAGTATTGAGTTATTGTCATTTCAAGGATTTCTGAATACGCATGCTCTTAGAAAACATGTCCTAATCTCTTCATTCATTTTATTAGACTGAACTAAGGATGCTTTGGTTGTATAGTCTGTGAAGGAATAAATCATGTTAAAATGAGATAATTTAGATAGATAAAAATAATTCAAAGGAGTTAAAGAAAGAACATGAAAATTTACGGACAATTTCAGTTAAAAATCAAAACAGCAACAACAACTTTTTATCTAGATCTTTATTCTAGACCTAAGAACACAAAACGTAATTCAACCAGGAGAGCGGCAGTGGAACAACAGATCTTTGAAAGGAATCTAACAAATTTCCATATAATTTATACCACATTAAAGACAAAGCAAGTGGTCAGTTCTTTGCATTTTGGAAAACGTCCTGCTAGATTTGCACATGAACATTTAAAATGAAACTTGCAGAGTTCTCTTTCGTTGGCATCTTCTGAACTGTCAGTTTGGCTAACCTTTGTCTGCCTGTCACTGAGTTCCCGTGATTAAATGTGAAGATTATAATCATTAGCCATGCCAGGGGTTCACTGTGGGTGGAATTTGATGTGTGCATGACATTCTGTTTATACGATAAAGTCAAAATCAGACTTCATCTTTTCTAGCTCAGCACCCAGAGGTCTGTAGGTTAGCTACGGGCTTGCATTTCCTGACCATGTGGTAAATACTGCCTTCACATTGACTGGAGAATGTCCCCGACATTCTGTAATCTCTGCTTGCCGTTAACTGGGTTATACAGGTATCTGGCATCACAGAAGCAACTCATTTAATAATCTTCATCTATTTTTATATATTTTCTAAGTAGTGTTAGCCATGAAGCAATTTTGGGGAAAAGGATTTTATAATTTCATTTTTCATGTTAAACCATTGTTATGAACGGGAGTAGCAACAGGAATGTTGGGTTAGGGCACTGATAAAATTACCCAGCAAGAAATGAGCATAGAGCATATGTAGTTTCAGTGGCTGAGTAATAAAGTAATCTTTGTCCAAGGAAATGCTCAATCTTTTGCAGTGGATACAAATGGCAAATGCCCACAGAATAATGGACCTCCTAAGCTCAAAAACTCCAGAAACATGGTCACCAAATTCCATCCTATTTCAAAGAGAAAAAGCAGACTCCCTCGATAAGCTACATTTGATTTTCATTTTACGGGATCATTTCAGGCTTTAGTAATAGGTACAGTAAATTAAGGTAGCCATAACCAAAATCAAGTCATTTGGAATCACTTCCCTTTGAATTGCTAATCAATATAAAAAATATATTTTTTTTTTTACCATCAAGCCACAATTGACAACTTCAAGTAAGACCCCAAACTTGCTCCACAAGGATGACTTTGAAGTGAAAAGTCATCAGATGTTTGGGTCACGTGTCTCCAAAGAGTTGTGGGCTTCGAGTCTTTTGAAGACACACACACTGATCTTTACTGAGGTTCAGATTTTTAAAACAATAGACAAGACCACAACTGCAGTGAGAAAACACGGGGGCTGTGTGAAATGCAATATGATGATCATGTGTTCAGATAGTCACCAGGACAAAACGGCTTGAAGAAATAATGACAATATTTAAGGCTGTAAATTACAGCTGCCAAGCACTAATTAAAACCAGCGGATCTCTGCAAGATGAGACAATCTGAAAGAGCATTCAGTGGGCTCCTCTGTCACTGCCGCGGGAGGCTGCCCCGCTGCTGGGTCCCCTCTGGCCTTCTGTACTGCTTTCCTGCCGCGGCTCCTCTCCAGGGTTCCCCAAGGCAGCTCTGCAGCGGGCCTGCTTTGTTTGTTCCAGGTCCTGTGGGGAACAGGACCTGGAGACAGGACCCCAACCTCTCTAGTCCCTGCAGCTGCTCTTTCTCCATGCTGACCTCCAGGCCATGAGTGCAGGAGTCAGGGTCAAGGAAGCCATTCTGCAAAATTCCTGTAACCAAGACAGGCGCTTCTTTCTTTCTTTTTTTTTTTTTTTTAATTTTTATTGTTGGCTGTTCAAAACATTACATAGTTCTTGACATATCATATTTCACACTTTGATTCAAGTGGGTTATGAACTCCCACTTTTACCCCATATACAGATTGCAGCATCACATTGGTTACACTTCCACTGTTTTACATATTGCTATACTAGTGTCTGTTGTATTCTGCTGCCTTTCCTATCCTCTACTATCCCCCTCCCCTCCCATCTTCTCTCTCTACCCCATCTACTGTAATTCATTTCTCCCCCTTTTTTTCCCCTTTCCCCTCACTTCCTCTTGTATGTAATTTTGTATAACCCTGAGTGTCTCCTTCCATTTCCATGCAATTTCCCTTCTCTTTCCTTTTCCCTCCCACCTCTCACCCCTGTTTAATGTTAATCTTCTTTTCATGCTCTTCCTCCCAACTCTGTTCTTAGTTATTCTCCTTATATCAAAGAAAACATTTGGCATTTGTTTTTTAGGGATTGGCTAGCTTCACTTAGCATAATCTGTTCTAATGCCATCCATTTCCCTGCAAATTCCATGATTTTGTCATTTTTTAATGCAGTGTAATACTCCATTGTGTATAAATGCCACATTTTTTTTTATCCATTCATCTATTGAAGGACATCTAGGTTGGTTCCACAGTCTTGCTATTGTGAATTGTGCTGCTAAGAACATGGATGTAGCAGTGTCCCTGTAGCATGCTCTTTTTAGATCTTTACGGAAAAGACCCAGAAGGGGAATAGCTGGGTCAAATGGTGGTTCCATTCCCAGCTTTCCAAGAAGTCTCCATACTGCTTTCCAAATTGGCTGAACCAATTTGCAGTTCTACCAGCAATGTACAAGTGTACCCTTTTCCCCGCATCCTCGCCAGCACTTGTTATTGTTTGACTTCATAATGGCTGCCAATCTTACTGGAGTGAGATGGTATCTTAGGGTGGTTTTGATTTGCATTTCTCTGACTGCTAGCGCTGTTGAGCATTTTTTCATGTACTTATTGATTGATTGTATGTCCTCCTCTGAGAAGTGTCTGTTCAGGTCCTTGGCCCATTTGTTGATTGGGTTATTTGTTTTCTTATTGTTTAATTTTTTGAGTTCTTTGTATACTCTGGATATGAGGGCTCTATCTGACAGATGAAAGAAATTAAAGGCATAAAAATAGGAAAAGAAGAACTTAAATTATCACTATTTGCAGAAGACATGATTCTATACCTAGCAGACCCAAAAGGGTCTATAAAGAAACTATTAGAGCTAATAAAAATGAATTCAGCAAAGTGGCAGGATATAAAATCAACACGCATAAATCAAAGGCATTCCTGCATATCAGCGACAAATCCTCTGAAATGGAAATGAGGACAACCACTCTATTCACCATATCCTCAAAAAAAAAATAAAATAAAATAAAATAAAATACTTGGGAATCAACCTAACAAAAGAGGTGAAAGACTTATACAATGAAAACTACAGAAGACAGGTGCTTTCTAAGGAAACTCTGACTCAAAGACATCATCTCATGGGGCTGCCATTATCCCAGCACACCCCTGGAGAAAGGTGGCGTGCCCTCCTCACCCCACCACCTGAGTGTATTTGGTACACCACGAAAGAGCAGGGGTACCTCAAGGGTATTCAAACCTGGGACTGGTCAAGTGGGAGAGATTCAGGGGTGACTCCCCAGAACTCATGGCAGCTTGAGCACTTGCACTGGGTGCCTGCCATCAGTCAGGCACAATTCAAAGTGCTTTACAGGTATTGACAAATTTAATTACCAACAACTTTAGAAGGTTTTTTTTTAATCCTTATTTACATAGATGATGAAACTCAAAAACAGATAGTTAATTAACTGCGCACAACACATGGCTAGAAGGACAGAATACAAAGGCAAGCAGTCTACCCCTGGAGCCAGCCCTCAGAGCCACTCCAACACACTGTCTTCCAGTGCACTGGAAATATCACCAAGCATTATAACCAATGCTTGTGGTATGGTCCAGTGTGTTTTTATTCTGTTATTGTTATGTCTGTGTGATCAAGAATAAACTTCCTTTACCACAAAATTTAGCATATTCAAATAGTATCATGACATTTCCACTTTCAGATCTCTTAGAAAACCAACAACCTGATCATTTTCATGGGTTGTCATACCCTGGGAGTAAAGACAGAGAAGCAGATGAGAAGACAAATAAAAGAAAACAGAATGGAATAAGCACGGATGCTCAGAATAGCGTCTACGAGAAGGTCCACGTGTGGTGTGCTTGTGTATTTGTGCAAGATTTATGTGGAAAGGTTTTCTCAAAACCAATGATGTCTACTTCAGAAAAGGCAGAATGGATTTTGTCTCTGCTTTAATTTTTTTTTTTTAATTTTAATGGACATTTGGCCCTATGAAGAGCCCCTTTATTAACATGAAAACCGTAATGAGACAGATCATCCAGATGTTGGAGATACGGACCCTGGAGAGTAGGGATGAGCAAAGTTTGAGACTTTAAGACCTGTTCTAATTTGAAAACACTTGTAAACTCAAAAAATAAAGACTCGATATTAAATTGCTCTAGTGGGATTTCTACCAAATGTTGGCCAAATTAGCCCACAGATTTGATGACCACTGTAAATGGCTTTTAATTGGTGCAGGAAAGCAACCTGAGTGCTTCCCTTGCCCTTAAGAGCGGACCCCCATTCTGATTTCTGACAAGTGAACATTTACTGTTACTTTAATCAGGACTTATGGTCAGGTAATACCCCTCCTTAGGCACACGCCTCCTTTCTCCCAGGTTGGTGCACAAGTGGCACACTATTCTGACTATTTTACAAATCACCTTTCCTGGGTCTTAGTCCATGTCTCATCTGGTTTCTGCTAAGCCTCTAACTTACCAGAACCTTGACCTCCAAGACGGGTGGGGCTTCCCATTCGGACTCTGGGGTTGGCGTTTTGTTACCAATCTCTCATGTCGCTATTTTCCCATCACAGAGAGCTGGATGTTAAGTCAAGGTCTTATTAGGTTTTCCCACTTTGCACTTACATATATACTTCACAGGGAAAGCCTGGCACGTCTCCTCTGTGTCTGAAGCAAGCTGACCAAGGACATCACTTGCAATTAGCCATCTGTGATCCTGAAAACGCCACGCAATTTTGGAGCTCTCCGTCCGATGCTCTCTGTGTTTCCACATCTTTACTCAGTTTCCTTGGCCCCCTCTTTCCTCCCACTCTCTCACCACAGATTTCCTTCCTCATTGCTGAAGGTGAGACCTTTCCTTTCTCCTTTAACCCACACCTCCACGATCTCACTTTCCACTCAAGTATCTTACTAAAAATGTTCCCCTCTAAAGAATCCCTTCTTTTTTTTTTTTTTTCCCGGGGAATATTGATGTGTTTCTAAGTTGTATTTTTCCCCACTCCAGTTCTGAAACTCATGGAGGACTGATCCCAGGTGGTGCGCCCCATGACAGAATACACGGGGGGCCCATATACCACCTCTCCTTCTCCAAGACACCTGCGGCCAAGGGACACTTCTGTGTCACTCTGGTGGTGGTTCTACCCCCTTCCTCAAGGGTGTCCCCCATCTGGGAACAGGCTCAACCCCTCACATGCAGGCTTCTATCTTAGAAAAATCCATTTCACCCTCAGTCACCTCACCCTGCAGCATTTCCACTCCTGCCAGAGCTGTTGGTGCCTCTGTTCCTCTCAGCCCTTCGCTTCTTGGGGCATCTTCTCCTGAAATTGTCTCTTGCTCAATCACCGTTTTCACAGAGTCATCATGATGGGATCCGTCTAGAGCCTCGTGTCTTCTTTGAAGTCTATGACACTTCATGCCAGTTTGAATTAAGCCTCCTTTTCCTGTGTTCACTGAATGCCACAAGCACCTAAAACTCAGCTAAAAAACCTTTATTTTTCATATTTGTAGGTCTGCTTTCTGAACACAATCAGAGGAATTTTTAATCCAAATATCTAAGTTAAGATCGAGCAGCTATAGGCTCAGCAAACATTAATTCATAAATTAAAATTTTAAATTCAATACTGTTAATGAATATGCATTTGAAAATAAACTACCTTGATAAATAATTAAGTCAAAAATCAATACAGTCTTTCTTTATATAACATCATAATACCAGATATAAATCAATTCTGCCTAGAGTTATCTAATTTTCTAGTAAATTGTGACTTTCAAAATTTAAGCTTTTTACATGAAGGTATTTCATTTCATTAACATGTAGTATAAGAAGTGGTCTTATTATCTGTAACAAATTTTTATGCTATTATCTTTAGCATGCCTGATCAAATAGTAGCATTATTTTTGAAATCTGGATTATCCTAAAAAAATCCAATATTTTTCTAGGACTAGCACTTCCTTTTATGCAAAAGCAATCTCATAGACTGGGAAATAAGAGACCCGGTTTTGGTTTCAACATACTGTGCTTGCATAAGTCAGTATGGAAAGTGTAAAAGGAGAGACCAGGAGCAAATAATTCTTAAAGTTGTTCTCAGTTCACATCTTGGTAGTTTTTTTTTTTTTTTCCATCTTAGATCGGCCACAGTCTGGCCATGTCTGAAACACTTATTCCTTGGCCACTTCCTGGGATAAGTAGTCTGGCCTCTATAAAAGATCTTTGGAGGACGCTCAGCATTTGTGGTAGTAGCTCCGTCTTTGAACTTGAATGCTGTCTGGCTGGAGAGAGAATCTTGTTTCATGGTGCCACTTATCTTCCATTAGAGTTTTTACTCAGAGCTTCTCAAACTTTGAGTCAGTTTGTTTGGATTATGGACTCGGTTTTCACTAGTTAACAGCAAAGGAACCTTGGATAACCTACATAAATGTTCTCAGCTTCAAGAAAATGTTCCTATAAAATGGACTATTAATAGTTCAAAGGGTTCATGGGAGGATAAGACAATATATAATTGAAAGTCCATGCCTTTCAAAAAGAAAGTGGTCAGTAATATAAATGTCCTTCTCTGCCTCTTTCTGTGCCCTGAGATTTTGGCCTAACTCAGGTATCACAAGTGTCTGTCACTCACCTCCCACCCTTCCCCTTTCTGACTTTTGGTTCAGGGGCTTGTCCACTAATTTCCTAATCATTTATGAATTATATTTCATACCCCATTGTTGATCATAATTGGATCCTTCTAAGACCATAAGAACCCACAGTGGTTAATGTTTGATAACTATAACACTTTATCACTGAAATTTTAAAAAATATCCCTCTAGAGTTATGGGTAGCATTTCTTCCATAAATTTGGTAAAATTCATGGAAGTCAGTGAAGCAATGAAGGTTTCTAGTGGACTAATTTTAACAGAACAGGTGTTGGACAAATGTCAACGTCTTGGGCCCTTCCTAGTCTCTCCCCTAAGCAATGTAACTGATCTTGGAACAGTAAAGATGTCAACAGTGTACTTAAACTCGTCAAGACCGTGTTTTCATGTTTCTTGGGGATATCAGAATGTTTCCTTCAGCACACCTTGGATATTGTTTGAGGGCTCATCTGAAGAATCACAGGAAGGCCTGGCTTTGTGCTCAAATGACATGACAAGGCATTTACTGTCACAAATATGATACCATCAGTTATGAGCAAATTGATATGCCAGTAAAGAATTACAGTTTTGGAAATCTGGCAAAACTATATTTCATTGTGAAATATAAGAATAGAGAGAAAGAGTATATTTGAAAAGTGACTTTTGACCCAGCTTCATGTCATGCATCTCATTCTACTTTTTTTTTAAGTGGTAATAATACAAAGAATATTACCTCTAAAGTATCTTAATATTTAGCATTTTATGTTGATTTGGTAAAAATATACCCAATTTATTAGCTTTCCTTCTCTTCCTATATGTATAAGAAATGCTAAAGTTCTTAAATACATAAGTACTCTTTCTGAATCCATTTTGGTAGAAAGGTCTAATTTGAATTAACTAGTGTTTTATTATTTATATGATGACAACAATGAGTTTAGCTTAGCTTATTATTTTTCTAAATTCTTAATTGTTGTGTGTCAGCCACTGCAGTCATAAAACACAGAATAGACACCATCATCACTATGTCCCTTGGTGTATAAATAATCAGATGCATTTGATCACTGAATTAATAAGCAGGAAAGCATTGCACCAGATGTACTTCAGACCAAAATTATATGACAGAATTATGTGCTTGACGGTTTTGGAAAGTAATATTTTTAAAAAATTTTTCTATCATTGATGCTATGTAAAATAGAGTATGTTATTTGTGGTGTTTTTAATCTATTGTACATTTTCTTTGAGGATTTTATTTTTTAACATTCACTTTCAAATCTATTTTATTCCAATGAAAGGTGTTGGCCAGCCAAGCCTGGGTGTTAGGTGCAGGCCTATAATCCCAATCAATCAAGAGGCTGGACAGGAAGATAGCAAGTACAGGATGGCCTGGAGAGCTTATCAAGAACCTATATCAAAGTAAAAGGTTAAGAAAGATAGTGCTGGGTGTAGCTCAGTGGTTGGGCACTCTGTATTCAACCCCCCAATACCACAAAAATATAGGCCATTAATCCATAGTGGAAAACTATTGCTTTCCTCAAAGTATTATGAATATTTCAACTTTATATTGCCTGGAGTTGTATGGTTATGTTAAGCACTCCATTCTCTTGAGAGGGTGTTAGTCTGGCATAAAATATGAAAGATTTTGTGCTAAATTTTACCCCTGGGATAATGTGGTATAATTAAGCTTTAGATTTCAGAGTAGCTTTACTCCTTTTTAAGAATTGATCCAGTGACTTAACAAAATGTAGATATGATAGTTAAGTATAATTGACTTCTTTTCTATGAACAATTGGCTTATAATGCCTTCACATAGCATAAAAACACATGTATATATGCGCACCCAGACACCTTAATCGGTAAATCCTTTGTGTTCAGAAGATATCTGTCTAACTTCAAGAGTCTCTTTAACCAAGTTGTATTTCAAATCCCAGTATCTCAAACCAGCCATTCTTCAATTATTTGAATAAAGTACTAAAATTTAAATACAAAAGAATAAATGAGTGTGAAATATTTTCCATTCTGTAAAAACAGTCCCTTTACTAGACATGGTGGCACACATCTGTAATTTCAGCTACTCAGGAGACAGAGGCAAGAGAAATTGGAAGTTTGAGGTCACCTCAGCAACTTAGTGAGACCCTGTCTCAAAATAAGAATAAATAAGTTGATTAGTTAACTAAGTACATGGTCTCAGAATGTAGCTCAATGTAGAACATCTGTGGGTTCAATTCTTAGTATTGCAAACAAAACAAAGCCATTCAGTTCCTCATTAAATGGTATGATATACAATAAATAAATAAATAAGACTGGATTTTAATTTTATTCTCATTTCTTGGATGGTTAAGACACTAATATGTGTTGGATCTTCAGGAGAGTTATTTGTCATCCAATATATGATTTGTTGACTTCCATGACTACTCATTTATTCATTATTTTTTTATTTGTATTATTTATTCATTGCAGTGCTGGGAATTGGATGCAGGTCCTCATATCTACTGGGCAAGTGCTCTAACACTGAGCTATATCACCAGGCTGACCATAAAACATTTTTAACCTTAAAATTTTTTTAATATCCATTGCTCAGAAGAATCTGCTAGCACTTGGATTAAATAAGCCCAGTGGCATCAGTCAGAAAGACAGAACCAATAGGTAGAGAGCTGGAGATGCGTGAGAGGGAATTTGTTGAAGTGGCTGGTTCACATGGCTGTGAAGGCTAAGAGTCACATAACATGTTGCCTGGAAGCTGGAGAACCATTGACGTCTGCCTCATGACTCAGTCCAAGTCCAAAGGCTTGAGCATCCCAGAGCCTAAAAACCAAGGAAGCTGAGGGATGTTGTTACTCTCAATCTGAGGTTATTAGCTAGAGAACTTAGGAGATGCTTAGCCATTATCTGAGTCCAAAAGTCAGAGGACCTGGAGTTCTGATGTTTAAAGGCCAGAGAAGAATGTTCTCCCAGCTCTAGAAGAGAGGAGATACTTTTTCCTCTTCTTTGTCCCATTTAGGTGTGAAGTCAACTGTATGATTCCCACCCATAATGGGAAAAGGCAGATTTTTCTTATTCAGTCTACTGCTCCAAGTACCTGCCTCCTGTGGATATATCCAGAAATTTTGTGTTTGCATTATTATGGGCATCCCTTGATCTGTTCAAGTGGACACATGCCATCAGATTAAGTTTGCATCTTGGTTCCAAATTTCAGTTGCAAGAAAATTACTGAACATCATTAAGCACTAACAGTGCTTCTGCTAGGGAAAAGGGATTGATAGCAAACTTTATCTTCTGTTTATCTACAAATAAATGAAAAAAATAGGTGTAAATCATTTAATATAATTCACAACACATAGTAACCAATGATAAAATTTATTATTGTTATTAATTTATCTTATTTTTTACTGTATTTGAAACAACACTAGCTAAAAAAATATACCCATATCTTTTCAGAATTCATTAACTGCAAAATTCTTCCTACCTTCCCTCTTTTCAAATGAAGTGCACTTCCAGCCTTTATGTCCACCTGAACCAGCCCTATCATGTAATTGGTGAAGAAACACATTTCTTATGAGTTTACATTCTCTCTGTCTTGATCCAAGTTTATAAAAGAAACAGGGACAGAATGGATTAATAATATCATGCTTTACATATTGATATTAATTATGTTGCATGACTAGATTGATTGTTCATCATTCACCTTTATTGATAATTATTTGGAAAAAATATATCTAAACTAAAATTCTAGTCTTCATAAAATTATATTTTCAAATTTTCAATGCAAATTTCATGCTGGACTGTTTATTTTTTAATCAAGAAAAATTAACCCAAGATAAAAATGATTAACATTCTAGGTATTCTAGTGGTAATGTTTATACCCAGTGAACTCATAAGAGCATTCTAACTAAAACATTAGAAACTCCTTCATCTAAGTGGCTAGGTTTATAATTAATCATAGAGATTTAATAAATATGCCTACTTTCATATTTATTTCCTAACTTTGAATTTCGTGAAACCCTCCAAGAACAAGTTTAGCATTTTAATTACTTTATGTAATTCTTTTTAGCAATAAACTACAACAAAAATAAAATCATGATATGATGAATATATTTTATGACCATATAATCTCAAACAATGTAGTCAAATCATATCAAATAGATTTTTCTATTTGAATATTTATTTACATGCATTTATGTTCAAATAACAACAATCTTATATCTAACAAAATAATATTTATAAAGAACTTCATAGATTAATACTGGACTAGATCGTAATGTGTGTATAGAACAATACACATCTGCGTTTAGTAGGGTATGAATTCCTAAGCCATTATGTCACCTCTGAAGATTATTTCAATTAAAGGCCACATATCACAAGCTCATCACACCTGACATATTAATCAATGGTAAAATGCTGAAAGCATTTCCTCTAAAACCAGGAACAATACCAACATACTATTCTCACCGTATCTATTCAAAACAGAAGTGAAAGTCTCAGCCAGAACAGATAAGGAGGAAGAAATACACAAGATCCAAATCAGAAAATATTAATGATTTGTTTGAGGATGACATAAATTTATGTATACAAAACCCTAAATCTCTGCCCAGAAAGCTATTAGAACTAATAAATTCAGTAAAGTTGTAGGATGCAAAAATTTCATATAAATTAGTATTGTTTCTCTATGTTAACGAAACCTATCCAAAAGATGAATCATGAAAACAGTCTCACATAATAGCTAAGAAAAGCCTTGGAGATAAATGTCAGTAAGGCAGGGAAAGATTTGTACACCTAAAAACTGTAAAGCACCGATGGAACAAATTGAAGAAGACACAGATGAGCAGAAAGGTATGTTCATGATTAGAAGAATTAATGTTGCTAAAATGTGCATACCACCCAATGTGATCTACAGATTTGATTCAAAATTCCCAATATCTTTCACAGAAATGTAAACAAATCCTAAAATATGTATACAATTTGTGAAGAACCAAAGCAATCTGTAGCATAGAGACTGGAAGTACCACCCTGCACAATTCCAAAATACTCCACAAAGCTTCAATAGTGGAAAAAGCATGGCAACAGCCTAAAAGCAGATGTGCAGACCAGTGAAGCAGAAGAAGGACACCTGATATAAGTGCACACATTTACTGTCAAGTGTTTTTAACAAAAATGCTCAGAACATATAATGAGAAAAAATAGACCCTCATTTCACCACATATTTAGAAGTCAACTCAAAATGCATTGAACGCTTCAATGTGAGACTCAAAACTAATATGTTACAAATAAAAAAGAAAGAGAGGCTGGGGATGTGACTCAAGTGGTAGCGCACTTGCCTGGCATGCGTGCAGCCTGGGTTCAGTCCTCAGCACTACATACAAACAAAGATACTGTGTCCACCGAAAACTAAATAATAATAATAATAATAATAATAAATAAAAAGAAAGAAAGAAAAAAAAGCCTTTGGAGAAAAGCTCTAGGACATTAGCCTGGGCAACGTGGTTTTTTCTTTCTTTCTTTCTTTCTTTCTTTCTTTCTTTCTTTCTTTCTTTCTTTCTTTCTTTCTTTCTTTCTTTCTTTCTTTCTTTCTAAATCTCAAAATAGAGACAACAGAGATAAAATTAGAATAGAATTACATTAAACTAAAATCTTCACAACAAAGGAAACAGTCAACACAGTGAAGGAGCAATCCACAAACTGCAAGAATAAATTTGGAAGACTTGTATCTGATAAAAAGTTAATATCTAAAACATAGAAGTACCCCAATAACTCAGTCAGAAATGAGCAAAAGACCTGATAGAAATTTCCTCAGAGTAGACATATAGATGGCCAAAGGTATGAAAACAATTACCCAACATCATTAATCGTCTGGGAAATGCAAATTGAAACCAAAATTCAAATGCACAAATATTTCACATTTAAATTAGCCCTTAGAGGCAAGATTCAGACATCCAGGTCACAAACACTTGTGTAGCTTCTTATTGTTTTTGCAATGAAGAAATTTTAAATATTATGGATATGTTCGTTTCTAATATGCTATTTTTCTACTTTTATGTATAGGCTTTTGAGTGTATGGTTATTTAGTTTCTGGCCTACAATAATTATTTTCATTAAAATTTCTTAATCTACATAATACTTTCTGTATCTATAAAACCCACAACTGATAGAAGGGCCATTATCAAAAAAACAATGTATAAGTGTTGGTGAGAACGTGGAGAAATGGGAACATTTGTACACTGTTAAGGGGAATGTAAATAGTGCAGCCTTTATGAAAACTGCATGGAGTTTCTCAGTCACAAGTAGAACTCCCATGGGACCCATAAACCCTAGTACTGGATATACATGAACAGGGAAAAATCAGTGTGTGCAAGATCTAGCTCCACTGCTGTGCTCAATAATTTCCCATCTACAAATTAATGGAAAAGAAAATGCAATATACATCCACAAGAGAGAAGTGTTCAGCTTTAAAAAAGGATATCTTGTCATCTGGGACAACATGAATGAACCTGGAGGACATTAGGTTAAGTGAAATGAGTCAGACACAGGGAGACAAATACCACAGGATCTCAGGCACATGTGGAATCTAACAATCCTGGACTCATCGAAGCAGAGGGTGGAATAGTGCTCACCAGGGGCTTCAAGTGCTGAGGTTGGGGAGATGTTGGTCAAATGATAAAAAACTTGTGGACAGGAGGAATAAGTTCAGGAGATCTACAATACACTGTGATGAGTGTAGTTGATAAAAGTATATGGCATACTTGAAAACTGTTACTAGATTTAAGAGTTCTTATCATAAGAGTAATAACTTTGTGAGGTTATGCCTGGATTCAGTCATTACACAATGTATACATACATCAGAACATCATGTTGTACACCAAAACCACATGGAACTTCCATTCATCAATTAGAAAAAGAAAGCTACCTTTCTTGTGACTGCTAAATGAACTCTTTAAAATTAGTCACCCTTCTATTGGGAATAAATCCAATTTCCTTGACAATAAAACAGTGATTGTATCTCAGTCTAGATTTCTTGTAGTGAAAGTTCCTATAAAGAAAAGTCATCTAAATAATAATCATATTTATCAAAATTCAGTGACATAAGTGTGAAATAGAGTTAGGACCATTAGCAGTCTTTTTCAATATAAAAAAAATCATGGCAAAATAGTGAAGATTTTATAATCTAAGCACAAATTCAATAAGTCCTGTATGAAAAGAAGTATGTAATTTATTTAATTTCCTAGCAAGGAGTTTTGTTATTCTCCTCTATACTGAAACCTGTTTTTCATTACTGAACTTGCCAGGACGATTCCAAACAAGTTTCCAGGTGCCTCAAATGTGTTTTTAATGTAATGTCACTCAAAATGTAACTAATTACTATTTTTATTTTGAAAAAAATCACACACAAAAATATTTCAAGGCAAAATTAGCTCTTACAGGCAAAATTAAGACATCCATGTCAGCAGATGTCTGGATGGTTCCTTGCCATTTTTTATAATAAAGATTATTTTAAATTTTATAAGCAGGTTATTTCAAAATCCTTTTTATTATTAAGTACAAGACCTTGAACAAATATGATTATTTTGTTTCCAGTCTACAATAATTACTTTAAGATTTCTGAATTTAGATAATACTTTCAGAATCTGTAAAACTCAATTTTTGGCTTGTTTAACAGGTGCATTGTCTTTTTTGTTCCTCTCCACGGTTGGTTACATATTTCCTTTGAAATTTCCCAGATGTTCAACTTTTCTAATCTATTACTAGTATATACTTGTGATTTGCTTTTTAATTTTACATTGCTTCCTAGATCCTGATATTGCCCTCTGCAATAGGGATGCCCTTTGCTGTCTCTCACACATGATCTTCACTTATTCTACACTACGTATTCACCTTCTCCTTCAAAAGCCCCGAAGACGATGAAACATGCTACCTCACACAGTTCTTGCTCTTACCCTTGAAGCTGGGGATTATCTATTGACCTAATGAGAGTGACATTCACCCCCGTGTTGTTGAGTTTAGCTCAAGCTTCTTCCCTGCCTCTCTCCTTGCTTCTCCCCTAGTGCTCTCGCATCCTTCTTAGAAACTTAACCATTCACAAAGATGATTCACCCAACATACTAGCTTATCATCTCTGGGGGCTTCTTCATGCAATCTGGATCTCAGTTACCACCACGATTCACTCTTCATTTCCCCTCACCAGCACCACTTCCCCCTTTAAATCTGATTTTAAATTAAATGTTTCATTTTATCTAACTGCATCTTTTGGCAGCTTCCTTAATTCACTGCTCCTAACAATCTTCAGTGCTTTGATACTACCTTATTTACACTGTCTCTTGATGCACCCTGGTGTCCCCATCTACTCATATTCTCCTGACTTAGCACTCTAATTGCTCTCCTGCAAATATCAAAATTCCTTCCCCTTCTCTTTCATGTTTGTTTGTTTGTTTCTGTTTGCTTTTGTGGAAGGAGACACACCGACCTGTCAAAATATGACTTTTGGGTTGGGGTTGTGGCTTAGAAGTAGAGCGCTTTCCTAGCATGTGTTAGGCACTGGGTTTGATCCTTGGCACCACATGAAAATAATAAATAAATAAAAAGGTTATTGTATCCACCTACAACGAAAAAACAAATATTTTTTAAAAATATATCATAGTCTCAGAAGTCCCACCAGCTACAAAGTTGCATACACTGAGGCAGTAGAATGTGACTAGGGAAGAATTCCACAAAAGTGTTGCTGGACTCACCTCAAATATACAACTGCTGACCTTGAATATTCTCAACATCATCAGATAACACAACTGCAGTTCTCCACTAAGTTACCTTTCTGCTCTCTGAGATGACTCTCATCCCTTCTCTCCAAATCTTTAGCAACTCCTCCTGAACCTAGCTCTCAGCACAGGAATGGAGTGCCCAAGCTCAGTCAAGGGCCACTTCATCTCCCAACACCACTTGGACCCCTCTTTGTGGAGATGCAAGAATTGTCACTGATCCCTCCAACCTCCAACCCTGGGTCTTTGATACTATTCCCTGCTGCCTTCTTACACATTCCCTGCCACACACAGTCCTGTCCCCTTCACCTCCCAAACACCTTGCATCAAGGGGTAGGTTCCTGTCATCACAAGACTACTGCCATTGCTGGATAACACCTTCCTTCTGTTAGTGATCCTCCTTCTGTCCATGTTCTATGGGACAACCAGGTCAGTTTTCTAAAGTGCAAATCATCATCCCCTGCCTGACATTCTCCAAAGTCTCGGCTCCTTGTCCTGTCCTGAAGGACCCTGTGTGGTTGGATGCCTGTTTACCTTTCTGAGAGCTCTTGCTACCTTCTCCCTTCTTACCACATTCTAACCCAACTGACATCTTCCTCCTTTTCAAACATCCAGGTGTTTCCTATTAGAGCATTCTACCACAGCCACCCTTTCTCCTGAAATTCCCTTGCTCCAAAATGACCCGTAGCACTCTTGTTAAAATTCATGTTTCAAGTCAAAGCCCAGCTCTTCAGAGATGCTTACCTGACCATCACCCCTAAACATCTTGCATGCAAGTGCTCTGGGAACTCTGGGCTATATAAAATAGGTACATTATAAAATAAGTACATTACTTATTTTACATTATTCATAGTATCTGTTCGTGGCTGCAATTAACTTAATTATTTATTATTTAATTTTTTTTGTCTTAGCTTTCTAAAGACAATGCAAACAATGTATACAAAGACTGTATCAAATGTCAGCACTGCGCACAAAATTCTCAGGGTAAGTCTGTCCTATAGAACTCTCAAAATGTTAGTCAACAGACAGAACATACCAACAGCATTTAGTAAGGTATGATCTATAACAACTACTTGAAATAACATGTTGATTGGAATACAATTCACATAAATACTTGGATCTGTCCATATATCATTATGATACTGACTTATTATTAACTATGTAGGTCTATTTTTATCCTAATTACTCTTTTCATATACATATATACGTGCTATTCTTACAAAATATCTAATTCTATATAATCTCTTGAAGGGATTTTTTTAAATTTAATCTTACATCTAAGAATAAAAGTAAAGCAAATTATAACTAAATGGATCTAAATAGAATTTCATTAAGGACAAAAAAACAAACCAGGCAATATTTTTGCTTCTAAACCTTGGCAAAAAATGATGACAAATTTACATTTTTCTTTTATACTGACATGCTACTGTTCTCAAAAATTACATATAGTAGCAATATTTATTCTACCTCATTTGAGTTGTATATTTCAAGTCACATTAGCTTCAATTTCAGTCATTCTGACAATGAAAATCATATAGCAATTTTACAATATGATATTATAAAATAAAGTTCAAACATTCCCCAATTTAGAAAACAGTAAAAGATTTCTACTGTAAATGCAATGTATGCATACAATATTTTTTAATTTTCTGAAAATTTTAAAAATTGTTGAATCCACTTAGATATTAATTTCAAAATAAATGCTATCTTACTGAAATTTTAATCCATGGCAATAATATTAGTTTCCTTAGCTTTCTTTCTCTATTCACTATTTGTGTGTGTAGTATATTTTTAAACATAGGTGACATTAAGTATTCTAGTTAATATATATTTAATTTTCTTTAATTAAACTTCAGCAATATATGTTTTATTTAACAGTATCAAATAAATTTAACTTGAGTTGCCATTAAATGTTAAACTTCTGTGCTGTAATAACAGAATGTGAAAATATGATTGTAAATATATAACCATCATTAGAAGTATTTTAGTACAGTACCCATGTGAAATTTATTAGGCTTGGCAGGAAAATAATTATTTTGAGAAAATTATATCAACACATAAAATTCTGGAAGCTGAGGACTCTTTCATTATAAGATCAATTAATATTTTGTGTATGCATAAATATTATACAACAAAAGTTTAATAGAAATGATCAGGAAAAAATATTTTATTTTGTAAGGATTGTGCATTTTGAATATATTAATTCCTTAATTTGAGCTAGTTTTAAGATAGTATATTTTTCCTGTTTTCAATATTCAGGTGCTATATTGACAAGATTTTATAGACAATAATTTTCAAAAATTTCATCTATGTAGGACTTTTACACCAAAAATTTTGTTCAATTAGACTACTGGGAAATGATAATAGTAGTTTTTATTAACAAATGTAGTGAAAATTACTTTAGGTAAATTGTTTCAGGATTTAATTAAAAATACCAGTCCTATATAATCTCAGGATTTAACCAAAATAGATCTCACAACAGTATATATGTTTTATAATCTACTGTTAACCCTGGTTGAATTAAGTTCTGTGATATGTAAACGTGAGTGGACATGCATACACTAGCTCATGTGTGGAGAATTCTTTAAATGTTACTAGGAAAGAAGAAAATGCAAAGTTCCAGAAGAATCCTCTTGCCTCTCCAGACAGAGGAACTGGAGCAGGCAAGCTGATGTAGCTACCACAAGGATGGACCATCCGATTACTAGGCTAAACTTCAGCTGAAGAAACATATTATTCTAGCCAGACCTACTGGGGGTCCCAGTGTGTCCCCTTAACCCATAGTTTCTATTAGAAATGTAAAACCAAAGAAATGGAATCATAACAAATTATGCAAACTTGCTTCTTCCCACCTTCTCACACCACATAAAGATCTGGGTGGCCCTGAGTGCTGATATCCCCATAAGAGTGTCAAGCAGAAAATCATGGTTTTGGTCTCATAAATTCAGACAGAAGACAGATGTGGAAAACCCCAACCATCCCACACTCACAAGTCCTCCTTGAAGTTCATGTCAGAGGAAGGCAAATCTGGGTTTTGCTATTGAGTGATCCTATCACATGTACATTTCAGTCACCAATAGACTAGTTCACATCAAGGTCATCAGTTCAAAGAATCTCTTAATATTAATCATGAAGCACCGATCTCCTTCAAACATTTACCAAATTTTAGAACTTTGGAACAATCTCAAATCCTTCAGGAAAACAATCTGGCCTTTAAAAGCCATTAAACCAGACAAAGAAAAACAACAATTTCATGGACAATGATTTGACATGCCACATTTAGTTTGTTGTTATCACATCATCCAAATATCCGAAAAAAAGTAACTTTAGGTAAAACACCTCTACCCTTGTCCCCAGTGGAGGGCAGAAGTGTATAGCCATGGGCTCACATGTGCACAGCCAGAGGCAGCCCTGACCTTGTGGCAGGTATCATGAGATTTTGAGGGACAGTGGCCCAGCAAATAAAGCTTGGTCACACATACTAAATCCATTCTCTTCTATAATCTAAATTTCAGTCTGTTGAGTTGAGACAGGAAAGGATGCCATATGCACCTTAAAAAAACATTTTTTGCTGATTTCCTAGCAGGTATTCTATACATTATTTTCTCCCTGAGGTAAACTGATATCTCAAGAAAATAAGGCTGGTAAAATGTATGGTAAAATGGTAGTAACTCTAGGATTGACAGATAAATCTCTCTGGAGAAAGAAGGGAGAACAATATATTTCATAAATGATGCATCTAAAGATAAACATCTTTTGGTTGACTGTTTGGAAAAGTTGATAGTTATACCCAGTTTATTTTGTTGTGTAAAATATACATATTTGGACACACACACACACACATATCCAAAGGATATGTAACAATTCCAATGCAATCTGATGATTTAATAATCGCAGTGCTTTTTTATGATGATTAGTTTGCAATCTAGGTAATATGGCTGTGCCAGATATTAGGGAATAGTTATATTTATGGAATTAGTTTTATCAAAATAGAAATTAGCACATTTCATGCATATTTTATCATTTACCTTATCAGCCCTTTGCCTCACTATTGCTTTAAAAATATTATTTTAAACGGTCATTCCTTCAATAATAAGAATTGGTGTTTGTTAAACGATTTGTTAGTCTAGGGTCCAACTGGCAAGAACCTGTTTTTTTAAGTGGGCCTTAGGGGGCAAGGAAAATGAATGAGTAGTAATATATTTAAAGAAGTAAAATGCTGAGTTCTGTAGTAACACTTATTTAGTGAAGCCAAAGTGCTCATTCTGATTAACATGAAGGAAATGGACACGTTGGTTTAGGGAGGCGGATGCAAAGGCAGACCAAGGTTCTGAAACAATAGAGTCGTCAGACAACTCGGTGCCCCCGTCTAATTCGATGTGTCAGGCCCTAATCAGCTCCGTTTCACAGCGCTTTGCTCCATAAAAGCAGATTTGTTTAACCACAGCCTCTGTTTCAGCGTGACTGGGGAAGGAAGAATAAGGGACCAAACCAGGCATATCTCGCGGGTTGTATTATGGGCACACAGTGAATCCATCATTTGCTGGAGAGGCAGAGGCAAAGTGACAGGCTCATTCATGCCTTCGAGACATTTTTAGGTCTATTGAAAATTTTAATCTGTGCACTCTGGATGAACCTCCCTGGTCCTTAATTTAGCACATGTAGCCCTGTGCGGAGCCTGTCTGCCTCAGATAGGGCCGGCTGGCTTCTGCACCAGGCAGCCCCTCTGAGCACTTTTCCTGCCTTGAACTTCACACACACACACACACACACACACACACACACACACACACACACACACACAAGCTCCATTTACAGGAGGATTTCAGAGTTAATTAAACGCTGAATTTGTTTCTTTAGAAATCACACATGCCTCAGGGTTAAGGACTAGCATTTCTGCCACTGCTTTAATTTAGGATTAAGCATACTGTACATTTCTGAGGAAATTTTATTTTTATAAGGACATATCTAGAGAGATGGGGCAATTTTTCCCCTTCTGTTACCATAAAAGGTTTTTAAAAATAGGTTTAAAAAAGAGACCATATGCTAAGAGATGCTGCGAATCAGCAAATTCAGAATCATTCTTTTATGTGAAAGGCACTGCAGACGGACAAATAAACCAGAATGCTGGTAAAATTGTTGCTCTGCTGATAAGGCCCTTTCAGCTGAAGGCCCCGGCTTTGAGTTCTCTTTGCTCTGGATTTGCCCTGTGCATGCCTCCGTGGTGATCCCAAAAGTACAATATTTACAAATATTTGGGTCAAAGATGACAGGTCTGATTTTTATTATCAAACTAGTAAGTCAATGCTCACATACCTCACCTAACTTTCATTAAGGAGCTACTTATAAGAGTGGACACTTCTTAATTTTCTTAAAAATGAGTCCTTAACAGGCAACAAAAGAAACAATTGAAGGTCAGGATGGTCCAGAAGTTTAATAGGGGGTTAACCTTAAAATACCATGTTATGATCTTCATAATGCACTTAGTACATTGATTTCATTTTCATTGATATCTTGGAGCATCTTTGTGAGAAAGTTATTTGTTGCCAAAATGATCAGTCTCTTAGGTCACAAATTTTTAAGTCAGATAATATCCTTTAGCAAATTAAAAAAAAAAAAACAGAAAGGAGGAAAAGTGTGCATTTCAAGATAGTGAGCAACACAGGCCTTTTTCTGTTTGTATGTTTAAATTACTAACAAGACTTATGTGTTCATTTCAACATGGAATGTTTCTTTCCCTTCCTGTGCTTTTTCACTGGCTGTAAAGTTTGGAATAAATCAGTAAAGTTTGAAATAAAAATAATTATTACAGTGTTCGAGTCGGAGATACAATTAGGCAGGATTTGGCATTTTCTGTAGGTCAGATGAGCATATGGATTCTTGGAGGTAAAAAGTTCAATTCATGAGGAAGAACAGAGATGACCGAAGGCTAGAATGGCTATGGTAAAATAAAACAGCCCCGAAGCCCAGCCGCCTAAGCCCATCCATAAATCTTATTAATCAGGGATACTTCAAAATAGAATGAGCAAGGCAGAAAAGAATGCCCTAGTTCAGACCTGCCCAGTTTCGTTATGACTTAAAAGAGATGATAGGAAAAAGAAGTTAGAACCAAGAAAAATAGATAATCAAATCAAAGAACTAGGCAACTTTTATAATTTGGTGAATGCAAAGCCTGTGTGATAATTGGAAGAGGCACAGATATCCTATGTTAAATGTATCCAAACCTTTCATTTGCCTGTGTGCAGAATTTCTATTGGTTATGTGAAATACTTTCACTTTTAGAAGGATATACCATATATCTTATGATTGCCATTGTTTTATTTATTGAGATAAAAATAATGTCTATTCCAAATACATCCCCCATCCAAATGCATTGCCCAGAGATTTACTTCCAGAACACTCACTGTTTCAGTGCCTATTTATTTTAAAAAGAATTCTTTTTCCTGGCTTCTAAAAACAGACATTGAGAAAGGAAATTAAATAAAATAAACTCAGATGATCTAATTGTGAGTGAGTCAAAGCCACAAAAAGCATTGTATTTGAAATTTTCTGTTGATGTCTCAGAGGAAGTTGCTTTTAAAATATAAATCTGAAAAAAAGCAACACTTGCATAATAAGGCAAATATTTAAGAGAAACTAATTGCCCATTGCTTGATAATAAATTAATTATTTAAATTATTATTGCTTAGTAATTTAAAAGAACATAATTGTATATAACATCAAATCCATACATGTGTAGCAAAGTGGTGTGTAATTGGTTTTTCATTTCAAAAGCAGTTTTTATTATAAAGCCACATGAATTTTTACAAAGTTTCAAAATGTTAAGTATTTAAGAAGGAAAAATAAATTCCCATTTCACAATTAGTAGATATTCTGATATTTTATATGTGTCTTTCTCAGGTTGATTACTTTTATTCATTGAAGACAGATATGGCCTAGTTATACAGAAATGAAAACAAAAGTTAAGATTTTACTGTTTATTTGCATGAATCTGTGTGAAAGAAAAAAACAGAGGCATACAAATAAATAGCAGAATCTCACTTTAGTATTTATCCATCTTTTATAATTCTGTCTATCCCAGTGGTGATCAGAAATATGAAGTCAACAAGTATTCTGAGAAATAGGAAGTTTGCCAGATTTGTGAATCTCCATTTCGTAGATATATCATAATTAGTTGGGTATCATGAGTATTTATGTTCTCTTTCTTATTCTCATATTGAAAAAGATCTGATGCTATTTTTCTTCAAAGAAAAAAAGCAGATTCATGATAATTTTCTCAAGTCTATCATATGGCATCTAATATATTTTTCTCAAGCTACCTATTGTATGGCATCTAATCTAATATACATTTTCATTGTTTTAAATTGCATATTGAACTCCTGCAAGATTAACTATTATAAATATATTTGCTGATTGATGTTTCGTTTTATGTAGTTATTTGTTTGTATGTTTGCTATCTATTATTATAATCTTTTATATAATAAGCCTTTTCTTATGTATTGCCAATGTTATGCTTCTTTTATTTTTAGAGATCTTAAAAGCCTTTTTCCTTTTTTTGTATATGTATCATTTAAGCTGTATAAATTATATATAGTATTTATTATAATTAGTTCTTTGTATAAATGCTTATATAACTTTCTGACCAAATCATGAAAATGTCCACTCATATTCATCAAATTACTCTTTTAAATTTTTACTTTATTTTGAATATCAGCTCTTGTTATCTATGAATAATATGTTTACATCTAGAGTAAAAGAAAAAAACAGTTTTGAAGCTATTAACTTTTCAAAGAGTTGACCTAGAGCTATCAGTAAAATAGTTTATCATTTCTCATTTTCATAGTGCTTTCTTTCACATATATTAAATATACTTATTTTGAGTTCTTCATCTGCACTCTTTGGGTCTGTGAAATTATTTCTTTCTCAGTTGTGCAACACTAAAATCATTATAGCTCTTTAACATTGATTTTAATAATATTTAGTAGAGTTAGTTTTCTCATTATTATTTTTTAAGAAAACATTTTGACGAATTCTCCCTTCCAAAATCATTTTGCCTTACTCTTGTTAATTTCTCCCAAGGGATATTATATATTATATTTCACTTAGGAATAAATTGAGCTTTAAAAACATTTTAGGTTTATAAGTTTTTATAAAATTCTCCTCTTTCTGCAGTCTCCCTGTCTCACTGGATACATACAAAGTTAATTTTGGACAATATATATATTTCCATTAAGTGTCAATGAAACCTTTGTGTCTGTATGCTTATTTATATTGTCAGACTTAGGAAAATTTTGAGTTTATTCCTTTTAATCTGAATGTATATATTTATGTCATTCCATTGGCTTACCCATTGAGTAAATAATACTGGCAAGGAGAAAATTTCAGCTCCAATATTTCTAATCTTTCCAAATCCTATAATTTCAGCTAATAAAGAACACCACCAACAAGCACAACATCCATGATGTGTTCATCACTCTTCTTAGGACCAGAAAGAGAGGCCTAAAATATCACATCTGCCATGATGACATGTACAGTATTGGTTTATCCAGTATTTGCGCCTAATTTGATAGTTCTGATTCATCCTTTTATTATTTAATGTGATTATATATTACTTTTCAAAGGATGGGCTTTAATATTTATAATTTCTATTTTTCTGATTACCTAGATCATTAACATATGCTTTTTTTTTTCTTTAGTAATTTAGTGTTTAGGGTGTTAGGGCTATTTTTATTCTAACTGGCTGAATCTTAGTTTATTTTAGCTCCTAGGGCTATTTCTATTCTAACTGGCTGAATCTTAGTTTATTTTAGCTCCTTTCGATTGGTTTCACCATGATTAGACTAAGGTCTTACTGGACCGGCTTCTAGATGGTGTCAAATGTTGTACTCTGAATCTTTACTTTCATCCATGACCAATCCCTATCTATCTATAAGATTTTTATCTTGTAGACAGATTTATAGACATAGTTAGAAGCAGATATAGATGGAAGTGAATCATCAGAGCTCTGAGATGTAATAAATTTCCATTTCCATGAAAGAATGAGCAAGGAAAAAATGGCGATGTGTCCGGAAGTCTTTCCCTGGACAGTACAATTCCTCTGCTCCACTGGCTCCTTTCATTTGTTTTGGGTTTCACAGCTGGAGGTCGAGTTGTTAAAAGAAGGTTATGAGGTGTTGAGTGAAGAGCCAGCAAGCCTGTCCTGCCCAGGTCTCCTTGCTGCCATCAGAGTAGGCGTCCGTCACGCTGGTGGCCTGAACACGACTCTTGGTTTCAGAATCCTGGTCAAGGAGAGTGTGACTTTTAGAGTCAGGCATGTGAGACCCCTGACGCGGCCAAGCATGAAATCAGCTCCAGTGGGTAACCTTGAACAGGAACAAAGGCAATCTCCTCCCAGGCCAGGAGGGGAATGTGCACCAGTGGATTCTTCCCAGTTTGGAGGAGGCTAGTGCAGGTGATTAAAATTTGGGGGTGAAAAAATAAAAGCAGACAAACAAGCCCCTGCCAGAGCTTTCTAGCTGCAGACAAATGCTCTGTGTCTACATAACATGTTTGATGAAGCACTTTCAGGTGTCATGGAGTTTGGGGTTGAGAGTGTGAGAGACTCACTCCTGTCCGACCCCAACATGAGACAAGAAAGCAGTGAACGTGGGAGGTAAGGCATTTTTCCCAAGTGGTTTCCATTTAACTTTCACCATGTGCCCTGTCCCCGTTTGCTGCTTCCTCATTGCTCCCCTGGATGAGGGATTGACAGAGCAAGTGCCTAAAGGAAGGGGCCAGGTTTTGAATCTGTATGCACAGACAGTTCTACCCCAGTGAGGCCCAAACAGAAAGCTGGGATAAGAGATGCCATGCTCATATTGGTATTATTGTGTGTTCGCATTACATGCTAAATTTTATGTATTTTCTTTTTCACGTAGCAGATAAGCTTTATATCAGTACTTAGTGAATAGAGGCTTTATTTGAACTTTTCAATTGTCTTAAGGAAATTAAAAACCTGAAGAGAAATGTTTTCGTGATACAAGTTAGGTCTCATAACAAAAAGAAAAAAAAAACAAATTGTTATTTAGATGTGAAATTAAAGTGCATTCTTAAATTTTGGCTTATCGTCTTTAGAAGAAACTATGCAGATTAAACAATAGTCTCTCTGATTAAGTGTGGTATTACTTGAATGGATTTGCTTTGATTTTACAAACATCCATATTTTGTAGGATGTGAGTGTGAGTGTGAGTATAGGCGTGTATGCATGCATGCGCATGTGTGTGTGTGTGTGTTTGTGTGCAGGTGAATTACTGATGATTTTTCTTAACCAGAGCTTAGAATTTTATTTCTGGATTTGACTTAGTCCTTCTTAAAAATCATTGTCCAGAGTATTTTTCCTCTCCTTGTCAATTTTTTCATGTCAAAATTTTCCACATTAGCTCATTATACCTAAAGACTGGAATTTGAAGATAAATTGCTACTTGTGAGAATATTTGCTAAATATCTCTATTATATCTTGACCTAAGAATTTTGAAATGAGAAAGTACATGTGTCTCAAAAAAAAGAGAAAACAAATTTAAATCTCTTATTTAATTAATTCCCAGGAAAAACTTAAATTTTCATATCATAAATCACTCATTCTTTCCTAATGTTATTTTGCATCACTTTTACTAATGCTATTTGAAAATGTTTCTATACTGAAAAGCAAATTATTATACTAATTTATATTAATATATAAGGAAACACTTCAGATATTCAAAATAAGTGTATTTTTTACATTCACTAAATAAAGGATAGATTGAGAGTAATTCAAAAGGATCCCTAAATGGCTAATTTAAATGATGGTTCTATTTTTTTTTTTAAGAGAGAGAGAGAAAGAGAGAGAGAGAATTTTTAATATTTATTTTTTTAGTTTTCGGCGGACACAACATCTTTGTTTGTATGTGGTGCTGAGGATAGAACTCGGGTCGCACGCATGCCAGGACTACTGCTTGAGCCACATCCCCAGCCCATGATGCTTCTCTTTTTAAAAAATGCAGTGCCTACTGTGGCAGGCACTGGTTCTTGAGTCTGCAACACTGGGTATGCAGACAAGCTATTTCATTATTAGGTTATGTCACTGGGTATGTACACAAGCTATTTCATTATTAGGTTATATCCCCATTAGGGCTAAGTCACTGAGTGTCAACTTCCATATATATATATATATATATATATATATATATATATATATATATATATATTTGGCTATTAAAATGATAGGTTCAAAATTGTTTTAAAGAACTATGTTAGGGGCACAAATGACAGTTTTTATTGTTACTATTTCTGTTACTCAGATTATTACTATTATTATTATTAATGCTATTTCATGTTAATGTTAAAGTAACCCAGAAATATAATTAGCATGCAACATTTAAATAACTACTTTGGGTAAAACCAGGCTGCCTCTACCCAGTACATTTCTTATAAGCCTGATACATTTGGTGCTATGAGCAAAGCAAAAGATTAAAAAACACAGCTTCTTTTCTATTCTTGAACATTCTATCAACTTGATACAGAGAGGAGACATGTTTATATCACTAAAAAAAAAAAAAAAAAAAAAAAAAACCCAAAACCAAGGAAAGACAACGTAGTGGAAATGCTGTCAAAATGCATGCATACACACAGCATGCCAAACTAGGCCAAAGTTGTCATCAGAGGTCAATTGAAGAGGCTGCTTGGAAGAGGTCAGTGGTTCACTTTAACACTCTCTCCTTTGGCTCTGTTTTTGACCAGGTTTTAACTATCTGTTTTTGGAGACTGAAACAATATTTCTGAATGGATTTTGTTATTAATAGAAACAAAGAATTGACACTGTCATCAATAAGGATGGACAAGATAATTAACAAGGGGAAACTCATTTGATAGCTTCTGTCAAATCCATATGCTAAAAATATGGTCTTAATATCACCAAAGAAGGAAATCATCCTTCCAGTAGGAAATTTGAGTTACCAACATTTTACTTTTTTAAAGATTCAGTTAATACAAATAGCTCATGATGAGGCTCTTTGCAGGGTTTAATTTCAAGTAAAATTGATGCAGAAATTGCCACACTGTCTTACTATGTGACGTCCCGTCAGGTTCTTGTCTCTCAGCTTGCCTTAAGAGGAGCATTTGTTTTTCTCACAGCACTGAAAGTAGTGACTGAAGTAAATGAGGTTCCACTGAGCAGCTCCTTCTCCACAGCTGCCCTTCACCCAGGTCAGTGACGCTGTGTCCTGATCTGCTTCGAGAAACAGGAAGAAATGAGCCCTTTCCTCACTGTTTTTGCTCTAATTTACCTCATCATGAGTCCCCTTTCTCCAGAACTTCCAATCTCTGCCTAATGAAGGGCCCGTTCTGAATGGCACTTAGAGAATTGCTAACCCCACAAAGGCCATTGACGTTACCAGAGTTTCTGAATTGGTTATTCTGCTGAAATATGACAAATCTTACTTTGTTTTTTATTTCGTTAGAGCAAAATGGTTTCCCAGGGAATTGTTGATAGCCTTCCTGGTTCTGCCAGGAGTTGGTGAAGCTCAGGGCACAGGAGAAAAGTAAGAGAGGCAGTGACCAGGAAACTAACCAACCCCACCTGCGGAGGTTCTGATGGGAGTCTGTGACCCACCAGCCTCTCCTGGGAAGACACCCTGATCTTGGAGTTCCTGGCTCAGTCCTCAGTGGCGGTGGTGCCAGCTCCCCACCAAAGGTGGTCATCTTTCTCAGTGTCACAAAAAGCAGGAGGTAAGTCAGGAGCCACCTCTGCTCCCCTTGTTAGAATTGGATGTGCTTCTGGCCTCCCCACTGGGGACATGTGGGGATTTTCCCATGACAACAGTGAAACCCCATGAAACGGGTCAGTAGATCTGTGGGTTTAGGAGTGTACTTTGCGTTCATTATGAAGACTTTTATGGATTTGCCTCAGAAGCCCACCACGTTTCCAACACTCTTCTCTAGGAAAAGGTCGATTTCAGGGCACTGAGTTATAAAACCACCTATTAGAGCATATTTTATTTATATGGAACTTGGGCAAGTCTCATCGTGGTGCATGTGTACAGCGAAGGCTGTGCCCACCAAGAGTATTCTTTAGCTGGGATTTAGAAGCCCCAATTCTGCCCTTCAGGATTATGGTGTTGTCCTGCAGGGGGAAAAAAAAAATGTTCCTTTTCACTTTGGATGTGTTAGACTTTTGTAGATAACACGTTGGGTTAAGTATTATTTCTGTTTCATTTACAAAACCTAACTGTTGGGTTTGCTTTCTGGTGGTTCGTCTAACTGAGTGGTTAAGGGCATGTAAAGTTCAGCCTCAGCCCGCAGTTCTTTAAGCATTTATTTCCCTGTCAGTGTTATTATGTCAGCAAGTATGTGTGGGTGGTAAAGGAGGCCCAGGGAACACTAACTGCTCACTGATGAAATAAAAGGCTGCAAAAATAATGTAATTGGGGAAAGAGGCTATCAACTAATCCCAACCTTCTAGGTTAAAAAAAAAAATAGAGGTGTTAAATTACATTGCCAGCATTGCACGTATTTTTGACAAAATTTGTCACAATCTTAATATAAGCATCATCCATAAGGAGGGTTAATAGTACATAATGCCCTGCCTTTGAATGGACTTTAATGTGGTCCATTGTCCTCAGTGAAAAGAATAAAAATTCGGGGTTATCCAGAGGAAGCACAGATCCTGGTATTTGGCTGCTCTTTACATGGATAGTTGTAAGCAGCTGATTAAGTGATTTCTTTGGCTCTGGGGTATGGATTGTTTATTTCAGGCATTTGGCAGAGGTGTGTTTACCAGTCTAGGAACTCTTATTCCTGAAAACTGGAGCAACATATGTGTCCGCAGAAGAGGAATGTGAACATTCTCTTATTTGTAAGAATTCTCAGTGTCCAGCCAGCTCCCTGGTAAAACTGAGACCTGCTTTCTGGTGGGCACAGTACCAGGAGCAGATGACAATTTATAAATTCACCTCTCTGAGTGAAGGTTTTAGATGGATGAAACAGGACTGTTTGATCTTAATGAAATCCTTAATGGGAAAGCCAAACCAATTACATGTTTTTGTTAGAGTGTTCTTCTTCTTTCATTCATATTTTCTAAAAAAAAAAAAAGTGGGACAATATGAGAAGTATATTAATCATGTTACTACTTTGACTGGAATAATTTATTAAAAGGATCAGAGTTTCCTGGAAGATTTACTAAGCCTCTTCAATTACTTAACTCTTGTGGAATAAATTACATACGGCAAGCTGATGAGAAAAGAAATGCGAGAATGGAGTCATTAACTTAGACTATTTCAGAAGCACCTGAATTGAAGATAATGTTTTCATCTTCCCAATTCTTCATGAAATGGTTTTTTTCTATGTGTCACACTGTTAGTAAAAGCCTTTATGACTTATTGATTCATTTCATCTTTCTCATCCTTAATATTGTAGATTGATGGCAAAAATTCATTAATTAGTATATTAATTTTAAGTAAATATTCTAACATCTATTTTCTTGCACATGGTTCAAAAGCTTCATTCCCATTTGATTATAGCAGCTAACTTCCAGTCAAAATCTAATGAATTTTTGGTTGTTGTGGTTACTGCCCTGCAAATTCCCTTGCAGCTCCGGCTTCGCCTCTCCCTCCAGGTATTTTCAAAGCTACTTGTCTGCACAGCCTTTAGGGCCTTGCTCTTAGATGATTATTCATCAGTCCAGTGAAGAATTTTCTAATAAAATTTGCACAGTATCTCTCAAAGGTGCATGGGTACAAAGGGTTTAAAAATCTAAATAATGGAATTGCAGGCTCTCCTGTACATATACAAGAGTTATTGTTTTTGTTTAAATCTAAAATGACATTGATTATTAAATGTGCCATTATTTTGTGTACCACTCAGAAGGAAAAAAGTGTTTATAAATTACAATGTATACTTAGGAATAATTTTTATACAGCATGTATATTTGTCACACTAGCTTTTGGGAATTTTGAAATTTATTTAATATATTCCAAGAGAGATGTCATTTCCCTAACTACATGGCTTATAAATCATTTTGAACATATCTCAGTTACGAGATATAGCACAATTTGATCTATTTCTATTCTTAGGTACAATAAAGCACTGTGGAGTTTTGCAAGAAAATAAATGAAATCTCAGCTGTCCTTCCAATGGCTAATCTCTGCCTGCAGATACTGAAAGTTGCTATCAATTTCTAGATGAATCCTGATTTCAGAGATAAATTAGAGGAAGATGTGTGACACAATATGAAGTAGGAAGGGGAGAGGATAAAGGGTTGACAATGGTCACCAAAGCACTTTGGGGGGGTACTTTCAATATTATTTCGTTATATGTCTTATATATGTTATATATAGGACAATAGTTCACAACTAATTGCAAATTTCAAAAGAACCACAAGAGAAAAAGATTTGACTTCTAAACAGAGAAATGGTAATACTGGAGGAGATGGAAATGTTTATTTCCATCCCCGATTTCATCACTGCACATTGTATACATATTTCAAATTACACTATATCTTAGAAATGAAGTACAGATATTATGTTGATTATAAGTAAAATAAATAACTAATGAGGTAACATATGCAGAAGAATTTCACTCTTAAAATAATTGTATGTGTCTACTTGAAAGAAAGAGCTCCCGTGCAGTTTTGATTATCAATTCTGAAACTTCCATGGAGTTAGTAAGATATTCACCAAGGGATACACCATGGAGGCTATGCCATGGGACATGTGGGCTGTTTTCACTACCAACTTTCCTGAATTTCAAGTTTCAACCATTAGTAGTGTCCCTCATTTGTTTCCATTTTCAGTCCTATAGTTTAAATAAACTACTAACTTTTCTGAGAAACATCACAAACCTGTTGATAAAGTAAGCATGTGTGTGATTAAATTAGAATCCTTGCAAAATAGTGCATTAAAATGGCCTCGTTCTGTACATCACGATGCTTGACTATTTCATGGTGATGACTGTTATCTCTACATAGTCTCAGGTTTGGAATACAATTGCTGAGAATAGGCTGCAAGTACCACTAGATCATCCAGGAACATTTCGCCATCCACCAGGATGTCAAGAAGGGGTTCAGTATCTCAACTGAAAAACTGAATTTGGGGCTTAGGTACCTGAAGGTAGCATATTTTTAAGTCTAATTTTTTATTTGAAATGAGTAAAGCTGTAGACATATATATTATATGTTATTAAAGATACACATTGGGGGAAATCATTATACAAGATGTGAGATAAATGATATTCTTTTATAATTTTGTTACTAATATGTAATATCTTTGCTTTTTTATTTATTACATCATAAATTTAAAGAGATCATTTTATTAATTTCTCATTGTTTTAAATTTTCTGATAATAATCTTACTACACAAGAGGTTGTTAAAATTTTAAATTCTTTCTCTAAAATTTATATGCAAATTTCTTCAAATGTGTGACTCCCTGCAAAACCAACTCTTTGATTCAGTTTGAAATGGTGAAAAAAATAGTATATGGATTTTGGCTGAAAAACAAAGCACCCCAAAGTTCAATCCCCAATAATTGAAAAAAAGAGAGATTGATATAAATAATTTTTCAACTATAAAGTTGTATAATTACAAAACATAAAAGAGAAATGTTCCTGAAGAAACTTATTGTTAGCTAATACTTCATTATTTTTATAAATAATATTTACTCAATAAATGTCCATGTAATTTTAAAAGAAATGATAAGGTAGTTCATCATGAAATATTATTCACCGCAACTCATGAATAAGGTGTAGAAACTTACCAAGAAAGTTTCCAAACTCAGGAACAATAATAATGATTCTGAAAACATATACACAGTATGACATGTTTTGAATAAAAAATAAAAGTGTAGAACGAATCTGCTTTGACTTTGGACACCGGACATAAAGACCAATCTAGGACTAAGAATAAAAAATTGCTATGTTTTTTTTTAAAGCAAATTCTGTTTGAGAACTTGTTACCAGAAACTTTTGAAAATTTGGATTAATTAAAATAGTAACATGTGAACACTTTTTTTTAACCTGACAGAGGCTGTTATCTCTATATAGTCTTAGGTTTGGAATATAATTGCATCCTGTTTTCTCTCTCTCTCTCTCTCTCTCTCTCTCTCTCTCTCGTTGTTGTTGCTGTTGTTTTTAGAATAGTGGAATAGACTTGTGAGATAGGTGGGAATGAGAGAAGCTGTTTAATATAGGTCATGATATCATAATAAGTTTAGTCAAGAGAGTGGAAATCAAGGAGGAAAACAGTTGATTCTATAAATGAAAGGTTATCAGCATAAAGGAAAGGGAGGAATCAGAAGTTGTTCCAACTATGTTTTTATGTTTGCACGGATCTCCGCAGTGAAACCACCATTCTGTGTAATTAATAGGCTCCCATAAAGAAAAGTAGCACTAAGCTTGTTTAGCACATTAAAAGGATGCCAACCCCAGGAGTAGGAATTCAGGGAGATGTGGATTTTAATGTGGAACCAAGGAAGCTTTTTTTTGAAGATTCCACTCAGTTTGTATATCAGTTTCCAACAGGTTGTCAAAGCGAAGGTGGACATTTCTAGGTCAACCAGTTTGTGACACACAATATGTAGTTGACCCATCCCTACCCAATACCCAAGTGTGTACGGTACATGTACAAGCAGATGTTAACAACATAAGAATTTCACTTTTAAATCCTAATGGAACCCATATGAGGAAATAAAATCTAGAGAAATGCCTCATAACTAATTCTACAATGTAATATTGATTATGTTAAAACCTTATTAACTTTTCTGTCGGCCAAGTATCTGATATTTAGTTCTTATTTTTACAGGTGAAATTCAGTTATTTGTCTGTATGTGTGCATAATTTGTGTACGAGAAAATACTTTAAGATTCTCAGATGATGTCAACACAAATATTCACAGAATTTACTCTTTTAGAAGTTAAATAAATGTATAAATTTCCTTTATGCTACAGAAACAGAATAAAAATCAGATCATAATATGTTATAATGAGCATGTTATTCATGAAGGAAGCATGTGGCTAAGAATTTCACAAACTTGCCATAAATCATACAGTCCAAATGTCAATGGGTTGAAAACTAGATATTTTGGTTTTTAAATATGATAACATATCATACTATTGCACAATAGGCAAAATATTAATCCATTTGTATCTTTCTTCCAGAAATGAAAATAGTTATCCCTTGCTGATTTTCATTGAAAGATATTACAAGTTCATTTTATTTTGAAATCAAAAGTCTTTTAAATGTTTTATCTTGAATTATGCCTACTAAAATTTCTATAAATATATTTGTTCTCAAGAATAAATTAAATTACCAGTTTTCTTGAAAATTTACTATATCCCACTAATAAATCTGAGCTTCGTTTTAAAGAAAATATTTGTTTTACATCAGTTTCTTAAGATTTATAAAAATTGACATTTAGTACCAGGAGGTTCACAGTAGCTGTGTAATTACATTTAGTTCTAGAGCTTAAATATGCTGGAGTATATATGACATTCTTTTTCCTATGAAAGACTATAAGATGTGTTCAGTCTCCTCAGTAAAGTTGCAAAACATCTGGATAAAAATGTACTCATGGAACACAAAATAACCAGCATCACAACGTTTTACAGGTCAAAAATGACAAAACTGTAAATCTTCAAAATATCGTAATGTCAAGCAAGGGTATGATTTTAAGAATTGAAAATATGTTCAGAATATAGAATCACATGAATTTATTCTCATTTAATTCTGGTAGATCTTATTTTCAGTTATGAGAATTTTGCTGGGAAGAAATGACCACCTACATGATGATTCCTAGTTTTATTACCTTTGATCATTCGACCTGGGGCATTTTGAAAAATATCAACTGAATGTGCTTTGTTGCTTTCAAATTAGATTGGTAGAGATAATTAAAAAACAAACAAACAAACAAAATAAACAACAACAACAACAAAAAAGAAAACATTTAAAAAACCCCAGAGCAAGGCAATTCTCCATTTTTTCTTCTCTGGGATGTGAAAGTACATGTAACTGTGGTGCCCGTCTGTATCAACCTCATGGAAGCCACATCGAGTTGGCTGCACCTGTCAGTCTGTGTCATGTCACCTTGCGTGGTGCCTTGTAATGCGTGCTGACATGAGGGAGCAGGCTGCCCTCGCACCTCCAAAAGCAAATGCAGAATGAAGGCAGATGGTGCATTGTTCGATGAGTAACTATTGTGGCAATAAAATATTTAAATTTAATTGTGGAAAATGATTATCATGTTGATAAACCTTGCAGTCTGTACTGAACTAACATTTCCTGATGCAAAAGATAAATGTTATACTAATATATATTTCCTTGAATCATGTTACAAAAGAGACATCAGATTGATTAAAGGTGCTTCTTTTTGTTAATTTTGAGATGGATATTAAACTAGACTGCACAAAGCAACCATCACTTTCCAGGCTACCATGATTATTTGAAGATTATTTGAAGGTTATTTTTATAGATGTAATAACAACGATAGTTTTGTATTTGTTTGCAATGGCATTGAAAGCCAAAGTGATGTAGTAGTAAATTCCTGCTTTGGCGGTGACTGTGACTTTTTTTTTTTTTTTTTTTTTTGCCACTGATCAATTCAATTCAGAATATTAAAATGTGGCAAGGAGTAGCCAATGCAGATGTCAGCAAAAGATTCCAGAGATGGTAACTATTTTAACAGGACACAGAATGAAACATTGCTGCTCAATGTGGCCAAATGCAGTTAAAGGATTTACATTAAATTTCAGCCTGGGTCAATGAAAACTGAAAATAAAACCTAATTATTCTCAATTGAAAAGTGCAATATCACCATTAGGATGTGACCTACTTCAGGAGCTCTTTAAGTCTATCTTCTAAAATGAGTAATAGGTCACCTGAACTGTTTTTAAAAAGCATTCAGCTGTTGAGTGATAAATCATAATTATTAGAAAATTGAGGTTTTATATGACAAATGAAATCAATTATGAGAAAAAGGAATTACAATGGAGTAAATAAATATTCCTTTAGCCATAAGGTTAAAGGTATTCTCTCACAAACAACCTACTATTTTAAAAAGAAATACAATTAAAGAGATAGATAAACCTAACGAATGAAACATTTCATTAATTTAACAATTAGTTCATATAGACTTTTAAAACACAGGTATGCTACATAAAAATTTATTTTTCTTAATTCTTAGGAGGATATGTTTTAGTTTTCATTGAAGTAGAAATATCACTCTATGGAAATTTAGTCTCATTATGCAGATTCATTGGTCAGTTCAAAATATAAACCATAAAAATAAGTATACTGAGTCAGTAATAAGTCAGTAATAAGTTATTATTTTTCGTTTGGGTTTCACTGGGATGTCTCAATATTTCCTTTGTATTCAGTAGCAAGGTAAATCCATAGGTAAGGAGTTACATTTTTATATCTGAAAGTACAGTGCAACATTTGGGAAAATATGTTAATGTTTTCCATGAGTAAAAACTTAAATTGAACATATATTTTTATACCTATAGGTTTTTTTTGTTGTTGTTGTTTTTAAATTTCAGGAACCCGTTTGTCTCCTGTAACATCACAGAAGTCCTGCCTGCCTTCTGTTTGGTGGGATCCCTTGATTGAATCTCTGCTGTGAAAGACCCATTCATTCCCTATGTAGAGTTTGGGTCATTTAATTGGCTGTAGATGCATGTGTTTTCTATAATTGCAATATAAAAAGAACAATGGGCAGTATACTAACTAGAGACACGGACAGAAAGACAGACAAGTAGAGACAAAGAGGAATAGACAAAAAGAGAACCTGAGACAAGATTGATACTTTTATAAACTTGCTACACTACAGCCCTGTGTGGTGCTCATGTAGTTAGCATCTTCTCACGAGGACTTCAGTACCAACGTGGTAGCCTCTTTTCAGTCTTCATCCCCAAGGACTCTCCTGAACAGTTGAAAATCTTTGCCTTCCCCGCTTTGCCATGGAAATGTGCTTCTGTTTGGTACCTCACAAATATCTTCCTGACTGCCAAACCTGTCTCCGGGGAACCTGACTCCTTAGTATAACTGCTGAATAGACAGCCATCAGTAGTCCATTCCTGCGTTCCCTCATCTGCCCATCAAACATGTCTTCTCTAGCTATTTAATAGTTAGTCTAGAAGCCAAGTGCAAGACGGTAGCTCTCCTCTACTGAGGGAGGAGATAAACATCCAATGCAGTGATGTCTATCACAACAAAAATGTCTTTAGACCATAATCCAGGTGTATGATTGTGATTTGTGCATTTGATCTTGAGAATGGAGTGACAGGAGTAAAAATACAAGGAACCTCCGAGTGACTGTGACTGTGTTGGGCTGAGGCTGGGTCCAGGAAGGCTCACTCCACTTGTTGAGCACTGTTGCTGCTGAGCAATCAACTGGGCTAAGGGAGATAGTAACTGAGCAACCAGGGGCACAGCTAAAGGACTTGAACACAGCCCCCAGTTCTCAGAGAGAGGACAAGGGGAGACCAAGGAAGGCAAGGAGAGGCTCTTGCAGGACAGAACAAATGGATGAGCTTTGTTCACAGGGCAGTGGAAAGATACCAGTGCATTTCCTGGGAAGTATGACATCCTGGTGTTCATTTCACAGAAGCCCTTTCTGTCCAAAACACAGTATTTTCTTTCCAACTTTGTTTCTCTTAATTCATTCCAGCATCTGTCCATCTGTCCAGCCCTCATGGAAACTCAGGTGTGTGTGAGACTTGCCTTCTTTTCTCCCTGTCTTCTCTGTGCTAGCTGTTTCAGAAGATCAATTCTACTTGCAAGTTGCTCCTCAATCCACACCTTCTTCTCTGTCCTGAGTGAAATTTCACTATCTCAGCCACTCAGAAAGCCTAGCTTAAAAGGTTGTACTATTTTCCTCTCTTTTCTCATGCCTCACTTACCCCGTCACCAGGGTTGTTGTTTTAAGTTAATTTTATCATAATACTCCCGTGTTGGGTCATTACTGGACAAAATCCAAACTCGGCAGCCTGGACTCATGATTTGTTTTTCTCTTTGACCCTGACTTCTGGTTCCTGAACCCCAGTTCTGGCCTTGCTTCAAAAGGTTCTGTGATACCAGTAGGTGGCAATGGGATTCTACACTTGTGTGCGCCTAGTATACATAAACCATGCAAGCATTTGTTATTATAGCTTCCCAAAACTACAGATGTTGACGAAACCAAGAGAGAATCAAGCATAAAACTGAGATTAATGAACTGGAAAATAGTTCAGAACACATAGAGAGAGTTGAATTTTCTGAAACACATATAAAAATAAAGGGTGGATATATAGGAATCGCAGAACAGAGCATCATAGATAGAGCAATGGATAGCAGAATTCTTTGAAATTCCTTCCCAGCAGCAGTTTTGAGAGAACGTGAGAAATCCGTACTATGGTAAATTGCACCTGAAATTCCTCTATACTACCCCGTCACTGGTTCATCTTCCTTTTCATGGGCAAGCAATGTTTAGGCTGAGTTTCTTCCATTGATGCTGGTGGATTGACAAATAGTCAATCCCTTATAAGCAGTGCAGGGCTACTCTTTCAATGTGTTATTTTAATTAGCGATAAAAGAGAAATTCATGAATACGCCAAAAGAAATTAACAGATCTTATCCTTAAGATCTAATGACAATTTCATGTGGCTTGATTTTACTCCTTGGCCAATGAACGCAACTAAATTTCCTTCTCTTTGTACAGCAGTTTTGCTTTGTCAGTTGAAGTTCAAGTAACAGGGAGCTTTCTCTGGTACATGGAATTGAGTCTTTAACAGGGAGAAAATATATTATCTTTGCATCCCAGACCTTCCAATTCGATTGTCCTCAACCATATCTAAGCACTTGGCACCTAACCGTTCCCTTTCCTGGGTGCATATGGTATGTTTTCAAACCAAATCTAATTAGCTTTTTCTAAGAGTTGATCAACAAACCAATGTCTTTCTGTAATGAGATTATGTTGGTCCATGGCAACATAAAAAAAAAAAAGTTCAGTAAATTTTTCCTAAAGCCAAACGTATTTATTCATTGTTAAGGACTTCAAAAGGTTGAGATTCTTTATTTTATAATTTTTGGTATTGAAATACCTTTCCTTCCATGAAAAGCCAGTTGTGGAAGATTCTGCTCTATGACAGTACACTCTTGTTTGTTTGTTTGTTTGTTTTTTAATAAAATTATCATGAAAAAATAAATAAATGTTACCAACCCAAATTATCCCTCTCACCACACATTTTGGAATTACTCTTCTGTGAAATCTAAATGTGCAAGAATTCTTCTAGTATTTATTGTTATGATCCTACCATTTTAATTAAGCATTTTAGAACCTATGTTATGTTCATCTTCTTCATAACAAATAGGACCCATAGTTCTTTGACTACATCTGTAACCATCTTTGTCACCATCCTTGACCTTGGCATCCCTAAAGCCTCACTCTTCTGTTAAAGAAGTTATCAGAGGTTTTGTTTTTAGTTTCACTCAGTGACATTTTTAATTGTTGTGCTGCAGTGAATATACATATAAAACATGTTTATGTCATTTTACATGTAAATGTGCATTATAGGATTAATCAGAGCATGTGTTAATGAACTACTGGTAAATATAAATTCCTGTCATTGTTACTGGTCATAGACTACATTTTTTGTGTGTATGTTTTTAAAAATAAACCGCTAATATGATCATTTATCATTTCAACTATTACACTACTATATAAAGTTGTATGTGGTATGCTCTATTTGATATTTATAATAGCATCTAAAATATATATAATTCAAACTAAATAGAATGTTTTAAAATTATATAAAAAGTAATATCTTTTTAAAACTCTAATTTCATAATAGTAAATATTATCCCACCAACATGTCATGAATATCTTTTCAGCTATAGTACTAATGAATATGTGAATAAACTGGTATTTCCATGATATATTTCAAAAGTTCAATGCAATTAACAATATATTCACATGATTTGAACCAGTGCATTTACTTAGAACATACACTTATATATCAGTTTATAAAAAGAAGTTTATTTGTGGCATTAGAAACAAAAAATGAATATCTATACAAATTCCAATCCTAACAGCAATGCCATTGTTGGCCCCATAACACAGAGTTAAGATACGTCACAATAAACAAGCAAGTGTAGCCAGTAGCAGAATCTTCAAACACCCTGGGTCATGCTCCTGGAGTTTGTAGTATTATCAGGTTTATCTACACGCAGAGTTTAAGGTACTGAAATGAACAACAGGTTGGAAGGGATGGTGTTTTGGTTGCTATTACTCTTGCTGCCATTCTGTACAGATTGTTAAAAATTGGCTTTGTCCTGTGCCACTAATGAGGGACTGGAGAGGGATGGGCTGAAGAGAGGGGTGGCTGTGGTCAGGACCCCAGTGTTCAGCTGACCTGCAGGTTTCATCATCTAGGAGTGATCATGGAGAGAACCTGAAGAAAATGAGCTCCTAACACTGACCCAAGCAGCCATCAGACACTGTCAGAACCAGGTAGTCTAATAAACCATTCCCTTTGAGAAAAAAAAAAACTCAACATATTTAAAATATATTTATATGAAATATAAAGAAAATAAGTTCACATTCATTTATATTTCTTAACATTCATATCTTAATTATTACATCATTCTCCATCGATTTACATATGTGAATGATCATGTAATGTAGATTATATTCAATGCTAAATTGAAATCAATTTCTATAAATTTTATTTATATTAACAAAAATAAACAATGGATAAAATAGTGGCAAACATCTCTATAATGTTACTTAGTTTATCTTCTTGGTTTCTTTTTCCGATTTCACCCCTTTTCCCCCAACACCAAAATGGGCAACTTAGTAGGAGAAATTTGGAGCATTTAAAATTTAAATCAATTTTTTTTGTGTGTGTAAATAGCGTTATTCTGTTTCCAAATTTTAGTTCATTGAAACTGCATTATGTATATTGCAAAACATTCCGTAGATGTAGATGTATACACAGGAGAGTATTTATTTGGGAACAATTTATGTATGTTGTATGATGTTTCAGGACTCCATAAAAATTGGCTCTGTGATCAAGTGGCTCTTGATGTGATGCTTGAAAACTCTGGTTTTGGAGATAGAGAGAATATGAGCTTTCATTGAGAATGGAAATGGGTACTTTAAAATGTGGTGGATCCAACAGGATTTCATTTCTTCTCTTTCTTATAAAGCATTATTTACAAGGTTACTTTTTGAAGCTAGGAAAAGGAGGAAAACAAGCAATAGCCCCTTGGCCTTATTCTCATGTTATAGCAGACAGAGGGATTAATAAAATATTTGAAGATTCTGTAATCCAGCCACAGGACAAGAAGAACAGCCATTATTGAAAATAAGGCTCTGGAAAAGGGCCACAGAATTGACATTCCAGAAGTGAAGAGACAAAAAATTAGATTCTTCAGTTTTCAAATGACCAGGTAAATGCCTGTGGTTGGATTGATTGATTAAAGATGTTCAAGAGAGAATTCTTTATAAACTGTACTTTGTGTGTGCATTTTACCATGGATAAAGCAAGAGTTACACAGATAGACGTTCCTGTTAAACATGACATTTTAATGCCATGAAATTAGAAATTAAGTGCATTAAGAATGACCCTCATGGGTACTTTGAACTTCTTTAACTATGTTTATTTACTCAGCTAAATCTTTCCTCCCATGCTCCTCTTTCTAGACTGCATTTAACCCACCAGGTTTATGGTTCATCATAGTTTTTTGTAGTCTATGTGACCAAATATAGACACCTTCAAGTAGGGTGTCCCCAACCCCCTCCCCTCCCCAAAGTTCTCAGAATCCTCATTTACCCTTTCCTGCCTTCTGCTTGGAGGGAGAGATGCCCCTTTTTTCTGTCCATAGAAAATTGAGCAGTGTCTGCTTGTGGCTTGATGATGTCTTCTCATCTCCTCTCATGAAATAAGGATGGAAAGGGAGGGAAGGAGAAAGGGAAGAAATGAGGAAAGAAGGAAAAAAGGGAAAGGGAGGAGAGGACAGAAGAGAATGAGGGAATGAGGGAAGGAAAGAAGAGAAGGGGTATGAAGGAGGGAAGAAGATACCAGCCTACTTTGGAAATCTTCCCCCTAGAGATTTACGCCTTCTCTTTTATTCTCAGTTCACTTTCTAGTGGATGTTGCTACACTGGATGTCTTTGCATCCTCAAGCCTCATTCCTTCCACAGTCACCTGAAATACGTTCACATTGGAGGTCTCATTGAATGCCCACTAATGCTTCCTCAAATTTCAAAAATACATAAACAGTATATTTTCTAATCTTATTATCTTGAGTCTCTGAAACATTCAATATTGTCAATTGTACATGAACACATAGGGTCTTATGATCAAACTCGACAAAAAGACACAGAGAGTTTACTGATGGTGGATTTTGGTTAATGGTCTCAATGCCAGTTGAAGCAGAGTGGACCAGTGGGTCAAGAGCCGCTCTCCAAGTCCTGTCTTCCTAACTCAGAAGGCACCTCTGGTTCAGAATAATCGATGAGGTTTCTAATGAGTCCACCTAGTGCAGAAGAATTGTTTAAATAATGACCAGGTCTCTTCTACAAGGAGGTAAGAGTTCCATGGCTTAAATGTCACCTTCTCTGGGGAGTCACTGCTCACAGTCTTTGGACTCCATTTTTTGTAAGTAGTCAGAGACATTTTGCTAAGGATGTTTTGGTAAGGAAGCTTTCCTCAGGCCAAATACCAAGGGTCCAGGTGACAAAGATTAGGAAAGGACCCCTGCCCCTCTGCCTCCTTTTCTTTCTCTGGAACTGAATTCCTAATTAAAGCCATTGCAGGGTCCTAGGCCAAGCACCGTGCCCTCCCTCCCCCCACTCATCCCCTTCCCCCTTTGGTAGCCTGCCTAGTTCTCCTTCCGTCATCTGAGGATCTCTATCTGATGTCTTTGTAAGAACATTCCTTGGCCATTTTTGAGTGTTCTTTTCTTCTTCTTCAGTAACAGTCTTCTCTGGGTGATTTTTTACCTTTCTTATTGACCATCATTACAAACTGTGACTCAAAGTATACTTTTCTAAACCGGTTGAAGAGCTCCTGGTTTGCCTCTACAGGTAACTGCCAGCAAACACTCAGCTTCTCTAAGAACAGGAAGGTAAAGCAGCAGCTGCTGAGGTTTCAGCCATCAGGGTTTCTGAGCGTGGGGCAGGTTCACAAGTTGTTGAAGCCTGGAGCAGCTTCAGGGAGGTAGACGGATGAAATGGAAGCAAAGTGCCCGTAGCCCAGGATGAAGTACAGAGCCTGCCTGGACACGGGATATGTGGGCAGGGTTCAAGTCAATCAGTTCCTCAGCAAAGGAGTTCAAACTCCAGTGAGTGAAACAAAAGAGAAATGTGTTCCTCTCTACGGTCCATCTCTGAGTTGTTCAGAGTGATGAAACTTCTTTGTCATTTGTCAACGTAACGACTTCCATGTTTGGGTTCGAATCACTAACTCTAGTTGTTGCTATGTGCTAGTTAAATGGAAGCAAGAAATTGGAAATAAACGGCTGATGCAATAAGAAGTGCATTCTCTACTTCTCATCACATACCATCTCTGCAAACTTAATCACTTACATTACGAAAAGGAAAGAGGAGAGATCTGTGCCAGGGACAAGTAGTTATCTCTGCCAAAATCACCTTGACATAGGGAACCATCAAAGAGGTATGAGCCAACCAGAACTACAACCAGCTTGTTCAGACACAGAGAAAGTGACATTGGGATCTTTGTGATGGAGAGGCTCACTTGGTGAGCATGGCCTGAATGTGCTAGCTGTCCAGACCCATCCACAGAGTTGATTCCATACTTTCCCTTTACTGTCCACGGATGCTCTGGCCATGCTCATTCACCAATTAGGTGACCACATCACATACTCTCAAAATAATCCCCGGCACATTCCAGAGGCACCTTTTTTTCTGAAATTTATCGAGGCATGACTCATGCATGCTACATATAAACATCTAGATATATTGTATAAACCATGATAGTTACATTCAAGATGTTGAAAATGAAAGGTAATTATGTATTTTGAGACTATGCACAAAAATTACATGTATTTCTGACCACAAGTTTATTTAATACATTTGCATCAACCTCGTGTTTGTGTTCTATGGTCACATAAGGATTTAACACAAGCTTACCTTAAACTTAGATTAATGACACACTCTCATTGTTTACAGTTTCTGTGGGTCATGAGGTGGGCATGGCATTATTGCGTCATGAGCTCAGAGTCTCACAAGGCCATGAGGCCCACCAAGGTGGGGCAGGCTACATTTGTATTTGGAAGCTTGACTGGGGGTGAGTTAGCTTCAAAACTTATTCAAATGTTATCAAGATACATATCCTACAGGTGTACGACTAGGTTCCCTCTTGTTGGTTGCCTGTGGATGCCTACTCTCAGCTCTTCAGGAGAGCTGAAAGATGATTTTGACTCATATTTTCAGATGCTTAGTCCATGGACAGCAGACTCCATTGCTCTGGGCCTGAGACGAGGCAGAACATCTTGGCAGCAGGGCGTGAGAGAGGAAGTAACTCAGGACACGTCCAGGAGGAAACAAAGAGCGTACTCCACTGTCAAGGGCACATATAAACCCCAAAGGCATTCCTCCAGTGACCTGCTTCTCCACCAAAACCCACCTGCCTGTGGTTACCACCCAGTGAAGGCATATCAGTAGACTGATCCACTGATTAAGATCTAATCTTTTCACCTTAAAACTTTCTTGCATTATCTCCCATGTGGGATTTTGGAGGACACATCATGTCTAAACTATAACAGAGTTTGATTATATACTTTACTATCTGGATTGAATTACATGTGTGCATGTGTAAGAGTATGTATACATTTCTGCTCTCAGGATTGAGATCATTGAAGTCATTGTTTTTTGTTTTGTTTGTTTGGGTTTTGGGGGGTAACTCAATAAAATAAACTTGTTGATCAAGATTACAGTGAAATGCACAAAAATAAATACATGAAGATTTTAAAAGTTAACTCTTAAGATATATTTTAAAATTGTTTATTCTACTAAGAAAGCTGAGAAAATAGAAAATAGTGGGTTTAAAAGGCTATTCTTCATGAAATAACCTATGAGAAGAAAAATCAGTGAATTTAAAATGTAATGGAAATTTTATGAGGGAATTTGCAGAAAGCAGAATACAAAAAATATTTAATGTTCACTTGACATTTTCTATAAAGTGCATTCTATGAATGAAGGTTCTGTTATAATATTACATGAGGAACCAAATCATAGGTAACCTAAAACACAACACTGTTTCAAAATAAAAGGACGGCTGGGGTTGTGGCTCAGAGGCAGAGCACTTGCCTAGCAAGTGTGAGGCACTGGGTTCAATCCTCAGCACCACATAAAAGTAAATAAATAAAATAAAGGTATTGAGTCCAACTACAACTAAAAAAAAAAATCATAAAAAAAGGAAAATGTGAGCATGTGAACACTGTAGTGTCTTACTAAAGAGGTTAAATGTGTAGTTCTTTTTTTTTTAATAAAAAATACTCACATAGAAAACTTCTTCTCCAGATGGCTTCACTGATGTGCTCTACCAAACATGTAAGGAAAAAATAAACCAGTTCCACAAAAAAATAAAAACAAAAACAAAACTTTCAAAATATTGAAGAAGAAATACTTTCCAAATCATTTGAGTCCAACACATCCATTATCCTGATACCAAAAAATAAAGACATTATTCTTAAACAAAATTACAGACTAATATCTCTCATGAACATGGAGAAAATAAAAATTCTAAACAATATTTTATCAAGTCTAATGGAACAATATATAAAAACAGTATTATATTCTGAGCAACTGGATTTTATCTCAATAAAGCTGAGATTCCTTAGTGTGTGTTGAACATTAGAAATTTGACTGATGCAATTTACTATGTTAATTGAAACAATCTAAATTCCATTTCCTATAAATACTCAGAGATAATTAGATATATGGGAAATTTTTATTAACCTGAAAAAGGTCATGTTAAAAAAACAACACACAGCTAGAACTATCATCACCATTCAGTGAGAAAGTTATTTCATTCAGAATTGCCTTTGAGGTTCTAGCCAGCACCAACACTCAAGAAAAAATTAAAATGCTTTCAGAATACAAAAGAACAAAATAAAATACCTTAATTCACAAATACATGATGGTCTATGTAGAAAAATCTGACAAAATCCACAAAATACTAGAACTAGTGAGAGACTTTCATAAGCAATCAGGATATAAGATTGATAAGCAAAATTAATTCTATTACTTTGCACTTGTACTGAGCAATGAGAAGTTGAAATAGTAACAAGTCCCTCAACCAGGAGGGAATTAATTCTTGCCATAAAGGGAAGTCTGCACATGCATGATTCCCCAGAACCTCCAATAAGAAACACAGCCCTGCTGACCTCGTTTTTTTGTCTTGTGAGACCCACCACCAGTCTTCATGGGAGACCTGGTAGAGTCAGCCTGAATGTCTCTCCTACAGATCAGTGTGATGGTCAGTGTGTGTGCTATAAACGAGCATATTTATGGTATGTTATGATAGCAACAGAAAATTAATAACATCTCATACTAATAAGGGAGTTGTGTCCAGTACATATGAGGAACACTTAACGCTTAATAATAAGCAAAACAGAGAAAAGAAAATAAAGGAAACATATTACTCATTAAGGAAAGGTAAAGAAAATTGTGGTGAGATATTATTACAACCCTATTAAAGTGTCTAGTATTAAACAGGCTAGCCCTACAAGAATATGAAGGAAGCAGATTCCTCAAACATTAATGGCAAGGAGGAAAACGTTACAATTCCTTGGAAAAGAAGTTCCCGATTCTTAAGAAGTAAATCCTAGACCCAGGACTTGACCCAAACATTCCACTCCTCGATATTTTCATAAGAAAATTGAAAACATGTGCCCATTCAAAGACCTGTACACAAATGCTCATTGCAGTTATATTTCTAATAGCCAAGATCTGGAAGTGATCCAAATGTTCATAAACACACTAAAAGATAAACAAATGGTTATGGCAGCAGCAGAAAACTAAATGACCTATATCTAAAAAGAACTTGAATCCAGAATTTGTGGTTAACTAAATGCATAATGGAAGAATAAATAAAATGAGGTGAAAAACAAACAAACCACACTTAGATATGTAGACGTAGACACAGCTATGGAAGCAGACAGAAATAAAATAGGCTGGGATGCATTCCTGAAGAGCTAGGAGATTATCAGGATGAGTCTTCAGCCGTGAAACATGAAATGATAGTGTATATAACGTTTCAATAAGATTCTCAGAGTTTAAGAAAAAGTGGGAGAAAAATATTTGAATATTTCAAAAATAAGTGTTCTTTTTTATTTTTTCTTTTTGCATTTGTTTTTAACTAACGAAAGAAAGAAATCCACAGGCACAGGAAACAAATATAACCAATAAAATTTAAAATATGACTCTGGAGAGTGGCTACTCTCTCAGGCTTCAAGGTAACAGCATCTTCTGTTCTTAAACTGGATGTTTTGTTTGGTGTTTCTTCATTTTCATATGTTACCAAAAAAATCTACATGTGGAATAAAATAAGCAGAGATCATTAATCATTCATAAATGAAGACTAGTGTGAATCAGGATTGATCTTAAGAACAGTTGAATTTTTCTTTTGTGTACTTTCCTTTCACTTCTTATTGTTTTAAGACATTTTACATTCTAAAATATTCCAATGCAGAATTTAATACATGAACCAACAAGTGAACCTGTAAATAGAAATAAGCTCGTATTGATCAAAGAAAGAATAGAGAAAGAAAAAATAGCACAACAATTGAACCCTCAGGAGCCTCTCTTCTCTGCCCACCTCTATCAAGGTAAAATAGCCAGCAGCAGGAAGAGCCTGGACCTCTGTAATGCCAGTGAGGGTCTCTTTGTGTCTGGTACAATGAGCAGAGAGGACACTGAGCTCCGATGGGGCTGGAGAGGAGGCACTTGCTTCTCACCATTCATGGCTTCTCCATAGGAAGATCTTGTTCTCTGACTCCTGGTTACCTTCAGGCTCACTTGAATGTGGGTAGGTACTCCAAGAGGAGGCATGTCACTGGGCGAGTCTCATGGCCCTGACTGCTCAGGAATTCCGGTCTGTTTGTTACCTCTCTTGTGCCAGGAATGGTAGATATTTTAAAATTCCACTTCTATACAGACTTTCTCAAAATGAGGATTGAGAGGAAGGGGTGTGTGTGTATCTTTGTCTTCCCTCCTTATTGTTTGAAAGATACCTAAGATATTAACATTCACAAGTTTGGGGAAAGGGAGAAAGACATCACAGGAATTCTGCCCAATATTACTTGTCTCTGTTTTTCTTTTCTTCTTGAATGTTATATGATCTGAAGATGGAATGTTACAGCCTTGTACTATGGAAATTCCATATAAACTAGTGATGCTTTATCAAATCTACCTGTCAACAGGAGATGGAAACTCTCTGTGTGACAAGTATCTTCTGGCCTCAAAAAGTATTTTCCTAGTTTCTTAGCTCCCCTTGAAACTGGCAGTTTATTTTTAAATATGTATCAACTCTCTGTGTACTTAACAAGGGATGAGTAAAGCAATAATAAGAAAAGTGAAAGAAGGAGGAGAGGGAGGAGAGAGGCCAAAGGGAGAGGGAGAAGAGAGAAAGAAAAATGAACATAGAAAAATGAAATGACTGGGAAGGGAAAAATTGGAGGGTTGAGACATCCTTAGGATTTTTTAAAGTACTCCAGGACCCTCATTCAGGTTGGAATGCGTATGTACACATGCACATACACACAAACACAGAATATTTGGTCTGTGACAGCTTGAATTCTTGGTTTCTTTATTACACCATCATTTGCAGTATTCTCTGAGAGTAGTAGAATTTTCCTTCTAGTCTCATTCAAAACTTCCCATTGTCTTTCCTCACTTATTCCCTTTCTGTTGTAGTTTTTAAGTTGGAATTAAAGGTCACTGTCACATGCTACTGAAGCTGCTGTTTCCTGATTTGAACTTTTAACTGTTGAACGCAGTGGTGTTTCCATCTTCCATTGTTTCCAGTCCCTCCCTCGCTGCAGCTTTCACATCTCTTTGTAGACCTCTTGTGAGGCTCAGTTCTTCTGGTTTCCGTAGGAGCACAGGTTGATGTTGAGGAAACCATCACTGCTCCCCCGAGCCTGTTTCTGGGCTCTCTGGCTCACTCCTTGAAGGTGTTTACAAAGTCTGTCCTCTGTCCTCCAAGCATCCTCTAGACACACCATGGATAGACAGCCCACTGCTCACATAGTTCAAACGCCACGCCAGTGTGAAGAGTGATAAAGTTTCTCCAAGCCTGTGTTAATCAGCTTTTCACTGTTGTGATCCAAACACCTGACATAAACAATTTAAGGGAGGGGAGGTTTACTTTTGGTGCGTGGTTTCAGATTTTCAGTTCACATTCGTCTGGCTCCGTTGCTTTGGTTGTGAGGTGAGCTAGAACACCATGGTGGTCGGGGGTGGCGAAGAAGGCTGCTGCTCAGTTCATGGCAGCCAGGAAGCAGAGAGGAAGGGAGAGGAAGGCTGGGTCAAGACAAACCCTGCCAGGGCCCACACCAGGCCCATTAGATCTCCTCCTACAGTTTTCACCCTGGCCCCATGCAGAGTATGAATCTATATATGGATTCATTCACTGATGAGGTTAGAGACCTCATGGATCCAATTATTTCCTGAAAGCCATACCTTGCTACATTGGAGAACAAGTCTTTAACATATGAGGCTTGGGGACACTGGAGATCCAGACCATAGCAAAGTCTAATCAGCTCATTTGACATTCTGAGTCTTGTGCTCAACCATTTCCTAAATATGGCCACCTTGATATTCTGCAAACATCTCAATTTTCATATGTCAGAACAAATTCCATCTTCTCGAAGAAACCTTCCCCTGATTTCTGTATCTCATGTACCCAGCCAAGAACCTGGAGAATCATCCTGGTGGTATTTATCTTCCTACCCATTGTATCCTGTCAAACTCAACATTTTTATATTACTACCTAACTTTTAACAAATCGACCCTTGTTTTCTAACCCCATTTGCTTTATCTGTCCTTCATTCCATTGTTTTCTTATTTCTCTTCTCGTGTAGTAAAGTGCTGAGTGTCCCTCCTCATTCATTCTCTAACCTACCATTTGTGCTCACACTACAGATTTACATGCACTATAAATCCCACCACACTGCACACCTGTACAAACCTACCACAACTTCTCACAATCAAGAGGACACAGTCTAAGCTTCTTTAAAGGGCATATATCCTTTCTATGACTCCTTTACTATCCTTGCTTCTTGGGACTTTCCCACGGAATTCAAGGTGGAATATCCCATCCATACTCGACCATATCACAAAATCCTGTTCCCACGAGAAGACCTTCTCCTATGTTTAATTCCCCCTTGGGGATTTCCCTTCCTCTAGAATCCTAATGTTTTCCCATTATAATAAACTACTAAGGAGGGTGACTCCTTATTACTAGAAACTGGGATAAACATTCTTCCTCAATGGAACTTCCATCGTATGAAACGTTGTATTGTTATGAAAATATTACAGGATAATTCCATACCTGTCCTGCTAACTGAAAATCGGGAAAGTGTTACTCCCTCACAGAAACAATAACAACAAAATGAGGGCAAACTTTAGTTTAAACAACTTTCTTTAAATCCATGAGAGAACTGAGGTCTCGGGGCAATCAACTCTTCCAAAATTTCAGGCGAGAGATCCACCAGTGAAGGGGGAAACAGGAGCTGAGCACTGCTTATGTGAGAGAGATGACCACAACACCATGGGTTCTGATTAGAAAGATCAGCTAGGGGTTCATAATGCATCACCAAAGCCACATGTGGGCGACTGAGAGAGATCTGCACTCTCTCACCCCATAAGGTGGTCACAAGGAAGATGGGGCGGATCTGAAGTGGCTCCACTTTTGTGGTGTTGGAGTCGAGTCGGGGAACAGCAGTTTCTAAATCTGCCTGAGCTAGTACTTTCCCTGTTGGTCCTGTGGAAAACAGAAGCAGGACTTATTCTGTAAGGGAAGGAGGAGGAAAATTGTAGCCTGAGGACATAGACTGATTGTTAAATTACTCTGCTAACAAAGTAAAAGAAAAAGAAAGGTAAGCATGCATTCCAAATGTTTATGTCTAAAAAAGCACATGGCCTCAAAATGCAAACAAATTCACATCTAAAGGCTAACCCTGCAGCTTAATTATAATTAGTTGTATGATATTCCAAGTTACTATATCACCAAATGCAACATGCATTGATTATGAAAATACAATAAACAAGTAGGTGCTTGAACACATTATCATTGTTCTGAATATTGATAACGTAAATGCACTGATTTTCCTCAGGGGAACTGCTTCTTTAGGACTAATTCAGAGCTGAGCCATAGGTTAAATCCTCAGGGTCACCTTTTACTTCTCATTCTTATCATGAGAAAATATTTTCTGGGTATGGAGTTCCCTGCTATGGGAGGTTCCCAAGTGACGAGGAATTAAACACACATCCCATTACTTAAAGATGTGGTTTTATCTCAATCACATTCTGATATCCACATTCTATGTTAAATGGCACAAGTGACTACGCCTAATTTATTAGGGAGGAGAATACTTTGCTTTGATTAACTCTGAGAATCCTGTAATAATAATAATAATAATAATAATAATAATAATAATAATAATAATAATAAACTTCCCTAAAACACAGTCTCAACAATTGTAAAAATAAAAAATAATAATAATGCCTACATGAAGAATCATTGCAAAGATTAAGTGTCATTATAGATTCTAGCTTTCTAGTTAACCTATATGTTCCACAATGAAACCTACTATTACTATTGTTGTTGGAGAGTTTAAATATCTTTTTAACAAATAGAATCAGTCTTGTGCTTTTACATTTGATAAGACTAAATGGATTCTCTCTCTTTAATGCCTACCCTAAAAATATATAAGAAATTTGCATTATGGCCACTAGTTTCCTTTAATTTGGTGTAATCTTTAAAATAGAAGCAAAAATGCACCTGATTTGACTAGAACAGCTTTGTCCTAGGTTATTATAGGTAGAAGAGTTCACGATTCATCAAAAGCTGAAGCCTATTAAGAGTTCTTTCAAAGAATAACTATCTAAACTTGCAAACTGCAGATGCAAGAGCTGATGTGCTTATAATGGACTTGCAGTGCATGACATTTCATCAGGCATTCAATGAGCTAAATTTAGAACAGCAGCTAGCATAATGGTACCATGGAGTCAAATAAAATCAGCACAATGATAGCAACCTGCAAAATTCAAAGGCATTTGCAATGTTAATGCATTTGATTTATTAATCTTTTCCATTCAGCATCTTATTAAGTTTTAAATGGTCAATACTTAGCATCACATTTCAAGAAAGAAAATGAATCCCTGTCATATACTACATTTAAAATAAAGAGCTTATACTTTGTGACTAGAACTGTCCCCGTTTGCATTCATTATGGATGAATCAAACACTGTAGAGAGACCATTTTCTTTGTCATTGAATTCACTTCAGATGGAGACATTTTTAGATGCTTTTGTATCAGTGAAATTCAGTACCTTATAAATATGGTCTTCTACGAACAAGGTAATACCTGAGATAGAGAAGACTGTGCATTAAGAAATCTTACCTTACACACATGTGTGCTCTCTCTCTCTCTCACACATACTCCTTACTTAATTACAGGGAGCATGCTGTGCAAAGAATCATAGGAGACATTTGTCTAAAATGAGCATGCAGCTGATAATCTTACCTCCTGAATATTGCTCTGTTCTGGGGCTTTCTGCTCAACTCTCGCTTCTGCCAGTTCCTTCACAGACACCGTTTTTTACCTTTCCAGGCCATTTCAGGTTGGAATAATATGCATCAGTGATAAATCACAAGAACTCTGAGAAATCTTTAGTTCTGAGAAGTAAAATATGCCAGTGAATAGGTCTGTACTATAATCATTTTGATATTTGATATATCTACCTTTCTTGTATTTGTGATACATATATACATAATATGTGTTAATTTAATATATATGTATATGTGTGTGTATATATACACAATAATATATATACACAGTAATATATATATGTGTGTGTGTGTGTATATATATATATATATATATATATATATATATAATGTATTTAATGTTTTAAGTGTTTAAACTTTGATACCATGTATCTTTAGATTTAAGTCACTTAGCCAAATACAGTTAAGACTTTTTTTTTTTCCTGGTACTGGGGACCATGATATCTTTAAATACACTGCTTTGAGAACACTTTTTCTTTAATCCGATTATTAAATAAATCAGTTAGTAAAAATAAAAGTAAAATTAAATAATATTAAAATTCTGATACTTGTGATGAAAATATATAATCAAATATCAAACATTTTGCTAGATTATTATTCATACATATACAATCATACTATTGCCTTATCAATTTTACATGTCATGCTATATTTTTCTATGTGGAAGGTTTAGTATGTAAAGCCAAATGTTTAACCCAACCAGAACAATCATGTTTATTATTTGAATGTGGGACTAGTCAGAGAATTTAATTTTTCTGCATCAAAGTTAAGAAATCTTGAGATCTGGTCATTTAGAATGATGGTCTTCAGTTCCATCCATTTACCAGCAAATGCAGTAATTTCATTCTTCTTTACAGCTGAGTGATACTCCATTATGTATATATACCACATTTTCTTTATCCATTCATTTGTTGACAGAAACTTAAGTCAGTTCTATAGCTTGGCTATTGTGAATTGTGCTGCTTAAACATTAATGTGGCTGCATCCCTACAGTTTGCTGACTTTGTATCATTTGGATATGAACCAAGTAGTGGAATAGTTGGATCATATGGTGATTTCATTCCTAGTTTTTCAAGGAATCTCCATACTGCTTTCCAGAGTGGTTGCACTAACTCACAGTCCCACCAGCAAGGTATGAGTGTACCTTTTTACCCACACCTTTGTCAATATTCATTGCAATTTTTATTCTTGATAATTGCCATGCTGACTTGAGTGACAAGGAATCTCAAGGTAATTTGCATTTGCATTTTTCTGATTACTAAAGGTGTTGTACTTTTTTTCAAATATTTATTATGCATTCCAATTTCTTCTTTTGATAAACATCTGTATAGTTTTTTTCCCATTTATTAATTGGGTTATTTGGTTTTGTTGTTGTTGTTTTGGGTATTAAGTCTTTTGAGTTGTTTGTGTACCTTGGCTATTAATCTCCTACCTGTCTTATATTCTATTCCATGGATCTTCATGTGTATTTTGGTGGTGATATCATGCTGTCTTTGTTAAACATTTATTTAGGATAATTTGAGGCCTAATATTGTGGTGCCTGCAGCATTGTTCTTTTTGCTCAGGGTTGCTTTTGCTCTTCTGATTCTCTAATTCTTCAAATGAAGTTTAGAAATTTATTCTCAGCTTCTATGAAAAATGTCACCAGTATGTTGATGGAGGTTTTTATTGAATCTATATATTGCTTTAGGAAGTTTGGTGATTTTGACAATTTTAATGCAGCATATCTAAGAACCTGAAAGCTTTTTACATCTTCTAAGATATTCTTCAGTTTCTTCTTCAGTGTTCTATAGTTTTCATCAGACAGGTCTTTCCCAAGTATTTTATTTTATTTTTTGAGTTTATTATGGATAAAAGAGTATTCCCAATTTTGTTTTCAGCGGGATGCATTATTGAAGTATAGGAAAGCAGTTGATTTACATATGTTGATCTTTTTATCAGGACTTGATTAAATGTATTTTTCAGCTCTTTAAGTCTTCTGGTGGAGTTTTTTGGGTCTTCTAAATAAAAGATAATACATCACCAATCAGAGGTAAGTTGACTTCTTATTTTCCTATTTACATTCTTTTAATTTTCTTAGCTTGCCTGATTTTTCTGGGTAGTGTTTAAAGGACTATGCTTAATAGGAGATGTGAGAGTGAAGATCCTTCTCCCTGTTTTTACAGGAACTGCTTTCATTTTTTCTCTATTTAGTGTGATGCTGGTCTTGGGTTTGTTATATATAGCCTTTGCGATGTTGAGGTACATTCCTCCTATCCTTATTATCTCTAGTTTTTTTAAACATGAATGGTGCTGGATTTTTTTCAAATGCTTTTTCTGTGTCTACTGAGATAATTTGTGATTCTTGTCCTTAACTTTACTTAAGTGGTGAATAACATATATTGATTTGTGTATGTCAAATCAATCTAGCATCCCTGGGATGAAAAGCACTTACTCATGGTGCATTATCTTTTTTTCATTCGTTTGTTTGTTTATTTATTTATTATAATTAGGTATACATGACAGCAGAACACATTTTGATTCATTGTACACAATTGCAGCATAACCTTATATTTCTATTGTTGTACATGATGTAGCATCGCAACGTATGTGCAGTCATGATGCACCTAAGGTAATGATGTCATGCCATCTCATGCCACCATCTTGTCTACTCCCAAGCCCCCTCCCCATCCCTCTTTCACTTTTGCCCCATGGAAGTTACTCCATCTGTCCAATGTTCCCCATATAGTGGATCAGTATTCACTTATCAGAGAGAACTTTCAGCCTTTGGTTTTTTGGGATTGACTTACTTTGCTTAGCATGATATTCTCCAACTCCATCCATTTATCTGCAAATGCCATAATTTTATTCTCTTTTAATGCCCAGTAATATTCCATTATGCATATATACCACAGTTTCTTTATCCATTCATCTATTGAAGGACATCTAGGTTGGTTCTACAGTTTAGCTATTGTGAATTGAGCTGCTATAAACATTGATGTGGTTGCTTTACTATAGTATGATGATTTTAAGTCCTTTTTTAACATATAAAAACTTTTCTCTTAGAATTGCTTTCATACTTTCCCAGAAAGTTTGATATATTATATCAATATTTCATTTGCAAAATAACAGTACCTTGATGTTTTCCCTAAAACCATCTTTTGACTGATGAATCAAAATTCTGACCTCTCTGTCTCTATTTTCTCTTTCTCTCTCTCTCTCTCTCTCTCTCTCTCTCTCTCTCTCTCTCTCTCTCTCTCTCTCTCGCTCTTTGTATATCCTTTATAATATTGTATCCACACATTGTTCATATGGATGGACATATATACATGAAAGTAATTTTAGTTATTAAAAACCTAGCACAGAATGTCAATAATATGTCAGACATTTTGATAAATATAGCTATTACTGTAATGTTCTATAAATTTCAACTTCTTAAATACAATTAGATTATAAAATACAAAACAGCAGTATGAAATAAGATTAGTATAAAATATTGAAAATACTTGAGCAATTATACTTTTAAGATATTCCCCCCAGTGTGAAAATTTCCTGTGGACTTTTAGAAATTCTGACAATCGAAGCCCTGCCAGAACTAGTTTTTAAAAATATCAATGTTTATGAATATATTGTATATTAATTGCACTATACTCATTCAAAATATGAAGTGTCACACCATATTTACCAGAATTATGTCACACCCACATGTCAAAGATCTCCCTAGAGGGGGAAGGAACCATACTGTTTCTTCAAGCCAGTTAGAAATTCTCACTGGAGTTTAGAATTGGCTGAATTCTCCCTGAATTACACAGAAGCCTGTCAGAGAGAAAAAAGCAACAGTTTTCATGTACACAACTAACCTGCAATTGATAGCATCTCAAGGGCAAACGCAGTTCCCACCCATTAATATAATATTCTTCACCTGTTGATGATGGTGAACACTTACAGAAATGAAGATGTGTTGTATGGTTGACGGAAAAATTCTGATTTTAAAGTGGCCTGTGCTATTGTTTTGTTTGATTTTCATCTGCCAAGATGGATGGTAGAGATAGATGCTTGAGACATTGAATAGATAGATAGACACACAGACTGACTGATGGATGACATTGAGGCTTGTGTAACAATATGTCAAGTTCACACCATCATCTATTGTCACTTTTAGGACATCATTTGTTCTTTTGTGTTTTCTATTTCTTCTTTAGAGCAAGGATATATTGCCTGCACATTAGTAAAAGGAACCTTGCAAGTTTTGATGAAATCCTGAACTATGTCAATTTTTGACTTCTGTAGTCTGAGCAACCATACATTTCAACATATTATGAAACAATTTACTCCATTCATCATAAATGCACAAGACACCACTCTGGATCATGTTTTTTCATGGGACCTGATGTTGTAAGTGCCTGACACACATGTTGGGACAGTTTTGGTGACATCTCTAGTTTATTTGAAAATTCTAAACTATTAGCAACACTTAACAATCTTAGAGCAACAATGTTTTTACACAATACTCAGAATATATTTTTTCTTTTTGAATAAATAAATAAATAATAAATTTGTAACTTTGGAAAAAATATTTAAATTATTTGAAGACTTGCCATACTAATTTCCTATAGTTTAGGGAACTTTCATCAAATAAACAATTGGAAATTTAAAACAATTTAAGATGTCACAGGAAAAACTGAAGTTTGAAGCCCAAAGAAAAATAATGAACCATCTATTACAGCTTATTTTTAAGTTTTATTTCCTGTTTGAAAATAGAAAGTTCCCTTTTCCCCACTCTTGATGGTGCAATGATTGCATCTAAAGGGCCCTCATAAAGTTCCTGCTGAGCGTTTAGAAAAGATTAGATGACAAATTCAGTGAAGTTGAATTGGAAAAGATATGTACGCCACAAACATGGCTTTAAACTCCTATTTATTTTCTTTTTTCAGCTCACATCATTTTTGATTGTTACTTTTAGATAGGATTAAAATTATAGCATTTGAAAGTCAGTGCTATTGAAATAAATATATTATCCACTATATGAGCTGAAGAAGTTGCCTCAATTTCTACAATAATTTTACAAAGCTTAAATATGAAAAGAAATATATATATTCCAAGAGGAAAAATATACTCCATTTCCTGAGAATAATTTGTATGTATCTATAATTGAAATGATCAAATCTGAACATATGCTAGAACAAATATTAAAAGGAAGCTGTAAACAATGGTTAGTGAAAGAAGTGTAAATTTAATGTGGTGATCATATCAATCAGGTCTTAAGACTGCATTGGCCAGAAGAATGGCCACTAATTTATAGAAAGAACCTGAGAGAATTCTTTTGTGTGATGGGAGTTTGAATTTGGATGTTTATAAGAATAACTGATGTCATTAAAAAGTCAAATCTCTTAACGTCACCTGCACAATTCTAAGTCTGCCTAAGAGAAAGGTGCTGCCCAAAGTCCATAAGCTGATCATTTTTCACAACATGCTACATCTTTGAGTTAAACTATTACATTGATTATAGAATTTATCCATTATTCATTTATCTAGAGGAATATTGTTTCAAACTCATAGAAAGATAATAAATTAAAAATACATTAATGTTTTAAAGACACAGAATTTTTGTATGAAAAATTCTTCTTTAATTTTCAATTAAAATGAGAATTAAATAATAAGTGTCAAAAAACCTCCATGAAACAGAAACCAGCAAGAAACAAGAGAGTTCCCTAAACCAGAGGTCTCCATGTTGCAATGCACCAAATGAAGTCATGTTTAAATATGGAACATAACTAGAAAATATTAGTTATTCCACATACATACATATATAATTTGGTGAAATAACTAATACTCACTAATGTGTGAAACATGATACTCACTAATGTGTGATATAGGAATTGGTAGTAATATATGTGTGAAATTTATAACACAATATGTAAATATTCCTTAATTTTTTAAATTTACTGATAGTTCTGAAACTATTTCTCTAAGCAATGGGAAAAGGTATAGTTTACTATTTTAGTGAGTAACCTGTATTAAAATGTTTTCCGTTAAGACTTTCTCAGGCTTTGATGCACTGCAATGCAGCCCCATAGTCATGCCATGCTTGGCACCGGGATTTTGTTTCAGGAATGTTAAAGAACACACATCTTTGGGCTGGGATTATGGCTCAGCGGCAGAGGGCTTGCCTCACATGTAGGAGGCACTGGGTCCGATCCTCAGCACCACATAAAAATAAATAAGTAAAATAAATGTATTGTCTGTCTACAACTAAAGAATATTTTTTTAAAAAGAACACACATAATGGAAATGTAACTGATGTAACTGATGTGATTCAGCAACCTGTATACGGGGTAAAAATGGACGTTCATAACCCTTTTGAATCAAGTTGTGAAATATGATATATCAAGAAAGATGTGATGTTTTGAACGACCAACAATAAAAAAAAATAAAATAAAAAGAACACACATCACAAAAACCTCTGCTTCTGAAGTTAAAAGATCTACAAAGATTTGTGTGTGTCAACAAAAACAATCGACATCAACCACAGAATAATTCTAGGTTGCTAGGAAGATAAAAAAAATTAAAATAATTTTTATAACAGATAATTTCAATTCAATAATAAGATGTTTCTCAAAAAATTAACATCCTAATAAGTAGTGTTTGCTGCTTAGCATATGAGGCTCTTTCCTCTCCTGTACACCACCCTTTGGAATTCTAAAAGGACATGGGTCACTTATGTGAGCTGAGGAGCCTGTGAAGAAAGGCTGCTGCCCCCATGGCACACAGGTAGATGAGTGAAGGGCATGATCCTAAAGGGCAGGTGGGGTAATGCAGGCAGAGCTAATCCTCAGCCACACCCCTCAGATTTTACCAAAGCTGTTATGTAGAATATTCAGTAGCACAAATTCATTTTTGTGTGTGTGTGTGTGTGTGTGTGTGAGAGAGAGAGAGAGAGAGAGAGAGAGAGAGAGAGAGAGAGAGAGAGAGAGAGAGAGAGAGTGTGTTTACATGTGTGCTACTTGGTGATTAGTCTCCTATTTTCAAACTTGAACAAAAGATCAAATCAGTCTTTTGGTTAGAAAGGTGATAAAATTAATTAATCGAATTATGTCAAGGGAGTCATGAGTATTACCTTTGTAAAAGTGTCTCCTAAACAATTTCGTATTTTAAAACTTTCAGTTTTAATAAGATCAGAGTGAAATAAAGTTTCAAAGTTTAGATCCTGCCCCTTTAAGTTATAAGTACACTATTAGTATTATTTCTCTATGATTTGTGAAACGGAAAAACAAAGGCAGACAAGTACATGGAGTAATTACCTCACTAGACATTTTCATTTTTGATGTCTGCCTTTGGACAAAGTCCACTGCTTCAGAAATTCCCCTGAAAAATCTCACTGATGTTTTGTTCTTGGTTTGCAGTCAGTTCATTTAATTGTTCCTTCCTGTTCCATATTCACTCCTGGAGGTAATGGCATGGTATCAGAGTAAAGCAAAAGAAGGTCTTAGAAAAGGGTTTGCTGTGCTGTAGAGATTAGTAGGACATTTCAGTTCTGCCATTCATAACCACAGGGAATGGAGTGCACTGGTTTTTAGCTAGTTCACATAATTTTCACTGAAAATTCTTGGGGACATTTCCTGTATGTTCCCTGGAAATTTCAGCTTCATCTGTTCTGGACTCTTCAATGAGATTCATGCACTGCCTCTGCTCAGATCCTGCTGGGAACCCCTCGGGTACCTGAGCTCACGACAGAGACAAGAGCAACGTGTCTGAGATGGAGGGAAGGAAAACTGATCTCATCCCCAAGTGACGTCTCATTTTTCCCTGTAACACTGACTGTAGTGAACTCCAAAACTGTGTTGTTGTTGTTAAGTTACTGTTATTAAACTTCTTCAGCTTCTGATCATTACAACATTCTCTTTCTAGACCCTCAAGTAATCTGCTATGGTGGACAGTCAAAAGCCATGGTCTTCACCTGCCCTCTTCCACCAGTCCCTCCTGCACTCCTTATCTCTCACACCATGGCTTAGCTCCTTCATTCCCTTGCAACACGTTCTGCAAACACTCCTAAAAGCCCTTGAGCAACTCATGGAAATACATGCCAGAGAGATGAACAGCCTGCCCGTTTCATAAACATTCAAACTGGATCTTGGTTGGAACTCAGCTGGGAAATGCTGCTATATTAAGATGGAAAGTGTAGGGGACTAGGATTAAAGAATTATTCATTCGAATGCTTCTTTAAGGCTGTTTGAATCTATCATATGATAAATTAGGGAAATGTAATGACAAGTGATCTTTTCAAAAAAAATCAGAGGAATGTGCACCATTTCAAAAGTCAGAATAAAATTCAAAGATGCTGAACGGATTCTCCCTCTGTGTCTATGGTGAAATTAATTCTTCAGAGGCCCCCCTCTTTGATCAAAGGAAGACATACTGCATTTATCTCTCACAGAGTGAACATGTTCTTTCAGATGTATGATTCCCTTTTGATTCACGTCTCAAAATTTATAAAACTTCCTGCAAACACAAGACAGAAAATAAAATATATCTATGGAACAGAGTATTGGTTTGAAAAAAAATTAAATTTCTATTTCAGAATTGTTAATTTTGCCCCCAAACTCAAGAGGTATATTTAAAACTCTCTCTTTTAAAAATAAATAAATAAGTAAAAACTTAGCACCATACGAATGTGTTGGAAGTCTTTAGAATGAAGATAATAGGATTCTGTATCTTAGCGCACATTTTAGGAGGGGACACTTGAGGGACCACACACTTGGGAGAGAGTGCCATGTCCCATTATTCATGTATGTCTCTCCTACTTACCTGTCACTTCTCCAGACTCTCCCTCGTTCTTCAACCTGAATCCGATATTCACCTTATTTCTTGCTCTAAGCTAGCATTTTTTTTCTTCATAGCCCTTATGGAAATCAAAAGATATGAATTTATTTATGCCCCATATTTTTTATTTTTGTCTCCTTTACTGAGCTATAACAGGGATCATATCTTACCACCAAATGAATGTGTTGGAATTTAGTGGTTTTTTTTAACACAATGTTAGCTGTGGAGTGGGCATTCAATGAATATATCTAAGTTGAAACAAAAATGAATGATACCTTGGAAGTATAAAGCAGTATTATCAACTATGCAGTTATACTTTAGACTGTAGAGATGTCCCTTAACAGGGGTCCTGTGCTACAAAACATATTTATGTTGTGCCAATAGTGCAAAGCCTTGACCTTGCTTAGCCCTTGGCATTTCTCAGGTTCTTGTTGAAATGACCTTTGAGGATGAGATAACAGCTCCACCTGGAAGAAGCAGGCTTATCTCACCATCTGGTAGAAAAGAGGAGGGAGTTCCAAGTCTGTTTCCCTCAACTGTGACACAAATCCACCGTCTCCACAGCAGCCATGTGGGCCTCTCTGCAGTACAGATGTCAATCAAGTCTCATACTCTTCTCTAAGTCATAAATTTCTTTGGCTCAGACCTAAGTGGTATGTTTCAGAACCTATGAAATTGTAGCCAGTTAAATTATTATTCTATAACTAAAGTCAAAGTTTAGTTCCCACATTTTAAAGCATAATAAAATTCTTGTGCCTTTTGAATTTTCAAGCAAGATAACAGAATTAATAATTAACCTTTCTCATTTTGTGCAGATTTTGATCTTTAATCTTCATGTAATAGTATAAAGTACTACTAGTACTATTATTACCACCATTAACTCTATAAGAAAAGAGTGTAGCATAAAAAGGGAGACTAGCTTGCCCAGTTAGTATTGGAATTGAGATTATTTCTTCTTGGATGCAAAGAGGGCATGGCCCACAGTCTCCATTTTTGTTGTTGTTGTTGTTGTTGTTGTTGTTATAGCATCTCCCTGGGACTGTATCTCATTTTGGTATTATATTATGGTAGTAAATTCAAAAAAAGAGGATTTTTTGATCTCAGATGATGTGCAATCTGGAGATATGTATGTTATCAGCCACTGACAAACTAAGTGAAGGAAGGTACATCAGTGACCCAGCAATGTGGTGACGCTCGTATCCCAGTGCACTCACAGTCATCATTCTCAAAACATGGTCTCCAGACCAACAGAATAAGTATCACCTGAGAGCTGGTTAGGGAGGCAAGTTCCCAGATCCACCACAAAACTAGTAGTATTTGCAAGTCATCTAAAAGTTTGTACACTAAAATTGAGAGACCACCATCCCCAAGGATGATTTGGTCTAGCCACAAAGCAGATCTGAAGCTCACTGAGGGCAAATAGCATCTTCTTGGTGGTGAACACAGACACCAATCTTAATGAGATACCAATGCATCATGTAGTCAGTTAGGACATTTTCATCATTGGAGAAATGCAGGCCAGAAACATTCTTGCTGAGACTCCAATAACACTACAGGAGCAGACAAGAAAATCTGCTCTGATAGGAAGGAGAAAACAGCGTCTAGCATCACAGAACTTACTACTGGAAGGCCCTGAATTCAACGGTTAATAATTTAACAAAACACTTATACGATGGATCTGAGTATTATTTGCGTTTTAAAAATACAACTGTAGGAACAAGAGCTGTGTCTGATTCACTCAGCTGAAAAGAAAAGTGATGGAACTCAAGACGAGGTATATCTTAACCCAAAGCCCACGCTCATGACCACTGTTCACTGAAAGCTCCAAGACAGCACTTTCAGGAGATAGCAATAGACAGTAACCAAAGTTTGGCAAATTAAGGAGGCATCAACGGTGGATCTAGAAGTCAACTGACATTATTCTCTTTGCTCCCTGTTATGCTTGATGTCACCTTTCACGTGTGACAAAATGCAGCTCTGTTAGCACGAACTGTGTCCCTCCATCTTGCCATTCTCCAAAGCTTGGCACATACTACTCAGTCTGCAGAAGTCATTTTTCCTTGCCCACTCGTTCAGCATAATCCCCCTCAGGTGTCATCTCTCCTGTGAAGTATTCCTTGACCCAAACCTCCCACCTCCATAAGCAGAGTGGGTTTCACCAGCCTTTGTCGGCTCCCTTTACCCTATGCACTATCACTGAGCACCATACACCTCTTGGACTTTAGACTCAATAGAAATAGAGAGGAGCTGAGGGTCAGCCCCAGTGAAAACCTCGACACAGAGTAAGTGTCTAAATGAATACCCATTGTTATATGGATAAGCAAAATATCTTTATGTCAATGAATCAATTCCTGTGGACACAGAACAATCAAATTCCCAAGTGCCATAGCAATATGTGAATACTAAGGTGAATTTCAATCAATGAATCACTACACTCAGTTCCTTGTATTTGGGATGGTATTTTATAAACAATCAATTTTATATTTCTAAAAGAAATTTGAAGTGAATATTACATTTTTTGTGATTTTGTTATATTAAAAGATAGTCTGCATATATTATGCATATTTGTTATGCCTGGGGTGTGAAAACCATGTAAATTTTAACCATGGGAGTAAGTCGTCTTGTCAGATCATCTCAGGACCGTATTTGACTAGATAGTTTAAAATAATAATTATAACAACAAATCATAAAAAAGACATAATTGTATCTTAAATATGTGAACACAGTGAACCTTTGCCCTGATATCCTGGGTTCAAATCCTATGGAGAACCATGATACTAATCAGCCCTGTGATTTATGGAACTTTCTGTACTTATTCATCTTTGAAATTGGGAAGAATATTAAGAGTTAATTTTTATAAAGCTGGTAGAATGGTGATCTCATTGCCATGTTTCCTCTGAAATAAACATGGCCCCAGTTGCTGGGCATCTATATAAATGTAAGCCAATTGATCTTCATGAAGGACATATCCTGTATCTTGGTTGTGAAGGTGGCCTCAGGAATCCACACCTGTGATAAAGTTGCATACAACTAAGTGCAGGTACTGAGAAGAGGGTTGGTGGGACTGGTGAAGTCTGAATAAGGCCAGTGGACTGTCTCAGTGCCCTTGTCTTCCTTGTGGTCTTGTCCCCTAGGGGTGCAAGAAGACACCCCTGGAGGAGAGAGGTGTAGAACAGGTGGGCTGTCTCTGTGTGAGTTCATACAACTGCACATGAAGCTGTGATTATCTCAAAATGAAAGGATAAAAATAAATACATACGTGGAAAGTTGATGGTGGGAGGCACTGTGAGTGGGGATGGGGACAGTAGGGAAGATCTACTCCATTTTGTTTACAACCTAAACCTTCTCTAAAAACAAAAGTCTATTCAATGAGGAAATAAATATACAAATAAACAGTAGCAATAAAAAAAAAACAGTCTACTCCGGGAGGAAGGGTTTGATCAAGTCATATTTTTTATTATGTTCTTTATTTTATCTCATTATCTTCCTGGGAGTTTTATTTGGATAAATCTCACCTGTAAGGCATACTCTACAATTCAGAGCTATTCTTCTTCAGAGTAAAAAAGTTAGTGGCATTTGAAAATCCATGGATGTTTAAAATCTTACCAGGTTTCCTGATTCATATTTATAAAAGAATATATATATATATATATATATATATATACACACACACACACACATATATATATTATTCTTAATATATTATTATTATTAATATTATCCTTAATATATTAATATTATTCTTAAAATATATATATATAATATATATTAAGTTTACCTTACATATATCTAATTCAATGGCAGCTTTGAGCTGTTATTTTTAGAGAAGCAACTTCAATTTTCACCAAATGTGTCAGCCTATTTTTAAAAACATTGATTTCCTTCACTTTCATGTGTGCATTTTATCAGCTTGTTCAATGTGTTATTAAATTATATAATTACAGTGACAGCTGACATGGCCTTGAACATGGGAAGCATGAGTGAAAAATTCAGGGGACCCTGCAGGGGGACCTCCTCTGGCAGGCATTTTGGCTCTCTGGATTTCCGTTAGTGGGACTCAGAGTGGTTAATCCAGAGAGCTGTCCAAGTGGAATCCTGTGATGTGAGCTCCTGCCTTAGTTTGGGGGATCCTGGAAGAGTCACAGCCACACATACCCTGGTAGGTGTTATCTGTTCAATTCAGTGACTGACAGCTCTGCCTGGTCAGATATGTTTCTGATCTACTCTGGTCTCTAAACTTGTTTCTAGAGTTCTGTTTTTAGTAAGTACATAGGGGTTAGAAAGAAGTAAAGACATAAAGGAGCAAATGCTTTTATACATTAAGAAAATTAAATTGTAAACAGAAGAGAAAAGCACCAGTAACTTCATATATGTCTCTCTACCCTAGCAATTCACACAAAGATGTGATTCTATATGCACCAGACACTGTTCATAGACATGAACTCACTAGTCTTCACAGCTACCTTGTGAAGTAGCTGTATATACTACTACCATCATTCTGAGTTTACAAATGAGGAAAGGGGGGATAGAAAGGAAAAATCATTTTACTATGATTATATATTCTCTATGTGACAAAACTGAGCAATGAGCACAGAAAATTGGGCCAGAGTCAGGGCAGTTACTTTCCCATTGTCCCCCTCCTGTGACATTATATACAAAAGAAGACAGTAGATATCTAGGTCATTGATCATTGAAGAGTCATTAAACCAATGTCAGTTCAATATTGTTCAAGGTTGCTATTTTGTGAAAATGTTCAATGTATTTCTTATATCATTTCAAAATAAAAATAAGCATGTTTTGTAATTTCTAATATTTTCATTAAAATGGTAAGCTATGTATTTCATAATTAGATATAAGTTATGAATAAATGTATGTCCTTATTTTGATTTGTAACAATAATCTGGATTTAAAAAATGAAATAAAATATTTTATATATCACGTAGCATTTCTACAAAATGTTATGCCACTGTTAAGAGTGAAGTTAAACAAGTCTTTGAAAGAAGGGGAAATGGCTTTGATACACAGCTTTCATAAACAGAAGGAGACTCAAGGTTTAATCAGCAAAGGGAAAGATGGATAGGGACCATGTCAGCCTGTCATCAGTATTTCTAGGTTTTGGAGAATGTTTGTAATTGTCTTCTATTTTTTCAAGTGTATTTTTCTATTGTGAGATATTATTAACCAACTAAAATGTCAACATTGCAAAACATTTATGAACATTGTACTATATGACAAAGAAAATGACAAAATATATTTATAATGGTAGAGATTACCTAAGAGTGGAAGGAGTCAGAAAGCCTTCAGATATTTGCTGATTCTAGATCTTCTTTATGTTCTAGAGAATTCCAATGTATGTTGCAGAATATGGAGAACCATGCTTCCAGGAGAATAGCTAGATAACAAAAATGGCATGAAAGGACCCGAAAGAGACTTGATTGCTTATGTAGTGTTAGACCTTCCCTGACTCTGTGTCTGGAGAATTGTAGCTTCATGTTCTCTTTGTAGCATCAGGGTTGCTGATTATAATTATAATAACAAACTATTATTCTAGATCATTTTTATCTAATTTAATACAAAAAAATTTTAAATCTTTTATTTTATTGATCCTTATCATGTGTTGAACAGCTTTGGTGTCTCCATATATTCCAGTATTGAGTTTCTCTCCATAGGTAAGGGAATTGGATTCCTTATTAGTAATACATTATGCAAATATTTATAGTTTGGTGGGATGTCATTTGACTTCTCCCCCAAATTAGGTTTAAATTAGCACCCTACCTTTTTGCCTTCATTATTGAATGTTTTGGTGAGAATATAAAAGAGTTTAATAAAACCTTCAACATTTTTGTATCTTTCTTAAAGCACCAAGAGAATAAAATCATGATAAAAAAAATTTTTTAAAAAGCACAACAGAGGGGCTGGGGATGTGGCTCAAGCGGTAGCGCGCTCCCCTGGCACGCGGCCCAGGTTCCATCCTCAGCACCACATACACACAAAGAGGTTGTGTCCACTGAAAACTAAAAAATAAATATTAAAAATTCTCTCTCTCTCTCTCTCTCTCTCTCTCTCTAAAAAAAAGCACAACAGAAAGTTCATTTAAAAAGATTTATTGGATATAAAATTTATAATTATATAAGAACATTTCTTTAAGCAACCACAAGGGATCTAATCATTTCCATAGAATATGTCTTGTAAGGATCAGGGCTTCTTTCTTCTGGCAACAAAGTGTTTTCTGTGTAAATTCAAAGGTACCTCCATTTTCCAAGCTCATACCAGGTAACACACAACTAAAGCAATATTCTTGATCTACATATTTTTAATGGTGAATTTATTAGATCTTTGGATTTTAGGATTTTTTTTAATTTCTCAATCTAAAGCACAGATCTCTGTGACATACGTAATTCGATAAATCATTTAGTCGTTTTTCTTGACAAAGTGATGAAGATAACTGGATTATCTTTTTTCTTTCTTTCTTTGGGGGGTGGGTTAGTATCAGGGTTTGAACCCAGGCTACTTAAGAACTGAGCCTCATCCCCATCCATTTTTATATTTTATTTAGAGATAGGGTCTTTCTGAGTTGCTTAGGGCCATGCTCAGTTGCTGAAGCTGGCTTTGAACTTGTGGTCCTCCTCTCTTAGCTTTTGGAGCCACTGGGATTACAGGCATGCACCATCATGCAGAGGTTTGAATATATTTTCAATACACATCTTCTGTAGACTTGATGTTGAAACGATGGTGCAACAGGTCATTATGAAAAAAAGATTCCTCAATTAATTTGTAGATTTTTCTAGTTGTTTGGGAGATATCGTACCTGAGTTAAAATAAATTTGAAAAGTAACCAATTCGAAAAAAGGTGTATCGAACCCTTGCAAACTCTGTATTTGTGTGTGAATGTTGTTTGTTTATATGCAGAGTGCTTTGGAGAAAGCAGATATCATTTTATTCATTTTGTCTCTTGTCCTTTCTTTAACATCTTATCTTACTCTCCCTTCCCAAAGCATTCATGGACAACTTATTGTATGTACTCTTCTGCACTCCACACGAGCAAGACTGATCCAAACCTGCTATGAATCATTATGACTGATTGTGGAGAAGTGGTGTTGAAACAAAAGCCAGGGCAGTGAGGAGACAAAAGATCTTATTTCAAACATCATTCGTTTTTGCATCAATGACAGTTTAATGCATGTTTCTGTATTAAAATAAAAAAGTCTAGCTGTGCAGAAGTATGCTATTTAATGAATTATAAATGATGCACTTGACCCTGAAGAATGACTTGGTAGCAGCAAGATGTGATGTGTGCCTGACCAAACTACCTATTTCTATATTAATTGATGGGAGATTCATTACTCTGAGTGTCTTTGGATGGAATTGGTTTAATTTCAAATCAAGGGAACTTGTCATAACCTTAAAATACAGTCTTATGAAGAACTTTGCCAGTAGCGATTGCTCAAATTATGCAGCATCACATGTTAGCATGGAGATCTGAGTAAAATCTCACCTTTTCTCCTGTACTCTTTGCAGCCTGTTGTAACACATGTTCTTTAAACAAGGGCATGTTGAGTGAAACGTTTTGTTTCTTTGAAAAACGACGTAAGGTCACCAGGAAGTTCAGGGAGACTCCAGGTACACAATGAAAGTTCACCGACCACACACTCTCATTCTAGAAAGTACATTAACATCTAGGCAAAAAATTAGGAAATTGCCATTTTTAAAAGTCAAAGTGATTAAACAGAGGCAGTTTCTTGTGGCTCAAGTTATGATGACTCAGTGTCATAAATTAAAATTTACAAAATTATTTTTCTTCATTCTTGTGCTTCAGCATAGAGGTATTTTGTTTTGTTATGATTTTTGGGGGGGAATATTTTTTAACAAGAAGTTCTTTGGATCCCAGCAGCTGGGAGGTTGAGGCATGAGGACTGCAAGTTCAAACCCAGCCTCAGCAACTTCCTGAGGCCTTAAGTAACTTAGTGAGACTCTGCCTCTAAATATATATATATATATATATATATATATATATATATATATATATATATATATATATATATATATATATATAAAGGGGGTTGAAATGTGGTTTAATGGTTAAGCAACCCTGGGATCAATCCCTGGTAACAAAAATAAGAAAGTAAATAAATAAATAAATCATTCTTTGGGAAAGGGAATATAATCTCAAAATAATGGTACATGCAAAATAATAAAAATGTGCTGACAAAATAAAATGAGGGATAGATATCTTTTAGTAATAATTCTTTCTAAGATTTAAATAAGGTGAAAACACTTCCGTACTTTGATTTATATACTTTAAAAATATACTTTCCTTGATGAAATTGTAAGACTGACGCTTTTTCAAAATTATTTTTATCTTCGTTTCCATACCAATTATTTATTTTAATGATAGTAAAAATATTTTAACAGTTTAAGCAAAAAAAATAATGTGCTGTTTGATTTTTCTTTAAAATCGTAACATTACAGCTACTTAAGTATTGAATAAACTGTTCTCTTTATATAAGCAATTTTAATTTTAAGACTTTACATCTTTAATTTTTAAGTAGTCACTGTCCTTCGTGCTCTTTTTTCATAAATGTAAAGTAATTTGTTATGGCCCGTATTTGGTTTAAAGAGTTGTGTTTGTTTGTTTGTTTGTTTTATTGAGAGGAAAGGCCACTGGATGCATCATTTATCCTGACAGTTTTAACAAAATTTATGTTTATAGAGCACTTGTGTATTCTGCACTGTGTGAGAAACAGAAAATGCTAGAGTGATCACTATGACAATGATAACTCATGATTTAATGGGGTGAGTGTGGGGCAGAATCTACTATGTCCAAATTTAAAGGAGATTGAAGGATCAGCTCGTTTGTTTCTCCACTACAACTTCTGAACCACTTTGACCTGCATTCATTCCTGTTTTAGTCTCTCCTTCACTTTATTTTATTTCTCACACACACAAAAAGCACAACAATAATAAGTAATTGTGCAAGTAAAACTCTGTGTACTGTGTATTTATTTATGGGGCTGTGACAGGTTGAATGGTGGCCCTCCAAGATGTATGTATCCTAATTCTCAGAAAGGAATAAGAAAACCAAACAGGAGCAGACACTGCAGTGGTGTGGCCAGGAGCCAAGGAATGTCGGCCACTGGAAGCTGGGAGAGGTGAGAAACCATACTCCTCTGGAGCCTATAAAAGGAACCCAGCCTGCCAACACCCGATCTTAGCCCTGCAAGATACACTGTAGACTTATGAACTGTAATAGAATAAGTTTGTCTTTAATCCACCAATGGTGGGTTTTTTTTTCTTTTTTTCTTTTTTTTTAGAAGTAGCAATAAGAAACCAATGAAGATCTTGGAAACTGAAATTGTGTGCTCCTGTAACAATACATAAACATGCAAAATTTTTGCAATTAGATAATGGACACCCACTGAAAGAACTTTGAGCTGCATGATAGAAAACATCTCTTTTGTTGCTATCTGCACCTCAGATAATGCATTAATCTCCAGGATATACAAAGAACTCAAAAAACTTAACAACAAAAAAACAAATAACCCAATTAATAAATGGGCAAAAGACCTGAACAACACTTCACAGAAGAAGAAATATGAATAGTCAACAAATATATGAAAAAATGTACAATATTTCTAGCAATTAGAGAAAGGTTATTATAAGACTGCCAAGAGGAATTTTAGTTTCAACTCATAGTTGTTTGATAATATAATTTTAAAATTAAAACTACACTGAAATTTCATCTCACTCTAGTCAGAATGGCAATTATCAAGAATGTAAGTAATATTAAATGTTGGGGGAAAATGTACATTCATACATTGCTGGTAGGACTGCAAATTAGTGCAACCACTCTGGAAAGCAGTATGGAGATTTCTCAGAAAACTTGGAATGGAACCACCATGTCACCCAGTTATCACTCTTCTCAGCATATACCCAAAGGACGTAAAATCAGCATAATATAATGACACAGCCACATAGTGTTTATAGCAGCTCAATTCACAATACTTCACAATAGCTAAACTATAGAACCAACATAAGTACGCTTCCAAAGATTAATGAATAAAGAAAATGTGATGTGCATACATAACTCAGCCATAAAAAGAATGATGATTTTGTAAATTCTCAGATTATTCAGATTTTAAAAGATGCTAAAATTAAAGTGTCTTATTGTCAAAGTCTTGCTCACTCTGGAGAGTAAATGAACCACACAGTGAACAACTATTTCCAGGTGCCTCAGTTCCTAGTAAAGATGGAGAAACTTTCTTGATTTTAACAAAATAATTATCTATGGAGAAATTTTATTCTTTGTAGTCCCTTTCTTGGTTTTTTTTTTTTTTTTTTTTTTTTTGCAATTGTGGTTTTTATAGTATCTTACCTGGACTTTTAAAAAAATATTTTAGAAGTTTCTCTTCTTGGAAAGGATCTTTTTGGTGTGTGTGTGTGTGTGTGTGTGTGTGTGTGTGTGTGTGTGTGTTTTCCAACTACATTTTCTGAACCACTTTGTGAGCCCAAGGTTATTTTAAGACTGCCAAAAGGAATTTTAGTTTCAACTCATAGTTGTTTTGATAATATAATTTTCTCAAAAGTTATGATCTGAATGTTTCCCATATGTTCAGTGCTCCAGAAACCACACCAGAAATGTATTCCTGGTTGTAATGCTCAAGTCTGATCTGTTTGGGGGCTCCTTTGCCTGCATACAGCTTCTCTGAAATTAGCAGCACCTATTTTAAAGGGAGAAATCAAAACTTAATCCTATCACAGCCAAGGACTGAATCATAATTAGCATTTATGTCCAAAGGCATTTAAAATAACGTCTTTATCATCCTGGACTCCGAGAGTCTAAGTTGCTTATACTTAGACTCTGACTCTAAGCTGTTATACTTCAGTCATTCCATTTCAGTGCTGTTTGTAAACCAGTTGATTCTTATCTAACACTTTGCTAAAGTAGATAGTATCCAACATACTCTGAACATTTTGCTTTTCAATATTTTTTCCTGAAGCTAATGACTGAGAAGGTATTTGGTCTAAACCCAGTTTATTGCAAGAAAAATGTTAACTACTTAGGCATTTGCTTTTGTTTTATTTTTTTTTTTTTTTAAACCAGGGATTGAACTCAGGGGCACTTAACCACTGAGCCACATCCCCAGCCTTTTTATTTTTTTTATTTTGAGACTGGATCTTGCTAAGTTGCTTAGGATGGCTTTGAATTCTTGATTCTCTTGACTAAGCCTCCAGAGCCACTGAAATTATAGGCGTGCACCACTGCAAAACCTGTTACTTCACCATGCAGTAAGTCAATGCCATGTATAGGTGCTTATTATGACAGCCCCACAATTTCAGTAATGCATCTATGTGGGCTGTTGTAAAGGCAAATTATGAGAGAGAAAGAGTTGTAGTCTATAGTGGTTGAGGCAAATCTCCGTTAAGCAGCAACTTTGGACTCTTGTAGTTTGATTCATGTGCCTCAACCATCTTCATTGCCTGGGTCCCTAAATTGTCCAAGGCTTATGTCCTCAGAATAAAGGGCAAAACAATATAGAGGCAAGCATAAAGGATATTTAGCAGCCATGCCTGACAGTAGCACAGATTCATAGTGTTTTCAATGGAGAGACCTGAATCACATCACATGTCAGTGCTCACAGAGGCAAAAAAAAAGATGCTTTCAATGAGTGCATCTTCCATCCCTCTGACACCCCATCTCCTGCTAAGTCCCCAGCTCAGTAAACTCCCTTGCCATGTGTAAGCCCTTATTTGCACGACATCACTGGGAAATAAAATTTCATGTATCACATAAGTTTCTTTAGACATGTTTTGAGTATTTGAAGTTGATTCTATCTTTTAAAAAATATTTAATGCATTTATATATTGCATTATTTTTCTCTTTATTCACAACTTTATCAAATTCTCATAGTTAATTTTCTTTAATGCAGTCTCACAATTGACATTTTTATACATAATTTTAAGTATTCACTGTGTAACCAGTAGAAGAAATAATTTAATTCCTTTTATCTTTCTTTATGTTTAAAAAAAATATGATACTTCTTTTAACAACTTTTCTAGAGCTTATTCATTTAGCTTGTTCTTCATTTTCCTGTTTCCTTCCTGTTCAATATGGTAGTACCCGGCTGCTCCTTCATCTCACCAGTAGTTACACTGTGTAACAGACTGGGAGTTGCCTCTGGGTTTTCTTTCCCTTTCCCACAGTTAACACACTAACACCTGGGCAGATGGGTGCCTACTGGAGTTGCATTTCTTTTTTTTTTTTAGAAAGAGAGAGAGAGAGAGAGAGAGAGAGAGAGAGAGAGAGAGAGAGAGAGAATTTTTAAATATTTATTTTTTAGTTTTCGGCAGACACAACATCTTTGTTTGTATGTGGTGCTGAGAATCGAACCAGGGGAGCACACTACCACTTGAGCCACATCCCCAGCCCCTGGAGTTACATTTCTTAGTCTTTGTTTTCTTTACAAACAACATACAGAGAAGGTCAACGTAAATCCAAACATACAGGTATGATGACATTAAATATCAGAGAGTATGAACCCCAATTAAAATTCAGAGATTGTCAGAATGGAGTAAAAAGCGAGACTCAAAGATATGTTCCTTATAAGAAACATGCTTTAAAGAAAAGACACGAACAGAAGCAAAAGAACAAAAATGAATGAGTTGTAGAAAAACAAAGTAGAAGAAAGTAGATAATGTCAAACAAAGATTCACAAAAGGATGACCAGAAACGCTGCATCATTTATTAATGAAAAAGTGCCAGTCATTTTAAGAAGACAGAGTATTAATAAATATGTATACATTCAATAGCCAAGCTCCCAAATAAATGCTGAAAATAGAGAGAAAACTAAAGGAAACTACAGAGAAATCTGCAACCATACTGAGAATCTAAACATTTCTCCAATAATTTATAGAACACTTAGAGAAGAAAAACTTTATTAGAAAATGCACTATTTGAGTAAAACAATCATCAACTGAACCAACTACTATTTATAGAACACTACCTCCATTCAAAACAGAATATGATTTTTTAAAAAATAATGCTCTTGAAATAATTTACAAAGGTAGATGATAACATGGAGCCACATCAGCAAGCTCAACACACCTGAAATAACTAAAATTTTACAGAACACTTTTCTCTAAACCAGGTGCTATGGCACATGCCTGTAATCCCAGATACGTAGGAGGCTGAGTTGGGAGGCTCATTTGAACCCAAGAGTTCACCTCCAGCCTGGCAACATAGTAAACCCCAACTCAAAAAATGAAATGAAGTGAAATATTTTTATCTTATCATAGTTATTTTAAATTTAATTCTGTCACAACTCGATTACTAGAAAATCCTAAGTGTCAGAAATCAACAATACTAAGTATCTGAATTTCAAACAAGATATCACAAGAAAAAACACAATATTTTAAACTGATTTGACTGTGAATTTGCCTACAAGAAATACAAATACATTAAGAATATAATTTTAGAAACCTATCTTGCAATCCTTAAGCCAAAGTCAGTGTGGTTATATTAATATTTGAAAATAAGTGGAGAAGATCACTCTACAGTGATTTAGGTACCAGTTCATCAAAACATCAAAATGCTTCTAAAAATTTGTGACTTAATAACAGAAATCTAAAACTTCAGAGCCCAAATTGATGGGAATAAAAGGCAAATGTGTATTTATAATTTACAACAACCACTTTTCTAGTAATTTATAGTATGTAGGGAAAGAAAGAAAATATAAAGATTTGAATATTTTCACACCTTGATATTTATAGAATCCAACACCTCATGTTAGCAACCTAGACTTCTTTTTCAAGTACATATGAAATATGAATACAGGTAGGTTATGTCTTGGCTATGAAAAAAAGTTTCAATTTCTTTAAAGATTCACATAGTATTAAGTATATTCTTTAATCAAATTTAACTAAATTAGGAATCAATAACATGCAAATGTCAAAATCTCAGCATTTGGAAAATCAATTACATGCATCAAACTAATGTATGGGAGAGAGAACAAACAACAACAAAAAAGAAATTAGAAAGTATTTGAAATTGTAAAAAATCTCAACATATCAGAAAATATGAGATGCTGTTTGAGCATCAGAGAAATTTGTTACATTATGATTTCAGGTTCCATTTTAAGAAATCACAAAAAAAGATTCTTGATATTTTTTCTTGAGCTTTAGGAGTCTTGTTAAAGACTTGTTAAAGTCTTGTTAAAGATGATGATGATTAAGGCCTACTTTTTCCTCTATTAGGTGCAGGGTCTCTGGTCTAATTCTTAGGTCTTTGATCCACTTTGAGTTGAGTTTTGTGCATGGTGAGAGATAGGAGTTTAATTTCATTTTGCTGCATATGGTCTTCCAGTTTTTTTGAACATGAAGGGGTGCTGTATCTTGTCGAATGTTTTTTCTATTAATGTGATGATGACATGTATTGATTTCCATATGTTGAACCAAACTTTCATCCCTGGGATGAACCCCACTTGATTGTGATGCACTATCATCTTTTTAATTTGTATTCAATTTGTGTAAATTTATTGAGAATTTTTGCATCTACCTTTATTAGAGTTATTGGGCTGAAGTTTTATTTCCTTGATGTGTCTTTGTCCAGTTTTGGAATCAGGGAGATACTGGCCTCACAGAATGAGTTTGAAAGTGTTCCCTTTTTCTATTTCATGGAATAATTTGAGGAGTATTGGTATTAGTTATTCTTTGAAGGTCTTGTAGAACTCGGCTATGAATCTGTCTGGTCCCAGAGTTTTCCTGGTTGGTAGGCTTTTGATGGCATCTTCTATCATTGCTTGAAATTTATCTTGTATATATCATCCTGATTCAGTTTGGGTAAATCATATGTCTCTAGAAATTTGTTGATGTCTTTGATATTTTCTATTTTATTGGTGTATAAATTTTGAAAATAAGTTTCTAATTATCTTCTCTATTTCTGTAGTGTCCGTTGTGATATTTTCTTTTTCTTTATGTATTTTAGTAATTTTTGTTTTCTCTCTCCTTCTCTTTGTTAGTGTGGCTAAGGGGTTATCAATTTTATTTATTTATTCAAAGAACCAACTTATTGTTTTGTCAATTTTTTCAATTGTTTCTTTTGTTTCATTTTCATTGGTTTCAGCTGTGATTTTAATTACTTCCTGTCTTCTACTGCTTTTGGTGTTGATTTGTTCTTCTTTTCCTAGGCATTTGAGATGTAATGTGAGGTCATTTATTTGTTGACTTTTTCTTCTTTTAAGGAATAAATTCCATGTAATGAACTTTACTCTTAGTAGTGTCTTTATATTGTCCAAGAGATTTTTGATACGTTGTATCACTGTGCTCACTACCTCTAAAAAATAGTCTCCTCCCTCATGTCTTCTACTATCCAATTTTCATTCAATAGCATAATATTTAGTCTCCGGGTGTTGGAATAGCTTGTATTTTTTATTTAACCATTTATTTCTAATTTAATTGTATTATGAAATGGGATGGATTCAAACTAAAAAGCTTCTCAACAGAGAACAATCAGTGAGGTGAAGAGAGAGCCTACAGAATGCAAATTTTTACCAAGTAAACATGAAATATAAATACAGGTCGGTTATGTCTTGGCTGTGAGAAAAGTTTCAATTTCTTTAAACAGATTCAGATAGAGCACAAATCTTCAAGGCATATAAAGAACTCAAAAAACTTAACAGCAAAAACCAAACAACACAATCAATAAATCAGCTAAGGAACGGAGCAGACACTTCTCAGAAGATATACAATTGGTCAACAAATATATAAAAAAATTTTCAACACCTCTAGCAATTAGAGAAATGCAAATCAAAACTACACTAAGATTTCATTTCACTCCAGTCAAAATTAAGGATACAAACCACAATAAGTGTTGGCAAGGATGTGGGGGAAAAGGCATACTCTTACATTGCTGGTGGGATTACAGATTGGTGCAACCAATCTGGAAAGGCTTATGGAAATTCCTCAGAAAATTTGGAATAGAACCACCATTTGACCCAACTATTCCACTTCTCAGTTCATACTCAGCACATTTAAAAGTAGCATACTATAATGATGTAGCCACATCAATGTTTATAGCAGCACAATTCACAATAGCTAAATTGTGGATCCAAACTAGATGCCTTTCAATAGATGAATGGATAAAGAATCAGTGGTATATATACACAATGGATATTAGTCACCATTAAAAGATAATAAAATCATTTTATATTCGTAACAAAAACAAATAGATAGATAGATAGATAGATAGATAGATAGATAGATAGAGTCATGGTATTTGCAACTAAATGGCTGGAGTTGTAGAATATCATGCTAAGTGAAGTAAGCCAATGCAAAGAAACAAAGGCAGAATGTTTTCTCTTAATAAGTGAATGCTGATCCATGATGGGATGGGGTGCATGGGAGTAATGGAAGCTCTTTGGATATAGCAAAGGGAAGGCAGGGGGAAGGAGGAGGCACAGGGGTTGGAAAGATGGTGAAATGAGATGGACATCATTACCCTAGGTGCATGGATGAAGACACAAATGATGTGACTCTACTTTGTGTACAACCAGAGAAATGAAAAATTGTGTTCCATTAGTGTACTATGAATAAAAAATGCATTCTGATGTCATGTATAACGAATTATAACAAATAAATAAAAAAATTAGTAAAAGAAAGCAAAACACACCAAAAGTAAATGAAAAAACAATAATTACATTAGTAATGAAATCAATGAAATGGAAAATAGAAAATGTAACAACTGCATCTTTCAGAAAACCTACAAACTTAATAACCCACTAGCTACAGTGATCAGGAAAGCTGCAGGCAGCAGCTCACTCACAATTTCTGCAACTTAGATGAATTATACTACTTCCTTGAAGAACACAAATAACAAATATCACAGCATCATGATCATTTTCATAAAGAACAAAACCATTTAATATTTTCATTTCTGATAAAAAACGCTGAGCGAAGTAGGAAAAAAATTTGACACCTTCAAACTGATTCATGATTTCTACATAAAAATTATACTTCATAATGAGACACTGAATGCTTTCCCTCTCAGATCAAGAACAATCCAAAGACATCCACTTCTCCACATTTTTCAGAATTGTAGTTCTAGGCAAAAATTAACCAAGAATATTATATTAATAACATCAAAATTACAAATAAAGAAGTAAAACTCTTTATTCATAGGCAATGTTATCTTCTAAATAAACAATTTTGTGTAATCAACAATAACAACAAAATTCCAGAACTTTTAGGTGAGTTCAGAATCTTTGGAAAGTGTAACCTCAAATATGCAAAAAAAAAAAAAAAAACCACCAAATCTCATGATTTCATCTCTATAGAGTAGCAAACAACCAATATTATAAGTAAATTGTAATATTATAAGTTCATTTTTATCAGAAATGAAAATATAACCAACATGATGAAATATTTAGAAACAAATCTGACCATAAATGACAAACATTGCAAAATCTGCAAGATTTTGTTGATATTAGAGATTTATCTATAAAATCTTGTTTGTCATTTGGAGATTTGATAATGTGCAGATAATAGTTCTCCCCAAATTATCTCTGGTTTTAGTGTAATCCCACTAAAGATAGTGTAAGTATTTTTTTCTTTTAAAATTGACTAGCTTATTTTAAGATATATGATCAAAAGTAATTAGCAAGAGTCAATGTAAGTTTGAATATGAAGATTGAAGTTTTAGTACCTGCAGAGAATGGATTCTAGACATGTGAAGGTATATAATCCCTAGATTGAGGTATCTATCCATGGAAGCAAATAGACAATAATATAGCATCCATAGTCCAAAATGCATAGCCATTTGATTTTTTGCAAATGTGTAAGTTATTTCAGTAAATAATCTCATCAAAAATGATCATGGAATCATCATATGCCCATAAGTAAGAAAAAAATATGCACCATAACACAGACTGTATAAATGCAGGATAAGCTTCAAAAGGCTAAACACAAAGTGGAACACTTTAAAATGTCTAGGGGAAGAAAATTGAGGACCCTTGATTAAGCAAAATTTTACATCTTGTACCAAAAGCAAAATCCATAGATTGTATGTTGATAAGTTGTGTATCATTAAAATTCAGAATGCCTGATTTTCATAGGGCACTGGTCAGAGTATGAAAAATGGTGCACAAACAGGAAGAAAATTTTTTAAAATAAAATCTAGTAAAGAGATTTTTCACAGAATATAAAAATATACCAAAATGTAACACAAATACTTCAATAAAAATATATGGGTAAAAGATTTTAACCATAGACATTTGGATATTTTATTAGAATACAAAAGGAATGTTCTGGATGTTTAGGATTTTTATGTTGACATATATATTGTTTTCCAGAAGTCAGTGTTGGGGTCTGAATTGTGTGTGAAAGTATACGGAAACAGTAATGGCAGAATGTGGATGATTGTCCAAGAAATGGCATGAGTCAGGGTGATAAGGCAGACGGCTCTATTTTACATTCTGTGTTTTTAAAGGCTTCATAATGGATGGTGGAATGTGATGGACATCATTATGCAAAGTACATGTATGAAGACACGAATTGGTGTCAACATAATTTGTATACAACCAGAGATTTGAAAAATTGTGCTGTATATGTAATAAGAATTGTAATGCATTCCACTATCATCTATTTTTTTTAAAAAAAATCAATAAAAAATAAAATAAATAAAAAACAGGGTCAGATGTGACTTTCCCTGGAGTAGTAGCTCTTAGATCACCTGCCTCTTGACCTTCCATGAGAGAGACAGGGTGGCCTCTGTTTTCTACCACTGCTTTTTATATTATGTCTTTATCTCTCTCTCTCTCTCTCTCTCTCTCTCTCTCTCTCTCTCTCTCTCTCTCTCTTTCTCTCTCTCTTCCTCTCTCTCTCTCTATTCCTCTCTCTCTCTCTCCCCCTCTCTCTCTCAAGCAAGAAGCTGTAATTATTAACTATAATTAATTATATTGTTAAACTAAATATACTTTAGTGAAGAAGTGCTCAAAATTAAATACATTTTCTATTATTTGAAAGAAACACGGATATTCCATCAAGGTACTTTTCCACTGTCTCTCCTTGCAAATGTTTTGAGACATTAAGAAACCATTTTCCTCCTTTCTTTATTCCAAACTCATTCCCAATACTAAAGTTTTGCTAACGAATTTAAAGTTATTAGTTTTTGACTCTTTGGAAGTTTTTCATACCAAAGTTTTCTTTCAAAAAATTCTACTTTGCACTTATATAACAAATTCTATTCATGCCATTTATTATTAATTTTATATTCATATACAATATAGGATATTACTTATTCATAAATATTATTTATTGAATAGATATAGTTTTATTTCCACATTACTCTTTTGATAAATGAAGTTAACTAAATACAATCCACAAAATCATTTAATAAATTTGTTTTTCTTGTGTGTGGTTTATGATTTAAAATCCAAACACTCAAGTGGGAACATTCCCCTTGGTTTAAGGACCTTTAATATTTGTAAACTATCCATTATCCCAACACTAAATTTGTCCTGATTTAGTAATATAACTCTACATATTACATTTTAAAATGTTAATTCATGTTTTTGAAATGTCTTAAAATACAAAAAAAATAGTTAATAAATTATATCAGCAAAATAAATGGTGTAATTTTGCTGTGACAATTCCATCCACATTGTGAGTGTGTTATAATTCCATTGCACAAAGAAAATTGTTCAGGAGCAAAAAACACTAATCAAATGACCTTGGGTGTTACCTAGTATGGCAGAGGACACACAGCCACTCTAACTGCCCCCTGCACAGGCTCACCAGATAACTAATAAGCTGCAGAAGAAATCCCAGGTGGGAAGTGTAGGAAGCACCCATGCTGGAGTGCAGAGACCTACTGTGGAGGATGTCTCCCAGGCCTACTGGGTGCATCATGTTTTTCAGGACCCATTTATTCTTGCAGCTTGTTCTTGTCTGGAGCAAAAAATAAAGACTTTTCTTGGCACTCTACTTGCTTTATATAAATCATGTCACAATTAAATATGTTTAGAGGTCCTCTGCTGGAAAGAAAATAGATAGTTTTTTATTTGCAACTCCAAATGCAATTTCACTAATGAGACCCTTTAAATTCATATCCGTGCCAATTTACTCCACTTGGGAACTTTAAAATTGTATTTGTAGACAGTGAATGTGTATAAAAGTGGAAGTCAACAGAAAATAACATTAATTAGATTCCCCAATTGTGTAGATACATTTTATCTATATTTGTATAAATTATTTACATTTTTTTCAAAGCTGAAATATTTGGAATTGTCTATATTGAGAGGGTGAAATCTATGTAGAGATAATGTTTATACAATTCCATTTTATATTGTACTCAACTATTTTACTTGAAAAGTTGTAATGATTATAATTTTTAAAATATTTTAATATGTATCTCCATGTTCAATTTTATCTTCATAAAGAAAACTTTAAGAAAAATAATTTGTTTTTCAGTGCTTCTCCTTTCCCAGGTGACTTCCTGTCTCCTTTCCCAGATCATTTCTTGTACCACCCATAACCGAAGGAAGGAGAAAATCTCTTGGTATCTATAGTTGACTATTATGGTAGTTCAGTGATTGAAATTTCATCCAATAAAAGAATTGTAAATCCTTGCATACAAAGCTAAACTTTGTCAGACTGAGGCTTCCCCCGTTGCAACAACTCAGTTGTAAAATTGCGTAAATCATGGAACTCCCAGGGCCCTTGGTTTTCTCATGTATGAAGACCACTGCCCCATCCAATGTACCCAGATTAAATCCCAGGAAAAGGCACTTGGAGAACACAAGCCTGAAGGGACTTTGAAAAGTAGGCAAGAGCCACTGTGTACATCCTCACACCATCAAAGAACACAAGTAGTACTTGTATCTTATTTCAGTGTCTAAACTTGTCTCACCCCCAGCTCACTCAAAGGGAGCAAAATGTCTTTATTAACAACTTATGACGTGACGCCAGAACAATTAGTTTCCCTTCTCCCTGAAAAATATTTAGCTTTGCCTGTTTTCCTCTCTCACCTAAAAAAATAACATTCTCCAACCTCTCACTCACAGCCTACATATGTTTTTAAATTAAACATTGTTTTAAATTTTCCCAGGAATTTTAAAGGAATTTGACAGCAACTTAGTGAATATTTGACCCTTAGGACTACAAACCTCACTTATTTGTTCCCATGTTCTACGTCTTTCTCAAGTTACAGAGGATTCACGTCCTTTTTGGTAAAATCCCTACATTCCACTTTTTCCCTGGATGGCTTCTTTTTTATTTCATTTTATTTTTAATTTTTTTTCTTTTTCCGAATTGTTACTGGAACATTACAGTTGTACATGAAGATGGGATTTGTTGTTATATATTCATAAGTGCACACAACATAATTATATAATTTGGCAAAGTGCTCCTTTTTTCTCTTTTTTTCACTCCTTTATTTATTTTTAACAGATACTTTCTACATACACATAAAGGTGAAATTCCCTTTGGTACCTTTATATATATATATTACATGATTTTGATAAATTCATTCTGTTTCTCCTCCTTTCCCTTCTGTCAGGAGCCATGATATGAATCATGGTCTCTGATTAGTGAGTGACAGTTCGCTGTGGTGAACTCCTGGTGCAAAGGCACAAGTTGAGATTGCCCAGTTGCTATGGTGATGCCATGTTCAAAGGGGGTTCCGTGGAGGGCATGGCACTATCAGTTTTGACTCTGAGTTCAGACACCAGCTGCAGAGGGGTAAAGAATTATCATTGGGCTGCCCAGAAGTGCAACCTTCATCCTGCATGCTTTGAAGAAACTTTCCCACAAGAAAACCTTGTGATGTTAAAAACTACATATAAAACTTGCTGAGCTAGCTCTGGGTCATTGTATCTCCAACAGGGCATAATGATCCGCCAGGTCTCAGCCTTTTCCCATACCCCATTGCCCCACCCCATTTTTTTGAATTAAAAGCCATGCAGGTCATGGCACCCTTCCTTCCTCCTTCACCCTCCGTCTCTTTCTTCCATTCCACTCATCTTCCCTATATCTTCATGGTATCTGGTCCCCTCCCCCACCACCTTCTTTACCTGGCTTTGTTCTAGCTTCCATAGATGAGAAAAAGCCTTCCGTCCTTGATTTTCTGAATCTGGATTGTATCACTTAGCATGATGTTGTCCAGTTCCACTGATTAACCAACATCATTTCATTCTTCTTTATAGCTGAAGAGTACTGCATTGTGTGAAGATACCACATTTTCTTGATCCATTCATCTGTTGATGAGCACCTGTGTTGATTCCATGCTCAGACTATTGTGAACGATGCTGGTATAAACACTGGTTGTCTCACTACAGTATTCTGATTTTAGATCTTGTGAGTAAATGCTGAGGAGTGGGTCTTATGGTAATTCCATGTCTAGTTGTTTTCTTCATTTGGCTCCTGGAGTTCTTGTTTCTTCCTTCTGCTCGGTGTTATTTAAAATGTTCACCAATGGTTGTGACACCATCATAGATCACAGAAGTAGAAACCAACACTGAATACCCTCCTGGCTCTCTGGTGTCCGCTCAGTGACTGTCTCCTTGCTCCCTCCAGTGAAGCACTCTCATTCATCCTGCAGAACTCTTCCCAGGGGCCACTCCTCCTTGGCTCAGCTTTTGTTCTACTAAGGTCTATTTGAGCTTTCTTCTGATTTCACTGACTGCTTCCTTTTAGCCTCTTTGTCTCCTACAGTAACCTCAAGCCACAAAGCTCCAAGATTGTTGACAGACTCCGGCATCTGGTTCTTTTCTGTGGTTTGCATTAGGATCCACATTCTGTTGATTACCAAATCTACATTCCTGACACTTGTCCTTCCTCTAAGCTCTAATCACTCTGTCCTGTCCAACAACTCCCCTGAGTGTTCACAGATATGTCAAATGCAGCATTTGCAAAAGCCTCTTCTTTTCCTACTCTGAATTTGCTCTTCTCATTTTCTTTTTAATCTTTGTGAGTGATACCATTATTGTCCAATTTCTCAAATCAAAATCTCAATGAGCACCTCTCTTCCTTATCCTCTCTATCCAATGTATCCATAAGGATGGCTTAAGTCTTCCTCAACTTTTTTTTTTTCAAAATCCTTGCACTCATCCTTTTCTTTAAAGCTACATGCATGATTGAATTTAACTTTTCACTCTTCTTTTGAATATTCTTTTCAAGTTCTCAGAACTATCTTCCAAGGATACCTGGGTCTAAGTAACTCTACCCCATCAAATAGGAAGTCCATGAAGTCTGTCACTCCCCCCTCTCACATGGCCCAGGCACCCCATTTTTCTTCAACCACAGGATGTCTGCTCTTCAGTGTGTGCTGGTGTATGGCAATTTTAGCCCTCTAGAATGTCAACTATAGGAAATGAATTATCTAATAATTAAAAATGCTTAACAAATCAGTAATATCTGCTAACTTCTAGAAAAATCTAAATGGGAGACTGGAGGACTAGCTCTCTGCTGCTAGGTTAATTACTTTAAATATATATTTGAATTTTTTTAAACTTTGTATTGCTAGTATTATTATTAAGTGCAATAAAACAGTCTTTCAAAGTCAGAAAGGTCTGATATTATACATACTATACACATATGCAAAACCAGTATAAAAAATAATGGCTTTTCAAATATAATATACTTGAAGGATACCAGAATTCAAGCTTTCAAAGCCTTTTTTACTGTTATTTTTTTACCCAAAGGACTTATAGTCTCAAAATGTATAAACATGCCTTTGTAAATTGATTAACAAATTCGTAGGTAACATTACATTTCCTGTGACTAAACATAGTAGGTAGATTTATTTATGAACATGATTCTATATGTGTATATATCTAATGTATATGTAGATATATGTATATATAAATGCATAAGATATGTATATTATTATTAACCAAAAGTTGATTATATAATTTGTATATATCGAGGGACAATTAATTCCATAAGTGATATTTATGAAATAACTCATAAGATTGTAAAAGTAACAATGAGGAAATAAAATTTAAATGTATTTTTTTAGTCTTCCCAAAGGAGAAACAACAGGAAAAAGGAATGGGATGCCATTATTTAAGTTACACATGATTTTATGACATCCGAAAAAAATAAATAAGATTGTGTAAAGTAAATCAATAGGCCATTAACTCTGAGTAGTTTTGAAGTTCCCTGCATGGCAAAGCCTTAAGGCAGGACGCATTCAATAACAAAGGAGAGTTGGATCCAAAGTAGAAGTGCAGGAAGGACATTTCTTGCAAATGATTGCTGAAAATCATAACAGTGGACATAATGATCTATGTGAATCATTGCCCAAGTGCTGGTGCCCCAGGAAAGAGTACTGAGGAGGCCTGGAAGGGATGTGGTCAGTGTGGGGAGGGAGCTACTGCTGCCCACTACACCTTGCAGCCCAGAGCATTCCTGAGTGTTAAGGACAGAAGTAAACTCAGCTCCGCCCCTTCATTTTATAATGCATTCATTGCCCCAACAAGGGCATTGCCACAGAGTGGTTACATTTAAATAGATTTTTAATTAGAGAAAGGGTTTGTAGTAAATATTTCACTCTGAAAACATTTGCCTCATGGTGTTTTGTGTGAATTATGCTGAGAAGTTGAACAATCAGAGAAGAGGTTATCTACTGATGTAATTACAGATAAATATTTATAAAAATTGATACATGAATCCTAGTCAAGAAATGTAGCAAACTGTCCCCTCTGTGACCATTTCTAAGGAAAACTGAGGCTATGGCTTTGAGCCTTGTGAAAAATATATCACATGACAGGATGAACCAGAGACATTGGCACCAGTTCACCAAAGTCACCAGCGGCCCTGTCCTGCACCTTCACATCGCCACAATAACTTGAGAAAAGAGTTGTGTCAGCAGCGAGCTGCAGTGGAAGATAAGGGAAAATGTCCTTTTCTCCCACACAATGCTATTTTGTGAACAAGCTCTCCAATAGAAAATGGCCCCAAGACAAAATTGAGTGTCAGCTAGAACAGGTTATAGAAGCATGATTTAAATTCAGTGTGATGAAGACCACCCATTATGAAAATATTATGTTGGACCCTTTATCATATAAGACTGACTAAGCTAATATACAAACAGAAATATTGGAAAATATAATAAAGTCTATGAAATGTCAAGACAGAGCCATATGTGAATCCATGAAAGGGAAATTCTCACTTATCAGGCAGGAAAGTGAATCATAATGAGAACAATTGGTAGGTGCCTAGACCCAGGGGTCCATGGGAAATAATACACAATAGGAATAACATATAAGCCCTTGACTTTGAAGCTGCATTTTAGTTCCTGTAGGAGGAAGGGACTTAAGCTGTGATGTACTATTCTGGTAAAGTGTGGAACTAACAACTTGTATCAGCCTAGGGGTATCCATGGAAGAATATTATTGAAGTAGCAATTGCAAAACTGTTGGAAACAAGCCCTGAAAGGTTTGTGACCTAGGTTTTTCACCCAGGCTAAACCTTTCTATAGACCAGCACTTATGGTGACCCTCAGAGTCACTCTCTGACACTTTTGTATGTTATTAGTTTGCACTTGCATGCCCTTGCATGATAGCTAATGTTAGAACTTAGATGTGATGGCTTGGGGACCACTGTGGTCATGATATCACAAAGTTCCTTGAACACAAAAGGTAGTAACACAGTGGTAGAACCAACAGCTAGAAGCCAGTCTCCCTAGTTACCTGGTGGAGCACCCAAATTAGCTCTACATTGTCACCTCTGGACCTCTCTTTCCTCTGAGAATAAACAGCAATATGTCTACGTCCTTGAGTTTAAGTCTTTGCTACTACAAACCAAAAATAATTAAAATAATTGCTGAGTAAACCAATCCTGAAAAAAAATCAATGTCAATCATAATCAGAGGAGGGACTGAAGCTTTCCAGAGGTCACCTCAGATTGATCCTAAATGCTCTCTTTTGAAAGTCCCATGTATTCATTTTGAAAATACAATGCAAACTACTTCAAACAATACTTGATCAACTCTGTTATCCCAAATGTTCAAGATAAGATTAGATTTCTTTTTCCTAACTTGTGAAAAGGTACTTTTAGTTACAGATAGAAGCTTTGGAGGTAGACATGGATATTCAGAAAAATGAAACTGTAAAAGGAGCTATAAAAGATTATCTTTAAATCATGACAGCTGTAAAAGCCATCTCGTTCCCATTTTAGAAAAAGTATTTTAAGCGTCAAAAGCAACACACACCAAAAAAAAACGGTTAGAAGGAAATTGTGACATAATGATAGATGATGCCTAAAAAAGCATTCAATAATTTTAGCGGAATTCACTTTCATCTTATTGCTAATTATATAATGAAGTGGAAAATCCAAATGACTCCTCTTGTGATTTCTGTCACAGACTGTAAATTTTCTAAAATCCTGAGAGTAAAACAAAAAACTGTTTGCTCTATGTTTCTCAGTACTGATCAGATGACCTTACTTCGCTTTGGAAAAAAATTTATGTCAGCAGATGTGAGGAACTAGATCGTTTGTGTTAGACAATATCTAAACTTAAATTCCTGGAGTTTAATGCTACAGAGTTACTGTTATTTAACATTTTGACATTTATCCATTCTTTCATTCATTCAATATTTTTGAAGAGCATACTATGTGCTATTCAATCTACCCCACACCTGGTTGAAGACAGCCACTGAGTGAAAGTCCCCAGAAGCTGACAAAAGTATATATATATATATACACACACAGACACACACACGCATGCATGCATATATATATTATATATATATAATATATATATATATATGAGAGAGTTGATATTTATGCATATCTCAAAGCTTTTGAACATGGCTACTATTTTGGGTAAAACCAAACTAGAATTGCAGTAAGTGTTCGTGAATTCGCATTTTAGTTAATTCAAATGAGATTCCTGATAAATTAAGTTTTACTATATAGAGAAAGTTCAGAGTGCTGAATAGGAAAACCCTAGCTTTTAATTTTTTCATTGTAGAATAGATAAAATTAAGAATAAAGTATGTTAAGTAATTTTTCAATAGACCAGTCAGTAAAACAAGTGAGAATTGGATACAAGGCTCTTGAGTGCCCTGGCTGGCCTTCTTTGTGTGTGACAGATGGTCAACCCAGACCACTTGATAGACCAGGCCTACTGTCTGCTGTTTCCCAATAAAGACTGAGCTAACAAACTATTTAACGGTGTATTTCATGGGAGAACACCATTTTCTTGAGGAAAGAAATAAAATCACACCTCTATATTCTACTCTCAAATGTCTGCTTATCATTCTGTAGGCATGTGCTAAATAAAGGCAAAGAAAACTTGGAACAATATTTCAATTATGAACCTGTAATACATAAAATCTGGAATTCAAAAAACCCAACAAAGAGTACTAGAAGAACGTATGGCCAGTGTCCTATCCCAAAAGAATTTCAGGAAGTTAATCAATTATTTAGGAAAAATATTATTTTATAATTTATCACTCAATACTTACTCAGAAAATTAGTATTAAAATAATTATTATGAGCAACAAAGAAAAGCTAAACTTAGAAAGTATGAAGAAGTACATTATAGGGAATATAATATATATGGCATTAGCTTTAGCAACTGAAACCTTATTTCAATATATTTTTAAACCTGGATGTATTATTCAGAAATTTGAAATGTTAAACACCTTTGCCCTTTTGCTCTTAGGGTTGTAATCATCTGAATAAAATGAATAAACTAGTGATCATTCATTATATACATTAAATATTAAATTAAAAATTTTAAAAAAAACACACATACAAAGGAACCAACAAGTAAGGAAGCATCATAAATGAAGAGCCCTCTTGGAGAGGCACACCTTTGAGGACAGGTTCAGCACCTTGGTGGGCTACAGAAACACAGGATATTCTGGACCAGTCTTAGCCTCCTTCCTCCACGATGGATGAAAATCATGTTCCAAGTGGAAAATGGCTGCAGTGAGGATTCCATGGCACCAATCAAGGAGGCATCGCGGAGGCGAATGGGAGGCAAGGCAATGACCAGGCTCAAGCATCCGTCCGGTGTGCAGCACCAGAAGAAGGGAGAAATGTGTCTTGTGGAAGGGGAAAGAGTGGGTAAAAACAGACAAGTGAAAACAAAATGAGGTCCTCGCCTCAAAAGCAACTGGTTGTGAATTCCCCCTTAATCTGGATGCAGTTCTGAGCAGAGGGGGGACCTAGGAGAGGAGCATTATGGCACCTACTACAAAAGGCATGCCAGGGGTCCCAGGACCTGGGTACCTTGTCGTGCCTTTGTACAGCTGAAGCACTGACCAGAAAATCACATACCTTTACTTTCAACCAACTTAAACTAAATGTTGAGACCAAACATTGACAAAAAAGCAAAAAAATCCCTGCCCTTGGGGCTTGCAGAACTAATCTCTTGGGGGTGAAATGGTGATAACGGTGGTGATTATGAAGACTGCACCATGTATAGTCTTACAGAGTGCCAGGCAGGGTCTGGGATGTTTTCCTTGTATTTGTTCATTCATTGCTCTCATCAACACGTTGAAGCCAGGAGTTTTGATGTCTGCATTTCCTGATGGGGCTAACGGAGATAGGAAGAGGTGAAGTCTCCTGGGCAAGGTCAGGAAGACCCAGTCAGTGGAGAAGCCAAGGTTCAAGCAGGGGCATGACAGAGAAGGTGGACGACAGCAAATGGTTGTATGATAGTGACATGCTCAGCTCTGTCCTCTGTGATGGGGGGGAGGGGGCCCTTGCAAATCCTGGAACACAGAGGCCCCCCTGAGGACCCATTTAACAATGCTGCCGCCTCTCTCCACGCTAACCCAGCACAGCTGCTTCCAGCCCTACTCTACCCTGCATTAAGGACCTGCCGACGTTCAACACACTTCAGAATTTGCGTGTGAACTTTGCTTGTTTCATTTTCTCTCTCTTTGGTGCTAGAAGGTACACTTAATGAGGCCAGGGATATCAAAATCTGTTCTTCATTCAGGATTTAGAATTATGCCTGGCAAGTGCAGCACTCTAAAAATATTAATGTAGTGAAAAAATGGACAAATAAATGACGCATGAAGGGAACCGTGAGGGTACCTATGACTGAAGAGGCACTAATAAATGAATGTAGCAGTAGCTTAGTTTATGTGGGACTAAAGGCAGATTATCTGGGAGCTTTGGTACTTATGAGTTTTCCATGAGTAAAATGTTATAAGACACAGAGAAATAATGAGCCAGGAGAACCGTGAAAGACCTGTGAGTGATAATAATATTATGACACTTCCTACTGACTCCCTGAGCATGTGTACCATGTTTGCATGTGTGTGCACATGCACATAAGCCACAGTATTGCGCCTGGTAAAGAATTGGGAAGATTTTTGCACATAAACTTATGTTAAAGCAGATTGGCAACGTCCATCAAATTTAAATGAACGTACTTTTCAATCCAGAAGTCTTAATATCAAAAGAGAACAATTGTACAAGTACTTAAAGATGTTGAAGATTAAGTTATTAATTATAAGGTTTTTAAAAGTAATAAAACATTGAGAAGCGACCTAAAATTTCATAATTACTTAGTGGTCGGCTGTATGGTGCATTCAAGCAAGAAGGTTATTTTTGAAAAATCATATATATGTATATGTGTATATATACATACATGCATATATATAAGCAGTAATAGAGAACTACACTGCATACTATTAGAATAAAGTATGTTTCCAAAAATATCACACATAATACTATTCTGTGCATATAAATTGTACAAGGTGTGTATGTGTATGTGTGTATGTGTGTGCAAGTGTGCCTCTGGAGACACAGAAAGACTGGAAACGTAACTGACATCTTTGTTCGGACACTTGGCATCTTGGGATGATGTTTACTCTCTTTATTACTTTGGAATTAGGTCATATTCTCTAACATAGAAATTTAAAAATTGGGGCAAAAGCCTAATTATAGAACCGGGAGAGGGAGAGACGTTAGGACAAAAGCAACAAGAGGACAGGTAGGAGGTGGCAAGGGACCCCAGTAGCTTCATTGGTAAAACCCAGCCAGCTCCTACCAGACTCCTCAGGTGGACATTACTGTTAACAAGATGCCTGCAAAAGTAATGCTGAATGAATAAAATACACCAGCAAGGCAACTTTTACTACATTTTGTTATTAATTGAAATTAGAAAGATGCAGCATCTCTACTATTTACAGTATTACATTTATGTATATGATTAACATGTTAATTTCATAATCTCATATGCAAAATAAAAAATATCATTTCAAACTACATCATAGATTTTTTTTCACTTTGTGATAAATCTGTGAAAAAAATATATTTAAAATGGACTTCCTTAATTATTTTAATTATTCAAAAGTAAGGGATTTATATTTTCCTTTTACCCCATGTTTTTAGGAGGAAAAACATTGATCACAACTTGAAATCTGCAACATGAAGTTAAAAATATTTTAACAATGTAGGAATAAGAATTATATTTGTCACGATATAGATTTATGGTGAATCATTTCCCCCCCAAAAAATATATATATATATAATTAAATTGAAATGGTATTGATTTTCCCATTTCTTCTAATTTTAATTAAAATCATGTGGAAGAAGGATATGTGGAGAGAACATAGACTTGCTGAATGCCTATCCTGTTATTCTGGGTTCATTATTCCACAGCTTCCTGACACTGTCACATGACCTGTTCTATTTGGGGAAAAAACATCAACTCAGAGTTATAAGAGAGGTAGGGTATGGGTGAAGCAGCCCTCTCAGAAAGTCCTTCCCTCCAGGTGACTTTTGAGCTCACATGGACAGATGAGGTGGAGACCTCTATGCACAGTTAGATCCAGACACAGCCACACAGAGAAACCAGAAAAGGATGGGGGTGAACTTGGAGACCCAGGAATGGTACCACTGGGGACAAAGACACAGAAAGAAGCATCAGAGGAGGAGAGGAAGCAGGAGCTGGCCAGGTAGGGTAGGGTTCAGTTCTGACTCTACCCTAAGGCACAGTGAGACCGGTAGGGGGTTTTATACAACAGGATGGTGAAGATGATTTGTATTCTCCAAGAGGCCTCCAGCATCCTAACAGAGAACGGAGTCTGGGGCTGGAGCAGGTGGCGCAGGGGTGTAGGAGTCTGGTGTAACTAGGGAGGAAGGCAGTGGGATGGTGCTGAAATGGACAGAGGCTGACACTGGAAGAACTGTTGCAGGTAGATGTATGTGGGAACAGGCATGCAAAGAGAGATGTTTACAGAATGCCCCAGGTGCATGTGTGACAACATCGCGCCAGTCCAGGTACTACTAAACAACTGCCCAGAGCCGAAGAGACGACTGGTGGTGTCATAGACGCTTCAGAAAGTGAAAGAGAAAACAGAACAAAGCAAAAAGAAGAACAAATCCTTCCATCTCTAGCTCCCTTTCAAAGTCTTCTATAAAACAGTGCAGAAACTTGAAGGTCAAAGGCAGGCCCTGTAGCCCCAGCTAAACTCAGCCTGGACAACACCCCCTCCTGTCCTCTTGAGACCTGCCCTCTCAGGTCCTCTGCTAAATGGTATCCCTTTGCTCTCTCCTGATGACTACTAGAATCACTTGAAAAAGGTCTCCCTTCCCACTTTTTCTTGGATCTAAAGAACTACAAAATTAGCTTATGTCCCTTCTATTGCTAAAATTTATTTCATTTCTCACAATTTGAACAGAATCAAAGAAAATGTGGTAATTTATTTCAATGGAGCCATTGAGTATCAATTGTTCATGGTTACCCTTGATGAGGGACTATTGTCAGAAGTTCAGTGTCAGAACTACACACACTCACACCAGTCATAGAGTGATGGTAACACTAACAAAAGAATAAAACGCAAGGTTGAATCTCAAGTTATGACCCCAAAAGGGGCTAAAACCTGGTGCTTGATTTGTTTTTATGATATTCTGGGTTTCTCTCTTCAACATGTATACAATTCATAGTAAAATTTCCATTACAATTGAATTGTATACATGTTGAATAGAGAAACCCAGAATATCATAAAAACAAATCAAATGTCAGCTCAGTGTGCTATCATCACATCATGCCATGGTCAGACTTTATCTGCACACAAGTATTTTTATTGGACTTCAATGTTTTAGAGAATTCAGGCACTGGTAACCATACTTTCTCAGTTTATGTATTTTTTAAGGCTCTGTTTTTTAATGGAAAAAAAGTACTTTGTGAATTCACAAGCAGGTTCTTGGTAATACAGGGTAAAGAAATCTGGAACAGGGTTGGATGGTGATGATGAGGATGAATTAATTCTAAGATATATTGTTAATTATAATATTTTGATTTTTTTACTTTAGTAAAAGGTGATTCAGATAAAATAATATAATCAGGCTTCCATTTTACACTTTTTAAATTTTATCCGTTTTATACTTTATCCAGAATAACTTACACAGAATACTATTAAATTTTGTTACTTTTGAGACATGGACACTATTACCGGTAATGACAACAGAAAGGCTAGTTGATTTTGGAAAATGAGTTAAATATAAATTTTCCCTACACATAATATAGTATTATAAGAAACAATATTTCTGCACCTTTGGCTTTATTTTCTGACTTGAGGTGAAAGATTGGAAGTCTTTTATTAGTTTTGCAGAGTTATTTGAGCAACCTTTAAGTTATGTTTGTGTAGTAACTTAGAAAGGAGAGAAAAAATCCACAAACAGGAATCCAGGACATGCCCTTCACAGTCTTGAATCTACAGTGGCAACACCAGATACTATGCGCACACATACACATATGTGCCCATATATATTCACAAATGTGTGCACTTTAATTTTTTTTTTTTAAAGAGAGAGTGAGAGAGGAGGGAGAGAGAGATAGAGAGAGAGAGAGAGAATTTTTAATATTTTATTTTTTAGTTCTCGGCGGACACAACATCTTTGTTGGTATGTGGTGCTGAGGTTCGAACCCGGGCCGCACGCATGCCAGGCGAGCGCGCTACCGCTTGAGCCACATCCCCAGCCCCTGCACTTTAATTTTTAATATTGGATGTCTATGGTTTTAAAGTTTAAGCAAAAAATGAAAATAATATGTTTATTTTAATACCAGAGTAAAAATATTGGATTTTAAAACTAGTTCATTTTATTGATATATATGACTATAGAGAGAATAGCACTATCTGTGATTTTCTGGTTTCTCAAGATCATAAATTCTCATGCATTTTTTTCTCCTCCGTATCCATTTATTTATTCTAAAATGTTTCCTAAAATGAGATATAAGCAGCTTACTTGATTTGACAATGTATTTCCTTCTACTTCTGTGTTTCTATATAAAAGTATTAATAACATGAAAAGAGAAGACACTGAGAGCAGAAAACCATAAAACAATACTGACTTGGAGCCATTGTCCTTCACTTCCTTGAATCTGCTCTGTGCAAACAGTGAGCAGGTTTCAAACTTGTCCATTAATAACATTTATGGACAGCAGATATGAGCTACAAAACAGTGAGGACCTTGCTATTCCTTTCTCAAGTGAAATGTTGCTGCACAAAGTGTGTAAAAACGGGCAGGTGTCCATGTTAACCACTGTCTTTGAGCTCTTCTCTAGCAAGCACATTATCTAGATTATTGTTGTTCATATTTATGAAACCTTGGAAGGTTGGCACTATTGTCACTTTTCTTTTACACATGAGGGGTAGAGCCTGGAATATCTTAGAATTTAATAAAGACCAAGATGCTGAACACAAACACAGATGGAGAGAGGGGCATGAGCCAGGCACGGGGGAGAGGGTGAGTGTGGCTGGCTGGGAGGCAGGGAGGGTTAAGGGGTGCTGCCTACAGACGTGTGAGGGAGCCAGGATTTATAACTTCTGATTATATCTTTCGACCTCTTCATGACAATTTTGGGCAAGATATTTGTAATTTTTATTACAGATGGTTCAAAGAAATCTTCACTTAAAAAATATTTGGGGGTCAGATAGTTAACACTCAGGCAAAGATGCATCATAGTGCCAAACTTAGCCTCATGATGACGTGGTGACACCTGTAATTCCAGTGGCTTGAGAGGCTGAAGCCAGAGGGTGGGAGCAAGTTGGAGGCCAGCGTGGGCAACTCAGTAGTCCTCGTCTCAAAGGAAAATAAAAAGTGCTGGGGATGTGTCTCAGTGGACAGCACTTGCCTCACATGCTGGAGCCTGGGGTTTGATCTCCAGCACCGCAAATAAACAAACAAACAAACAACAACAACAACAACAACAATATATATATATATATATATATATATATATATATATATATATATATATATGGCATCAGAGTAGTGGTCTTACTACATCTTCCATAAGGTGGTACTTCTGTGGTTAGTAGTTGGCGAAAGCATTACATGGATTTAATGGAAAAGAAACTAGAATGGCACTTGTGCTTTTCATCCATCAAGAAACTTGCGACCAAAGACATAACTGGCCTTCCTTGAAGTAGAATTACAAATCAGAGTGTAATTTTCCTGCCTGGTCTTCTGAGGAAGCTCCTTTTTCCTCTGTCCCAGAAACCCAATCACTGAACATACACTAATATTTCTACAAAATGTCTCCACCACCAATATCTTAGTACCAGCTTCCACCATTTCTTCCGTAGTTAACTGGTCACCCTGCTCCTGGTCTGTCCCCAGGTAATTCATTCTATACAGAGGAGGAAATAGTCCCCCTCCCTCTTTCAGTGGCACTGCCCATTGTTGAGAACTTTTTGGAGCTTCCCTCTATGCAGCCATTTCAATCTCCTCACAAGAGACTACAAGGCCACAGGGTCTGGCTCCTGCCTGCACCTGGGCACCACTATGTCGTGACCTTCAGGGCCAGGAATCCCTATCTGCTCTGACCTTTGGCCAAAGTTTCCTAAAATGTGCCATGATTCTCCATGCATGGAAGCCTTGCTCATTCCGTCTGGCAATGCCACCCGCCCAGGTGCTTTTCTCGGCTGACCCCAGTTCTTCTCAGCTCAAAGGTGTCCTTCTCATAAGGATATTTTCTGAATATTCTGGCTAAATCACCCACCATCTCCCAAGCCCCTGTATCACATTAACTTCTTTTTTAGGGTCTCCATAGCATTTTTAACTCCCTGAAATTACCTGAACAATATGCTTTGTCTATCTCCCAATGGGAAATATAAGTTGCATAAAAATCAGCAAAAGCAGCTGTTTATGTCTGTATTTGTTTGCTCTTTTGCCATGCTGGGAATTAAACTGAGGATCTCACGCATGTTGGGCACACTGTGCCACAGAGCAGCACCGTCAGCCTCTTTGTTTATTTTTGTTCAGTATTGAAACCCCAAGTCCGGAATCAGTGTCTCAAACACAGATGATTCGTGAACATGTCGTCAATACACAAATGAGCATATTATGACATGATCAGAAAGATTAAAGATCTTGCTTTGAAGCAATTTGGTGAAAGGTAAAACTCTCCTTGTTGACTTGACTATGTAGACTTGACCAAGATAACATGCGACTGACTAGTCTGGAATTCCAAACTCTCCCCAGGGCTTCCACTCACTGGATCCATGTCTGTAGTTTCAATCCCACCCTGCCCATCCCCACCCCTTCTTCTCTCATTTTGAATTACCCCAGGTGCAAATATCAACTTCTGCAAGAACTACAGTCAGTCAAAGTTTCTTTCTTGACTCTATGAATTTGACAAGTTATAGAAGATTATAAAGTGAAGATTTAGGACTTTTTTTTTCAAACTATAAGTCATAAAATAAATTCCATAGGTCACAACCAGTAATAAAATATAAAGGTAGTATAGAAAATAAAAAACCACATGACTCAAGTAAACCTATTGTTTCTTGAAATATTTGTTTTCATGTTGCATATGGAATATGGATGTGTATTCCCAGCCACAATGTCGTATCTGCTTCCTATTCCTGGTCATAGTGCTTAGCTCCAGGAACCCTATACTGCAGGGATTGCATGTGTATGACAATTCCAGCTTCTCCCCATCTTTATGGCCCTACGCTTTCTCTTCCTCACCTCCATCTGCCTGATGAAAACTGGTGGCAATGCCAAGAGTGATTGGGATCATCACATCAACACAGCTACATGTCCCACTCCAAACCTTCCTCTTTCTTTGCATAAAAGCTTGCCCTGTTTGCAAGCCTGGGCTCCAACAGATTCCCTAGGCTCAGGGTGTGAGGAGATGGGGACCATGATGCCCATTCTCCTTAGGGGAATCTCTGGTCATTCAAATGTGGCCCTCCATCACCACTTCAATCACATTTACAGAAGATCTGTTCCCCAACCTAAAAGCTCCTGTGCATTCCTATTTGTAAGATGTTTTCAGAGAGGGTAAGTCAAGGGATCAGGAAAAAGTGTTCACTCCCCACAATTCAGGATCTAAAAATTGGTCGCTGGAAAGAGACCTCAATTTATGGAAAAGCCATAATAGTGCACAGTATGTTCAGAAGGAAAAAGAAGCTTTTGATTAGGAAACATACAACAGGAACTCTCCCATTCCTCCAAGGTTAAAGCCAGTGGCACATGTGTTGTAGAATTCTTTACCACATTCTCCAAATACTCCGGCATAGAATAACTAAAGTATACTATTTTAAGCAAATGTGAATCTTTTTAAAACAGGAAGTGGCATTAGTCAGGGTCAATTATATTTCTCCTTCTCTCTTCTTCTTGCTTTCCTTCCTTCTCTTCTCTATTCTCCCTAGAAATACAAATAAAATAGTTCATTCCCTTTTAACATATCAAACACTGATTACTTGTTAAACATTGCATTTATGTGTTAAAAACTTTGAATTCCTAAGAAGTCAAATATTAAAGAATAATCAATGCAGAATTGCATAGCATGGGTCAAAACAGGATTCGCTAATAGCTGGACTGGCATTTTCTTCCTACTAACCATTAAGAACACAGGTTTATGAGTGCAAACTTTAAATAAAAATGCATTCTTTTGTGATTGAAATCAAAGCTATTCAAAGTAGCTCAGTGTTTCTCCAAAACATTAGTGACATAGCAATCACACACACAAAAAAGTGAGATGAGTGGATAAAAACTTTTTCATGAATTGATGGGATTCCAACCTTCATCTGTTTAATCTGCTAATAAGAATATTTACTATAATGATCTTTATCACTCAACAGAAAAAAATGGCATTTTTATAGAAACGTTATAAAACTGTGTAACCTGGTTAAACTATCACTAATAAACATCTTAATCAGAAAATCTTACAGTGGACCAAACAAGATAAAGATGTTGACTTGAAAGAGACAAAAACTAAGAGCTTTCACTGTAGCTTTGAATTAATTCTGAAAAATGTTGACCTCAGTCACTGTGTTGGGTAGTGTTCAGGAAAGTCAGCCAAGGGTCATGGGTAATGAGAAAAACGCCAATATCTGACCACACACTTGCTCCTACTTGGTGGCCAGTGTCACAGGTCCTCAGCCGAGACCTTTATGACCTGTCCTTGCTGGACAAACCCACTGTGCCCTGCACTGGCACCTACAGGGTATGAACTCACAGCCCCACAGTGTCTCCATGAAATGAAGCTACTTCAATTAAGGAGACACAATCCCTTTCTAATTTATGATATTCATCTCTTCCAGTAATTTGTTTGCTAATATGCCAGCAATCAATAGATGAAGGCGAAGAAGACATTTGTTTTTGAAAGTGCTGTTCATTAAACCACACTGGCCCTACATGGCAACTGTAGTTCCCTTCATTATTCAATAGTGCTCTCCTGTCCCATGTGTATGGCTCTCATTATTACAGATCATTTTTCCTTAGGATGTGTGATTTAATTTTAATGCCTGAATCTAAATCAAAATCCTCTGCTACTTAGAAGCTCTCTGGTGTAATAAGAAAGCAGGGTTTATTCTGCTGTGTGCTTGAGAATGTTTTGCTGTTTCCAAATTATGACAAAAATCAATATGTGCAAAAAGACAGAGCAAATGAGGTATAAAGTTTTCCTTTCTTAGGTAAATATGTAACTCAGTCCCTGTCTAAATCAATGCTTTTACCTTTAGATAGCTTTCTGATTCTTGGTTGATGTGAAAATTTAACAATGCTTTAGTTCTAGAGGGGTGGCTATGCTTCTGAGACATTTCCTTCTGGCATATTTCACAGGCTTTGCAGTTCAAAACTAGTATCTTATTTGTAATTGTTCTTTTAATTTCTGAATCACTCATGCACACAGTACTGTCTTTCATTGCTGATCTCTTCAGAACGCTAGCAAAAATTGAAGCATTTCCCAAGTTGGAGTATTTCCAAGACAAGCCATGATCTAATAGAGCAAATTATTTTCTTTGTTTCCACTGGGAAGCCAGTAAGTTAAAAGCTCTCTCTCCGGCTCACCTTCTGAAGATCCAGGCCCCGGCAGGTGTAGTGGCTCTGCCTGTCTGGCAGCTGTGGCCCAGTTCCTCCTTCCCACGGAGGGCCCACCGTGCCAGCATCAGGAAGAGCCAGTTCATTCATCTCTGCGGAAGTTTTTGAATTAGTGTTTAATGAAGAGCATGATGAAAGCATTTTTCATTTCACAAAATTTAAATTTCAAATATGTAGCTGGAGAGAACATGGAAGTATCAGCTTAAACCATTAGCCTCAAAATACTGCCACAAGGTGAAGGATGTGTTTGAAATCAAGCAAGTGATATTTACATTTAGATAATAACAGGGGTGTTATGGTCCCATGTTTGGCACCTACATGCCAAAGGTTCATGCTTCTCTTCTTAATAGGAGAACTTTCCTCTATACATGGGAAAATTAGGCTGGAGTTATTTCCTGTCTGCCCTGAGTTGTCCTATAGAAGTGTCTCTGCTCTTTGATGACCCTTCTACACTTCCCCTGAGCATCTCTTCCTGTCTCCTGGGCCACCCCAAGATCCTGCAGGTAGGGCTGAGGTGGGCTGCTTTCCTGAAAAAGTCCGGTTCCTGACCTCACTCCACTGACCTCTGCCACCTAGCCCCAGGTCTTTCTCATGAAGTCCATCCATCAGACATGGCTCCACCCACTCATTTTTGAAGACCCATTATATCCTCCTCACCTGGACCCCATTCCTGAGTCCATGAAGGTGTAGCATCTTCATGTGGAGTGTACCAGGAGGGCTCTGGCAAGACTTCCTGGAGCATGCTGTGTTCTAGAGAGGCAACCAAGATCACATCCAGCCCAGAAGCTTCTCTGGGTAGTGGAGAGCAAGTGTGGCCTCTGGGGGGCTTACAGCAGTGTGCGTATTGCAGGCTCACCCTCTGTTATTTTGCCTGGTACGTGGCTGTTAAATAGAATGCACATGTGCCCCTCACTCACCCCATCCCAAACAAAGATTTGAAATCTAAACAAATGTACCATCTAAACTGTTTGGAAACAGAGAAATGTGTCCCCAAAGCCATCACGATTTGAAAGCGTGTTGGAATTAATACCGAAACCTAATTGCTTTCATAAATTCTCTCTGGACCTTTTCAAATGGGTCCTTAAGTTAGAAGGACCCCACTGAAATGCATACATCTCTCAATTAATTTCTTAATTATTCAAAAACCCAATAGAAAAATATATATTCATATATATAATCACTACTTGTAAGAACATAAGTAAATTATTAAGGTTTTTTTTTTTTAAGTTTTGGCTCACTTCTAAGAATGGTAATGAAGTTCTAATGCATTAGGAAAGTAATTTGAACTTTTGAGAAAATTTAAATGATATTCAGCCAAACCTTTCAAAATGAATAGTTAAGAAAGGTTTTTCACAGCTAAAATATATTTGTAATTCAAAACCTGAGGAGTTTTAAAGAAACTTTTACATGGGGTCAAATGCAGGCCTTTAAACAACTAAATGTTTCAATCATAAATCTAGCATTGCATGAGAAAAAATAAGCCAGACACCAGAAAAATCTAATATATTTCAATGAGGATAATTAATCCAAGTTCTGTTTAGATTGAGCTTTAATCTATTCATACAAACAGCTCGTTGAATGAAATACAACCATCATATAATGAATAACTCATTGTGCAATTACTAATATACTTTGTGCTGAAATTTTCTGCTGTGAAAGAAAAAAACAGCATTTGAGATCATGAAGATAAAATAAATTAAAATCAATTGGAACAGAAGGCCAAGGTTCCTTTTTTTTTTTTTTTCCTGAAAGCACTTGGAGCACAGTATAATATTTAGATTGTGATGTTTTAATTATTGTTAGTATTGATTTGTAAGTAGTATATTGCATGTTAAGTGCATGCTGCAATTTGACATTCTTTCATTCAAATGGTCAATTATCAAGACTTGATAGAAAGACTGAATTAAACTGTAAGTAGAAATATCCGCTCTGTTGATTGTGTAAAATTGGGGTCCGATGGAAAGGTTTTAGTAGTTAATGGTCAGTTTTAATGCAACATGATATAAAGATGTTAACCATTGAGAAGGCGCAGGTGTGCAGACAGCGACGTGGCTAAAATCAGCAGAGCCAGTGACTCTGCGCATGGGTTTCAAGACGGATCAGAATCGCTACTCGAGCAAGCAGGGAGAGGCTCGGCTGAGACCAGGTGGAATCCCGCCAGCCAAGCCCACACTGACCCCCGGGCTGAGTTCGGGAGTTTAGACGGGGAAGGAAGCGGTACAGTCCCATCCCCCACAGCGGACACTCCGCCAAGGCAATCAGCAGTCAGCATCTTGAACAGCTGAAATTTCCACCGCCATTCTCCGACAGATCTCAACAACAAAACAGGTGTGTGGCACTCAGCCCATCCCCCATACATCGGGAACTCGCATAAAATCTCTCCTAGGCCTGCCGGGGGAGGGAGAATCAGAGTGAGCCTGCATAAAGACTAGGGGGGAACTAGAGGCACCTGACCTGCAACCCCCCCTACCCATCTGCAGCCAAAACGAAACCTGTCTAGCTAGAGCTGGGGGAGGGGCAAGCAGGAAAAATCCAAAGGACAGAGTGCCTGGGATCCCAATTGCCAACTGTGGGACCCCGGAGATCCAGGCCGACTGATTCGTGTGGCCTGCCCTGCGGCTACAGAAGGCGTGGCGCCCCAGGGAAGCCATTAATTAGCAAGCAGGGAGAGGCTTGGCTGAGACCAGGTGGAATCCCGCCAGCCAAGCCCACACTGACCCCCGGGCTGAGTTCGGGAGTTTAGACGGGGAAGGAAGCGGTACAGTCCCATCCCCCACAGCGGACACTCCGCCAAGGCAATCAGCAGTCAGCATCTTGAACAGCTGAAATTTCCACCGCCATTCTCCGACAGATCTCAACAACAAAACAGGTGTGTGGCACTCAGCCCATCCCCCATACATCGGGAACTCGCATAAAATCTCTCCTAGGCCTGCCGGGGGAGGGAGAATCAGAGTGAGCCTGCATAAAGACTAGGGGGGAACTAGAGGCACCTGACCTGCAACCCCCCCTACCCATCTGCAGCCAAAACGAAACCTGTCTAGCTAGAGCTGGGGGAGGGGCAAGCAGGAAAAATCCAAAGGACAGAGTGCCTGGGATCCCAATTGCCAACTGTGGGACCCCGGAGATCCAGGCCGACTGATTCGTGCGGCCTGCCCTGCGGCTACAGAAGGCGTGGCGCCCCAGGGAAGCCATTAATTAGCAAGCAGGGAGAGGCTTGGCTGAGACCAGGTGGAATCCCGCCAGCCAAGCCCACACTGACCCCCGGGCTGAGTTCGGGAGTTTAGACGGGGAAGGAAGCGGTACAGTCCCATCCCCTACAGCGGACACTCCGCCAAGGCAATCAGCAGTCAGCATCTTGAACAGCTGAAATATCCACCGCCATTCTCCGACAGATCTCAACAACAAAACAGGTGTGTGGCACTCAGCCCATCCCCCATACATTGGGAACTCGCATAAAATCTCTCCTAGGCTTGCCGGGGAGGGAGAATCAGAGTGAGCCTGCATAAAGACTAGGGGGGGAACTAGAGGCACCTGACCTGCAACCCCCCCTACACATCTGCAGCCAAAAGGAAACCTGTCTAGCTAGAGCTGGGGGAGGGGCAAGCACGAAAAATCCAAAGGACAGAGTGCCTGGGATCCCAATTGCCAACTGTGGGACCCCGGAGATCCAGGCCGACTGATTCGTGCGGCCTGCCCTGCAGCTACAGAAGGCTAGCAGGAGAAACCAGGAGGCTAGAGGCAAGGCCCTCGAGACTGGGCAGCTGGAAATTGCAGGCCCGCCGGCGACAGTTCACCCACTGCCCGCATAGGTGGGCGGTAGGAGAACACCCGGCCGCAGGTGACCGATCACCCGCCTGCGGCCTGTGATACTGGGCGGCTGGAGACCGCCTGCCTGTCGCGACTGGGAGCTGAAATCAAACAGAGACAGTTCAGTCATACCACCTCCTCAGGACACCCCGGCAAGGAACTGGGGCCAGTCATAGCGAAGTAGTGTCGTCACTGGAGCTCGGACGTCGGATCTGCCTTCACAGTGGAACCCACGTCAGCAGGCATAGTTTAACAACACTAAGGAGAGGCATCAGAGTAATACAGAACCGAAACAAATCTATAGAAGAGAACAGAAACACGACAATCAAATAGAGCTGGAAAGCAACGGGGACAACATGAGAAAACAAGGGAAAAAAGGAGTACAAACAATGCAAGACAACTTAATTCTACAAGAGGACATAGAAACATCAGAAGCAGGGATAGGGAAAGAACTCAAGGCATACCTAACTCAAATGGAAAGGAATATTAGAGAAGACATGAGACAGCAAGTCCAAGCAATAAAAATATATTTTGAAAATGAGTTAAACAAACAAATTCAAATGGCAAAGAACGAGCTCTACCAGGAGATAGAGATCTTAAAAAAGAATCAAAATATAATCCTAGAATTGCAGGAAACTATAAACCAAATTAAAAACTCAAACGAGAATATTACAAATAGACTTGATCAAGTAGAAGTCAGAACATCAGATAATGAAGACAAGGTTTATCAACTTGAAAAGAGTATAGTCAACACAGAAAAGATGCTTAAATCCCATGAGCAATCTATTCAAGAGATATGGGATGCCATTAAAAAACCAAACTTGAGAGTCATCGGGATAGAAGAAGGCACAGAGATTCAAACCAAAGGAATGGACAGCATATTAAATGAAATAATTGTAGAAAACTTCCCAGAGATGAAAGATGGAATGGATTGCCAAATCCTGGAAGCCTACAGGACCCCAAACATTCAAAACTATAATAGACCAACTCCAAGACACATAATTATGAAGATAGCCAACATACAGGACAAGGAGAGAATATTAAAAGCTACCAGAGAAAAGAGACAGATTACATTCAGGGGTAAACCAATTAGGTTAACGACTGATTTCTCAGCACAGACTTTGAAAGCGAGAAGATCCTGGAACAATGTATTTCAAACGCTGAAAAATAATGGATTTCAACCAAGAATACTGTATCCAGCAAAATTGAGCTTTAGATTTGACAACGAAATTAAAATCTTTCACGATAAACAAAAGCTAAAAGAATTTGCAGCAAGAAAACCAGCACTGCAAAGCATTCTGAGCAATATACTACAAGAAGAGGAATTGAAAAATAGTGCCCAAAACTAACAACAAGAGGTATCTCAGTAAAGGAGGAAGAAAATAACCAAAAAAAGTAAAACTAGCCAAACTAAAATAAATAAATAAAGAAGCATGACTGGAAGTACAAATCATATCTCAATTGTAACTTTAAATGTTAATGGCCTAAACTCACCAATCAAGAGACATAGGCTAGCAACCTGGATCAAAAAAACAAATCCAACAATATGCTGCCTTCAGGAGACTCATATGATAGGAAAAGACATACACAGGCTGAAGGTAAAAGGTTGGGAAAAATCATACCACTCACATGGCCCTCGGAAGCAAGCAGGAGTGGCCATACTCATATCAAATAAAATCAACTTCAAACCTAAGTTAATTAAGAAGGATAAGGAAGGACACTATATACTGTTAAAAGGGACCATCCACCAACAAGACATAACAATTATCAATTTGTATGCACCAAACAATGGAGCTGCAATCTACATAAAACAAACGCTCCTCAAGTTCAAGAGTCAAATAGACCATAACACAATAATTACGGGTGACTTCAACACACCGCTCTCGCCATTAGACAGATCCTCTAGACAAAAACTGAATAAAGAAACTATAGAACTCAACAGCACAATCAATAACCTAGACCTAACTGACATATATAGAATATACCAACCATCATCAAGTGGATACACGTTCTTCTCAGCAGCACATGGATCCTACTCAAAAATAGACCATATATTATGCCATAAGGCAAATCTTAGTAAATATAAAAGTGTGGAGATAATACCATGCACCATATCTGACCATAATGGAATGAAATTGGAAATCAATGATAAAAAAAGGAAGGAAAAATCCTACACCACATGGAAAATGAACAATATGTTATTGAATGATCAATGGGTTACAGAAGACATAAAGGAAGAGATAAAAAAATTCTTAGAGTCAAATGATAATACAGACACAACATACCGGAATCTATGGGACACAATGAAAGCAGTTTTAAGAGGGAAATTCATATCCTGGAGTTCTTTCATCAAAAAAAGAAAAAACCAACAAATAAATGAACTCACACTACACCTCAAAAACCTAGAAAAGGAAGAACAAAACAACAGCAATTGTAGTAGAAGACAAGAAATAATTAAAATTAGAGCAGAAATAAACGAAATTGAAACAAAAAAAACCATTGAAAAAATTGATAAAACTAAAAGTTGGTTCTTTGAAAAAATAAATAAGATAGACAAGCCCTTAGCTATGCTAACAAAAAGAAGAAGAGAGAGAACTCAAATTACTAATATACGGGATGAAAAAGGCAATATCACAACAGACACTACAGAAATACAGGAGATAATTAGAAACTATTTTGAAACCCTATATTCTAATAAAATAGAAGATAGCGAAGATATCGATAAATTTCTTAAGGCATATGATTTGCCCAGATTGAGACAAGAAGACACACACAATTTGAACAGACCAATAACAAAGGAAGAAATAGAAGAAGCCATCAAAAGACTACCAACCAAGAAAAGCCCTGGACCTGATGGGTATACAGCGGAGTTCTACAAAACCTTCAAAGAAGAACTAATACCAATACTTTTCAAACTATTTCAAGAAATAGAAAAAGAAGGAGCTCTTCCAAATTCATTCTATGAGGCCAACATCACCCTGATCCCAAAACCAGACAAAGACACTTCAAAGAAAGAAAACTACAGACCAATATCTCTAATGAACTTGGATGCAAAAATTCTCAATAAAATTCTGGCGAATCGAATACAAAAACATATCAGGAAACTTGTGCACCATGATCAAGTAGGATTCATCCCTGGGATGCAAGGCTGGTTCAATATACGGAAATCAATACATGCTATTCACCACATCAATAGGCTTAAAGACCAGAACCATATGATCATCTCGATAGATGCAGAAAAAGCATTTGACAAAATACAACATCCCTTTATGTTCAAAACATTAGAAAAACTAGGGATATCAGGAACTTACCTCAACATTGTAAAAGCTATATATGCTAAACCTCAGGCTAGCATCATCCTAAATGGAGAAAAACTGAAGGCATTCCCTCTAAAATCTGGAACAAGACAGGGATGTCCTCTATCACCACTTCTATTCAATTTAGTTCTCGAAGTACTAGCCAGAGCAATTAGACAGACAAAAGAAATTAAAGGCATAAAAATAGGAAAAGAAGAAATTAAATTATCGCTATTTGCAGATGACATGATAATTTACTTAACAGACCCAAAAGGATCTACAAAGAAGCTGCTAGAGTTAATAAATGAATTCAGCAAAGTGGCAGGATATAAAATCAACACGCACAAATCAAAGGCATTCCTGTATATCAGCAACAAAACCTCTGAAATGGAAATAAGGAAAACCACTCCATTCACAATATCCTCAAAGAAAATAAGATACTTGGGAATCAACCTAACAAAAGAGGTGAAAGATTTATACAATGAAAACTACAGAACCTTAAAGAGAGAGATAGAAGAAGATCTCAGAAGATGGAAAAATGTACCCTGTTCATGGATAGGCAGAACTAACATCATCAAAATGGCGATACTACCCAAAGTTCTCTACAGGTTTAATGCGATGCCAATCAGAATCCCAAAGACATTTCTTGTAGAAATAGATAAAGCAATCATGAAATTCATATGGAAAAACAAAAGACCCAGAATAGCAAAAGCAATTCTAAGCAGGAAGTGTGAATCTGGAGGTATAGCGATACCAGAGCTCAAACTGTACTATAAAGCAATAGTAACAAAAACAGCATGGTACTGGTACCAAAACAGGCAGGTGGACCAATGGTACAGAATAGAGGACACAGAGACTAATCCACAAAGTTACAACTATCTTATATTTGATAAAGGGGCTAAAAACATGCAATGGAGGAAGGATAGCATCTTCAATAAATGGTGTTGGGAAAATTGGAAATCCATATGCAACAAAATGAAATTGAATCCCTTTCTCTCGCCAGCCACAAAAGTTAACTCAAAATGGATCAAGGAGCTAGATATAAAAACAGAGACACTGCGTCTGATAGAAGGAAAAGTTGGCTATGATCTACATATTGTGGGGTCGGGCTCCAAATTCCTTAATAGAACGCCCGTAGCCCAAGAGTTAATAACAAGAATAAACAAATGGGACCTACTTAAACTAAAAAGTTTTTTCTCAGCAAGAGAAACAGTAAAAGAGGTAAATAGAGAGCCTACATCCTGGGAACAAATTTTTACCCCTCACACCTCAGATAGAGCCCTAATATCCAGAATGTACAAAGAACTCAAAAAATTAAACAATAAGATAACAAATAATCCAATCAACAAATGGGCCAAGGACCTGAACAGACACTTCTCAGAGGAGGACATACAATCAATCCACAAGCACATGAGAAAATGCTCACCATCTCTAGCAATCAGAGAAATGCAAATCAAAACCACCCTAAGATACCATTTCACTCCTGTAAGATTGGCAGCCATTATGAAGTCAAACAACAATAAGTGTTGGCGAGGATGTGGGGAAAAGGGCACACTTGTTCACTGCTGGTGGGACTGCAAAATGGTGAGGCCAATTTGGAAAGCAGTATGGAGATTCCTGGGAAAGCTGGGAATGGATCCACCATTTGACCCAGCTATTGCCCTTCTTGGACTATTCCCTGAGGACCTTAAAAGAGCACACTATACGGATACGGCCACATCAATGATTATAGCAGCACAATTCACAATAGCTAGACTGTGGAACCAACCTAGATGCCCTTCAATAGACGAGTGGATAAAAAAATTGTGGCAGCTATACACAATGGAGTATTATGCAGCACTAAGAAACGACAAAATCATAGAATTTGCAGGGAAATGGATGGCATTAGAGCAGATTATGCTAAGTGAAGCTAGCCAAGCCCTAAAAAACAAATGTCAAATGTCTTCTTTGATATAAAGAGAGCCACTAAGAATAGAACAGGAAGGAAGAGCATGAGGAAAAGACTACCAGTAAACTAAGACGAATGGGGGGAGAGAAAGGAAGAGAGAAGGGAAAACATATGGAAATGGTAGGAGACCTTCAGTGATACACAAAATTATAAGAGGTTATGAGGGGAAAGGGGGTGGGGGGAAAAAAGGGGAGAGAACTGAACAACAGCAGAGGAGGTAGAGAGGGAAGATGGGAGGGGAGGGGAGGGGAGGGGGGATAGTAGGGGATAGGAAAGGTAGCAGAATACAACAGTCACTAATATGCCATTATGTAAAAACGTGAGTATGTAACAGAAGTGAGTCTGTATTATGTATTTGGGGAGTTCAAATCTCAATTGAGTCGAATGTATGAAAGATGATATGTCTTGAGCTCTGTAATGTTTTGAACAATCAATAAAAAAAAAAAAAAACTAAAAAAAAAAAAAAAAAAAAAAAAAAAAAAAAAAAAGAATCGCTACTCACTCCCTTTTCAGTGCTCCTACTCTCTCTCCCAGTCCTTATCAGAGGAGGTATCATATGCAGTACCTCTTTACAAACCGTACGAACTTTATAGCCCACGTTGAGTTCAGCATGAGGGCACGTTACTATTCGCTTGGCTCATCCAAGCCTTCGGGGGAGGGGCGCGCGCCTTGAACTCTGGGCGCTTCATTTCTGCAAGTCTTTGTCGGGGCTTTCAGAATACATCATATCTATAAAGCAACACCCTGTCCACGTTTCTGCACATTATTTGTGCACAGGACTCAGAACTGACATTTCACATCACCGCGCATTGCTTTTTAATGCTTTTCTAATTTAGGCTAAAGATGTAGAAAGCTTAGCTCAGTTTGCCTGCGTGCTGACCTGTGTTTGAACTTCCTCCCAGCTGCTCCTGGGTTCCTATCCATATTGTTTGAAGCTATGTTGGGATGAAGCAATCTTAAAATTAAGAAAACTACTGAAAGAAAGAAAGGTTTGTGATTCAAAAACGCACACCGGGAGGCAGTCCATAATAATGTGAAGTTGGGAACTAACAAATCTGCTGCCGGATTCCAGCACACATCCTTTGGCTGTGGGTCTCCTTGGCTCTTTGGAAACAGTGCTACTGTTGCTCCTGCTCCAACACTGCGCTGGGTTGGATTGTCCTTCCAGAGCCAGCACTGGGCTAAACGCACCTGCTCTGAACAGCACAAAGGGTGCACAACCATGCTGCGCAGGGGTTTGTGGGCATTGATTCATGAGATTATTGGAGGAAAGTATAGAGAAAGAGAGAATCCTGGAATTTTAAGAGGGTAGAGTTGAGGAAGGTCACCATAACCACTTTTAATTGAATAGCCGGCCTCTAGAAGGTACTGAGCACACAGGCACAGTGGAGGACAAGCACTCTGAACGTTTTAAGAGGTGACTTGAGTATACCAGCTGCACATTAGCTAATGTGATAATATTATTATTATTATTATCATTATCATCATCATCATCACAATGGCACCAAGCCTCTTAGTTTTAGTGAGGCAAGGTAGAATGAAAATACTCAAAACACTAAACGATTCTATCCAACATAGAAAATCCACATCACATGAATTAAAACTTTCATAATTTGCAAAATGATTTTATTTTGAAATTCTGCTTTGAAACTTAAAAGCAGAAAAAACACACCAGATTTTTCTTTCAATGGTTGCCATCTTAATGATATGTTCTATATTGCTTTGGTTCATTTTCTTTAATACATCCAGGTTAATGTTAGTTTGAAAATAAAATATTATATGATGGAGACCAAGACAAAACAAAAAGTCATTTAAAAAAATATATTCACTCCTCAGAATATGAAGGAATTATATACCACATGGTGTTCATATTTCTCATTATTCTATCTGTACTAAATGTGTATTAAACTTAAAAAATCAGATGTTATCATCAGCAAGATGTAAACTTGTGGTGCTTTCAATCACACCTAAAAAATAACTTTTTTAAATTTTATGTATTTTTTGTTTTAAAGTAATGAAAAATATCACAGCATGTAATAATTGAATACCCTTTACAACCACCATCTAAGGAGGACTTAATACATTCCTTTCACCCAGAAAAATTGCTTTGGGCTACTTCTTCAACTTCACAAACTCCACCATCTGACCCAAGACCATGAACCTAACAACCCAGATTGGCATTGCTTGTTTGGGGACATTAAGAAAAAATTCAATTCCTATGTGTATAGATACATGAATATTTACATATACACACTCAAAAATTATATATATATATATATATATATATATATATATACACATATATCTATACACATATATATAAAATAGTGTTTGTGCGTGCATATACATATTCATGTGTTTTGAACCTAGCTTTTTCTTCTCAACATATGCTCATGAGATACATTCATGGTTTTAGACATATTAGTAATTATTTAATTTCTTAGTAGTCTCACATTGTGTAACTGCAAAGCACTGGATTAACCATTCTTATATTGATGGACATCTGTAGTGTTTCCAATCTATAGCCAATATGTATGAGACTACTAAGAATGTTCTCATATAAGTCTTTTCTTTAATACATATGTTTTCATTTTTCTTGTGTAAATATCTAGCAGTGGAATCATTGTTTCAAAATGTAGATGTATGTTTGATTTCATATGAAACTGTGAACAGTCTCCAAAGTGTCTTTTTGAACACTAGCCAGTAATGATAAGCAAGTACCAAATGGCCCAAGTCCTCACCACCATTTATTATGGTCAATCTTTTAAAATTTAGTTATTCTATTTGTTGGAAAATTCTATTTCATTTTGATTTATGTTTAGATTTCCAGATGGTAAAGATATTGAGCATTATTTGTTTATGTTTTGTGACACTTTGTATATCTTCTTTTTTGTAGGAGAGGGTACCAGGGATTGAACTGGGGCACTTGACCACTGAACCACATAACTCAGCACTATTTTGCATTTTAGTTAGAGACTGGGTCTCACTTAGTTGCTTAGCACCTCTCCATTGCTGAGGTTGGCGTCAAACTCAAGATCCTTCTGTCTCAGCCTCCTGAGCCCCAGCAATGACAGGTGGACACCACCACTCCTGGCTGTAGATCTTCTGTTTTGAATTGCCTACTCAAGTCTTTCTTTCATTTTAAATGTGGCCGTCCTTTATATATGGTTTTGTTTGTGTATTCTGAAAGCAAAGTTTGCAGATGTTTTCTCACAGTTGATGGTTTGCCTATTTTATCATAAATAGAAATTTTGAACTCTGATGGAACTTAGTTGATCAATATACACTTCATGTTTTTGTGAATTCACTGAAAAACCTTTGGCTACATCAAGGTCGCAAATACATGTTCTTGTGTCTTCTCCTAGATTGTTTACTGTTTTATACTTTACATTTATGCCTATGATTCTCCTCAGATCAGTTTATGGGTAGGGAGGATAACAATCTCTTTTTTTTTCTATGTCTGATTGGTCCAGCATTCTTTGTTAGGAAGACCTGCTTTACCTATTGAATTAATTTTGAATACTTTCAAAAACTGTTGGTTATATATGTGTGTGTGTATATATATATCCATCTTCACAGATTTGGATAGTTTTGTAGTGTGAAAGGCTTTCACACTACAAGTTTTCTAAGTAAATTATGTCATGTTATTTTTTTTTCAACATTAATGTCCCTTTGTTTGCTTTTAATACTTAAAATTGTTTTGTTTTGTTTTGTTTTGTTTGCTGTAGACAGTGGATCAAGCAACGTTAATTTCATTAGTTTTTTCTTTTTTGTACTTATATTTCTTTTGATTCTCACCAAAGTAATCATGTCATATGTAAATAGAGTTTTATTTCTTTCTTTCCAAAATTTGCATATTTTACTGATTGAAGCTAAAATGCAATTGGTAATATCTGTGGTGCAGTGTTGAATAGAAGTTGTTAACACGAAAAGGAGGAAAGAATTGGAATGCTGAAAAATCGTCTGCCCAACTGCTGGAACACAGGAGAAAGGGTATTTGCCAAGTAAACACCCCAGAGAAGTCACAAAAATCTAAATCGAGTCCTAACCAACTACAGTGCAAAATTCACGTGGAAGAAATACCAAATGTAACATACCCACATCACAAAATAAATGAAATAAATTATAGTTACTTGAGTGATTTTTCTTATTTCTTTTATTCACTCACATATTCATTACTTTATTATTTTATATCATGAAGTGTTAAATATAGTTGATGATATGAACTTGTTCTAAATATTTAATATCCACATAATTAATAAGTCTACATTGTAGGTGATGCTCATGTTAACTCATGGGGAATCGTCACTTTGAAACTTACAAAATTTTATATGGAGCAATGTAATTGATGAACAATGAGAGGTAGTAGCAACAAAATTGCTCAGGAAGGAGATGAAAAAACTGGCAGAATTCTATTGTGGGGGGAAAAAGACTCTAGGAAGTGAAGTGAGAGAGATCCATGGGTAGAAAAAGCAGAGATTTTATCTGCACTAGAGTAGACATTGCAATAATGGAGGAGTAAGACCAGAGAGTTCAAAGTTCTTTTCACTTACAGACAAACACACACACATGTGAGATGCTCTGCTCCAGGTCTTGTCATCATACACAGTGACAAACCCTGCATAACCGTGATCCTCTCTTTATTTTTTTTCTGGGTACTGAGGCTAGAACCTAGGACCCAGTATATGGTGGTGCAAGCACCCTACCACTGAGCCATGGTCTCAGCAACAACTTAACCATAGCACTCTGCTCTGGGAGCCAAGCCACCACTCACTCCGGCTCTGCACTTGAGCTTGGGAGTCTCTACCACTCTCCCAGTGCTCCACCCTCCCCTCCCGTCTTCACTTGCTCTTCCACCATCTTTGATTGGTTGCTGATGAGAGTAACCTAGTTGCATTAACCTCTGCCATGTTTGCTCTGTTAAGCTCCTTTGGAATCAATAATTTAAATTAAATAAAATCTCCACTCCTCCTACCTCATAGTCTGTGCTCACTCAGGCTGAAACACGTCCTGATTTTAGGCACCCAACCACCCAAATTAAGAGGAAATTTGCACTTTGTAACATTCAATCTCAGAAAGTTTCTACAGTTAACTTTTGCAGCACCCATTAGGAACCTAATATTTTTCGGGCTTATAAAAGTGGTATTACATACATAAACATATCATAACTATTATGGCAGTGAGATTCCCTCAGTTAGTATTTACATGTAAAAAGTTATTTTTCACTCAGTAAATTTCGACTAATCTTCATCATAATAATACTAACATTTTCAATGTCAACAGTGATAAGAAACATGTCAAATGAGAGACAGTAGATAATATACATATTTCACAAATTATTTGTACTATGTATTAGAACATACTTGTTAATATAGTTTAGGTCTTTTATTAACAATCCATCCATCAACCTGAGTACTTTGGGTATTTTTCCAAATTACAATTAGCCTGACAATTTTTCAAAAATGAAGACATTTTAGAATCTGTGGTTACACTCATTTTAAATAGGTCATTCTGCAATGACATCTGTTATTTCAATGCAAGTTTTAAGATGTTTTTTAATAAAGAGGATTCTTTTGTATAAATAGTTTTTTAATATTGCTAACCAATAGGCTGTTCTTTTGAGAATCTCCCTGCTATAAATCATGGGCACAGCAGATATCTCAGAAGATACACACACACACACACACACACACACAGTCAAGATGCACATATCAGGGCTGGGGATGTTGCTCAAGCAGTAGCCTGGCATGCGTGCGGCCTGGGTTCACTCCTCAGCACCACATACAAACAAAGATGTTGGGTCCACTGGAAAATAAAAAATAAATATTAAAATTCTCTCTCTCTGAAAAAAAAAAAGATGCACATATCAGTTGAAAAGTTCAGTGTAAGACCTAGAGCATCTCGTGACATGAATGGCATAAATAATATTTCATTAACTTAAAAAGTAATAAAATTAAAATTTTTAATTAGTGTATTATAATTATACATATTAGTAGGGTCATTATGACATATTCATATATGCATATAAAATAGTTTGCTCCATTTCTTTCCCCAATAATCTTCCTTTCTTTCCCCACTAACCCTCCTCCTGTACTTTACTAGTCTTCCTTCTATTACTTTTTGGCACACAAACTGAGCAAGTATTTTCTAATATTGATTAATTTTATAATCATAAAAGTGATATTTGTTAACCAAATAATCATTGAACTCTAATCACCCTGATGCTCATTATAGAATGTTTTTCTACCTCTTTATCTAATAACTTGGGAAATATTTTTATTTACTAATAACATATAACCTACAAAGAATATCTATTTTCATGCCCCTTTAAGTTAACATCAAGTACTTTTCCCTTGACCAACTACAACTCTAAGAAAACAGTGGTAAGAAAGAAAGAGAGAGAGAGAGAGAGAGAGAGAGAGAGAGAGAGAGAGAGAGAAAGAAAGAAAGAAAGAAAGAAAGAAAGAAAGAAAGAAAGAAAGAAAGAAAGAAAGAAAGAAAGAAAGAAAGAAAGACACTGTTTACAAAATATACAAACATTTTTTGGGCAGTGAAACTATTCTACATGATACTAAAATTGTAGATGTATATCATTATTGTTTTGGCAAAACCCATAGACTGTATAGCACCCCAAAATTAACACTAATGTAAATTATTGACTGGGTGGGGATGTGGCAGTGTATGGCTGTCACATGTGTTAAATGGACCACTGTGGTGACAGGTGTCAATGGTGGAGGGTATGGGGGCAGGGCAGGAGCACAAGCACAGAAGAACTCTCTTCACATTCTACTCCACTGTGCTATATCTAACACTGCCTAAGAATTAAAGTTTATTACTTCTAAAATGATGAATTAACAGTGGAGTCATACTCATGCTTGAAAACAAACATGGTCTTAAAAATTAGATCAGCACACTAGAGTCCATGCAGTGGGTGTCACAGTTTGGGCCTCATGGCCTCAGACTCTTCAAGCAAGGATCTGAAACAAGGGTCCTGTTTAAAGCCTGAAGTGTCTAGAAGTCTCCAGGAGTTTCCAGACAGGCTGTCCAATCAGCACAGAGAAGCTGTGAAGATGCTCACTCTGTGCCTGTGCTCATGGCGAAAGAAGACAACACTAAAAAGTACAAGCACCAAAGCCCAAGATTGTGCTAGCCCTGCCCCTGATTCCACTGTGCACTATCTGTAATCCCAAACCAAGAAATCGACGTGGGATCTGGTCCAGTAGCTGAGCTATCCCTTGTGAGCAGAGTGGCACAGTATGTCACTCTGCTAGGGGCTCTGTAGTCGAAGGCAGATGGTGCCCAGATTCCACAGGAGCAAAGCAACCTTCAACAAGAACACAGTCACAAGAGGGGAAAAGACCCCAGGGTCTAATTAGAAGATGTAACAAAATATTCTGTAGTCCCACAAGTGATGGTAATAAAATCATTACAAGGAGAATATGAAAGAAATTCAAAGTTATTGAAGAGATCAAAGAAGACAAAAACAGTAAGTTTTGCCCGGTGTTAGAGTACATGCCTGTAATCCAAACAGCTCTGGAGGCTGAGGAAAAAGAATTCCAAATTCAAACCCAACCTCAGCAACTTAGGCCCTACACAACTTAACAAGACTCTCCCCCCCCAAAAAAAAGGGGGCTGGGGATGTGGCTCAGTGGTTAAGCATTCCTGGGTTCAATCCCTGGTATCAAAATAAATAGATAAATATAATAACTTTTTTTTTAAAGGGAATGCACTTAGGAAAAAGTGGAAAACAAATACCATCACTGAATCAAAAAAACTGAATTTGAGGAATTAACTCTGCATGATATGATAGTTGATGCTATGGAATAGAACAATTCAATACATCATTTAATACATTATCAAAACAGTTCTTTGTCTTATGAGCACAAATGAGAAGACCGAATGACAAATATGAACTATAAAGAAAAACTATGGGAAGAACTTAAAGAAGCACAGCAGTTAGAAATGTGTAGAGGGTTTCCATATTTCAGAAGTCCAATGATTACATAGTATTGTCAAAAAATTATCATTTTTTTCTGGAAAAGCAAGTTTAATTATATTTGTACCATTGATCTGCTTTTATTTTAGAATAACATTACTACTCCCATAAGTATTTGAATATGTACAGACTGCAAAACCACATTCTCATCCATGAAATAAACACCTGCTCTTTCACAGTTTTTTCAAGAAAAGAAAGGTAAGTATTTTTCTTATCTTTTTATTGTTGATGATGAATAACATCAAAGATTTCAATAAGTATAAACACATTCAAAATGTGGTATGAACAGCTTTGCCTGATAAATCATTGAAATGACATTTATTTCTTATGAGGATAAAATACAAATATGTTCTTATAATCTTGAGGTTCATAAAATGTCATCTCACAATATCCCACATTATTTTCATGGTCGAATTGTATCTGATTCCATGGCTTGATTTCATTTTAGAATAGGGATTATGATTGCAAATAATTGTTTAGAGAACAATTGTTTTCAACATAGTAAAATTTTGGGGTGGTCCACCTTTACCTGATTGATTCTTGTTACTTTGATAGCTTTGGTTCGTTGCTAATTTAAATATATTCAGAATAGTCGATACATATGTTTGCCCCTCTGTTTTGTGTTAGTTGCTGTCTGAATTGTTAGGGGACAAAAGGGAAAGCAGAAAACACAAGAGAAAGTTCAATGGGATGAATGAAGTCTAACAGAACCTAAGAGGAAGCAGAAGAGGCCAACAGTTGATATGTCCATGTAAGTACTGAGGTTGGATTCTTTAACTATTAGAATACACATTAAATACACAGAGAGGTAAATGGAATCCTCAAGGTTTTACATTCTTACCATGAATGACTCATTGCCTTTTCTCTACCAACACCATAAAAACAACTTGCTGTGATCCACCTAAAGAAACCTCAGTACAATGAGGTTTCTGCGAGAAGCCAACCCATCACAAAGAGAGATGCTCAAGCAACTGCATGGGGTGTGCATGTCTTGTCCTGGTCCCTCTAACCCCACACAGAGGATTCACATCCACTCGCAAAAGAAGATGGGCAAATGCCTCCAACTTCATCAGATTATAGAAAATGTGTGTCAAGGAAGAGACCCATTCCTTCTTCACCATTACAGAGAAAGGAAGAGGAGAAAAGAGAACTCTACAGGGAGACAAAGGACACCTGAAGTTGTACACATGACAAGAAACATATACAAAGCTGGAAAGAATGTTGATGGACCTAGGATAAGTTTATGCACTTTAAAGTGGACAGTTAAAGTCCATTAGTGGCGCTATCTTAATTGTATTTGAAACATAATTCCATTTCAGATAATTTATTGAGACAAACATTCAGGAGCTATGGTAGTGTGTACCGAAAGTGATGTTAGTGAAAGCTCAAAAAAGCACAGAATTACATTCGCTGTTTAATCTCTCCACTGATGGAAACATTAGGCCTTGGATTAAATTTTGTAATTATTGCAAAACCCCGGCTTTCAAGTAAATGCGTGGAAAGTGAAAATTGGTAGTTTCACACAGCTCTAAGCATCATGCCTTCTTTGTATGCGTGAAAGGACAAGGGATGGACTCAAGCTATTTGATTATCCATGCATTTATCTGTCTTGTCTGCATTTTCCTTCTCAACGCCCCACCACGGACTGTGGAACTAAAAGGTTTTCCATTATATGTAATTTTAAGGAGAACAAATGATATGCAATCATATACAATGTGAGAAAAATTATGACCATCTCTTCTCCAGAGAAATTCGCATTTAGCCTCAATTTACTCCCTGAAAGCCTGGGACACACATATTGGTGGTAATATCCCAAGGGTCAGAGAATGAGGACTGGGAGCTGTGGGATGCCCCAATTGGAAGATGTCATGCCTCTGCTGACCCTTAGAGATTTGTGCCCACACCCGATGGGACTAACTGGGCAGGGAGCAAAGCGCCAAGAGCTCAGGGAAGGCCCATTATGTTGTCTCCCCTGCCTCCTGGTGACACCTGAATCTCCAGACAATTCCTGCCTTCCGAGGACACAGGAACAGGAGTGGATGTAAAGGGTCAGCCGTCCACAGGAAGCCCAGCGTTTAGAACAGGTCTCCAGGACACAGGAGAGGCCTGGTCAAGCTGCCCTGAGCAGGTGAAGGTGTCTTAGCTGCAGAGACAGCGCTGCCCGTCGCTCAGGGAGCTGAGAGGCTTCCTTTTCCCTTTGCCTCTCCCTGTATCCACAGTAGCCATGCTGGGGAGATACTGTCTCCTCCTGCAAGTCCGTTTTGCTGGGAAAATAACTCTCTTCCTGCAAGTCCATTTTCTTTGCTGGTGTTGCTGGAAGGGCCTCTGAGAGTACTGGGTGGGGACTGAAGCCCGAGGGCAAGAGCATCCCTGGGAGGGGTGGGTGGCCCCAGAGATCCCGTGAACTCCAGGCATGTGGCTGTGGACAGGGATGAAGCTCTGCCTTGCAGAGTTAAAGTGAGTCTGAAACACCTTCTGGTTCTCTATATCTCACACTGTGTGTCCCTGTGACCAAAATACCTGGCAAGAGCAATTAAGAGGAGGGGAAGATTATTTGGCTCATAGTTTCAAAGGTTCAGTCCAATGCCTGCCCACCCCATGGCTCTGGGCCTGAGTGAGGGAGAACTGTTAAGGTCTGTAGACAAGTCAAAATAACAAGTGGTATTTTGCCAGAGAAATGTTAGAGTTCGTAAACAAGTCTGGATGGTGCCTGGCAAAATGCCAGAGGGAGTGGTTTGAGAAATAACAAAAGCAAGCCATTAAGTGTGGAGATTTCCTTATTGGTTGACTGATGTATCTAGTTTATGCTAATTAGATAAGCTGTGCAAAATGTATAAATACCTCTGTTGTCCTACAATAAATGGCTCCTATTCCTGCTGCATCAACGTACACAAGTTATTCGTCACACCCCCCCCCCTGCAGAGAACCTCATGGCAGAAGGGCGTGGCCGAGGAAAGCAGCTCAGGACTTGGCAACCAGGACGCAGTGAGAACTCCCATCACCGGGGACAAAATATAAACCTCAAAGGCGCGCTGTCAGTGTCCCACTTCCTCTAGCCACACTCTACCTGCTATAGTTATTTCCCAGTTAATCCATTTAAGTGGATTAATCCACTGATCATATTACAGTTCTTATAATCTCTACATTTCACCTCTGGCCATTCTTGCATTATCTCACAGGTGGGTGGACTTTGGGGGGATAGCTCATAACCAAACCCTAACAGCTTCACTCATCTTTCTCTTCTCCTTCTCAATCTGCCCAGGGAGCAATGAGAATGACTTTACAAGAGCAAAAGTAGTTGGGTGGACCCTTCACTTTACAATCTGGTGTATCCTTGTGACTTCAGCAGCTTTGGTTAATTGTTAATCAAAAATCACTCAGCACAGTCAATAATTACGTTTTTGAGTCTCTGTTGTGTGCCAGTCACTGTCTGAAGCACTGGAAAGCAGGGTGAACATGTCAGATGAAATCCTGCCCTGCTGGACCCCAAATTCTAATGAGTGACGATTGATAATTAAAATTTATCGTTATGGGCAGGGGTTGATGTTAAAGAAAAGCATTCCTATCAGCTTGGGGATGCAATTCTGTATAATTAAACCTCAATCTTCTTATTGGTTTAAAATACTAAGTGGTGATTCATAATACAGTCAGTCTTTTCAACATAGTTATAAGCTTGATTTCTCAGTTGGAAAGATGTCTGTTACAGCTGCAAGACCTCCAGTAGACAGGAGGACACCAAGTGTGCATGACCTCCTGACTGGGAAAGAGGCAGGACGAGGCCGCCCTGAGAGTGGACAGCTCCGGACCCTGGCAACTTAAGTAATTCGCAGTGTTTTGTGGTTAATTTGTTAGAGTGGTAATGATGAGGTGTATTAGTTCCTATTGCAGTGAAACTATTTACTAAGAACTCAGTGGCCTAGAACAATACATATGTACCATTTCAGGGTTTCTGTGAGTCAGGAGTCTGGACCTCTGTGAGCTACATGTCCTGCTCATAAGGCCTTGGTCAAAGTGCTAATCAGATCACTTTCTTACCTAGCACTCAGGGTTTTCTTCCAAGAAGCAGGAGTTTGGGGCAAGCTCCAGTTCCCTGCAGCCTCTAGAGAGCTGAGGCCCTGAGCAGTGTCCTGAATCTCCACATGCACTTGCTTCTTAGAGGCTGGAAACATAGGCTTTCCTGTGGCCTCAAGTCCAGAGTCTAGCATAATATAGGGAATCACATAAGTGGCCTTACCACTTGGTGACCTACCATGGAAGTGACATCCAACTCCTTTGTTATGTTTTCATAATTAGAAATAAATGACATCTCCCGCCCACAGTCAAGAGCAGGGCTGACACCCAGTCATGGTCCCCGAGAGCTGGGAAAATCATTCTAGGTTAGTCCTACTCCGTGGAGAACCTGCAAAAATATGTAGCAAAAGGACTTTCTTTTACAGCAATAACTCAGTGTATCTCCCATAATCAGAAGGCAAATATTGCTACTCCTTAGTTGGTATCAAATTGTTCAAGAACAAACATCAAAAAAGAGAAACAAGAAAGATGGGATTCAAAATAATCAACTCAGCACTTCAGCAGTGTATTCTTTCCTTCCCAAGATCCCAGTAAAAATATTCCATGAATGGTCAGAGCAGTTGAGAGGAAGGGGAAGGAAGGGGAAGGACCCTTCAGTGGGAACAAGAGCTCAACCATAACTGCCAAAACCTGTTGAGATCTTGGCGTTGTGGCCCAGAGTGTACAGGAGGGTACCGGAGGACAGGTGTGCACACCCCGGGCCCCGCAGGGCTTCCAGGCCGTCAGGGCACAGGTCGGAGGTGAAGGGCAGGCTTTCCAATGCAGGCAGGAGAGCAGGCAGTGGGAAGTTGGCCTCTGCAGAGGCCAGGCGCCATCTCACCTGCCACCCTCAGTCCTGCTGTATTCCTTTTTAGACTGTGTTATTATGTCTTCCCCTTTCAGCTAAACAAAAACGCAGAATGAAAGAAAACATGCAAGGAATCTGTCAGTTTCCAATAATACATCTATGAGACTTGTTAAAAAAAACAACGGAGCTATAATCTGCTTCTCTAAGGATAGTGTATTTTAATTGTTAATTATGTTACCAGTTAACTGTGAAGTGAGGAATAACACTTGCTTTTCAATCTTACTCTGAGTGGCATTTTTCAAACAACACATTTCTTTATGTATTGGCTGTTAAAGCAATACCTATTAACTAGTGAAAAATTGCAAAGATGAGAATAAATACTAAAACAAATTAGTCAGCCATAGTCCTTTCATTCAAAAATAATTTAACATTTTTTATTGCTTAAGTTTACTATTATATTATCTAATTAATCTTTATATATCTTGTACCCATAGTGCAAATTAAATCGAATTTATTTTTCGCTTACAGCACTGTAAATAGTTCTGTGTGAAACCAAATATTAGTTTTACAGTTTTTTAATAGTCTGTGTTTGCATGTGCTTTAGTTTATTTAAGCTTTTTCTGTTATGCACTTTTAAAGGTTTCCAGGTTTATCTCTCCCTTGCATATCAGTGAATTCTGACTTCACTGTGGACTCTTCTGATGGACCATAGAATTTAAAAGCAGCCTCAAGTCACTGTTCAATGTCCCCAAGTTATTTTCCAGTAACCTCACAGAATTTACGTATCCACTAAAGGTGAGATGTGCCTTCTCATTGTGGCTTCACCAACATCAAGCATTCCTGAGAAGCAAAAAAATAAATAAATAAAAATAGCATACATAGTGATAAAATGAATTTTTTAGATTATCAAGGAGATCAACCTTTATGGACCTCATTCTATCAAGGTGTCCTTGTCAGGAAGAGCTATTACACACCAATTTGGTGCCAATCAATCCACCTAGACCTTGGTCTGTGTTACTACATTTCCTGGTGTAACCAACCACTGCTGTGGCCCGTGTGTATCAGTGTGTGTGTGTGTGTGTGTGTGTGTGTGTGTGTGTGTGTGTGTGTGTGTGTGTGTTTGTGAGAGAGAGAGAGAGAGAGAGAGAGAGAGAGAGAGAGAGAGAGAGAGAGAGATTGATAAGGAGAAAGGGAAGATACCCCGCCCTGCATCTCAGTGATGTTGCTGTTTCCCACAGAATATAAAGATGGAATCTGCTATGATTTGAGTGTTGACAGTCCTGATCCTGAGGTTTTAGGAGGTAACTGGATGGGACCTTGAAGGGTGATTAGATCATCAAAGCTCTGCCCTCGTGTGGGTTAATCCATTCATAGATTCGTGGATTAGTGGGCTCTGTGCAGAATGGGTTTAAGGCAGTAAGACCTGTCTCCTGCGTGAGCCCCTCTTGCCATGGGACACCTTGAGCCACTTGAGACAGCTGAGTCCCCACCATCAAGAAGGGCCTCACCAGACGGGGTCCCTCCACCTTGGGAGTCCCAGCCTCCCGAACTGTGAGGTGAATGAAACATTATTCTTTACAAATCACCCTGACTCCGGTATGTAGTCATAGCAACAGAAAAGAGATGAAGAACTCAAGTTGTCGGTTTCATTTCAATTCTCATGGGCTTGCTAGTGGCAGCATTTCTTTCTGGATCTCAAGTCTCTGCCGGGTTACGGTTTCCTCCATTTTATGATCGTTCAGGGTTGGGGTGGAGGAAAGCCTGCATCCTGGCTTCCGATCAGACAGCACAGGAAATGGCTTGTTCTTCTTCTCTCCTCATCATCCGACTTCCACGTGCAGCTGCCCACCCACAACGGCTCCAAATTTTTTCTTCTTTCTTAGCAATTGTCTCCTTCTAAAAGACAAGTAAAGTGCACTTATCTGTGACATTCACCACTTAGTTTCTGTCACCAGCATGATAGCACAAACTCTTCCAGGGGTTGTTCCGTCTGTTTTATGTGCTCACTGAGGTTCACCAGAGCCTAGAATTTGCCCACAGGGTAGGCCATTGGTCAGCCTTCAGAGGGGACAAATGGGATCCCAAGCACTGTCAGATGGCATGCAGTCATTCAGAGTGCTATAGTGCTATCCCATCAAAGGGCCACCTGTGAAGTGCAGCCCTAAGTTGGCACTTATTAACTTTTTCTGAATGTGGCTAGAAATGACTGAATGTTTGGGGAAAATACCTCTGATTTTCCCTTAATGATAAGGTTTATTACTCAAGGTTATTTAGCCTAATTACTGAAGACCATCTGGTGATACTTACCCCATTTTAGGAACATGTTAACCAGAAATAAGAACATGTCTTTGCTGAGAATACACTTGCACCTTAATAGAACAAAAGGGACTGCAGGTATCAGAAAGATCTTTAAAAAAAAAAATCAAATAGAAAACTTTCACGGAAATATCCTCACATTTTCGTTTAATGAACTTTCATCACCAATGCATATTTGTAATGAAATTTGTAAACTCAGTTTATACTTCTTTCACTAAATGTGAAACTTCAAAAGGAAAACAGGAGGCTGAAGTTTCTGGGCTGTGGGAGCTGAGCCTCAGGATGACTATATGCTCCACCCAGCAGTCAACGAAAAATCAAATCAACTGGCAGATATGTTCCTGCAGGACTGAGCAAATTTGTTTCAGGAGCTGAGCAACTTGTCATTGCCATTCCAACAGTTCTGTTTCCATCTCTCACTTTCTCAAGTCAAGTTTGTGCAGATTTGATACCCCAGGATACACCAGTCTTATGCTACTTTGGATTTGATGTGAAGAAGAATCCCACTGTTCAGTAGCAAAGGCCTGTCAGAACAGAGTTGACATTTTTTTTTTTCCTTTACTTTGTGTAATATGACTTAGGAGTGGGGAAAAAAGAAGCAGCTGCATTTTTTTTTCTTTATAGGGAGAAAAATCAAAGCCCTCAAAATTCTCTGGTGGTTTTTGGATCTCCAGTAGCATTTAGTTGATTCCCCACTGCTATTACATGCTTTTCTTGATCAAAGATACATTTTCTTATATCTGCTGCCCAACCAAAGAGATACCAACTGAAAATTCAATCAAGATGCAAGAGATTCTTTTTTCCTAGTATTAAAACATGGTGAACAATTCATACCTTCATCTGGACTGCACATTTATCTGAAAGCTGACTTGACAGTTGGATGCTTTAGGCTCATGCCTTTATTAACACTAAAGCCAAAGTCACCAAGGGGTTGAATGTGTGCATTATTAAATAGGCTAATCTAGACCAGCACACCCACACAGACCAAGATCTCTGGGCAGGGCACAGGCCCCACAGGACACCCTGAATGGCTGTTTGGAATTAGCACCTTCCCAGGACGTTAAGGTGAGTCTAAAGTCAGGACTGTGTTAGCACAGGATGCAGCCGTGGATGCTTGGGTATGGGGATTAGTTCCCAAGGATTTTTATTCATAGTGCTCAGAGATTCCTCAATTACTCAGGTGCACCAGGTCAGGTTTTGCTATGTCACTAGTTGCTGTCCCTTTATTGAAGGAAATGTTTCAAGCTAATATTTACAAGTTTCTGGGATCCAAATTGACCCTTCTAGCAAATATAGGGTCCTAAAGGACTCAAAATAGGAAAAATAGGTACATGTCAGTCCTCATCTTGGGAAAAATGTCCCAGTCTAGAACAAGTGCTCCTTCTTTGGGGTCCTGAAGCTTGGCTCTCTGTGTGCATTTGCTGATGTGAGGGTGTCCCTGCACTTGTGAATGGTTAAAGGTAGTGGAAGCTACAGATCTCTCTCTGGCACAGTAAAAAGAAAAATCAGCTCTTGTTGAGAGTTTGACTTCAAAAACTGAAGTGTAAGACAAATACTTACGCAGATAATCTTAGAAACACTGGCAATAGATTCCATACAGCCTGGGGCACTTATCTAATTGTTGGAACAAGTTAGGGGGAAAAATGGGAATCCTAACTTTTGCTGGAGCTGGGGACTTGGCTGAAATCATAGTAAAATAAAACATGGCCTTGGGAAAAGACACAGAGACAGGAGACCAGAGACACATATTTCTCATTATAGGTCATTTCTCCTTAAACATAGTATTTGTGAAAAGTGAGAAAAATGGCATTTTCTGCATTGAGTGTGCTTACTTATTTCACTAGAGAACAGGGGGCCCTGACAGAAGGCCCTGACAGAAGGGACTCCCTCCAGTGGCACTCTATTTTACCTCTTTCTCTCCCTGCCTGAGATCAAGCTGTCATGTGGACAGAGCTTCTAAAATCAATGATGGAGGATGTGGAAACTACCACCCCCGGGAGAGGAGGAGGACCCTGGCTCCCAGGGAGAGGAGGAAAACAATAGGCTCTGGACTTGCACAATTTCCCATGGACAACTCTTCCCCTGACTGCCCAACCCACACACTGTGATATAATGAAGTCTCGCTGAACCCTATAACACTCAGACCTCTACTGTCGCCAGTTGCCATTTTCTTTCTTAAAATGGGCCCCTCTGCTGCTTAATACCGTATCGCTGATCTGTGGTGGTCTCTCTTTTTCTTTCTCTTTCATTTTGTTTTCATTTGGTGCTGAAACCCAGGGGGTGTCTGGGCTCTTTATCCCTCCCCGTCCTAACCAGCTTCTACCACCTTTTTCATATCTCCCTCCTCTCTCTCTCTCTCTCTCTCTCTCTCCTCTCTCTCTGCCTTAAACTCAAAGGTTAATAGCAGTTATGTCAAATGGCCGATGAGACCTGAAAAGTGACCCTTGATCGTCCAGCGCTTCTGTGGCTCTCTGAGCCTTGGGAAACCCTCAGCCAGACAGCATGGATGAATCCCCAGACTGATTATTTTTTCTCCTGCTCTCTTTCTTTCCACCTTATATAAAGGGACCATTTGTACCCTCTGAGTCCATTTTGGCTACCCAAAACTGACCCTGATCTTGGGCTGGGTTTTTGCTGCCTCATTACTGGGTGGATGGGGCGAGGACCTTTATTCATGTCCTTTATTGGTGTTGGTGGCATCCTCCTTTGAACCCTCTCCTCTCCTGTTCCTCCCTTCTCTGACACTTAGACCTCTGGATCAGAGCCTGGTGTTCGCCAATTGGTTTCTGCATGCCACACTGACCTCCTCATGCTTCAGAGAGGTGAGATCCTTTCTGGTCTCCTGCAGAAGCACCCTGCCTGGGACCCTCCACCCTTTTGCTTCTCCAGATCCCCGTGGTCCTCCACCACTGGGATTACAGAAGAGGACGCCCTCTCATTCTCTGGTGGAAATGGGCTGGTGATGGGCAATATCAAAGAACACTTTGATCTCAATGGCCACCCTGTTCAAACCTCTCCAACCTCTCCAACATGGGGACTATTACCTCTTAGGTTGTCTCATAAATAATTTTGATAACCTTAAAATTAGATGGCTAATTATGTTTAGAACTCAGATCTTGCTGCAAACTAAATTAGACAACCTAAGTCAATGTCCTGAATTCAAAATTCAGGACCGTAGATCCAATAATTCTCTAGGGTTTAGACCATTTCTTCCAACCAAATGGCAAATGGCCTGAGGTTCCTTACCTCCAAGCTTTCCTTCACCTTCACTCAAAGCCCTCACTATGCCAAACTTGCTCTGCTGTATCATTAAAAAGCTAAAGTACATTAACTGCTAAATATGAAACCAAGTGCTCTTTCCTTCTTAAATTCCATCAGGTAATATATTTAAACATTAAATGCATTTTTATAAATTGGCAAATAAAAAAAGAGTTTAAGATTGCTTTGTTTCTGGGTCTTCACTAAAGCAAGGTTACTAAGAATTTAAGTTCTAAAAGGTGCAATTCTATATGCAAAGAGTCCAAAAAGTTTCAGCGGTGTTTCAGTTTTAAATATTACAAGATGTTTCATCCTATTAAGAGGAATAATTGGGAAAATTCAGAAATTTCACAAGGAAGTCTTTTTCCTGAGGTCAAATATTAATGTACTTGTATAAACCAAAGTTTTATCCTCTATAGGTTGAAGTAACAAGGATTTCTTTTAAAAAAAAAAGCCAAAAAACATTAATCTGCTCTTATCTATCAAGAAAGTTTCTTGTATCTATTACATTTTATTATTTAATGAAACTAGTTTTAAAGGAAGTAGGGTCTGGACAACTCTGGTTAAACCACAACTGTTATTTTCGTGTATTACAGTATAATACAGATTCCAAATTATCTTAAATATATTTTTTATAACTTCCACATATACAATTCTTTAAAGTAAAAGTTTTAGAAGAATATTGTACCAAGCTGGTGCTCTTCAAACTAAAATTTAAAGTAAAGATTTGCAATTACAAAAATTATGTTTCTTATTGCATAGCTATAATACAAACTATGTTTTTACTCTTGTTAATTTAATTTTGTATTTTCCTTGTAAATTTTAACTATTATCTGTTAATTCTTTACTAAAGTATGACTTCTAAAAGTAGTTGAGAACAAGATAAATTTGACCAGCTTTGTCTTAAACACCTAGCAAAAACAGTTATAACAAAAGCACAGCTGTGCCTGGACATTTAAAAGAAAAGATAATAACTTTTAATGGAACTTAAGAAATACACTTCTGTCATCCTCAAATCCCTGGTGCCACCCACTGCCAAATTCTGAGGATTTTTTACCTTTGTGAGGCTTTTATTTACCCCTGCCTATCAAAAGTTGGACTCACCTTTATACCTTGTCTTCCTTACTCCTCAAATTGACATTTTACTGATCAACCAAAGTTTGCCTATCCTGATGGTGCACACCAGACACAAGAGATTTCTTCAGTTTATTCCCTCATTCATAGGACTAGAGGTATCCATCTGCTGGGATTGGCAACAGGAGCAGCAGAATTGGGAACCTCAATTCGTTACTATCAAAAGTTATAAGAAGAGGTTATTGAAGACATCCAACAGGTTGCTGACTTAGTACTGCCTTTACAAAATCAATTGGACTCCCTGGGATCTGTTGTCCTACAAAACTGGTCCTGGAAGAATGCTGTTTTATGTAAACCCACTGGGATGGGTAAGAGACCAGGTTAAGCAGCTCCAGGACCACCTGGAACAGTGGAGACAAGAACTAGCTGATGGGCTGGGGATGTGGCTCAAGCGGTAGCGAGCTCGCCTGGCATGAGCGGGGCGCTGGGTTCGATCCTCAGCACCACATACAAATAAAATATAAAGATGCTGTGTCCACCGAAACACTCTCTCTCTCTCTCTCTCTCTTTAAAAACAAAGAACTAGCTGATACCTGGTGGTCCTCATTGGGGGATCTAAAATTGATGGATCTCCTAATTATTCCCCCTATGTTTCCCTTAATATTCATCTTTCTCATAATTACCTTTCTTCTCTGTATTCTTAGTTATATACAGAAACAGCTTCTTAGAAAGATGCCCCATTTGGCTTAAACTGCCTCCCAAGAATACATCAAAGCCATGCTCTTCCTGCACTCACAGTCTGATTCTCTGAATCCACAAAAAGGGGACTTGGCCTAGGATGACCTTGAGGCTCCTTCCATACACCCCTCTTCAGCCTCAACCACCCAGATCTCCTCTTCTCTCCCAGAACTCTGAAAGTGGGGGTCCTCCTATTTTGTGCCTTCTAGGCAGAAAGCAGCCAGATGTGATACTGATGCCCTTATTTATTATCACCTTTCAGAGTTTGGAATGAAGGATATGAAAAACAGACCCCCCCCCCAAGGGAGAAAGGAAAAACAACCACCCCCAGGGAGCCAAGGGACAAGGGGTCCTAGGCAGAGAGGGAAAACCAAGGGCTCTGAGCGTTCACAGTTTCCCGTATACAGCTGTTCCTCTCACTGAGCAACTGCCACATTCTGCCAAGATGAAGTCGCCCGGAGTCCTATACAACTCGGACCCTCATGATAACTCCTTGCCATTTTCTCTCTTAAGTGAGTGCCCCTTCATGGATCAACAAAACTTCGCTGATCAGTTGAAGTTAGTCTCCATTTCTTTGTTTTTCTTTTTCTTTTTTCCTTCTTTCATTTTGCTTTCAAGTGAGGCAATATGAGGAAAAATTTAGGACCTTTTCCAAACTTCTCTTATCTAAGAGATGTATTAAAAACAAACATTTTGGAAAATTCCTGTCTATTAAAATTCAAACGAAACCATTTCGGATTTCTGTGATTGGGGGATGACATACATGTTGAATTGTTTAAAAATAGGGTTTTAGAGTACATTTTCCCAAAATACATCTGAATGTCTATAGATGTAGTTAGCTGAATGTGTTAACTATATTAATAATACTTGGAAAATCTGGATTCTGTCTAAAAGTAGATGTATGATAGAATTAAATAAAACAATCCAGCTCCATAGAGAAATTGCCAACATTCTATCAAGGTGGTGAAACCTAGCTAACTTGGCTTGTAATTACTCATATGTTGAGAAAAGCATGTTGTTTTTTTTTTTTAAGAGATTTGGTGAAATCTTGCAAAAGGAAACAATATTTTCAGGATGGTTTTGCATTATGCTTCCTGTGAAATAAAGCACATTTCTTTTGAAAGGGTTTGACTTCAGGTTTCCTGTAAAGCCAAACTTTATCTTGACATTTTGGATTGAATACAAGGATTTAAAAGTTAATTGGTTCTTGCAGTGCTGTTTTTGGAAGAAATGCAGAAAAGTGTAAAGATCATTCTTACTTTAATTGTAGTATGTGGTAATAATATTATTTATTATCAATGCTACAAGTCTGAGGAGACATGTCTACTGAATAAAGCTGTGAAAAGCTATTTGATCTGTTTTAGGACTTAATGTTGCCTTATAATTGACAGTACATCTATCAATCTGAACCCCATCTTGCACTGAAGACTTCTGTATTCTTGACACTACTTCATGCAATATAATTTTTCATTTTTCTGCATATAAGTAATAGTACTTTGGAAAGCATGGTGATGTTTACTCCACTATGAGTTTCAAAGAGGCTATCTTATTTTTGGTCAGATCACTCTAATATTTCTATTGTATATAAATCAGCAGTTATAATAATAATTCTATTGATGTTTCATTTTGGATTAGTTATTGGCTACAGAATTAAAGAATAAAATTTTGTAAGTAGTAATTCTTTCTAGATTAAACTACAATATGATGAGCCCAATTAAACATAAATGAGCCATCTCTTCATGATATTGATAGGAGACAGCTTTGAAATTGTATCAGTAATTTTAGTGCAATTGGCAATATATTTAATTCTGTTATATTAAAAAGAACAATAATTAGGCATGTGTATTTAAGCTACTATATCAGTATTGTTAAAAATCTTTTAACTACTTTGTGAATGACCTATATAATACAACTCACATAATTAAGAAAAATCAATTTAGATTAATTTATCAAATATGAGGAATCAGCAAATATTTTAAAATGATGCTAAAGTATTATCAAATAAAATCCAAAATAATTTAAAATCTGAAAATGAATTCTTCAAGAATCTTCTCTACTGATGGAATTTTTGTTGTTGTTTTGTTTTTGTTTTTCATTGATGTTAAAAGTAATATTTTACATGTGTGTACCATAAAGAGCTCAGGCTGCATATGGTTTTACAAAACCATTGCCTAGGGCCAGGCATGGTGGTGTATGGCTGTAATCCCAGAAGCTCAGGTGGCTAAGGCAGGAGGATTGCAAGTTTGAGGCCAGTCTCAGCAAATTCAGTGGTCCTCTGAGCAATTTAGCAATACTCTGTCTCAGAACAAAAAGTGAAAAGGACTGGGGATGTGACTCAGTGGTAAAGTGCCCCTGGGTTCAATTCCCAGTACCAAAATTAAATAAATAAATAGAATCGTTGCCTGTGGAACAGCATGTGCATTGGCAAAGTATTGAACAGCTGGTAAGTTTGGTCTTCTTTTATGTAAATGATATACAGAAGAGTCACTCTCTCCTGTCTTGATGTCATTTTAGATGAAACACGAAAAGGGTGTTTTCCTTTTGCCCTTTCTCATGTGTCCCAGAAGCAGATGTTAATATTTTATGTACAATTTTCCTTAACCAATAATTGGCAATAAAGACAAAATAATTTACTGTTTCAAGATTCCTCGGTGTTAACTAATTAAACCAACAGCAGGCCCGGAGCACAGGACAATGGCAAACTTTCAGATGAATTAATTTTATGGAAGACCAGCTGAGTAATTGGACTCCAATTACAGGCAGTTTAGCTCCATCGTCACCTTCATATATAATTAAATTCAATTGGTTGATACAGCTTCTATTTTTATGAGGGCACTTACCAGCTTTTTGAACCCCACTGTGACTTTGGATTCAGGCCAATCAATTATTAGTCATTTTTCTTTCAAATGGAAAATGCTCTGAATTGGTCCCATCTTTCATAATGCTCACACTTCAAAATTCTCTGTTTTAGTAAGTTGTGGTATATTTAAATCTTTCTTTCTTTATTCTTCATTGGCAAGATATTCATGTACACTGACACATGATAAGATGAACACTAAGCAGGTCACAGCTATATGAATTTGAATCTCATCTGTTTGTCAAATCATCTGCAGATGAATCTTGTACTTTGGGAGAAAAAAGGATGGACTTTTCTTTCTCTATTTCTTTCTTTTCTTTTTCTTTCTTTTCTTTTCTTTTTTTTTTTTTTACAAAATCTCATTAAGCAATCATTTTGTTTCTTATTTTATCATGCACCGGGGTCATTTACTTATCATGTACAGGACACTTACCGTATTTTAGATCATAAAAGCTATTAGTATTTATTAATTTTTTATATGTTTAGACTTGCTTTATTTATCTAAAAGAACATTCTTGGTAAAGAGGAAAATATTTTTTAAATATAATTTAATTGGAGTGTATATATTTGTTCAATGTAATTGAAATTGTTGAAAAGACAATGCATTCAATAAGCAAACAATATATTAATTCTACATTATGCTATCAATCACAATTAAGTCTAAATTATTACCTGATAAAAAATCTTGACATTACTACAAATAGCATATTTGTCCAGGATATTTTAAAATTTCGTAATTAATGATTACTGACAAAATAAAATTTAGCAGTTACTGGTGGTACCACTAATAACCTTTCAAAATTTACTAAGATGACAAAACCACTTCCCTTCCTTCTAAGTGGAAGGAGGACCATTGTGGTACAACAAAATAGAACTGGAAAAGCAAAAGAATGACCTTAGCTTCCCTAAATAAAGAAGTCCACTCAACACTGTGCATCAATGCAGAGAACTCCTTGTCCCTTCAGATTGGAACGACTGTGAATGTTCCTGATAGTCTCCTCTCCTACCCACGATCTCTAGCTTCAATTTTCTGAGGAAATTGAATTGGAATTAGAAAACTGATTTAGAATTCAGCCAATTATTAGTGACTCTGTGAAACTTCTGAAAGATATACACATTTCAAATGTTAGAACGAGCATAAATATTGATGGTTAAGATGGTGAAAACTCTGAATTTATAAAGATTATTTTCAACAAAATCAGTAACAGGAAACTATAAAGATTAAATCTAATAATGCTGATAATTTTAAAAATGATATTTATTTATATATAAAATATATATTTTAAAGATATATTTATATATTTATTATAAGTATATACTTATACTAAGTATATAACTAATAAAGTAATGCTAAAGTTGGAGAAGAAACGGGGTTGGGGCTGTGGCTCAGTGGTAGAGCGCTCACCTAGCATGTATGAGGCACTGGGTTCAATCTTCAGCACCACATAAGAAATAAAAATAATAATAAAACAAAGATATTATGCCCACCTATAAATAAAAAAAAATAAATATTTTAAAAAGTTGGAGAAGAAAGTTCAAGTTTACTGTAATAATGAATATATCATAAAATTCATATATTTTAAAACTATAAATTTATATTGTCTATCACCAGTTTTAATAGTCTTGAAATTCTTAATTTAGTTTCATGCTCTATGAATGATTCTACATGTTTAATAATTATATTTTGCATATTTATCAAAGTAGGTTGAATTACTTTTTAAATTTCTTTCAATAGTTATTCTTTCCTATTTAAAGAAACATTAAAAACGTAATTGTAGTATGAACTTTTTTTGAAAATAAAAAATGTTCTTATTAAGTTCTCATTTTTAGCAAAATATTTTTCCTTTTGAACGGCCTTTTAATTTCATTATATTCCTCATAAAAGTCAGGAGAATTTTCAGTGTCTAACACATAGTGCAATGGACAGTGCACCATGGCAACTTTTAAGAGCCTTTGTAAAAATGTCAGTTGTTGAGGGGTCTCTTTCCTCCAAAAAAGCTTCCTCCAAACCTGAAGAACAAAATGGAAACTCCTTTTTGAACATGCAAATATTTAAAGGTCTTCTGGGACAGAAGTTACACAGCAAGAATTCCTGAGTACTTAATAATATCAATTTTACTACATATTGTACTACCCCAAATTAAAATAAGGAAATACATGCAGTCAGCAAATAACTCACTATTCCACGTCAGAGTTGTGCCTAACACAGTTATTCAATTTATATGAAAGGGTAATCAACTTATTTATCCCCTTTATCTTTGTAGAACCTGTCTTATTAAGCTTTGCAATAAATGCACCCTACTTCTTATGATATTATTAAAGCATTATAACAATATTTTTATTAGAACATATAAATGATAAACACACTCTCCCTCTTCACTCTTAAAACACACTTTCCCTCTTCACTCTTAAAACACTTCATCTTATGACCCTGAATAAGTATTGGGTTTTGTAACATCAATAACAACAAAAAGATTAATGTGGGAAAATATTTCATTATGATTTTAAATCTGACTTTTTTGCTGAATTGTGACCCAAGTGTTGTCTGTTGGACTTGCTTATGTCAGTAGTAAACAGAACATTAGAATTAGCACAGTTTGATCCAATTAGTTTACTTATAGGGAAATGATCACTGAAGATAAAAGGACACAGATGTTTGGTTAGAAAACTTAGCTTTATATTCAAATTTTACAAACAATAGTATTAATTCCACTATATTGTGAACCACTACACATTTTATTAACAATTTCTGCTTTGTTTTATTTAAATTTGCACTTTAATGCAACATAATAATGTACCTAGTTAAATCTTGAACAATTACTTTAATGTTTTCATAGAATTAAATTAAATAACTAGGGAACTTCATTTTGAAGATATTCTTATATTACAATCCTTAAATATGTCTTTTTGGGGGGAGCAGTGTAGTATAGTGAAAATTATAAAAATGGATATTAATGTTTGAGATCCAACTACTACTCCATGAGTAATGCCACCTATTTCTTTTTTCTTTTTCTTTCTTTCTTTTTTTTAGAATTTCTAATTGACTTCCATTAGTTGTTTGCTTTCTTTCTACAAGAAACAAGAAAGGATGATGAGTGGTTTTAGGAAAACTGGATAAACTCAATTCAACCTGGACAGAACTCAGAGCAGTTCTTCTCCTTCTGTAGGAAATATAAGCAATTAAGGATGGAAGTGCGCTTTTACTGTTGTTAAATCAACTCAGGTTTGCTTTTTCTTTCACAGTCCCCTGAAGCCACTAGTCTCAGATTATGCAAACAGAGCCCTGGATCAGAGGAAAGAATTGACCTTTGTCTTCCCTGGGAACAGAAAAGGCTTTCAGGTATCTTCTGAATAAGGAGAATGTGTAATAAGATGCTTGTCTCTCTCTCCAGCTTCTGGAGAAAATAGTTTAAGCAGGATATTCAGAGTCCCCTGACAAACATTCCTCTTGGCATACAGTACAACAAAAGCCTGTGTTTGCCCCTGGTGTCAGCTTAACACAGTGCACAGGGCGCACTGGCTTCCTGGGCAGAGGAGAGCATCAATAACCCAGTGGGAAGTGGCAGGACAGAAGGTAAACACAGGTCAGCCCAGGAAAGCCTGGCGGGGGGTGGGGCACACATCCCCGGACACAATGAGGAGAATGACATCAGAGGGCTCCTTCCTCCCTTTTAACCTGAATTCTCAGTTATTAACTAAGGCATAACATCATCCAGGAACAACAAAGGAGGGCTCAGCCACTCTTGAGCGGCCTCGCAGATGGCATCTAAATGCACACTCAGGGTTCCTGGGAGAATTGCAGGCCGGCCATTGTGCTGTAAGAGTTATTCAGCTGGGGAGAGAGGGACACATAAATGTTCTGATTCAGTGAATGCCATTCGGTCATTTACACCACCAGACCTGCCCCATTCTGTCATAATTTACTGGAGCACAGGAATCCCATGCAAGATTTTCAGAATTCTGGCATAATGTCTCTGCTCCAAGTTGGCAAAAGAAAAGAATGCGGTGTAGCCGTTCCATGCACATCAAGGCTTATATTTCTTCATAGCTGAGCAGGAAGTCGTTAGTTTTTACTTCAACTGGATTTAGTGAGACCTAGTGCAGGAGATTTGATATTAAGTAAAATAAACATATCCTTACTATTTTTCCATGCTGACTATAAAATCAAGGGGAAATATAATTGGGGATGATAGTTCAATTAAATTCTGTGGCATCAGCAACTATGCTGGCACCCTTCACGGAATCATTGCTGTGAGAATTCCAGGCTCTTTTTCTGGATTTTACTGAGCCAGGGCTGCAACAAAGCATGCTGGGTAATTTGTGTTTTAGTGAAGCCGTCTGGGGACTGTCTGTATCAACAGAGCACTAGTGCATCAGATTAATTGAAAGCTTTCCCCTGAGTATCAATCCAAATATTTTAGGCACAAGACTATTTACCTGAGAATATTTATTTTGAAATACCTTGAAGAAATATTTACTACATAGTTTAAAGGAAGTACATACAGTCAAGTAGAGTTTTCCACCACAATTAAGAAATCACATATTTCAAGTAATCCCTGCAAATGCATTCACATCTGTGAAACCTATGGATATAATGCATTGCATTTCCTTTCAATTCAATTCACTACATAGATTAATAATCTGATTTTCTTATATATTTAATAAAGAAGTTCTTTGGATAATAATTTTAATGTGTGGTCCAATTTCTATTTTTTTAATGCTGAGGTAAATATCATTTTAGTTTCTATTGCATTTTTAAATATAGTAAAGTATTATAACAGCATTTGCTTTGGAGCAACACTATTGTTTTATGAAGTATTGCTTATTAGGTTTTCATTTTGGGAAGCGGATAACACATATTCCACATTATATTTAAATGCATGTAATAACAGGATGCTTAATAACCTAGTTTTATCTTTTTAAAATCAGTATAGTATATTTTAAAAATATATTCTTAGAAAAGGCAATAAATACATAGGAGATTTCTTAAGGAAATAATGAGTTGTCATCATTGTTAAATTTATCTAATAAAATGGAGTCTTCAATTTATTTATATTTTCAGAAGTACAGCAATACATAAACTCATTAGAATTTGCTAGCAATTCAATTACTCTTCTCCACCTCATCAGTTAGGTAAAAGCTTAAGTAAACAAATTAATATTGAGTGGTTTCCAAAGGGCAGGAACCTTAGACTTTGCTATCATGTAGAGGAAATGAGTTCCAGATATATGTGTCCTTTGGGAAAGTGGCAGAGGTTCAACTTGAGGATCCCAGGCAGGAGTGACCTATTGATCCCTTTTCTCCAGGGGAGCACATAATGATGGTGAGGACATAATCTCCAGAGTAACTAAGGACTCAATGATTGCATAGGACAAAAATCAATGTCCTTGAACTCCCTAGTGCAGCAAATGTGAGTCCAGCTCCAAGACCAGGTGCAGTCAGCTTATTAAGTAGAACAGGAATCAGATCAAAGTTCCAGATGAAGAGAGAAGGAAGAGAGATTATGCATGTGTTGTTTGCAATCATAATTTAAGGGACGTTTGAAAGGATAAATACTATGATGCAGAAATTCTTCAAAGAAGAAAGAGGTAACATACAACTTTGTCAACTTAAGAAATAATCAAAAAATTATAAAAAAAGAAATTTTCTTCCCAATGGGGAAAAAACAATGAAAGTAGACTCTATTGTAATTATGAAATATCAAAAATGTCATTTTTTATCAATCCTTTCTTTAAAGATCATTTTAAAAAGTAAAACCCAGAAAAATAAATTCATCTATGTGTTCCTTTTGTACAGAATAATAATTTAAACAACTGAAGAAGATGGTATTCTACAATTTCGAGAATTCTACTTGGTAGAGTGATTTCCAGTGAACAATCTTAGAGACCTATTAGTTTCATTTCTTCATGTTTATTCATTTATTCATTAAACAAATATTTATGTTTATGAATATTGTTGGCCAAGAATTGCAGAGTCATTAGAAATACGACTTTGAACAGAACACAAAGTGTCCTCTTCATGGAAAGAGACGATTAACATAAGAGGAGATGAATTTTTAAGGATCCAAGTAAGTAAGGTGAGTTGTTAAATACTATGAAGCAAAATGTGCTGCGAGACCAGAGAGAGGTGAGAAAGATTCCCTGTGTGCATGGATGGTGTCTTAGTCCACTGGAACTGCTGTAACACAAGTCCCCAGATTGGGTGCCTTTTAAACAATAGAAATATGTTTCTCATGATTCTAGGAACTAGAAAGTCTAAGATCAAGGCACCAGCAGATTGAATGCCTGGCCAGGGCCATTTCCTGGTTCATAGATGGCATGCTCTCATGTGTGCTCACACAAAGCGGGCAAAATAGACCTCTGGTGCTCTATTAATAAGGGCTCCACCTTTGTGACCTAAGCACCTCCCAAATTCCCTACCTCCTAAATACCATCAACTGTTGGGTCAGATTTCAACATATGAATGGGTGGGGCATAAACCTCCAGATTAACCTCCAATGTTATCATTGAACTCTTGTCTCCCAATCATGTCCTTCTCACCTGCAAATTTCATTCACTCTGTTAAAACAAAAGCTCCACTCTTAATACAATCAACCATCCACCAAAAAGTGCAATGTACAGAGTCTCATCTAAATAAAATCTAAATCAGGTATGAGTGAGAAACAGGGTTCTAAAATAGGTTCTCTCCAGCTACAAACCAATGCAATATAACACAGTATGTGTTTCTAAAAATATAATAGTGGAAGAGTCATCATGTATATATTACCAGCCCCGAGTAGAGAAATAGCAAAAAAAAAAGGGGGGGGGGTTGGTAAACAGATCCGAAGCCCAAAACCCGAAGGGTTGAAAACGATCTTATTTGATGTGAGGTTCTGCCCTCTAAACTCACGGAGGTGGAGGTCTACTTTTGATTCTACTGGGGCAATCCACTAGGGCAGTGGCACTGTCCCCATTACTTGGATGTCCTTAACCCTCTGTTGGCTCTCTGCAGTGAACCCCTTCTGCAGTCGTTTTGTGTCTGTGTGACATGCCTATGGTTCTTCCAGCCTGGGATTTCAGTCGAGGCCTCAGGGAGGTCTTTGGTTCACAGGACATTGCTCTGGTAGGAACACTTGGCAATGGCCTTGGTTCTTTGAGTCATCCTCTAAGATCTAAGCAGAAATAGGGTCACTTATGCTCCATGGCTTTGCTAAATACCATGCTTTCTGTAGGAGGGCACATTTATACGAGCTTTACTTCCAGAGGCCCTACCAGGTTCTCATAGTGACAATCTGAGTGGGTGGGTGGCTGGGGGAAATTCCCTTATTCTTTTCTCACTGGGAGAAAGAAAAAGGCATTTTGAAATATACCCAGAACATTCTGTTTTTCTTAAAGTTTATACAGTGTAAAAAACGACTTCACAAATGTCTAAAAAGTCTAACCCACTAAAATATCAGAGCCAAACTGACCTGGAGGAAAGAAAATACTCAATTGTTGCCTGTGAATATTAGAGTTCTCCAGAGAACATAACCAATAGGAGGTCTGTAAACAATACACACACATTCTATGCAAAGTTACTCTGTGTGTGTGTGTGTGTGTGTGTGTGTGTGTGTGTGTGTAAAGACAGAGAAAAATATTTAATATAATAAATTGGCTAACCACATTATGGAGGCAGAAAAGTTGCATGATTTTCAGTCCCAAGTCCATGGAATGAAGAGAGCCAATAGCATAAGCTCTACTTTGAGTCCAGAGTCTAAGCTCCTGCAGAGTCTTAGGACTTGCAGTACAGTGTCCACGGTGAGCTTGTGCTTTGCCAGCTTGGGTAAGTTGGGACTCTGTCCCTGCAATGGCCAGGGCCCTTCTGGGTACTCTGAGGTTGCTTTAGGCTCTCTTGCTTCTTCAGTCCACACACCGGTTTCAGCCTGTGGCTCATCTGCTTGGGGTGGGGTAACAGCTGGACTTGCGTCTCCTCTGGCTCTCATAATTCCTTCAGTTTTATTAAATCCTGGGGTGAATGAGTTTGCAGCTTCGTGTAAAGGGCACCTAGTTATCCTCCGGTTTGTCCATGTTGTCAGAGCTGCAGGAGGGAGATACAAACGGGAAGTCCTCTTCTCCTTGTGAGTTTTAGAGTCCCCTGTCTCTCCTCCACTTCCTATACTTTGCTTCTTCCTGAACTTGTTGTTGCCAACTTCAGGTCAAATACTAGTAGCCAAAGCAAAAAACTTATATAAACTGCTTACTCAGTTTCCTGAGAACAATATATCTAATCATTACAATGTGTTCTTCATTCCATCTCAGTCTTGGTGGCTCTACAGTGCTTATCAAGTTGTACTGATTCAGTACACTGACTGCCAGCATTGAATCCCAGCTCTTCAGCTGGGTAATAGCTATGTGACATTTGGCACAATTACTTACCTTCTTGGATCTCAAATTCCTTCATTCGTGAAGAGTAGAGATAAAAATAATACTTGCACATCTGTGATGACTAAATATGTTATTACATGTAAAGCAATCTAATAATTTCTGCTTAGAAAAGACCTTAATACATGACGGTAGCAGCACTAACAGTGCCAGTTCTGCTGACAGTGATGGTATGTTGATGGACCATATGACACTAGCTTGTATTTTACCTGATTTTCATTACCAAAAAATCATTAGGATAGGCATTGTTAATGATAAGACATAAGCAAACAATGGCAGAAAATCCTTAGATAGTAACAGTGATATGCTGCCTTTAAGTATAGATCCTTGCTATTCCCGATACCTTCATTTTGTTTATTTTCATGTGGTGTCGGAGATCAAACCCAACACCTCACACATGGTAGAAGAGTACTCTACCACTGAGCCACAACCCTACCACTAAAGGGGCTCTTAAAGTTGTAATACTTGGAATATGCAAATGAGTGATATACAATTTTTAAACATGCATACAGATTTCTTGTCTCTTCCTCCCAATACTATTGGAAATAGTGTCAAAATCCAAGGCATTTTAAGAAATAACTTTAAAAATTAATGTTCATATGGATTACCAAAAGCAATATGTCTACCACAGAAACATATTTTTCTGATATGTTAACAAGAAGTTAATAAATATTGAAATATATGTTAAAACAATACAACTATAATGCATTGAAACTATAATTTATGATTATAGCCAATTTGTGAATTTTAATTTGATAATTCTTACAACCAAACACTTCTGAAGAATGAAATTTGAAATGGAAGTACAGTCTGCCCTTCATCTCTGAGTTCAACATTCATGGACTCAACCAATCACACATTCAAAATAGAAAAAAAAAATGTCTTGTATACACGTTTCTTTTGTTATTATTCCCTAAAAAATATAGCATTTACATTGTAAAAGATTTTATAAGTAACCTAGCATGAGTTAGAGTATGCAGAAAGATGTTCATGAGTAGATTCCATGCAAATACTAGGACCTTTCACATGAGGGTCTTGAACATCTCCAGATGTTGGTATCCAGAGGGGAGGTGCTGAAATCAATCTATCATGGAGAATTAGAGATGACTGTCATTTCTATGAAATGCAAACTGAAATACTGAAAACCAAATGAAACCAATGAACAAGAAGAATGGACTACACATGAGGGGCATGAAGATTCATTCATTCATTCATTCATTCATTCATTCATTCATTCATTCATGCAGCAGTTGTCTCTGAACTGCTGATCCGTGGCCCCCAGCTCTTACACCTGCCAGCCTTGAGTCTCTCTTACTCAGCCTCTGCACACCTGTTTTCTCATGTATGAACTTTAGAACTTAAACAGTCCATTGTGGTCTTTTTCTACTCTAACCTCATGTGGACCTATAAAATCCTGGGATGAAGTGATATGCAAAAGTTCCTAAGTAGCAAGCCCTGCTGTTGAGAGGCCCCAGGATAATTAGGTTTAGATCATTTAGAACTGATAAACAGGACCTCAAAATGAAGCCAGAATTGGAGAGGAAGATAGGCAAGGGTCCAATCCAGAGAATGGAGGAATTGAAATGTTAATTCCTTCAGAGCCCTTTCTCCACCCTTATCAAGATAACCTGCCCCTGCTCCAACTGTTGCTATGGTAACTTGTCCCAGGGATTATGGCTCCCTACAGGGAGCATTCCACCTTGGCCCCTCCACCCCATCTGCTTCTCACCTTTTGGCCATCCCTCTGAGCATCTCCTGGGCCTAGTCATGTAAGCAGGCAGGAGAGAGATTAGGGGAATAGAGCAGAGAACAGAGAAAGCCTAAGACCTATAAAACAGTCAGGACATCCCCACTTCTGGGGATACCAGGATACCAGGATACCAGCTATGGCCCCCTGCTCCCTCCTGGGAGAAGTCCATGTTGCCCCTTTTTAAATAAACCCTGCTTTATATGCTTGCCTCGGTGTGCTTCTCTAATGTCCTACTCAACATGTGAGGAAGCAGGACTCTCACCAGTAACCTGCAAACTCCAGTGTTTACCTACATTCTCCAGGAGAGGGAGGAAGAATGTTCTTAAGGTCAGCGAGTAGTTGTGCTCAGAGAGCCCTTCAGCCAGGTACAAATCAGCACTGAGGAAACATCCGGTCCCTATGGTCTGTCACTGCTTTCCAACTGCAGGGACTTTTCCTCTCCGATTGATTTGACTGCACTGTGGAATGTCCAGTTCTGTGGATTCACCTAACAAGGACCCAGCACCTGAGCTGAGAAGTTCCATTCTACCTCAGAGTTTCTCTGATGTCAGTTGCCCTGGCTTTCAGCAGTGAAGTACTCCCAGAATGAGAAGGCATTTCCCAATTTATTTTCATCTTTAAAAAATATCTGTGCAAACTATATGGTGATAACTACAGGAACAGAAGTTAGGATTCTTATGCAAATTCAGAACCAGTTACAAAATCAGGTCATTGCTGAGCTTTCTTCAAACTTTTAGCAAATAAATAAATAAGCCCTAAGATTTCTTCTTGTACATTTAAAAGAAAAAGGTAGGTTTTTTTTTCCCCCTGCACTTATCTCTACATTTTAATTACTTAATCTAAATTGAGTTGAACTTTTTTTCACGGAAAAGCACTTGGATTATCTAAATAGCTATCAGATTTTATAAAGGTATTTAAGCCAGGCTCTTCAAGCAACTACAATTTTACATAAGAAATGAGCATTGAAGGATGAGGCAATCTTGGATCAACAACTGGAAATTACCAAGATTTTTAATTGCTTTTGAAACACATTTCTAATTTGACAATTTTAACTGCTGAATATGAATTGGAAGGAATTTAATCACTGTCTCTAATTAACGCTAACCTATACACAAATACTAATATTTAATTTAAAACAGAATAAGATGTACTTGCTATATAAAGAATACTGTTTTATGCATTTTTGCAGTAGCTTATCTTAAATTTATTTATATTTGAGTTTTTTAACTATATTTTTATACATCAAAAACTCTGGCTTCTGGCTGGAGTTGTAGCTCAGTTGTAGAGCACTTGCCTAGCATGCATGAGACAGTGAGTTTAGCAACACAGATAAATAAATAAATAAGTGAATGAATGAATAAATAAATAAATAAATAAAACTAAAGCTTATCAACAACCAAAAACATATTTTTAAAAAACTGTGGCATTAAGCATATTAAATGCAACAGAATTTTGCAACTCAAGGGCTTAATGAATTATATTCTTTAAAAAGTTCAATCTAATTAAGAATATCTAATTGAAATATTTATGCCAGTAAGGAGAGATTGAGTCAGAAAAAGCAAAAAGACAGAATATTAGACATGGAAAATGAGCAACCCCCAAATAGTAAGGCCTCTGAGAAAGAAATAGAAAATACAGCCATACAACAATGACTTTCTTCTTTCCCAAAATAAATCCTTCCCAGAGGCTGGCCACAGGTGGGGAGAAAGTGACTCATCAAACCTAGAAATGATAGTCTTTAGGAAACACTGATCTCTTCCAAGACAACTCCTCTCCAGGTACTGGCCACCAACTCCCCAGCTGAAGGAGTCAACTTCCTGTGTGCCCAGACTGACTTGTTCACTACATCACCCACAACTTATGTAGGCCCAGTCGCCTCTTTCATTCAGTGGCTCATTTTCCACCAGGAAAGTGAGTCCATTCCCATAGGTGTAGTCCTCTTCCTGAATAAAGGCTGAAATGATCTGTGAAGTTAGTGTCCGACTTGGTCTCTTTGTTCTAACACAGAACAGACTAGAAAACACACAAAGGCTGTTTCGAAATCAGGATGGTCAAACTGAAAAGGGGTGAGCACTTGAGTGTATCTGAGCTGTGGAATTTTATGTACTGAGACAGGGAATTATCGTGCGAAGAGTAGAATTAAAGAAGATGATAAAAAGATGGGTATATTTAGTGTAATAACATTTTATTTGACTCAATGAAAACTATTATTATAATAGTAAATTGTCAGCAAAGCTGATATTGAGACATTTTGCATTCTTTGTCATACTCTTTGGCTTTTGGTATCTTGCACTTGTGGAACACCTAAGAAGGAGTTGTATTTCAAGGGCTCAGTAGCCCTGTGTGGCTCTTGGGCAGCATGGTTCTGAAGTGGAACTCCCAGCAATCATCAACCTGCAGGCTAAAGAAAGGGGATGAAGCACAGTGCCCCTCACCAATGTTCTCCTCCAACATTGCAATGAAGGCCAACAATAAGGAATCAAAATATAACAATAAGGGGGATAAAATTAATAAGCAAGGCTACACGTATCAGACCAAAAATTCAAGAGAGCCCTAAACAAAATATTATATCTCATTTGATAATTTAGAAAAGTTATAGGTCATATGGAAAAACAGTTAGACTTCCATACAATTTTTAGAATTTTGAAAATATAATAATAAAATTATATTAAGTATTATAGGAATGTCTTGGGGAAGAGAAAGACAGTAATAAAAAATGTTCAAATCCTACAGAGAGATAATTGCAAAACATTATTAAAATATAGGAAAGAAACCTAAATTAAAATATCTTTTAATGAATAGTAACACTTAATATCATAAGGATGCCAGTTGTTGCCAAAAGGACTGATATATCCCATTTTATTTTATCAGTCCTAGTTATCTTATACAACTTGACCCATTTTAAAAATCCTTTAACCAAAGGCAAAAAAAGAAAAAAAAATTGTGGAAGACAAAGAACAAAGGAAAGGCAACTTATTTTTCCACTATAGGGATTGGAACAATGCTTTTAGTCCAGTGGTGGAGAAATAAAATAGTGGAGAAAGCAGAACAGGGCCACTGGCCTGCAGGGCCTCCACATGACAACTGTGGCACTTCAGCAGTGACAGAAAATCCATGCCGAGTGCTGGCACCATGTGTAATCAGACCCATGTGAAAATATTAAATAAAGTGATTCTTTATCTGATTTGTAAACAAGAACATTTCCAGGTGGAATAAAAACCTAAATGCTGAAGGCAAAACTCTCAAGCATTTCTGAGCAAAATAGAAGAATTTCTTTATAAGTGAAACCAGTAACAGATCCTACACAAACCGCAGGGAAAAGTCTTAAAGATTTTGATTAAAAATTAAATAAACCTCAGTGTACTGAAGGCAAAGTGGAAAAGGAAAAATCATGGCACAAAGTGAGAAAAGACAGTAACACAAATATAAAGATATCAATCAATAAATAGATACGTAGCTACAATTGGTCTATAAGCCATAATAAAGGAGTCCCATAAGTCAAACACACATGTACACACACATGCATGTAACAAATCTCAAAATAAAAATAATAATAATAATAATAATAATAATAATAATAATAATAATAGGCAAACAGTGTAAATGGGAATTCACAGAAATGGAAACCCAGTCGGTGGAGTTGCTAGAGGACATGCACCACGAGCTAAGGTTTAAAATGTTCAGCTTGGGGTTGGGCACCTTGGCCTCTTTCTCATCCACCAGTGGACTGTGGGCAGCATTCATTAGCTGTGCAGGAAGCTGGTTCTGAAGCCGAGTTGAAGATTAGGAATATGCTATAGAGGAAAGTTTTCCTACTCCCCCAAACCCCTACGCTGAAGTCCTCTCCTCCCATGTGGTGTGACCAGAGGTGGGACTTTGGGAATTATTAAGCCATGAGGGTAGAGAGTCCTCTTGGTCAGATTAGTGGCCTTTTGTGACACAGGAGAGAGACGATCTACTCTGCAACATGAGGACCACAGCCAGAAGAAGGCTGCTTGTGAAGGAGAAAGTGCCACCTGGGTCTCAACTTCCAGCCTTCACATCTGCGGTTTCAGGCCCCGTCAATGGGTTGCATCTAGCAGCCTGAGTGCAAGACAACAAGGCACTACTGAGGACTGTCCAAGGTGCTGTCCCCTGCAGTGCACATCTGCTGAGAGCCACAGCTGAGTCCGAATGGCCCCTGGCATTTTGCCAATAGTATTGATTGACAGGCGAGGCATTGCTATCCGCCTCTGCCGCTACTGTGGAGTTCAAAAATAAAGTTTGTTCCTGCTTCAGTGGCTCTTGATTTGTGCCCAGCCAGACTGCGCACACATCCACCCCAGCAGTGGCATGAGTCATTCACTGCAGGAACTGGGGGATCGCCTCCCGTGGAGGACCCAGTGCCTCCTCACAGGGTCAAACGCAGGGCTGGAACTTTACTCCTTGTCCTGCAAGAGTGCGGACATGTCCACTTGTACAGAGTGAGGGCCCTTGATCAGGAAGAGGAGCAGGGGCTCCGGCTGAGGCCTTAGTGTCTAACGTTGGTGGTGAACCATATGGAAGTTACATTATCTCCTGTACTTTTTTATATGTGAAAAATCACAGGAAAAGGTGAATAAATAGTGCCCGAGAGGGGCAAGGGAGAGCCGGATGGGGAAGAAAGAAGAGCAGAGAGGACAATCAGGCCACTTGGACCCTTCAAGACGCAGGAGAAGAGGTTCCCAGGGGCAGGAGCTGGGCCCTTTCAGGAGAAAGTGGATAAAACAACATATTCTGGAGATTTCTTTAGGGAATAGAAGTAAACACACCTGAAAAACATTGATTGGATTCTGGATGAGCGGCTGCATGATTCTCAGCTCAGGAGAATTGCTTCAACTCCTGGGCTACGTGGGGGTCCCCGAAGGAAGTTTGTTGATGAAAGTCACATTTGTGGTGGTCCAACCTTGAGAAATCCATAAAACCTGCCTTGATGCAATGGCAATAGCTTTAAAATGTGTGCTTTCAGTATCCTTTGAGGTATGAATTTGATATTGATTGAACGACGGATATTTCACAGTAGTACCAAATTTTGTTTTAAGAATGGAGAGCAGCCCTTAACCTCCTTCAAGTGTTCCTCTGCGTTTTTATACAACCTGTTAGTAATTATAGCTGTCTCCATTTAATGTAGAGCTTCCATCTTATGAAGTAGCATACTCTGTGGCAAACCAAAGAATGAATCTTACATGTATCCAGTTAAAAAATAGATATGAATAATTAGAGATGCCATAAAGTTTCAAAAATGTCACCATGTTTAATAAAAATTAGTCCTTTAAAGATACTTCAAGTGTGCCCTAGTACCATTATAGAATTTATGTCTAATTTGGTTTTAAGTGTTAAAGAGAGTGTTAACGGAGAAGGAGTCATGTTTTATATCACATCTGCGTCCTTTCTGCAAAAAATCATGTCTTGTGGGATATGCATTCTCTTTTGTACCCTTGATAACAATCCTGTGTCTCCTCTATTATTGAACAGTGTTTGGCAAATAATCCTTTTTCATGGAATAAATAAAGGAGTGACTATGGCAAGCTTGGCCTGACTTAATGAACTGCATGCTCAGCCAGGGGAGGCTCTGACACCTACCAGCTCATGTCTCCTTCTGAATGGGGTCCCCTAACTGGATAAGACTTAAAGTAACTCATGGGGCCTCTTTGTCCTTCCTGCTGTCCTGAGCGTCATGCACATGACATCTGATGTCAAGGACTCCCAGTTCACAATGGGGTCTCTACTTTGAGATGGGAAATGATTGAGGACATAGTTCACTCTGCCCACGATTTTCATGTTATCCTCCCCCATTTTATGTACAGCTGTAAATTGTGGCTTTGTTAAATATTTTTTGACCTAAGAAAATAAAAAAAAAAGTCTTCATAATTATCACTTATTTCATCTAGTTAACAAGGATTGTGCTGCATAATTATACACTAAATAAAATGACTGGATTTTCACAGTCTTGTGAGAAAGGAATTTATTCTTATTATTTTACAGATAGATGAGCTGAAGTCAAGTAACTTGACTGAGGTCACACAGATAGCAAAACAATAGTACTACTGTTTGGCTTTTTCAAATTCAAAGTTTTATGTAGTTAAACATAGTTACAGAGATTTTTTTTTTTAAATGTACCTGAAGCACTTTATTTTAATCATTGTAGCAAGAGTGAAAATAATAATTTTTGAAAAAGAATGACAATTATTTTTTAAAAATTTATTTTGTATTATAATTTCAGAATTAGAAATGGGTTGAGTTTACTTTCGGTATTGAGATTGCCAAAGATACAAGATGCATCACAATGCATGCTTTAAGCAGAAAAATATTTCTATCAAATTGAAAACTAATTGTTAAAGCAAGATAATTATCAAATATCAATAATACAACTAACCTTATAATACATGCAGATCGGTGTGTTAGTCCGGATAGGCTACCATAAAAGAATGCTACAGAGACAGTGACTATAAACAACAGAACACCATCTCCCACAGTTCTAAATGCTAGAAAGTCCAACAGAAGGACACCAACTCACATGGATGAGGGCCTCCTTCCTGTCTTAGAGACTGCCATTCTCTTTCCTCAAATAGTGGATGGGAAAGGTGAGGAGGCTGTCTGGGATCTATTTCATAAGGACACCAACCAGGAGAGCTGCACCTTCTTGGCCTAATCAGCTCCTAAAAGCCCATTTTCCAATACCATCACACTAGGTCTTGGGGTTCAACATATGGCATCATCATTCCACTTATATCAATTGTACTAAGATGACACAGAAATTAGCAAATATACCAAAATAAAGGTGCCAACTAGCACCCTCCAGAAGCACAGCAACTCATGCCTTCTGAGAATCTGATCTGGTAAACCAAGCTTCCATATTATCATTGAGATAGAAATTTGATTCCAATTTGACAGGGTTCATACTGAATGAGAACAGGTCTTTCTAAAGACCACTTTAAGAAGATGATCATAATTTTCCCTTTTTTCTTAAATCTGAATAAGCTCTTCTCATTCATCTTTCTGTTCAGTCATAAATCTATAATCCACATACACCTACAACCGCCTATTAGCATGAGGAAGTTCTACTGCCAGTACTTCACTCTGTCTCCAACAACTGTGGTGCTGTTACCATGAGACCAGAGGATGTCACTGCATGGGCTCTACTCTGGAAGAGCTCCAAGTCCTACAAGGACGTGGAAAACACAGTGATGGAATGACTCTTGTGTCCTGAGATGCTCATCCATGCAGAAACCATTAGACAAGAAGGAGGTGCAGATCTCCTCCAAGAGCCAAGGACAGGGAATTTCCCTAAAGGTGATGTAGATGAAGGGCATCTGTGGCTTAGTGGCCACCTACAAATGAAGGACAGGGGTGGCTCTTCAATGCAATGGCAGAAGGTAGTTATCCTGAAATACTGAATAAGAAATATGTTAAATTTTATTCTAAAAGTTTTTAAGAAATATTAATCTCAATAGCTATTATTTTAAAATAATAAGGAATAGAAATATTTAGCCTTAGTCTCACATTTATTTTTAACACCCACATTATGAAAGTGTCCTAGGTGATAAATTGAAAGTCAAATCAATACTTCAAAATAAATAAATAAATAAATAAATTGAAAAGGGCCACTAGTTGATTAAGTAAATCTACTCCACATGGGAAGATTCTTTTGAATAACTTAAATTACAAATAATTTACTTCTCCCTGAAATATAAGCTTTACTTCTTCTCTGAATGTTACTTTTTCTGATCTCTTTCAAAGATGTCCATTAAAAACAAAAAAATACCGAAAAATGAATGCAGAATGAATGGTTCCTTTCATATTTTCCATAAATACTTTTCAGAACCTACTAATCAATCTTGTCAAAACTGGCCTCACAACAGGATCTATCTCAAGTACAGTATTTTAACTTTTGAACTGTGAATGAAAGACGATAAATAACACACTAGCTATTGAAGAAATAAATCCTTTCCGTACTTGAAAGCTTCATATCCACATGGTTATATAATGGTAGGAAATTATGAACCAAAGAAGGAATTTCCATTATTTACTATAATATGGAGGACTGGAATAGAAAAAGCTTTAAAGTTGCAGTTGTTAAAGGTTGTGAATATCCATCTACAGTGAGGGAGAAACAGGTGAGCGATGGTTAACTTAGGGGCTAAACTATACTTGTTACTGCTATTCATACAAAACACTGTGTAAAGATATGTTTCTGAAAAATCGTCATGTTAGTTTATACATTAAAATGTAGAGGGACTCTTTATAAAGCAAAATATATGTAAAATATTTCACTCCTTTTTTCTTTATATAAATGACTATAATGGTTAAAATCATCTTTTAAAAAAACCACTTTGTTTATGTTTAAAGTGTGCTTCCTTCTTGTTACGTTGTGTGGATCATCATTTTTTGAACATTTTTCATTAATGAATGAAAATTGAGTTTATGTAAAATATGTCAGAAAAGAACTTGTAGCCTTCTAGAAATGATCTGAAATACAAATAAAATCAGCACACAATAGAGATTCCTGCACTCCCATGTTTATTGTAGCACTGTTCACAATAGCCTAGACATGGAATCAACCTCTGTACCCAACAGCAGATGACTAGAGACAGAACACATCGTGCATTTTCACAGTGGAATAATGCTCAACTGTTAAGAAAATGAAATCCTTTTATTTGCAGCAAAATGGACTACACGGGACTATATGGCATTTTGTTAAGTGAAACAAGCAAACACAGAAAGACAAGGAGTTCATGCTCTCTCTCATATATGTAAGTTAAGAAGTCAACCAGAGGGCTGGGGATGTGGCTCAAGCGGTAGTGCTCTCACCTGGCATGCGCGGGGTGCTGGGTTCCATCCTCAGCACCACAAAAAAAATAAAAATAAAGATGTTTTGTCCACTGAAAACTAAAAAATAAATATTAAAAAAATTCTCTCTCTCTCTCTCTCTCTCTCTCTCTCTCTCTCTCTCTCTCTCTCCCCCCCTCTCTCTTTAAAAAAAAATTATAAAAAAAAAGAAGTCAACCAGAATGTAGAAGAGTAATTATTAGAGGTTGGGCAGGGGGCGTAGGAGGGAGGATAAAGGGAGGCTGGATTTGACTGGTGCATACTGCAAGCATGTATTGAAATATTACAATAAACCCCTTTAATAGAAGTTAATTAGAAATAAAATAAAACTCAGCAATCATTTTTCTCTAATTAGGTTCTACCTTTGTGTTTTTCTCTTTTTAACAGATCAGTATAAAATTAAACATTTCCATCAGACAGTGAATTAAAAATGTCTTGTTGCTGTTGCCTAAAATCTTTGGCTACTTTTTGGCCTCCCCAGGGTATGAACGGGCTGTGCTCTAGCACTGCATGTCTTTCAGAAATCAATAATCCACCCTTCCTGGGTCGTGGTTTAACTGAGTCAAGAATGCCACAATATCTCAGAAAAAAAAATCATATTTTCCTAGTCAGTATCATGGCATCTATATTTAAGTGTTGAGTAGAAAATAATGCCCATATTTACTAATTTGATGGCAAGCAATTAATACTGACTTTTATATATAAAAGGGTTGTGAGGAGATGCGGGAGGGGGGAGAGTGCTGGGGAGCGACATTGGCCAAATTTCAGTTACACTGTTTGCAGATATGTAACAACAAATCCTATCATTGTGTACAGTTACAATGCACCAATAAAAAATATGGGGAAAGAAAAGGTCAACACAAAATAATAGTAGCACCTTGCTTGGTATGCCTATTTTGTGGTGAACTTGAACCTCATCTCTGAATTGTAATGGAAATTTATGCCACCCTGTAGATATCTCGTGGAATTACCTTATCATTCAAAGAGTCACCCTGATTAAAGTTAAGGTTTTTATCTGCAGGACAGGGATTTGAGAAATACTGATAACTTCAATCCAGGTTCATGACTTCTGCGGCCCCACCACATTAATAAGACAAGTTTAGCTCTTGGTGTGTTAGGAAATAATTTGTTTCCACTGAATAAACTGAATTTTTTATCTTTTAAGTAATAACAGTAAATTTAGGATTATTTCTACAAAAGCATTTGCTCAGTTTCATGCTGATGTATTTTTCTGAGAGAGAAGAAATAGGGTTGCAATTATGTCTGGCACGTACACCCGAGCTGAGAGCACATGGTGTGTGCCAAGCAGACAGTAACCCAGAAGACGACTGCCACAGCTGTAGGTCCCGCACGCTTCAGGCACTGCCCAACCTAAGGGTTTGTGTGATATGACTAGCTTAGCAAGAGACAAAACAAGGGAGTGTTTCTCTTTTCCAAGCACTTGGACACATGCATGTGTCTGTCAGTTCATGTACATTCAAAATGCCCTGCTTCCTCAGATCCTCTCAAAATTGCTCACTATCATTCATTACAGGTCCTCTCCATAAAATGTCCTTGATGTGTGTAGTGAATTTGCCATACACGAGGCGCCTCCATCAGTTCCAACTTTCATTTTGGTCCTTTAACATTTCTGGCCCCAGGTCTGTTTACTCTCCTCAGCATAACATGCAAATGCTTGTGCAAAATGTCTCATACTCATCACCTAAGATTGCCCTGGACTTGTTTTAAAGTCAACTGGGATGCATATGGGACATTATACCTGAAAAGAAGTTCTGCTTCCCCTTCTGCTCCAGTCCCCGCAAAAGAATATTCGACCTTTATCTGTTGTGAAGGTGAGCTGTGTAAACGCATGGACTTTGCACTGTAATTTAGACCATTCTCTCAATACTCTTTTATGTACACCTGAAAATAATGAAGAGTTTCCTTCATTTCACAAGCTGTTCTTGCCCTGAGTGCTTTTAGGCTACTTTGACTTTAGAGAAAGTAGACTTGATTTAATGAACAGCGAGCCAAGGGACACAGAGAAGGTAGAGGAAAGGTTTCTGAACAAGAGGCTGCAATTTTCTATTTTGATGTTTATCTCAATTACTACTTCACTTTAACACAAGAGGAAGGAAGACACTTACAGAGAGCCTCTGTAAGCATTTTCACTAATAAAATCCCATCTGTGTGTCTTTTTTTAATTTATGGAAGCTAATCAAATTGAAAGAATGAGTAAGTTGATTAGGAATTATGAAATGTAAAATTAATGGTCTCACTGAGTGTTGAAATTGCAACCAAACATTTCTGTGCTGGCCTCTCAAGTGTAAGTACCTTCCTTAAAAATCTTCATCCTAGTATGCTTAAAAATGAAAGTGAAATTATTTTCCTGTCCCCCGTTATTTCTCTTCCTCAATCATAAACACATATTTGACACAATAGTGTTGCCTGGCATTGTTTTTCTTAGTCTCTAAAGTCAAATCTTTGCAATCCTGCTCTGGAGTAGGGTCTGTTATCCCTGACAGCTATTACGCAAGAGTTAAGCATTATCATTTTCTACCTCATTTCCTCCTCCAGGACACCCTGACACTAGAAAATAACTTCACCCAGCAAGTTAATTCATTTAAGTAGTTGGCAGGCCATAGACAATTGATGCTTCTTGGAAGGTCCATTAACAGGGGACAGTGTTCTAAATCAGAATTTCTATGGGAACCACATTGTAGTTATTTTATGACTCAAGATGTTGAAGGTTAATACCTACCCCTTAGATTTTTCCAGGCAAATTCCATTTATGTACAGGCAAAGCTACAAAACTTTTTGAGTCTCAACTGAGCACTGGTTTGTGGCCTTAACCAAGAACCAGGATATCAAAACTATAAAACAGGGACATTGAAATTTGGCAGATTGTCACTTGAGTCTTGATTCTGTCATATAAATGGTGTGTTTGTTTGAGCAAGGTACAGGGTATCCCATAGCCTGTTTTCTTCTCTGGAGCTTGTGACTCATCCTTTGATTTCTGTACAAGAAAACTGACACGGATGGAAAGTGGTTCGTAAAGTGTTTGGCTGTAAGACATTGAACTATAGCTTTTCACCAATGGTTTCCTTATAACTTCTATCATCTGAAAGTGGGAAAGTCCCTTAATTTATCTAAGATTCTGTTCCTCATCTGCAAAACATCAAGATAAAAACATAGGTGTGTTTGTGTAGTAAGTGATGTCTGCCATTGAGAAACTGTTTCCCGAGCCTCAAGAACGGATATGTTTATTTCTGAGTACTACAGATGACATGACTGCAAAAGTCAAAAAGAAAAAAAAGAAAGAAAGAAAGAAAGCTTTCTTTCAAAATGCTGTGGATTTACGATGACATTCATAAAATGCCAACTTTTCCTGAGACTATCAGCAGTGGGGGTTTAGAATACTACAGATTTCATTCAAATCCTAGCTCTGTTATTTCTTTGCTTTATGTCCATGAGTAAAACACTCTCTCTTTTTATGCCTCAATTTTATCATTTTAAAATGGGGAAAATAGTTGGGTGTGGTGGGGCACGTCTGTATTCCCAGTGGATTGGTAGGCTGAGGCAGGGGGATTCCAAGTCCAAGGCCAGCCTCAGCAACTTAGACCCTAAGCAACTTAGTGAGACCTGTCTCAAAATAAAAGTAAGAAGTGGCTGGGAGTATGGCTGGACGATAAAACACCATTGTGTTCAATCCCCAGTACCAAAAAAGAAGATAAAAATTGGGAAAATGTAACTTTCCAATTGAAAAACTACAAAAGGATAAGAGAGGATAAACTGCATCCATCAAGCCCCTTTATAAGGACTCCTAGTCCATTCACAGATTTTGGAGTGGGCCATAGTAATCACAGAAGATCCTTAGGATTCACTGCCATATTACTGGATTGGATTCTATGTTACATAAAAGAATAACCTTTGTCTCTGTAGTTATTTTACATAAATTCCACAATATAAATTACAGAAAACCAAATAAGTGTATCATTTGTAGATAAAAGAAAGGCAGCAAACCAGGAAAATGAAGCAAGAAATAAATAGCCTGAGGGGAAAATTAGAAGGGAGCTGGAAACAGTTTCTCACATACAGTTAGAGAAATGTGTTTTCGGAAGGATAGAGGAGTTGATCAGGTTAGAGGCCCCGGGAGGCTGCTGAGCTGAAGTCATGTAGCTTCCAGGGACTTAACAGGTGGCCATCAGGAATCTTGATTAGAGTCTCAGTGGAGTCCTCAAGTCAGAAATCATCCCAGAATTAATTCTCATTGAACGGAAGGAAGGAGAATAACTTTTTCTGGAAAGTGTTGTGTTTTCCTGGGGAAAGGGAAAAGTAGTAGTAGCTGGAGGAGAGAGGTGGGTCCTGGGGACTCCTGGATCACCCCAGGACTGCTGTGGGTTTGGCTTCACTTCAAAAGGGAAAATATTATCACAGTTTCTGGACATTATTATTCTATTGATTGACACCTTCTGACATGCTGGCCCTTGAGCAACACTCTAGTACACTGAATCAGAGAGCTGGGAACCAGAAATCTGTTTCACAGCAAGCTCCTCTGTGACACATATAAACACTACCGTTGACTCATTTAAATACAATCATTGTCTACATTATAGTACCAAATGCATGAACTGAACTGCATATTTTTCATATCAAAAGTGTTCAAAATAGTCACCATCACTATTTGACTCCTATTCCATCTGTAGGGCTTTTGGAGATAAAGGGGGGAGAGGTGCTATAGACCTAGAGTAGAAATAGCATGTTGCATGACTTTTTTTTTTTTTTTCAGTGATGTACCCAACACCAGCACCAGGTGGAGGGCTTCTGAGATGCAATCAGTAGTGCATCTCTAATGTGTTCTGATTAAGAATGTTACAGGAGCAATGATTTCCTTTTGTTTCTCCTGGATAAAAACATATAATTTTTCTTTCTATTCTTTAGTACCAGACTCTGGGTGAATATTGTCAGTGTAAAGTACCACCCACACGCTTCACTCTCTGAATGGTTCTGAGTACCCAACCTCCCTTCTGCAGGCACTTGTACAATCCTCTAGGTTACCTGGGAAGGCTTCCATCCAGTCCGTCTCTGTCTCTGTGACCTCTTATTTTTTATTACCCTAATGCAGTCCTTTTGCTTTATGCAAAATCTCAATGTTCTAGGACTAAATTTCACCTTTCCTTCATGAACCTATTACTTTGCTTCCATGAACTTCAGTTTCTTCTTCTGTAAAACTGGATCAATAATCTTGTAATGTTAAGAGTTAATTCATTCAAATTGTTCATAAAACTGTTTGGAGTAGAGTAAATATGCAATGCAAACTCTTATCTTTTCTCTTCCACAACACCCAAGTGAGGGGAAAACTTACTTGACATTACAGTCTCAAGTTATGGCGTGTCTTGCTTAACATGTGAAAATTTACACCAGCAAAATGTTCCAAAGATTGTGTTTTCCTGGGAGCTTTAATTTAAACTATAAACTCAATGCCACTGCATTAATTAAAGCAACTGATAATTTTTCACAGTGAAAGAGAAAAAACTCCACCATTCTGTTAATATTGGACTAATTACATGCAGTATGTTTGGAGATCTGCCTTTTGCCCTATGAATTTTGTTTCCCAAACTTAAGCTCAAATATAATAGCTGACTTTAATAATTGTTTATACTACATCATCCTTCCTCTTAAATTAAAATAACCACAGAAGCATAAATTGGACAGAATGGCACATGAATACAAAGATTTTTCTGTGCACTAAACACTACTATGAGCATCATATTAGGATTTCTATTACTGCCAATAAAAAGGTTTATATTACAGAAGAGGAAGAAAAACTTAATATGGACAAGTATATCATTTTAATGTAAATATTTGTTAATAGAATAACAAGCAGCAAGTTTCATTTAACTTAAAATCTCAAATCTTATTCTATAAGAATATTCATCTGATAATTTTAAGGACTAAAAGGTAAACCAATTTCAACGGGGTTCGTGCATAATTTTGAATTCTCATTAAGCATGTTTTTACCTTCAACACTTATTCAAAGAATATCAAGCAGAATAGTTGGACTGGAATCCTGTAGCACTAGGAATTTGCATAAATCACAAAGGCTTAACACAGTTACTAGATTGGTATTTGTGCATTTGCAAACCATGGAACTGAAACAATTAATTACATTTGAGAACCAGCAGAAGGCTTGAAAGCCACATAAAACTCCCACTTTGACAGCACAAGATTGTCCAGCACCAGCTACTTGTTATCATGGTGGTCATATTTTTTACCAAAAACCTAGAGAGTGCACGCATGACAAATATTTCTCTGTAGTAGTAGTACTTACACATCCTTGCCATATGCATAGAAACACTGGCTAGAATGAGAGCTTGTATATGGAATGAGCGCATGACTATTACTGTTATTTTCATTCCAGGGTCTCTTCACTATATCATGGTTTGCTCTGTAAGATACGGGACATGAATAATTTTAGCTTTTTGGAGGGCAGTATTCTAAGTCACACATAGCCCAATGAGGACTGTCATGATAGCAGATAACAAGTAGATTCCTTCTGCACTTTCTCATCTCTATACTCAAATAGCACATTTTTCTGTATTCTAACATCTTCTCATACAATGGTCTTCACTTGACATTGTTAATATTAAACATGTGTCTTATTTCTTTATAGACTTCCAAACTCCATGAAACATCAACCATTTTGTCTCTCTGGTAACACTTCTCCATGACTAGAGAATCACTCTCAGTTAAGGAAAAGCCAACAATCTGCAAAGGGAATGAGAGCACCTAGGAATACCTGTGATTCCCAGGTGCTGCTGATAAGGCACTTTTGGGTGGAAAATGTAAGTCCCTCCATGGATGCCTTGTAAATCCCACCAAAAAGAGCTTTTTTGGTCCTTTTCCCTTTTTAATTTTCCATGTCTCTTCATTGTCTCTTTGATATTCCCTACTTGGTACAAATAATAAGTCGCTTGTGGACACTGGGAATAGAGAGCTTCCCTTTGTCACATTAATTTTTATGCTTGTTTGGGTTGAGGATGTGACTGTGGCTTTAATTCCGTCTTGTGCCTGTGCACAGGCAGTGTGACATGCCCTGTAATGGAGTGTGTCCGGTTTGAAGAGCCAAGCTATCAGACAGTGCATTAAGATAAGCCTCTCTAGCAAGATCTCCGTGCAGGGAGAGACCTTGGAGAGGCCAGATCTACACAAACAGAGCCCTTGAGATACATTTTCCTGCACTCTCTTTGTATTTACCCATGTTTGCAGATGCTCTCTCCGTGTGTCTTTTGATTGATATCCTTGGGTTGGTTCAATGAGCACACCCAATAGGCTTTGTTCCCTGTGCAAGGATTCTACCTGCTTACAAAGATCTTACCACATATTACAGAAAATTTCACCACATTCAAAGCTGATGGATTTTTGAGACTTATTAACTGTTAACAAAATGCTCTTTTAATTCATCTACAAAGTTCATAAATGTAAAATATCCATTGTCAAATTTCTATACTCATTCCTCCACCAAAAAAAAATGTTTTTTTTCATCTCTTGCATTAAATTATTTGGGTATATTAACTCTAAATGCTTTTGATTATCTATTTTCTGAATACTTGCCTTGCTTCTATGTAATTTTTATGTGGAATAGTCCATGACATATGAGACATTTCTAAAGATCAAACTGACTCTTGCTGACTTTTAAATTTTACATATGGACTTAAAACATCTGTTCGAAGGCTTATTTGCTTATTTCAGGATTCTCTACAATGTAAGTTATAAATTGGGTAAAACCACAATTCCATTTCATCATTTTTATTGGCTTATGACCTTTTCCTCTTCTAAACTGATTCCTAGTTTATCAACTTCTTAGTTGTATTACTTCTTGAGTTATAATCATCAAGACTTTTACCTTTTTTTCTATCTCCCATTGAGACATCTAAATGCTGCTGATTGGATGTTCCCCAATTTATTTTTTATAACTTACTTTTAGCATGTCCCTAAATGTCATTGTTGTTGTTTGTCCTGTAGAAACCCAATTTATAAATTATCTTCTTAGTGGTCATTGAATGGACAATTTACAGAAACTGTATTTTGTGTTGTTCCTTTAAAAGATTTCTCTACATGAAACACCAGTAGACCCTTTGCCAGGAAGGAAATTAAATAGGACATTCAAAATTATAGGGAGAAAATATGAATGATCAAAGCCATTGGCTTTTCATTTAGGTCTTATTGTATTAACAAAAATATAAAATACTTATAGCTCTCAAACTCAATCCTCCCATCCAACTGTTGATTGAAATAAAAATAATGATGTAGACATTTTAGAAATTAATTTAATTAAACTTCGGAAAAGTCTCTGAATTGTTCATATCTTTTGATCAGTTTATTTTATGAATGATCATTGTATTGTAACGACTGAAAAATGTTCATTGTAGAGTTTAAAAATTCACTTTAGAAACAAAACTGAATGAAAGCACCCAAAATGTCCCTAATCAGAAGGTAATTGTTACATGTCAACAGAAGCAATAAAAGGGTGCTTTGGAGACTGGGGCTGGGGTCCATCTGTGTTTCAGTGCCAACTTCACCACTTACCCACTGAGTTACCAGTGCCTGTCACTCAGCACTACGGGCTAGATACAGCCAGGGGCACCTACTTCCACCTAGATTTCCCGAAGACAGATAACATGCATAATCCTGAAAAAAGCTTTTAATGAGGGCAACAGAAGTTCTCATTCTCCCAGGTCATTGTAGAGAGAATCAAGCTTGCCTGCCTTGACTGAGAAACCCAAGTCAGGTGTAAGAGTTGTCAACTGCTGGATGGCGCTAGTGCCCCCTCCTTCCTCCAGACAGAAGTGATCTTGGCTGCACATCTGGTTTGTGCAACACAAAGTTGCCATGAAACTCAAGTTATATGGCCCATCCAGGTGACCTCCAAATAGTTATTTGAAATGTAACCTTTCACCATTTCCATTCTTATGTCTTCAGGAGAATGATAAAAATATTCAAGCAAAGACCTATAAATAGGTGAGGTGACACCTTTAGCCATGGTAGAAGAATTAAATACTAGTTCTCACATCAAGTCTCTTAGGAATGATAAAATTATTTGATCTAATTATTTTTAAAGGAGGATGAACATCTATCTTGTTTTTCTCTAAATATCCTTGTCTTTCCCAAGTGACCCATTATAGCATTCATTCATTTTTCTGCTTCGTAGATCTGATATTGTTGGAAATCTGTGTCTGAAATCTTCTATGATTTGAAATTTTATTAATTCTGAGTACATACTCATCTACAAATTCAGTTGCTGCAAACCATCTGTACATAAATTTAAATTCTTCAGATCTGCTAAAACTCCCTCAAAACCCTTGTGTTTGTGCCCTCGGCCACGTTACAGTGGAGCACCTTCTCAGCAGATATAAAGGTGGGAAGGAAGCAGGATGCTGGGGCTTATCTTCCTGCTCCTTTCCCTAGACCATGAGACCAAGCCTGCACATAACTGCCCAAGGGGGGAAAGTTGGAGCAGGATTAAGTTGCCTCAGTTGTTCCATTGCATTCCAACATCAGTGGCACAAAGACAACTGAGTGGCCTCATCAAGACCAGAGACCTCCTTAGACAAAGCCAGCCTAAGTCACAAATATCCCTAAGTAAATGGTGATTGTAAAACTCAGTGATTTCTGCAGCACTACACCGACAATAAATAACGAGTACAAAAATAAACAGAAAAAAATATCCACGCTTATTTGAGATAAAATGAATTTTCCCAAAATGCAGTACTCTACAAATTAAAGAAACAGCATGGTTTGCTTGAAAACTCATCAGACAGGTTCATAATTATTGAAAATTGCAACTCAGGGTTTTAAAGTCATAAATTAACCCCTGCCCCAGTCTTCTATTGAGATGCCACATATATGATGCCTGGTTGGAGTGTGCATGTGTGCCACACTAAGGACACAGTGGCTTGTGAGTTGTGCAGCTTCCAGCATGGTGGAGAGTGAGTCACCTGTGCCTGGTCCCAGCTGTGGTCAAACGCAGCCGTCCTCCCTTCTCAGTTTCAACTCCCACACTAGGACCACGTGTCCATTTTATAGTCTATGCAGGGTTATATTTGCTTTTAATTTTTCATTTTTGTGCTTTTTGTTGATTATTTCTCAGATTTAAATGGCCCCCAAGTGAGGGCTGTGATGATATTCTGATTGAGAAAATACCTGAGCTCGTGTTTGGTGTTAATGAATTGATGCAATGGTACACCCAGGAAAGGGATGAAGAAAGACTTTGACTAAGGAGCACATGAGCCTCTCTAGAAAGCACTGTATGAGATGGCGCTGTGGAAAAATGTCCAAGTTTGTGAATTCCTCAGAAGATGACCTAGGCAGCATCATGGTGAGGCTGTAGGTCAAAGAGGGGCATGGTCCCATGACAGGGTCAGAGAAACGCACCCTCTCAGCTGGTACAGGCCAGTTCCACAAGCCACAGGGCTGTACTTCTAGAAAGATGTCCACCTTGAAGCCCACATCAGAAGACTGTGGAGGAATTCTTAGAGTTGTGCCTAGCTGCAATACTGGAAAGGGTTGTGTGGAACAGCAGGTTCTCAGCACTGAACAGATCAGCTCATTTTATAAGAATGTTGACAAAAAAAATCCACCTAAATAGTGCAAATGGTGTCTTGGTTGATGAAAATGTTGTGACACAGGGCTTTCAGGGACTGGACTTCATATTTTCCCTAGGAACAATGTTCAGAATTTGTGAATTCAGTGTTCACAGCAAATGTACAGGAAGCACTGCCACAAATAAGGAGAAACAAATTCATCATGTCTGTTACAGTAAATGCTAACAGTATCAACTTAAATGTAATCTTCCTTCTCTTACTCTGTATATACATCTTATTCATTATGAACAAGTATAAAACTCTGCTTACTTCATTATGGCTATTAGGATTGCAATGTCTATGTTAACATACAGATAGAGTACATAGTGTTATGTATGCTACCTTACATCTATCTATTCATCTATCTATAGTTTTAAAAGGAATTATTTTCATTTACATTATATATATAACTAAAGTTTAGAAATCATGTGTGAAGTGGTTATATTAAATATGAGTCTCACCACTGCAAGTTTGTAAAGAAAATCTTATTGAGCACAATTGGTTTTTGTAAGATAAATGTAATGAAGGTGGATCATTTATAGAGAAAAGAGACCCAGGATCTGCCTGAACTGCAATTAAGAATTTAAACAATATGACTCTAGTGAGACAAGTCGAGCAATAGAGGAAGATTATTCAGTAAGAGATGATGGAGCTGTCATTAATTATTTGGAAATAGCAAATAAAGATCCCTAAGGAGCAATTTAACCAAAATAAATTTCACATGAAAGAGATGTTCACATGAAATAGTAAAACACACGGAAAGATTTTTAAGAACTATTTTTTGAAAGGACAAAAATTGTAAATAACTCAGAGGCTCTCAGTGAAAACATTGAGTATATAAAGTTTTAAGAACTCTGGTGACAGAAATCACAGGATGGGAAGTGGCATGGGACGCTGATGAGATGAAGGAAGATGATGGGACAGTGCGTGGTCACTTTTCTCAAAGGCGGTCAGATGTTGTGGGTAGCTTTCCATCACTGTTTGGTTACCTACCCCTGGAGGCCCCACCCCCACACAATTTTCTACTGTTTCTGTCCTTTGATATTAAATGCTGATAAGGTGTGACCCAATGGGAAGGTTGTCAGGGACTCCGCAGCTGCAGCCGAGGCAGCTCCAGTTGGAGTGCATCCACGGTGTCCTATTGATCTCACGCAGCTGCTAAACATAAAAACTGTAGGGCGACTTGGGACTCCACAAGGAGAGGGGTGAAGCATGATCTGAGAAGGAGGGGCAGCCCTGAGTCTGGGTGTGGACTTCTGTGAAAACTCAACCCAGAGCTGCCAAAAGACCACATTTCTGAGCACTTCTCCTATGTCCCTGCCCTTTGATCCTACTCAGAATTCTTTGAGGGCAAAAATAAGAGCAAGAGCAAGAGCCTCTGAACTTTATAGTATATAAGGGTGAGGTGCAGGTGAAGACGGAAAGGATGGAAAAAAGTATGTAAAATCTTCACGGTTATATTTTTAAATAAAAAAACCAGGCATCAGCAAATTTTGAAGAAAATGTATAATATAAAATGTAAGCAAATCAATTAAATTTGAAAAATATAACACATTGTAAAAAAAGGAAGAAATTAATGATTAATGAAGATAAAGTTTGTATACTCCTGATCAAATATACCAAAATTCGAACAAATATTATAAGTAAAAATATACCAAAACAACAACAAAAATTTAACATATGTTTTGATGGATAATTTTGAGAAATTTTCCATGAAACTAAGAAATTTAGTTATAAAGAAATACAAGAGAAATATAATAATAAAGAATACATAATTTTTATTCTAGAGATTTATTCTAGAAAGCAAAAAAAAAAAGGAGAGAAAAGATAATTTTCATCAAAGAGTAATCACTAACACCTAAAATGACCATGTCTTTTGACCAGAAGAAATGAGTCTGATAACCTAATTGAGAAATACTAGAAATCCATACAAAGAAGAGATGTTAAAAGCTCCAGAGAGTCCATGCAAAGTAAGAAATAACTCTTCTCAAAACAAAATAGAAACAAAATAGTAGGAAGATGCTTTAAAATTCTGAGTCAAAAGATTTTTAACCCTGGGTTTGTATACTAGACTTACTATCATTCACCTATGAGAAAAAAAGATATTTTCAGACATTCAAGGACTTACTGTGTCTTTTTCTTAGGAAGCTACTGGAAATGATGTGTATGCAAAATTAAAAGGTAAAAAAGAAAAAAGACATTGTGAGAATACCCAGGTAAGTGGAGTAGAGCCTGAGATGACACCTGTGTGATGTGCCCAGAGAGGTACCATGATGGAAATCCCAGCGTATCATAAGCATCATGATTATGATAATCATTATCAGGCATCTAGATAATCATTTGAAATAGTTACTAATAAGTCATTGTACATGCAATGAAGATTCATAAGAAAACCACAAATATTTATTTAAGGGTAGTCAAAGGATAATCGAGAATATGAAAAAAAAATGACATCAATTTTATGAATTAATCATAATTTACTTTAGGATCTTTTTTTCCCGTCATACACTCAAATAATTACTCTTCATTTTTATATGAAATAATTTGATGGGATTTATACAATAAACATTGATCTATATTTCTGTATTAAGTAAGAATGTTCTAAACATAAATTATCAGATGATTTTTTGTGGGCTTTAAAAATCATAAAGCAATTATTTTGCAAATAAACACAAGTATTTTTATCTCAAACATACACTTTCTTTTCTTTATAAGATTGCATTTAGAGTCAATCTTATACATTGCAGTTCTCAATGATATAAAGACATATGTAAGATTTAATACACGTTTATCCCAAAATGTTTAACTCATGTATGCCTCAAAAAGTTCTCCTAATGTTAGTATTTTTATCTCAAAGTGTTCCTCTGAAGAGCATATGCAGCTCATTTCATTTTCACTAAGTATTAGAATATTTACGCATTGTCATGTTGAATATTTACAACATATCTGTTTTTTTCTAATTTTGAATTATTGCTTTCTAAGTTTTAATTAATTTTTTATGTTAATTTTTATTTATATATGACAGCAGAATTCATCACAATTCTTATTATGTATATAGAGTACAATTTTTCATATCTCTGGTTGTGTACATAGTATATTCACACCAATTCGTGTCTTCATACATGTACTTTGGATAGTAATGATCGTCACATTCCACCATCATTAATTACCCCATGTCCCCTCCCTTCCCCTCCAACCCCTCTGCCCTGTCTAGAGTTCATCTATTCCTCCCATGGTCCCGCTCTCTATCCCACTATGAATCAGCCTTCTTATATGAAAGAAAGCATTCAACATTTTTTTTGGTGTGTGTTGGGGGGGAATTGGCTAACTTCACTTAGCATTATCTTCTCTAAATCCATCCATTTACCTGCAAATGCCATGATTTTGTTCTCTCTTATTGCAGAGTAATATATTCCATTGTGTATATATGCCACATTTTTAAAAATTCATTCATTTGTTGAAGGCCATCTAGGTTGGTTCCACAGTTTAGCTATTGTGAATTGTGCTGCTATAAACATTGATCTGGCTGTGTCCCTGTAGTATGCTGTTTTTAAGTCCTTTGGGTATAGATCTAGAAGAGGGATAGCTGGGTCAAATGGTGGTTCCATTTCCAATTTTCCAAGAAATCTCCATACTGCTTTCCATATTGGCTGCACCAATTTGCATTCCCACCAGAGTGTGTGAGTGTGCCTTTTTCCCCCCACATCCTCGCCAACACTTAAATAAAAGTAGATGAAGTAGATGACTGCACAATGTTGTTAAGAAAACTCTATCCCATTTCCTATGAAAAACAGTAATCCCTCTTTTTCTTTCTGCTACTTACCAGGTGCCAGACTTAAACCCAGGGAGCCATTAAGACACAGAGAAAACCACTTTCAAACTATCTAGTCTTGAAAGAGGTTTTATTTTTTATTCTGCTATTACTAGAGCTCAAAGATACTCTTACTGAATCTTACATTTCTCTTTATATCACTGAGAAATACAATGTATCAGATGGACTCTAAGTGCAACTTTATGAAGAAGAGAAAGTATATGAAATTGACACTTCTGTTCTCAACTTATCTGTTATTGGTGTTCTTTTAAGTCATAAATCTGTTTTCTCTGCACCAGAACAATTTGTTTTTGCTACTGCTAAAACTATAGAGTCAATATCATCACCGGAGAGTGAGCTGAATTCTATACTTCCTGGCACATCATGAACTAAATTGTCAATGAGGTAATTCCTAAGAAGCTTTATTACTAGTCCCCATTGAGAAGCTGCAAGAACAGCTTGGTTTTTAAGGTCCCAGACTGGGTCTCTGATACTGACAGTTATTGAAATCACCTTTTGCTATATAAATGTAAAGCATTACTGTAAAAGTCATTGAGGAAGAATAAATACAGACCTCGCAAACCACATACTCACTGAGGTGCTTTGCTGACTCTCGTGGCACATGGAGAAATACCTTTTTTTTTTTTCATTCGTTTACGTCGATATTGTTTATTTTTCTCTGGGTTTTTCCTTCAGATCTCTTTCTGGTGTGAGTATTGAATACTAATGGCACATAACCCCGAGTTATGTGCTGCAGCCCCAAGTCCTTTATTTTTCAAAGCAATAGATTTGTGAGTTCTATATTCATCTGTCGTGCACTTTTTCTAGTTAAAATTCAGCAATAGCTACTACAGATATTTTTCTCTCTTTTTTTTCCAGTTCCTTGAAAGGTTGGTTATATCAACTGTAAAAATAGAAAGCTTTTCATCCAACAATTGGATTGTTCCATTTTTCTTCCATCCACTAGAAATGGCAATGGCTGTGTGCAGAGGAAACCCAACCCCAGATCCCAAGAGGCCAAGTGGGTCCTTATTCACTGGTTCTTGCAATCTCTTAGGAAGGATTTTATACTTGTTGCTCATCATAGCAGGCAGGGATTTATTAGGAAAAGTGAGAGTAAGAGAGAATGACCTGGATTCTCTTCAAAGAGAACAGCGTGGCCTTCCAGGACTGGGGGTTTAAGGGTGTAAGTTGTGTGGTCCTTGTTCTCTTCTCTTGCTTCCCTTTAGGCCTCTAATTACCCCTTGGTATAGCAGCCTTCAGTGATTTCCTACATGAGCTTGTGATGACTGAGTCACAGGAGTGGCTGTGACGCGTTTCTGTGACAAGGGTGGGTCCTGGAGACCTAGAGGGGACCCTCTGGAACCATTGGTTCCCCTGAGGACTTATAATTAACTATGGCTGGGGGTTGTGGCATCCCGGGCCCCGTTTTCCTCAAGTGCGTCTGTTTCTGGAAGCCTCCCCAGATTTCAGGTAGTAGCTCCATTCCGGGGATATAACCTGCTCTGGGTTGGCAAAGCGGGGCATTTTGTCCCATTTTCCAGATGTTTTCCTGTTCGATAAGGTTTCCGTTGCCTCAGTTTTGTGACTCAAGGATTTTATTAATAGTGGATGGAAGAAAAATGGAACAATCCAATTGTTGAATGAAAAGTTTTACATTTTTACAGCTGATATGCCAACCCACATGTCTTCCCTGATCATTAGTGTCCTTCCTTGGACTTCGCTCACCCACCTGCTCCTGGCTGACTCACCTACCTACCAGGTGTACGGAGTCAACTCCAGCCTCCTAAAGCAGCTTGTTTCTTGTTTGTTTGTTTGTTTGTTTATGGTACCAGGGATTGAACCCAGGTGCACTTAACCAGTGATTCATATCCCCAGCCCTGGTTTATATATATATATATATTTTTGAGACAGGGTCTCACTAAGTTGCTGAGGCCAGCTTTGCACTTGTGAACCTGCCTCAGCTTCCCAAGCCACTGGGATTACAGGCATGCACCACACACCTGGCCAAGCAGGACTCTTTAGGACTCTTCTGAATACCACTCCTTTATTGACAGATCAAGACACTTTATGACTTCTTTCTAGATTATGACTTCTTTAAAATTAACTGATACCCATGTGATTAAGTTCCATGAAAAAATTGATGATAATTTTGAGGAAAATTTAGATTCTTAGCTTTTTTTTTGTCATCATTGTTTACTTCCCATTCGTTAATTTTATATACTTATTTAAAACAGAGTTAGAAATATTAATTGAGTCACAGTGTCAGCCACATGCTGAAAAATGAGCATGCAGGCTTCTTCTTTACCTGGTCAAGCTGTTTCTAGCTCACCACACATGGTCTTCAAGATATGTCACTGAGAAATATCGAAAGTCCCTGTCATCCTAAGCACAAAAAAGTACAGAGAAAGAATACATATAAATGTTACAGCTCTGACCAATGCCGTGACAATATAATATAGAAGCAGTGACTTTTAACTTATCCCCAGAAGAACATCTTAACAGTCAGCTATGTATAGCTATTTCTAAATGCAGCCGAGGGGTAACTTTGCATATGGTGGGCTTATACTTTGGCAAAAGTGTCTTTACACTGTTTAGGGCAGCAGAACCCTACCATGACTACATCCAATACCCACTAGTGCCAAATACTCATGAATTAGTCTTAGACGGGTCTCAGACTGTGATCATGCCCTTGACTTACCATTAAAGTCCAGTCTTTTTTTTTTTCCCCCTACTGGTACTTATGGCTTGTAATTCCAGGAGGCTACTCACCATTCCTCAGACACAATGCATTTTTATGCCTCTATGCTCTAATTGGCACCAGAGTTAGACATGAGGAATCCCCCAAGCACCAGTAAAAGAGGGAAATAAAATTGGCCTGGGAGATTAAACTGTAAAATCAACATGTAAAGAAGAAAATTCAATTTAAACAGACTGAATGCCTCCAGGGCCAGCAGGATTTAACTCTGAAGGATTAAATATATTAACATATCTAAAGAAAGAATATAGGAATGCAGAGAAACTGTGAGAGAGAATTGAAGGGAGCCGGGAGTTAGTGAGGGGTATGGAAGAGCTCAGAAAGTACCAGAACAGAACAGCCAGGGCGGTAGTTATTCAGGTTATTCAGGGCATCCTTCAAACAAAATCGCCTCCTATACAAATTACTGTTTTTTATGTAGTCATACACACACACACCTGTTTCTGTCTCTATGCATTATCAACTCTATTTCTATGCATCTGTAAATATCTAAGATCGCTAGATAACCCCTATAAGTTAGGTCATTAGTCATCCAGAGGTCGGTAGAATAGAAGATGAAAATTATGTTCAAATTTTAACATGCATATTTAATATTTAATTTGTATTCCCTACTTTTATAAGTCTAATACATCAATAAATATGTGAAGTATATATTTCTATATTATATTATCATGTAACATTTATATGTAGACAACTAAATCTCAAAGTTTTTTATTTTATAATTTTTTTTCATTAATGCATGCAGATATATACATATCAAGATATATTTATTGGATTATTGGAATATTAAATATTACTTCTTAGAATATTAACGAAAATGTGTCATTTTTGTACCATACCATGTATGTAATTTTTCATTACTGGATCGATGCATTGTTCAAAACACTAAAATGAATCTTCATGTTTTTGCTTCCATGACAGAAGTTGTATATAATTTCAAAAATAATTAACAAATGTGAAATTAATGAACAGCACAATACTTTGCACTATTTACATCACTGACACACTGACCGAGTATTGCACAATAATGTTTAAATGTGCATAAACATCAAGACTTATTAAGTGATGAAATTGAATTGTATATCTTGAATGCTGCAGATGTTTTCATTTTGTTTGTTTTCAGTGATCACTTTCATCTCCTTGGACTAGACTTTTGCAAACATCTGCAACGTGTCCTGTATTTGTCTGCTGGAATTTTGCCAATTTAGGTCAGCTTCGTGAGTGATGCTGTTGACTATCAGAACCCCTTGCTCTGGGAAGACAGGTGGTGATCAGAGTCCTGCTTGCTCTTCTGGGTTGTTAGGCTAACCTCAGAGGCTCACTCTTCCCTGCATGAGAAGGTATGTACTTCCACCCTTCCTCATTTACTCCCCAGTTGTAGAAAATGCTATTTTCTTATTCTTCTATGAGAAGTTCCTTACTGATGAACATTCTGGTCATTGTGAGCTGGAATAAAGTCACAAGACAGAGCTAGGGAAAGTCATGCTTTTATTTCAGACATCAGTGAGTTCTCCAGGTCCTTTGTGCCTGATCTTCTGGCATGTTTCACCTTCAAAATGTCTACAGCATTCAGCCCTTGGAGGAAAGGGTGCCCACACATCCTTCTTGGACACTTACTCAAATTTAATAAGTTTGGGAAAACATCACAATTTTAAAGAAAATTTTTCTTATACATTAAGTTCCAATCATTTGCTTCTTTAAAACTTTTTATGATTTATTATAGATTCCATCATAGGTTGTTCCAGAACACAATAAGCATGTCCTTAGCCCCGGTATGTGGCTAGTGTGCTCGGGGAGACCTATAGTGGGCATCAGCTGCCCAATGTTGATGAATGGATGTGTGGACAGTGCACAGATGGATCAGAAGCCTTCTCACTGCTTACAACAACCCTTCCAATATTTGTGGAGATCCTACCAAAACATTTCAATCTGCATATAATTCTAGGAACATCACGAAATCAGCTCAAAGTTACTTTTAACATACATTTAAACAACAATCATACCTGCTTTGGTCCTCTCATCTTTTACCAGGAGGACAGGAAAGGAATCAGTGATGTTTGGCATTAAATTGAGAATTTTGTCGGAGAATAGAAAAAACTTCCGAAGTTTGCCAGGATTTATATACTGCTTAACAGTAACCAATGCATGGCATTTTCCAGAATAGCTGTGGTGTATCTTTGAGTAAATTATCTTACTAAGTGTGCTACAAATAACTAAAATATTTTCTGGATGTCACAAAGATACTAACATTTTGGACAGTAATTTATCTGTAGGGAAAATTGGGGTAAATATTTGCAATTTAAGGCAGCCAAATATTATACTAATGGTATTGCAGTGTGAAAGGACGTTATAAAATTTGTAAATGTAAGGCTGTGAACATGATCCTCAGTATTGATTGGCAGGATTATACCCTGTAGTTGTGAAGGAATGTATGGTATGGAGTCAGTGTGATCCTCATGGAATCCTTGTTTCCACTGAGCTTAGACGAGTGTAGATTTCAAGTTATTTTTACACCTGGTTAAAATATTGTTCTTGGATGTTTGTAAATGTCTAATTTAAAAGCTCAACAGCAATTTGGACTATAGAACAGCACTGTTGATATAACCTTGATATGAGATAAGACTAAATGAATCAGAAATGATGAATTAACGCCATATTAAAAAAATGCATACGCTTAAAACTTTAGGAGAGTAATACCCTAGACATTTAATCAAGGATTTGCTATTTCCAAACATTTTAAAAAATTCTGATGCTTGCCAGGAAAAAACTGTTGCCAGGTTTAGTAATCTTTATTCATTTAAATCTTCTGTGAATGCAGGGTCCAAAGCTAGTCTTGAGCGCCACCAGTTTATATTTCCATGGGACATTTCAGAGCTCTTACCAGAGCCAACCAAAGGCTTTATGGAAAAATAGGAGACTTTTCATTTATTTCAGTCAAGCAAAAACACTTCTGAACACCCAGTCCACGGCAACCCACATCTCCCACATTTTAATTCCCTCTGTGCCAGCGCTCTTGTACTTGAGTTTAGGACTGTGACTTGAGTTCAGGACTGTTACATAAGTTATTACTGTGAAGTTTTGTCCTCTAAGTTTGTATGGGCTTCTCTGCTGAAAGCTATAGTCACATTACTATCTCCATAGAAATTGAGTGACAAATTGCATCTCTTCTTTCAGACAATATAAGCAGTATTTATAGTTTTTTTCTAACTAATATATGAACAACTTTAATGACAGGGATTTTTATTTTGGAGCTAGAGCAGAAAATGCAGTGGCGTAGCATTGTTTTTTTGATGGGGGGATTCAAGCATTACGCTGGGTGCATTCTATGGATGTTTTTCTAGCTGTGTTTTTTTTTAAATGTAAAAATTTCTAGAAAAAAATGAGACATTAATTTTTGACATTTATTTTTCCCAGGCATTAATCAATATTCTCACAAATAAATCAACTTATTATACTAAAGCAAGTATGACAGGTGGTGAATTGAATAATTTTGAAGCATGTTTAACAGGCATGATACATTCAACTGTAATGTGTTTATTTAATACCTCTTGAGTTGGGGTTGCACATCTGTTTCAGAAGTCTGCTGATATTCAAAGCCCATCCTGTTGGGGAGTTCCATGACCAACACCAAGTCATTCTGAGGATGGTAGTTCTCCCTAGTAGCCAGATCTTCCCCGCCCCTCCTGAGGGCAAGGAATGTGTATATGGCTCAAGGAGGCTGAAGAGTCTCAGAGGAGTTAAACCTGGGTCATTCAGGTTTCTCTGTGGGCTGTATTTATTTATTTATTTTTGACTGCCTTGTGCCCAGGTCTGTTTCCTAGAAGGATGGAGACCCTACCTGAAAATAAAGCCAGCTATCCCTAAAAACTGAGAAAAGTGATTAGTCAATTTTGCCACATAAAAGATAGACATAATTAACACCTGCTGTAGCTCAGGGTGTGCAGGGTGGGCCTTTATGACTATAGCTTTGTGGAACTGGATAGGAAAACTTTAGGACCTTGAAATGTGTTGGGTACCATATTCCGACTTTAGTAAGTTCTCAGGAGGAAATCAACATTGGTCTAAACAGGCTTATTGGGAAAAAATAAATAAAAAGTAAAAAACACCCTCAGATTTCCAGAAATATTTTCTGCTTTTAGTCAGCAACCAATAGGTCTAAAAATCATAATGACATGCTTGTCAGCTTTAGAAAAATATGGTTAATCTCCAAACCAAAGTAGAGAGAAAGAGGCAAGAATTGCAAGGCACACATTAGGTTTCAGCGTAGAAAGGCAGACAGATGAGGGAAGCCCAATCTCATAATTATTCTGAGTACTTCTTTCTTGACAGAGGCTAAAATTATTGCACTGGAGCAACAACAACAACAACAACAAAGTGTCAACTTCTGCTGGTTTAATCCAGCCTCCTTACATATCTCGGTTTCCGAGGTGGGGCCAAATAAAAGCAGATGAACCAAGAGAGATCCTCTGTGCAGCTAAGCAGCATATGGCAGGGGCTGGGGCCTGCACTGTGGCTCAGGCCTGAATGGAGCTCCCCGACTCTCCTGGGTGGCACTCTGACGCAACCCGCAGCCAGGAAGGTTTTAGGGGAATTTCTTCTCCGTCACGTAAACCTAGAAAGTCGTTGTTGTCTACCCCCATAAGTTATCTGCATGCTTCTCCAATATAGATCCAAGGACGACTGAATAATCAAGGGAGTGCTTTCGGAAGACAGACCTGAGGACAGAATGACTGACCAAGAGAGTTGACCCACCGCAAGGGAAGAAGTCCTTGCTGTCTCTGTCCAGCAGAATGTGGTCTGAGCAATATAGCGGTGATGTGCTTCTCTGATGGCATTTTTTTTTTCTATCATGTGTCTACTGTCTACAATTGCTTTCTCTATTACATTTTTATTGTTCTCAGAAATTTGCATTTTGGAACTAAAATGCTGAAATTGGTCCTGAGCTGTGAGTAGCAGTTTGATGAGGGGATGATACTGCTCTTCTCTTTTTGAGGTTAGGACTATCGGATGACCTAATTCAGATTTGTATCCAATTTTAAGAAAAGTTTCAAATTAACTTTTGTGTTTGTTTGTTCTGATTCTGGACACCTTCAGTTAATGTGGTAAGAGACCACTTGTTTGGTTTCCAAATCATCTGGAACCAATACTTTTGTTAAATATAAGGAAAGTATAGGCAGAGTGAAATTTAAAATTCATATGAATCAAAGTATTAATATATTATTTAGAGATTTAATGGGCATAAACTAATCGGTCAAAGTAAAATAAAAACAGGTAAAATGAATTTCTGTACAATAGCACTTCAGAGAGGTGACAGAAGGTTTGCATATGACACTGTATTAACCCTGGATTACAGTACTGGGGTCCTTTACCTCATGAAGCTGACCCCAAACTTTGTATTCCATGCTAAGCCTGAGAGTCACAGTGGCAAGGAAATTGACTCTCACATAGAAAATATCTTATAGAGGTGTTTTATTTATTTTTTATTTTTAAACATTTTTTTAGTTGTTGATGACTTTTATTTTATTTATATGTGGTGCTGATAATCGTACCCAGTGTCTCTCACATGTCAGGTAAGTGCTCCACCAGTGAGCCCCAGCCCCAGCCCCTAGAGGTGTTTGATTTAAAAAAAAATCATAATAAACGTATAATAGAACACATTTAATAAATGTGTTGGAGATTTCTAATAGCTTGCCCAATGTCCATTGCCTCTCTTTCTAAGTAAGAGACTCCTAAAGTTCAGCTGGGTTCACTGCAGCTCATTTAAAGGATGACTTTCCATACCTCCTCCTGTACACGCGTACAGCCAGACAACAGTTCTTACGTCCTTGGGCAAGCCTATTGTAAAACCCCGTCAAGTTTCCAGAGAAAGTGCAAGCACAGTTGTCCCTCTTCCCTCTGGTTTGCTCCTGGAGTGTGGAGACATTGGCAGAAGTTGCTCAGTTTGTGCCCGGGGAAGAGGATGGGAGTGCCAGGCTGTGTCTGCAGAGTAGAAGGATGTCTAGGACAGGATCCCTGGGGACCATGGAGCAGCCATAGCAAAACCTCCATTCCTGCCTGCGGCATACAGGACAGATCATTTCTATGATTTATTTTTCTGAAATGCTGGAGTCCATGCCGTGCTCCAAATGAGGTGGATCATATGGCTGAGTTGAGGTGGAACATTCTGGAACTATTACTACAGAAGTGGCCAAAGTCAGAGCACACTCTCACTTTGGCACATGGTTCTCCAGTATTTATTTTGCACACAATATGCAACACATCCTATTATATTTCTATTTATTTATGAAGACAAACATGAGTATATTATAATTATTTTAGTTAAAATAAAAGTTTAGTTTTTAAAAAAATGTTTTTGTCCTATAACTGAATAGATAATATAAAATTTGCACTTCTTCCTAGGTATGTCTGTATGTAGAAAGGCAGCAAGATCAAGCTATGTTTATTTCATATTTGCAATCTTTTTGGAAAGGCGGTAGTTACTTGTATTTGAATTCACATTTCTAGTTGTTTAAACCTTCATGTACTCACTAAGTCAGGTTAGTGATCTGTTATTTTATATTTATTAGGTATTTACAGATAAATCTGTTTCCCAGACTACAAGCTTACAGGTAGAAAAAAAGGACATTTGAGAGTCCATGTTTTGGAATGTATTATATATTTAATTAGATGAAATTAGTTACTTCAAAAGCATAGATACCGTTCATGAAAATATTTGAGCTCACATGCAGATGAGTTTTATGAAGTAGGGATGGCAGTCATTTTGTATCTGGGCACTGTGTGATGTGGTCTCCATGGAGCTTCATTTGCCAAGAGGCTGGACATTCATTTGAAGAAAAATTTCAGTGGAATAAATGATGAACATCAACCCCCAACTGAAATTAATCCAATATTTGGTTATCAAATACTGTATACAAGCAAAAATGTGCAATTCTTTAATGACTCACCCCTTATTTCCCCAAGGAAGCTGTGAAATAATATTGTTGATACTTAAAAAGTAATGTCATAGCGTTTCTCATGAAACACTGCTCTAGGTAAATATAAAGGATGTAATATAACCCCACACAACAAAAGTCACACAATAAAAAATCCTTAACTCTCTGTAACTAAAAAATCTTGCAACAGGGCTGGGCACAGTGGTGCATGTCTATAGTCCCAGTGGCTCAGGGGGCTGAGGCAGGAGGATTGCAAGTTCAAAGCCAGCCTCAATGAGCTCCTATACAACTTAGTGAGACCCTTTCTGAAAAAAAAAATAAGTAAGTAAATAAATAAATTAATTAAAAAGGGCTGCAGATGGTGTCTCGGTGGTTAAGATAACCTGGGTTTAATTATTTTTGTGTGCCAAAAAAATAAATATATATATTGTAATAGGTAGCAACAATGTTATTTGCGAAATAACATTGTATAACCATCTCTATGAAATGTAAATCTTGGAGCCAGGAACAAGGTATGGATGAACATTTGGGGGGGAGGAATAATTTTTATTAAAAGATAATTGGTATTTTGTGCCTGGAAATGAGCCTGAGCAAACTGAAGCCGGCTCTTTAGCAACAGTCTTCTGGCTGTGCTCTCCGCAGAGTTGTCTAAGCGTGTGTGCATCCAGTCCTTTTTACCCAGAGGCATGAGGCTCAGAGAAGCCAACTTTAGAGTTTGCATTCTAGTCATTTATCCCCTGCTGATTGGCTAAATCATCAAACAGACATATTTCAATCCCTTCATATTTATGCTTTATTCTGGGTCTTAGTCATAGAATGCACAGTTTAAGCAGCAGCATGAAACCTTCAGTAGTAACCACACTATTAAAACCTCTGGGAAATTTCAGTTGTTAATTAAATGTTTTATGTTTCAGATACACAATTTCTATCGACATTACCTGAATCCTTTCATTTTTCATTAAGAATTAATGTTATTATCCTTATTCTATAGTATACAAGGCAAGTACAATGTTATTTTTTAAATTAATAAAATATTAGTGATAAAGGCATTATAATACAGTGCAATATTTTTAATCAAACATGTCTCTCTCTTGTAAGTTTGCAATAAATTTTTAGGCCATTCTTATAAGAATCATCTTCTTCATCAGCCAGAACTTACATAAAAATGTGTTTGCCTTAATTTTAATGTTTTCCCCAAGAAAACTCCCCACAGGTAAGAATAAAGATATTCTACCATGCAGAGTCTAAATTGCAATACTTCTGTTCAGGTGGAGGTCAGAGTGTACTGTTCATCTTCAATGAGATATCTGCAGCCATTTGAAATAACAATACACATCCATATCTGGAACAACTCTGGAATATAGGGGATGCTTACCAAGCATTTTGAACAGGTGAATGAATATCTAAATGTGAACTCACAAACATATTTCACAAACACGCAGGACACAAACCTCACTTAATACATAATACTTACTTTCTCAGAGATTGCTATTAAAAGCCATGCAATTGTCTTTGCTCGAAATATCTGGTGGCTGTCCTCCTCTCTAGTTCATCCTGTCACTCAAGTTCAGTTGTACTAAAGAATGTTCAAAGCAGCAGGTACAGTGGTTTACACCTGTAATCCCAGCAGTTCAGGAGGCTGAGGCAGGAGAGGTGAGTTCAAAGCCAGGCTCAGCAATTTAGTGAGGCCCTAAGCAACTCAGTGAGACCCTGTCTCTAAATAAATTATCAAAAAAAGGTTTGGGGATTCGGCTCAGTGGTGGGATGCCCTTGGTTATCTTCAAAGCTTCCTGATTATTTCTCTTTAATGCCACTGCCTCAGGATGCCAGTCTTAATTTATTCTCCAAGTTGATGATATATATACATATATATAAAATATTTTTTCTTTTGAAATTATCATGCTTTTCTAGTCCCTCAACAAATTCCTTAACTACAAAATAATGATAAATTTCTAACTTTTCCCTATACTGGTCATTGTGCTGTGCCTCCTGCCTTTGAGATATTATTGTTTTTGCCAATAAGCACATTGCACAAAGTTTTCGTGTAAAATTGAATTACTTTCATTACTTTGAAAACACTGAAATCTTTTATGCCTAGGTGTCGTGACACACATAATCTAGATGACCTTTCTTTTATACATTGTAGATTCTTGGACAATTTGTATTAACCCATCTTTCATCTTTCTCTTCTACTCTCCCTACCTAACTCTGCAATTCTGAGTCCCTAGTGTCAGTTGGACCTAACTGCTGGGCAAAAAGCCTCCTCCATTCCCATGTCTGTCTTTGCCATTAAAAATGGGCTTCTCACCCCACCATCCAGCATATTTCAGAACATTAAGTGTTTTTGAATACATGTTATTGCCATTATCATCTTTGACCATCAAGGTAAAATGAATCATAGAGACAAAACCAGATTTTTTTTTTTTTTGGTCATCATTAGTTTGTGAATATTTAGTTTTTGCTTCATTGCTAGCTAGAAAACTTGGACTATTTTGTAGTAATGGCAGGTATCTGTTTTTTCACTAACTATGTAGTAGGAAAAGTTGAAAATTATCCTGCTGTAAGGCTCACTGATAAATTGACACCTGGAGTGTCAAGTGTTTAGGTTATTACAGACTGCCATTGTAAATTTAATTGTATTTTAAAATGCCAAATGATTTTTGAATGTTGCATCCTTAATAATTTTTGAGAAACTCTAGCTGTTTCCTTATCATAGGGCCCCAGCATTGGTGAGTCTTGTGTGGGTAAAAGCTTCACTTCATACCTTCTTGCCATGGTCCAACTTGTATGTTAACAAACCTCTGCAACAATCATCTTTATTTTTTATTTAAACAATTTTTATCAAAATAGCATGTTACTGTGCTTTAAAAAATGTAAAAGTTGGTAAAGTGAAGGTACTCATATCAATCGGAAAAAAATGGCCCAAGACCTTTAATAATCCACTTTAATGGATTAAATTGCACACACAGACAAGAGCATATTCTAAGTGAGAGAAAGCACCATCAATGTATTTTTTTTCCCTTTCAATTTGTTAGTACTTTTATATAGAAGTACAATTACAACTTTGTGAAGTTTGGTTGTCTATGTTTTAATTATCAAATTTAAATAGAATGTATTCAAGTTTTAACTCTGGCTGCAGAATCAATATTCAATCACAACTTTTGCAGTTAGCTTCCATGAGCCTTCAAACAAATGAAAGGAAACAATGTCTTAATAATTTGGTAATATTCAGAAGCTTTCACAGAATTAATGATATTGAATGACAACTCACTGTTTAGTTCATAATTATATTTAAAGCTCAATTGAGAAAAATCACAATCTAGAATATTAATCAGAAGAAAAAGAAAATACTTTCTAAGCCACCCAATATTCACAATTTATTAAAGCAAACATTTAAGATTTTGAAGCTTGGAAGTCTCCACAGAAGCTGGGATGTCTCAACTCTAATATCTGAAGGCTATCAGAAGTCTGCTTCCTCTGTTATGACAACTTAAGCTAATTAGATCACGTAGAAACATTTCTTTTTCTTTCTTTCCCTCACCACTGAGTAATGATCAGATTTCTGCACATGAATATAGCAAGAGAGTTTAATGTCTATGCAAGATGTTCAAGAATAAATCAATTTCAAATCAGTCCATCCCATTATTAAAAAAAAAATGTTGAACAAATCATATCATTTGACATGCAAAAAAACTAAATGAAGCAGCCCAGGTAGAAAGTGGAGATGAGAAAATGTTAAGACTGACTGGGAGGCAAGTAGTTGCAGCAGCAGAAAAGTAGTTACAATCACCTTCAAAACTTACAAAAGGCCAATTACAGAAGGGGAAAGCAAACTGTCCCTGACAGAAAGCTCTGGCCGCCTAGTTAGTTGTTCCTGTTGAAGATGCTTCTGTCTTCAGACATTGGCATGACACACAGACACACAAATCAGGGTCATCAGAGACACCTCACCACTTGACCTTGATCTACAGTTCTTACATTCTGTACTTTGGTCAGATGTGTCTTTTGGCATTGCCGAGAGACTGGAAGTGGATGCCAGGATGAAGAGGAAGGAGCGAGGAATTCTGGAATCTTCTGTCCCTTAGCTGGTACCCTGACTCTGCTGGATGGGCTTCATCTATAACATATTATGGGAGACAGCTTAGAATTTCTACATTGCAAACATTTCCATGTCTAAACAGCTGCATTGGTGTTGGCCCAGGTCTCAATCAATTTGATACACTATCCAGAGTTTTCTTTACAGGGAAAACAATATTTCCAAATTCTTCTCTGGTTCTGATATTTTAAGAATGAAATCACTGGATTAAGCTAAATCTGTCACAGAAATTCTATGGCTGTATGTAGTGCTATCCTGCCTGTCTGTAAAGTCACTGGTTTTTATATGGAGATAGTTTTGTCACCTCCATGTAGAAACAGATTTAAATATCATTAAGAAAGAATAAGAAAGGGAGACGAAAAAGAATCCTGATCACATAAAACACAGACTAGTCAAGTTGGATCAGCTTACATCACTTACATTTTGAGTATTAGTAAAATGTATCAGTAAAATGATTTCCAAGGTACATAAAGAGATGTTCAGTAAAACTGAAAGATGTTTATGATTTCTTCAATAAAATTGTTTACCATATGTCACCAGATTCCGAGTAATTGAATGTAGTCACATAAAGATCTTGTCAGAAAAATATGTAAATGACTTACTGGCTATATGTAGAAAAAATATAACTAAGATTTTCTAGTTCTGTCGGCTATATTATGAGCCATCTATGAAATATTAAAAAAAATCAAAATCTGCTTTGCATTTCATGAATTTAAGTATGTTTTATTTCAGATACTATTTTTTTCCATTGGAAATATTTGATCTGCACTTGGATTTTTATTACATTTACTATTGGAAAAATAAGTTCATATACCTTAGTTACTCCGAATGTTATTCAGGTAGTTTTCAAATACCTGAATTGAGCCTTAGTTTCTTAATTTAAATTTTCATTAATTAACATGGAATTAAAGTATCAATTCACGTATCTAAATATACTAGTCACATCTCAATTCTGAGTAGACTCAGGATAGACCCAGGGATGTTGGCACACATCTATAATCCCAGAGGCTGAGGCAGCTGAGGCAGGAGCATTGCAAGTTCAAAATTAGCTTCAGTATGGGCTGGGGATGTGGCTCAAGCGGTAACGCGCTCGCCTGGCATGTGCAGGGCGCTGGGTTTGATCCTCAGCACCACATAAAAATAAAATAAAGATGTTGTGTCCTCCGAAAACTGAAAAATAATTATTAAAAATTCTCTCTCTCTAAAAAAAAAAAAAAAAAGTTAGCTTCAGTAGCTTAGTCAGGGCCTAAGCAACCTAGTGAGATTTTGTGTCAAAATTAAAAAAAAAAAAAAAAAATCGTGGCTCTGTGGTTAAGGGTCCCTGGGTTCAAATCTGGGTACTAAAAAAGAAAAAAAAAAGAAAAGAAAAAGAAAGTTCTCTATAAAAATATGACTAATGGATATAATACTGAAGAAAATAGTAATCTAGAAAACCTCTTTAAAATCTATATTGTACAACCCAAGGAGAAAAAAGTTCTGAGGATGAGCCAACAAAATTTCCAAACTTAACACTTTCAAATTCATTTTTAAGGCTAAATAACTAATATGCATATGAGCTGGTTTTCAGTTAGGTAGCATTATAGATGGAGCTTTATAGTTCATAGTATTCTTGTCCAATGAAGGACAGAGAGGAAGCTTAAACTAAGGTTATTCAAATCCATATGGAAAATGCTTGCAAATTGTGAGGAAGGAAGTTTTGGGTATTAATGCAAAAGTTAACCTTAAGAATAGAGAAAATAATTAAAACATTAGTTGGGATAATATAAAAAGAGCAAAGCACACTTTAGATTTTGCCAATATATCAAAAAGGTATAAGACATGAAAAACAATCTAATTGATAGTAAGTAACTTTATTTCTTATTATACTCTGCCTTTGTAGGGTCCACTAGATTCTCAGTGGTCTGCAGAGTGCAGTTTTGGTTTTTTTTTTGTGTGTGGGGGGGAGTTATTGGGGATTGAACTCAGGGACACTAGATCACTGAGCCACATCTCCAGCCCTATTTTGAATTTTATTTAGAGACAGAGTCTCACTGAGTTGCTTAGTACCTCCCTTTTTGCTGAGACTGGATTTGAACTCACAATCTTCCTACCTCAGCCTCCTGAGCCGCTGGGATTACAGGTGTGCGCCACCGCACCTGGCTGAGTGTAGTGTTTTTACAAATGGTTATCTGATGCTCAGACAGTTGGTTGGAGATTGAGTAGCTTTGCATTATGTTGGACCGAAGAGGAATCAAGAAATTAAAATGATATCGTGTACTTTCTGTTCTCAAGTCAATCTGGGTGCATTAGTTAGGACACCTAGAGTGAGCCCAAGGAAGGTTTTCCGTAGTAAGCAGTAGAGAAAGGTTTTCTTGGGTCTCTCTTTAATATGCATGACTTCTGAGCAGGGCCTCTGGCTTCCTTGGCTGCAGGATCTGCTTTCAGTTAAAGGTGGTATTTTCCTGGAGCAAAGGCTTTGCATGTCTATTGTCCATAATAAAAGGTTGGAGATCCTTAAGTTAAGGATCTTCTGCTTTCACACAACCTGTGCACTGTTCATGGAGATGAGTCACTTGGGCCTCTTTACATAACTCCATGAGAAGTGGGACTTGGAAACAGGGAAAAAATGACGGCTCTCGACTACTATTATTGCTACAATAAGCTCAGCTTTTTCTCTGACTCAGAAATCTTACATCTTCTTATAGCATTTGTATACAGATGGCAGGTTAAATTGATGGTTTTCAAATAAGGTAAAATCTCACTCTATAAAATTGTTGATGAAGCTTTCTTTTATATCCATTATAAATAATTTGCTGTATAATTCTTTTACCTTGAGATACTTGTGATTGTGTATTTTATGTAAGGGAACACAGCATTTTATGTTAATAATTAAACAATGTAGGTTTAAGTTTTAATTATCTGTTCAAATTAAAACTCATCTGAATTTGCATGCTCAGTTTCAATGTAAATTTTAAATAAATCCTTTAAATACATATTTAAAATTTTAAGTACTTTTCTGTTGGGTCACAAATACTTTAACAATTTCAAATTATAATATCATATACAGCAGTAAGAATAGCATTAATCTGACGTTTAATAGATATTACAACCAATGTAAATATCTTACTAAAAGGAGTTAGGGCATCATGTCCTATCAGGTTTGCAAGAATTATTTAAAACAGAAGTAATAAGCTGCTGCTTAGTCTGAGAATCTACCATGGGCCACTGTGCTGGACAAAATGTAGACTGATTCATTTCCAAATAATGTTTATCATGATAATGAAAGGTATTTATCATAATAACATAGGGATACAGCCTGATATTTAAAGAGAAATAGTTGTGAGTTGTGAAATATTTTCAATTAAAATGAAATTTCCAAGTTGTAGAAAATGTTTCCTTTTCGCACTAAAAATACATTCCCCCTACTTTTAAGTCAGTCTTGGTAGATGTATTTTGGTGTGAGTATAAAATTATTTTAGTATAATTAAATCATTTCAGTTCTAGCATTACAAATTGAATTTTCACAGGCTGGAGTACAGAGAAATTTATGAATATTGGCTAGCGCAAAATGTTTTTATCACAATACTTTATTTTTATTTACTTGCCTATTAAAAAGATTTTGTTGAATGCTTAAAATAGACACAAACTGGAGCAACTCTCCAGCTTCCAAATTCTCCAAAGACTTTCTTTTCTTTTGGTCATGATAGATGGTTTCCAGCACAGAAACATGATCTAGCTTAGATCTAGCATATCTCCCTCCAAGAGTAGGTTGGCCCTCTGATTTCTAGTTTCCCTGAACCTCAATTGTTGTGCCCTTCTCCAGATTTTATGAGCTTTACCAATATCCATCGTTAGTTTTTCTGGTTAGAATGTGTTTCTGCTACTTTCAACTAAACAGTCATCATTTGTATGTGTTAGGCAATGGGCAATTTTTAAATGAAAAATAATGTGTATGATGAAAAAACCAAGAAGTCACAAATATCATGCAATTGAATGGAGACAAGTAAATCATCAGGTATAAAGAATGAGATAAATAATTGCTAAGGCAAGAGTAAAAGATGGTTTTCCTGGGGACATTGGAGTGACTTTTGACTCAGTCTCATTTGATAGTACAAAGGTGCAGATAGCTAGACTCCTCCATTTTCTTTCACTTCCCACATCTTACCTATGATGAAACTGACTGGAATAGACTAGAATAGTCTGCCCTGTGAATAGCATTCTGATTTTCTCACTCCTCTTGGCTATCTTCATCATCAAGGTGTCCCTGAGCAAGCACAGCCCACCCGTAACAAAGAGGACCATGGACAAGTGATATTCGTCCTAACTGTTTCAGATACTCAAGTTTTAGGGGATTGTGGGACTACAGACTGACTGGTGCCTGGTTGTAGAAGCAACAGAGGCCTAGGTCACCAGGATTACTGCATTGAATTATTGTACAAAGAAAAAAATAAACTTTAATTCTCAAGTCATTGAAATAGATCCTTATCTTTTTAAATGATAATTTCTAAAAATAAAAAGGCAGAATTCCATTCAACATTACAAGTAATTGCAATACATGTCAAGACAGATTTTTAAAATTTTCCTGCCTAAAATTTTAGTTAAAACCTATAAAAGAATATGTAACTTAATAGTAGAGTACTGTCTATCTAGCATGCATGATACTTTAGGTTGAAACTACAACATAGAAAAGAAAGAAAAGTGATCAGAAAAATATTAACTAAAGAAAGATATACAGTGATGTTACTATTGGATAAGATAAAATCTAAGAAAAGAAACAATACAAAAACTTTTACAAACATTGAAATCATTTTGAAAGAAAAATAGTGCCATTGACTTGCATTCAAACAATTGAGAATTTATAATTCAAAACAATAATTAATAAAACTACCAGTATACTTGGCAAATACCTGAAAATGTTTAAAAAATGTTTAATGTATTCTATCAGAAAACAAAATTTTCAAAGACAACAATAAATGACCCTAAATAAGAATTGAATAACAAAATAAGATCTAAATTATAGGTATGTATACATATATTTGAAAGGCAAAGACTATATGCAGAGAACTATTATAATATAACCATGAATGAGATCACTAGAGAAATCTCAAGACATCTTTCACATGTTATATCATTAAAAATGTAGTTATTCACCACAATTTGATGAAATTATCAAGTAAGAATAATTAACATTCCCCAAATAACATATGTTTCCATAATGAAGGATAGAGAAGAAACAATAAAAATAATTTAAATAAAATGACCAAAAACATGACATATGAATATAAATAATCCAATACTTTAAAGAATTATATCCTTTAATGAATCTACAGTAAACATAAAAGTTTTTAAGTAAATCAGTAAATTTAGTTTTAAAAAAGCAAAATATTATAAAAAATAGAAGTGATAAGCAATAGCATAAAAATTTCAAAATACAAATATATCACCAATAAATTATCCCTATTAATACAACCTAAAGAGTACCATTTAAAAATGAAATAAATTATAAAATACAAACATACAGTAACAAATATAGAAGAACAAGGAGTACCTTACCACCAAAGCAAGACAAAATTAAACAGAAAGTTTGACTTATAAGAACATACAGTGTGGCCTCTGATTGCTGCAAGTCTCAGTAAAATTACACAGGGGCCCAGCAAGGGCTCTGCTTCTAACACATCCTAAAATTCTTCTCTTCAGCAATGTTAAATCAGTAGAAAAGGTGCCAAAGTAGCAGTGCAGCTATTTAATTTATTATTCATTTTTGACTTTGATGAAATGTAATAAAAGGAACAAGACTTTAGCGCTCTGTATATCCCCAAACATACTGAAAACCTCTTTTCCAATCCATCTGTAAAAGAGGTCTTTGAGGCTTGGAATATAACTCTGTTGATAGAGTGCTTGCCTTGCATGTACAAGACCCTGGGTTCAATCCCTAGAACTCTCCCCTGCCCCATGCCCCCACCAAAAAGAAGTATTTGACCTGATTCTTTTTCTATGATTAAAAAAGGAATCCTTTGGAATGTTTCCTCACATACTTGCCAGGATTCAGAGTCACTGCTAGCTACTATTAGGAGGTTGGGGACATTTTTATCATTATGGCGCCATTTCTATCTTGGTAAATTCATTGCAGGAGTAAATGTAATTTCCACTTTTAGAGTAACAGTTTAGCTGTGCTTGGGTAATTTCCGTGTGTTCTGACATCTCTCATTGCCTTGGCCCCAGAAAAATAAACCATCCTCCAGCTTTGCTGAATTATTTCTTGTTTTGTTGTCACTAGATAAGGTATCAGAGATCTTTATGCTCTTGTCAGCATATGGAATTACCTCACTTTATATCCATAAACTATTGCTGCTGTTCTTCCCTGGTCACATACAAGGGGATAAATTCTTGCCTTAACTCATTATCTCCTCATGGACTTAGGAATGGAGGTCACAGAATCTTTCTATCATTTCATAAAGCAAATGGATTATTTTTTATAATTAATTTAAATTACAGAAACTTGAAAGATTTAAAAATTACACCTAAAAAACAAAAATTCAAAATAAATTGATACCAATAAAACTTTATGTTCATTTTTAAATGGGCAAAACCTTCTTTAATCAAAGAATGTGAGACAAAAACAAGTTGAGCTATGTTTAGAGAAAATGCAAAACACTCGTTTTCCCAAAATGTCACAGATAGAATTAAAAAGTAAATAGTTACTGTTAAAAAAACACTATTTTTTTAGCAAATAATTATTGTCTTCATATATATGTAGATCTTATCATTGGATCACTATACATTTATACTCCATTAAAATTAAGAAATGTTTTGGAAAGATAATTTTCTTAATTTCTGATACATTATAAAATTCATACAACATGTATGAATTGCCAAGATCATTGTAATGTCATGTGTAGCTGATAAAAAAAATTTAAAAATTCATACAACACAAAAAAGTCAATTAGAAGAATATTATAAAAATAACAAAAAGAAATAATTTCTTATTAAACTGACAATTATTAAAGTCACATAATATTAAATGTTTGGAAGATATTGAAGTAGCCTTTACCATTGAGGAGAGTAAATTGCTGAAACATTTTTGTATTTTCTAGTGTTTGATATCATGTTTTTACTTTTATGAAGCTACCTTAAGGAAAAAAATAAGATAGGGTAAACATTTATTTGCAATGATATTAATAATTCTATCATTTTAATAAGGGAAACAAACTCAAGATTCCACATTCGTTTCTCTTCCTAATAGTCACTGAATCTCCTGGTATTGTTCTGGGAATAAAATGGAGACTAAGACATACCTGTCCTGTCCAACCCAGTGGTGGGAGTCAGCATTTATAAACCACTTCACTGCTAGATATGTATTTACACACCACATGCAAGGGAAGTACAGGGAACTTTGAGAGTGCATCCACGAGGTACTGGGAAAATGATAGAAACTCGGGATCCTGAGACACTTGGGAAGAAAACACTTGAAAGGTTTTGGTGCTGGATTGGTTATGGCCTTGATGGGGAAGGAGGCATTGTAAATGGCTTTTAACTTTCTGGTTTGAATAATCTACTAGATAACAATGATGTTTACTGAAATAAGAAACTCTTAAAGCGCCTTTGGTGCATGAATCTAGAACTTAGAAGTGAGCTCTGATGGAAATTCACATTTGGTCATCCTCCTGGGCACGTAGGGAGAAGCAGAAGTTGCATTGCAGATGTGAGTTTTTGCAAAGACAGTGAACAGGACTGTATAATAACACATTTGTAGATTTTATAAATTCTTGATGGAGTCCAGAAAAACAATTGACACTATGAAGTGAGCACAGAAATCAGTGATGACATCTGTCTTTTTACACTTGATTTGAGAGATACTGGGCCTCCGAAAACAGCCACACTATAAGGCTTATCATTTTTTGACCTAAGCCAAGAGAGAGTGCTTATGACCCATCTTTATAAATTTGGGCAATAGGAAAATAGTTAAATATATTTATTTTTAAAAAATGAAAAAAAATCAACCAAGCATAATTTAAATCAATGAAAAATATATCTCAATATATTGTTTAGTCAATTTCTCAATACACAGCTAGTAGGATAAGTAATGTTGTTATTTTTTCTCTTATAATTAGAAATATACAAAATCTTAATCAATATCTCAACCCCACGGCAGGTGATCGACTTTCCCTGTGAATCGCATTCTAAGTACCACGCATGCAGCTCTTGAGGCCTGTTTCCTTGGGTACTTCTATCCCTACCTGCCCTGATTTCTTTCCTCAGCCTCTAAGTAGAAAAAGAAACTTGGTCTGTGTTTACACATTCTCAAAGCTTCAAGTCAGTTAGGTGTCAGACTGCTTGCTATTGAGCACCTCACAGGATTAGATGGTAAACTTGTCCAGAATTTTCATGTTTCTAAATGTAGCCCTTACCATAGTTGAGTGCATATTTTAGAAAGTGTTAGCGTCCTACATTAGTTAACTAATAACTATTTGTTTGTTACTTTCAATGAGAGAAAGCTTCTCTTATGTCAGAGTGTTTAGAACTTACTTGAGAAGGGAATTTAACACGCACAGCATGGGCGTCAACAGAAAGATGTAAGATGCACATTGGAAATTAATCTTGCCGGAAGAAGTCAAGGGCTGCTGCAGCATAAGCCAGGGGAGTCAAGGAGCTTCTGTTCCTTGTAGCTGAAAATATCCTGATTCATAGAACCATTAAATATGTGATACCAATGAAGACGGACGTCAACAGAAAACAGTTGGCGAAAGAGTGAAATGCTGTTTTCTGGGAATAAATATCTAAATAACAGAGCAGCTTCCAAAGCCTGATATTGGAGGACGAGTGTTGTGGCATTACGTGTTCAGTCGTGAGGAGAGGTGTTGCAGCTAAGGTTTAGTGAGCCAAATATTTCCAGAAAGTGGTTTCGGTTTGTCCTGATGACCCCCCATGCTTTCCACATGACGTACGACAGGAATAGGTTGCAGTCTTTACTCAATTAATATATTGTGATTGAATATTTAAGCAAGGGTAAATCCTCCTGCACTGAGACTGGGGTAATAGCAAAAATATTTCTGTGGGCTCAATTTAACACTGAAAATGATGGCAGTGGGTCTACAATGGAAAGCAAATATACTTGTGAGTTACAAAGCACTTCGCTAGATTAGGTGAGACACAGACACATTGATAGTTCCCAAAGAGTTCGGATCATTAAAAGTTTCCCATCCACCTTCCTTTGTTTAATTAGCACAGACAGATATAGTGAGATCTAATCATTTTACTGTATATATATATATTTTAAATAATTCATGTTTGCTTTAGAAAGAACAAAAATTATAAATCTAAAATTAGGAACAAAAATATTTAAAATGAGAAAATGCTACAAATATTACAGATACGACCCAATATAACACACACACACATATTTATATATATTCTAAAATATACATCTTAAATTATTGGTTTAATATATCTGAAAAATATTTTGAGATTAGACACATGTTAAAGCAATTCAAACACATTTTAAAGTTGCTGATATGCATTAGAGCTATCCTATTTTGTAATCAAATTACTGTTACCCTACATTTGTTTATTGGCTAGATGTGCACATGCCTCTGTTCTTGATGCTTTACTCTGATTTGCTGGGTTGAGTGCTCTATTGTCTGAAACTGCCAGATTCCATCATGACAAAATGCATCAGAAACTCTAAAATATGATTCTGTAGATTGGAATGTGTAAAACGTGCAAGGACATAAATGGTTGCTAGCTCCATTACTGGTATGAGGCTTTGAGGGTGTGCTCCATAAGCACAGGGATTCTTATTAATCCCCTTCCAAAAGATTAATGACATGTAGGATCCATTGACAACTGTACATATATGTACATATCCATATACATATGTATGTCCTCCCAGGTACACACATATATAATGTGTAAGCTTTTAGTAATAATTGACTTTCTCTTTCAAGTGCCAAAGGAAACTCAGTCCTCTCACAAATTCACATTTCTAGTGCTTGGAAGAGTAGTCCTCACCCATCTCTGCCCTTCTGTGGCTTCTCCACTTCTCATGTGCCTCAGAGCTGAAATAGCCATTCACAGCAAAATGCAACTTGTGGTTCTGTGTTAGGTTCTCGAGATTGAAAAGTTCAGCCTGGAGGGAAGTAGATGTCTTCCTGAGAGTCTTTCCTGAACCACAGGACAGACCACAAAATCATAACGGTGGAAGTGATGACATCGCATAAAATCAAAACCCCTACGAGTCTACTTCCTGCAGTTGGATCCCTAAAATGACAGTAGGCACTGAATGATCAGCAAAAACCAGGAGTGGTGTAACAGAGGGAAAGTCAGAGCAGAGAGAGAAAATGATCTTCATTAATCATAGTTAATTTGATTTCACAATTCTTTCAAGAGTTGTGTGACCACGTGAACATAATGCTTACTCCCTTAAGAAGGTTTGTAAATTTGCTCCTAAAAAAAATAATTGTTTTTACATATGTGATTCATTGTGTTACTAATTCCTGTTTTCCCCTCTATTGCTCTATTTTAAATGCAGAACCATTATGTCTGTTTTAGAGAGAGGCAATCTGCTGCCCTCTGAAGTGGAATCTGCATAGGTATGGGTGCCAGCCGGCGATGCTCCAGTACCTGTCAATCATTCCCTTTAACACCATCAGCTGTGCTTCAGGACAGTGCAAACTTTGTACCTCAGCCCAAATGAGGTGGTTATGGAAAGTTAAATAACATGCACCCCAAGCTCATATATTTTAGAAACTTAAGAATCAGTGCTTTCTAGGTTTTCAGATAAGCTGCTGACAGCCAATAACAAAGGATTTGCAATTTGTCTCTTCATTGGGTACTAAAATGATCACATACATATGCTTTACTTTGGATTCCTAACTCTTTGGAGTTGTTTAGATAATATCTTTCTGTTTACTCAATACAATACCCCTAAGCATTACAAAAGGCCCTTATATGTGAATAGACTAATATACTGGGGGCCATTTTCTGTATTATTATCATTATTATTATTATTATTATTATTTTGGTGGTGCTGGGATTGAACCCAGGAACTCATACACACTCAGCAAACTCTCTACTACTAAGTTGTACCCCCAACCCTATATAGTTTAATTTTATATTATTTAGTAGGTAGTATATATGCTACTAAATCAGTTGATTTTTATTAATATATTGTGGCTTTCAAGTAAATACTTTAAAACTAATATGCCTCCAAATATACACCTTTCCTACCATCTCTAAATGACAGAAATGACTTTAATTTGCATCAAACCATCTGTTATGGGTTTGGGGAACAGATTTTATATTAACTGTAGGTTTAGTCAATATTCATTACTTCATGTTGTGTTTTTCACAATACAAGGTAAATAAAATTATTTTTGAAAATAGCCAGAGGGAGCTTAAATTGAGACATCTCCTTTTCTTACTATGAATTACTTGCATATTTAAAACTTTCTCATAGAGTTTACTTCTGAGTTTCATCTAATGCTTTTGTCTTTTGGTAGGGCTAGTTAGAAACTGTAAGGTGCTAAGCATAACTTGTATTATCTTTGCTGAAAAAAAAGTATGCATAGATATCAATTAAATAGTGAAAGAGAGTTTGGTTAATACACATAAATGAAACTTTGTATTCTGTATTTGACAATAATTCAGCAAAACTATTTTTTAGTTAACCTCATCAAGAAATTTTCCTAGTAGTGTGACCAATTTTGTCTTGAAAACCCAAGATTGGTTGCCATCTGCTTAAATCTTTTTTAAGGAGCATGAGCATGGTAGGAGAGGTTGTGATTGCAGATGTATTGACCATGGCTGAAGCCATGGAATCCCCATATGAAGTTCTGATTTACTCTTGAAAGCAAAATCTCAGAAATTGCTAACACAAATATAATGCACATTTACAACTAATTTACAAATTGATGTTTATATTTGACCATCAAAGTCCATATTTTAAAATGTATCTTTTATGTATTTTAAATGGTAATCTGTTTTCTAGTAAATGAATACAATTGGCAAGGAAATTATAATAATTTACTAAAATAGTTCATTATTCTTAGTATTTATAGACTATTCTGCTATAAATGTAATATTCTTTGCAATTACTCCTTGCAAGTACTATTTACTTTGATGCTTACTAGATGTTAGCACTGACAGTTCAAGGAAGACAGTATCACCCTTACCAGAGACAGGAAATAAATTAACTGAATGTATTTTTTTTCTCCCTGAGGTAATGACATGAACTTTTTTGAAAATTAAGGAATATTCAATAGTGTTATTTACTTAAGAGTTTACCCCCAAATAGTATAACTTCTTCAGTAGTTACTTAACAACACATCAATTGTTTATTTTAAAATATTTTAATTTAAAAAATGGGGAATGAAAATGTGAAATTAGATTTTGCCTAAACAGACTATTGATCTAACCCCATATGGGTCAAATTATGTATAATATTGCCGTTACTGAAAAAAAAAACTGTAATTATTTGATTCTGAGTAGCTTGTTTCTTTGGTTTGAAGCCGTTGTTTTCCTGTTGATGTTGGATGTCCATGTTGGATGCTGATGGAATGATTGCCCTATTTGACTTCAGAAAATGTGGCCAATGAAATAAAACTATGACACTTGTCTAAACAAAGCAACTGTCAATTCACATCACAGGCTTTTTCTAAATAAAGGACTCCAGTACATTAAATTTGTTTTTCTTTAATGAACCTAACCCTTTTCACTGTCATTACTCATTCCTTCTAAAAACAGTGGAAAATGCAATATATTACTCAACTGAGACCATTTGTCTTGAGGTGCATATTTTATTGATGTAAATAAATGAGATTCTGGCTCACTTAACTACCAATGTTTTGATTTTATAGAAATTCTGAATGTACCTTGAAAGTTGTCATTTTAAAAATTATCCCTCCTTCCCAGAGGCTCTTGAAATAATCTGAAGGAGACTCAATGTAAACCAGTATCTTTATAAATTTTGACACACCATTGTCATGAATCTGTGTTAAGTGATAAATATGTGTTGATGATATTACAGATATAATTCCTTGATAAGTGTGCATGTCATAATACATAATCTTACATAAATCCAGTTCTTTGCAGGTCTCTATTAAATATATTATTCAATATATTCTTTTGGCTTTGGATAAACTAGAATCCAATCTTCTCCATATCATTATATAATTATTGCAAAGAAATAGTGTCTCTGATTTATTATCATATTTCCACTGTAAAAAAGAGTGAATTAAACCTTTATGTCAAATCTCTGTTGCCTGCAAATGCATGACATTTTGAACTCTAAATTTCCAAAATAGTACAGGCTATTGAAATCTCACATGCTATGTTGCAGGGAGCACATAAGCCAGACACTCAACATTCACAGAAGGATGATTTGCAGCAATAGTCTTACTGCCTTGAAAAAGAAATAGGCTATTTCCTTTTGTTTCTGGGCTGTGAGAAAATTGTTAAGCATATTCATAATTTGGGAAGGAAGATATTTGGTGGTATCAGTGTTTTGGAATGTTGCAAACTTCAATATATTCTTTGTGCTCTTCTCTATAAATCCAATCTTGGGAGAACTCAAGTGTAAATTATCCTCTGTGATAACTTTCTCCCCTCATTGAAAAACCAAGTAAAGAAGTTGATCAGTTGAGTAGAAAAAAAAATGAGTTAAGTAGAATTCAAACAGATTTGAACTTGATGGCAACTTTTTAATAAAAGGAAAGATTTCCCCTAAAGATGTGACATTACCAAAAAACTAAAAACAAATTAAAATATCTAGTCAGAAAACAAAATCAAACTATTGCCCTTTCCTTAGGAATTTGTATCAATGTTTTCTTTCTTTAGAGTTTTCAAAGTCAATGCATCTGAAAGTTACATTTCCTCTGCTGTATCCCTTAAGTGATGAGGCATTATTATGTTATCAGCATAGAATCTCTTTGTAAGGTCATTGATTTAATGCAATACTTTGGCCATTTCTTTATTCAGGAAAGAAAATTAACCTTTACTAGGTATGCATTACTACAAATTGCATAGGGCTTAAGATAATGTAGTCCATCTTATGAGGATAAAAATAAACATGGGTTAAATATTTGCTTCTGAGAAAAGGGAGAACATTCTGTTTTTAAATGAGTAATCTTAATTTAAAAATACCAGGAAAAAAAGATGGGGAAAATAAATTCCATTTATCTTATCCTACCTTCATGAACTCAATCTTCAATATAGAGAAATATTCAACCCAGTCATCTTTTCTTTGCATTTATAATTATGTAGATATGTGTGTGTGTACATATATGTAAGTATTCATGTTAACACTTGCAAAACATACACTTTTATTATCAAAGGAGCTCACTCTTACTCTAGATTAAGTTGGAAAGTGAGTGCAAGCCACTCAAATTATAGTATTTCTACCAGGATTGATAGTGGTCACTCACTTCCTTTCTTCCAATGCTACATGACAACTGAAATAAAAAAGTGGGGATGAAAACTGTAATTAGAATTTCAAAATTAATGCTTTAGTACTCATATGAATGATGCTTTCAATTAACCTCAGCCTGACTCTTCTAGAAGAGCCCTGTCTCCTGTAGAAGCACTCCATTGAAAGATAGTATTGAAGCACACACATAATAGTTCACCATATTTTATCAGCCGTAAGCCTCACATGTTTATTTCAAATAGTTCACACGTGGAATATGTAGTTAATATATTATCCTATAGATATATGTACTTTAAGGGATGTGTTGAAAAAGTGAAAAGGAGTCAGGTTAATTCCTAATTTTTTTAGAAATATAAAAAATAAGATTGTCTATTTGAATTTTCATTTTAATTTTATGTAAATATAATACAGCTGCATCTATGGGTGAGACAAATAATCATCTCATTTTACTTGATAGGCATAGGGATAAGGTATAAACAAGATCGTATTAGTAGATAAATCTTACTTTGATAATTTCCATGTCACTGAAGCTTCTTGTTTTGAAAATGAATTTATGTCTTCTACAGATAACTTAATTTGGTAGGTACCTGGTACTTAATTTGGCCTAGATGTCTATTTAAAAAATTATATATTATACTTATATTCCCGTTTTTGATTACCAATGTTGTTTTTCCACAAAGTATAAAAATTCACTATTTTAAAATTTTTTTTATATTTAAGAATTAGGCAATGTTCTGTAGCCATAGTTTCAATATTGCTTATTATTCAAGCATATTAAAGTGATGACCAACTATTATAGTCATAGTGTGACACCAGATGCTTCTCAAATGGTCTTCAGGGAGATATGAGAATAAAGCTAGTCCTGAACATTTGCTTTATTCTAAAGCATGTGGACACGTACATGATAGCCAATATTTTCCAATTTTGAGAGAAAAAAAATTGTGTTGGTAGCCATGTTTGAATCAGGAAGAAAATATATACAACTTGCCATAGTCCACTTCCTTCTTGTCTTTGGAAAAAAATATATGATGTCCTCAGGAGAAATTCCTAAAGATATTCCTGAAAGAAGGAATTTCAATGCAGTTTTTTGATATCACCTTTTTTACTTATATTAGGAATAGTCGAACTTTCTCTATGAAGGGGCACAAACTATATATATTCGGCTTTGAGAGCCATAAGGTCTCTGGAACTCCTCCACCTGAGAAGCAGAAGCAGCCAGAGAGCATTAAACAATGGGTATGCTGTGCAGCAAGGAAACTTAACTTATGAATTTTCTATTAACTGCAAGTCAGAAAATACTCTTTTCTTGATTATTTTTTTTCAAATACTTAAAAGTGAAAAACATTCTTAACTCACTGATCTTACAAAACCGTCATGAGCAGAGCTCATGGGTAGAGCAGAGCTCAGAATTCCGCACGGAGTATAACAACACTATTGTCACAGGTGCCATCAAGATCCTCGATTCTCTGTCTTCTCCGATCCCTCAGCTTTATGCCAAGGAAAGAGTTGATCCCTTAAAGTAGAATTGGGCATGATCTCAAGGTCACTGATGGGGTGAAACATGGACACCTAGCACCTCAGATATGAAGTAGAGATGTCTGTGGCATCTGTTAATCATTACTAATTATTAATGACATGAAAATTTATTTTTGTATTTTTGAAGTGCCTGTCCTCAATGTTGTTTTGTTGAATCGGTAATGTCCAGCTGTCATGTCTTACATGTAACTTGTTTATTAGGCAAATTTTTATGGCTTTCATATTAGGGGTGATATTTCCCTAAATACTTTGCCCCATATTGGCATAGTTCATGAGGCTGCAACTCCAGGGTGGCCACACCACTGGTTCTCAAACTGTGGTCCAAGGGCTCTTGCCAGGGAGCTGCTGAGAAGGCTACTGGGAACTCTAGCCAGCGCTAGCAACGTTCCACATGGTTTCTACAAAGATTCACTTAATGAAAGGTCCAATTTGCTGGTGCATGTTTTCAGTAGTCAGTGACCTAGTACATGGAGCTTGGTCAATTTCACTTCATTGGAAATAAATGAATCTCATTGGTACAGTACTTCACTCCTCAGCTGAGAGCCTCTCCCCTGCATTTGTACAAGATGGTCCAGAATCTAACACCCTTGCCTTTCCCATTTCCCCGTTTCCCACCAAACGTCTATCATTGCATTCTGGGATTAACTCGTTGTCCAACTCTGAAAACCTGAACTTTGTCTGAACAGTCTATGTGTAGGAATGGCTTTGGAATTCCCATCCACTTCACTTCTGTTTCCATATTTTTCCACTTCTCAAAGAGCCAGCTTTTCTATCTGAACTGGCGTAATTTGCTTCTATTTCCTAATTGTTATTTGTATAATTATTTTATTGTCTGTAAATAAAATTAAGATTTATTTTTAGTATAATTAATCCCCCCAAAACATTTTTTTCTAGATTGTTTTGAATAAAAATTCTGTACTCAGTGGATAGTTTATTTATGGGTTGGTAGGTGTTCACTGAAGGTATCTTATAACGTTACTTCGTTGCTTCAGGGACCCCAAAGATAAATGACATAGATATATCACATAGAGTGCTCTGGGACACACATTTTTAGTATGAATATGTAAGAGTGATAAGCAACACCTAATTAAAGGTTACAGAGACTGTGCAGTGAGAGGAAGCAGTCTAACTCCTAAAATTCCAGTCCAGAGAGACTACCCAGAGATGATAAAGTTTGTTATGATTTGAGAAGCCTAAGAATTTCAGAATTATCTTTAAAAAACATGAATGAGAAGCAAACACTATGAAGCTTCAATGCACATATCTCTGTGTTGTCAGTCTACATTTTGTAGGTAATGATTTCCTGTTTATAGTTCTATCCTGTCAATTTGAATCAAACTGCTTTGCTTGAATTGATAGGCAAAGTCGGAATCTGTGTAAGGAGCTCTCTGTGGCCATCACAAAGGCCCGGGAGAACGTGTCCAGCAGCTCCTTACTGACACGGGGTGACATTCCACATGGTTCAATGTAGAGTCCTGCATGTTTTAAGGAGAAACACAGAAACAGAAAACACATCACACACTTTTAAAGCAAAAATGTGTCTGTGGCTTCTTCTCCAAAGTGTAACTGTTGTGAACACGGTGGTGTGTATTTTCCAGGTTCTTAATCTGTGGTAGTAATTTATTTACCACTCTGTTTTCTTTCTGTCCTTCTCAATTTATTTTCTCATGTCAACAGTATTTGAGCAAAATACACTTTACTGGGTCGTGGGACTGTTTTTCCTACTATAAATCTGACAATGAATCCACTCGCTGCCACATCCTACACTCATACATGAAGGTTCCCGTAAAATATATTTAGTAACATCCACTGCTTATTTGGGCTTCACAGAGTTTTTGGTTCTAAATGACAGGATACAAGCTATCTGAAGTACTGTCAGATTATTTGAAATACTTGGTCTTGCTTCCAGTCAGATTCCTTTGGCATTTCCAAATGAAATAACAAACCTAAATTTTTTATAGTATAGATCTTAGGTGTTACATAAAATGTTATTTTTTATGTTCCTCTGTCTTGTTCATTTTTTTTCCTTCAAATTTCATTAATCCCTACAGTGGGTTATTGAAACCAGTGATTTAAATTACGCCAGAATATCAGAGATAAGTTTGTGTTTTTCATCATGAATTAATTAACATACTTGGACCACAGTTTCTGTGCAATGAGAAGAAAATGATGTCAAAGTCCTGGTTTGTAGTCATTGACTTGGAGCCATGAGCACCCCAGGAGGAAGTACTGCCAAGGACACCTTCAGTACCATGTGTGGCGTTGGCAACTGGAGAAGAGCAGAATTCTCTCAGCTGGTGATACCAGCCATCCTGGAGTTGTCTCCAAGAGTGCAAGAATTCTCCAGTTACGTTTGCTGTTTACATATCTACTCAACCACGTCCTGGCCTAGGATTTATGTCATCAGTGTGTATCTGGTTCATCAACATACAATACTCAGAATGCCACAGAGAGTGCAAGCTGCTGAAGCAGAGTGTGACTTTGCCACATGGGTAGGGAAGGAAGAGTGAAGCCATCCTGGTGACTTGGGCCCAGCTGATGGCTCTCCTGAGCAGTGTTCACTGCAGGTGCTCCCCACCTGCTCCCAGGCTGCCCACTGAACCCTGTGCCTCCACTACACTCCGTGACCAAAAAGGCCCGCTACATGTGGGGGGCAAAGAATTTGAATCCCAGATGAAAAAAAAAAAAGCAGTCTTTCTCCCCACAAGTCCTGAAAGATCTCTATCCACTCCCCCAACACAAAGTGACCCCAGAGAGCTGGGCATCTTATTTGTCGTCACTGGTCACTAAGTCTCTTCACCTTTGCCTTATTCTGCTGGCTAAACTCAACATGCAGTTCCTTCCACTCTCAGAGGAAAGGGTTGCCAGGTGTGAACAGCAGAGGACTGAGAATCAGGGGCCACCCAAGAGAGCGTCACGAGGGCTTCCGACTCCCAACCCTGTTCCAGGTCCAAGTCAAGTGACCCCGTCTCTGAGGGCTGTCCTTGAAGGCCACACCTCCATGAGCATGCTGCCAGCACCAGCGTGACTGTTGTGCATACCCTGGCTTGTTCTTAGCTTGCCATCCGCCTGCTCCATGTCATGGTGCTGATGTCCCCTCCGTCATTCCTCTCTGTCCTCAGGCTGAGAGGTGGCTAATGGGCCTCACTTCTCAGCGAGGCCATCAGGCTCCTTCCCTGCTGCCTCCAGAGTGCCCCCAGCTTGAAGCTCTGTGGGCTGGACCCACCAGGGAAAGCCAGTACTGGTGAGAAGGGGTTCGAGATCTGCTTGGGGTAACTTTTCCCCAGCAGCAGCCCTTTCCAGGCACCTAGTGAAGGAGTGGTGCGTCTCCACTTGACTGCACACAGTGCCGTCAGCCATGGCTTAACTTTATCTAAAATATGTTGTTCAGGGGGGCCAACCTCTTTCTCCTGTCACCTGGAATTTTCATCAGCCTTGAGATAAATAACCATCCCCAATCTACCTTCTGGATCTGTCTAGGTCCCTTAACTTCCCAGTCATCCAAACATTTGGGCTACATGTCTAGGAAAGCTCTGAGGTTTTATCCAGAACAGAATGCTGACCAGTTAAAGAAGTATGAAAAAAAAATAGCTAAATACACTTTTAATAAACATGCATAAAAATGAAGAATAACTTGCATCTTTGAATCTCTTTCTTGCATAAATATTGAACTTTAATGCCTAGAATTAGAGAACAGATCTGAAGAGACAGGCTTGGCCACCTTCCGTGTACACAAGGGCTGCTCCGTCTCCTGACTGACGTGGCAAGACACAGGCACACATCACCTACATGGATCTAATCTAGGCTGAAGGGACGAACTCAGGGTAACTCTTGCATTCTGTACAATTAAATGAGCACTTGATGGCTTTTGTTGTTTTATAAACGAAACTTCTTGTGCTTGTCCATGAGACCATAAAATGTGGAACAGTGCTAGAGGCCTCTGCTATTTTTATCTGAAGTGAACAGAAAGGATGACTTTTTTTTTTTTTAAGGAGATGTCATTTCGGTGATGTGTCACTAGCTACCGGCACATACACCAAGGTGACTTTTAGAGTGGTGCTTTGAGTGCCCTGGCGACTTAGCATCCAAATTCAGCATCCTGAAAGCAGCTTAATCATTAGGGTGGTGGCTTTCAGCTGAGAGCCCACACGGATTTGGTTTTCACTTACTGACATACAGACATTTTCTCTGAAGTGGTGCCTGCTTAGCCAGACTCGCTAAGTACCTGTGTGAGTCTATCAAGGAAACAGTATGCATAAAGTTCAAGTAAGGCAGAAAACAGTGTGCAATCCCCAAATGGGGAAATAGGAGTCCTGGAAATGCTCCTGTCCAGTTGAATCTGTTTTGGAGAAGTACAGATTTAGTTAGTGCCAGAAACTCTAACTTAGATTATTTTTAGGTCTGAAAATAATTAAATATTTTAGCCTGATGACTATATTTGATATGTCATATCACACATGCATATTATATATATATATATATATATATATATATATATATATATATAGTCTTAAAATATTAGCAAATAGGCCTTGGCAAAATTAGTAGAATGCCTTTAGTTTGGTGTGTTTTGTTTTAAATTTGATCTTTACCTATGTGTTTGTGCAGTCAGGAGCCTTCAAATGCCTGCATTCCAGTGGGTTTGCAATGCCAGTGAATACAGTGTACCTGCTCAGATAAAGTGTTATATATGGATTTCAGTACAATTCATTCTGAAATGAATTTCTTAACAAGGTATTTAACATCCTATTATATAGAAACGTAAATTACTTCACAGTTCATGGCTTATTATGTGTGACTCCAAGAATGTCACCTAAACTCTTTTAGTTTTCAGTGATTCCTTCATGTAAATTGGAAAATAAAATCCCTAAGTTATTTCAGGTTTCAAAAAAGAATCTAACATTATTCTAAGCCTCCCGAGGTTTCTTCTAGCCCTCGGGTCTAGGATGTTTTTTTTAGGACAGTGATACATAAAAAATGCAAATCTCTAATTTGGTGGAAATATATTCTTCATTAAAAGGGAAAATGGATTTTTAACCTCGAAATCACTCCGGGTTTTGCATGACAGGCTCAGGGGTGGTTCTCTAACGCGCAGGTAGTCTATTTCTCTTCCTTCCTCCTCAGTTGTTCTCTTTACTGCAAATTCTTTCCTGTTCACCTGAAATTTCGACGATAGCTAATCTGGACCTTCTCCTCAAGAGTCTACATAAATAACCTTTTGTCTGTACTGGATGAACCCTCAGGAACAGCAGGGAAGATTTTCTTTTCTTTTCTTTTCTTTTTCTTTTTTTTTTTTTTTTGGTAAATGTGAAAATTTGAAATTTCTCTTGGATAAAGGCCCGTATTACTTTCACAATTCACCCACAATTATGTCATCAGTGCTTTCCCCCCTCAGGACTGCCAGGCATGGAGTAATTGATAACAGAACAGCTTTACTGTAGGGAGACTTATCTTTATGAAAATAAACCATAGTTACAGTTTGAAACTTAAATGAGAGAGAGATTAATGGGTGGGACGAGGAAGGCATTGCATACATCATCCATATGCTCTCACCCAGCGACTGCTGAATGATGCCAGATATTTTATGCTTTCAATGATCAATAAGGGCCGGTCTACTGGACGTGTTGAACAAGTTGATTAGTTGTCCTGCACTTACGGTTCTGTAAGTTTATTCCCTGTTAGCAGGCAGCATGAGGAGTTCAGAAGGCTGTAGGGGAGAGGCCTGGCTCTTCTTGATTTTTCTGTGCCCAGAGCCCTATATTAAGCTTCTATTTCAACAACTAAACCATGGGAATTATGATCTTGGGGATGATGTAAGACTATTTGAAAAGTGCATCGTACCATTCACACACACGCTGCAACATAAGGAGCGAATGCCTTCATGAAGAACACATAAATCATGACGAATTTCTTGGCAAAGACGGATATTATTCTGAAGATAGATTTGAGAATCAAGCACTTAATGAGGAGCCGCCCTATGAATATACATGGATGCACGGGGTATGTTCTTCAGCTTGAGGTTTAAGCAGAATGGAAAGCTGTAACAGCGGTTTATTGTGAAGGAGTACCTCGAACAACTCTTTTTAATTCAATGTGTCATCTGAGTTGTTGTTAAATAGCCATAGCTTATTTTGAAATACAAATTAATTATCTATTACAAGCATGCTATTGCTTATCTCCTCCAAAGTCTCATTAGTATGCAAATGACTCTAATTAGGTCACTGTCAGACAATATTAGTGCAGAGTCACTTGCCATGGTTTAGAATGAAAGGGCTTGGTTCCTAAATATTTATAAAACTGTTTCTAAAATTAGCTTTTACTTAATTGGGATTCTTCTGGAAGTCTTATTGGTTTTGAGGAAATAATCTACAGGCAACAAAAAAGAAATTTGTTTTAGAGGAACAAGTTTTGAATTGACACATGGTGGATTAGAATATTAGAGAATATTCATACTTCAAATATGAATTATATTTAATATCTTAAATTACTGAAGAGGTCCTATATATTCTTATTATTCAGTTTTTTACTATTTACCATGAGAACCAAGGATTAATATATTTGGAATTATACTTTAAAGAAAGTTTGTTTCATTTGAAATAATCATTTTATATAACAGAATTAATATTGAAAAATATTAATCAATAACACAGGGTATGCACACAGCAGCATTGCTTTAAGGTCATGCAGTGAATTTTAATTAAGTTTTAAATTTTTTTTCCCTATGCCCCATCTTTGTGCTGTGCTGAGATCACAGTAGTTGTATTTGAACAGCCATAGCAAGCTTTCTTATATCAAACTCTCTGACGTTCTCTTTCTTGTTGAATATATTGCACATCTAAAGCAATAATTTATATAAGGACTAGTAGGAATGGAAAACCAAATATTGTAACTCATAGCCTGGGCATTTAAGTTGAAGTCATTTGACATCTTTCCTCCTAAATGATTGCATTGGTGCACTGCATTACCATATGTTAAACATAAATAGAGAAGTCATACGAAGGAGTACATCAAGGGAGAGACAGAATCATCAGAGAAGGAAATGCGGGGCTACAGAAGTTGAATATGAGAAGATAATGGTCCAGAGAAGTGCAGACGGAGGAGAGGAGGAGTAAAAGATGTAGGGAGGGAAAGAGGAAGGGTCAGCAAACACAAAGGAAGCTGAGAATCCAAATTTCAGAAGGTTGCAGACATTTGAAGAAATAATGAGGAAGAGGGCAAGTGAAGCCAACTGACCAGCTTCCCTTAAGGAAGGGTCCTCTGTGCCAGCCACTTCACTAGGCTGCCTGTGACCAGTTCTTGTGACACTATTAATGAAGAGACACAATTTATTTTACAAAGAAAGAGGTCAAAACGTATCAAGGAAGGTTAAGTCATTGGCCTTGGCAAAAGATAAAACTGAGACTATGCTACACTTTTTATTTTAGGCATAATGACCTCCATCTGTCTTTCTTTACTTTACTTTTATTTGTTTATTTTGCTGGGCTTTACATGACATAAAGATTATGATCATGTACTCTGGATTTAAACACCCAGGCAGCAAGCACAGTGTAGCAGTGGGAGACTTAGCATGTCCTGTTATTTCCCAAAGACTCAATTTCTCCATCTGTGATTTGTGCAGGATTAAAGAAGCTAAAGCATGCCTAGTGTACATCCACAAATTCTGGCCATAAGAAGAAATAGAGAATGTCAATACTTTGAGTTAAAATAAAATAATAGATACTTGAATAATAATAAGATACCTATTTTATTATTGTGTGTCTAAATATTACGTTCCAATTGTGTTTATCTTATACCCAACTTGTAAATATAACTTAAACTTGTCCATTTAAACATAGCTGCTCTCTGGGACTTGAAAGAACCTTCTGTCTACACTGTAGTTTTCAGGTTTTGTTCCATATAAATATTAAAATAATTTTAAAGGGGTATATTTTAAACCTTTTCACATTACTTGGGTTTCAAAATTCCAAAGTAGGAATTTTTAGCATTTTACTTATAAGCTACTGAAAGCAGAGGAATTTATTACTTTGGGCTACTGGTAGATGAAAGGACAGAGGTTAAGATACTATTATAAATCACATTTAATGTTATCAAAACATATTAATGAACATACTACCACCTATAAGTCCTATAAACTACATATCAAAAATACTTTCTGATCATCAGTAAAATGCAACCACATTACCTCTCATGCAACAATACCAGCATTTGATATGATAATTATTCCTGATGTGCAGACACACCATTCCTGAAGTAAATGTGCTCCACACAGGAACAAGACAGCTACCTTGCATTTCAACCTGCTGTGTGCACCCCACCCACTCTTTCTGTAGGTGAACCATGTGCAGAGCATAACAGACAGTCTTTCCTTTGGCATAAAGAAGTGATTCCTGTGTGAATATTATTCTTATTCTGTTAACCCGTGACAATTAAAAATAACACTATTTGCTGCAAAAACAGCAATGAAATTTTAAGAGAGTACTAGATTAAAACTATCACTAACATTATCAGAATTTGTTTATAAGCTGTTTTACATAGATTATCCCCAAAGTATAAAAACCTTCCTCAAATACTTATATTTCTATATTCTACTATGTTAGAGATGCTAAAAATTGTACTCTGAAAATCTCTCAAAATTTCCAGTAAATTATTTACTTAGCTTTTAAATGAATAAAGTAAAAAAAAAAAGCCTAAAATATAAGGATAAATGAGGTCCCAACATTCTTCCCCTTTTTTTATTTCCCTAGATTTTACTGGGGGAAAAACTTCCATGAGATTGCACTTCCACAGCCCCAAGAACTCGTGAAGCACAAATTTTGGTACCAAATAAAAGGTTCACATTTGGCAATATAGAAGGACCCCACCTTTGGAAAAGTTCATGAAGTCACCTGCTCAGATGATATATGTCACAAAAGCACTAATCTAAGTAGTGGACCTTAGAGTTAGTATCAGTGTTGGGCAGGAAGCAAGGCTTAGCCTCAGCCAGGACACAAAGCTGAAAAATCAGGAGAAGATGGGACCCTCAGATGCCATAGCCTCCCTACAAAGAAGCAGTGGGAGGCAGCAGGTTTACGCCATCTGGGGAATGCTTATGTGCATTAGCCTGAGTTCTCAGGGGAGATACTTCTTCATGGATAATTTATAGCAATTACACTTCTTTCACTTTACGATTTGGGTTTGTGTTATCGACGTTACTGTCTGGGAGATGCTGGAAGAAAGAGCGTGGTCCCAAGTTGACAGTTCCCTGGGGGCTAGTGGCAAGTGCAGCTCTGGGGGGAGAGTCACCACCAGGCAGCTCACTCCTCACCCAGCATCTCCCTCATGCCGTCATCTTCTCCATCCTGCCATCTCTGTTCCTGTGTTCAGGGTGATGTCCCCTGCACTATCTCTCTGTCCAGCTGTGCCCAGCTTGCTGTTGCATCCAAGTGTTCAATTTTAAGCTTATAATAATCTTTTGTTTCTCAAATTTGTTTTTTTTTCTCTTTTTTTGTCCTTGATTTTTTTTTTTTTTTTTTGGATAACATTTTCTGTTTTGCTTTATTTGGAGGCTGAGAGAAGTTGTAAAAGAGGGTGAGGGGATATCAGCAATAATTTCACTTTCAGTTTTGCTGTTGTTTCATGGTAGTGGGAATTCGTGTTATCTCTACCAGAGAGCCACACCCTGGGGCCTTTTTTACTTATATTTTGAGACAGGGTCTCAGGAAGCATGTTTCATCTGGTCATTAGGAGCTGAATGACATGGCTACCTGCATTACTGTTGTATCATTGTAGTTATCATTCACTTATGGTGTCTCCATTCTGCTTGTGAGCATTTTCTGCATCCTGCTTTCTGAATACCATCCTTCCAGAAGGATACGTGTTCTGCGTTAAAGGCCTAGAACACAGATCCCTTGATTTGGAGGGTTCTATAATCAGAGGTGTGAAATTCAACTCAAGGAAAGTAAGAGCAATCTTACTACTCCAATTCTCAGACAGTCAGTGCTTCTTTAAAGAAAATTTCCAAGCTACAAATTTCCCAAGTATTATAATTCATTCATTCACCTGAATGGCACAAGTTGCCTGTTATGGTTTGGATGTGTGTTGTCCCTCAAAAGCTCATGTTGAAGGTTCAGAGGAGAAATGATTGGGCTATAGCCTTAACCTAATCAGTGAATTAATTCCCAATGGGATTAACTGGGTGTTGATTGGGGGCAGGTGGGGTGTGGCTAGAGAAAGTGGTTCATTGGGGGCACAGATATGCATATATATATATATATGTATATATATATATTTTCTATCTGGAGAGTGGAGACTTTCTGCTGCCTGATTATCTTGTAAGCTGCTTCCCTCTGCCACACTCTCCTGCCATGATGTTTAGCCTCACCTCAAGCCCAGAGGAATGGAGCTGGCCTTCTATGCACTAAGACCTCTAAAACCATGAGTCCTCAAATAAACTTTTCCCCTTTAAAATTGTTCTGGTCAGATCATTTAATCACAAAGTGAAATAGCTGATGAAACAGTACCTATTGCATGCCTGGTTTTCCATTCACTCCTTTTGAGTGAGGAAGACACTGTTTTTCACTGGCATGAGTCCCAGAGCAAGTTAATATTTAAGTAGTTCAATGTTAATATTCTGCTACATAAATATATATATAAGTATATATTTACCAATATATACAGATATTGATAAAATCCAATACCCATTCCTTAGAAAAAAATGGTAAAAAAAACCTTGAAAATAATAATAACCATTTTTAACTTGACATAAAGTTAGAGAAGCACTTTAATCCACTTTGTTTTGTGATATATTCCAAAAAAACTAGTACATTCCCTGGCATAAAGTAGTCAAGTGTTAAATGATTAATAACAATCATTCATAATATTAATTAGTGATAAATAATGAGTAATAAGTGACATAGTGATCCAGACTTATTACTCATCATTTATCACTAATAAATAAATTTTTTAATTAATATAATTTTTTACTACTAAATACTATATATATTTAGTATTTAGTAGTAAAAAATTAGAAACACAGTTTTAAAATTGAATCATGATAAAAGATGTCCAACATTATTACTTAAACTCAAAGTATCTATAAATTGTTTAAATGATGAATAAGTTTATATAACTCAAATGGAATTCTATTACCCTTGCTAGCTACACAAACTTAGATATAAAGTGATTGAAAGAATGATACTACTCATAATAACAAAGACATTATTCAGAGTAACAAAAATACTCTGGAATAAATTTAATGAAAGGCAAAGTTTTTTGATTGGAAGACAAAACTTTATTAAGAAACATTACTGTGTGTTGTGGTGGATGACTGTAATACCAGTGGCTCAGGAGGCTGAGACAGGAGGATTATGAGTTCAAAGCCACCCTCAGAAATGATGAGGTGCTAAGCAACTCAGTGAGATCCTGTCCCTAAATAAAATACAAAATCGTGTGGGGATGTGGCTCAGTGACTGAGTGCCCCTTAGTTCAATACCTGGTACCACAAAAAAAAAAAAACAAGAAAAGAAAAATGTATAATATTATACCATGCATATGGATAAGTCTTACTGTACCATATATTTGATGTAATATAATAATTTCCTAGAATGTATTAGGAAACTTGGCAATATTAAATTGTACTAGAATGAGCCAAGAATAGCTAAAATGAGATTAAAGATTAATATGGGGGGGAGGATTTTCCAACCAGACCCAAGGCCTATGAACTGGTACATGTATAAAGGTAATTAATATGTGTACTTATGTAATAGAGAGAGGCCTGGAATATAACCTCACACAAGAGTGAGTGTGAAATCTCATCAAGGTGGCAATCATCTGTAGTGACCCAGGGTATCAATGTCCATCAGTTATCAGTAATTGTTCATATATTTAGAAAAAAATAGAATTGTATCTCCATACCAAAAACAGAACTTAATTCCAGGTAATTTAAACAAGTGTGCTATTTGCTGACCACCTCCCCCAGTTCTCCTCCAACCTCTGAGCTTTTTCTCTTAATGGCCAGGGGCTGAAGTCTGAGGATCATACTTGCTAGATTTCACCAGCAGTTGCTTTCTATTTTGTCTTCACTGTGTTTTTTCCTCCAGGTGCAAGAGCCAAGGCTCAGCCCCCCTGCAGCAGTGCTGCATATCTCAACCTGCTCCGGGGACACCTCAGCATCAAGTCCCCGCACCCCTCTCCCTCAATAAGACTCCTACAGAGCAAGAAGTAAAATCAAGAACCAAAAACTGGGATGGTAGCAAACTAAAAAACTTCTTCACAGCAAAGGAAACAATCAAGAACATGAAGAGAGCCAGAGAGGCTACAGAATGGAGAAAGTCTTTGCCACTGGCATCTCAGATGGAGCATTATTCTCCAGGATATATAAAGAACTCAAAAAACTTAACGCCAAAACAAAAACAAAAACAAACAAACAAAAAACAAACAAACAATGCTTCAACAAATGGGTGTGACCATTGCACAAAGCAGTCTGGAGATTCCTCAGAAATTGTGCAAGGGAACCACCATTTGACCCAGTCATCTCACTCCTCTGTCTATACCAAAGGACTTAAAATCAGTATACTACAGGGACACAGCCACATCAATGTTTAGAGCAGTTCAATTCACAATAGCTAACCATGGAAACTACCTAAGGTGCACTTCAACAGATGAATGGATATAGAAAATGTGGTATATATACACGATGAAATGTTACTCAGCCATAAAAAGAATGAAATTATGACTTTTGCCAATAAATCCATGGATACAGGACTATTATGCTAACTGAAATAACCCGGATCCCCAAAACTAAATGCCAAATGTTCTTTCTGCTATGTGGAAGCTAACATACAACAAGGGTGGGAGGAAGAAGTTCAGTGGATTAGACAAAAGAGAATAAAGGGAGGGAAGGACAGGAATAGGAAAAATAGTGGAATGAGTCTGATATAATGTTCCTATGTACATATATGAATACACAGCAGTGAATCCCAACTTCTACAACCACAAGACTGGGATCCTATGTAGAATAAAACACACTCCATGATTGTATTAATATGGCAAGACATACTCTACTGTCATGTATAACTAAAAACAACAACAACAACAACAACATTAAGACCCAGCACTTTGGCCAAGCTTACTGTAGCATTGGCAGGAGCTTTGGTGTCAAAGTACTGAGTGCTCACATCAAGACTCTTGACTAGTTCCACTTCTCATCCATCCAACATTTTGGACAATTCATCACATCCCCTTCACTCTGTCGAACCTACTCTGATGAATTCTGTTTTCCTGACTCACTAACAATTGATGAATGGAGAATAACTTAGGCTTTTGATTTTCTTAAAGAACATGAAATGCAAAGCCTTCATGGAACTGTGAACAATGGATTTGTGACGGTGAGGGCCCCCCAACAGGAGGGAGAAGACAGTGGTGAGGTAGAGCAATGATCAGGAAGCTGCAGCTCTGTGTTGGCTTCACTCTGTTACTTAAGAGGTCATTGCATGGGTCATATTTAAGATCTTGGTTTATATAGACTGAATGCCTTAATGATATGAATTTTGTGTGTTATGATATGATATATCATATGTATCATAGTATATATTAAGCTACAGAGTCAGTGTTGTGTGGTTTGTCAAACTGATGGAAACCCAGTTGATCAGATCAGCTGTGCTTCTGGCCTCACTCCTTGCATGGTCCTTAGAGGGAGTTTTTGCACATTTAAGTCAAATCATGTCACCAGCCTACTCAAAAGCTGACAATGATTTCCATCTCATTCACAGTGAAAAGCAAAATCCCTGCTGTGCTAAAATGCTGTGTGATGTGGGTTCTCATTATGGTTCTACTACCTCTGTATTTCTTTGTCCCCTTTGATCCGACCACAGGGGGCCTCTAGACTGTTTCTTGAGTATATCAGAAACAAGATGCCCACCCCTCCCCACTCTGCACCTCCATGAGGCTGCACTTGCTGTTCTGTAGACCTGACTCATTGACTCCTAGAGACGACTGTTTCCGTCCCTCTCATCTTTACTCGGACATTTCTTATTCATTAATTCATACATAATGTCTATTTATTTCTCTGCACATATTTATTATTTACCAAGATACATATTTTTTCTTATTTTTGTGATTAACTTACTTCTCTACTAAACCATAAAGTGCAATGAAGGCAAGGACTTTTTGTAGAAACTCTTGCTTGGCAATAGTAGCATTGATACATGTTTATAGAATGACTAAAAGAATTAGAGAATGTTGGATAGTTCCACTGCAGTCAAGATGTATTACAGTCAAATTTTTGTCTTTTGTCAATAGAATTTGTTGATTTGAGTGTTTAAAAGAAGATTGGGGGGAGGTATGGAAAATCAAGTTTAGAAAACAAATATTATTGAAACACTAAACTAATATATTAAAAGATAGGAACTGAATTTGAGTTATCTTTGTGCTTGTCCCTGATCTTAATGTTCTTTTCAATTTTTAAGATCATTTAGCAGGTTGTAGTTTTATTGTACATTCATAGACATAATCTACATTAAACTAATTGTTTGGCAAGGTTTTAATTCTTGAAGCTCAAATTAAGGAAAAAATAATTTCTTAGGACATTTATGATTGTTTTATAACTATTAGAATGATTTCCCATATAAATGAATATCACTAAATGCTGTATTAACAATTTCAGAAAAAATTTCACTTTCAAGACATTATTTGTAACCAAGTATTTGATGGTGAGCTTTAGAAGTAAAAAATATATATGTTTAAAAAAAAGAAGGAAAAATACATATATATGTATATTATACTGTACCCAAACGGTTTAGCAAAGATCACTTTCAGCCAGTTTTCTTATGACAAAAACATTAGAATATCCTTATGTCATCTATTAGTAAAGTGCTACTTTTGCAAGTTTTGACACATTTCAGTAGATTATCTTGTGTACATTATGTTGATGATCACTTGTGTAGTATTTATAGTCTGAAGATTCATGCTGAGAGTCTTAACAGAATCTTATTATTTACTTTTATTTAGCTTTTTTCAAGCCAAATATTGGAAACCGAAACTATCATAACTCAAAGATGTGATAGTGATAAACATATAGAATTTATCATGCTTTTTACAGCTGAATGCACAAAAAAATAACACTATTTTCTGAATATAGAGAAATTTTTCTCAAGACTCATACATGGATGTATTTGATGCATTGTTATTGATGGAGATTGTTAGTATTGCATATTTAGGATCCTGCATCAGAATTTTATAGTCTATGGAAGGAATCTTTCTGGGTTATAAACAAACATCATTAAAAAAAAAAAAGTATATGTGATAATTTCAGTTTATCTTTTTCCTTTTAATGACTGTAACAGATTTTAGCCAACAATTCTAGGTAATGACATACTCAGGCAGGGCCCCTGTGTTTTCTATTATTAGTTATATTATCTCATCAGAAGAAAAGAAAATTAGATTATGAGATTTTAAAATGCAATATTATATAAAACCAGTGGTGAACACTGAACTGAAGCTTGGCCCTGCTGTCCAAAGTCCCAGGTTCAAGAACTATCCACACATCAGCCAGAGACTTGGGAAAATCCCGATTTTTTCACTTAAGTTTTCTCTTTTGTGAAATCTTCCCTGGACTTGTCTGGCTTACTGATGTACCTTAGAGACATTGGCTCAGGATTAGGAGAGGGGTATACTACTGCTGTTTCAATTGAACAAGCCCTGTTTTTTTATATATTCCTGATTTTCCCATTCTGTGATCTAAAATGTTTTATAGAATAATTTTATATATTTGTAACTATAGCATTCATGACTATGTGATTTTTATGTACTATATTCAGTGACAATCAAATGTTAATCCAATATTTTCATTCCTAACTGCTTTCTTTTAAATGGAGCTGAGTTTTTCTTTGAAGCTTTGTTTGAGGATTGTTCATGTGATTTTGTTTCATTAATCACTTAAAAGAGTTAATATAGAATGTTCTGTTTTAAAATACTGGGCTCATTAAAGGAAATAGGAGCATTGAAAACTGAACTAATATAAAGCCATACTGAGTTTGGGGTTTTCATAAAGAGCTCATAAAAACAGCAAGCAAAGGAAATTTGAGTTACATTTATTTTCTTATCTGAGGAGCTGTGTTCAATAAGGGGACAGATGCCAGCCACCCGCTTTGTGAGGAAGGCAGCATTGCTTTCAGTAGGCAGGTCTGGCATGGAAGTGTAGAGCTGGCCAGACTTGGCAATCTAAGCTGGATGGATTAGAAAGCAGCTTTGAAGTCCTGTTGAACTAACGGTGCACAGATTCATGTGAGTCTCTCAGTGGTCCAAAACTCTTGGTCCCACAAATAATTCTGTCATTATATTATTGTCATAAAATTTGAAAATTTTATATATGAAATTATAGTACTTAATTTTATATTTAAGTGGGCACTTTTCCACATAATTGTGAATATCGCAGAAATGAAAGAGAAGTGCTTCACTTTTGTTCCTTTTTTCCACCTTGTTCCTTATTTCCAAGGAACATCAATCTTTTTAATAGCAATGATTTAGTCATTCAATAGCATTTTTTCCTAAATCTTCAGGAATAAAAATGGTTTTAGCAGTCATGTAAATTTCATGAAGAGATATGAGAACAGGTATTCACATGCAGTTTTTTTGAGGTGTTGAATTAAAATTGTTAAGCATCTCATTTCTCCTAAATGTTCTTTTAAATAATTCAAATACTAATGTTAATTTATCTGGACATTGGATGACAGATTTCTTCATGTTTCAAAAAACATGCATAACACACACACAAATACACACTCAAAAAAAACTTCTGATATGCTAAAATGTAAACGTTTTTGGTAGTAATCAAAACTACTCAATTTTTGTTTTCACCTTGATTGGATGTTGTAAAACACGTAGTTTAGCACAGTACCTCATGCATATAGATCATTGTGTATGTGTTTCCTGATTTTGGACGACTTAAAAATGTCGAATGTGTCAGTCTTTAGATATAAAGGAGAATAAACATTATCCAGTCCAAATCTAGACTCAGAATGAACTTAATTTTTGTCTCTTAAGGAATGAATGGTTGGTTTATGGCATAATGGTTGTGACCTTACTCTGGAAAATCCTCAGCTCAGTATATGGCTGTTATATGGATGTCTTGCCTACATCAAAGTGTATGTCCAAGGCCCCTGAAAATCAGTTTTCACAAATGCACCAAAGGAAAACGCCTCTATTTTCTGACAAAATATGTTACATGGTACCTTTAAGAGATACCCTTTGACTAGTGCTCCAAAAGACAGAACTCTTGATATAAGAGACCAAGTAGATGCATAAACAAAAAGGCCCTGACTAATCAAAGAGAATAAAACTTCATTTATTTTTCTATTTCTGAGATACTTAGCAGGTGAATCACTTGTTTTTGAAAGTATCTTGAGAACATAAAAAGTAAAAGTGTAATAAAAAACATCAGCATTCCTACTATATGAAAAAATCAGGACTGCGTTTAAAATGCTTTGCTGGCTTTTATGCATGAATGTTTTGGAAGAGCCTCCCTTACAAACAGGAAATACAAACTACATTTTTCTGTTGTTTATTGTGTAGTCATCAGTGAACCAGAGAGTGAACATAAATCAAAAGAAAATGGAACATGCTGTTTTCTACATTTAATTATTATGCATTTATTGGTTGAGTCATTCATTTAAAATTATTAGTGTTCCAGAGTTGTAAAGTAATTGATCTAAAACAAGATTTCATTGCTTTTATTTATTTGTTTGTTTTTCTTTTTAGTATTTCAGAGATAAATGTTTTGAGGTCTCCTGAGTTCTCCTGTTCTCCCTCCCTTTTCTTCCTTTCTTTAAGTGTCTAACAGTTTATTTCTTCCTTAAATTTTTTAATGATGTCAATTTAAATAGCTTTTGCAAGTTTTAAAACATTATAGTGAAGTGAAATTTTATGATTTGTTTCTGAAACTATTATCAAACCTAACTTTTTTTTGTATTACACATATTAAAATATGTAAAGTGTATAGTATGATTTGTATTTTTATATAAGTCTATACATTTATCCTCTGAATTTTAAAATTAAATATCACTCCAGGCCACTTAAATAATTTTATCTTACATTTTAATTAGCTTAATTAAAACTTTTTAAACCATAAGCTATCAAAAACACCCCATAATTTATACAGGGATTTTGAGATTGTAAGTACTATTAAATGACATCATTTTTGACATATAACAACTTAGTATTATCAAACTAGTTTTTGAAAATAACTTCTCAAATGTATGTTTCCACTGAAAATTGTGGTGAGCATTTATTTGACCATTTTAGTGTGCTTAATTTTTGCAAACCTTTCAAAGTAATATACATTGGTGCCTCCACAGTACATGTGTCACCTTTTATATATAGAACTATAATGCTGACATTAATTTTGGATAATTTAGTAGGTAAGGCAGTCTACTAAATTTAAAATGCATTTTTTCACCTTCAATCACTCATTAAGAAAAAAAAAAGTTAAAAATGTTGGCCTGAGTTAAAGTAAAAACAAACTAACAAACCAACAAATACAAGACAAATACAAGTAGCAAGCATCCCTTTGCAGGTTTTAGTATTAAGTTTGTGCACAAACCAGCCAATCTGCTGTGCTCTAGCACAGCACGTCCTGACTTGAGCGCAGGTGAGTTCAGAGCTGAGATCAGCACCCAGGCTGAAACCAGAGCCATCGAAGGGGGCAAAAGGGCATCCAGGGCTGGCTGAAGGCCTGGGGAGCAGGCAGTCTCTCCAGGAAGGACCCCTATTTGCTAAGGGTTGTGGGAAGTCACTCTAAGGCCAATAATTAGCTCCATTTAGTGTGTCATTTTTTATAATTGTCTTTAATATCAGCGGCTTTATACTCTTGCTCTTGTCATATTTGTTATGTCACCATGTGTGCCCTATTTTTACCAGGTGGCTTTCCACCAGGGGACTTCCTAAATGAATATGGACATAATACCATTAGGTTTAAGGAAAAAAAAATCCAAAGCCTTACTTTGAGCAATGTAGGACATATTTCAGACTGTGAAGCTGTTCTGTTATGAGCCAATGACACAGAAAGCAGCAGCATAGCAAGAGTTTCTTGAAGTATCACTTATACATTATGCAGTGATAATTATGTGGTGATTATGTAATAGTAGCAGTCATGGAAGTGACAAGGACATGACAGGAAATAACATAATTGATAATTCTTAATTTCAGAACAGGGGACCACAGAGTCTATATCTTAGTCTGTGTTATAAAGCTGAATGAAACTATTTTAAGGGAATTTTGTTCTCTACTCAAAAAGAACTTTGATCTAGAACTTTGGTTATCAAGATTTATGTGATATAAAAAATTACTTAACTTACATTTTAATTTTCAGAAATGTCTTGACTTTTGAAAATAAATAAGACTAATGTGAGTGGCCATTGTGTTATAAATGCTTCAAAACTAAGGCAAAAAGGCTGACCTCATAGGTATTTCCCCAGCAAGACTCCTAATTAGAAAGAAACCCACCTGAATTAGAAAAAAAGCCTACCTAAGTCATTCTTCTTGAGCTATTGAGTTTCACTTACCACTTTGGTGGAGTCAAGGACAGAGCAAACTATGCAAAACAGGACTCCTCCCCCCACCTAAAGAGGGGCCATTAAAGTATTCCTGTATCATCCACGTTTTAAATTTAGCATCATTATCAAAGTGATTCAGCCAATGTCAGACTCATGAAGAACCAGAGAAAACATATGGGAGTGCGATTTAATATGTAGTTACGTGTCTGCATTATTTGTGATAATACTAAGGACATATTGAGCATAAACATGGGTAATGCTGTGCACCTTGGTGCAGTGCTTTATGCTGAAGTATTGGGTAGGTTTGTTTATTATCAAGATTACACGTTCAAGCCTGATGGGCTCTAATGTAAGTCATGTTTCAGATGCTCAAAAACAACAGCTCGGGGTCATTGCTTAAGTTCAGCCCTAGTTTGTGTGTCACAATGTCCCTTTTCAGCATTTTCTGAAAAACTTCTACTCCATCTTGGGCATCACCCAATTATTGAGAGGACAATTACTGCCAGGTGGACCAGTTCCCAGAAGGTCTCAGTAATGGAGATGCCTGTGACCAAGGACCACAGCTAGAGGGAAAGGCAAGTCAAGAGACAGGAAAAGTGAATTCAAGAACATTAGATAAGAGGTTGAAAGTGATTCACCTACAAGAAAGAAATAGGATTCATTCTGTTAGAAAAGATAGGGGTGAAATCATTATGGGAAGCTTTCAGGAATTTAAAGGTTATCTAACAAAGCATGCTGACTTGACATGCAGGAGGAAAAGGGCCTTTTGGAATGAGGGTTTGTACTGATATGACTACTACACGTCAAGGCCACAGATGCAGTTCCAGGGTTGTATCACACGGAAAGACTTTTAAAAAGATATGGGGGATTAAAGAAGTACAAATAATTCCTCTATGCCCCAAGGCTACTAGGAACAGAAATGAATACAAACATTTGGAGAAAATTCAAATAAGTGCAAATGAGATGACCAAATTTGTTTATTATTCTCAGTCCTTTCTTTGTCTTATAAATAAAATTTGCAGACCTCATGTTTCCAGGAAATAAATTAATTACATGACAATTTCCTATTTGAACATATTTGCAAAAATAAAATTGTCCCTTAAAAGCTTTTATGATAATTAATTGACATAATATGAACTAAAAATCAAAAGAAAGTCAACAATTTTTCTACTCCTTTGATGGAGAGAGGAAAAAAATAATGGAGGAAGATTCTGACAAAGAAATGCTTTTAGCGTTCAAAGGGGACTTGTTTAGGAAACTGAGCACATTAGCATTTGATGCTTGAGCTTTTCTTTCAAAGTGAAATTAAGCTGAGTAATAATATTCTCCTCCCTTCCCACTTCTCCAAATAAATGCATTCAAACATAACAACTTGCACCGTGGCATGAGGCTTCACGCTTCTTTTACATTTAATGAGTCCAGGGCAAATGAAGAGGGAAAGTATGTTAATGAGAGGAGGGAGCAGTGATAGCACCAGGGGTTCCAGGATGTGAAGGACCCACCCTCATCCTTCATCACCACAGAGAGAGTTTCCTCCGTTTGCTAACCAGCTTGCATCTCTAACAGACCATATGGACTTCCCATTGTAAAGGCACTTTCACTAGGATGTTTATGTTTCTTCAGGAGGAATTTCCTAGTTGTGGAGTCTGCCCTCAGGGACTCCTTTCTCCATCCTTAGAAACCCACAGGCTCTGCTTTGAGTCACTCTTGTGCTTTGACACCTGTGCCGCCCTGCAGGTCCTCAGTGTCTGCCATGCTGGGGTTCACTCCCCTGGATTAACACGGATTTACCACCCAGGCTTGGTCTTCCTCCCCAACCCCTGCTTTGCTTGCTGGATCCCTGCTTCTCAAACTTGGCATCCTATAATATTATGTAGAAATGATATTCATGATATTCATTTATATTCTCCCATATATTTAAATTAAATTCTTTGTATTAGTGTTTCAGTGTTTGTTTGTTTGTTTGTTTGGTGTGTACGTGCATTAAAACTAAATTTTGAAATTGTTTCCTTTTTCATGAAAAGTGCTTCTCAGAATTTCTGTTAATGAAAGTATGTTGGTGATAAAACCTTTCGGGTTTAGAAATATTGGAAAATGTGAAACATTATGGATTTGAATTTTTGATGCATTTTTGGTTGGAATATTAAATTATTATATCACTGTACTTTGGCTTCTGTGGCAGCTGAAAATTAGTAGCTATCACTCTAATAGTTCTCCCTTTGTAGGTGATCTCTCTTTCCTAACTGAATGCTTTCATGAATGCTTTCAATTAGTTTAGTTTAGTTTTGTTTTGTTCTGTTTTTCCTTGAGATTCTTTCATTTTACCATGAGATATCTAGCTGTAGGTTTCTTTTCACTTGTACTATTTTTTATGTGCATGTATTTTCTACTTGGATCTGAGGTGTGCTATTTCTCAACAAGAAAATTCTCAGAATTTATATTTTTTATTTGAATAGCCCCTCTTTTCATTTGCTTCTCCTTTCTTTCCCTGGAAAAATTAATTACAATATAATAAAATTATTTCTTCTTTTTCATATTTTTTATCATTTTCTTTGTGTTTTATGTATTTGTCTTTTTGAGATTAAATCTAATAGTTTTAGAGGTTTCCCATTGAATTTCAAATTTTTAATTTATTTAATTTCTAGATATTCTTTTCATCACTTAAATACATTATTTTTTTTCTAAATTGTTGTGCCTAATATCATAATCACTCTCTTTAAATTATTTTTGATAGCCTATGTCTAATATCACCACAGTCTGCCTGGCTGTCATAAACGCTCTGTGCCAGTTCTCGTCCGTGATACCAGCTTTCCCTGGGTACCTTGTCATCTGCTCACCTTTGAGTCTCAGAATCTTTCCACTTCATCTGTGAAAATTCTTTGAAGTGTAGACAGAAGTTAATTTGTTTCTTATCAAAAGGCTTGCCTTTACTTTTGAAAATGCCTGAGGGTAATAACAACCTGACACACTATTGTTCTGATGTCCCTGGACATGACTGAGGCCATTTTGAGGTATAAGCACCATGACTGCTCCTGAGTAGCCATGCCTGGCTGTTCCTGCATCATTTCCCAACAAACTGTAAATAGACAAATCCATGAAAGTCATTCTGAAACTTTACAATTGAACCCTGACTCCAGCGATATGCCTAACTCTTTCAGGTACATTCCAGCCAAGCCAAAGTCATTTTTGTCCTAATCCATAAATCATCCTCTTACTGACCCAAATTGCTGGGATCAAATGGACTTTCTACTGCCTAACACCATACTTCAGTCAGCCAGTCTCCCAACAAATCACCTTCTGTGCAATCTTGGATCTGCCTCTTTTCTTCATTTTCATGCCATCTTGGGGCTGGTCCTCAGACACTAGGACAGTGTTGTTCCAGGCCAACTATATTTTAATTTTCTGCAGGATCATTTGAGTATACAGGTTAACATAAATGTACACTTCAAATACATGTGTAGGGTGATTTGTGATTTTGAATTTTCAGGGAATATTTTCTTTCCCATCTAATAAAGTGTACTTTCTTATCCTTTCTCTTATAGGCACATTTATGTTTGACATTTAAATGTGGATGGAATCTTTATGGAATCTTGGCTTTGCATGTCGCCAACTCCATCATCCTTTTCTCTATCTCCTTCACATATTGTACTCCCTGCCCTCCAGAAATTACCCATTCATTCTTCTGCATCTGAATCAAGCTTAACTGCAGGAAGAATATCTATTATGTCACCAATATTAGATATTTCTTTCTCTTACCTCTAATTTTACTTTTAAAATTACACAATTTGCCAGTTAGATAACCTCTCTTTTGTTAAAATTGGCCATATGAATATGGATATTGACTAAATTTTAAAAACCTGAGACAAAAGTCATGTCTTATCCATTTCCTGTATGCCTAGTGTATTTTTGTAAAATCAGTAATAATAATAATAATAATAATTTGAATGATTTCTAGAATATTAATCTTGCAATTTCTTATTATATTAGCAATCATATTTATGTTCTGGTAGCCTTTGTAAAATACAGATAAATTTTCATTTTACTTTTTTTTAACTTTCCAAATGTGGTTTCATTGATATGTGTTTAGGACAAGTCCCATTCTTGAAATACTGTTATGGTCTGGATGTGAAGTGTATCCCCAAAGACTCATGTGTTGAAGGGTTGATCAACAATATTCAGAGTTATGGATGTGGGGAAGAGATTGGATTGCAAGGGCTGTGACCTCAATAATGGATTAATTCATTGACAAATTCATAGCTGAATAGAGAGTTTGGAGGTGGTGGACACTAGAGGAGGTAGGACATTATTGAATGGTGTGCTTCCTCGGGGATGTATCCTTGTAGGCTATATTTTGCCCTGTCCCCTTCCTCTAGCTTTCCTCTACTTGCTGGCCACCGTGAGCTGAACTGCTTTTCTCTGCCATGTCTTCTGTCATATGTTCTGCCTCACCTCTGGCCCCAAACCATAGAGCTGGATGACTACTGATTAAAATATCTGGACTGTGAGCCAAGATCAGCCTTTACCTCCTTTAAGTTGACTTTTATCAGTATTTTGTCACAGTGATGAAAAGCTGACTCATACCACTGAAATTTTCTGAAAGAGGTATGGCCAATTATAAATAATTACTGTAAATAAAAATGCACATCTTGAGCTTATAACCTATATTAAGCAACAATATTTCCATCTAAAAAATGCAATGCAAATTTGTTTGGCATTTTATATGTGTTTTGAACATGTTTTAGTGTCTTTTTTAGAAAATTCAACTGTTTTGGTTTCTCAGTGACAATAAGACATGTGGTTAGGGACAGGCAACGCCTTGTTTATTTCTGTACTTGATCACCATTTTAAAATATGAGTTTATATATATGGTGTTTGTACGTATGCACATATGAAAGAGAGAGAGTATTAAAATACATTTCAACAAACTGTTCAGATCACTTAAAGCTTCCAATGGCTGTCATACACACGTCACATTTCTAATAGGAATGTTCACATAGATATAACAACTAACCCCTAGGATTCCAGTGTTCTGTAACAGAAATACAGAGGTTCCCCTGGCTCTCCTTCAGTGCAGTATTAGCACTCTCTTCATTCACGGTTTTCTTCCAGGAGCTTCCTAACTTGACTTTGCATCTTCATTTCTGTGGGCTTCACTTGTTTATCTTAGTATATTATCAGGTATGGCAGGTTGATATCTATACAAATAACCATATGGACAAAGGCAATACATACAGGACCTATTTCAAAATAGTTTCAGGGTTAATTGAGTGAAAATAAGATAACAGAATCAGAGTGGCAATTGAGCCCCTTTATGGTCAGATAATACTTAAACTCTCAATAAGAAAAGTTCTGGTTAGATAAATGTAAGTGGTCTTCTTAGACAGATGGGTGAAACCTATCATTCCCAATGGGAATTCTGAAATCCCCCACTTCTATACTATGAGTTACATGCATGGCCCCACCTCTAAGTCTTCAATAAACCACTCTGTACATTTGCAGATTTGAATGCATCAATAAGTCTCTTCAAGGACTCTTTTTAAGGACGTATCTTGCCCCACACTCATGCAGCCCTTCTTTCTAGAGGGCTTTAATCTCCCAAAGAAAATGGGTTCTTCTGGGTAATAGATTGCCAGAAGCCATTGTGTATTGTCTAGAATGACACCTGTATTGTCTTATGATTGCATAAACCAACCAGCATCTTCTAAACAATGGTCAGGAACATACAGAAAAACCTTATTTGCATTCCAGTGTACTTGGTTTCTGCCCTGACCTTTAATCTCATGGTGGGGATGTCTTATTTTCCTCTGAACTCATGTACTTGCTTGATTACAATTCTGGGTCCAGGTAGCTTTGATATTTTATCTTTTCTGTAGATTTTGAGGCAGTGTCATCACCCAGCAAGAACTTTAACCTTTAGATAGGTTTTTCAACCATGGCTGCGTTCTCATCTTTTTGTTGGTGAGCAGCTACATGAAAATTCATCTGTCCTTCCAGATGATTATGTCCATTGTCATCTGAATGTCTACTCTGATGGCATTTATGAAGAATGTTAGGCTGGGCAACATCCCTGTTCTCCCCAGAAGAATGCTAGTCAACTAAAAATAGAAAAATTTCATTTCTGAGCCTAAAAGGAAGGGTAGAAAGTCCAGTAAAAGGGGCCTTTTCCCAACAGTGTATTTCCCCAAATTTACCAGAATGGACCAGACATGAACCCACCCCACACTGATCCTCTATTCCTTTCTTTCATCTCAGGCATTCCCCTGGATGATGATTCCAATTGGAAAGGAAAGTCTGCCTTCTGCATTTCCCCAAGTGATAGAATGTTCCCCTGTGGGCATGTGGGCAGTGCAGAGGAGCTGTCAGTGGAAAGCTAGAGGAGAAGATGGACCACTCTAACAGTGAGATGCACTTGGCCTTGGCCCATACCTCTCCTGGGGACATCCATGGTTATAGCTGTGCCTCCTCCCTAGGGAGACACTAACTGGCAATCTTTGCTTCTGCAGGCAGCCACAGAGATGGCCAGACTCATGTCCAGGTTGTTGAGATTGTTTCAGTGCAAGATAACTCCATGTGCTGACCTCCACTCCCACTGTGCTTCCCCTCGACATGGGCCACCACAGTGTAGCTACCCTTGAAAGGGATGGATATTCATGAGACATTTTTGATATAAATTCTAATAACATGTGCATTCAATGCATACAGGTGCCTCTGAAACAGAAGGAAAATGTACATTGTTTTCCATCCACTTGAAACTGCTCTAAAGCTACAGCTAAGAGGCACTGTAAAAGAAAATGATGGAAATTATTAGGGAAACATATTATGGAATAAGCAAAGCAACATTTTGGAGGATGTAAAGAATGTGGTAAGAAGAAATTGACTTAGATCCATGATGGCAAAAATCCTAGGAAAAGGTGGGGTGGGGAGGGGAGACAGAAAGCAATGTAACTTCAAATAAATCATTCTCAGCCAGCTTTCGAATTATCAAGAGTGGTAACTGGTCACTCTACAAGTGAAACAGATTATGTGCTATCAAGCAGCTATGGGTGAGGATTAGAAGGGGTACTGGAGATTCCAAGAGAAGATTCCAGGTGGTAGACTTAGGGGAGTGGGAGAATGTATGGGCCCCGGGCTGACATGAGCTCTAGGAAGCACACAGTCATGCAGACATTGGCCTTGAATATGGGTCATGCCAAGTGGGGCGTGAACTCATCAGGAGAATGGAAGGTGCACCCGTGTGGAGGCGGTGAGACGGGAGCCAGGAGGCAAGCAGGACAAAGTCATAGTCGAGGTCCGGAGACACTAATAGGCCTGCAATTTGTAGTGAAGACATAAAAGATCCAGATTCAAGAGCTAAGAATGGTTGCCTCTCAAGGGACTGAACTTAATTATTAAATTGGATAGAAACAGATGTTTCTTTAATAGTATTTATGAATAACTTTGACAGAAAACATATTTGAAAAAATATTTCAAAGGTAAGTGAGTAAAAACGTATACCTCTTTGTATGTTTACATGTAGGTAAGTTCTAAGGCTGGATGCTTGAATAAATAATATTAGCATTAATTTGTTTATACTTCAGTGCCAAAAAGAATCTGAGGCACGGATTGAATTGCCAACTCTGTATAATGAAGCATTCTCACGATTAATTGTGTGTAGATGTTCATTTCGGGGAACCGCAGTGTCAGATAGACTAGCCCACCTAATTACTAAAACATAGTAATAAAATAAGTATTTTTTTAATTTGCAAGAGACATCTGGCATTCCATAAATCAAACAGTTAGAACTGGAAAAAAGCAGTGCCAATTGTGAAGAAAAATACAGTTTTCTCACCTATCAATTATGGAAATAGAATGCTACATTTTTTTTTCAGTGAAATTCTTCTAATCAACATGTCAAGACCATTGTTGCTATCATCTTTTTAGAGAAAGATTATACCAGTGAAGTTCTATGGCTTACCTTACTGTCAAATCACTGCTAATTTCTAAGAAAAAAAAAATTAAAACCCACAAATTGGTTGGAAAACAATGAGAGGAAGGCCATGATCTTTGAAGAAGTTGGATCTTCTGCACTTTCTCAGCTCTGAAGGGTGGATTACCCCGTGTTCCTCAGAACTGGGCCCCTTGGACCCTCCACCTTATACTTAGAAGAGGAGCTGATGTTCAGGTGCTCTCCTCATGCCCTCTCCCATACCACGGGGAAGAGTGGATTCCTGCACAGCGACTTGGGCTTCACGTGCTTTTACTCAGCAAGCATTCTGAGGGTTTGAGAAAAGAGCTGAATTCATCTTCATAACTTTTGCTAGGGTTTACTGTATATCCAGAGCCTTAGTTATAATTCCAAACCAAGAACAAGGTCCTCCTGCTTGTGACATCCAATGAGCCATGAAAGGAACTAAGTACATTCACTGGCCTGGAGAGATTCCAGCAGCTTCTCTGCTTGAGATCAGTATCTAACAGATGGGACCAGGGTGACTGATTTAATTAGAATATTTTAATAGCAGAATGGAGAACATTACACAGCTCTATCAGTTAGGAGGAAGGCCATTAAATTTGCCAAAGTAATTGTTTCATTGGGAGGATATGTCAAATAAAATAGATCTACATGTAATGTATATATATGTGTGTGTGTATATATTTAATTTGAAGGGAATTTCAGATGATGATGAAAATGAAGTCATTGTATGACATACGATCATTATCTAAATCTTTATGAGAAATGAATCTATAAAGCTACTCAAATATTTATCTTGTCTTATTAATTGAAGGATCCTGCTGTTCTAAGCTCCTTTTGACCTAGTCGCTGATGTCCTCCAGATTTGGAAAGATACAGTAGATGTGGAAGTCATTTTTTTTTTCAGTTGGTTCAAAAAATAGGCATTTTTGAGACATAAAAGGCACTTTATAAAATAGACAGCATTTATCTAGAGTTTAGTGAACTCTCCTAAGGGAATAGTAACATAAAAATGCAATTATTAGAAAAAGGTAGCATACAGCATTATGCATTTGAATAAATTTTACAAAAGAGAAAGCAAGTTAATCTTTAAAAATGATTATTATTTAACCATGAAATATGAAGTCTTTATTAAAATTTTGTATTAGCCTGAAATTTATACTTACAGCATGAAGGATCAGTTTCTCTAAAATTATTATGCAAATCTTAGTGGATACCATATTATACATTGACACCTAAATTCTATCTATCATTCCAATTTGAACTAATCCTATATTTTGTAGAATAGAGCATGTTTTCCTATGGTAATGGATGGTTAGCAGAACACAAGGCTTAGGAACATGGTGCTTAAAGGAAATCGCATTAATAATATCATAAAATTGGTGTCAGTTAGCCTTAGAAAAACCCCTCGTTCAATTTCTGTTCAAACAGCAATGAAGAGGAAAAAAAATGCCCTTTAGTGAAAAAGGTTCAGTCTTATTCAGGCACAGCTGATGGAATTATCTTTCATTTTGTCACAAATCAAAGTAGTCAATACAATACGTTTAAGGAGAAGATAATATTATCTTTCTATATCTGTGTATCTAAGAGCAGTTTTGTTCTGAAAAAAGTGAATATATATCATTAATAAATAATAAGGTCTATCAGTAATAAGTTTTCATGAAATCATCTTCTGGAAACAAAATGTCTCATTAATGAATGTTTAAATAACTGTATACTTGATCATCATGTTATCATTTTAAAACAGTGGTAAGTGTTAAAGAGGAAGAGGGTGACAGCTAAAGAACAAACTCATAGACTCCCTGAGACTGCAGCAGCCAGCCGAGAAATGTGCTTCTAGAAACCAGAAAGTCGCATACAAAGATGCCACAGGGGATGTAAGCAGGGTGCATCAAGCTGGAAATGGACTTCTTTGGACCCCAAGCTCCAAAGAGCTATAAAATGTGTCAGTTTCCCAGCACAAATGAAATTCCAAGTAGAGAAAGCTGAGTGACCTATAGTGAACGGCACACTTCCCAGTTAAAACAATAAAACAACAACATCAAAAACTGGCAGCCACGCCATGAATTCCATAGGGAGCCAATTGAAGGAGACAGCCTCGTGTTATTGCGTTACATGAATCTGAACAGTAGCTAATAATACCAGGTTTAGCTAGTATTGCATAAATAACTGACAAAGATATTGATCTTTTAAAAATTTGAACATTATCAGAATTATAAATTAAATATCCTCTAAATATTGATATAAATCTCTCAAAAATTCATGATTTGTCATGTGGATTATGAAAATGCAAGAGAGTTTTAGAAAATAATGCCAGACCAGGTCATGGTAAAGAAAGGCTATGGATCCAATAGAGCATGGTACTAAGATTCACGCAATTTTCATGTTATGAGGATCCAACTTCAATCACAAGGATCTATTACCTGCATTTTGGTGTCCAGTTTTTGCTCCATGTCTCAGGCGACCCATCCATGCATTCAACCCATAGAAATAAAAAATATTTAGAAAAAATCATATCTGTATTAAATGCATACAGATTTTTTTTATCTTTTTATTATTTCCTAATATATAGTATAACCTTTGTTTACACAGCAATTACATTGCGTTAGGTGTTGAAATTAATCTAGAGCTAGTGTATTCAGGAAGATGTGTGTTGGTAACATGCAAACACTATGCCATCGATTATCAAAGATTAGAACATCCATGGATTTGGAGATCCCCAAGAGTTTCTGGATCCAATCCCAAGTGGATTCTGAAAGAACCCTGTATGTGTGATTCAGTTAATCATTTAATAAGCTATATGTGGTTCTAATACCATTCCAATCATTCCCAAGGGAAATTTTTGCTATTTAATATAATATTATATTAAATTTATAAATATTTACAGGTATTTTAAATATTAATATATATAAATAATATATGTTATACACTTTATATACCTGTATACATATATATATATATATATATATATATATATATATATAGAGAGAGAGAGAGAGAGAGAGAGAGAGAGAGAGAGAGATTTATATTTATATTCTGGTTTGAAAAACTTTTTCCAGTATTATTAATGGCATGATGGACATTGGCAGTTCCACCATGTATGTTCAGACAGATTAGGAAAAGCAGGAAGCGCCTGTCAATCTCACAGTCTTACACATACTCCACCCCACATCACATCCATGCAATGCTAATGATGTTTTCATTTCTCACTTCCTTTTGCACACACCTCTTTTCCACCTCTGAAAACTTTCCTACCCCAGATATGGATGTTTCAGCCCAGAGTTTGAATGGTTTAATTTTAAAAAGCCCCATCTTGACTTCCCCCTTCATTACAAATATAAACATTTGAGTAAAAACTGTATAAGGCATATCAAAGATAGGAAAAAAATTGGATCATTTCTTTATAGGCTCCTTAGGACTGATTCTGTGCAAATGTAATAATAAGCCACTAAAAAGAAGTGTGCCATATGAAAATCACTTTTCTGATTTTCTTTCTATAAATATGACAATAAAATAGTTATTTATAATGCCAATAACTGGATGTAGTGCAGCTTTTGACATCTTCTGTAAAAGTTTATGGAATTATTGAAAGAATTAAGCCAGTCAAATATTCTGTATCTATGAGAAAATGATGCTAATATCTAATTGCCAATAAAAAAGAAGCTTCAGGCTACAATTGAGGAATGGATATTAGTTCCACCATGCTATATCTTGTCTCTCCTTCAGTCTCTGATGGAACAAATGAGTTGTATTCTAACCTATACTATGTAGAAAATTAACCAGAACATAGTAAAAATAAACCTGATAACAGACTCAATAACACATTAAAGGAATCTAATTTTAAAATGTCTAGGAAATAGTATCTAATATATGCAAGGTATTTTTAAAAATGAATAAGCCCTTTTAACTATGTACTCTAGCAGGAAGACAAGAGGAACAAATCTGAAGTAAAATAAATTAAAGTGTTATTAGATGGCAAAATAATTGATATTCAAATGAGGGGACATATTTAATTAATATATCAATTTGGAAATATAAGAGATTATAAGTACTTTATAATTGTTTTCCCAGGCTTCAAAGAGATGAAGCTCTTTAATAGATTACATCTGGCCACTGAATTATTTAGCTAATTATATATTTACAGTACACATGGCAATTACTAGGTGATATCTTATTGTGTCTGTCAATACTGAACATATTTAAAGTTGTAGTCCTCATAGCTATCAATTGTCATTTTTTACAGACTATTATAAATGGCTTCTGAATGAGTACCCCTATGTTGATCCATATTCTAGCATATCTAAGTATTCTAGCATATGCATATCCATGCATGGACAGTTCAAATCCCATCCAGCTGTGTATCTCATCCACATCTCTGTCCACAGAATGCAGGTGCACTAAAAGTATTAATGAAATTACTGCTCTCAGGATTTGTGCATAATTTGTATATAAGGCATAAATTAATTTTGTTTTTAAACTTGGTTTTCATCTCCAAGATACCTTGCTGTGTATTTGTAAGTATTTCAATATACAGAAAGATCCAAAATATGAAACGTTCCTGGTCCCTAGCACTTTGGATAAAGGATACTCAGTTGGCACTAGTGTCTTTAATTTTGAGTAAACTGAGGCACCAGAGGAGAAAGTTAGTTTTCCAAGGTCCCCAAATTAGAAAGTAATAAAAATGAGAGGCGATACGGGGTTCAATGTGGACAGTATGATACCCTTTTCCACAAGTCCTTCCTCAGCCCGCCCACACAATCATGCATATTGTAAACCCATCTCTTTTGAAAGGTCTGTTCCCCTTGTAATATTTTTACATCTAGACTTAGTATTAACAAGAAAAATAAGCTACCAACTGTTAAAAAGTCACTGGCATCACAATTGCAGTGTGTTATGAATAGTGCACCTTTTTAGAAAAAAAAATATACCCACCTCATATAGGAAAGTTTTAAAACCATTCCATAAACCATTCAATTCATCATTTTAAGATACTCCTAACATTTTCATAACACGTTAGCATACATGAAAAATGAAGTATTGGAAAGATTGTAATTCCTCAACTTTTCTTCCATGATTCTTCTTGGAGGTCAGAGATTGGAGTTCAGTATTACAGCTATCTTTCCACACGTGGCAAATTCAGCATGTAGTTCTGTAGTGGAAGGTCACGTGTTAGAGAAGAACAAATGGTTGTTTAAAAACTGAGGGCATGGAGATAATATACTGTACTAATTTCCTATTGCAATTGTAGAATTACGATGAATAGTGGATTAAAGTACCATGAATTTATTATTATACTTATTATTATACTTATTATTATATTTATTTCTACTGGAGGTAGAAATTCTAAACAGCAAGGCATTGGTGGTATCCTGTTCCTTCTAGAGGCTGTAGGAGAGACAGCTTTTCCTGCTTTCTGCATTCCTTACATGTGATCTTTATCTCCAAAGAACAGCATGACATCTTCAGTTTCTCTCTGTCCCTCTATATCTGTCTTTCCTGTATCTTCATCTCTTTTGTGCGCTCTCTCTCTCTCTCTCTCTCTCTCTTACTTCTGATACTATTATCACATCTCATCCTATCTCTCTCATCTTTTGGCCTACATCTTATAGGAATTTTTTTATGATTACCTTGACCCACTTGGATAATCCAATATAATCTCCCCAATATCATGACCTTTATTTAATCACATCTCCAAAGTCACTCCTGCCATGTAAGGTAAGATATTCACAGGTCCCAGGGATTAATATGTGGAAATTTTTGGAAGTCATTATTCCGTGGAGCTATTATTTGTATGGGTAGAACAATAACACAATGCAAATCAGCCTGGACCTTAAATTTCTGCTGGTACTTCTTTCCATCTCTAAGCATGCAAAATTGTAGCATTTTGTGTGTTACCCCCCTTTTTTCCTAGCACCTTGTCACTTGTATAACTGAGTTCAGCCTTCATTACAAAACACCACTGTCAGACAAGATGGCTTAAACAGCAGAGATTTATTTTCTCAGTTCTGAATTGAAGGTCTCATATTAGGGCACTGGCATGGCATGGTCAGATTCAGGTGAAGGTTTTTTCTGGCTCACAAATATCACCTTCTCCCTGTGCACTTATATAGTGGACAGTACTGTTATTTCTCTTCATCTTCTTGTGAAATCACCACCATTATGGCCTCATCTAAGCCCAATTCTTTTCCAAATACCCTGTTTTCAAGTACCATCACATCAGGGGTGGGGTCTCCAACATATGATTCAGAGAATGACATAATTCAATCAATAGCACTACTGAAATAAGTTGGGGTTGGAGGAATTCTTTCATTTAGGATCCCACTGTGAATGTTGTTTTTAAAAATAGTTTTGACTGGTGAGAAATTCTTAAAAACAGAATGTGATAAGCACTAGCCTGAGCTTGACAATTCACCACCATCAGAACTCTCCTACCCGTCTGGGACATATGACCTAGCTTCCGAGCTCTGGAAGAGGCACAGATGGCCGCAGGAGTGTTGCTTACACGCCTGTTGAGCACCCCTTACAATTAATTCACTGTGTTCCTGGCCTACAGAAACACTGGCAAGCACTCACTCAGACTAAGAATGCAGCATTTTCATAATGCTGCACATTCTGTAAGATTTTCTGCCTCGTATTTTCAAGTATTTCTTATCCATGTGTCCTAAAGTGGCACAACATATCTTTCACAGTCTCTCTTCCTGACTTTTATGCTCAAGTCTCTCCCACCCTCTGTATACCCCACATTCCATCAATTCTAACATAGCACATTTTAAGAAATGTTGGTAGTTATTCTTTAAAAAAATGCAACCACATTGTAGCTTGCTGTTCATAGCTACTACTTTCAAGGATAAGCACTTATTTGTAAATAACACTAGAAAATTCATCTGCATGGAGTAGACATTGTTACTTCAAGCACATAAGAAACTTAATATGAAATTACATTATTTAAGGCTTTCTGTGTGCCTTATAGAAACATTAAGATAACATTACCATAATACTTTTATCTTACTTGATCCTCATAATGACTCTGTAATGAACTGGTTCTCAACTTTCTTAAATCCTATTTTATTTAATAGCTTTGCAAAGGGGATTTTAACCAATGTTTAACTTCAAAACGAATTCTCTTTCCACGAAGATCCACCTAAAAGATCATTGAGCCTAACCCATTCATTTGACATGGGAGAAAGCTGAAGAGCTGAATGTTTAAGTAAGTTGCCCTTTCTCAGGTAATTGGCACTTACACAGAAAGTTAGCTGAAGAGGAAATTGAACTTGAAGGACCAAGAGGAAAAGTACATATATATGATCAAACTTACACATACCTGCTTTGCCTATTAAGACTATAAATTTTCTTCTTTGTTTTTTTCTCTAATCACATATGGAATTAGCTTAAACTTAAAATAGCAATTTTCCAAACCTGTTTTGAAGTCTAATGAATACAACTTTCCCTCTCTTGAGACTGGGCCATCTATGGTTTCTAGCTTAGTTCTAGTGGACACTTCTGAGATTTTTGCTATGTTTGTCTTTGTTAATACTGTTCTTTAACTAGTTGTGAAGGAAATGATTCTCCTTCATATTTGTATGGAACATGAATCAATTTATTTCCTAATTAAAGAAAACCATACAGTAACATTTGCTCAGAAGTTCTTAAACTTGCTCCACCAAGAAGTCCATGGATACATGTGTTTTTTTTTTTTTAAAGAGAGAGTGAGAGAGGAGAGAGAGAGAGAGAGAGAGAGAGAGAGAGAGAGAGAGAGAGAAAGAGAGAGAGAGAGAATTTTTAATATTTATTTTTAGTTCTCGGCGGACACAACAACTTTGTTTGTATGTGGTGCTGAGGATCGAACCCGGGCCGCACGCATGCCAGGCGAGCGCGCTACCGCTGGAGCCACATCTCCAGCCCCATGGATACATGTTTTGAGATCCATGAAATTTGATAAGAAAGAATGCATTTTTATTCTTACTGTTCCTTCTTTGCCCACAATTCAATATTTCCTTTGATGTTAAGTGTGGTAATAAACCACAATAGCACTATTGATTCTAGGTAATTGTGTCAGCAGTAGAAATGAGAACCTTTCACACCACATTGAATCTATAAGAGATGTCAAACAGCCTGGATACTAACCACTACTTTAAGATTATGATTATTGGTTACTCACATACTAACTACATTTTAAAAAGGTGATTTTCTTTTGTGCTGCTCGGTATATTATTTTCTGTTTAAAAATGTTGGAGATTCATGAGAGTTCCTAGATTGCTAAACAAATCCCTGATTTAAGAGAATTTTTAGGAACAAAATATTAGGAATGCTCTAAACATGTTTCAACCAGAATGAACTAGTGCCTTTATTTTATCTAACTTCTTCTTTCAAAGTTGTAGTTGAAACTGAAATATAAATTACTGTCTCTTCTATTTTCTTTTTTCTCTGAGGCCTGAACTCAAGCAATAATCAATAATCCATCATCATGGGATTGGGCAGTCATGTAGTAGCTGTTGGGAAGCCCAGCGATGCGCCTCTGCTTTTACTCTGTGTGCATCCACTAAGCTCAGCCTGCGTGGCATCGTGTATAAAGTAAAGGGCGGTTCATGTGTGCAGGACACCCATGCACTCTGAAAGGCCCACGGTCTTCCCATTTCTTCTCAGCTAATGGCTTTGCGTACAATGACCTCCTAAATGTTCACATGTGGTTATATTTCATTGGTTGTACCACTCCAGTTTTAGGGACAGTAATCCCATAAAACTAAAGACAGCACCCCAGAAATGGAAGGGAACTGAGGTTTTTGAGGTTAAAGGGAATTAAAGTTAGGGAGAATCAGAGACTGAAAAGGGGAGCACACGGATGCAAGATCTTCTAGGATACATGAGAGCTATATTACCAAATTACCAGTTTCAAATAAAATGATCAACGGAACTTTCATTTTACTTTCTTAAGACTGAGCATAAGAATTCCATCAGTATATAACAAAGTAAGCCAATGTCAAATAATTACAATTTGACTTTACCTAGGATCTGTTATAAAATCACAATTTTTAATTGTACCATATTAACAATTTATCATTTTTTATTGAGCCATAACCATGATGATTTTTATAAAGCATACAAGGCATGGTTTATTTTAAAAGGGGTAACACAGACTTCTCCCAGGAGGGAGACCATAGCTTGAATCCTGGTATTCCATGAAGTGAGGGTGTTTGCCTTTTTATATGTCCTAGGCTTCCTTGTCCTTCTGCTCTCTTCCCCTTATCTTTTTCCTTCCTGCATACATGAGTAGGCCCAGGAATGATATTTTAATATTCTATTGTATCAAATGTATTGAGCATTTTTGAACATGTGCTTCAGTTCCCATTCAATTACCTTCCTTCTGCATTGAGGCCACAGGTGTATCTCAGAATGCAGTGATGGAAGCATCTTATCAGATAGTTATGGGTCCATTAATTTTTACAGAAACTTAGAATGTATCACATACATAATAATATCCTTTTTTTAAAAACCTAACTTTTCTTAAAAACCTAACTTGAATTTTAAAATCAGATTTTACTACAGTTCTAAAGTAGAGAATTAATGAATTATTAAAAGTAAAAGGAGAAACTACTGAACTGTTCAATAAAGAATGGTTAAAGTGGTAAATTTTATGTTTTGTGTAGTTATGCAAAATTTAAAAAAATAAATTTAACAAAATCTGGAAGAAATAGCTTTAAATTTATGTTCAATTTGGTGACATATTGTTTTGGTCTCAGTTCACAAACTAAACACTATTTTTCAGTTAAAATTTGAAGCTTTAGGGATCAAGCATTAATCCATCCTGTCTTCTCAGTCTCCGATTAAACATGCATGTTTAAAAAAAATGCACCAGATAGCTTGCCCTTTGGGCATTTTATAAAATTATAATTAAGATAAGTAAAATGAAGCAGAGTACAGTGGCACACACCTGTAACCCCAGCGGCTCTGGAGGCTGAGGCAGGAGGATTGTGAGTTCAAAGTCAGCCTCAGCAACAATGTGGCATTAAGCAACTCAGTGAGACTCTGTCTCTAAACAAAATACAAAATAGGGCTGGGGATGTGGCTCATTGATTGAGCGCCCTGGATTCAATACCCTGTACCAAAATAAATAAATAAATAGGTAAAATGAGACTTTGTTGGTAAATTTAAAGTAATTTAGATGTGGCAATGAAAAAGTAAATAACTTAATTCAAGTACATGATCAATATAAATATTAATAATTTTTGATGGGTCTTGGTTAATACGCAGTCCTCCAATTTCATATTTTCCTTCTGTCTTCTGCAGCTTCTGTAATTTCCAGGGGATTTATGGCCTTTTCATGGCATTCAGGGAGACACCTGTTCCCTGGCCACCTCCTGGCCCTGGGAGCAAGTATTAGAGGTACCTCAATCAGGCTGACCTTGCAGGATCCAGTCCTGATGCAAGAGGCTGCTTGGCTTCCAGGCCGCAGGGTGGGCACTCAGGCACTTTGCTTACCTCTCCCCGAAGCAGATTTTTCTCCTCCACGGGCCCTCGTGACCTGGCCCTCCTCCTCCTCTGCTCCCTCTTCCCCCTGCTCAGTGACCTACTCCACATGACAGAGCACTTCAAGTTCAGTCACATAAAATAACCCCCACCTTGTGATGTTCTTGGATTCTGAAGACCAGGAATTCAGAACAGGCCAAGTGGGGACAGCTTAGTGCCACCCTGAGGTATTTTGGGCGCTGTCTCTGGTACTTGAGGCCTGGAGGCTGGCTGGCAGCTCTCCTCCACTCACGTGTCTGGGTGCTGCTGCTGGCTCTGGGGGCAGCGCAGCTGGGCCTGGTGGCTCAGGCCTCCTGCAGCCTCTTGGCTGCCTGGGCTTCCTCACAGGAACGGGCAGCTGGGCTCCAGGGGAAAATATCCAAGAGAAACAAGCAGAAACCCTTTGCCTTTTATGACTGAGCTTCAGAATCATACGGTGTCACCTCTACTGTTCAGAGGCCCATCGGATTCAGGGAGAGGCAACAGAAACCCTGCGTGTCCATGTGAGGACGAACAGAGCCACGTAGTAAAACCCGCAAGTGGTATGACAGTAATGTGGCCATCACCTTTAGAAAACACCCTTTGCCACACCTGCCTGGAAGGAGATGTGCTTCCCTGTGAGCCCCAGGCCACGCTCACCAGAGCCTTCTGCAGGGGCCACCAAACCCAAGCCCAGAAGGATTGCACAGGGCTAGGGCCAGGCTTCCTGTGCAGTTTCCTCACAAGGCATCCACACACTCTAATGGGAGATGCAGGAGGCACCTCCTCTGCTCTCAGATTTCCCCCAGACTTACAGAGGATGTCGACCTTCCCACTGGACAGAGCCACAGGGACGGGAAATGGGGAGCCTCTTCTTAGGCACCATCAGCCTCTAGACTAGTAACTTCCGCAGCTTACTTCTTCCTGCTGAACTCCTGAGACTTGGGTCCCATGACAAGGCAATTGTGTCAACATGTTGATGTTCCTACTCTAGTATTCATTGTTTATGCTTCTTTGTATGAATATTGAATATGAATATGTAGCAATATGAATATTGTAGACTCTGAATTGGCATACTTAAATAATTTTTTTCTTCCCTCCATATCCATATCAATAATTTCTATAAACCAAAAGTGTATTTGATACTTGTCTACAGATTTTTAAGGCAATGTTGGAAATAAAAGTTAATTATTTGACTCTTTAATTTCTCTAATTTGTTTTCCCTTCTTAGGGGCATAAGCTAAATATTATTTTAATAGTTGAGGAATGGGGGTGGGTAAAAAAATTCTAATAAAAGAGAAATCAATTGCAAATATTTCAAAATACTACACTGGTACATCTGCATGTGACATATTGGACAATTATATATTCATTTAATAGGAAGACTATAAACTATATTGACTGTGATGCTTTCTATCACATTTGGTAATGAAGAGTCTTTCTGTTATAAATGCAAATAATATCTAATATCAATAAGTCATTCTAAAATATATTAATCTGCTTCCAAGACAAGTAAAACTCCTAATATTCTTTATATTTTTAAAGATGCAAAGAAAAAGATCTCTACCGTGTTTAAATATTCAGTTTATGACAGATTTGAGGGAATCCCAGAGCTATATATTAAGGTTCACTTTTTGCTTCTTCTTATCTTTTTATTAAACAAATTGAAGCAACTTCTATTTATTGTATCAGTATACACCATGACATTTTCTAAATGCGTGTCACGGTTATCAGGTTCAAATTCACCTAATGGACATAACACTTGCCTTCCCAATCAGGTGGGTTTACACTGAAAATTATGTTAAGTATGTGTCAAGTTTTTATAGTAGGAGAATATAAAATTTATCTTGTCAATTGGTCCGTTTATCTCTGTGTAAAATTTCAAAGTATATACAATGAAATGATATGCACACGTGAGATCTCTGTGATATAATTATAGGTACAGATTTAAAGACTTTTAGTGTCTAACTGGACTAAAAGATCTTAAAAATGGTTATCTAAAGAAGAAAAATATATACTCAAAAGTATTCTATTAATATAAAAATTTTAAAAACCCTATAGAAGAAGTCATAAGGAATTTCTGAAAATAGTCTGCTGTAATAAAAAGGAGCTATTCACTTAACTTTAAATTACACTGAATATTCACTAGCAGAGCTCATGTGTGTGAATGCCCAACACACACACACACACACACACATACACACACACACCCCACACATAGGACGGGAACAGAGAAGTTAAATATTGAAAGGGGAAGTACTAGATTAGCAATCAAAGCAAGGGAGAGGCCCAGTCTTCTCCTCCATTTCTAAAATACCATGTCTAAAAATATTGTGTAGGGACTCCTGGGGCCCCTAGGCACATGCATTGTCATGTTCCCACTATTTTCATAGTGGTGCTAGGATGTCGTGTATCTGTTGCATGGTGATGATATGAGCCAACGAGGCAGAAGCAAGGTGGGCAGGACTGCTGATGGCTGAAAAAAAATCAAGGGAGTGGTATCAAGATTTAAATTTTCCATAGCCAGTAACTTGTAGGGAAAAGGAAGGACAAAATCCAAAATTAACAATGCCTTGGATGAAGCATAAAAAACATTAATTCTTAAGGCTGAATTCTCCAGTAATTCTGTTTTAATATCCTGGCAGCTGCATCACAACTTATGAGTGTGAGCATCAGTCCCTGGATCTTGCAGCTCAAGTGCAACTGTACGAGTGACTTTCTTCATGAAGCACCATTTCAGTTGAAAGAAAGACTGACAGTAATACTAAGGTTATTCAGAGTTAAGTATTGCATAGATTTTCATTTTAGTAAAAATAAGAGAAAAAAGTGGACCTCCTACTTTTAGGAAATATATCTGATGGTATTTGTTGCCAGTAAAGGCACACTCATTCATTGCTGGTGGGTCTGCAAATTGGTGCAACCAATCTGGAAAGCAGTATGGAGATTCCTCAGATAACTTGAAATGGAACCACCATTTGACCCAGCTATCCCACTTCTTGGTCTACACCCAAATAACTTAAAATCAGCATATGATAATAACACAGCCACATCAATGTTTATAGTAGGTCAATTCACAATAGCTAAACTGCAACCAACCTAAATGTCCTTCAATAGATGAATGGATAAAAAAATGGTGGTGTATGTACACAATGGAATATTATTCAGCATTAAAAATAAAATCATAGCATTTGCAAGTAAATGGATGGAGTTGGAAAATATCATGCTTGGTGAAGTAAACCAGTCTCTAAAAAACAAAGGCCAAATGTTCTCTCTGATAAGTGGATGCTGAACTATAATGGGAGAGCAGAGCATGGGAGGAATGGAGGAACTTTGGAGAGGGCAAAGGGGAGGAAGGGAAAGGGAAGGGGTATGGAGATAGTGGAATGAGATGGACATCATTACCCTAGATACATGTATAACTGCACTATGGTGTATACAACCAAAGAAGTGTAAAGTTGTGCTGCTATAGTGTATAATGAATCAAAATGTATTCTGCTGTCATATATACCTAAATAAATTTTTTTTAAAAATTGAGCTTTCAAACAAAAATGAGAAATTCGAGAACTTTTAATTGCCACTGTAAGACTGACACTGGTTAATTATTGAATATTTATCTGAAGGATGGGTGAAGAAATTCATATGTGATGCTTAATATTACATAATAAAACATGTTGATATGTGAAAAATGAGCATAACTCAGTAACTATTGCTTTCAGAGTGATCTGTGCATGACCTATTCCAAGCCCAAAATAGACTCCTGAATTTGAATGCAACATAACATAGGAAATAGCACTGTTTTCTGATTCCACACTTCAACTATTAATTAAAAACCTCTGCTTGTCAAGTTTTGGTATAGTATTAAAGAAGAATGTTTCTTATTATTTGAAAAAGGCCACTTGTGTTGCCTCTTTTTCTAGTATATATCTGAGTAAGGTTGGATTTTCTTCATATAGGTCAATCTAAACAACTAAGGCAACACAAAGAATATAGAGGAACATATAACAATCAAACTAACTTATCTTAAAAAAGATTTAAAAGTCAAAAGTAATGTTCTCAATTTTTGACTTTTAGACAATGTGGCAAGCTTTTCTAAAAATATATAATTGTTACTTTTAAAGAATTTAATTAATAGGTTCTTTAAACTGTTTTCAGGTTCAAAATTAAAAATAATACGATCAATGGATGTCACCTGTATAAGCAAAAGCTCCTGGGATTCTTAGTGTGTTCTAACAGTGTAAAAGGATAATGAGATTGAATAAAAAATTTATTGCGCACAGTCCAAACAGTTCCATGTGATGTATTTCTAAGGAAGACTGTCGGTTTATCTGAACCACATTGGGCTCCCTCTGGAGCATTTTGTTCATCCTTCATTTCACTTGCTAATTTCCTTTGATTTCCTCCTGTTCCTCTCATTACTTCCTGTTCTTCTTCCTATTTTTAATGTTGTTGTTTTCTAAGGTCGCCCAGCCACTACCTTTCCTCCCACAGGTTCTTCCAGGTGAATACTGGGAAAGAGGAGATCTGCCTTGGTTGTCCCTGGGCTCTTCAGGGTGGCCAGGGGGCAGAACAAGGACTGCTCATCCGCCAGGAAGTTTCTTTGGCTTGTGCTTTCTGTGAGCTACTCCCACGGATGACATGTGAGAAATATCTCCCCAACTTACAGGTAAACTGGCTTTTGCCACTGAAAAAGCAGCAGATTCACCAATTCTCTGTCCCTTAGCTGCCAAGCAATCAACTGCTTAGGCATGTGTCGGTCAAGGTCCTTTGCATTACCTCCTAGGACTGACTTCAGTGGGAACTGACAGAAATGGGCGATGGAACCCTGGCCACTGTTTTTCTCCTACTCAGGACCCTCACATATTCCACCAGCATCTGTGGAACACTGGAAGGCAGACTCATGAACTTGCAAGCAAAACACACACACACACACATACACACACACACACACACACACACACACACACACACATATATATATATATATATAGAGAGAGAGAGAGAGAGAAAGAGAGAGTGTCCATTCCCTATTAGTCCTAAACCTAATTATTTCAGAGAATTTCCTATGACTTCAAGTTCCTTGAAATAGTAGGATGAAGCCATACAGATAAGTATTCCTTTGTAGCCTTAAAATACAACACTGTGTAATAAATACAGTTCAGTGAATCCTCACTTAGAGTTAGCTCTCAGTGTCAATATTTCCTCTTTTGGTATTCTAGGATTGCCTAAAAATTCCCAAGCAATGATTAAAAAGTAAATGACTTCCATAGACCCCACAGTTGCTTAATTTTTTTTTCTATTTCTCCCATCGTTTCCAGAAATGTAATTAATCCAGCTGGAGAGTTTTCCACGAGTTGCAGCTCCAGCCATGGCCTTTCCAACAGTGTACCCCTGAGAGTGTCTGCAAACTCAGTGGAGCAGCAAACTGAAGCCAGGCCTTCTGTTCAAATGCGCCAGATGTGACTCGCTGTCTCCCAAAGAGCATGCTCTGCTCACTGCTGGTGTGGCCATGGCCCAAATCCAGCTTTGCAGCAGATATCTCGCCCCTCATCAAGAAGAAAGTGCTCCCAGGGATGGCCCCAAAGCCACAGTAGCACAATCCCCACTATTTATCATGCCTTTCCCTTAGTAAAACATAAGACAATGTGAGAATCCGTACTGCAGTTAAGGCTTCGTGGTGTCTCAGGAGGTCCACCAGCACATTTGTGCAGCTCTCCAGCAACTCTTCTTGATCACGGAGATAGTAGGTACACGAAGCGGAAGCTTGGTTTGACATGATGGACAAATTACAGCAGAGCCAGTCCCCCCTGGCCAAGGTGGCCATCTGACTTCTTACCTTGCAATCTAGAACCACACTTGAGGTCCTTCAAATCAAGACCTCTCTCCTAGGTGCTTTTGCAATCCTATAGCCTCACCTCTGCTGGAGACTCCTATGCACAGTTTCCTTGAGCCTGTACTCTCTTCCCACTTCTGCCAAATGAGAAGAGTTAGCAACAATTTTCAGATCAAGAATTATTCCAGAATTAAAATCAGTCCTTGATTTTAGAATTTTACTGAGAGAGAACCCTTCGTAAATGTTCATCAGCAAAATACTCATCTAACTATTAATAATTACAACCTTTGGTGAGAATTTCAAGTGTAAAAGGTAGGTAAAAGCCTTGACAAAAATTTAACATTTTTGTGTTCCCTGAAAACATTTACTTTGACTTATACATTTTTCTAGAAATGATTAACTTGCATTGCATTTAACAAAACATTTTACAAAAAAACGTTTTGCTAATTGTTTCTAGTTATGTGTGCTATGATTCTAATTAATCCTTATAAAAATCATACAGCATCTACTAACAGAATTATAACCTGTCAGTGTATTGTATTTTATTTAACAATCATTTTAGGTCATTAGCACATGGTCCAAAATGTTTAAATAATAAAAATAAAGCAAGGTTACTCGATATGAACTACAGCCTTACTGTTGAAATATGGAAATATATTCTGAAATATGCATTCATAAATGAATTTGTCATTGTGCAAACACCCCAGAGTGTACCCCAGCAAAGGAAGATAGCTATGAAGCCTGTAGATGTTACAATCTTGTGTAGCCATCATTGTACATGTTGGCATGTCTAAGCACAAACACACACACACACACACACACACACACACACATACACACACAGAATCATAATTTGTATTCTTTTCCTACATTTACAATCTGTACCTGTTATTCATTTTGAAATCATTGCCTTTGGTTTCAATTTATGTTGGCATAAAATCTGAGTGTTTTGACTACATTTTTACAAAGAGACATTTGAGTTTTATATTGCATTTACTTTACAAGAAGCACTGAACAACTGGCCTACATCATTTTGAACTTGCAAGAGGATATTTGTAGGATAAATTCCTAGAAGTAGAATTTTTTTGATAAAGGGCATTTTCATTTTCATGATTAAAGCCAATTATCTTAAAGAGAGGATTTAACAGTTGGGGTGGTAGGTCAGGGATACAGGACTCGCCTAGCATGTCTGAAGTCCTGAATTCAATTCCCAGCACCACAAAAACAAACCAACAAAGAGTCAAATCCTGAACAAAAATAATTTACAAATTCACACATAATTATGAACCCTATACAAATTAAATATATCAATAAACTTTAATATTAATAAAGTATTAATAAATTAAAATTTTAATAAAATGCCAATTTTTGAAACTGAAAAATGGCAGCATCAAAAACTGCTGTATTGTTTTCCTTTTATTCTTGAATTAAATTGAGTTTTTCAAAATACACATGAAGAACTGTTATTATTTAATTTCCTTTAAGTTGCTTATTTACCCTCTTTGTTTAATTTTCTTCTTCAGTGGTTGTTCATTCTTTCCTTACTTTGCAGTAGACTTTGTATTTTATGGGTACTATCTCTTAGATGATAATATCAGAAAGAAATGACTTTTCATCTATTTCCATTTGTCTTTTCTTCCTCAATGTTTATTTCTATAGATTCTAATTCAGAATTTTCCTATTTTTATGTGAGCATGTAATACCATCTTCCTTCTACAGGTTAAACTTCCCTAAAGTGGGTATGGACAACATATTAAGTAGGAAACATGGAAATTTAAGTAGCCCTATTCCCCACATCTAACAAGCAGAGCTTTCTGAAGAATTATGTATAATCTGTGATGTTGTAATTACTGCACTGGTCATGGTTCTTCTCTTTTTTTTCCTTTTATGATCTAATTTAGAGTGCACAAGATATGTAATAATTGCTGTTTTTCATTCATCTCTTTGAGTTTTGAATATTTCCTTCTCCCTTTAAATTTATGGATTTATGCACTTTTTTGGGGGGTGTTCTGATGATTGAACTCAGAGGTGCTCGACCACTGAGCCACATCCTCAGCCCTATTTTGTGTTTGATTTAGAGACAGGGTCTCACTGAGTTGCTTAGTGCCTCATTTTTGCTGAGGTTGGCTTTGAACTCCAGATCCTCCTGCCTCATCCTCCTGAGCTGCTGGGATTACAGGAGTGTGCTACTGTTCCTAGTTTGTTAACATTTTTTACTACTTTTTCTGAGGATAATTTTCAGTATTCATCTGATGAATAATGACTGTAAAACAGAGGATTATGATTTTCACAAAGTGCCTATGTAATAAATTTAATACACAAAGAGGTTCCTCCCATATCAGAAATTAGAAGGAACAAATTAGCTAAAGTTAGATTTAACTGAAGTGCCCTTATCTACATTATGATTTCTCAAAATTCCTACTTTGAAATCTTAACCCCTAATGTGATGGAGTTGAGAAGTGAGGCTTTTGGCACTGATTAAGTTGTAAGGGGTGGGTTCTGAGTATCCTAGCAGAAGAGACCCAAGGGAGACTTTCTCCTCTCTACTCTGAAATGCTAGAGTGAGAAGATGGCATCTGAACGAGGAAGTGCCTGACCAGACACCAAATCCACAAGAGTCTGGATAGTGGACTTCCCAGCCTCTGGCATGGTGCGAAATAAATCCCTCTTGTTTACCATCCACCCGCTCCATGTTGTTCCTTTACAGCAGCCTGAGCAGATGCAGTCTTAATTTCTCACAGTTAAACCATAGAAAACTCAAGAACATAATAATAAAGGCAAAAGTACTATTAAACACATTCATGATAACCAGAAAAGTAAATTCACAAGTTATTACATGAGCAATGGCAAACATTGAAATGTATATTTTAAAATTTCTTCCAATAATATAAAGAATAAAAATATTACAATCTGACCGAGTGTGGTGGTATGCCTGTGATCTCAGTTAGTCAAGAGAATGAGGCAGGAGGATCGCAATTTCCAGGCTAGCCTCAAAATAAAATAAGTATGGGAATGTAGCTCAGTGCTAGAGTACCTGCCTGCTATGTATCAGGTCTTGGGTTAAATCCCGAGTACCACAAGAAAAAGAATAGAGTGGCTAGATGGGGTGGCACAGGCCCGTAATCCCAGCAGCTCAGGAGGATTAGGCAGGAGGATCTGGAGTTCAAAGCCAACCTCAGCACAAGGGAAGCACTAAGCATCTCAGTGAGACCCTGTCTCTAAATGAAACACAAAATAGGGCTGGGGATGTGGCTCAGTGGTTGAGTGCTCCTGAGTTTAATTTCTAGTACATACCTCAAAAAAAGAATATCATACGTGGTCATTTTATTCCTTCCTAAATTTGGGATACCCCTATTTCTAGTCTTTGTTTTTTTTTTTAATTGGATGATGTTTTTCATTTGGAGCTATATTTAACTATCAAACTAATGATATAAAGTAATATATTTCTGAGATTGTTGTGTTGCTAGTCATATTTTAGTATTTTTGGTCAATTGGGGACCAGAACACCAAATAGTTAATCTCTCAATATTGCTTTTACCTTAACATGTTTTTCAATATAGTTTGTACATTTGTCCTACTTAAGAAAAAGAAAAAAACACTACTTCCCAGAATTAAATTTTTATGACCTTCACTGAATACACTAAGGGTAATTTTAGGAGAAAAGAATAATTTAGATCAAATAGTACATGAGTGCATATACTGATTGCATGCACATGTATTAATTAATTAGTAAACTACTTGGGAAACCTAATGAGAAAGCTGAGGATTGGGGAACTGGAAAGAATCAACATAGCAGACCCTCAGGAAGTTTAACCACAAAAACAGGGCTTCATATTTCTGAATACTTCAATATTTCAAAATGTGAAGGATCATACCACAATTTCTTTCTTTCTTGTAAGTCATTATGGCTAATGACTCTTTTAAAATATAGATTTAGGACAGCTGTTATTCTGGTCATATTTTGCCTCATTTATTTCATTTTTATTATTTCTAAGATACTTTTAAAAAATTATAATTGCTATAAATTTATAAAATTCATTCTTATAATGAATTAATTTTGTCAATATTATATGTTAAAAATCAGGAATGAAAATTATCTGTGATGTATCTTTGGCTTCTTTGGTAAGTTACTGTTGGTCTAACTTTAAAGTTCATTTTATCCATATGCTTTAAATTAGTAGTTTTCAATAATTTTGCTCATATAATCTCCAAAATGATAACTAATAGTATGCAGTTCTTTCAATATTTTTATTTAATATTGACTATATATCATAACTTTAAACAGTTGCTATGTATATAATTTGGACATAATGGTTATTTTATGAATACTTCAAATACATTTGAGTAAATGTTGGGGTTTCTGATTTAGTTCTTTTTAAAGATGAATAGTCAGAAATAATCTATCATACCTGAACAGCAAGCCTGTGTTCACCTCCCATAGATGATAATTTAAGATGAAGTATTTTCCAAATTATTTATTTCAATTATTTCTTCATTTATCTCTTCGACTTTGTAAGTTTAGACAGTTGCAAATACTATGGTGAGAGAAGCAAGAAAACAACAGGGACAGTACTATACCATGGAAAAATATTTTCTGATATTTGAGATGAAAGAAGGTGATTAATGAATACAAAATAGGTGCATCTATAACACTAGGATTAATTTTTTCTCCATCATGTCACATCAGACTGCTGCTTCTTCTAGATTCCTTCTTTGAAGAAGTGCAGATATTGTGTGAGAAAACATTAATATTTATTGAATTAGAAAGAATTATAAAATGCACTCAGCAAAAAAAATCAGAATTTTGAAATTCAGTGCATTTTTTTTCAGAATTATTCCATATAATTTACAAATGCACACAAATATGATGTTTAAACTTGATTTCTACCAAACAATAAACTTGCAAGAATCATTGCAAAAAAATCTTAGTGGATGTACATATAGATCTCTATACCTTTGGAAGGTATGTATGTACACAACTTTCATTAGTGCTCTTGAAGAAACATTCTAAATATATATTTATCTGTAAATAATTTTCTTGTTTGGAAAGCTTAATTCAATAATTGGAGGAGTGAAATACAAAACACATGAAGTGACTCTTCCGAAAACAGATATATCTGCAGCAAAGTGAGAGTTACAGTCACTTTGGAAGACAGCTTAGCAGTTTCTTATGAATCCACACACTGTTATAGCATAAGATTAGCAATTGCACTGCTAGGTGTGAGTTGAAAGCTCGTGCCCACTCACAAAGAATATCAAAGGTTGTGGTTTCCACAATGGGGCAGAAAGGAATGATTAACACCAAACTGAGCCTAATCTTTCATGGTGGGGGTTGGCATGTGAAATCTGGAAGGAAGACATAGGATATTGGGAATGTATTTATAAAATTCAAAGATAAATGCATAGATATGAATTCTGTTTTTATTTAAATACTAAAAATGTTAAACCATGTATATGAAAATTTCCCATAATTAAAAAAAAAATGTTGGTTTGGGTCGTGATGTCCATTTTCTTAGTTACAGAGATTTAATAATATTTGTCATTGTGGAAACAGTTTAAAAACTATGGAAAATAGATCGAAAAATGATGAAAATGCTCAGGAGTTAGAAACATACATAAAAAAAAGAACCAGATAAGCAAAGCAGTAAAATGTGCTTGTGATATGCATCAAGTTTAGGTCCAAGTGCTTGTCACCTTAGGTGATGTGAAGTGGTCGCGAGGTCCAAGGTGGTGAAGCTGTATATGCTCCTGTGATGCTGGGTATCAGCACTGACAGGCCTGACAGCCACGAGTGCTGAGAGCCCCGGTCTATAAAGATGCCTATTTGGAGCAAGGGAGTGGCTTCTGTAAATGAATTTATCATCTATAGTGTAACTGTAGCTGTTCGTGGTATCAAATACACATTCAGTCCTAAAGTTTCCATCTGATTAGACAAAGATTCAACTTGAGAAGCAAAAAAATGAAGAATACTAGTTTGATAATTTAGACTATTTATACACAAATATAGGAGCCAGAGTACTCACACCTTTTATTTTTCTTTTTAGAAAGAGAGAGAGAGTGAATTTTTTAATATTTATTTTTTAGTTTTCGGGGGACACATCTTTATTTTTTATGTGGTGCTGAGGATCGAACTCAATGCCCTGCACATGCCAGGTGAGCCACATCCGCAGCCCCCAAATACTCACACTTTTCTAGTTGAGCATTCTACTTTTCAAATAGTTCATAGCATTTTTTTTTGTAAATACTCAATTATCCTTATTGAACTATGTTCTGTGGAATGTATGCAATTTATTTATCCAAATACTATTTCTAGTATTTCAACTTCACCTTTAATTTCAGCAACACCTTTCTTACTTAACATTAATATTTTCATAATCGATCATATTTTTGTTATTTTCATTGCATTTTTTCTTTTTACTTGAAGGCTTTATTTTGCTTATTTATCATAACTCACTTTCCGCCTTTCACTAATTAAAGTGAAATTCATAAATATGATAAAAATATTTTTTGTCACTATACCCTCTTATAAGAAGATAACAAGTAGCACTTCAACTCAAGTTTCATCTGAACTTTGAGTGGTTGAAAGAGATACTTGCTAATGCCTGAAACCTGTTCTCAATTAAAAATCCAACTGGATACCAAATGAAAATAACAATATCAAAAAGTTGTGCAACAGGTGATTGAGGTTGTTGGGAGAATGGCAGAGGTACATCTCTGACATTTAAGCATTAATAGTCACAAGTATTGTTATGGATGTGTGTTTGTGTTCCCCAAAATTCATAGATTGAAATCTCCCCAGTAGAATGGTATTGTAAGTACATCATGAGAGTCACTTTGGTCAGCTTTACATTGCTGTGACCAAAACACCCATCAGGAAAATCTTAGAGAAAGAAAAGTTTATTTTGGTTCATAGTTTCAGAGCATCAGTCTGAGGTTGGCTGATTCCATCAATCTGCATCCAAGGTGAGGCAGAACATCACGGTGGAAGGGTACAGCAGAGGAAAGACGACCATTCAAGACAGCTGGCAAGCAGAGAGAGAGAGAGCTCTGCTCCCAAGGGACAAAATACAAAGCCCAAAGACATGCCTCCAGTGACCTACTTCCTCCAGCCACACCCTGCCTGCCCACAGTTACCACTCAGTAATCCATCCAGATTATCAACCCTTTAGGTTACGGCTCTCATAATCCAGTCATCACCTCTGAACATTGCCCCGTTATCTTATAGTCAGAGATCTTTAGAGGAACAGAACCAACAGGGTATATATGTGTAGACATGCCCATATGTACGTTTATGTATAAATATATATTTATGTTATATAAATATACACTTATATTTTATGTTTATGTATATTCATTATATATATGCAGATGTATATATGAATGTTTTTTAAAAGCATGTTTTTAGATTAATTTAAGGGAACGAAGCGAAGCGGTTCATCAGTTTGTCAGTTTGGACAGTGGCTCTGTCCAAAAAGCTGGAGTTTCAGAAGAAGATCAGTCAGTGATGTCCAGCCCAGTCCTGGAGGGACTGCAACCAAACGTTCATGGTACTGCCGCAGGAGCGTCCAAAGCACCCACTAAAGGATCGAGCTTGCACCCGCACTGTTTTGTTCCAGGCAGGCCCCAACCTACTTCACCGTGCTGCCCTTGTTAGGGTAGGTATCCCCTCAAAAGCTGGCTCCCTTACTAATCATGCCTAGAAACGCCCTCATGGCCACACCCGGCGTCCTCTTAACTTTAGGCATCTCTCAATCCCATCAAATTGTTAATCTAGATTGGTCCTCACAGGGGACATGATCTTTTATGCCGCAGTCTGGCTGGGCACACAAAACCGAAAGGTCACGAGCCACTTGTAGATTCAAGCAGGAACGCACTTTATTTTCCAAAACGCGAACTCAACCCACCCAAACTCCACGGAAACTCCGCGAGAACTCCACCGAAACTCCGCGAGAACCAGCGGGAACTCAAAAGTAGCGGGCACCTGAGCTAGCAAGAGCGGCCTTACTGCCCGACAGCGGAGGCTGGCGTTACTTCTCCACCACTCCTTCTGGCAAAACGCCAGGCGCCATCCTGACTTGGCTGTGGCTCTCAACACTTTGATGGGATGCTGCATCCAAAATTATAACCAAAGTGAGGCCACAGGGACTATGGTATTTTTATAAGAAGTGGAATAAAGTTCTCTCTCTCTCCACTGCCCTGTGGTTGTAGGGAGCACCCAGCAGACCACAATGCAGAAGAAAACCCTCGCCAGAACCTACCATACTGGCACCTGGATCCTGAACTTCAAACCTCAAAAACTGTGAGCACTGAGTGTTGATTCGTAAAGTCCTCATTGTGTGGTATTCTGTTAGAGCAATCGACATGCACTTACCATGTATTAGCACCTTTAGGCTTCACTGGGAACCATGCTGTAGTTCCCTTTATTCTGGATTTTCACGTGAGGAAATAAAGGCCCTAACAAGTAAAATGCTATGTTCAAGGTCACACAGCTTGTGAATGTGGAGCCAAGATATGATCTCAGATGTTTTCTGACTCATGAGTTTATCTTTTAAAACTGTGCTATATTGCCACTCAAATTATTAACATACTCCATTAGTATTAATTATATTCCATGAGGATCACCATCTCTAGTAATAATGATATGGATTTCCAGAGTGAATTATCATACTTAAAACCCCTTTGCTTAATGAGTTTGGGGATTGTCTGAATTCCCAAGTGAAGGTCTGAGGATTTTTTTCAATCCCCTAGGTCTTCTGTACCAAGAATTGTCTTAGAAATAAGAATCTGTGTACTAAGCTTGATCTCTCAGGTTTCATTAAAAAAAAGATGCAAATTATCCAGGCTCTCTAGAGTCATCAAAGTACAGAGCAGAGAGGAGCCCAGCCACAAAGGCTGAGCGAGTGGGGAGTGTGAAATGGTGACAGGATGGGAAACATTCCTTCTCAGGGTCGGCCTGGTGACCCCTGCCAGACAAACGTACGAGAAATAATCGGGCCTCTTCTAAAATGGGATGAAAAACTATATGCTCCTTTTTATTGGGATATAATGCAGTCCTTGTTCGTCATGCTAATTAACTTGCATTTGGGTATACATGTAGGTAGCTTGAAATGAATTATTGGAAAAGTAATCCCTAGGGGAGAATATGCTTTGCAAGTTTTTATGTTTTCTAAAAGTCAGATAAAGTCCAAAAGTTGAGAACACTGGGTAACAAATTCCTATACTTTTAAGATGATTACGACTTTTTAAGAAGTGACTACACATGTCCAGTAAAATCACACCCCACAATATATAGGAAGACAGTTGTGATGCCCTTATTAAACAGTCGTCTTTGCTAAACAAATAGCAAGACTGTGCTTTACACAGAAAAAAAAAATGCTCTGCTATTTCCCCACGGGAAAGAAATGGTGAACTTGTTCCCACCTTAGCCACGAAGATAGTTTTAAAGACTACACAACATTGTTGGGGTCATCTGCATCAAAGAAGATTGATATTTCCTTCCCTCTCTGGAGGCTTGTTAAATTACCAACCCACTACAAGTAGTTACGGTCTAGGAATATCTTAAAATAATTAGAATGTGCCTTGGAATTTGGTGTATATGCTAGTAGAGCAGGTGTCTATCCCAAGCCCAAGAAACTCCTAAAAGAGGAAGCTGAGAAGAGGAACCACAAAGTCACTCAAACCAGGAAAAACTGGCCAAGGAGAATTGGCAGCAGTGGGGGCCACTTGCCCCCAGTTTCCTGGGGTGGGAATTTTGGCTTTTCTTTGGAAAAAAATGGCCCCTGTGGGAAATTCACTTTTATCTAATTGACTTGACAGAGTCCTACAGTGAGAGTCACCACCCTTGGAAAGTGACCCAGGACAGGAGCTGAGGGAGGTTGCAAGACAAAGGAGCCAGCTTGTGATGTTATTGAAGAATGGAACCTGGGGTAGGCGCAAGGAAGTCTGCAAAAACACAGAACCAGCAGGGATCCTGGAGGCGCAGTGGAGTGAAGGAAGGAGAGAACAGGAAGGAGAGAGTGTGTGCTCCACCTGCTTTCCTCACCGTTATTCACCCCCAGCATAACCTGGGTCACCTCCACTGGGGAATGGAGTCAGGTGTCTGATGGACACAAGGTCAGAACGCTAATGAGTATTGCCTGGAGTGAAAAGGATTGGGAAGCTATGGAATTTTCCTAGGGCGTTCCCAAGGGTCAGGGAAAGAAAACTTTAACAAAATATATTTCAGGATAAAGGTGGTAGAAAAATAAGGCTCCTTATATTCTAACAAGTTTAATCCAACTGATAAACTAGTTTCCATTTAAAAAAATTCCATGAAAAATTCTAGAAAGATCTAAGCTCTTTCAGTACTCCTTCTCCAAATTAAATCTCCAAATTTCCAGTGCTACTTTGAATAACTATTAATCTTGATGATTTATAGAAAATGTGTATGCAGGAGAATTATAGGAATGCTTTTTAATAGACAACGGACCTATTGCCTATTTGCTCTGATCTTCCTTATGTCTGTGTCAGCGCTCTAAATAAGTGTAAATTGGTTTCATAATTATCCTACCCAGGTACTATCATGTTACAATATTCATCCAGTTGAATGTAGGTTGAAATTTCTTTGAAGCATCTTTAATGAGTTTTAGAAATAGGAAGTTATTCTAAGCACAAGATGAGTTTGGACACTGTAAATAAGTGGTACAAAGTACTGTATTGATAAATGCGCCTCGCTGTGTCTCTGCTCCATTGATGCCTTCCCCCAGTTGGGCACTGGAGCAGCTCCTGGTGGATACAGTGTGAGGGAAGGGGGGCTTGCTGGGACCTCTGCACCCGTTGAAGAGGGAGGGGGAGCGAGCCGCCTGCTCCTACCTGCTGATCTGCCTGCCTACTCGGGAGCCCAGCCCATCCTCTGGCTTGTTGTCAACTGTGGGAGCTGACATTTTCCCTCCTGTTGTCTGAGCATTTAGAAAAGGTTCTTGAAGGTCCACCTGAGGGACAGGAAGCAGGGCGGATCTAGTGAGGGCAATAAAAGAGAGAAGAGCGGAAAAAACAAAGAATCCTTCCCAACAAAAGCATCAAGTAAACAAAATATAAAATGAAATAAAGCAATAGAGACAGAGGCTTTGGGGAGCTAGAGAGACAGCTCTGCCATGTGGATTTAAGTGAATTATTTTAAGTAAAATGCTCAGGATGCAATGGAGAGATCCACCCAAGAGAGAGCTAGAGATGGGAATGGGTACTGAAAGGCTCTTTTTATCTATCTCTTAAAATAAAGACTAGCCAGCTTCATGGTTTCTGAGATACGCACTAAAAGGTTTTTTTACATCTGTATTTACAAAGCACTGCCAAATAATACAAGTATATGAAAGGCCTTAGTGTGTGTGTGTGTGTGTGTGTGTGTGTGAGTGTGTGTAAAACAGTTATATCTTGTGCTGTATGTATTTTAACATCATTACATAAGTGAATCAAATATTTAGGTTCATATGCAAAATGCCTATGCATGATCTCTCACATATTTAGATGCATATATTTAACTTACTTCAGTCAAACATGTATAGTTTAGTGTTAATTTCTTATTTAAAATTGAATTTCAAATTAAGTGTATGCTAGTCATCTTAAAATACTTATTTGGACTATTTTTAGAAGAACTAAAACTCCTACTAGGGGAGTTGGTTTAGACATTTTGAATTACTTGTACGCAGCATATATTTACATTAAACCTTACATTTGGAAGTTTGGAAGTCCTTTGCCTCTTTGAATATATGGAGTGAGGCTGTAACAGAAGCCCTGCCTTGTGGAGCCCAGATGGACAACCTTCCTGCAAATTACTGGTTTATATAACAAACTTTTTTTTTCAAAAATAATTTATTAAAAGACACATTGCTTCCTGCTTAGGATAACCCTATGAAGCCGAGGTGGAGAAAGGGTCCAGTTTACAGGACCCTTTCTTTTAGCTAAGCCAGGGGCTGGGTGACTGTGGTGCTGCCCTGTGGAAGGGCAGAGATCACCCAGCCTGGAGCAGGAGGCCAGGTCATTCTTAGGGGCTGACACTGGCTGGGGGAAGACACAAACACCCTGTTTTTAGAACTGACGAAAGGTAATGTTTGAATTGAGATAAAAATTGACCCCACAAATAAAACAAGTACCAGCTCATTTGGACCTTCCAGGAAGACAGATGATGACTTCTGATGTCCATCTCTGGCTGTGATCTTATCAGTCTTGCTATCGTGGCCAGACACTTTCTGAATCAAGAGCAGGAAAGAATGCCCAGGTGGCTTTTTACAAAGTCTGAAGAATCAGAGAAAGATGCAAGTACCAACTACTGAGAAGATAGGTCCAGACAAAGTGGGTCACCACAAGGGTTATCCCCAATTCTATATCCAAGAAAAACAAGTTCAGCAGCCAGGAATCACTGCCACTTCATAATAGCACAGGTAAGCCACGGCACGATGTCACTTTGATTCATATTGGTGTTGCTGCTGCTCTATCGCTGGAGTCCCCTCAGACTTCACTCTTCCGTCCTGGCACATACGTGTCATTCTTTTGGCTTTACAATCTAACAGGTGTGTTGAAGGAAAAGTCATCAAGATCTCAATTTCAAGAAACAACGTCTGCATCTTTAAGAAGTGACAACAGATGTGACTAGAGAAGGATGAAATAAAATTTCTCAATTAAGGGAACCCAGGTATTTTGTATTATCAATATTAGTTTCTTTGATTAACAGCAAGAATCGTCCTAGGGGAGTGGAAAGAACTCAGGTAAATTTTAAGATAGTAAACAGAAAAAATATGGGAGTAAGGGATGTATGAATTAAAGCTCAGGCAGAGATGTTCAGGGGAAATTTGGGGCCAAACTCAGTGAAGGAAAGGCATTGCATCCTCTTATGTTAGGAAACTGCTTATTTCAAAACTCTGGGAAGACAGAACAAATACTTGAAGGAGGCAATCTTAAAAAGATGAAATGCACACTGAATGATTTTTTTTGAAGTCTTCCTGTTCATGAAGATGTAAGAAACATCTGCCATTTTTAAAAGCCCACAAATGGCTGTAATTCAATGACTCACAGCTGACACAATGGACTTGAGTCAGGAATGCTTGCATTTCTGAGCAAGAATGCAGACAGCTTAGCACAGAGCTGCTGTGTGTGTGTGTGTGTGTGTGTGTGTTTGTGTGTGTGTGTGTGTGTGTGTGTGTGTGTATGCATCTTGAAAAATGTGTCAAAAAAAGAAGTTTATTATTTTCTAGAGTTTTAAGATATTGCACTAAATGCAATCTAAATTCAATGAGCTCTTCTGGATTGGATCCTGAAACAGGAGAACAATTAAAAACATTTAGTGGAAAAAAGTAGTGAAATCTTGCATAAAGGATAGAGTTCAGACAATAGTATTATGTGAATGGTATTAATAATAGGATTGTTAGTGGTGCACAGATGCTAATGGTTTTGACAAATGCACCATAATTATCTAAGATGTTAACTTTAGAGTAGTTGGGTGAAGGGTATTTGTGAACTTTGAACTATCTTTGAAACTTTTCTATATATGTAAAATAATTTCCAAACGTAAGTGCATTTTTCAAAACTGAGAGTTTTGGAAGTGTCTCTGAAAAACTGAATAAAAATGAAACCATTTCTTTCTTTCTAGGTGCTAGAGAAATATATTTCCAATTTTTTCCCTCAACACTGCTTTTTATTTTAGACTATTAATATTAGATAGTAAAATGGAATTCAATAAGAAAACTTCCAAATGTATATCAATTTCATTTTTGAGTAATGTCAACTTTTTTGCTTTTGACTATATGATAATCTTACATAGTACTGATTAACTTTCTCTGAGCTTTGTCGTTTAGAAATGTAAGTTGTAACTTATAAATGTAAAGAGTACTTAATCTTTTCAGGGATTTAACATTGGTTTGAAAATCTAAATATAAGGGAAAGAGCTAAAAACCGAGCCAACACCAAGAAATAGGTCTAATGAAGGGAAACAGTGAAAAGTTCTAGCTCTGGAGCCAGATACTTTACATCTACCTGCTGGGCTATGGTATTCTCATGAATTCTGGTATTCTTTTTCTTGCACAACATCTTGACTAACTTGACATAAAAAAAATAGCTTGAAAGATGCAGTTTTGGAAGTATGACATGAACTGTACTGTCTGTAATTTTTAAAAGATTCTTATGAATCAATTCAACGCTCACAACAACAGAGATTTGAACCACATATACAACAGAAGTTATGTTACTGATTCAACATGGAATCAGCTAACTCAAGGGTTTAACATTTATTTTCAACTCAAATTTATTGATTTTCTTCCTGTTTTACTGTTTACAGCAGCTAAAAATAATTCGGTGAAAATTTTTATGGGATTTAATTATCTGGGAAATCTGAAAATTTAGAAATTGGCATGTGAGTATAGTATATTTGTATATTTAGTTATTTCCTTCATTTATCAAAACATTTCAGGTTCAATTTAAATACATATGTGAAAGAGATGTTTTGAAGAATAATGAAAATTTTATCTTTTTATATATATATTTTTATCGATTTTATTTTTTAAATACATGACAGTGGATTGCAATGCAATCCTTATTACATATAGAGCAAAATGTTTCATATCTCTGTATATAAAGTATGTTCACACCAATTCATGTCTTCATACACGTACTTTGGATAATGATGTCTATCACTTTCCACCATCATTCCTAACCCTCTGCCCTTGCCCCCCCTTGCCCTCCCACCCCTCTGCCCTATCTAGAGTTCACCTATTCCTCCCATGTTCTCCCTCCCTACCCCATTAGGGGTCAGTCAGCTTATATCAAAGAAAACATTCGGCATTTGTTTTTTGGGATAGGCTAACTTCACTTAGCATTATTTTCTCCTATGCCATTTATTTACCTGCAAATGCCATGATTTTATTCTCTTTTACCCCTGAGTAATATTCCATTGTGTATATATGCCACATTTTTTGATCCATTCATCTACTGAAGGGCATCTTAGTTGGTTCCACAGTTTAGCTATTGTGAATTGTGCTGCTATAAACATTGATGTGACTGTGTCCCTGTAGTATGCTGTTTTTAAGTCCTTGGGTATAGACCACGGAGAGGGATAGCTGTGTCAAATGGTGGTTCCATTCCCAGTTTTCCAAGGAATCTCCAGACTGCTTTCCATTTTGGGTGCACCAATTTGCTGTCCCACCAGCACTGTATGAGCCTACCTTTTCCCCCACATGGTCGCCAACATTTATTGTTATTTGTCTTTATAATAGCTTCCATTCTGACTGGAGTGAGATGATATCTTAGAGTAGTTTTGATTTGCATTTATCTAATTGCAATAGATGATGAACATTTTTTCATATATTAGTTAATTGATTGTATATCCTCTTCTGAGAAGTGTCTGTTCAGGTCCTTGGCCCATTTATTGATTGGGTTATTTGTTTTTTGGTGTTTAGCTTTTTGTGTTCTTTATATACCCTAGAGATTAGTGCTCTATCTGAAATGTGAGGTGTAAAGATTTTATCCCAAGATGTAGGCTCTGTATTCACCTCACAGATTGTTTCTTTTGCTGAGAAGAAACTTTTTAGTTTGAATCCATTCCATTTATTGATTCTTGGTTTTAATTCTTGTGCTATAGGAATCTTTTAAAGGAAGTTGGGGTCTAATCCCACAAGATGAAGTTTAGGGCCTACTTTTTCTTCTATTCGATGCAGAGTCTCTGGTTGAAATTTTTCTTAAATTTTGAAATTACCCAAAAAGCTGTAAACAGAAAAGAAATATATACATACCTTTTATTTGCTGAGTTTTAACTATTGTTATTATTCTAGTTTTTTAAAGATACATTGTGGTGTCTTGCTATGGGAATTCATATTACTTTGAACAAAATAATTAAATTGTAAATGAGAAATTTTATGTTAAAAGTATTATTTATAATGCTTCATTAACTTTTCAGAGCTCTATAATGATTTTAGGAAACGATGTTTAGCACTCAACCCAAGCATATCTTCAACATTTAAAAAAGTCCAGTACTTGCGTGTTCAGTGACAAGTTAGTATGTGGACCTGACATATATTCAGAGTAACAGAATAGAAATAAAATAGATTAAAATGTATATTTGGATGTTACATTTATATTTATCACTTACATTTGCATAAATTGCAACTCTATAGATAAATATGACAAACAAAAATGTGACACTTTTGAAAAATTCAATACAGATGAATACATAATAAGAATATGCAAAGTACTCATGCTTTTTATTTATTTTTTTTCTTTATTACCATTTTCTTTTTTATTTTATTTTATTTTTTGTACTGGGATTGAACTCAAGGATTGCACTCAACCACTGAACCATATCCCAGCCCCATTTTGTATTTTATTTAGAGATGGGGTTTCACTGAGTTGCTTAGCATCTCACCTTTTGCTGATGCTGGCTTTGAACTTGAAATCCGCCTGCCTCAGCCTCTTGAGCTGCTGGAATTACAGGCATGTACCACTACGCCCAGCTACAGCCATCTTCTATCTCTGATGTTCTGTTAATAAATCTAAGCAAATCGTACCTTTTCTTCTTGTGAAGTTTTTGCATATCCTGCCTGCACCCTAGCTAGGGTTTTGGGTTTTAATTTTGGTTTGTTGGCTTTCCTTGTTTTTTCTTTGGATTTATTACAGTTAGTGTAATAGACTTTAATCTAAAGATGCAAAGTGTCCCCCCATAGCTGTGGGTCCCTTCTCAGCCACACCCTGGCACACAGTGCTGTAACCTGTCCTTGTTATTCCAGGGAGCAGAGTTTACTCCCACCACCTTGCCTATGGCTTCTATAATATATTACCACACAGCCTGGCTTTGGATTCAAACATCGGACCTTGGTTAATTTTCCTTTCTGCAACCTTGTGCTCACAGCCCTCCGCTACTCTGACCTCTGCTGCCAAGTCACATCCCCACCCTTGATCTAACTCTCCTGCCTCCCTCTTGTGAGGACCCTTGTGATTCTACTGGAGCCATCCAGAAAACCCAGGAAGTTTTCCCTATGCCAAACCCTTCCCTTACCCACACCCACACATTCCCATTTGCTGGGCGTCACTCTGGCAGGCTCTGGGGTCAGGCTCTGGGACAATTATTCTGCACAACACACTGATGGAGTGCAATGTGATGACATAACCCCTAGACCCTGTTCTTATCGAATCTGACCCGGCTTGTTCACCCCGTCCTCTGCCAGTTCTCCCCCAGCCTTTAGAACAAAGCCATGCCAAGGGATCCTGCTCCTCTCCCTCTTCCTAGTTCCTCTGCTTCCTCTGCCTGCCGCACAGTTTCAGTCTTTTTCTAGCAGACTAGTTCCTGCTCATCCGTGTATGATTTTAATTACAAACCACTTTAAACATATGGGGAGATAAAGAAAATCACAAAACAGACCCCTCTTTTCCAACCCCCAAGATTAAACAGATGTTAGCATTGCGCTGTTTGTCTCCAGTTTCCCTTCCCATTTCTTACAGAAAGTAAACATCGCAGGTACCCCGAAGCCCTGCACCTTCTCTCCCTGCTGACCTCCCCAGGTGCACACCTGAGCTGATGTTTACCATCCTAAACTGTATGCATTACTGTTTGTTTTCTACCAACTTAAAATATAAACTGAAACCTGTATTGGTTTGTAATTGGCTTTTTTCCTCAGCATGGTGTTGTTCTCAGAGCGCATGCTTGTTGATTTACAACCACATTTACATTTAATTCGATAAAAGAATATTGTGTTTAGAATATTAAATTTTAGAACATTCCACTGCATAAATGACACAATCAATTTGCCCCAAATCTATTTAGGATTAATTAAGAAATTTCCATATGTTTTGCTCTTATGAAGATGTTGTGATGACCAGAGATGTCAAACTGCCCTTCCGCTCTGAGGCACCTGCTGGAATCTTCTATTCTGCTTGATACTTCCCTAATGACAAACCTGTTGAACACCTTTTCAACCTCCTCTTCCTTAACCTTTTTAAAGAATTATTTCTGATATCATTGACCATTTACATGATTTTATTTTCCTATGACATTTTCTAAGGCACTCAGAGTTTTCTTATTTCTATAAATTTTTTATGTATATCCCTGCTCTCTCTTTTTAGTGTCTTTTCTGCTCATATATTTGATCAATTTTCTTACATTCATAATTATTTTCAACATACTTATTTCGTCATTCCTTTCAAATTTTTTACTATGAAACACGGTCCTCATCCTGACGTCAGTCGTATTTGTTAACCTTTGCTCAGGATGGATTTCTGTTTGTGTGAGTTCCTGTACAACAGGGTGTATATGTGTGTGTGTGTGTGTGTGTATACACACACACACACACACACACACACACACACACACACGCATACATACATACATATATTTTCTTTTTCTGAATTGGGTGTGCTTCTCTCACTCCAGAGTGGCTTTGCTAACTTCTAGGTGGCATTCCTTACTCTGGGGTCCTTGAAGAATTCAGGTGGCAAAAATATGAACTTCAAAATAGAAAGAGTTCAGGAACACAAATATAAAATTTTCTCTTTTTTTTTTCCTTCCAATTGGACTTCAATGAAAATGAGTTTCTTTGTTCCTTTCCTTACTTGGAAGATTTTTTTTTTTCTGGCTCCAACATTCTATAGAAGTGCAATATTTAAGATCCAAGACTTTTTTGGAGGTTTTCTTTCAAATCCCCATTTCATGTAAGCTCAAGATCTTAACTTGTGTCTATTGTTTCCACTAAAACCCTGCACTTAGATCACTGGGACCACATTACTAGCACCACACAGGTATGTGAGTGTGCACACAACATTCACGAGCCAGCGTGACTACACCATCACTCACACACAGTGCCTTTCAGTTCAGGGTTAGTATATTTTGCTTTACTGACACTTGGTTCTTTTAGCATGCTTGATATTCTCAACCAATCTCCCTTGTTGGTAGGTACAAGTATTTCAATTGGTATATTTCATCATATTGCCACAGAAGAGGGATCTTATTAAATCTTTGAATTCATCTTTAATTTAAAAATTATTGTGTGAGCAACAGGTAAAAGTCCCTACTTGAACAGGCAAGCCTTGCTTTGGATTGTGAAGCTACTTTAGTTCTGCATAGTTTCCTGTTTTAACAGAGCAAGCAAGCACTTGACCCAGTTAGGAGTCTCTTTTCCGCAGTCCTCTTGCATCTGTTTTTCTCTGTCTTCTCATCTTTACATGTGGCCTTTGCCTGTTTGGGAGGCCAATTTTCACAAGCAGCTCTGTACATGAATTTTCTTCACAACGAATGACTATGGATATAAAAAAAATGCAAAGGCAGTTATGTGACTTTCCTCCTGCTCCCTCCTGGCAAATGTTTAGGCTTAGGTTCTGATGGGAACGTTTCTTAACAAGATTTTGGGGTGGGATGAAGGAAATTGAAGGCTGTCAGGCTGGAACGTGAGGCTCTGCTGAGTTCTGAACTACAGAGTTGAAGGACTGGAGAAGAAGACAGAGAGCGGATGCACAGTGGACAGCGTGAACTGGCAGGGACAGTCAGGGCTGAGAGATTCCGGGCCTGCCAGCTGTGGGTGGCACTTTACTGAAGGTTCTGTAATACTAATGACATCAAGGGACTAGAGTGTTTGTTGGAATGACACTCCTATTCTTCTGTAAACCCTTCAACATAAAAAAAAAAAAAAGTGGCTTTTGTTTTATACTTAAACCGTATTCCTAGCCCTCTGTAATTCCATTAAAACTATTATGGGGAAAAAAGAAGGAAATGTTAAAAAAAAAAAAAAAAAGAGGAAGGAAAGCTACTCTAAGAAAGGTTAAAAAACTTTCGGACATCTCAGCAAGTGAAGGCGGTGGTGGGCAGCAGAACTCAGCTGTCCTGAGTGTGTTCTTACTGTTCCGTGGCCACTCTTGCAGACAACAGGGAGTACGTGTAATCCTGGCTAGAAAAAAAAAAAAAAACTAATAATAAAAAAGAGAAATAAAAGAAATAAATTTATTTGCTGTCTTACTTGAAGAGTTCATGAAAAACATTTAGCTCTAAATGTGGCTTGCTTCAGAACCTCAGATCCCACCACTTGGCTTCGAGCCCCCTTTCTGTGCCATCTCTTTTGCCTGGCTCCAGGCTCGGTGTTCTGCTCAGGTTGATCTCACAGCTGTGGACTTCCTTGATGTCAGGTCCTCACGTCATAACGTCCGATGAGACAGAGAGAGCTCTCCTTCCAAGGCTTCCAGAGAAGAAAAAGTAAGATTAAGTCTCAGAGTCATCAGCCAAGAGCCCGGCGCCTCCTTGGTTCTGACCCAGGCCCTGCCACAGACAAAGTCCTTCCACCCAGAAGGGTGGGCCTTGTTTGAGTCAGTTCTGGCAGGGCCACCCTGAGCTGTAGCAATGCCCCCAGAACCTCCTGGCTCAAAATATGTTTGGCTTTCAAAAAGAGCTCCAGCAGGCTCCGAACATGAAGGAAAACAAAGCAATGCCAGATGCTGTTAGATGTCAGCACCAAAAACGACTTTTCTTACCTGGAGTGGATCGTAATCTCTGTGTAGACGGCGACAGGGCTGTTCGATCTGTTTTGCCGACACTCAACACACTGCCCGTGTGCAGTCTGTATTTTCCACTGCAGAACTCTTTGAAGAACTCACTGATACTTTCTCACGACCTGTCAACAGGTCTCTGTAGTCAGACTTTTCCTTCTAAAGTCCAGTGCTCCTCAAAGACTCGGTACAACCACCCACATGGGCCTTTGAATCCCAGGTGATGAGAGCGCTGTGTTTTAATTGCTAGATCTCACGACGTATTTAGTTTGTGCAACAGAATGTCCACTTAATTGCCATTTCAAGATGTTGTCAGACTTGTTTCACGTGTCCTGATGGACAGATCTGGGAGACAGTGGTGTCTTCTCATTGTCAACTTCCCTCCTTCTCATGTAGAGGAGGCCAGTCCTGGCCTTTTGAGCCCAGGAAGCAATTCATCAGCTTGTGTGTTTCCCTGGGGCTCCTACGGGCTCCTGCGGGCTCCTGTGGGGTCAGTGCGGGATCTACCACTGTTGATGTCAATACAGCCCACTTAGCTGAGGGATGATCGAGGGCGGCTACTCAGACTCAACTGCAATGTGCTCATGTCTGCATGTTGTTCTGAAAACTTGTCACCATCCAGCAGCTGCAGAACCACTGAGCCTAACCAGATGTGGGGATCTGGCAGTCCCTGTCCATCCTTGGGGAGGCCTTGGCCAAGATGTGGGAATCTGGCTGCCCTATCCATCCCTGAGCAGGCCTTGGCTGAGATTTCCACGTCTTTGACCTTATTCTCACCCTTCAACAGCAGAAACAATAATCTATAGTGTTTTATCTTTCTCAAATTTTGGCTCATTTTTTCCACAGATGTGCAATTTCTCTTTTTCTCATTTTTGCTTTCCTATTTTTTCTTCCTGCTGCAACTTTCTTTCTTGGACTTTGGTGAAAGGGGGGAAATACTTTTTTTTTCTTCAATTCTTAAGGGATGGAGGGTGGGAAGGTGAGATATCATCTTGTCAGGTTGAAGTAAGTAAGAAGCGTGCCTTATAATGTCTTCCAGATGTAGGAGACTTGGTTTGCAAGTCTCTTGTGTGCATTTGCTGAAGTCTTGGAAAATGGAAGTGAGGTGCGTGTTTATCACACGTATGTGGCGGTGTGGGATCACCACACCAATCTAATACCAATCCCAGTGTCTTTTCACAGCTGTCTCCCTACATGCTGAGGTGTGGGGATGATCCCGTAGTTAACATCAAACACATGCAGTGTTCCATTAATTATTACATGCTGTTTCCATTTATTTTATCATATATATATTTTCTGTACTGTTGAACTACAATGTTATATTAGATGATTTTTTGTGTGTCCCAATAGTTTTGCTTCACAATTGTAGTTGTGGTTTCTTCATGGACAAATAGTTAACCACTTCTCAAAATTTCAAATTTCCAAGAATTCCAAAAGCATGTATTGAATGAGCTTGGCACAGAGTGCTGAGTGATCACCAAGGCTGACTCTTGGATAGGAGTGATGAGGGCTGGTGATCGTCCACTGGTGACATGCAGGAGAAACTACTGCAAGGCAAGAGGACACAGTCTGTACACATGCCCTTCCTCTAAAGAAGTGTGTTGCAATGACCCCAGGAATACCTGTGATCCTACACCTAGAAGAAATAGAAGAAACGATTCACGTTTTCTAGCTTTAAGAATTCACATACTTAGAGTGGAGTGGGCCTGATGGGACAGATTTGCATGAACTACATCTGAGGCCAGCAGGTCCCATGCAGATTGCAATAACACACTCTCAACTACGTGGCAGCAGCCTTTATGATTGCATGAACCCAGACAGGATGCTTCCTGGGGTACCAGGTGAGGATGGACCTGAGCCTGGGAAGCCCAGGAGTCTCACTGTTTCTGTGACCCAAGCAAAGCATAGATGCCAGAGGGACACTAGACTTGAAGGCACTGAATGGATAATGCTGGTTCAAACCTCAGGTGACTGAAAGTATCTAACGCATTGTTTCAGACTGGGGGAAACTGAAGGGATTCTAGAACATCTATATCTGTGGAGAAATAAGGACACTGTCAGAAATGTCCTCGACTTTTCACAATATTAATTGGCAGAGGAATGTTTTCTTTATAGTGATAAATGTAAAACTTCGACTTCTTCTGGAATACCATTTGTGATATCAGAAGACAACTATATAAGGCATGGATAAGAAATCTCAAGAAGGGAATTCAGATCCATGACAAATGTTCAAAATGGCAAAATAAACATGCAAGTTTATCTTTATTCCCTCCAGAAATGTAGTTAAAATACAGTGTGGAAGTGAACAATGAGGACAGGCTAAAGAATCAGTAATGTCTGTGTCCTTTATCACTTATTCTTTTCACAATAGAGAAAAGAAAATTATGTACATGTATTCCTCAGACTGTTTTTGTAAACAGGTTTGGCAGCATGACCTAATTCTGGCCTGGCAGAACACAAGAGTAAGTTGCACCTGCAGAGTATCCTCTGAGAAACATTCCACTTCTTGAAAAATAGTAGATGTCCCTCTAACCTGGAAGGTAATATGAAGAAGATTTTTGTTGTTGTTGTTAAATCACAAATAGTAACTAAGTAGTTGTTGACAGAATTCACACTCCTCTGAATCTCAGGTTCGTGTTTAACTTCCAAAATGTTGTTTTAGAAAATTCTTGTTTTACAGGTTGCACACATTTCTCATGAGAGTTTCAGTTTTGTCTTTGAAATTAGTCTTCTTGTGGCCATTAGCCACTAGGCTTGGGATAAATTTTACGGGGTTGCGTAGTATCAATTAAAAATTAAGCTTGATTAGGAACACTAATAACAATGAAGCAGACAATCTTCATTCCCCCTCATCTCTCACTGATGGAGAGGCATGGCCAGCCCATATCTGCTGTACATGTCATTCCATGTGGCTCCCCATCCTTACCAGACAATCGCATCTGAAAGGAGCACTTGTCTGCGTGACAGTCTGGTTTGGCATGGCAGCTGTTTCCAAGTATTATTTCAGAAAGCAGGGTTCCGGCAGGCACATAGGAAACAGAGCTCTTGAGAATTCTACAGTCCCCCAGGCAAAAGACTAAGGCCACCGCCTTCTTCAGAAAGTTGGCTTTGGTGCTGAGCCCATGCTGGGAAGAGGGGGAAGGCTCTGGTTCCTGTGGGCTCAAGGTCCAGGCAACCAGATGGAGCCCTAGAGTGATTCTCATCCAGTCATGTTCCTTGCACCATGACCCATTGTACAGACCTAGGATCAGTAGACAGTCCTCAGGCTTTTGCCTTCAATGTCATAACAACAGACGTCATCCAATATTCAGGGGTTAGCTTTGTTCCTAGGATTAATATTTTATTTTTAATTCATTTTTAGATTCTTGGTAGTAATTGATAGAAGTTAGGCAGTAATCCCACTTTAGTCCCAGAATAATTTTGTTGAGATCAGTGTTTGTCTTCATCCCCTGGAGTAAAAATAGCATTCTTTGTTTTCCAACCATGAAGACGAATTGATCCAGATGGATTCTGGAAATCTTTGAGAGAGCATGGTGCTGTACACATAATCTGACATAAGTCAGGTTTTGATTAGAAATTATGACAGTATTAGCTTGAATAAAGGAAGGGTGATACTTTGACAGTGCATCCTTAATAACATCAAAGTCATTTTTGTAAAATACTCTAGGAAGAGGCGCCCAAGGACCTGTGTGAAGTGAGATCAGATGGCCCAGTGATATTGTGAATATGTTAAATATCCATTTTAATACATCCAAATTAGTGAAATTGCTACAGTTTATGAGGAAAATAAATTCCTACAGGTCTTTATTCACATTCAAACATTCTCCCCGCTCTTGTCCTTTCTTAATTCTAACATAATTCTAATATACCCAATGTAGCCCTAAGTCTTTAGTTTGGCATTACATATATTCTTCTTCATTATTGAGTTTAATTTAAATTTTCTTCTACAAGAAAATACTGTATATTTTTGAATTGGATAAATTTGTAAATGTTTCCTATGAACATTTGAGTATTCAAAAAATATAAATAATATATTTTCTATGGTAATATAACAACTCAGGACAAAAATTGTCATTTATTTTGTATGAAATTGAAATGATTCTTTTTATCTATGTACAAATTTCCTCAAGGAATGTTTTGTTCATTACATAAACCACTTCATTTATTTTAAATTATTTTATAAATCATATGCAGAAATATACTTCTGTTTTTTATGAATATTTTGAAAAGTCATAAATATTCAATTAAGGAGAAGAAGGTATTAGGTAGTCATGATAAAAACTAGTGTGTATATGTGTAAGAGAATAAGAAATATATATATATATATATATATACATATATATATTCACTGTATACTATATATATAGGTTGTATGTGATTGTGTGTATATGTGTATGTTGGTATATGTATGTGTTCTACATATGTATGATTTCATTATCCTAATAATACTAAATAGTTAATAGATGACAAACATGTAGTTATTCGGAGGTATAAGATCCTTAGGCAATGGGTATATGTATAATTGATTATTTATTTCAGATTAAAGATTCTGGGTAGAGGTGAAGGTAAGTTTTTAAGGAGCACATTGTAAATGAGTGATAAATCTCACTTTTATAGTTTTAAAAATGTGATCATCCATTTAACAGTCAATATCAAAAATAAAATTGTTATGTATGTATGGTAGAAAAAGTAAAATACATGAATGAATTAATCATATGTATATGCAAAGTTACGTGTATATATACATATGTCTTCATATTAGGTATGTGGGTATATAAAATAGGATTAGTGTATTCCTAATAAATTATTTGGGTTTAGAATTATCTCTATTTTTAAAATTCCATATAATCCCATTTATTTTAAAAATTATTCTAGCATCATAAAACTTAATAAAATTATTTTGATAAAGCAAACCTTAAATGCATATAATAAATTACTGTGAATTTCTTATTTCTATTAATCTGAAGAAGCATTGATACAGTAATGACTAGTGTCTTAATTGCTATATATTAATCTGCAAAAATTATTTTAGTTGCTAGCTTAATGCCTAATTATTTGTTTTAAAGAATGGTTTTAAAAATAATAAAGAGACTTTGCTTCTTTTTTAAGAAATAATATGTCTCTCTATATCTTTTGTTCTTCTGTCTTCATCAGAATATTATTTTCATGCAGTGCCTTTCAGGAATACTGTGGTTCATTTGAACAGTGCCGAAAGCCATTTCAGCACATACAATGATGCAATTTAAATACTTCTCAAATAATGTCGATGATAAATGTGAAGGAGCTATAGATTCTACATTTAAATAACTCAGAGAGGTTTTTTTTTTTTTTTCCATTTTGCCTAAGAGACAATTCTGCTGAAAGACCTTAACTATCACCAAATTTTGGATGGCAGTCAACCTAAATTTTCTCTTTATTAGCTTGGAGTGATTCAGGCTCTCTGATCTCAGCCTCAGCATTTCTGCTCCAGCCTTGATATTTACATCCTGTAAGTACTTGTAAACAATTACCATATCCCCTACTTAGTTGTCTGTTAGCCAAGCTAAACAGATTGGGCTCTTTTAATCTTTTCTCATAAATCAGTCTCTCCATTCCCTTAATTACTCCTGATGTTCCGTCTTGAACTCACTCCAATATGCTCATCATATTTCTAACACTCGGTTTCCCAGAACCAAACTACATTTTTTTAAAAAAATGAATTCATGTTAAAATTATGCTTATTCAATTGAAATAACTGCAGCGGAAGATGCTCTCCCCAGCATTCCATTGTCTGTATGGGTACACGGAGTGGAACCATCACCACCAGGATCCTCCTTATCAGATGTGTTCCTACTTTACTCTTCTTGGCCTTCTGCCAAACCACAGGCTAGCATATGGGAGGGGAAGTGTAGTGGCTTTAAGATTGTGTGGAATGGGCAGGAAGACTGTTCATCTGAAGGAAAAAAAAAAAAAGACCCTTCCATGATGTAAACTGATGACTCTTTTTGTGGTAGTGGTGTTCATAAACTGCCATGGTTTAGATATGAGGTGTCCCCCAAACGCTCATGTGTGAGACAATGCAGGAAAGTTTAGAGGTGAGATATTGGGTTATGTATTAATCCCCTAATAGGGATTAGTAACTGGGTGGTAATTGTAGGCAGGTAGATGTGGCTGGAGGAGGGGAGGCCTTTGGGGTATATATTTGTCTCTCTGCTCCAAGGTTTCATGTCCCCAGCCGCTTTCCTCCCCCATGCACTTCTGCCATTATGTTCTGCATCATCTCAGGCCCAGAGGAATGGAGTTGGCCCTCTATAGACTGAGGCTTCGGAAACTCTGAGCCCCAAATAAACTTTTCTTCCTCTAATTGTTCTTGTCAAGTCTTTTTGTCACAGCAGCAAAAAAAAGCTGACCAAAATATAAACCCTCTATTACAAATCAGGGACTTAAATTTTAGGTTTCAAACTAAGATCTTGTACATTTATCACAGACATTTTAATGTCAGTAAATGGAAGGAGAAGAAGCAAAGTTAAACTTGACTGTAGATCTGTAATATAGAGGGTAGTGTACTAGAAGCCCCAGGATCTGAGTTACTCATGGTCATCCTGGATGAGGAAGCTGACAAAGACCAGAATAAAGCTAGAAGGCTAGAGAGGTTCTGGTTTGCAAGAGCCAGTTGCCACCAAGAATAGTGATTTTAAAAAGTCCTGTTATTACAAGTATGCAAGTTTTTACAAATATAGCCTTTTTCCAAGTCTTTATTTCTTACAATTAAACTTATTCCTTATAATTGAATGTTCTCAAACCTTTTCAAATCCTAGAGAAAGTTATATCCTATTGAAGAATTCCCTAACACCATCTGGAAAACTAAGCACACGTGAAACAAAAGGTTGATAGGAGGCACTGTCATCTATAAAACCTCACAATGCACAGGGCCGCATGGGTGTATCAGGGAATCCAGCAATTTTTTTTCTATAAACATGAAGAATCTATTGTTTGCCTTCCCTTCCATGTCATTTTCATTCCTCTTGCAGACAAATTAAACTCTCATCTATGTCCAAACCAATACCCAGGACATCCAGGGATACGTAAGCTTCTTTCTCAGTTCTAGATGAATTGCCCCCACCACCCAAATTGAAATAAAACTGTAGGTGACAATGGGTAATACCAAGAGTTTTTGCTCCATATTAAATTCATATGAGGGGACCTCCTGTCTTTCCACTTAGGGAAGCTCCCTACATTTCCCTGAATCTGCTCTCTGTAAGGAAGTCCCTTACCTTCCTCTACAACCTGTCCTCTGTTTCCACACTGTGGAACATGTTTCCTGGTCTGTTTCTTCCAAGAGCACACCTTAATGAACATTGGGAACATGTCCTCTTGCAGAATGAGGGATTTCCTATCTGATTCTGGGTTTGGGGCCAGGCTTGTGGATTCTTTGGGAATAACATCCTACACTTATAGTCCTTCTTATCTATTTTCTGCAGTTGCTTCCCTCTGCCAGTGATAGGTAAAGTCACTCTGTAATTCTCAAGCATGGTCGATTTCCTCTGCTATTTACATACAGGCTTTCACTCTTATAAACCGAATGGTGACCACTTGGAAACCTTTAGCACTATTTGGTGAGGATACACCATTTGTCTGCTTTTTGCCAAAGGGTACAGATTCTCTAAGTGAGAATTCTTAATGGAACATGTTGTCCAAAGCTGTTTTGCTTTTTTCAGTCTTTTTCATTTCACTCTTAAGATTGAGTTGGGTTTCACTTTTACAAGGATCCACATCTCTGCACTCTCTCTTTGGCCTTTACCTTTCATTTCAAAAAGTTAACTTTTTCTGTTTTACCTCCTATTGAATTAAGAAACCAACCCCACACACAACTAAGAGTTTTCTAATTTCATGTCCCTAAGCCACAGGCTTATCCAACATGAAGTTTGTACTCAAGTTATCAACGTTGACAGTTACAGTAGTAGGTCACCACACAAATATAGTGACAAAACTTGATCTTCTCAGACTCTGATATCAGTGTCACTTCTGTGATTTGATTACCAAAGCAATATTGTATGTGTTAGTTTCATTATATATTTATTTACACCATTAGGGCTATGGAGTACTTGATAAGCATAGCAATCACACATAGACAAATCATGCTGCTATTCAGAATTTTCGAAGTTTAAAATGTGTTGAAAACTTTACAAAGAACAATAAGAGGACATAGTTATTAAGAATTTTTATATTTAAAGGCCTAAGTATCTCTTTTAACTGCATAATGTAATCTTCAAAACAATAAAAAGAAGTAACTTATACTATTAATTCAAGAACTCTACTGCATATGAATTTTTAAATACATATAAGGGAAAATAACCAGATATAGATAGTCTTTTTATTTTCTATACTAAATGCAGGGGAGACAAGAAATACTGTCAAAGTACCAATGCATTATAATTTCAATCCTATTTTTATACATAGCTCACATGAAATTCATACGTGAGGACTTGAAGAGTATTCACAAAATTGGTTTAAATATCAACACCTATATGTAATTGAGAATATGTGATTTTGGACTGCAAGATAATTAAAATATAACCAATAAATATAGACAACAATAAATGGTAGAGTGTAGAGTGAGAGTGGAAATCAGGATGGCTTGTAGCTACTTCGTATTCCTTGATGTGGTTAGAAAAATGCAAATCTTAAATGCAAATTATAAAAATAAGGCTAGGGTTCAAGAAGAGAAATAACACTTAGAAAAATTCTTGGAAGTGAATGGATGCTAAATAAATATGGTAAGTAAATCATGTAATATAATAGATGTGAATTAAACAAAACCAGATGCACTTTTGATGCAGTTTACATTCCAGACTGTGTGGAGTCAGACGCTCTAGTACACCTGGCAGCCCACACGGACAGGGTGCTCACGTTCATGATTCAGTTCTTTCCCATGGTCCTTTAGTGAGTGTAAGTGAGAAATACTGGGGAAGATTAGGAGAACTGAGGCAGGCCTACCTCCAGGAAAATCAGAGGACAGGAAAGAGGAACTGGGGAAGTCCACCAACACCTCAAGTTTTACATTGAGTTTGGGGTGGCGGTCACTTATTGCTTTGAGGAATGCAAACAGTCCAAGAGACACACATAGGAGCAGAACCATTGGACTTTCTGAAATGCAGGAGGCCCCAAACACAGCCTGGTGGCACCAAACCCCAGGTCTGCTGAAGGGAATGTTCCAACACTAGGCTCAACGAAGAAGGACCTCTCAGCTGAACTGTGCCTAAAGCAACAAGGAAGCCCTGGTCCCACTCAGTCATGGACTACATGGACTCAAATCCCCACACCAGAGGCCTGAAGAAAGAAAGGCCTAGAAAATTTCCATATGGCATCATTTCAAATTTTTCTTGTTATTGAAAATGGCTGATAAACAATTACAAGATGGCTTAATGAAAGTATGAAACCAAAACTCAAAATGTCAACAAAACAAGCAACAGGGGTGAGTGTGATACAGGAATTTTCAGAGAACTTTAATTAACTATTCGAAAGAGTGAAAAAGATGGACAATGTATGATAAAAATATGAGAAATTTCAATTAAAAAAAAAGCCAAAACAGGACAAATGGACATGCTAGAAAAAAATACGTAATATCAGAAAAAAAAAATTCTTTGGACAAACTTGTCAACCAACTGAGTACAACAGAAGAACAGATTCTGTAAGTTTGGAGGCTAATCAACAGGAATTACTAAAACGGAAAGTAAGAAAATCAAATGAAATAAAAATGAGATCAATGTCCATGATTTGAGCAATAGTAACAAAAGGTGTGATACATATGTTATTGGATTTCCAGAAGGAAAAGGAGGAGAAACAGCATGAAAAATATTTGACGAGCTTATAGTTGAGAAGATTCTAACACAGATTATACACCAGTCCATCTACAGTATTTTTAAATACTGTATTTTGTAAATATTGCAAAGAAATCACACTAAGGTATATCATATTCAGTTTTTTTGGGAAAAAAACTGTAAAAGAAAACATTAAAGTATCTGGAGAGGAAAATCAAATAACAAGAGCAAGAATGATAGGAGGTTTCTCATCAGCAAGAATTGAAATGAAAATGGAAAAGACATTTTAAACTACTAAACTATTGGAAAAAAATAAAATAACATTATGAACCTATTATACTTTATGGTAAGTTAAAATATCTCCAGCTTCTTGAGAAGAAATGCCAAACAGAGGTTGGGGATGGGGATGTGGAAGAGCACTTGCCTAGCATGTGTGAGGTCCTTGGTTCAATAAAATAAAACAAAATGTCATATAAAAAAAAACATCTTTTAATAAGTAATACTTATTATAACAAAAAGTAGAAGGATATGAAAGGAAATTACACTTTCATAATATTTTTACACAGTAGAACATTTTGTAGATTGATGAGTTAAGCTTGATATTACAGTATGTGGAGAAAAATTTTAAAGGCACAGAAAATGAGTCAGTAGAGGAAATAAGTGGAATTCTAAAGAAAATACTTCATTAACCAATATCTAGAAAAGGTAAAAAAGGAAGGATAGAGAAATAAAGCATGGCAAAAATAGAAAGTAAACTGTGATTCATGAAATTTAAATCCAAACCTGTAATTATATTAAATATAAACAGATTAAAAGCCCAAATTAAAAGACAGAGATTGTCAGCTTGATGGAAAGTCAGAAATATATATACATGTACATATATATATTTGTATATAAATACACACACATGATACATGTTTATATATGCATATAAATCATAAATAAAAGACATTCTACATGTTTAAACCACAAACATACTTGAAACAAACAAAAAATATTAAAAAGGAATATCATGGCAAAAACTATCATAAGAGTGCTGGCACGGTCATGTCAGCAGCAGAATAATAAATTCCAACTTGAAAAGTATTTAAGACCTAAAATGGCATTTCATAATAATCAGTGTTAAATTATAAAAGAAGATTCATATTTAAAAATATTTCCCTCAGTAACAAATTTTCCCCAAATTGGTCAGCACAAAAGTAAGTATAAATAGAAAATTCATAGTCACAATAAAACTTTGCCATTCGCCCCTCAATAACTGATAGCTAAGCTAGGGAATTAGGTAAGTGTGGGAGGCCATCCTGGCGCTTGATTTGAGTTCCTTCCCTGGCTGGGGTAAGAGGCGCTTAGGCACAGCTGTGTCAGAGCTTTCCCCATCTTTCTCCAGGTCCGAGGGCTTGTCCGTGCAGACGTGTGTTTGGCCACTGCTCCAAAGACCCAATCGTCACCCCTGACCTTGGGATGCTGCCCCCCTTAACCTTCATTGGATGAGATTTTCCCCAGAATTTTTTGTTCCCTAATAAAAGTCCACTCCCTGGCGTGTTCTCTCTCTCTTTCGCTAGTCTCTTCTGTATCGCATTAGGTGGCTGGAGGCGGGAGCTAGGAGAAGCAGTCCTGGAACTGGTTTTAAAGGTAATTAGAGTCTTGTCTCTTTAGTTTAAAACTCCCTAGCGTTTTACTCAAGAATTGAGCCTTCTTTAATGAAGCCAATGCTGGTTGCATGGCAGAGGTAAGCATAGCGAAGATCTGAACAACAAACAGCCATCTGGCCCACATTGATGTTTACAAATAAGACACCTAACATCTCATTGTCTGCAAGTGCATGTGGAGAATGCACAATTATAGACTGGAGCTGCTGCACTGATAGTTGGAGTAAATATCAAAGGACTAACATTGCAAAGGACTTAAATTGCATTTAAATAAAAATATATTAAGATATAACCTGTGGCAAAGTATCAATGTATGAAAAGAAATTAAATGTAATAGAATAAAGGAGTAAACAGGATATGAGAAAAAGAAAATAATGTATTTGGTTTATAAATAGCATAATATTAAATAAGAAATCACAAATGTAATTATAAAATATTTTGGACAGAGGGAGACATAAAAATTGTAGGATGAAGCTAACGCAATCCTTACTGGCAAATTTTTAACCTTTAATAATATTAAAAAAGAAAAGAATAAAGTGTATGATCTATAAAAATCATCTTATAATCTAGGAAAAGAGAACAAAATTAAATACAAATTAAGTAAAATAAAAGATATAGTATACAAAAAGTAGCAATTTATGAAATAAAACGGGGTAGGTAGAAAAAATCAACAAGATTGAAATTTAGAGCTATAAAATATGAATGAAATAAAGCACTTGACCAAACAGATCCAAATAAAGGGAAAATAATTAAAAAGTAATGAGATAAAAACAAAACCATAAATTACTGATATCAGAGATGCAAGAAGGAATGTTACTATTAAAGTCACAAGACATTAAATGGAAACATAATGAAAAATTTATCTATAAATTTTATAATTTAAATGAAGCATTAACCCAACTTCTAAGAAAATTGACACAACAAATAGAATATAAAATCCTGTGCTCTCTTGAATATAAAATTCATGAAAAGTCCATTACATAAACAAAAGTCTAATGTACTCAAAAATTTGGAAAAAATTCTATCAATACTATCCCAACTCCCATAAAATGGAAAAGAAGGGATTATGTCGCTTACAGAGGCTGTGGTGGCTTTGATTCCCAAGCCAAAAAAGGGTGTTATAAGATCAGAAGATAGCAGGTTGATATGGTTCATGAACATTGATGCAAAAATCCTGAAGAAGACTTTAAGAAACTGGCTCCAACAATAGATGAAGATGACACTATGATTAAATGATTTTCCCCAGAAAAATGCAAGTTTTTAATCATCATCCTTGCAATAATTAACTACATATATAGATTAAAGGAAAATATAATATTTTAAATAGGTATAGAAAAATAGTAGGCAAAATTCAATATCTGTGCATTATGAAATTTTTCAGAAAAGTGAAAATGGTAGAATGGGTGGGAAACCAACACACACTGTTAAAAGGAATGAAAACCGCAACTGTATCAACCTAGAGTTAACAGTGTTTCAAATGGTGAAATATTCAATGTTTCTTCCTGGTTGGCCACATAACCACTATACATGCTCACCCTCCCTCTGTGAACACTGTTTCTCATTGTACTCAGAACAATAGGGCGCATGTGTACACACACACACACACACACACACACACACACACATAGACACACAAAGTTTAAAGATTTGAGCAACAAGTAAAAATGTCCTTGTTATTCTGTGACATAAAAATTATCATGTGTCCATAGAAAACCCCAAGAAGTACACAGGAAAAGAAATGAAAGGTACTTTAGCAATACTGAAGGATACAAAGGCCTTACACAAAATTATAGCATACACTGAAAATGAGCTATATAAAACTTGCATCACAAAATACATGGAAATAAATTTAGTAGTGGATATTCATAGTATGTAGAGTAAATATAATATATAAGACAAAACATACTAATGAATGAAAAAAACTTATAATTTAAATGTACTTTATTTCTAAAATGATCTGTAAATTCAACACAAATTAAATCAAAGTCTAAATGTGTGGGCCTAAAATTATATAACTTAGTTTTGCTATTAGGCTAGGAAATTAAATTGATGAACAGTAGGAAGAGACAGTAAATAAAACCATACTGAAAGGGAAGTGTGTAAATAAAACTTTCAAGTATGACAAGGGGGTTCAATGGAGAATGGAACTTAACAAATAGTATTAAAACAACTGTATAATTGTCTTTTAAAATGAAGCATCATTGACATTGTTTCTCACACTCAAATTTATTTTCAGGTTTTCACAGACCCAAACTATATAATGTAAAGAAAAAAAGAAACAAACAAAAACACAACAGTTGCATGAATTATTGTAGGCAAAGAACCACAAATAGAAATAATTATAAAAACTGGATTTCATAAGATTCATAAATTCTGCTCATCAATTATTATTGATAATAAGAAAATATATGAAACAGCTCAATTCAAATTTATGGAGCCTCTAATAATAAAATCCTGTTTTAATACACATTAAGAACAAATTATTGTTGGAGCACACTTGTGAATATATACATAAAAATATTAAATATTGCTTTTATCAGCATTTTGAAACTGTTAAAAAGTATATTTAATTCCCACACTATATAGAGTGAATCATCAAAAAAATCTACCATGTAATTCATTAATTCCAAAGGAAACTCTTAAAATATGCTTGACACAAACTAAGAAATTCAAGAATATTTGTTGTTTATATTAAATACTTCATTTTATATAATATTATAGTTAAAAATGTCTATATAATAAGGTAGTACCACTGCAAAGGCTAGTCTTTTTCTGCCTAGAGCGATTTTATTTTATAAAATAAGAGACAGGAAGAATACATATAAGAATTACATGGTTTTAAAAGAATTATTAATGTATAAACAAATGCTTTCAATCCTGAATACTCATGACTATCAATTTTCAAATTTATAGGACTAAAATTTTAGATCAAAATATTGATTTGAAAAAGAATGTTATAAACATCAACTGTTCTTTTTATTTAGAATCCAATGAAAAATGAAATAAATAATACATTGATTTGCGGCACCAAGAAAAATATAAAGAAAATGGAAATTAATCTAACAAGAAAGGCTTGAGGACAGTATGATTAAAATCAATAGGGCTTTATTAAAGGACTTTAAGGAAGCTCTATATGAACAGAAACTGTATAGAATTAAGGTATGGCAAGAGAAATATTATAGAAATAAAGGTGCTCCTTAAGTCACTCTAGAAATTCAATTTGAAGCCAGCCAAAATGAAGAGTGAATTCTTAACACTAAGGTGTTTGCTTTTTATAAAAGTAATATACTAGAACTAGATAACTTTTTAAAATATTAAAGAAGTTCACATGACTTAGAGGAGATATCAAAACATACCATAAAGTGGATAATTTAAAGAATTATTGTTTTTTATTCTCATAGATCAAAGAAAGTGAATGCAGATTTTATATAAGGCTTTATTATATGAGAGGATTTAATTTTCAAGTCATGGTAAAGAGAATGGATGTTGAAATCATCAATTATCTATATATGTTTACTAAGAAAAATAAATCATGGACATTTATGGAATACTTATTTTAAATATATTTATCTGATTATTAAAATATTAGTTTGAGCAATTTTAGAAAATTTGTTTGGAAAAATGCTATTTTTCCTGAACTTTAAGCAAATATTTTTCTTTCATATAGAAATTGCCTCGATTCCTTTCTTATTTTGTGATATTTTAAAGAATTAAAGTAGTTGTTAATTTGTTCTTTCATTCTGTGAAACTAAAATTCAGGCACTCTCCTATATTCCAATCATGGACTCTTTGTTTTGTTTTTGAGTTCTATGCTTTCCAAATTTTGTATTTACTGAGATGATAGTTATCCATGTTGGGTGCATGATTGTCTGTTTCTTTTCCTTTCCTTTTTTTTTTTCCCTAAATGCATTTTAGCAACTTTTTGTAGTCAATATTGCCTAAGATGATTTTATGTGGTTTTATTATATTTGAATTTCCTTTTGAAGCTCTCATTTATCATCTTTAAAAATTCTTAAGGTCTTTACTTGGCTTGATCTGTGTGAACTTTACAAAATAATTCAGAAATATTTTATTTTATTTATAACCATGACCATTTATTAAGAATAGAATTGTTAACACAGGTAAGAAATCAACTTTTCACTTTTCTATCCGTTCAGTCTTTTAGGTAAAACTGTTTGTATTAATTACCTTAAAATAAAGTTTATTTTTTTTTATTTCAACTGTTATTTTCCCTACTTATTTTGTAAATAAAGTATATGGGAGTCATAGATTCATAGGCAACTACAGGACTTTTTAAGACAATATTAGTCAGATAGCAATGGCATACATTGATTTGTTGAAAATAGCTAAGCTTTGTTTAGTATGTAATGAAAAGTTTGCAGTTCAAACATGCAGTGCATTGAGGGTTGTCATAAGCCTTCAATTTACAAAGAAATCATTAGAATTGTAGGAACATGACAGCTGTCTTCAATTGCCATGTATCTTCATTCACTGGTCTGATAACTATGGATGGCCTAACTTGTCTCCCCAGTACTTTGTCTACACTGCTACCAAACAGTTCTTTCTGAAACATACTTAGCATGTGTTTCCCTTCTGCTTAAAATTAACCCTTTGATAGATTCTTTCTTAAAAAATATTTAACTTGATAAAAGGTACAGTATATTCATAAAATTAAATTGATCCCAAGGTAAAGGTTTTCACTTATGAAGGACCAAAGCACATTCATCAAATCCTTCTAAACAGACATCACTTACTCTTCTCTCACATGTTCTCCTTTTTTGTTTCTACCTGGTATTAAATCCTGTGTTCTTACCACTTTGGAGTAAAATAACATTCAGACAAATTACAGGGCTGGCATTAATGCATGTTAAGTCATACCAAGGACAATAAATAGTTACTATTGAGAAATCAGTCACCATCTGAGAGATCACTATGGCAAGGAGAATAATTTGATGGAGCACATGCATGTCTGGGTGTGTGAGGTGTATGTGTAATAACTTACTTTAAAGGAAATTTGAAAAGGAAATTTTCAGAGAATTTTTGGCATTAAGCAGCTAAATTACTGGAATGGTTTAGTGCATTCCAAGGTGATGACTTTTAGACTTAGTAATTCAAAGAAGAAAGGGCACAAACTTCAGTAACTTGTTTACATGCCAGGAAACTCCTGTTGTACAGTACACTAGTTACCTGACTTCAGACAAGTGACCAAACCTCTTGTACTTCAAATTCCACATTTATAAGATGAGGGAAATACTGAGGATGGCATAATGTCTTCCAGACAAGAGTCCGTGGCTAATTGTTAGATCATTTCCCCTTTCTCTCAATTTGACCTTTAACAGAATAGGTAAGTTTTAGTAAGTTGGCTAGGAACCTTTTTACCTTATAGAAGTACTCAACTCTTCCTAATACCTAAATTTTTCAGTAAATAAAACTGTCTCAAGTGCACATTGTATTTGTGGCTCCACTAAGCATATAAACATTACAGTTATAACCCTATTTACAAGGATGCTCTTACTAAGCTACTGTAAATCAAGCCTGCCATGTGCCATCCTCCACTGTACAATATGAGAATAATGGGAGACGTCATTAACTCTTTTTTACATCTAGGGAGAAAGAACATATGGTTCATTTGCACTTACACAGATGGTATTGGAGCAAACCCCACTACCTTGCAGGTTAGTTCAATGTGCACACCTGCCTCAGAATACTAAGTCTATTTCAACTTCTTTAATTTGAGACCACCTCAGCTATAGTATGAGCTAGTTAAAAGAGACCCTCTTTTAAAAAAAATATCAGAATCTTAGCCTTAGTGAAGGGGGATATAATGTGGAAAATAGGCCAACATTTGAACTTGCATGTATATTTCTGGAATCATAAATAAGTAAAATGATCTGCAGATGGTTAAATGGCAGAATTAGGTAGATAACTCCTATATGTTACTGCTTTTTTTTCTGCCATATCATATGAAGGGTTTTCAATTTGATTTTATGTTCTTATGATTTTGTGCATTGGGTCATATGTAAATACTAATGAATCTTCTTAGAGTATAAAAAGTTGAACAGTCTTAACTTACCCTTAATTTATGGCTTAGCTACACAATTGAAAGTAACTAGGGACACTATAATAACCTTATTTGCTCTATAAAATGTTTTATGTGATATATATTTTATAAAATACTCAAGATAAGTGCTCAATAAAAATATCCTGATGGGTCAATTTTGAATGAACCATGGGTCATATTCTTATATAATGACCAAATATGTGCCCAAATTTCTCAAATTGTGCCATACACTGGACATTAGTTATATTGACCTCAGCCCATACCAAATGTGCCATGGGTAAAAATTTGGAAATTTTTCTTATATAAGGAGTTGTTGTCATGGTATTTATACACCATGTATACACTGTACTGGTAGAATATTACTAGCTTTAGGCTTTCTCTAACCCTGGACAAACTCAACTCCCCAGGTCCCAGAGCAATTTTTATGTAGAAAAGTAGAAAGCCAAGTTAGATCCAAAGGTAGTAGTGATCCCAAAGAGGTGGAAATCAGAACTGAATATGGGTTAAGCAATTCAATAGTTGTGGCACAATATTCTAACCACTATTGATATGACATGCTAAACTGGGGGTAAACAAGACCAGTATAGTCGAAAAGAGGACCACCATTGTGGTGTTCTCCAAATTCAAAGCAGACATTTCCATTATAGCACTATGAACAATGAGGGAACAGAGCCCTTACTTTTGATTACTCTATACTCTTTATTGTGATGAATATTTTACATATATTGGAATAAGTTTATTATAACTAAAAATTATTATTAATATTTTCCATTTTTCCAAGATAATACAACTATTTTTGTACAGATTTTGGATTATAATAACATTCCTTATAATGGATTATAATATAATTTGGATTATATTATAATTCCTTATAATAAACAGTCATTATCTGATAAGATGTATCATCTTCCATATGAAATCCTGGAAATCATTTCATCACAATTAAATATCAAAGAAAGAACAAAAAACATATAAAGAATAAATACCACAAAGAAGAGAAAGTGGCTTAATATTAGCAACTTCATACCTGCCTACATTTATAGATTCTTGCATTTATTCAATCTGTCATAATTGACCCAGTTTCCTAAGCCTTAAAAGGGGATTTTAGGAAACTCTTAAAAAACATTATATTATAAAATATATGAGAAAAATATTTGATTTATTATTGTGTGTTTATGTAATTGAAAATATATTGTCTGTTTAAAATAATTGCAATTATTAATATATTTTTTACATTTCCAAAAAGTCCTTTTATTATATCATTAAAAGCTTATAGATGGCAAATTAAAAGAGATTTGGTTCAGTTGCAACTTTGATTTCCTAAGATATTCAAACTATTAGTAAAGCGATGCTAGTTGTTTGGAGATTTCAGAGGTATTGTCATAGTTTGTTTTTTAAATTAAGATTCCTCATGCATTTGATAGATTGATAAAATGCACCTTTCCTTTTTCTCTGTGCGGTGTAGCGCACACTATTCTCACATAGAGGGCAGCTTCATCCCTCTGAATTGCAGACTCTGCCACTTGCACAGCCTTCCCCAGACAGACAAAACTGAGCAGAGTCCAAAACATTATAATAACATTTGTCTCCGATGTTGATGAGGGCCAACACGTATTAATTTGTCATTTGCCGCATATTTATCAACCAGATTGCAGACTATTTCCAGACTGAGGCAGTTAAAAGCCTTTATTAAAAATGATGTTTTTGAAATCTAATTTATTTCAGCATGCATATATTTTTGTCTATTTTTTATATCTTGCAACTTAATAATGTTTCAAAAGTGTCAAATAGAAATGTTAGGCTTTACAAATCTATTATGTTTTCTTATTAATTTAGTTTTGTAAAATACTATTTTATATTCTTATTTTTGCTATTCCAGCCCTGAATACTTTAAAGGAAACTATACTACCAGTGCTTCTGGTAAAACAGCAGCTAGTAGTTACCATGGCAATCATAATTTTAAAGAACATGCCTCAGACCTTTATAGTGGAATATTATTGAGCAAATAAGTTGCATAAGCGAATCAAGGTAAGTAGTCAAATAAATATTTGAACAGAGCTTTTCATATCCCACTCATGGAAGCAAAAGGGTAAGTGTGAGGTATTTGTTTACATATATGGCTAGGCTAATATCTACAATATTGTCAATTCATGAATTATTAAAAAATATATAAAGATTTTTATGAGGTTAAATTTCCATTGCAAAACAAACAGTATACTTCAATCTATACTTACGCATGTGACAGAAGTAACAGAGGACAGCAGTTTTAGACTTCCTCCATGTCAGTTTGCATACTCCACAGTGTTATATTTTAAATTCCCATCTTTGTCTAAACCTTTGCAACTTTAAGTCATTGTTCCAGGTCCTTTGAGAGATGTAAATATTTAGAAATAGATGCAGCCTTTGCCTACTGTGAGCTTAAAATATAGTGAGGAAATGATATGCAAATAAATAGCTATGGAATTACAAACATTGCAAATTTATGGTTCAAATAATAAGTATTACAGGAAACAGGTGAAATTATCAAGCTCCAATCTTCACAGTAAATGTCAGAGAAAAAAAGAAAGGTTTGCGTGTGACATCTCAGGAACTGAGTTGGACTCCTAAGGCTGCTACTTACTATGGAATCATCTACCAAGTTCCTTTTTTTTTTCTCTAACTTCATTTATTTATCATCAAGCAACTATTTTACTTTGCCATGGACTAGGTGGTTTAAACAATAGGACATTTTATTTCCTCGTGATTCTGGAAGCCAGAAGTCTGAGTTTAATATGTTGGTGGGGTTGGTTTCCCCTGAGACCCCCTCTGCATGGCTCCATGATGGCCATCTTTTCTTTCTTTCCATGGTCTCCTGTGTCTGAGTGGCTGTATCCAAATTTCCTCTTTTTATAAGTACACAAATCATATTGCATTAAAGTCCTCCAGTGACCTCATTTTAACTTAATTACCCTTGTAAATACTATATCACCAAATACAGTCACATTTTAAAGGTATTAGGGGGTGGGACTTCAACATTACATTTTGTAGTGACACAAGTCAACACATAGCAATGACTAATAATACCCATGTTATTTGACTATTATGTTAAAATATGATAATGTATGTGAAAGCATACTGTAACAGAAAATGATTAAAAAGCTTAAATTACACAATAGAGTATATAACACCACCTGCTGTCACTGATAAATCTGAGGGGCACAAAACAGTAAAAGGGTAATATACCATATACCAACATCCCATGGTACTCCATGAACATGTACAATTTTCATAATTGTTATATGTCAGTTAAATTTTTAACTTAAATTAAGTAAAAAGGATGATATGAACTCAAGAAAATTCTGGTGGTAGTATTCCTGGTCAAGACATAGCCCACTGAATATAGGTCTGTTCCATGACCTCTCGGGATCTTGGTACCCTTCACTGGATTATGTGCTTTGGGGACAAAGGTGAGAAAGAGAGTGTAGCAAATGCCTAGGGAGTAACTCTGGGAATCAGGCCTGATTCCTTACTAATGCATCATTGTTGGGTTGGTAAGGAAGAGTCATATGGTCCTAGGTAGCCTCTAGGAGTTCGGGGAATATGGTCGTTAGTGAGCAAAGGGAGAAAGAACATAGCTAGTCTCCAAGTTGATGAGAACTGAGAGAGAAAACTTTTGATGAGTTGATAAAGGTTAGCCACCCACTGGCACAAAAGTTATCAGTGTATTTATTTTAGTTATTTAAGTTGGCAACCAGAGACAATCATGAGACAGAGGTTGCATTCCAGTGAAAGTGGATTCCAGTGTGATCAATGAAGAGAAAAATGTAAGTCATCTCAAGTAGATGACATCGGATGGCACTAGGAGGACTGGATTTATTTCTTCATCCCCGCTTATTTTGACTGAAAAACAATTTATTGCTAAATGATATGAACTTTCTAAACTTCAGTTCTTTCCAGAGTAAATAATTCATAATAATAACAACATACTTTATGAGTATTTATGGTCAGAATTAAAATGGAAATTATAGGCTTAATAATTTGTACATCTTCTGTTGCTTTATAAGCACTCAATTAAGATCGATTAATATTAAGGAAGATTAAACAGGAACAATGACCATAGATATTTTACCAAAACAAGTGTGTATATTTTTGTCCTCTCTTCCTGTTTCCTGATTTGGTCTAAATTAATGTATTTATAAACCAAACAGGGGCTGTGGTTGTAGCTCAGAGGTGAAGTGGTCTCCTAGCATCTGTGAGGCACTGGGTTAGATCTTTGGCACTACACAGGGTAAAATAAAGACATTGTGTCCACCTATAACTAAAATATAAATCTTTAAAAAACCCAGACAGGTTGTAATGAAAACTATGAATATAAAGGAAGCACAAATAGTTTAGGATACTTTGTTAACTGCTTGGAAAACTGAAAGTGGGTTAGCCTTGGCACTTCTCTGAGTCTTCATTTTTTAAGAACTTCCATAGTTTCTGGTTCAGAGTCCTGGGGCAGTTTCTTGAGTACATTATGCTTGATGGCTTCCCGTGGTTCATTATGAGAGGAGCCCTTCCCACCTCCTGCCCATCAGAACCCATTTCAATATTCATAAGATTAACTTGCTTAATTAGACACACAGAGCTTCAGTTCTGCTCTGAGCCAACCTAGAAGCCCAGTTGTATCACTGACAAAATTTGAGTTGAGGAAACTCTGGAATTTAACTGCAAACGCAGTTGGGCATCAGAGAGAACAGTGGTGCACTAAGGGTAGACCAGAACCATTATCCACAAACTTGTTAGAAAGTAACTGAAGTTCAAAAAATAACACTGCAAAACATTCATTTGCATGGGTGCTTGCTAGAGCCTCGCTCAGGACTTTGACACCATTATAAATCAAAATGTCAGCACTATGACTTTTATGTGGAACTGAATAGGCAGCCAGAGTGGGCTCCGGAGCACAGCTGGTATACACTTTGCAAATCCCATGACCTTATGTATATTGCCACTGTTGTGTACCAGCTGGGGTTTCTGGGTGTCACTCAACGTTACGATCCCAGAGCAGATTATTATAATTAGTTCTCACTCACTTATGGTCCAAACTTCAAAAAATCTGAATAAATAATTGATGTATCTAGAAGCCTCATAATTTAGTAAAATAGCATTTCTTATACGCAAAATTATTTCTAGGCAAATCAATATGAATCTCCAAAACTTTTAATTGCAATGTTAAATAAAGTAACTTGGGTAAGGTCTACCTGCCTAAATCTCTATGAAAGCATCCAAATTGATAACGGATTTTCGTGTGACATATTTGACTCCTAACTTTTAATACTTGACTATGAATTCTAATAATTCATATTTTATCCTTTTTAACATAGAAGTACTAGTGAATAGTAAAATTAGCTAAACCAAGATGAAAAAAATAACATAATAAAAAATTGGTTATTTTCTTCAGAATCACAAGTCTTAAATTTACACTATGATCATATTTACATGTCATAATGGTGTATATAAACTTCGTATCATCTACCTTGCCAGAAATCTCAAAAGACAAAAAAAAAGTACTTGGAGCATGTTGAACTATATTAAGTGAAGTTTTGTTACATCATATTAATCTATTAGGAGAGTCAAAAGTATTTCAAGTCTATTTTTGTCTTGTGTTATGGGAAATGGTGGAAAACACATTCTGAATTTGAGGCTTACAAAGCAAAACCAGGTACTCTGGGCAAATGGATGTGTTACCCTGAACGCTGAGATAGCTTCATCTTCTGCCTCAGGGGGAAACTATTTTTAAGTTAAATAAATGTGTGTGCCTCGAGTTTGTTCCTTTAGGGCTCACTGAGTATCTAGTGTGTCTTGGCTTTTGTCAAGGTTTTAAAAATATGACCGTAAATAAAACTCCTTAGAGCTTACCTTCTAACTGGCAGAGAGGAAACACACAAATGTCCCTGCTGATGGTGTGCCAGGTGACCCCGCGTGAGCACCCACTGCAACATGGCCTTCTCTCGCACATTGCTTGGGAGGTGACCCCTTCTCAATTCCTAGCTCTCACCAATGCAGGGTGAGTAGATGTTTTGTGTGGTCACTGCTCATCCACGCTGAGCAGGTGGCCCTCTCCTCCCTCCTGCACCATGACAACAGGCAAAGGGCAACTGGAATGAGCCTACAGCCTTGAGTCTCTGGAAATGCAAAGCACCAGTGACCAGCAGCACCCATTTTTACTGCAATGTGAGAGAGACATACAGTCATTGTGCTTGAGCCACTGTGCATGGGGTGGTCTGTCTTACTGCAGTTCAGTTCAGGTTATCTATTACACGGGGGGACGAGGGGACAGCGTAAAGGCAAAGGGATGCCTAGACAGAAGGCTGGGGAGGGATTTCAGTTGTCAGATGAGCTTGTCTCAGAATACAGCTTTCATGAGTACGATAGCAAATGCTTTGACCCAGGGTGCTGCCCTTCACTGACTCACTAGGTACCCAGCTCCCACTTCACCCATCACCCCACCCAACCAAGCCTCAGCTGTTCCTCCCCACTCTCCTGAGTCAGCACTTTTCTGTCCTCTCTCTAGCAGCCCTTTCTTACTGGCTCACAGTCATGCTTTCACTTAACTCACAGCAAGTTTCCCTCCTGGCCCTTGCCTTTCCTCCAGGTACTCCCCATCACTCCACGTGTTTATAACAAAATGGCTGGGATGAGCTGGCTGCATGGGTTTCCTCTGCTTCCATCCTTCTACACGTGGAAGCTAAACAAGTGCATGCCCCCATCTACTCAAACTACTTATAGGAGATTCTACAACTGCAGAGTGCTATGATCACGGCCATTTCTGGAACCTCAGCCTATAAGACATTAAAAAAAATTAACTATTTATTGCTGGTATATAAACATAAAAACATAAAACAAACATAAAAATTCTTGCAGGTTGAACTTGTATCCAGGAACTTATTAATTCTAAGAGCATGTTACTGGCGATAATAACAGCATTTCTTCCTTTCTTACTTAATCCTTTAACTTTTTTTTTCCAAGCCCTAATGTACTGGCTAGAAACTCTACTACAATTAAGGTAGGAAAGTAGTGTTTTTATTTCAGTCCTGTTCTCAGAGGGTAATCTGAAAAAATGATGCTAGGAATATCTAGATACTTTTAGCTATTTCACATGGAAGTGGCATATTGATTTTTTTCTTTCCTTTTTTTTTTGTTTTTTGAACAAGATTGAATGAACCCATAATGACACATACAGGAAATACATTCATCTGAACACATGGAAAAAGTTTTGTCTATGAAAGGAGAATCCATGGAGATCAGGACAGGAGCTTCATTAGCAGAGGTTCCGGCAAAGAGGCAATTTCTCCCTCTCTCAGGTCTGACTCAACTTCGGGAGGGAATTTTGCTCCCCGGCTCCTGAGTATCTGCTTCACCTGTTTGTTCCTTGGGGTGTAGATGAAAGGGTTGAGTGTCAGGGTCACCAGGGTGACCTTGCTCTGGTCCTCCCCCTGCCCATGCTTGCCTGGCTGGATATACAGGAAGAGGCAGCTGCCATAGAAGAGAGACACTGAGATGATGTGGAGGGTGTGTGGGATGGTGTGGGGGGTGGTTGTAATGGCCAGAGGGCCCGGGAGGCTGAAGGTGGCCACCACACAACCCAGAAGCTCTGCCAGAATCGAATCTGCACATGTGAGTTCCAGGAGTGGAAAGTTGTCACAGAAGAAATGGCTGATGACATTGGGGCTACAGAATGGCTGCTGAAATGTGATGTGACTTGGACCGTGTGTGAGAAGGAAACCTGTCCTCCGTAAGCAGAATGCTAGCTTGATACACACCCTTTTGCTCAGGATGGTGGCATAACGCAAGCAATTACAGGTGTTGACGTACCTGTCGAAGGACATAGCTGCAAACAGGAAGAACTCTGTGGTGCCAAGGGAGAAACGGAGGACTATTTGTAGGAAGCAGCCAGCGAGGGAGATGGTCCTGGGAGGATGTTGGTCAGTGTCTTAGGAAAGATGACTGAGGTGAACCAGATCTCCAGAAGAGCAAAATTCCAGAGGAAGGAGTACATGAGGGCGTGGAGGTGCCTACATAGGACCTCTTGTGACATAGATACAACCCTCTTCCTTGAAACATCTCTTAAGATAGCTTTTCAGATGTCACACTCACTAGCTTTTATTTTATTTTCCCCTATTTTAAAAATTTCTTCTCTCTCATTTTTTCTTGTTCTTCCTCATCACCATGTTTTTTTTTTAAATGTTGTATTGCCCTGCTGTTTAATTTTTGAAAGCCTTCTCTGCTATCTGTCCTCACCCTGTGTATTCCATGCAGTCTCCGGATGGAGAGCCATCTGCGTGCTGCTCATACCCCAGCCTGTTTCCTCCTCTCTCTCTCCCATGGAATCTAGATCGGTAGAGCCATTTTTACAATGTCCAAAAACAATAGTGCGTGTCCTGGATCTGCTCTCCTGAATATCTTCCATCTCTATGACATTCATCCATCCACCTTCTTGAAGGCGTTAGTGGCCATGTTGGATGTCAGTGACTCCTCAGTTCTATTGTCTGTGGCCTCTTTCTCTACTTTGTCAGTAGGTCCTGGCAGTTACATCATTACATAGAATTCAAGCACTTCACATGCTCCAGAACCACCATCCCCCTCCAAATTACAATCGTGCCTCAAGAGCATCAATCAGGGCTCCTTACTTCTATCATTGCCCCTTGATGTCTCTTCTCAAAAAAGAAGCCAGAGTACTGAGCTGAGTTATCACTCTTCACTCAAATGTCCTTAACATCTTTCGTCTCCTTCGGAATCAAATGGCCAACTCTCATGGCTCTGAATCCCTCATGGTCTAGGCCTTTCCATCTCTTCTGTCTCCCTTCCTGTCTACTGTACCCACAGTCACCTGGGCACACAGGGAGGTAAAGAGGACCTCAAATGAGCATCAGGCACAAGCACTCCTCGGAGGTTCACTTCCCATGGGAAACACAAACAAGGCAGCTCCTCATTTCCTGCAGGTCACCCTCCCATGACAGTTCATGACCCTTTTACTTAGTCCTGATGAGTGTACAGTATAAAATCTCTGTGCACACACACAAGCATACTCACATACATATTTTATCATTTTTACTTGTTTGTAAAGTGTGTGAAAACAGAGTTTTTGTCTGTCTTTTCACTGCTGTATACACAATGCCTACAACAAAATGCAGAACATAAAAAGCACACAATAGATATTCAAGGAAGGATTGACCTAAATCATCAGAGAATTCTATTATTTTACATATTGTCTTGTTAACATTATATTTATATAACCAGAAATAATATTATCAGCTGTGTTTACATATACATATATATCTGTAAATATGCTTTTGAAGGTATAGGTGATTCAGTCTTTTTATTCTATAAATATGCTTCATTTGTAATCTTGAAATAAAAACATACAATTAAATTGCTCCGAAGCTAACTTGTTGGTGCAAATGTGTAACTTAAGAAAACACACACCTTAGGCAAAGCTTCCTGGGTTATATCACACTAGGGATACGTGGGCCTAAACACCTGCTTCAGTAAGCTTTCATTTTGCTTTAAATCCCTTTTGAAGTCCACATCCACATAAAGATGAGGAATCCAACCCAAATGAATTCCACTCTCACATCAAAAAGTGTTTGGTCTGAAATTCCATTGTGTCTGAGACTGTTTAGATTAGTTCTAGACATCCTACAGTTCTCTGGTTTATCAGAAAGGAAACATGGCAAGAGGTGAGAGTATTTTCAGTCCGTCAGACTCTGGGAGTGAAATGGAAAGGCAGTAGGAATCCTGGCGGTTTTATTGCTCTGTGGGCCCTGCAGCCACTTTATGAGGCTGAGGCAGGGAGTCTCTGCATGCAGGTGGCTACTGGCTCCTCTTCAGTAGCAACCCAAGCTTGTCGTCTGGAAAGGAGGCCAGGTGGTCCCCGAGGAATTATAGAAGGAAACCATGCAAAAGTCGAAATGAGAAAAACCTGGGGAATAAATGCAAAAGCATGTGTCGCAAGGGCGAGCCCGGGAGAAGGAATGCCAGCTCAGCAGAAATCCCGTAACTAGGCCAGGCAGCGAGCAGGCTTCTTCTTAGGCTAAATTATTCTTGCAAAATTCTTCCCCATCTCATCCTTTACCTTCAATTCTGCAGGAAAAAAAATATTCAATATAAGTTTGGGAAACAGACTCAACTTCAGTAAATTCAACCAAATCTTTGGCTTCAATTCTTTCCACTGACAAATGTATCATCCTGCTGAAATTGACAGGTAATTGATGTTTAATTTTCACTTTGATCACTTATTTTATTTTTAAGTGTAATTTAGATCGTGCAACAATATAAGTGCATTATAAATAGTTTTCATTCATATTTTAAATTTTCATATTCAGACGTTATAAGAATCCATGACTTGAGATTCTGTGTTAAGTTGCTTAGCTTTATGGCCATGACGCTCTATGTCAGTTGGTGGAAGACAGCTCACCACCCTTGACCATTCATAGGGCCTGTGCCAATCAACCCAGAATAGACTGCAGAAACTTCTGTTGATGGCCTTGGCAGCAATGGGTATATTTTTCAGGAGGGAAAAAATATAAAAGAGATGCACCTTATTTACTACTTTTTTTTTTTTTTTGTCTTTTTCTACTTCAGCAAGCATGACAAGGATCTAGAGGCGGATGGGCTGGGTTCATAGTCAAATAGTAACTTGTTGATTGAACATTTGTAAATGATAGGCAGTTTGTGAAACATTTTATAAATAAACCATCTAACTAATTTCTCATGACAGTGCTAAGTGGCAGGTATATGACTATCTCTTTTTTATAATTGAACAGACTGAATCTCTGAAGGCTCACTCACTTGTCCAAAGCAGCCCTCTAGGATGGCAGGACTGGAGCTCCAGTCGGAACTCTGAATCAGAAAATCTCAACATGGAACACATTGGTGTGTTAGTTTCTTTCTAATCGTCTGGTTTTCAAAACAAATTTTAAAGCAAGGTGGGGTTTCTACGGTGAATGTTATTTTTGATGACACAATATCATACTTATGGATAGGGTGTTATTCGTTATCTATCTGGACCTATTTTTCTTCCTCAATACACAAAGGTAAATTTACCTTAACATAACACATTTCTTTCCAGGCCAGCAACACTGCATTAGCAAATGTACACATTCTTGACTGCCTTTCTCCACTCTCATGACATTCTCAAGATGTACCCAAGTCATCTATATTTAATTGTATAAATGTATCAAAATTCACCCATCCCGCTATTAATATAAAATCAGATTGTTTCTGCCTTTTACTATATCAACTGATTCTGTAATGAGCCTGCTTGTCACTTTAGGTACAAATGCAAATTTTGAGCACAGGGGGTTGGTAGCCAATCAATATATTCTTCTTGTGGGAGCTTTGCTCTAGCAAGTCATTAATATGTGGTGTGTGTGTTTTTTCTGGTTGCTCTGTACCCCCTGGTTTCTCCCCAGGGTTAACAGTAAAGAGCCTCTTTGGACTCCTTTCCACACATGTTCACCATGGCTCCACATGCCAGTTTGTTGGCTTTAAAAAATCAAAGTTTCTGCCACTGTAATGGTTATGATATAATATGTTGTTAGTGATGTAATTGATACTTTTCTGATTTCTGTGAAAGTTGAGATTCTTTCCTTGTAGCTATTCAGGATTCCTTTTCCATAAACCTATTTGCTTACCTCTTTGTTTTAGGATCTGAAGGGAAGTGGATGGAATATTCAGTGGACATTTGAACACATCGGAAGCCAGTTTAGGGATAGGATGAAATCAGAGAAACTGATGTGGGAATGCTCATCACCATACGTGGTTGTGTGTGTGTGTGTGTGTGTGTGTATGTGTGTGTGTGTGTGTGTGTGTGAGAGAGAGAGAGGGGGGGGGGCTGTACCTGGTGGGAATCTACTCTCCCAGAAAATTTCAAATGCAAAATAAAGTGTCACCAGTCGTCCCAGAACTTACCCTTACAGCTGAAAGTTCAAAAGCTTTGACCAAACTTTCTTCCTGCCCTACCCAAGTTTCATCCCAGCCTCTAGCAACCACTTTTCTATTCTCTTCTTCTGTGATTTTGATGTTTTTAAATTTCTGGTATAAGTGAGATCATATAGGAAGTTTTATTTTGTGTTGGGGTTATTCCACTTAGAATAATGTTCTCCAGGTTTATCCATGTTGTTGTAAATTAAAGAATTTCCAAACTTTTAATGTCTGCATAATATTCTCATGTGCATCTCTATCAATATTTACATATATATGGGTATATGTGTGTGTATCTATGCAGATATTTACCTGTCTAGCCCAATTTTCCTTATGTGTCCCACACCTAGGTAGTTTCCCTATCTTGAGTATTTTAAATGGTGCTACCATGAGCCTGGGAGTGCAGATGACTCTTGGGGACACAGAAATCACCTCCTTTAGATTTGTAACCAGAACTCAAATCACTGGCTCATATAATCATTGTATTTTTAATTTCCTGAAGAACTCACACATTGTTTCAACAATCACTTTGCTAATTTATATTCCCACCTACAGTAGGGGAATATGGGACAGGGACCTCTTTGCTATACGTTCTCATCAGTGATTGCTTTCTTCTCTCACCCTCTCTTTTTTGGTAACAGCCATCCTAAAATGTGTGAGGTAGTTTCTCACTGTGGCTATAAATTGCCTTTCCCTGATGATCAGTGATGGTAAACATATTTTCTTATGCCTGTTGGTCATTTTTATGTATCTATCCGTGTCCTTTGCCTGTGTCTTGGCGTGTTTTATTTACTACCAAGCAGATTTTTTTTTTTCATCAGGCAAAACTGAGGCACACTTTTTTCATGACTTGTTTCTTGGATTCTTGGCAGATGGGTCTTAAGTGTCCCACAGCTGACACTACTGCTGGGGTCATGGTCTCTGGCTCATTCACCAGGTGCCAGGCGATCAGGTCTTCCAGCAGGTTGATGTTACTGGTTCTTCTAAACCGTTGATCCAAAACAATGCCAACTCTCATGAAAGGCATGACTATTCTGTGCTGCCAAACCACTCGAGTGGACTTTGCAGTTGATTGAATAGATGCCAGCTGACTGGGCTCCTTTGGTGTTGATCCAATGCAACCCAGGTTCCCTTCACTCCTGATGCAGAGGGAGCAAATGTGAGGCTGCCATGCTGACCATATCTGAAATGACCCACAGTGACCCACACCCAGATGAATCCCCACACTTTAGGTCATGGTATATGAAACCCCCTCTTCTTCCCAAGGGTTCCTGTTGCACAACACTGAAGTATGGTGTTAGCGTGCTCTGCAGGGAAACCTACTGTGGATGGGAAGCAGGAGAAACAGAGGAGCCCGTGGCTAACTCCCTCCTCCCTCCTCCTGGAGGTGCCGACCTGTGGCTCCTTCTGAAGCTGCTGTAGCAAACACAGCTGTGCCTCCTGGAGGCCGCTCCTCAACATGGCAGCCTGTGCTGGCTCCCTCCTCCTCGCTGCATCTGTTATTCCCCTCCCCTCCTTGACCGGCACTGCTCCTTCCAGGAGACCAACGGTTCCTAAGATCTGCCTCAGTTCCACTCTCTAGCAGTTTGAGACATCTTTCAGGACAGCAGAGAAATGGAGCGTGAATCCGATGGATGACTTGGGCCGGGGTACTTTGTCTTGCTTTTTATGTGTTTGCCTTTGTGAGGAAGGGTAGTGTAGCATATTTGTGGGCGCACACAATGGTCCAGTGAATGAATGAGAAGGATCACGTGCAGAAGCAATGTCCTCAGTCGGGGAGAATAGAGGAGCCACTGAACAAACAGGTGTTGGCTTCAGAAAGGAGCAGAAAGAGCCCTACCAAGACTCTGGGGACACCAGAGCAGGCAAGTCTACAACTGGACTGTGATGGTGTGAGAGATGGCTGTGGAAGCCCTTCCCTGAGCTTTGCACCATGATATTAAAGAGTTTTAATATTCCAAAATGGAATTTCTCTAAATCAGATCCCTAATATTCATGTGTAGTCTAAACATCGTTCCCTCTCCAAGAGTAAGCTCATGAACGAAGGCTCTAAGCTTTCTCCAGGTGTAAGAGGCAAAAGTCAGAAAACATTAAATAAACACTTGCCTCCTTCTCAATATGCTTATGGGTTAGGCAGCTATTTCTCTTATCAATAGGAATCCATCTCTGCTTCACTGGTGAAAATAAGGAAATGAACACTAACCCTTTTGAAAAATAATGTAAGTTTTGGATATATATTGATATAATATTGAAAGCACAATTTTTTTTTTTAATTTTCAGTGCATTATTTTTTAATCCACCCCATGGAAACATTACTACGTTTCATAAACTAATGGGACACCATTGGGTGTTCTTGATTATTCAGAATTAATAATCAGATGTTTTTCTGAGGCAGAAATCATCAATATTATAATGTGCCGTGCATAGTTATTTTCAAATTATGAATCATTCATTAAGATGCTAGAATAACTATTTTCAAAATAAAATTTCTGGCCTATGTATTTTCAAATAAACATATCTGGGCCAGTAAATTAAGTCTCGGGGAGGAGGCAGAGGTCCAGAGCCACCATCCATGGTGTTTGGTGGCCTTTGTGTCTTAGAGTCCCCGTTCCTCTGTGCAGCCACACTGACACAGCCCTCCCTAATGAATGGCTGGAGATACAAAGACACTACATTCCTGCAGCATCAGCCCTGGCCGACACACCTTATCACTGCAATTTGTCTCACCTTTCCTTGTGTGCACTATCTTTCTCAAGTTTTATCTAGTCAACTGCCATAAACTGCTGTTCCCAAACACATTTCTCAAATCTAATGAGAAAGGTGATTTTGGAAAAGAAAGTTAATGGCCTCTGGTGCTATCGGTTTTTTCTCCCTCAAACCTGCACAGCTGTATCCTCTAATGTCTTGAGATGGATGTTGCTGATCTTACATTTGCTTTGGAGGCTTTCAGGGCCTGAAAGTGTGACATAGCTCTGGAGAGGAGTAGGAGAAGGCGATGGTTATGGAGAACGGAGAGAGGATGCAGATTTAACCCCACTGGGGAGGTGGTGCAGCATCTTCACTCTGCTGCTCTCTGTGTGGGAGGACTCCTTCATGTCCCCAGGTGGGGGAGAAGGACATGGTTAATCCTGCAGAGGGGGAAAGGCTCAGAGCCAGGATGGAGCCCTTGTGCTAGGACCCTCCCTGTCTCCTCCCTGCTCCCCGGAGGCTGGGAAGAGAGTGAAAACAGAAAAGAACAGAGCCCAGGGGACAGAGATCTGGCCTCTAGCACTGCCACCTTGCTGGGAGACCCGTCAGGCAATGTGCTACCTTTACGAAGACACAGAAGCATGCCTAAGTCACTTTTCTGGTCAAAACACTTTTTTTTTTTAAAAATGAAATAACCATCTTTCCCTGCTTAGAGAAGCATCTCCTTAATCAAGGACATTTCACCTGTGAGGATGACTAGTCTGTCTCCTCGGGCAGGTTGTGGGGCTTGTGTTCCTGTGTGCCCTGATATCCCTTCCAACATTCTGGAGCCTTCACCTCCTGGACCTGGTCACACTCTCCACTGCCCTCACCATGGTGGCATTTCTGACCTTCTCCTTCTTGAGGCTTTCCTTGGCCATGAGGGCCTCAGAGACGGGCCACAGGGGTTGCCACAGGAGTCACACATGCCATAGTCCCTTGCTTCAGCTCAGCTGTAACTCCTTGCTCTGGGTAGGCACACCCACAGCGCACAGGTCGGGCCTACTGTCCCGGCTCTGTTTGCTATGAGAATTCCTCACTGACGCATAGTATCGGAGCCTTTGTCTTAGACGGTTTTATTTCCATGCCATTTTCCTCTCTGTGCCACTTATCTGCAATATTCTGACTAAACTCAGGGAAAAATTCATGGCTTTGCTTGGCCTCCTGTGTGGTCCCAAGGGTCACGCAAACAGTGAACGGATCCTCTCACCAGCAATCAAGTGGAGATGGCAGTGTGGCTTACTTCCTGGAGACACCTAACTTTCTAGAGGCCACGAGGTCCCTGCTCTGCAGACTTGAGTGTCTAACTCCCAGGCTTTACCTTGCTTTTGTATTATTTGGGAGAGAAAGTGTGAGCTTGGTTGTGATGAGGAGTACAGGGTAACATGGATGGGTTTTATGAAATGACTGGATTCCGGAGTCCATCTCTGTAGGCATCCAATAGTGTAACTGAAAGAGGGTCATAGATTCAGGCAAAACTTGTCCAGTCGCTCCACAGATGGGCTGCTGCTTCCAGGAGACTGTGTGAGGAGCTCCTCACCCAGGCTCCAGGGAGTCACGGGCTTCCCCAGCCTTGTCCACTTTGCCAACCCTAAGAAGCGACATTTCCTTCTACAGAATGTGCGGGTCTAGTCACTAGTCAGCTGAATCCTATGAAGTCTCATCATAGACTTAGGATGTGGAAGTTAAAGTTAGTTCAGACAGAATCAAAATATACTTCAATGTTTTGGAAATGACTACAATTTCCAACAAATAATATAATGAAATGTGCATTCAATACAAGTATTTTATCTTAAGTTAATGTTCTTATTTTTCTCTTATTTATTTTTTCAAGGTCACAGTTAAGGGCACTGCGGTGCTCTCAGGGTGGCAACTACAGTCCCTTTACCTGCTTCCCAAGCTGCAGCCCTTGTTCTTCCAATCACGTTCCTTGGCTCTCTCAGTTTGGTGAATTTTCTGCCGTTCCTTCCATATTCACGGAGATAATGCATTTACTTAGTGATTTGATGGCTCTGCATATGAAGGTCAGAGAGTAATTAATTGGAAATTGCTTACTTCTTCCTGGGAAACTGCACCCTGCTTTCCAAATGCCTACTACATATTCCGCTTGAGTACCTTGTAAATGCCGTATGCTCACTCAGACTCACATAAAGCTTATTAGATTCTAGGAGGGAAAGCACTGTCTCCAGTTCCTTCCCTTTGTCCACCATTCCCCTGATTCTGAGCTGTTCCGTGGCCCAGGCAGCACTGTGAGTCTACACTAGTATTTTAGACAGCTTCTGTGATGGTAACGGAATACCCTCCATAATCAACTTGCAAACTGAGCAGGTTCATGTTGTGATTCACAGTTTGGGTTCTAGTCAATGATCCACTTAGGCCTGCAGCAAAGCAGCACATCATGGTGGGAGCCTGTGGTGGTGGGATGAAGCCATGGCTGAGAAACAAGACAGAGGGGACTTTGCAGGACGTAGCTAAGATCCAAGCTACAACAGCCAGCATTGGGGACTTTTAAGGCTGTGGGACAGTGTTTGTTCACACTTGTGTGTCTGCGTGACGTAGGGAGCCAGTGCTGGGCAGTCAGGTCAGCATGGGTTCCATGGGCAGAGCGTGAAGGCCCCCTGCCCTCCACTTCACAGTGAGGTACTTTAGGAAGAGGGGTTGGCACTAAAGCCGTCTTGGGTTCAAGTTTGGCTTCAGCACCTTCTGAGGCCTGTTCCCTGGAAGCAGGCCCTCTGTTAATAGCTCAGGATCAGGGATACGGAGGAATTTCTCCTAGGAGACCCAGCCAGGTCCTGAGGGAAAGGGAAGGAGAATCAGAGAGAGAGAAAGGGGCAGCAGAGAACTCAGGCGAATTCCAGCCCCAGCTGACTCCGCAGGGAGTTCCACAGCACCAGGTGAACCGCAGACCTTGTGCTGTCCTGAGGCAGGGGTGGTGGAATCTGAGCTGTCATCTCCTGGGTGTCTCCTTTTCTATATGTAGGCAGCTCCCAGAGCCCAGAAACATTCACTGAAGAAAGTGCCAAGTGCTGGTTTCAGAAGAAACCATCCCAAAGATGAGGGGAGGAGGGCACATTAGTATGCGCACGCACATACACACACACACACACACACACACACACACACACACACACACACTAAGAAGGATTGGAGTAGGTCGGTGGATTGTACCAGAGTGTCCACTCCAACCACTTAATATTGTCCAATTACTTAAGTCATCGAACACAGATTTCAGTTCAGATCAAGTATAATAGCACCAGGTCTGGCAGAGATTCACCATTTGATTCTGTTACCAAAAGGAGCCTCGTTTCTGTTTTTTCCTTCCGCCTTCTTGCTATCTATATTCCTCCTCTCGTGAATTCCTTCCAAGTCTTTCTTTATAATTTTTCCCTATTGATTCATTTCCATTGCCGAAGGCTCATCCTGAGACACTTGATCTTCCACCTAGGTGACCTCAGGACCTGCCTAAGACATCTACATGCACCTAACACATATTTTCTAATTCATCCTTCATACCACTATGTGGCTAATCTGTCCCCTGGCAATCCACCCACTCCTGTGATTGGTTTATGCTGTAGAATTTCCCAGTTTACACTGCCTTGTACACCTTTTAGTGGTCTTGGAAGTCCTAAAAGTGACCTCATTGAAGATTCTATCATCTATTTTCCTTAAGGTAAAATCTGTGTTGATCTTTGGGGTACTTTCTGTGATTTCTGGTGTCCCACACGACCTGTCTCCTCTAACTTGTGATCCTGAGTGTTCTGAAGTCTCAACCCACCAGTTCCAATCTAGACACCTGTCTCGGAGCCCAGAGCCTCTGCTACCTGCAGGATTGCAGGTAACTGAGTTTCTTCTGCAGTGACGGCATACATTTGGGCTTCACGTGAAAGGAAAGTCTCGTGGATGTCAGAGATTTTCAGACAAGATTCTGAGATTCCTCAGATTCTCAGGTGTCCGGAGCCTGCTCCACCTCTCAGTGCTATTCCTCCTTTGCTCCTTGAACTTCTGCTTGTCACCAGCTTCACAGCCCCTTCCTCAGTGGTCGGCTGGCCTTGCTGGTTTAGCTTGAGTCAAGTCTTCTCCTGACTTTCTCCTGGTTAATTCAATCCATGTTCCCACGATCCTGGGTAAAACACAGGTGTGCTGGATGAGGACTTCTGGACAGCCTTAGTGGAGGACTCCACAAGTGGTTTGCAATGACCTACTGGGAAGGACCAAGAAATGCCATGGTCACCGTGTCCTGCTCACCTCTTCAGCCACAGGATCCACCGTCCTCTCTGTGCTTAGGAGGCATTTAACAAGAGCCCTCTGAAAACTGAATTTCAACTTGGTGTAAAGGAGTGAAAAAAATTCTGACTTCTACTCCCCAGATTCACTCTTGCTTGCCTGTCTGTTTAACCCAATTTGCATCTTTACTTCCTAGAACAGAGCTCTGCGGGCCCTCGGCAGGAACCCAGCAAGGTTCATCCTTGGAGAGCTGCTCAACACTGTCCGTTCCACAACCTTCCTGCAATGCGGGGCACCTGCCTTTTGACTCTAGGAAGTCTCTTAGCTTGCCTAGCTTCCCCACAGTCTGTCTGGACTGCTCTGCTTTGCAGGCTGGGTGTTTTGGGAATGTCATGTCTGACATACCTAAGATAGGCATCTTACTAAGCAGAAAGTTGTTCTGTGGTCAGCTCTTAGGGCTCTCAATTCTTTATGAACCCTTGAACTCGTAAAACCTGTGGAAACTGGCCTCTTCTGATCTATTCTGTAGATAACAATAACACTCTGAAGTTAATAGCTCCATTTAGCTTTTATTTTAAGTGTGTTTTCTCCTTATTGGCCAATCTCATCCATCAACCTTCACTCTAGCCAAATTTGCTTGACCACAACTACCCATTTGCTCTGCCCACCTCCAACCTCCGTAATTTTGACCTTGTGCTATATCAGCACATAAAGTTTTTGTGACAGCTGAATCACATCCAATTCTTTTTTTTTTTCTAGAGTCATGCGTAATTTGTTCCCTCTGTGGAAGGGTTCCTCACTCCTAAAACACACAAGGATCTTCCTTCCTTTTACCTTGCAATTTTACCTTGTTGTGATAGAGCATTAAATTTTGCCCTGTGTATTTCTCTTTTCTTCACAGACTTGTACTTTTCTTTTTAATATATATATTTGTGAGCAGAGACATGGAGTTTTGTTTGTTTTATCATGCACTTGCTCTGTGCCCTCAGTAAATACCAGTGTGTGAGTGAATCAATGAATAAATAAGTCTCCAAGTAGGCTACATAACACAAAATTTGAGAAATATTTTAAATAATATTAGAGGTAAAATATAATTCTTCACTTCAAGGGAAATGGTTTTAGTATAATAATTGTATTCCAGATAAATAGATCAGTATCCACCTGGCTTAGCTTGTGTAGCAGTTTTAAAATTTCAGAGGATGACGAAGAAGATGAACTTGCCTAGTGAGATGTGCAGATACAGAATGGCTCAGCTGGCAAAGTCAGTCAGGCTCACGAGGAATGATACTGTCTGTGAAAAAGAAACAGGTTCAATTATACAGCTTCCCCCACTCTTACTTTTTAAATGTTTTCTGGGTTCTTCAAAGGATTCAGCCGAGGTAAGATTGACTACTCAATTTCATTTCATGCTCTGACTAACTAATCTAATACCTGTTTTGCTTATTTTAGTATAAACTTAAATGGCCAGTTTATGAGCACTCTCGGGGACATAGGTATTCATCTCAGGATGAGCCTACGGAATCCAGATGAGATGAGGCTGCTACTACTGGTGATTTGGCCATACAGATGATGCTCTGGGTTTTGTTTGGTGTTTTAAAAAGTCTAGTTTTCTTGACATTTGAGACAGCTAAATATATTGATTTAAGATGTTACCCTATCTAATATGATTATTTCAAGCTTTCCAATTTTCAGCCATGCTATTCTAATTATTTCCTCTTACTTATTGATTGCCTGGTTTAATCATTTAAACTTTTTGTGAATTTTGAGAATTTTATGCTCATTGTAATTTTTTTTACAATTTTCTTACAATTTCACAAATTGGTGAAATTTTCTTCAGTTATCAATCCAAATATCAATTAGCTATTGCCACTGTAACACCATGTAACAACAATCCTGAATCTGAATGAGATGGATTAGTACATGGCCTGTGATCATGGCTCTGTAGGGGGCTATGGCTCCATGGATTGTGACTGGGATCTGCTGAGTTTTCAAACTCACATGACATATGGCTTTACTATCTCTGATGCATTCACTGACGCAAAACAAAGAGGTAGCCTGTCCTGCACTGGCCTTTGCTATCACTCACACCATGACGAGGGAAAGGCACCACGGTAGCATTGTTTATTTCCACAGTCAATAACAGGAGATACGCTGCCCTAAATCTAAGTTGCTATCTCATACTGTAAGAAATTTGGATCCCGCTGTCATTTTTTTATGCCAAAGCCCTTATCGCCCAATCCAACAGAGCACTTTGGATCCAATTTCTGAGATTTTGTAAACTGGGTAAGATTGAAACTATTTGCTTGTTTATCTTAATGATTAAACTTTACTAAAGAAATAAACATTGTTTCTTTCAAAAGGAAAACTACCTGCCCTTGGAAGCAAATCACAGTCATGTGCTGTCCAATGGTACACTGCCTGGGAGATGGATTTTCCTAATGTTACAAGTTCAACATTCTTCCAGACCATTTACCCAACAAAACATAGGCTCTTATGAAACTTGTGAATATTCTGTGCTTTTAATTCTGCAAGTGGACTCTGCAGTCTATTGGGTAGATGCCAGCTGACTGGACTCTTTGGTATTGATCACATGCAGCAACTTCTCCATGTATTCCTCAGTTTGCAAATGTTTTATAATACACAGAATTTTGTTGCATAATATTACATTCCAGTGAATGTCTTTTTAAAACAAATATTGAAACAGAGATGGCTACTACTGCTCACCCACGTAGCACTACTTCAGGCACATTTAAATCTATTCATCTATGGATCATTAGTTAGTTCTCCCACTTTTTATGTGACCTACATAATAAAATCCTTGTTTAGCAAGAGGGAAAAATGAGGCAGGAGGCAGCATGTGCATCCTCCTAGGAGCAACATCCTGAGCTGAGCTGCAGAGCTCTGCTGTCTCGGGCATCCTTCAACTCCTTCTGTGTGTAACTTATCCTGAGAATGCCCCTGTCCTTTAAATCTGTCACAATCCCTCACCAGCCACATCTCTGGTTTCCTCCCAGCTACTCCTTCCTGCTTGCTAGACACTCCATCTTTATGACATGCCAAATATTATTCCTATCCAAGAACATACGACAGTCAGCCCATTCTTGTCCACTGTGGTCCTCAGCGGCAGCTACTCCCTGACACCCCTGGCTGCACCTCTCTCTCCCGGCTCCTTTCCATTACTTTACTATGCTTCACTACTACTGTCCCTATTTTGTTCTGTGTTTTTCTTACTCCTGAAAAAAAATTAAAAAAATAAAAAACTTCATGAAGTCCAAAGGATGTGAGTTGGTGTGTGTGTGTGTGTGTGTGTGTGTGTGTGTGTGTCCATCAAAGTGTGGAACATTTTGTTATATTTGATTATTTGCTAAACATTGCAAAAAATGGATATTCCCATCCAGAAGATATAAGTGGTGATGACACAATTTTCTGGAAAACATCTTTCTCTGGCAAGATGAAGAAATGGCATGCAAAAATTGTCTTAAAATATGATTCTAAATATGCATGGCTAAGCACAGTTCTCTATTTATAGTAAATTATTCTCTCCTCAAATTATGACCTCTGTTGAGAAATCCTTACTGGATATCCCAAATCCTCACTGGATAGCTGCACTTAGATGGTCCCTTGACACTTCTCTAGAGGGCCAAAGGGCAAATGACTTCCTATGGTTTTCCACACCCAGCCACAGGTTAGGAATTTTCCCTTCATTTACCTGGATGTGGCCAATGGCAGGATTAGAATTAGGGGTCATTAAACTTGTTCAAGTCCAGTATCTGGCTCTTCTGGAACTTTTCCTTCCTTACCACTCCTGCTTCCTCACACTGACTCAGGCCCTGCTCACTTTTGAGACTATATAGTATCAACTCCAATAAGGCTTCAGCCTCCTATGTCCACTAGTGCTGGAATAGTCCAGCACATGTTCTCTGTAAGTGGAATCCAAACCTATGTATCACCATCTACAAATTGGCACAGGGAGGAACTACATTGAAGGAAACGTCAATCAAAGGAGAAACCAAGTCATGGTAAAATCTAAAAATAAATCAAAATGACCAGGAATACATGCATGGGATCTTATTTGGATTATACTTTGTGTACCCCTCCCTTGGAAAAGCACATTGGTATCTGTGTTTGTTCCTACAGCTGTCACAGACCAGGAGATGTAAACAACAATCATGTATCTTTCATAATTCTGGATGCTGACATCTAAGACCAAGGGTATGGCAAGTGTACTTTCTTCCGGGTCCTCTCTGGTGTATGAAGACAGCCACCTTCTCTCTGTGTGTCACATGACTGCATGTGTGTGTGGGTGAATGAGTGTGACCACACGCTCCTGGCATCTCATCCCCATCATCCACCTGTCAATTTGAATAGAACCCACCCTGATCCCCTTACTTTGGCATAACTTCTTATTAAGTCTCTGTGTCAAATTGTCAGCCATACTCTGAGGCACCAGGAGTTATGGCTTCAACATAAGAATTTGGGGAGGACACAATTCAGCCTGTTCCTATGCTGTTCACCAAATCCTCAACAACATGTCATCTGAGACCTAGTAATTTCACTGCAAGGGTTCTAGCAAGAGAAATGTTCCAAGTTAAAGGAGAACATAAAGCAATTTCTAGAGTAATGGTAATGCATCAGTATCACATTGGGATGAGCCTAGCATTTCCACATACCCATTTCTGTAGATTCCCCTACAATTGGCTGCTCTATGGTCTTCACATGTATCCTCTTCCAGTTCCTGGGATGATCCTTCATTAAACCCAGACAGCATTACATGTGCCCTTGACTCTTCTTAGAAACTTCTTCCTGTCACTTTTCATTCCTTGAATGTTCACATTTTAATAAGACGCTTTCTCCCACTGAATATGCCCTAGTGGTCTTAGTATAAATTAATTCCTTATATTATTTGGAAGCATGCATGTAGTTGTCTTATGTGTGTGAATTTTGTTTCCTCACTAAAGTAGCAGCTCCAGAGGGAAAGGGCTGGGCCTGCCTTCTCCCGCTTCACATCCGGGTACTAAGCACTCTCTGATTACTCCTGCATGCATAAAAGCAGGTGTCCCTCCCCATTTCTACTTGGTGGATATCAATCAACAACCTTCAAGTCTCAGGCCAAGGACTTTTGCAGGATGCAATTCCAGAGGAGGAAGGAAATCAGACACCCCTCTTCCATCCCTTATGCCCAGGCCCACTTTACTCAGCAGCTGTGTGGGAGAGAGCAGCCTTGAAATTAGATGACAGGACCAAGTGCAGGTAGCACAGACCTTCAACCCCCTTGCTTTGTCAGAACAAGTGCCCAGTTTTTAGATGTGAGGCATGGTCAATTTTCATGCCTTCCATCCTAACATCTATCTTGAGAAGGAGTGAGGAGAGACAGCCTCACTGGACCATTCCTCATGGGTTGTATCTCCTTCCTTAGGAAAGGAGCAGAGATACTGGAAAGACTGAGAATGCTCTGTCTGGTTTTGGTAATGCAGTGACTACTCTACATACAGGCAGCAGCCAGGTTGGTGGATGAAGAAGAAACGTGAGGGGCTGGGGATGTGGCTCAATCGGTACCATGTTAGCCTTGCATGCATGCGACCCAGGTTCAATCCTCAGCACCACATACAAACAAAAGATGTTGTATCTGCCAAAAACTAAAAATAAATAAATAAATATTAAAAAATTCTCTCTCTCTCTCTCTTAAAAAAAAAAAAAAAAAAAGAAAGAAAGAAAAAGAAACGTGAGATGTGGAGGCTATCCTTTTATGGTCCACCAGGGTCCTTGCTGGGGAACCAGGGACTCCGGTCCTATCTTGTGCAAGTTGCAGAGTGGTTACTGAAAGCAGTGACCACTGCAGTTTTGATTGTCATAAATGACATGATTGTCACTTTTGCTTGAAGTTTTCTATGTGTTGTCTCTTGTGCTGAGTCCTGAACACTCTTCATGCAAAACTTTGTAAAAACTTCTCAAGGAACATTGGAGACTTGTACAGTTTTTTTTTTTTATGTCCATTTCATGGATAAGAAACCCAAGATAACTTCCAGTGAATGTCCAGGGATATCCTGTGGTTAGGAGGAAGAGTTCCCACTCTATATAAGTATTCTGACCCCATCAACCATGCCCGTATTTTAAAAAAAATTTTTTTATCCATGCCCACATTTTATAGGAACATTGTACGAAAATGAATTTGGAAAAGTCTGCAGACTGAGCTGGGTGTTGTGAAAATGATTTACATACAAATTTGGATTTCCCTGATAATTAGAAATGGGACAAATTCACAGGTAGAGAGACATTTTTAGGCCTCAAGTTCCTATCACTAATTTCTTACAATTCATATTCACTGATTTTTATATGCAAATCAGTGTAGTCTCATAATCAAACGAAAAGGATCTAGAGATGCATTTTAATTTAAAAAACTATTAATATTGTGATTTTAATGAACTTGTGGACTGATGATAAAATGATCAGTAAGGTCTGTGCTATTATATTAAATTGAACTGAATATAATAAAGAAAGGTCTTGTTCCTCCTGTGTTTCGGGGGTATTCTACGATTGGTATGATGATTACAGAAACTGCTGGCACCATAACATGTATCCCAGAAGGAAAATGCCAGTGTGTGTGTATGTGTGTGTGTGTGTGTGTGTACGAGGTGTGTGTGTGTGTGTGTGTGTGTGTACGAGGTGTGTGTGTATGTGTGTGTGTGTGTGTGTGTGTACACTTCTAATTCTGATTTAAAGTAAGAAGATATAGTTCTCAGCAGGAAGGGTAATATACCTCTAACCAACTGATGTTTATTAAGTTGGACCATATAAATAATTCAGAAAAGTATACTTTAAATTTTGTATTGTTTGAGTGACTGTGAACAGAACTTTGGTAGCTTTAAGAACTGGACAGATTGTTTTTTAATATATGTATTTAAAAAATAAATTATAAATAAGACATAATATCACATTAATAAAATCTGTACAAATTTATTCTATTGTGGATAAATTTATAAAATATTTTATCAAAATAAAATCCTAACTCTGTAACTAAAGAAATAAAATAATGCAAATATTTATTATCATCTGTCTTTTAAAAGATCAAAGGCACCTAAGGAAAAGAAAGATTTTAAATGGCGGCAGGGAGTGCAGCTAGTGGCCGGGTGCTTGTCTCACATCAGTGAGGCCCCATTGGGTCCCAGCCCAGGAGCCAAACCAGCCCCTTCCCTCTGCCTGGCTCCTGCTTCACCGTCAGCCAGTCTGGCCCTGAGCAGGGCTGACTGCACCCTGCCTCCCCCCGGGCAGTGTGGAGGGCGTTGTGTTGTCTCCAGCTCCACGTGCTTTCTTTTCTTCTAGGATTAATTATCTGCCTTTTCCTACAATATCAATCACTTTGGTTTGGGCTTCTTTCATTTCTGGCCTCTCCCCTCACTTCAATCTACACAGTAAGAGCCAGAATAAAACTGGCACAAACAGGATTATCTCTAATGGGGAGTGAAAGGGGAGACGTATGGAATCATATGTTAGTATTTTTCCTGTCACACCTGATTTCGTTGCCCTCTTACTTTGCTAAGTTGGTACCTGCCTGCCTTCTGTCCTCCAAACTGAGCCCTGAAAACTAGGTCTGGCTTCATGCAAAGCCCTGCAAGTTTCTCCATGGGTCAACTAGAGAAGGAAGCCTTTCAATGAAAGATAAACTGAGTTCAGATGTTTTCTGAATTTACTGGATTTTTTTTTTTTTTGGTGGGGGGAAGTGGGTATGAGGGATTGAATTTAAGGGCGCTAAACCTGAGCCACATCCCCGGTGCCCCCTTTTTTTTTTGTATTTTATTTACAGACAGGATCTCACTGAGTTTCTTTGGGCCTCACTAAATTGCTGAAGCTGGTTTTGAACTCGCAATCCTCCAGCCTCAGCCTCCTGAGTTGCTGGGATTACAGGTGTGGGCCACAGCGCCCAGCTGACCTCATTGGATTTTGATCCAGGTATGCCCATGCAGAACAGCCCTTACCATCTGTGAGAAAGTGAGATGTATGTGTGTATTTTGTAAAAATGTCTAAATATGCTTATCAGGTCTGGGAGAAGCCCTCTTCAGTTCCAGCTTTCTGCTGCCTAGGTGCTTAGTGATGGCAGCAGATTGCAGGCACAAAGGATGCTCCTGTGATGTTCTGCTCACAGGGGAACCGCATCCTCTCAGGTTTGCTCACACCGCTTCATCTCTGCTTGCTAGCTCTCTAGAAGTCATCTGGCTTAGAGGACAAGTAAATGTTTCTCATAGAAGGGTAAGTGAATAATTAGTGTGATACCACAGGAATCGGTAACGGTTGACCTAACATTTCTCTCTCACTCACAACAGTTTATGACATCCGTTCAGTGATTTACATTACAGTACTCTTCGGATGCAAATGAATTTTGTAATGTGGATTTTATAATACCAAACTTGCAGGCTAGAGTTAGATCATTCAAAAACCATCTTCTTTTTCATTTCTATCAACTTTGACACTTATATAAATAAAGAAAAAAATCTTGTGCATATTTCTCATAAATTAAAACAGACTGGGTCTAAAGCTGAGAGTTGTGTTAACTCTCTCTTCCTGGGATAGGTTCAGCCCCTCTGCCACAGTGGCTGGCCAGAGAGGGTGTGAACACAGGGACATGGATCTACCTACAAGTTTACACTAAGTCTGTTCAGTGTCAGTCGTCCGTCTCTGCGATGGTGCTCTTTTGTGTCACCAACACCTTTGTGGCCTACAGTTGACTGCTTTTATTGCTTTTAATTGAAGTCTGAAATAGACAGTGTCTATTAATCAGTGTGTGAAGCCAATCATGAGTAAGGGTTTATAAACTCTTTGTAAGATGGATAGTCATTTCATAAATTGCCCTACCTTCATCATCTGTCAGAGAGACAGTCATTTAAGTTAATTATATCATGAAGGAAACCTGCAGTCAGGAAATTTGGAAGGCAGTACCTATTTGACAGGACAGTTTTTTTTTTTTCCAGGAGCAAGAGATATATTTCAAAATTAGTCACTCTATGATCATTGTATCCACGTGTGCAGCAGAGTTGGGAAGATACTGGAGAATGATTTGGGGGCGTGCTCCTTAAATCAGAATATAGTCGGCTAATCACTGAACATGAGTTGCAGGTTTTTGTGGTTCTCTCCTCCCTCTTCTCCTAATATCGTTTAAGTGGCTTGATTTTTCACAGTTCCCGGCTCAGATTTATAGAATACGAACCTGAGACGATAAAACACTCGGCAACTCATTTCCTACCATTCCTAGGATGGAGAGAAACGAGGCATTTCCCCCGTCTTTCTTTTTACGTGCAGGAAAGTCTTTTCAAATTCAATTTAAATTTAGTTCAGAGAAGAAACATCACAGTGCAGGAGACGTGACCGATGTCACCTATACACATAGCTGTGTGGCTTGAAATAAAATTATTAAATTACTACTCAGTGAAATTTATTCCGGCCCTTTGAGGGTTCGACAGAGCTCCACCTGTTTTCGGGAGTTCTGCTAAAGCAGGGATCCGAGCGGAGGGGGGGCTGGACTCACAGTCTATTTCTAACAACAGCATAAACAAATGCATCTCAGAGCAGGGAGTGAGTCTCATTCCGTAGGAAAGAAACAACCCAACATTTTAGAAATGCAGAAAGACTCTCTGGACATATTCCTGGGCTGGGCTGGTCAGGGAGGAGGCATTCAAAAGCACACAGGAGTCTGACACTTGGCGTCAAAATTGGACACTGCCAACTCTGTGAAGCTGTCGTCTGTGCTTCTCACCCTCTTTCTGGACTTCGTCTTAGGGTGAAAGGGCTGAAATAACCCACTCCTTTCTCCTCCTGCTCTTGTGACCTGATGTGTGACCTGATGTGTTTTTATTTTCAAAGTCAATGCACTATCCTTTTAGAAAATTGTTTTAGTTGTATAGCTTTATTTTTTATATATTTTTATGTGGTGCTGAGGATAGAACCCAGTGCCTCCCCTGTGCTAGGCAAGTGCTTCACCACTGAGCTCCAAGCCCATCCCCAGGCCCTGTCCTCTTCATCAGCACTATCTACAGGCTACCTCTAATAATATATTAAAACATGTATCTCTTTTCTTTTGCTGCAAAAAACTCACAATTTATGTATAAAATATTCATTTGACTTTCACCATGGAAAGAAGAGAACAGAGAAACCAGGTCTGATGTTATCAGAGGAGCTAGACAAACATCCAGCAAGACTCTGAGCACCCTGAGTCCAACATCACTAAAGGAGAGGGTCATGGAATCAGGTCAGGAGACTGGAAATTCACCCTGGAGGAAAGGGTGTGACCGACCATGATCACCATGTCCTGGTGATAAGGACATTTTAGTCATATTTTGTTGCTGTGACCAAAAGACCTAACAAGAAGAATTTAGAGGAGGAGAAGTTTACTTTGGCTCCAGGTGAGTGGTCTTAGTCCACAGGTGGCCTACTCCGAACCTCTGGAGCCAAAGTGAGGCAAACCATCACGGAGAAGGGGCTGGTGGAGGAAAATAACTCAGGGCATGGGAACCAGGAAGCAGAGAGCTCAGCCCTCCAGGGGCAAAATATAAACCCCAAAGGCACAGCCCAGTGACCCACCTCTTCAGCCACAGCATACCTGTCCACAGCCACCACCCGATGTGGATTAGTCCTCTGATTATGTCAATGCACTCATGATGTAATCATTTCACCTCTATCATTCTCATATTGTTTCCCACCTGAGCTTTAAGAGAACTCCACACATCCAAACCATAAAAAAGGAGAACCAGTAATGAACAGGAACCCACAATGAACAGGCATGGATATTAGATTTTCACATGATTTTTTTGTTCCATTGCAGCCTGATGTAGAATTGTCACGTTTTTCTGTTGGTTAAACATAGGATATAGAGATAGAGATGTGGATACGGATATGGATACAATAGTATTTTTCTTCTTTTGCTGCAGAATTTTCCATGAAGAATCTGTAGACTAGCATTTGAAAAATATTTTGGTATAATACTTAGAATGCAGAGATAAGGTATTGGATATAAAGATTTAAATGTGAATACCCAGGCGAGGGTCTAAATAAAACTTTCAATTTGTTAATGAAAGAATTCATTAGATTAACCACAAGTTGTTTCAACTCTTGAGTCCTGTTCACATAAATCCCACTCAAGTTGGTCATTTTTAAGGTCTTTAGGTAGATGTGGTAAGTGAGTGTAGGAGTCCCAACCTAGTCAAACCGCATACCCATGAAAGGAGACTCATTTTCACTGGACAACTGCAGGCTATGCCCCATCATCAAGTCTATGCCTGTGTCAGGCCATGGCAGAGAAGAGTTGTTCTTTATTAGTAGTCTTATTGACAAAATGTGTTTGATAATCATGTGGTTATTTGTCAGTAAGACCACAGTCCTTGGCAGAGACCCTCTAGGGAAACCAGCTCCGAGGATGTGGCTGATGGCTGATGTGCAGGTGCCAACCTTTAGCATTCTACATTCTGTTCCTTTTCTGACTATTTTTGTTTCCTTTGCTATGGCAAAGGGTTTTTTTTTTTTTTTTAATCCCAGGAGAAAATTACTGCCTTTTTAAATAAGAAGGTAAACCAGGAAATGATTGTGGAATGCACAGTGAATGAGAAGGGTGCTCCATTAATACAGGGGTCTTAGGCTTGAGTGAGCGCATGGTGTGTTTATTCATTGATCCAAATCAACAAAAATTTAAGGTGAGCCTGTGATGCATTCGTCCCTGTCCTCAGCACTGGGATGTTATTCTAGTGGAAAAAACATAACACTCTTGTCTTCGTGTTGCTAGGTTAAGCTGTGAGGTCCTAAAAGGATCAGGATTTAGTGGATTCCCAGTTTGCTCTGAAGACCTGGGAGACTGTTTGCCCAGAGTCAATCATTTGCATTTATTAGGAATGATAATGTGCACATCATGTTCTAATGCTGGAGATACAAGGAAGAGCAAGCTATGTTTTGATTCTCACTGGGGCTCATAATCACATAGGCTTAAAATAATCATAGTCCCATGTGATGAGCACGTAAGCAGAGCATCTGCTCAGTTGAGAGACAGCATGGGTGAGAAGGAGGCTGTGTGTCAGGCAAGTGGTCTCAGAAACTGACCTTCTGTAAGGATCGCTTTCCTTCTGAGTTACTTTTAATTGTGTAAAATATCTCAGCTACAAAAATCAAACTAGCAACCAGATTCAGAGAAGTATAACTCCCATCCCTGTCCTGTCACCCACCCCACACAGAATTCAACTTTTAACCCAAATCTTAGGGAAGGTTGTGCAGCTTCCGCAGACTGTCTGTGGTGTGTGGAATATTCAGACTCCTGGGTCCCACGTGCACTTGCTGAATTTCACTCTCTGAGTTTGGATTGTGAAATTTCCATTTCAAACGAGTGTCGTCTTCCTAAGTCTAGAAGCATCTAAAGTCCCTTGTCTTTAGGTTTTGATGATGACCGAGAAGTAAGGCTGTAGTAGTGGGGACAAGGGGGTTTGAAAGACGGGCAGTCCTTGGATGCAGTGCAGACCTAGGGACATAAACTGCAGGACAGATTTGGAGGCATGATGGGGTGATAAATCAGAGAATGAGGGCAAGGGGCACTCCAGGATTTTAGAAAAACGAGTCTGACTGTATGGAGAACAAATGAAGTGATTTTAAGAAAATGTTTAATTGACATAATACTGGCCTATATTAATGAGTGGTGTTTCAGTTCATGGGTATGTTAGACTCTGATCAGTTCAGGAAAATAAGAGTATCCATTACCTTAAAGTCTCACCTTTTCTTTAAGGTGAATAAATGCAAATTCCTCTCTAAAGAGATCAGAAAAGGAGCATACTCAGTAGTCTAGAGGAGAGAGAGGAAGGTCTGAGCAAGGGCAGGAAGGGTTTCCCAGCTCAGCACCTCTTCATCTTATCACGAGGCACAGAAATCTTCTTTAACCTGGAGTTTGTAATTTAAAAAAAATTAGTCAAATAATTAATTCAGGGATTATTAAAAATTTTGGTGTTTGAGCTATTCTTTTACAACTTCTCCATTTTCTTTTTTTTTGGAGGTGAGGGTACCAGAAATTGAACTAAGGGGCACTCAACCACTGAGCCACATCCCCAGATCTATTTTTATTTAGAGAAAGAGTCTCACTAAATTGCTTAGTGCCTTCAATTTTGCTGAGGCTGGCTTTGAACTCCAGATTCTCCTGCCTCAGCCTCCTGAGCCACTGGGATTACAGGCGTGCGCCACTACGCCAGGCTTCTCCATGGGCGTTTTAGAGCTTGATGTTTAGATTCAAATGTCATTTTCAAGAGCTAGAAAAGCAAGTATTCAATCAGTAAATGTGGAAAACAAAAGCACAACAAAACAAAAAGCTTGTTTTGGATATAAGCCACTAGCCCATAGATTTCTTTCCCCCGATATTTGTTCAACCTGGAATATAAATTAGCTGTGGTTGTAATTTGGTACTGGAGCAGGTATTTGTAATTATATCAGCCCAAAATTGTGGATGTTAGCATCTCAATTCACAATAGTCAAGCTATGGAATCAATCTAGGTGCCCTTCAACAGATGATGGATAAAGAAAATGTGGAATAGATGCACAATGGAATATCACTGAGCCATAAAGAATAATGAAATTATGCCATCTTCCAGAAATGGGTGGAACTGGAGGATATCATGCTAAGTGAAATAAGGCAATCCCCAAAAAACAAAAGCCAAATGTTCTCTCTGATATGTGGATGCCAACCCACAGCAAGGAAAAGTAGGGAGAAGAAAAATAGAAGTTCATTCCCAAGGGGAATGAAGGGAAGAGAAGGGGGATGAAAATAGGAAAGACAGTAGAATGAACCTCCTGTGTTCATATATGAATACACAACCAGTGTAACTCCACATCATGTACAACCACAAGGATGGGATCCAAATTGATAAGGGTGGTATTGCATGTAAGTATAATATGTCAAAATACACCCTACTATCATACATATCTAAAAACAGTAAATAAAAATTTAATTTTTTTAAAAAATATATGGATTCTAATGATTTCATCTTCACAATTTTCAGTTATTTACATATTTCAAGCCCTTTGGGCATATGCACATATCTAATTCTAATTGGTATAGGCCAGGTCAATATCATTTTAACATGTATAAGATTAAGTGGAAATCAAGGCATAGCAACATATATAAATATGGGTACCAAGAGGCCAGGATGCCTCTGACATTGCCCTCAGGTTAAATAACTTTACACTGGTTTCTTCCTGAGTATTGGCCTCTATTCTTCCTTTCCTCAAAGCCTTTATTTTAGAAAAAAAATTCTTTTCTTGCCCCTTTGATTTGTAAATATTCTATAACACAGCAATGTCTTTCTCAAGAACCTGAAGCCTCCTTATGAAATGTAATTATCAAGAAAGGGCCCCTCATTCACCCATCTTGAGGGAGGAGAGGAAGGAAACTTCCATCAGCGCCAATTAGCAAACCCACACAAACTAATTGCCTTAACTAGCTTCCTCCCTAACCTCCTTTAGCATGTGCCCACAAGCTATCCCAGGCCTTGAAAATCTCCCACCTTTGGCATCACACAGACGCAGTCCAATCCTCCCCCATGGCCTGGAATGGTCTGGAATATATTATCCTTGCCTGGTTAACTGGTTCAGAGCGATTCTTCTTCTATGGTTCCTCCCTGGGCAAGTAACAACACAGGATGGCATGTTGTTAAGGTGCCACAGCACACATACCCCTGGCATAAATACATTTTCCCATTTCATTCCTTAGGGCAAGAAGAAATAGTGCTTACTGAGCATCTTCTTTGTGCTATTCCAAATTTAAATTTGTTTGTTCATTATTTGGTTTAAAAAAAAAAAAAAGGTCCTAAGGAATAAAGTCTCGGGAAGCTTAGTGGTTCATCCATAAATCAAAGTCAGTAGTAGTAAGGTACTTGCTTCCATCAGAATTCTTCTCATTAGATAGTCTGAGCTAAGAAAAGAAGATCTCATGTGCTGCTGCCCTTTGGCCAGGATGCTCCAGATGGAGAAGGAGAAGAAGAGACCAAAACTTTAAATGTGTTGTCTTTTAAAAATATATTCAGATATTGGGAACTATTTTAATTCCTTAGGATTTTATTTCTGTGATCTGGAACCTGCAAATATTGTCTTTAATAGGAAAAACAACAAACTCCATAAGAAATAAGTTTTTTTTTTTCTTCTTTCTTTTTTTTTTCCTATTGCACTTTTGGAATTCTTTTTTAAGGGAATATATGTTTTTTTTTCCTTCTAAGCAATTTAGTGCGTGTTCAGAACTGATTACAAAATTGTGCCCAGGCGCTGACACCTTGCCTTGAAGATATTGACCCCTAAGGTAATCCAACCCCTGATAAAAGTGAGGCTTTTTATTTTGCTTTCTAATTCTTCATGATTTAAAAACAAGTTCAAGCTGCATAGTTAAGCTATAATGGCTTCTAATGACTGTGACATTTAAGAACAATGACCCTCTAAGATGAAACTGTTGGGTCACTCCTAGGTTAGTTAACCTTCTGGAAGCTCAAACCTCAATTACTCCTAGTGGAGACAGAACTCACCACATAGGAATGGCTCTCCTTGATAAATGGCACAGGGCAATCTATTCTGTGACTTTCTGAAGGAAGGATATTTACTCAGGTGTGGAGTAAATAGCCTATTAATAAACACTGAGAATGAGAATTGACATTAATTAACGATTTTGAGACTGAGCTAATTACTCAATTTTTATGTCAAAGAATTTTAAGAATGAAAATAATAAGGGAGTTCCTTTGAATAGGCAAACAGATTGGTTTGTCAAAAGTCTCATAGATATTAACTCATGAAAATAATTTTCTTTCCTCATTGTGCTCTTTAGTAAAAAGGAAAATTCTACTCTTTAACCTGAGTGTTCATTGGTATATGAAAAACATATTTGTGCCACACTGATGTGATGTAACTTGTTTATTGTTCATACAAAGGTGTTTTGGTTAGTGCTGGATATAGGAGAATTTACATGTAAGCCTTGTGTGTTTGAATTAATTTCCTTAGAAATGTGTGGCTTTAGAATGTGACAATTTAAATATTTTAACTAATCGATATACTTACATTTAATTAATTTTATATTTTTCATTAGGCATCATTATTAAGAAAAATGTATAAAATCATATTTTTTTTAATATTCAAAGGTGGCAGGTTTGAGATAGGCAAATGGATGTGCAACATTATGATTGATATCTATAATTTTTCTTTCTGCACTAATCATTGGTACAGTCTGCATCTTAAATTGATGCCTATGATTATTTGACTTGATCTAATTTTAACATTTTAGGCTATCAATATATATTAAGCCCCTTCACTAAGTGGAGCACCACACTTGACATAATAGAGAAAATTCCCCTAGCCATTTAAGATTGCTTTCCTTGTCTCCCAGCTGTTGCACGCTAAGTGATTAAAGTTATTCCTTCATGAGAGAAAAAATGATCAGGTGAGCATATTTAGGACACTTCTCCTTTGCATTGACATGTATAATATCTATATGTGTGTTTTCTTTTCAACTCTCATTATTATAACCTGTTATGATTTTAGAATTAGAAAACATTCTATATTTATGGGTCTGCGTTGGATCATGGCTTTCTTGGTTTGGCCATCACAGTGCTGTTTCTTTGTGGCTTTGTTAAAATCATTCATCAGATAGCAACTGCTTCCTCTAAGCAGTGTGGTGTCTGGAGGATGAGTAGAGGTACCACTGGGAGTCATCTCTGTATAATTGCTCAGAATATGTTACCTGACTTCAATTTGTCTTCTCTGAAGTTAGGCGATAAAAGAGACGCTTGTTTATACATCATACACCAATACCACACTGCAAAAATGAGGAATCCTATTTGCAAGTACAATTTGAAATACCTGGCAAGACTCACCATGACCCTAGACTGCAAGGGCGTTTCCAGGTTGCATGGATAACTCAAGTCATATGCCCTGTTACACAATTTTGTTAAAAGTTCTGAATGCCTTGCATGTGGAAATCACTCCTTCTCCCCTCTGCCTCCTTTCTGTCCCCCTTCATCAGTCAGTTTCACTGGACTATCTGTGAAACCCAGCCGATGTGTACCCAGCAGGAATTGAGAGAAATAGCAAACTTATTTGGGGACCTCTGAGAGAGAAGTACTTCAAATAATGAACATATAAGAGTACAGAGCAAAGGATAGCCTCCTGGGTACAATTCACATTAGCATCACAAAGCTACAGTATTCCACTAGGCTATTAAAATCATGTTAACCTTCTGCAAATTTTAAAATAAAAAAAATACAACTGTAAACTAAATGTGATGGTTTAGTTTTCCTCTTATAAACATGTCTGCTCTCTAGATTAATAATGCAATGTAATGTCAAACAAAAAAAATTGCTCAACCACATCTATTAGATGTATTAGTCAGCATTCCATTGCTATGACAAAAATGCTCTAGAAAATCAACATAGAGGAGAAAAGATTTACACAGTTTCAGAGGTTTCAGTCTATGGTTTGCTGGCTCCATTGCTTCCAGGTCTGTGGTGAGGTAGAGCATCATGGCAGAAGGATGTATTGGCAAAAGGCTGTCCACATCATGGCAGTTGGCTATCAAAGTGAGAGAAATTTAGAGAGTGTGGATAAGATATGCCCTTGAAACCCACACGCCAGTGAGCTACTTCCTTCATTTAGGCTGCACCTCCTCGAGTTTCTACCACCCAGTTACCAGCTGGGGACCAAGCCCTCCACACATGAGTCTCTAGGGGACATTCCAGACTGTGACAGAAATCCAGGTAGCCATAAAGGTAATAATGACAGAAGATGTCCAGAACAATATTAGGACAGGATTTAGAAACAATTTAGAAACCTAGCAATACAAAAAAAAAAAATATAAGAGAAAGGTTTTTAAGGTGTATTATCAAAATAAATAGAAATTTAAGTGTTTGAAAATAATAAAAAGTTAGGTGAAGCAAAAAGTCTACAAACTGTTTAGTAACTCCAGATTTTAATCAATAATGTCACCCAAGCATATGATTTAAATGGCCTGAGTTGGTATAATGGTATCTACAGGAAGAAGAAGCAAAATAAGTTGGTAGTGCCCGAAACAGACAGGAGCTCTTAGCTGCTTCTAGACCAGGACCCGGTGAGCAACAGAGGCTGTGAGATGAAGCAGAGACAGAGGAGGACAGAAATACACCATGAATGGAATTGAAGGGGTTCACCAGTGCGAATGTGGACTTTCCCCAGATGATAGAAAAACGATTTTCAAAAGCTCTCATCGTTAACGGGTTTAATATTTCTACAGTACTGTTCCATGTTAAATGCCTTTTGAAATGTCATATTTTAAAAATCTAATATAAGTGATGTAGTTTGATACACACTTACTGCAAGAAATTTTAACCAAGTCACAGACTGTGGGCTTGTCTTAACCTTGAATACATCATTCACGGTGATTATGTTGTGGGACTGAGGGCTCTTATTGGTGAATGTCTAATCCTCACATGAAACGTTTTCTGAGAAAAAGTGAAACATCCTGGTAAACACCTTGGAAAGGGAATAGAATGTTTCTTATATGGAGATGGCTACTTTCACTGTAATTATGAAATGAAAAATAGGATTTTAAAAGTATTTTTTAAATATTGGATTGGACCAGTGTCTTCTTACTTGAGTTTCTACATGGATTGAATACCAGATCTACAAATGGCCTTGACAGCTAATGTTTTCAAGAACCTCAAACAGGCATGGTCAGAACACAGGCACAGGAGATGAGAACCATTGCCCAGAACACTGTGTTTAATAAATAAGTGCTTATTGTTATTAACTCTCCTTCAAGTATGTGCTGAACACCACTATTCAAGAGGCACTGTGCTGGGGTGATCTCTCTTCCCTAGACACTGGTGACAAAGCCAGGTGCAGCCACAGGAAGCTCACAGCTACTGCACTGCAGGCAGGACTTAGAGATTCAGTGGAGAACAGTAAAACAGCCTGAGGAAGCACATCTGCGAGTGACTTTCAGGAGAATTGCGGTTAACTGATTTTGCGTTTTCATAAAACAACCGGTGAGATTCGAGATTATCTTGTGTAAGTCACAAGAAATGAGCTTCTCCTGATTTGTTTATTTACCTATCACAATATTGGTGTTTGTATGCACATCAGCTCTGCCTTACTTAAAAGGCAATTCCAACTCTTTCACCCCAGCTGCTTAGCACATTTGTGACCCTGCTGAATGTCTCATCCCACTAACCAGTTGGCAGCATCTGCTTTTTGGGCTAAACTTTTCAGTTAAGGCTTTGTCAACATCTTGTCTCTTGAGAACTGTGTCCTGCTGAACGGGATGGAAGGTTTACCATGCTGAAACCGCACTGGCCACCAGCATTCTTCCAGAAGAAAGACTCAGGACAACCTCATGGGAATCATGGGAGCCATGAGCTTCTGGAAACCAGGTCTATTTGCATTATTAAGATTTCAAGATGCCAGGGAGAACTAGTTAAGCTCTGGGCACTGATTCGTTTTTTGTAGAAGTGTTTACATAATATACAGCATTCCCCCAAGCAGAGGCAGGATGGAAGTGCTTATTGAGCTGAGCTCTGGGAAAGCACACAAGGATTTATCTAAAGGTCAATGAGTATTATGAAAAATATTGTTCATAACTAAAAAGTAGTTACCACAACGCAGTTAAATATCTGTACCTAAAACTCAGACTTGTATTTAAAAAAAAAAAATTGCAAAATCTTATTTTGATCTGGACTTCTTCCTGTACTGGAAGCATAAGGGGTATTGAGCAGGACTGGTGGCAGGAAAGTGGCATTGTGCTGACCTCCACAAGCCTGGGTCCCAGTGTCGCTCAAGCTCTTCCTTGGAATCTCTCCTACAGCCCTGGAAACCCTCAGGATTCTGCTTTTCTCTCTGTCACTGCTGAGTTCCTCTTTGTGCCAAAATTCCCTCACAGTGTGGCTTCTGTCTCTGGGTGGAAGGCACACTTCCCTAAACTTCCTGTTTTTGTGCTATAAGCATATTTTTGTCTTTGTATTTAAGGCACATTTCTTGTAGGCAGCATGTAATTAAGCTTGTTTTTTTTAAATAATTGACAAACTTTGAGATGCCTATATCATATGTGTTTAATACAACCCACGGCATAGTTTTAAAATGTATTTTGCTACTTGTCTAATGTGAGTAGTCTTTTTTATTTTTATTTTTGTGGTTTATTTATTTATTTTCACTTGTTAAGAAATTGAGTATTCATAAGTTGCCCATGATCTAACGTTATTTGCTGGTTTGTTTTATTATTTTATTGGTTGCTTTAGAATCCGGAGCATGCACATTCAAGTCATCACAGTATCTTAAAGTGTCATTATACAATCTCATGCATACTAGAAGAAACTCAAAATAGTATTATTTCCATCTCGCCTCTAGATGAATTTATGCTATTTCATGATTTCATGATATAACTTATTACTTTCTTATATGCTATAGATTTTACTTTATAATGCTCTTCTGTTTATTTTGATAATTAGATATTTAAATAATAAAAAAGAATCCTCCCCCCCCCCCCCCCCCGCACACACACAAGCGCTCACCTGTGCAGGTGTCTTTCCTTTGGTAGATTCAATTTCCAACAGGTATCATATTCTATTTCCTGTGGGGCTTGCATCAACATTTCTTACAGTGCAGATCTGCTGGTGATAAATTCTCTGAGAATTTGTCTGAAAAGTCCATTTTGCCTTTGCTTTTTAAAAGATTTTTCACTACGTATAGAATTCTGAAGTATTGAATTCAGGGAGTCTGGAATTTAAAGAGATCACCATCTCCTCATTGACCTTCTCTCTGACAAAAAGCTGCTGTCAACCTTACCTTGCTCCTTTTCCCCTCTGGTTCTTTCTAAGACCTTTTCTTCATCCTTGGTTTTCAGCAATTGGATCATGATTAACCTTGGTGCAGTATTCCTCACAATTATGGAGCAATTTTTGTGTTTGTTGACAAATTTTGTGTTTGTTGACATTTTTGGATTCGATGATTTGTAATTTTCATCAAATTTTTAAAAATTAGGCCACAGTTTCTTCAAATTTTCTGTCTCCCATTCTGTCCTTGGAAAATCTGTTAATAGGTACGTTCAGCTTTCTAGACTGGTGTGAACTGAATGATGTCCTATTCATGTATGCTTTCTTCCCTGTTCATCTTACATAGTACACATGATTGTGTCCTTAAATTCACTACACTCTTCTGCCATAGTTCATCTGCTATTAATCTTATTCGGTATATTCTTTATCTTAGACATTGTAGTTTTTGTCTCTGAAAGTTCATTTGGGGACTTTTAAAAACTATTTTCCATAGCCATACTTTATTCTTAGAGCATGTAAACATAAGGATAATAGCTTTCTTAATGTCCTTGTCTGGCACTTTTAAAAGGTGTCATTTCTGGGTTAGTTTTGGTTGATTGACTATTTTCCTCTTTGTAAGTCATGGTTTTCTGCTGCTTTATCAATATGACAATGTTTGATTGAAGTGAGACGTAATATGTTAAGGACTAGACATTTAAAATTCCCTTAAATATTCCTGAGAATTGTTCTGGGGTGCAGTTGAGTTGCTCGGGAATTTTTTGATACTTTCAGTTATGCTTTTAGCATTTGTCAGTGGGACTGTAAGGGAGCTGGGGAATTCAGAGAAACTGAGGCAGCACAAGGAGGCCAGTTCAAACCTCCATTCTTGTGATCAAGTCAGATTTCAGACATGTCGCTCAGAGTAACAGGAAAGAGTTTATTGAAAGGGAAAGAGAAAGGGGATACTCTTAAGAGAGTCCTTCTGATACCGCTGGTCATTGGTGACGGGTCCTGCTCCCTCACATGTGGAAGTCTTACATTAGAGAAGAGTGTCAAGGCACGCACGTAAAGAAGGGCTTACTCAAAAGGGGGTCACATAGACTTCTTCCGGGAGGGAGAAGGGGCCATAGCTGGTATCCTGGTATCCCACAGAGAGAGGGCGTATGTGACTAGGCCCAGGAGATACCCTGGTGGGATGACCAAAAGGTGAGAAGCAGATGGACAGGAGAGGCCAAGGTCAAGTGACCCTGGAAGGAAGGGGGTGGGGCATGGTGCATTAACAACTTTTATGACTCCCTGTAGGGAAAGACAATCCCTAGGGACAGGTTGTCTTAGCAACAGATTGGAGGTGGGGAAGGTTATCTTGATAAGGATGGAGGAAGGGCTCCGAAGGCATTGGTCCCTCAGAGGATTCTCCAACTTCCGGAACCCAAATCGGCCTCTGTTCTCTGGATCTATCTTCCTGTCTTTGATCCTGGTTTCAGTTCCTCTCAGAGAACAGGGAACCATTGTACCTCCAGTTTTATTGGGGATCCCAGAGAAGTTTCCCGAGAGTCCCACACAGATTCACATCTTGACTTTTGACTGATAGCAGGATGACATGAGATTTTGAAGTCCCCACTGTCATGACAACGCTAGGTCACCTTGGCCCATGCTGATCAGGTCTAATTGGACTCTTAGCCACAAATTCTTATAGATGACGTGGTTAGGAGGAATACTCCTCATCTCCCAGAGTTTTAGGATCAGTTCTATGAAAAGGCTCACAAAAGTCTTCCCCATCAGGGTAACTTGAGTTCTTCTTATCAATATTATTTTGGGACTGTCTTTCTCCTCCTGCAGATAACAGACAGTTTGTGAGAAATGTGAAATATCCTGCCTATGTCGGCCAGGCAGGGCTGCTGGTGAATTGATTCATGGAAAATACAGAGTGTCGGGGCCAGCACAGTGGGTCCATTTTATAGAATTATTCTCTTAACCTCACGCTTCCTCCATTCACACCTGTCTCCTAACAGGATCAGCATTGTGTCAGTAAAGAGCCAATTATTTCTCACCTTTGAGTAGGACTCTTCTCCCCATTTGGAGGATGCCTTGGGAACTAGGAGTTTATCTGGTTTCATCTGAAACAGGAACAGTTGCCCGCCCATGGTGGATTCCTGGTACTATTTTCTCTGATCATTTTGAATTAACATTTCCACTGATTAGGGGAGTTTCTTCACATTCAAGAGCTGATCTGAACTTTGGTAAACACGCAAAAGGATGTCCATTTGATAATATTGGGCAGGTAGCTTTACTTCAAAAACATTCCCTTAGGCTCATAAATTTTTAAGATCCCATTTATTCCTAACAATCACTATGAACTTTGAAAGATAAGAAAGGTGTCCAGGTTCAGGTGTCCTATAAGGAATGGGAAGTGGACAATAGCAGCCAGTTAATGGAAAAAAATGATCTTATCACACAGCAATCAGATGGCACTTTTTCCAGGAGAAGGAAGCCACGTGAGAGACCACGCGTGTTGTGACCACATTGATCCACGTCGAAGGAAGAAGTTTATTAGTGTTCAAGGAGGTTGATGCCAGACCTGATATGCTTCCCTGTTTCTAAATGCCAAACCTAAAAAAAGGAGGATTTATAAATAAGACTCCAGAGAACTTTTTTCCCCTCCCATTACCAATGGGGCATGGTTAATCCATTGAAATAATAGGAACAAACGGGTTTGAAGGATCTTCTTGCTTTTCCAACTTTTTCTCTGGAAGCCCGTTTCCCTCCCTTGGTGGTCTACTGGTAAACCGTTTAATAACGTTATCTTTCAACCTTTTATCCGCTTGCCCTTTGAGTTTATTTACAGCAGCCCTGTGAATCCATGCGATGCCAAGCAATCTAGGGAGTGTTTGTTCTGTAAATCAAAACCGCCTCATAGCAGCTTGCAACCCCAAGACTGGATTTGGTTCTTCTGGACGTCCACTGGCTGCAGAAATGCAGGATGAAAACACAAGTGAAAAGAGGCCCGCAGGTATTTTGCTATTTGTTGCTTCCTTTCTTCACTTAGTTTGAATATGATCTGCATCAGACATCTCAAAATTCAGAGCAGGGCATCAAGTCAATGAGATCAACATCCAACCTAAGCTTAAGGTACAAAAGTTACAAGAAACTTACTTAACTTACAAACTCTAAGGAGTTTGTGTGAGGTAGAAAGAGCATCAATTGTTAACAGGTTTATCTTTCTTTCCTCTTATTACTCTGTCCAAAGGACAGAAAACACCCAGATGTGTGCACCATACTGACTGATTTCCAAACTCTGTCACCAGATTCGTAGTCAACATAGTGCTTGTGGCTTTAGCCATTATAATTAATCATCCTCTGAGTGTGGAAAGATACTTAATACAATGTCTCTGCTCATTATTTAAATTTTTAGTTCTATAGTGAAGGGCCTCAGAAAAAGATTAATTAAGTCAAAAAATTTGGAGTTATTCTCTTCCTGTTAAACAGAGAATTTACATGGTATAACCAGAATTAGCCCTGGGAGTATTCTTCCCTTGATAAAGCCAGTGACTTCCTATGTGAGTTTGTCTAGCAAAAATACCTTCCAGACCTAATCTAATTACTGCTTCTAATATCCTGCTTCAATTATTTACCTTATTTATACTGTGATAGTCACCAGTTTACAGACTTTAGGCAACATATAATATGATTTAGGGGAAAAAAATAAGCTTTATTTTAGCTTGGAAAAATATGTCTGTGAATAATTTACTCAATTATTTTTGCTGAATCTGAATTCTCTCAAATAAAAGATGATGTTTAGAATAGGTAATTTGTAAGATTTCCCATAAATTTTAGACACTCTTATTTAATATGTAATACATTTAAGAGAATCAATCTTCAGTATTGTTTTGCCCATTTATGAAGTACCCAGTCTTATGTGGAAATGACCTAGACTGTCATACCAACACAGGAAGAATCCAGTATATGAAAAAAAAATTTTTTTTTCTGGCAAAGACTGTTCATAGCGATTGCACACATACAATTGCTGATGTAGAAAAGGGAAATATAGATGGCTGGACTAATATTTCAGTTCCATATCTTATGTTTTTCCACTATCACATGAATGTGCTTTTTAAATGTACTTCTTCATCAAGAGTATTAATTCTCTACGTGTTTCAAAAGGTTCACCCAGTCACTCAATTAAACACATCAGTCTTCAAATCCCCTACCTTAGGAAAATCCATCACCTTCTGTTAATTTTTTCCCAGGCTTTATTTTCTTTTCTGGATGCCATTTATCAAGTCATAAAACATATTTGGGCATAGAACTATTTATATTTTATACTCATGCATATACTCTCAACTAGAGATGAATAAATGCCCTTTTTAAAAAATTCAATAAAGGAATCCCAGATACAACATAAACTTTAGTCTTTAAATCAAAAACCAGTGTATAAAACAATATTTTATTAAATGTCAATTTCAAAGCTATCTAAATAAATATAATAAAATACCTCCTTTGTTTTCAGTTCAAATATTGAAATGTTACTTTCTTCATTCACCTTGGTTTATCCAAAATAATCAGTTTCCGTAAATCACTAAACATACTTAAAGTGGAATGTGAGTTGGGTTATCCAAGTGAAAAAGACTGTAGCTTGGAAGCTTATTGGATAAGCTCTAGCAAGTTCTTGGTTATTTATTTGATATGCATATTTTCCCTTTCAAGTAGAGTGTAACTTTCGGATACAGTAATCAAGCATTATATTTCTTTGAAGCCCTTTAAAGCAGAGATTGACAGCCTTTCATTTCTTGGGATAAATAATACACACTTCCACTTCTATGGGCCACCCCATCTTCACTGCAGCTACCAAACTCTGCTATTTTATTGCAAAATCATCCATAGATAACATGAAAGCAATGAACATGACAATATCCCAATAACACTTTATTTACAAAAGCAGGCATCCAGTTTGGCCTGTGAGAAATTGTTTACTGATTCTCTTAGACAGATATATAATAGTACACAATAAAAATAAACTTAAACATAAAATTAGTGTAAAGTCTTATTTGCTATTTAAGTATCCATTTCTGCACTAATAATTATTTTTTACCACTTTATTCCAAATGGTAATCTAAGTTCTACTACAGACTTTTATGTTCTCATAGAAAATAACTATAAGAATAATTTCACGTGGAAGTTAATATCAGCTGTATGAAAATGCAAACGTCAGAAAAGACTAGAAGCCAACAGGAACAATGAAGTTCTCGCAGGAGATACTGGAGTTCTGTGTATTATTGCTTTCTCAAATGGCTCCAATGTGTGTTATATTTATTTTTTATGAAAAAGAAAACAACAACAAAACTAAAGCAGTTTAATAACATAATAGCTTGAGATTGTACTACATGAATCAACTATGCATAAGAATTAATACAGATTGTCATGATTCATCAATTAGAAAATAATAATTAAAAATACGAGAAAGACATCCTGTGCTAACAAAAGCTCTTTGATTCACCATGCAATTATTTAGTGGTTTTAATTTTTTTACACTGGGTGAAATTGTATCACAATGTTTTCAGGACTTTAATGATTTTGTTGGTTGAAAGTATTCTGATTTTCAGGACTTTGGAGAGACTGTTTGAAGTTACCCATATGATCAGGGGTGGTCAAGTTAACCTCTGTGAGCCAGAGGTACAGGAGACTGGGTCTTGACTATTCCATAGCTTAAGAGTTCTTTAAAATTGTTTTTACTTTGTGAAGAAGCTTCTAAGTAATGTGGAATTGTTTTTGATTTATGAATAATTTTGTTAGACCGATCAGAACTCAAAAAGTTACATCAGAAAACAGTACTATATAGAACTATAAGCAAGAGGTTAAAATACACTATTCAAAGCTCTTCTACACCATTATATTTTTTCTGTGCATTAAAGATATAATACCATTTGGAGGAATCTGTGATTTGAAATAAACACACTCATACATGTTTATTTGTGATTGGATATTTGCCCCTATCTCTAGCACTTGGAAATGCTGATACTGGCTGCAGACTGCTTGTTTGGGATCCAAATAATTAGGAAGAATATTTGAATAAAAAGTTTTGAGTCTTTAAAACTAGCTTTTTCCTCACTGGAAGATGAAGCCTCTAAGTATACCTTTCTCCTTCTCCAAGATTATATTCTCATGACTCCAGAAAATAAAGATGAAACTTAGCATATTAGCTGTAATAATTTGAGCATAAAGTAATCACCCAGCTTGTGTGAATTTCAGTAGCACAAGGGTCTCTCATAAGGGTACAGATGTATTATCACAGAGCTTCAAGTCCAGGAGGTGGATTCGAATTTGACTCAAGGAAGGACTGAGCCAGCCCTGGAAACCTGGTTGGTTGTTTCACTCCCTCTTTGGCCTGTGCTTCCCCCGACCCTTGTCTATCTCTTCTTCTGCTGCACTCCCTGCTCTTTCACCTGTGATCTGTTCTTCTTCCTTTTTACATATGATCAACTTGGATATTCAAGGGACGGTAGGTACACATCTCCAGTGCCAGGAGCTGAGGAAGAGGCTATCTGCCATCTAGGGTACACCTTGCAGGGAGCACATCTGCACTAACCAACCAGAATAGCTGTGTCCACAACATACTGCATTCCTGCTTGTGATGTAACCATGCACCTCTGATAATGTCACCAGAGAGTTTGAGTGGGGAGAACCTGTGTCCACCAACATAAAAATGACAGAGCATGCACTTTTAAATAAAGAGTTACTTTAGTTCTCTGACAATTCAAGAGCAAAAGTAGAAATTGAAAGCCACCACTCCCCCGACATAATCCACATAGATCACTCTCTAGGTGAGGAAACAGCCTGTTTTACCAGATAATGTGAGGAATTCCATGAACGTCTGTCTCCTCAGATTCCTTCAAAGGATGATAAAGCTGTTCTTACTTAACTTTCTAATGTCATGGAAAATGTTACTGTATTTCTCAGTCTTTAAACTTTTTTTTTTAACATTTCTTTGCCAAATTCCATGTGTTCATGCTGAAATAATTTTTAAGACAAAGCTGGATATTTTTGTTATTAATTTATTCAAGATTATTTAAATTATGTTCATATAAGACACTGTTGTTTATTTCATATCAAACAAGGGGGTTGATTCCATTTCCTAGGTGACTCACTAGAATATCCATCTCCTCGGGTCCACGGTCAGTCTTAGTCTTGGTTTGAAGTCCCCCTTCTGTCTCAGGTGTGGGAAGTCCAGCAATGTGGCAGGTATTCTTGTCCTCTAGGATGCTCTTTTCACTCCTTTGTCTCCTGCTTGACAGGCCACCCTACCTCTGTCTCTCCTTGCTCTGTCCTCATTGGACATAGAATTCAGCCTCTGGATTCCATCTCTCTTGGTAACTTCCTTTGAACTTGTGATCTCTTTAGATGCTGAAAATTCTAAACTTTGCATGCCAATCCTGGTCCTTCCTCATGAACTATCTGACATATCCAAGATACCAATAGAATAGAATGATATTTCACATTTTTTTCTTTTCCAAATGAATAAAATACATTACTTATCAACTTTAGAATAATTCTAAAAATTCTCTTTTGCATTTTTCCTATTCATATTATGATAATTTTCAAATATCAACAAATATCTGAAAGTATACTGCAAATTGCTACAACATTGCTTTGGATTATCTATATAAATCAAATATATTCTTAAATGTTTTTCATAAATAGTTTAATTTTTATATATCCATGCTATATTGAATGTTTTACGTTTTGCCTAATTTAATATATGAACTTTCTTTTTTCTGTTTGAATTCTTCTATTGTTGCTAATCTCAAACAAGGTATAGACTTTGTGTAACAACAAATAGTTATCTATTCTTTTATCTGACAATAAAACCATTAATTTACTCTGGGCTTCTGATTAGAAATGGGATTTTATCATCATTACATTGCAATAGCTTTTCTATTGGCCAAGTGACATATACATAATGATTTGTCATTTCTGTCTGATTTGGAATGGTTCTTTTACCATAAACGAAAAGTTACTGAGTCATGAATTTCTCTATTTCTGTATTTTAGCCGCACTACTAAGGATTTATAAACTATCTTAATACTCCTCAATTTTTCAACAAATATTTGTTAACTGAGACACTGTACAAATGGAACAAGTGGCCAATGAGATAATTTCAGCCCTCAAAATGCTTACAGTGCAATTTGGAAGGAACAAGGAAGAAAATGCATTTCTAAAAATGGATCTATAGGAACCAGTAATAGCAGTGAGTTTAAGCAACCAGCATTGCACTGGATGTGGATATCAGCATGTTACTGAGGGTAATTGAAGACAGCAGAATAGCCAGGAACATGGGGCACACATTCCTATATGGCTTTTTAATGTGGGAGATGTAGGTGGGAAGTAGGAAAACATGAGATGTGAAAGATAACCTCGGTTAATATAAATAGAAAGCGAGAGGATTATTCTGAAGGAAATGGAAAGCAGCAGAGGTACGTTTTTTTAAAGCAGGTATTTGACAATTTGCATTTTTAGTGTTGACTCTCAATAACCTATGGAGAGCAGTTATCGTGAGGGATGAGACAGGCTTTATTGGAGGATTTGGAGGATCTGGAGGCAGGGAAGAGCTTTAAAGGTAGTAGTTATAATTCATGCAGGTTGGAAATACGCTCACCTAATTATTAAGAATAGTGAAGAAGAGAATCAGATAGATTTCAGCAGCAATGAGACATCTGAAATGGCAGGATTTGGGGATTGGTGAACTCTAGATGGAAGAACATTGAGATTTCTACTTGGCCAACGAGACTGAGTTTTTGAATTAAATTATTCAAATGATATATGTGCACACGTTTGGAAAGTAGAATTTCTTTGTCATTACTTTTATTGAAAAGTGTCTTGATTGATCATCGTTCTCTATTTGTCATTCAAAAAATTGTTATTATTTTTCCACAGGCATAGTAAAAACCTCTCTCTCTCTCTCTCTCTCTCTCTCTCTCTCTCTCTCTCAAATCTGGAGATATTTTTGTTTGCAGTTTATAAAACTTGATAATCTTTTTTTTTTTTTTTGGTACTGGGTTTGAACTCAGGGTCAGTCTACCCTTGAGCCACATCCCTAGCCCTATTTTGTTTTTTATTTAGAGTCAGGGTCTCACTGAGTTGCTCAATGCCAAGCTGTTGCTGAAGCTGGCTTTCAACATGAATTCTTCCTGCCTCAGTCTCCTGAGCTGCTGAGAATACAGGTATGTGCTACTGCACCCAGCTATAATCATTGTTTTTGATAATAACCTTTATATTTAAGGATATCTTATACCTCTCCAATGATTGTTTCCATCTTTCAATTTAGTTTGCGCTGATGGCTCTTATTTCGAATATATAAATAATGGTAATTATTTTATAAATTCATTACTATTTTTGATTTTCACTAACATAGGTATATTTTCAAATGTAATTTATTATTGGATTCTGCTTCATAGCATGTTACTGATTGGAAAAAATTAACTTGTATATGAGCACATCTAATAGTTAATGTGAATTGTTGATTTGACTGGATTAAGACATGCCTTCTGAGCGTCTCTAAGAGGATGTTTCTTGGAATAACTGGTATGTGGGACAGCAAACTGAAGTGAATGGATAGCCACCCTAAGTGTGGACAGCACAGTCCAGTAAGTTGAAGGTTTAGATGGAACAAAGATTGGAAGAACAAACAGTAGATGCAAACTTAATTGTTCTTCAGCAGATTCTTTTATTGCAGCTTCGATCACCTGAGAACACAGGACTGCAGCTCCCTCACTCTTTCAAAGGAAACTCAGATCAGTGGCTCTCCAGAGAATTTCCATGCCTTGTTACCAGACAGGAGTGGCCATCAATGACCCTTCTTGTTCTGAGGCTCCAGCTTCTTGGACTGAGCAGGTAGTGGTTCTTCCACTTCTCTAATCTGCAGGTAGCCATGTGGGACAATCCAATTTCTGGTTCTTTTCCTCTAGAGACCCTGAATACAGCACATTACTTAATTCACATGAATATTCTAATAATATTTCTATGCACCTTTTTCAGTTTTCTACTTTAAAATTATACTGATAAAATCTGCAAGTAATAATGTATCTATTTAATCTTTTACAACAAGGACATCTAACATAACTATTCTTACTGTCACTTGGTTGATTAGAAATTTCAAATATTAAATAGGAGTAATGAAAATAATGAGGAACTTTTACTTCTTCCTAGTATTAAAGAAAAAGTCCCTAAAATTTCAGAATGCTGTTGACTCTCACTTTGTCACAGATCTTCATGTTTTAGTAGGACATTCCCTGCCCTTTCCCTCAGCTCAGTGAGAAAATGCATAAATGCCTTTTGAGATTCTTCCGTAGAGGCCATGGCTATGGCTGTATAAGGTCATATGGGATATTAGGACAATACTAAACATGCAAACTTTTTTCTTTAATTTCTAGGCTAAGTCCCAAGTGTTAATAGTATATGCTCATTATTAATGCAGAATTAGATTTCATTTTTTATTTTGGAATTTTGTAACTATGCTAATGAGGGGAGTTTTTTTTTTTTTTAAATTTTCTTAAGGGGTGTTTTAAAAATGAGTTAATGAGTCCCTTCGGAAAGTCCAAAGCAGATTTGAAGTCTTTACCTTGCTTACAGCGTTGGCAGCTGCTCTGCACCTGTTCTTCATTTGGGTTACGTGGTGCCATTTGGGCCAACTTTGCTCTCTCCTGGTTGCGGCTCTGTCTCAGCCTTTTTCCTGGTAGCTCATCTTCCTGTCCTTCCCTCCCCACAGGAATGCCACTGAGCTCATGCCCCAGAACTTGGTGTCCATCCCACTCTCTGCGTTAACTCACCTTGACTTTGGATTCCTGTCTGAAATGCTTTCAAATCACAGAACTTCCCTGTCTTTGTACTTTCCCTCTCTTCTTGGATATCTAACAGAAACCTCCAACGGCGCAGAACCCAAAGTTCAAAACTCCCTGTTCAAAGACTGTTGGGCTCCAGGTGACAGCAGGTAACACTTGGTTGGTGATAGTCCAATTCTTTTTATTTTTAAGCTTTTTTGAGTATAACTGATATACAAAACATTACATATATTTAATGTATATATTTAGATGGATTTGGACATCTGCATATACACATAATACCATCACCACAAAAAAGTAATAAGCAGATTGATCATCTCAAAAGTTTTACTTTTGGGCTGGGGTTGGGGATCAGTGGTAGAGCACTCACCTAGCAGGTGTGAGGCCCTGGGTTCGATCTTCAGCACCACATATAAATAAATAAATAAAATAAAGGTATTGTGTCCACCTGCAACAAAAAAATATTTAATTTTTTTTCCTTTTGTTCCTATGTGTGTGTGTGTGTGTGCATGTGTGTGTGTTGGTGGTAAGAACACTTCAAATGAGATCAAACCTCTTAACATATTTAAGGTTCACACTGCCGTATTGTTAACTGTATGTACTATGTGGTGCAGCAGATCCAGCCCATGGAAATCATCAGCCTATTCTCTGCTTCTGTTTCCTCTCCAGAGATAGCAGTGTGACCCCTTCCTTTCCACCTTATATTCAAGTCAACCATCAGGAGGTTCGTATTGTTCTAAATTAAAATTGTATTCAGAACATTTTTTTCATCAAATTTCAGTGATACCCTTGGCTGGAGTTGAAATGATTTTTAGCCTGAATGTCGCTTTTCATTTGACTCAGTAAAAGCCCAAGTCCTCACCACCCACGCTCTGCCCACCCCAACTGGGTCTCCTCTGAGATCATCTGCTAAGCACTCTCATCTCACTCTGCTGCCCCTACACTGACCTCTCTTCTGACGTTGCTGCCACCGGATTCTCCTGTGCTGTGTCCTCTCCAGAAATACCTTTCCTCTAAATAGCAGGATGACCTCAGCCCTGGTATCCTTCCTTTCACTAGTCAAACAACACTTGACCAGCCCACCTTTTGCTTTTACCTTTTTTTGTTTTGTTTTGTTTAATTGACAGAGAGTCATTATAAGCCTTTGTGGGTGACAGTGTGATGTTTTAGAGCATTCAGAGACATTGTATACTGATCTAGGAAAGATGTTTGGGTTATCCAACACATCTTCCCTTGCTCACTTCCTTGTGATAAGAACATCCAAAGTCCTCTCCAAAACCACTTGTTTCTTCTTACTCCAGCAATCTCTACCTCCTTTTATTTTTCTCCAATGCATTCGATTTTTATACCACGACACAATTTATTTAATGATGTGCATTGTCTTCAGATGAACTCCAGTACAGTACAAACTTCAAAAGGTGGCACTTTAAGTGTCTGACACAAAGTAACTAACTAATGTTCTATTTTAAGAAAGGGGGGGCACTTATTATGAACAGTATCCTACAAAGTTGTTTGACAAACCTTACAAGAAATAATTTTGCTTCATTTTACTGAACCAAGTTATTTGCAAATTTATTGAATCCCAGAAATAGGTTGGGAAATTATTTTCTGACCTTATTATTGTAACTGCACCCTATAGATATTTATGACTCTCCAAAAGATAGGGATACTTTAAACCACTTGAGGATTTACAAACCCTTGAGGAGAAACATTTGTGAGAGGGTATTAGAATTTTTTGGTGTCAGACCAACCCCTGTGTGTGCTTTCCTCCATCAGTGCCCCTATTCCCTGACCAGGACCCACTTTCCCCATAAGCGAGGCCCCCTGAAGGTAGGTGGTCCTCATCCCCTGACCACAGGCTGAGGTGCTATTCTGAGCCTTACTTTCTTTTTTGCAGCCACCAACCACTGCTGCTCTGGGTGCCTTTCCACTTGATCACCTCCATCTCCACATCTCACCCAGCAATGCCTTCACTCTGCCCCAAACGACCTGCCTGTCTCAACATCTTGTCTGTTCATCTGCTTAAAAAAGGAACTCTACTGAGGCAAATTGGACTATGTTTGGAACCAGAAACTGCTGGGAAGCATGGAGAAAGGGCATCTCGTGGTTGAGGACACTCTTAACCTTGTCAGCGTATGTTCTGTTTGTCATGAATGGCTTTCCCTTCTCACATGTATTCTCTACACTCTCCTTTCCTCCTCTCTCCCTCTCTGTATAGAGACATTTAACAATGCCAGTGCCACCCCATTGCTAAAAAGAATACTAGAAAGTATTTCCCAGGGGACTTAGTTTTTCTTTTCTTCTTTTGTTCTTGAATTGAGTATTTTATTTGAAATAGTTATTATTGACATTTACACAGTTTCTAATTTTGAGGAGTGACCAGGTGAAGAACAGGGATTGACTGTATATAAAGACAGTAGCAGCATCCTGCTTTGCTATGTTTTCACAGGGAGGAAATAGGTGTAGGGACAGGTGAGTTATTTTTTGATGACTACAATGTTTGTCACAAGCCAAACAGTAATTCTTGTTCATCCATGTAGCTGTAAGCTACACTGATTATAATGTGCTATTTGTGAGATATTATAGACTAGGAGAAACACAACAAGAATTTCTGTTTAGATTTTGGGAAAGAGTAAAGGAGTCTTTGGTCAAAGAATGTGACATTATCACATGCAGTCTCATATAACCATTATCCTTGCAAACAATTGTTCACAGTGGATTTTTATATCACCTATATTTATTAGGGTTGAACTATTATTTTAAGAATAGATAAATGTCACAAAATACAGGTAACTTATACAAGTAAATATCAACTCTACAACTTCAATTTACTCTTGAAAAATAATAGATGATCATTTTGCAGGGAAAGACTGGTCACGTGAATGTCTTCCTGCACTAAACATTTTAATTAAATTTCCTGTGTATTGTGGCGTTCTGACATCTTACAAACCCTCTCTGGGTAGGGGAGAAACTGACATCCCTTGCAGGACAATTCCTAATAGGCAACAAAGGGGCCCAGGCCGGAAAATGTTTTTGATTTGCAAACTCAACTGAGCCAGACCTCCTGGATGTGACCTGTGCACCTAGGCCAGCAAAGTCAGCCTTAAGCAGGGCCAGGCCAGGAGCTAGGCCGCCAGAGACCTCTGCATAGTTTAGAGCCCATGGAGATGATCCAAGCCAGCCGCTCCTCTCCTCAGGGGTTCTCCTGGCCCTACCCTGCCTCTCACTTGGAAGCCACAATAGAGCCTGTGTCCTGGACTCTTCCTCACTCCCTCTCCCCCTGCTTCCTGGACTGGCATCTTTCCCAGGTGTTCCCATGCTGCCTGCAAGGGCTTCTGTCTCTGGGGCAGGTGAGGATAAGGACTTTGCTTTTCTGAGCTTCTCATCTGTGTCCCATGGCCACACCTGTCTGAATGTGTCATGAAAGAATACAAAACACTCCCCAGGCCCTGAGTCACCTGCAGGGTACTGTGGGAGGAGTGGAAGGAGCCCCTTGGGTCAGCAATGTCAGCCCACAGACATCAAATCCGCTCATAATTAACTCACCATCTTGATCCTGCTATTTCTCCACAAGTGAAATGTTCCCAGAAAAACTGCTCCACTCTAAAGGTTTCAATAAGGCAAGTAAATTAAATAAACTAAGGAGAATTAAGTACTAGCAGTGGCACAGTGGAGGGAAAATATTGGACTCCCTATAAAGTTTAATTCTTTTTCTGGCCTTTCTTTGTAACTTTTCCAAGAATTTTGGAAGCAGAGAGCAGCTTAGTAATCATTCTATATTTTACAAGAGACACTTAACATTTTCTGTTGTGTGGATGTTTTAAAGATGAAGTTAAACCTCAAAAAAAAAAAAGACATCTGAATACTTGAGGGGAAAAAAAGAGTGTTAACACCTTGAAATAAAATTAATGAATGGCTGATTTTGAAGAGAGAATGCTTCCATTATCAGAAGAGATTAAAAGAGAAGCATTTTGTGGAGACAGGAATACCACTTATGCAGATGTAGGGAACACAATGAAGAGATGTTTGGGTTCAGTCTTCATGGGAGATGGCAGCCCTGGGCAGAGTGGGTCAGGAATGCTGTGCGTCCTACTTTGTATCTTGGACAGCTCAGGAGGACTGGAATCTACCTGGTCTGCCACGCACCTGGCTTTGTTCTTGTGGGTGTCATGGTTGTGTTTTGTTTAGATGTTTTTTCCACTGTGTTTCCTGTTTAATTAGATCTAAACAGCTGGGGGAGATTTAATGTTTAAATAGTTTTAAGATTCTGATTAAGCCATCCCAACCGCAATGTATAAACAGAGAGTCTGCTGCCCTTTCCTATGATACTTAAGTCCCCCAAGTTTTAAATAATTACTCTTCCCAGGCAAAAAAATGTGTTATCATTCAGGTGAAAATTGATTCAGTAACACCTGTATGAGACTTTTTTAAAATATAAATCAGGAGTCTTCTTTGAAAATGTTATTTGGCCCCAGGATAAATATTTTAATCAAACCTAGAAAAATATTTAGCTGTAAAGTATATTGAATTTTTTAGAATTCATACTCAATGCTTTATGAAGGGGTTTTCTACATGTATTGAAATGATGATCGTGGAGAACTGAAGCCACGAATGTTTGCAACCTGTCTCACCAAGCTGGCATGTGTGACGTGTAAAGATTATTTTTGTGAAAAACCTCACTGTTGGCAAATGTTGTTTTTTTAATTGACTATATTAATTAGTGAAGCCAAATAAGATGTTGTGCAACAAAGCTTGTTTTAATAATTTAAAATCACATATTCTGTTTGACTAAGTTATCTAATTCTGTTAAAATGGATAATTAGGAAACACCATGGAGATGCCACCATCCCAGTATTCATAAATCTACCAGACTGTAAGGCCACATATCATGGGCCCCTTGGAAGAGTCTGTCTGCACAATGGGCTTGTCCAGGTTACCAGTCCCACCAAATGGTTTGGCTCCATGGGAGAGCTGGTATCATTATGCAGAAAATATATAAAATATTATTATGAAAGCAGAAGTAATTCTAGTACCTCCATGGCATAGTATAGGCCATGGTAGCTTGTTATACTTCCACTCAGATAGATATTGTGTACTTTATCCATCATTGAACAGTAAAAAATGTAGAAAGAGTTTCCATTTCATTTTTTCTTTCTTTTCTTTTTAAAAACTTTAAAATTATTATTTTTGATACTGGTGCTCTAGCACTGAGCTACATTCCCAGCACTTTTTATCTTTATTTTTTTTTATTTATTATGAGATGGAGTTTTACTTTGTTGCCCAGGCTGACCTTGAATTTACAATCCGCCTGCCTCAGTCTCACAAGTAGCTGGGATCACAGGCATGCACCACTGCACCCGGCTCTTTTGATTTTCTTAATATAATTAATACACAACCTGGGATAGTGGAGAAATTATTACTTTCCTTGAAATTGCAAAAATAGATTTCTGTGGCCCTTACAAATATTTCACTTTTATTTGCTAAGACTTTTCTTCCCCCCAAATTTTACTGGGATAGGAAGGATAATTTGGAACACTTAGATTAAAGAGGAAAAAGAACACCCTTTTACAGTAAGCTCAAATAAATAAAACTATTCTGTGAGGGCAGAGAATGGACATGTTGAGTTCTTAAATGTCATCGCAGGGAAATGAGAATGTTTTGTAAAGAACTAAATCAATGTCCAAATATGATCAGAGTGTGTGCCTCTGGGTATGAAGTTATTAAGATTCCATGTACAAAATAGTAGTTCTTTGTTATATCAGTGAAATTAAGGAGTCTATCCCTTTAATACACTAAGGCACAGATCCCAGGAGGCACTGGCCAGGCCTGCTGAGGTCTTGGGGGAAGCCATACTTGTATGTTGTTGAGAGACAAAGGGAAGGACCTGGGAAGTGGAGGTTCTGGGGAATGATGACGATAGGGTCTCCCCTCAAAAGCCAGTGTATCAACTCCACCAAGAGGAAACCCCACAGGTGATGCCCACTCCGAGAAATCATGCTAGGTGAGCTGGGGCACAAACCTGCTAGAACAGTGTTTGAGTTGTGGCCACAAGGACCGCAGTGTTTTTCCTGCTGTTGGAACAGAATGCAGCACACTGGGGAGATCATCACCACAGAAGACCATTTGGCTCAGGATTCTGGAGGCTGGACGTCCAAGACCATGGCCCTGTGTTCCACAGGGGCCTTCTCGCTGTGTTATAACAACGGAGGGTCCCACATGGCCTGGGGACACTGAAGACAGCAAGAGCGCCAGGAAACCTCTGGGTGACAGTTCAGCTTGGTAGTAAAGCAGTCCAACTCAGGACTGAGCAGCCGTGCAGATCTGTGCATAAAGTGCTGCTCAGGTCACTCAGCACCTTGTGAAGGTCCCCCCTCCCGATATCATCACAGGGAAATCAAATTTCAACAGGACTCTTGGAGGGAGTATTCAAACCATAGTGACATCCTGTCTGGAGGAAAGAGAGAGTCAAGTTCATCACATAATGCACAGTTGGCAAACAGGAGCACACAGAATTGCCCCCTGGAGGTAAAGCAGAACAGATGGAAGAATACCGTCAAAATCCTAAGGATTTTTATGGACTCTAAATTGAGGACTGCTACATCCATGAAGTGGCAGGAAGAATCCAAAGTCTGTGAAATCCCCAGTGAGCCTTCCACCTCCAGCTCCACACAGAGAGGGGCATGTTGGAAAGTGATCTAAACTTGTCACAAGAGAAACCATGCTATGTTTAAAATGAAAAAGGAACCCATTAGGAGATTTCAAGTGGTAAGGGGCCATATCTTAAGATTACAGAAGAGAGCCTCAGGACTCTGCACCTGGACAATTCTTCTCGCCCACCATTCCTTCCTAAGATTTCATGAAATCAATTTGATGTGAACAACAACCACCCCAGGGATTTTAAACCACTATTATAAGAAGATAGAAACACACACACGCACACACACAAAGATAGAGTAGAATAATGCCCACACAGAGAAAGGAAAGACTCCAAAGAGATGAAAGCTCAAAGGAAACTTTCAAAATAAGTTAAAATAAATCGAGATAGTTATAGAAGAAGCAAGAGAACTTCACAAATCTAAATTAGAAAAACTCAGGAGGTGATAGCACACAGAAAACACTTTGAAATAAACAAATATAATAAGTTTAAGAATGACCACAAAGCTAAAGACACACTGATAATGCTTTTGCAGGAATAAAATAAGAAAAGAAGAAAAATTATAAAATCAAGGTAGAGATGAAAGTCATAGAAGGAAAAGTGACTTGTATAAAATATATTTCAGGAATATCCTCTTGCTTAACGGACGACCTCAAACAGAAGACAAAGAATGAAATATTGTCTGATTGCAAAAGTCTCAGAAGAATTACATTCCATCATAATAGAACATTGGCTTCATAAATTTCGTCTTTGAAAATCATTGTTGTTCTTGGTATGTCTGACTTTTCCTTCCAGCACAATCTTTAAAATCCTTCCTTCTATTTCCAGATAGTCTTAATTTTTATACTGAATTTGTTGCCCAGTCATAACCCTTCCTTGAAATGAGTCCTGTCTTATGTTTTTAGCAAACGAAACCACATCTCCTCAGCATGCTCCAAACTTGAGTCCAAACGTTCATTCCATAAGCATACTCGTGATGCCTGCAATGAAAAGTATACAGGGTCCCAGCCTCCGTGAATCTCCCACTTGGTGGGAATGTGTTTTGATTTTCAACTTCCTCTGATATAATTTGCTTCTTTCCAAACGATGATTTCCTTCCCCCTGGGAGCTGGTGCTGACCCACTACTGGCAGCAGAAGCTGCCTCTACTTAGAACATTCCTCAGGGTAAGGCAGAACTCTGCTCTAGCTTCAAAACTCTTGGGAGTAAACCTCCTCTCTGGCCCATACTAAGCATGTAACTTGAAGTAAGGAGCTTAATCTTTCTAAGCCTCATTTCCTCAGCTGTAAGAGAGCCATGATGATATTTTACTCTTTGGGTTTATTGTGAGGATTAATGGGGCAACATATGAAAGTGCTCTGTAAACTTAAAGCAACATATAGGCTTGAGGTTCATGACTGCTGAAAATTTCCACACTCAGTGTCTAATATGGAATTCATTTAACAGTCATGAAAAAAAAAAAAAACTCTGAATGTCTGCTAGTGTTCAATATCCAGTCAACTTCTTTCTCACTTGCTGAGTTTCTCTTTATGATATTTTTGACTTCTCTTTCTTTAGTTCTTTTCTTATTTGTGCACTCACTTAAGGAAATCAGAAAATATACCATTTAAGTATCATACAATTATGTTTTAAACTGCCTTGGTGTTTTCTAAATTAAGCAAACTTGCTTAGGAACTGACCTTTACCAAAGTTCCTAGCAGAGGGACTTATTGCAAAATACATAAGGAAACTCAATAGAAGAACAAGCTTAGGTAGTTCTTTTAATGTGGAATATTCATGGCACAAAGAAATAGCTAGAAAGGTAAATTCACACTCACATTCAAACACATGTATGTGTTTTTTAAACTCTGGGCATGTGAATAGACACATTCTAATAGGTTAAAGGGAGCATAGATGGGGGAAATTTTGCACATTGACCCAAAAGAGAATCCAGGATATTAAACATGCTACATTTACTTTTTAGACTCAGAGAATGAAAACTGATTTATGAAAATAAAAATGAACAGAGACTTGCTTGTCTCCCCATTAGTGCTCTAGAAAGATATACTAAATCTAAGTAGGACTTCCCTGTGCAAGACAGTTTGGGCGAAACCCCAAACTTAGAAAGATAGATGCGAAAATCATCTTTGAAATCATAACCTCTCAGCAAGACCTACTGAAAAACTCAATTAATTGCCACCACTGCATGGACTCTTGTACACACAGAGAGACTAAGAAGCATCCAGACATTGGACAGGAGGAAGAAGAGGAGAAGAAAGAAGATGATACCCTTGTTATGATTCTTGGAGAGAATGCTTTCTCTAAAATTTTCATAACATTAAAGGAATGCTATTATAAGACATTTAATTTTATCCAATGAAGACATACAAGTTTATTTATCTATTATAAAATTAATTATGTACTCTGAATTAAAAGTGCTCATAGGGAACAGATGTTGCATTTTAAACTATCTTATTGACTGTGGAAAGATTTTTACTTTCTTTAATCAAAATGATGAGTGAGATACTCAAACACCAAAATATCTTTATCTTACAACATAAATCCTGTTTGGTCTTAATGAATCAATGTCATGTTGAGTGTGGATTCTATTTTCTACTTTTCTGAGATTTTTTTTTTCATTCAATAAGATAATTGTGATTGTACTTTTTTCTGTTTTAAAGCTATTTTTACATCAGCTTAATCTGAGCTTCATTTAAAAAACACAATTTCTGTTTTTTTTTCTGTTTTGATGCTTTAGGAAAGGAAAAAATTTGAAGCTTATTTATATAAATATTGTGTATTTATATTAAATTTATTCCTAGATATATCCTTACCATAGTAAATAAATTATTTTGTTATGTTTCTTAAATATTAAAAATATGCACAAGTATTGAATAATTAAATTCAAGAAAACTACCATTAAATGCAAAAAATAAATATAGTATATTTAATTTTAATTCACTTTGGTAACAGGCATTTCTAGACAGCATACAAATCCTGAAAGTTAAACTGAAATTATTAGTAAATTCAAATTATTGGAATTTTTTAAATTGCAAAATATTTAAAGAGCCTCAGAGTTGGAAGTTGGTTACTTAATACTCAGATGAATGTGGCTGTGGAGCATGTTATCACACACCCAGAGGTATACTGCAGGAGATTTTCTTCTCCTGCACAGGCACCCTGTGGGTGCCAGAGGGTGACCTCCTGTAGACAGGGTTGTGGTGGGGACCCTGCTTGGGTCTGCCGCCCTAGTTGGGTGTGGATTCTGGCTGAGATGGTTCAGCTCAGATCTTTGTACCTGTGCATGATGGTGACCAGGCTGAGGGTCACTGTGAAGAAACCCCTGTATATCACAAAATGTCAGGATGTAAGGCCAGTCTTACAAAGAATTGTGATTCTGTACCCATGACTTCTCCTAACTCACTATTGACCAAAACAAGTCCCACAGACAAAGAAAATGTCAAAGAATAACAATACCCGCTCCCAAGAGGAAAACGGAGAATTTTCAAGTATGACACTAACAAAAACTAAAAATTTGGGTTAATTTGTCAATTTTTTAACAGTGAGGGTGAATTTGCAAACATTATATAAAAAGAAGCTTTCTTGTATATAAAGAACTCTTACAAATAATTGGGTTTAAGTATAAAAGAGTAGCAAAAGTTGAACCGACATTTTCTAGAAAATACATAGAATTTTATTATAACCAAAGACATTCTATTTCATTTATGAGATAAATATAAGTTAAAATGTCAAAGATTGACAAAAAATGAAACAAAGAAGAGCTGTCTTGTGTTGATGAGGCATCCTAATGCATTACTGATATATGTGTAAATGCTTATAGCTACAGAAAATTTATATCTATACCTACATATCTATTTGCATATATATTTTGCCTCTATGTTTTACATATGTATGTTTAAAACATGCACCATTGTGCCTCTAATAATCCTATTTCTTCATATATATTTGTCCTGGTGTATTTCCACTTTTGCTACACAATTCTGTGTAAGGCCATTCATGGCAATAGTTTACAACAGTTGAAGAAACATCTAGACAGTTATCATTCTGAATGTTTAATGAAATATCAATACATCTATAAAATTTTCTCCAGTCTTTGGAAAGAACCATGCTAGCTCTGCATGTCCTTCTGAATGATCTTCAGGAAAAGCACCCCCCACACATACTTATCCTGAGATTCTGTTTGTGGGAAAGTGGGTAAACATGTAGAAAATTCCTGAAAATAAAGTAAAAAAAAAAATTAGTAACAAGGCCATCTGTCTGTAGGAAAGGAAATTTGGAAGCAATTAACATCTATCAATGAGGTGAAAGCTAACAAAACAGAAATCCCTTCAGAAGTCATCTAAGCAGACTGAGCTGGCTTTTAAGCATTTGGGGAAAATGACCAGTGTAGTCCCACTGAAAATTTAACTCTAGAAATGGTGGTAGTTTCTTGTTTCTTGTTAGCAGTAGCTTGATGGTACTTCAAGGCCTCTCACACACTTTATGATTTATGTATTCAAGAGAGAGAATATGAATTTTAATATGCAAATTTCTTCAATCCAACCACTACACTCTTTCATTTTCTTTAAAATTACCCAGAACTATTCCTGAAGATTTTGATAATAACAATCTATATTCTAATAATTTCCTTTTTATCTTTCAGCCTTAGAAAAATTATCTGCTCAAAAATTTTATAATACTCTAATTCCATCATTATAAATGTTATCTTCTGAAGACATCAAATACAGCAATTGAAATGAAGCCTTAATAAGGATATATTTTTTTTTCCTTGTTGGGGAATTTCCTTTACTTCAGATCTCTTGATCAATTTTCTTGGAAGTAATGGACATAATAAGCTAAACTCTCTGTTATTTTTAAAACAATAGTTTTTTTTTGACATGCTAAAATATGAAATACTTTTTTGCCTAAACATTTGCATTTTCTTAAGAAGTTATTTCTTTTATCAGAACTGTCATTTCAATTTGATGTGGGCTTATTTGTACAGGTTTTTATTTCACAAAGTCTAAGTGAAGTTAAAGTAACTTGGTCTGCTTTCTTTCATAGTCTATTACAGAAAATCTTAAAGAACCCACAAGTCATTTATTTATTATTATAGTTATATTTTCACAGCGCTGAGTACTGAATACAGGCCTTGCACATACTAGATAAGCTACCACTGACCTACATCCCTAACTCTAGAAAAAATTTAGTGACCTAAATATTACTATAAATTAAGTCATAAAACTATAGGTTTGTGTCCACGAGGAATGTATTGTAGCTTTTGAGGTCTTATTTTCCTCATTGGAAGGCGTGAACAATAATAATTACTTCTTGAGTCTGCAGCACTTTGTGAAATATATTAGAAGATGCTATAGTTTGGATATGAGGTGTCTCTCAAAAGCTCACGTGTGAAACATTGTAAGTAGGTTCAGAAGAGAAAAGATTGGGCTGGGAAAGCTTTAACCCAATCACTGAATTAATCCCTTGCTGGGATTAACTGAGTGGTAACTAAAGGGGTAGGGTGTGACTGGAGGAGGTGGGAATGGGGGCCTGGCTTTGGAATATATATTTGTATCTGGAGAGACGAGTCTCTCTCTCTCTCTGCTCTCTGATCACTATGTGAGCTGTTTCCCTCCGCCACACTCTCCATGATTTTTTGCCCCACCTCCAGCCCCAAGTAATGGAGCCGGCCTTCTATGGAGTAAGACCTCTGTAACCTTGAGCCCTCAAAGAAACTTTTCTTCCTCTATAATTGTTTTGGTGGGATCTTTTAGTCACGACAGTGAAAAAGCTGACTAAAACAGAGAGCACCTAAGGAAAAAATAATCAGTTGGAATCTCTGGTATTTTTACCAAAATGGTTATTACATATTACTATGACAAAAACTTCCATTTCTTACATCAGAACCAAAGTATACCAATTTTTTTCATGTTAATTAATCACAATGAGCTAATCACACAGTAATAATATAAAATGTATTTTGCCTTTGTGATATTCAGGATAGAGAGATAGTTTGGACAGAAAGATAGAAAATAGATAAGTCATAGATGATATAACGTGTACACTAACAGTTAGCCATCTACTATTATTTTCTGTTCCTCTCTCCAGCTACTGTCTCAGATGTCTTGCCTTGCTGATATTTCAATCTTCTATATCATGACTTAAAACCCTAGAGGAAGGATGCCAGAATAAAATATGAAGACAGAGATTTTTACATCTCTCTATCAAATAATATTAGTTTCTTTTATTTACCTTTCTTCAAAAAATGAATATGTACTTTGGTTTCACTAACATTGTGAATTTGAGCAACAATTTCATAAGAAATTTTGTCAAGTGGATTTGAAAGCTCTTAAAAGGGAATTCTTGCTTCTGAAGTGGTAAGATGTTTCTAGAAAGAATTGAAAGGGGTTGTGAATAGAGGCATCCACTCTATGTTTGCCATACTTATCTTCCAGGAGCAGGAATCCAGGAATGTGCATAAAGATCCTTGTGTTCCAATAATTCCATGGCCCATCCACCAATAACAAATTACCCAAGGCAAAGTGATGATTTCTTCTTTGTGATGTACATTCAAATTTATATGTTTTCCATCTTCATGGTTTTTGAAGATTTACTGGGAATAAGCAGGTACATAGGAAACGGAATTCAGAGAAATTTTGCCGTGGAATTTTTGCTCAAACTCTTCCTGAAAGTAATTTAAAAACTTTACAAAATACACAGCTTTTTAATTTAGATCCCGAATAATTGAATGCTGAAAATGGGTCTGGATAGCGAATATAAGAAGGGTAAAACAAAATAAGCTTAAATTATATTCAATACCCTTCTATATAATCACCATAACTTATATATTTCTTAGTAATAATATAAATTCAGGGACACTACAACAAGAGGAAAAGCTTTGTATTTATTCCAAACTTAACTAGCAAATGTAAGAAGTTATTTTAAAGTCTTGTCAATCTTAATTCTATATAGTTCAGATCAGATTACATGTCTATTTGAGCTTAAGATAGAATCAGTAATGAAGAAAATTAGCTATATGTTAATGAACACACATTCATTGATATGACAATTTTACAATAATTTTGTAAATGTTTTACAATATTTTTTATATGATTGAAATATATTTTTTCCTGCCTTGAACAAAAATATTGTTAGTATATTTTTAAGGCTCAGAAGTTTTTTGTTTTTTTTGTTTATTTTCCCTCAGAATGGCATTGTCTCCATTACACAGATTGAACATGGATTTACTTTAGAGAACAGTCAGCAAGAGCCCTAGGTCACTCCAGTGAGATGAGAAGCTTTGGATCATTGTGGACACAGAGTCCAGTAACACCTCATCATGAAGAATTAGTGTTAGGAAGTCAGGCTGATACTAGCCTTGCAGTGCAGTATCACAAGGCAAAAACACTGCAGAATTAAACAAGGGTTATTAGGAGTTTTACAAAACATTTTCTAAATACAGAGAGAGCAGAAATGGTGAAAACTGACCTATTTATAGGAAGGTTTATTAGAAACCAAATGTAGAACTTAAAGTACCCACCAACAAATTTAGCCCTGGATTCTAAATGCAAGCTCAACCTCAGAAGGAAATCAAAAAGCTATTAAATTAACTTACAGCAAGTATTATAGTAGAAATTACTAAATTCATCTGACTTATCCTTATTGAGTTATTTTACAAAGCCTGATCCAACAATGCAACAGCAATTGCCTAAAACAAGAGTTCTAATCATAATAAAAGTAAAGCTTTAAAATAAAATGGTTTACACACTAGACTGTGAACTGTCCTCTTTTCAGAAAAGTCTCTGTCGCCAATGACTAAGGATCAATTCCTGTTCTGCCTCTCCCGTGTCTAGACCACTCTCTCCCGAAGATGAGCACGGTAAGAAGACAAGCAGGAAGAACCCAGGACTGTGTGTCTGTGATTTGTGATGCAGGAGCTGTGCAGAGGTCCCAAGTCAGTGTCTCTAGTCTCAAGGTCAATGCAAACACCAGGACAGTGACAAAGGTCCTCTGGGGCTGAGTCTTAGGAAGTCCATCTATTTCCCCCCATAGTTATTGCCCCATCAACAGCCCTAGTTTCCTTAAGAGGTGGTACTTTCTAAATAATGTTTTCCCTAAAGTCTTTACTCTTTTTTTTTCTTGGAATTCCATTTGTTCTTCCTATCTAATCTTCCAAGACAGAATAAAGGCCTTCTACTAGAAAAAGTTATTTGCTATTTTTTTTCTCAAAGTTGCCAAAGTATGACAGCATATGTTGTTTAATGATAAAATGAAAGTTTTTAAGCCAGAATATTTAAATTCCCTCATTCATTACTCTATAATGTCATTAGACTCTTGGGGACACCCTGCAAGAGAAATGTAAATCTAACTAACAAGACTTAGATATTTATTTCTTTGTTTGTGCATTAGGTTATTCATAATAGTGAGTTTCATTTTGACGTATTTGTAATGCATAAAACAGTTTTCTCCACTTCAATCCCAGGTCCTCCCCTTCCCTCTCATACTGGTGTAGATTTTTGCCTGGTCCTATGGTAGTGTCATTCTACCTGCTTCCAGGAGGAGGGGAGACTTACATGATGAGGCAATCCTAGGGACCAGACTTGAGGAATCAGGGCTTGGATGATGTCCCTGCTTACCCTAGGATATCCTTAGCCTTGCTCTAAAAACAGTGAGGAAATTTAGCAGGCAATCCCTTACCCATTTTTTTTTCCTCAAAAGTAGTTCAAATTCTTTGAAAAAAAATTCAGTGGTTCAATGTGAGCCTCTGACACATGGGTAGGAATGATCCAGTATTACTCCAGTTTGAGTTGCAATCAAAGTTGTGTTGGCAAACAGTGGTGCAGGAAGGATCAGAAGGTGTTCTTGTTTTTAGCTACAAAGTTCCAAAAATTATTTTTGTTTTCTTTCTGACTTGAAAACTCTATTTCAGAAGAAAGAATTTCAACTAAAATATATTTATCATCAAATCCATTGGTTTATGGAACTAAGCCATGTACCCCATATTTGTGATGGATGTAGATGGGGGAGAGATGGGTGGGAAAAGAGAGAGGTGGCGGGTAGTCAACTGCTGAAAAGCAAATGTAGGCAACAAATATCCAAATCTTTTCAACTCAGTACCATGAAGATTTCAGTTACCATCTTATTTAGTGACTTATAAAGGATATACATGTTAATATTTAATTTCAAATGAAACCACTCAAATAGTTAAGAATATTTTCCTTTCAAGACCATTTTATTTCAAATTGGTCACTTTAACATAATGCAATTACTTAATACTGTTTTCTGGGTTAACTATTACAGGACTAATCAAATTTAATTAGGAACTTAGCTTCTGAATTTCTATTCAACTCTGAAATAAATCTATTAAAGTTTATACTTCTGCTTAGGCAACGGTGAGAATTAAAAATTAAGAGTCACAATTGTATCAAACATGTTCTAAGCAGAGGCAGAGTCTCTGAACGCTGCTCTTTGGCTTCTTCCTTTTGCACTATTTTAGAAGATATCATGGTAGTCAGACTGGGAACACAGTTTAAATTAAATTTTCAAACAGAGAGTCATCTTTAAGATCCAGAAATAGGTTTCACTTATATGAACACAGTGAGTTTAAAATATTGAAGACCAAATATGGAAAACTTGATTGATCTTATTTAGTGGGATATATTGACTCCATCAAAATATGCCAAATGGCCTTTACCTTGGAGGGTGAAACGAACTGTGCTTTGAAAAACAAAATTACTTATCATAGCACGGCAGGGATGGGAACTGAGGACTTTTGAAGTTAATAGTATAGAATTAGAGTTATTTATTTAATTGGTTCCAGTCTAGTGCAGTATTTAACAAGCTCAGATAAACGGGGTAATCTTTCACAATTAGTCCACTAAAGTCTGGTTATTTTTGAAACTTGAATCACTATAACCAGAGGGTTTCCTAAGGCATGAACTGTCCGACACCTTTGTACTCAGAGGGTGTTCAGCTTGCCCTCTTCTATTTGCTTTGTGGACATTGTTTCAGCACAGGGAATTCTAGACTCATAACAGACAACTAGACAACCTGGACAGCTTCAGCAAACGAAATAAAGTCATCCGTTATTACTGACTAGAGGGGATCCTCCATTTCTACTGAATAAGCATTTCCTATTTTTAAATGTGCAACAATGCACACAGTCTAAAAAAATCATGCAATGAGAACTCTTAGCACTAATGACTGACCATACAGTGGTGTGTATCTATTCATAAGGTGCTGCATCCTGCTAAATACATGGAAGTACAGAACTGCCACTTATTTTTTACTCACATGTAAGCATGTTTTAACCTTTTACAATCCTTTATAAGTTATTGAAGAAAAATGAACATTTATGACTCTTCAGGGTTGCAAGTCTAAACTTTTATATTAGGTAGTCAATCACAACAGCTTTTATAAAAGGAACAAATGGAAATAATTGACACAGTATCACCTGCAGGTCAGAAGTAATAACCAAATATGTTTGTCAGTAAAGATGAAATACTCTAAGCCTAGGTTCAATGACTTGTGATCTACTAATTGACCCCATCACCCTTCCTCCGTCCACCAAAGTTCTTGACCTCTGACCTGCACCTCCTTTCTCTGTCTACTGTTATTCCAGTTTTCTGAGCCCTCTGAAGTTACTTGCAGCTCTTGCAGCTGTTTTTTTTTTTTTTTCTTTTTCACATGGGTGAACTTTGCTTATACTCTGTGCTACCAGGTTTGGGCTCCTAGCTTCAAACTAAGACTTCTCCTAATTTGGATTATATAATAAATATTTGGCAGTGAATCCAATTGATTTTCTAATGTGATTACATTAACATTGTCAACTAAAACCACGCACCTAGTCTTCTACTCTTTAAATGGAATTCCTGGACGGCGGAAATGTGTTGACATTTAAAGAAGTAGTCAAACTTCTGCTAATGCTCCTGTGACTGAATTCAATGATAGCAATTCTAACAAATGCATTGTCCACAAACCTTCCAATAGCAAGAATAACTTTTTTTTGTTAGAGTTTTTAAATTGATTTAAGAGATAAAAATGCTTAGAATTCTAAGGATGATAAAGAAAAAGAGAACAGAGGATATTAAATTCTCTATCACAAAACACTGAAAAGTTATTATGATTGACATATCCCTGAGAGATTTCTGATTCAATTAGCAAATTTAACTACAATTAAATGCATAAAATAGTTTAGTAATAGTAATAAAATAGGAGCTTAACAAGAATAATAAAAATTATTTATTTACACTTTTGAAAATGAAAAAATATCTGCAATGACCAAACACAATGTCCCCTGTCCGGTGACTCTCAGAGAACAAGAGTGGTAAGTTTGGAACTTTATGCAGGCACACATGTGGGGGAACAGTAAGAACTTTGGCTGCTGTGAGGAGGGGTGAGAAGCTGGCATGAGAAGCTGGCATACCCTGAGGAGAAATGTTGGTGTCCAGTGTTTAACTGGAGAAGGCATCTGAGGACCACCTTTTATGCTGCTGATGGATCTTAAATCTTGTTGAATAAAATCTCTTGAGAAAATAAGAAATGTGATGATAAGTACAGAAAACCAAGTTCTGGAAATGCAGAAATTAATTTGCACACTCAGGACAAAGTGGTGAGAATTACCAAGTGAGTCCTAGGAAATGTGCCAAAAGAGAAAAGAGCCACTGCTGTTGGGGGAGAAATGTTTTCCTAGGTGGTTGATGACCAAAGAAGGTTTCACCTTCATGTCTTAGTATGATATTAAAAAGAAGAATATTCATAGTTTAGGACAGAAGTACACATATGTAAAATATTTGGAAGCCAACTTATCAATATGTTATCAGTATTTGTTACTGGATGGTGGTTTTTTGAGTGATTTTTCTTTTATCCCCATTGGTCTCAGTTTATACAAAGTTAATGAAGAAACAGAAATAAACAGCAGTGACCTCGTATTGTATTTAGTTACCATTATAAGCCAATAAGACAATTGTATGATGACAACAGAGTGAGAAAAGTCTCAAGACTATTAACATTTTGCAAATAGTTGTATTTAAAATCTGTGCTCACTATTTTTCTTCCCCCTTAAGAGAATGAGCAGTAAATTTTGAGTCTTGATGTTACTTTATTGACGGAAAGGGAGAATTCTTAATTTTTCTCTGAAGCACCTCTACATTTCACACATGTAGTGCACACATGTTACAACTTCTGAAGAAAGAAATGTAACTAGTAATTGCAATGTCAAGTGTGCTCTGTGAAGTTAACCACTTATAAGTTATAATAGCTTAAAGTAATTACTATGATGACTTTCTATATTTATTTTGTCTATGACAAATATTTGACATTTTTGGTCTTAAAGTTTAGATAATAACATCACTGTTAAAATTATGAAACTTACCCACTCATTTGTCTTATAAAAGAGATTGTGCAAAAAGCTGAGAAAATATATTCTAAGATGCCATATTTATCCATTCTCTTGGGAGAGGGATTTTAGGAAATAGGTCCTCTGCTCCAGTGGAAACTATCTAATTCTTTCCACCTGAAATAAAGGATATCTATACTAATAACATTTTTAGCACATTTTTTTTGTCATTGTGCAAAAGTAATACTATGGATATGTGCAAAATGTAGAGCTCTAAAGTTGTTAATACTTAGATGCCTATTTATAGTATTTTATTATCATTATTCTAGAAGGCTACTTGTGCAAGATAGGCTAATAGCTGTTTATTGTTACAGTTATATAAATTGAAGACTAGATTAGCCGCAAACCAGGCTAATCTTTTCTAAGTGTTAGAAGTAGGACAGCATCCTTGTAACACACAGCTCACTGGGAGTACCACCATAGACATTGCCTTACTTAACTCTGAGACAGAGGGATGCGACTTCTACAGGCTTATTTCATGGAATCCAATTTGAAGCAGAGGAGAGTCTATATTCTGGCCAACTGTTGTATTAACTGTGGGAAAGCTAATTTATACTGTTTGTCTTATACTGTATTTCCCTGCAGAAACAGGAGGTCAGAAAGCCATTTATCTGAGCAAGAGCTTCCATAACAAAGTATCAGAGACTGTGACTTCAAACAAACAATATATATATATTCTTCTGGAGGCTAGAAATTCAAGGTCAAGGTGTCCAGCAATCCAGTTCCTGGTGGGGGCTCTCTTCCCAGTTTGTAGATGGCTGCTTTCTTGCTGTGTCCTCATAGTGGGAGGAAGTGGGAAGCAGACAGAGAGAGAGACTTCTCTCTTCCTTTTCTTATGCAGCTACAGTCCAGTGAGATCAGGGTCCTACCAGGATCTCTTTTAACCCTATTTGCCTCTCAATGACCTTAACTCCAAAGGTCATCGTATTTTGGAAGTTAGGGCTTGAGCACATGACTTTTGGAGGACAATTCAGTCTGTAGCACCATTTTTCTATGAGACTCTTGGAATTAATATCTCAAGATAATTTAAGAAAAAAAAATCAGCATTGAAGCATGAGTCCTTATGATAAAATCTGTTAGTGTTAATATTTATGTTGCTTCAGCAAAGTATTCACAATTAAGTAGTAAATCCAGCCAATTATAGATCAAATTGAAAATCATAAATTTATATATAATATAGGAAAAACAATATAATAAAATTAATTAATAATTTATGGCATCACAATTATGATTTATCACAGTTATTACCAATACAGATCAGATTATGGAAACAGTAGTATCTTATAAAGTAGAGAAATGCATTGTAATGCATAATTTAAAGTATAGGGTTTATTCTATGTAGCTAAAATAACATTTACTGTACAAAATATTATATATATATATATAACATTTTTTTAGTTCTTTGGAGTATTCCCTTGTTTTCTAACAGCCCCCGCCCCACAAACACACACACTTAAACATTGTCCCATTCAGCCAATATTTATAATGCATTTATTTGGTCCAAAGTACAGTGTAATATATTCTTCCAGAAATTATTATTTACTTCCAGTTCTTCTTTTTGAAATTTTACTTGATGAAAACAGAGATTTTTTTAAATATACTTTTTCATATATGTATTATAGTATAAGACTCTTTTCTAAAGGCTGCCGTATTTCATTCCTAGGATGGGTCAATATTTGCTCTCCTCTGCAACTGGACACACTGACGTTATTTGCAACTTTGGCTATTACTAATTCAATAAACATATGTCTCCAATTTCTTTTCTTTCTCATCACCAGACCCTTAAAATATTTGAGTGCCTCTCCCTCATCATAGAGGAAGAAACTCACTATGGCTCCAGAGGTCCTGAAGTACCAAATCCTGGCTATTCTCAGTTGGCCCCTTAGTCTTGTTTCAGACTTTCAAGAACACTGAATTCTTTCACTCCTCAAGATATTTTACTGGCCTGCTCTCAAACTGGAATAAGATCCTCTCAACTCTCAATAGCCATTTCCTTTCCATTTTTGCTCCTCCGTTCAAATGTACTGAGACCCAAAGACACTGAAGGATACAGGGGAGTTAGTGTTGAGTGATCAGCAGCTGTGCTAAAACCTCAGGCACCCAGAGTTCCAGGAGCACGTGCAAGGCAGAGAAGTTCTCCCCTGCCACCCAGATGACAAATTGTGGAGTCACCCAACCAGGTTTTGGCATGGACTGACAGAGTGGGTGAGCGAAAGAGCATCTGTGAAACTGTGTTTACATGGATTAGATACACATTCTGTGAACCTGGTCAAGGAAAAGAACAATCACAAAGCTCTGTTAAAGTAAAAAATAATGTAAACTTATAAGCAGCCCAAATTCAGTGTCTGCCCAAATACAATGGATTTTTTTAAAAAATGAAATGTTTAACAATACTATAGGGTCAAAATGTTTATATCATAGAATCACTCAATAGCCAATGTATTTTAATAGAAGGAAGATACTATAGTTAATAAAGCATTATGAGAATAATCACAAAACTCCTTTGATTATGAGACTTTGCGTTGGTCTTTTTTTCTTGTCATGTTTCCTTAATACTTGCAGAAAGAAATCAATAGTAAGTCAGGTACACAGAGATATTTGATACTTCAATATCTGAAGAAATACTAATCACTAATTTAGATGGCTCATAGTTCTTTAAAATCTCCATAAAAGTATCAGGCTCTGCATAACATAGTGATATATCTTTAAAATTCTGTTATCAGTTTCTTAAAGTTGGAACACTCTCATCAGTTCATTCACTGTGTGTCATATCTCTTTGTGTGTGTCCTTGGCTCTGCCCTTTGTGTGTGTGTGTGAGAGAGAGAGAAAGAGAGAGACAGAGAGAGAGAAGGAGAGAGGCATGATGATAGGAGAGAGATATTCTGTTGTTATTTTAACAACAAACTGTATTTAAATAAAGCGATATTTCTTTACAATCCTGTTTTTATAAGAATGCAGGCATAAAAATTTAGCAAAACTCGGTTGTTAATATATTTTGCAAAAATGACACAACTCGAGTATTTATTACTTTTCAACTTAAAAGTATTCGTTTCATCCAAAACCAAATTTAAAAATTACACCACGTTTCTAACTGAAATTTAGCATTATGTCTTTGTTGCAAATATTCCAAGGTCTCCCTTCGAAAGTCTTGCCTCTCCTGAACTTCCACTGAAGCAGGTGTGGCACAAGGGACATAAGACCAAGCAAAGAAAAATGTGCTTGGTGCTCGGGTTTGGATGTGGATTGTCTCCTAAAGACCCCTGTGTTGGAGGCTTGGTGCCAAAGGAGGACCTGCTGGGAGACGGTCCTGAGGTCTTTCTGAACTGAGGTCTAGTGGGGATCCTCTGGAGGACCAGGGAAGTGCCCCAGAAGAGATTGAATAGTTCTGGAGGATACTGAGTTCCAGAGACAAAGTTTGTTACAGGAGAGTGAGCCTGGCGCCTGGTGCTTAGGCTTCCTATCTCACCACGGATCTTTGCCATCTGCCCTGAGGTGACCATGCTGCTTGGACTTTCAGCCTCCCAAACTAATATACCTCTTTCCTGGGGATGCCACCCAGACTTATGTATTTTATTGTAGCAAAGGACTAATACACTTTGATACAGAGATGAAATCATAACACCTTACAGAACATAATGACTACAAATGAAAAATGACCTAATGCCAGAATATGGAAGAAAATTCTCAAACTACAGCACAGTGAGAGCTATGTATAAAGACTTGATCCTTCGCTAAATAAAATAAAAAATGAAAGAGGGAAGGAAGGGGATACTGACTACAGAAGGAACTCAGGGAGGGAGAGAAGATGAAAAAGGAAATGGTGCATTTCCGGCGGTTAAAATCTGATATCCCCAAGGTCGCCATTACCAGAACTCTTCATGTCAGCCCCAGTGCTGAGCAGAATCTGTTTCCCAACTAGCTGGAGGGCTCATCAGGCACCTTCACTTGAGAGGCCAAGGACAGCCCCTTTGTATTTATCCAACTTTGGAGAACTCGCAGGGAAGACGCAGCTCGCAACTGAGAGTCTCTGAACATGGGTCCTTGAAGAGGGAAGAGCTCCTAGGAGTTGCTCTGTGCTGGAGGCCAGAGAGCATGCTGTGCCTCTTCAGAGGGCTGAGAGCCCTGCACTGGGGGAGAAAAGACAGAAGCCCAGCCCCGATGATAGTCTACTGCACACTGTGGCCAGCACCAGCAGCTGTGGACATCAACCAGATGGATGATAACAGACCAGCCCAGACTTCAGGGCCCTGAGAGGATTTTGAGACTCTGCCTTTTGGGAAATAACAGAATCAGAATACACATTTTCTCCTTGAGCCTACATTAGGAGAAAAAAAAATAAGATATGATTGTGAAAACTTGTGCATCTCTGTTGTTGCAAAAATGTAGTTATCATGCCATTTCATTTCATAGCATATCTTTGACATTGTTATTTACTAATTTAATTTTTGTTGTAGTTGACTTAACCAGTTCTGTATTAGTTAGAATCTGTTTCCACTCATTTGCTCTGGTAGAAAGCAGTAACAAGGAATAAACTTGTATACATTTCCACATAGCTATTAAATTTCTAGAATTCTAATAGCTACCTAAAAGGTTACATACACATTGCAATTTTCATGGATATTTCCAAACTAGTGTCCATGAGAATACACCATGTTCAAATGCTTGCTTCAAAGCATCAGTAAATTTTGTCTCTGCCAATGTGATGGATTAAACATATCTATGTGGCTTTCATTTGTGTGTGTGTGTGTGTGTGTGTGTGTGTGTGTGTGTGTGTTTTGGCGTGTGTGTATGTGTGTACCAGGGATTGAACCCAGAAGTGCTTAGTCATTGAGACACATCCCCAGCCCTTTATTTACTTTTTATTTTGAGATTGGGACTCGCTAAGTTGCTTGCAGCCTCACTAAGTTGCTGAGGCTGGCTTTGAACTTGTGATCCTCCTGCCTTAACCTCCTGAGCTACCGGGACTACAGGCATGTGCCACTGAGACTGTCTGTCTTTTCCTTTCTTAGGAGCAAGTCTTATCATCTTTCGAAATATATAGAGCTACAATTATCTTGTGTTGGGTGAGCTGATAGCACTTACTACCCACTTGGGAGTGTGTAAACCTTTGATGTACATTAATAGTAGCTGTACATTTTTCAGAGAAGTTGGCCTTTTGATAATGATCCAAGATCAATAACTTCAATCTTTATTGCATGATTTCTCAGTTGAATCACGGAAGAAAATGCTTCCCTATTCCAAGGTCTTCACTAATACTTTCACAAATTTATTTTGATTATTTTCCTTTTTTATCAGATGATTTTTTGATTCACTAACAACTGTCTTTGTGGTAGAAATATGAATTCAAGGTTTTGTTTGTTGGGTTTTCCCAGAAGACTGCACAATGACAAGTGTGCCTTCTATGGGGCTGCCCAGTGCTCTCCATGTCTAGCACAAGCTTCTGGAGTCCTGTGTATTTCTTGGCTCACATATTCTATCCCTTCACCAGTCCTTTTGAGAAACCTTCATACTCACAATTATCAGTAACATATTTTAACACAGACTGTCATATTCTATGCTCCTTAGGTCACTGGTAATACAGAATTTCTTTAGAGTGCTCTAATTGTGCTCTTTGCTCAGTATCAACAGGAATTTCCTGACGTTGATGTTGGGTACTTTCAATATCGTCCCTGTGTGCAGCCTGTCACGCCCACCTTCATGGCTTTGATTATTGTGATCTTTTCCTGGATATTTGGCACCTTATCAGGACATTACCACCAGTGTTTCCTCTGCCACAAGCAATCCTAACTGAGGCAGAAGACCTGGAGTCTCATCAGCTTCTGGAAATCCTGCTTCTGATGGTGTCATTCAGAATTTTCCTATTGCTTTCCAAGAAAATAGGAAGTTGTAATCATTCTTCCACTGACAAATCTCTCCCTTCCTGATAACAAGCTGAACCCCTGCTCTTCATGTTCCTTGCTTTTCTTTAAAAACAATAACTTTTTTTTTCTTTTGGGACTAGGATTTGACCCAGTGGTGCTCCACGACTAAGCTATATATATCCACTTTCCTTGATGGTATTTATTTTGAGAACAGATCTGGCTAAGTTACCCAGGCTGGCTTCAAACTTGTCATCCTCCACCTGCCGAGTGGCTGGGGTTATAAGCATGCCCAACGTGCCTGGCAGCTTGTTTTAACATTAATACCTTTTGAATTTAAGCTCTTTGGAATATGTTTTAATTGGCAATTAATTCCTCTTGTGTGGGGCTAAAAATACACAGCTAGGTTAAAAGTGAGAACACAGAACAAGATCTAACCTATGTAAATACGTTTAAAGTGACAGCGATCTTAAGACACAGTCTGAGCTCAGGCATATTGAAATGTGAACCCATGCACACTCTCAGACTTGATAAAATATGGCATTTTCAAATCTATAACATTTACCAGGTTCACACCAGTGCGTGAAGCAAAAGATTATCACAAAGGCAAAACATGAAAGGATTCAGCTTGGTTCTAATTCCTTTTGTTTTTGTGGGGATTATATGCAAATCTCTTCTCAATAAGCACTTAGAGATTTATAATCCAGATGTAAATGTTCCTAAGTGGTTGTAAGTAAACTCAAAAACTTCCACCCCCTGTGAAGTCGGCTGCTTTTCATTAGCACTGATGAGAGGTGGCTATGCCAGTGCCCAACCTTGCAGAATACCCAGGTCCCTGTGCAGCTCAGGAACGCTGCTTTTCAGATCCCCAAGGCTCCTGGCTTTTCCCCTGGAAGCCTATGCCTTGCCAAGACTGACAATACTAAAAAATAATAATAATAAAGTAAAAAAAAAACTTTATAAAATGTGTCAGTGCCAATTAAAAAAAAAAACAGAAAAGTTTACTCTTTGGTCATCCTGTCACTTTGTACAATGTGGCATCCAACTTTCCCATGGTGGGACCTTCATTTGTATGGACTGTGTTTCTCATGGTCTCCCTGCTATGGCAACCAGAAAAGGAGCAGCAGCCAGGGCAGCCCATACGAATCCTGATTTGGGACCATGAGGTTGAACAGAGCAGGGAGGTGACTATGAAGAAGTTCCTCAGCAGAAGAAGGTGCAGAGTCCAGAGAAGTCAGACGCATGCTGTCCCTAGTTCAGTGGAGGACACTCCTGGACACAAGCAGCAGACTTAACCCTTCCTTGCAATCGTCGGTCTCAGCTTTCTCTCTGTTATTGTTGCTCACCAGGGTCCACCAAAATGCACACCCCTTTGTTAAGTGCTGTTCCATTTTGATTTTAAGAATGGGAAGAAGGTTGAGAAAATGTTTTTAAAAAATGGGAAATTTAAAGAAGAATTGTGCAACCATCATAATTGTCTAGCTGCCTCATGCTCGGATCATGCAGTCAGCAGACTTTCTCCATGATCACTCGTCCACTCCCCACACTCTGAAGGTCACGGATCTACTTTCTAACTCTCTGAATTAGCCTACTTTTTATTTCCTTTCACTTAGCATAAAATTTCCAAGGTTCATTTCCGATGGTATCCAGTAAAATCCTTCGTTCAAGTTCCAGATCACAGTTCATGTCCATACGGGATCCGCTTCCTCCCAGTAGTCATTTTTATTTTCAGCTTTCTGTACCTTCAAAATAACATACCTCTTCTCTTGAACTCATTTCACTCAATGCGTCCTCTTCCAACAAAAGCGTGCTCTAAATTTCAGCTGTTACCATCAAGTTTAATATATCCTCATGCAGCAAGTATTTGTTGGTAAAGGAAAACAAAGCAAAGAGGAAAATACAGAGAAAATAAAGAGAATTGAAGCAGAGAAGAATTTTTCAGACCCCAGGAGAGCTGCTGCAATTTAGATGGACGGAATAAAAACCAAGGCAAACAGATTAGTTCTCTTGGCCCAAGAAAAAGGGATTGGGATTGTTTAAAAAAGGTTTATCCAGAAATGGTCGTCTTTATTTGAGCTTATTGTTCAAGGAACCAAGGGAGAAATGCTAAAAGGCACTTACTAAGTTTCCAAATATTTAAGAGAGAGCAGCTGCCCAGGTCATAGTCATCTCCCTGTGTTGGGAAAGACAGGAAAGTCATGTATCAGGTAAATGAGGAGGTGAAAGGGCCACATGTGCCTGTGAAACCCAAAGCTGTTACAAGTATCTAAGGGAATCAGCAGACAGAACAGGTGAGTCTAGAAACTTTTCTACTATTTCTAGAGCTTTCTGTTATTCTCCAGATGCTGGTAGGCCATGCTCAACAGCGGTTAGAAAATTGTTTCTGGGAAGGGCCAGTTAAATATTTTCTGTTTCTTTCACAAACCCTCGACTCTATGATAACATGAAAGCAACTGTATTAGAACAGGGCTAAAGAAAGGAGCACAGCAGTGTTTGAGGAAGTGATTAAAAACAGGCTGCTGGTCAGGTTGTAGTTGTGGAGGGTAATCTGCTGATGCCTGCTCCAAGAATCCTCTGTCATTCATGCTGTGCATGTTTGTAGGTTCACCTTCCTGACTGCTGTGTCAATATTTCAATACAATCTGGAGAATGCAGCTTTTATTCCAGAGAGAGGACACAGATGACATTGGGGGAAGAGCATGCCCACACCCAAACCCTGTAAGACAACTGAATAAATCAGTGCACTTTAGGTGTAAAAAGAAAATGCATATGTTCAACCTTAAACATTCGTCATTCAAAATAATTAAATTATCTCAAATGGGTTATAACCTATTTAGATGCTTTTATCTGGTAATATTGTCTACAAAAGTGGCTTGGCTTTGCGCACCACTAGCGATGTTTGAAAATTATGGTGTCCCTTTCCTTAATACTTTACATAGCTAATATTTTATATAGCTTGAAGTATAAATTTCATGGGGATGGAGGTACTAGTTGAGATCACTAACTAATAATGAATATTAATTGTATCAACTTAACATTATTATAATTATGAATATGTTAAATTCATAGTTTTCTTTTTATTCCTGTTTATGTAATACATTCTGTGAGTATTATGAGATAAGAGCTATATCAACCATTGTGTTTAACCCAGCAACCCCAACCCCATCAGGAGATTGCAGGAAAGTATGATGTCCATGCTAACAATTTATTTTTATTTATGTTTCATTGAAATATATAACTCTTAAGAGAAATTAATTCCCAAATTTTCAAAACTGTGAAAAAACTTACAAATGCTGCATGGAAAGGTGGGTTAGAATGAGTTGACTCCAGAGATCATCTCCCATGATGTCAATTTATTTGTTAGTTATTTTTAAATAAAGCCCTTATTTATGCTAGATTGACAGAGTGAATTATATATAATAAATTAGATATGGAACATTGCTTAACTAAAGAATTTCATATTATTCTGCTGTTTTGGTAAACTTGTAAATTACTACCTTGGACTAAAAAATTATTATGTTTTCCAAAAACTAGTTTCAATATTTCCTGAGTTCCCTTTCCCTGCATAGCCTAATGGATACTGAACGGTGGTAGCAAAAAAGGTAATTCCTTAGGGTCCTTGGGAATACCTCAAACCTTGCCAGTGACAAACCCCATTCATTATGAAAGATTCCATAGATTAAGAATTCTTACCAATAACTTTATTGAAATATGTGTGTGTGTGTGTGTGTGTGTGTGTGTGTGTGTGTGTAAATCTGTCATGGAAGAGAGAAATGATGAAAGAAAAGAGCAGAGTAAGTTAACGTGCACTTAACTACGTAAGCTGGGTAGCACAGGAGAAGAGGCATGAAAAGGGCAATGTGCTCTAATACACACTCTGTTATTTCATATCCCACCAGCATGTGAAAAACCTATTGACCCACTTCATTGCCAACGTTTGTAATTGTCACATTTAATGTTTGATAATCTAGTGGGGAAATAAAACAATAACTCTTAATGATCTAATTTATATTCTCATATTTGCCAAACATGGTTGAGCAGTTTGTTTCCTCTGACTTTTTATTTTTCCCAGTATGCTCTCTGTCTCTGGTGGCTAATGAGGTCTCTTATAGAAATGTGTGAGCATGTGTGTTTCTGTTTAAAACTATATTCACAAGGCTTAACTCCCCCTTACCCAGGTACTAGGGAGCTGTTTTGTTTGTATTAATTCCCACTCTCGGTTGGCTGGACACTACTTACAGAAATGTAATAATTAAACACTTGACTCAGTCTAAAGTATTTGAAAATTTGCCTAGAACTAATAGGCATAATATAAATTCTACAAATTATTTAAACATATTGCTAAAAGAAAATTAAATAGAAATAAAATACAGTTTCAAGGCATTTTCATAAGTTCTCTGGTTACTGTAGGTTCCAAATAAAAATTTGGCTCAGGAGTTTATCTAAGGGTAGTAAGAGAAAAAAAAACGTTATTTATGATATTAGCTTTCTTGTGCTTTGGTATTTTCCAAAATTTTGACAAAAATAATTATCAATTTTATATTTATAAATTGGTTTATTACTCTGATGTACTATGCCCCAGCCTGCACACTGAGGGTTTACCCATCCACCTTTTTGTCTTCTCTCAAAGCATTTAAAGTGACTTCTGTCTAAGAGAACTAATGACATGGTTCCTCCAAAAGGAAGATTGTTCTTTGTATGATACTTGAAATTCTTACAATTCTGCATTAGGTGTTTAATTCTTCAAAGTTATATTTACTGAGCATCTGCTTTGGTTGTAGTCTACTTTGGTGTTGGAGATCTGGTGGTGACCATCACAATACTCCCTCTTCACCCTACAATAGTTGTATCATTCCCTGTGGCTAAGTAAATTTTTAATAATTGCAAGCAAGTTAGCAAATTCTAAATCCTTATCTGGTAGTGATATAGACACAATGACAGTGTTTTGTGCCATATGATGAGCCTATTTCTCTTTAAATTTTGACAAATCTTTGATGTATAATGGTGTTTGAGTTTTAAATTTCTCAAAAGAAGGTAAGAAGTCAAACACCATTTCAGGATTAGCATTTTGGAACAAAGAAACAAATGTCGAAAACTACAAATCACAATTATGACTTTAATTAGAAGTGAGGTTTTGATTCTCCCCTAGCACCCACCCATTATTGAGGGTTCACAGAAATAAAGCTAACTAAAATTTAATTAATGAGCAACAAAGAGCAACTCACTAACATGGAGGCATGAGGATAAAGTTGGGACCCATTTATCAACATTATGTAGGCGTTGGTTACTGGCCTACTGAAGTTCTTACCTGCCCACTTCTAAAAATGATTAGAGGTGTTCTGCCTTGATGTACGGGCACATTACTGTATTGGAGATGGTTTCTTTATTTCCTCTTGTAAAGAATGTTAGTGGTGACATAACAATAACTGACTTTAGGATATATTCCCTCAGTAATTTAGTGGCTCCTCCATTCCTATGAATCACAGCCAAGTAATTAATCTTTTACCTAGGAGACAGCACTGGTGATGTTAATAAAGCCCAGGAACAGGAATACATTTATAAGAGAGAAAGCACAGGAAAGGCCTGTTTTAGGGTGTTATTAAAAGAGGATGTTTTGGCAGGCATGAAGGGAAATAGAAGGCTGATATCTGTGTATGGAATATCTCATTACTGGTTAATGGTAGTGTGCAGAAGACGTGTGGAGAGGAGAGCAGCTTTTGACTCCCAAGAAATATGCTGTTGTTGTTGTGTTTTCTTTTTTTTTTAACATAGCAAAAATGAGATTGGAAGAGCTCTCATTACAGGGTGCTGCATGGACTGCCTGGCTCTGAAGGCATTTCAAAGGGTTGGAAGCATAGACCCTGAGCAGCTCAGCATCTCTCTCCCAGGACAGACATTACCTTCATTAAATCCTTGGATCCCCCAGAAAGAACAGTGCAGCGCTCTCCCAGCACCCCCTCCCCGCCCCCCCAGTGAGATGCTGGGTAAGGCTGGGAAAGGGTGGATGTGCTGAATTGGCCAAAAGGAACTAAGTCTTGGCATGATTCTTAGGCAACCGGTAAATATTAAGACGACCTTTAATAATTTTGGGAAGAATTCTGACACAAGTCAAGCACTATGGCCAGACACAGGGAGCAGCATGTCGCGTGCCCTGTGCTTCCCCTGGACCGTTCTTTTCCTTTTGAAGTCATTGCCAGCTTAGCCTAAGAGCTGAGTGAAAACACAGAGCCTACGAAACAGATCACAGCAACGTGTATTTTGCTAACATACGTAGGCACTGCCTGTAAGATGCCAAACGAGGTGGATAAGGGGTGAAAATTTAGCTATCAGGATACTTGCCAAATGCAAACTTGTTCATTCACGTGCTGTGAGGCCGCTTAAGGAATTAGGGAAAACTATTATCTTATCTGCTGCTTTCCTCCTTTCCAAGTAAAGCTTAAGTAGAAAACATACATATATTTCCTCCTAGGAATCGGTTCTTTATTTTTCACTCCTTAAACGTTGCAGTATTCAAAATCAGCTAATTCTTCCAATATTCTTTACACATTATACAGAGGTTCCAACCTTTTATAAGGTTGCTCCACAATTACATTTATCCATAAAATGCCCTGATTTTGGTGATGGAGCTGTGAGCCATGCTCTTATTGAGCCTTTCCAATCCTTGTAGGCCTAGTGCTCCTCTGCATGATGAGGTCAGCCTCTCCACCCTGAGATACCAGACTGGGAGGCTGCCCAACTGCTGCGCCCAGCTCCTTCCCCACTGCAGGGATTGAGCCAGGTAATTTGCAAGGTGTCTATTGGACCCCAAATCACACTAGCCAATGCTTGTAATTTCAAATGCAAAAAGAATCGATGCTGTGCAGTATTTTTCCCACACATAACTTCCCTGTGTCAAATCCTAAAGACCGTGAGGAATATAATATATAATATATATAATCTTATGGTTGAATTTTCAAGTTCATTTTTATTTTTATTTTTATTTATTTTTTACATGAGCTCTATTATTTTTATTATTATCATTATTATTTGCATTACAATTCTTAATACACCTTTATATCACAATTTATCATATCTCTGTACATAAGATATGTTGACACCAAATTTGTTCATTTTTAAAAATTCACTTTTATCTAAGTCTATAAAGAAAATGAGTGTTTATTTTCATTGGCTTTGAAATAAAACAAATCTGCATCAACAATATATATTTTTTTTTTCAGAAGAGCCATAACACACAATTTAGGTGCCGGAGATCTAGGCAGTGTATTTATTCAAACCACCTGATTGGAAAGGAGAAAATATGAGTTAAAAGTGGTAAATAAAATGCTGTTTGAAAATAACAGTGCTAATAACTTTTTACTTATTGATCTTAACAAATTGTTTGTTTTCAAATTATCTCATTTTACTCAATAGAGCTCTCTTTAGTGTGTGAAAATAAGAACTGATTTGTGACTAGATTGTGAATCAATTCCTTTTACCTTAACAATACAAATACTTATAAATACTTATTATAAGGTCCTTATGTGTGTTTGTTTCTGTTTTTGTTTCGTAGTGCTGGGGATTGAATCCATGGCTTTAGTTCAAGCTAGGCAAGCACTTTACCACCGAGCCCCATCCCCAGTCCAGTGATGAGTTTTTGTTTTGCTATTAGAGATGAGTAGCTTCTAAATTTCATGGATGAGATATTCACATTCTTCTCAGAGATGTGGGAATGTGATACTTTGTTGTCATGGGAGATACAGGGGAAAGGTGTCAGGGAAAACCCAGAGATCCAGGATGATGGCTGTGTTTCCAGAGGATGCTGAAATTCAGTTAGGTCCAAATGCGGGTTTTTGTCTTGACTACACTCAAGAGTCTTCTTGATGGAAAAATGACTGCATAATCCAAAGGCAGGCAGACATTTCATTTGCAGAAATACCCACAATTTTCCAAACTAGCTTGTTCTTTTTTAGTTAATTGTCCCTATGCAAAGTTCACCAATTCGCGAAGCTGCAATTCCTAGTCATTCTCTGTCAATTAGACCCAGATGGCAAAATTAAAGGCCCTTCACATCATGGTACAACAGTAATTTTAGTTCATCAAAGATCCTTACCCCATGCGGCTTTTTCACAATTAACGTTGAAGTTCCTGTTGGGCAAGTGCTTCAGGAACAATGACACGTCCTCTGTAGCTGAGGGTCCATCTTCTTGTCAACGCTGATGGAGAAAAGAAAAGAAGTCCACAGACATGATAATTACAGAGCAGAGCGCCTGCAAAGGTGGAAGGTGAGACACCGCAGATGGCAGGGAGGACGAGGGACGCGCTCACTGCCAGGGAATTCTGAGAACAAGGGCCAGCTCCAGGTCCGGGTGCACTGCAGTTCTGAAGCCAGAGACAGAGAGGCCAAGAGAAATGGAAGGCGGGGGTTTATTTTTAAATGCCATTCATGGCAAATCAAGATAATATTTAGATAATGAAAGTCATTGAAGAACACACACAGGCACTTTCATGCACACACACACACACACACACACACACACACACACACACACAGGGCTTTTAGGAGGTGGTGGCTTCTGACATGGACATTTCACATCATCATTCTGAATTACTTATTTCTGGATCTCAGCAGAATAAAGATGACATTTGGTAAGAAATTTATACTCCTTTTAAAATGACAAAGAGACCGTTTTTTTTTCAACAAATTAAACTACAACACTATATTTTAATTAATAACATTATCTTGGATTGTAGATGGGAAAGCAGTTGGTAAAATTTCTATGTCAATTAAATAACTGGTGTGATTCTACATCACATACAACCAGAAGAATGAAAAGTTATACTCCATTTGTATATGATGTGTCAAAGTGCGTTCTACTGTCATGTAGAACTAATTAGTTTTTTATAATAACAAAAAAATTCTATATTTATTCTTGCAAGGAAAATAAATGGTTGGTTTTGTCATTTCTCTTTCAATCTAGGAGAAAGAACTTTAAAGAAAATAAGTGATTGATGTAAGATCCTACAGATTGTAAGAGCCAGATTTGGGGATTTGAAATATATCCTCTGACATCAAGTTCAATGTTCTTTCTTACCAACCAAAACTCCCTCAAATATCCTTTAGGAAAGGCTTTACCCCATAGCCTGAATTTAATATTCATTTGCAGTGATGTCAAAAAGAAGGCATGATGGTCACTTAAAAAACAAGCAAAACATGTTCCACATCTTTTGTTGACTTCAAATCTTAGAAGTGATGTGGCATGAAATACACCCCCAGAAACTGTTCCTGGTCTTTGCTCAAGTTATTGATGTAAAGAATAGGAATGACAATGTAGCAATCTCAAAGTGAGCTATTTACTTATGAAATGAAAAATGTTTTGCAGTTTTTGTATGTATTTGAAGATGAGTCCCAATGCAAAGAACCATATTTTGAGTGACATTTTTGTGTCAATTTTTTATTTAAAAAAAGTTTTAAGAATGTACTTTTTTATTCTTTTATAACTGAAAGACTAAGTTGTCTTTGTTTTAGAATAATGTGTGTGTAAATGTATGTGTGTATGTATATGTATATATATAAATATTGTTTCTGGCTCAGTTCCTTAATATTAACATAACATTTTCCTCCTGAACGGATTATCATGAGGATAGATGTGAGTGATTATGAAAATGAAGAAGAAGAGGATGACAATGTTATCAATGCTAACCATGGTAATTGATGGCTTGACATGGACTGAAAATTGTGCACCCAGCTTAGTTAGAGTTCTTATCCTATTTCCATAAGCTGCAAAGGTGGCAGCAGATCAGGGCCCTGTGTGGGTTCAGCCCCTAATGAGCAGCAGTACTGCCTACGGCCCAAGAGTAGCATGTGAAATAACACTAAACAACAGAACACAAAATTCAGTTTCACCCAAGAATTGCAATGATCTGAACTAAGATAGTTAGAAAGTAAATTAGAGATTTCATCATTAATCTTTATCCAATTTCCCTTTGTTTTGTTTGTGAGCTATACATGCTTATATATTACATGGAAAGGTGTGATAATTTAATGATACATGGTTTAAACTGGAAAATGTCTATGGGAAATGTTAACTTGAGAAAGTTTTAGAATCAATTATTTATTCTATGTGGCTTGAATATGCTTTTCCTTTCACCAACCAATAGAAAAGTCAGCGTTCTTGTTAATTCTTCAGGACCCAGCGGGTCTCACCTGCTCGTTCCGTTTCTTTTCCCACCTCAGGTGTGTCCAACAGTGCTGCAAATCAGTTCCTTCCACCCCTCCTGCCTCTCTAGCTCAGCCTCTTCCCTCTTACCCCAACATCACCTAAGACAAAGGCCTTTGAGGATAGGAATCCTATTTTTAGACATTTTCAGGAAATATAGTAACATCAATTCTGTATTAGATTTCAAACCAATGTTAATTAATTCTTAATTATGTCCCAGACATTTTCACAAAGTAGACACATATAAAAATAAGTCTTGAGATTATTTCTCCTTTCCTCTTTCAATTTCATCACCTTTTTGTGCCCTTTACAAGACACTATTCAAACGAAATCAGTAAGAAATTTACTAATTGACTCTCATACATTAAATTATTTTAAAATATACAAAGAGTCAAATGGAAAAAAAAAGTATGTTTCACATCTAAAACAACTATGAACTAGAATAATAAGGGAAGTAGGACTTCATCCTGTTTTGGTCATTCCATAAGTTTGAGTTAACACCAAACCACAGATTTTAGAAGATTTCTGGCTATTGTGTCTGTCTCCCCACTACACCACCAAGAAAACAATAGTAAAAGCCTGTGCTCTGAAAATCGAAACTGAATTCCTTTCAACAGCATTTTTTTTTCCTTTAAAATGATTTCTGCTTATACACTGAGTTTATTCTTCTCCAGATGTTTTCGAGAAAGATTGTGAGGCAGAATGACGGTTGAAGAGTTAGCCCATATGTGAAGGAAAATATAATAATGATGTCGATTTTCTTCAAATTCTGACAAAAGGAGTCATGAGAAAAAGGGTTCATGTATATTTTCTAAGTTTTATTTAAATTATGTTCTCTCACTTTTTGCATATATTTTGACAATGAGATATAGGCAAATATGGATTAATTTTAAATGATCTGAAACAGCCATTTTTGATTAATCCCTGTGAGGCCTCACTTTCTTTGTGGAGGTTTTCCGTTTAATACTATATGTTTTTTTTTTAATTTGCATGAAGTGAAACAGTGAAATATCTGAGGAAAAAATACTATTTATAAGATATGTAAAGACATTTCTTTGAGTTTAGATTAGGTAGAATTTTTTTTAAAAAAATTTAGGCATGGTTATATGTTTTATGTTTTGGCATTATTTAATATGTAATTCCAGAAGATCAAAAATTAGGTCAGGAGAAGTAGTAAATCAGCTAATTGAAAAACTACAGCATATTAAATTTCATATCACATCCCTGTGAGAGCTTAAGTCTGAAGAACAAGTTAAAACAAAAAAATAAAGTTTTGATACTCAAACTGAGAAATAGGGGGCTGTGTAAATGATCTGCCTTCATCTTCACTTTCAGTGGCTTTCTTTCCTACCGTGTAGCATTCTACTTAGATTAAGATTTTTGTAAACTTAGGTACTAAACATTTTCAAATTTTAACCGAAGAGCCATGAGGTTATTAGATATGTGCACTCTATCACACAGCTCCTTGATAGTCTTTGTAGCTTTTTTATTTCCTTGTGAAAAACATTTTCAAAGTCCTGACAAGTCGGAGAGCCACTTAGACCTTGGCTCTGGTGCAGTTCTTCATTTCAGTGGGATCAATAACCTGCCTATAAGACGCGACTTGGAGATGGAGTGGTGCCCATCAGGCTGACCATGCACTTCAAAGTTTAAAGATCAAGAGAAATGGATCAATTACCATGAAAAATATTAAATAAATACATTATGGTTGTTCTGGGGACAATCCAATAGCTTTAATATCCAGAGTCCTGTTAAAAATCTGAAAAAGCACCTATATTTGCAATGTAATATATACAAAAACCCACACATTGAATATGTTAAATACTTACTGAAGAATGGAGAAATTACACTTGGAGACTGTATATTTTCTTGATTTAATCTGTAGAAAAAAGGTTAATATAATGAGGAACTCTTAATCTGGATTTAAATCTTTGTTTTAAATCAAAACACAAGATTAGGGAAAACATGGTTGGCACAGGAGTTTTCCCTACAAAATTGGACAATGCACCCTCGTATTTCAAAATGCGTGTCTCCTTTGATGAGACTCATAGTGAAAGTCAGGTAAAGCATATCCCAGGAAATCTGCAACGCACTGATAATTCCTGGAAGTGAAGCCTTGCAGGATAGCCCACCCTCAGTGTCTTCCAACTCTGACATGACACTAGAGATCAATATGTATCCAGAGAGCATGCGTGAGAAGAGGCTTTGAAAAATCACTGCTGGGTTTTATTATGACTTTTTAATCCAGATGTCTTAACTTCTGAGTTCTACAAAGACAGCAATATACTACCTAGTAATATTATGCAATTGTTTGTAACCACTATAGTGCAGATGCCATTTTTCTACTTGTGTGTTTTTAGGAAGCAGCACCCTTTCTGGTATATACAATATGTCTATATTTATGACCACAGCCCTATTTATATCAATGCCTGTGTGTATAATCTACATCTGTATAAAAGTAGATATCTATCTATAAAATATATAAAAAGGGATAATTTTTTTCTAAATCTGTGTCCCAAAATTTATAGCCAAGAAAAAGTCACCAATTAGAAATATATCCACACACACATAAATAACCATAAATAGACATGTGCATACATATTAATACACAATAGAAATGAGATTCTTCAGCTAGGATTTAAACCCTTTTAAGAAAGCAGTTCTTAATAAGTTTTTTAAAAGCACAAATTAGTCAATATTATAATATATTGGGACTCGACAATTTAACAAAAATGGATGGGGGATCACTAATGCCAACAAAGGCTATGGAAGTGGCATTCCTATCCAGGGACGCATCCTTTCAGAAATAACCTGGCAGTTACCATACAAAAGGGTCAGGTGCTCTTCTCTTCCCCAAGTGTTCTATCAGGTAAATATATAATAAGAAGAAAATCTTTACACGAAGAGACATTTGTTAGATCATCATTTATATTGCAAAGATTTGAAGCAATTCGGTTAGCCAAGTATGTTATGAGTGTTTACTGAATCATGGCAGATAAATGAAATGCATTCCTGTGTATCCATTAAGATAATGAGCATGAAATCTCCTAGTGATATGAGAACCATTTTAAATGAAATGTTAACTGAATTATAGTCAGAAAAATTCATAAGGATATGATATATAGCAGTCAATAGCCAAAATAAATTGGAAAGAAATATAATAAGATGTGGTTATTTCCAAATGAAGATCAATGGTAGAGTCCCAAGATTGCCCTGCCAACCAGCAGACCAATGCCTGAGCCCAGGCCCAGGCCTAGGACTGACCCATCCAGGAGCCAAGGACCAGGCCCTGGCCCAGGAATGCCTCCACTGACCAGCACACCCACACTGGGAGCTGAGGCCCCAGACTAGGATGGCCCCAAAGACTGGCATACCCTTGCCTGAGCAGAGGCTGAGCCCCTCTCACACTACATCCATCACCATAGCCCTCCCCAAGCAATAGCCTCCACCTTGGGGCAAGAGATAGGACCTAGAGGCAGCTGTATCTGTGAACAGGCAGGCCACCCATTCAGCCCAGTCTCTGAAAGTGGTTGCATCCATTTTGGGACTTCCCACTGCTATCCTGAAATAACATCGCTATTGCCATGACCACTTTTAGTTGCAGTAGCATTAATTGTGGGACACCAGCACTGTCTGGATGTCCAACACCAAGGTGAGGCACACCTAACCTGCAGGAACACTACAAGATTATAGGGTAGAAACTGTAAAACCTCAGATCCACACTGCAAGAAGGGAGGACCCAGACAACAAGAAAAAACAAGGGAGAAAAGTGCCCCAAACAAACCAAGATACTACAATAATATAATTCTTGGACAGTGCAATTGATGAAATGTCAGAGAAGGAATTCAGAAAATACACAATGAAAATGATTTATAAATTAAAGAATGACTTAAGTGATCAAATACAAATCAAATTGATCCTTCCAACAAGGAGATAAAAGAGCCAGTATAGGCAACCATTGATGACACCAACAAACAGGTAAGGAAGCAAATACAGGCAGCTATTGAGAACACCAAGAAAGAGATAAAGGAGCAAATACAGGTAGCAAAAGATTACTTCAAGAAAGAGATAGAGATTCTGAAAAAAATCAGAAATTCTTGAAATGAAGGAAACAATAAATGGAATAAAATACTCAATAGAAAGCATCACCAAAAACACTGGATCACTTAGAAGAAAGAATGTCACGTAATGAAGGTAAAATATATGAACTTGAAAATTAAGTTGATCACACAGTGAAGATGGTAATAAACTATGAACAGAATATCCAAGAATATGAGATAATATCAAAAGACCAAATCTAATATTTATTGGAATAGAGGAAGGCACAATGATTCAAACCAAAGGAATGCACAATCTCTTTAATGAAATAATATCAGAAAATTTCCCAATTGGAAAATAAAAACATGATACTTACAAGAAGAGACCAAATGTACAAAATTACAACAGATCTATATCAAGGCACATTATAATGAAAATGCCTAGCATACAGAATAAGGAGAGAATCTTAAAGACCGCAAGAGAGAAGAATCAGATCACATATAGGTGGAGACCAATTCGTATCTCAGCAAATTTTTCTACTTGGACACTCAAAGCCAGGAGATCGTGGATCGACATATACCAAACTCTGAAAGAAAATGGATGATAACCAAGAATCTTATATCCAGCAAAATTAAGCTTCATATTGATGAAGAAATAAAAACCTTTCATGATAAGCAAAAGGTAAAAGAATTTACAGTGAGAAAGCCTGCACTACAGGGCATACTTAGCAAAATATTCCAGGAGGAGGAAATGAAAAACAACAATGAAAATAAGCAAAAGGAGGAACTACATGAAGGAAAGACCACTCAAGGAGAAACCAAGTCAAGTTAAAAAACAAAAACAAACCAAATGACCAGGAATACAAATCATATTTCAATAATAAGTAAATGGCCTAAACTCATCAATTAAAAGACATAGACTGACAGTTTGAATTTAAAAAAAAATACCCAATAATATTCTGCCTTCAAGAGACTCATTTCACAGGAAAAGACATCCAGAGACTGAAGATGAAAGAGTGGGGAAAAAATGTACCACTCACACGGACCACGTAAACAAGCATGGGTTTTCATTCTCATATCAGATAAAGTGGACTTCAAACCAAATATGATGAAGAGGGATAAAGAAGGACATTTCATATTGCTTAAGGGAACCATATATCAACAAGACACAACAATAATCATATCTATGCTCCAAACAATGGGTCATTTATGTATATCAAACAAACCCTTCTCAACTATTAGAACCAAATAGACCACTAAACAATAATACTAAGTGACTTTCACACACCTCTCTCACCATTGGATAGATCTTCCAAACAAAAACTCAACAAAGAAACTATAGAACTCAATAATACAATCAATAATTTGGACTTAATAGACATATAGAGAATATTCCATCCATGAACAAGTGATGGATCATACTCTTTCTTCTTAGATTTACATGGATCCTTCTCCAAAATAGACCATATATTATGCCACAAAGGAAGTCTCAGCAAATACAAAAAAATAGAGACACTACCCTGCATTCTATCTGACTATAATGGACCTGCATTCTATCTGACCATAATGGAATAAAATTAAAATCAATGATAAAATTAAAAAATAGAAGATACTACAATGCCTGGAGACTAAACAATACAGTACTCAATGACACAAGGATAACACAAGACATTAGAAAGGAGATTAAAAAAATCTTAGAGGTAAATGAGAACTCCAATACAAGTTATTAAAATCTATGGGACACTAGTGCTAAGAGGAAAGTTCATTGCATGGAGTTCATTCGTGAAAAAAAGAAAAAGTCAACTAATAAATGTCGTGACATTACAGCTCAAAGCCCTATAAAAACAGGAGCAACCCAACCAAAAATAGTAGAAGACAGGAAATATTAAAATCAGGGCAGAAATAAATGAAATTGAAGCAAAAGAAATAATCCAAAAAGTTGACAAAACAAAAAGCTGGTTCTTTGAAAAAATAAATAAAATTGACAAGCCCTTAGCCATCCTAATGAAGACCAAGAGAGAAAATTCAAATTACTAAAATTTGTGATGAAAAAGGAAATATAATGACAGACACTATTGAAATACAGAAGATAATAAGAAACTCTTTTGAAAATTTATACTCCAGTAAAATAGAAAACCTTGAAGACACTGATGAATTTCAAGAGGCATATGATTAACCCAAACTGAGTCACAAGGACTACACAGTTTAAACAGATCAGTTAATAGAAGACTCCATCAAAAGCCTACCAACCAAGAAAAGCCCAACACCAGATGGATTCAAAACTGAGTTCAAGACCTACAAAGAAGAATTAATACCAATAATCCTTAAATTATTCCATGAAATAGAAAAGGAGGGAACCTTTCCAAATACATTGAAAAAAGGGCCTTTTCAACAAATGGTGCTGGGAAAACTGAAAGTTCATATGCAGCAAAATGAAACTAAACCCCTGTCTCTCACCATGCACAAAACTCAACTCAAAGTGGATCAAGGACTTAGGAATTAGACTAGAGACCTTGAGTCTAATAGAGGAAAAAGTAGGCCCAAATCTTCATCACGCCAGATTAGGCCCTGACTTTCTTAACAAGACTCCTAAATCACAACAAATAATATCAAGAATTAATAAATGGGATAGATTCAAACTAAAAAGTGTATTCACAACAAAAGAAATAACCAATGAAGTGAAGAGAGAGCCTACATTTTGGGAGCAAATTGTTGCTACATGCATATCAGAGCACTCATCTCCAGGATATATAAAGAATTCACAAAACTTAATACTAAAATATCAATAAATGGGCTAAGGAGCTAAACAGACATTTTTCAGAAGATATGCAATTGATCAACAAATATATAAAAAATATTCAGCATCTCTAGTAATTAGAGAAATGAAAACCAAAACTACTCTAAGATTTCATCTTATGCCAGTCAGAATAGCAGTTATAAAGAACACGAGCAACAATGAGTGTTGGGAGGATGTGGGGGAAAAGGCACACTCATACATTGCTGGTAGGAGTGCAAATTGGTACAACTACTATGGAAAGCTGTATGGAGATTCCTTAGGAGACTTGTAATGGAACCACCATTTGACCTAGCTATCCCTCTCCTTGGTTCATACCCAAAGGACTTAAAAACCAGCATACGATAGTAATGCAGCCACATTAATGTTTATAGTAGCTCAATTCACAATAGCTAAACTGTGGAAAAGATGCCCTTGAATAGATGAATGGATAAAAAAACTGCGGTATATACACACAGTAAAATATTAATCAGCATTAAAGAAAATAAAATTATGGCATTTTCAGGTAAATGTATGGAGTTGGAGGATATCATGCTAAGTAAGCCAATCTCAAAAACTAAAGGCCAAACATTCTCTCTGAGAAGTGAATACTGATCCATAATGGGGGAGGGCACTGGAAAAACGGAGGATGTTTGGAAAAGGCAAAGAGGGAAGGGAAGGGAGAGGAAGTGGTATGGAGACGGGAAAGATGATGGAATGTGATGGACATTATTACCTTAGGTACATGTATGACTGCACATAGGGTGGGATGCTACATTGTGCAAAATCAGAGAAATGAAAAGTTGTGTAGCAGTTGTGCACAATGAATCAAAATTAATTCTGCTGTCATATACACCTAATTAAAATAAATTAATAAAGTTAAAAAAAGACTTAAAAACAGCATACTGCAGCCACTTCAATGTTTATAGCAGCACAATTCAAAATAGCTAAACTGTGGAACCAAACTAGATGCTGTTCAATAGATGAATAGATAAAGATACCATGGTATATATACACAATGGAATATTACCATTAAAAAAGAATAAAATTGTGGCATTTGCTGGTAAATGAATGGAGTTGGAGAATATCATGCAAAGTGAAGTAAGCCAATCTCAAAAAAACAGGGACCAAATATTTTCTCTCATAAGTAGATGCTAATTCATATGGGATAAATAAGTGAAGGAACTTTTGAAGGGGCATAGAGGAAGGGGTTAGGGGACAAAGGAGTAGGAAAAATGGTGGAATAAGGTGGACATCATTACCCTAGGTACATATATGATTGCATGAATAGTGTGACTCTACTTCATGCACAACCAGAGAAGTGAAAAATTCTGCTCCATTTGTATACAATGAATCAAAGAGATTTTACTGTCATGTGTAACTGATTAGAACTAATAATAAAACAAAAAAAATCAATGGTAGCCTTTCTTTTTCTTTCTTTTTCCTTGTAATTTATTCTTTTAATCTCTCCCACTTTCCCATATTTTCTAAAATGGTCTACATTATTGTAGAAAATAGTAGAGTTATATGATTAAAATGTTATTGTTAAAAGAAGATCCCTTACCCTGAGAAAAATATTAAGTACTGTATGCTAAGCATGAAGGATAAAAAATAAATATGACTTGCTGCCCTCATGGACTTGGTAGAGCTGTGTAGAATGCAGAGTTTAATCAAATAACCATGCTGTAGGGGAATAGCATTCCAGAAACCCACATTAATGTCTTAAGCATACAGAAATTGAAGGGACTGTGGGGACAATGCTCAGGAGTGGCCAGAGAGCAGGGAAAAGTTCTCACCAGGGTTCTGTGGAGATAGGCACTGGGCAGACCAAGACGGGGAACAACTGTGGTGCTTAGAATAAGACTTTGGCTCTTACAGGAGCCAGAGAAAATTTGAATGGGGTCTGGACAGGGCAAGAGTGGAGACTATTTCAAAAAGGATGGACTATGATAGGAATACCAGTTGAAAGTTAGCCCACTGTTTAAAGCAAAATCGAATAATCTTGGACTAGGGCTTGAAAGAGTAGCTTGAAAGAAAAGTGACCACAACACACAGAGCAACCAAGAGATCTTTATTGCAGCAGTGCAACAGAAGAGAAGAGAGAGAAAGAGAAGGAGAGAGAGAGAGAGAGAGAGAGAGAGAGAGAGAGAGAGAGAGAGAGAGAGAGGAGAGAGAGAGCACACGCACAAAGGAGACAGAGAGAGCAAGAGAGAAGAGAGAGAGAGGGGGGCCTGGCAGAAGGGACGAGTTTTTATAGCCCAAATCTAATGGGGTCTCTGGGTCTGCAAGCTGCCTTGTTGGCACACAAGGGGGTTAAGTGTTCGTCCTTGAGCAGCCGGCTGAGTGCTCAGCCTTGAGCGGGGGCTTGGGCATTTGGGCTTGAAGCAAACAGGTGATAAAGAGCCAGACAGAGGGTTTGAGAGGCCAGGTCATCCTGCAGCTAACTTTCTTTGGCATGCCCTGCAGACAGCTTACTCAGCCTGTCCAGCACCTAACATAGCTCACCCTGGGATTACAGAAATTGGAGTCTCCTCTACTTGGCTCTGTGACTTTGGAGAATTATGTACATGCACCTTGCCTGTATCACTGGAATCATAACATTAGATGTTTGATAAGGTTGTCAAGATTGAATCAATTTACAAGATGCAAGCATTATAAAACTTGGCAGCTTTTGCGTTTTCAATGAGCATTACATTTACTAACCAGCTTGTAGTGGTGGAAATATCGAGAAATAAATGGATACGAAAAAATTTTTAGAGGATAAAGTCAAATTATTTATGTGTACCCTGCAAGAAGTAAGGGAAAAAAGTGATGAAAAATATTTGCAATGTGTAGTCATAGAATGAGAATAGTAACTGTCTTTGAGAAATGGTTCAGAGGATAAAAACCAGTTTGAGGGGCTGGGGTTATGGTTCAGTAGTAGAGCACTTGCCTAGCATGTCCAAATGTCCAAAGTCCAGGGTTCAATTCTCAGCTATATATATATATTTTTTTCATTGACAACTAAAAATATATTTTTAAAAAAAGCAGGTTGGGGAGCAAAATTGCGAGCTTGATTATTGGGTACCTTGAACTGAAATTGGTTCCATGATGGCCACATGGAGGTGCTGATTAAACCATGGTCCACACAGGTGTTTCAGAGACTTTTCAAGACATAGGGCTGTCAGAGGGATCTCAGGTGGACTTGAGGTCTTGAGTGGGGGATCTCACCTGGCTGAGCCTGATAGAGGAAGGTTATCAGAGCCTGAGGTCAAACAGGGTGGAGTATGAGCCATAGAGAAACAGGTAGCATTGCTTACCTGGTTTAGGGTGATTTAGATGGTTTGATGAACGTGAAAGCACACCAAAGGTGAGTGAAGTATAAGCTGAGAAAGAGAAAAAGTAGAAACCCAACTATTTATAAGATGTTTGTGAAGGGAAAGTGAGACAGCGTGTAGGATAGTCTGGAAACTTGGGTAATGGCATAGAGAGCCTCAGTCTGTTGGTCAAAATCCTTAGAGCTTTATGTGCTTCCAGATTCAGAAACACTGGGTTTCATAAGACAATAAGAAGCACAGATCACATTACAAAACATCCCTGCAGGTGTGCCCAAGTGAAACTCTTCCTCAGCCAGCCTGTCGGTCACACCACATCCACTCCGATTGACAAGAGGAGCTGCTGGTTCACTTCAACACCTCTGACTAGGTTGCTGCACATCTGGGGAGGGTTGGTGAGCCCCATCCTGCCATCTCCTGTTGCCCAGGTTTGCTGCTGACCATGCCCTGGCTGTGCTGCTCAGCGATGATGACCCTGCCCAATGTGCCTAGCCAGCGAGGTCTGCAGGCAACTCCATCTGAGGAGCCCACATTCCACTGTGACCTCTGAGCCCTTTTCACTTGACCTTCCACTTGGACCCCAGCTTTGTTCAGTTCCCCTGCATAGGATGGAATGCTGGTGACCTCAGGATCCCTGATACCTCTACCTCTGCTTTTCTGCAGGCATTTTGCCTTAGGATTCTGACTTGGTTTTTTCTTCCAGGTTATTGGAGGCACAAGTCTACTGGACCCCATCAGCACATCAGTGTCTCATCTTAAAACAGAAATGAAAACCAGAAACCCTTGTCAGGAGCCCTCCCTGCCTTCCCCTCCTGCCACATGATGTCCCATCAACCTTTACAAAACACTTCCTCTCCTCACATCCTCTCCTCAACTGCTGCTGGCTCCTGCCCACCAGGGAATCTGTTGGAATGTTGACTCTTCGCGGGGTACTGAGGATGCTGGACTCCAACACCCACATCCAAACCGCATCGCTTTATTCCTTCTATCACAAAGCTGCCTCAGAGTGTACCGTGTAGCTCTTGGATTACCTGCTTGCTGTTTGGAGAGAGAGAGAGAAGAGAAGAGATCCTCCCAAGACAAGGGACAAGGAGTTAAAGCACGTTTTCTAAAGACAGCTTGATCCCCCTGACATCATGGCAATTTGTTGGGGTATTTATTCGACAAATAATCACCATCATATATTTCAGAGACAAAATATATAATACATAATATTTTTGTACACACACACAGTGAATAAGAGTGACTTTTATCTCAATGTCATTATATCCTTTAGCTATTGTTCATCCTGAAGGATTTCCCACACTCTACCACAAATTTTCACAAATCCTTAGGAATAGACATTTTTACAGTCACTTTTGGCCCAAAACAACTTTCTCACTTCACATCCCACAGCAATGCTTACTGATGCTCTCTAAGGTAGGCTTAGAATGTTGTTTCCACTCTTTCCCTTTTCTGTGAAAATTTCTTTAAAAGGTGCAGAATGATGTCAATACAAGGCATGTGCAGGTAGAGAAGTGTTTTTACTGAAATGCTTGTGCTGTGGAGGGCATCTGGCTCAGCTAGAGGGATGCAGGCTCTCATCCACAGGTACAAGAGACTGAAGCCGGAGGAGTTGAGTAATTTGGAGGGCTGCTTCAGCTTCTTAGACTATCCTTCCTGGTTGCTGTCTGGGATTATATCCTTAATAAATAAATCACCTGCCCAAAGTCCCCCCGCCCAACTTTAGGTTCTGCTTGCCAGAAAACCCCAAAGAAAAGGGAAACAAACAGCAACACAGTTGCTAGCATCACATACACTTAGCCATTCTCATCTAGAAAGTCCTGAAAATAATGAAGCAAAAATACACACTGAGGGACATTTATGAGAGTTTTTAGTTCATGACAGTGGTGCATCCGGAAGACATCAGTCCACCTGAAGGCTCAGACAACCGCAGGTAAACAAGGATGCAGGCACCATCGTCAGCCCAGGGAGGGGCATGGACAGAGGCAGCTGGCCAAACAGAGCACTGCATGCAGGAGAGCCTTGTCTTGTTGACCTAGGGAACTCAGGCAAACAGTACACCAGAGTGTCTTTGTTTGTAAAGAGACAAATACAATTTTTAATCTCCAGAAAGAGATTCTGACCAAATTTATTGGATATCCAGAATAATGTATAAGTCAGAAAATTATGTCATTATTTAGAAAAGGGTACTGAAAGATGAAGAAAGTCATCATTCCTAAAGGGGATGTCAGCAACACACACATAACACTGTGGGGGCCAGTAGGAGATAGAGGTCAGAATGAGACCGAGCAGGCCAATCAGACACTGTGTATGTGCTCAGAGGCCAGTGCAGAATTCTAAGAGCACATTAAAGTCAAATTTTAGGGAAAAATAAGCAAAGTTCTATTATTATTTGTACAATTGGCTGTATTGAAGGCAGATTTGACCCTGACTTACCACATTAGCAAATGAAGACGCTGGAAATGGCAAGAATGAGTCCGTGCTGGGAGGTCCATTCACAACTCCTGTGTGTTTGTGTTTCATTATTTATTTATTATGGGACTTGACCTTACTGACTAATTAGCACTTAATCACAATTTTAACTGGGACTGTATACAGATAATTCAAGGAAGTAATTTTAAAGGTATTAATTAAGCTATAAAGAGAGATTTTGAAAAATGCACATGAATAATTAAAAAAATATATCTGTATATATTTGGCCACCTGCCTTCTTGTTTCATTGCCTGTTTTCACAGCTCTGACATATCTCAGTGCATATATTAACATAAGAGTGTGTCTGTTACTCTGACATAGTGTATATTTTTTCTTCTGTAAAGTATTTTTTCCATTTTAATTCAGATGATTATATCTACTTTTTTTTTCTTTCCCAAAAGTTAGCATTGCATTCCTTTTAAACTGTAAGATTTGTTTTCACACTTCTGATTGCCAGTAGGAGCGGAAAGAGAATGTCGCACATCAGACATTCAAATCTAGACATTATGCAATCACAATGACAAGGATTAATAAAGATTAATTTGCTCTCCACTTAAAAAGTCCTAGCACTTTAGCAATATCATTGCTGGGCTTGTTGAGGGAAGAATAATTATCATCTGCTTTTGAAATGTGCTTTTTTTGTTGTTGTTGTACAGCACTTTGCTGTCCATGTTGGCAGTTTGTTTTTATCAAAGTGTTCTCAAGCCACAGCTTTCTAAGATGCTGCAGCTGGGTAATATGCCCTAGGAGGCAAAATCTTGCACATATCAGTAAGAATATATCATGCTTATTCTCAGTTTTTTTTATTGGATTATTTCTTGGTATTATTACTTGTATTTTGAAATGAAATGTTTATTTTAAAAATGACTTCAAAATACTGTTTCAGGCATTATTTTTTATTAAAGAATTTACCAAATAAGTTGAGTCCTCACAGGGCCACATGACCAAAATCTTTTTATTTATCTTCTTATTTTCGCTCTCTCTCTCTGTCTCTCCATACACACACACACACACACACACACACACACACACACACACACACACGGATATAATCTTATTAACTATATTAAAAGTGATATGTAGTCATATGGTTATGTGTGTGCGTGTGCATATATGTATATACTTCTGCATATCAAACATAGTAGAAACTCAAGGTAATTCAAATCCCATCCCATCGCACACTTGGTCTTCCACCTGAATCTGTCGCCCAGGGCTCCTGCCAGCTGTGGCTCCCGGTTCCTGAAGCCCAGGAGACACTGGATGTGAGCTCTTTGCATAAAGCCTGGCAGACCTGAGCTTTCCTCCTTCTTAAGAGAAGAAAAACATCACGGATGTGGAAGTCCCGTTCAGCAGGACGACTGTCAGCCTCTGACAGCGCTCCAAGTCAGGGTGAAAAGGTTTCAGAGAAAACAGGGGAGCCAACCTGGGAGGGAAAGGACGATGCTGATGCTGGAAACACGCTCAGTCAGCATCTTTGCTGTGGCGGTTGGCTGTTCTTTTAGTTGTTAAATTTGCTTTTCCCTAGCATTGTTAAGGAAGAATTAACAAGTGCAACTTCATGTATCTATGGTATATAAGGTGATATTTATGGTATACCTTATGATATGGTATATAAGGTGTGTATATACACATAGTGAAATGATTGTCAAACTAGTAAGCTTATAAATCACCTCACATAATTTTATTTTTGTGTGTTGAGAACATTTAAGATCTATTTTCTTATCAGTTTTCAATACATTATTATTAACTGTAGTCTCCAGAACTTATTCATCTTTTATAGGAACAATGCTGAATATTTTGAGGATAGGTTGCTATGACTGTCTAGATTTTTTATAGTTGGAAAATAATACAATTTATTTGTTAAAGTCAAATTCACATGCATAATCATTTTAAGGACACATTATTATATTAGTGAGTGGTTTCTGTGAACCATTCAGAATGATCCTATGGTAAGGATATCCTATGGTAAGGATAACCAAGGTACTCTATGGTTTAAGAGTATTGTCTTTTGAGTTAGGCCAGAAATGCTTGGTTTAGAAAATCAACTCTTCCAGTTCTCCAGTTGTGTGACCTTGAAGAAGTAAACATCTTTTCTGAGTGTCAGCTGCTGGCTTTAGGATATAGTTACAATAATAAGAGAACTCATCCCATAAAAAGTTCAATATATTAATTTCTTAGAAGAATGCTGACTATGTAAATATAGTGTAAATGTATTGCTGACTGCTTCTTCCTATTTTTGAACAAAAGTGGGTAGTGATAGAATACTGGGGCCCTGTAGCAATTGGCCTGGGTTTCTAGGTGTCATGGAAAAAAAAAACCATAAATACATTTTTAGAAATCCCTGTGAGTAGGTTTAGCTGAAATTCTTTCTTTGCTGACAGTATCTCATGACAAGGAACTCTAGAAGATGTGGAGAAGTCCCCCGTTCCTTGTAAATGAACCTCCCCTTAACCCAGAGACAGCACCTCTTATATAGGCTTAGTAGGACTCTCTGCAGAAGGCTTTCCTGTCCACATTGTACATGTCCTGCCCACATCCATGCCCAGCCAACCTATCCTTAGCTGTCCATTTCCCCTCGTGGAGCCTGTGGCAGCCACGAGAGGGACTTCCCAGAGCTCCATCTTCAGGGGATACAAATGGCAAGGGCCCTGGGCTTTGAAATCTGTCCCTACTTTTGCCCTCAGGTCACTCTCCTGTGGGCTGCAGCCACCCAGGACTGAAAGACCTCCTCTGAGGACCACGTTGGCTGCAGCATTCTCCAGTGGCCTTGCTGCAACCCCCCGCCCCAGGCTGCGTGCAGCCTGCCTGCCTCTCCTGCATTCAGGACCCAACAGACAGAAGGTCGCCCCCTCTGCCCTCTCTTCTCTTTCACAGGCGCTTTTCCTAATAAACCCTTGCTCCTGCCATGGCCTCTGCTTCTTGGGGACCCAGGACAACACAGTCATTACATCTCTGAAGGACAGGAAATGGGTGACACCCGGGATTGTGACCATCAGCCTCCACCATCATGTTGCCATAGTGCTTGTTTCTAGTAAAGAAACAGTAATTATCATCTTCCCCTTTATCTGTCACCAATTTCTGCTCAGTGTGTCTCATTTTGCACAACCATGAAAGAGCAATTGTGAATTACTTACATCTCTGTTAAAAGCTGTAAGGAAGAGACAGCGACGACTGAAAAATTCACAGGACTGCCTAGCCACGCCTATGTATTAAACAGCAAACAAGGGCCCATGTGGGCATATTCCAGTTTATCTCATGGCTCAAGCTTCTTCCTAAAGCTCTTTTCATTCAGTCCTGACATGAGCAATTGTTTTGCAATGACTTCAATGTTGAAAACATGGACACATATTGCTATTAATGCAAGTGATGCTTCTGTTTCTTAAGGAGAAGAGTGAGAGAAGACAAAAAGACCTACCACATACCTGTGCTTGGACATATAACAATCCTAATGCACCTGAGGCCACAAATGTGTTCTTGCTCTTTTATCCTCAAGTCTGCTTGTCCCCAATTCCTTCTCAGTATCCAGGAAGTTCATTTCACACATGGGCAACTTTGGCTTTGGCTTTGACCCTTCTCTTTTGCCATGTTCCCTCCATCTCCACCATGAAAATATGCAATCTGACAGCTGACCCCACCAGGCATGTCCTGTACCTGGAATCTTCCGGCACAGGCCCAGTGCGTGTCTCCACTGCAGTGTGCGTCTCCACGACAACCTGAGCTCTGCACAGCAGCCAGAATGAGCCCAGGATTCTCCGTCCACCTTGGCCAGGGTCCCTCTGCTCTTGTCCTGCCTCACACTGAGCGCACACCCTGGGCTCGGCAGGACCTGGCTCCCGCCCACCCCTGACCTCCTCTGGTCCTGTTTTCCACCTTCCTCTCCCTCGCCCAGCCCCTGCTCAGTCGCTCAGACTCTGTTCTGCAGGTCCTGCCCGTGCCTCTCAGGACCTGCTTTGGCTTGTACACCCTTAGCTCCTCCTTCTCCCCGTGCATCCACTTGGCCTTTATTGCCCTGTGTTTAGGCGTCTGTTCAAATGTGTGCTTATCCACTGCGCCTCCTGGACACGGAGCAAGGTTGCCTTTCCTCCTAGCACAATTCCCTTGTTCTGAGGTCCTCTCCTTCAACTTCTCGCTCCCATTCTGTTTACCCCATTCTTTAAACCCACTGCCTACAATAGTCCTTGCCCTTATGAAGGTCTGAACAGTCACTTATTGATTGATTAAAGGAATAAAAAAACGCAAGTGAATACTGAGTCTATCACATGAGAATATTTGATTTGTAAATTATAGAATCAACTGTTGATATGTTTCAAAATGAGACAAACCATTGTATAAGTAGGAATAAACCAACCAGGGGACCTGGGCCTCTATGACCAGGTATGAAGAATAAGACCAACTTTATCTGTGATAATTCTAATTTGGAATACAGACTTCTGAATAATGTTTAACACCTTGTAAAACAAGACAAGATCTTTACCTTTTAAATTGATATTACATAAAGTAGAACAGAATTCTACATAAAAGCATAGATTTTTTTTAAAGAGAGAGTGAGAGAGAGAGAGAGAGAGAGATAATTTTTTAATACTTATTTTTTAGTTTTCAGAGGACACAACATCTTTGTTTTTGTATGTGGTGCTGAGGATCGAACCCGGGCCTCATGCCAGGCGAGCGCGCTACCACTTGACCACATCCCCAGCTCTAAGCATGGATTTTTTTAAAGCTCAAATATCAATTTTTTTTTGGTTTATTTAATTTGTAATTTACAAAAACTAAGTCCTAAGAACCAGAGCATCAATTCCTTTCTAATTTTAATGGTATGATTTTAGTTTTAATTGTTTCCATTGCTCAGTAGTTAGATCATTTCTGTGTGTCATATTTTATAAGTCCAATATAAAATCCATATGATAATGTTCATGTGTTCAATATTGATGGGGTCAACAAATGCTCAGAGTGACTTCATCAAATTAGGTCATGACAATTAACAATCCTCAGTGGAGCAGACTCTTCCCTGTGCTAGGACACCCTTCAGATGGTCCTCTGCCTCAGGGAAAGGGATGTGCATGGTTCAAATCTCCTTCCCACTCTGGGTTTCCTCATCTCTTCAGGCCCCCAGTGTATCAGAACTGGGGGGACAAAGAACAAGAGCAAAACGGGGAGGCGTTTCCTGGTTTTGAGTGAGCTTTATGGACTCTGGACTCTCCTGGTCCTCTCCTGGTGCTGTCAGCCACCTTCCCTTGTCCGTACCTATGAAGCTTGGGTGAAGCTTTTCTGTTCTGATTCCTTGGCTCCCCATGTAAACTAGTTTACGGGACACTCAGGGTTGTCCCACACCAGCTCTGTTCTGGGAGAATCTTCCTCTCCCTTCTCCCTGGGGGACGCACAATGTATCTTTCAACCCGAGGAATGCTAGGAGTTTGGTCCAAATTCAACATGGCAGTGAGCCTCTGATTCCTCCAGCCGACAATGGCTGAGCTCCCTTTCACACCCCCCACTCCCCACTGCCCATTCCCAGCTACCTTGATCACGCCGAACCTCTGTGGACAGCCGAATTAGTGAAAGATTCCCTCGCAATGGAGTCAGTACTCACAGCAAACTATCGTAAAATGAAGTGTCTCCTCAATTGAACTCTTTTCTTGCAATATTGGGACCCATTTCTATAGGCTCTGTCAGACCAAGTGGTAGCGTGTGTCCACAGTTCTTTCCTTGTAATCCTTCATTTGGTCTACAATGCCACAATTATTACTCATTTTTTTTGTCTTTATAGGAATTTCATTTAAGAATAATGTTACAATATATTTTTGGCTTGCCCTTGATAATAATTGCTTGCTTAAAAGGTGGATTTTTGTCTTAAGTATAAAAGATCTTCAGGGAAGCTCATATTTTTCAGAATTCAGTAAGTACTTATTGAGTGAAACGTCTTTGCCTAACTATTTAGTATTTTAAATACAAACTTAAAGGAATGAATAATATAAGCCTTAATTACTATAATAAACTATCCAAAAATTATGATTTTATGCATATTAAATAATGTATTAAAATTACACAAATTATCGTAATAAAACATGTCTATGATGTTCCTACATCTATTTGTACTCTATCAAACAATTTTCATATTATAAAAATATTCAAGATAAAAGCTATTTGATTCACATACGAAAAAACTTTAAAGCCTTCACATAATTATTTTCCTCTTGAAAATGCAGTTTTCATTTTCTAGCCTAAAGGGTATTGGTTGGTATTCTTTTCTCCAATCATTTTCTTTCATTTATTTAGCTTCTTCCACTGCAACATTACTATACAATATTCTTAGGTATTTCGTAGCTCCTTGCTCTTATTATTTCTAGCATGTGTGATTACCTTCAATAGAGCTCCTCCATCTCTAAGGTGCTAAGGACTGATAGAATAAGTGCTCTTTATCTCCAGTTATTATGCCACCTGGATCCACCCACTGTTCTATCTTTAAAACTGTGTTAATGGACTCCAGTTTCTCATCCTCGTGGAATAGGCACAGGTAACACTGTGAAAGCTAAGGACTTAAGACTCTCACTTTCCCACTGTGAGCATCCTTAGTGAATTTGAATGGATTTTAGGCAAAAATCTAATTGGAATCTTTATCCAATCTCTCTTTGTTCCTATACATCCTTAGTTCTATGTCTGTGGTATCCTTTCTAAGCATGTCTTTGAAGGACACACAAATCCCATCAAACACACAAAGGGACACAGCCCAAACCTTCCATGGCCATTTCAATCCCTGCAGGCAGAGATGTCTAAATTGTCCTTCTTGCAGCTCTGAGAACTGAAAGGAGTAAAGAAGTTGTAACTTTTATCACCTCATTGCAGCTTCAAAAATGCAGCCCTGACTATATTTGCTTCATATGCTGGGCTCCCAGCAATGATTTTAGAGGTACCATAAATTTTCCCAACACACAATTCCCCTAGGAAATAGTAGACGTCTGAATAATATTGGTGTCTAAATGAACTCTAAACAACAGAGTTCTTTATTTACCACTATCTGCAGTCTGTCTCTGCCTTCCACTTGACCTCTCAAACTGTATCTATCCAAACAAAACAACAAAAAAAAAACGGCACAACTCCATTACCTACCCCAAGGAAAGATTTTCTATTTTTCTACTTGTTTAATTCTTCTACTAACAGTCATGTTTAAATTCTATCTTCTTTCCTGACCACTCAAACTTCTTCTAAATTGAATTCCTGCTACTTTTTATTAGTAGTATTCTTTATGCATCATTTAATATCATTGTTATTCTATATGATATTGCTATTTATCATTTGATGTAATATTAAAAGTCTCCAGGTTATTTTTCCAGTCTCATTACACAATAATGGAACATTTTCCATCCCCTAGGCTTACCATGTTAATGTTTAGTAAGAAATACATGGACCCTGTGCAGGCCACAGGAATGAAAGTCTTATAACCATGATTGTAAGAAGAGAAAAAAGTCTTTCAGTGAACAAATTGTTCTCTTTTTTTAAAATTGGAAGTATGTTTAGAAAATAAATTTGATCAAACTATAAGCCCCCAACAAGAATTAGCTACAATGATTTAGTAAAGCAAGAAACTCCTCACCAAACATAAATATGCTTTAATACTATCTGTCTCTTTGGCCTCCTCTGGAGGACTTCTCTAGAGTCCGGACTAAGTACCTCTGCAATAGGCTCTCATAGCATTGTGTGTATAAATCCATCTTGAACATGCATTACTATTTACTAGTCTTTGGGCCACTTGAGAAAAAAGAATCTCACCTTATTTACTAATTTGCCAAAATGAATAAATGTACCATAAATTAAATTGAAGTTTTAAACTAAATTTGTTTTACTATCATACAAATTATGAAGCATATTTTCTTTCTTTCTTTTTATACAGGAGATTGAACTAAGGGGCATTTTACCACTGAGCTACATCTTCAATCCTTTTTAAAAAAAAAAAAATTTCTTTCAGACAGGGTCTTGTTAATTTTCTAGGGTCTCACATAGCTACCAAGGCTGTCCTTGAACATTTGATCATCCTGCCTCAGCCTCCCAATAGTTAAGGATATAGTCCTTTGCCACCATGTTCAGAAAGCATCTTTATTTATAAATGATGAAAATCTCTAAAATATGTCACTACTCAACCTTTGTAGGTTCTGTTTATATCATGCCATTTTCAGTTTTTTTCACTCTATATAGTCATTGTGTTGGATGAATAAATGATTTTAGCTAGTATTTTTAAGAATTGTTCACATTAATTTGAATAGGTATAATATGACTTCACTTTGCGCTTCCTACAATAACAACAAGTAAAACATTAAAAATCTAGCTTCTGTAGTTTTACTTGCCAAAGTATTTGTCATATTGTTTTTAACATTTGCTATCATTTTCACATTTAAGTCAAACTAGAATATATTACAGTGTAATGAACATCATTTTATTTGTGTATGACTCCTGCCATCTTGTAGACTTTTATGTATCAAATATTTTCTCTGAAAGATCATAAAGATTTTACATTCATTATAATAGAGATTTATAAATGGGTTAAAGTAATTTTACTACCAATTATGAAGAAAAACATATTTTAGTCAAAATTTAATGCATGAATTTATAATTATTAGTTTTGCTGTACATCTACAAACACTTCTTCAAGAAATTACGTTCAGACAAGTCGTGCTCCTCATTTGATCATCAGTCTGTGACTACAAGGGCCACACACATTTATCTAAATAACATAAACTGAACTAAGTCCATGTCACTTTTGAATGCAACTTGAGAGGGGGAGCTCAGCCTTGGAAACACATGCATTGGGCTTTGGGTATCTGACTTGGTGTTTGGCTTCTTCTTGGCATGAACATGTTCGTAATCAATACTGTTGACAGTTTCCTTCTAGCAATGGACAGAAGAGGTAATGTGCTCTTGATGGCCAAACAGAAACTGTCAACTGTCTGCAGCAATAATATATGATCAAGTGGCAGCTTTGAAATGATGTTCCCTGGGGAGAACAGAAGGTTTTCCTTCTTTTATTTTCGGTGAGCAGCTTGGTTTACTCTGTGCTGTTATCTCATAAAGTGAGAACCCGTATGTCGTGCTCTGAGAACACCGTCTCCACTGGGGACCAGCGTGTCCCTGGCCATGCAATATCCGTTTTGTTGCCACGTGACTTATCGGGAGCCTTAAGAACAACTGTCAAATCAGAACATACCAGACTAATCTGAAGCCTGAATATAAGTATTGCATGAAATAAATTATGGAACTCCAAAACAACCCAAACTATGAACCAACAAAATTAAATCTCACAAAGTCCTATTAGATTGGTTCTGTTTTACAATATTTTGATGATAGAGCTTTTTTTACTTTTAATGACAAACAAATCTATTAATGAACCAAACAAATTTCAAATCATTTTCTGTTCTCAAATATAATGATGTTTAATAGAAATATCAAAATTTCAGAGTTCCCATTTCATCATGGAATGATTTTTCTTATGTAATATGGATGACTGGTTTTAAATTGAGGAACTGAAAAAAATCTCCATTTTGTTATGATTTTTGATATGTGCTTCCAATTTAAAACAGCATTTGCTTCTTCTTAAAGTTCAAGTATTATTGAATTGAACAATATTTCCCTTTACACACAATTTCATTCCCCGCCCCCAAATTAAGCTGATAACTAAACAACATTATTAATCTGTTTGGGAAAGAGACAGCAGTGATGTTTGGGAAAGCACACCTATAAGAAAGTTTTGTTCTTTCAAAAATCTCCATTTTATACTTAAGGCATTGATCTACTATAATAAAAAATTATATCTGCATATTAAGTATCAAAAAATCAATATAAAGCTTAATCAAATCCACCGAAATTCATGTTAGTGAGATAGACCCCTTCTTATCAGAAATTTATCAGATTAAAGTTTCCCTTCCTCTTCTAGAGAAAGGGATAAGAGGACCTTTGCTGATATCTGCATTTACAAATAGAGAAGCTACATACTGTTGTGTGTCTAAACCCCTTTGATGGCCTCTTCAGGCTGGAGGGGCTTGCTGCTGGGGCTCCAGGAGGAGGCAGACAATCCTCCACTGGGGACGCCAGAGCCGGAGGGGAAAGGTACTCTGCTAGGTTTCCAGGGATGCCAAAGTTCGGTCTGCAAACTGAGGAGTGGCGGGGTGCGGCTAGGTAATTGACATTTACTGTCTCACCATGCTGGAGACTGGAAGGCCACCATCCGGGAGTCACCAGGCCTGTGTCTTTGAGGATGGGGAGGAGCACTGTGTCCCAGGCCTCTCTCCAGCCTCGGGGTTTGCAGGCCACCTGGGGCAGTGCCGGCTTCTGCTGCCTCATCATCCCTCCCTCCACCTTCCTTTGACATGCTCTTCCCCCACGTGCAACCCTGTGTCCCGTTCTCTTATTTATACAGGCACCAGTTTGTGGGTAAGTAGGTTGACCCTAGTCCTATGTGACCTCATCTTACCCAAGTACATCTCAAAGACCTGATTTCCCAATAAGGTCACACTCTGAGGTACTGGGGTAATCTGGACAGCATATTAATTTGGAAAGAACACAATTCAACCTGCAAGAAGAACAATAAGCCCTTAGATTAGAAAGCAAGGCTGAAGGAGATAAGGCCCTGATGCAGATTCCCAGGTTTAGCATGGACAGATGCTAACCTTGGGACCTTCAGCATCTGCTTGTTTCAATATAGTTGGTGACATCCACCGAGAAAAGAGTGACACAGCAGCCACCGCACCTTCACTAGAAGCAGATTAAATAAAGCCAAAATGTGTTTAATTTGTTTAATTGCTAAGGAATTAGTAGATGACACTGGATTTTTTTCATGAATATATTCCAAGGATAGAATGCTAATTACCACTGTAAATACAGCCCAGAATCTGGCATCCTTAGTCCATAATATCCCTTTCCCTTACCTTAGCAAAGTTGTCCTTCCTCCTTCCTCCCTCCTGTCCTCCTTCCTCCCTCCTGTCCTCCTTGCTTCTCTCTCTACTGCGTTCTTGTCTCCTTCTTTTGGCAATTGTCACAAATCTCTAACAACAACTGCTCTTCAACCTACTTTTATTGATTAAATTCTCAAAATTTTGCCTAAAATGCTTAGAAAAATAAACACCACAGATATTATGAAAAGTGAAGCTGAACTCATAGTCAACATACAGGTCGGAAATTGATGGTTTGGGGGGTCATTAGATTTAAATGATTACCTGCCCATCCATATTTTTGGAAATTATTGTAAATCAATGTATATACATGTTGGTTATTCCTTGAGTAAGTACTATTTGAAATCAGTAAATAATTTGTAAGTCAAACATAGACATATTTACTATTATCCCTAAAAAACTCAATGCTACTAGGTCAACATAAACTTTCAAAATAATATATATATATATATATATATATATATATATATATATATATATATATAAGAAGCTTAAACTTTCCAAAATAGTTTTATTTAATTAGTGGCGCTGGTGATGTTCACCAAATGAACATGAGTGTGTACTGACCATTGTAGACATTTTCCCACCTAAAACTCATCGGTAAATTCCTTTGAAAAGAATGCATAGTTAAAGAGATTTAACTGTCCTGATGTTGAGTCTATTAAATGTTAATTTTGTCTTAAACATAATTTTAGATAGGATTACTGGAGACATTTTCAGGAAAATCTTCAAGATAGGAACTGGCAATGCTTTGAAAAGTGTAATGATGTGCACTTGAGATTTAAAATGCATATGTGGTTATTGAATAAATTTTGGAAAAATCATAGCAGTAAATAATTATGTTTGCAACTGGATAATCATGTAGGCAATCGAGCAATTCCAATTGCAATTGGACACTTTCCACTCATCTGAGAGTTGTAATTAACCAATTTTAGGCATAATTATCTGTACCTGGGCTTTTAGGCACCTAAATTATTCTTTTTCATGCTGTAAAAACATATTGCTCTGTTTATGCTTTCTTATTTGGACTACCACTGATTTTTCTGAACGAAAGACAATATATTAAAGAGAGTTTCATTAAGATTAGTTACTCCACACTACAAATGGATGACTACAAATCCGCTGACGGATGCTCTAAGCATACACACAAAATTGCTCTAAAAGCACAGAATAAATTGAAAAATTAGCTTCCTCAAACAACAAACCAGTTTAGTCAAAATAATTCCTTGTCAGATTTGACTTCTTGACCAATCATTTGGCTGAATTGATAGTTTATTTTACTTAAATTTTCTGTCAATTTACTGAAAATTCTGAGAGTCTAAATAAGCTCCTGCCAAAACTGTGTCATAGGAATGTAATGCAAATTTTAAATACAAAGTACAATATCACTGTATGCCAAAATACACCAAAGGTATAATGCAGCTTTTACAAATGTCACATATCTAAACTTTTAGACCTGTCACATTTTTCACAGGAAAAATTTCTGTAGATATTAACTTCACTTTCTGTGCCCACCTGCTTACGGTACATAGACCCTTTGATTATATGTGGATGCATGTGGGACATGTGACATCATGGACAAGTACTCCATTCTATTTCACCAAGTGTCACAAGAGTTGCACATACTTCCTTGTCCATAAAGATGCTTAACAAATGTCTGCTAGTCATCACTGCACAAGACAGGGGACGATAATGTCATCTTAGTTGTCTTCAGTTTAAAAGTGTGAGTTTTTTATTTGTCATTATCGCTTGGCTTGTTTGTCCATGTTCGGGTGCAATGATGACTTTTCAAAGTAGGCCTGATGTGAGCAGACACTGAATGGTACCAGGTACTAGTCATCATGGAGGGTTCATTGGCCTGTGTGCTTCCGTGTCTGCTGAAGTGCAATTCTGTATTTTAGTTTGCAGCCATGAGGATGGTCCCCAAAGACCCCCACTGCAGAGGGTTCCCAACAGGTGCAATCTCAGTGAATGTGAACTGACGTAGGCAAACAACTAGAAAAACCTGAGAAGGGCTGGGATGTCATTGCAAGATCAGGTTGAAGAATGACAATAACTTCCGTGGGGGAGCGCTCACTCCCTCTCCCCATAGCCATGCTGAAGGAAGCCGGGTGCTACTCTGTCAACCGGCTACGGAGAGAACCATGTGGAAAGAAAACATGGCCTGTCTCTGTCAACAGCCAGAAAGGAGCCCATGTCCTCAACGAGCAGAATACAAGAAACAGGATCCTCCCATGGCCACTCTGCAAGCTCTGGAGAGGAGCCTCTGAGGGGTGACTCCACGTGAAGTCACCCTGGGGCAAAATAGCCACAGCCAGGAGACACCTGGTGCTCACAGACGGGCACTGAAAGAAGGCCGTATTTCTGACCCACAGATACTACCCAATAATGCAGGATTATTTTTGAAAATGCAAGTTTTAGGGTAATTTGTTGTGCCACAATAGGAAACTCAGGCAGCTTCATTAAGAAGACTAAGGAGGAAGAGGGGGAAGTGATAGGAGAGGAGCCGGGCTGGAAAGGTGGTGCCAGCATCCTTCTTCACCCGAGAAGCACTTACTGGGTTATGGAGCTTTGTGTCCAGAAACCACCTTTTAGAAAAGAGAATGAGATGTGGAAAAGGTAAGGTGACCCATTACCCCTTCGTCCATCCATCCCTTCAATTCACATATTCTTGTGCTAGGAGCCACTGCAAAAGTATTACATTCATATGGAAATTCGGCTCCTACTGTTCACTTAGGCCCATTTGGGGACTCAAGTTACAAGACTCCCGGAGAGTTCCCATTGGTTGGGGAAGGATGGTAGGAGGGTATTCCGGGGGAAGTGGAGCCCCCCGTGTCCGGTAGGGACACACGTGTGTGTGGACCGGCTTGTTAGGGGGACGCACACGGCCTCTCACAAAATAAAACTTTGTTTCAGTTCCATCTGGCTTGTGTTTTTGTGCTCAGCCGGGTTGCAGGATAGCAAGCCGGCGTGCACTGACAGCGACCCGCGAAAGCGCCCAGCAGGAAGGCGGCAGGTGAAAACAGCAGCGGGCAGGAGCGGAGCCAAGGCTCACGCGGCCTCCGCCGTCCAGCCTGCAGCATTCTTGGGCCTTATATCCAGTACCACTCTCAAGAGCAGTTCCATTATCATGTTCAGGTCCAGTTTGGGGGAAAAAAAATCACCTTAAACATTGCACACAGAAAGAATTTAATGCAGGGAATTTGTTACACAGCAAAAGAAGAACTGAAAAAGTCACACGTGGGAGGTAAAGTCCACAAAGTTTTGCAAGAACAGGGGAAAACCTGTTCTGCCCTCAAGGACAGCAGAGAGAGGGGCTGGGAGGTCAGACCCATGTGAATGAAGAAAGAAGAAAGAAGAAGCTGCTGGGATTTGAACTTCAGAAGGAGGGACGGGCTGTTGAGGTGGAGTCGCTGGAGGAGAGATGTGAGGCTGATCAGCCTCTCCCACCACTTTCGTGTTCCAGTGCTGGGCTGGCTGCCCAGGGAGCTGGAGAAGTAGAGGGGCAAGCTGGAAAAGCAGCAGGATCTCCACTAGGACTGCAATAGGCGTTCCCTAAGTTTGTCAGTCAGATGCCCACTATGAAGTATGGGGTCACAGGTACGACTTTCCCTATCTCCATGTTCGCCCTTCACATCCTACTATATTTTTTTCTCATCACATTTTTCTTCTTAGAACTGTTTTAATATTTAGTTTGCGCCTCTCTCTCTCTCTCTCTCTCTCTCTCTCTCTCTCTCTCTCTCTCTCTCTCGCTGTAGCAGTTTTATTTACAATTTTTTACCTTTAATTTTAAAATGAATCAATAACATTGTGCCTGTTTATCATATACCGTGTCACATTTGGAAACACACATACAGTGTAGAAAGGTAAAATAAATCTAATTACAATGAACTCATCTCCTTTTTTTGGTGAGAACATTTAAAGTCTGTCTTAATGATTTTGTTCAATTCTACAGTGCATTGTTATAAAAAAAATACTTACCTTGCTGATACCTCTATCAAACTTAAAATTTTCATCCTTGACAAACATTGCTGCTATGTGGCAGCAATAAGAAATTAAGAAATTACCATCTGTATTTGTACTATTTCACATGCACTTGTGATTTTTCTCTAGACACATGACTATACAAGGAGTGTGCAAGCTGGAGCAGTACTAAATTCCTTTCTGTTTAAAAAACCGAATAGAGATATTTTAAAAAGAAACTATATTAGTATTCACAAATTTTATGACACTTAAAATGTAAAGTAAACATTTGTAAGTATTTTACATCAATTTCCTCCAGCAATAAATATAATAATTTTATGCCTTTCTAAACAGAAAAGAATAGGTTAGAATTTCAAGGACTTTTGGAAGTAATTTTCGTACTTCTCTGTTGATATAGGGCAGAATGAGCAAACATGGTTTTTGAAAGTAAGTTGCATTTTGAATTCAGATTCATTATATAGAAAATGGATAAAAAAGACAAAATATTTATCACAATGTTTCATGACTGTTGGGAGTTTTTATTTCTTAAAATTTCATACTGTGTACTAGGCTTTTGTACTTTTTATTCATTAATTGTTTCTTTCAATGTTTACTTAGCAAATGTTTGGCTTTAATTACATTATTTCATTCTGGTTGCTGGAGTGTACACTGACGGAAGACTAGCCATATATATATATATATATATATATATATAAAACAAAGAACCAAAACGCACACAACCAACACACACACACACACACACACACACACAAATATAAATTAAAAAACAATGTAAAACAGAGGCAAACATCACATATGTTGCAGGACTTCAAATGAAATACCACACAGCTATAAAAGAGCATTAAAATATTAAAGATATCAATAAATGCAATGGATTCCAATTAAGAAGATTCTTCTCAGCAAAAGAAAAAATTAAGGAAATTAAGAGAGAGTCTACAGAATGGGAGCAAATTTTTGTCACCGCACATCAGTTGGAGCACTAATCTCCAGGTTAAATAAAGAACTCAAAAAATTTAACTCCCCCAAAACCCGAATAACCCAATCTATAAATGGGCTAAGAAAATGAGCAGACACTTCAAAGAAGAAGATATACAATCAACAAATTTATGAAAAAATGTTCAACATCTCTAGCAATTAGGGAAATGCACATCAAAACTATTCTAAGATTTCATCTCATTCTAGTAAGAATGGCAATTATCAAGAATTCAAACAACAATAAGTGGTGGTGAGGATGTGGGGGAAAAGGTACACTGATTCATTGCTGGTGGGATTGCAAAATGGTGTGACCAGTTTGGAAAGCAGTAATGTGATTCCTTGCAAAACTGGGAATGGCACTACCATTTGACCCAGCTATCCCACTCCTCAGTCTATGACCAAAGGACTTAAAATCAGTATGCTACAATGATGCAGCCACCTCAATATTTATAGCAGCTCAATTCACAATAGCTAAACTTAGGAAAGCCTAGATTTCCTTGAATAGATGAATTAATAAAGAAAATATGATATATACACACAATGCAATATTACTTAGCCTTAAAGAAGAATGAAATTATGGCATCCACAGATAAATGGTCAGAGTTGGGAGAATATCATGCTAAGCAAAATAAGCCAATCTCCAAAAACCAAGCGCTGAATGTTTTCTCTGATAAATCGATGCTGATCCATAATGGAGAGGGGGAGGGCAAGGAAAGAATAGACAAATTTTGGATTGAGCAGAGGGGAGGGAAGGGGTTTGTGTGTGGGGGGAAGATGATGAAATGAGACTGACATTATTACCCCTATGTATGGGTATGATTGCATCAATGGTATGACTCTATCTACATCATGTGCAACCAGAGAAATGAAAAGTTGTGCTCTATTTGGGTAAGAGATAAAATTAATTTTTTTTAAAAAAGTGATTCAAAGGCTACAAAAAAATTTTAAGATTATGCTAACTTTCACAAAGAATTATTTTTTAATGAAAATAATTTTCTGATCGGAAGAAAATGAAAGGGTATTTTGATGAAAATTTTGAAGAAGGTGTGTTTGGAAAGAGATTTTGAAGCTGAGATCTAAATGAAGATGAGGTGCTCCAGGAAGATCCACGCAATATAAAATTTCCATAAAGGGAAGAAGAGGCAGAGAGAGGCTACATATGCTGGGGGTGAGCTCTGTGTTGGGAACTTCACCCTGTGAAGAAGAGGGAAGTAGTAAGAGATGAGTTTGGAGAGCTGTCTCTGCCCTGTCTGCCTTGTGGTGGGATTTGACCTTTTTCTTTAAACATAGTACACTGCAGTAAACCCAGAGGTTGGACCTAAGCACCAGTTTTGCTTGGTTTCTATGAGAGTGTGTTTGTTCCATGTCCCTTCTCCCCCTCCTTCCTGAGAGTTCCTGGTTTGGGTCGGTCACTCGAGTCCCTTCCCAGCCTCTCACAGCTCTGGGTGGCCACAGAGTGGACGTCTGCCATGAGGTGGCTGGGGTTCGGTCCCTTCTCCCCGTTCCTGTTGGTTGCATTGCTGCCACGTTGGTGACTCCTGTGGAGAGTGTGGAGGGGAAGCCAGGGGCGGCAGATCCCTGGGGGGACCAACACAAGGATTCTGGGGGGCACCTTCCTGGCCATCTTGTGTCTAGACTGCCCTCTGAGAAAAAAATAAATGCTACGTGGCATAAGCTAGGGTCATTTGAATCTGCAAACAGCAGTGTGTGTCTGTAGGAACTAAAATGCAGGCTTTACTGATGCGCTGAGCAGAAGATAGTAGAAAGACAGAAAGTTGCGGAAGTCCAGGCATGAGACGGTGCTGGCTTCGACTTGGCTTGCCCCAGGCTGGGGGGAAGGAGCAGATGGATTTGTGATATAAATTTTTATTGGAGGTTCAACAGTTAGGCTTGGCTTAAGAACGGAACTCCAGATGTGGACAGGAAGGAAGGCCATGGTCTCCTCGCTCTCTGGCTTGAGCAAAGAAGGGAAGGAAGAGGACTTTTTACTGATGAGCAAAGGACAGGGGAAGGGGTTGGGTTGTGATGTTAATGGGGAGATCATTTTGGCTCGGTGGCATTGGTGTCAAGTTCCCAGAGTTTCTTAAAACTAGGAAAAATGATCTTTAAGAGGTAGTATGAATGAGACAAGATGCCACTCTTGCTGTCTTGAGCTATTTGGGATTCAAATCATGATTTCATTTCACGTGTAAAACCTGTATGTGATTAAGTCAGGGCCAGTGAAAACCAAGACTAAACTAGTACAATTGGGAGACATAATCACCATAGGAGTCAAGGGTGCAAGGGGCCTCAATCAGAGGACACACATGGAAAATGTCACGTTTCAGCTGGACAAAGCAACAATGTGAGTTGAGGGCTGGGGATGTGGCTCAAGCGGTAGCGCGCTTGCCTGGCATGCGTGCAGCCCGGGTTCGATCCTCAGCACCACATACAAACAGAGATCTTGTGTCCGCCGAGAACTAAAAAATAAATATTAAAAAAATTCTCTCTCTCTCTCTCTCTCTCTCTCTTTGAAAAAAAATTAAAAAAAAAAAAAAAAAACATGAGTTGAAGGTGATCGAGAGTATAGGGAGTAGCCAGCCACAGTGCTGCAGAAGGCAAAGCACTTAGCAAGACAAACAGGTCATGAGTCACTAGAGAGATGAGTGGACAGAGTCACTGTGAATGGATGAAAATGAGACAGAACAGGCCAGCTCACCAAAACTGTGTCAACCACCTGAAACGCTGCATGGCATTTTGAAAAAAAATAAGTAAAGCACTTCCTTATTTTAAGTGTAAGTTATTCTACATTTCTCCTCAGGGTCTTTCAGGTTCCAATGGTCTGTTTTAAAGCTCATGGCCAACTCAGGCTTTAGGTAAGGATGCATTGTTAATTAATCTCTCCTGAGGCAAACAACAACAACAACAACAACAACAACAAAAAACTTCTTCCAATTGAAAAAAAATTGTTCTGTTTTATTTATCTTGCTTATGGAAATGAAATATGTTTAAATTATATGGTGGCTAGCAGAAAAATCAAATTACCCAGCTCTTTGTTTCCACTCAAATATACCACATTTTTCCTGGAATTTTTCTTTGTGACTTGTGAGTGGTGTGTTTATTTGGAGTAGATTTCTTTGCAGTGTTATCATGAGACACAACTGTCTCCCCCGTACAGAGTCATGAAGTGCGTAATGTGGTTTTTTTCTTTATTCAAATTTGAGTTCTGTGGTGCTGTCCACATATGGCAGGCTCTCAACACATAATTTTGTATTTGTCTTTTCTTTTTCAAAGATATGAATTGATTAAATATGTCTACGATTTACTATTTCAATTCTGTAATTTTTTTCTTTTGCTTTGTAGAGATTTATCTATTTAAATTGTAAAAGAAATCATTATTATATAAATGAGGCCAATTCAATTTAAGATGTTTACTTATCTAGGTTGTGGATTGTGAATTTTATAGCCCAGGCTATTCTGGGCAGACTAATGTCCATCTTTGCGTGTGTCTGCCCCCCTACTTTCTAAATCCTATTAGTATTTTACACTATGTAGAAAAAGAAACTACAGATACGATTAAGAAGAGGTTTTGCTTTGGGGAGATTGTCCTGGATTTTCCACATGGGTCCAGTGTAATCACACGGTAAAAGAAAGGAGGCATCAAAGTCACAGATGTGACCCGGGAAACAGAGGCTTGAGAGACACAAGACACCTAAAGAAGGGTGCAGCCTATGGAGGCTGGAAAACAAAAAAACAAGCTGTCCCTCAGAGCAATCAGAAGGACTGTATCCCTGAAAACTCATTTTAAACTTGTGACCTCAGAACTGAAAGAAAACAAACCTGTTTTGGTTTAAGGCACTAAACTAGTGGTACTTACTTAGAGCAGGCATGAGACTAATGCATGCTGAGAGTCACTACCAAATTCCTGAATGCTTACACAAGACCACATAGAGAAGGACCTGGGTGCACAGATAGGACCACATGGAATCACATCCAGCATCTGCCACCCCTGTGGTGGCTTTATTTTTGCTTGTTTTTAATCTCTTTTTTGGCTCTAAAAATTCCCACCTGTAATTTGGGGATAAACCTCTATTAAAATATCATAAAATAGAACCAACCTAATAGGAATGAGTGATGTTGAAGTAAGTTTTTACACATAGGGCTTTTAAAATCAGTCCTAATACAGAGGAAGAAATTATAAAACTAGCAATTAGGACTAATGCAACACTCACGGTTAAAAGCAATATCTTCTGAAGTTCTTTGATGGTATTAGCAATAAGGAAAAGAAACATTGAAACATTAGATTTAGAGACAATGTTGCTCTTCTTCCCTGTCTGTCTTTTGTGCTGCGGAAGTCTCTGGAGTATTGAATCAATATGGAAACAAGGGCAATATTTTCTTTACTCCTGAAAGGTTAGACAAAATTTAATACTCTTCTTTGACTGACATCAGAGAATTTCCTTTCAGCAGTATCTCACATATAATAAATATCTGCAGCAGAACAGGATTTGTAGTTCTGCAGAAAATGCAAACATCAATTTTAAGAAATGTTTATATGGAATACATTTCAAAAGGAACAATAAAACTTGAATGTCTTGATTCTAGCAAACAAGCCAATAATGAATGTAGCCAATGAACTTAAAATCTTTCAAATGGTTCATTTTAAGTTGAGGAAAATTTGAAATGCATAACAGATTCTTAAATAACTAATAACAACCTTTCTATGGCTCCAGAGCTAGAGAAAACTTAGTTGTTTTCAAAGAAGTTTGCTCTCAGCCATTTCTTATCAGGCTCTTCCTACCACTAACACTACAACAGATTGAACAAGAGGAAAAGAAGAGAATGGAAGGCGTCTGCCTCATGAATAGCAGTCCATGCCCTGTATGCTCTCCTTGGGCTCTCAGCATTATAGTTACCATGGATATTAGTTGTAATTATACATTAGATTTTGATGTTCTAATCTCTATGAATGTTTTTCTCTTCCTTTAAAATAGTAATCGGACAGATACAGATTGTTATGTATTCAACATTGTACAGCATGATGATTTAATATGTGCATACATACTGTAGTTATTACAGTCCACTTGATATCCCATCCTTCCCCACCCGTGCTGTCATTAAATCCCCAGAACTTGTTTGTCGTGGGACGGGAAGTTGGCACCCTCTTTCGGACATGTTCACATTTCCTCCATTTATTGGCCCCTGGCACTCACCATCCACTATCAGCATCCATAAACTGAACATCAGATGGAACAGTATTTGCAGGATGTCCTCCATTCCCATGCTTTCACAAATTTTGGGATTTCTTTCTTTTATGTGGCTGAATAAGACTCTTTTGGGCATGGATGCCACTTTCTTTTCCAGTCCACTCCTCTGTTGGTAGGCCTCAGATTGTCTCCATTTCTTGGCCATTGTGAACAGTGCTGCGATGAACAGGGGGTGGAGATATCGCCCCAAGGTGCTGATTTCATTTTCATTTTATAAATACTCAGAAGTGGGATCGCTGGATCTCATGATAGTGCTATTTTTAATTTTGGGGGAAACATATGTTTCACTTCTTTTTAAGTGCAAAAATGAGCTTTCTAGTGGCTTGACTTTATCTTTGACTATTTTATTTTAACAAAATTTGGCTGAAATATTTCTGATGTTTATCATCATAGATCTTCATACAACCATTAAACATTGACATTTTTAATGATATCAACTGGCACATTAGTGAAACCAGAAACTACTCAACATGAACTTGAATATAAAGCCAAATGATAGAATTTTGGACCAAATTTTTTATTGCCCTCAATCCAGATGGCATAGAATAAAAGTGGCTTATTACATAAATGCTATATTTCTTCTCATTACTTCTTTTTACAAAGGAATGCATTAAAATACATTAATATGCAGAAAATATTTCTAGAATGCTTTTCTGTCAAATATAAAATATACTGTTATATTTCTATAATTCTATGTGGACAACACAAACTTCAGTAGAAAGATTTTTCAAAATGCTAAAATGTTGTCACAAATCACACTTTCTACCATTTTATATACTTTTTCCTAAAATGTAAACTTATATGGTGCTAAATCAATTATCACGAAACAGTTTTCTACCACAATTTTATGAACTCTAAATCTTATAAGATAAACACTTGACATTTAATGAAGATGTGTTATTCTGTTCTTGTAAGAGTATAAGAATAATAATATATTTTGTGTTGGTATACAGCTCAAAGACACATCTCTTACTGACAGGGATAAGGTCACCTGTCATAAAATTGTACTTGCTGTCTGAAAATTGATATATAACCAGTGAAAAAGTAAAACCATTTAAACCTTTAGATGTGTGATAGAGATACTGACCTTTCCTTCCACTGAGTTATATATATTTATATATATAAAAACAATGGTTGACTTACTTTCTATTTCTCAAACAGCAAGCTGTTTTAAAATAGAACTCCCATCACTATGAATATTATGTTGCTTTTATTCTCTTGAAATAATAAATGTATTTTAATTTTCATTTTTAATATTGGAGACATGAAAAAAATATTAGTAAAAAAACTTTGAAGAAATTCTGAAGAATGAAAATTTAGATGAAATATAAATTTAGAAATTTTATTTTTTAAAGTAATCTAAATGAAAATACTCCCAGTGTAGTAAAACTTGTAAAAATATGGATAATAAAATTAGGAAAAATGGCAGACCAAACAACTGAGGGTGCAGTATTTTTTCTTAATAATGTTTTTTTCTAAATAAGTTGTTATAATTTTTATACTTCAATTACACATATAAAGATGTCACATAAATTTGGAAATATGTATTATCCATAATTATTATCTCTGAGCCATGATATTATATTAACATTTTTACTTTTTCTTAATTATATCTTAGATTTCTGTAGTAAGCAAATGGGATTTTTAATTATAAAACAGCATATCAATGCAGATTATAAATAAACCTATTTTAAGATAATGAAATTTTGTTTGACTTTTAACAGTTTTTCAGGATCTACACTTTCAATTATATTTTAATTTTTCCATGTCCTTAAGATTTGGATGGGACAAGGTTATGATAATTGAGCTGGGAATTAAAAATCCTCAATTGGTGTCTATTTTTTTTTTTTTTTTGCTGGAACTCAGGACCTTGTGCATGCAAGGCAAGCACGCTACCAACTGAGCTATATCCCCAGTCCCCCATTTGGTGTCTTGGTTATTTATGTTTTGGGTGGCTCTAGATGTCACTTAGATTCATAGAGATTGGATTTAAAGATGAAAAGGCTACTTTTTAACATCTCAGTGCTTCTACAGTTGTTTAGTGTTTTTAAGAGATATTTTTGTGAAAAAAAATAGGTTATTTTAGAAAGTTTATTTTTTTGGTGTGTCTGTGTGTGTGTGTGTAAAATCAGCCATGATCTACTTGTAGATAAACTTCCTTTCTTATAGGCAGAGCCACCTGTGTTGTGTTTATTTCCAGGTATACCACAGCACCTGGAAACTCATCTAACACGTAATACATGGATAGCAAAATTGGTCAAATTTAGGAAATAAATAATTGTGTATTTTTTATTTCCCTCAAATGTAAAGGATTTCCCTAAATCTCTAAATGTTTTTCACATCCATTACTTTAAAAGGAACATTCTCTACTTCCACATTCCAGTTCTACCCAACATAGAAAGAGTATCAATAGTTTATCAATCATCATAATTTCTGACACAAATTCCAGATAACCCAATGTAGAATGTTCAAAGCCGGAGAAGCCATTGGATCCCATAGCTAGAAAGTCAAGTATCCTCTCTCATCACATCTCTTGGTCTGCTTCTGTGTGTTTTCTCAAATTACACTATTGGTTTTATGTCAAACTCATTCTCAGGCTGATCCTACTTATAATAGTAAAAGTCCGGAAATATCTGTATAAGACAGATTCCCGAACAAGAAAAACTCCTGTTGACACTCAAAAGCAGATGGTGGTACCAGCCACTCGGAGCTGGGACAGGTTTGAGTCAGTAAAGGATACAAAAAGATAACAAGGCTGCAAAGTTTCATCTAGGAGAAATGAGTTCAAGGGGTCTACTATACAACGTGGTGACTACTATTAATAATAATGTACTGCTTTTAAAAAATTATTTATTTTAATTAGTTACACACGACAGTAGAATGCATTATGCACTTTGATATATCATACATAGTATAGTATGATATATCAAAGTGCATATTATATATAGTATAGTAAGATATGGTATAATTTCTCATTTTTCTGATTATACATGTTGTAGAATCACATCAGTCATGCAATCATATATATATATATATATAAGGTAATAATGTCTATTTCATGCTATTATCCTTTCTATCCCCATATCCCCCCCACCTTCAAGCACCTTTACCTAATCTAAGGCAACTATTCTTCCCTAACCCCGCTCCCTACCACCTGCTATAGTACCTTGTGAATTAACATTTGCATATCATAGAAAACATTCCACCTTTGGCTTTTGGAGATTGGATTATTTCACTTAGCATAATATTCTCAAACTCCATTCATTTACCAACAAATGCCATAATTTAATTCTTCTTTAAAGTTGAGTACATATAGATATATTCCATTGAATACATATACATATATACATATACATATATATATATATATATATATATATATATATATCACGTTTTCTTTATCCATCCATCTTTTGAAGGACACTTAGGTTGGTTCCATAGCTATTGTGGATTGAGCTGCTATAAACATTGATGTGCTGCATCACTTTAGTATGCTGATTTTAAGACCTTTGGGTATAAACCAAGGAATGGGATAGATGGTTCAAATGGTGGTTCACTCTAGTCAGAATGTACTGGATTTTTTAAAAGTGCTAAGACAGTAGATTTCACATGTTCTCACCATAAAAATAAAATGATACATTAGCCTGACTTAACCCACCCCCAATGTATATATGTTTTTAAACAAATAGTTTTCCACCTTAAATATATGCAATATTTAGTCCACAATTTTAAAAAATAACAAATTTGAAAAGAAGATTTTAAACTCCACTTTTAGGATGGAGTGGCCCCATCTATCAGGACATAGAAAGGAATTGGCCTCTTAGACAGGAGTTATCTCTGTTCCAAGGATTTCTTGCCCTGGAACATAGCTCTGTAAACCACTAAATAACATCATTGTTTGCTGATAGATTACTCAAAGTGTTTTCTTCTCAGAGAAATATTTTGTTCATTTGGGCAAACAGCTTCTCAACATGGCAGATCACTTACTGAACAAACTGTGCACATATCAAATCACAGCTTATGACCAGGGCTTACTCCAGGTCCCCACACTCACTGTGCATTCCTCTTGTAGGACTGGATATGAACCTTGCCCAGTTGCACTCAAAGGCCTGCACTGGAAGATCTGGTCTGCACAGCCCAGACCATGAAATCCAGCTCTGACCCTGCTCTGAAGACCCCTTCAGCATCCTGAATATCTTGGAGGGAGCTTAGCTTTCAGAAAAAAAAAAAAAAAAAGGATATTCTAGGGGTCTTTTAGAAAACCAGCTATTAATAAATTTGATTAAACTGTAACCACAAATTCAACACACAGATTGATCAGCCCATCTGTCCAGACCTAAGCATCCCTTGGATAAAGGATAAGAAATGACCCTAGGCAACCACAGCGTTTTATCTTTAAAATTGCCAATTACATCACAGCTATACCTCGGATCTTATGGTTAAATTAACTGAAGTTTGAAAAGAACATACCTGTGTACTAGAACAAGTCCAGTAGAATGCTGTTAAAATTCCTAAGAACAGGATGTAAAGCTAAATGCTTTTTACTGAAATGCTTTTCTAACTCATTTGAAAAAGATTGAAGTATTTAAATCACACACTATATTGGTTAATTGATTTATACTCATTCATTAAAATATTGGCTTGAAATATTTTTTCAAACCATGAAACTTTGTTTCCAATGGTCTTTATTTTAAACCAGGATCTCATATATTTGCCAAAAATTAAATTGCATTCTATCCTTGAAAGCTTGAATCCATTTGACTTATAAAATGGATTAGTTTTGAGTGACAGCCAAACTTGAGTGTTTCCAGCCATCCTTGCTATTGAAGCTGATGAGTGCAAGACCTCATATTCAGTACAGGGTTTTAAATTTGGTGTGAAATGTATTATGAAAGAAAAAATAAACTTCATTGTTTATATATACAAATTAGTAGCATTTTAAGTTTATTTTACCACATTTTAAGCATGTAGACTTTTTTTCTAGATGCTATTTTCCATTTTGGTGTTGGAGCTATGTAACCATTATATAGATTCATGTCAGAAATATAGGAAAATTTAAAGCTGGGCAGGTGGTTCATGCCCATAATCCCAGCGGCTCAGGAGGCTGAGACAGAAGGATCAAGAGTTCAAAGCCAGCCTCAGCAATAGTGAGGTTGATAGCTAAGCAACTCAGTGAGATCTTGTCTCTAAATAAAATATAAAATAGGGCTGGGGATGTGGCTCAGTGGTCAAGTGCCCTTGAGTTCCATCCCTGGTACCCCCCCCCAAAAAAAAATATATATATATATGAAAATAAAAATAGCAAAGCTATCATTTATCTTCTTTGACCTTCTCTTTTCTCAAACGTATCTTTGGTACATGAAGAAAATCACAGCTGATGACCTTCTGTGGTTTCTCTTTGACCTTTACCATGTTGAGAAAGTTTGCAGTTGCTTAAATGGTTGGGATAACATTCAGTTTAGAAGTAGACATTTATCTAAAATCTACCATCTTCTGGGGATAAATTTATATCTCTTGGAAAAAAACCAGTCCCTGCCTTCAAAGATCTCATGATTCATCTTTTAGAAGCAAAAACCCCAACATGTTTTAAAATGGAAAAAAAATAGAGAATATACAAGTTGCTTTGGGAAAATTTAAAAGGTTATTTAATCTAGAAGAAAAATAAAATATTAGAATAAGGCACAGACAGAAACAAATCTTAGAGATTCTTTTACACAAGCCCCTGCTTTAAATGAGAAGTAAAGGCAGACCACAGAAAGTGAGCTTTTGCTTGATGTGATAAATTTAGTTCGTGGCTGCTATGTAGAACCAGCACAAACCCCAGGATTCATTTTTTTTTTTTTTTTTGTAAAACTTCAGCCCCATGTGAACCTGTGAGGCTATATCCTTTCCCAACCCTGTCTTCAGGCTTCAAAGTTGTATTCTACAGTTTGTGACCGAGAAGGTCTTAAAGAGATGAAACACACCTAGTACCTAAGTGAGGTTTACTTACATGTGTCCAGCAAAGAGGATTAAGACAGTAAGAACCATGAGATGGAAATATTTCTGCTTATCACTGAGCAGTAGAACATGTTGCTTCTATGTGGAGGACAGGAGCCCTTCTCTACACCGGGGTGAATAAATTAACTTATAGATCACTGGTTCTTTAACCCTCTTTCTCTCCCCTTGTGGTCTGAATAGGAGGTGTCTTTGCAGAGCACCTGTGCTACTGCAGGAATGTTTAGAGGTGAAATAATCAGATTGTGAGACCTGTAACCCAACCCATAGGTTAATTCATTTGATTGATCAGTAATTTGAAAGAACTGCTGTACTGGGTGGTAACTCTAGGTAGGTTGATGGAGGTGGGAGGAGATGGGGTCATGCCGCAGTCTGGCTGCAGCAGAATAACCGGGGAGGTGACGAACAATTTGTGTAGATTGATACAGCAGGAATGGAAGCCGTTTATTGTAGGGCAACAGAGCTATTTATACATTTTGCACAGCTTATCTTAATTAGCATAAACTAGATACATCAGTCAACCAATCAGGAATCTCCACACTTAATGGCTCGCTTTGTTACTTCTCAAACCACTCCCTCTGACATTTTGCCAGGCACCACCCAGACTTGTTTACGAACTCTAACATTCCTCTGGCAAAATACCACGTGTTATTTTTGACTTGTTTACAGACCTTAACAGGGTCATGCCCTTGAGGATACTCTGTCACCTCCCCTGCTAGCTTTTCTTTCTCTCTGTTTCTTAGCTACCATGAGATGAGTCGTGTTCATCTGCCATACCTCAGCCATGATGCTCTACCTCACCTGGACCCAGAGTGAGGAGATCAGCCAACCATGGACTGAACCTCTGAAACCATGAGCCAAAATAACTTTTCTACCTCTAAGTTGTTCTGGTCAAGTATTTTGGTCACAGTAATGAAAACTTAACTAATATGTCTCCCAACTGAAACAAACAAAGGAAAATATTGAAAATGAGTAACCTGAAACAACATTCAGAAATGTGATTCTATCTTGCTTCCAGATAATTAGTATAAAATATCAGTAGTATTAAATATGCCTTTGTGATTGTGTGAAAATATCCTTTTAGCAACCTAAGTACAATAAGACCTGTTTAGATATGAGGTTGCTTGTGGTTTTGTGCCTGGGTATACATTTGCACATATACATATTTGTCAAATAAATCTTGTTTGCACACTGCACATAAAAATTTAAACACTAAGTAAACTCTAAACCAAAACTTGACCAAAAAAACCCCACAAAATTATGCAAAGACTATATCTTCAAAATCATAGGACAAATATTTGTGAAATTTCCTTAAAGGAAAACATAGATCAAAGTAGCATATAATATTAAATAATGCGTTTTATAAAATGAAAATTATAATTTGTATGTGTAATATCAATTATTTGTTTCCAAATACCACATGTATTTTAATAATTTTCATAATCATAGAACGTATATAAATATGTTTACTTTGAATAGAAAAAAACATAAAAATGTCAATATATACATACAAATACAAATATATGCCTTATTTAAATATATACTTTGTTCATATGAGTTCAGAGCAAACCTACAAAATATAGCATCATATAGATTTTTATCATTATAAAAATGTAATAGCAAAGTAAGCAATTTCTTCACATTGTTAAAAAAACACTTAAAACTCAACTTGATAATTATGTACTAATTTTGTTCTGTGACAATTTCATATTAAGCTATTAAGTATATGATATTCCACTCTTTTCAACGGCAAAAAGTAATATTAAAATAACTGATATATAGGTCATGAATATCCTGATTAGAATCAAATATAATCAGAAATTTATTGGCTGAAAAATTATCAGCCAACTTAACAAAGATTTATCGAGTCTTCACCATGTACTATGTACAATTCTTGGTGCTGAGTCTAGTATTACATAAAACAGATTCTTTCCCTGCAAGGAGCTGATAGGATCTAATAGGTAACTCATTCTACTACTACGACAGGGTAGTGTTAAGTAGATGGAAGTCATGTGAAGAAGTGTAAGCTGGAAGTTCTTATGCTGAATCCTAGAACCAAGCTTTCCTCAAAGACCATGTGGCCTAGAGTGGATTATCTGAATACTACAGTTAGTTGAAGTAGGGAATGGCCCAGGTTAGAATAGAAACTGTTCCCTTTGGTAATTTTCCTAAAGGAAAGCCTTTGGAAAAGAGAATTGCAGCTACAGAGTTGTTCACATGGAGGAAGGAAAGGAAAATGCAATTTCAAAGAAAATGTACTAAATATGCTATATGCATTGTAGAGATGTGTGAGATGTTTCAGTTGGGGAAAATTGGGCAAAGGGCCTGTAGGATTGCTCTGAATTATTTTTCAGAAGTGCATATAAATCTAAGCTGATCTTAAAATAAAAGGTCTAATTAAATAAATGAATGTGCGTTTGTAAGAAAGCATTCTCTATATGGTATGATCATTACAAAATCAAATTTATTGGAGATCATTCCTCCCAGAGAGCCTACTTCACTTAGCTAAATGTGACATGTGACTTATTGGCCAATTTGGGTTCAAATTCATTGATTCCTTGCCCACACTTCCATCTTCACCTCCTTTGCCCTTGCTTTCAGATTGCCTGGGGAGTTCACTTAGAGTGAGTCATTGTTGAGAGACACAGAGCTTTCAGAAATTTCTGCCCTTTTCTACCCACTTTGGATTCATCTCACAAAGTTCAGCTCACCATCATTCAGATCCATCCTAAGACCATCTTCTACACCCCACCTGGTGACTAGCATGCGGCTTCTGGGAACAACCTAGAGGAGTTGGCTGCTAAATGAGGGCAGCCCTGTACTATGATCTGAACGTGTCCCTCACGTCCTTGTGTAGAAACAGGGGCCCGTGGGATGGCGTCTTCAGAAAATGAGGTAAAGCCTTCACGGATGAGAGTGATGACTTCCTAAAGGGCTTTTAAAAAGGGGGGTTGATTTTTTTCTGCTGCTCCACAATGTGCGAGCACCGCCTCTCCCCCCTTCTGGAGGAAGCTGCCTTCCGAGGACCCTTGTGAAAGCACAGACCCACCAAGCCTTCACCAGACACCAAACTTGCCATCAGGTGAACCTTGCATTTTCCTGCCGCCCACACTGAGCAATAAATGCCTGTTTTTAAAAAGTCATACAACCTCAGGTATTTAGTTATAGCAGCCAGAGAAGACCAAGAGAACGTACGCATGCACACTTGCACTTTTGATTTTTATTCCCCAGCAGATCCCTGACAGAGCTAAGGTCAGATGAGCTGAACACCACCACTAGAGGGAAGGGATCCTTAAGAAACTCTTCTCCGAAAAGCGCACAGAGACCACAGGTATGGGTGTTCTTAAAAGAGAGTTTACATTTTCTTATGCTCCCAAGGTGTTCTGTACTGTAGCTCCTGCTGTGATTTTATATCTTTCACATTCTCTTTCCCCCGGTTCCCCTACGATACAGCCAAGTATCTATATGAAGAAGGTCCTCAATACATATTAATGAATAAATCAGTGCAGTCTTCACTTCCCATGGCTGAAATCTGCTAATAAAAATTATTAGAGAAATGGAAGTTAAGCAAGACCAGTTATATAAGGGATCTTTGGGCTCCTCATTGATAGTCACTATGAAACTGAGTAATAGTGTCATGAATGCAAACAAATCAAAATCTTTTCTTAAGACTTAACAGTATTTTTACATGAAAATATATTTCTTGGTTCTAAATTTATGGGCTTTTTGTATCTTTAGGGGGTTTTCTAGGCATTGTATTAAAACCTAATCAAAACCATATAATTCAAAAATCTACAAGACAGGATTTTGAATGTCTTCAACTTAGTGACATGATGAATTTTGGAGAAAATGGATATGTTTAAGCCAGCTGAAATATTACATAATGTATACATGTATTGAAACATCATGTAAGATCTAACTAATGTGTATGATTTTCATACTTTATGTATCACTTCAAAAATAATTTTGATAAATGAAAAACAACATTACTTAATATGACTCAGGTATAATAAATCAAAGTTCTATTTTTAAACTTCATTGTTTAAATTATTTTTTTCCTAAATTATTCTTTCAAATATCTTATTATTTTATCTATATCATTGACTTTATTATAAATACATTGTAGCTGTTTTATGTTTTTTTCCTTTCTACCAATAGCCAGAAAATAATAAAGTTGAATTTGAAGATCTTTATTTCTCAGTGGTATTGTTTGACATACATGGGTTTATCATCTTTCTTAATAAAATTTACCTGAACTGACCAGGGAAATCATATATGACAGAATCTTGAATACCCTTAGGATAGAAATATGGGGGAGTGGTATTGCATTTTTAAAAACTGCATACTAGCCCTGCTTGCGAGGCGCTCTCAGATTGGCTCATGTTACCACATGGCCAAATGCTGTTAGTTACTTTGAAGAGCCATTGCACAGGATCAGGAAAATGAGATCAAGCAAAGGTAACACATTGAATTATACCTTCTTGCTCATCAAAAGTCTGATCCAAATCAATGATCAAGAAGGGTTCTCATCAACTGTTAGATTTATCAGCACAGTACTAAGATACTGAAGCTCAGAGTGGTTCTTTATTCAATTTCAAGTTCAATCATACAACAGAAACATGAAATGGGCAACAGGAAGGACCAGCTTGGTTCATGGGTCCTCCAAATTGGCTGCATGACTGCCCTTAATAAACAGACTCTCATAAATTAATGAAAGATGTGGAAACAAGTTGAGAAGTAATTCTCACTTATTTTAAAATGCATCCAATGTTTAATTTGGGGAGAACTTGCATAATTGGCATCTGTTAATCATTTCATAATTAAATATGACAGTGAAGACAGAAATGGACATTTTCAGGGGAAATTAATTTTGTTTGGCTTCTTTGGCAAAGGAATGAATAGAAAGAAAACATATCTAGAACAAGGATTAAAAGCAAATTTTCTTATTAGAAGGTTTAGATCATTGGAAATTTCTTGAAAATGTTTAAGGTTAAAAAAAAAAGACAGTCAAACCCTCAGTAGGAAGGTTGGATAGGAAGATTTCCATAATTCAAAATCACGTTGAAAATATGGACACGTCTTCCTCTTGGCACAAAGGTTCATACACAGTGTTAGCTGCTGGCTTGTTGAATACTTGGCCTTCCCAAAGCAATCCATTATGTGTAATGTGTAAGCAGTGGCAAATGGTAACTATCATTACCAGGTGGTTATTTGCAATGCAAATTCTAAACCCTACCTCATAACTGGTTGGCTCTGGCAATTGCCAAACAGCTGGGTTTTGAACCCTGATCCCACATTAGAGCCAACACTTATGATTTCACAAGAATTTCTCTAAGCATATTAATTTTTCCCCAGTGTCACTTATCATGAACATCTATAGCATCTGAGAGCTCATTGTATGGTTAGAAACCTACACAATTGAGTTAGAAAGGCACATTCCATAGAAGATGATTTTGAAAGGGAAAATAAGTCACATGCAAAATTATCAAGATTATGTATTAAATAAATTTACTAATTTAAAGCTTTTTTTCCCCATGCAAACACTCCACACCCACTTTAGATCTGGTGTTTGGCCTTACAATTTTAATGAAATTACTTTTAAAGATTACCAATGACCTAGTTAAGGAGACATTCTTGTTATTTTTTTTTCTCATTAGCATTCTTCTTTCTACATCAATCAATACATGCTTCCATTGACCATAAATCTATATATTTGTAAATATGTGTATGTATAAATGTATGGGCTTAAACATAAATAATTTTTTAGTAGATTATAAACTTTTCAAACATGGATCAACATAATAATATTTATATATCCTGAATTATATAAATGTATTTAAAGACAAAGGCATTTCAAACTACAAATTGGGCATGTCAGGGGAAATATTTGAGATGGAAAAAGGATAATAAAATGAATGGAAATGCAAGAATGGAAATGCACAGGATTTTTATTAAAGTTATTATGAGTTGAGAAAAGACTGCTATCATCCTGAGCTAAGAAATTTACATTGTATTATATTTCCATTAATGGCTGATACTTAAGTTCAATAAGTAGATATATTGTGCTTGATAATTCCCTTACTTACTGGCAAATAACAATACAATTAGAAAGTCTTGTACATCTATTTGAACTATGATTATCAGGTGGGAATAGATGTCAGTCTGAGATTGAAATTCTCTTCTGGCTTTACCTCTTAATTGTTGTGTCATTTTGTGTGAATTACTTGGATTTTTAACTCTAATACAAATAGAAAAATAATAATAGGTACATCTCTGAGTGTCATTTGCTTGTTTGTCTTGGAACAAAAATAAACTCTTTAACATAAGCAGAACATCAAATCAGTACTCACAATTATTACTACCTGGTCAGAAGTTGTTACCAGTGATCACCTAGCACTGATCCAAGCAAACCTTGCACATTCTATTAAGTAATTCCTGATAGCTTACTGGAATCACTCATTTGGAGTCACTACAATTACACTCTGTGTTTATCCAGGCATTTGCATTAAGCACAGAGCCTGACACTTGATTAGTGGGAGAGATTCAATGAAGATTTGTTGTAAAAACACCATAAGTCAATAAATCATTTATTATATGTATATAAACACTTTATATTTATTATACATTACCCTTACATTTATCACACATATTTTTAAAAAGTATATTATATTTTATATTTTATATAAATGTATAAGAAATAAATTAATAAATACATAAACCTAAGAAATGTATAAATTATGACCCTTGGGAAGCTGGACAGTGTGCAGAAAGAAGTGATTTTTCCTTTTGCCTACATGTTACCCAGCACCACCCAGACACCAACAAAACATCTGATGGCTATTTGTTTCTGAGAATGTTGCACATTCTCATCAAGATGATATTCTTTTGTGTTACATATTCCAACGTGGTATAGGATATCATAAGCTCCACAACCAAGGAAATTGGCCATGAAAGCATTTTTCCCCTTTCCTACAGGGAGATGTTCCTTCTCTCCTCCAGGTGTCTGTTGAAGGCCAGTCAAAGGGAGATTTGGATCACAACATTTGAAACTGTAGCAGCACTGATGAGTTCAAAACATGAGAAGAAACAAAGAACTTTAAAAATGCTAATATTAATACAAATGATTGATCAGGTATGCTTTGCCAAAACATCCGCTACTCTGCTTACGATACAAAACGCCTAAAACTAAAAATACTAGCTTATTATTTATGCAAGAGACATAATGCCTTTGCTTTCATATTTGATTTTTAGAATTTCTATCATGGCATAAAGGCATACATACCTCAAATGATCAATAAATAGTGTCTTTTAAATATGAGTTTTGAAACAATTTTTAATGATTGCTGTATCATTTAAAAAGAAAAAACCCGAATTTAACATTTACACTCAATATATAGTTATCACATTCTCTAATTCATTTTTTGCCCTCTTGGTTTTTCTTTTCACTGGCATTACACACACACACACACACACACACACACACACACACCTGTACAGCTCCAGCTAAGCCAGGAGTTCAGAAGCAAATGGAGACAGAATTATATATTCATCCTGACAGAGTGCTAGATTTCTTAGCTTGCCATGTTTTTTTTTTTATTAAAAAAAGATGCAAAGTCTCAAGTCAGTTATAAAGTCAAATGATTCTCAGATGTTGACAGCTATGCTTTTTTAAATGAATATAAATCTCACCAAATAAATGTCAGTACTCTATATGCGTAGAGCCTAAAATTTGTATCTCATAGTGAAGGAAGTGATGTGAGATAATGATTTACACCACCAGATATGGAATTCTTTGCCGTAAAAAGTCAGGGGCATTCAGTGGAAAATAGAAGAGTTATTTAGATGACTAATGGAAGAGTTATTCAGATGACTTCTGACACAAAAGATTGAGAAAACATCTATTTTATTTTTTACTTTAAAAAGTCACCCAACATCAATCTGATTACCCATACTGTGGAGGTCATGATAGGATCACTAATACTGCACCGCTAATTCAGATCCATGACACAGGGTCTTCCTACAGCAATGGCAACCTGTTTGCTACATTTTGATATATTTCATGTAATGTTTGTACTTTGGAAGTGCCATATCAGAATAAAAATGACAATTTATTAATTTTGTGGACATATTTATTCTTCAGTAATTTTAATTAGTACTCTGCTCTTTTATACTTTGTATCTCCCGGCAGTAGCATGCCTAATTAAATTATCTTTCTTTTATTCTGTATTTCAAAATAGGAGCAGGGAAAAAACTTTCATTTCATTCTGAGAGAACTACCAAGGAAATAAAAATATTTCTTAGGTACACTGAGTTTATTACATGTCTATATTATGCTTTTTTAAATTTCTGTGATTTCTGAACACACAGAACCACACGCATATGTATATACACCCTCATTTATACACACACAGTGTTCAATGATAGGCATCTACATTACCATTCCATAAATAAAATAAGGAAGATATTGTTTTTATTATCTAAAAACAAATTCTATTTATTTGGACAGACTCCTGTGTGAGTTAAATTAATTTTCTGAGCCACACAAACATTCCCAATAATTTATACAGGAATTGTCACATATATGAAAAGAAACTTCTCTCTCAAGGTGGGATATAGCTGGTTGATTATTTGTCTTTCCTTCACAAGAGAACTAATACAAAGATTCTTTTTTTTTCCCCTTCTTAGAAACATAGTACATTACGTTCTCCAGAAAATGTATAGAAATATCCCAGAAAATGACTCCAGAGATTGACTGGACAGATAAGTATTCTAGCATTCTCTGTTACATATATAACAAAGGTTCTTAGGTGCAAACATTGACAAAAAAATCTCATCTTGATGAGAATGTGCAACATTCTCAGAACCAAATAGCCATCAGATGTTTTGTTGGTGTCTGGGTGGTGCTGGTAACTTTGTGGTAAGAAGGATGCCATACATGTAGGCAAAAAAGGAAAAACAGAGGGACAAATACCACTTCTTTCTGCCCACTGTCCAGCTTCCAAAGGATCTGTCTCTCCTGAGGACAGTCATTGCGTGGAGTGTTTCATTGCCTTCACGAGGAACTTGTGCACTTTGTTACATTTTCCATCTCAATAGAGAGGGGACAGGTATTGCCTGTTCTGGTGCAGGGTGGAGCCTGAGTCCATAACCACCATTCCATTGTCCAAACACATACAAATGACCCACAGCTACCAGCTCTAAAGAGTCCAGCACCTGGACACCAAAGCCATCTCATCCCACTTACTTCTTACCTCCCAGGATGGACAAAGCATTCTTTTCTATTAAGATCTTTTCATTTTGACATTTTATTTAGAGTAAGTGACACCAAGCTATAAAGAAGTTATTCTCAACACAGGACAACTTTGCTTCCATTCCCCAGAGCAGACATCTGGCAATATTGGGATGACTAGTCAGTTGTGAGCGTTACTGGTATCTTGCAGGTAGAAATCAAGGATGCTGCTAAACATCCTAAAATGCAGAGGAGAGCCCACTTACACAAAGACTTACTGGCGCAAAATATCAATCCTGCCATAGGGTCATATCTGAGACTTAAGATGAAAAATACAGAAAGAGATTTTCAAGGAGGGAATGTGAAGTGAGAGGAAGCAGGACAGGAAATAAAGAGAGAAAGGGAGGGAGGGAAGAGCCATCACCTTTGATAGGTGATTAATAAACGAACAGCAGCACCTCCACACAGAGGAGCAGTTCAGCCATGGAAAGAAATGAGTGTCAAACCTGGAAGACACAGAGGGTCACAAAATGGATGTTGTTAAGTATCCATACCATATCATCCCAACTGCATGCCATTCAAGAGGAGGCAAAAATACAGGAAGATGGCGAAAAGATTAGTGGTTGCCAGGGTTTAAGGGGGACAGAAGGGTGTAGATGTGGGTGGAGCAGAAGGGGATCTCAGGACAGTGGAACTCCAGATCACTGATGTGCCACAAAGCACCACCCAATTAAACTAATTGTAAGTTGAAGATACCCTAAGTCCCAAAATGCAATTACTATGCCTAACTTACCAACACCTAGCTTAGCCTAGCCTATCTTAGATGTGCTCAGAAAACTTACCTTAGGCTACAGTTGGACAAAACTATTCAACACACAACCTATTTCAGAGTAAAGAGCTGAAAAATTCCTTGTAATTTATTGAATGCTGAACATGAAAATCGATGCTTATGTGAGTACATTCTTGCACCATCCTGAAGTTGGACCATCACATTGGGACTATCAGCATTCTACAACACAGCAATAGTGGACACACGCCATCATTAATTGATCAAAACTGGAATATCTATCTCAATTGTGAAAATTAATGTAAACTAGGGACTTTAGTTAATATTGATGTGTCAATGTTGGTTATTAATTTTAACAAATTTATCAGACTAATCACATATCAATCATGTAGGCCACTGTGCAGTGGTGGAGAGATACATGAGAATGCTGTGTACTTCCCCATCTCTTTTCCTATGAATCTATAACTGCTCAAAATATAACATCTATTAATTTTTTTAAAGTACTACTTAATGCCATTAATAGTTGATCCCTAGAAAGGGCTGTTGTCCTACAATACCCTCTCAGTGTACCCACAGAAATGCCACCACAGACCCATCAAACTTCTCTGTCCTTCAGAGGTTAAACTTGGCTGATCATCAAGAGTATATACGTGAGCATGTGTCTGGAAGACCCTCTCTACTGCTGTCCTGTGGTGGCATTTATGGTTTATGCTTCCAGTGGCTAAAGCAGTTTTTTATAAGATATGACCAAATAAACATTTTTGAATGTTTATTTCTTGGTTCTTGTTTTATTTCATATTAAAATGTCAATGTTACGATTATAATAATAGGCTATATTTTCAATGGGAAGTGAGAATTCTGCTAAACACAAACTCATATCAAACAAAACCTGCCATGGGAGGTAAAAAAACAAATTTATAATTAGAGGTTTTCTATTAAGGAGAGAAGATCTATGAGAAATAATTTAACCAATTACTATGGTAACATCTGTTTTGCAGCTAATATAAATTCTCAGAGTTATTTACTTATTTGCTATATGAATGAAATAATATTCTATTATTTTTTTCATAGAAACATGTTTTTGTTAGATGTGAGATTAAATATATTGAGACAATTTCTTGATAGGGCTTCCCACAAAAAAAAGGTGGGAGGACAAATGCTAATACAATTACATATATCTATATCTATCTGTATCTATCTATCTATCTATCTATCTATCTATCTATCTATCTATCTATCTATTCATACTCTTCCACATTTAAAGCAATGATTGGGGTTCTGATAATTTTTTTGCTTTAAAAATTAGTGAGTTATTATCATTCAAGAATATGAAATTGTCATTTTTCCCATGTGAATAATGGTTTATTAAAGTAAAAAGATGGATTTGGTTTACATATAAAATTGGCTATCACAAGTTCAGTAAAAATACAATAAAATAATTTGATGTAACGTATTTAATATTTCTGAATCAATTATATTTCCAGGGCTTACAATTTGCCTTATTTTAATCTTTCTAATTGAAGTCATTTCAGTTAACAATTTTTGAAAAAAAAATATTAAATAGAATTTTTGCTACAACAGAATAAAAACCTTTCTTTTTTGGTTTGGCTTTGCATTGAATATTTTTTGAATGATTGAACAAATTAATGCAAACTGAGCCAAAACACAGAAAATTACAATGGTGATATTTAAAAATATTATCAATAATACAATGCTATCAATTCAGAGGTATTCATGTTTCTACATATCTTAGAAGATTGGTTGGCAAACTGCCTTTATTACTGGAATATCCTCTGTTGTATCTAGTATATTCTAGCAATTACATGTTCCACTGCAATTACAAAGTACAATATATACGCTTCTTTGTAATCATTTCCTAGACTTCCACTGGGTAATTTTTGTGTATTTTGGGTATAGGAGCAGACACTATAGAGCCAATGAATGATTTCTCTGACATTACTAGTGTGTGTTTGTATGTGTGTATATGTGTGTCTAAGAGGTGGGGAGAAAGAGAGAGAGAGACAGAAAGAGAGACAGAGACAGACAGAGAGAGAGAGACAGAGAGAGAAAGAGAGAGAGAGAGAGAGAGAGAGAGAGAGAACCAATTTTTGATACTGGAGACTTATTGTTCAAGCCAGTCAAATTGGAATTCCCCTCTTCTCTGGCCCTCTGTCTCCCCTCTTAGACACCATAGAAGCACAGGTATAAGTATTAGAAAAAGAAAACTTGTCTGAAATTTTCAGTGGAGTCTCTTCTTCCAATTTTTATGCTTTCTGATATTAGTTCCCTTAACATACAGCAAGTCTGTATTACTTTTATGTAAGATGACCTTAGCAAAACTTTACCTATATGATGTAGATCTACTGAGGCTGCATGAAATACTCTGAAAATATTTCACAAATCTCTAATATATTATATAAAAATAATTCCTAATTGCTTTGGTTACTTATTATTATTGTATCCTATATACCTGTGATTGTACTCAAATGGTCAGACAGGTGAGATCTATATCTCAGAGACCAGTACCATAACAGGTAGATGTCTCAGACAATAAAGAGACTAAAGAGCCAAGATAACTACGTTAGTTTTTGCTGTGACCAAAAACCTGCAAGAAAACTTAGAGAATATAAAAAGATTAACTTGACTTTACAGTCTCAGAGGGTCAGTCTCTGGAAGACGCACTCCATTGGTCCCAGGGTGAGGCAGAACATCATGGCAAAAATGTGTGTTGGGGAAAATTCCCAGCTCATGGCAGCCAGAAAGCAGAGAAGGTGGGGGTAAAATGAGCAATGTCTCCAGTGATGTACTTCCTCCAGCATGCCCACCCTGCCTGTGGGTACCACCCACTTACTCCTTTATATACTGATACATCAAATGGCCCCACTAAAACCAAAGGCTGACCCTAACGAATTAAAGTCAGAAAAAATAAAATTTATGAAATGGTTGGCTAATGTTTCACTGAAGAGTAGAGTGAAGTTGTTTGGGGAAGACCAATGTTCTAGCTGAGAGAACAACAAAATATAAAAGTCACAAAACCATATCTTATCCCTCTCACTCTTGTCTTTTTATCTCTAGAAGTTCCTCATAGATTTTCTATTAAAAGAAATCCTAGAATGCACCTTTCATTGATACTGATGAGCTTTTTATTTTATTTGGCCAGGAGTAAATAAAGGCTTTCAAAACGAACAAAGTAAGGTAGTAATTGCAAGTACATTCTTGGTTTCTATGGGATTTTATTTACGTATGGATTATTAAGAGGTTTAAAATGGACCAAATATCTGAACCATGAAAAGCCTGTACCTTGAATTGCATTGAAATAAGGTTTGGTTTATCATAACGCCTTATGATACATGGGGAAGAGAAAATGCAGTGGGGCCCTCAGGTCTACCACCACAGGCAGCTTGTTAGTGAGGAACTTCTACAAGCATGGGCGAAGGGTGATAGAGGCAGGTCAACAAGGAGCATCCCTAAGTCCAGTGAGTTATAAGGAAGAAAGGGGACAATTTTACCAGGGTCACTGAAGAAGGAAATAGGAGGGTTTTTGACCTCAGAATAGTCATCAGCAGGATCAGACTTAGAGATTAGCGGTTTCCTGGGGGAAGAGTTAAGGAGACTTCTCAACCTTTGTTGCTTTTCAGGAGCACAGAAATCTAGTAAAAGTTCAACACTCTGTTGTATAGGATAGGGCCATTAAATACATAATAAATATAGACATAAATTCTTTTAAAGACATATCATCATAACTTTGGCGCAAGCTGAAACTCCATATTGCTTTAGTAGACAACTTTTAGCAATATGAGCATTTCTAGTGGAAAATAATGAATGAGGTCCCAATGTGTTCTCATTTATTTGGGGTCACAGCTGGTGTTTAGAAGATCTATAGAAAGATTAATTGCGAATACAGAAACTATATTTTGGGTTTTTACATTACAGAAAATGTGTATGGAAATACACATATACATGTATATACATGGTGTAATAGAAATCATTGAACATTAAGAGCGTTGTAGAATTGGTACTAGTGCTTGGGACAATAACAGGAATATTTTGTCTCTTAGTGTATGAGTAAATTTAGGGATATTATACTGGTTTTAAAGATGACTAAAATTGTTTCTAAATGCCTTTTCAGTGGGATATTGTACCCACTCCCATGAAAAGAGAAATGTATTTCTCTTTTTCTGGATTCTGCTCTGGGGGGGAAAAAAAATGCCTTTCCCAATTGAAAGTGAGGGTGATGCTATTCAAATCCTGACCCACTTCTCAATAACTTGCACTTTTTGGCTCCTCCTGAATTGGAAGACTGCCCTGAGATGAACATGCAAGCAAACTAGGTTAGCGTCCTGGAAGACAGGAGGCCACAGGGAAGAGAACCAAGAGTGCCTGTACCTACCCCCCAGTAGGGGAAAGGCATGGCGGACTTCCAGCTCAACCCTCTGCAGCCACATGACAAATACAGTAATAGCAGAGAACCAACTGCAACTCACCGAGGGGTGAGAAGTTATGAATTGTTCCTATTTCAAGGTGTTACAAACTGGTATATGCAATAATGGCTAACTGAAGCATTGAATGCTAGCAGGTTTGCTTTAGATAAAATTAATCAATTGAAAATGATCAATCCAATATTAAATAACATTACTTATATTTTGAGTTGGTGTAATTTTGTGTATGGTAGAACATGTATAATTCCATGGCGAAAAATAATGTGTATGCATCTGTGTATATAGGAAAGCATATATTAATATATTTAAGTCTGGACTAGTTTATAATTATGTTCCTGAGAAGTAACTCCTTTGTTTTTTCTTTTTGTATAATTTAAAGCTAAAGAAAATAATTATACTTGGATGCTTGAACCTTGTATTTCTGTAAACACTGACCTATACTGAAGCGGAGGTGGAGTTTTGACATTCCGACCAGAGGGCATCGGGGTCGAGCTGGGCACAAAGCTCTGTGACAGGGGCTGTCATCAGACACACTTGAGTAGCTCCTCTGGCCTTCATCTGAGGCCTTCATTTAGGCAAAGGCATCTTGGTAATTTATTAAATTGGCTTTTTGACCAGTTCAGAGTCAATGAGACCAAATGCTAGATAATTGCCAAGGCAATCTGAGAAAAATGACTCTCGAGCAGAAAGGTAGTTGTGGGAGAAACCTTGCGTTCAATCTTCCTGTCATCCTCAGGACAGCCTGCTAGCATCTCATTCACAGGGACCACAGGAGAACTGTTAATGGGTCTAGTACTTTAAATCTGCCATTTTTATCATATAAACTTCTCAATGTAACTTAGAATCCTTATTGAATCAAAGGAAAAGTACTTATTTATTTTCCCTGCACCAACGGACCTTTCTGATCAAACACCCCGTCACTTGTGTTAAAAACCTGCATCATGTTCATACCTGGGGTCCTGGAGGCAGGTGAAAGAGAGTGGTTGTTGTTGGCCTTAGAATCTGAAATTATGTTTGTAACGAGCCACTCCTGTGGCCATGTTCAGTGTCTGATCTACATCTTCATGAAATTTCAAAGAGTGATTGTATTTTTGGAACTTGATTCAACTTAAATATCAAGTTTTAATTTTGTAGGTATATTTTGATGTAATTTCTTTCTTAAGCATACATACATATTTATTCTTTGATGCAAATGATTAACCTTATGGCTAAGATCATAACAAAACTTTCAGTTGTCATCATGATTTAGGATATGATTGCTAACTACAGAAATGATTCTGGCAAGATTAATGTAATTTTCTTTCTTCCTTTAAAATTATGCATTTACCAAACACCAAGATATTAACAACCAGGTAATTCATTGATGATTTAAAAATCTTATGATGGTTTTGGACTTTATTGAGGTTTCAATATAGTTTTTAATTTTATTTTAAAAATTGTTTTTTATAAGTTTCTATTTTATGCTTGAAAAAAAATTAAACTTTAGATCTGTGTACTCTGAGATGAAGATACATTCTGAACATTTGATCAATCTGGCAATATAATGGTCTATGAATATTTATACTGAAGAAAGTGAGAACATTCACTATAAATAAAACTAAGATGAGAAATTCTCCTGAGCATTTCCAGTTTGTGTGTCACAATTGCAATGTATCTTACTTTAGCTGAGCAATACATTTTGTTATTTGAAGGAAGATGGAAAGAACATTTTTTCCCCAGAAAAAGACAACAGAATCATGCAAGAGAAAAAAAAATTATCTTATAATTAGATATCATCATTTCAGTTTGGGGGGGCCCATCCAAACTATAAGCTTGAAGCTTTTAGGCAATTAGAATTACTTGACCTTCTAATTCCATATCAGGATTTCAATTAAACACTGAATTTAATGTAATTTAATCCAAAGACACATACAGAATGTACTGACTTCCAAAAAAAATCTACAAAATACATCAAATAGTGCTTTATTTTATGAACCCAGTACCCATAGAAAAATGAAGAAATTGTACCCAGTTTGTGAAATGTTTTTCCAGTAAATATATGATATATTTATTTTTAAAATATATCATTAGCATCAACCATTTAATTAAGACTTGTTTTAATAAGCTCAATACTGAAGAATGAAAAGAAAGCATAAAACTAACATGGTTTTAAATTATTACCAGTTTATATTATCAACAAATGCTTTAAAAGAAATATCAATGCTGGTTCACTGATTTGGTAAAGTTTTATTACAGGGAAACTTCTTCAATGTTCATTAAATCTATAAAGTGTAAACCATGATTATAGAACTACTAAAATATGAAATATTGATTTTATTTTCTAAAGAACATGCATTTTTAAAATATTTTCAATGCTTTTTTTCTAAATGTCAACTGGAATATTCTTTAACATTATTTTTTAAACATTTTTTAACACTTATGTTAAAATAAATATTTGTTAAGAATGTGTATTTTTCTCCTAGTTCCAGATAATAGAACATTATTATATTGCTGATCTATAGCTGCACTACTTTTCAACTTTTTTCATTGAAAAAGAATGGTCTGATATTATGGTATGTTTTTGAAACATTAAATTATGATCTAGATACATTCCTATATAGTTCAAAAAGAATATAGAATTAAGTATATAGATATAAATATATTTACATTATATCTATGTTGATTTTTTTTTTAGTTGTTGTTGGACACATACCTTTATTTTATTTATTTTTATGTGGTGCTGAGGATCAAACCCACGGCCTCACACGTGCTAGGTGAGTATTCTACCACTGAACCACAACCTCAGCCCCTTTGTCTATGTTTTTAATCTATGTCTAAGTGTGTTTTAAATTTGTAGCTTTTATAATTATTTTACATAGGCTATGTAACTCTGAAAATTTGGGGAAAATTTGCGAAAAAGGAAAAGAAGTTCAAATAGGATCAGCTGCATAGATCATTTCCTGAAGATTCAGTTTCGCCTCCCACCCACTTCTGAAGTTGCTCTTCAACTTCATCCCACATTGCATATGAGCAGAGGTATTCAGCTTTGTGGAGTCTATATCTATCTACTCTAAGCATTAAATCCATATCTCACTAAAGACATTTATCCTAATGTTCCTTGCACTGAATTTTGATGCAGATTTATCCACTTAGTGAAATAGCTTAAAGAATTTGACATCTAACTATTTGTACCTTGAAATCTAGAGTGTGCTCAATATAATGTGTGTGAATGCTTTGCAAGTACTATCTCATTTGATGCCCCCCAACAAAAACCACATGGTTTAGTTTTGTGGGAATAGTCAAGTTGAAAGTATGAACACACCAAACAGGTTCTCTTTCCTGCCAGAATATGAGGCTAGGCTTGAACATGTAAGCCTTACTTCCAATCAAGGTTCTTACACAAGTCCATAAATAAAGACTGAACTTGGAAGAACTATATTATGGAAGTATATTGCAAATAATATGTCTTTATAGGCCATCATTTCTATGTCATGTTAACCTGTTACCTAGTGATAGCTGACTTCAATCTCAAACTCTCATCTAAAATACTTTTTTGTTTACAGTTGAAAATTAATGTGAAAGACTTATTATTCTTAAATCATAATATTTCTATACTATTTCATTACACTTTAAGAGTTGATGATTATCAATCGAATGACTCAGAATTTGTGGGGAAAACAAGTTCAACTTGTAAATTCAACAAATAATTGATAAAAAGTTAATTATGCATGTCTGTGGGCAAATACTCAGTCTTGAGTCAGTAATTTTGGTGACATAAATTAGCAGAATTTCTAAAATAATGTGCTAGAACTCTCAAATTGTCAGTTACATTCAAAACAGATCCCATTTGTGTTATTATGGGGTAAGAGCAAAAGCAGATGAATTCTAGTAAGTTACAATTTTGACACTGTAATGGCATTAAGAAATTGTCAAACTGTCCCTATGAGTGAGCAAATAGAATCAAACTGGAAATGGAAGAAGAATCAGGAAATTCTGGCATGTTGTCCTGTCCGAGGACTCCAATCAGGCCCCACATCCTAATGAGTGCATTATTCCCATGTCACAACCCATTTTTAGATGCTCTGCTATTTTTTCCAACATCTATTTTGTTAGAAATATTTTTGTTGTTGTTGCTACTGAGGTACAAAGGAGATTAGACCATTGCTATTGCTAAAGTATGTATTAATTGTGTTCTCCCTAAGCACAAGTGGCCTCTTAGTACATGTGTCAAGTCATGACAAAGAGCAGGCACACTTGGTTTTCTTCCTAAGGAGGTTTTTGGTGGAAGAGACCCTAAGGACTGGCCCAGGTTTCTCCCTGTCCATCCCCTCTTTCTTTCAGTCTGTGGGTACTCAGGTGGACAATATAGCAGTGGAAGCAAGCCCTATTAACCCATTTGAACATGACTGTCCTAGTAGTAGACAATAACACACATGGAAAGTAAGGAGCCAGTTCTAGAGAGAGTGTCCAGTGGGGAGATTATGCCTGATGGGTGAGCAGGTTGGACAGTCAGCTGGCACGTGCTGGAACCCCTGCAAGACTATGCCAGTCTTTCATTAGGTGCTTTGATTGTTTGCTCTCTTGCTCTTTTAAATAATTAAAATCCCATAAGAACAGGCAAGAAAAGACCCAAGCAGGGGGTGACAAATGAAGGCTCTGGAGAAGGCTCTGGAACAGGTGGGAGGCCACGGTGTGTCTTGGACTGTCAGATGGAAGGAAGTGGCCAAGCGCATCAGCAAGCAACAAAGTCCACGTCCCACTGTGACTTCCAGAGGCGAAGCTGAAACTGAGGATAAATGTGTGAGATTATAGGAACTATGGAGATGATACACAATGACAGAAGAAAATACAAGTACCACAAAATACAAGAAATACCAGCAAGCAATCACAGTTTTCAAGGTTTTTATCCCTCAGAGAGTGACTGATTCTCTTATTCAATTCCAAGTTAGGAAAACTCTAAATAGTATGATTTTTAAAACCCACGTATGCTGTAGTCAGACCAAAAGAGAGGTTGGGTCACCTAAAATGGGTCCTTAGGACCAGAGAGGGTCTGTTCTCAGCAAAAGGTGAAGGTGATTTAGAGGGAAATCTGAATGATCTTAATATATCCAATATTTCCTCCATAATCTTTGTTGTTTTTAACATGTTTGCTACTCTTCAAAATAAGCTTTACTCTAACAGTGCTCACTAACTTGTGTTTTGATGAATCCGGATGAATTTATGCAGTTTTGTGACTTTCACTAAGCACACAGCACATTTATCAGGACATAAAGTGAGTTCTCGTGCCATTTTTCATTCCATACTCTACCCCACCTCATTTTGCATTGACCTCTGGTCTGATATTTTCTACCATACTCTTGTCTTTTCTAGATTTCCCTGTAACTGTAGTCATATAGAATACAAGCATTTTCGTTGGGCATTGCTCAGTTATCATATTTTGCTTTTTGAGAGAGAGAGAGAGTCCTGCTGTGCTGCAAGGCTGACCTCAAACTCCTGGACTAAAGTGATCCCCTTGTCCCAGTATCTTGAGAATCTGGGTCCAAATGGACACCACTGTGCCTCACTTCCCGTGACGGTTTTAGGAGATATCATTCACAAACCCTCACTGTGCACATCAGTAGCTTCTTCTTTCATGTGGACAGTATGCTTTCATGTGGTTATTCCAGGGTTTTTCATCATTCACCACTTTGGAATCTTTGTCTCTAGCTTGAGGATCCTTTGCATGATGTTGCTATGAAACATCAAGTACAAGCATTTGTGAAACAAATGTTTTCTTTTTCTAGTAGAAATAGCCAGGGATATGATATTTTGGCCATGTAAAAAAATGCATAGTAATTGCTGGTGGCTGTACCATTTTGCTTTAAACCAGATATACATGAGATTGCCAGTTGCTCCAAATCCTTGCAGACCTTGGGCAAAATGGGCTACTCAATTTTATCCTTTTTAGTGGGTGTGCAGTGGTAACTCTTGGTAGTTTAAATTTGCATTTCCTTAAACGGATTTAAACCATATTTTTTCCTCCTCAGATATGTTGTTTTTTCCTAAACAACAACAACAACAACAACAAAAACTAATGAATATCTAGTGGTTAGCATGACTGACATTCCTGGTGTATGGTGTGTTGGGGATGGCATAAACAAGGCCACAGACTGGGTATTCCATCAAGAGCTCCAGGGTCAAGGGATCAGCAGGTGTGTTTTTTCCTGAGACCTCTCTCCATAGCCAGCAGATGGCTGCCTTCTCACTGTATCTTCAAGAGTCTTCCTTTAGTCTGTTGTTTTTTCCTAATCTCCTCTTTTCATAAAGACACAGGTGTCCTTATTGGATTAGTTTTCACCTGATGACCTCCTTTTGGATTATATTCTTATCTTTAACTACAGTCTCATTATGAGGTACTTAGGGGTTAGGATTTCAATATATGAATCTGCCAGGGGATACAATTCAGTCACACAGTCAGAACCCATCAGGTACAGCGTCGTTGCACAGGCGTGGCCAAACGTAATGAAGAGCCTGACTGTATTTTCCATGGTTGTGCAAAGGGCTTATAAGCCTTCCTGCTTCCCATTCTCCTTCTAACCAGATCTGGTCAACCTGTTAAGCCTGGCTGCTCTTTCCAAAGTCTTGGCAAGGATTCCCCACACCAAGCCCACCTGATAAACACTGAGAATCCCATGCCATGTAGATCACTCTTAATCTTAAAATCCATAAAGTCTTATAAAGTGAGGAATAAATATATCCCTGTCCATCGGGTACAGGTTTGGCAGGCTCAGTCTCAACAAGTGAAGGCAGTGTTAGCTGTGAGTGCAGCCTGCTTCTGTGAGGTGACTGCAGCAGCAGGAATTCCTTGAGATTCAGCCCTTCCAGAGTTCATGATTCTTCCACAAAGAATGTGCCTAAAGGTGTTTTCCTAACAATTTAATGTTAGTTAATGGCAATTATTAAAATAATGCTTGCAAAGAAGATATTTAAGTTCATAATTAAGAAAGTGAAACATTGAATTAATAAATTATGAGAGTTCATAGAGCATTGAACATTGAATTTTCATATTCCAACACGGCATTTTATAATATTCCAAATTGTGGATAAATCTTTTCATGGGACGTGGCAAAATTGAAATTTGGTTAAATAAAAGAATCAAATTGGAAATGGCTTTTTAAAATGTGTTTTGTTATATAAATATGTTTCGTAAAAATGCACTCAAGTGAAGGCAAAAGTATGTTACTTCTGAGGACATAAACTGAAAAGCTTCTATGTTTTAATAAACATTTTTAAAGGAACAAGAAAAAAATTAAAGATAGAGGATATTCTTCATTTAGCAGAAGTGTCTTTGAGTTTACTTGGTTATCACAGTACAGCCAATTGAGTATCAACAATTTCAAGTGTATTTACTATAAAATGCTATATTCAGAATATTTAGAAGTGTCATGAAAGTTAATAAAAGGTAAACATTATTGAAAGAAATAGATTTTCTAGATCAAATAAGTGGTTATAAGAATAAAAATGAATGAAGAAATTTATGGAAATACACAATCAATTTTTGCTAATTCAATTTAATAATTTCAGAAATAACTATTCATCTTGTTTAAATATTTGAAAGAATTATATAAACAAATCATTTACATCATTTTTATTTTTTAGATAAGTTTATCTAGAAATACTTTTTAGATAATTTATGTTTACCAATGTAGCAAAATCATTTTCTATGTTTAAAATCAATTTTTTATGAGAATATATTTCACATTGCTTTACTTTCAATCTGGTGATCAATTAGAGGGCATCTGCTGTGGTTTGAATGTTTGTGTCTTCCACAAATTCATGTTGAAATTTAATCCCCACTGAATGGGTATTAAGAGTTGGATCCTTTGGGGACATGATTAAGTCATAAAGACTCTGTCCTCCTAAGAGGGATTCATGCTCTTATAAAATAGTAATGAGAGAGCTGCCTTCCCCTTCTAACCCTTTCTCCATGTGAGGACCCAACACTTAACTCTCCAGGGGACTCAATAATAAGGCGCCATATTGGAAGCACTCAGCAAGCCCTCACCAGACAACCTACCTGCCAGTGCCGTCATCTTGAACTTCTCATTCTCTAGAACCCAAAGCAAAAATCTTATATCATCAAAATTTTACATTAATAAGCCCTGTCAGGCGTAATTACATTAATAGACATTAACTAGATGCATTTACCTTGATTTTAATGGGAAATGTTCTGGTGCTTGGCACTAACAAAAGCAGAAAGAAGCAACTTCTCAAATAAGTTGGTCCTAAGTATTGTGTTCTTTCCTTTTTCTTGTTTGTAAACTACCAAGTCTAAGGTGTTCTGTTATAGCAGCAGGAACACCCTAGGAATATCTAAATGCTTTGGTTGTCTCTGCAACAAAGGGATAAAATACATGGTTCTCATATTATGCCCTCATCTCACAAACTCCATTGCCTTTCATGTCCATCTTTAGATGGTAAGCAATTATTTTAAAACATAGATTAAATTGAGCACCACATGTGTGAATCGGGGGAATTTCATCTCAATCACACCCCTTTTTGCATTTTCTGGACTCTCCCCTGATTCAGATCAGCATTGCCACAGTTTGAAGTCTACAAAGATGCTGTCTGTGAAAATTTAACATTGCCAAACTGCAGTGTTCCCATCTCAGTTAAGTTCCGAGGACTGTTGCAACACATAGCACAAACTGCAAACAAACCAGAGAGATTTGTTCCTGAATAATTTAGGGGACTATGTCTTCATGATCGAGGGGTTTACAAGGCCATGCTCCCTTCCAAGCCTAGGAGAGGATCCTTCCGGGCCGACTCCAGCTTTCGTCAGTCCTGGTTCTGTAGCTTAACTGGACATAACTCCAAACTCTACTGCCCTTATCTGATCTTCCTCCCTGACTCTATTTCTTCAAATTTCCTTCTTTCTCTTAAAAAAAAAAAAATCAATCTTTGGATTTCAGACCTATTCTAAATCTAGAACAATTTCATCTTCAAACCCTAAACTAATTATACCTTCAAAGATACTTTTCCAAATAAGTTTATATTCTGAAGTTATCAGGACATGGAGTATTGGTGGACAAAATTTTACCCACTAGATCCAGATGAAAAAGGAAAGAACACAATACTTAGGACCAACTTATTTGAGAAGTTGCTTCTTTCTGCTTTTGTTAGTGCCAAGCACCAGAACATTTCCCACTAAAATCAAGGTTAATGCATCTAGTTAATGTCTATTAATGTAATTACGCCTGACAGGGCTTATTAATGTAAAATTTTGATGATATAAGATTTTGTTGGAAACAGATGAATCCATGCAGTTGAAGTGTGCTATCTACATGTGCCCACTACCAGATCCAAACTAGAGGCAGATGGACTCTGAGCTGTACTGCTCATTTCCAGGTTCTCAGTTCCAAGGTCATCCTGGTAATCCTTCCACAGGTGAGTCTTGGGTGAACCAGTCCATGTATTCTTCTGGGTTCCCAGCAGGTGTGTGATGCAGCCCTGTCCAGGACCTACACTTCTTCCTTTAGGAACTTAGTTGCCAAAGCAATTCATATGTTTCTAGCACACATTGGTCAACAAATGTAACGTTGATCAGATTCTGCAAACTCCACAGTCCCCATGGATCTGCATAACTGATGGCCTCCAGCACCTTCTCCCCAGATCCCCTCCTGGATGCTCCTGGATTCTCTCCTTTATTCTCTCAGGATAGGGCTGGCGGTGTGCAGCCTGCCACCACTGGCCTTTGAGCGCCATGTTGCCTGGTGGCACTGCTTCAGCCCTTCTGTCCACACAGCAGGCCACTCCACACAACACCCACACAGCACTGTGCTTCACAAGACCTGCACCATACATGCTACAAGCCACACAACACCATACTCCACATAAGCAACTTCTCTCCACAGAATGGGTACCATGCTACCACCCCTCCATCCTGTTGTGATAAGAATAGCTCTTAAGGCATCTCAGGAGAGTCTGAATTAAATGTCCATATGGAGAGGTCATCTTCATCTGATTAAACAGGAATGTCCAGGGTCAAGTTCAGTTTTGCATAGGGCCCTCACCTTCTCTCTCTCCCTCTTCCGCCACATCCCCCTCCTTCTCAAGTGGGTGCAGTTGTCTTTGTATATATATATATATAGCTTCTAGAATGCAAGTAGAGTATGATGTCTTTATTTTTTATGTGGTTTATAGATTTAAATATTTTTAAAGGACTAAAGTCACTTCTAAATCTCATCCTGATCTTTCTTGGTGCTCGGCCACTGTCTGTAAGCTTTCCATCATCAACCAAGTCCATATTAATTTTAATCTCAATTAAAGTACAGAGTTATTTTAACATCAGGAACCAAATATTTGGAAGATGAACGTAATCATAACTTTTAAAGTTTCAATTTAGTACAAATGAATGGGTGGGCCGGAAGCTCCATTGGGTTCTCCGTGCTTTTAGGACCAAAAGGGTAGAGGTTCTTTGGAGAGAACTTTCTTGCTGATCAAGTTTAATGTCAATTAGGTCACTCGAGTTTAAATTTTATGTTACATTACACATCCCTCAGGCTTCACTGTTCCTTTTTAAAATAATGCTGTATATGTTTGATTATTGAAATTAGCAGTCAAGAGCACACTTTCCTATTTGTGCAGATACGCAAATTATTTAAAACAGAGTTTCAAAAACCCTTTGTGTGCATCTTAATTCTTTTTGTCTTTCCAGACATCCATAAAGGATAGCCAAATGTGTTCTCAGTTGCAGGAAAATTGGTGCCAAGTTTTTCAACTATAAAAATATTTTTCTGCTTCTGTTGTTTTTCCTGGCTACGCTATTAAAAATTATCCTAGTTCTTCAAGCACATGGCTCCTAAAGCAAGGGGACCTAATTAGTCAGTTAGAGGTTAGAATATTGGGTGGGTGGCCTTGGAAGGCATATTTTAAACAAGGTTTTTAACCCAATTTCCTTTGCTCTCCCTTTTTAAAATAAATCTAAATTTTTAAATGAAAAATATGACAAGTTTTATTTACTGTGGCAAATTTTACAGTGACTGTTCTTTGTACCTTTTCTTTCCCGTCATGTACCCTTGAAAAATGATATATTATTTTTTAAATTTATCTTCTTTAATATTTTCATTTATACAAATACTCCATAGTCTCTGGTTTCAACTACAGCTCTCCTGTGGCTTCAAGATAGTCCATCATTAAGAAAATAGTTTGCATCTATAATTACGAATTTTTCAAATAGGTACTATAATACCAGGTGGAAAAAATAAGACTTTTAAAATTTGAAATTCTACCTTTAGCCAAACAGAAAATTTAGCACAATCAGGGAAGGCAACATTTGTTTCAGGTCTTCTGGGGCAACAAAGACATTGCTCTGTGGTGAGAGGAAGGAGTACTTTAAGGGAAGAAGACAAAATGAGGCACACAGATGGCAGAGGTGAGATGTAGCCTCTCTATTGAGAAATAGCTAGTGAATTAGATAAGACAACAGCACATTTTCTAGTTTAAAAACATTTTTGGAGGCTCAGAAAACTATACCCCAAATATGGCACTTTCGGGGGGGGGGTATTTGGGGGCTTAAACTCAAGGGTACTTTGACATCTTGAGTGCTCTAACTGAAGAAGGTTGGAGGTCTCAGAGCTAAGTCTCTCTACCTTCCCTCTCCCGTCTCCTTCCCCTCTCCCTCCCTCAAGGCAGGCGATAGGAACTAGAACCCCTCTCCTCCAAGGCCATGCACAAAACTTAAAATATTACTCTGCCCTTTCTCTGCCTTTCTGTATAAAGTCTGGCCATAAAGAAATGCTCTGTCCTACTTGTGAAGTAGGCCAGGAGATCTTCATCCTGCCTGATGCCCAGGAGGGAGGAGTGTTACAGAGAGGCCAAGAGGAATCTGGACAGACAGGCTTGCTGGGCTCCCTGTCTACTACCATTAGATCATGCTCCTCTGGCCAATCTCATTTCCATGTGGCTGTCCATTCTTTACCAAGCCTGAGCATCTCAGTTTTCGCTGGGTCTTCGGGTCTTCTTTTCTGAAGGCTCCTGTGTCACATAAAACTTCGATGAAATATATGAACTATGCTTTTCTCTTGTCTTTTGTTTTAGAAGGACCAGCTGTGATTCATAGGATGGGGAAGAAAGGACTTATACCTCTCTTCCCTCAAAAGTGGCTGGAAGAGATGATTCTATATTGAGTTGCTGGTATATGTTAGTAATTTTATACAAATTATCTCATTCAATCGTGGTAATGGTCTTAAGTACACTCATTATGATTTCACAGATAATAAAGTTTAAAATAAAATACATGAGATAAGCTGTTTGAAAGCATAAAGCCAGTGAGGAGAGCCAAGCTTGCAGCCAGTATGCTGTGGGCTCTGAGCGAGTGTGTGTCCACCAGGCCCTGCCCAGTGGAGCAGGCTGCCTCTTACGACAAGGTCAGCAGGTGCAGGAACCTGGCCACGAAGCTGCTGCAAGTCAGAGAGCACGTCCTCTTCACACGCTCCTCCCCACTCAGTCTCATTGATGTTTGCCCACTCGGTCCCACATGAAGAATATTTCTTTCCAACATGCAGTCATTTCACAGGTTCTGAAGCTGAAAACTTGCCAAAGCATGTCACTTGGGTCCAATCCCTTTTTGACATTAGCAAAGACCTCAAATGTTTATCCCTTTTCTAGAATATTTCCTAGTATTTCCAAGGAAGAGTTAGTTGGAATCACAATCAATGCACCTTGAGTAGTGAATGATTCTTAGAATCCTCGCCCATAACATCAGCCAAAGTAAATCTTTTCTCTTTATAGATTATCTCTTTATAAGTCATTTTGTTCCGATGATGAAAAGTTTACTAACACAGAGATCTTTCAAAACTATGAAATGTTACATGCCTCAAAGTCATTCATTTTATATTGATCTTGAGTTGGCCCAGGAATTGGTGATTTTAAAGCTACTTAATAGTTCAAACATGCAAGTGAGATTGAGAATGATCGTCCAAATAGGATAGATTGCTATCTCAACTCATCTTAGGCTGCTACATTTTAAAGAGCTAAAAATGATGATGTTCTTTAGAATAATTACATATGTCTCATAACCTCTCTTATAACCACAATCACACACACACACACACACACACACACACACAAAGAAAACTATCATGGAAGAGAAGAAAAAACTAGAGAAGGATAATTATGCACAGAAGAAATATAGAAATTAGAGTATAACAATCTAATCTAAATTAATCAATACAGCTCAAGTTTCCTTTTTTTGGTATTTTCTCTGTACACACTTGCCCATTCATTTCAAAACACTAACTTTGCACCCATCACTATTTTTTTAATTATTCATTTTAATTAGGTATATATGAAAGCAGAATGCATTTTGATTAATTGTACACAATTACAGCACAACTTTTCATTTCTCTGTACATGATGTTGTGTCATCTCATATGTGCAGTCACACATTTACCTAGGGTAATGATGTCCGTCACATTCCACCATCTTTCCTACCCCATGCACCCTCCCCTCCTCTCCCTCACCTTCATCCCATCACTATTTTTATCATTTTTTATACACTTATGTGAACAAAACTTGCTGCATTTAACATGGAAAACTTTCTTTAGAACTAAATATCAGAAAGCCTGTGAACCAATCTGTCCACTCAGAGTCCCCTAAATGGAGCTTGTTCTTCTGCTCAACACTGTGGCTCCACCCTTTCCATCTAACAGGTGGAAGTAGAAGCTGGTCTGTGTGTGTGATCTGCCTTGCCTGCCTCTGCCCTGGTCCAGACACCTCACAGCAATGAAGATTCTCTTCCATGTGAACTCCTAGGTCTAGTTCCTTTCCCTGAATCATCTAATTTGTTCTTTTGAGAACTAAGTTCTAAATCATCTACCCTTTTATGATTTTGCCCTATTGCCCTGATGGTTCAAGTTTTGTTAATAATGGGTTTTAAACACTGAAACACACTTCAGTGACCCCCTTTCCCCCCAGAGCCTTATGTAATACCTAAGAAGTAACTCTCAGCTCAGTTGGCACAAGACATTTGGTTTTCTGGATCCACTTTAAATTGTGACCGTGAGTCTCTTTTTCAACATGACTTCTTATAAACTTGATGACAAAACATATATCAGGCAATTCCCAAGGCACAGGGGATTGAATGTGGAGGATGAGTGGGAACCATGCAGGAAGAATGAAGGCAGTGTTAAGGACTGAAAGGCCTACCCCACCCCACTACAGAGTGGGAAGCCTGACCTTTTTGATCTAAGTAAGTTGTCCCAGTTTTTAGGGACCTAGCTTCCATACATCTAATGCAAGAGAGAGAGAGAGAGAGAGAGAGAGAGAGAGAGAGAGAGAGAGAGAGAGAGAGAGAGAGAATTATCAACAACAAAAAAATATAAGATCTTAACTCTTTTTGCTAACAGTAGGTTTTATTTGAAACTTTATCCATCACTAAAGGTTTTCTATATCAAAGTAATTTGTGCATTTGTCCCTAAACCTGTTACAAATTTCAAAAGAGAGGTTGCCTAGCTCCTCGTGATTCTTGTTTCCTCCTTTATGTATTGCATGCATTAATTGTTCAATGAAGGCTCTTTTAATTGTATCATTCTTTCCTTTACCACACAGGAAAAGGAGGAAATCCTAAGGTAACCCTGCATCTTCATCAACTTCGTAGAATTCTGTAATTTGGAGGAGATTCTCTATATGCAGGCCTGCACATGAAGAAGCTAATGGTTCCCCACCTGGAGTGGTATTCCCATGGACTTTGAACACTGAGTTAGGAACTTGTTTTTCTTACGGTTCAGTTTTATATTTTATGTGCATATGTATGTGTTTTTCCCTGTAGTCCTTGCATAGCTATTCATGGGCCAGCAATATGTGTCTTAGACCATGAAGAACATTTATACAGAAAGAATTGCAATGTTAGCAGGGTGTTCACTGGCCCGTGAGTAAATTCACTTTATCATACATTTCACAGTGGAGTTTCCAATATTATATTAAATTTGATACCTGTTCCTTATAAAGCTCATATGTTAGCTTGATTTTAATAAATATCGCCGTAATCATTTTTACAGTTTTGCTACAGAACATCACAGCCTTCCGAAACTTTATTAAATATTAAAAAGAATGACAACCACAAAGTGAAAACAAGGTTGCTTGGATGCAAAATATAATAGGATGTAAAATATGATTTCAGCATTTTACAAAGAGCTGTTGCTTACCTGTGGCAAAGGGCCCCTTCTAAATGAGGAAGAGAAGTCTTGGGATTAAAAGACAATTTTTTCATTAACATCTTGATGTCTAATTTCATGTCTGAAATTTCCACTAAGTGAACTGGCCAAGGATTTTGGAATTGCTGGGGCTGTGTCCATCTGAAAGAGGAGATGGCCTTCTACCAATCCCAAACTCAGTCGGTGTCCATTGGAGTTATTTCTTCTTTGCCTGTGACTTTAGAGAAATACAAAAAAAAAAATCACCAGGGTCAAAAGACAAGTCCTGTGTTTAGGCAGATGGTGGAATATTTGAAATTAGGCAATAAGTCTGGTTTATATTTGTCCTAGCCTCAGTTAAAAATTCTGTGGTCGTTTATTTTTAATGTACACAGAGCTCTGTCAACATGAGCATTACCTATTTATTGTCTCAGTGATGGTGGTGGTGACTGACCTCAGTCCAAGTGTTATAATAGGAATAGCCTTCCTTTTCTCATAAGAAATCCAGTTAAAATTGAAATGGAAATTTCCCTTCAATGGCCCTATATTAGAAAGTTTCAAAGTATTGTTTATCTTTTAAGTATTTGGAGGAATTGACCTTGTCTTTGTAAAACACATTAATGTTCTATTCCAAATAAATAAATAAATAAATAAATAAATAAATAAAAGGATAAGAAATGGTACTTTTCCTGTCTAAGAAAACACCAGGGCTTTTTGGAGAAATTATGCCACTTGTTTATTTCAAAGTGAGTTATCTGAATCTTAATGTAGCAAAATAAATCAACAAGCACCACGACATTACTTTAGGCTAATTCAGTGACATTTGCATCTCTGTTCTTCATTTTGAATGGGAACAAGTTTGATCACAGTTCTCACAGACAATTTATTAAAATTAGGAAATTGTCACAAGGCCTCCAACAGAGGCATCGCATTCACTTTTTTTAAAGTTGTCCTCAATTTAACAATAGATATTTGGATAACTTTTTATTCTCTTCTTGGGCTCAGCTGGAAGAAATTTTTACCACAAAGGAAGCCTGATTTTATGCATGTTTGACTTAATTCAGAGGGATTTATGAATACCACAGTAGCCTGTTTGGTTTGGCTGTGAATAATGTGAGGGAGATAGCTTTCATTTCTTTTCAAGCTGAAGTATATCTGATGTTTTCTTGGTAACTCTTTTTAGTGAAACAGACTTTTTTAAAAATTTTTTTAATACTAGGACTCAAGCATCCAACATTTTTATTTTTTCATTTTTCACACACTTTCTGAAATATGTAAGAAAATCTGACTTTTACAAATGTAGGAGCTGAAAATCATGAAACAAAAGTGGCTGGGTAAGTAAAAAATATGGTGCAAACTCGGATTTAATATTTTATTTTATTCCACAGTAGAGCTAAAAGGAAACAGTTGTGGAAATAGACTCTGCCCGAGGAGCACTCAGGCCCCCACGCCAGCTGGCTCTGGAGCTGGATGGTTCCAGTTAAAACCTGGCTAATCTGTGGTTCTCAAAGAAGAGATGGACTTGGGTGGATGTGACCTCCCTGGGTATTCATGGGCTTGGATTATGACAACATGTGTTTTGGTAATTTTTTGCTTCCTTTTTCATGATTTCCGTGATGATGGTGTCATTTCACGTGATGCTACTGTGTTCACTCTGGTTGGAAGAAAAGAACTCACTTAAAATTCATATTTTCACATTTTCTAAGATTTGGAATTCGTGGGCAGGACAGAAAAGAATGAGAGGGCGTCTTTGCTGAAGCCCATAATACCAATGCCCTTGATGACGCTCAGCATATGGTGGCTGCTTCTGGAGGACAGGCCTTATTTCCAGTTCTGCTTTAAGAGGTAGATTCTGAGGGATATGGAGACGGTTTATACATGACCACTTGCTGGATGAAGTCCTATTGCACAGAATGTCAGGGCATCTTCTATGGGGAGAGCCTCCCTCAAATTCCACTTACTTCTCCTCTGACTTTGTGATCTTCACTTCAAGATCTTCAGGAATCCAAGGTTGGAAAAGAGAAAATGGCCAGGTGTGGTGGCACATGATGTCAGCACAGTGAATGGGAGGCTGAGACAGGCAGATGTCAAATTTGAGGCCAACCTCAGCAACGTAAATAGACTCTGTCTCAAAATAAAAATTAAAAGGTCTGGGGATGTATCTCCGTGGTAAAGTCCCCCTGGCTTCAATCCCCAGTACTCCCCCAAAGTGACTTTATAATTTATGTACTTTTAAAATTATCATTCCTGCAGAAAGAAGATTAAGAAAGCAGTTATGGTATTGATGACCTTTCTTCATATAACTTAGGATATTCATACATGACTCGTTCCTTTAAAAGACAGTCATATGACCCAACATTAACACCTAAGACAGTTGTGTCCTGTTTTAGGTCTGATGACCAACTGTGTTTTATACTTAGTTCAGTACTTAGTACAGATGTTGGACCACTGGTATCACAGATCTTCCAAGCAAGGGTGTTTATGATTAGGAGCTGCTGTAAAAGATCTAATTTGCTTTTCAGCTGTGTGTGTGACTTGGGTGCCAGGATTTGTGTGGATGGAGCAACTGCCTGTCATTGTGCTCCCTGTCTCGGCTCTTTCAGTCACGGGAGGGTCCTGTGGAGGAGGAGAAGAATGCATCATCTATATCATTTCCTTTATCTTTCCCTCCAAACACTGCCACTAACCAAAAATTGTCATTTTTCATGTAAGTGCATTGATCCCTTGCAAAATGAGAGGAAAAAAAAATGTTTTAATGAACCATTTGCCTACATAGACGAGAATTGTAATCGGGGATTCCAAAAGACCAAGTAGCCAACACGGTACCTGAAAATGTTCACAGTGGCAGCCCATATATGAAAACTTGAAAAATCTTTTTTAATGTTATATATGCAGAAAATTAATCAACAAATTCATGAATGTCAAGTACTCTTTTTTGAATCTTCCCATAATGAGAAATGCTCCTCTCTGGATGAGAGTGTGAACTGTGATGTTAGGAGATAATTATGCTTTATTTTCAGGAGGCTCAAATTTAATTTCTGGTAAATGAAAACTATATCTTTTGCAAGCAGCACTGAAGGAAGTTGTATTTGAAAACAAAACTTAAATTAATTTGCTTTATATGCACAGAGTGAGTGTTTACATGTGCCTCTGCTATTCACTGAAGCACAGTGTTTCTTGGGATATTTTCTGAAGACTTAATAAAATGTGAAACTTTCATCTGCTATTGAAAACTTAATAAAACTGGGATTCATAGTGGGAAAAATGTCTGAAGTTAATATCTCACCTTCCGTAAGTGACATTCAGAGGATGATTATAATTTGTTCTGTGGGTAGTCTGAAATTAATTTTCTTCTTTATTTATTAGATTTCTCTTTCTCACATTGTTTAGATAGAATTCTTTTTTTTTTCTGGGCTCCTTTATGATTCCAGAAAATAATATAGAGCCTGAAAAATTTCAAAATCCTTAGTCAATATTGTTTCTTAGTGAATCCTTAGTACATTTTCAAAAAGAAGCGTAAAACTCCAACACTACGTAAGCAATAATATAATTTCTTCTTATTTTAGGGTCACGATATGTCATTGCTTTCAAAGAAGATTTTTAAAAGGAAGATGACACAGATCTACCTTCTTGATGACATTGGCGATTCTCTGAATGGTAGTGGTTAATTATCTCTTTCAATTTGAGGGGAGGGCAGGTGACCACCAAGCTGCACAGGTTCTTCTATGGATAGAGTAAGCTGTGCATCTAGGTGATCTTGAGAGCCTGGCAGGAGTAACTAAGCAGGGCTGATGCTTCCACCAGCCAGAGTGGCAATCATTTGATGTGGACACAATGCCAGCCCACCTAGGAGGGTAACTTCTCAGGCCAGAGGGCACTGTCTAGGGGGTCTCCTTCCGCTTAGTTAAGGTCTCCTTATCTCTGCTCATTCAACCCAGAGTTGCCATTCCCTGGGGGCAGACCTGAAGTCAAGGCCATATCCACCTCTTCAGAACCACAAGAATAACATGCATCCCACAGAATCTGCGTAGTCATGAATGGATATGGTCTCCAAGCTACCCACAGGTTATTTATTACTACTTTCAATATTTTAAGCAAAGTCAAATAAATTATTGGTGAGCCTACATTTATCCTACTTTTTTTCTTTATTGAGACCAAATATCATAATGAAATTATTTATAGAAATATCAATTTAAGTATTTTTTCTGTGCAATAGCAACAATGTATTTTGGGGATGAATTGTAGAAGGAGATGAGGAGTAGCTAAAAATAATGCTGATGGGCCAAATCCATTGAGTTACCAATAACAAAAGACATTATTCTCTATCATGCTGAACTTTGCATCTCTCCTAAATGTTTCTGACACTGTACTGAACTGATATTTTTTTCCATGGAGACAACGAAGACCTATCTTCGTTGTAATTAGTTGGAGAATCGATCAGTGGACCTTTGGAAAGTTGATCTTTCTTTGTTCAGATAGACCAAACAAGGTAAGAAAAAAAATTGAGGATGAATTTTCCATACTTACAATAATAGTAATACTAGAGATGGTTGGAATCCTGGAGAAACACATTTGGTGATCTGATGTATTCACATAGGATGTAACCACATATTTGTATATAATAGAGACAAATACTGGTAAAATAGTTCTACTTGTATTAAATCAGTGGGAATGATACACATAAGGAAGAAAGTGGTAGGTATTCTCTTTTTGAAATCACCTGGGGTCATTTCCATTGTCAGGAGTAATCAGGCCATCAGTAGAGGTCAGTGGACAAATTAAGTCTGTTGAATGATGATCCCCTATCTCATCACACCACTCAGACATCCGGTGAATAACCACCCAGTGATAGGATCTGCTTTAGTCAGCTTTTTTTGTTGCTTTCACCAAAAAACCTGACGCGAACAATTTTAGAGGGGGAAGAGTTGATCTCTCAGTCACAGTTTCAGCAGTCTCAGTTCTTACACAGTGGGCTCCGTGGCTCTGGGCTGCAGGTGAGGCAAGACATCAAGGGATAGCAGAGGAGAGCAGCTGGGAACATGGCTCCAGGAAGAGGGGGGAGGAGAGAGAGAGAGAGAGAGAGAGAGAGAGAGAGAGAGAGAGAGAGAGCGCTAGTGCACCCCTCACAGAAAAAATGTATATCTCAAAGGCATCTTTCCAATGCCTCCTCCGGCTACACCCTGCCTACCCAGTTATTTCCTATCAGGGAATTAAGGCACTGTTTGTTTCAGGCTCTTATGTCACAACCATTTCACCTCTAACTTTCCTGCGTTATCTCACATGTGAGCTTTTGGGGAAAACCTCACATTCAAACCATAACAGTATCCAAAAACTGGGTTCTAGAAATATACTTTGAAGTCTTTGGGTATTTCAAAGGCTACCAAGAAAGTTGAACTACTGTCCATACTCTCTGTTAAATTGCCATTAGCATGAACCTCGCTCTAGGACGTGCAGGTCCTAGAGATATCTCCCTCCTGAAAGACTAACAATTCGATGTTATTGACTGAATGTGTACAGAAATAGGATTTAAAGTATTCTTTCCATGAAAGCTCATTTTGTTGTGTACTAGACCTTTGAAAACATTCCATAAATACTGGTAGGAAAATGAATAGAATAATAGCATAATACTTTTAAAAATTCAAGGATCTATTTTCCAGATGCATTACACAAGACGCAATGTGCATTCACTGCATTTAGTATTAGAAATGACATCATGTAATATTTAGCATTCTTATCAGAAGTTTGAATTTTGATGGCTATTATTCAAGAACTCTGCCAGAATAGCATTGTTATAGATTTGTTAGTAAAAATGGATATTACTTTATCCCTCTATATTTTCAGAGTATTGGCCAATTATTGGATCCTGAATTCCTTTATGTTACTGAATTATTTGGTCATATATATTTTATGTTTATGTTATAGTTCACATGTTGTAGTAGAGTAAAAACCAGCATCACCAAAGGTATTCCTATGTAATCCTCAGAATACATAGTATGTTACTAATGTAGCAAAAGAAATTTGCAGATTGGATGGTTAGTAATCTTTCAATGGGAATATTCTGTGGATTGCCTTGGATGGACTTGATCTTTCATAGGTCCTCCTGGAAGTGAAGGAGGAGGTCAGAGGTGAGGACTGTAGGTGAACAGGTGATTCAGGGGGCAGAAGTTGACGTAATGAGGTTCAACCAAAAATAATACTCACAGCTTCTAGGAATAGAAAAGACAAGGGTAGTATTTTTCATAGAAGCTGCCAGAAGAAATGAGATTTACTGCACTTTGGTTTTATACCTCTAAGATGCATCTCGGGCTTCTGTCTTGCAAAACTGAAAAATAATACATTTGTGCCATTTTAAGCTACCAAGTTTGTAGTCATTTATTATAACAAAAAAATGGAGACAAATCCATATACTAAACTGTATTAATATAATGCAGAGATGAGACCACATTCTAAAATGCTGAATAGTATTAAGAACATGTAACCCTTATTCTCTCTTAAGGAGTTGGAAGAGAAGAATTGGAAACTGTTTAATATGCTTCTACCATGTAAATAGCTTTATTAGTGTTTGTGGGATCTAACTGAAAGCAAACATAAGAGCTTCCTCTAAAAAGGAATCAATTCAAAGTACCCTTTGGGGATTTTAAAATATAATTTTTACAATAGCACTTACATTCATTACATTCTTACCTCCGTCATATATTTTAGGAATATAAACTACGCAATTCATGCAACTTATCAAACAAGCACTGGCTTAACCTTATGCACATCTGTGGCTTCTAACCAGTGCCTTAGCAATAGAAGAAGCCCTTGAATTTGCTCCTGTTTGAAAGGGTGGGGATAATGTACCTAACAAATTCCTTACCACAATCAGATCTCATCCTCCTCTGGCCTTTGAGAAGGACAGTGTTTGTAAAATCACAAACCATCTTTGAAACAGTGCGACTCACCTTTGGGGGATAATACTCCTGCACAGTGCTGTTCCTCAAATCACCGCTTTACAGCCCTGTGAACTTAACCAACATAATGAGTCTCCTTTTGGCTTGAGGAGCATTACTTTGTGTTATTGTAACAACTACAAGTTCAAATTCACGGAGGCTTTTCTTTTATGCGCAATGTTCACTTTTTGCTTTGAGTTCCAGCTGTGAGTGGAATTAACTTTCAACATAAAGAAAATGGCCTCTGCAGCTGGCAAGAGCGTTGGGGGCCCACTTGAATCAGGCACAGTCGGTGGAGGGAGAAAATATCATGAATGCCCTTCCACTAGTTTGTGTCACGGTAGGAGGCCTTTGAAGAAAGAATCCAAACATTATTCTGCCTCCCCATCTTCTGGTTGAATGGACGGGTGGCAGTGCTTATGAAAACCTGTTCTCAGGAAAGTGCTGGACCTGGTCACCATTTTCCTGTTTAAGAGGGGAGTAGGCAGTCCCCGAAATGTAATCAGATGGCTAGAACTATCCCCTGCACCCTGTGTTCTAAACCTGAGTGGGGTACAACTCTGGTGCCTCTGGATCACTGAGCTTCCACTTCCAGTATGAGATTAAAAAAAAAAATCTTATTATGTTGTGTAGATATTTCAATTGCCCTAAACTCATTGATTAAACTGAAATAAATTTTTATTATATGTAAGAATATCATTTGTAATATCTCCAGAAGTATTGTATTATGTTATGCATAACTTTCAAAAATTAAACAACTAACCAATTTATTATAACTTGAAGTGAGGATAATACAGAAGCACAAATTATTTTTGTGGGTATTCGGTTTTTCTTTCTTTATGTGTGTTCATTCATCACCTTTTGAGTGCCAGCTATGGGCCACCATTCCAGGTACTACAGTAGGGAAGGCACAAGACATATTCTGCCCAAATGTCTATGGGAGATAATAATATGAACTAGAAAGTTCATATTAAGATCATTACTGATATTTGCAGGCATGTTAAGGGAAAGAAAAATGGTAGTGCTACAGAAGACAGATAATGGTTGATGGAATTGGAAACTGGTCAGAAAAGAATTCTAGATGAAGACATAGTAGACCAGTAATACAGATGTCTGAGGACAGAGCTTCCTGGCTGAGAGAGCCGTCAGCACCAGTCCTGGTGGCTTATACATTTGGACATGTAGGGTACAGAGTGTCACCTGGACAAAAGGAAGGCAGAAAAGACAGGTAGGTGTTCAATCAAGTGGAGACGAGAAAAAGTATGGGTTCTGCATTCTTCATAGCACTTGCTAATGACAAAAGTTCTACATAACGTTTCTATATTCCACTGTTTTAGCCTATCACTTTGATTGATTAGAATATCACAAGGTTATGATAATTTACTTTATTTCTTCCTGAAGAGCTTCCACAGCATGACACCCTGCATGATTCTGCCAATACTAAGATGGTTCAGATTTTCACTCCACCACATTGTAATGACACTTTCCAAGGGGGATTTGTTTATCTTTCCTGAGGATTCAATGAACAACTTAATTTACATCAGAGCTAAAGAAGGATGTTTTTAAACAGTGTTTGCCTATTTTTGGAGGTACTCCTTTTTGTTCCTATCATGAATAGGTTGAGAGTTATACAGCAGAGAAAAAGAGGAGCCAACACATGCTTCAGCTTCACTTTCTTCTTTCTTCATCCCACAGTATCTTCCACTCTCACCTGTCACTTCTTACATATCCAGCCTTAACGCGACTCTCCAGAGCCCAAGTCCTTGTGATAAATCACAGCTTTCACCATCGAGGTGTACTAAATCTAGTTTGTGTTCCTTTAATGAAATCACCTACTTTATCTCATCACTGCAGGTAAAAACAATTCTCCATATGTTATATGCCCTTATCATGACTGCTAAGGTATCGTCATGGTTACATACTGCCTGGTTTACATTTAGAAAGCAGAATGTCAGCTTACTAGAAAATGATTCTAAAAAGGTATAGAGCTATTTGTCAGACAAAGTCAGCTGCTACTGAGTGAATAATTTCATGATGGAGAGCGGGGCACTGTGCAGGCACTCACAGAATCTGCTGTTTTCATAGAATTTAATAAACTAATAAGTACATTTTGTGATTAGGTGATTCTGTTAGAAAGAAAACAAGGATTTCTGGAATAGCTTGGAATAAACAGGAACATACTACCTTTCTTTGTTCCTTTAAAAAAAATCTGGGCATAATCTAAATAACTTAAAACCAGACAGGGCTACTAATACTGCATAAGGTAAGTATTATAATTCAGTTACACTAAAATATCAGAAAAGACATTAAGTATATAGCATTCAAATAATAGGTCAATTAATTTTCCATGAAATGAAAATACATCTGTAGTAAGTTGATATCATGTGCCAAGAAATGCACCTAACAATTGAGTTTTCGCACTTCAAATTAGTTGAAGTATTGTATGGTTATGGATAGTGGCATGATAATCTAGGAGTAAAACATTTTTAAAGGAGAAATAAGACAAGAAAAAATAAATGTCTGCACACACAAACATATGCACTTCATACAGAAACACCCACACGTACAAAAGTGCAGTATGTGGCATTTGTTGAATGAGCGTTTAATTATAAATCTTTTGTGTACTTGCTACTGCAAACATGTATATGAAAGACTATTCAAGGGAGATGATTTCTTTCCAAATAATTCTGACATAACACAGTTCAAGAAATATTTTGAAAGTTCAGGTCTCCCGTAACATTCTGATACGAATCATATTATCACTATTTTCAGCAGGCTCTATACCTTTACAATCAGTGATGGTCAATGTGGATTCTTTATTACTGGAAAGGTGGAAAAATACCTCGAAAACTCATGAAAACTATGTTAAAGAGGGTAATCGCCTTATTTAATAACTAGGCACCTTTGTTTTATATTTATTATTTTAAATCTAACAAAAATGGCAGGCAACTAGAAGGGAATAAGTGTATGATAGGCCAGAAACATGAGAGCAATGCAGAGAAAAGGAGAAAATGTCCAAAAGTGATGAGGGAAAGTATTTCCCACCAGCATGAGCCCTTTGCTGGTGTTTCCCAGAACTTAGTCTTTTTGGGCTTTCTGAGGCACAGAAATTCTTTCCAAATCTACAATTGAGATTTCTGTCTTCTCCTCAGGAGTATGCATAAGTGACATATTGAGCGTCCATTGTAAATCTCAATCAAGGATTCCGGTTTGATATGAAGGGTACACAAAACCAATAGCGTTCATCATTTCCTGACATTTTCTTTCAAAGTACACCCATAAATTTGGATTTGATACCATTAATGGAACAGTGTATCATGAACTGCACTAGAACTGACTGGAAGTGCTAGCTCAACTGGACTGATCACAAGAGGACGGCTCTGTATGAGGTCCCAGAGCTGTGAAAAGCCATGATGTGGGGGCTTGATCAACCTTGTGCAGTTGTGAGGTTTAGAAAGGGGACCACACACAGAAGTCACGGGCAGACTCTAACCCAGATAAAGGAAGTATTGGTTAGTCCTGTAAGTACTGCAAGAATGGATTCACTGTTTCATAGAGAGTGAATTCAGTAGAAGAATTTAACCAGGGTTAGAGTCACTGTGTACTGAGGTACCACAACACAGATCATAGCAAATGGTGTGCAACATTGCAATTTGGCATAGTTAAGATTCTAGACCTAAGATTCTTCAGACCTAAGATTCTATGACTTCAAGCTGCTTGGTTTTACTAATTTTGCTTTTTATTAAAATTCAAATATCTTTGAATCAACAGAAATTATGAGCTTGGATTTTTGCTGTATTACATTTGTTATAATAAATATTGGTCTTAAAATATGCATGAAATACTGTCAATTATAAAAAAGACATTATATAGGCAAGGTCAATATAATGATGTTCTACAGAAGTAACTTGAATGAAATAATTTAATAATAAAATAAGCTTCTCTCACACTATATTAAAATGCCTGGAAGTTCTCCTTGACCTTGGTCTTGGGAGTGATTTGTTTGATTTTACATAAAAGCAAAGGCAACAAAATCACAAAAGGATCCACAGGACTGCCTGGAACCAAACAGCCTCAACAGAGCAGAGGACACTGAACACAGGGAATGGGCCACCCACAACATAGTCCCAACCCATCTGATAAAAGAACACTAAGACATACAGAAGAATCTCCTGCAGATGGATAGTTAGAAAACACATAATGTGATTAAAAATAGGAAAAAGGATCTTAATACACATTGATACAAAGAAGACATAAAAATATAGTCAGCAAGTGTTTGAAAGGTGATCAATAGCTGAGCTCTCAACTCATATCTCTTAGGAGGTCTATGATGAAATGAAGGAAGAAAGGAAGAAGAAAAGAGAGAGAGAGAGAGAGAGAGATTAAGAAAAAGAAAACAAGTGCTAGCAAGGATGTGGAGGACAGGGAACCTCTTTGGTACAACTTTGGTAGCAATGTAAATTCATAGAAACCACCATGGAGAGCAGTATGGAAGTTCCTCAAAACAATTAAAAAGATAACTCCCATATGATCTAGTAACCATTCCACTTCTGGATATTTTTACAAAAGATTTGAAATAAAGAATGCAAAGAGCTAACTGCAGGCCTATGTTAACTACAAGGTTAGTCATGATGTAGAAATAGCTCAATGTCCACATAGAAATGATTTTATTCAAACAATTTAAAAGGGAAGAAGTCTTACCATTTGTGACAGCGTGGACAGAACTACAGGACATTATTCCAATAATTCAGCCAGGGAAGGGCTAATGCCATGTGACTTCCCCTGTGAGGGCTCCAGAACACTCAAACTCATGAAGCAAACAAGAAGGAGGGGGCTGAAGGAGGAGGAAATGGGGAACGGCTTCCAAGGGTATGAAGTTTCAATTATGCAAGACAAGTAAGGACTAGAGGTGAGCTGCACGGCCTCCTACCTGCAGTAATGAGACGGTACTGTGTACCTGAAACTACACTAAGAAGATAAACGTCGCGTTCTGTTTCTACAACAAAACCCAACAAACGAAAAGAACACAAGGATCCTTGGGAGATGATGTATGTCTAGTACTTTCATTGTGATGCTATCCTAGGTGGACACGTATGTCCAAACTCAACAAAATGTAGTCAGTAAATGTGGCATTTAATTACTAAATTCTGAATGTTGATTATCTCTATAAAGCATAAAAATGCATAAAATTTAATAGTCAAACAGAAATAGAGTACAGGTAAACTAAAACATTAATAAAATTGGTAGACTGTGTCCACACCAATATTCAGTCTGAAATGTTGTAAGACACTTCCATAAATCTTACATTAGGGAAACTGGGCCAAATGTGCAAAATGTCACTCATATTTTTTTTCCTTATAACTTTATGTGCATCTAAATTCATCTAAACAAAAGTTTTAAAAATAGCTGGAATAATTTATTCAATGTCTGAGGAAAGATCAAGAAGCATTTCAGGCAATAGGATGGCATGTAATTGGTCCAAGTTTGGCCTGAAAGTTGTCTGCTAAGTGCTTCTTTGAAATCAGTTTGGGTTTTGGTGTCTACAAAGATACTGGCTCAAATATTTTTAGTAAACTTTTCCTCCCTGTTTAAGCTTGCCATTGTTCACAGTGTCTGAAGCTTTCGTTTAAATCACCCTCAGTGAAGCAACCATATGTAAGCAAATTCCATAGTTATAATACTGGGATCAGTCCCCTTGCGTCCTTTTAGAATCCCCCCTTAATCTATCATTGTTTAATGAGGACATTTTATCAGACATACAGACTAGGGATGTGATTCAGTGGTAAAGTGCTTGCTAGAATTCACCAAGCCCTGGTTCCATCCCTAGTAAAGTAAAAATGAATGAACCAACAACATTTTGGTAGGTGGTGCAAACGACACATGCCTGTAATCCCAGCTACTGGGAGGCTGAGGCAGAAAGATCACAAATTCAAAGTTAACCTGGACAAGTTAGCTCAGATTGTGTCTCAGAATAAAATAAAAAGGGATTATGGGTCATAGTTCACTGATAGAGACCCCCTGGATTCCATCCCCGTACCTAAATAAATAAATAAGCAAAATAAAAGACATTCAGAACAATTTAATCCTGCAGGTAACTTTTGGCTCAACACATTAGAAGAGTTGGAATGAAGTATTACATTATATGCTTTCCAACCACTGCTTGTTTTATTTTGAATAAATTTCAATTAAAGCAATTCTAATTCTATTTCTAAAAGGCAAAATATATTTCCCCTTGGAATATTTGAGTTTTTAAGATATATTTTATGCTAAATTTGATTCACTTTGTTTTTGTGAATTTTACAAATCCTATCTGTATTTATTGTAAGAAGACACTTATTTTTGTTTAAATATACTTTAACAAATTATCTAATCGATTAAAATATTTGGTTTCACGTAGATAATGAAGAAGACATGTGACCCAATATTTCCCCTCTTCTGCATTTTGTGGGCATTGTGAGCCCAGCTTCCTGACTCACATACTTTTGGAAAAATCAAAATTTATTATACAAATAATTTTTTAAATCTATATGATACATCCAACACACAAATTAATCAACCTACAACCTTACAAAATATAAAAAGCACACTGCAGGTAAAAGTAGAGGGCTTTTTTTCTTCTTAAATATGACAATTAAAATGCAAATATGATTTGGTTTGGGGTACTGGGGTAGGGGTACCTCTCAGAGGTAAGTGATGTTTCAATTTGGGGACATGTGCTGAGAGAAAAAAGCTTCTCAGTTAATACTTCTTCTTATAGAGCTTTCTTTTGTGTCGATGCCAAATCAATTTTATAGCAGGCTTTTCATCTCTCACTCTGCTAAGGGAAAGAATGTAGTTTAAAACTGAACTATCTGTTAAGGAAATGAAATTCTCCCAGAGGGTTTCATGGTCTTAGAAAATTAGTGCCTAAAAATTTGCAGATGTCTCATCTGATTTAAAAAATCGTTTGCAATAAATATAAACAGAAGGATAACATTTCTGCAGTAAACATGCCCTCTCAGGCTCATTTGAATTTTCAGTTTATAGTCAAATGACATTTTTAAGAATCCAGTAGAGTATGTTGAATTTACATTGCAGGAATTCACTTTTCTTTTTTTCCTCCCTGAGAGAACAGGAGGAAATGATTTAATATTTAATGACTGCACAATTAAGTCCTTTGTGTTTTCTTCAGTGAGTAAACATTTATTTATTATTATAGAAAGCATACATATTTCCTAGTGAAAATTGGACGTGCTCTGGAGCGCAGATTTGCATGCAGTTTCTCTTCCTGTATACTTTAGTTAAGCATTGACTTACTGCACTTCTACTCTATCTCTGTTTTGAGCTTTTGGTGAATACAAGACATAGCAGGTCTGAGGAACTAAGCACTGAGGTTGCACCACTGGTCTCCTCAAAACCAGCAGATGTGGACACGGCATGCTCAAGTTCCACTTTGTTCTTTATGCCGTATTTTTCATGCTTGGTGGCACATATGGATATCCAGGATAAATATGTCTGGTGTATTTTCTTACATTTTACAGGGTTTTCCAATAACATTAAAATTTAAGTATTTTAGTTATTTAATAATTTATTTGAGATGCCAAAAGGAAGTATGAGGAATTGGGTGGCTTCATCAACCAAAATGCATTTTCTTGAGGTTCAGAAGGCTGGAAGTCTTAATCTGAGGGGTGGCCTGGGCTCTCATGGCTTTCCTCTCTGTGTGCATCTGGGTCCAAGTTTCCTCTTCAAATAAAGGCACTTCTGTGTTAGATTAGGGTCCACCATTAATGACCTCATCCTAATTTCACTGTATCTTTAAAATCCCTTCCTTCAAGCACAGTCACCACTGTAGGTAAGGATGATGAGAATTTCAATGCATGAACTTGGGGCTTGGGGAAAACAGGTCAACCCATAACAATGAGGTGAGAGGTCCCATTTTTATAAAGGATTTAACCTTGTTCAAATGTTGACATGTTTCTGTTTTTAGAAGTTGGAAAGACAACTTATAAAGGAAAATAACACAGGAAAGAATAAAATTTTGAACTAGAGTACATATAACCTAAGGTCTCATCTAGATATGACCCATTTCATTATGATATTTAAAATGAAACCCTGTTAACTTGCTCTCTCTTCTGTGTCAAGTTTATTCATCAGTATCTCTTGTGTTTATTTTATTTTTGCACACCTTTTCCACAATCTGAACCAAAATGCTCAGATGCCCAATCTCTATCTTGTCTTTACTTTTTTTATATATTTTAAGGAAAAAAATTAACTGTCACAAAAAATTGTTTGATTTTTAAAACAAAAACCATCTTTCCTGGTTACTCATTCTTGGCTCTATAACCAATCTTTCTTGCAGGTGTACTTGCTATAGTACAACAGAAACATGATTTTAGTTTGGAAAAATACTATTTTCTACTTATGTCTTATGTTTTATGATGGTTATTAATTTGGTCTATGTATGACATCTCCTAAATGGGTTAAAATGTGCTAAAGGGCAATTCCTGTTCTTTTAATGTATGTTGTTCTCAGGGCAGCCTCTGGGATTGTGCAGTGTAAATGAAGGGTCCTTGGTAAATGTTTCTTCACCAATTTCTTAAGCTGCATAATAATCATCCCATTGTGCAATGTGGTTTATGGGGGCTGAATTCCTTCCTTTAGAGTAATGTGTGTGCAACCTTGTTTTACCATATCTAAATTGATCCAGGAAGCATATTTTCCTTGGTGTATGCCTCAAGCTAGCTGCTATTATGGAAGTCAAATTATTGGTCAGAGATGTTACTTGGACTGTGCATATCTTACCCAAACACTCTCATATGTATTATGGATAAGACCACATTTTCTCTTGTAGAGCATGTTACAAGTCAACTTTACTGTGTGCGTCTTGCTTGAATTATCTTTCATGCAGCCATGCAAAATATGCCATAGATTTTAATGTATTATATATATAATCTCTTGGTATTGACATTTATTTTCTTCTACAAAAATAAATTAAAGAAATGTGTAGCTAAAAGCCAAAGTAATTATAATTTAAGTGCCAAACACTCACCGACATGTAAGTCTCATGCTAATACTGAGTCCATCACTTTGAAAAGTAATGCATGTGGAATTTCAGAGTAAAATTGATCAGTTTTTGAAAACTCTGATGATATTTTGACAGATTTGCTTCTTGTCATCAACATAATGAAAAAAAATCCCAAATGTGTGGTGTTGTGATCTACTCTCATTGAGTTAATTTTAGATTAGAACAGTATTGAATAATAATGAATTCTGAAAAATGTCAGGTGTCCACACAAAAATATGTTGTAGGACAAATATAAATATGAAAGAAGTTATTTTTGCTTGTGAACCTCTCTTATTTTGGGTTTATTTTAAAGGATGGGTCAGATGTGCTTTAACATGTAAGTATGAAAAATTTCAAACATATACCAAGTAGACAATAGTTTAATGGAACCTCATCATCGTCTTCAATAATTACAAACATTTTCAATTATGTAATTTGAACAAAGAAATAATATTGCTCATTTGGATTGGGAAATTAAAGGATGCACATTTGTCTCCTTTAATTAGTAAGTTATGTTAGGTCTATTAACTATTAAACTTAGTTCAAAATATATTAATATTTTCTGATACATAGGTAGGTAGTTGTCAGTGGTTCTCTTTCTTAAATTAATAAGAGTTACTTATTAATAGAGCAGTTTTAGGTTTATAGCAAAATTGAACAGAGCACTACGATTTCCCATCAACCACTCCCACCATCATAACCACACAGCAGAGTGGTCCATTTGTTCCAAGTGATGAAAACACATTAACACATAGTCTCCAAAGTCCAGGGTGTAGCTTAAGGTTACTCTTGTAGTACATTCTATGCATTTGGAAAAATGTAGAGGACATATAACTACTGCTTCAGTATCTCACAGAGCACTTTCAATGCCTGAAATCTCTTGGCCACCCCAAAGCCTGGACAATCACTGATCTTTTTGCTATCTCCCTAGATTTGCATTTTCAATGATGTCGTACAGTTGGACTTTTAGAGTACATATCTTTTTCAGATTGACTTCTTTTACCTAGTCACATCCACTTAAATTCACCCTATGTCTTTTCAGGGCTTGGTAGTTCACTTCTTTTAGTAGTGAATAATATTTAGTCGTCTAAATGCACTATGCACTATAGCTTATTATTAATCCTTTTGCTTACTGAAAGACATCTTGGTTGTTTCTAAGTTTCACTTTGTTTTTATTGTCCATCAAATTAGTATGCTATTGTGTTCAGTTTTTACTTTAACATGCACAAATTTCACTGGAGTTTGATGCAATGTTTAAACCATACTTCTTTATTTCCATAAATCAGGAGGAATTTGGTTACAAAAAAAGTAAATCAAAGGGGTTATTGAAATCTTACTATTGTCCTTTGACCTTTGTCCTTTTATAAAGTATAAAAGGAGTAGAGTTGTTTTCAGCATTAAAGAAAAAATATGATCAGCCCATACTGTGTGCTGTGTATTCATATGATTTGTTTATTTGTTCACATGTTCAGCCAATAAGGATCGACTGCATCTCAGTGTTGATCCCTTGCTAGCACTGGAGATACAGCAAGTGATACAGAAAAGCCCTAATGCAAAAAAAAAAAAAAAAAAAAAAAAAAGCCTAATGCTAAAATTTGAAGTAACTTTGTAAGACACTATGAAGGTATTGATGTCTGAGAAGTAGAGGATGTTGTAGAACAAAGTTAGGCGAATACCTACATATTCTGGAGACAGGTCCTGTTCAAGAGAGCAAATGGCATTGAGACTGAGACCTGATGGAAGGATATGGCTGAACCAGAGGAAGCAGGGAGATTTTAACAGTGGGAGCACAGGGGCAGGACGTCCTGCAGGGCTGGAGAAGGTAAGTGTCAGCAGGTGCAGGTACTTTCTTTAAATCAAGGAACCAAGAGCTATCCTGAGCCCAACACTGAGCTATTTCAGCAATTTAAAATCAGTAAGTCGCAGGTCACAACCAGATCAATAATCACTCTAGTTTTATGCAGGAAAATAGACTGAAAGCAGTAGGTCTGCAGGCAGGGAAATGAGGTAGGAAGATATGTCAATTAAATAAACGAGATAGAATGGTCAATTATATTAGAGCAGTAGCAACTAGGTAGAGTGGGAGAACAAGAGCATGGAGATTATGGAACCCTTTCTCTTACTATTTTACTAAAATTGGAATGACAAGCAAATAAAAGTGATGCAATTACCCCAAATCCAATTACAGACTCCAGAGTTTTCCTGATTCATAGTGTAGGTCTTTCAGTTGCATTAGGGCTTTTCTGTATCACTTGCTGTATCTCCAGTGCTAGCAAGGGATCAACACTGAGATGCACTCAATGCAGTGCTCCTTTTTAAGAAAATTCAACCAAAAGCAACAAAAAACCCTTTCTTTGTAGCTTAAAGAATACCTTTTGTGACTCCTATAGCACTAAAATTAAAATCAAGAATCAATAAATGGGATGAATTCAAACTAAAAAGCTTCTTCTCAGAAAAAGAAACAATGTGTGAGGTGAATAGAGAGCCTACATCTTGGGGGCAAATTTTTACCTCTCACACATCAGATAGAGCACTACTCTCTAGGGTATATAAAGAACTCAAAAATCTAAACACCACAAAAACAAATAGCCCAATCAATAAATGGGCCAAGAAAGTGAATAGACACCTCTCAAAAGAAAAAATGTTCAACATCTCTAGCAATTAGATAAATGCAAATCAAAACTACTCTAAGATTTCATGTCACTCCAGTCAGAATGGCAGCTATTAAGAATACAAACAACAAGTGTTGGCGAGGATGTGGGGGGAAAGGCACACTCATACACTGCTGGTGGGACTACAAATTTGTGCAGCCAATATGGAAAGCAGTATGGAGGTTCCTTAGAAAGCTGGGAATGGAACCACCATTTGACCCAGCTATCCCACTCCTCAGTCTATACCCAGACTTAAAAACAGCATACTACAGGGACACAGCCACATCAATCTTGATAGAAACACAATTCATAATAGCTAAAGTGTGAAACCAACCTAGATGCCCTTCAGTAGATGAATGGATAAAGAAACTGTGGTATATATACACAATGGAATATTACTCAGCATTAAAAGAGAATAAAATCATGACGTTTGCAGGTAAATGATTGAGATGGTGAATATTATGCTAAATAAAGTTAGCCAATCCCCCAAAACCAAATGCTAAATTTTCTTTCATATAAAAGCTGATTCATAGTGGGGTTTCGAGGGGGAACATGGGAGAATTAGATGAACTCTGGATAGGGAAAAGGGTGGGAAGGGAAATGAGGGGGCATGGGAGTAAAAAAAATGGTGGAATGAGATGGATATCATTATCCTAAGTACATATATGAAGACATGATTGGTGTGAATACACTTATATAAACCAGAGATATTAAAAATTGTTATCTATATGTGAAATATGAATTGTAATACATTTTGCTATCATATATAACAAGCTAGAATAAAAAGTAAATAAAAAGAATACCCTTTGTATGACAGAAACATAGTATTCCAATCAATGTGTATTAGCTTCATGTATTATTCACTACCTCTTCCAGGCTGCCACCATCTTGTTTTGAGCCTCTCCATTGCCAAGGGTTGTGCTTTGAGCAGGTACAGACATCAAGGTGGGCAGCTGAGATCACCAGCCTATTTATTGTTTTAATGTACCCTGACTAATAATAATTGGTATATTAATATCCCTTGTACATAAAAATTTCTTGGCATGTATATGATTTTCCTATTCTCTAGTTTTTAGTTAGTTTAAAATGTTTTCCAACATAATGTATACAAAAATGTTTTTAAGATGTTAATTTTTTTGGCATATCATTTATGTTGAAAGACCTCAAAATAAATGGCAGTAATGAGAAGTAACAGCTTATATTCCCTCCTCTAAATTCTTTTCTCTAATTTAGTCATTTAGGTTGATTTGGAAAGCTGAACCTACATGAGAAGAAAATGCACAGTGGGCTCAGCCCATTCCAACAAGCCATCAATACGGGGAAAAGAGAAGCCAAACAAGTAAAGAGTCATGATCAACAACAGTGTCACCCTCCTGTTTTGTGGCTGACTTTTAAATTTTTTTTTTTTAGGATCCATAGCTTAGATGAGAAAAATAAGATTCAGTTCCTTAATTTAGTTTAACCTCAAGTACTTATTTAAAGGAATAAATCAAGTTTCTTTTTAAGCTACTCTATTTGTGATTTCCTCCTTGAAAGAGCTCCACTTCCACAGAAAACCAGGCACAAGACTTACTGAAAATGAATTAAAATGTGGGAATACTACAAAGTCTATCACATTTATGTTCCGAGCAAACCCTAGACATTGCTGGGAGGCACATATTCTTTTGTGAGCAATGTAGGCGTCTGAGGGATTTTGATGTTGTAGAGGTTTATTCCTTTCTTTTTTCTTTTTAGGTGGGGGTCCAGTGGGGAGCTTACAAAAGGAGATCAATGGTGGCTTTGCAAATTTGGAGGTGAGAAACCTTTCCATATGCCAGGTTCACCCCAGTTTTCTGCCGCAGGTATTAATTCTGGGTAAACGACATGGAAGGAGCACAATAGGAAACCTACAATTGTTTACTCCAGATCACTGCAATCAGAAATTACTCTCTCACAAGTTAAAAGTCAGCATTCAGCTCTTCAAAGAGGCCCATGCAGATTCAACCCCAGGACTCCTGTTAACTTCAATAGTTGTCACAGAGCAGACTTCCCAACTTTTATTCAACACACATCCTTTAGTCGACATTGTGGTGTTTGTACAATCACATGTTATAATAAATGTCTTCTGAATGACATTTTTAAAAAGGAACAGGAGGATCAATTATTATTTCAGTCGAACTTGTATTCTTTTCAAACTCCCTTCCTTCCTCTTTCAGATTGCAAGGTACCTGCCATGTAAGCCCTCGTTCTGCCCTCACGGTGTGCACGCCCACAGCCCTGGGCCTCAGTACTTTAACGTTCCTATAGACCTACCTAGTTCCCCCACTGGACTATCTGAGGTGCTTTACCACTGGGACTGCGTCTTATTCCTGCCATTAGCACAGAGGGCCCCATGAGGTTGATGAGCAGCTAGGGTTTATTGAACAGTGGGTTCAAGTCTGAGTGGTCTGTGAACAAATGCCTCAATGGCCACATCCCCAAATGTACGCTAAGGTCACAATTTGGCAGCATATTTCCTCATGATTCTTAAACTGTAGAAGTCACACCATCACCAGAACATTCCAATAGCATCTCTGAAGCACAGAGCATCTCTATCCAGAAGTAGCACCTGCAGGACCAGCTTCAACAGAGCTGACTGCAGGAGAAATACTCCCTGTGTGGCCTTAAGGTGTGTTCATGCTCTTAAATAGGTTTAAGTTTGGTAAGAAAACACTGCTGTGCATTTAATCAGATTTCTTGGAACCTAATTTCCCAAATCATAAGAACTATACTACAGAAAAAAAAATGATTTCATGTTCTCTTTACCCACCTCGTCTCCTATCTAGTGGCACAGAATATTATGAGGCCATTCCCCCAGGACATTTCCTTCTTTCCATCACAGGCCACTGAAATTGTAGTGTCCTTAAATTCCTCATGTCCCTGTTTGTGATTCTAAAATTATATTTATTGCAATTCCCTCTATACCTGTGTGTGTTCGTCTCCTGTAGCAGCTATAATGAATTGAAACAACACAGATGTATTCTTTTTCTATTTTGGAGGCAGCAAGTGTGGATGCAGTCTCTCTGGGTTAAAGGGAAGGTGGTGGCCGGGCTGGTTCCCTCCAGAGTTTCTAGAAGAGGATCTGTCCCCCTGCTTTCTGGAGTCCACTTGCATTCCTTGGCTCATAAACAAGAATCCCTCATGTTGGTCTTAGGAGCTTATGATGTGTGCACATTTCCTGCCTCTTCCATTAACATCTTGCTTCTCTCTTCTCAGAGACCTGGTGAATGTATTTAGGTCCACCTGGAGAAGACCCCAGATGAACTCTCGCCATCTCAAGATCTTTGCCTTGCTCACATAGGCAAAAAAAAATCCCTGTTGCCATCTAAGGTAACATTCACAGCTTCCAGGTATGAGGAAGGGACTCTCTTTAAATTAAATTTAAATTCAGCCTAATACACCATTGCCTCATATACAAGACAAGTTGAAACACTCTCCACCCACAAGGAACAAAAACCATCAGCTCCATTAGGGGGTGCTATGGCAATAGCTACTACCTTGAAAATGGGACCTGCCTTTATGGCTTTCCTCCATTATTTATCTACATTAGAACCCTTAAGTGAAGATGAAGAGAGTTCAGTAAATTACTCTAAGGTCCAAATTACAGTGTAGTAACTGCAACCAAATGACCAAACTCAAGGTTGACAGTGAAAATACTGATTCCTGCCCCCATGAATCCATGAGTTTTAATTAAATTTTAAGTACATGGAGAAAGTCAATGGACAGGAATTTATGTACAACTAAATTTTGTGCTGGGCACTACCCAGATCTTTTAATACTGATCTTTGGAAACTCTCCTTGCTCTCTCTCTCCACAAGTTTCTTTCCCCTTTCTGTTTTTTTTTTTTCCACAATAATAAACTCCTTAAAAATACTGATGGCAAAAGCAGTTCTCCTTTCTTGTGCTTTTCTCTTGCAGATTACTGCTGGTCAAAGCAATGATCCTCATTTGATTTAATATACATGAAAAGAGTTTCATCTGTAGCAGATTTATCCAGCCAACCATCAATTCATTCAGTAATAATAGATTATTGAAGGTTCTCCCTATGACGTGCGGTGAGCTTTGCATTCACATTATCTGATAACACATGTCTGTCAAGAGAGAATTTTGTAAACAGTGGGATGAGAGGTCTTGTAGTGGAAATAGGAAAAGGCAGCTTGCAATCTAGTACAGGAACTGTATTATAAGATAAGTTTCAATAACATTTCACCCAAGGTTTCTGGATACACAAAAGAAGGCATTAGATTACATGTGAGGAAAGAGAAGTGAAGTTTAGATAGGATAACATTTCAGATGCAAGGAGGAGATATTGGAGAATCACAAAAATTTCCAACATCATGCATATACAAGTAGACAAGATTAATCGTCCTATTTACCTGATGTGCTTTGAACGTGCTGTTGTCTGATTATTGAAGGCCACCAAAAATGGTAAATATAGCTAATTAGGCATAGATATCATAAAAGGCAACTTCTGTGTGTGATAAAGTAAACTGTAGACAAATTTGCATATTGTAAGCATTGCATGAGAAGAGCAATCCTATGTCCTGGTCACTCACACCCTCTGGGTTCTCCAAGCATCTCCTGGAATTCCATCTATCCTCCAAGGACCCTTCTCATTTTAAACCATTTCTTTATTTTTTTTTCCTGTTGGGTTTGTCTTGCATTGAATATTGGTGGCAATTTCTAGGGTCATCTCTTATACTTTTTTCTGGTTGGAGGTCTCTGAACATATTATTTTTATCTGCCACCCAAGTGTCTCCAATCTTCTAAGAGTACCACCAGGATCACTGTTATTTTTTCCACCGGCAGCACCTATCTCTTGACTGTTTTTCACTTTGGAAATAATAAGTTGGAAATATTTGTGGTCAGAAATCAGAGAATAAGGAGGCTCGGAGAGAGTAATGTTGACATGTTGGTGGCAGGTTAGACTGATGAGGCAAAAAACATTCCTTCTTTTGGCAAAATCCAAGTGGATTTGTGTCTTCTCTCCTCTTTGAAAGCTCAGGCTACATCTTCTGCTCCATAGTTTTGCCTGTGGGAAGCTTAGGCCTCTCTGTCTCCCTCACATGCTCAGAAGGTCACAGAACAACAGTACTGCTGTCCATCACGAGAGCGCCAAAGGTGCTCCCAGTAGGGTGACCCATGTTGAAGTTCCTTCCCAGGAGTCTGCCTGTGATTCCTGAGACTGAGCATTGAGAAGCAAGGACACTTCTCTCAGAATTAAAGCACCAGCTAGCTTGTTGGGACCACAGGGAGGTCTGTGCTCCCTATTGGGGCAGTATTCCAACTATTTAGTGTTTGGTCTGACATTTTTGAGGATGTGACTACTCCTAGTGACGAGCTATTTCTTTTACTCATAGCTCAGCTTTGCACAGTGTTTTGAAAACCGTCAAGGGCCATCCAGAAGTTGGATCCATGTCTCCATACAGCCTGGCGTCTTAGGCTTCCCCCAGGGCTGGCTCCCAGCCTGGTGCTCATGCACTAGCCTCCTTTGCTCTGCCCTCACGAAGCCCTTACACACCCAGCAAGGAGAGTGGTGATTGTGAAGCCCAAGCTTCTGACTTCCCACTTGGCCAGACTCTGCAAGGTCCAGGTGGCCCAGCTCTGGGACCTCAACCCTGTCACACACATCTTTGCCCAAAGGCTGCAGACCCACTTTCCTTCCTGCTGCCCTTAAGTGCATCAAGTGCTGTCTGCTTGTGGTCTTGGAGTTTTGCTAACTCGGGTCCAAAGTCAAGGACATGATGTCAGAGAGTCCTGTCTGACCAATGGCTGTCTGCCCACCATCCTACCAGCAAGGCTTTCCCAGTTCCGTCACCCATCACCCTACTTTGTTTTCTACATGACACCTACTACACAGGCCTTGATAGACACAACCCTTTTTGTCACTTGTACTAGAATTGAAAAGAAGTTCACTTGTCAGGTGTGTTCAATGAATGTCAAATGCTGTGTAAATAAACCATTCATGCTTTTTCTGCTTCCATGCATTTGAAATGCACCTTTTATGGAGCAAAGATTCTTTACTGCTTAATATTATCCATAGTTACCAAACTTGTAATTGCAAATAACTGGTATTTGACTAAAAATGGTTCTGAGAACAGTCCTCTCCCTGGTGAAGACTTGGAGGGGAGGGCCACCAGGTTCCTTGTGCAGACCCCAAGGGCGGTCTCCTGAGCCCAATGAAATCACCTACCATGTATGTCTGTTCAGGTAAGGCTCAGCCTGCTGGGCTACAGTTTGCTCTTCCACTGGACAAAACCTATGGCTAAATAATACCTCCTGAGGTTTCTATGAAGAAAAGCATAAGGATAGAAATATCTGAACATTGCAAATGCTCCATGAATATTAATTATTGTGGATTTACTATGTTTAAAAATACAGATTTAAGATCTCAATGAATATTAGAAGTTTTATGTAGATGACAACTTTTTTTCTTTTGAAAATACATGGTATTTAATTTGTTGAAAGACTAATGAATCATTTTATCTCAGATTTCAAACACTTTATTTTTATTCTTTGATTTAAGGAGATCTAGACTTTATGGAAAGCTTATGTAGAGGTCATTGTAAGAAGTTTGTAAGAAGTTTCTCTTTGAAGCATGTGAAATCATAAAACTCTTTGCATATAAAAATAAATAAAAATTTGACTCACAGTCTATCTAATGACTTCTGTCTGCTTATTCTCTAACTGAAGTCATCCATGGGGAACCAGGTGTGTTGATATTCGGCTTTACATCAAACTGATGTAGACTGTCCATAAGCATCTAACAAAATCACACATTGCTACAAACTCAGCTGAGCCCCAGCAGGAATTAAATCTATAAGCCATAGTTAATGCAAATATACACATCCAAAACTCTGCTGTTTCTCTCTTTACAAGAAAAATAAAACATAGGTAATGTAGAGAGAAAATGTTCTTCTCTGTAAGAACCCAAATTATATCAGTCTCATTGAAGAAATTAGCTGTTTTTATGATAAGGTAAAGTGAGTATGTTATGCAAATCAATGCTGCTAGAACCACAGCACTTACGTGTTGCACTTCACTTTCAAAGCGACCCCTTGTTCATGGTGTGGCTTCTTCTATGTTGTGAGATGTAACTTTTGGAGTTAGATTATCCTGGAATTTTAAATAATAATAATAAATGGTGCTCAGAGAATGACTTATTATGTGCACATTTCCAAATTGAAATCCCCTTGAGATCTCCATCAATTATTATTCAATTTGAGGAATATTCATTCAACTTCTTCTAAGACAGACTGTTTAAACAGGTCAAAAGTGTATGAATAATTTTATTGGATACAATATAATTTTTTTCTTGAATTTATAAAGGTACAAAGTGAAGATATGGATATTATTTTCTTATACTACTATATATATCCTATATTACTATTGATAAAATAGTGTACAAGTACTTAAATATGAATATAGAATAAATATAAATATAGAATATTACTATAATTGTCTAATGTAATATTCTTTGCCTATAACTTTTCAATTAGAGGAATCAGAGATGGTTTGATAGAGAAACTAATTTCAATACTTAAAAGTATAATCTGGATAGTATAATACATAGAAAACTATCTGATGTGTTGTGTATTGCTTTTTGTCAATGTGCTTACAAGTAGTGTTAGAAAGTTTAGATACTAGTACGAAGTATTTCTTGAATAAAAATCATTGGAAAATCATGCTAAAAAAGAGCATTCGACAATGTCTGGATAATTCCCCATTTCTCTAACAGGCTGGATTCTGAGATGGTAACTACAATACAACTTCATGGTAGAAAAAGACAATTAGTTTGGCAATTACATAAGGCAATTACTTTGTTCAAATTAGTTTCTGAATCTAATTTTCAGAACATCTTTGCTTCAAATTGACACATTTTGCTCTAAATGTTCTAGCCTAGACATTTGGTGCTGGTCATGTTCATGTGTTGTCTTATTCTTGACAATCTTAAAATCTGTTTTCAGAGCAGCCTGTTGGAAGATTTTTAGAATGCCATCCCCCTGTCCACCCCCCCCCAACTCAGGAAGCTTTGCCCTTTTGTGACTTCAGTTGCTACCAGCCAACGCAGGCCCCTGGCACAGACTGGAGGACACTTCATTGTGAGGGATGCAGACTCTCAATCACAGGGCTCAGTGCACGTACAAGTGGTCAGATCCCAGCTCCCCTAGCCCCATGGTTCCAATACCCCCGTGATGTGCTTAAGGGGAGCTCCCAGGCACAGTGGCCTGAGGTAGCTGGTAGCTTGTGTTTGGGAACAGAGAATCAGATTCCAGGCATTAGGAACTTGGTATTATTGTATGTTTATTTCAATCAAATATCATGATCACCTAAAAAATCAAGCATTTTTTGAAAGAAAACCAAATAACCTGCTTAAAACAGATGTTTAAAAAAATGTTCATGTGGGCTGGAGATGTAGCTCAGTGGCAGATCACTTGCCAAACATGTGTGAGACACTGGGTTCGATCCTTAGTACTGCATAAAAATATGCAAATAAAATAAAGGTATGCTATCCATCTACAACTACAAAAAAATTATTTTTAAAAAGTTCCATGTTATAGAATTTCCTCGAGAATATTTTTTAATATTTTTTCTTAATTAATCTTAAGTTGTTTTTAGCCTTTGTGAAGTAAAATGGAATCGAGCATGGAGTTTATAAACCACAAGGTTGCACTGTGTGTTGATTTGTCTAATATGAACCTAGCCTGAAATTAAGACTGGAAATAATTTGCAGTACTAGATGGGATGATTAATCTGGTGGACTTTTGCTGCAGATTAGATGGGTTAAGGTCTTGGCTGTGTGTTACCTACACGTAAAGAACCTCACAAAGTCTCAGTTTCTCCATTTGTAAGAAAAGGTAAGAAAATAGCATAGCTCTCAGGTGTTTTATGCAGAATAAGTGAGATGGTTCATGCAGCATGCATAGGCTAGTGTTTGACACATGCCACCCACTCAATGATTTGAGGTGACTTTGATGTAAAGGCTCAAACAATTTTAAGTGATACTGTTTAAATAGTGATAATTTATTTGCATCCTGAAATAAAATGGATAGCTTGCTTAATGTTACGTATTCTACTTTTTGATGGAAAGATAAAAAGAAACTATGAGATCCAAGAATAGTTCTCATAGGATGTGACATTACTATATGTAACCTTACGTGCCTCTGTACCCTCCTCCCTGGGAGCACTCAATAATGGCAACCACTGTGACCATTGACACAGTGGTTACCCATTAGGTTCAGATTTGTATCTTCTTTTGAGACTGATGCAAGCTCTTCTTGGAATTTGTCTGTAAGATAAGGAGAGAAATTTCTATTCCATTCTAAACCAGGGTGAAGATTTATCTACCTGTTTTCCAAGAATATTGAACAAAAGCTACCTCCTTCCATTCCCTTCTCCACAACTCATGTGGCACTGTACAGAGCTCAGGGTCCATGATTCCAGGCCCATGAAAACAGCTAAAGGTAACAAGGGGAATCGGATCGACATTATTCCATTTATGTCCATTCCTGAACAGGAAGTCACACATTGTAAAAACAAGGGGTCTCATCCCCAGCCACACTCAGGCTGGTCTGATTCTCTGCTGATTTATATCTATGAAAGAGTCTGTTGACCTTTATCAACTACCTATCATTACTGAGCTTTTGCTCACAGACAAAATTTATTTTTCAAACATTCATCTAGACATGGTTAAAACTCTCATTGCACACACAGTCTCACATGCACATTTGCACCCACATTCACACTCACACGAGTGGAATCATTGAGCACCATGCACTAGACAACACATAAGGGAACATATTTGTATGTAAAGTCAAGAAGCAAAATCCTGTATGTATTGGTGCCCTGATCAAGTGTGGCATTAAGAATTGCAGAAGCTCTAATAAGAAATATGGACAAATTCTTCTCCACGCCCTCTACTTCTGTATCTGAACTACTGAGAAGTAAGTGGTATGCTTTTAATAGCGTCAGGTGGAACCTAAATATTTCATGAACTCCCAGTTGATCTTGCATTTGTCAAATACACACTTTGCACCCTGCTCAGGATCAAGGAAGGTACGTTTTATTTGTTAGTGTCAGCGAGTTTCTGAATAGACTGCAAGCAGAGACTCTGCTCATATTTAGACTGCTTGTCTCAGGTCGCTGAATTCAGCACCTGAACTCTGGAGTTGAGATTGCTTCTCATTCTCCTATTCTTTTGTGTTTTAAAAATAATTCTGTCAGCTGATGCAGATTCCCAGCCATATCTTTCCGGAAGATGTTGAAGCAAGGCAGAAGTGAATAATTTTCCCCATCTTTTAGATTATTTTTCCTGAATGTGTGAAAAAAAAAAAACTTGTCTGTATGAAACAGTTCTTTAAAAAGAATAAAAAAGTACACCACTTGGCAGAAAATGTATCCACGATGTTTGTTTAAAACATTTCAGGGTAAAAATAAAAACAAGAAGTCTGATTTTTAGAAGTCACTGGGTCTCTTCCTGAGAGGTAGACCTTTGCCTGTGCAATCTCTTTGAAGTCCCCCTGAGACAGAGGAGGCATCTCCGATTCCCTATTTTACCTTATATCATAAGGCCTTCGCCTCCAAGCACTAAAGCTGTTGTCATAATCCATGCAAAAATCATCAATGAAAAATGTCCATTATGATCTCAATTAGATATTCAACTTAAGGCATGATGAAAATCCAATTTCCATGACCATCCAGATAATAACACATCTGCAGAAAATAACACAACTGCCATCAAGGGTCCAGTGATTGAAAAAGAAATTAGGATCTGTTGGGGAGGCAGTTCAATGAGATGATGCTGGTTGGACCGACCACCTGCTGCTGCTGGGAAGGCCAGGTGTAACATCCACTGGAACGATCGGTCAACTTCTCTGATGAGAGCATCTATGATTTGGTGGGCAGAGCCATGATTATTTTCTTAGTGTTGTTTCCCAGGGCTGACACCATGCCAAGCAGCAGGGAGAGGAAAGACCTGGAGTGAGCAACACTGATGGATAATTTGACGGTCTGAGTGGCAGATGTGAGTCCTTGAATTTGCAGAGGAAAGGATGTCACATACTAAGTAAAAATGAAGGTGGCAAAGATAACATAACCTTGTTAGGAAATGCTTGGATTGCAGCAACGGAGAACAAATGAATGAATGGGTGGGGATGTGGCTCAGGGGTAGAGCGTCTGCCGAGTGTGCGTGGGGACCTGGGCTCAATCCCCAGCACTGGAAAAATAAAAAGAATGAATATAACTCCTCATGTTCCAACTAAACAAGGAGATGGAGAAGAAGGCCCAGTCTGCTGGGGAAGGACGCAGTGGGGAAGAGCTCAGTCAGGGCAAGCTGAGATTGGTGTCCATGCAAGAGAGAGTTTGGACAGAGGTGGTGAGACCGGTCCTGGGTGCAGCCAACATGAGAGGTTTATTTCTCAGGTACAAAGGTGACATCTTTCAAGATATGTATGGGACCCAGGGCACGTGTAAGGAGTGGAGGAGAGGTAAATTGAGGCCAGAGTGACAGCACAGGATAGGCAGACAAAATTCAAATAAAGCAAAAGCAGGTGTTTTCTGTATGCACAGTGACTCCACAATAATAATGTGGACTTTGGGGCAAGAGAATCAGGTAACTGTGAAAAACTCACATGGCATAGTAAGAAAAAGTATCTATTTGTCCTCTACATGATTCCAGACGTTGTCCTCAGCCCACCTGTTAGAGAATTCTCTCAGGACACTCCAAGCCTGAGGAAAAGGTTCAGGTTGGATTGTTTTAGCAGGAAATAAAAGGAGAGCACTAAGGTTTCTTTTGCTTTTTCTTCTTTGTTTTGACGTTGTGCTTTAGTTTAGAAAATATAACCTATTTTGATAAATAGTTGAAAACAGGAAGCTGGAATGGAAGGAATGTAAATGATAGCCTAAGATTTTAAATATTAGCACTTGGGAAGTTTATGGAAGTATAAACAAAAGAGGACCAATGGGAAGGGGACCTTTTGCCATGAGGAATAAATGACAGCTGTGTTTGCACTGACGTCAAAAACTCTATAGAGTGTCTTTCCCGTGGTTTTGTTTGCTTGTTTGTTTGGTTGGTTGGTTTTCCCAGTTCTTCTTTCTTGGGGCCATGAAATTTCCTCTATCACTATTCTGATTTGTTTTTCTGCCCCAGGTCCTTCAGTGAGATAGTTTACCTGGACATGGAGGTGGGATACCAGTGGGTGGCAGTGCGGGTGGCTGTGCACACAGGAAGGCTTACTTTGCCATTATACTGAGAAGCAGAACCTACTTTTAAGCCAAACATTGATGTGAAACTTGTTGAATTCTATTGGCAATTGAAACTAAGTTTATATTGAATAACTCCATCACACTTCACAAGAAGTTAAACTCATCCCAGTGATAAATTAGGATTGATTTAAAGCAATCATGTTCCTCACTGTGCTGGCCTACTAACTCTCAGACCTTTCTGTATGGACCTGTGGGTAGACTTTTATGGGCCTTTGCTTTCTTATCTTTGAAATGAAAAGGCTGGGCCACATGATCCTCTACAGTTTTATTGACGTGTTTGATTATGTATAGAAAAGGGCTGTAGGGGTGGGGGGGAGTCTTTCTTTCCTCATAAAACTTAAAAAAAAAAAAAGTTGTATGAAATCTTTCCCTGTCTCAATGATGACTTATTTATTTATTCTAATTTGTTAGGTATACCAGCAGAATGCATTATGATTCATATTACACATATAGAGCACAATTTTTCATGTCTGGTTGTACACAGAGTCACACCATTGGTGTCTTCATACATGTACTAAGGGTAATGATGTCCATCACATTCCACCATCTTTCCTATACTCATCCCCCCTTCCCCTCCCTCCCCTTTGCGCTATCTAAAGTTTCTCCATTCCTCCCATGTCCCCCACCATCCCCATTGTGAATCAGCCTCCTCATAGCAGAGAAAATATTCGGCATTTGTTTTTTTGGGGGATTGGCTTACTTCACTTAGCATAATATTCTCCAACTCAATCCATTTACCTGCTAATGTCATGATTTTTATTCTCATTTAATGCTGAGTAATATATGCCACAGTTTCTTAGTCCATTCATCTACTAAAGGACATCTAGGTTGGTTCCACAGTTTAGCTGTTGTGAATTGTGTTGCTATAAACATTGATGTGGCTGTGTCCCTATAGTATGCTGTTTTTAAATCCTTTGGGTATAAACTGAGGAATAGGATAGCTCTGTGCTATGTTGCTACTGTTAATTTCAGATAGCTTTCTTGGCTCATTCTGCCAGAACTGTGTTCCAGGTTTCCAGGTTATGCTACATAATGGTCCTTATAAGCAGAAATAAAGGGAAAGCACCCATGAGGCCATTTCACTCCTGTGGAGATGGACAGAGAGAGAGGGAGCAGCCATTTCCCTCAATTTAGTACTTGAGTATACAGGTGTGGGGGTCCTGCATGTGTGCTTGGGAGGCATAGGCATGACCTTCAAGCCAACGCAGTGACAAACGTGTATCTGTTTTGATTTAAAATATTTGGTGTATGTATTAGCTACAATCTTCATCCAGTTATCAGCAATGATTCATTTCTCTTCAGGGGTTTAGATTAAATTTAAAACAAGTCACTACCCCAATTTCTGGAAAAGGTCCATTGCCCTGCTCAGACAATATCACATTCTCCAAGTTCACACATACAAGGTCACTTCTAGCTCTAAATTGTTCTCCTGCTTTTTTCTTTGTTTGCATCTTCCCTGGCCCAGAACAGAAACTTAGTTTCTTTTTTGTCCCTAGCTCAAGGACAGAAAAAAATTAATTAATTCTTTTCAGTTCATTTTGAAATGCAGTATTTTATTATGGATGTGTTTGCACACAGTGTTCTGGACAAGTTGCAGGTAGGTGTGTTGGGATTCCTGTTCTTAAAAGCTACATCAGCTTATCCTCCATGGGGACATAACTTATGGCCACCACAGGTCACAAGGCTTCTCATTTTGGCACCCCTTGTTCCTTTTCAAAAGGACTATCTCTTCTGTCTCCATTAAGTCCTTAATTTTAGAATCATCCTTCCCAAAATCTAAGTGGTTGACAATTCATTTCCCTAAACAGTTTAACCCAGAAATAGCAGGTGGAGTCTATTAAACTTTATGGGCACAAAATATACGAGTGTGTTTGTGTGTGTGTGTGTGTGTGTGTGTGTTCATATTAAATCAAGTTTCAATTTATTTTTAACTCTTTGGAAAATTGGCCATTCTACTATAACACAGCCTTAGTCATTATTGGATGTTGTGGGAAGCAGTTTGTGTTGAAGTTGCTGCTGCCCATTTGGGTGAACAGGGAAAAATCAATGACCAACTGTATGCAGCAGGGCTGCCAGGAAAGAGGGGCTGGTGCCCGCTTTCCTCTCTGTGTTTCTGGGAAGAGGCAATGTTTCAAGAGACACCCAAATGATCATGTTTCTCGCTGTGATATTTTATTTACATGTATCCATACCTGAGGAAGCTTTTTAAGAACTTCTTAACGATTGTGTGTGGGAGGATGAAGTAGTGCACATACACACCTTGTACTGCACGTATCCCTTGAGGTTGGAGCTAATTAGTGAGCAAACGAACCAATTTTAAGAGAGGGGAGGACAGCAGGTTCACTTGTGCCTTAAACATGTCAGACGGTGCTTGAGATCGCACATTCCCAACTGTCTCCCCAACACAGCTCTCTTGCTGTCTCCCTGATTTCCCTTTTGGAGTCTAAATAATTTAGAAAAAATAAAAAGGGGTGGAGTAAGAATTCACAAATCACTAGAGGCCACAAAGAAGCTGCTGGCATGGTTAGTTTTAAAACTACACCTTATTTGATTTAATTAAGTCATTCATTATGCTACCAAAACGTATAACTTTTAGACTCTGGAAATAACACAGCAAAAGTGTTCATACATTTAAAATGCTCTCCATGCAGGTGGCCTCAGAAGGTGACATGAGGTGCAACCTAACAGGGGAACTCAAGTGGTCCAGTTGCTTCCTGAGCCCCAGGAGACTTACATCCCCAGGTCACAACTGGAATTTTATGTTGAGGTCTACTTATAAAAAGGCCTGTGCTGTGCATTTAAAAGGAAGTTGAATAGTTTTGAATTTCACCTTGGGCTTAATTACTTAATGACCTTACTCCTGTCTTCCAAAGGTTTCTGTCACTTTGAAGTTCCATCTCTTCTCATTCTCAAAGTCTTTGGAGCAGGTGTATCAAAATACCTCCCACCTAAGACACCAAATGGGAGGAGAACCTGTGTCTTTCTCCCATGGAAACCCAGCACTGTTTGCCTGTGACTGCATTTGTCACAGACTCTAAATCAAGAAAGAAAGAAATGAGTGCATCCTTTGTGATGAAGATGGTCACATAAAACGTGCCTGTTGGCTCACCCTTCATGGGAATGTGTAGACGGAGGGTCCTGTAACCAATGAGGGATTTATGCCTCCCTTCGAGGCCCATGCCAGTTTTTCAAGGGACTTGGACTCTGGATTCCAATGTAGTATTTGACAATGATCTCCGGCACACGCAGAACGTCTCTGTTCTTTCTCAAAATTAGTTAAGAGAAACCTAAACTTGGAAAAACTACACTTTCTCTGCTAAGTGTAAAACTAGCAAAGGCAGTGATAGGCCTTGTTCTAAGTTGAGGGAGCTGAGGGGTCTGTGTTGGGGCCTTTGGACTCCCTGCATGTCTAGGAGCGTGGAGACTTCTTGGGAAGGGCGCATCTGGAGCCTGTCCCCACTTGTTGCTCCTGACTCGATCCTGGCAACACAACACACGCCTCCTGCCTGTTATCAGCGGTGACTCATGCCCAGGACCGCCAGGGAGAATGATGGCATTTTTTTTTGGTTTCATCACAGGGTGAAAGGTTGACATTGGCAGAGCACTAGTAGGCACAGGCCTTCCTTTCCAGGGACGGTAAACTCCCTCCACCACCAGTGGGAGCTCTTTACCTAAATGTGTCCCAGAGCTATCCGGCCTGGACCCAATCAGGGGTTTTGTGTCTCAGTGAAGGGAAGGAACAGAGCTTTGAGGGACCCACAGAAGCATGTGACTGTGCGTGTGTGCACGCGTGTGAGCCGCTTCTGTGTGCCTGTATGTATAGTTCACAATCTTGGAAAAAAGTGCAACATTTTAGAAGAGATTGCAGTTGTTAACAAAAGTAGGAGGGGAAGAAATAGTGGCCGTCTCCTGAGACCTGCTGTATCAGAAAACTAACAAATGGATCCCCTCAGATTACAGCCCTCAACGGTCAAAGCGTCCTTGCAGACAGAGCAGCCTCAGCCTGGCGGAGGCCTACGCTCTCCTGAGAGCTCAGGCCTCTTAACAGCCTTCCTTCAATCCACCTGTGGAGGCTTCCTTCCTGCTAACTTCCATCTTTCAGCAAGTTCCAGTTCAAGTAGTTAGGAAAACGCTTTTCCGCTCAAACTGGGCACAAATGACAGAATTCAGAGGTTTGGTTTTGTTTGGTTTTGTGTTTTTAAATCAAGAAGTATAAAAGGCGAATGCAGAGATTAACGATATGTGCCATAGTTAAATGTCTAAACCACTGTTCAGACTGTAAACAGATTTGCAGCCACTTTGCCTTCAGCCTGTCACCGCAGGCAGATGGAGCAGCAGGGACTCCTGGTCCCTCCCTGAAGCCAGCTGGGTGTGTGAGGGGATAAGTCCTTGGGAGTGACTGCTGGTTTCGGTGGGGGTGGAGGTGGGGTGGCTATGAGTCCTCAAACCTACCTCACTCACCTCACCCATGAATACAAAGGCCTTTTTCCATAAAGAAGGACGATGAACAGGTAGTTGACAAACAGCCTTCTCCAAAGTGGGAGCCAGCAAATCTGGGGGCCAAAGAGACAATAGAATTTGTTCTGTCTACCTTCTGAACAAGACGGCGTCCTGTCTGCTTGATTCCAGAGCATGATCCCCTCATGGACTGGGCTGCTTCTTTTTATCCTCATTCTCAATTTCAGCAAGACAAAGAGGCAGGATAGAAAGAAAAGCACAGGATGGAAAGAAGGAGGTGAAGCCATGCACAGGATCTAGCTGCTCTCCTCCCTCCATGGATGGCAGCGGCGCCTCCACGTGCCCTTCAGAGGGAACCCCGACAAGGCAGAGAAAATATGAGGAACTCAGGAGAAAAAATTGGAGACTTAGGCATGGCCTTTTGATGCATATGAGTGGTGGCTGATGCCTCAGTGAACAGCAGATGAATACAGTGAAGCAAAATATTAAAAAAATGAAAAAAATGCACAAGAACATGAGAGAAAGTGTTGCCAACACCCGGGCTATATTACAAGGTCAGATTAAAGAGTAGAGAAAGGTGAGACCAGAAAGGTAGATGATGAGGCTTGAGAAGGTTGAATTGGAGCAAGAAGGACTGGAATCTAGATGTATGTATTGGTATTCGTATTCATGCCTATGAGTCTTTTTTAATTTATTTTTTTCATATACTGTTTATATTCCTTGGTCCTAAAGTAAAGAAGATATCACCAAAATTATGCTTATTTGTTTTAGTATTAGAGGAAAGAGAAAATAATTTTTCATTTAAATAGGAGATGGAGGGGAAATGAAAGGAGGAACAGTTACAAGGTAAGATAATTATTGCCCATAAGAGTTTCTGACTCTATTTGGGGCATAATTCCAAAGCATCTGGCCCCGTGGTTACTGAATCAAACGTGAACACGAGTACCTACCTCTGTGCAGGGATTTTGCAGATGTAACTGATGTCCCCAGTGAGACAGAACATAAAGAATCCCCGGGTGAAGGGGGTCTACTCCTGACAAGCACAGCTTCTCAGGCGGGTTGTAGAAGTTAGAGATTCCAACTGTGGGAGAGATCTGAGGAGGGGTCTGGCCTGCTGTTCTGGGGTGAGGCCCAGCCGAAGAGAAACAGGGGTTCTCTGGGGACTGAGAGCCGCTGTGGCCGGCCCAGTAGCAGGGGCACTGAGATCTCATTCAGCAGCTCCAAGGAACTCATGGCTGCCCACCGGGGAGATGAGCCTGGGACTAGACACAGAGTTCCAGGTGAGAGCTCGGCCCACTGACTATGAGTTCGGCCTCATGAGACCCTCAGCAGAGAGCCCAGCTGGGCCCTCCCAGGCTTCCGCCCTGCACAGCTGGGAGAGGATCCATGAATGCTGTTTTAAGACCCTTGTGGGGACTTGGTACAGCAGCAGCACACCTTCATCACAGGAGGCAAGAGAAAGGACAAAGGGGAGAAAAGAAAGCTGCAGGCAAGGAGAACTGCTTCCTCCTCAAAGAAGCCTCCCCGTCTTCTCCAGTTCCTCACATGCCCACAAGCCCTGGTTCAGATCCACTGGACCCTGGAATCCCAAGCCACCGCTCAGAACTGCTGGCAAATCTGTGCAGTTCCGTGAAGCCCATCCCCACATTGGAATGGCTCCGTTACTCCTAAGTCAACACTTTAAAGAATGTTTTCCTCCATTAAATTCCCTGTTGATTCCATATTTCATTTGTGAAGCGAAAGCTAAGTTCTTGTGACATTTCACCACTGTAATTTTTAAATTATACATTCCAATTTCTAAAGAGTTGATCTATGGAGCACAAGCTTCTGGCATATTGGAAATTCCCTTTAGTGTGTGCGTGTGTGTTTGTGTGTGTGTGCATGCGTGCATGCCAGTTTCTCAAAAAATGTTTTTTTTTTTAATTTGCTGACATTTGTACCTTGGATGAAGTTGTAGAAATGATTATAAGTGCATCGAATATCAGGGGGTTGGCAAATCATTCTATCATGCTTATACTTTAACTTTGGAATCAGTGATGGAATTTTAAAGCAGTAACAATACACTGCCTTCCAAAGAAAACCTAATGATCTCTGCCCCACCTCTATGAAGTAAATAAAATAATTCCATTCTTAGGATAATGAAAACAAGTTTGGGAACTTCCTGAGGATGGATAAAACCAAACTTTATCAGAGAATCCTCCTGCTGCGTCCCAAGACTTCACATCTGCCAGATGTTGCAGGGTAGACCTGAAACCTTTGGTGTGTATGATGAAAGACAATCAGAGAGCTGCTCCAAGCAGCTAGTTTCCCTCCCTTGTTTGCCTCCCAGACACCATTTCTGCTCGTGTTTTATTTTTTATAGATTCTAAACCAAACCTGGCTATTACGAAGTAGATTAGAAAGAGATGTCCCCATCCATTTCCCTTGTCAAGGGCGTATCTGTCTTGGCAGAGATTCTGAAGTTGAAACACTCTGGCAGCAGCGGGAACCTAACTTCAAAATTATGCCAAGAAGTGGCTGAAGTAGGATGTCTCTGTGTGAGCTCCCTGCCTGCCGAGCATTTAAGATTTCTTTCTCTCCTTATTTATTTTATGATCTAAAAATACCCAGAACAGATCAACTCAGACTGCAAATAAAGAAATAGGCACAGAGAAATGTAACCAGATTGTGAAAAATATTCATCTTGAAAACAAAAGGAGAATTGAGGGACATTTAATCAATCTTTCAATGGCTTTCCTATTGATCATTAGCATGGTACACACTCAAGTTTCACACGCAGACTTGTAAAGCACTTGTGTAGCTAATGGTTGTAGACAAATGAAGCTCTTCCATTCTTCTTTCCTACCTCTTTAATTTTGGTTAATTTTTTTTAACCTCCAGAAATTATTTAATTTTTTTAACCAGGTAATTTTTTTAACCAGTTACTCTGAATGTATTTAAATGGAGTATAAGAGATAAACTTAATAAGCTGCAAGGGTCTATATGTCCATTTTCTACTTCTCAGTTGACCTCATTAATCCCTAAGCCTTATAAATATTTAATTTCTTATACCCAGAAAAATAAATTCATCCTAAAACAACATCCCTCTTTCTTAATATCACACTAAACAGATCCTTAGAACCCTTTGGAAAATTCCACCAAAATTTCACCAATTGGATGCATATTTTAAAAAGAAATTAGTACATTTTATTATTAAAACTTGAGGTAGGCGGTAGATATAATTTCCCCAAATGCCTAACTGACTCCCACATAGGAGCTTCTGTAATGAAAAAGGGTGACTCAACCTATGGAGATCTGTTCTTTTCCATTTTATCATCACATTCAAATGCAGATGATTTTGATTTGTAGAAGTTTCAGTAAACATTGGTGGTTAAAACCATGCTTTGTTTATACAAGTTTTTATATCATTTCTTGTCCACATGAAGTAAGTAGGATTTAGATATCCATTTGGTCCATTATAAAAGCACCATAGTTATATTTGTTTGAAATTACAACCAAATGACCTAGTGCGATCTAGGGGTGGAGAGAGGAAAATGGCCATTTGTTTATCCCTGTCTCTGTGCCAGGCCTACTGCTACCCTGATTATATCTCTTGATTTTCATCTTTATAAATGATAACCTGCAGTCACTGGTTAGGAAGTTATAATGAAGAATCAGCATCAAACTGGTAAATGAATAAGTTCAATTTTTAAAAATCAGCACCAATCAAGCATGGAGGCCCACACCTATAATCCCAGCAATTTAGGAAGCTGAGGTAGGAGGACCACTAGTTGGAGGTCAGTCTTAGCAATTTTGCAAGACTCTATATCAAAACAATAGTTAAAAAGACCTGGGGATGGTGTTATTGGTAGTGCATCCCTGGGTTCAATCTCAGTACCAAAAAACAAAACAAGCAAGCAAGGAAAAAACACACCAATTTTTATCAGAAATATGCAAAATACCACCTACGTGAACATGAAACAGGGATTGCATTCACCTCGGGTGCCCCTGTAGAAACACCAACATGATTTCAATTTGGACTCTTAAATAAAAAATGGCCACATATTCTCTTTTCTTTGGTGGTAACTCATCTTTTCATATTTTATTTTCCTGGTCAGGAGAAATTTCCTTCATGTTTTATAATATAGGAACACACTTCTCTTGCTCCTCTGCTCCCTTAGTCCTGACAAACATCTCCAGGTGTCTCTCTAGCTTCTTTGCTGGGACTTCCCACCTGTCACATTCTCTTTGCCTATTTCTGTTCTTTTAGATCTCATTTTTGAGGCTCCTGTACAAACAAAGCGGCCTAAATGTCATGTCACGAAGGCTCCTGCTTCCCAATGATATTTCCAAAGGCACCCACCATGGGAAAATGAAAAGATGTTTTCTTACATTGCTTTCTAAAATGATACAAATTTACCTTAAATGAATCTGAAACCTGGCTTCCTGGAACACAGTAGATAAAAACAGTCTAACCAAATGGAATGTTTAGTTCATAGTTACTCTTTACGCATTAAAAACAGTCTAACCAAATGGAATGTTTAGTTCATAGTTACTCTTTACGCAGAAACTCTGCCTTACATTGAAGACGGTTCCAGCTACTGACTCAGACTTGCCCAAGGTTGCTCCCTCAAGATAAATGTGCCCGGCACAGGAATCCCAGCATGATGTCAGCTCCGCCCTCTGGCAATTTACGAGAGCCCACATTTTGCAAGTCTAGGACAGGGTTCAAGATTTCTGTTCCACAGCCTGCCTTTAGTGACTTTCTATTTTCCATGTCAATGTGCCAAACCTGTGGTTTTACATTAGTACATGAACCAACAGATCTTCATTGTATTTCTATAATGAAAGACATCCAGGTGAACAGGTGAAAGGGGCCCCCTCAACTACCAAGAGAAAAACACATACGGTGTAAAAGGGCAAGGGAGTCTTGGTAATTTTTAAATACAACAAAAAATAGTATGCGATTGTCTCAATTGAATATTGAAATGGAATATAATATAATAAAAATGGTTATTTTAAGTATTTGGTATAAAAAGATTCCCACATGAATACCATAAATACTCTGTCACTTCAGAAGGACTCTCCTCTGCCCCTGTGCAGATGCTGTTTGGTGCCCTATTCACAGTCTAGCTACTTCTCATCCTTTCTCAGCACTCAGCACAACTGAATGCCCTCTTCCTCCCTCACAGAAAGATCTTCATTGACCTGCCCCAGAGTGCAATTGTGGCCAAACTTCTCCCTTCACACCTTGTTCAGCCATTAAGCCCAAGCAGGCTGAGGGTCCAAGGCCTGGAGCTTGATCTTCCACCAAATCTCCTCCCCAGCCATCCCTCCATTCCGGCCATGCAGAAGAGCTTCATGCAGGTTCTCTAGAAGGACCTGGCAGTACCTCTGGGCTCCATCCTTGAGTGTCAATCAATGCTCTCCTCCGCTCCAGGACCAGTCACCTTTCTCTAATGTCATTCCACCCTTTCCTGGAGCTGGACCCTGAGGGTAGAAATAGTAGCCCACCATCAGCTAGTGAGTCTTGGTCTTAGAATTTCTTGTACTACCAACTTCATTGTCCTCTCAGTACCTTCAGCTTGGCCATTGGCCTCCAAACTGCTTGTCCCTCTTAAGAAGAGCACCCATCTTGTAAAATGCAACACTAATGTGCAGAGTCAGTCAAATCCTGAACCCCCAGTGACTTCAGACAAATAAAAAGTCACTTCTCATTTGCATCATGTCTAATGGGGACTGGGCAGGGAGAGGAGCACAAGCCGGGGACCTACCTACCTCTCCGGAGGCGGCAGCCAGCTCTGCAGAGGGAAGCTGTCTCCTGGGCCTGGGGCTCCCAAGTTCACCTCCTGTTTGGACATGCAGCACTCAAAACGATTTTTATTCCCTTGTAATGAGTTTGGGGGTCTACTTGGGGTGTTTCATCTTATCTACAAAAATAGAGCTCCAGATACTGTTGTCAACTAGGTTTTCTTTCTTCCCTCCCTAGAACCATAGATGGTGAGAAAGGTTCTTTACTATCCGAAAAGAGGAAAAGGTACCAGATGAAACGGAAAGCTAGATTTTGCTAATATAATAAAATATCATCCCAGTGTTTATATGTGGACGATGCTCATATTTTTGGTGATTTTCATTCTAAGTCAAAAGTCCTGCTGGATTTCCGACTTTTGGCCAAGTGCTGAATGTAGCTGTCTGATTTAGTCCTCACAGACCCTGGGAACTGGCATGTTTGGTTCTGACATTTTTCTGAGGGACTGAAAAGCCTTGCTCAGGGTCTAGTGATCTTCTGTTCAGTTCAGTTTCCCTGGAGCCCAGGATCAGGGGCAGAACTCTTAGTGTATCTTGCTTTGCTGAATCATTGTCTTGTTGCATTTCATAAGGAAAATCATACTTCACATGCTCCAATGAAGACAGTTAGCTTTTAAAAGAGATCTGGAGAAGGGATTTTTGTAAATCAAAATGTTTGATATTATTTATTTTTATTTTTCTCATAAATAAAGAAAATCTACATTTTATATTACTATTTTTTTTACTCAATTGTACAAGTGAAAATGTACAGATGCATGAATTTTGGCCTTGGCCCATGCCGCTAACTAGAGCTAAGTTCAGGAGATCACAATAAATAAAATATAAATAAAATATAAACATATTAAAGTAACAGAAAATAAAGGAAGTGTGATGTAGCTTGAGTGTGTCTCTCCTTTCTCATATGTTTGTCTTAGGACATAATGACTAGGATCTGAGGATATAGCTCAGTGTGCAACGCTTGAATCTGAAGCCCTGAGTACAATCCTGAATGTTGAAAAAATAACTATAATAATTGGAAAACTTCTGTAAAGTGAAGGAGGAGTAAAAAGCCAGATGAACAAGGAAAACACGTCCTCTAGAGAGGGGACAGTCTTGGTAAGAGATGAGCAAAGACGACCAAGCGTGAAAATCAGAGGTGGAGGGTGGACTCTGTTGTGGGGTGCTGGGGACCACACTGCCACTTCTGACCTGTGGGGAGGAGTCGGTGCTGACCTCTGGAACCAAGGAGGACAGAGAGGAAGCCCTGGAGATGGAGGAGGGGCTGTGTGTGCAAGAGGGGAGGATGAGACTTAGTAGCTAAATCCATCAACCCAAAGATGCCCTTTCTCTCTTCAGAAGCCTTTGGTTGTTTCTCCTTGATTGACAGATGAGTGTGTAATCCCATCCACTGACTTTCAAGCCAGTGGGCATCTCAGGGGCTGATGTGAAAGTAAACTGGGCTGACACAGAAGTGTTTGTGATCACTGATGTCCTGACCTCACCACCTGCACCTCCCGCATCCCACAAGGGACACATTTTATTCAACAAAGACACCTGGCATGTTTTTACCTAGGAATTGTGTGCTCCAATTCACAACCATTTACAAAGGTCATTTAAAATATATGTAAGAAGTAGCCGGCGCTTCTTGAGCAAAGAGAGTTTGGATTTGAGAAATAAATTGACAGAATTTTCTGTTCACCTACTATCTTTCTATCTGGAACCTGCCTCTTTTGAAACCAAACTTTTATTGAAGCAAGGATTATCTCTGCCTCTCTCTTAATTCCCACTGAGTTTCTCTTTTTGAGTTTAGCAATCCTATAGACACTCCAAGGTTTGGAGTTGTTTGAGTGTATACAACCTCTTAGACTTCCCTCTGATTTTGAAAACATTGATCCAGTGCACGTATTTTGTTCTTTGCAGTACTGGGGGTGGAACCAAGGGGCGCGAAGACTGAGCTACATCTCCAGCCCTTTTTCTAATTTTGACATGGGGTCTTGTGAAGTTGACAGACTGGCTGCCATCTTCGTGTCTCAGCCTCCCAAGTCACCGGGATTAAGGGTGTGCTCCGCCATGCCCAGCTTGATCCAGTTTTTAAACCATTTCATCAGTTTCACCTTAAGATGGAAATGCTCTGACAATCAGTTCATCAATTTTCCTGCTTTCCTCCATGGGAATGAAATTTCTTCGAACTTAGACACATATCTGTCACACCTGCTGCTGTCTCCAGGGCACAAGGGTGTGCCTGACACATGCTGGACTTAGAACAGTTGTTGAGTGAGTCCCTGCCACCCACAGTGTGTCCTGTTGCCATGCCCTGGAGTGCTAGCCCAAGTTACTCTATGTTCCCACAGGTCTACAGCAGATGGACTAGGAAGGAGCATCTAAGCCAAGGGTAGAGGGGATTCAGTCACCTAATTTCTGATAAAAAACAGAAACTGAACACTGGGAACCGCTGCGTGGTAGCCCAAGCCCGAGGTCCCAGCCTGCAGTTCCAGTACCCAGGAGGCTGAATTGGGAGGATCACTTGAGCCCAGGAGTTTAAGACCAGTTTTCGAACATTTCAAGACCTGAATCAGAAAAGAACCCGGAGGTCAGGAATGTGAGAGGTCTTAATTTCATAACTTTCCACTATTCTTTACAATTGAAGGAGCCAGTTACTATTTAACTGCTTAATGTCATCCTCTGAAGTTCTTCCCTTTTCTTTAATCTCATTTGACATGCATTACACCTAAACAGCAGGTGGTGTCAATTCTTAAAAGTTCTTCTAATCTAACCAATCACACACTTCATGGGAAGCAGGGACAGGGACCATTTGTACACTGATAGGCCACAGTGCCTGCTGCACACGTAGAGGCTCAGTGTACTCACTGGTTAACTGCACAGTGAGTGCCTCCTATACGCCACACAATGCCCCAGACACTGGGGATACTAAAAGCTACATGATTGACAAGACTTGGCCCTTGAGGAACCTGCATTCCAGCTGCAGAAGCAAGAGACATATTTAAAAAAAAAAATATTTTCCCAAAATGAGAATTATTGGAAATGGTGATGTCTTCAGACAAGAGAAAGACCCAAGTAAAATCATTAGGGGGTGCAGAGGGCTGACATTTAGGGTGGCCAGGGAAGGTGGTATGTGAGCGGATACTGGGAAAAGAAGAGACAGGACAGCCTGACCTTTCATAAGGAGACTAAGTATACAGATAGAAGTCATTTCAGAGGACCTAGAATGGAAGGGGTGTCCTGAGTCCAGGAGTTTTAGGAGAAGGGGTATTGCAGGGACGGAGTGAATGGGAGAGTTCAGAGAGAAGCTTACCATGGATACAGTGCAGCCAGATCATGTGGACCTTTAAAATCATGGTTTTGATTAGAGGTGATACAGTGAAATCTGAATCCAGAGGACAAGAAAGAACCCAGGAAGACCTGTGGGGAAGTACATCGGCCTTACAGGTAAAAGACGCGTCTTAATGAGACATAGTCCCCTGTCTTACAGAAAACTAATTTAATTTAGGTACTGGAAATGGTGAGGATACTTTTCAAGAACACCCAGCTTGCAAACTAAAGAAGCCAAAGCTTCCTTTCAGCAAGATCACAACCCTTCCAGAATGTTCTGCTAATGTCATTAGTGGAAAGACAACAAATATAAAATGTATGGGGAAGATCAAGGAGAACAATAAAACCAAAGCCACTTATTTAAGACAAAACCCACAGGAAGAAAGCAATGAGCCCATAATCAAATGGTGACCACAGGGAGAAAGAAAAATGGCCTCTGATCCAGTGAAACGCTGAGTCACAGAGACTAACTGAGAATGGAATCAAAACACAGGGGCGGGGTGGTGCCATGATAGGTTCTGGAGAAGAGTCAGGAGGCCTCCACAGACGGGTGCAGGCACAGCTGCCCAAGCTGGACCACTGCCACTGCTGGAAAGCTCCTTCTCACTCACCACAGCATTCTCAGGTGTGGTGAGGGTGATGGCGCTGGCTGCACCTACTCACAGTGCTGTTATGGCGTATAGGGAATATGTGGGGAACTAACTATGAAAATTGGAAGTTTCCTTATAGTTGTACCATCCATATCACTATTATACACTCTGGGGAAATTGTTGTGAATAATTTTTTTTTAAATAATCAAACATGTTCAAACATGAATATCCTCTATACTTCTTTCTTTTTGGAAAGATTGGAGCAAAAGAGATTGATATACTCCTAGAATCCTGTAGATTATTTTTTTTCATTTGTTTCACAATTAAAGTTGGTAAAATTTCACTGGATCTGCAAAACAGCTGTTGCATTTCTAAGAAAGACATTGACAATGAGATTCAGAGTAGAAATCTAGCATTTTAAATATGGGAGCTAAGCCTAGAAAAGTAAGAAATAGTTGTTACGTCCTCCGTTGCATCTTTCTTTGAAGCAGGCTCTTTAGGATAGAGTTAATCTGTAGAAATCATCTGTAATGTAGAGGGTGTTATACCACATTTTACAAATGAGGGCTCCAGATCTTTGAAGTAGATAAATTCAACAAATATTTAAAAGCTTATTATATGCTTGTCTTGGGGGGAAGAGTGTTAAGAAATACAAGCAAGAGCTGGCTATGGTGGTGCCCATCTGTGATCCACGCAGCTTGGGAGGCCAAGAGAGGAGGATGAGGAGTTCAAAACCCAGCCTCGGAAACTTAGCAAGGCACTAAGCAGCTCACTGAGATTCTGCCTCTAAATTAAAACAAACAACGACAAAGAAAAAGGACTGAGGATATGGCTCAGTAGTTGAGCACCTTGTGTTCAATCCATGGTACCAAACAGAAATACAAGCAAGATACTTAGGTTCACAGAACTCAGCAGAGCAGGACTGACCATACGTGCATACTATGGAAGCATGACAGACCCTACTTGTGATGGGATTCTGTCCTGATAAGCCCAGCATAAAATTAATATTTCATAAGTAAAATGTCCTTTCAATACACCTAAACTGGAGAACCTCAGAACCTTAGCAGCCTAGCAGGTCATTGTTCACACCCAGGCTGAGTGGGAGGGATGGCCCACGGGTGTAGCCAGCATCGAAAGAGAGTGTCATATCATAAAGCACCCACCTAGACAAGTTCAAAATTCCATGTACCCTTCTTCTCAATGCATATCACTCTGCTCACATCAAACACTGCAAGATGAAATCCTCCGCATACTGTAAAATGGGGGCAGCCATATACCTATAAAATAATGAATATATGGATGGTTGCATAGGTACAGTGATGACCACAGCTCCCAGTGGCAGGGCAGCATGACGGGACCGTGATAAAACAGGAAGCCCTCTCCAGCCGGGATGGTCATGGGACGCGCCCTTGGCTTCAGGGTAAGACCAACATGAAAAAGGCAAACACGAGACACATTCAGAAAACTACAGCAAGGGGGCCAACAAAATGAAATGGCCTGCGAGGAAAACACAGTGTCAGATACAAAGGGTCACGACAGCCTTGCTGGCACTCACTAAGGAAAAGGGGACAGTGAGCGTGAGAGATGCAGGAAGGAACCAAAGGAGGTGTGAGGAGGCCAGATGGCGAAGAAAATGGAAGGGTTTCCTTTTCCTTTGTTTTCTCTCTCTCTTTCTTTAATTTTGTTTTGTTTTGTTGTTTGTTTTGGTACCAGGGCCTGAACCCAGAGATCATTCACCCCCAGTCACATCCACAGCCCTTTGGATTTTTTGATTTTGAGACAGGGTCTCAGCTGAGGCTGGCATGGAACTTGTGATCCTCCTGCCTCAGCCTCCCTAGCTGCTGGGAGTGCCCATAGATTACAGTAGTGGAGGAGTATGGGGAAGTTCGGAGGCAAAGCTGGCTTCCTTTTAATTCGGGCAACATGTGGAGAATGGAGCCATTTGTTTGAGCGGGGCTGGAGGTATTCAGCAACTTGGTAAAGAATGTGCTGGACACCATTCAAGTAATAAATCAGACAGAGCTTGAGGCCAACCTTGGATGTTTCCTAGGATGTAGATGCTTCCTCACTTTGCCTGGTTTAAGATACACACAAAGTATCAGAAATGTCCACGTTTGGAAAAATATCAAACAATTAATATATATTATTTTCACATAAAAGGTTTTCCAATGAGTGGAAACTACAACACAATGAAACACACACACACAATAATACACCAGCAAGCTTGTTTACCAACCCTGTAGCTCTGAGGTCATGCAATGTGTGGGGGTGTCTGAATGATCACGTATTTCTGCTTGTCCATGGGAACAGTTTCTCAGTGCAAACTGAACTTAAGAAGAGCCAGTAGTTCTTAAAAGCTTACATTTCAAAGATCTTTTTTTTTTTTAATTATTAGGTATAAGGTGTTCTCACTGTTATTGTACTTTTATTACAGTTTAAGCATTTTAAAAATGTTCTAGCTTTATAAACTTCCTGGAAAGGTCACAGTAGAGTAAAATACCAAGGGGCTAGATGAGCCCATAGGGAGTCAAGTGAATTTTGTTTTACAGAGAAGACCGAATTAAAAGGATAAATACTTAACAATGACTAAAACATCTAAGTTGATTGGGGACCCAGTCCTAATAACTAGGAAGGTTCCCACACTTCATCCTTATCGAAAATCTGGACTCTGTGTGCTCAGGAAGAACATTCCTTCTAGACTAGTAGATCACATTTTAGGTGAATTATGGGTCTCACTCTTATTCAGATTTGCCATCAGCCACCGAGAGCTAAGGTATGTGTTATTCATCCATCTAAGTCACATGAGCTTTAAATTCATTGGATTGCGTTAGAGACTCCCAAGATTAGCACTTGGAAGTCAGGTTCTAGATTTTTGGTTAGCCTCTCGATTATAAAAACTATCCCTGACATTTGTGGGGCTTTCATTTTAGATTTTTTTAAAGTTACTTTTACTTATAAAGATTACAGAAACACACACTGTGGGCACTTATTTAGTAAACAAAATAAACAACTTGAAATACTTGATTTCATCTCATTGTGGTGGTGCATACCTGTAATCTCAGCAACTTTGCAGACTGAGGTAGGAGATCACAAGTTCAAGGCCAGCTTTGGCAAATTAGTGAGACAGTGTTTCAAAATTAAAAGATAATACTAAAATAATAAAATAAAAAAGTGCTGGAAATATTGATTAGTAGTAAAGCATCCCTAGATTCATCCTCAGTATCAACAAGGAAGAGGGGTGGAGGGGGGAGATAGGGAGACAGGGAGAGAGGGAGAGAAAGAGAGATATATGATGTGTCACAGTAAAAAAATATTCTGAAAATATTGTAGAAATGTGTGTGGCAAAGTAATGAAATTAATTTATTAGGCACATTATACTAATTTTACTCACTATATATAGCATGGTCAAGAATAATACTTACAGGTAAAAATAACCTAATTATTTTTTTTCTTCTAAAGGGAGGTATTCTTGAAATCAAATATCTGTTTCTGCTTAAGATTGTGTGCCACCTCTAATATGTATGTGATTTTGAAGGTAATAAGGTAATTTTGAGGAAAACTTGTCAGAAAACTACTTAACATACAAGTAAATGAATTTTGAGTGAAGTTGATCATTTTAAGATGATTTGCACTCACACTGGTGAAAATCGAAAGTCATAGTTTTGGTTTTTTTCCCAAATCAATGTGTGAAAATTAGGAAATAGACCCTAAGTTCTTGAGTGTAAGTTGTAGTGTTAATACAAAGGAAACCTGGGGTAAGGGAGTGGCTGGAAAGATCCCAAATGCTGAGGGAAATCATCAACAGACCCATCTCTCTTCCCAAAACCTGGACAATTATGCATCTCTGTTCCTCAGTTTTCTATTTATGCTCCAGAAGGCCAGCTCTAAGTGTTTAAACTAAACACTGGAGACTTGTGTGGGGTATTTTCCGTAGGAATTTGCTGCGTGGCTTCTGCTTTTCCCTGGCAGTTTGCCTAAGCACAGGCTGGGAGACTGGAGCAAGGCAGGCCCCCCCCCCACCACCACCACCATTTCTTGACGGACTGGAATCAGGCCTGCTTTGTTTGTGATTGCCAGAGGTGTTATGGAGAGGGATGGCGATGTCTGCTGTCTGGTGTGGAAAGTTGTAGATTAATGTGTTGTTTTAAAGTATGTAATGTGCCCATAGGCTGTAGCAATGGAGAAATAAATCAGTTCATGGGGGTGGGTTGCCCAAGGAGACACAGGAATGCTAGTGTGGGGCACCCTGTGCCCGTTGCCAGGGGAACCAGGGCTCTGATTGGTAAGTGAAGCTTCTGAACTTCTGGGCATAAATCTCCAGGGCCTCGGGAGGCGGCTTTCAGGTGGGAAGAGAGTTGATTCTCCAGTTCTCCCTGATGCTCACTCTTAAAATCCAATTAAGTTGTTTCAGAAACCTGTAACTCCCTTCGAGTGTGAAGCCCCGTAACTGTTGCTTGCCCTCACAATGACAACGAAATCAGCAGAGGTCTTTGAGTTCAAATTTAGAGTGCAGCGACCCAGTCCACAGTGAACTTGGGATCAACTTTGGAAATGAATTTTTAAAAGAAAGTTAAAACAGACTCCGAATTAAGTAAGAATGTGCTTGAAAACATCAGAGTGTAAACTTCTAAAAAAATATAAGGTGATGATTGAAGGTTCTGTGGTAGAAAACAGTGGCAGCGAGCACAGCAAAGGTGTAAGTTGTGGTAAAGTTAGTTTCATTTCCTTGCAGTAAATACATAGACTTTTTAGCAATATTGATCTAATGTGATATTTTCTAAGAAAATACAGGAACCTGCTTAAGGAAGAGAAGAGGTCACCGAGATCTTTCAGGCTGAAAAAATACAGGAAGCATTTAGATGGGAAATTGGAAATGAAACTACTTTTAAAACCATAACCAAGCCATAAAAATCATTTTCTGTAACATGACGTGCTATTGTGTGTGATAAAAATTGAGTGGTGTGTTCTCAAGGACTCTATCCTCTTGGGAGTAGAGAGAGTAGCATTTCACTAAACGTAAGCTCTTCTATATAGCTTTTTGTACCAACTGTGGTTTTAGTTTCAGTACCAATTCCTGGCACAGAGTGGAAGTCCTATGATTTTTCTTCAGGTGCCACTGAGAGATGATGGGCTCTCTCCTCCACGGTGAGGTTTGAACATGTCTTTGCATAGAGTGTTTTTAGGGATTGCTTTGTTAAGTTCCCAGAAGAAGCCTTGGGGTAAATTTCCGTGGTTATTGCTACTATCCATCTGAAGCTAAAGGCAACAAGTTTGGATGTGATAGCCATAGTTTCTCCCCTTGAGACCAAAGCAAAAAAAAAAAAAAATGATCACAGATTGTGAAGCTGGCCAATCCCTGCAGGAAGAAGAAAGGAAGAACTGATGGGCTCCGGGCAAATTCTGAAGCAACATCTGATAACAAGGAGACAGCAAATGGTACTTGGAGGCGTCTGGATCTGCAGGCCTGAGGGAGGACCAGGAATGAGGTGTCATGCTGCTCTTCCAGGACACTCCTCTCCCAGGAGATAAACTGAGACAAGGAGCTATTGTCTGGAGGGAGGGTGTGCTCCCTAGAGCAGTGGACCAGGGTGAGTGGCTCTGATTCATAACAACAGCTGTGTGTTTGCTTCTCACCCTTCATGTCCTCCTGGTGCACAGGGCTGCTCATGGCGGCTGCTCTGTCTGCCACCGGGGAAATAAGGTTTCCTTCTTTGTGTGCCCCACAGTGCGGCTTCTTGCTGCCAATTCCGATGGGATCTTTCTACGGCACCCGTTAGTTCAAATGGCTGAAATTGCCCTCCGTGATGGGTATTAAAAACAAAATGTAAGCAAATGCTTTGGATGTCATTTTTTTAAAGTCACTCAGTACAGCCTCAGCTTTTAACATCTCCTGAGGCAGGATTTGTTCTTGGGAAGTGTTTCCCATGTAGTTTACTTTTATCTGAAATGTGCATCATTCTGAGATGGCTCAGAGAACTTAGGAAATATGAATTAACATAGTATCAGATAAAATCAAAAAAGCAAATTGAAATTAGTTGGGAAAAGTTCATTTTAGTTTTCATTTGGAATATTACAAGGTTTCTTTCAGTTAAGAAATAACAACAACAAAAAAGTGTGTACACAAGGAATAGCAAGGTTTCTTTCTGTGTCTGTTCTCCCTCAGGATGTAAGCTTTTTAAAGTCACATATGTTCATAAAGGCAGACATCATGTATTATGTTTCTATTTTTAAGAGTTACCATGATTCAGGGCACAATATCAGGCTCCTAGAAACTGTTTACTTAGGGAAAAATATATATATATATACATCTCTCTGTCTCTATATATAGATAGATGTAGATTGACAAATTTATCTTGAGTTTAGCATCTGGTACAATGGAAACACAAATGAGTAAAATGTTATATATTTTTCTACTGTATTATACATTTCAGATACAATAGGATATTCCCCAAAAGATTATGGCCATTTATAGTATTGATTCCAACTAGAATAAAAATGTTACAGAAATGGATTCAACTTTGATTTGGAGGCCAGTATTCTGGAGGTAGTTGGATACTGGAGGTGACCCCACACTAAGGGACTGTCCACTGCAAGGGATGCTGCTCAGTCCAGGAATGGATTGTCAGTGGACACGCCAGCCCTAGGGTTAGAAGCAGTTTCTGGAAGTAGCACTATTCCTCCTGTTGTTTTCTCTGTCCACTCTCACTGTCTCTACCAACTATCCACTTCTAAACAAATTCACATTTCCCTAAGTCACTCCTCTTTATGACAGCCACATTTGGTGAGCTTCTTTTGCCTTCTGTTACCTCCTATCTAGTCCTTTTGGACTAAGGCCTTACACTTTTTCAAATCCCTTATAGACATTTTAACCATTGAGGGAAGTTTAAGGGAACATGATCAACCCACCATGCTTCCTCAAAATTCCTAATTTTTTTGTAACAAAAATCATGACAACTCTTTATCATGAATGCTTCATACAATCTGCTCTTTGCATTTTTGTCTTAGTTATGCTGTGCAAAATATTTTCGGGCAGGATTATGTCTTCCTTTTACTTTTTTTCCTTATTGCTACAGGATGGATTTGACTTCTCAATATTATTAAAATTGTTAAATCTTAAATTTAGCTGCATTTCCTTTGTTTCACCATATTAATTAAAAGTATGAGTATTTTTTTCAACTTAGCTTACTGGGAAGAAGTTATTTGCTTAATTTTTCATTGTTGATGCTCTCGGTATTAGTATATGTCTAATTTTGACTTCTACTCTGATGATTTATATTTCCTAGAGATTGTATTATATTATGATCAAATCATAAATTTAATCTATTTTCTAGATGTCTATAATCTTTCTTTCCTATTTACTTTAAAAATTTTATTGATCATACTTCTTTTGGAAAATTTATATACTTAGGTTGTCGGTTTCACATTAAAATTTTATTGAATATTTTCAGCTAAACTTGAAAAAGAAATTAAATGAAAACATCTTTGAATACTGAATTTCATTTCCATCCCTCCTATAGAAAATCAATTATAAATAGTTGGCATATAGACAATCAAAGAGCATTTTATCAAACAAATAGTAAGAAAATATTTTGGATATGTATTACACAGTACTTTAATAAAGGCCTAAGTTAAACTATTTTTTTGTGTGTTTGTTCCCATCCCAGAACATGGGAATATATTTGCTTTTATTTTTGTTTTTTATATTTTCCCTGTTTACATGTTTTGAGAAAGCACCTATCTTATCTTCCTAGCAGATGTATTTTCTCATGTCCATAAGAATCATGTAGCGCATCCCAAATAGAGCAAAAGGGGGTTTACCATGGACATAGCAGAGTCGGAGCTTTGCCCATCATTTAGTTCTAAAACTCTGGTAGAAGCTCTAGGAAAGATCTTACTAGAAAGGTTTTTGCATGATTCATAAATTAAAAGATTTTCAAAATTCTTTTGCTCAACAATTCTCTCACACTGGAAAATAAACTGGATGCTTAAACTTTCTGGACATAGGCCCTAGAGTTCCTTTTACTATCTTCCTTCCTCTGTGGACATGAACTCCTGCTGTGGTTACAAACAAATGGGATAATCCTGCAAAAAGTACAATGTTAGCAATCATTTTAGATTATTCAAAATTAATTAAATTCAGAAATGAACATAATTTTTACTCCTGAGCAACTTCCTCAAACTTTTTATTATTTTATCTCATTTTTTTTTTTTTTAAATTTAAGACAGGGTCTCACTGAGTTACTGAAGCTGGCCTTGAACTTGTGATCCTTCTGCTCAGCCTCCCAAGTTGCTGGGATTACAGGCCTGAGCCCCAGTACCCAGCAAGAAACTTTTGATGCCAAGAATAAAATGGGACCAATTTAGAGAAGGCTTTGAAAGCCAGTGGAGAAAGAAGATCAGATTGAGAAGGAAACAGGGCAGCACTTTGTTCTGTTTACTTTTCAGAGTCACAAAATCTCCCCCACTATCATTTCTACAGCAGAGTATGCATTATGCCTCCCCATGTGCCATGTGGATTCGCTCTCAGACAATCCCATGAGGTAACATCATTATCCCCTTTTCATGAACAAAGAAACTGAAGTGTTGACATTTTAACTAACTTGCTCAAATTTCCCAAGCTTCCTTGAGTTAAATGACATAGAAATCCATGAATCTCTCCTCAGAGACCACAGTCCTGAGCACTATTCCATCCTGCTGTCCCTCTAGCAATAAATAAAAATCAGAGTAGAAAAATAATATATAAAACTATGCATGTTAGCATACAATATAATGTGTGTTCCACTGGGTGCCACAGTGGCTTACACCTGAGATCCTATCATCGTGGGAGGCTGAGGCACGGGGACCTAAGTTTCAGGTCAGCCTCAGCAACTTAGCAAGGCCCTGTCTCAAAATAAAAAAGAAATAATAAAATAAATAGGGTGTGGATATAGCTCAGTAGTAAAGCATCCTTGAGTTCAATCCCCCATGCAAAAAAACAACAACAACAACAACAAAGTGCTCTATTAGGTATAAATTTTCATAGTAGTTGGGAACAGAGAAAACATTTTAAGATAAATGTTGAAAAGTTCTAATGATACATTTTTCATTAGATTATTGAAGCAAAGTGGTACGCATAAATCCAGACTTTTAGATTAAATGACAACAAAAATAATGGCTTCATTGTCTAAGATAAAGGGAGTTGGACTGTGAGCTCATGAACTTGACTTGTTCATATGCTAATTTATGTTCACAGCAGTAATTCTAAGTCAGAAGCTTCTTTGGACAAGGACTGAGCTGACAAGAAGTCAAATTTGGATCCAGAACCATCAGCCTCAAGATGAGTGGTCAAAATTTGGGAACTGAAGTCTTTCAAGTAGTGAGAGGAGAGAAAATACTGAAGGGCCAAACACTGGATATTTTTTTTTAAGTTTATTTATTTATTCTAATTTGTTATACATGAAGCATAATGCATTTTAGTTGATAGTACAAATATACACATTTTCATTTCAGATGGTGGAATGAGACGAACATCATCACCCAACCACTAAATATTGTTAAAAAAAACTTTAGAGAGGATAAGAAAGGATCTGTGGACTGCGGCTGAGCAGAAAGTTAATGCCATAGAGTGAACTATGGCGTGGACAGTGACTGTAAGGAAGAGCTGCCTCTTCCACTCCTGACCCTGTGCAGAGGGCTCCCTCAGCAAACCCTTGGAGTCACATGATGTGACAGAAACTGTTCCTGTAGGTGGAACCTATTTGGCTTAGCTTGCTCTCCTGGAGTCAATGGCACCCGTGTCACTGGGCCTGGGGTTAAAACAAGAGTGAGAAGAGGTTGCCAGGGCTGTGGAAGGTCTCTGTGTTGAGACACATGCACTTTATGTTTGGTTGAGTATGAAACTATTATAGTATACACATTTATTTAAAGAGGGAACATCCCGAGTGCACAGAGTTATTTATGTCCTTGTCAACACATGAGATATTTTTTTGTACTGTGACTTTTTTTTTTTTTTTAAGGTTTAGCAGATATTTGGAGTTTTCCATTCTCTCTGAAAGGAAAGTACAATCAGAGCACATGAGTAGTCTTTCCTAAAGGTGAGGTTACCATATAAGTTAAAGGTGAGATTGAAATATTTTAAGCAAACCACCTTCCACTTCTCTAGGAGGTAGCAAGTGAACACAGAATCCTGGCTCTCACTCCCAAGTAAACCCCTGGGGAGCTGCAGAGACCTGGAAAGTGACTGTTCTCCACCACCTCTCAGCAACTACAATTTATTCAGCCTAATAAAATATAGAGAAATACAATGGAAAACAGATAAATTGAAAATCACACAACTTTGTATCAGTCAGATTTTAACAAACACAAAGTCAGATAGAAGATGAGCAATGAGCCAGGCATGGTGGTGCAGGAATAAGCCCAGCATCTTGGAGCCAGAGCGAGGAAGATTGCAAGATCCGGAGGTCAGCCTGGTTAACTTAGTGAGACCCAGGGTCAAGATAAAATTAAGGGTAAAGTGTTATTGGGTTCCATTCTCATTCGCTACACTCACACACACACACACACACACACACACACACACACACATACACACACACACACACACACACACAAGAGGAAATTGGAGAATAATACACAAAATGAAATATTTTCACATAGTGGAATAATATAAGGCATCATATTCTATAGGGTACTTCTGAATTTAACTGAGGTAGTCAGGGACCACCACAGGGAGAAAGGGCAGATAAGCCTGCTACCCACTGAGAGGCACATGTCTCTTCTCGACACCCCCCCGCCCCCCGCACACACACACACTCTCAATGCTGTGTGGCTGTGTGGTATGCATCTTTCCTCCTTTCAGCAATGTATGGCATGTGTCTGCCTATCCTCTTGCTCTTACCAAATAAACCCTAAAGGCAAATGCAGGGTGACACCATGATATGTCTAAGGACAACTTGGCTTCTGATCTGTATCTTCCATGAAGAAGAAATTTAAATTTAAAAACAAAACAAAATTTAAAAACCCACATATTTATGACTAGTGGAAAACTACAGACCCCAAGACCCCAACCCACCCAACATATCAATAAAAAGCTGGTCCCTTCCTTTCTCTCTCTCTCTCTCTCTCTCTCTCTCTCTCTCTCTGTGTGTGTGTGTGTGTGTGTGTGTTTCTGCCTGTTCTCTCTCCCCTCTCCTGAAGGTAAAGTCCTCCAACCCCATTAAAGCCTGCTTGGCTTCATTTTTATTGTCACCAGGTCAGAAATTCCTATCTCCAGCATCATAACTATGTAAATCGATCTCAAAAATATTAATGGTAATAAAAAAGGTTGGACTTATGAATAATGCCAAGAGTAAAAAGAAATAAGTGTTATAACCAAGAAATTGTTTGAAAAAATATACAAATTTTAAAAAATTGAATCTAGAATGGAAGGACATAGTTAAAATATTTTAGAATGAGTTTTTATGAGAGAGAGAAGACCAAAACATTTGAAATTTAGAAGGAAGGAGGAAAATCAAGCAAAATAAAGAAAATCCCAATCTGGAGTGATGGGACCATGACACAGACTTCAGTGCAAGAGATCAACATGGTACCTGGGGAGCCTTCAGGAGATCATGCTTTTAATTAGGAGGAGGAGGAGGAGGAGGAGGAGGAGGAGGAGGAGGAGGAGGAGGAGGAAAGAAAGAAAATACCCTTCATTTTGCAGAACTCTTTAGTTACAAATCATTCTCAAACCCTTCATATCCTATAAATTCAGCTGAGGTAATCTATTGAGATACCTAGGCTTCATTAGATAGGATGTTTCCTTTTAGACTAATTTGCTGAAAGTCTGTAACTAGGTCAATGTGTTAGGTTTTTGTAGTTGTGGCCAAAATATGTGTCAAGAACAATTCAGAAGAGGAAAAACTCACTTTGGCTCACTGTCTGGGAGGTTCCACCATGGATGTCCGACTGCATAGCTCTGGGCTCAAAGTGAGGCAGAACATCATGGTGCAAGGGTGTGACAAAGGAAAGCTGCTCAGTGCAGGTGGCAGGGAGCAGAGAGAGAGGGCAGAGGGGGCTAGTGGGAAGATGCACTCTTCTAGACATGCCCAGTGACCCACCTCCTCTCGCCACCACACCCTACTTGCCAGTCCGTCCACTCAGACTAGGGTGATCTGATTAGGTTACAGCTCTCACGGTCAAATCATTTTCCTTCTGTGTATCCCTGCATTAGCACAGGACCTACTGGGGGACACCTCCTACCCAAATCATAACAGGTAGTAAAATGTTCCTTATAGAAATCAATTTAGAATAAGGTAAGTGGCCACAGAATCACGGTGATCATGGGATGGGAAGTGGCGTGCTTCCTTTAACATTGTCTACTTGGCCTTTCCTCAAACTGTTTGCAAACACGATGACTCCGGGAAGGCCCAACAGTCCTTGCTTCCTCAGCTGTGCATTCTGCGGGGGTAAAAAGTTCCAAGTCTCATGTGCTGTCACTCTACCTGGGCCAGAGGCCACTGCTGCCAGGAGAAGCCATATCCTTCTTAGGTCTTGTTCAGAAACCACCATGAGAAGACAGAAATGCCTGGGCTGGTGAGGGACGGAGTCCTCCCTGAGCCCTTGATCTCTCCTTAGAGATGAATAAAAACTGGGCACCCTTTGAAAAGATATCTCAATAAATCTCAAAACTTAATTCACAATCAGAAAGTGTCCCTTCCTGCCCACTTGCTGGTTATTCTGAATCATGTTATCGGCCATCTAGACTTCTCCCTCTCAGAGATTCTCTTGAGACATCCAGGAATGTGGTCTTTCTGAAAATAGACACACAATGAATAAGAAAGTTCGCACCAAATGCCTCCCTGGTGTTACTCTGTAACCGCAGGTGCAAGTTGACGGCTTTATCTTCAGAAAGCATCCAGATACTTTTCTCTTTTTTTTCTTTTTTCTGGTTCTAGGGATGAAAGCCAGGGCCTCCCATGTACCAGACAAGCACTCCACCACTGAGTTACCACCCCACCCCCCAGAAAAACCTTTTATTTACTTCACTTTTTGGCAGGCTCTTGCTAAGTTACCCAGGCTGGCCTGAAAGCTGGGACACTCCTGCATTGGGTTCCTGAGTGGCTGGGATCACAGGTGTGTGCCCCCACCCATGAATGATCCAGACGCTTTTCTGGGTTTCAGCATTTGGGACCTGACTACAAGGCGGTTTTACTAACACTAACGTACAAGGGGTGCAGGCATGAAGGTCTCCTCTGGAAGTTCAGACCTTGTGGAGTCAGGTGCAGGTGGAGGGGGTAGAGAATTTTCCCAGGCCTTCTGACCCCTCACTAGTTGAAGATGGGAGAGTCCTCCTTCTCCCGTGGCCAGGCCTTCTGAGAACACCCTGCTCTGACCCCCTGCCCCTCTCTGGTTGTTTCACCTTGTCTTTCCTCCTTTGTGCCCCTGTGGTCTCAACTTTCTCCATTCTCTTGACTCAGACCACCTTTCCAAAAGAAGTATGGAACGTCCAAACACCTTTGGATTTCTTTGAGTTTCCCATTTTCCAAGTGCATCCATGAGGTATTGAGAAAAATGGTCACCTAAGGTCAACATTCCCCACTCTCTGAAACACCTCCACTCAGTGCTCCTTCAGCACTGTGACGATGGCATTCCCACCCCCAACCCCAGCTCCTTAGCCTAGGGAATCGATATCACCTTCATTTACATACCTCAGACCCATTTCCCCTGAACTGGTTGCCCTGGCCTTGCACTTAGAGCACATTTGCCTCCCACATGCCCTGGGGTATATTACAGACCTGTCCTCCATGGGCTGATGAGAAAGGAGGCCAAATCAAATCTCTTTTCCCTCTTCTATTGCCTCCCTGGCTTTCTATGTGGACTGTGTGATATTATTTCACAGTGTCTGCTTGTGTCCTGTGCATCTGGATTTGAAGTAGTGCTTTTTGTTGCCATTGATTAATTTTTTTTCACACAGTCCACGGCTACTTGCCAAGTACCTTCAGTGTTCCAGGCTTTCTGCTTTGTATTTGAGATCCTAAATGACTAAAGAATGTGATTCAGGTACCCTGTGAGTTCCTGTCACTTGTAATCTGTGTTTTACTTATGACGAAGTTATGACTGTTAGCTTACCAAAATTGAATTTCTTATGCAGTGCTGGGGCTAGAACAAAAATTGATTTCTATGCATGACTGAACATGGGGAATTAATCATAATTAACCTTCTATAAGAAATCTAGTTATCATATATACTTTGGCATTTTTATTCATACATTGTAGAAATACATAATGGAGGGGATCTTTTTGGATATTCATGAATTCATAGGTCATAATTTGCTCCATCAATCCTCAGTACTTCCTTTTTCCCAACCTTCCTTTTCCCCCTGATCCCCTTTCTCTTCTGTAGTGGTCTACCCTACCGTTCAGTTATTTTTTTAAAAAAATAGGTTCATTGTATTTATACATAAAAGTGGAATTCACTGTGATACATTCATAAACACATAGAGCAGAACTTGGTCGATTTCATTCACAGTTCCTGCTCATTCTCACCCCTCCATCCTCCTCTTCAATCTCCTTCTTCTGCTCCACTGTTCTGCTTTCTATTTTTATGAGATCCACTCAGCCTTTTCTTGACCTCTTACATCTATCTAGCCTCCAATATGAGAAAATATTCAACCCTTGACTTCATACTTTTAAAGACAAAAATCAATGTATGGACAGACTCTCTCAAATCCGTTTCTCAAGTGACAATCACAAGTGTCTATTTGGCTTTTGGGCAAGTGAAGAAGGAAGCCAGAAATATTAGGAAGACAATCAAGACCCGAGTTGACATCCTCAGCTCTGCTTTGCGGTTTCCTTACATGATATGAAGTTTCCAGCTTGCCAACTCCAAGTGCAAATCAATTTAGATGACAATTGACATTTAGGTTTGGAGAGGAAAGGGAAAAAAATCAATGGTATGTGAACACTTGAAACCATAAATAGTAACAAGTGGAAATCCCAAACCTCATATGCTTTGAAAGCATGCTGTAGAGGCCTGCAAAAGCATATGCAGGACTGTGATAGACAAAGTAATCATGGAAGGTTGGTGTATAGGCCTTAAGCCACAGGGACTAGTATCAAATTTTGTGTTATTGTTATTGTAATACTTCAATGTAAGTTTTGGCATGGAACAATATGCATGTATTAAAGAGAGGAAAAATGTGCTTGTTTTATTAGGCTTAATTATAAGGAAGAACAAAAAAGCATTTGGAACTTTTTTTAAATGAATTCATCTCATTCACCAAAATCAAGAGCCCAGAAATTGTTTCTAGTTTAAAAATGCATTTTTCCCCTAAGATCAGGGCACAGATTTGATGAATGTTCTCAAGTTAATCACCCATACAGGACTTCTTGAACACTGCTCTGACATTGAGTGCTGTCTCTCTAACTTAATGTTATAAAACCTGGAAGGCATATTTATAGCCCAATCCAGATGGACCAAAACAAAGTGCAATTATTCCTTCAAAAGCCGACCTTTGCATACAGATTAAAATGGACCGCTTCCAAGATTCAAATGGAAAAATGAACTCACTTCTCAGTGGCCCTGCATTCACTGAAGCCCTGTTGGACCTGGTTCTGGACCGTGCTAACTTGTGGCAGTCCTGTGTTAAAAGTTGGACCTGAGGCCTGAATTGCAAAGTGGCAGCAGGAAGAGGTGTCATGAAACCAATTCCAGCTATCAGAGGTGGTGCGTTTTAAACAGGCTGTGAATGAAGTGCTGTAGGAAGCAAATGGACTTCATATTGCTGTGACAAGAAGCATTCTCAGGCAAAGACAGGATCCTGTGTGCTTATCCAATTCTGCATTGAAATCATGCCACTCCAATGCACTTAAAAAGTTAAAAGGGAGCCTTTAGTTGAGTTTTGATTTCCCTCAGGAGTCAGGAGGTAGAAATTTTGTGAACTCTTTTCCCTTTTTCATATTTTCAAAATGAGCAAAGATATTTATCTATAGCTAGATAGACAGAGGTCATATATATATGTGCGCACACACACACACACACACACACACACACACACACACACACACAAATGAGTAAGCTGGCCAATGGTTCAGGATTGCCCTGGACAACCGGAGTGATCTGGCTATTCAGTCCCAAGTCTTGACTTTCAGCCTTGTAGGAGCTGTTGACCCAAGTGTAGAGAAGCGAATTAGCTCCCAGTTGTAATGATGAATGGGCTGTGAGGTCAGCTGACCATCCATCTGCTGGTGAAACCACCAGGCACATTTCCTTGTCTCTAAAGTAACTTGATTCGGATGCTTGTAAATCATTGTATTGGCATTTGCCCTCATTTGATGTGAGAGAAACTTCCAAGAGTGCCTGACCCTCTTTTATTTTAGCTTTCAATTTTCTTAATCCTGCCCCCAGGGCTCCCTCTTTCTGAGCACTGAAAGAGTTTGGCCTCCCTGAGTGTAGCCCTTCTGATTAATTCACACCCCCCCTTTTAGCATATGCATGAATCCCAGGAAGTAGAATGATTCTGTCCACATGGCAGCGAACATTACATCAGTCGCAGATCTCTCCCCTGCTGTTCATAGAGTCTAAAGTCCAAGTTCGTGGGTGTGTTTAGCCATTAAAGGATTTTACAATATGGAACAAAAAGGATGAAAACTCAATTGCCAGAATAATTTAAGAGCTCTTCACACCACTTGAGCTAAATACCCCAGTCTTGCAATGATAAGCTCTAAGGCAGCTAATTAAAACCCTCACCTTTTCAATCTTAGATGGCATTGAATCCTAGAATATTTCTTTCTCAAAGGAATAAATTTTAAGGGTCTGGGGAAAATTGGCAATAGAAATCATATTATTGTTCATTTCTTTTTAAAAAATTAAATACAGATTTTTTATGCCAAAGAAAAAGAAAAAAAAATTCAAAATGACTTAGGGATTTTTAAGAAAAGTTTAGAGCATACTCATTAAGTCAGAAGAAATAAAATAGGTTAGTCTCACTTGTAGATTTTCAGTGCTTTGCCTCAATCCACCCATAAAGTACGTAGCCTCCAACCAACTTTTATCCAGTAACAGTTTCTTTATTGTTAGAACTTTTTATGAATCTGAGATGTATTCTATATGCTTAGCAATCCTAAGTCAAACTTCCTTGATTGCCACTTTATGTAAACTATGTGAAGTCTGAACCACCAATAAATCAAAATCCAATCCCTTTTTATATGTGTCTGGACACTTCCATTTTTCAGCTTCTTTCAAATCAATCACCTTTCTCAACATTTCGCTTCTATAATTTCTAGTACACCTGGCCTTCAACCATGTCCTGGCTCTCGTGTCTAGAAATGACCCTCCCACTCGAGTCTTTCTTCTATTTTTCACATTTGACAGTGTTTTATGAAATGCATAGTCTGCAAAATTTTTCATAAAGAAGAAAACCTCCCAGATGCAATATTAAATGTTTCTGATTTTAGAATTGAGCAAATATTTATTTTTAGTTTTGTTATCATGGCTGTTCAGCAATCAAATTAATGTTTTAACACTGAATTTACATTAAAACTTTCACACAGACATGTTAAAATTTGCATGTGTAAAGCTAGTGTGTACATTAATGCAAATTTGTAAGTATGCTCACAGGTTTTCAATATATAATCTGCCACACAGTAGGCTAAGATCCCAAAATAACACAATACCTGAGAGGAGTCAATACTACTGTTGGAGGAGAATTGTTGAGCAAAGAAGAAGAACAAGAGATACCTTTGTTTAAACTGTGCTGCTGAGAACTTGCGCATGCATCAGCAAGTTGAGACATTAGTTTGGAAAGTTTTGGATAAACACTGCATATTTGGAAATTAACTTATCAGGGCTTTCAATGTGTAGAGCCTCATTTCCAAAAAGAGCTTGAAGGCACCTGCCCACGCAATTCCCATTGTCACACTCAGAACAATGCCACAGACTTTAGGCAGATCAGTTCCACCCCTATGTGTGGTTTTGGACTAACCTTACAAACCAGAGATTTGGCACCTTTAATTACTAAAATGAATATAAATTTCAAGTCTGTGGTAGTAAATCTTCACTCCTCCAATAATACATAAATAAGAAACTTCTTAGACCCTTCACCTGTCAGAATGTACTTTTATGATAAAGTGCTAAGAGACAAAAGAATCCCCACATTCCCTCTCTTAAGGGTGGATACTAAGATATCCATCCTCTGGAGGAGCATTTGTTTGTTGGTTTTGTCTTGCTTATTCCTTGGCTAAGTTGATGAGTATATGGACGTATGTGCTAGTTTTTCTTTCTTAAGAACTCCACATTTCAAGGAATCCAGTTTTTCAAGGACATGATTGAATTTCATCATTAAAGCTTTTAAAAGTATACCTCTGTTTGTAAAGCTGGTTTGTATTAGGGCTTGAATGTGAGAAAAAAAATGAATAAAAATCTTCCCCCAGTGTTTGAACTCTGAGAGGAATCTACGAACAAACCCCACACTTACATACCTGCAAAATCTGTAAGAAAGGGTATTGTGTGCATTTAATACAGCTCTCTGAATTCAGTCATACTAGTATTATTCATGTGCACTGTCATTAACATACAGAGGATTATTTTAATAACCCTTCTCATTAAACACCTCTTTTCTCCAATTGCAGAAGGAGGCAAATCATAATACATAAATAAATCTTGCCACAAACACCTTAGAATCACAAGGGGACATTTTGAGAGCACAGACGTGGCACCATGAGATAGATGACATTGTGGCTGAATCCTGAGGAATGCCCAAGAAAGTGACAGGCAGAGCAGGGAGGAAACAGTCAGAGGCAATAGCATGACTATAACTATAGGGTGAAAGTCTAAGTCCCTACTTGAGAATGTAGGGATCATGTACGAGATGAAGAAAAGCACAGTAGACAGACAGATGTTGTGAGAGGTATGATTTGAGGAGAAAAGGAAGCAGCACAGAGGGATTCCTGAGCCTCTCTCTTCTTCCCATCCACCTTCCACGACTCATTTCCTCCCATTTCTACATAATTGGAAGTATGAGTGATCAATGTTGAAATAAAGGTCAGCCCAGAGAGTTGGTGTCACAGCTGCTCTGGGTGAGTCTGGAGGTATGTTAGTACAAGTGTTTTCATGTATGTCACCCTTTGGACTTCAGAGACACCACTGTGGTACAGGCATAAAGCAAAGATCAAGCAAATATGCAGGGAGTGCCATCTGCATCAACACGTCTCAGTACTGTCCCTCTAACACTTGGTCCATCACAGAAGATCACTGAGGAAAATCATTATTCTTCTCACCTGAATAGTGAGAGCCACACTCCATTCTCAAGAAGACTGCTAGGTCCTGGGACCTCCTGGATCTCATTTAGAGCTATGTCCTCTCTTCTGTCACCATCCACTCCTATGCATTTGATCCTGAGCAACGCACAGGGAAACAGCTTTGAAGGATGACATCTGACCTCAGCTATGCCATTCCCTGCTCTAGCATGTAGGAGGTGTCATGAAAAATCTTACAAGACTTTGATGAGCAAAAAGATCATTCAGTCTTCTCTCTGACACATCCTTCCTAAGTCCCCTCCAACTTCCATTGTCTTTGATTCTCTTGATACTCTGTAGTTACAGAATACTTAAGCAACACGAACATATAGCTACTGCATATAAAATGCAAATTCCCTCAGATCGAGATTCAGTTGGCCATTGCATTGTGGATAGTAATTAATTTGTAAATTCATTTCAGCATGCACAATGGTCTATCTACGTGTTTTCAAATTCTCTTTGGAGCCAATTCACACACTCTACTGGTTCATTTCATAAATGGTTAGTTCAGTTGCATCTTTGACATCTTTTCATTTTATTCTTGCTTATGATTCCAGATTTCATGGTAAAAGTTATTTTGTAAAGAAAGGGAAGGAGTGTGACTTCTGCTCACTCATCTTGCTGCTACAATTTACCAGGGTAGAAACAAGGTACTAATTTTTCTGACACTCAGCTCCTTCTCAGCACCATTATGGAATAAATATCTCAGAAGAATTCAGTAAAAAAAAAAGTCTAAACTATTGTAAACAAATAATATGAACAACATGCACAGACTAAGTATAAAGGCAAAAGTTAGTTGGTAGTTTGCAAGGCACGTCTGTCAGGTGCTCACACTGATTCAATTCCTGAAAAATCTTAGTCCCTCTAAAACTGTGTTTCCTTTCTGTCTTTCTCAGTTTTCAAAGACAACAATTCTCAGTAAACTGATATTAGATCACCAAGAGGTGCTTTGTTACAAACATTTTAAAAATAAATTAATCATTATATTTTTTTGATTTGACAAATTTGTATCTGAACATAAAAATAAGTATATGCAGAAAGGAGAGAGAGAGAGTGTGTGTGTGGGGGGGATGGAGGTAGAAGTAGGAAGGAATAGGAGATAGAAGGAAAGCATGAGATGAAAGAAAAGGAATTGAATGAATTCCTGCTCCCTTACCTCATTTAATACATCCTCCTGGGGTGAATGAGATGGAGTGGTGGAGAAGGTGTAATTCAAGGTACAATTAGGAAAACATTATTTTTATTCTTTATAAAACCTGAACCTGATTAACTCTGACCTTTATTTTTTTCAATAAAGAGAAACTATCTGTCATCAACCTTTCCCACTGTCTTTTCTCCAGGACACGCCACCTGGTTGGACGATCCCCAAACTCCATCTGAGTCTTCTCTGAGGTCAGGGATCAAACCTTTTAATCACTGAACCTAATCATCCCTTGGCTTGATGCAATCAGGGCTTCTGTTGCCATGATTCCCATCTAGGCTAAAATAAGCAAATTTTACTTGTCTCACATTATGTTTGTAAACTTAGACTATGTCCACTATTCTAACCAGTAGGGATTATTATGATTCCATCTTCTAGAGAAACATTTCCTTGGATTGGATTTTTCAGATCAATTTTTCTCATTTTTGTTCCATACCAAACATCTTCAAAAGCCCTGTCCTCAAGAGTTCACAACCTTAGGAGGAAGTCTATGATAAATTCTTCTCTGTGAATGCATTCTTTAAAATGTTACACAGTTGTGAACTCCTGAAGGAAACAGGTTCAAGTGTGATGATCTACTGGGGAGCCAAAGACCTGCTCAACAACCCTGAGCCACCACACTCAGTACCAGTGTTGTATCAGGGCAAACTGAGAAAAATCGCTCACCTTTGATGTTTCAATTTAAAGACTAGAAATTATGAAAATCAAATGGGGACTTTCCGTTACTACAAAAGAGAGTCAAAATCATACTTAGGATTCTTGGTGGAAAAAGTCTAGTTCATGTATGCCATGGCCATATTTTCAAATTAAGGAAAATCTAATAGCTGCTCTAAAGCATTCTCCTATACTTTGTATTTCAGAAAATTATATATGCTTATCTGTTAAACAACTATTAACAGTGCTCTAAAAAAAGTCTAGAAGCAGAAAAGTATAGAGAGAATTTTAAAATGACCAGTAATCGGTTCTTCAGATATAATCACCCCCAACATTGTGACTTGTGTCCTACGAGTGTGTTTTATATACACATGTACCCTATGTTTTTAATCTACCAATCAATGCTAATTATGTCTCATGATCATTTTTCCTCAGAAGAAAGGCAAATCTGTGAAAGGCCTTTTTAACAGCTGCATAGACATTATCACATAGGAGATGATTTATTATGTTGCCTTTCTGTTTTGCACATGTACTTGTTCCTTAATAATTACTTAAAATGATACTTTGAGGAATGTTCATATTACCTATGTTTGCATCTGTTTCTGATGGATCTATACATTTTGTCATGATTCAATCCCACAACTAAAGTTGTTTCATGGACGTTATTAGCATGGTTTACCTTAAAGATTTTAGTTATCTAAGAAAACTATCCAGATTTCACTGTGAAGAGATTCTGAGCTGCCTGATGCCCAAAAGGTATAATGTTTTCCTACTTTAGGTCTGCTGCTCCTGACTGGAAAATTGTGCACTGATATAATTGCAGTGATTTTTGCATTCATCAACTGAGGGACAGAATGATGAACACTTAAAAGATGAACACTTAAAAATAATTCTTCCTTTATCTCCTCTCTCTCTCTCTCTCTCTCTCTCTCTCTCTCTCTTTCTCTCTCTTTTCTTCTTTCTCTTTCATTTTTCTTTCTTTTTTTTCTTTTTTCTTTTCTTTTTTTTTTTGATACTGGGGATGGATCCCCAAACCTTTCACATTTAGGTAAGTGCTTTACATTGAGCTATATCCCCAGCTTCTTTTCTAATTTTATTTTGAGACAAGGTCTAGCTACTTTGCCCAGGCTGTCCCTGAACTTGGCTCCTGTCTCAGCTTCCCTAGCACCTGGGATTACAGGCTTATATGACCATACACAGCAAAACTAGTTCCCTGTCCAACAAACATTTGTTAAGCACCCATAAGGAAAAAATGATTTTGCTTTAAGGAATGTAGTAAATGTCTTTCTGAATTATTATTTATCTTTCAAAATGCATAATATCAAGAATAATCTTAAAATTTGGCCTTTTAAAAAAATTGTGATTTGAATTTTTTGTCAGGGGCTTAATTTTGAACACATTTCCAACTGAAGTCATGTCTGATCTGGAAGCTGACATGCAGATGTCACGTTTAGCAAGAAGACCCCAAAAGGAGACGGGGAAGGAGGCAGAAGAAGTGGAGCCAGGACAAGAAGAGAAGGCGTGGAGAAGAGGGGATGGAGAGAGGAGAAACAAAAACCAAGGCAACGAAATCTATTTTATTTTTCACAATTGAGAACTGAAGTCCTTTCGCTGCTCACTCCTTCCCTTTGCCCCTCTCATTCTACAAAACAATGTTATTCTCATTTGGAGTAGAAAATAGCTCTTTTAGGGAAAATTGCAATTAAATGACTAGTAAATGAAGCAAACAGAATGCAAATTTAAGGATTATCAAGGGTCATCTCAACAGTCACCAGACAGCAGCGGAATGCTGTAATTACTAACTACACAGTACCCTGCCCCACAACCATGGTGAATCCACAACATGTTCAGTGACAGTCCGCTGTCTGAGCTTGTTACGAGCATCGTGAAAACCTGTTCATAGAGCTTAGTACACATTTGAGTTAATATTTCTCCTTTTAGTAAATATTTGGCAGTTCCTCTGTGTGTGTTTGTTTGTGTATGTGTGCAAATGGGTATTTTTGAGGAAGACTAATCATGCCACAAGAATGGCATGTGAATTCTTTGGGTTATAAAGATTTTAGATGTCAAAGATTCTAAGCTGCTTCCTGCCAGTGAGGTCTGGTTATCCCCTCTTAATCACATAAACTTACAAGATGTAATGGTTTATAGGTTAAAAAAAAATTGCTGAGGACATCTTCAATTACAGAACCCATGGAGTGAAATGTGTTTTAGGGACTGTGTTTCCAGTACCATTTGCAAAATGCCCTGTTATCAAAGCTGAGTAGCCCTGGATGAGCAGGTAGAGGAGGAGAGGGTTTCCTCCATAGTCCACACAGCGAGGTGACTGACGTTAATGCCATTCTTTCTGCCTCACCTGGTGGGGGAGGGAGGGCAGGAAAAGGTCCTGTGCATGGTCTACTGTGTGTCAAGTTCTCCTCACTGGGACCTCCAAGCCACTCACCATGCCTTTGCCTCCTGAGCCATTCTTGCCTGACCTCTCTTTTGGAAATTCTAAATGCGACTAACTCTAACAAGAAAAGGGATCAAATTATCAACACAAAAAATTAAGATTGAGAAAAAATATTCCCACTTGAACCAAAAATAGGCCTCTGCTGGCAAGAAAGGAGAAAAGAATGGTAAATCGTATGACCCCGATGCAAACTTTTTAACTTTCCGGGTAAGTTTTTCTAAAACTCACAGGTTTTAGACGCTAAAGAAGATAAATAATGAGTGAATGGCATCTGGTGTCCTCCAGTATTCTCAGCAATACCCTGGGGTTCCATGTGTAGTTCAGTGTGCTTAGCAGCGAGATGAGCTATGCTAAGCGATTATTGAATTTGTAGTTAAGGTGTTGGTGAAATAATCGCTATCTGCATAGCCTGCCTTCTGGGGCAGCATTGTTAACCAAATGTATTTTCTGTAAAAATCTAATACTGGAGCCAAATGGCTTTAAACAAAATGCAAAGAATGAGGCAATTTATCTCAGCATTTTCTCTCTGGCTTGCTTTAGAATTGCCTCAGTACACATCCCAGATCTTCCCGGAACTAACGAGAAACATACTGGGCACCTTCGTTTTCCAATAATTCTGTCCCAAAATATCAAAATTGCAATGATAAAGTGCAAATGGATACAATAGAGGCAAAGAAAAATGACTGAGCACCAACTCTCAAGTACTGATTCACTCAGGGACCTGCTGATGTCATGGTGGGAAAAGGGAAGCTGGGGTTATTTATAGCTAGTGAAATTTTAAGAGTCAACTCTCACAATTTATCCAACACATGGGTATCACCTGTCTTTTTGTCTATCCATCTTAAAAAGTGGTAACTGCAGGGGGAAAATTTGCCTTTCAACAGAAAAAACCAAAAAAACCTGATAATTCTTCAGAAGGTCCTTATTCTATGTAAGTAATAAATAAAAACTTTTATCATATCTAAAATCAAAGTTATATAAATACATTTCATAAACAGAGGAAGTAGCTAAGAAAAGAAAAGCATGCTGGTTTCTGTAATCAGTTCCTTTTATCTTTTTTTTTCAGATAGTCTTGACATGATGAAAAGCTTTATGTTTATTCTGTAAGTTTTATTTGTTGTATCATAAGTTATGGGTCTGGGAACTATTTTAATAATTATTTCTTCCAAAATTAAGACTGCAATAAACAGACTAAGGAATGACTGATAAATATCACGATAAATGCGTGTTTCAGTTGGAAAATCCTGTTAATTGAAAGAGAACAGTTGTTGGAAGGGTCTTGGCCAGAAACAATATTCAGAATATGAAGGAGTGCACCCAGTCAATTGCTGTTTCACTGACTCCATTCAGTGAAGAAATCGATCCAATGCCCTGGGTAGATGTCTTACTCTTGTGAAAGGTAATGTATTGATTGTTCATTGTAGCAATGCCAGTAAATACGTTATGCCTACAGTAGCTTCACAACAATAAAATTTATGTTATACCTCTTCCATTTCCTAAGACATTTGAGGATATTTACCGACTTGCCTTCTGTGTGATTCTGATGTTACACCATCAAAATCCATCTGTCCTTTGAGTACCAAGAGGCTGGCCCGTTGACATTTTGGGAAACATTTAGATGCACTAAATCATAGACGATAAGGATTTTATTTTTATTTTCACAAATGGCCATCAGACCATTAGAGAAGTTTCTGAGTCCTTCCCCCACCTCTGTACACTGGGATAGAAATGTATGATTGTTTAGCTCAGAAGGACATGGTCAGCTTCCTGGAAGTGTGACCTGAGAAGTCCCACACTGCCTTGCTAAGGAAACCATGTCTGTTGTAAGGTTTTGCTGTTGCCACCTTCAGTTCTCAGGTTTTGAACAAAGAGCCTGGCATTTCACTTTGTACTGAGCCCCGAGAATTATGTAGCCAGTCCTGGAGAAGTTTGGCATAAAGATTGAACTAAACAATGAAATATGCAAGACCATTTAAGCCTTAGAATATCATTTCTTCTGTTGGGCTCCTAAAAGCACACGGTGAAGTGCACACACAAAGGGAATAGGCAAATGATTCCTCACGAAGTGTATTTAAGGTCCTGCGAAGAAAATCGCCACCACTTTGAAGTTGTTCCTGTTCCTTCAATGGAAGGCTATTAGCAGGAAGCTCTTTCCATGGCAAGAAGCAGAATCACAATAGGTAGTTTAGCAGAAAAGGGGTATTTTTTCCCCTCAACCCATTTTCCACATGAAAATTAAGCCCCGATTCTCTAAGGCACTCATTGTAGTTAAGGAATCAAGTCCCCTCCTGTGTAGGTAGGAGGGTCCTGTTGTGTACCGTCCTTGGGGGGATTCAGAAAGCAATCACTGGAGTCATTTCTGCACTGTCTGTTCCGCTGAGCAACTCAAGTAAGATGGTGCTTACGTCTCCAGGGCCAGGAGGATATTCTCAGAAAGAGGGCGGATGCCAGCCCAATTTCCCTGTGAGGTGACCCAGTGGGCCAGTACCTCGTAGCTGCTGAGCACCTGGGACAGAGCAGCACGGGCCCTGGCTCCCCAGCAGGAAGCCTCCCGAGGACCTGTGGGATGGAAGGCAGATCCCACAGGCTGATGCTGTGCCTGCTTCGGAGGCCCAGTCCCTGCTGGCTCCTCTGGCTAGAGCAGCTAGGCAACATGCCTGTGGCCCTGTTTCAAGAGAGGCCAGAAAATCCCCTTTGTAACTTCTATCTGGTAAATAGTATCCATGAAGCAGGAAACGCTGAGTGACTCTGATCATGAGAAACCGGACAGCAGAGAGACAGTCCAGTTTCCATTCAGTGGAATGGAAATTAACGGAGGAAATTCTGTCCCAGGAAACCCCGGTAGACCCGAAGGCATCTTCAGTAGTCACACTGGGGCGGGGCGGGGTATGTGGCACCCGCATCAGGTCCATACCAAGCAGGAATGCTGAGATGCATCCCACAAGGTGCAGGATACCCCCGACCCAAATGGCAAAACTGTCATTTTAGAGAGACTCTGGCTCTACCTATATTCCTCCAGTAATTACTAAGGGCCTCTTTCAGTGTTTCCAGTGATACTAGAGTATTAAGAATTTTCATTCTACACAGAGCTCTTTCATGTAGGTTACATGTATTCTTCAACCTGGAATTGTTAGGGTCTGTAAACAAGTCAGGATGGCGCCTGGCATTTTGCAGAGGGAGTGGTTTGTGAAGTAACACCAGCGAGCCATTAAGTGTGGAGATTCCTTATTGGTTGACTGCTGTATCTAGTTTATGTTAATTAAGATAAGCTGTGTGGAATGTATAAATACCCCTCCTGTCCTACCAGGCTCCCACTCCTGCTGTATCAGTCTTCACAGATTGCTCCTCACCCCCTGGTTAATTTGCTGCAGCCAGACTTCGGCATGGAATTATAAGTATTGAGACTTTTCTCTACTGAATTGTAAATTCTATGTTTTTTTTGGGGGGGGGGCAAGGTACTGGGGATGGAACCCAGGGGCAATTAATCACTGAGCCACACCCCAAGCCCCCTTTTAAAGATCTTTTATTTAGAGACAAGGTCTCACTGAGTTGCTTAGTGCCTCACTGCATCGCTAAGGCTGTCCTTGAACTTTCAGTCCTCCTGCCTTAGCCTCTCAAGTTGCTGGGATTACAGGCATGCACCACCATGCCCAGCTTGAACTGTAAGTGCTTAAGCTGATCTATTCTTCCTGTGTTTTACATAAAGTTATTGTTAAGTATATGAGTAACATGTTTACAATGGAGGTGACATTTTAAACCAGATCTTGTAGGATTCCATTTTTTTTTCTTATCCGTTTTCTTTAATGATTCAAGAAATATTTATAAGTAGTAAAGTAGAAGACAAAACCTGCCTTCAGGTTGTTTAGGGACTTTGATGGGAAGGTAGAAAAATAAATGAGACCTTTTCAGCTTATTGTGGAAGTATGGTGGGATCACAGGGTCCTTACACTAACTCCAGGCTGAGGTGTTCAGGAAGCACAGGCAGGAGAAGAAGCAGACGCCTACCCCAAGACGGGGTGAGAAAACAGCCAGCCCAAGGCACAAGGGAGACTTCTGCGAGTCCAGGGCAAGTGATCATTTACAAGGAACCGTATTTGTTCATTTAAATTAATTTTTTTTAAGTGTCAAATGTCATATAGATCGGGGACTTTAGAAAACGGTAGAATAAAGCCTAATTCAGGTAATAGGTCCTGTTGTTAAGATCTAACAAGTGAGCTGAGTGTGGTGGCACACACCTGTGAATCCAGCAACCTGAGAGGCTGAGGCAGGAGGATGGCCTCAGCAACTTAGTGAGGCCCTGTATGAAAATACAAATAATGAAAATGGAGGTTAGGGATGTAGCTCACTGGTAAAGTGTCCCTGGGTTCAATCTCAGGTATTGAATTAAAAAAAAAAAAAGAAGAAAAGAAAGAAAGAGAAAGAGGAATAGAGAGAGAAATTCAGGATTTGTTGACTGAATGTAAGAAAAACAGGAAGAGTGGTGCCCACAGAGTTAGTTGGTCAGCTGGATGGTAAGTTGGAGGAGGATAACCGACCATGGTAAAAAGGGTAACGTGGGCCCGAGTTCAAGAGGAAAAATGACTCTTGCTGTCAAAATACTGTGTGAGTCCAACTTGGGCTCATTCACCTCCTGTGGCTCTCCTGGGTTTGAGCCTTCTTGTGGAATTATTTCCTCCAGTGTTGTTTGAAAATATAATCTTTGTGTGTCAAAGACTGAGCCTTTAATGCTGAAATGTATCTCATTTTATCTTTTCATTTAAACATGAGTTTAGCTGAATATAATTCTTGGGCTCCTCATTGTGTCCAACGGTGTTTGGAAATCTTCATTTTGCATATCATATTGCTGTTAACGTGACCAATGCCACTTGGATTTCTTGTACTTTGTATGTAATCTGCCTTTGCATTCTGGAGACTTATTACTTTTTGTATATTTTAAAAATTCATTAAAATGTGATGAAATGTGTTTCTGTTTTCCCTTTCATATGTTATCCTATGGGTTCCATTCTGCATGAGTTTCTAATTGGTTATTTACATACTAGGAAAACTCACTCATTAGTTTTTTAAATATGCTTTATTCTAAGGCTATTCCTGTTTTAACTTCTGAGATTTATGCTTTCAGCATGTTAAAACTCTTTTTTTTTCTTTTTTCTTTTTTCCAGTTCTAGGGATTGGCCCCAGGACCTTGCACCTGCTATGCCACCGCTCTAGAGCTGAGCCTCACCCCAGCACTCTACCTCATTTCTGCCCCGTGGAGCTTAATCTCATGGTTCATGCATTTACTGGGGGCCTTCTTCATCTCTGCTTTTAGTGCCTTAATCATTTGAATATTGGCCTATGGTGTTATTGTTGGATGTGTGGGAGATCCCCGCTGCAGTTAAGTTTCCCTCTCTCAAGAACATCACTGAATCCCTTACCCCTCCCCCTTCTCTCCAAAGGGCTCCAAGTCAAAGTGCACCCAATTCAAAGGTTTTCTCAACCAATCCCTGAAGGACACAGTGTCCGCTCGCCATTCCTCAGTCACCCTGCCAATCGGCACCCGCCACATCCCCTAGGTAACCCTTCTTAAGCCCAAGCTTGCAAGCTCCCACTCTCTGCCCTCATCCTCTCTCCTCTCTGCCCCTTCCTCTTCTATCCCTCCTCTCTCTGCTCTTTCTCTTTCTCTCTGCCCTGTCCCTCTCCTCTCTCTGCCTCTCCTTTTCTTCCCCTTCGGGTAGCCCCCCAATAAAATCTCTTGGCTGAAGCTCCCTCTGGGGTGAGTCACTCGCCTTTCAATTCTTTATCCCATTTATTGAGTTTTTTTTTTCAAGTAACATTTATTTCATGCAGTACCTTCCGTTGGCTCTTCATGAATACTTTTCCTATTTCACACGTTCAACATCAATTTATATCTTTATAGGAGCATTTGTAACTAAGTTTTTTTTTTTTTAATTTGAAATCTGCTTGGTTCATTGTATCTCTAGTTTCCTTTCACAATGCATACCCTCCATAGATACTTGACTAATTCTTCTTTTAAGCTCTCATCTCCTTGAAGAACCTATTGTCATTTATGCTTTGTGGAAGCAGAAGGATGATGGGAGCCCCGGACCCAGGTAGAGGCTCTGACTAAGGAGGAAGTGTTCCTTCTGGCCGAAAACTCTTGGAAGGCCACATGAGTGGAGGCAGGACATGCAGAATAGCTGAGCTCTTATGAAATAGACCCCTTAGATGTGAAAAAAGCAGCTTCCTGAAACTGCTTTCTTTCATCCAGAATGTACTCACACTGAGGACAGACTCCAAGGAAGACTGCATGTTCTCTGACCAAGCACAGCCTCCCACATCTACCACTCTATCACCCCGACATTTTTTTTTCTAGATTAATTGCCAGGCTTACAGACATGACTCCACTGTGGTCAGTGTGTGGGGGACATGGAGCAATCCTGTCCCTGGGCCTCTTGCACACACTGCTCTCATACTCTCCCTCTGAACACTCTTGCCCCACGTGCACACATCTGCTCACACACACTCTGGGGTCTCTTCCCCCTGGGTTAGTCATGGCCATTTGCAGGAACGCTGTGATGGGTCCTGACACTCCCTATGCCCCCGTGACCCTGACACAGCTGGCTCACACGGACCTCTCCTCCCTCTCTGTTCATTAGTCGTGTTGCCTGTGTTCCTGTGATGTGGCTCTCACTTTGTGGTCTTGCTGATATTTTAAGAAACCTTTTAAAATAAGGTTACTTACGTGTTTCCCTTTAGAAATACTCTGCTACTTTGGGGATGTGATAATTACACTTGAGATTCTTTGAGACAATTAGCAGGAGACACTCTATTGTTTTATTTTAAATGATGGAAAACATCATTTGTTGGTCATGTTCTTGATAAAAATACCATGACTGGTATGAACATCTCGGAGAACTAGGGTTATTCACTTCTGAATGCAGAGCATCTAACCCAGGACTTATTATTCACAAAAGATGCATGCTGAAATAATGTTCTTTTTACTGAAATGTGGAAAGGAAAGTTGTCTAGAGCTTTTAGCCGGGTGTAAATCCCAGCTGAAGAGCTATACCAGATGTTTGCTCTTGCAGAATTTATTTAATTGTTCTAAGTTGAAAAGGTTATGTTTCCTTTCCTGAAATATTGTGAAGATACAATGCATTAAAATACAAAAAGTTCTCATCAAATACAGTGCTTCAAGGAACTTTTAATATATGTCTGTCTTTTGTGTAATCATAAGTCATAATTTTATTTAGGTATGTGTAACGTATCTGAATCCAATTCTTCACATACTTAATAAAACTAAGCTAATTTACCTGAGTCTAAGATCTTCTGATCAGTCTGAATATTGTTGTCAGGTTCCTTTTTCTTCAAGCCACTTTAATCACTTCCGATTCCACTGAAAAACCTTATTATACTTGACCCACATTCCTTGCATATCTCTCATGATACCTCTTGTTTTGGCTTCATGGTACATTTTGGTGGAAGTAAGGATTCTTTGTTACAAAGACCAGAAAACCACTTGAGAAAATCCAAGGAAAGTGCAAGAGAAGCCAAGAGCTTCTCAGTGGATAGCCCTCGTGGTGAATGAAGCCCTGAACCACCATGCTCAGGAAGAATGGAGCCAGGCCCAGCCGGGAACACACCTCTTCTTGTGTTCTGAAGTGACAAGCCCCCTCCTTCCCTGCTTTACAGATCCTTCCATTTGGCCATGGCAAAGCAGGGCCACCAACTTCAAGTAAATGTGATTCTCTACGGACAATGTTTTTTAACATCTGGCCATGGATTCCACATCTCTCCTGATGGGTCGCCATGATTTAGAATTGACATCTGTCTTTGGTCTCATGCTCTAGAGTTGCGCAGAGTTGTGTTGGTGGCAGGCGGGTGTGGGGATGTTCTTTCCACACAACTGTTGCTGAAAGGACTTCTGCAAATTAGTATCCGATGCAGTGGTAGAGTACTCAATATAATTTTCCAGGATACACCCTTTTCTGTTCAGTGATATCTCCCGCACAATCAGGCACAAAACACTTTCCATCATTCCTCCATGTATTTCCTCCTCATTCAAATCCTAACAGACAAGTCACACTTTCCAAACTTTAACTTCTGAAAGCTGGCAAGAGTCTTCCTCTGAAAGGCTGAATGACATAGATGCATAATTTAATAACTCTAGAATGTTTCCTCCGAAGCTCCTGTGTGGAAAGCATGATCCCCAATGCAGTAGGTTCAGAAGTGGGGGCTTTTAGACAGTGAATAGGGCTCTGACCTCATCAGTGGATTAATCCATTGATATCTGAATGGACAGCTGGGTGGTCACTGCAGGCAGGTGTGGATGGCTGGGGGAAATAAGTCACTGGTGACCGCCCTTGGGGACTATACCTTGTCCAGGGCTCCTGCCTGAGTAGCTTTTCTTCTCTCTGCCTTTCCACTATCAATCACACTCTGCTTCACCTCAGTCTCAGAGAAGTGGGGTCAACTGACAATGGAGTGAAACCTCTGGAACCCTGAGCCAAAACAGACTTTTCATGTGTTTTGGTCAGTGATGAAAAGCTGACTCATGTGCCTGCGATTGAATGAAAGGGTGGCACCTTCCAGATCATTTCACTGTCTATGATTTTGCCCTGCCCTATTTTTGTTTTACTTCTTTCTTTACCCTTTACCCTCCCTCCCTCCCTTCCTTCCTTCCCCTCCCTCCCTCTCTCTTCCTCCTCCTCCTCCTCCTCTTCCTCCTCCTCCTTCTTCACAGGTCTCCCTGTGTTAACAGCCTGGCCTTGAACTTGCAATTCTGCCCCATTTTCCTAAACAGCTGGGATCAGATGCAAGCCCCACAAACCCAGCTTTGCACTCATTTTCTGTTCTGTGCTTCCACAGAGCTTTCTGTTTACTGCACGAAATTTGGTATACAATAGTGTAGTTTATGAAAATGAATTTCTTTAAGCTATTCTGTCATGAATTCCCTATTGTATGATGTGTTAATATGATCATTTTAGATGTTCCCTGTGTGAGGGAGTTCTTATCTGAATTTTAATCGTATGTCATTGAAACCTACTGTAATGTCAACATCCTAGTTCAGACATGGGAAACCCTTATTGGACCAGGTCAATACAAATCAAATACATTTAGAAAATTGAATTCATTTTTATATTTTGCATACATGAAATTCATCTGTGAAATCATATTTAGCTATTCATAGAAGAAAAAATTTTACCATTTAAAAAATAAGTATGACTCCATACTATATTTATTTATTTATTTTTTGCTGTTGTTTTTAAAAGTTCTTATAAGATGAATTAAAAGGATGGCATTATTCAGAGATAATAAAAATTACTCAGGTAAAAATTTTCAATTTTAGTCAACACAAGAATGTGAAAGTAAAAATTAAATGGGCTCCAATTTATTTCTCCATATAAGGGTATTGGATATATGCATGATAGCCTTAAAATGCACTAATGCACAGTTGCTGATAAAGAACAAAGAGCTTTAGCTGTTCATGTTAAACATATTAAAAGTAAGTGAAGATGAGGTTTTGGGGCATCTCTTTATAAGTCTATACCAGTAGCAGTAGTAACTCATTAATTGAGCATTTACTATCTTTTAGGCATCACATTAATTGCTCTACATTGACTATTCATTTCATCATCACATTGTAAAATTTGCTGACATTTTCTTGCATAATATTGAGGCTTGAGTAGTTTCCTCAAGGTCACAGCCAGACAGCAGTGGGCTTGTCATTCACGATATTCTAACTTTACCCTTGGTGCTAGCTTCACGCTGAGCAGTCTCTTGAAGAAAACTGAGACACCAAGTAAGCTTGAATAGACTGTGGTGGATTTAACGTCCATTTGCTTTTTATGATAAAAATGAAAGTATAATTAGTTTGTTGAATCCTTAGTGATCTTGACCATGATTTATTGTGATCATAAAGCAGAAATCATCCTCCATTTGATAAATACCAAATGTGGACAAAACTATTCTAAATGAGTGTCTATCTTATTTTTCTTTTTTATCGAACTTAATGGTTCCTAGGGTCATAGATTCTGAATCTTTAATGTACTTCTTCTACCATGGGAGTTTTCTACAATTATAGGTGAATTTCTTAGTGCTAAAATGTCTTCTGAAATCTAATTTCACATAATTGCAGTGTGCGACATCACAGATGACTCACAGCTTGTGCTGATCTGTAGGCAGATTCCCTTTTAATGGTAAGGAGCATAGATGGTATTATGTTGTCTTGTCTTTTCTTTTTCCTCTTTCTTCTAGTGGCTAATGAAGTAAAAAGAGTCATTTAGCTAAATATCCCTAAATTCATCTTATTATCTCCTGGCTAGCATGGTATTTCCAGGTGACTTTGTTACTGAATGCAAATTTTATTAATCTTCCACTTGGAGCACAAATGAAAAAGAGATTTTGGTGGGTTCTCTGAGTACCCTGGTCAAAACAGGAGGAGGCAGGGAAGAAGAAACAAAAACCATGCTCATCTGTTCACACTTCTTTTTCCAGCACCTCTCCAATTTCACATTTATATAGATACCACTACATTTCTAAAAGGAACTTGGAAAACTTTGCTAAGTATTCGACTTTAAATGAAACAGGTACAGTGAGGCCCATTCAGTGGCACAGATGCATGAGAGAATATGTAAACTCAATGTGAATTTCTCCATCGTGCTTCTCAAACATTGGCACGCATACAAATCTCCTGGTCTTATAACAAAACAGTATTCTAAGTCAGTAGGTCTGGCATGGAGCCCTGAGGTTCTGCATTTCTAGAAGCCTTCTTGGAGACACGGATGCATGGTCCAGTGTTCTTTGAGTTGAAAACATCTGGAGAATGTGGCTGATCTGTATTATATTCCAAGAGCCACAATGTAGTCGTAAGAATTGACACAGGTTACTATTTTAACCAAGTAAAGTTTTCTTTCCTCCCCCCTACAGATTGCTACTTTGTTTTTGACTATTAGATTGGGAATGGTAAGAATAAACAACTTTACTTTTTTTAAAATTAATTTTCTTATTTATATATGACAGTAGAATGTGCTACAATTCTTATTACACGCATAGAGCACAAATTTCTCATATCTCTGGTTGTATACAAAGAATATTCACACCAATTTGTGTCTTCATACATAAACTTTGGATAATAATGTCCATCACATTCCATCATCATTTCTAACCCCCTGCCCACTCCCTTCCCTTCCCAACCCCCTGCCCTATCTAGAGTTCGTCTATTCCTCCCATGTTCCTTCTCCATACCCAACTATGAGTCAGTCTCCTTATATCAGAGAAAACATTCGGCATTTGGGTTTTGGGGACTGGCTAACTTCTATAAGCATTATCTTCTCTAACTCCATCCATTTACCTGCAATTACCATGATTTTATTCTCTTTTATTGTTGAGTAATATTCCATTGTGTATATATGCCACATTTTACTTATCCATTCATCTATTGAAAGGCATATAGATTGGTTCCACAATTTAGCTATTGTGAATTTCGCTGTTACAAACATTGATGTGGCTGTGTCCTTGTAGTATGTTGTTTTTAAGTCGCTTAGATATAGACTGAGTACAGGAATAGCTGGGTCAAATGGTGGTTCCATTTTCCAAGAAATCTCCACATTGCTTTTCATATCAGCTGCACCAATTTGCAGTACCACCAGCAGTGTATGAGTGCACCTTTTTCCCACATCCTCGCCAACACTTATTGTTGTTTGTGTTCTTAAGAGATGTCATTCTGACCGGAGTGCAATGAAATCTTAGAGTAATTTTGATTTGCATTTCTCTAATTGCTAGTGATAATGAACATTTTTTCATATATTTGTTGACTGTGTATTCTCTTCTGAGAAGTGTCTGTTTAGGTACTTGGCTCATTTATTGATTGGGTTATTTGTGTTTTTTTTTTTGGTGCTTAGCTTTTTGAGTTCTTTATATACACTAGAGATTAGTGCTCTATCTGATGTGTGAGGGGTAAAGATTTGCTCCCAAGATGTAGGCTCCCTATTCACCTCACAGATTGTTTCTTTTGCTGAGAAGAAACTTTTTAGATTGAGTTCATCTCATTTATTTTATTTTTTTTTTTTTTGCTAGAAGGAGAAAATGATTTTATTAAAACTAAAATAAAGCTCACTGTAAATTTTTCACCTCCTTGAATACCTGTCTATACTAATCAGATCATAGAAAAGGCAGATTGAGTCTAGAGAGCACATAATACATAATCTGTATTCTCGGCACAATCTGATGTCACCTATTGGACTGCAAAACCATTCTGTTGGATTGTACTTGGAATTTTTCAATTCAGAAATATTTAGGATGTTTTCATTTAAAATGATCATGAATGAAAGTAGTGCAATTCATCTCATTTATTGATTCTTGATTTTTAATTCTTGTGCCCAAGGAGTTTTATTAAGAAAGTTGGGCCCTAATCCCACATGTTAGAGATTAGTGCCTACTTTTTCTTCTATTAGACATAGGGTCTCTGGCACCATTTGTTGAAGAGGCTATCTTTTCTCCAGTGCATGTAGTTGGTGCCTTTGTCTTATATAAATAATTGTAATTTTGTGGGTTAGTCTCTGTGTCCTCTATTCTGAATCATTGGCCTACCAATCTGTTTTGGTGCCAATACTATGCTGATTTTAAAGAATAAACAACTTTTCATAAATAGAAATAAATATTAGAGTTGCAGGTCACCCAACATTCTCACATAGTTTATTCTCTTTGAATAAGTGTAGGAGCTTTAATTTTTTTCCAATCAAGAGATTATAGAAAATTGGAATGAGATATCATTACACTGATCATGTTACCTTTTATGACAAAGGTAAAGGAAATTTATTGCTGTAACTAAAGACCCTAATGAGACAACTTTTGTTAACCAAAAGGAAAATTATGGCCAAATTTGGTGGTGCATGCTTGTAATCCTAGTTACTCAGGAGTGTGAGGCAGGAAGATGACAAGTTCAAGGCCAGCCTTGACAATTCAGTGAGAGTCTGTTGTGCAAAAAAGGTCTAGAGGTGTTGTTCTGTGGTAGAGTGCTTGCCTAGCATGTGTGAGGACCTGGGTTTAATTCCCAGTAAAGCAAAGTGATAGCAAGAGAGATGAAGATATATGTCTATCTTTATCTATCTATCTATATCTATCTATCTATCTATATCTATATCTATATATCTATATATCTATATCTATATCTATATCTATATCTATATATATATATATATATATATATATATATATATATATATATATAGAGAGAGAGAGAGAGAGAGAGAGAGAGAGAGAGAGAGAAACAAGAAAGACAAACATAAAAATATATTTTCCCTGGCTGGATAGGATTTATTCAGGCAAGTCCATCAAAAGAAACAAACAAAAAATCAGAACCTGAAATGAACGGCTCATCTGCCTGTCATGAAGAAGCAAACAATCCCGGCATGGCAAGAACAGATGGCAGGGGAGCGTGGGAGCCTCTTGAGACAGGAGAAACCAGAGAAACTCAATTCTGTGAGCGGCCAGTGAACTGAGGAAGAGGGCATGGAGCATCTGATGGGACCCTAGCTGCAGCCTCCCGAGACCCTGAACCCAGGGAACACAGGGTAAAATGAAGAGACCTCAAGACGATGAACATTTTAGGACACACAGGTTGTGGTACTTTATTACTTGGCAACAGTGAACTAACCTGGACCTCATACTATCTGCTTAAGTTGCATTTTGAAACATACACAGGGCTCAGAGGCTGCTCCCCACGCACACACACTGGCTTGTGCACCAGCCTGTGTTATCCAGTCTTCCTTATGACCTTAGATGTTACAATCAGATTTATTTAGGGTTGGTTCTTGAATGGATCCATGGACCAATGGTAGTTTTTAATTTTGTAGGGTACTAGTTTTCTATCTGCAAAATGAAGACTGAGCTCTGTCTTACAGCATTGGTGTCAATTTAGCATGGAGGAGCGCTGAAGCTTTACCTGCTCCGGAGGAAACAGCCCCTGACCTTGTTTCTGCACTACCTGGGCCCACAGGAGAGACAGCCTAAGGATTTGGAGTGGACCTCCAACACCTCCAATGCTCCTTGCCCTCCTTCCCTCTCAGCTTCTCCACCACTATTTCCTGGGACATATCACCTGAATTAAAGCTGTCTATACTCACATCTTAGTTTACACCAATCACTAAAAGAGGTCCAGGTCATCTCTTGTCTCCTTGGTTCTAATCTCCCAATAGTCATAAGGTCAGTAAGAAATTGTCCTCCAAGGGTTTTATGCCTCTTCCCTACTGTATTGCTTAGTCTACCCATATCGACTTCTACCATCTATCCATTTGTTTTTTATATTCTGGTAAAATCACCTGTATTCTATCCATCTCCAATCTTGGATCTACTGGACATCACCTATGTTCCATCTGTTATTCATTCATTATCCATCCATTCATCTGTCCATCCATCCAGCCAACCATTCTCTCTCCATCTGTCATTCTATTATTTATTGTCTATATTTATCTATCTACCTATCTGCTACATTATAGCTATCACCTAGGATCCATTTATCACTCATTATCCTTTATTCTCCAACCTCCATCACCTTCCTCTCTCATTTCTCCATCATCTTTCTAACCTATCACTCTCCCCCACCCTCCATAACATGTATCTGTCTGCCATCTTTTTAATTTTTCTGTATCTCATATCCCCGTGTCTCTAATCTATCAATTTCTCCCATTGCCCTCCCCATTCCCTTTGTCCATAAGTCTATCTATCTACTTATCTATATCTGCTTACGTATCTATCAGTGTGTTGACTTATTCTCCACAGTAGTGTGCTTGGCCCTTATGATTTGATCAACAAATATGAATTTCTTTCTTCATTTCGTCCTCACCAATAGTTTCAGGGATTACATTAGATAATCGATATGGTACCAACGAATACAGAGAACTCTCAATGATTTTGGTTTCTTAAACATTTAAATGATAGATGCTAACTAGATAGTGAAAATAATTAATGAAAAAATAGTTACTGAGGTTCTGTTATGGCAAATCTTATCATGGGATCTATACTGGACATAAACATAAATTCTTTTATCTATCATTGAGACTAAAATTCATATACGTGAAATGAATTGATATACTTATTCACACATGGACTTTTTTCCAAAATTAATTTTTACAGCTGAAAAGCCTAAAAATCTGAGTAAAATTTAGAAATGGTTTGTGCCTATGCATATATTTTTCTTTGTCAAAATATTTTCATATATGTAATTAAATTCACATAAGCCTGAAGTGACACATCACTGAACCCTACACAGTAATACCGTGGAATAGTAAAGACAATTTTATTATCATAAATTTTCCAAATATTCCCAATTAGGTTTTTGTGGCCATATACACCAATCAACACTGTTGCCCTTTGTGTTGTTGACCCAAGGGTTAGATATTCACTCAGATAACAAATATCATTTGAGGGCATGTATGTGCCAAGCCAGACCCAAGATGCCAGAGACATACCACAATATCAAGGCATGCACGCTATCTATGTACTTTATACACAGTTCATCAGTTCAAGAAGTAATTGAGAGAACAAGATAACATTTAGAAGGAGATTGGGAAGAATGACAGAAAATGTCGAGAATTTTTATAAATAAAGTACTTAAATGTTACTGTGTGTGAAAGCACATTAAAATAAAAAGAATAATATTTTACAAGTGTACTTGGTGGAGTAAGATTTTCATGTTTACCAATTAAGTATGGCTAAACATTTTGAATAATTGAGATACACAAACAATTATTAACCACAATAGCATTAGAAAATGTCAATTTAAATGTTTAAACTCTCTTAGACTGTGCTCCTTTATTTTTTTTCCCAGAATAAATTCTCTCAAAATGATAACATGTAATTCTCTGTGTGCCTTAATGGATTTTCTCCAAGAAGCTATCAAACTGAAGCAATTGTCAATAAGGCCTTATGGTTCTCAGGAGAGATCAAAGGGGCTTTTCTAATGCATAAAACATGTATGTTTACAATTCATCATAAACATTCAAATTATTGTGACTACAACACATTTCGTTTCCTAATAAGACAATCTATCATACTTTAAGTTAAACCTTTTAGTTTAGCTTTTGCTTTTGATTTGAAACATTATAACTTGGGCTTTGCCAAGCTGAATGTTGTTTTTAATCTAACTAGTTCACTTGATTCATTTTATCCTAATGCCCTTTTATATCCTATTTTGACCTACAGGAAAACCTCCCCAGACACATGAGCAGTGAAGAGACCACGAGATTCTCAATCAATTGACAATACCATTAGCTTCATGGTAATTTTCAATTCTTATGCATGAATCTCACAGCAAACCATAAGTATATTTATTGAAAAATATAATAACATTTTAAAGTAAAGTACATGAATAAAGTTAAAGCAGATGAGGTCATTTAGTCAGGAAATTAATTTGCTTTTGTTCTATCAAAACCACACACACAAACTTGACAAAAATTCCTAAAGAATTACTAACAGGGTTTTAATCCTGACAAGACTTTATTTGTTCAAGAATCAAATCCTGGGTCTGGCTGCTCAGAAAGCCAATTATCAGAAATATCCTCTGTTGTTGCTGTCATCAAGGGACAGACACTTTTGGCCATTTCGCTGGGTCCCAGCCACTCTCAGGCCACAGCTGTGTACGAGGCAGTCCCAGTACCTCTGGCAAACATGTTGACCCCATGGTAATTGAGGTTATGAAAAGGCTCCTGTTTGCAGAACTCTTGAATGGATGCCACTCCAGTGGGACCCTCAGCACCCTGGAGAGGGCAGACCCGCTGAGCTGCCCAGAACCTCAGCTCTGGGTTCTGCAGAGGTCAGGCTAAGGTAGGAATGCCAAGAACAGGACTCAGTATTGCCAGACACGAACACATTTGGCTGAAGTCACTGAAGTTTCACATTGTTTTGCTAGATGTGCTCTTTCATCTTTCTGCACAAAAATTAAGCAGGGGAACTGAAATCTGTTAGCACTTTTCTCCAGGTGTCATGTGGAAATATTCTCTTCCTGATTTCTGGCCACCCCACCATTAAGATGAGGGTATGGTTTCTGGACCAGATTTCACTGGTGCAGAAAACTGAGCCCTCTGCTGAAATTGCTCGAATTCTGCTGGCGAAGTCTGGCTGTCCATTCTACTAATAAACTTTTCCTCTATCTCTCGTAGCCATCATAGAGTCAGGTGAGAATTAACATGGAAGTGTTCAGGAAAATGAGTATCATTAGTCCAGTGCAATGCACCACACAGAGGCATTTTTAGGAAAATAATCTCCCATCAAACAGTTATCCTGTTGCTCATGACCTATGCTATACAATTGTATTAAAATCAATAATGACAATTATCAGGAAAGAGAATTGTTAATTGTTTAGTGTGCGTTAAAGGTCAAGATCAAATACATTTACTTGGTGTAAAATATAAAATAGCATAGGTGACAGTATTTCATTTTATTTTCTTTTATTTGCAAAAAAGGCAGAGGAAACACTTTGCAGTCACTCTCTAGTTAGCTGGATGCTTTACGTTTAAGTAAAAATGCAAACGTGTGTGCATGGTAAAAAAGAATTTTTTTTACTTATTCAACTGATATTATGGTGTTTCTACTATGAACCAGAGAGAAATTAATGAGGAAGGATCATAAACAGCCATTATGGAGCTTATAGTCAAAGCCTGTTTTTAGGGAAATATAAATTTATGAATTATTAAAGATTATTTTAGAGTTTTTCATGCTCTGAGAGTCTCATACTCACCCACGAAAGAAAGAAAGAAAGAAAGAAAGAAAGAAAGAAAGAAAGAAAGAAAGAAAGAAAGAAAGAAAGAAAGAAAGAAAGAAAGAAAGAAAGAAAGAAATTGGGAACAAGGGAAGTAAACACTTGTTTGCCAAAGCCTTGGAAGTAGTTTTTAGACCCTGTGAATATTATCCCAATCAGGAAGCTCATACTACTAACAGGAGTTTTAAAAGATGAGAAGTTCTACTTACTATCTGTATTTCTAACTTCTCATCCATCTAGTGAGCCATCTGTAAGATCAAGGAGCACATGCATGAGCTCTGTCACCTTAAAAATAGTTTGACATGCTCATTAGAGAAGCTTAATAAATTCCAGGAGATGCCCATATGATTTTAGATAAGAACTCAGAGAATATTACATTAGTCTACATAAAAGCCAACCTTAAAGTAGGAGAGCTGTTTAAAGGCATTTTTATTGAATATGTTTAAATACTTGGTGCTTCTAATAGTTAAGAAACTATTTGAAAATACTAATCTAGGGACCAGGTTACCCAAATGACTGAAAAATCATTTATGGTATATCTCCCTGTGATTCATTTCCTTTAGTATGAGTTTTTCAATACAATGCAAAAATTAACACCCTAAAAAGTTCTAGTGGTTTGCACATGTTTGTGTGTATTAAGGCATATATGTATATATATGGGAGAAGGGTGAGATAGAGGGAGACAGAGATTAAATAAATAGTTGGGAAAGTAGTTAGAACAGTTAAATGGAATTTTTAGTAATGATGCCTAAAAAAATAAAATACCATGTAAATAATTTATTTATATTGCATGGTAGCCTTAAAATAATATCCAACATAGTAAAAGTGGAAAATCTTTTTTTAAAAAAAAACTAATTAGTTTTTCTCTTTTTAACTTGTTTTACACACCTCATAATGTAATGAGAAAATGAAATATCATACAGAAACTGTAAAAAGATTCCAAATGTTTAATGTTTGAATTAGCCTTATTTGACAGTTTATTTGTAGTTCTTTCTTTTTGCATTTACAGAAAACAGATGTAAATTATTATTACCTTTATTATGAAATAATTTGCTGACATTACTGTTTAATCGTGGATAGAACTAATATCAAGTATCAGCTCAATAAGGATTTCTTTTCTTTTTTCCTTTTTTTTAAACAGGAGATTGGAACTATGGGCATTTTACCATTAAGCTACATAATCTTTTTCTTTTTATTTATTTCCTTATTTTGAGAAAGGACCTCACTAAGTTGCTGAGGGAATTGCTAAATTGCTGAGACTGACATTGAACTTCAGATCTTGCCTCAGCCTCTTGCATTGCTGGTTTCACTAGCCTGCCCCACTGTTCCTGAAAGGATTTCCATCTTATATATCAGATTTATAGGACATACTTGAAGATGGTTTGCCTTTTAAGAAATGGCAGAATGTATAGTCTCAGGAAAAGTTATATATTGGGAAATTATGCATAAGGCTTCCTACTACTTTTGTCCTGTGAACCCATTATTATCATTCATTTTAATTACAGAACCACACCTGTGACCCCTGTAGCCAACCATAACCTGGGATTCCATCTTAACGGAAATGCAGTAGTATTAACACCACAGAACTTACACAGAGGTCCTTGAGTACTGCTTGACTTAAACCCACAGGAACTGTGACGTTTTGATGTTACAAAGTCAGAGAGAGGTGTTGAAATGATAACTGTGTTTATGTAAAATCATCACATTACCCTTTACGGATTAATATCACCACAGATCACTATAAGTTTTCTTGGATGATGCAATAAGAAATGTGAGAATTTTTTTTTAGAAAATTTAAAATTTATTAACAGAACTAACATTGGAGTAGTCGTTGGAAACCATCTGCTCTATTGGATTTTAAACTAAATAGTCATTGAAGCCTAAAAGAAGAAGAGCAGGAAAAGTTGGTTTGGGGGTACTATAGTTGCTGTTATGTCCTCTGGGCAACATCCTCTGAGGCCTTATTTTGTATTTTATTTACAGACCGGGTCTCACTGAGTTGCTCAGTGCCTCGCCATTGCTGAGGCTGGCTTTGAAGTCAAGAACCTTCTTCCCCAGCCTCCCAAGCCACTGGGATTACAGGCATGTATCAGCATGCCCTGTCTTAAGCTAAGTTCTTAACCTTAAGAATTCTTGAAGATTTTTTGAGGATTTAATGAGGATTTGTCTTTGCTCAATTGAGTTAAGTTTACCCCACATTGGCAGGCCTTTCCAGTGTGTTGATTCAGGATTTCTTTTATTTTAATATTTTATTATATTATATAATTTTATTCTAGGGCTTTAAATACTAGCTCTGTTCCATTGCTGTGCCCCTTTCCCCAAGGCCACCAACCTTAGGTACCACATATCTTATTCAGCTATATCCTTTCACCTACTTCCTCCATGAAAAGTTTCTTTTGTTGTTGTTGTTCTTTACTTCATCAGATTCTTGTCTTTTAGGTTCTTTGTTCACAGTTCTTTAATGCACATTTTAAAATTGCCTTGTGAGTAAGTTTTATCTTGAGCTTTGAAATTCATTCGTTTCTTAGATAATTTTGTCTTTTTTTCATTTCTTTGCTGAACTCAATAAATTCTTTCAAGGCTTAAGTGGTTTTTTTTTTTCAGTTTAATTTTTTTTAAGTTTAGTACTTCTAACTCAAGTAGGTTTTTTTATATTCCTGAATGCCTGTTTGATTTTAATAAATTAGTTTGCATTTTAGTCTGATATTTTTCCTCTGGTGAGTGATTGTTTTGGGAGGCAATTTTAATTATTTTATATGTTTGATATAATTTCTGTTTATTTGCAATAAACATGTACAGATTCACTTCATTCTCTTTTTTTTTTGATTTTTTTTTGTTTTGTTTTATTGGTTAGGTTTATAAGAATTCTTAATTGATATGTTCTTGTTAGTGTAAAATCCTGATTCTTAATGGACGTATTTTTTTCATAGCGAGACTAGTGTGTTCATCCGTTTTGTGCAACTGTGACCAGCACACCTAAGGAGAACAACTTCAAGGAGGAAACTCTTACTTTGGGCTCACAGATTCAGAGATCTCAGTCCATGGTCAGCCAGTTCCATGGCTCTGGGCCTGAGGAGGCAGAATTTCATGGCTGAAGGGTGCAGCAGGGAAAGCTGCTCAGCTCCTGGCAGCCAGAAAGCAGAGAGAGGGTGAGAAGGCAGGACAAGGTACAATCCAACATGGTATGCCCACTGACCTCCTTCCTCCAGCCACACCCCAGCTGCCTAGGCACCAGCCAGTACATAATCCATTCAGACTATTAATCCATCAACTGGATTAATCCACCCATGAGGTTATAGCTTTCACTATCTAATCATTTCACCTCTGAACATTCCTGAATTGCCTAACACAGGAGCTTTTGGGGACGGGTGACATTATAGATCTAAACCATAACAGCTAGAGTGCGTGCTTTCTAATTTTGGGGTGTCTTTTGTCTCTCGGGGACATTTGACCTGTGGTTCCCATTTTGATTCTTTTTCTTTTCACCATTTGTGGCTCTTTTTATTTTTTTTTTCTTTTTCTCCCCAGAGATATCGATTATGAAGAATGCTACTTCAAAATTTAAAATAGTCAAATGCTGGGATATCTCAGGAAACTCCTTCAGTGTTGGAGAGGACTTGCTTCTCTAGGTCCCCTTCACACCTGCAGCTCCCCCTCCTGCTCTCCCCAGTTTTCCCTGGCCTGCTCTTACTTACTCCTGGTTCTCCAATTCTGGGGAGTATGTAAATTCTCCTCATGTTCTGGGTTTTTGTTATGAGGGAGGGTTAGCTATCATTTTCTTCACCTATATCTGCCCAGCAATCTTTTCTTTGTAATCTTTAGGTTTTCCTTACTTTTCCTTTATTGCATAATGTATTTATATTTGGAAAATTAAAAAAAAAGTTATGTCCTTAATCTCAACCATGCAGGAAAAAACATGATAATTAAGAATTTCTCCTTAGTTTTTTTACACAGCAGAAAAGAAAATATTTTGCAGTGCCCACTCTTTCTGATCAGGTTTGAAATTCAACCATGTATTCTGAAACATTTCTCCTTACAAGAACTGTTTCTATGACAGCATATTAGAAATCCTAATTGGAGAACTAATTCTTTTTGGTTGGTTTTGGTTTTCAACCATGTAAACAATGATATAAAAATATGATGGTTTCTTATTCCCAGAGGACAATTTCTCTAAGTAAACACAAATAGTCACATTAAAGTGAATTACTATACACTCTCAAATTTTTTCTTCTAAAATTTTAATATATTTTGTGTTTCAAAAAGAGTTAGGGAAAAGTGACCACTTACCTTTCTGAAATTCTATCATCACTAAACATTATTTAATATTTAATAGGTACAGATTTTATATATTAGTTATTTTAACTATATTTCTTGGAAAATTAAATATGACTATTTGATTCAGAAAGTTTTTTTGATCTTCAGTATTTTTCCTTTTGTGATGCGAAAGATTCTCATTACTCAGTTCTATTAAAATACTTATTTTTCTTGATGTTTTGGGATATTTACATATTAACACAGTAATCCTTTTTTTAGTATTTCTTCCACAAATATTTTCTTCAGCTTGCTTAATGCTTTTTTTTTTCTTTTTGGAAGTACTAGATATTGAATTCAGGACATTATACATGCGAAGAAAGTGTTCTATTATTGAGCTACACCCTGAGCCCTCCTGGCATGCATTGACAAGAATGATTTTTAAAGCAAGGTAGTTTTTATCTAGTAAAATGTATCAATATTCTTGGTAATCTTTAGTTTTTAACTAGTAGATTGTATCAATATTTTTATTCTGTGGCATTATTTTTAGATATACACTAAATTCCTTAAAATAATATAATTTATGAGCTAAGCACTAGAAAAAAATTGTCTTTGTTTAAACATTTTCATAATGCCAAAAGACTGCTATGGTGCCAGGCCAGATGATGCACACCTGTAATTCAAGTGACATGGGAGGTGAAGGCTGGAGAAGGACAGCAAGTTCAAAACCAGCTCATGCAACTTCTTAAAGACCCTTTCTCAAAATTAAAATAAAGAAAAAGAGTGGGTGTCTGGCATACCACTCAGTGGTATAGTGCCCTTGGGTTTAACCCACAGTACTGGGGGAAAACAACTATCTTTGTACAATATTGATTATAGTTAAGAATAACTCTAAATTGATATTATAGAATGCTCACTATAAAGTAAGCACTATTTGTGTCCCTCTGGACAAAGGTAGGAAAGCCAAGAAACATGTAATTATAATCACTCTGATACTCTACAGTACCTTTACCTTTTGCTCCATTTTGCCTGTTTCAAATGCTTCATAGTGATATTTTCTAACATACGAAAAGGAAGTCCACATAGTACATTAGCAATAACTAAGACTACAGCGATCATACTCGTACTTCAAACAGAAGACATTAAGAACTACAAATTCAAGCTTTGAAAAGCATGTTTTTCTCATGAACAATTGGAAATTAATTTATCATTGTCTTAAAAAATGGAAGTTATAAGCACCCTCTTATTCATTCAAGAAAAGTCTGTCTGAAAATGGGTTTCTTGCAATACTAAGGGGCCCAGTCCTAAGGAGCACAAGACCTTCGTATATACACACACATATGTGCACCCAATATGCCTGTGTGCATGTGATTCACATATCATCCATCCAGGCAGGGAGAGCGAGAGGCAGAGGCTCAGAGTCAAGGGTAAGAACAGAGAGACTGACAGTCACAGGCGACCATTTAGATCATCTTCAGAAACATTCTCAACAGACCACCTTCCCCGTTGTTAAACAGGAAACGCTTCCCTGCCTCCTTCCTTTTTTCCTGCATGATATCAGTTTACACTTTAGAAGGCACTGCAGGAAATTATGAATGAAAGAAGAAAGTGGCTTTCAACCTCCTCAGTAAAACACGCACGCTGCCAACGTTTTCGTCACAATAACTCTCCCATGAACGTGGGTCTCTCCTCTCATTATGCAACTGTCACGCTTTATTGAACCACATAATTTTCCCTAATTAAAATAAGCACTATATAGTTTCCTCCCCCACTCTTTCTTCTTCAGCTGGACAAATGCCAGTAATCATATTTAGAGTATCCTAAGTGGACACCACATTAAATATTCATTTTGGTGCTTCTCTGCACAATCAAATACAGCTCCTGCTGCTCTTTTTCAGTATTAATATTCACTTTATTTATAAGATCTAAAAACACAAAGTGTCCTTTTTAAAAGCCAAAATTTGTTAGGTTCATCAAGATGTTTGTTATGCCAGCAAAGTCGATATGTTGCGGGGCTTCCCTTGAGTGTGTGGTTTCTCTTCAAAGGCCTCTTAAGTAATTAGTCTCTAAACCATTTACTTTTAAAAACTATTATATATAAATTTTATTTAGGGAAACAGTCTTATATGTAAATATTTTCATCTCTCTCTTTCTCTTTCTCATAAATATAAATGGTGGGTCTTTAGCTTACTCCATTTTTGTGCTAGAATTTCATAGCAGGTACCTGTTGTAGATTTGGAAAGAGGAGGTCTCCACACACAGGTGAAACTGCAACTGCTTAAGAAATTCCAATAAAATAAAGGCAGCGTCCTTTGTGCTTGGAATCAATTGTAGTTACCATTGGGTGGAGAGATTCTGCTCAATAGAATGTCCTCAAGTCGGACAAAGCAAAGCTACGCCGCCTAGAGCCCACTGACATTTCGTCACCTTGAGAGTGGCCTTAGGTGCAGCTGGTTTTGCATGAGGCCAGGGCAGTTTCCTGACTCACAGGTAAACTAGCTACAGAAAAGCCCCCACTTGATGAGTATTATGGTGGCTATAGGTTAATATCATATTAAAGCCAAGTATCTGTGTGAAGTAATTCTACAATTTAACATATCAACACCTTTTTTATTCCGTTTGTTCACCCCTATTAACAGTTCTTACCTTGCAACTGAATTTCCTTTTCAGACAGACATAAAATCACACTGAATCCTATTTGCACAGATAGGTAGGCAGACAGGAGAGCAGGAGGCTTATGGATGCCAGAAGGCAGAACTTAGACAGCCCTTGCCCACAGGGAGATGCGTGGGGCTGCTCTGGTGCACAGGAGGACCTCCCCTGCATGGGTGACCAGTGCCTTCCCTAGGTGCTGTCCCCTGGGGGAGTGGGATCAGGGCACAGCACATTCATTTGGTTGCTTCACATCAGCTCTCTGGTGATTGACGTGAAATATTGTCTAGGCAGGCCAGCACATGTCATGGGATGCTCTCATACCACCATCTGACCTTTAAGACTTGGGTTTCTAGACAACTTGTAGAACCAGCAAGGAGTAAAAATCTGACCCTTCTGCTCTGATCTTTCACATCAATTATTTCCTACTCAAGAGTGCTTGGGAAGTAGATCACATGTCCAGAGCCATCCAGTTCTAGTGTGTTCACACTCTTCGCGTCTGCCTGTACCATGTTTAGCAAAGCCGTAGAAGAGTGCATATGAGAAGAGTGAGCCGGGCACTGAAGCAATAGAAGATAAATCTGCCTCCCCAAGCCCCTACAACACGCCTACTGTTTTCACACCATTATAGAAGGCGGGTTTTAGTGGAGGCCTAAAGTTATTAGCTATTCAGACTCTTTCTGTTGTGTCTACTTCTGAAACTGACCATGGCATGAGGCTGGGATGATTTCCTGCTTCAATTGTTCTATAAAGGAGCAAGGAACATGTTTCCTAAGTGACAAAAAATGACAAATTGTTTGTACTATAACTTTATTGTTTTTTTGAACAACGATACATATTTAATTGTTCAAGGGGAGATATGTTTTTTTAAACCATATAACTGTAGTGGGGTTTTTTTTGTCCATTTTAAACCTGATTGCATGTACTTATTGTTATTTACATAATTGTTTTCCCTACGAAAGAGAGCAAGGATGCAAGAGTGAGAAAATTCATCAGATTCTAGAAGAGCTTGTGTCATATAAACACAAGTTGCCCAGGAATTACACAGAGACTGAAATGTACTTCCAAACAAAAAAATGTATTTAAGAAAATTCTGCCTGATCAAAGACACAGCTTTTTACATTAATTCTGATTTGCTTATTTCAAATAAATAAGCAAAAAGCCTTATAGAAGGCTAGCTGCAGTTGTTTGACAACAATGAGGATAATCTTTTGGAGTTTGAATATCAAGACGGCACACGGGGATAGTCTTTCCACCATCTTAAAAACATGTGGAGTAAAACTTCCATTCAAAGCAAAGAGGAAAATTTGTTTCCAGGAAGCCGATGCTAAGAAGATGGTTCTAGTGGGTTGGAAATGACACTGGGCCACCTACGAGGGTGTGGACAGATGTGAGGAAAGCATCTGCATGAGGGCTAAGGAAGCAAGATTCATGCTGAAGGTGAAGCTGAAATTCAATATAGTTGGGACAAAGGGCTGAGAAGCGTTTGGGACATGAAGACCCTTAGACTTGTCCAGGTGGAGGCTGGGAGCTGGGCATAGCCTCACCCCACTCCCTACCCTCTGCTGCCTCCAAGGGCGGGTGGTTGAAGACAGATTGGCCCAGGGACAGCCTTAGAGCAAGACACCTTCCTGTGGCTGGAGCAATCCCTGGAGAGAGAATCTCACCTGTGAGTTGATTTTCATAGTATATTTTAAATTTATTTAAATTAGTTATATGTGACAATAGAATGTAGCACTTTCATACATCATATATAATTGAGTATAATTTCTCATTCTTCTGGTTATACATGATGTAGAATCCCACTAGTTCTATAGTTGTATATGATTCATTCTACCATCCTTACTACCTCCATACCTGCTCCCTTCACTCCCTCTACCTACTCTAAAGTAACTCTGTTCTTTCCTAGCCCCCACCCTATTTAGAATCAGCATCTGCATTTCAAAGAAAATATTCAGCCTTTGTTTTTGGGGGGGATTGGCTCATTGTACTAGCATGATACTCTCCAGCTCCATTCATTTACTGCCAAATGCCATAATTTTATTCTTTTTTGAGAGAGAGAGAGAGAGAGAGAGAGAGAGAGAGAGAGAGAGAGAGAGAGAGAGAGAGAGAGAGAGTTTTCATATTTATTTTTCAGTTTTCAGTGGACACAACATCTTTATTTTATATGGTGCTGAGGATGGAACCCAGCTCCCTGAGCATGCCAGGCCACATCCTCAGCCCTAATTTTTATTCTTTTTGAAAGGTGATAATATTTCATCATATTATGTACCATACTATTTTTATCCATTCATCTGTTGAAGGGCTCCTAGGTTGGTTCCATAGTTCAGCTCTTTTGAATTGAGCTGCTATAAACATTGATGTGGCTGCATCACTGTAATATGCTAATTTGAAGTCCTTTGAGTATAAACTGTGAATTGGGGTAGCTGGGTCAAATGGTTGTTCCATTTCAAGTTTTCTTAGGAATCTCCATACTGCTTTTTATAATGATTTCACCAATTTGCATTCTCACCAGCAACATATGAGTGTACCTTTCTCCCTACATGCTTGCTTGTTGTTTGTATTCTTGATAATTGCCATTCTTACTTGCCACAGTCTGGCTGGGCATGAATTACTGAGATGCCACAAAGCCTTGTGGGTTCACACAGCAACGACTTTATTTCAACTCTCACCGGCACTCTACACAAACTTCCCAGGAACACTTCCTAACCCCACTAGGCTTCTCTAGGAACCACCCACACCGGAAATCCCTCCTCCGGCACTTCTCCAACCAATGAAAACTCTCTGGGAATCCCCAGGAGAACTCCAATGTAGCGGGCGCCCAGACAGCAAGAGCCGCCCCATTGCCCAAGAGTAAAGGTCAAATATACAATACAATCAATCCAGCATCACAGCAATTATATATAGCTTAACTCAAATCTTCATCTCAATGGTTCCTTGTTGTCACCTTTCAACCATTTTCTCTGGAAAATGGTCATTCTGACCGTGGCCATGGCTCTCAACACTGACTTGGGTGAGATAAAATCTTACAATGGTTTTAATTTGCATTTCTCTAATTGCTAAAGATGTTGAACTTCTTTTTTCATATATTTGTTGATCAATTCGAGTTCTTTATATATCCTGAAGATGAATGCTCTATCTGAGGTGCATGTGGTGAAGATTTTCTCCCAATCTGTAGGCACTCTCTTCACATTATTGATTGTTTCTTTTCTGAGAAGACACTTTTTAGTTTGAATCTGTCCCATTTATTCATTTTTGATTATACTTCTTGCACTTTAGACTTATAGAAAATGAATGGCGGGGACCCAACATGGCGGCCGGCAAGGAGGCAGCACTTTCAATGCCTCCGCGGTAAGGGGACCAGAGAGACACATTAACACACCTACTTGCAACCTGCTGAGAAACTTCTAGCAAAATTCCGCTGAAAGGAGACCTGCTGGGAATTAGTAAGTTTAATTGGAGGTGTCAGCTTGTCCCAGACGACTGAATCTCAGCAACGCAGAGCAGGGGCACAGTCCTGCCAAATGGTGGCTGCCCACACGTTGCAGTGAACATAGGAGCGGGCGCTGCCTGCCTGGGCCCCCGCCCACCGGCTCTGGGAACTGCCGCCGGCCACCGCCAAGCGGCCGCTGCCCAAACATTGCAGCGAACGTAGGAACAGGTGCTGCCTGCCTGGGCCCCCGCTGGCCTGGCGCTGTGAACTGCCTCTGGCGGTTCGGAGCTGCAAACGACCACCTCCCCCCCCACACACCCCCCGCCAGCCTGGCGCTGCAAACGCCCCCCCCTCATGTGAACAGCTCCAGACCGGCTCTGCGAAAGGTCCCGCCCACACGGCGAACAGCCCCGCCTGGCTCTGCAAAGAGCCTTGCCCGCTTGGGGGAATCAGGAGTGGCATGGACCCGCGGCGTGGAACTCCCAGCTAAGCTCCCACCAGTGCTGACAACTGAGGTCTCTTGCACCAGCTACCAGGGGCGTGGCTAAGAGCTGCTGCACAGTGATTGGCTCCTGCCTACTGAGAGGAGAAACTTGGCCCGGTGGGCATAGCTCCATCTACTGGAAGAACAGTTAATCGAACCCTAGGACTGCATTTATAAATTTTTTTTTAAATTTTTTTAATCGATTTCATTTTATATTATTCTGTTCTATTTTTTAATTTTAATTTTCATTTTTATTATTATTATTTTTCTTTAAATTCTTTTTAATTTTCTATTTTTTTTCTTTCCTTCTTTTCTTCTGTCTTTACATTTCTTTTCAATTTTCTTATTCCCCCTTCCTTGAATTCTACCTGCTTACCCTCATTCTCTTTAATGACTTCTTCCCTTCCCTTCTAAAACCTTTCCTCCCAAGCATCAAATAAATTAATAGGAGTAAACAGTAACTCAGCAGTCAAACAGAACAAAAAGCAACATGAGCAGCATGAAAAAGCAAGGAAGAAAAGGAGTGCAAACAATACAGGACAGCCTAAATATTCAGGAGGATATAGAGTCATCAGAAAAATGGTCAAATAAAGAACTCAAGGAATACCTTAGACAGATGGAATGGAACCTTAAAGAGGATACGAGACAGCAAATTCAAGCAGTGAAAGAAACTCATTGAGAATGAATTACATAAACAGGTAAAAGAAGAAGTTAAACATCTTTATCAGGAGATAGAGATTATAAAAAAGAATCAAACAATAATCTTAGAAATGAAGGAAATTATAAACCAAATTAAAAACTCAAATGAAAGTATCACTAATAGAGTGGAGCAAGTAGAAGCCAGAATGTCAGATAATGAAGACAAAATATATGATCTTGAAAAGAGTCTAGCCAACTCAGATAGGCTGATTAAAAATCACGAGAGAAACATCCAAGAGATATGTGATAACATAAAAAAAACAAATTTAAGAGTCATCGGGATAGAGGAAGGTACATAGATTTAAACCAAGGGAATGAGTAACCTGCTAAATAAAATAATTACAGAAAACTTTCCAGGAATAAAAAAGGAAACAGATATACAAATTGTAGATGCATACAGGACACCAAGCATACAAAATCACAGTAGACCAACGCCAAGACACATTGTTATGAAGATATCCAATATACAGAACAAAGAGAAAATAATAAAAGCTACAAGAGAAAGGAGGCAGATTACATTCAGGGGTAAACCAATAAGGTCAACAACGGATTTTTCATCATAGACGCTGAAAGCAAGAAGATCCAGGAACAACGTATTTCAAACACTGAAAGACAATGGATGCCAACCAAGAATTCTGTATCCAGCAAAATTAAGCTTCAGGTATGACAACGAAATAAAAATCTTTCATGATAAACAAAAGCTAAAAGAATTTGCAGCCAGAAAACCAGCATTGCAAAGCATCTTGAGCAAAACACTACATGAGGAAGAAATGAAAAACAATAACCAAAGCCAACAGTGGGAAGTACCTCAGTAAAGACAGACAGTGGAGGGAAAGCTAACCATGGAGAAACAAACTAAATTTAAAAAAAAAGAGATAAATAATCAAACATGGCTGGAAGTACAAAACATACATTAATAGTAACTCTAAACGTTAATGGTTTAAACTCTCCAATAAAGCAACATAGGCTGGTAACATGGATTAAAAAAACAAATCCAACAATATGCTGCCTCCAGGAGACACATCTGACTGGAAAAGACATACACAGGCTGAAGGTGAAAGGTTGGGAAAAAATATACCACGCACAGGGTCCTCGCAAGCAAGCAGGGGTGGCCATCCTCATATCGAATAAAATCGACTTCAAGACTAAGTTAATCCAAAGGGATAAGGAAGGACATTATGTACTATTAAAAGGAACCATTCACCAATAAGATATAACAATTATCAATATTTATACACCAAATACTGGTGCTGCGACGTTCATAAAACAAATTCTCTTCAAGTTCAAGAATCAAATAGACCACAACACAATAATTATGGGTGACTTCAACACACCTCTCTCACCATTGGACAGATCCCCCAAACAAAAGTTGAATAAAGAAACTATAGAACTCAATATCACAATTAATAACCTAGACTTAACTGACATATATAGAATATATTAACCATCTTCAAGTGGATATACTTTTTTCTCAGCAGCACATGGATCCTTTTGAAAAATAGATGATATTTTATGCCATAGGGCAACCCTCAGTAAATATAAAGGGGTGGAGATAATGCCATGCATTTTATCCGATCGTAGCAGAATGAAACTAGAAATCAATGATAAAAGAAGGAAGGGAAAATCCTATATCACATGGAAAATGAACAATATGTTACTGAATGATCAAGGGGTTACAGAAGACATAAAGGAGGAAATCAAAAAATTCTTAGAGATAAATGAAAATACAGACACAACATATCGGAATCTATGGGACAAAATGAAAGCAGGTTTCAGAGGGAAATTCATCGCCTGGAGGACATTCCTCAAAAAAAGGAAAAACCAACAAATAAATGAGCTGACACTTCATCTCAAAGCCCTAGAAAAGGAAGAACAAAACAACAACAAATGCAGCAGAAGGCAAGAAATAATTAATCAGAGCAGAAATCAACGAAATTGAAACAAAAGAAACTATTGAAAAAATTAACAAAACTAAAAGTTGGTTGTTCGAAAAAATAAATAAGATCGACAGACCCTTAGCCATGCTAACAAAGAGAAGAAGAGAGAGAACTCAAATTACTAACATATGGGATGAAAAAGGCAATATCACAACAAATGCTACAGAAATACAGAAGACAATTCGAAATTATTTTGAAAACCTATATTCCTATAAAATAGAAGATAGTGAAGACATTGATAAATTTCTAAAGTCATATGATTTGCCCAGACTGAGTCAGGAGGATACACACAATTTGAACGGACCAATATCAATGGATAAAATAGAAGAAGCAATCAAAAGACTACCAACCAAGAAAAGCCTAGGACTGGATGGGTATACAGCGGAGTTTTACAAAACCTTTAAAGAAGAATTAATACCAATACTTTTCAAATTATTTCAGGAAATAGAAAAAGAGGGAGCCCTTCCAAACTCATTCTACGAGGCCAACATGACCCTGATTCCGAAACCAGACAAAGACACCTCAAAGAAAGAAAACTACAGACCAATATCTCTGATGAACCTAGATGCAAAAATCCTCAATAAAATTCTGGAGAATCAGATAAAAAGGCACATTAAAAAAATTGTGCATCATGATCAAGTAGGATTCATCCCTGGGATGCAAGGATGGTTCAATATACGGAAATCAATAAATGTTATTCACCACATCAATAGACTTAAAGATAAGAACCATATGATCATCTCATTAGACGCAGAACAAGCATTCGACAAAGTACAGCATCCCTTTATGTTCAAAACATTAGAAAAACTAGGGATAACAGGAACTTACCTCAACATTGTAAAAGCTATCTATGCTAAGCCTCAGGCTAGCATCATTCTGAATGGAGAAAAATTGAAGGCATTCCCTCTAAAATCTGGAACAAGACAGGGATGTCCTCTATCACCACTGGTATTCAATATAGTTCTCAAAACACTGGCCAGAGCAATTAGAAAAACAAAAGAAATTAAAGGCATAAAAATTGGAAAAGAAGAACTTAAATTATCACTATTTGCAGATGACATGATTCTATACCTAGAAGACCCAAAAGGGTCTACAAAAAAACTACTAGAACTAATAAATGAATTCAGCAAAGTGGCAGGATATAAAATCAACATGCATAAATCAAAGGCATTTCTGTATATCAGCGACAAAACTTCTGAAACGGAAATGAGGAAAAACACTCCATTCACAATATCCTCAAAAAAAATAAAATACTTGGGAATCAACCTAACAAAAGAGGTGAAAGACTTATACAATGAAAACTACAGAACCCTAAAGAGAGAAGTAGAAGAAGATTTTAGAAGATGGAAAAATATACCCTGATTATGGATAGGCAGAACCAACATCATCAAAATGGCAATATTATCAAAAGTTCTCTATAGGTTTAATTCAATGCCAATCAAAATCCCAAAGGCATTTCTTGTAGAAATAGATAAAGCAATCATATGGAAAAATAAAAGACCCAGAATAGCAAAAGCAATACTAAGCAGGAAGTGTGAATCAGGCGGTATAGCGATATCAGATTTCAAACTATATTACAGAGCAATAGTGACAAAAACAGCATGGTACTGGTACCAAAACAGGCAGGTGGACCAATGGTATAGAATAGAGGACACAGAGACTAATCCACAAAGTTACAACTATCTTATATTCGATAAAGGGGCTAAAAGCATGCAATGGAGGAAGGATAGCATCTTCAACAAATGGTGTTGGGAAAACTGGAAATCCATATGCAACAAAATGAAACTAAATCCTCTGGTCTCACCATGCACAAAAGTTAACTCAAAATGGATCAAGGACCTTGATATCAAATCAGAGACTCTGCGTCTGATAGAAGAAAAAGTTGGCTACGATCTACATATTGTAGGGTCGGGCTCCAAATTCCTTAATAGGACACCCATAGCACAAGAGTTAATAACAAGAATCAACAAATGGGACTTACTTAAACTAAAAAGTTTTTTCACAGCAAGAGAAACAATAAGAGAGGTAAATAGGGAGCCTACATCATGGGAACAAATTTTTACTCCTCACACTTCAGATAGAGCCCTAATATCCAGAGTATACCAAGAACTCAAAAAATTAGACAACAAGATAACAAATAACCCAATCAACAAATGGGCCAAGGACCTAAACAGACACTTCTCAGAGGAGGACATACAATCAATCAATAAATACATGAAAAAATGCTCACCATCTCTAGCAGTGAGATAAATGCAAATCAAAACCACCCTAAGATACCATTTCACTCCAGTAAGATTGGCAGCCATTATGAAGTCAAACAACAACAAATGCTGGAGAGGTTGTGGGGAAAAGGGTACACTTGTACATTGCTGGTGGGACTTTAAATTGGTTCAGCCACTTTGGAAATCAGTATGGAGATTCCTGGGAAAGTTGGGAATGGAACCACCATTTGACCCAGCTATTGCCCTTCTCGGACTATTCCCTGAAGACCTTAAAAGAGCGTACTACAGGGATACTGCCACATCAATGTTCATAGCAGCACAATTCACAGTAGCAAGTCTGTGGAACCAACCCAGATGCCCTTCAATGGATGAATGGATTAAATAAATGTGGCATCTATACTCCATGGAGTATTACACAGCACTAAAAAATGACAAAATCATGGAATTCGCAGGGAAATGGATGGCACTAGAGCAGATTATGCTTAGTGAAGCTAGCCAATCCCTAAAAAAACGAATACCAAATGTCTTCTTTGATATAATGAGAGCAACTAAGAATAGAGCAGGTGGGGAGAGCAGGAAGAAAAGATTAACATTAAACAGAGACATGAAGGGGGAGGGAAAGGGAGAAAATAGGGGAATTGCATGGAAATGGAGGGAGACCCTCATTGTTATACAAAACTACATATAAGAGGTTGTGAGGGGAATGGGAAAATAAACAAGGAGAGAAATGAATTATAGTAGATGGAGTAGAGAGAGAAGATGGGAGGAGAGGGGAGGGGGGATAGTAGAGGATAGGAAAGGTAGCAGAATACAACAGTTACTAATAGGGCATTATGTAAAATTGTGGATGTGTAACCGATATGATTCTGCAATCTGTGTTTGGGGTAAAAATGGGAGTTCATAACTCACTTGAAGCCTATGTATGAAATGTGATATGTCAAGAGCTTTGTAATGTTTTGAACAACCAATAAAAAAAAATACTTCTTGCACTTTAGGAATCCTGTTAAGTTAGGTCCTATGCCTACATGGTGGAGATTAGGGCCTGCGTTTTCTTGTATGAGGCTCAGGGTCCCTGGTGGAGTGCCCAAGTCTTTGATTCACTCTGAGTTGAGTTTCCTGCACAGTGAAAGATAGGGGTTTAATTTCAAAGTGTGTAATATAGTCTTTACTACTCATCACCAAGTTAGGTTTCACATAATACTGCAATTCAATAAGATTTTATTTCACTAATGCAGTTCTCCTGAATGGTTGCTTTTTCTCTGAAATTAAGTGTTTGGTTTCCTATTTTTACTTTTATCCCACGCATCATCATTGTAGCCATCCCCTCTAAGATGATTGCCCATCAGCTGTTAGAATAACGGGTGGAGTCCTAAGAGAAAGAGGAAACACAGTGGTGTGAGGGAGGCAAGGGGAGGTGTCAGGTAAAGAGGGAAGGAGTACCCCCGTAAGAAGGCATTTATTTCCAATACAACTAGCATGTCTCTAAGAGGACAGACTGAGTTCTGCTGCGCTGCTCTCTTTAAATTGCCCCCAGTGGGGCCTCCGATAATATTGTATTAGCTTCCTGTAGCTGTGTAACAAAAGGAAGGCCAACATGCAGTTGTTCAAATAATTAGTGATAAAGTCGCCGTATGACATGAGGTGTACAACCTGGAGAAATGAAAGCAGATGCCACATGAGAGCTCACACAGGGGACTTTATCACTGTGTAGTGTATAGTAGCCAATTGGTGGGAAAAGATTGTGTTCTCCCCATGAATGGCTAAATGTGACATGCCCCTACAATGGACTATTATTCAGCCATAGAAAGGAATGCAGCCACAGAAAGGAATCACAGCACAGATGAACCTTGAAACATCAGGCCGAGTTAAAGGAACCAGTCACAGAGCACATATATCAGGATTCAATTCTCATGAAATTCAGAGACAGAAAGCAGATCAGTGGCTGTTCAGGCCCAACAGTGAAGGAGAAAGGAGAGTGAGTGAGCACAGGAAGCAAAGATGCACAAATATTGCCCACAGTGGTGGTTCTGAGAGTCTGTGGACATGCTAAAACACTGGAACCTAGACTTTAGATGGGCGAATTGTATGACAGGCAAATTCGATGATTATAAGGTCACTGTGACTTTAAAATGTCAATAGCAGAATTTCTAGATACGTATGCATGGAAAAAAATTGTTGGCAGATTCAAAATTAAAATATTAACATGGAATAACACAAACAGCGTAACAGAAATCGATTTCTAGCCTTACTTTTTTTGTTTTTTTCCAAGTGTTCTAAAATGTGCCTCTTAAGTAATTATTTTCAATTAGAATTTAAAAGAAATTATTGTTAAATTTAATTTTCACATTATATTGTGTTCCAGCAACGATAAGCCTCACCTCAATTGTTAATCAATATATGCCATAAATAAAACTAGGCTTTGATGGAAAATACAAAAAGGGACTGTGCCTATTACGCACATGTGGTGGAGAAAAACAGAGGTTCTGCTACCTCAGCTGGGTGCAGGCTGCACTCTGCAGAAGGCGCCTTCTGAAGACAAAGGGCATTATCCGGTATGTCACCTTGGGCGGGTCATGCTTTGTTTCCTTGTCTGCACATAAAGCCACCACCTAGATCCTGCACTCCAGCATTTATCCAAGGCCCTGTGGAAATGCTTTCCATTGTGTGCAAGTACAGAGAAGAGCAGGTTATAAATCAGTTCCCTGGTGGGTTTGCTTTTGTTTATATCCGTTGTCCTTTCACAGTCAACGTGGATAAATGAAACATAACCACTAGCTGAGTATTACTTGACACAATCTGTAATATTTCTGAAAGCAATTTGAGGACTGAGTATGGCAAGAAAAATGTTTTCTTTATTCCTGATTTTTCTTCATGACTAGGAGCTGTAAAACAAATACAGTAATGTATTGAATGGAATTGCATGGAATTGCATTTTTAGATGTTAGAAACAGAAAAAAAATATTAGTGATTTCACATGGTTCAACTTACTACAAATATGATTAATATGCAATTACTCTGAAGAAAATATTTTAGTTTCCAATGCTGTAGTTTTATTAACACTATTATTTGGGATAGTAATCTTTTACTTATTTCCTTCTTTTTATGGAAATTTTGCTTCTCTACTCTTCATGTATGTTTATTTTAAGTATGAAATATCATAATCAGCTTGAAAACCTCTTACTGCTACATCAATTAATTTATATGAAGGGTAATTCATTTTTAAAATATAGAAGTATATAAAATCAATTTTAGTGATTATTGTTCCATCTCTGACCCCTATCCAAAGGTGTTAAAAAAGGAAAATATGCAATTTTCAATATGGCTCTTGGATATTTTCAAACTAATCCCATTTAAATGCACAAGTAACTATTGGCTATCCACAGTGTATACACACCATGGAGGACACTCAGCTGATTGACACTCATTATCCAAGTACATAAAATGCATGTGTAGGAGACATGTGTAAAGTACCCTATGAAGCAGCGGGAAATAAGTTTTAAATTACTCTATTTCCAGCACACAGAGAAGTGAATGCAGATAAGAGGAACTCATCTTTAAGAAGTGTTACTTGAGTGTGGGTCCAAGCAATGAAAGTGAGCCACGGCAGCAGACACGGATCCTTGAAGTCTTCCCACAGAGTCTTCCCCTTCATCTCAGTACCCTTCATGCCGGTGATGTTGAGAGCCCAGCCTAAGAGAAGTCAGCTAGGAGGAAGCTGGGTCAGAGGTTCATTAATTTCAGTTGAGTATGTGTATGCTCTTGAAGATTCATCTATGTGGAGTAAAGCTATTGTTAGCCGTTCTTGGGAAGAAATAAATTCTGCTTCACTGCGTGCTCACCTGGTCCTAACACACCTGAGGCAGAGGGAGTGAATGGTCACAAGCAAGGACTCCTAGAGGCACTCATGCAATGGTGTAAGATAAAAAAAAGGAACTGTCTATGGAGGGATACCTAAGATGTACAGCTCATATAGTAGAGAAAGTTAATAAAATCCCTCTAGATTTGACCATAATCTTACAATTTTTTATAATATTAATAATGTTTTTAGGATAAAGAAAGTACTAATTCATCAATAATCTAAAATTCATTTTGATCAATTATGCTAAAGTTATATTACCAGAATTATAAAATCATTGGTATTATGGAGATCCATTTGTTAGTATATTAGTAAAAAATACATGATTATTGGAGAAGATCCTAAGAAAAGATCTCTCTTTAATTTGGGGTCAATAGCTCTAACATAGATAATTTGTAACATGAATAAAAAAAAAGTATTGCCTTCATCTTCAATTTTCAGATCAATAATTACTCTTGCTTATTGAACCATCACATTGAGACAGGCACTAAGAGCTTAACATGGGTTGATTCTTTTATATGTCATAACAAATCGCAACTAAATACTATTATAATCATTCCTTTTTGAAAGTGAGAAAGTAAAAAGATGAAGTTCCTGTCTGTGATGACAGCAGGTGAGCTGAGAAGCCTGGACTGAAACCCCAGCATTCTGCCCTCACCGTCCACCCTTCCCACTGCAGCCACAGAGCCTGCCTCTCAAAACCCCAACTAAGGAAGTGTCTCCATGGAGAAGAAAAGAAGCAGCCAATTACCTTCACACACAGTGGCCATACTCACGGCGCTCCGACCTGTCCCACAGAGTCTCTTCATAACCATATTGGCTTCACTATTTCAGAAGATGCTATTCTTGGCAAACAGCCTGATTGTGGGTAACAGACACTTCCATAAACTCTTCAGCTGAGAGACCAATGGACAGTCTGTGTCCTAAGGTCCTTTGTCTCCTGACTCCAACATTCTGGTTTCGCTGTCTCCATCAGTCCTCAAACAGTTCTAGGTTAATCCTCACCCACCCGACCCAGACCCACCCTGAAGACCCAGTTTAAATCTGATCTCACATTTACAGAAATCCCACCCTTGCCTTCCAGCCCAGATGCCCTGTGGAAGCCCTGCTGAGCGGCTGCTCTCCTTGTTGCAGGAGGCAATGAGCTACTGCCAACAGGCTGCCGTGATGATTCTAGAGTTGGCTTTCAATAATAGTGTCTCTGTTGCTATTATTCAAGGAAAAGGGCAGAAATTCAAAAGCAAGAATGCACATTGTAAAGAAAAATGATAATAATTTTAAAAAGCAAGGTTCTACCGAAATGGAAATTATCAATGGAACAGATAATAAGCAGTTCAAGATCACTAAATGAACAGGAACTCTCAAGTAGATACATTTCTTTAAGATTCCTATGCATTGAATAGGGAAAAATGCTAGTTACATATTTATCCTGAAATTTTTGCCCAACACATTTTGATTAGAGCATGGATATGGTGCTTAGTGGGAGTTTTTAATACTTTTCAAGCATTAACTCTTGTAATTGTCATATCAGTCATTGGGTATATGGTCTAGAATTCTTCCAATTTTACAGACAGGCACAGAGAGGTCATATAGCCTGTCCGGGCTCACACAGCTACTGAAGGATGGAGGCAGATTTAATCAAGCACTATATACCTGAAATGCTGCTCACTATGCGGTTTCCCTGGTGATGTCACAGACATCCCTTGATTATTGGTTTCAGCCATAATGAACTATTTACACTTCTGCAGAGTGTGTTAATGACTTCAGGCACCAATCCCTTTGAAATGCTTTTCCAACTTTTCCATCTGGATTAAAACTATGATCTTTAAAGAGTGAACAAAGCTTTTCCTCATCCAGAAGCCTCCCTTGGCTCTGGGAGCAGAAATGTGGTCGGACAGTCATCTTTTTAGACTGCCACTGTGCTCGGACATTCTTCTAATGGTTTATTTTTTAATCTCTCCCTATGCAATCCTTTTGTAGTTCTTGATAAATGTGACTTGAATAAATAACCCTCTATTTCTGCTACCAATCAATGTGGGGTTCCTTTGCGCAATTCAGAGCAGAAATGATGAAAAAGCAAAATGAAGATCGTAATGACATTACCGGCTCTCATTGTTACCAGCTCCCAGTCTTAGTGTTACTGGTTCATTTCAGTGTTCTTTTTGCTCAATTTTAGAGAGAGATCATGAAGAGGTTAGTGATCTCATGTGAATAAAGCTTTATGGGGGTAACAGAGCCCAGGGCAGCATTCCCCCATTGTTCCCTAGGAAGATGAGGAGTAAAGCGGAGCTCATGCAAGCACATGCCCAGAGTTGTTGCACCCTGGCTGAGAATTTCTGCATGAACTTTGCCCAGGCACCAGGGCTGCCCTTGACACAGAGGTCTGTACATAGGCACTTCCCTTCCTCATGTAGCTCATCAATGATGGAGGTGCTATCGAGTGACTTTGGAAGGGTTCCCTTCTTTTCTAGCTCATGGAATAATTCAAGCAGTATTGGTGTTAATTCTTATTTGAAGTTCTCATAGTACTTGGCTGTGAATCTGTCAGCTCGCGGGCTTTTCTTCATTGGTAGACTTTTGATGGCATCTTCTATTTTGTTGCTTGAAATTGATCTGTTTAAATTGTGTGTGTCCTCCTGATTCAGTTTCGGCAGTTCACAGGTCTCTAGAAATTTGTTGATGTCTTCAGGAGTTTCTATTTTACTGGAGTATAAAATTTCCAAGTGGTTTCTACTTAACATCTGTATTTCAGTCGTGTGCATTGTGATATTTCCTTTTTCATCATGTATTTTAGTAATTTGAGTTTTCTCTCTTTCTCTTTGCTTTGGATAGAGCCAAAGAATATCATGCTAAGTGAAATAAGCCAATCCCTCCAAAATCAAAGCCAAATGTTTTCTCTGATATGCAGATGTTAATTCACAGTGGGGGGGAGGGCTAGGAAAGAATAGAATTATTTTGGATTAGGTAGAGGGACATTAAGGGAGAGGAGGAAGTATGGGATTAGGGTGGATAATAGAATGACTCTGACATTATTACCCTACGTACATATATGACTACATGACCCATGTGATCCTACATCATGAACAATCAGAAGAAAGAGAAATTATACTCCATTTATGTATGATGTGTCAAAGTGCATTCTACTATTGTGTATAACTCATATGAAAAAATTTAAAAAAATAAAGTAAAATGATGGAGGTGCTCACCTGAAGAGGCTGCAGAAGGATGGGAGAGGGTCTGCAGCTCTGGAACCTGGTCATTGGTGGAAAGAAATCTTTGAAAGCAACTCCTGTTAGGTGGCAAACCTTGATGGACCCTTCCCCTCTGTCTCATTTCTAGAGGGGTTATTTATCCACCAAATTTACAAAAATATGAAAAAAAAATCAAGCATGTGTGCAGCAATTGGAGAAAGCCAAGGGTGTTTTCTTCTATTGGGGCAGTGTCACCTCACCTGCCCCTCTGCATACCATCTGTGAGCACTGGTGCTTCTTTCTTTATGCCTAATGCTTTTCTTCTAAGCATCTGTACTTGCAGTGGCTATCTATTTCCAAGATGTTTTATTTGCACAGACGTCATATTTGTTTCACTTACTCATTCGAGATGCTGAATTCAGTTGGTAATGTTGGCTGGATGATCCTGATTGGTCCCTTCATTGGCTAGTGTGGACACCCTGTGTTCTTCTCCCACTCAGCCTTTGATCTTAATTAGTTTTGTCAAAGTCCTGTAGCAGGAAGAGCTGGGGGAACCAATTCCTGTTAGCAATGCAAATAAAAGGGTCATACCAGACTTCCCTAGGAGTTTAAGAAGGAAAATGATCATGAGGAAGGGTTTGCAAAAGCTTAAGTTTTGTGAGCTTTGGCATAAAAAGGTCTTAATATATATTAGATACATATGCCTTTACACTGCTTAGGTCATCTTTAAAAAATTCTAATATTTGAAATCAACTAAGTTTGTGCAATTAATCCAGTATTTTCTTCTTCTTTGACACTTGCTTTGTTTATTTATTTATTTTGTGCATTCAGAGTTAAGATGTCTTTCAAATATGAAATAACTTGGCTTGACCTGCAGGGAACTTTTTTAGAACCATAAACTTAATCCAGAAATTTGTAGCTGACAGGTTCTACAGAAAGGATGATGGGTTGAAATAAGGGAACACTGGCTTTAAGTTGTTCCATGCTTCATAGAGAAGTTTAACTCTTTTTTTTTTTTAAAGAGAGAGTGGGAGAGGAGAGAGAGAGAGAATTTTTAATATTTATTTTTTTTTAGTTCTCGGCGGACACAACATCTTTGTTGGTATGTGGTGCTGAGGATTGAACCCGGGCCGCACGCATGCCAGGCGAGCGCGCTACCGCTTGAGCCACATCCCCAGCCCCTTAACTCTTTTTCAACTTCAAAGTCCTTATCAGTTAACAAATATGTATATTGTGTGTTCAATCTACCTCTTAATCATTTTAAATGTTAAAATGTGACATATATTTGCATTAAGATAGTTATGGAATAATCCTGTGTACTTTCTTTGATAAAGTCACATGCACAAAAGAATATAAACATTAAAATGCTTACTTCCACCACAGCTTAGTCAAATTTGTCCCAGTGTATAGACATTTTAATGCAAATTAATTCCTGAGTTTGATTTACTATCTTTTCTTTCACCTTACATGTAACTGTTTTCTATACATGGGATGCAAAATATGATATTTCAATTTTTTATCAAAATTAATTTTTCATTTCCTCAAGAAAGAACAAAAAAATAAGCTATGTTAACTAACTTATGCAGACATGATATACTCTACATTAATATTTTTAAACCCTATTCTTAGATATTTTACCAAAAAAATACACAGGATAGCCATGTTTTTATAGATAATTAAAACTATTGAAGTCCATGGAATCCATAGTTTTGTTGTTGTGTTTAATTTTATCTTGTGGTGCTGTAGAAGTTAATGTTCTTAATGAGGATTCTGGAATTCACGTGGGGCAGCCTGTGAGTCACAGAAGGCCTTAGCATTCATCTTGAATTTATGAAAATGTTTCATTTGCTCTTTTGATTTATATAAGAGAAAATTATGTATTTTAAAATTAGCTTCACCCAGAAATGTGGAAACAAAAGTTGCCAAACACCGAAGTCCCTGAATCCACTCATAAACCCAGATGCCACACACCCAGCATCCAGGGAAGGGGGCAATCATTGGCTCCAAGATGTAGAAAGAGTCAACGTGCCTCTTATCACTAACTTTTTCTTTTTCTTTCTTTTGGAGAGGAAGAAGGAAAGAAAAGATCACAAATATGAGATGTGAGTTAAAAATTAAATTTCTTCTACTGAGCAGTTTCAAGTCAGACAACCTTAAAGTCATGGCTTCATCTTCCGGAACACAGTGACTCACAGAAGGGAGCTGAGGACTCGGGAGATGCTGCACACTCATGTGATAAATTTTAATATCAGAAGTAAAATGACCTGGGGAGTATTTGGTTGGCTTGTTTTGATATAGCTAAAATTACATTCTGAAATGCTGTCGTCTCATAAGCATGATTTTCACCTTCTATAGATATTTTGCTTTTTTCATTATTTGAATTCAAACCTAGATGGATGCTACATCTTTGTTTAGTTACATGATTGGGGGTACTTAACAGAAAATATGCAAAGATATAATTGGAGAATTTGTTATTTATTATGTATTTATCATTTATTTTGTAAATGAGAATGTCCAGCTGTCTTGGAAATGACGTGTGCTCTTTGGGACTCCCAAGAACCTTCCTTTAGAATCAGGTGTCATGGCTTCCGACAATATGTACTCAAGCTTCCCTTCCTCTGGTTGTACCCACACTCCTTCCTGTTGGCCTCAACAGTAAGCCCCAATGTCAGGGAAAGTCGTGATGTTCCAGGATCCAGCATGTGTAAAGCACCTGGTGTGATACATGGGCAATGTTAAGCAGAAGACCAATCTTAATTCCCTTCCTTCTTTTTTCATTCACTTTAGTTTGTTTTTGTGTCCATTTCACTATGTGAGAGTAAAGTCATGAATCTATATTTTGAATTTAAAACGTTTTTATTATCCTTCAGCTGACTCATTCTATTTTAATTTGAGAGGAGGGAATTGCTTTGGACAACTACTGATCCCTCATTTCAATTTAACAGGTCTTCCCATGTGCTCACTAAAAGAATATTTAGCATTGTACCCGGTGACGTCTCAGGTAGACAGCCATACATGCAAAATGCCAGTCCAGTGACCTGGGACATGCTATGCAACCTTCTCCAACCTCAATTTTCTTCCTTCAAGGAAATAGGGATAAAAATGCCTATTAGGCAAGTTTGTAGAACAAATTAGACAAAGATAGCAGCATGATGTCTGGCACAGCAGTATGTTCTTAATTTAAGTTTTATGAAAGATAAAATAATAGTAATGATAAATCTACTATTAACAGATGCCTACTTCTGCCCAGAGGCTCAGGTTAGCATATTACAGAGTGATATGAATAAAAGATGCTTAATATTGAACATCTAACCAGCTTATAAGCAAGTATTGACAAACCCTTTAAATATTATCTAATAACAGAAATATAAGGTCTCATATTCTTTTGCTTTCTCTTCAGTCTCCAATGCTGGTTGGTTAGGGTCTTTCTTCTTTATTTCTCTTTCTTTTTCTCTCTCTTTCTGAAGAAAATGTCTAAGTGAGAGAATAATTCTATCCCTAGGATAAATGAACATACCATCTGGAATTTCTGAGGCATCAGTTTCAATTTATTGGTTTATAGAAAATACCTAGACTATGCCCTAGATCCAGAAAATCTCTCACAATGTCTCCTTTTGATATTGACCTCAATCCATGCAAGATGGGGCATATGGGTATTCCCAGGAAGCTCTGGTTTATCACACCCAGGCCTCTCACCAGACCTGCAGCACATGCTTCCCAGTGCTGATGCATGAGGCAATGGAGCACTTTCCAGAAAACACCCGGGGAGAAAACTCCACTGAGAGCATGCAATAACTAAAATACCTAGGACCTGGGACCCTCGGTGAAATATCACACACAGTCAGAAGTACCTAGGGCACAAGGTTGAAAAAAGAAAAGTTGACCAGGTTAGAACATAGAGCTTTACGGTAAATAATATTCTACTGAATAACTTTTATATCTCTTAATCATTCATGGAACACCTTTTGACATGACAATGAACCAAATTTAGTACTTATAATATATCGATTAAGGAAGGCTTCATGTATTGGGGGACAAAAAAAGATTTCCTGATTTTTTTTTTTTTTTTTTTTTACAAATTTTAGGAATGGGTAAAACCAATTTGAAGCAACAGGTCTTTTTGCCTTTAAGAGAATCCTCAGCCTGCAGAAGCACTCTTACATTGACCTGCTTTACAACCCCTTGGATTTGGGTATTTTTTAAAAAAGAAGCAGTCATAGAATAATCATAAGTAATATTTCTTATTGAAACTTTACATTAATAAAAATTTATGTTTTCCAAAGAGCTGTTCCCACCACACACACACACACACACACACACACACACACGATATTTACATAAGTGCTTATATGTATATATAGTGTTTTGTATGTGTTTGTGTATGGAGACATATTTATATATTGAAGATATCTGAAAGTCTTCTAGGTATAAAATCTTTTAATACCAATTGAAAGTCAACCATTTCCAGAGACAGGAGAGGAGTTCTCCCTCGTTAGTGAGTCGACGAGTACAAACATGGCACCGTGGGGTTCGCTTTACGAAACACTTGCTTCTGTGAACCTCTTCCAAAATCAAAGCTCCCAATTAAGACTCAGCATTTCAGCTGCAGTGTTTTGAAATGCCTCCACTTGATTCTCTCCCGCCTGGCTGTGCATCACCTGCGCCCCCATTACAACATCTGGTGGTTTCAGTGCACAGCCTTGGGCATGGGTTGGCAGGTGCATGGGCGAGGGCTCTTCCTAATAACCACACAGAGCAATTGGCGCTGATTTATCTGAACTGCTCCTCTTAGGGTATTTTCCATCAGCAAGAGTGATTTTATGCTAGAATAGCTTCATGAGAGTAAGGTAAATTCTTTGTCAGGAGAGGTGGGAGGATAAAGGGAAAGGGGAGTTTGAATGGACTATGACACCAGGTTTTTTTTTAAAAAAAAAAAAACTATAAAAACTCTAAATGTAAAATCTAAATGAAAGTAAAGAGCATGAAAAATATTATAAAGTTACCAGAAAATGAAACTGCGCCTTCAGGTGATATTGCCCAGTGTTGGTGGGCCTCATTCCCAGGGTTCCTTTCTGAAGGGACCCATTTCCTTTCACGGTCTGCCCTGGTATAATTCTTGACAACAGTCTTTCTTTCCTTCCTCCTTCTCATCTTAGTCTATGGAACCAGCCAGCTGGAATTAATGGGTAAATAAAAAGGAACCACACTGCTGTGTGTCTCGGTGTGGATTGTCATGACTCGGTTCACAGAATCCTCCTAGAGGATGCTGTCTTATAATGAATGTAAATTCACTTGTCCAAGAATGCCAGTTACACATTTAGTTGGGCAGCTTTCAATTGTATACATTTGCCAAATTCATGGCATTTGGAATTACATCAATCACCTCCACTGCCTTCGTGCATCAAAAAGAGAGAGAAAAAAAAAAGAGGGAATAAAAAAAAAAAAAAAACAAGGACAACTTTTGTTTCTTTAAGTAATTATTCTCGTAAATGTTGGGAACATTTTACAAAAATACGTAAGTGATGCGCTGTCATGTGGACACAGCAGCATTCTAGATATCTGAATTTCCTTAATAGGCCACAGCATACATGGTGTCATACACAGAGATAACAGTATGATCTCATTTAAGAACTGAATGATGCACAACTGAAACTCGGTGTTTTCCAGCTCATTTCTTATTTCTCAAAGAGCAAAAGGAATCAGACTTGTGGAATAGTTGCTCTTATTCCCTCTCTTTTAGCAGAAGCAATTTCAAAAACCAGGGGAAAAAAAGGGGGGAGTGTTAATGAAGAAAAGCTGAGAGAAAAGACCAAAGGATCAACTGACAAGCGGCTGCCTTAAGCTTCGAAGTTCATTTGAGTAGGTTTTTGGCTCACAAAGCGAGCTATAGGAGTAATCCATGGGCCCTTTATGTTTTCTGTGGTAAATCAAGTCACACAGACATCAACCCTGAAAGTGACCCACTGCGTGAATGAATTGTGGGCAATAACACCCAGTGTTTAAGAGGTTCCAAAAAATGAACACAGAATCTGCAGCCTTGTTTGCTTCAAACTGATCTTGTGATTCCTTTTTGTGAATGGGGAGTCTATGCCACGCTTTCAATTTAGATACACTCTGCCCGCCCCAGGAGATTCCCCAAACTCTTGGGATTCAAATAAAAGGAAGTCAGGCGACCACTAAATTCTGTTAAAAACTACTGTTAGGACATGTAATTAAAAAGTTGAATTATTATATAAAATTATATATTTCCATGCAGCCACAAAGTTCTAATTCTGTTTGCGTCAAGCACTCAGGATTGAAGATATGAAAGCTGTATAATTTTGGTGGCCTTCCTGTCTCAAGGGCATATAGCCCTCAAATATTTTTCAGAAGCTTACTGATTAAAACAGAGTTTATCCAGACTATTTTAGAAATAATAATCCTGTGAAACCCTTTGCAAAATGATGTTAAATTTCACCAGTTAGCATTTACAAACTATTCCATATTATTAGTGGTTTCTCCAGCTTGCCATGTTGGTATATGATAATTATTATTCCTAAAGAAATCAGATAACAAATACAAGAAGAATAAATATTATTTCATATTGCATGTATATGTATATACACATGCACGTATATATGTATATAAACTACATGAACACAGGTACTTAAATCTTATAATACTTTAGAAAAAATCAACTTTTAGTTACATAACAGTGACAGTAAATGATACCAGTAATTAATTTAACATATTAATTGTATATAAAGAGCCATTGGCATAGACTTGGTTAGAAGTTTAAATATAGTCATGAAATTCTAAGACAAATTCAAACATGGTGACCAAGAAGGAAGTGAAGTAATGAGACCTAGAAGTCAGTTTCTAAGTTGAAACAGGAAGTGGCTGTTTCATAAACCCTGGCCTATTTGTTCAGCATGACTCTCTGTATAATAGCCTCTAAGGAAATTTGGAAATTAAGGAGAGGTATTTCTGAATCCAACAACATAATCCATTTGAGAAAGAATACAGATTATATATTGAAATAAATAATTCATAAATTCATTTTTAATGAAATGCCATAGTCCTTTGTTTTCTCAAATTTGGTGTTGGCATTGCTATTTTTCCAATTAATGCCAGTAAACTGCATTTAATAATATCCCTCTCTCCTTCAGTAAGTAAAGAGAATGCTATGTGCCATCTGTTTACCCAAAGGAGTAGCAGTTGTGTTTTATTTAATTGGATCTAACTTGTCTTGTTAAAATGGTGGCATTTCAGGTACACTTATTTTCTTCTGGTCCAAAGAAATACACAGAAACTGAAAAATCTCTTAAAAATGTAGTTTGGCTGGGGGTACTCTCTGATCTGAATGCCAGGGATGGTCATGGTCTGGACCGCTAGCTGCTCAAGTCCTGTCCCTCTAACTCGCCCACTTACCTTTACCTCACTTGCTCCAGGTGCATTTCAGTGCGTGAGCTTGTTCACAGGCCCCATTAAGAGGGTGAGGCAAAAGGCAGGAGTCCTAAAGTCACCCAGGACAAGGGGCAGGGAGGAGGGGAGACAGCGGGAGAGAAGACTGTGGCATGGAACAAAGGGACAGCTGTGGAGATAGCTGTGGAGACAGAGGCAAGAGGAGCTAGACACAGGCTCGTCCTTGCTCACTATCTCAAACACACACACGTAGAGAAATCAGAAATTCTTCCCAGGTTATAACTATATGATGTAAGGAGAGGCCTAAAAGTATGTTTTTATAGGATACTATAGAGACCTGAGCTGTGGAATGCTTAGGAGTGACCATTCCTTTAAGCCCAGGGAAGGCCACTCCTGCATAATGCAACTATGTGCCTTGGTTTAGGAAGACCCAGGCACAGTGGTCCTCGGCAGACCAGAATGAGCCATGGACCCTACTCCTGCTCCTCTCCGGCACCACAGGGCTCACTCGGGAGGTCTGGTCTAGGTCTTTCAGTCCACGCTTCTCCCCTTGAAAGACACGCCCTGGAAAAGGCAACATCCTTTTTCTCCTACACCATGCTCTGACCACTCAGGCTTCCCAAGTTCTCCCCCACAAGGCCCCAGTTCTCTCTTGGACTGGCACAGGCCTGTCTGAGGCCATCCTCACAAGGGCAGGGCACATTCTGTCTGATGTGCACACCATAGTGCAGAGGGGCAACTGGCATGTCTGCACACGGTGGGCGGGCTGCAGTGTCCACACACCTGTCCTGGGCAGGACAGAGCTGGGGTGAGATGAGAGTGGGGGAGGGAGGGCTCATTCTCACTCACTTGAGGATGTCATGCTCCTCTGAGAAACTCCCAGGAGACTTCCAATTCTGAATTTGAACCTGGCCTTCCCTTTGGGACTAAATGATGACGTCTTTGCTAAGTACAGTGATAGAACATCTCCTGTGGAGGACTTGAGTACCTGACATAGAACATCTGCAGTGTTTGGACACATTCATAAATGCTTGGTGGCAGTGTGTTGGATACAGAGAAGCTAATATAATGCGATCCCCAAGTCACCAGATTAGGGATTCCCAATCTTTGGAGTTACAGTGATTCTTTTAGGCAGGGTGGTTTGAGAAAGACAGGTTTCTAAGGGAGGCAGGGTCTCATTGCTACCACCCACTCACTGATGAATTAAAGAAAAAAATACTCATGAAATAGATTCCATTTAGTCCCCTGATATTTGAGCCTGAAGAACAGATTTACAAACATATGTTTAAGAACAACTCACTGACCAATCTAAACTAAACATTTCCCATACAGCAGTAAATATGATCGTAATAAGAAGTGGGAAATAACATTAATATTGAACACAGCCTTCTTAATGTAATTTCACAATTGAAGGCAGTACTTTAAAAACAAAAGACGCCCACACTGAATCAGCTCTTTCTTTGTTCTATAAAAGCCACCGCTCAGTTTGGAAAAAAAAAAAAAATCACACTATTTCTAACCAAGTGAGAATCCCAAGGAGGAAAAAGGGTCATTATCTCAATGCCTGATTAATTTTCAAAAATGTTGTTATGCATACTCTTGCTCCAATGTGATGCAGCACTCCACCTCAAATTGGAAAATTCATGGCAATGGAAAAAAATAGCAATTACAAGACAGAGGAAAAAAAAATCAAAGGTAAAATGTTCAGCTTAAGAAGTTACATCGTCTGCCTCATCTGGCTCCGTTGCTATCTGTAGGAAGGAATGATGATACTCTCAGCACACCCAAAGCACTGGAGCTGCAAGGAAAATATTTTTAGTAACCAATTTATCAGTTGCTGGTTTATGGTCTCCCTTGGAATTGTGTCTTCTTGTCCTCCTTAATTGAGGTATTTGCATTTGGAAGTCCCTTTGAATCATCTTATATTCAGCGATCATTTGCAAATAAGGAAACAAACAGAATTATTTGGAACGTGTTCAGTCATCCTAATTAGGGAGTCAAGACCCTCTCTCAGAAAAATTATGAGGCCAGGTGTTGCTCTCTAAATGATTTTCTTGCTCTGGCCTGTGGGAAATAAACTTGATGGTCTAATCAGACTTCTCCCTTTCCAATTTAAATGAAAAGTCAAAATAAAGTGATTTTCTCACTCACACTCTCATGGTTCGTACCGCCAGGTTGCCACTCTGGTCTTCTGAGCCTCCCCTCCTGAAGGCGCTGTGTGCTCCGTGGAGCGCCTGCTCCCCTCCGTCTCTGACCTCCTCCATCAGCTGATCATCCCCCAGTGCAGAAAGCTGAGGAGCCCACCTGATTGGTTCAAGTGAGCCAGTGGGGAGAGCTTCGCACTCCCTAGTCAGGATGGGCCCTTTTACTTTAGACACTAAGTTTTAGCCAAGTGTGAGTCTTGAATGTCCAACTGATTCAATATCCGACTTCTCTATTTTAGTGCGAAAATTCTGAGTTTTGAGCCATTATTTAACAGCCTTTGGACAAACAAATATTCCTACCTTTACACATGAACTTGATGTTCGTTTTGTCAGTCACATGCCTACATTTTTTTTCCCAGTAAGGCAATTTGAAAATATTTTATTTGCTGACATAGTCTTTATTATTTGGGGCCTGCCTTCTTCACTTCCCGTTTACTTATTTGTTTCATTTTTCCCTCCTCCTTCCATCCGCCCTCCCCTTCCTTCTTCTTTCTGGCTAATCTTTCTATTTTTATTCATTGTACTTGATTGGGGTGTACTTCCTCCCTCATTCCCCTAAAACCTAAAATACTGGAAAAGAAAGAAAAAAACATTTTCTCTGTAGTTTGCAAGTTTCTGTTCAGAGATTATAACTATAGTATTGAATAATAATAATGTTCTTTAAATTAATTTTTGAAGGAATATTTATAAATAAGACCTCTAGGTATAAAGACAGGGTTCAAAGCAGGCCTTAAATATCAGTGCTAGATAGAGTAACAAGCGTGAAAAACATAAAATTCTCATATTCTTTTGCCAGGTAAGTGTATTTGGCCCCAATAATTAAAAAAAAAATCTCAGAACATTATAAACATCTGTAACATGGAGAAACACTCTTCCCCAAATATTAAGTATAATGAAAAATGTTTTGGAAGTAACATGTAAGTATGAAACAGAAAGTGCATTAACATATCAACATTAAACAGAAAGTACTATTGCAGTCATTAATATCTTATTTACAAAGCACTTAGAATAACAGGCTTTTTCTATTATGTCAATAAAGCAGAGCACAGAGTTGTATTTGTGAAATAATTGCAATTATGAACTAAAACAGAGAGAAGAGCTAAATCACATTAAATATAATGTAAATGTGATGATTTTGCATTGTCTTTGCTACTGTCAACAAACTAGAGTTTGAGGCATATTTTTCTACGATTCACACTTTGTATTCTTTTTAATTTCCATGAGAACAAATTTATTTAAAGATTAATGGAGTAAAATCATTGATAGTTCTAGATCCATAATGGAAGCAGATTTACTAGCTTATGTGAAAGCACAGTTAAAACCTAGGAAGTCTCATTCTGTCTGGATTGGGTGGAGATGAAGGAAAAATCACTGAAGTCTTGAACCCACAGCTTCTTCTGTGTCACCGCTGGCCTTAGAAGTGGAGGGAAAGGGCAATCTGCCACACTGAGGTTCTTTCCATCTGCAGCAATGCTCACAAGACTGCTTACATTCTAAATGCTGCCTTGTTCAGTTATGTGTTTTTTTTTAAATCACAATAGTAATTCAGACTCCCAGATGAGGTTTTACAGGCCTTCAGGGACTGTGTCTGCAATACTGTTATAGTTAAACAGAAATCAGGTAGAAAGCTAAACATTAATACTAGCTAAAGAGCTAGAATTAATCCAGATTCTAGGCTGTTCACTATTGCTCTCCAATATCCTCACTCTTAAGGATGTTTGTCTTATTCAAAATTCATATGCATGAAGATTGGATGTGAAGTAAATAGACAGCCGTTACAACTGTCTATAGAAGGTTCTGGAGGAGGCTCACAGGAAAGACTGCTTCAATAGAGCAGCCTTTGGTGACTAACCTGCTGTGATTTGACCCAAGCCCTGACAATCTGTACTCCATCAGAACCAGAAATGACCATTAATAGCCTATTAGTTCTTGTCATAAAGTCTAATAGAGAAAATAAGGTTCATATTCCATAGTCACAATGAACCCATCTCCAGATATTTATAATTTAAACAATGACTTATTGTTATCCATGCCCCAACTTTGCCTTGGATTGTTGTAATTTTGCTACTTGACCGAAATGCATGTTCATGCAGGCAAATGGTCAAGGATGACGTTAGGAAGGAAACCAGAGGCACATTCACAAAGAGAACTGGATGCCTTTTGAAATAGCTGATCCTGGTGAGGAGGATATGAGGAGGAATTAGTGACTCACAGTCAGCTGGAGATGAGAGAGAGGCAATGCCCAAGTGTGGTGAACACGTCTGCTTCAGCAGTGAGAAAGAAGGGGTGGGAGTTTTGATAGCAGAGGAGCCACAAGAGAAGAAGTGCACACTTTTCAAGGAATGCCTGGTGCCTCTGTGCCTGGCGTATTCCAGCCACAGAAGGAAGTGTGTGGAAAATCCTTATCAAATGCTCCCAGCTTTTTCTTCTCACTTGCCTGCACTGACCTGTTAATAATAATATATATTATTATATATAATTTAATTATATATTAAATACATTTAATTCCTATATGTATTTCTTAATATAGATATGTATGGTACCAGATGAAAGTTATCAGGGAAGTTTGATTCTAAACCTCAAGGATTTGATTTGTTTTTGCTTATAATGTTTCTCCTAAAAGGAAAGAAAATAATAAGGCTCAAAATATGCAAGATGTCATCTTTTAATATGAAGTTTAAAATATTCAAATGGCTTATTTATATTAACTACAAGCATAATCAGCAGATACTAAATGATGACATGTGTCATAAATGTGCATGGTGTGTTTATAAAGAGAAATGTGTATATATGTGCATACACACACAATCTGTAGATATCCGCAAATGCAATACACATTAAGTTGCAATGGTCTGCTTTTACAGAGCACTTAAAGGCTTCTGTTGAATGGCAACTTAAAGTGTTTATCCTAGAAGTTAGAAGCTGACATGCTGCTGTTCTCATAACAGGATATAAACCCAATCTCCAGGTAGAGCAGCCTGCTAAAGCATCTATGCTAATTCATTATGTCCTGATTCCTGCCCTTCTAAGTCTCCACCTTTCAATCCTTAACTTCTGTGGAAGACTTAGTTGTGGTCTTCTGTATTACATGTTCTTGGCACTCCATTTCCTGGTATTCCTTCCCTGCAGAATCGCAACCAGTATTTTGAACATTGTTGGCTCATGGAGGCCAACAAAAAAACTTGGAGGAGCCTGAAACAAAGAAACTGGATTTTTCTCACATTGTAACTTTAAAATGTATGGTGTGGAAACTTCTTCTATGTATTTGCATGAAACTTCAGAAAAACTTTCTAACTTGTTTTTAGCTAAAGATTTCTTTAATTTCTGCAAGAACATTCTTAAAAAATCTTAAATTGGTTCCTGTATTGTCCTTTATTGTCTCTTGAATAGTGAACAATAAGTGACTTTTCTTCTCTGAGTAAAGATGCTACCCTTCTCAGGTGCTGCCTGTAGGCTGGTAGCTGGGTCCTGAGGAGGAGCTCAGCCAGCATTCTTGCCCATGCACATCACCTTCCTCAGTCCCTGAGAGCTTTTTCTAATCACCTATATATTGAAGGACATTAATAAAAAATGTAGAAGGGGAGAAGACAAGTCTTATTTTGCAAATGGAGCCAGCTGTTGAATACTGGCATTTGGTGTCCTGATAGCAGCCAATGTTTGACTGGGCACTTTGGGGTCATGTGGAGACATCGCTTCCGTTGCTAGGACCATCCAGGGCTGTCTCTGATGCCTTAGGCCTCATCTTTTCTTTACCACATTTTTTTGTTGGTGCATTATAGTTGAACATAATGGTGGGATTTGTTGTTACATATTCATACCTGCATAAAATATAACAGTATAAATTGGCCAATATCACACCCAGCATAACTCCTCCCTCCCCTCCTCACAATCACTGATTCCTTTCCTCTATTTCACTGATGGCGCTGTGATTTTCAAAAAATCCCTGCCTGCATCCCATTTCTTTTTCCTATTTCCTCTCTGGCTTCCATAAATGAGAGAAAACATAATGGCTCTTGACTTTCTGAGCTTGTCTTATTTCACTTAAAATAATGATTTCAAGTTCCATCCATTTTCCTGAAAATAGTATAATTTCATTCTTTAATATAACTGAATAAAACTCCATTGGGCTTATATACCATACTTTTTTTTAGCTATGCATTAGTTGATGTTGATGGACACCTAGGTTGGTTCATAGTTTGGCTGTTGTGAATTGTGCCACTACCAATGTGGGCATGCATGTGTCAAGTAGTACAATGACTCTAGTTCTTTAAGATAAATACCCAAGGGTGAGGCCGCTGGGTCATATGGTGGTTCCATGCCTAGTCTTCTAAGGAAACTCCAGGCTGATTTGCATCGTGATCTTACTAATTTGCAGCCCCACTAACAGTGTGTAATTGTTCCTTTCTCATCTAGCTCATCTTCTTGTCTCTTTGCATCTCTTGGGATCCTGTGATGCCTGCAGCAACTCTGACATGAGGCTGCACCTCCTCTCTGACAGACCTGCTCAATTACTCAGCAGAATTCAAGATGAGCTAATTCTGGATACCTCTTCAGTGGATAAGAACAACACAGTGTTGGTAAATTCTATTGGAGCAGACCAGTCTCAAGGGAGCAGCTACCTGTTATTCCTGTCCACTCTCAAATCCAGAGCCTTACTTGCCTTTGAGAGTGATTATGCAAAATTCCAGGTATCCTTCTGATGGGGAGCTGTAGGTGTCAACTCAGACTTCATACCCAGTTATCCAGTCAAGTTAATCTAGGTGCTTCTGTGAAGGTATTTGTTAGGTGTCATTAACATCTAAATTAATTAAATTAAATGTAGGCAGACCTCATCCAATTATTTGAAGGACATAGGAACAAATGAGGTGTCCAGGAGAAGGTACTTTGCCTTAAAACTGCAGAATCTACTTTGACTTGAATTTTCAGTCCCTACAATCAGAATTTTCTACCCCTATAATTGTGAGCATGACTCTCTCTCCACCCCCCCATCTTCTCTCCATTTATATAGTTACATATAGTTATATAATAAATATATAACCTACAGGAGAACTCTGGTAGGTACCATTCTACCATGCTTCCAACTATGGGTTGAAGCTTTACAAATGATCTAATTGACAGCTCTCATGAAACCCATGGGACATGAAACACATCATAAATGGGTCTGGACATTTAACAAACTCCTTTCAAAGCCTCCCCCTATCTCTTCCCTTAGATCATTTAGATATTGTTGGTAAATACAAGTTCCTTACCTGATTCTTGACCCTTTAGAAAAAATTTCAATTTGATTATATACCTGCTTTAGGTATCTGATATGTATCAATGAAGTTTCTTGGCCAAAACGTGCTTTTTTTTTTAAATTTAGCTGGGTACCTGCTTTGTAAACACATGTGGCAGAGAATCCAGAGAGCATTTATTCAGAGGTTCTAGTGAGGTCTAACACAGGTGCTTCAGTCTTGGCACAGCCTCACTTCTCACAGAGCTTGCAGTCTATTTTGAGGAGACCATATTTATTTTTTTTATTATTTAATGGGAGATAAAGAAAATTAAAACATGATCTAATACAGTTGGTGGTGACCACTGAAATGCTGATACCCCTAAAATAGTGGAAATGCAGGCAAGAGGAAATATAATTCTATCTGCAGAGGCAGATAGATGCACAGGATAAAGATGAGGTTAGAGGGAAAGAGAGAGATGGGGAAGGCAGCTGTGTCATGGTGACCAGTGGGAGTCACAGTTAAAGAGAAAAATAGAATAAGATTGTTTTAGATATTGATAGTGAAACCAATCAATCTCTTCTTGATATGACAATTGGCACAGTTCCAGAAGCAAATGTTTGATATGTGATGACTTGAGCAACTTTATGCACAGTGGGACTGGGCGGGTGGCAGAGTATGAAGGATGACAAAGGACTTCAAAGACAACAGGAAGTTAGAATTCTAGGCTTAGATCCAGCCAAGAGCTCAGGGAAAGCCCCTGATAGGGCCAGCAGGTAGCAGGCGAGGGTCGCCTCCGTGGATGGTGGATCTCAACTTTCTTGGTGTTGTAGTGAGGTCTTATGGCCCATATGGAACAGAGTAATTAGTTGAAGATCTGGGAGTACACCATTTCTTTAATATCCAGGCACAGACTATTTTCCCATAGTTTTAGTGGAATTATATCAGTTTGAAATGTCTTAGATATAACCTTACCTCTGACATACAATGTATTCTCCCAAATGGCCTGTGAAAATGTTGCTGTTTGACATGTAACTTTAGTAAACACATAAAGTAGGGTAATCAAGCACAGATATTTCTATGCTCAATTGAAGGTGTTTTGTTTCCAACTCATTTTTTTTTTATTTGAGTGTCTATGAATTAACTAAAACAATGTATTGCCAACATTAAGTGAAAAAGTAAACCATAGTTCCTGAATGTAATTCTGGGTGCTAATTTTATTTTTTTCCATTTTCTCAGTAGGCCTGTTCTGTCTTTTATGAAATTTTGGCAGTTGAAATATTGAGTTCTGGGAAGGAAGAACGAGTGGGTACTTTGCTTTAAGAAGTGCTTTTGAAATAGGTATTTAAGGCTTTTGAGAAGTTATTTACAGGAGTAGATTGGATAAAATAGCAACATCCAACACCGAGTGGCGGCAACGGCAGCTCCCTTTCTCACTCGCAGTGGTGGGGAAGCACTTATGATAATTGCTAGACAAGTAGTAAACTCACTCGGTAGGAAGCGCGAGATTGATTTCCACTCCATCACACCCTGGGCATTTTACACGTTTGTAATTGTATCATGTCTTTAATATTTCTTTGAGGTGCAACAAAAAAATTGAAACAACTGTGTTTCTTAAGATTTCTAAAGGTTAAAAAAATCATAAATACTGCGTATATTTTGATATAATATGGGCTTCTACTTGTTTTGGCACCAAATATAGTTACTACTTTAACAATATTACAAAAAATTTACCTCCTACCTCATAGTAACCATATTACATATTTGTTGAATAAATAATTAAGGATAAATATACATATGTGCCCAGCAATTAAAGATGATCTCCACTATTATACATAAAAACATGTTTGAATTTGTAGAATTTGTAAGTATCTCCTTTGATTCCTCATCTCTTTCTTTTCAAATGTCCTTTCTTTTCACTTAATCGTTTTTTTTTCCATGTTTCTGGCATTCAGTCACTATTTAGGAATTGACTTGAATCTCATGTTGATAGTGTGACATTGAATATGATATGAAAATCAATATTTTGAGAGGAAAGGGGAGTTTTAGTCAGTGGCTTGCTGGAGGGTCAATGTTCAGAACTAGCACCCACGCCATGAATGCTGGGAGCCATGGAAACGGAAGGGATCCACCATGTGCAATGGAACAGAGTCCACAGAGTTACCAGTGGGGCTTTGTTCAAAAGTCTGAAGGTAGGATCAAGCCCACAGGCTTTCAGTACTCAGCACTGCAGCTCATCTGGGTCAGAGGCTCACCACGTACCCTTCTTAGGGAGAAGTGCTTTCAGCACACACTTCCCCTTCTGCAGTTTACTCACCTAGGGGACACTATTGTACCTCTTGTGGTAAGAAGCGCTTCATCTCACTGTGGAGTTCAGGTTTGAAACAATCACCAGCCATCCCTCAGAGATGCTCAACTGGAAATACTTTTACTTTTGTGCCAAATATGTTAGAAAGATAGCTCTCAGAAGACTGATGCTCCTATTCAGAGATACTTCAAAACTGAATAAAATGATTTTAAATAAGCAAACAGACACACTGAATAGATTGGAGAACTATGATCCAATCAGTAGTGCTGTCACCAAGATCGTAAGGGGTTTTCAGATACGTGGACAAATGTTCTTCAAATGCTTTCACCTGGGATCAGGTGACACTTTTGGTGTGAAGCTAAGAATTTAGCCAAAAATTAACACTAAAATCTGGAGAAGCAGCAGAATTCTTAATAATTTAAGACAGATAGACAAAAGTAGTTTTTTTGCCTTCAATTACTAACCAAAATTTAAAGCTCTGTTGAGGAGAAAACTAATAAGTTAAGTAAAATCCAATTAAATTGGTTCATCTATGCTGTTAAATATGTTGCCAGTATTAACTAAAACTTTCTCTTGTAGTCATAAACCCAGCTCAAGGGTACAGCAGAGGTATGCACACATGTACATGTGTGTAGTATCAATACTCATAGCTATTAACATTTGAGAAAATTCCAAATATACATCTACAAAAATTATAGATAAAGTGGGTGATATTCTCATATGATGGTACAATTAGGGTAAATGAGCAAGTATAAGGAATAATTTCAAGGTCTGAATCTCAAGTGAAAGAAATGTAAAGAATGTAACCTTCATGTATAGGTCTCAAAAACCTACACTGTTGGTGTTGAGTACAGGGTGACTTGAGGTCTGGAGTTGCAGCTGGGTAGGTGTAACTCAGGGTCTAAGGGCGATCATGTCTTCCTTGAGTCATGCGATGCTTACAGGGAGAAACCTTACTGACTTTTCAATTTGAACATATACTTCCCTTATGATTGAGGGCTTGGCTATGTTTACGTTATACTTAAGTAAAAAAGAATATTTAGTATATATTAGAGGATATTCCTCTTGACCAACAGAGATGGGGGAATATAGTTCCCCCAACTTCCTCCTTTCTCTCAATGTTCAGATCCCAGCCTCACCTGCTCTTGGTCTCTACAACAGGGTTGGCTCAGGGTGAATGATACCAGTTGAACCTGAATTAGTATGTAACACACGGTAGGTAAATAAGTCATGGGGAGTCAACAAATGCTGATATGTTTGATGGATCCCAGAACAGCATATAAAGAGGATGCCAAAGGCAGGTGGTTGGACTACTGTGGGGAACTGCCTGAAAATAATAGGAAAATAGAACTTCAAGCAAAAGCTAAACTGATTTAGCAGTCTCTGTTTTATTATGATAGATATGTGTAGGAATGGGAGGGCTTTATTTGGGTGAATTCATGAGAGGCTTGTGAGGGGAAACCGATGTCAACACCAAGAGTCCCAGATGCAAGATAAAACAGAAGGAGTTGCAGAATAACTGATCTGGCTAAAAAGCCCAAGAATCATAAGGACCTCAAGGTCGGGACAGAGTTGGCAGAGGTGAATGTGGTTTGGACTACATGGCCAGGTAGGAATGCAGACATCTCCATGGATACCAATGTTGGTGAAAGAAGCATAGTAGATAAATGGAATATTCTCATAAGCACCACCATTATGCTTGCCCTGCAATGTAGATGCAACAGTAGTGAGAAAGAAGGAGACGGGACACAGGAACTAATGTACGAAACCTGATGAAACATGAATTAACTCAGTAACAACATTCTTTCCACTAGTTTGTAAAATAGGGAAATTAATTTTGGGGTGAGAAATTTTATGGATGGTCACATGCCATAAAGATTGATTCTTGTAGAATTTCACATGAGAAAAAGATGAGCCATTATACCAGAATGATTTACAAGCACAGGTGAAAGTAACAACAACAATTATGTGGAGTAGAATGTATAGATTCAAAAGCAAGAGATAACAAAGTTGGAAAATTGTACAGGGAGAATTACCAGAGGATACTGTGTTATCCAGAATTTGCAAAGCAAAACTCATCTCTAGTATTCTTTATACTACAACATACTGCACTTGATTCTAGAAGATATTGTGCAAAAAGTGGAGCGAGGCCACAAAATAAAAATGTAACTCAGACTATTGATGTCTGTAGTCTATTTAAGATGATGACCTATAGATGCAGTTATCCATAATATTATGTAACCCACTTATCATAGCACCAGATCTACGATAAGTGTGTTACATAATACAGGCATTGTAATCAAAGCACAAGTCATGGAGAGTTTGAACCATTAGGGAACTTTACATGGGAGATCAGTTTTGTATTTCTACTTGAAAGATATTTATCATTTGAATGAAAAAACAAAAGTAGCTTTCCTACACTTCTTAAGTTATGGATTCAGCTATCCATCAGGTGGTCAGAAAAGCTGAGCTCATGTCTGGGAACAGTTTTGCAGGAAAAACAAAATTATAGCATGATGCATAAATCTTAGGTGCCAGCTTGCAGTATTTTATCTTTATACAACTGGCAAAAGGAAGTTAGTAAAAGTTACAGCCATCTGTTAAAAAAACATTTACTTACAACCTACTATTTTCCTTTAGAAAACTTGTGGGAAGAACTCTTTTGGAAATTACTTTGGCAGTTGTGTTTATGAATTCAAGAAGAACCTCCACAAGGCTCTTGCAACATCCTGGCAGAGTGGTAAAGGCTACAGAATGGTGCTGATGCTGCAATGGAAACGGAGAGAAAGATAGAAACTGCAGTTTGAAGGTTTGAACCCACTGTGGTCAGGTCTCCATGAATGCTTAGGATTAAGCTGAAAGAACTAGAGAAGAAACCAAAAATATGCAGCACAGGTGCCCAAGATAACTCTGATAAGAGCGGCAGAAACAGATAATCCAGGAAGAAGCCAACTGGTGGAGAACTACAATACAGTTTCTTTGGGACATCATCTGCATAGATCTGCAGAATAGAAAAGGAACTGGAAAGAATGGTCCTAATATTAACCATGTAGCAAAGGGAAGAGTGGAAGCCATGCTAATGCAGAAAGATAAAAGTTTGGAGAGGACATAAAGAATCCCAAATTGTTTTCACTTTGAGGATGTGGTGCACATTCAGACCAAGGTCAGACTTCCAAATAGAGAGGTAGAATGAAAGACAAACTGGTATCCCTGAAGGAAGAGCCAATATCCACAGGAAAATCATGAGCAGCTGGCATCATTACAAAGACTCAGGGAGAAGGAAAACTGAAAATCAAAAAGCAGATTTGAATCTAATAGCTACAATTATATTGATTTTCTTCTAAATAGTGAAGAAAGTTAAAGGGGAACTTTGTTGAGAAGAAGTGATTTTCTACATTTCTGGCATACTTTTTTCTCTTGTGATTTGACTATTAAAAGAAGAGGCAGAAATTGTTGTTTTCCTGAATTAGCAGAAATTTTATTGTGAGGAAGTTTAAAAGCCCTTTCATATATAATAGTTGTTTTTCATAAGGAAAGGAACTGGTTTGCTTTTAAGTAGTATGCATTGTTTTACACAGTAAGAAACACAAATACAATAAAAGCAATTATTATACACTCTATGAGTACTTCCTGTAGAGCAGCAATTCTGGTGGAATTAATTTAAAAGGTAGAAAATTCAATGTGCTTGGATCCACTACAAATTTCATTTTGAGTAAAGTGAAACCACACTTTATGTAAAGAATGTAAACATTCATGTGAAGAATGATAGTGACTACTGCCTCATATACATTTTGGGAAGACAATCTGGAATAGGAAGGGTGTAAAGAAACACAGGAAACTTAGGGATTTGGGTAACGAATAATGGGGAGTTGCTCTAGAACTTGTTGAAATGCAGCAGAAAGCTACAATAATAGAAAAAAAATATCATTGCTGTCTCAGTTAGCTTTTTCACAGCTGTGACTTAAAGACCTCACAAGAACAACTGTAGAGAAAGAAAAGTTTATTTAGGGGTTCACAGTTTCAGAGTTCTTAATTTATAGACAGCAGGCTCCATTTCTAGAGGCTCAAGTTGAGACAGAACATCATGGAAGAAGAGTGTGGTGGAGGGAAGGAGCTCCCGTGATGATCAGAAACAGAGAGCGTCTCCACACTCCAAATACAAAATGCATACCCCAAAGGCACACCCCAATGACCATCTCCTCTAGCCACAAGCTACCCACCTTCACCCACCACCCAGTTAATCCCATCAGGTGATTGAGTCACTGATTGGGTTAAGGCTCTTATAACCCAATTTCTCCTCAAAACTTTGCATTATCTTACACATGAGCTCTTTAGGGACACCTTACATCAAAATCCTGAGATTCATCTCCTGGCCCCCAAAAGCTCAGGATCATCTCACAATGCAAAATGCTTTTTGTCCATTTCCAGGAGTCCAGTATATAAAGGTACAGAGTAAAAATTTCTATTTGCAAAAATAGGGTCATGGAAAGAAGGGATGGGACCAAAGCAAGACTGAAATCCAGTGGGGCAAAAAAGTTCTGTGGCTTCACATCCAGCGTCTGAGGCACATAACATGGTGATGATCTGTCCAAAAGCTTGTGTAGATCTGCACCTGTGGCCTTGTGGGTTGCAGTCCAAGTGGTCTTTCTGATGTCTGGTCTCTAGTACCTGTAGCTACCACAATGCACATTCCTTTGTACTGTCATTTCTTAATCTCAGGGGTCTTCACTGCAGCTTTGGCTTCCTCTTCACATCTCCACACATCACCTACTCAGGGGGTACCCACAGGGACTTCAACCCTGCTGCACTTTGCCTGGCCTCCCAAGTCTTCTTGTGAAATCTTGGTGGAAGCCTCCATGATCCCTAATTTCAGCATTCTGCATTCCTGCAGAACCAGCTTCTCTTGGTTGATGCCAACATCTGCCACCATCTCGAGCAGTAATGAAGCTTCCAGAGACCCTAGCTGCAGCAGCCTTTGAGTCCCTGGGTAGCTGAGCACGTTGAAAAAACTTCCCACGTCACCTTGTGCAAGAATGGTGTCTCACTGGTCTCTTCTCAAGATAATTTTTACTTTCACTTCCTCAAGTTGAAAGAGTTGTGTTGACAAAGCTAAAGGTCTGAGAATTGGGAATATCATGTTGGTCTTGTAGTCAATTGAACTCCAAAGGGAATTAGAAGCCAGGAGAATATTTTAAACAGAGCCATGAGATGATATAATTTTAAAAAATCAAATCTTACTTGTGTTAATAATATTTCTTAGGTGGGAAACAAGAAGTTACTGTAATAATCAAGTTAGGAGTTAAAGTGACCAATATTGGAGTGGATGCTGCAGTTACACAGAAGTGATCAGACTTGGAGGCAGAGTGAAGAGAAGTTTCTAAAACATGGATTGCTTGGCTGTGAAATAAAGCAGTCAGTCTATGTCCACAACAAGAACAACAGAATCATTGCTTACTAAAAGAAGGGTTTGTGGAGTCAGCAAGAGATGGCTGTGCATATGTTGTACAGCCTGCGCTCTGTGTTGTCTCATACCATGCACCCTGCTCCGGGTTATTTTTGTCTAAATGCCTATAAAAAATGATGTAGTGATGCAATCCACTGATCTGCATCTAAAAGAAGGAATTATTTTTCAATTCACAAACAAAAGAGACAAGCATTATTGTTTCAGTTTTAAACCTGTATGAATACTCAGCCCAGTTTTAACACAGGAATCTCAGGTAACACTTAGACATGCATGTGGATTTGCTGAGTGGGTGTCAGAATTTGCTCAAGCAGAGAGAGGTTGAACATATAAATTATATCAATTTGGTGTAACATGGTGCAGAAACACACCAAAGAGTAACATTTAAAGACCAAAGGGAGACCAAAGTTTATTTCCATGACACGCAAATGCTTGAAGTTGGGCAAATAAAAAAGGACAGAACAAAGAAAGGCCAGTGGACACACATAAGGTATGCCCACATTGGGAGGAGTCTGCAAGAGAACATAACCTCTGACTTACCCAATGAACCACCTCTCAGATGCATGGTGTTTAAAAGTACAGCTCTGAAGACACTCAATCTGTGTGAACAGATTATGACCTTTTAAAAAATTACTTCTAGACTTTACTTGAGTACTTGGCCAAGAGAATCCTGTCCATACATGGCCCTACTATTTTTTTTTAAATGTAGTTTTTAATTGTATATGGACACAATTTGTTTATTTTATTTTTAATTTTATGTGGTGCTGAGCATTGAACCCAGTACCTCACACGTGCTAGGCAAGTGTTCTACCACTGAGCCCCAGCCCCAGCCCAGCCCTAGCCCAACCCTACCATTTTGACAGACACATGCCTTGTGCTTTTTTTCCCCCTATTTTTTCCACATTTTTATAGGTGCATTATTATACATAATGATGGGATTTTTTGGTACATATCTGTACTTGCACATAATATAATAATATAATTTGACAAAACTTACTCCCTGGAAACACCTTGTGTTTTCAGTGTGGAATACAAATAACAAAACCTAACAAAACATATTGTAAACTTTTTGTGATATGAACTGGTGGCAGATAACACATTGGTTAGATTGTGTGTGTGTGTGTGTGTGTGTGTGTGTGTGTGTGTGTGTTTTCATTTATTTAGAAACCATGAGCGGCAGCATTCCAATGTTAATAGTTTGTAAGACCTACTACAATTTGCAAAGCAAGACCTGGAGTGAGTGTAGATTAGGTCATATGAAGATGTTACAGTAAATTCCTCCATGAAGTTCTGTATCAAATAGTCCCTTTCACTTAGTCATAGAACCTGGTCAGTGTTATGTGTAGACCAAAGAAAAGATGGTTCCATTGAAAAGATCTGAAATTAAAGTCACATTTGAGGAAATAACAATCAAATGTCAGAAAGAAGGAAATTAATGTTCCCATAAGTCATTATCAACCACAGAAACAGGTGCTGATTCAGAAATAATCTAGTAAATATTATTTATCACTGTTTCTATATACTTTTGGCAACTTCATCCCACAATTATATGAAGAATGTTTTATACATGTAAACATATACTTTGAAGGTGTCATTTTTCTGATAAAAAGGGAACAATGGTTATAAACTTCATGTAGAACATAGGAAGCAGGTTATCAATCCCTCATGGCTACTTAGACCCAAGTTATATTTAGTGAGGAAAACAGAAGTCCTACGACTTACAGAATCAGGAGGAAAGCATATTCTTTGTATGAATGTGTATTAATGTTGAAAGTATTGCAATTGGATGACTATACTTTAGAAACTATAGGATTATAATTAAACTTGTTATTTTTTTTTTCATCCAAAATTTTAGCTAATGGATACTTTGTGTGATCTTGCTTTTGTCAGATCAGGAACTATGAGTGTCCAAAATGTTCCCACAGTCCAAGGTATTTATACAGGATCTACTTAAAACATAGACAAGAAAACTAACCTTACATAGTAGTAACTGACCCACTGTGAGAACTTCGTGTATAGTAACAGAGTGAGTAGTCAGTATGCATGAGGCTCTGAATTTGTTCTCAGCACTGCCAAAAAGAAATATAGATAAACACACACACAAACACACCTGCACATGTGTATATATACACATACAGTATATGTGTATATAAATACATGTTTATACATATATGCATGTATATGCATGTGTGTACATTATATAAATATATACAAATATATATACACAAATATACACATAGATAAATATACATAATATACATTTATATAAATATACACATATATACAAATTATATAAAAATTTATATTACCATGATTTAAGTTGATAAAGCATTGTTTCAAAGATCCTAAAGCCCTAGTGCAGGGGCTACAACTATGTTCCAAGCTCACACATCAATTGCTGTCATTATACTGTACATTTTGTGACAGTTGGACACAAACACACCTGCACAACTTGATCAGACACAGCATCACACTGAACTTCCAGGGGCACTTGCCTAATTTCTGAAACCAAACACATCCCCCCAAAGTATGATTTCTCACCAAATATTCCATTTAAAATTTTGAAAATAATTACAACAGAGAGAGATCTGGGGTTTTGAGAATGAATAGAAAGATGGAATAATGAAATATCTTCATCCATGATTAAAATCTGGGAAGGACCACAAACTCTTGACCTGGTATCTTCTGATGCACTGATTTCAAAAGCCATCAGCAAGTGTACCCTTGCTATTTTCTTACACTTTCTAGGACAGAGCAGTGCACTGATGACACCAGGTGACGCAATCGGTTATTTGACCTACATTAGTGTCTAATGCAACACGAGAATGTGATTTAGTTTGACAAGAATAAAGACCAACATACCCGCTATATATCAATCAATCACTAAGACTCTAACACAATTCCCCACTCATTTAAAAGTTACAGAGCAAATATTATCTTTGATTATATCAGGGAATATCAAAGTCCCAAATTTAAAATATGTGTATTGAAAGCCATATGAACATATACAGAATTAACATTTTACTGTGTTTATCTTATAGAATTTAGTATGTGACTTTTTCCTAAGTCATATAAAAGCCCCTCTTTCCTTTCCTTTTATTCTTTGTTTATATTTGCTAATTATATATATATATATATGTGTGTGTGTGTGTGTGTGTGTGTGTGTGTGTGTGTATTTTTACTTTTCAGTTCCAAATTTTATTTCATTACTTTTATTTGTAGTAGTTTGAATTGTTAGAATGTGAAAATGAACTTTGAGAATGTAACACAAACTCTGATAGCCTTCATACTACTTTAAAATAAATTTAATAAATATTGTAGTAGAAATTTTACTTTAAAATAATAATTTGCAATAGAGGCATTTTTCTTATTAAAATAAAGTTTTTGCAGGAAGTGTTTTTCTTTTAAAATATATCTGCATAACCCTTGACCTATTAATGTAAAAATTTCATAATTATCACTAACCTTTATAAAACAATGTATTAATTACTTAAAACAAACACTGTATAATAAGAGGGGTTTTTTTTTGTAAATTAAAGTAATATCCAGAATCATTCTCTGTGCTAATATTGTGTTTAGGATTTTGTATTCAGATTAAGTAAAAACAGCCTGCGGCCTTCTTATTTATTTTTCTTCTTATTAATTTGTCATAGTTGAATCTTTTTCCAGAGTACCATTTTCTCCAAATAAAAAGGTGACAACATTTTGGAGATTCTTTTATCTTCCTGACAAAGATATAGAATGAGGATAAATAAGCAGAATTGCCTCAATTTCTTCCTCCTTCCTTATTTCCTGTTTTGCTTTAATGATTTCATAAATATGTACAAATAGATACTTTTGCAAGAGGTGGTCCAAGGGGTGAGCATGAAAACTTGTGGACCTCAATGCAAGGAACCAACTACTCACAGAAATAAACTAGAATTTTGTGCTTGGTTAGGATGACACATGAGATAACTCTGAGAAAGTAGCAATTGAGCTAAGTTCCAAAGATAAACTAGAGTTGAGTAAGTGAAATTGGGAGACCAGAGCGTTCCTGACAGAAGAAAAACCATTTACACCCTAAAAGGGTGAACTAGGAAAGAAAAGAAACACAGGCAGTTCCTATGTGCCTGGAATAAACGGAGGGGGCTGACACACAACTTGTCAACACCCAGGCTGAAGCAACACTGTCGGCTGTGTTAATGAGTGTGATCTTTATGCAAGGCAAGGGGAAGTCTTTGCAGGTGATAAGCCATTGGATGACACTGTGCAATTTGCTTTTTAAGAAGATAACTGGGTGCAAAGTGGTAAATTGTCTGGAAAAACTTGATGGCAAGGTTAGTTTCAAGGACGATTTCTTGAATGCTGGTTCAGTAACTCAGGAACTGTATTGCTACAGGGAAATCCAGAGTCAGTGTTGGGCTGAGCAAAATATACATAGCTGTACAGTGGATATGGAGATATAAATATTGTTGATCTAGCTTGAGAAACTAGAGGCCTACTGGCCCATTCATGGATATAGAATGCACTGGAAAGATGGCCTAAATTGGAGGGGACCATCAGGAACTGAATTTTGGATGTTGTGGCAAAGGCTTTGATTTGTAGCTCAATGTCTTTTATACATCATCTTGTTAATGATTTTCCAAGTTTCTGGCACTACCTGTAGGTAGACATGGGATTTTTCATATGCTTGCATCTGGGGGCACTTTGCAATGTATTTGTGAGTCTGAAATTGACACTTACTGCATAAAGCTTTCAAGAAACCTATTGTTCTCCTGAAAAAATAATGAACTTCATTTGCACACGCCATTTACCCTGTTGGTTTAATTATTCTTGTTTACAAGGAAGATACCTTCCTTAAAGGGGGAGTAGCCTTCTTATCCCTGTGGGGAAGGAAGCCACATATTAAGGACAGCACAATATGACTAAGGTGGGAGGCTGGAACCCTGGCTACTTGCATTAGCATTGGATTACCTGGCCATCGCCATGATGCATTAGTGTCAAATAACAAACGTCACTTACTTTCCTGACCTGTGTTTTGTCAGTCATTTGTGTTATATGAGGCTAACTAACAATCATCTAACTCTCTCCCACCTGTTAGATTTGACACATCATTAAAGTGAAGGTGTCTAGATTTATTAATGCAAGAGCTTGAGGAAGAGGTCTGGCCTAGAGATTAAAAAAAATATATATATGCATATATATAATTTATATTATATACAATTATATTACATATAATATATATGCATATATTATAATATACAGTATAAAATATAATATATGACATATGATATGATATATAAATTATATACATGCATATGAGACATTTATGAATAAGTGGTAAGTAAATTCCTGGATAAATTGCAGAAGAAGAAAGTGCAGAGTGATAAATGGTTATACAAGAAGATTTATTATCTTCTAAGATTTATTGGGCACTTAGAGGAGAAAGAGATTTTTTAAGAAGACAATAGAGTAGAAGCCAAACAATTAGAAAGATATTCAGGGGTCCCCATTCTGTGCTCCTTTCCCTGGCTGCTCTGTCCAACTTTGCTTTCACCATGTAATTCCTCTGCTTAAATCTATCTGACCCCTTAAAATTTCACTGTACTACATTTTGGAGTAGATTTAAAACCCATTCATTATCTCCCGACAATATAATGCTGAGAGTGGATGGATGGGTTCTTTATCTTGCAAATTCAAAGAAGGAAATCCACCAAAGCAAGGGTGAGAGTGAAGTAACAGGATTTATTATAGTAATAGGAGAGAAAGAGAGCAGAGCTCTCTAAGAGGGAGGGGTCGCAGGAGAGGGACGCCAATGGGTGTCTGTTGTCCATGGGGTTTGATCTGTCTCTGTAGCTGACTGACAGGATGATAGGATTTAGAAAGGGGCCAAGGGACTCTATTTTCAGCAGATGTGAAATAAAGTAATTACCAAGGCTTTATTAGCACAAGGGTGAGGGTGAGGGTCTGTTGGCACAAGAAGAAGTGCCTAAGCACCTTCTGCAGTTGTCATGTCTAGGGGCTGTTAAGGAAAAGTCCTCGTGGCCTGGATCAGCTGGGTTCAGAGGCTTTGATTTCCAGTCCTCTCTTTCACCTTTCTTTTCCATAGATGCTTTTCTTGGCTGCCCAAGGGTGGTCTATCTGCTCAACAATTAATATTTTTATGCAGTTTTTGTCATAATTTTATTGTGATTTCCTGCCCTAAGACTTAAGTGTACCCTTTCTTACACCCTGTGTGTTTGTACCATCCTCTGTACCAAAAGTGTATTATTCACTTTGCTTTTCTGAATACTACTCCTAAGTCAGTCCTTGCTCCAACCCCTGTTCCTCTGTAAACTCTTTAGCCTCCCTGACTCACACTTGTCTCTTCTCCTCAGACCTGTGATTCTTAAGGATGTTCATCATGCAATCAGTAGAGTTAATGGTATGTGTTGTTCTCTCGCAGTTTCATGAATATTTATCAGTATTCCCAAGTAGATTTTTAGCACTCTGTCTCATAATTTTCTTTTGTGTTCCAAAGAGTATTTAGCAAAATTTTACCCAAAGGAATTTTCTCTGATATGTTAGAAAAATGTTGGCATAGGAATTTCCCTGTACTCCCGTTTTGTTGGGTTTCTTCACCCCAATAATGTACTGTTCCTAGAGCATTTTTCTTTATTCTACAATGCCAAGTGCTTTACCAAGAACTTGGCAGCTCTCTGACATGACCTCTCTCACTGAGGATGGCCACGTATATTTCTTGGGTAGACAGGCAAATTTCACACTGCTAACACTCCAACTGTGTTCTGATGTAGGACGTGACTGAAATATATGATTCTCCTTAATGATGAACATAAACATAATGCTTTGGTTGAGAATCAGGAACCAAACCAAATGTCAGAGTTTGTGCTGATATTATATCCAGTACAGGAGCTGAAGTTGTGGGGCACTTGGGTCTGCTGCCATCCTTTATCCTACACACCACCCATTTGGATTTTGCAGGTACAAAAACAGATTAGGTGAATGAGAACACATTGGGGACCAGAGCTCCTGTGTATTTTAAATCCTCGATACTGTACTTGTCTCTGCAGTTTCCCCTGAGACGCAGTGATCTTTCTGCTCTATGATCTCAGCCGGAGGCAGATGTCTCTAGGGATTACCACTAGGTCTGAGTTTTATTCAGTCTTTTTCTCATTGCTATGAAGAGAAGACTTGACAAGAACAATAGAGAGAAGGAAAAGTTTATTTTAGCTCAAGTTTCACAGGTTTAGTCGACGGTCCGCTGACTCCATAGCTCTGGGCCCAAGGTGAGGCAGAACATTATGGTGGAAGAGCATAACCCAGGAAACATCTAAGCTTCCAGGAAAAAAAAAATGTGAGTGTCTTATTAGACGTACTCAGTTCTCCTGGCCAGGACATTAAAGCCTAAGTCAATAGATTGACATCAGTTGCCTCCATATCAACATATACTTCTTCTGCCATTTTGAATCCTGTCTTTCCTGTTCCAGAACCTGCAAGAGCCACTCCAAAGGGGTTCCCCAGTCCCTTCTGGACCAGAGTAGCTATATCCATGTCTTGCAGGGGCTCAGACCTTGGGGAACAGATTCAGGATCCTGACAGGTGAGAGAACATGCCTTGGCCCAATGGGGACAGCAGGGTGCTTTATGGAAAGGTAGCAGCATCACCCAGTGCCGGCCCTCCTGGTCCTTCTATAGGCTTTTTTCATATATGGGTCAAACAAAGAAGGCCCCGTGCCAACAGCTTACATAAAGTGAGTGCACCTTTGAATGCTGATGTTTATGAGCTTGAGTACATCCACAGTATTCCAGGTGTCTATGACAGTGACTGTGTACTAAAACATACCTGGCTGGAAGTCTAAATGTGGGGAGCCTAATTGTAGCCCATCTTCAGCCTACCCCACAATTAATCAGGTTGATCATGGTTTTTCAGGAATTATTGTTCCTTGTATGGGCTAAGCCTTAAGCCATCAGTGCAGAGGGATGGTTTTCAAATGGTGGTGTCAGGGTCTTATAAGAAATGCAAATGACTGGTCCACTAGTGATGTGTTTTTCTTGAAACTGTGGAGCTGGATCCTTGAAATGATTGTTATCAAGCCCTCTAAGGATTCTGATGACTCATAGATTGAAATCAGTGGTCATCAGACTGACCAAAAGGTGAATCTGTTGGCTTTCAACCTGAAAAACAACATGATATTCTCAAAGCATTACATTTTTTTTAACACTAACATAAATGCCTACATATTAATTTAGGTCCACAAAGTCCAAAATAGTTATGATTTTGCTGTTGGCAGAAAGGAAGCCAGAACTTTGCCTAGCATTAATGGGAGGTGTTGGAACAGTCTTGGAAGGGGAAGAATCCCTATCATCTTGTGGGGCTTCTGTCTCAAGCAGTATCTTTAGGCCATCACAAGCTGAGGAAAGGATGCTGTCTTCTTTGATTTTTCTTTTATTGGCAGTGCTAGGGATTTAACTAGGCGTGCTGTACCACTTCCCCAGCATTTTTTATTTTGAGATAGGATCTCACTGGCCTCAAGTATGCAATCTTCATGCCTCAAATTCCTGCCTAGCTGGAATTACAGATGTGCTCCACCATACCCATCAAGGATGTTCTAGTCTACAAAACAAAAGGGAACTAGTTCTCGCAGTCCAGGGCTGCAGGAGGCAGTTGGAGGGATTCTCAGGCCTGAGCAATATTGTGCTGGCTACAGTGCCTCAGGATGCAATTTGGCATTCTTAGGGTCCTGAAATTAGCACAGCACATTGATTAGTGCTGAGTTAGGTCTACTTACAGGTCGGTTCTCCTTGCAATTAAGTGGAAGACTATTTGCTGCAGCCCACCACATAGCCACGGGAAGTAAGGGTTTCTTTGAATTTTGCCACGAAAACTTTCTGACCTTCACGATGTGCTTTGCAGTGATACTCAAATCAAGCATGTCATCTTCCATTTTCAAGGTGTCAAGAGTCCGTTCAATAAGTCAGTTCACTCAACAATCCTTATACTAACCATGGTTCTCTTACTAACCCAATGATCATTTGGTGGCCACCTTACCTCATCTTAAACCAAAATCAACACAGATTTCACCTTTGTGACATCCCTGCCCGATGGGAGGTCCCTCATCTCAGGCAGAGATCTGACCTGGTGTCAGATCAGTATTTAATCCAGTTCCAGAAAATGCTTCTGGCCTACCATTTGGACCATTCACAAAAGCAGCTGTCTATGTTTGGTTCCATCTAGGTACAGAGCTAGATTAAGGGTTTTAAGAAGATCTTTTATTTTAGGAACATGCGGGCAGACTGAAAAAGTAAGAAGGGAGGAGAAAGAACGAATGGGAGGTCTTCCATTGGGGAGATTTCTGCTACAGGCGCCTCCATCTCAGACCCACGTGCATCCTCTAAGGAACAGCTATTGCCCAGAATTTTTCACCAAAAATGGAAGCTCAGAACATTTATACTCTGGCTCCCACCACCCACTGGACCAGGAATACCCCAGCCAGGGGGGTAACCCCTCAGGCCTCTAAGAGTGAAAAGAGGCCAAAGAACCTCGTGCTAGCAGAAGGAGCTGCAGAAGACACCAGAAGTGGTTGAGGTGAGGTCTTCAGGAAACCCCAGAGGGGTTACTGGCTACTTCAGAGCACAAGTCTAGTTGCAGCACATGAATAAGCTCATGACAGCAGGAAGCATGGGTAGGCAAAAAGAAAGCGAGATGGAGAAGACATCTCTGGACATAAAAGATGAAATTGTTCTTGGCTTATGGAAACAGAAAACTATTTAAGAATACTACTGCTTTGGAATGAATCTAGTAATACACCAATGCAGCTCAATACTCTCCTTTATATGTTCCTGTGGCTATTATGGCAAATTTTTATCACAAACTGTGTGGCTTCAAACAACAAAAATTCTGGCATCCTGAATTCCAAACTACATATTTATGGAGTCTCTAGGGGAGAATCACTCTTCCATTTCTCGTTTCTGGTAGCTTCCAGCATTCCTTGGCCTATGGCCAATTCATTGAAGGCTGGCATCTTCAATATCTGTCTTTGTTCTCTCTCTCTCTCTCTCTCTCTCTCTCTCTCTCTCTCTCTCTCTCTCTCTCTTATGTGTGTGTGTGTGTGTGTGAGAGAGAAAGAGAAAGAGAGAGAGAGAGAGAAAGAGAGAGAGAGAGAGAAATAGAGACATATTCTCCTGTGTCCATCCCTCTTACATAGTTAGATATAACCATATGTTGGCCCCTAGAAAATACAGCACAATCTCCCCATTTCAAGAGTCATTTATAAGACCCACCAATGGCATTTAAGTGTTATTCCTACCATGAGTTTATGTTAAGCGAATAACTTCTGGCATAGGGTAGAAATTCGATTACCCCAATTCATAAAATGACCAATTTGAAGTATAACACAGTGCTAAAGCCCATAATGAAAATACTGTGCCGTCTAAGAGAGTCTAAAAAGGAAATAAAAACTTTAAGCAATCATAATAGATATGACTCTAGTTCATAGCCCAGGGAGTTCATTCACCTAGTAGAACTGTTCTATGCCAAGGCCAACGTCTCGGCTTGGCACCAGAATCACGAGGCACTCACAGCTTTGTAGGTTCAAACAGCAATTCTTTATTCCCGCTCTCACACCGCCTCCACACAGGTCCAGGGGCAAACGCGTTCTGCCGTCTTCCGCACCAACCATCTACTCCACCAGGCTATCTCCAAAATCCCATTTTAATCTCACGAGAACTCAACGGGAACAAGCAGCAGGAACACCCTAATCCCAGCAATAATCTTCAATCTCCAACTTCCCTAGAACCCATTATCTTAAACTGGCAACGCCTTAAACTCAAGGAGCCGGTTACTTCCTCAAACCTGATCAGCTCTAAACCCGGATCTGCCTTGGTCCTTGAGCAAGGTCACCTCATTAAAGCATGCATGCAATGTTCCATCAAATGTCCTCTAAGCAGCATGGGGTACGCTTGGCAAGGAAATTTCGATGCGTCATTCCTACTTGGTAATGGCCCTCAGCATCTCCCCCCTTCTGATTAATTAAACAACAAGCAATGCGGCTTAGGACCGTGCCTGGTAGGTTGTCCAATTCAACATATGGTTCTTACCCGTCATCGGATGAACTGACCTCTAGGCGTCAGTCCCCTGTCTTAGGTTGAATCCACTGCAATCAGATCAACCCGTCGCTGACTACCGGTCCAGCATTCAGCCATGCTTGTGGATAGGCCTAAGCACCAGTGGGGGGGTGAGGTTCTTGCCTCACCTCTGTTGGCCCCCAAATTTAACCTTGGTGCCAGTGGGGGGGTGAGGTTCTTGCCTCACCTCTGTTGGCCCCCAAATTTTAGACCATCACTAGTAGAAGGGAGGAAGATACAGAAATGCCACGACACCAAGCCAATTGACGGCTCCTTTGGAAAAATTGCATCACTGGTGACACCATCAGCAAAGATGCCAGCATTACCACAATTAACATGGGGTGCGCTGGCAAGGAAATTGCATCACTGGTGACACCATCAGCAAAAATATGCCAGCAGTACCACAATTCGCTGCACCAGACGATAGTTCACAATGCATGCAACTGATATATAGTCCAGGCAAGTTCTGCAGGCAGTTCAAATCGGAGGAGTCTATCAATATGTCCATTTCCTCCCAAAGTAAATCAAGTCCTTGATTGAGCATTACTTGTTGAGTTATATTCATTGATGCATCAGTTTATACAGTTTACTGTGGTAGCTATCATAGAAGCTGTAGTTTGGTTTTCTTTGTCTTCACCGGCACTGGGATGGAGATGGGAATTCTGGCAATGATGTTAAAGAGACATTATCCTGAACAGAATTATTAAATATGATGAAAAGGAAAAGTGAAAGTAAACAAACAGATCTGTTAATCACCTTTAAAAACAATAGTAAGCAAACAGATCTATTAACCACCCTTGAAAACAATCATTAACAGCTGTTTACCTAATTAGATTAAACCACTTAAATCACGTGAATAAAAAAAAATTCGGATCCATTTTTTCATGAGCGCTCCTCATATAAAAATATGGACATACACACATACTGACATGCAACACAAAACAGGGCACACATAACATACAACATATAAGACAATAATAACGGCCTTGTAGCTTTACCTAGGTAAAATCTCCATTGCAATGTTTAAAAACTCCACAGTCAAAAAATTAAAAACAGTCAAAAAACAAAACTGATCAGAAAAACATTAACCTAGGTTTGTATGAGCTCAAAAATAAAATAGAACTTTATGATGTGGGAAAAATGCAATAATAAAATAGATATTGAAAAAAGGCACCGTGGTTAATCACTGTCGCAGATGTAAGAATAGCCAAGCTGGAGCTCTGGATTTCAGCTGTTATGGATTTCAGTCAAATCATCTTCTTTTTCTGTAGAAATTGTTTTGGTTAACCTCTCTGGAATCCAAATCGGCTGCTGTTCTCCCTGTGGGAACACACAAACGGAACCCCGACTCCAGACAATAACTGGGTCGGGACCTTTCCATTGTCCTGTTAGAATATCTTTCCAAAGTACCTTAGGCTTATGTACATTTTTCGGATACATATGTCTTTCCGCAGCAGTAAGTCCTGATGAATCCAAATTTAGAAAGTTTAGAGTAAAAAGAGTTATTTTAAGTTTATCTTTGGGGGATATATACCCCTTTCCAATTCCCTCTTTTTGCTTTAATAGGTACGTTTTAATAGTTTGATGAGCTCTTTCAACTATGCCTTGTCCCTGTGGATTGTATGGGATTCCTGTTATATGAGTAATACCAAATGATGAGCAAAATTGTTTAAAAGATTTAGACGTATAACCAGGACCGTTATCAGTTTTTAACTGTTTAGGAACACCCACAGTGGCAAAATTTTGTAAGCAATGAGCTATAACATCTTTAGTTTTTTCTCCGGCATGAAGGGAGCCCATCAAAAATCCGGAAGAAGTATCAACTGTAACATGTAAATATTTTAATTTTCCAAATTCTGGCAAGTGTGTGACATCCATCTGCCAAATATGGTTAGGTATCAATCCTCTAGGATTGACTCCAAGATTAACTTGTGGTAAAAAGGTCACACAATTTTGACATTGTTTTATTATATGCCTGGCTTGTTCCTTAGTTATTTTAAAACGCTTTTGTAAAGTATTAGCGTTAACATGAAACCTTTTATGAAAATTTGTAGCTTCTTCTACAGTAGAAAAAATATGTATATCATGTGTAGTTTTATCTGCTAAATCATTGCCCAAACTAAGGGCTCCAGGCAATCCTGTATGTGCCCTGATATGTCCTATGAAGAATGGATCTTTTCTATCCCAGATTAGACTTTGTATAGTGGAAAACAAAGAGAAAACAGTAGAGGAAGGGGAAATCCTACCAGCATCTTCAAGGGATGTTATAGCATTAACTACATACTGGCTATCAGAGAATAAATTAAATACAGAATCTTTGAACATCACAAAAGCTTGTAGAACTGCATTAAGCTCTACCTTTTGAGCTGACTGTTTGGGAACTAAAAATGTAAAAGTTTGATCAGGGGTAACTACTGCAGCTGTACCATTATTAGACCCATCAGTGAATATATTTGGAGCATTCATGATAGGTGTTTTTCTTGTCATTTTAGGAAAAACTACAGGATGCTTAGACCAAAAAGACAACAAAGGATTAGATGGTAAATGATTATCAAATGAAACATTCGATTTACACATGATTATTGCCCAAGTATTTAATTCATTAGCTAACTCATCAATTTGCTCCATAGTATATGGAGTAATAATTTTATTGGGAGAAATTCCAAACACTGTCTTTGCTGCTCTTATACCTTTGAGTATTAATTGTCCTACAGCCTCAGGATACCTAGTAAGAATAGTGTTAGGAGAATAAGATAAATGTATCCACAATAATGGACCTTCCTGCCAAAATACTCCTGTAGGAATATTTCTTGTTGGTAGTACAATAAATAATAAAGGCAAACTTATATCAATTCTATCTAAATGCATATTTTCCATATATGTCTCAATAATTTTTAATGCCTTTCTAGCTTTAGGAGTTAACATTCGGGGTGAATTTGGATCTGATGGACCTTTTAGAATATCAAATAAAGGTCCCAACTCTCCTGTTGGTATGCCTAGATAAGGCCTTATCCAATTTATATCTCCCAACAACTTTTGAAAGTCATTAAGTGATTTGAGTTGATCTACTCGTATTTGAATTTTAGGTGGACGGACCATGGTTGAGGATAATAGAACTCCTAAATAATTAATTGGAAAATTTAATTGTACTTTGTCTATTCCTATCTCTAGATTATAATTTTTTAACAAGTTTGTAAGTGTGGCATAACATTCCAGCAATGTGTTTTTATCTTTATGTGCCAATAATACATCATCCATATAGTGAAATATTTTTAGTTCAGGATTTTGATTTCTAAGTGGCTGGATTGCTTTATTAACATATATTTGACACATAGTTGGACTGTTAGCCATTCCTTGAGGGAGTACTTTCCATTCATATCTTTCATCAGGACCTTCATGATTTAATGCAGGGATAGTAAATGCAAAACGTGGACTATCCTCGGAATGAATTGGAATCGAAAAAAAGCAATCTTTAATGTCTATAGCTAAAACATGCCACGTTTTTGGTAAAGCAGACAATTGAGGAATCCCTGATTGAGCAGGTCCCATAATGACCATTTCATTATTAATTGCTCTTAAATCTTGTAATAATCTCCATTTACCCGATTTCTTTTTGATAACAAAAATGGGAGTATTATGGGGAGATACGGAAGGTTGTAAATGTCCTTCCGCTAATTGTTGTTTGACCAGATCATGGGCTACTTGTATCTTTTCTTTAGTCAGGGGCCACTGAGGAACCCACACTGGTCTTTCTGATTTCCAAGTAATTTTGATTGTCTCAGTGGCCCTTTCTGAAAATCCAACCCATGTCTGTCTGTTCCTTGATCTATTTGAATTGGCGCTGCTATACCTTGTTCTTGTTTTCCTAATCTTTTTTCTTTCCTGATACCTTGTCTAGCCCTAGTAGTGGGCACATTAGGATTGATGTTATTTGTTAACATCAAACCTAGTTGATCTAGGACATCTCGTCCCCATAAATTAATAGGAAGGTGATCCAAAACATATGGCTGTATAGTTCCTTCACATCCTTCAGGATCCTTCCAATCTAATACCATAGCACTTCTATGGGGATTAGTCGCCACTCCTAGGCCTCGAAGCGTTTGAGTGGCTTGTTGTAATGGCCAATGTTTTGGCCATTCTTGAAGAGATATGATGCTAAGGTCAGCACCTGTGTCCAGCAGTCCATTAAAGTCACGACCCTGAATATTTAGTTTTAACATTGGGCGAGAATCTAAATTTAAAGACAACATAGCCCAATCTACACCTGTGGAGCCTAATCCCTTGGAACCTCTTTCTACATTAAGACTAGAGAACTTATTATGTAGGCTGGGTAGTATTAACAACTGTGCTATTCTATCTCCAGGTGAAATTACTGATATACCTCCTGGAGAACTAGCTATAATTTTTATTTCACCTACATAATCGGGATCAATTACCCCAGGACTTATCATAAGTCCTTTTAATGTAGATGAACTACGTCCCAACAATAAGCCTACTGTTCCTTGGGGAAGAGGTCCTTTTACTCCTGTGGGAATGATTTGAACTCCCATCTCTGGAGTTAATACTGCTCTGGCAGAGGCGCAGATGTCCAACCCTGCGCTCCCTCGGGTTTGTCTGATGAGGGATTTAATGGACAATGTGTCCTGGGCACCACCCTGATGGGGTTTCTGGGTTCCTCCACTGCCCCGTATATTTGTGGTTGTGGGCCCCGGAGCATTGGGCCCCCCGGTCCGTTTTTTGGCAATGAAGCCTGGTGCCTTTCTCCACGATATCGTGGGTAAATACCTGATCCTTGTCCGTTTTTTGATAAGGGAGTACCTTCTATGGTGGTTTGAGAACGGCATTCATTAGCCCAATGTCTCCCTCTACGGCATCGTGGGCAAATACCCGGTATTCTATTCCTTTGATTTCTAGTTTTGTTAAACCCTCCTCTTATGGGGCAACTCCTTTTAAAATGTCCTGTTTGTTCACAATTATAGCATGTTTCTAGCCTGGCATCTAAAGCCTGTTGTACTGCAGCTGCCAAGACTTGCCCTTGTTCATTAACATCTCTACATAATTTAATATATGTGTTTAAATCTTCATGTCTCCATGGTCTAATAACCTCTCTGCAGCAACGATTTGCTTGGTCATAAGCCAGTTGTTTTATTAATGGCATTGCTTGTTCTGTGTCACCAAAAATTTTGGCAGCCGTTTGAATAAGCCTATCTACAAAGTCAGCGTAAGGTTCATTAGGTCTCTGTATTACCTTAGATAGCTGACCTTGTAAATCTCCATGTCCTTGTAAAGTCTTCCATGCCCTAACTGCGTCTGCAGCAATCTGTACATATACAGCAGGATCATATTCCATTTGTTGCCGCTGACCCTCATAAGGTCCCTTTCCTAATAACATTTCAAGACTTCTTTGAGGGTAACCGGCTGCTGCATTTCGCCTAGCTGTCTCCATGCAAAATTCCTCATTGGCAACCTTCCATAACAAATATTGTCCTCCATTTAGCACAGATTTACACATGCTAGCCCAATCTGCTGGCGTCATGTCCAAGTTAGTAATGGACTCCACCATGCTTACCGTGAAGGGGGCTTGAGGACCATAGGTTGTTACAGCCTCCTTTAACTGCTTCACTGTGTTAAATTCTAAAATACGGTGAATTCGCCGCCCTCCTGCCTGTTCAAATACAGGGCATGCTAATCTTTGAGGTCCTGTCTCAGGATCCCATCTATCAACTACGGGGTTTGAGGGCCACTCAGCTGTCTCCATCGGTGGGGCTGTTGGTTGAATTACACCCTCTGGTAAAACGGAGTTAGTGACAGCCTCTTGTTGTGGCCTTTTTTCTAATAACCCCTTTTCCTTTAAATTTTCTCCCTTTCTCTGACTAGCTCGAGAGACCTTCTCTTTTGCTTGACCTAAAATGTCTTCCTCCATGGTCTGAATCTCTAACAATTTACTTAACACTTTTTCGGCTTCTTTTTTAATAATTTCTAATCTTCTATAAAGATAACGCAACCCAATAAGATAACACAAAACAAAACCACAACTGAATGAAACAAAAACTGAATAAAAATTCACTGTATCAATTTTCTCTTTCTCGGGGCTAACAAACTTCAAACCTTGAGCCAACCATTTTTCCCAGTTTGCCTGAGAAATTTCTAGGGATAGGCAGCTTGAAACAAAAATGAAATAAATCAAAACAAGAACACATTGTTTTTTGAAATGGTCACCCATTCTCTCGCCTTCCCTCAGGGGGGAGCGATTTTACTCACCTCCAAATTTCAGACGTTCCGCGTACGGGCCACCAAAATGCCAAGGCCAACGTCTCGGCTTGGCACCAGAATCACGAGGCACTCACAGCTTTGTAGGTTCAAACAGCAATTCTTTATTCCCGCTCTCACACCGCCTCCACACAGGTCCAGGGGCAAACGCGTTCTGCCGTCTTCCGCACCAACCATCTACTCCACCAGGCTATCTCCAAAATCCCATTTTAATCTCACGAGAACTCAACGGGAACAAGCAGCAGGAACACCCTAATCCCAGCAATAATCTTCAATCTCCAACTTCCCTAGAACCCATTATCTTAAACTGGCAACGCCTTAAACTCAAGGAGCCGGTTACTTCCTCAAACCTGATCAGCTCTAAACCCGGATCTGCCTTGGTCCTTGAGCAAGGTCACCTCATTAAAGCATGCATGCAATGTTCCATCAAATGTCCTCTAAGCAGCATGGGGTACGCTTGGCAAGGAAATTTCGATGCGTCATTCCTACTTGGTAATGGCCCTCAGCAGTTCTAGATGACCCACAGGAGCTGTTACTGTTCTCCACACTAGAACTTGTGTGCAAACCTGACTGTAGGGTTACACCGAAGAACAATTAAAGTGTGAAGGGATGTTTTTAGTAGTCAATGATAGATATTTTAAATTATTTAATTATGATGGTCATGTAATGGTTCTGATTTTTCTTTAAAAATTTTTTTAGGAAATATTGTTTTGTTTAAATAAGGTATTTTTAATATCTAAGCAATATTGTTTTCACATAACAGTTTCTTTGTTATTCATAAACTTCATATGACATTTTACTAATGTGCTTTTTAGGTGAAGGTGCTTATTTGCCAATTGGTGATATGAGCAATCACTGTATTGTTATGATATGGTTACTTTATTAATGAATAAGTGTGCAAGACCCCACACAAATTGTTAGCACGTGAATTGTATCATGTTAGATTGGAGAGTTCATGTACTTGCAGATTTTCTTAAGCCTTTACAGTCCTTTTATTTTCTTTATGTTATTATGATTTGTTTATTTTGTATATATCTTATAGAGTCCCTTTATTTTACTCTAAACATAGTACAAATGACAGTAAAATTAAGGATATTTTATTTTAAAGTATAGGAAAAATTCTCAATTTAAATTTAAATTACAAATTAATAAATGATCATGTGTCAATTTTAATATGAAAACATAGATCATAAAATTATTTTAAAATGTGTCATAAATTCCAAAGATAAAATAGATATTTAATGTAAATATTTCCCATTTCTGGTACCGTTATAACTATAATTGCAGTATAATTTTGTGTTTATTAAGTGGAGAGATGGTGTATAGTAGTAATTAAAGAGTACTTATGAAGTCTGAATAATTGAACATCCAGCTGCTGTGTGTGGTTTTGATATGGGCGTAGGGAAAGGGGAGATGGTGTCATTTCAATATTACAAAGGACCGTTTCCAGACGGTGGGAAGGCAATCTCCACCCGTTGGGCATTTCCAGGACATCTGGCTTGCCATATGAATCCAGACAAGGGCAAGGGTAAGATGGGAGGCACTTTAATGCCAAGGGCTTCTGAGCACGTGAAGCCTTCCTTGTTGAGCTGGAGGGCAGGGGCTTATCCTGATTTCTGTTTCTCCTTGGCACCAGTGACATCACTTACAATGATTTATTGTGGGAATTTATCCTATCTTATTAAATTATTTATAATGATCAACATAGTGCTTGGCACATGAAATATGACCTAAAATTGCTTTTAAATGATGAAACATGAAAATATATAACTTACCTTATATATAAATTTGACACCAATCAAATTATTTGTGATTTCCTATAGGTTTTGAGGTTAAGAACAGTCTTCTTTCTGTAGCCAGCTATTTGTTTTTTTTAAAAAAAGGCAATAGGTGAGAGATATTTGGAGACTTAAGAAGGACAACTTTATGTAGGATAGACAGACAAGAAAGAAGGATGGAAAGGTTAAAGGAAGTCTTGCCCTCTTCACTCCACATTTGGTGTAACTCACGTTACCTTCTGGGGAATTAATTGTATACCAAAGAGATTTCAAATAGAGGTGAAGTGAAATCAGCTCCTAGTTGTTGAGACCATTTTGTTTATCCCAGGTGAACAATTGTTATGCCATTCTGGAGGTGGGGTGCACAGACAGTGGAGAGGGCATAGGAACTGCCCAGCCATCAACACTGCCTGCACATGGCCTTCTAAAGACGTGAGCTGGCGGGCACTTCAGTTCTCATGGTCTCAAATTTGTTTCATTTTGTCAGCTTGTTTGTGGTTATTAAGAAATGCACTTCATCAGAATGCTATGAGAATTGTATCATAAAATAGTTTAAAATGCCAAATGCAGAATAAAAAATTATAAATAGCTCTCTATAAAAAGTGAACCAGAGTTTAAAAGAAGATTGTTGAATCTGCAAGTAGGTATCTTTGGTTTCTTCAGTTTCTTCTTCTCCCCCTTCCTCCTGCTTCTCCTTTTCCTTCTTCGGATGAGCAAAACAAGTTTCAGAGAGGCTAGAGCTGATGTACTTAATGAACTTTTCCATGTCTGTACAAGACAACCTCATTCACTCAGTGTCCTGCAGAAAGCACATGGACTCAATCTTAGAATCATACACATTGACTTCAAATATCAAAGTGCATCTCAAGTTAGCACCTTGGGCATCACATCTGCATCTCCCAATTTTTCCCACCCATCATCATCTCTTCCAGGATCAGAAGAGCCTGTGGATGGACCAGTCTCACTTGACCTGTGCGCTATTTTGACACAGCGGCCATAGGAACCTTTCAGAATAAATCTGACCACGTTATTACCTTACCTAAAATATCAGATGGCTTTGTGTTACACTTAGAATACAATACTACTCCTTAATATGTCCTACAATGATGCACACGTCAGGCTCCTAACATCTCTGATCCCAGCACCAAAACCCTTCTCCTCTCCTACACTGAGCAAGAGGCAAGCACTCTTTGACCTCAGGGTCATGACATGTATGTGCACACTGCTCTTTCAGACAATCCTTTATTGCACTTGGGATTCTGTTTAAATATAAGTCATTTGACTAAATCTGAGTGTCCTGCTGAAAAGAGATTATACTTCTCTCTTCACTCTTTCATGCATCTCCCTTCCCCTTTACTAATGTTTTTGGTTACGTGGGTGTGTCTTACAAACTACCACAGCTCATTGTTTGTTTTTCTCTCTCCCATTAGACTGTAAATACCCCAAGAACAGGAATCGGTTTGTTTTATTCATGATTTTTTTTCTAGTACCTTGGAGAGTACCTGCCTCTATTAAATATTCAGTAAATATTTATTGAATAAAAAAATAGAAGACTCCCTTATTCATACCCAGGCAAATTTCTGTCATTCTTGTTTATAATAATTTGTGGCACGTGGCTTTTACTAGGTATGCAAAACTGGTTAAAATGCATTAATTCTCAGAATCAAGGAAGCAGGTATAGTCTGCTAGGCAGGGTGTCACCATACTACATTTTCCCATATACGTACTCATCCTATCATTCAGTTACACAATAAGTTAGATAAATGGAAATAGACAGCTGTCTCACAACTTTGCAGTTTCTTGCCATAAATGTTGAAAGATAATACATACCATTCTACCTCTATAAACAAGCAGCTTCTAAAAAGTAACTTTTTTTACTTAAGTCTCTTAATTATGGAACTTTTATTTTTTTTCAATTTACTAGATTAAAGAGTGAGACTTTCATATTATTAAATACCAAATACTATGAACTACATTAAAATCAAGCTTATATTTGCACTTCAGAAAGAGATACACAGCAGATTGCACTTCCAAAGCACATGTTTGTGATTTTGCAAAAATACTAACATTAAATGAAAAGTCAAGCAAAATTGTGTTAAATGTAACTAGGTTCCCCTTACATATTCTTTATTCCATTTTTTTATATATTGTTTTTTTCAGATGGTAGAATGATTCTGTCAGTTAATATATGTTCATTCTGTTTGCATACATACACATATATAACAACAACTTACTATATATATATATAAATGCATACATATTTGTATGGAGATATTTATTTCAATAGCCACTAAGGATTGTGCTTTTCAAATCAATATGGGTCATGAAATATTGCTGCTAGAAATTTCTGGGTCTAATTCTGTAAAAGTGTAGTTTCTTTTTCCAGTGACTATATTGGATAGGCCAACAAGGGAACAATGCCTTCTCATCCTAATGAGTTAATCTGTCCATACAGGAAGAGGTATGTTACCTCCATAGGATAATTACAATGACATCTGAAATGTAGTTGGTATGTATAGGAAAAGCTGTTCAATTCAGAGACACCTCTTTTGTTTAGAAACAGGTTGGGTTCCCAAAGGCCGTTATCTATTTTATTGGTTCCTAAATCAACTGTAGCAACAAGAAGTTTAGGCAAGAGACCTAAATGTTTGTTTTTAAAACAAGCATGCCAATCAGTCCTTAAATCACATAAATCAAGACTATTCTTTCTCTGTTTTCACTAGGCAACTTTATTAAATAAAGGATTTTGACCAGTTCTGTCTATATTAAAATCTTTTGATGGGCACAAAATCTGTCTCTTTCCCTAGGAGCATTGCAACTTAGTAGATAGGTTGTCATCCATGCAGTCGTTTTGAAATCTAAAATCTCCTTGAATAATGCAAAATGACTGTTCATGAGAGAAATGAGAAACCAACCAAACAAAAAGAGCATCACCCAGCACTGTTACCACGGAAGGATTATGTTTTGGAGTCTTCCTAAATTAATGAAGTGGCCATGTAGCCAATGCTGATGCCCTTTCCAGCCCAGAATCAACATTTTCTCCACTTAATTGCGTTTTCCCTGATTGTTAATAAACACAACACTCATCACTATTTATTTATTATTTCGCGTTTTACTCTTTGGGATTTCTTGCACTGTAAATTATTCTGTGCTACATACACAGCAACTTCTGTCATTAATTTGCTTATTGCTTTTAGTTTACTTTATGATCTCTTCCAATATCAACAATGCACTATATGAATAATGTCTATGAACCTCAGCATGCACATTTAGGTGTAGAACAGATACGACAGAATAAACACTCTGAATTAAGCAATTCAAATTTCTAAAGATGATATTCATAGAAATATTCTAGAGAACAGACTTGTATTATATATTACATTGTAGGGTACATTTTATTTTATCTATGTATTTCTAAAGTGATCAACTACATATAAAAAAAAAAGTTTATCTGTTATTTTGCTTAATAAATAGCTACCAGAAACCACAAATTTGCCTGAAAGTTGATTTCAAGCATTATATGTTGTACCATTTGATATATGTTCTAGGATACTTAGTGAAAATGTGAAAATTTCTAAAAAATATTTTTTTTCTTATTGTTACTCTAAAAGCTTAACATTATGTACAAATGAAAAAATAAATATTGGGGAAAATGAAACTCGTCGAATTTAGAGAGGATATTTAGTTCACAGATTTCTCTATATTGTCCTCTTTTCATATTCGTGGACTAATTAAGAAGCAAATTTCGCTGATGTTGTTGAAATTATATGAAAGCTACTATTTTAATGAGATATTTTCCTATGTGAATAATAAACCATATAGAAAATTTGATTCATTCCCCATGAGTCCCATTCTTTCCATGCCAGTTATTTCGGCCTATTCCACTTAGCACGATAAATCACTTCTAGAATAAGAGTATCCTAAATGTGTTTGATGATACATCATTTAAAATTGCATTATAATGATAAGAATTGATTAATAATGAAGTATGCATTATATTTGATGTTGAGGAAACAACTTTAAATAGATCTCATCATATTATAAATGTAGTGTGTGTGTGTGTATGACTTTGTCACTAACAATATCAGAAGTCATAAAGCAAACATATCATCTCTTTCAGATAGAAAAGGTCACAGCTGAGCGTTGATCATATTACCCCCTAGAGATCTGCCCATGATAACTCTGTCTCTAATGCTTTAATATGCAAAATGAAAGAGCCTCATCTATCTCACTTTTCTGTTTTTGCAACATATTCTTTACACATTGCAGTCTCATTCCTAACAGTATCTGTTTTCACTTGGAAAGCTGTCCATTACAGCCCTCTTAAGGATGTGTAAATGAAGCTCCCACTATCAAAACCTCCTGCTGAAGGGAATTCTTTTCCTTTGCAATATGTTCAGCCTTTTGGCTTTCACAATATGCTCAATTTCCCTCACATAACAAATTTTTTAGAAATGTCTTTTATGTTCAATTGAACAGAGTTTATATTTAACATTGATGTATCTAATAAAAGACCTTAAAGTGCAGCCTCAAAAGACAGAGGCACTGGTCAGGCACAGTTCTGTCTGGAAACCATCACTGCTAATGAACGCTGCTGCACAGGCATATGCAAGCCACGTCCAGGCTTTGTTTGGACGTTACATTTACATGCACGTCTTAGTTTATGGATGAAGGACAGGCTGCTGGATGTCCCTGTTTCAAGCCTGTCTTTACTTCTCATGATGGGTCAGTATAAAACCTGAGCTCAAGGTACCCTGGAATTGCATTTGTATTTCTCAGATTCCTTATAATTAGGAGCTGACTGTCCTGGCTGAGGATAATGTGAGTCGAAAGTGTGTTCATAATTTCAAGGACGTATTCTCCCCTTCATTTCCAGTGAAATTTTTCTTATAATTCTACTCAGAATTCTTAGTATGGACAATTCCTCGTCACGTTTTCATAAGGATGAAATTCAGTTTTATCCATATGTAACTTCTCAGTCCATGCGGCTAATCTGAACTCACATAAGAGTCTTATTGATTTATCCAAAAAAATCCACTGAGACATTGCCCATCGTAGCAGCCAAGACATCAGGGGTGTTCACTGAAGTGTTTCCTCCAGTTCAGCTCACTTCCCAGGAATCCTGGGTGCTTATGGAACAAAAGAGCACGTGTGGACAAGGAGGCCCAGGAGCCTCTCCACCCGCGTGGTCACGCAGGTGGACAGAGTCTGTTCTCTGACATTCTAATCCCACACCTTCTGCTCTGACTCTTGGACAGGATCCATCCTCCTTCGTGGGGTAGCCTCTTTTGCCATAGTCCCGTCTAGATTTGAAAATCCAGGCTTGGTGCGCTGGTCCACCAGCCCACTGACCCTGGGCCCCTCTCCTCCCATAAAGGGGCAATCACTGAGGTTGACACAGAGACCTAGACACACAACCTCCCCTGCCCTCATCAGTGGCAATATCAGCTGTCAAGGAAATTGTACAGTTCAGTTCTTAAAACCCTTAGGGCCTTTTGCCTTTTACCTCTGAAAATCCCTCTAGCTTGCTGGACCCCTGGAAGAGTCAGTCCTTATGTACTAGATGAAGCCCACCTACTAGTCTAAGGGAGAACCCCAAGTGATTTACCTTGTGAGGACAGTTTATGAGGTGTCTCCAAAATTCCCCAAGGGTAGGATAACAAGGAGAGGCCCGAGATGATGGAGAGCACATCTCAGTTTTCACGATGACTATTTCAGTCAAGGTTTATCCAGAGAATAAGAGTTAACTGAGCAAACACACACACCCACACACCCACACACACACACACACATACTGCTCCTCCCACTGACAAATATTAACCCTCCAATTATTTTACTAAGTTCATTCTTTCTTGTGTGGAATGAACATGTTATATTATCATGCAAAAAAAGTTATTTTTAAGTTTTTTTTTTCTTTTTTACCATATCCCTCTTTCCCAAGGTGTGCCAATGTGGGACTCTTGTTTTGGATTTTGAGGAGAGGCTTTTGGTCAGAACAGAGTCCTCTATACAAGTTGTGTGTTTGAGAAGAGACACTTTGTGGAGTTATAATTAAGGACAATTGAAAGTCTGGAATAATTTCAATATTTTTAAAGTGTATTGATTCACACTTATTTTATTTGTTTCTATTTTGTTTTGTTTCAGTTAAAAGAAATAGAAATTCTCCACACCCTAGCCTTCCAGGTTAGCCCTCCAGAGTAACTTATGCTGTTCTCATATTCTGCGGCCTCACTGGGATCTTGAGTAGAGTCCCAGCTGAGGAACACCTTGTTGTGCCTCTCCACCTAATTGTGTGGTGCCTCCCTCCCAGAAATTTCTAGAAAAACCAAAGTGTTTTGGAGGGCTCATTTTGTTTTCCTGGTTTTATTACTAATGTATAATACCATTTCAATCTATTCAAAAAAGAATCTGAAGATAATAATAAACAGTCATTCATTCCTCATTTTGATATTTTACCATGTACTTGAGAAATTTATTTCTTAAATAATAGGTACTATTTTCACACCAGATTTGCTGAATCTTAATTTTAAAAATATCCCTTCAGAAATTATATATTCTAGAAATAGAATTAGATCTTCTAAATCCAGAGTCTCCCTGGAGCCCAGGGTGGAGGTAGGAGGCAGAATCCCTACCCAGAGGCAACCAAGCCTCACCTTGAAAGAGTGAGACAGCTTCCAAAAGGAAGCCGGAGCCGCTTCTGGAAACCTCGCCAAGCATCTCAGTGAGGCCAACACTTCACAAAGGCAGCTTTTAGAATTCATCTTTATAAAATTAGAAAAAAAAAAATTGAAGACGATTTTCATGGGTTGACAAATGATGTTGTCATTCTAACATCTAGGACCTCAGATGTGGCCTGATTTGAACACACATTTCATGTTGATGGCCATGCAGTCAATAAGGGCTCCTACTACAGGGAAACCCACCCAGAGAGGACACCTGGTGGAGATGACAGCAGAGAACTAGGTGATACCCCAGCAAGCCAAGGGCTTCCCAAGAGGGCAGCACAGCCCAGAAGTTAGGGGAGAGGTCTGGAGCTGACTCAAGAGCCAAGCCTGTGGACACCTTTGCTCTTGGATTTCAGGTGTCCAGAGCCAGGTGAGAAGCAAAAGGTGCTGTTCAAGTCACTCAGTTTGTAGTACTTTGTCAAGGCAGGCCTATACATTGAATGCTGAGGTTATTCTTCAAGTTTGAATTGTCAGATATTGTGTCTCCTGCTGCTTCCTCTTAATAACAAACTGTTTGATCAAATGTGGCCCCTTCACACTATACTTGTCATCTGTGTAGGATAACTCTATTTTTTTAATCAGTAGAAATGATACTGATATATCTCATATTTTTCAAAAATTCCACCAGTTTTTAAGTGGATATAAGCTGAAGATAAACTAGTGTGAAGGAAAGAAAACAAGCAAGCTCTACTCTAAAAATCCATTAGGTGTTGGAGTTTTATAATTGGTATTATTTCATTATTCATGGTGTTAAATTTTGGAAGGGCAATAAAGAAAATATTTTCTTTTCATCTGTTTCATTTGTTATTCAAATAATATATATTGAATCTTGAAGTTTTACAAATTTATTGTATGTGCAACATTTTAAAGCAGTTCAAACACAAGATGCAAACATTCTGATAACTTCAATTTGTGATTTTATTATAGCTATATTACTGTGGATTGTTATTAAATATTAAGTGATTAATTAAAGAAATATGTTAAATATAAGGTTAATTAAGATATAAATGAAACATTTTAGATATATATCAATTAATAATGCATTTGTGCAGTTTAAAATGCATGGAAAGGAGCTAATTGCCTTTTCCTTAAACACTTGCAGTAAAGTTAACATTTAACCAACCACATTGTTTCAGTGCTTTCTGATCTATATCATTTTAGTCTTCCAAAGACATTTATTAGGTCAAAAACTAAGCTAGGTTTCTAAAGTAACACCAGGGATGAAAAGGATTTAAATGGCCTACCAAGTAATATTTTTAAAATCTTTGATCAGACTGGCTCAATATCACTATGTACCTCCATTTCAAAACTGCATATAACTGTCAAGGGGAATCAGATTACAAATCAGATATTATCATCCTCCTGCCCTGTCTGGTGATGAGATCTCTTCAGGGTGAAGCTCTTCAATTTCTATCCTTTCTCTCTCTCTTTTTATTGTCAGAGTGAAATGCATTACAAGGTCTCCAGGCCACATGCAGTGTTTAAAACATAAATAAATAAATAAAGACAGAGAAAAACAGGCATTTATTTTTCAAGCCGATCGAACTTCATATCTTTTCTTGAAAACCAAGTTAAAGTAACCTGACCAATGCAAGCATGAAAGTACTGAGAAAATAAGAACAATTTGGGTTTTCAAGCTCTTGGCTCTTCAGTCTAGAGCATGGCAGACAGAATAAGGTGGTTTTGTCTTACCACGGGCTGCGTTCAGTGTCTCTCCTGTCTCTCCTGAGCACAATGTGAAAGAAAATCTGGTGCTTATTTTAGAGGTTCCTTCATCCATGTTCATATAAAAGGGTGAGAGTTTATAAAAATCAACAGGGCACAAGGGAAGTTTTGCACGTAGGCAGAGCAGTGATACAGTCTTTTAGTTGACTAAATTTTTAATGTAATTTTTATGTTTTTGATAAAAAAGACTAGAAAGAAATACAGAAATTTGGATGTCAAGGCTCTAAGTCCTTCTATTTCCATCTATTTTTTATTTCCAAGAATCAACGTTTTTGTTTTACTGGAAGATGCTTATGATTTAAAAAAATAAAAATGAAAACCCCCCCAAAATTAAAAAAAAAACCTCAGGAATATGTCAGGTTAAGAAGCTCAGATGTAATAAAAACTGCCCTAAAAATAAAAATAAATAAATAAATTAATTAATTAATTAATTAATAGGTTAAGTGGAGGAATGGCTATTTGGCTATTTAAATACTGGATCTGAGTCTCCTGGCAATGTCTTCAGGGATAGGTTTTAATTCAGGTAAAATAATACAACAGGTACCCAGAATCAATTCGTTAAGAATAAACTTCTAAATTTTTATCAGTGTATTACTGTATTAGTAATACTCTACCCGCCTGGACTCACATTTTTTTTTTTTAATTTTACTTGCTAATTTTAAAAACTTTCTTTACTCCTACTTTCCAAATGTGTGTCTCCTCTTCTATTCCAACATTTTATGTGGTTATAAGCTAAAAAATTACTCATTTGTGTCCTAGATTTATTTTTCTTTTATACCTTGTTTCCAATGCAATCCAGAGACTATATTCACTCCATCTTTTCCATACATACACATTTCTAATTTCTGTATTACAAATCTGTTCTTCCCTGGCCTACTGTAATAGATTCCAAATGTGTGAACCTGTTCCAAGACCTTCCAACTCCAATTCATTCCTAACACTGTTGCCAAGGCTTATCTCCCCCACCAACTCACACTTTATTATCTCATTTTCTTGCATAAAGAACTGTTATCCTGTCCTCAAGATCCCTTCTCCATCTGTCAACAGCATCCTTTCTGATTGACTCAGGTATTATGCACACTGTCTAATCACATCAGGCCCATCCACTCCTGAGCATGTCATGGTGCTCCTTATGCACCCTTGCCACCATCGAATAGCTGCTTCTGATTGACTTACATGTTTTTTCCCCTCTTCCACCTTGTAAAATGAGCCTTCACAGGGATGTTTGAAAGTCAGTTTCAAGGGTTTCCCAAATCTTCCACATGACTCCCTTCTTCCATCTTCAAAGCTTGCAACATCTGGCCAAGACATCCTCATATGGTCACCCCGAGGATCCTCCTTCTGCCTTGCTTTTATGCTGTAAGGACCTTTGTCATCACATTGTCCTCACTGGACAATCAAGTAAACTTAGTATCTGACAATCATCTAGATGATAATCTTATTTCGGTCACAATCTTAATTCTCATTTGCTAGGTAAACTGCTAGAGTTTGATTATGTAGAGTCCCCAAAAGGTGTTCTGTGAGCCTTAACTTCATCAGTGAATTAATCTGCAAATGAGAATTAACCGAGTGGTAACTGTAGGTAGATAGGCTGTTGTTGGAAGGAGTGGGTCATGGAGGGCCTGGCTTTGGGGTTTATATTTTATTTCTGATGAGCAGAGCTGGCTCTCTCTGCTTCCTGGTGGCCATGTCCTGAACTCCTCTTCCCTTAAGGTGAAAAAAATGTGCCCAAGGAAACCTTACTACATGATAGTCTCTTTTCTAGGTGCTTTTAATTATCTCCTCATTTCATACTGGAAACTCAATTAAGTAGATAAGTTATATTCACTTAAAAGGTAAGAATATTATTGCTCAACAAGCCTTGGTCATTTCTCAGGATCAAGAAATTAGGTGATAGAGCTACAGATGGGGTTGGATGAGACGTAGAGAATGAGTACCACTCTAAGTTGGTGTGAGTCCAAATATGATACTCTTCTCCTTAGAATGCTGTCACCCAAACACGCTCCAGATTTTCCACTGACATGCTCTTATCCAATGGTCCCAACTGCCAAACTGAGCTGAATTCTGTGACCTGCTCCTTCACACAGCTGGTGGTTCTGAATCCAAACACCACACTCTTTCCACTGTGCTCTGCTGTTGCCTATAGCACTAATATCTCAAAGCCCGACTTGATATCTATGGCACAGCTGCCTTGTGTTGGCAGCACTACACAGGGAAACAGCACAGATCTGTTTCACATCATCTGGGTGGAAAATGGTTGAAAGGAACACCATTGGCATTGATTCCTCATTTCTTCATCGCAAAGCACTAGCTGGACTTTGAATTATCTTGAAGGCAGGAAAACTTATTTAATGACTGCCCAAGTTTATTCTACTGGCTGTGAAACATTTTAGTGCAGCTGCTGAAACAGTCTTGGGGCAAGCAATCCAGTCGAGTGTCCTTCCTCTGGATTGAATGCATTACAGATGCAACAGAAAGGCTTGGCTTCTCTCTAGCACTCATTTTCTCATTTTTACCCCCACCCTTTTGAAGGGAAGGAGGCACCTATAATAGTTTTATAATACTTATAATGATATCAAGAATAATTATCTCTCCAACTCCTAATACCTATGGCATTCTTGTGTTCATCTCTCCCAACGTTCTCGAATCAGCAAATTGCTTATTAAAATCCTGTGTATAAAACAATCTCTTAAATTGAAAATGATTCATGAATTCCAACTAGTAAAGACAGACAATGGGCATTATTAATATTAACAGAAAAGGAAGAAGGGAGTAAAGTTTTGATAACTTTGTGGTATTGAAGGATATCTACATATAGAGAAATCCTTGCATGTCCACCAACAAGAGACAGAGGCACGTGAGAGGAAATTACATAATTGTGAATGAGCTAAAAGTGCTGAATGCCACCACTGAAAAATGGAACCTCAGAACTTCAAGTTCCAGTAGGAATGTACTCCTTCCAGCACAATGCTACAATACAGTCAATTGTCCATGAGTTACGCTTTCCTTGAAGAGTTTACTGGATATTTTTCTATAGACGATTCATAAATGCATAATCATAATTGATGATCAATGGTTTCCTGAGGCAGCCATATGCATGACGTAATAATCATTAGAAATTTTGATTATTGACTGGAAGAGAAGTTTTGTTATGAGTTTTCAAGATGAGAGAACATAAAATGGTGTCCAATGAGCTGGGAAGTATATTATCTACATCCAAGTCAGATGGTTATTGAACTCAATAGAAAGATGATCAGCTGCTGTGTCTGAAGATATTGTTCCTGTGAGATATTTGTGGAACTTGGAGGCAAACAGTGCTATTTAACAGAGCAGATGACAATGGGATCCATAGAGTTTGGGGTTAGATCATTCTTGCCATTTTCACAGAAAACTCGGCACCAGTGGACCCACCCAAGATTGCAAATGTCTGTGGAAAGTGGTGCTTTCGGTTTGTACCTTATCATGCTCATAAGGGACTCTGGCGGCCATGAGCCTGGCCCGCCTGCTCTTTAATGCAGTAACACTGAAGCAGGAATCAGAGCAGAAGGGGCAGAACAGAAGGGTTGGGTGGCTGAGGCTGACATAACATATAGGGTCATCCATAAGGAATCTGTTTAGAGCTGGAGAGTAAACCCCAGCTTCAGAGTAAAAGGGCCAGTTAAATTCAACTCAGACAATTCAGCCTAAGCCACTAAGCTACTTCAAAAGGCTACCCAGTATCTGTAGTCATTCACATATGCTCCTTTTTCTAGAAATGCAGAGATTTTTGGTACTCTCCTTCCCGAGTAATAAAGAATAAATGAAAAAAATAAACCTTAGCGATACATGAAAATTTGTTCTAATACATTTGTATCTCTATTAATAAAACTCAAGGAACAAAGCCTGCAGGCATTGACTTTGGAAGAGAGAGATTTGTCAATTGCCACACAAATCTATGCTGAGGAATTACCCCTAGTGATGGCTAAGCCGTGTGGTACTTCAGGGTGACAGGATGTGCATGCCTTAGTTCCATGGACCTTCCTATCCTCTTTAAAGTAAGTCTTATTATGGACCCTAATTTTTTCCTATGAAGAAAATGAGAAAAAGATAAATAAAATAATTCATACATAGCTCAACATTTGGTAAGACACTAAGCTGGGATTTCAGCCAAACCAGCCTAATTACTTATTTTACCTTATTTTGTTGCTTTTAAAGATATCTAGCTGGTGAAATTAAAAAAAAAAAAAAAAAAAAAAAACAGCCAGAAGATAAATAACAATTCAGAAGATGGATAAGCATTGTCATGAATGATGCTTTTATGAATGTTCACAAAACCCATAACTAAATACAATGTTATATTGTGAAAATACCTTTTAAAAATTAAATTAAAATAGAAATAGATGGGTAGATGGAGAAATATTAGAGAAAAAAAGGAGGGAGAGAAAAGCCTAACAAACCGTGTTCAGGCTGCAGAAACTTCAGTAATATCAAATCATGGCCAATTTTATTTCCGTTTCACCCACCTCCACCTCCAGGTCTTTTTGAAGCAACTCCCAGACATCTGATCATACTTGAAGATATAATTAATGAGAAGTTTCTACAGAGAGCCAGGTGTGAGGTTTACAGAAACAGGAACAAAAGTTTTACATGGAACGAACAAGTCAGAAGACTTCTGAGAGGAGGTGAAAGGCTTGGGATCAGAGGGCATGCGGCAAAGCTGAAAACAGCCAGGATCAAGTGTGGCTGATCATGACCAGCAGAGACCACTTGACTTAGATATTTCAAGTGAAGTCACTTGAAGAAAAAAGGTGTTAATATCCTACCAACAATTACAAAAGTGATCATTCTGCAAATCAATTGGGTGTAAAAGACCATTAAACCTCATGTCTCCTAAGCACTGTCTTCTTACCCGAGGTTGGTGTCCCTGCGGTGGACTGCCTACCACTTAGTAGCACAAGAAGACATGCACACACCTTTCGGCCTTTCTCATTTTCATTTAGTGCTGCTTGTACTGGTGGAAATAAAGGGGATGATCCTTCTCACTAAATTTGTTTCTGATTATTGGAACACAAGGAACTTCAGTGAAATGAAAGTTTTCACATTTTATTATTTCTGACACAAATTTAAGGGTCATGTTGAATGAAAGTATTTGAAGTGCAATTTAAAATGACCAAGGAAAGTGAGCTGTGAGATGTGCCTCAGTCCATGTTGCCTGAACCTTACTGTTCCAGCATTGTTTTCTGAAACGATCATATTGTTTGCAGGGCTAAGTGGAGATTAAGGTAGGACAAACACATTTTCACAGCAAGTACATAGAGTTCTGGAACAGGAGCCATGTTTAAACTAAGGCTCACAGATCTATCTTCGTAGGCCTCTGTAGTTTCCAGCTTACTGACACATGGATGGAGAAATCTGTTTTAGATATAGCTACATTTGAGTAACTGGATAACTACTAAGCAAACTTTTAAGAATTTGAACTTGAAGTATGGACATCATTCTCAAGGCTAGAACATACTTCCAAAATTGATGGAAATCCAACCCTGTTCTATGTGCAATCCTTAAATAATGAAAACAATGCAAATAAAATTTGATTTGAAAACTAGCATTTAAACTAGGGGTCACAAAGAAGATGAAAAAGTATGAAATTATAAACACCTTAAAATACTAATACACTGTAGGTATATATTTATGATGACAAGATAATACTTCCAAATATCACTGTAGTAATTTGACAGTTTTTCCTATCAAAATCACTTTAACATACAATCACCATTTAAAATTCAATAACAGTTTGGAAAAGACAGAGGAGCATAATCAAGGAGGGGATAGCAATCAATATAGAATTGGTAAATAGGTATCTTAACTAAGGAAATTACTTCCAAGAAATACTTTAGAGAAGAATTTTGCACTGTATTCAAATCCTGGTTACAAAACTTAGAGTTTTCAAGAAGAGAAAGTATAATCAAACAAATAACTAGAAAATTAAAATGGGGAGCAGATTTTTGTCAAGTGCAATGTAGCTTGTCATTAATCACTGATGTTGACACTAAATAAAGTGAGAATTTTTATAGTGACAATAGTGGTAATGGAATCAACCAAAGTGGGAACATGTGTGTGATTTAACACTTACAGAAAGAAGTGTACTTTATCATAACTATTTTTAAATTCCAAGTACTGGTTAATTTATTAAACTAAATTATATTAGATTATACAATTAATAAATGCTACTAAAATATATTTATTTTATTGATTTTAAAATTAAGGCAATGCCATAGTAGCACTGCCTCTATCTAATGTTATTAACTTTCTTGGGGAAAAATCTTATATTGCTTAATTAAGCACTAGGAAAACAAGGCACAGTGAGAATAAATCATCTCACACTGTTCTCTCAAGTCTATATTCATAGTCATGTTAAGAATGCTAAGGAAATACCTTTGATATGCAAGCTATGCATTGATTTTTTTTCTGACTATGATCTCAAATGGGCTAGTATATGATTCAGGAATTTCATTGAGGTAAAAATATAGTGTTTGCTTTTAAAAGTACCATTGCATGTAAAGTGAATGAATTTTTTTAAGTATAAATACCTGAAGTGCTTCAATCTATTAAAATAAGAGTAAGTGAATTATCAGTAGCTACATGTGCTCTCTAAACATAACTATGTACCTAGTTGGAGACATGATAATGTATTAGATTGAATTTGAACTTGAAGTAAAACATCATTCTCAAGGCTAGAACATACTTCCAAAATTGATGGAAATTCAAACATGTTCTATGTGCACTCCTTAAATAATGAAAACAATGCAAATAAAATTTAATTTGAAAACTAGAATTTAAACTAGGGGTCACAAAGAAGATGATCATTCTAGGTGCAAAATATATTCCAAATTTATTATCTGATAGCATTAGTTTGACTAATTCTGGGTGCAAAATATATTCCAATTTTATTATCTGATATTGTATAGTAAAGCATATTGACATCATGACCCAAATTTATCTTAATGTCCTAAAACATGCACTGAGTTTAAACTACAGACAAAAAATACAAAGACATATTTGGTTTACTGGTAATTTTAATTGCAATTGTTTCATTTTAGGTGTTTTGCTTATTTCCTTATGAAAATGGTCTAGGATTGTGCCCTACAGACTGAACATGTTTTAGTAGCAGAACTTTCATGCCATAAAATATTTTCATCAAAATTCTTATACTTCTTGTTCACATTACAGATCAATGCCAAGCAGCCCAGAGAGCATGCTCACCCATGCACATGGGTGGAGATGTGCAATTTAGTCTTCTAAATCTGCTCTATCTAGTGCTTTCAAATAGTATGTTCTGTGAAGTTATTGGTAGTAATAGAAACAAATTGAACTCTTTGATGCCTCATCTTTTTTTTTTTTTAAAAACACATAGGCAGTATTGATCTGTAGCCTGTTAAGATATTGAACAGCACTGAAATCCGTCTTTTCCATACTTGGAAGTCTTTTGATTAGTCAGAAAAGTGATCTTGACTTGAAAGTTTCTTCCCCAGACTCCTAATTGTACCATTCCCATCCTCCAAGCCCTTTTATTTTTAAACACATATATTTTAAAAAAGAAGTAGAAGAAGACAAAGATAGAAACTTCCAACACAGATGAAATAAAAGTGTTCAAGTTCCAACAAATTCTCCTGGGGCTGAATTTGATATAAGACAGATTCACCTTAACATCATTCAAAGAAATGTTTTAGGAAAATAATCAGAAGGACATCACGATAGCATGGCTGTCTGATGTGGATTGTGAGGCCAATTTCGTAGCAAGATACTTATGAAAGATGAGATCAGATATAAGACGCCCCTTCCCAAGAGCAATTCCATTAATCTTGTTGGCACAGAATTTTTCTCTTAAAACAATTAGAGATTCTTTCCTCAATCAGCAAAAATGACCTATTTTATCTTGGTAAGAATTTCTAATGCGAATAATTTACTAAATCAGTGGATCAATGAAATCTGCCAATTCCCTATTTTGTACATCAAATATGAAAGATAATATGACTGTAGTTACATATATTTTAATATTTTAAAAATGTGATTCCTTTTATTAATTCAATCATTGCTAGAAGATTAGTTTATTGATTGAGAACCTAGAGAGGATGGTGATGCCAAGCTGTTTCTGTGAATATTGTGTGGCTCTGTGGTCTTCCCAGGGTTCATGGGTGTGTCTTCATATACACCCAGTCAACTAGCCAGGGAACTTTAAGCCTAATCCCACCACCAAAAAAAAAAAAAAAAAGAAAGAAAAGAAAAATATCACATTTTTATGTGTTTTATGTGTTGTAATATCACACACTAAATAACATTATTGGGGGGGGATGAAATGCTTATTAAACTAAAGGTGTTTTGTAAGTTAAAACAGGAGATCGTAGTGTTGTGAACAATTCAACGTGCCTAATTTCTCACACCTAATCACCCCTTGACCTAAAGCATATGTGTCTTTGTGCACACGTGTGTATACATGTTGTTGGGTTGCTATATTGCATATGCATTTTGTTGCTGTATGATTTTCAAAACTAAATTCCTTTCCAGAAATTAAAAGCAGCTTGGATTTTTAGCAGGATTTCTTGTCCTGTGATGATTATATTTGATTTGATTTGAAATATGTGCTGTGGATCAAGGGGTATGTAGGTGTACAAAAACAGACACATTGGAGTGCTTGCAACATTCTGATCCTGTTTGAAGTTGGGGAGACGCCTTCTTGGTATTGGTGTCTGCGTTACCACATCTCCTCTCGTTGTGCCCACTCTGTCCTACTTTACTTACAATGGACTGGCCCTTGGCCAGTTTCCTTCAGACCCTGTTCAAAGGTGAGGATCACCTCTGCTCATGGGTCCTTGGCTCCTGATTCCAGAGGCACTGGAGCTCCTGGGACAGGGCAGCAGAGGGCTCCCTGGAGCCAGAGGAGCCCAGGGTACCCTTCAACTCCAGTCCAGCCTTGTTCCTGACCGCAATGCTACATGCAGCAAGAGGTAGCCATGGTGTTGTCTACTTCCTGTGTAAAAAATTGACCGCCCCATAGAGGTCTCGAGACATTCACAAATGGAAGTGCTTCTCATTCTCATTTACTTTCATCAAGAACAGGATAAAGTGACTCTCTAGAAACTAGATTTATATTGTTTTTATGTAATTTCATATGTGGACACACAAACTATATATTTGATTCATGGGGATACTAAATATGGAGACACTATATGAAAAACACTTGGAAAAGCCTTGTTAATATTACTTTATGATTTCTGTCACAAGAGAGAGAAGCTTTTCACAGGATAAGCACTTGGGCTGCCTTTTTGGTCTGTGGACCCTTGAGACACTTTTCCTGCAGTCTTGTCACATAAAGATGAGCTGTTCATGTGTTTATGGTATCCACACTGAACATGCTCAAAATCAGTCATCATGATCCACTTGGCCCTGAGGGGACCTGCACCTCTGGACATCCTGTTTGCCATGTGAAACTGTGCCCCTACTCCCAGTGTTGGGCAGATCATCGGTTTCATTGGATAAGTATCTGATTTAGTGCTGCCTTGCATTTATGGCCCATGTGACCTCAAAATACCTCTTTTAGAGGTAGAAAGGCATTGGCCCAGTCAGCTGGTTTCCTAAGAGAGTCGGGTGGTAATTGAGTGTGACCAGTGGTCACAGAGGCAGGAGTACCATGGCAGGGACACTTGGGGTGTCAGGGCATGGAGGGAAATGGGATTGACAAATTGTCTCAATTTTTATTGCCCTTCTTCTCTCTTGTTTTTTAACCTGTCTTCAAACTTATTCTGACTTGCTCTGTTTGTCTAAGAGCATAGATCAATTTAAATGTTTATGCAATGCAATATCACCGTTCACATATTTGCACATCAATCATAATTCCTCTTACTGGGGATTTTCTACCTAGTAGGTGATAAATCATCCATTATTTCTAAATCACTAGGTTTAGAGATGTGGCTGTGATGAACAGGTTTCATACATTATTTAGCTTATTATAGTAATCCCATAAATATGATATAATTAAACTTCTATCTGAGGACTCAGAGAATATAAGCAATTTTCAAAACCCGTTAAGCAACAAAGCAAATATTCAAATTTGACTTGGTATAAACGTATATATATATATATATATATTTTTTTTTTACATTTTTGCCTTTAAAATCAACAACAGCTTTATTGAAAAATAGCTAAGCATGTATTTTTTATAAATTACTAGTAATAATAATACACTTAAAAAGTTAGTAATTTTGGTCCAAGTGCCTGATACATGGTACATGATAGCCATAAAATTATAAAATTAACATCTCTCTGTTTTAATCAACTGAAGTTCCTGTGGAATACCATAATGAAAAATAAGCAGAAATGGGACAAGCTAGATTGCAAAAGTGCTACAGAAGTGAAGTAAAGGAGCAGGCTGGGTGCTAAGGCCCCGTGTGATGTGTCTGTTGAGTTGGTAAGATTGAGAGGATCAAAGAATGCCAGGCATCCGGACAGGGAGCCCTCGGTGGGAGGCTTTCTCACAGATAATCCCAGGCATGGCTGGGCGGCTCTCAGTGCCTGAGTGTGTGCAGCACAGTGTGAAGAGACCAAGGACAGGGCTGTGGCCTGCAGATGAGGGAAGGAGATGGGTCCAAGGGTGAGGGGCCAGGCGATGAGCTCTGCCTGTGCTAGGGAAGGCCTGAGGGGGCATGGCATGGTCTTCCTGGGTGGAAGGCATAACTCTGGGTGCACTGTGCAGCCTTGACCTCGGGACCCAGGGGTGAAATAGGAGACAAGCAGAGGATGCTGCTTCCTTAGCACCTGTAAGGAGCGGTGGCTTCCTGAACCAGAGCAGGGTCCCAGGGGGAATACGACAGGGACAGGGACAGGGACAGTGGTGACAAAACCGGCAGGCGCTGGAAGGACTGTCTGTATGATTCAAAATCACCCCCCAATGTGACGGGAACAATGAAGACAGAAATCCAGGTAAGGCAATAACCGCAACGTGGCGAGGAGGAGACATGGTGGGAGGGAGGCGCTCCCGAGAGACACACCTGGGCAGTGCCTAGCTCTGCCCGCTGCCAGCTTGGGACCGGAAGTTCTTACTTCTCTAATGTCACTTCCCAAGGGCTTTTCTGTCCGATGATCAATTCTTATATCTAGAGTTTTCATTCCCTAAACTTTATTTCACATTCACTTTTTATTTTCCTATTTGGGGAAATTTCTACACAATACCATATGTCCTGCAATCTCTCTGCTTGATTTATTCTAAAGGGATATATATGTCTCTCCCAGTAGGGTCTTTCTTGTAGCATCTACCTTTTTCTGGGCTTCTTTGTCCCCAGCAAATTATACTGAATTCATCATAGTCAACAGGCTTTTTACCCTATGAACAAGCTCTGCATTCTGCAAAAACAAGCAAACGGAAGTAAAAACAACACTTGCCTTTAACTTCTTGATTTTTTTTTTAATTCAGGTAATAACAAATCAAAGTTTGCCAACAAGGAAGAAATCTTTGCTGTTGCATTAAGTCAGAAAGTCAGGATATTCTTTGGCCATTCCCCCCAAGACCCTGACCCCTCCTGTGCTAGGAAACTGTTCTTGCATCTCAAATCCTGTCAGATCTCAGCGCCCAGGTCTTTCCAGGTGGTCTGAACCATCTTGATTCAATCATATTTCTCTCCACCTTGACTTTTCCCATTACTCTTCAAAGTGAGGTGTCATAAACATTTATATCTTCATTTAAAATAAAGCTTAAGAATTTAAGTCATCTCAGGTTATTTGCTTCATGGTAAAATATCATAACTCTTATTTTATGAGTATAGTAAATTTCAGAAAGTGAAGAGTAAACAGATTCTCATTTTCTAACTTACTCTGGAATTTGGGTAAGTTTCTTCATACCTTTAAGACGAGGCTTCTAATGGAAAATCAATACATGCTTATAGTTTGGAACGGTATGGATTAATTATTAAGACCTGGGAGAGAAGGGATGGGTTCGAGTCAGCATTCTCTCATTTATTCACCAGGTGACAAAACAATCTAAGTAACCACTTTGGACTTAGTTTCTTCATCTAAACAAGCAGTGCAAGAAAGAATATCAAAATAATAGGGCTACTGAGAAAATTAAATGAGTTAACAACAAGAGACATTTAGGACAGAATAGTGTGTATTAGGTAATGAATGCATATAACTAGCTAATTGTAGTAGTCTGGGTTTTGCATCAATGTTCATACTTATTCATTCATACATTTCTTGAGTAATACCTACATGAAATGAATCCAGTGACAGACAGTATGGTGCAACCCTTGATGTTGTTATTAGATATTTCTAACACTCAGCCTTCTGGCACATTTTGGGACTCAGCTACCTTTTCAGACACAAGACCAATTCAGGCCAATGAGCTGCTGATACTGAATTGAACTGCAGTGCTTAATTGCCAGTGAAATATTGTGTTTTCCTGCCATTTCTACTAACAAATGCTTGATTTGCCCAATGTCCTGAGAGACTTCAGTTAGTGGATAGAGCCTTCTGGGGCCTTGCACCAAGGAACAGGGCCTTAGTGGAAGCTAGCCATTTTTTTTCTTTCTCATTATTATTGTGTTATTTTTTTAGCCAATGGAATTTGGGATGTGTCACCATTCTAATTGACAGCTCTAGACTGAATCATTGCTTGGCTAAATGACTAAGTGGTGAAGCACTTTGAAACTCCCCTAACCTGCGCACATTTAGCAAAACTGAGAAAGCAGCATTGCTAGAAGCTGCTTCGGCGCAGATGAGAGCGACAATCTGTGCATTATGCTTTAAGAGACCACACTCATTTACACTGCAACTGCTCATTTGGAAAAATGTGTAGCAGTATGAGTTCTGGGACAAATATGTAAAAGAAGCCTTCACAGAGCTTTCATTGAATTTTAAGGAGTATAAATACTGCAAAGTAATGCAAGAATTCAAAGAACTAGGAAGCCGAGATATGTAAACACAACTCGGCAAACATACCTGAATCTCAACAATCAGCCCTATGCCTGACCCATTAGTCTCGTGTTGTTGATTTTTCCCTTCTGTTTTACTTTATAACAGCACAAAGTCATTGACCCTGGGAAGAAGAGATGTAAGATTCAAACCAGCCTTGCTCGTTTGCATTTTATAAAAGCTAACCCTTATAAATGATAAGGCCTAGATTTATATTTCAGTCACAACACATTGTTTGATCTTAGAATGCTGTTGCTGATCCAGAAGCTCCACTGTAACTTCTTTCCACAGCTCCTCACATACATTTGTTGCTGCTTTAGAATTTTTGAAATTACTTTAGGTAACTTTGCACACACTCCAAAATTACTTTCTAGAAGGATCTCTATGCTATAGTGGGTGAGCCCCATAATGCATTTCAACAAGTATGGTGAAATACTGACATCTTTTCATTGAATCTCTGTCCATAGCTATTAGAAATTTTGTACTAATACCTTTGAGCATCCTATCATGATGCATCCTACCTCACTGCTACTTGTAAAAGCTGTCTGAAAAAAATATGTACTGGTAGAGAATTAATGGTCTAATAATGAGGACTTCAACTTTGTGCAATGCAGAAGGTAAATCTTCTTTATTTCTTTGGTACATTGTATAAGCCTTTTTCTGAGTCTAATCTCAATTAGTGTTAGATGACTTTCCAAAAAGTCTACTTAGTGAATCTTGAAAGATCAATGAAGGGAATAGTACCATAGTTCAGGTCACAAAACATCAGTCCCATTTCTAGGCTTACTGTTAATGTGTTGACAGGCCATACTTCATTAAAATTCTCAGGACGTCAACTTCTTTCTCTATACATCAGAGCTTTGAATTAGGGGATTGCTTGGAACCCATTGTGAAGATTATTGTTCAGGACTCTCCGGTCTGATGTGTAAGTAGCTTCCCTCTGAACTCTGGTGATTTTCCTCCATGCTTGGTCCTCTCTTTCCACCAGATGTGGGTTTGACTCAGCATCCTCCAGGTCAGAGCTGTAATGCAAAAAAGTAGCTTCCAGAAGGCATTTTGCCAAGTCCAGATGAGGAACATGATACTTTTACTAATATACATAACAATGAACTGATGAGCTGATCAATAAAGATTGAGGTCCAGTCACTCACAGAAAAGTGGCCAGAGCCCAGCACAGATTTGTGCTCACCATCCAGAAAAGATACAGAAAAAATCAAGAGTGAGAGAGGAAAACCATTGCGCTTACTCCTATGTTCCCTGGGGAGAAAGACTCAGAATTTATGTCAGAAAATAACAGTAAATCTTTTACTATTTGTTGCACATATTTGTTTAAAGTATGTCATTGATTGCATACTTTAATATTTAACTCATAGTTTTGTTTTAGTTTTTCTTTATAGCCATGTGTTCTTCATGCCCGTTGCATATTTATTAGGTATAATAGCTCCTCTCTCACTTGGACTGTCATAAGATGTCAGTACTTCATCAATTCTTGTTTAAATTACAAAGAGACTCTTCTAAATGTTATCCTTCCTTTCCACTGTCCTCCATATTGCTGGCACTCACAATGCTTAAAAGCAATACCAGGAAGTCATTTTACAAATTAAAACATATTTCATAAAAGTGTCCCTTAAGACACATATAAATTACCTGCCGAATGATTTCTGCACAGCCACCCCCCTTCAGTTTTCATGGTGCTTACCCCACACACACACATATGTTCATGTCTCGGTGGGTTTTGTGGGTGCACATCCTTCCCCACAGTGTGCCTGCTGGTTGATGGTGGGGGATGTCATCCAGCAGCCCCTTCTGCCTGGCATGCCCTTCCCTCCTGCACACAGCTCGCATCCAAGATTAAACACAGACCTTTGCTAAGGACTGCCTTCTGTTTATCTTAGTTATTTGTTTATACTTCATCTTTTATCATCAAAACTAGAAAAAATATGTCTATCATAGCACTTATATTTCTATAACATCTATGTTTGTTGTGCCTAATCCATCACTAGTAGAGATCAGAATTTTTGTGTGTGTGTGTTAAAACAGGGCTTTTGCATTCACATGCAGCAAAACATGTGGCGCATATCAAGGTCTCAACATTCCTGCATGAATTTAATAAATACATAACTTTGAGGAAATCATAAGTTAAGTCGTTAATTCATATTGGGGAGATATGGGGACATAAATTGAATTATCCTGTCAGACAGGTTGAGTCAGAAAAGTGTCATCACAGAAGTGGTTCCTGACCACACATTTCTTTCTGGTGTGCTCCAAGTTCCTATAGATTACACACAGACAGCTGCCTTTAATAATGATGCATGTGGTAGACGTAAGCCTAGCACCACATAAAATTACATAAATAAACTAAAGGTATTATGTCCACTGACAATTAAAAATATTTTTGAAAAATAAGATGTACACAATTTTGTCCTAGAAAGAGCGGGACCTGTAAGGAGAAATTATATTCAATTCCTGGCTTTATGCTTTGTATATTTGAGTCCTTGATGAGTTATAAAACTCAGGGAAGTTATAACTACAAGCACTTTCTCCAAACTCTGGTGATACCCAAATGAAAACAATAGGAAAATCCACAAAGATAATTCTAAAAGTTAAATTCTAAAGTAAGTTTGCCAGTTCTTAGTTACTGAAAGGGACTGAATACTGCTTTTACAATTATTATAATACATTAGAATACAGTCTGTGTCCTCAAGAAAAGGATATAAAAGAGAGGAGTTGAAGTAGTAAAATGAAATCATGTTTGCTTATCATTTACTCTTTGATGACCTATTATTTTTCTCCTTCTTATATTTTATTAATTCTACAAGGGGATTACTCAAGGTGAGAACACACTTGGATTTCTTTTATAACTGTGCACCAGCCCATGGGACAAGTCATTTGTATAAATATGTAAAAGGGTCAATAGGATTGTAAAATCCTTAAAAAATAAAACAAGTCACCTATAAACTATGTATGTGAGATATGCATTTCACAGTCTTTGACATTAATTATTTGTTTAATGACAATTATCTATTGTAGTAATCATCTTAAGCTCTTATCTCCCAGTTATTAAAAAAACAAACTGTGAATATGTTCATACATACAAACTAAATTAGCCGCATCACACTGTACTTTATGGTGGAAAATGTTTCCTCAAATCCACAGGGACATTTTTGATAATCCTTTGATTATCTATTTCCACAGAGATCTTTTTGCATTATGTGAAGCGAGTACTATTACCGCACAAACCAAATAACCAGTGTTCTGTCCTTGCAATTATATATGTAGAAAGATATTCATTATTTTGAGTGAACTAAAGATTAATTAACTTTACATCCCCTGAAGGCCACCAATTTGGAAATTCTCTGTAATTGGCACCTGTGGATACTAATAACCTCAGATTCCTTAAGAAGGAAATCAATTTCATAGATGACAACAAATGTGATATATTCCAAGTCACCTTCTACCTTTTTGCATATTTATATTTATAAGAGAGTGATTTTTATATTCAGAGTTAAATTTAATTATGACAAACTGCTTTAAAAATATATGAGAATTAACATTATTCAATCAAAAGTGAAAATTAGATCCTTGAACTCAGCTTTTAACTGTCATAAATCCTCTCAGTGACCCTGCCTTGGTGATCTCTGACCTTGCTGCCTGTGACCTTTTATTATTGAAACAGAACACAAAGGCTCACTGCTTAGAGGAGTAGTCATCAGAATACATTAACATTTGGAGTGTGCTTTTAGATCTCTTTTAAAATGTTTTTAGTGTGCAAAAATGTCACAGTTCTTGCTGAAATATCTTACTCATTCCTGTAAACTCTGCATATTGATTTTGTATTGGTTACTTTTTGATGACTTGATTTACTGTGCTTGATAATTTCTTGGTAGTTCCATTTACCCAGGAAATGTGTACGCTTATTTATCTGCTAATGTGACACTCCCCCCATCTGGTCTATGAGGCCAAGTCTCAGCTTGGGCAGTTCTGACATCCAAGGCTGGATAATCCTCTAACTCCCATGATAGGGGTGTCTTAGGCACCTGGAAGGACTGATTAGCTCCTTCCCTGGCCACTGTCCACAGGTACAAGAGTATCTCTTTCCCCAGTCACAAAAGTGAACAGTTTCTCAGATATTACCAGGTGTAACCCCGGAAGTTGAAACCTAATTTAATTTTATTTACATATTCAGTGCTTTCAGAGAAAATCCTTTTTATTGAAATCTCCAAGAAATGTATAAATTCCACAATTAAAGAATAATTCTTGTTCTAAAATGCAAAGTCAGGAAAAAAAGTTATATGATGAACTTTTTTCCATTTCACATATTTAAACAAATAATTTTCTTCATGGCTAAGCTCATTGATAATAAAATTGAGAAATGAAAGACCTATGACCACACTCCTGGGTTGTTTTCTCATCCCTTTTTCTAAAAAGCTTGTTCCTACACTTTACATGAGTGTTTCAGTGACCATCTAAATCCATGCCTGTCAATTATGCAGTTCATGTGAACCCCAACTTTTCAAAGGTTACCAGAACAATAGAATATACATATATATATTTATCATAATTTATTCACAATAAAAAGTCCAATAATGTAAACATATCCAAGCAAATCAACCCATTGATTATAATCATTCATAAGCAATCACAACTCTGGGTAGCAGAAATGATGATTGACCCCGGAAACTTCAGCCACAAGAGCACTTCGCCCATTTCCTGTAGCCAGCCACACAGTTCCTCATCAGCTTGGATCCCTGGCTGCTAATAACCGCACAATTATGTGCTCAGATCCTTCCTACTCTGCTTGAAGGCCAGCCTCTGCCTCCACGCTGCAGGATTCCTGCTGCAGAACACCCAGGCTTGCTTTTGTCGCTGTGTTTTTACTTCTGGTGGTCACCTCCCCTTCTTTCCCAGCACTCTTCTGTCTGCTGAAGCAAATCCTGCCTGTTCTGAAGCTGGGATGAAGTCTGAGACAAACCTTGAGAGATGCCCCGGCTACCGCAGTCCTCTATCGCCTCCTCCGTCAGCCAAAGGGATTGCAGCCCTTCACTCCGTCAGGACCCAGCAGTAATCTACCGCTTCTTTGTTCCTGTTGAAAATCTCCAACTAGATGTTTTCTTATGTGTCTCATTATTTTATTTTGTACTAAAACACTTAAGTTGTTTCTTAGTGAAGTTGAACCTTAAAATATGCTTATTGACTAATTTTATTCCCTTTTCAACAATTTTTTTTTTTTTGCTTTTGCTTTATTGAAGCATGAATCTAAGATAAAAACTATATAGAGAGACTGAGGTTGTAACTCAGTGGTAGAGTGCTTGCCTAGCATGTGAGAGGTACTGGGTTCAATCCCTAAAACCACATAAGAATAGATAGATAGATAGACAGATAGATAAAGATATTGTGTCTACCTACAACTAAGATTAAATTAGAAAAAAAATACATATATATGTGTGTGTGCGTATATACACATATGTATATATAGTTTTGATGAACAATGAAATATATGCACACACATATAAAAACATTTTGAAAAGATTACTACTATCAAACCCATCAATACAACCATCACCCCACATAGTGATCATTTTTGTGGTGAGAACCTTTACAATTTACTCTCTCCTCAATTTTCTTTTTTGAGAGAGAGAGAGAGAGAGAGAGAGAGAGAGAGAGAGAGAGAGAGAGAGAGAGAGAGAGAGAGAGAGAGAGAGAATTTTAATATTTACTTTTTAGTTTTCGGAGGACACAACATCTTTGTATGTGGTGCTGAGGATTGAACCCTGGCCGCACGCATGCCAGGTGAGCACGCTACCGCTTGAGCCACATCCCCAGCCCTCTCTCCTCAATTTTCAAGAACACAGTACACTGTTAGTAAGCACAGATATCATGCTATCCAATAGATTCCTGAAATTATTCCTCCTGCCTAAGTAAAATGTTCTACTCTTGCACCAACTCCTCATTCTCTCCTCCACCAGCCTGACAGTCACCATTCTATTTTCTGCTTCTGTAAGTTAGAATTTTTTAGATTCCACATATAAGGGAGAACCCAGAGCATTTTTCTTTCTGTGCCTGCCCTATTTCACTTAGCATAATGTTCTCCAGATTCACCTACATTATTGCCAATGACAGGATTTCATTCTTTTTAAAGTGAGTAGTGTCCTGTTGTGTATATGTACTGCATTTTCTTTACCCATGTATCCCTAGTGGGTACCTAGATTGATCCCATGATTGGGCTGCAGTGAGGGATGCTGCTGAGAGCTTGGAAAGACAGGAGGTCTTCAGAATTCTGATCTCTTTTTGGATTTGCATCAGTATTGGGATTGCTGGATCAAATCTCTCCGTATTTAACTTTGGTGTATTTCCACACTCTTTCCCACAAGGCCTATATTACTTTACATTCCAGCCGGCAACACCCAGGGTTGCCTCCTTCCCACATCCTCAACATCAACTTGCTATCTTTTCTTAAAATAGTTATTTTAGTAGGCATGCTGTGACATCTCACTGTGGCTTTAATGTCTCTGAAGATCTGCTGTGGGAACATTGTTACATATCTTTGTTGGTCATTTATATGTGGGGTTTCTTTGGGGAGGGTTATTTTAAAAAAAAACAACTAGTTCTTTACCTGTTTTAAAGCATATTATTTGTTTTCTTGTTATTGAGTCATTTGAGGTTTTTTCCTTTTTTTCTTTTTTTTTTTTTTTTTTTTTTTTGGTACCAAGAATTGAACTCAGGGACACTCGATCACTGAGCCACATCCCCAGTACTATTTTGTATTTTATTTAGAGACAAGGTCTCATTGAGTTGCTTAGTGCCTTGATTTTGCAGAAAATGGCTTTGAACTTGCAATCTTCTTGCCTCAGCCTCCAGAATTACAGGCATGTGCCACTGTGCCTGAATCCTTTTTTTTTTTTTTTTGTATTTTGGATATTAGCCCCTTATTAGCTGGATGTTTTGAAAACATTTTTTTTTTTTTTGTTCCTAGGTTGTCTTTTCATTCTATTGATTGCTTTCACTGTTGTGAAGGAAGTATGTAGCTTTATGCAGTTCAATTCCAAGATCTTATGTTTAAGTACTCAGCCCACTTTGGTTGATTTTCCTTTCTTCTGTTGTAAGAATATGAGTCCAATTTCATTCTGCATGTGTATAGCCAGTTTTTCCAACACCATTTATTAAAGGGACTGTCTCTTGGTATTATGGATTCTTGGTATCTTTGTCAAAGATAAATTGATTTTAAATTGTGGTTTATTTCTAGATTTTCTATTATGATATATATATATATATATATATATCTGTTTTTTATGATATCACCATGCTTTTTTGATTACTATAGCTTTGTGGTAGATTTTGAAGTCAGGTAGTGTGATTCCTCCAACTCTTTTACTTATTTGATGTTTCTGTTACTACTTGCTGTCATTTTTTTAATTCTACAACAAGTTTGGGGTTGTTTACCATTGGAATTTTGATAGTGTTTGCATCAAATGTGTATATTGCTTTAGGTAGTATTTTAGCACTGTTATTCCTTCTGACACCTGATGGAATGTTGCAGATGTCTTCAAACTCTGATATTCTTATTCTAGTTTGTCATTGTGACTTTCACCTAAGGTTTTTATCTGCTTTATTGAGCTTTTCATTTCTGTTATTTCTGATTGGTACCTTTTCACAATCTCTATATCCACATTGATTCTCTCATTCATATGTTGTTTTCCTCCATTAACTAAATTATTTATTTTTATTATCTTAGACTTCACCAAGTTTTTTAAAAATAGTTATTTTAAATACTTTTGCTGGCATTTCATACATAAGTATATTTGGAGTCCCTACTATGTATTGATGAACTTTAAGAGGTAACACGCTACCTTTGCTTTTTGCATATTTTTGATGTTGCCATGTTGAGATTCATACACTGCTATGTTGGATATCTCTTCTACTTTTGTCTTAATATGATGCTCAATGGTGGCTTTCCATATGTTGCCTATATTGTGTTTCCATGAATTCCTTGTATGCCTAATTCACTGAGAGCTTTTCCATAAAATTATGTTGAACTTTGTCAGATGCTTGTCTGCATCTACTGTAAGAATTAGATCTTTTAATTCTTCATTCCACAAATATGATTTCCATGTGTTGATACTTTTATCCATCAAGGCAATCAAAATTACATTGATATTTCATCTTACCCCAGTTAGAATGACAATTGTTTAAAAAAAAAGTGCTGGCGACATTGAAGTTGCTGAGAAAAAGAAATCCTTATATGCTTATTAGTGGGACTGTAAATCAATACAGCCACATGGTAAACATTACAGAAGTTCTCCAAAAAATGAAAGATAGAACTAATATGTGATCCAGCTGTACTATTCTGGGTATGTATTTGATAGACATGCAGCTACAACTGTACACCCTTGTTTATTCTGTACTGTCATAATATCCAAGGTATGGAATCAGCCTAAGTGCCCATCAAAAGAGAAATGAACAAAGAAAATAAGATATATTACCCAATGGAATATTATTCAGTCATAGAAAATAAAATCCTTCCATTTTTTTTTTTTTTAGGAAAGTGGATAAACTAGTTATATTCAGTGAAATAAGCCAGACATACAAGGACAAATATTAAGCTGGCCATTGTCCTGTCATATTTAGAGGTTGAGGCAGAAGGATCATAAGTTCAAGGGCAGCCTCAGAAACTTAGGAAGTCTGTCTCAAAATAAAAATAAAAAATTAAAAAGACTGGGAAGATGTGGCTCAGTGTTAAAGTCCTCCATTCAATTCCCAGTACAAAAAAATAATAAAGAAAGAAAGAGAAATATTACATGTTCTCACTCATATGTGGCTCATATGTGGAAACTAAAGACAATTGACAATGATCTGAAAGTAGAAGAGAGATTATGAGAGACTGGAAAGATGGTCAGGATGGGGGGAAAGAAAGGCAGATGAAGGTAGAAGGGAGAGAGGATATAATCAAAGTTTATTAGAGCATGTATGTAGACAGCAAAAAACAATAATTTGTATAATTAAAGTGTGATAATAATAATAACAACAATAATATCAAGAAAGAATGGTATTGAGTTGATTTGTTGAACAATGATTTGCATTCAGGTGATTGGAGGAAAGAATACATTCTGCATTGCCTCCTACCTCAATCAATCAATCAATTAATCAATCAACAAATATTTCTTAGGGGTTTTGAGTAGAATTTCCTGGAAAAAATCCAGAGTGAATACACTCTTTGAGGGTCAGAGGAGCAATCTAAAGTGCACGACTCTAGGTAGGTTGGCTGTGACAAATTGGAGAATGGCTGATTTAAAGAATAGAAGGAAAGGGACTTGGGAAATGAAGAAAATCATAGTGCAAAGGGGCTCACTAACAGATTTCTGAAATGCTAGAAATATCTCTGTCCTGGGGTTGAAGGATCATCTTGCAGACCCCAGGTACCGTGTCCTCCCCTTGGCGCCTATGGAAATTCAAACACTCAAGGGGCTCAAGTTCTGCTGGAGGAGCAGAGAGAGGTTTGAACCCTCCCCACCAGAAACCCTGAGTCCTTGTATGTTTTTCCACATTGTTACCAGTGAAATTCAGCTAGTACCTTCACCTGGGTGGTTTACGGTCTCCTTTTGTCCGGAAAATGTGCTATCCATACTATCCCAGGCTAAATACCTTCTTAAATATTTTAAATATTGTCCTTTCATATAATTGATGCCTTTTCCATATATGGTTCAACCTCTTTCTAGCTAACATCACAGTTCATAAATAACCACTATCAAAATAAGTCCTGCTCCCCTACCACATGCATTTTGAGGGCCAGAAAAACTATCAAAATTCTCCTCCTTTGATACGATGTTCACCTAACTAAGGGTGGAAGGTAATCTCCACATTGTGGTGTGAATATTTTTTCAGTCACCCTTGGAACACACCCGTGTCTCCCCACAAATGACAAGTCCTTCTCTTGTGCTAGTGAATCCTGGTCTTGTGCTGCCTGGATACCATGCCACTTCCAACAATATCATTTAACAGAGCTACTCTGTCAATAGTTCCTCTGATTTCTCCCCAAGAATCATATTTGTGTTCACTCCAGGGCTGACTCTAGAAGCCTCTAGATAAAGCAGTATCTTTTAGTTGTTGGGAGAAGGATTGATTTGAATGAAGTCTGAACAATTCTGTTTTCTCCACGTTTAGTAATAAATAAATAATAAGTAAACAACTCTTTTCTAGAAATCAGGTATAGAACTTTTTATGAGAGAACATGAAAATAATTAGCTTAGCACAAAGGAAAGTGCATTTTAATAAAGCTGTTAATGTTTCAGTGGGATCAGTATGCAATATGGTGACATATAGGAACATAGGTGCAGTTGGATCATGAATTCAGTAAAGTAATTTTTCTTCATGCTCATCATTGTTTTGTATATCATTTGTTGGCTGCTTATGAGAAAACACTCCATTTACATCTCATTTGTCAACAGATCCATGTTTCATTTTGCCTTACAATTTATTCTGTTTGCATTTATGATGTTTTGTGGTGTTAAGTCACTTAGGCTATGATTCTTATCATTACTTTTATGCAGCAACAATCCATTTGTGAACCACTCATCCAATCCTTGTGATTTAGAAAGATAATGCAATATAATAACATTTAAAATATAAAATTTAACTGCTGAGGTGGGTCACCATGGCAGAGCACATGCCTAGTATGTGGGAAGCCTTTGGGTTTGATCCCCAGCCTGCAAAAAGCAAACAAACTAAGGAGTTAAGTAACTAAATTGAAGAGGCAATAATAAACGACTCACATGAAAATACCATTCCTAGGATAAATAGCATATCATTCAAACAGAACATGGCCAAAACCAAAGCAAATACCACAGAGCTTAGGTGCTTGTTCCACTTAAGGCAATGATTGATAGGGACAAAAGTGAGTTATACGTGAGACTTGTTTTATAGCCTTTTCATATTAAATGACAGGAGTGCCAGCCTCACTCTCATATTTCAAGCCACATTCCCAATGGAGAGAAGGCCAGGGATGTGCAAATGGATCCATTCAGATTCTTTGCAGAGGAAACCGTTCAACAACGAGAGAAGTGTTTCTCCATTGCACCTTGTGTGTGCTTACTTTTTAAGGAAAAAAATAAATGATAAGAGTTGAAGAAAATGGCAGACAAAAATGCCTCTGTACTCCTGACTCTTTCGGTGACCTTGTTGTTCTTCTCCACCAAGACACAAAGGACATATTCTCAGCCCTTCCTTAGGTCTGGTCTTGTTTTTTGCTTTGACCAAGAAACTGTGATGTGTATGGTGCTGTGTGAACTCAGAACCCGCGTTTCAAGAAACCCATAGCCTCCGCTTGGTGCTCTTTGAATACAGTGAGAAAGCAGAAGAGCATCCAATCTGTAGAGAGAGACCAGGTGGAGCAGAGAGAAGCCCTGCCCCTGCAGTCCCTGATGGCCAGCCCCCCGTAGAGCCACAAGATGACTAGTCACATGGGTGATCTCCGGGTAGATAAGAACTGCTCCTCTATGCTCAGCCTAAACTGGTGGTAGGCATAAGAGTGCATTTCACATGGAGGAATAACATGCATGACTGTGGAAAGTGGGTGGACAGTGACAGATCTGTCAAGACGGCAAAAGTGATTCCTGGCGGTGGAGCCGGAAGGGTGCTTTTGCAAGGAGGTAATTCCTGCTGGTCTAGCCAAAGCACATGGGCCAGTTCTAGGCCAGCCTTTGGATTTTTTTTTTCCCCCAATATAATGTAGAGGAAAAGATATTCCCAGTCTAAAGCTCACAAAAATTATAAGAAAAATATAATCCTCATAGTTTTAAGTCAAATATAATGTAAGTAAATATAATAGTTGCAGTTTTATAACATCATTAGACAACAGCAGAAGCTTTTCAGAGAAGTGTAGGTACTGTTCCTGCCCTAGGCGTGGTCAGACACCATGAAGGACTTAGAGAACCACATACCCATCATTTTACATGGCTATGCCTGTTCTTCCACTTGGTCACCCAGACCTTACATTGCAGATTGTAGAGGGCACCTGGATAGCCCAAGAGCTTGGGCCCATGTGATCTACTAGTTCTCTAGAGAACAGAGGTTTAGTCCTCATCTAGCAGGAGAATGAGTGGAAGGCAGGGAAAATTAAGGAAGTTACAGGGTCTAGCAAGTCCCATTCTGATGGATGCTCCGTGGAGAAGCCCCCATGTGCTGAGTAGGTGATAGCAGGTGGTTTGGGGCTTTTGTCCTAGAATGAAGAGAACCAGAAAGGGACGATCACTTTGTCTACTTAGAAACCACGAAGGGCTTTTTAAGACACTGTTATAAAGACATCTCTCAATTTGTAATTTTAAAGAATTACCCTCAATCATGTTTCTAGCTTTCCTCAGATATTAATACATGCACTAAACGTAATCTCTCCTACAGAGAAGAGTATTTTTAATGCCTTGGATTTCTGTGAGAGCACACTGAACATTTTCCACTGGTAATTCTGAAGTGGATCACAGATGAGATTGACTGTATTAGACACCAGAAAAACCGTGCCCCTTGGTCTTTGAGTGGCGTAACTCTTTCTTACCATATTTCTTCTTCATAGGATTTGAAGACATTTCATTTTCCTTTCCTGTGAAACAGTATTGATGGTAAACTAAGACTCCCTTCAGCAACTTCTAGAGTAGCTTTTTATTTATAGCAGGTGAAGAAATGGATGGGAACACTGTTGGTGACCGATGATAACAATTAGGTCCACTTTCTCCATTGAGGTTTACAATCGATATTCAGTTCTGACTGCCTGCACCTTGTGGATGGATGTGAAATTGCCTACATCTACATTTTGGCCTGAAACTGTAATACTCATCATCTCAATCGCTCTCAAGTTCACTTCCTGAGTGCCGGCGACCCTTTTCCTAGGATGGACATTATTCCCTGCACACATTCCAATTGTAACGGTCACCTGAAGCAACTTCATAGTAAGGTGAAGAACTTTATCCTGTGAAACTTTGTAGGCCTTTCTTCTTAGGAGCTGACCCATGACCTCCAGAAACAAACAATAGCACCTGATTTTGTGGCATAAATCATACTGTAGGAAAAATAAATAAATATTATAATGGTGGACATGTGTAAATATTCAGCATGTGGATGTGAGTTTTTCCCTCCAGATTTATTTTATTATTGAAATGATAGGGTTATCATGCAAGAGCATTTGACTGATTATAGAGATCACACACTAAAAGGTTCTCTACTGGGAATGTAGCGTGAAATATCTAATTCCTTACATAAATCTGCAAATTAGTCATTATAGTCTATCAGTGAGAAAGCTAAGGGTTTTAGAATTTAAAATCTATTGCAACCTCACCATATTGGGGATGAACCTGTGACTTGGCCTCTCTAGCTCTCTGACTTTCTGTATTCTCTATCCATCAGGCATGGTGACTGGTCCTTGTGCTGGACTATTGAAACATGCATCCCTCTCTAGGGGGCTACAGAATTTACTCCTCCAACTGAAACTGCGCAGAAGAAGGAGGAGCTTACTAAGCCATATTCTAATATGGTCCCACAAATTTCACTCCATGCTCTGCCTACCTTCCTAATCTTCTGCCCTGAAGTTACGGGTTGTGAAATAATGGGGTATTCACTGGTCTGATTCAACTACTGTGAACAAAGTGAAAGGTAGCCACTATAATGATGATATTGCATTATGTGAAATCCCATTGTGTCTGGCTTTGGAGAGATTGCCCTGCTGTCCCTGAGTAAGTACACTTTCTTGCTGTAAAGTGGTCATGTGGCTTGGACCTGAGTGTGGCTTCCACCAGATGGCAATGACAGAGAACCCCAGGGACCTCCATGCTCCACTGTAGGAACTACACTCTGCCAGCCAACTTTGCAGGAGGTCGGTCCTAGACACCCCAGCTTCAGCCGACACCTTCATTTTAGCATCTCCATCTGGTGAGACACAGAGCCCATCTTGCCTCTGCCCTTATTTTAGCTCAGGAAGATGAGATAATAGATTTGTTTTGTTTTGAACAAAGTATGTGACAGCTTGTGACTCAGTAATAGAACATTAATATAGCAACTTTCATCAAATCCCTCCTTTACTTCTTTCTTTTCTTCATTTAAAAATACATATAGTGTCAAGATAAGCGGATGGTGTTTCATAGCACTTGAGATGCTCAGCCACATTTTATCAAGCAAATGTCACGTAGGCAGGACATTGCTGTGCAAATCAAAGAAGCTTTGGTTTTTCATGGGTAGGTACTTAACTTTTTTTTTTTTAATTAAAAACTGCATTGCACCTACTTAAAATCTAAATTTGTCTTTGTGTCTCTTTTTTATCTTCATAAGTTGAACACACAGAAACATACTTTGGACACTAGTGTATCAGGATGCTACGAGTCCTCTAGGAGAATGAACTGCCATTGGTGAGCAGGTAGAACCTGGTCTAAAGGGATGGTTTGAGTAGCTGAGGAGAAAGAGTGAGAGACTGGAACAGGTGGAAAACATTAAATGTAGTTTTGCAAGTTTTGGGTTCTGGGACTAAATTACCTTTCTTTCTACCACCTTGAGCAGGGAAGGTTTTCTAAGGATATTGCTTTTGTATCAAAAACCTCAGAGTGACATCTGCATCACAGTGATAAAATTACACAGAAGAAATACGTGTCTTGGGATCACTCAGCTATTTCGTTTGGGGCTGGCTGAGTTTGAAATGGATTTTGGAAAATATGGTCCCATTACATACTTGGTAATTAGAAATAATTTATACGTAGCTATTAAAAATACAAAACAAAATCACGTCTTTTAATTGCTAGCTACTTTATCCAATATACATAAAATATTCCAACCGAATTCTTCACTCCTGACTTACCCTTTGCTATCCTTCAAACAGATTTCACGGGTAAAATGAGAAAATTGCTAAAATGCACCATGGAGAATATTTTCCGCAACAATTTGATGTTTGGGGTTTTCTGTGTTTTGCTATTGAGTCTCACACCTGCAGATGAAAACAGAAGGAAATTGCCATCTTGATATTACTTTTGAATGTTGTGAGCAGCTTAGATCAAAGTATGACATTACGAGCTGTTTAATTCTCTGGAGGGAGGGAAAGCGTTTCCCTGTTGAGAAGCTTCAAAAGTAAACCTCCACATCCCAAGACGTTTTGAAACAAATCTAGAGGCTCCATGAGATTATTTTTAGATACCTTACTGCTTGTAGAGGATAAGGAATAAATTGTTCAACTAAGGGCCTCAGGCGAGGATTATAGGCCCATGTCTGTATTACGCCCTGTGTTTAGAAAACATGGAAAAGGCAGTTCCGTGCTGCAGAGTGTCTCCTCTAACAGTCACGAGTTCCTTATATGTGGGACATTTTGGGGTGTGCATAAAAGGTTTTCCCCACAATATAGATTATGCAGTTTTCCTCTTTGTTGCTTATTGATGTTTCATTTCCAGAGATTACGCCAGTGCTATGTCGCCTTTGTGTGCTGCTTTCAGATATTATTTTTATTATTTTACCTTTTGGGAACGCATCCAGGTGACATGACCAATTCATCACACAAAAAGTATGAAAAGTTAAATATAAAGTGAGACCAGTAATTTAAAATCAGTTAAAAAATAAAAGGCAATATTAAACTTGTTTATTTAATCAGGAATAATGTACTTAGGTCAAGTAATTCATTGTTTTCTAAGTGTTTGGCTAGTGATTAATAAAGACAATATTGGAAGAATGTATGCATTCCAAGGATTTCAGGAATGTAGGGATTAAAACAGCTACACAGATATGGAAAAAGTCTATTGAACTTAATTAGTCAAGGGATTAGAGGGATTTTATGAAATTCATTGTGACGTTCTAACACTTCCTGAGTAGGGCAATTAACATATCCATGCAATATCACTTATTTAGTACAAAAATAATAATGGTATCCTTTGACTTCTTTTTTTCAAATTGACTAAAATTCTTTTCATTCTCCTAGCAGTCAAATGAGATACGTGATATTATCATCCACATTTGATATTCCAGGAAACTGAGGAACAGAAAGTTTCAGTAATTTGCTTAAGATCTTACAGCCAGTAAACAAGGAAACCGAGATTTCAAGTAGGTTGACATCTGGGCTTATTGATTTAAACACTAAACTGTCTCTATTTTACAGCTTAAGCCATAGGAAATTGACAATATTCAATGATTTCCACCTATAAAAGCAGCAATTTCCTGTGGTTTAAATGATTGTTATTACCATCATTTTTCAATGTTAAATGCAAAGTTGCTTTTTAATCTCTCTGTAATATAGCATTTAAACTTGAGGCTTAAAACATAATCTATTTTTCATTTAATTCGACAGCTCATTTAATTATAGTAAATTTGTGATAGATCTCTAATTAGCCAGTTCAAGTGGTGGGTCAGCTCTTGGTTGGACATCAGGCCTTCTCATTACACATGTATTCTGTTGGTGGGATACACTGAGCATACTGTGTGCAGTTTTCTCCTGCTGTTGTCTATGTAACTCAAGACCGAGGTTCCTGTAGATCTAAATTGGAATGTAATATAGATCCTTAAGGTTTCAGACTTGGAAATACAATATAGGAAGTTGCTGATTCCATGTGTAGAGAGTTTGTGGTTTTGTTTTTATTTATGATATAATTTTAAATGCTTTGACAACATTTTTAAGATAAACTTTTCAGAAAATTACTATCAAATTTTTTCTCCTATGAAATAAACAACAAGCCATTAGCTATTAATATGTATCTATTTTCAGCTCAGATTATTTATTATTCTTCTTAAACTTGCAAAAAAATTTAATATTTTTGGACTTCTTAAGGAAAGCACTGTCTTCAAAATACTTGATATTAACCATGAAAAGTAATGCCATTTCACTACTATAATAAAATTTCCAACCAACAAAATAATGGAATAGAACAAGTTAATCAACATTAAATAAAACAATATTTTTTAAAAAAAAATATCTTGCTTAACAAAAACTACAGTTTGGTTATTTTTCTTTTGACTGCATTAAAATAAATATAAGAACACTTTGTTTAAATAAAAAATCTTTAATCACTATTTTGGCTTGACATCACTGAACTTCAGGACAACAGATGAGGGGTAGAGCTGATGAATGTGCCTGTCACTGGGAATGAAAGCAGTGAAGTTAGGCAAACAGCATTAGTGTGGGGTCCAAATGTCGATGTGCAATTCTAAGATGTGCATTTAGGAAGAAATGACTGCTATTTTAATGATACTGTCCAAGGATGTAACTCATGGCCTGCACCATATCCATTAAGGTTGGTTGCATTGTTAGTTTTACAGGAAACATGCCACAGTGACTGAATTGGCACTGAGTAGAGGAGAACTTGCATGAGTTCAGGTAACAGCACCAGAAAATGATGAAAAGGTTGAACAGTGACTATAGTAAAGAAGAAATACTAACAAACTAGTTAGCGTAATGTGGTTTGCAAGGGGATACACCATTTGAAAGAGAGTTGTCACATTGATATCTTTTTTACTGAAGTTTTGTTTGCATCAACCAAAGAAAATTATTGTGTGCAACAATATTCATCCATGTCTCCTATTTTTAAAATATATGTTGTCCTCAAAGTCTACTGTTCTGGCCATAATTTTTTTTTTTTTGTATCTAAAATAGTCAAAGATAGTTGAGTGTTGTGTATTGTGGTTTTGGAAAATTTGATTACTATTTGATTGTTGTTATGGCAGGAATCTTTAATGTCTCCCTAAAACTTCAACAGTCAGTGCAGAAATATACACAGGGTGAATGATTAGATGGCAATTCCTATAACCTCATCAATAGATTGATCCATTCATGGATCAATTATCTGAATGGACTACTTTTTGGTAACTGTAGGCATGTTGGTGTGGTGGGAGGAAGAAGGTCACTGGTGTCATGCTCTTGGAATTATATATTTTCACTGGTTCCCCCAAGCACTTCCTCTGCAACCCTGAACAGTCAGCTGCCAAGAGATGGATTGCTTTTCCCCACCTCACCCTTCCGCCACGATGTGTTGCCTGACCTCAGGCCTAGAGCCACGGACTAATGTGTGTGAAACCATGCACTCCAAATTCATGTTTCCTTCCTAAGTTTTCTTGTCCCATATTTTGTTCACAGCTATGAAAAGATGACCAACACCATTGTTTTATAACATTTGGTCACTGGTGAGAGTTCATACAAAAATAAGGAATTGCTTAAAATAAATTACCGGTAATCATAAAGACTTTGATGAAACATCAGCTATTTTTTAAATAAAAAAATTAAAATCACAGTGTCTAGATAGTGTTTCTTTTACATACTTCAAAATTAAAAATTATTAATGTTAATTATGTGTTAGTACAATTTCATCTAATTTTGAATTAATGTTATTAAGAACAAACCAAAAGTACTTCTAAGAAATAGTTTATAAGAAAATACATCTCTTCACCTCTACAGCAAAAATATAATATATACAAGCTTTAAAAATAGTGCGACTTCAGGCTAGAGTTTTGGCTCAGCGGTGAAGCTCTCGCCTCACATGTTCGATCCTCAGCACCACATAAAAATAAATAAATAAAATAAGGTATTGTGTCTAACTACAATGAAAAAATAACTATTCAAAAAATAGTGCTACGGCATTGAAATCTATAGAAGATGTCAGATGTTCTAGGGGCTGGGTTGTGGCTCAGTGGTAGAGTGCTTGTCTAGCGTGTGTGAGGCACTGGGTTCCATCCCTGGCATCACATGAAAATAAAAACAAATAAAATAAAGTATTGTTTCTACCTACAACTAAAAAAAAATGACAGATGTTCTCAAGTTGTTTAAAATCTAGTGGATAGATAAGAACTCTTTTGTGTGTAAAAATTAAATAGCAATGCAGGAAAACAAAAAAAAATTATCAAGTACACTCTATCCTCAAATATGACGACATGTAAATTTCAGAATTCTATCTGTTTTCATTATAATTATATAATATGGAAAAATAAATCAGAAGACAAACACTCCTTATGCCTATGGTGGTGGCTTCCTGTATATATTAAAAATACATATGGAACACACATATAGGAATGTGTATTATATTGTAACATATTTGATGTCATGTATATAGGTATACAGAGTTGCATTTTTTTCGATATATTTGGTCAAACGGATGTTCAAGATCTTTGCCTCAATTAAAATTATTATTATTTTTTACTTGAAGATGAAAGACTTGTTTAGGATTGGATTTTAATAAGCTCTTCATGAAATCCAACCATTCACTATGGTTACTGAATTGCTACACCCTCTCAGACACCAGATTTGCGTGGCTGAATCCAGCTCTTCATAAACTGGAACCTCAGAGCAAGGCCAGGGATTTAGGCAGAGCAGTGGACGCAGGGCACTGCCACTCCCTATCCCTCATGTGCTTCACTGGCTCCAGTTTTATCTGCTGCCCTGTTGAAGGGAGAAGCAGAGTGTATCTAAGTGCAAATCCATGAAATCACAACTCTTTCTTTTGTTGCTCAATTTGCTTTCAGAAGCACTTTCTAGGTGGTGCTACGTGAAGTGAACAGTCCTTTCTCAAAGTGGACAAAGCCCTTAGAGGCTCCTCAGGGACAGCAGGGATGGCTCGGCCAAGATCCCTCTCTCCCAGGAAATGCAGCAGTGTCCATTGCACCAACCACTGGACAGAGCTGACATGTGGTTCTCAGGCTTTCAACGTCCTGCTCATTTCCTTTGGTTTCCTACCATTGCTTCCTGTCTGTGATCCATTTTTTACTGTCCATTCTAAAAGCACTGTAGAGTCTTCTATCTCTGCAAGCCCATCCTCTCCATTGTTTCCAAGTTTAAGGTTGGCTTTCCAGGACGTGCATGGTAGAAAGTCACACATAATGCCAAATATGAAAAAGAAACCAAAAAAAAAAAAAAACTAACAGAGGGTATTTCATGTAATAGTTACATATTTCATGTGATATGTAAATGGCTCGAACATTACAATGTGAAAGGGTTCAATAAAAAAGGTCCTTCTGGTGTGTTTCTAACTTAAGAACCCATTCTCTGCCTCAATTCCAGCTCTTTCTTGGTCACCAAATATTTGGGCTATGCTGACCCTGTTACCATAAATCCAACTCCCTTCCCACACAGCAGAAATACTCCCTGGAGAGCAAGACAGTAGTCACTCTGTGCTGGGGAGAGAGACTGTCCAGGCCTCTTCTCTTCTCTGTGGCTCTCATGCAGACATTCCAAAGCACAGGACCCTTCCTCAAGGCTGTGAATATCATTCATGGAAGATACAACCCAGGCTTCTTGCACGTGTGTGGGAGTGTCAAAGCATTCTGCAAACAGAAGCTCCTGGAAATACATGTTTAATAGCAGGAGAAAAGCCCCGGAGCCGACCTAAACCATTCATTTAACTTTCTAGCGGCCTTTTCCCTGGTCTCAATGGGATCTGTTGGGCAGATAGAAGGCAAGTGGTTCTGCCTGTCAGTTTATAACACTTTGAAGAAAATGAACTTCTCAGAAATTGAACACAACTAGTGATCACTTCTGATTTATTCTTTGCAGTGGCATGACATGGCTAAGCACTATTGCTTTCTTGGATTGCACCATTCTGTCAAGAGGCTTAGTCAGAGGAAAGGAAACTATGGCTCAAGTGGCTTGTCAGAACTCTTTCCAAAAAGCGCTGTTATAATTATCTCTCTCTCTCTCTCTCTCTCACACACACACACACACACACACACACACTTCCCTTTAGATGTTGCGACTGGATGTTGTAAAGCCAAATCAACAATTATACTCTAATTAGCCAATGATGCATTGATATACCAGTCTGGGTTCGTCAGGATGAAGTTGTCCGGAAACCAGGTGTCATTTGTCTAGATACCAAAAAGAACCAAACAGTAGTTGGCAATTAAAAAACAAGTCAAGTTCCTGTGGCTGGGAGAAGATATAATAATGTAATGATGTACTTGGGGGCAGGGATTGTCCTCTTATTATGAAATTGGCATTGTATTTACTACTGGTAGCTAGTTCCATTATTTCTTACAGCAGCTGAAAAAAACTGACAAAATTTATTTTGAGTAAAGAAATCTTGTCACAAAAAACTGCAGAAAAAATTGAAATTGACATAATGAAGATTTTTTTACTTATCATACACCATATGAGGCATATTGCTAGATGCCAGAACTGAACTTTGAGCTACATGTTCTTTAGTATGTCTCTAAAATATATTGAACTTCACTCTGTCCTTTATGCAGGGGCACTCAAAGCCATATTTTGGTTTCTTTATGAATAGCAACCCAGTTGTAGCTTCCCTTGAATCCCATGGATTGAAAGACAACTGATGAGAAGAAGGATGTTTGTCCCTTCAAAAAGAATGACAGAACCATGGTGCTTTCCAGTGCATGTCATCTGCTGTGACATTTTGAGTCCAACAGAGACCATTCACACGTATTAAAGTTAGTGTTCCCCTACCTTAAAACATTTCAGGCTTTTAATCTCCCTAAAGCATCTGCCTACCCTCTCTCTAGTTTATCTCTGTTCACTTCTATTCTTGTATTTTCACAGAAGGTTTTCCAACTAGCTGAAGGTTGATTTTGATGGACATCATCAGCCTTTGACTAGTAACAATAAATTACCAGGTATCTTCACGCCTACAGTGTTTCTTGGCTTCTTTACTCCTCATTTGCAACTGGAGAATTATTTTCTCTTATATTAGAATTGAACTACCCAAGTGATTTGTAGCTGTATGCTGACTTGATAATAAAACATATTGTATTAAAGCCATGCTGGTAAATACAGCTACTTTAAATCTACTAAGACATTTCATAGTTTTGAAGAGGAGGAATGAACAAATAGAAACAATGCATCCTTAGGACATTGTCTGTAGGATCACTGAGAATGGCAGCTCAGGAAGACACCTTGCTGAATAATTCCAGGGGTGGCACACATGTCCATCTCCCTCCTCGAACCCCTGGAATGCAACAGGAATCTGGCTGCAGCAAAATTGGCTGTCCCTCCCTGGATGTCCTTCAAACAGATGTTGTGCTTGCTGGGATGATGCTTTATTCTGCACAGCCCTAGAAAAAAAAGTCACCCAACAACAGAACAGAAGGTCAAGGGGGTGAGGGACATGGAGCATGTCTGAATGCCTAGAACACATTTTACTGAGATATGTTTAATATTAATAAATCGTTTTCAACTAGTAGAGGAATATTCATGAAATATACCAGTAATAGTCACAGCAACTATATAGACCAGTTATTCAGAGTATATACTGCATTAGATTGTACTAGTAAGACATGACACACTCTTGTAGTAATATCTGTTTTCTATCTTACATAAAAAATAGAAAAAAATGAGCTATTTTATATGTAATATGACATCATATCAAGCAATCAGCTACATTTAAATCAACAATTGTATGTTATTAATTTATTTGTCAACATTAATTATGGGTGAGCCAGTGTTATCCCACTACTGCTACAAGTACTTTGAATATAGATAGAAAAGAAACAATCCCCATTTTATGGAAATTTGAGAAAGTTCAGAAAGTAGAATCTAATAAATATATAATAGGTAATATTGGGCATAAGAAATGCACTAATGGTGAAGAAATCTAAGATATTGTTGCAATTTTAGTGGAGTTACTGACACCAGGAAACAGACTTAAAAGAAGTCCTTTGTGGCAAAAAGTTTACTTAAGAAACTTGTAGGAATAGCTAGGAATTCTGAGATAATTTTGAAATGCAAACATATATTGATTTGGTATGAGGAGAAGGGCTTCAATTGTTCTTCTTTTATTTTGTTCTCTCATATTAAATGGAGTTAAAAGAATCTAGGTTTAGGCTTTTCCTGGTCTCCCTTCAGGAAATTTAATAACTGATGTCACAGTGATGACTCTGTGGTAGAGAGAAGCGGGGACAACAACCAAATGGTGGAGTCAATTAGGAGCTGGTAGCTTGGGGGCTGCGTAGTGGCCAGGATAGTGTCTGAACTGTGCCCAGCGCAGGTGACAAAAGGCTAAAGCAGACACAGCTCAGAGTGGCTTTCAATTTTTTTCCTTTTATATTACAGAGCTGCAAACTTCAGATGTCTTCAGTTTAAAATCTCCCCAAAGCATTTCTTCACACTTCAAATACAAAAACAAAGAAGCTGAGCACAGCTATGCATATCTGTAATCTCAGTGGCTTGGGAGGCTGAGGCAGGAGGACTGCAAGTTCCAACCAGCCTCAGCAACTTAGTGAGGCCCCAGCAATGTAGCCAGACCCATCTCAAAATAAAAGTAAAAGGAGCTGAGGATGTGTTGTAGTGTTAAGCACCCCTTGGTTAAGTCCCTGGTACCAATAAATAAATAAATATTGAAACACATAAAGAAACATAAAAGCCATTGTAATCACATGCTAGCAGAGACATATTATTGATAATGTTTATATAAAGAAGATACGGTGAAATATAAAAAAACTCCATAATAAATCAGTTTGTAATAGTCACAAAGGGATAAAAGTGTCACTGAATCTCCTAGCTCATCTCTGGAGGCTCAGCGCTGACGGCCAACAAGACAAGTACTATTATATGTTATATGGACTCCAGAGTTATGCTACTGAAATATTTGTTAATTTAAAATAAAGGCGAAGATCACATTGTTTTTCACTTAAAAGACCATTTTATAGTTTTTTAAAAGTAGCAGCAATAACACTTATGAAATTGTCAATTAACATGATCAAATATTAGTATTTTATAAAGGGTGGACAAAACCGGTTTTCTTTATATTTTGTCATCAGTTTAAGGAAAGGAAAAATAAGTACAATTGTTATATTTCTGGCACACAATTCTATGTTTTTATTACAAATTGCCAATACTTGAAATAAATCTGCATTGGTTTGAAAGTGGCCTATGTGTGCCTGTGAATCTGTATCTGAACTCTTTAGATTTTATCAAGTTGCTCAACATTTGGGATCACATAAGCATCTTAATGTGGATGACATCTTTTGAGGGGAAAAAAATATCTTGTACCTAAACACCAGAAAGAAAGAAAGAAGAAAGGAAGGAAGGAACTCAACATTTTTAACGATTTCCTTATCACTGTGTCCAGTTGGCGTCAGGTCAAATCTCAGAACCTTGACGTCGGCCCTGACAACATTTACTTAGCCCCAAAGCTAATCCTTTGCTATGGAGTGTGCATTCGACTAAAGACCACACAAGTGGAAAACCAAGTGACGGTGTCCCTGCAGCCAGTCTGGTGCCCAAGCTCACGGTCTTTCCACAACACAGGACTCAGTCATTTGTAAAAATAGTTTGACTCACCATTTACCAAGCAAACAGGCTTAGGACATAATTTGTTTCAAAGTCTACCTGATGATGTAAATTGTAATGGTAACGATCAATTCGTTTGCATATGCTTCTTTTTCTAGAAATAGTAATACAGATAGTTTAAGTTTAGGGGAAAAAAATAGAGAGCCTTTATTAAAAACAGCATTATCAATAAAATGCATATTCTCCCGTTAGAAAACAATCATCATGGTATTGCTATGACACAGATACGATTTGTTGTAAGTCTGCTTGCATCTATTCATGCTATGTAAATATGTGTAGTAAAAAATTTAGATGACCTTTATCTACTCAGTTAATTGTTTTAAATAAACATTATTAATAAAATAAAGGCAAAGTGATCATTTTGATGCCTCTTTCAAATTTGACTGAACACATGAATGAAGCAAAACTGAAAACCTTACCCTGTCATTGAAACTGCGTTTCTCTTCCATGTTCACCTAAGATAGCACCTATGTCTGTGACAGCTGTCTTTGCCTGACTGTGATTACTGTATGTAAGTGCATCAATGTCAAGGCATTTATTTGCTAGTCTCGCATTTACATGATATCATGATTATTTTGTTGAGGGTTTGACAGTTGTCTGAGATAAATTCAGTTTTAGTGCTCATAACTCACAATGATGTGAAAGGAAAAGTCAATGAAATGATGTATTATTTAATCATTATAATACATAATATATTATTTAAAGTTTGTAGGCCTTATGAGCTAATACACTAAATAATTTAATTAGGTATTGATTTTTAATATACTTTTGCTCAAATTTTTTTAAAAAATATATTTTAAAAATATATATCTATGTATCTTAAGGATGATTAAATATGTTAACTGAGTCATATCAACTATATAATTTGAAGCCTCAACTCTATGATTTATATTTTGTTTATATAACAACTTTTGTTCTACAGCTTCAAAATATATGGAATTTTCAGCTTTTCCATTATTATGTTACCAAGCAAAATTTTCGTTCTTTCAGATCAAATGCAAATATAAAAAGCTAATTAATGTGAAGTCGTTCCTTTGTTTTTCACTAATCTCTCTAAGGCCAGAAAATATTCCAATAAATTTTTACATCTATGTCTCTACCAGGAAGAAAGAGACCAGTAGGCATTTGGAAATAACTCACATTTGGAGATTTTCTCCTACATTTTAAATATCTTATTACATAAAATAGACTCTTCTTGTGTGTCTTAGCTGTTACTTTAACAAGTACCTGAGATAATCAGCTGAAAAAGAGGAGGGATTTATTGTGGTGCACAGGTCTGCTTTGGTCATGTGGTGGAGCATTCCATCATGGTGGGAACACAGTGGAGCAAGCTCTCACCTCATGCAATCAGAAACACACAGGAGAGGAAGAGGAAGAAGGAGTCCTAATGTCCTCCTCAGAGGCATGCAGGAGGACTTAACTTCCTTCTCACGGGCCCCTGCCTGCCAACAGCACTGTGGTCTACTTAGCCCTTAGACCTCTGGAGGACACTTCCCCAAACCATAGCACATCTCCTTTTTCTATTTCTGAAATAAAATGTCTTCATTAACTGCTGTTCTGCTGAGCAACCACTCCCTGATCACTGGGTCTCCAGGACAGGTGACACTTTCTCATGGGCATTTCCCAGCACCAGGTGGCTCTGTCCTCTGCCTGTGGCTGATGTTGGTGTCTTCCTATCAAGTTTCTCTTGGAAACTTGTCTGCTCAGAGCCACACCTTGAATAGGGAGGAGTCTCTACTTGTCCAGAACTTTCAAAATTGAAGCTGTGACCATTGGAACAGTTGAATTGTGCTCTATTGTGACAAGAGAACAAAGAAAACTAGAAGATTATTTTAAAAGATCAGCAAAGTGAAGGCTCATTCTTGCTTCTGGATCCTCTTAAAATAGACAGGATGCATAAGCTTTTATGACCTATCTTCTGCTAGATCACATGTGTTTTTGTGATTCACAAACAGAATTCTGCAAAATGTTCATTACAAATTGAGTCATGGGGCAAGTTTGCCAAAATGTCCTTTTTCTTCCCTTTTCACCTGGGCTGAATTTTAAAGAAGCCTGAGAGAAATTATGGTTTATATTGAAGCTGTGTCTAAATTGGTAGCTTAAGATAAAATCCTGTGTAAAGTCTACTTAATACAAATTTTTTCCTAACCCAAATCTTCAACTGATGCCATGTTCCCTAAAATCTTGGGGGAGGGAGTCTTTTTCCCACTTGTGCTCAGCAGGCATATTTTAAAATTTTAAAGTAAGAAGAAAATTATGCAGCAAAATGTTAAATTTTAAATTATGAATTCCATAGAGCAGTGAAAATGATGGTTGGCTTAAAATATGCTAATAATTTTAACTACTCACAGGTTGAGTGGGAAAAAAAAGAACAATTTCCATAGAATTAACAGAGATTTTTATTTTAAACAGCTTGAAAAGGGCTCTCAAAGAAACTTGGAATATAAGGAACATACCTGCTTCCTTAGGCATATGTGATTTTTACATTTATCTAATTTATTTTTACCTCATCAGATTTTTTTGTTGTGAATAGTTTCTTTAAAAAAAAAGATACAGTTTTTAAAACCATGAAACAGACTTCAAGTACCCTAAAGGGTTGTGTAATAAAATGTGTTAAGACAATACAGGAACAAAAAATAATAATTCAATACCTTTTGATAAGTAAACAAGTGAAAAAATTACTCTGACTAGTTAGCGATATCAGAGTAAGAAGTTGGTAGGTTTCTTCTTTCCAAGGCTATTCAAGTTGTTCAATTTTGAAACAAAATCTCCTAAGAAATTAAGCAGCTGAAATGCATGTGTAACCGATGTTGTGTGGTAACTAAGCTCTCTGGGGTTCCGTGGTCTAGAGCCCCAGTTTCCCCTAGAAACACCTTCGCAGGGGGCTGATGGTGACATGTAGGTAAGATAATGCAGAAATCTTCAGCAGGTGCCAAAAAGGTCAGACTGAGCTAAGTGACATGGCACTGACAACAGTGCAGTTTGTTTTACGCATAAAACCTAATTCATGCACACACCAAGAATTTGTGTGCATTCTAAAGAATTAGGAATTCTGCCAAAGATTCCATCTGAAAGTTCATGCTTATAGAATGGAATATTGTCCTACTCATAGTAATGTATTCTAGACAGAAATTCCACACAAAGCCTTCTTTCTCTAAAGCCATACAATTTTAGAAACCATGCAGTTTTTTTTTTACTCAAGAAAAAATAGGAGAAAATTTTTAATGAAATAAATATCGAGTTGTAGGGAAACTATGGCGGACACCCATATACCTAAATAATTTACTTCAATGAGGGCTTGGGGTTCTGCTACAGATAAAGAAACAGGTAACGTATCAAGGAAATTCACTTGTTATTTAATATAATGACTATTGAACAGGTTCACAGGAAAGTTTGTACCTAAAATATTGCTATTGCTGTTGGTAAAGTCCTCATTTTTTTTTATCAAGGCATATATCCACAAGATGGAATCCAAAACATGAGCATACACAGTTTAAAATGTGTTTAAATATGTTCAAATATGTTGTTTCTAATTGACAAATGTAATATAGTATTGGAAATATTGATAAATCACATATTATCTAAATGAATTTTGATGACACACGTTTTGAGAGTGACTTTAGTGGCTCATACAGGAGTTGAATTTTAGTTGTGTCTAGAGCACTCATCACAAGGCTCATGATGTGTCAGTTAATCTCTCCTGGCTTAGTTGCCTTACCTGTTTGATGAAGGTGTGAGCTAGATGTTCTAGAATAAATTACGAGTCCAGAAAGAGGAGTCCACTTGACTCTATTGAGCAATCTCAACTATAGAACTGCAACAAGTTCACTCACATGTTTATTTGTTCAGTGAGTTTTATATACAATATAACAAAAGCAAAAATGCAAATTTTTACACTATCTAACTACAGGTGTTTAACTTAATGTATATACGCAATTTCTTTTACTCTAATTCATTTCTTCCTGCAAAACTGAATTAGCATTATTAAGTTTGAGACTCGTACAGTAAGAAAAGAAGGGAGTTGAAGGGAACCACAGAGTCACAAAGTCCTGACCTCTGTATACAGGGCTCTGTCAGCAATAAAGGACCAACTTCAGGGGTTAGGAGATTCTTGTGTCCCTCAGTGTGTACAGAGAACCCATCCTCAATTCTTTTCTCCTTAATATTGTTTTCATAGAGAGGGCACATACTTAAAGACGTTTATAATACACCATGTTCCATCCTTATTAGAAATAGAAATTAAACTTTAAATTTTGTGTCATTAATTACCAACACATTAAAAGTATTAAGATCATCAAAGTCAAAATGTGTTTTACATAATACCATCTTTCTTCTTAAAGCTCAAATGATAACTAAATATACAGATAATAAGGCAGTATTGATTTCATTAAAGTATTTTAAAAATTATTTCAAAAATATCCAAGCTACATTAATATCCAATCAAATAGATCCATACCATAGTGGAGTATTACATTTTTCCAAAGAAAAGGAGAATGTAAGCATTGTCATTTTTCAAGAGAAATAATTTTCAAAGAAATTTATTTCAAAATAAAGAGTGAAATAGCAGAGCTATTTTATTAACATCGTATAGCTTCAGACCTCTCCTGTAAGACAGAATAAGGTGACCAGATTACCTTGCTTTCTATTCATCCACTAAATCTGAGCATTCATTTCAAAATCTCCACTCAGAAGGGAGAAGCACACTATCTCCATCCTTGCTGAGCCGTGGGCTCAGGTGGGAATAATCTCCTACTTGTTCCTGGAGCTCACAGTCCTTTTTCAAAGCTTCCAGGGATGGCAAAATCTTTGCAATTTCATGATCTAGTTGGTTGTTTTAACTTCAGGTATTTTAAAAGTAAATTAAGTCCTTCATACTTTGTTAATGAGACCCTTTTTTATTAAATGTATGAAAATGTAGCAGCACAGACATGGACGTATATTGCCTTTACTTCTACCTTCAATGTGAATTACAATAACACAATCAAGATTAGCTTTATTTGAAGGAGCTGAAGGTATTTTGAATATCAGTACAATTTTAATTGAAGCATTCATGAGAATTTCCACTTTGACAAAAACTTACCGAAAAAATTGTAGCTTCATGAGGAGCCAAGGGCTGTGCTCCATGTTTAATATCCTCAGTGAACTCAGGGTGTTCATTTTTTTTACTGCCCTTAAAGTAACCTCTTGATACTGAAGTTTGACTTCCACTGATATTTTACAAGTCAAATCAATTATAAAAAAGAAATCATCTAAAGTAGATTTGTATTATATCACTATATGTATGTATATATATAAACAATAAATTTGAAATTAATTTCCTGAATAATACAGGGCCAATGGTTTTGGTTTTATCAGTATGTGTGAAAGGATTTCAGTGGGTATTCAAGGGTTCTTCTTCATGATGTATTATTTCTCGTGAATCCTTACATTTCTTACCTCCATTTTTAGTTTTCTCTCAGAGGACACCTTTAAAAAGAGAAACTGTGGAGAGAGAGAGTGGCTGGGTCAGGAGCAGGCAGAGCAGGGCCTGTGCCTTCTTCTCCCTGGAGAGTCCTGCAGGCCTCCAGCCCTTGACCCTAGGCTTCTTGAAAACCTCCCTCTGTTTCACACCATCTCCCCGGTCTTCCTTGACTCATTCAGCTTGCTCTCCTTGCCTCTGCTCAGATGCTCACCCACACTAATGCGCTTCACCTTGACCTTCCTAATGTGCACCTGTTCATTAAAGTTTGTTTAGTTCCAAGCTAGAGTATAAGGCCAAGGAGATGAGGACCCACAACCTCGCCTGCTTTCCCCTCACCATCCACTTCCACCGTAGCCCCCGGATTCCATCAGTCTCTCCTGGCGTATTGCCTTTGAACACAGGGGATGAACAGATTTTACTTATTGCAGCAAGACATATGAATAGTGGATAGCACTTTAAGAGATTTTATTCCTTTTTAATACTACTGTCACTGAAATTTATAGACTTGACTTCTGGTCACTTATCTTCAAATGATCAGTTTCCTCTTTGCAAAGCTGCGTAATGTCATTTAGAACATTTGAAGTGTGAATTGTACTTCTGGATACCCTACTCATTTGACTTGTGTTCCTATTCAGGTGCTCAGTATTTACGGTGAAGACTTCTGAGGCCCTTTTGAACTTACTTGTCCACCTCAGCACGTAATGATGTATTCACAAAGCCTGTGCTAGACTGTCCTGTTGTACACCTACATACTATTCCCACAAAATTAGATACTTGTGAATTCACCGCAGAATTTAATAGCCAGGTTAGTGCTTCTAATAGCAAACGAGACCATGGCATCCAATGGGTATCTGCCCTCCATTTGGTGGTCTCCTGTCCTCACCCTCAAGAGATTCCAAGACGCATCTACTGACTTCTGCCAGTTGCTCCCAGTGTAAATTACATCTCATTGAGTACAGCACTCATTGTCAGAAAAAGAAAATTTGCTGCTGTTCTGTTTCTTCCTTATCTTTCATAATTAACCCATTAATTTTATTTCACAAATATTTTTCAAGTCCATCTGTTTCTTTCTGTCTTCAACTTACAAGCATTTATGCCAAGCTACTATTGTTTATCAACTAGAGAGAATAATAACGTTTTACAGCAGGATCCAGTCATGGCCTGCCTCTTTATTTATCTGGGGGTTTATTCTGACGTAATTTTGTGAATATTTTTTTTTCTTTTTAAATTTTCCACAGTGCCTTCAAAGACACAGCTTCACAATCTCACTATGAACATTTTACTCACAGCTAAAAGTGCTGCTGACACTAAGCTCCAGACCTTGTCCTTCAACTCAAAGTCATTTCCTTGAGGATGGTTCCTCCAACTCAAAAGGTAAATTCATACCTGTTTATTTATTATACTATCCCAAGGCGTTATGTGCTGTGCTTTGAGAATCAACCCTCCTGTAGCTACTGAAATTAAGTTGAGATCTGCTTCAAGATCTTTCAGTCTGAACCAGAAAATTCTTACTCTACAAGCCCTAACATGAACCCAACATGTACCAGACACCTATGAATCCAGGTTCAGCCAAGTTGTGAACAATTAAAGCACTTGTTGGGATTGTTTCTTAAGTGGCCTTTTGTAGATTTAACAAGGACGTTTTTATGGCAATCATTGACATTGGAGACAGATTATACAAGGTGGAATTTTGCAGTGGTCTGTGTGAATATAGACTAAAGTAAAAGGTATAGGATTAGAGTGCAGCTAAAGAGAAACAGGTTGAGACAGATTTTACTTAAATAAAACTTTATTTTAAGGACATGAGAAACTTAAAGAAATAAATCCTCACGGTGAAGGAGGGGCAACAGAGGGGGATCCAGTAGTGTGAGTGTGTGGGAGGGATGAGTGAGGAGGCTGTAGGCAGGACCTGGAGGAGGGTGAGGGCCCTCAGTGGTGTGCAGTGGGGAAAGGTGACCACCCGCGGCAGTGGGAGCAGCTGTGTAGGTATCACAGAATTTCCAACACCGCAGGGCAGAGCATCTTCTGCCCTGGGAAATTCCATTCTTAAGAAGACAAATTCCTGGCAATTTTGCTTAGAGAAGAAAACTAGAATGCTATGTCTAATTCTAGTTTTAATTCAACAAAACTGAGCATCACAGAATAAAAAAAAAAAAATGGTTGCTTCACTATTTGCATGGAAACAGCCATGGCTTTGTTTTCCAGTATCAGACCTCAAATCGAATCAAGGCCTAGCACTGCACGGACTGGAGGAGAGCTTCATCTCCTGGTCTCCTGTTAGAGATTTTGAAAGCAAACTCACATAGCTAGCTGAAGAACTGAGCATTCTAACCCGACTCAGCAATCAAACGTCATTTTGAAATCGATTTGTAGAATTCTGCCTCTCTTATATGGTCCAGTGTAGCTCCTCAGTAACCTGTTTTCCTACATTTTAGACCTTTTCCTGTCCAACATCTGTATTGGTTGCTGTTTATGCACACATGTTTAAAAATTTTTCTTCCACTGAAAATATGTAGGTAATTTGAGGCCACACAATTTTTTGAAAATGGGGATTTCGTACAGACAGTCCAGATAATAGAATCCTCTGAGCGGAGATGGAAAGGCCCTGTCAGGTCACTTCCTCTCTCCCCCCAACAATTCAGTTCTGCTTCCTCCCATTATCCCCCTGAATACTGGACCAGTCTAATTTGCGAGTGTCCCCCCTGCAGCGTGGAGCACCCCCTCACAGGGATTTTCTGGAGATTCTAACCTCTCAGCCACAGAATGTTTTCAGAGAAGCCACTTACGATCCAATCTTGTTTCTGACTAAATTTACTTACTTCTCCAACTATTATTTCAGCGTAAACCATCCAACTACTGACCTCTCTCTCCCTTCCACCTCTTTGTATTACAGTGATCTTTTCTCTTCAGCAAACCTCAAATCTGTGTTTACCAATGAAGGACTGGAGCCATGCGAGAATTCATGCCTTATTAGAAAAAGCTTCAGAGGATGAATTAGATGAAATCCATATTGGATTAATTAAAGTATTATTACGTTTCTGAAGTTCTGACTCTTAGTTGAAAAGTAATTTAGCCTACTAATTTTTTCATAAATGATAGATTCCAAATTGTGAAACATATAAGACAAATTTTGGTCCAAGCTCAGCTATGTGCAAAATGAAAATTCCAGAGTCTAAGTCAACTTCTGAGTTACTATATTTAGAAGACTCTAATGATTTATTATATATTCAGGTTTTTTTTTACTTGCTAATTAATTTTTATTCAATGTTTCAGAGTTGTATACTCAGTTGGCTATTTGTGTTTCTCTGGTTGAATTTTCTTGCAATGTGGGAAGGGAAATGATGTATAGTCATTTTGAAGTGTTAAAATATAGGATTGAATAAAATTAGACTCCTTTATCTATTTTGGTCTGCAAGTACACGTAAGCTTGCTTTGAGGCAATAATAGATTCAGGTGAAAGATTTGAACCAAGGGTACATATTTGCAGGTACTACCATTCTTGGTGCAAAAGCAGATTTTGAATCCAGGTCATTGCTGTGAGATCTGTGAACTAGCTCTGCATCAAGTCTTCTGCTTCCCCATGAGCACCTGCTGAGTCTGAGGGGTTCTGTTGGAGCTGGATGGTGAAAAGTGCAGACTTCATTGATTAGGAGCATCCAGGTATGGTAAGATGTTCCTCCTCACATTTCCTCCTCTAGCAAATACTTATTGGGGAGCTATAACATGCTGCACAAAAAATAAATGAGAAAATGAAAAATCTTCTCTATATGCTTTAGGAATTGCTGAAGCAAACAGTACCACAAAGAACAAGACAGTCCACTGATGACGGAAAGTAAAGGTAAATACTGTTCTTATATTTATTTTCTCTCACTTTTAGATTTTATTTTTATTCAGTCTATATTTTAAGAAAATAATAAATAGAGTTATATGTTGTATATATGTACAATTTATAAATGTACTCATCAGGTTAAAAATGAATGTCATTCAGATTTTGTAATTTTTTTTTTTTGTTTTTGTCACTGGGGATTGATGTCAGGTGGACTCTACCCTTGAGCTACTTCCCCAGCTCTTTTTAAATTTTTCATTTTGAAACAGGGTCTTGCTAAATTGCTTAGGGCCTTATGAAGTTGCTGAAGCTGACCTTGAACTTGTGATCCTTAACCTCCTGAGTTGGTACGATTACAAGTGTGCACCAATATGCTTTCCTTAAAATGAATATGATTCAATTTAAAAAAGAAAAAAGAAAAACTTCTATTTGTTTTTTCACCACTACACATTTAAACTTGCATGTCTTTCCTGTGGATATTAATGTACCATCCTTTTTTTGGGTGAGACAATCACTGTGCACCCTACCCACCCCTACAAATCCTTGCTGGGGATGCTGAGGACACAAGTGTATGGCCACACTTGACCTGGGCCATTACGCAGGACTATGCTTGCAGAGGACGCACTTCAGTGAAGGTGGACGTGCTCTGTTCCTCGAGTCCAAGAGCAGACGCTCTTGCTGCTTGCTGTGAAACAGCAGTTTTCAAAAACTCATTGGTCCTCTCTTGGAAAGCAAATTTCCATGTGCTGTGGCCACCACCTGTGTCCTCCCTGTGACTTGCAGAGAGTACAAACACAAGCTTAATGCTCATGCCACATCCTGCACTGTGAGTGATAAAGTCTGTCATCTGTGAGCTGGGATTCTGCTCACCTCTCCCATTCCTGAGCCAGTGATAGGTGGATTAGTCTGTACCTGGCTGAAATACAAACAAATCAGGTAGCTTGTTTGGTGTGGTGGGAGAGACATGGCTGGCTTTTTATGAGAGAAAGGAGAAGGGTCCTATGGGCCCATTTGGGGAAAAGATACGATACCCTGAAGTCTTCTAGCTAATGCTTTGTCTGAGCATGGTGTAGAGGGTGTAAAGTTCCCCATTTTTCTCCTTGTTAATGATGCTGAAAGAGGAAAGATAAACTTGAGTCAAGCTATCAAAGTGGTGACGAAGGATGGTCAAGGGGGACTTTCCTATCATGAGATTAGCAAGACACTGGTTCCCATTTGAAAGCAGTGACTTTCAGCCAAGAAATCCAGAAAGCTTACATCAATCATGTCAGAATCAGCATCGTGAACTTGGCTTTTGATAAATAGCTCTGAGTTAACCCACAACATCAGCATTTTGTCAGTGGGCCTAACAGGTGTTGCACTGTGAAGGAACAGGACGCAGGCTCCGGCCTGGTAGTGTGCAGCCACATTTTCCTCACCCCAACCCCTGCCCTATGTTTCCCTTTCTGCTCCCATCCAGCTTCTCTAAAGGAAAGAAAAGATAACTTTTTAGTACAATCAGGTCTCCCCAACCCCTGGGGACATAAGGCCATAGCACACTCTTCTGAATATCTCGGGGAAAGTACAGAAAGGGAGTTAGGGAAAGGGAGAGAAGTCCTCCCTGGGGTTCCTGCCGGCCTCACCCAGCGTCTTACCTCCCCATCCCTCTGTGCCCTGTGTGACACAGCCTGGGGACTCTGTCACCTCTCAGCAGTCATTGCTGTGTCCGTGTGTTAGACTCCCAGGTCTCTCTCCCTATGGAGGAAAGAGCACCTCAGAGCAAAGCAGAGTGGACCAAGGTCATCATGAATGGGAAACTGAGGTGCCCTCACAGCTCCATGCTCTATAAGGCTTAGCTTCAGCCGCTTCAGGAGGAACAGATGGACCCACACTAAGAGCATTTTGCAAAAGAGCTAATTAGCAGTTACTCAAAGTGTTCAGGTATGAAAGACAAGTCTTGGCTGAGTGGCTGTCACAGATGTGAGGAGACTCGGGGTATATAAAAATAAATGCAATGTAGCCTCTAGAATTGGACGCAGATTACCCAAGAACATGAGTGGGAAAAACTAATGAAAAATGAACAAGTGCTTTGCTTTAGCTAATGGTTATAGTATGATATTGAGATTAATTTTCTTTTGGCAAATGTTCTATAAAGGCACAAGCTTTTAACATACAGGGAATTTGGGTATAGGATATGGAGACTATTTCTACATTTCTCCCATAGCCGAATATGATATCAAAATAGTAGTGAAATAAAAAGTGACAACTAATTTAAATCTAAAAATTGAATTATGACAGCCAAAATACACTTTAGGCATGGGTGTATAGGCAAGTAACACATTAGTTTATAATACCATAGAAAACAGCCACAAAACAATCAAGAAGATGTAACAGTGGAAAATTTAAAGGTGCAAATTAGAGAGGAGAGGGTCAGAGACTGATGTGGTGAAGATGGGTCATGGAAAATTACCTTCAGACACAGAAGATGCAAAGACAGGAGGTGAGTAGATGTAAGATTTAAAGAATCAACGGCCCAGGATTTTCAAAAAGACAAAGGAAATAGTGGAATTCAAAGATTCATAAAACCCTATCAACCCTCAACTTGATTTCAAATGAAAAAATAGGAAAGAAGAAAGAAATAAGGAAGAAGGAAAGGAAAGAAGAGAGGATCTTGTGTGGAAAAATGGAAAGTAAAGCTTCAAGGAGAGAGATGAAACAGAGGGAGAAAGACAAAAAAGTCTTTAAAGCAATCAAAACAAATGAAGATGACCTTAGAGAACCAGGGGAAACCTTCAAGGTAATTTCACAACAGAAGTCAGAAGACAGACAAATGGCTAAAAGTAATTAACTTCTGTTTCATAATCTTATACCCAGCCAAGTATCTTTAACAAGGACGGAATTCAGACCACAGAAACCTGAGACCATTTATGGCTACTAAAGCAATACTGTTAGGAGAAAAAAAAAAAGTTTTTTTCTTTAGGTAGGAGGAAAATAATCTGAGATTAAATTTTAGAGCTACAAATGAAAGAAGTATACGAAAAATAAAAATATGGTTGTAAATCTAATGAATGTAACAATATGAACAATAATGTATCACTTTTGACATAAGTATAAATAATAAATAGAATAATAGTAAAACACTTAAAATCAAGGAAATATAATTAAATATGTTCTTTATATTTTATGCAAACTTAGTGAAAGTAAAGCATGTACTAAGGCCTTTGATAAGAGGAGAAGGTATTTGTTTATCTCTAGTAATAAAATTACAACCATGTGTGTATATTTCTGAAGAGAAAATAATGATGATCAGCAATCACCAATTAGAAAACTGTCATCTATCATTTCAAAATAGCTTGAAATAATCAGGTGATTTATAATCACGCGATTTTTAAAAATAAGCTTTGTGGTAATGCCAAAACAAAATCTAAGATACATACAACAAAAATAACAAGCAAGGGATCAAAATGTACTATTAGATAAACTCAATTAACTGCAAAAGGAGACTATAAGAGAGGGAGAAAGAAAGAATAACAACAACACCCTAGAACAAGTAACAAAATAACAGTGACAGCAGTAAGAACTTACCTGTGGATGATTACCTTGTAAATGGGACAACTCTCCATTTGGAAGACATGGAGTAACTGAACCGACCCCAAACCCAACTTCATGCTGCTTACAAGAAACTCGCTTCACCTGTAGGGATGGACACAGACTGAAAGAAACATTTGTTGGAAAAACACTTGCACTTCCATTTTCATTGCAGTGCTATTTACAATAGCCAAGACACAACCTCGGCAATCATCATATGATGAGTAGATAAAGAAAATATGGTACCTGTACACGTGGAGGAATATTCTTCAGTCATAATAAAGGATGACTCTTTTCACTTGTAGCAACGTAAATGGAACTGGTCATCGTGCTGTTAAATAAAACAGGCAAAGAAAACAAGTACTACAGGATCTCACTCATAATCTAAAAAAAAAGTCGATCTCATAGAATTTGAGAGTGGACTGCTGGTACCTGAGGCTGGGGTGAACATGGAGGAGGGAGGCTAGGAAAGTTGGATCCCTGAGCCCTGAGCTGCAGTTAGGGCCTGGAGCCCTAGTGTGCTGTTGTTGCAGCAGGGTGACTGTAGGTAATAGTAATGCACTTGCCACCTCAGAGAGCTAGGGGAAAGGACTTGAGAGTTCTACCATGAAGAGATGATAAATGCATGTGAGAGAAATGCTTAACCCATTTTACACCGTACAAAGCATGTACGCATATTGAAACGTTACACGGAATTACATAGTTATTCATGATTTTGTGTCAATTACAAATACTAAAAAAAAAAGGTCGTATATAGATATATGAACACATACTTATATGCATATGTATACGTATGTTGCCTACATACGAATGAAATGGTTTAATTTTAGAGTGCATGCATTCAGACAGTAAATACAACAAATGTCAAAGAAATATTTTCAGAAGGGAAATATTTAAAGCAGAAAAGACGTGGAAAAGTTGGCAATAAAATGATGGAAAAGTGATATTGTAGAAACACTACTGAGAAAAAGTCTAGGAAATTATGGTAAGAATATAATTAGCGAGGTGCAGACAATTACTGGACATAAAGGCATTTGTTAAATTAAAAATTAATTTATAGGAAATATTATATTTTATAATTAATATTCACATAAAATCATCAATACTAGATAATTTTGTATGCTTTGATTTATTATGTTAACATTTTACTTGTACTATATATTAATGTATATATTATTTTTCTTAATATTATAAAATAAATTTCTTTTAAAATTTAAAATTTTCAAAATTTTATTATAATTCTTAAAACATATTAATTGTTTGAATTAACAGAATTCTTCATGAAATTTCCATTTATGCATATATCATGCTTTGATCATGGTCCTCCGCCCTATTTCTCCACCCCCCCTCTAGTTTCCTTCCCTATCTTTTATAGTCCTTTATCTTCTTTCATTTCCTCCTCCTTCCCCCCCTCCCCCTTCTCCTCCTTCTTCCTTTCCACATACAAGAGAAAATATGCCGTACCTCTGTTTATTTCCGGCTTGCTTACCTATCTTTCACTTATCTTTTGGTTTCTGGCTTATTTCTCTTCACCTGATGTCTTCCAGTCTCACCTATTTTCCTGCAAATAGCAGGAAATCATTCTCCTTTCTGGTTGAGTGAAGCTCCCTTGTGCATATGTGCCATATTTTTTATCCATTTATCTGCTGATGGGCTCCCGGGCTGACTCCATCCCTTGGCTGTTGTGAATAGTGCTGCAGTGGACAAGGGTGTCCAGGTGTCTCTTGTGTGTTGACTTCATTTCCTTCAGATACGTACCCTTGAATGGGACAGTGGACGAGGTGGCACTTCCATTTCAGTTTTCTGGGAAACTCTATTTTCCATGGTGGCTGTACTACTTTACATCATCAACGATGGAGTGCTTTTTTTTTTTTTTTTTTCCTGTATCCTCAACCACTTCTACTTTTATTTTTTGTTTGCTTTTTGATGGTTGCCATTCTAACTGGGGTTAGATAGAATGTTACTTACTGTAGTCTTGATTCATAATTTTCTGATGGCTAGAGATATTAAAATTTTTTCAAGTATTTTTTCATGCAGTTTTTGGATGTTTGCATTGCTTCTTTCCTGAAGTGTCTGTTCTGATCATTTGACTATTTTTTGTTGGATTGCTTTTGTTTTTGATGAGCTTTTGGAGTTCTTTGTAATTTCTGGATGTTAACCTCCTGTCAGATGAATAGATGGCAAAGATATCCTCTCTTTCTTCGGGTTGTCTTTTCACTGTGTTGATTCTTTCTTTTGTTGTGCAGAAGCTTTTCAACTTAACAGCCCTAAATCTAAGAGCTCACAAAGTCCTAGGCACACCCCCATAGATCCTTCCAGAACCTTGTATGAATCCAGGTGCTGGCATCATCTTCCCTTAGGAGTGATGGGTGGTGTGTGTACTCACACCAGCACATGGAACTGGGCTGAAGCTCAGCTATTCTAATTACATTCAATAGTTCCCAGGTGCTCTCACACACACACACACGCAAAAACTTCCTGAAAATTCACATGGAAGTCCACCTTAAAAGGCTTAATTTAGCACTTTAAAAAATGAAACGCCTTTAAACAATTTCCCCCTTCCTGTTCGCTTAAGTTTCATTGAAAACAGAAAACATCAAACTTCTGCATTGAAAAAGAAACATGATTCTCTTTTTATCCATGTCAATAATTTATTCAATGATGTAGAATTAAAATAATACACATACCCCTTAGCAATAGGGCAAGCGGTAATTTTTTAAACTCTTGTCTTTGAATTTTTCTCCCCACTTTCAACTTGCTTATATATCGGCCTTCTTCAAAAGAAGATAATTATTCAAAGCAATTCCATGTCTATTACAATTCTAACCCTACTTAGTAAAAAAAAAATAATAAAGATATTTTTTCTCAAACTCCAAAATATTTTAATAGAAATTAAACATGAAGCAATTTAAATATTATAAGCTTATTTCTGTGTCTCCTTGCTTTGTTCTAGCTACTTACACAAATTCATGTGGTTCGTGATTAAAATAAAGTGAGGACATTTAGGTAAGAAATAAATGAAATTATGTAAGTAAGACGAAGCTGGGGGAAATTACACATAAAGAGTTAGGTGTAGGCTGATGACTTGGCTCCATGTTTCTTGGATACTGAAGCCACAAGAAAACATAAATACATGACTCACAGTGTCCAACAGGGGAAAAACAAACAGGCTGCCTTGTTGAAGAGAAGCTCTTGCCGATTCTTTCCTCATGCAAGAAAAATTCCCACATGTCCTTTCCTAACCAAGATAAACTAAAGATAGAATTGTTGATGTGAATGTGTGAATATCTGTGCGTGCGTGCCTGCCTGCGTGTATGTGTGTTAGTAACAGGTGTCCATAAAAATGTTTTATCCATAAACTATGAGTTGGGATGTGAAATAGTATAGCTGTTATAGAAAATGGCACTTACAGTTTCACAAAAATATTACCATGGAATTAGCATATAGCCCAGCACTGCACGACTGGCCTCTAGAAAGTGGAATTACTCCGTCTTGCCCCAAGTAAGTGAAAGCAGAGGCCCAGAGAGATATGGGCACAACATGTTCACTGTGGCATTACGCACAATAGCCAAAAGGAAGAACAACCCAGTGTACATCAGCAGCTGAATCCGTGAAATGTGGCACACAAAACACAGAATATTATTTAGACATAAAAAGGGAAGAAAATACTAACATGTGTGCCAACATGGTTGAAGACATTAAGCTACATGCAATGGGACAGGCCCAAATGTTCAAATGTTGTATGAGGTATCCAGAGGACTCAAACTCAGGGACAGAAAGTAGAGTGGTCACCGCAAGAGGCTGGGAGGGAGGGATGGAGAGCAACTAAATTCAGTGGCAGCAGAATATCAGAGAGGGAGATGAGAAACTTCTGGAAATGGATGGTGGTAAGAACTGCACAACAATGTGAATGTACTTATGTATATATAGCCACAGTAAAAAAAAAGATGGACTTTGAAACTCAAGTTGTTATGACATCCCTGGATTTAACCTCACATGACAAAGTTCATTCCTGGCAGGATGTCCACCTCAGAGCATCTGATGTAGTAAAGTGACCCAACGTGGAACTCCAAGAGTCATGTTGGAATTCAAGAGTGTGTGAAAGCGCATGTGTGTGTTTGGTCATTGTTAGTGGAAGGACTATAGAAGAAAATAAGTCTGAGATTGGCTGCCTGCCGACACTTGACCAGGATCCGGGGCATTGAGGAGAATCCTCAGGCTCCAGAAACAGATTGAAAACTGGAGAGACTAAATGACCCTTTTGTCTTCTGAACGTCATGTTTACATTACTTGTAACACGGAGTCCTGGCCACCAAGTACAGCCCATCAAACACCAATGAGGCATGGTCACCAGAGTGAGGTAGCAGAAAAGACACTCAGACTTTCACTTGCCGAGCCTCACCTAAAACTGCCTTTGAAATTTTGAGGATTGGATTTCTAGGTGAATTACAGGGTACCAAGCTCTTCAGCTTATGTAATAGCTTCCCCTAGAAAAAAAGTGCAGCTCACAAAACTTCTCCTGAAACCACAGAAAATTTTGATTTCCTGAAATACGTAGAAATGTCTTAGAATAGTGACAACAATTATAAAATAAGAATTCTAACAAAACTATCCTATAAGAAAATAACAGGCAAATGTTTTATCTCGTAAGCATTCATGTTCGCCGAATAGAAAAAAAAAAAAAAAACAGCAACACATTTCCAAGGACTAATCTGTAACTTCAGCCACTTCCTAACACATGCTTTTTCCAAACCTAGTGTTTCATGAGATTTGCCTGTGACATACTTTAGATCACTCCCTTTCACTTATCACATGCCTATTCCCCTCAGTAACAGCAGCACCCAAGGCTCCTCTGTTTGAGACATGATATTTCACTTAATTTCTTTTTCTTCAGTCCTTGTCATTTGCCATATGGTTGTCCTAGGTTTCCAGATTTATTGCATGATCCTTGGTGACACTCGAGTGGAAATTCTAAGTTAAATAACTCTTTTTCTTAGGATTTTCTGCCTTGGTCCCAAAATGTATTGTAAGTATCCCTTTGTAAGATTACCCCTAGGAGCAACTTGTGACCCACCCATTGAGGTTTCTGTATATGATTTGCACATTTAGTAGTTGCAAATGTCCATCACACCTAACACAATTTCTGGTACCGACTGTAAGGGGCAAGTACAAGATCTAATAGGTATGACAGATTTGTGAGAAGTACTGGTGCTCATTCCCTTGGTTCCAGACTCATGCAAACCTTTAAGAGAGAGAAATGAAGGTATTCTCCTGGAAGGATGAGGGTCAATGAAGAGTCTCTGGGTTTGAGAATAAACCATACACTTTCTGACAATTCCCTGTAAGATGGTGAGCTGTAAGGCCACCACAGTGTCCTGTTGTCCTTAAACAATCACCAACATGCAAGTTGTCTCCTTTAGTGTGCAAGCCCCCCATTAATGAACATCCTGTCTCTGAGACTTAGCTGTAGGGTTATTTCCACACCTGCTCATCTAGGGTATGGTATTTGTGCATTTTAGTACAGAGTAATGGAATGAGAAGTTCACCTCCAATACTAGATGACAATATTATTCCACATAAAGAGCATCAAGCCTGATTAGTCACAGTGACCAATAATCTATGTCAATTTTTTCTGTTGGTGTAAATAATCTTCTCTATAGGTTACGTTGAATTACCTGGAAGTGCCACTCTCCTAACTACTGTAGTTTTGGGTGATTATTATTACTTTGGTTAAAATAATTAAGGCTGGTTTTCTATATCACTAAGTTCCTGTAGCAGGATAATAGCCAATTAATTAAATTATCTTCTCTAACTATCACACCTGGAGAGCATATCCGTTTGTTCACCCCATACAGTGCTATGTTCTGCAGATCTCCACTGTAAAATTCTAGTACTGGAGCTGTAGGTGTATGCAACCAGTGGAGAGCTAGAATCTTCTATAAAGTGTTTCTATCTCCAAATTATAAAAAAGACTAGCTTGAGGTGTCTGCTATCCCTTCTTGTGATCTTGAAATGTTGGGGAATAACTAATAAGGAAATGGGTCCTCGGAGATCCCAGAGAGATGGTTCTTTTCAGCCTTTCTGCCCGTACTAGGAACAAATCTAGAAGTAAGTACACTCAACGTCCATCCTTCAGTGGGTCAGTCATGTTCCCTAGTAAACACCACCAGTGCTCTTGCGGGAAGGGGGATGGCCTTCTAGTCTCCTTAGCTGTTATTTGGTTCCCCCGTAAGGCTTCATTCTGGAGAGGTAGAACTAAACAGTGTTGTTTGATCTTGGGTGCCACAGGAAGTTCAGGGACGGGAAGAGTCTTACTCTTACCTCTCCTTGAGAGGACTAGAAGGGCACTTTCCTGAGCCAGATCCATCACCTCTTGTCTCACCCAAGTGTGGGTACTTGTGAGCCATACCCATGAGCAGCTGGAGTATTTATCCCAGTTCTTCCCATACCCACTTGCTACCCATCCTAGTCCCCATTCTGGTCGCCTATGGCCTCTCTTCAGTCCGGGGATCAGATTTCCACCCACCTTCCTCCTGTAGTCAGTGGCAGTAGCCATGAATCATACCAGTTCTATAATCCACAGACTCGGTGGCAAATCGACCTTTGCTAAATAGCTCAGGCGCTTCCACAAGAAATCTAATTTCCCTATCACGTTATGTAATCACCATGATCCATCACTGCCTGATATTCTGAATGGAGACACCATCCACTGCCATCACCTCCTTCTCCCCTTGCTTCACTGACCTTGAGCTGAAATGGAGCTCAAACTTCCTGGGAGAAATACTGTGAAGATCTAGGCCAACATTTTGTAAGTCTTTGGGGCAAATTAAAAATATGGTCATTACTATTGTCAAGGGAAACAAGTTTCAAAATATGTGAAAGCAGCATGGTGCAGAGTAGTTTGACCACACTTCACTCCAGCAGCAGTAGTGTAAGAACAGGTGGAGAAGGGTGGTCCATCTTGACATCTGTCCTTTCCTGACTGCCCTGTTGAAGACCAAGTTGGATGTGAAATTCTGGTTGCCTAAACACTAGGGCTAAGAGTCCTGAAGCCATATTACTTCTATGTCCTTCTTATTGCTTAGGACTAATAAGGCAGGTGGAAATGCTACACAGTGAGATTAAATTTTCTCAATTCTAAATGTCATGGGCAGAGATAGGATTTCTGGTCAGAAGTTATGGTAGCAAATAAGGATAAACTCCTCATGCTGACTGCCAATATCCACCAGTGAGTGACTGCCACTTAGTTCTGATTAAGAATTAATAACAAGTCTGCCAAGATGTCTGCATAAATCTGCTCATATATCTGTCAGAGAATGGAAAATGATAATGACAGTTAGAATCTTGTTCTCTTTTAAACAATCCTTATAGTTTGTGTGAAGGAGCACGGCTTTGCGGCATGCTTATTTATAGGCAAACTTAGTTAAATCTGTGGGGTGTTTCATGCCCTGGGCCAGAAAATTTAATTTTAGCTAATGGAAAGCCATTTCTGTGAGACTTCATGTATTTTTGTATATATGTAAAGCATAGCACAACTTACTTGATCGGATGTATAAAAACACATCTCTTGATATCCTAGCCCATGTCTTCTAAATTCAGCAAGTCAGCAAGTGCCACCATTGTTTCCAGGGAGCAGTAAAAGCTCAGGTCCCATCTTCTTGGTTCCTTTTTCCCAGTACCAATAACTGCTCAGATCTGCCTAGTGCAGAATGTGTCAACATCCCACCTCTCAAGAGAACATGACCGCCACCTGTTAATGCCACTACCCACAAGGTTGCAGACTGCTCTTTTGGTGAACTAGAGGTTCTGTTTTTCCTCTTCATTTTGGCTCTGAAGTCGTGCTCAGGTTGATAATGTTGCTCTCAAAGGCCAGATAACTAAGTGGTATTTCTCTTTATTTTTCTTTCTTTTCTTTCTTTTTTTTTTTTTTCATTTCTTAACCTGTGTGGGAAAGGACTAGCCTTAAGTCTTGTTGTACCACTTGAGCACTAATTACTCCTAAGCTTATCCAATTTTATTTTAAGGTTATCCCCACGTTAGTCTAAGCAAAGTTTGATTGAACACAGCTTGAAATGCCAGAAAACTGCTTCTCAAATAGACAAATTCTCCAAAAGTTAAAGGCCATGGATGGACCATTTCTCTCCATAGAGGATTAACATGGACTCCATGTGACCAGATTTCATCATTCCAAACTCCTAAAATGATTGGAACCAGAAGTCAAAGCCCCAATGATAGGATCTATTGGAGTGCTCACTTAATCTGCTGTGTAACTAGGTTGTGTTCTGCCCCCATTCTTATATTGCTCTAAGTGTTAGATCCCCTGTCTACTAGACCTGGGTCCCTGGTACCCTCTATACACTTGCAAAATTTGGGCCCAGGGTCATTGGGTTTTTCCAGCCGGAGCAGAGTTAGTACTATAGCAGATCAAAGGATTTGGAATTCTCCTTGTGTTCAGGTTTTGTCTCCTGCAAATGCCTATGCACATCACTGACATTCTTGCTCCAACCCTTACTCTAGAAATAAATGTAGCTGTTCTGTGACTGACATATGAACCAGGATTAACATCTGGCTTCCAGGAATCATATCTCTGGTTGCATTTTAGAATTCAGAGCTCTTACAATTAACCGAGGATTCTTGTTTTAGGTTGAATTGTGTCCCATCAAAATCTCTATGCTCAAGAACCAACCTTTGGTACCTCTTAGAATATTGTCTTATTTGGAAACAAGTCATTGGGGACATAAATGGGAAAAACATGGACGTACGGAAGTAGGACTGTCCCCTAACCTGACATGACTATGGTCTTTGTGAACAGTGGAAATTCAAACACAGACCTACAGATAAGAACGACACAATGTGAAGATGACAGCAAAGTCAAGGGTGATTAGTCTATAATTAAGGAACAGCAAAGATGCCTTCAGATCACCAGGCGCTGGGAGAGAGGCATGGGATAAACTTTCCCTTGTAGCTCTCAGAAGAAATCATCTCTATTGACACCCTGATATTGGACTTCCAGTCTCCGGGACCCCAATATTCATGTTCTATTATTTTAGTTACTGTCATAATTTAGATATATGTTATTCCACCGAAGCTCCTGTGTGAGACAATGCAAGAAAACTTAGAGGAAAAATGATTGGGTTATGAGAACCTTTACCTAATCAGTGTATTAATCCTCTGATGTGGATTAACTGAGTGGTGCCTCTAGGCAGGTAGGATGTAGCTGGAGGAGCTGGGTTGGACCCTGGGTGCATGCTCTTAGGATTATTTTTTGTCCCCGAGGGGAACTTTCTCTCTCTCTGCTTCCTGTTATGTATGTGAGCAATCAGCTACACTTTTCCGCATGATGTTCTGCCTCATCTCAGACCCCAAGGGATGGAATTGGCCATCTATGGACTAAGACCTTTAAAACTGAGAGCTCCAAAGAAACTTAATTTCTTCAGATTGTTCTTGTCAGGTCTTTTGGTCGTGGCAATGATAAAGCTGATTTAAACTTCTATCCAGATTGGTATAATTGTGGGACAGTCTTAGTAAACTCTAGAGTCTCCGTATGGTATAATCCTAGCTATATGATTTCTACACAGCAAACTTAGTTATGGCCTACACATTCCTATAAAATATATCACAGTTTGCACCTAACTCCAATTTATGTTATTTGTATTTCTCCTTTTATTAGTATTTTCAAAAAATCAAATTGTTGAATGAACTACCACTACTGTTTCTTAATATATGCTTGAAGTAGAAAAATGCATATGATTCACAGTAAAATTGAGGGAACAATATTTGGGCTTCACTAATAAATGTTTATCTAGTTAGAAAAAACAATAATTGGATAGCTATTAAATTTTCTCAGAGAAGATTTATGGAAACTCACAAAATTTTGTTTATTGCTGAAGTTATATGAAACTCTTACAGGTTTTAAAATCAGAGTTTTTCTATGCTTATCATCTGTGATGGATTTACATTTTCATGTTCTTGACCTGGTATAAATTTCTTTATGAGAGAAAATATGACATTTAGATGATTTCCAATAATAAGTGTATTCTTAAATCTAAGTGCCCACCCCTTCCCAACCCCAACTGGGAATCTTATCCTCTTTGCAAAGTATTCTATAACGTGAGATCACATAATGTTCCACTATTCAAAAGGTAGTTAGCAGAGAACCATGTGTCTGTTAATTCATTTTCATAATTGATGCTTATGTCTAAATAATATAATGGAATTATTGAGAAGAGTTAAGATGACAGAATTTATCAATTTAATATCTGTTAGGAAAATTATTACAAATGAATATTGATTGGAATCACTAATTAAAAGAAATGCATATATATGTAGTTATATACATAACCATATAAATGTAATGATTTATATTGAAATATTTGAAACTATTCAATTACTATGCCCTTATTTTCTCCTATATTTGTTGTTCTGTTGCTCATATGTTTTCATGCACTGTTAGTACATTCATTAAATTTTTTAAATTATATAATTATCTAAGTTGAAGTATGAATGAGTGAATTAGGCCTGGAATAGGTTTGAGAATACTCAGATGTCTTCTTAGGAGCTGAGCAGAGATTATTTTCCTGAGCTGACTTTCTTCTGGACATGTGATCATTCTGTGACCCAGAAGCTCCCACTGAAGATCAGGGAACCCATGGGACACAGGCCCCAATTATAGGGGCAGGAAAAATTAAGTATAAGAGATTCTTTATTACAGTATCCTGAAACAGAGAAGCTCAGGTGTTTAATCATTTTTATATACACTTTGTGTATTATAAGATTATAGCTAACAGTGGGAATCCCTTTATCTAAAAAGTAATTAAACACATCAGACTTTATTTAGGTTCTCCAGACAACATCATTTAGATAGCAAAGATTATTTTTAAGAATTCTTTTTAGCTTTCTTAAGAGCCTCATTGACATAGCCAATACAAATTCACACCACACACACACACACATACACACACACACACACACACACACACACACATGTACATCCCACAACATAAACCACACACAGGCCCTACCACAGTCCACATTTAAGCCCTTAACTTTGTATGATTACACTGTTGAGTTCTGTCTGGCTTAATTGCAGATATGACCCACTCCAGAGATATTTCTAATGGTTTGCATAATTAAATAATTTACATCGATATTTGTTCTCAGAAAGATAATACGCTTAAGTTGTTTATCAAAAAAAGTTCAATTAGGTTTTTCCCACAAGGAATTGCTGGTAAATTTTATTTACATTTCCAATGAAAAGTAGTATTCTGTGCACATCCAATAGAAGCAAAGTAAAGAATTCATATACTGTGAAGAGTATAAGAAGATAAAGGAGGACATACAACCCTCACTCCTTCTCTCCTCCACAAACATACAAACTAAGGTAAGGTGCAACGCATTCCAGGAATCTTCAGATGTTCATATAAATATGCACAGATGAATGGATGTGGAGGGCAGACAAGAAGATAGATAAAAGTATATTCAAATTATTTTCATACAACATATGGCTTTTAAAATAATGATTTGTGTTATCTTAAAGTATTAAATAAATTGTACTTGAAAACTGAAAGAATAAAGTACTGAATAATATTTTTCAAACAAGATGTGATATTTTGGCATAGAAAAATAATTTCTTAAAGGCATTGAAAGTTAGGGTCATTATGTTGTCATTTATAATCACTTCTCAATATTAGACTCTGCTATGGAAAAGAAGACTTAATTAATACCTTTACACATTCTCTTTACATTCTAATTCTGTCATTTATAGAATAATCTGCATTTTCAAGGTCTGTATCATTGTTATTTGATTCTGTAAGTAGAGTTCCCAGTAATATTTAGCACTGTTTTTATATTTAAATTGACTCCATCTTTAATAGAATTCATGACATCAGGGTCCATCAATTATTCAATTGTTTTTATGTAACTGTTCTTGGACCATATTTTATTGATGAGAAATATTTCTTTTCCTTCTTGCCAAGTTTGATTGTATTTGGGAATGTCAACCCGTGTCTGTCTCTGCATGGTGAACATGGAGAACCTGATCCATTAATAGTTTCCTAAAGTTCTGGGTAGACCATATCATTTTATATCATCTTCCAGCTCCATCTGGGTCTGGCTTGTTTTTTCTGCCATTTCACAGGCTTAGTACTCCTGCCTACAGTGCCTGAAGAATGAGGGCAAAAGACTAAGCACGTGTCCACACTTTGGTTTTTAAATCATATCCAACCAGCCTAACTAGTTATATTTGTGGTGTAGTTTTCTTTTTCAGTCTGGCAATGCATCAAAGTCAATTTGAATGAACTCTGTAAGTGTGTTTTTTAAAGTTCAGATTAAAGCCTTGCCTTTTTATTAGGGATGCATCTTCATTTGCATGGAAGCCTTAAATAACTTTCTCCCTCTAATTTCACTTGTGTCAACCTTGTCTATTCTTATATCGGTTGCTAAGTGTTTACGTTTCCCCCTTCTCCAGCGAGCAGCATTTCCTGCCATTTTCTCTCTCCCCTGTGTAAGTGGTTTTCTAAATGTGATCCACACACCATGTCAATCAGCAGCACCTGGGAACCTATTCAAACTGCAGATGATTTCTCAGACTGCCCCAACTGGGAGCAGGACCCAGCATTCTAGTCGTTAATACACCTCCCAGTGATTCTGAAGAATGCCATCAATTCAGTTGTAAGGCAAACCTATACACTATCACTGCTATATCCAGTATTTCAGGCCTCAGTGACTTACATTCAGCCTGGAGCCTCTAGTTCTCCTTCTCTAGATTTTCTCATATCATGACTTTTAAGTCCTTAGGTAATTATCATTTAACATATATTGTTGCTTTCTTTTTTATGAAGGTTTTTCTTATGATTTTAATCTAACAAACAACAAAAGGTTTTCCTACCCAAAAGTTTGTCACATTCAATGTACAAAATTAAATACATAGATACAGACTTATGAATCACAAACACATACATACACATCCATTATTCAGTCCTATACAAAGCCATCTATATGTTCTACTTTGTCCATTAACACCATTTCTTAAGTAAAAAGTAATACATCTCTAAAAAAGCAAAGCTGGTTTTCAGTAAACTGTCAAAGCGGATTATTTTCAATTTAGCACTTGAAAGGGTAGGAATAGATATTTCCTAGGTATAGGAGAAGTACCAAGCATAAATCCAGTTTGTAAGATTCTTAAAACATGTTCTATCAGAATAATTAGGAGATGCGCCTTCAGTCACCTCTGGGCATATTATCACCATGCAAACTGGAGCTATAAGAAGACATCTTATAAGGATAATTAACAGATGCGCCTGTCAGTCATCTCTGGGTTTATCAACACTAAACAAACTGGAGCTGCAGGAAGATGATTTATAAAGTAGACTGCATTCCAGGAGGATTGTTTTTTTTTGTTGTTGTTGTTTTGTTTTTTTTTGTTGTTGTTGTTTGTTTTAAATGCAAAAGAAGGACTTTATTTTGTCCTAAAGCACAGCATGCAAGTCATGTTGTCTGTGGAGTTGAAATGATGGTCACCTTTAGCTGTTAAAAATTAAACTGGTCACTAAAGAAGCATCTGATTTTCAATACTGGATAGGTTATTCCACCAAAAAGAAAGTGTACAGTTCTTCAGGACAGGCAGAAGTTTTATCTTGCCAGACACAGAATATGTGTGCTGTCACTGAACACAAGAATGTCCTCCAGTAATGGGGACAAGCTGCCATGTTGCTTATATTGTTGCTTTCTTAATTATACGGTGCTCTGTATGGATCATCGTTTTGATTGTTTTTCACTTTGCTCATAGTTATATGGCAACACCTGGAACTTTTGTTTGCTCTGATATTAAATGAGATCCATCTTCTATGATTTCCACCACATTTCAGAAAAGGAGGGTTTTCCCCTCTAACTATACTGTGAAACCAGGGCATTTCATGTTCCACTTGATTTTCAGACTGAATAACAGTGTATCCCTGGAGCAGGGGTCTCTCAAAGCATTTTGCTCACTCTCCTAGACCAGTGTTCCTATGTCAGACCTATGCTCTCAGAGGACAGTGGACAGGGGAGCACAATCTTCTGAGTTTTAGATCACGTCCCTAGTTCAGACTTCTACACTGAAGTTCTCATTTATCTGATTCAAATGTATGATATGTCAAGGTCATTGTACTGTCATGTGTAACTAATTAAAACAAATTTAAAAAAAACTAATAAAAATATAAAGTGCAACTAGGAAAAAAAAATAAAAGAAAAAGAAAATGTCAGCTTGATTTTTCAGTGTTTCTGCTTCACCTACTTTTCCCAGAGGCCATTTTCAATAGCCCTTAAAATAAGAGAAGACTCCATGAATATTTCCATTTGGGGGACTTTATATATATATATAATATATATAAATATTATCTATCTATCTATCTATACACATATATATATACTTGAATAATATTATATATATTGCATATATAATGTATATTATATATACTTGAATAATATCATAAACTATGGTTAATAAATATTAAAATTATGTCTTATAAATTCATACCGATCATGCCTGTTGTCAGCTCGTCTACTGAGGAGGTTCCTAAGCAGTTTCTGAGCGTTTCTGGCACCTCCAGCCCCTCAGAAGTAGGAATGGCATGGAGCCCCTGTAGGCCCGCTGGGCTTCCTCAAGGATCCTGGGCTTCTGGGCGGTGCTTCAGCGGCCACAGGTGCCGCATGTGGAGCAAGCTCCCTCTGTTCCTGAGCAGGCCGCTGCACGGGGCAGGTAAGTGCTTTTCAGTCTGTGGAAGAAACCAGCTGAAGAGAAGGAGTCGTGTAATCCAGAGGGGGAGCTCAGGTGCACAGGTGGCGCAGCGGCTGCTGCAGCGCTGGGCTTTCTGCATGGCGGTCTTGGCCTGCACTTGAAGGAGTAAGGAGGGAACCCCAGTTCTCCCTCCCAACCCTCAGAGCTTCCTCAGAACACCCGATTTCCTCCAGGGGATCAGCATGAAGCTCACTGTGTCACCCCAATTTGTGTAAGTTACAGAGGCGCCCGGGGCCCTCAGGTCACTCACCCCCACTTGCCCTATGCCTCTGAAAACCCTCCTCCTGCACCAGGTACCATGGAGAGGCCAGGTAGGAGGGAGCACAGGTGATCCAGAAAGGAGGGGGAGGCGGGCCTGCACCAGGTGGAGAAAAGACCGCCACTGTGGGAACCTCGCAGATTCCTGGCTGACTCTGGCTTTTCAGGGGAACCAAGTTGTCAACTGAGAATGAAGACGGTCAGGGGATCTCGTGGGAGGGCCAAGAAAGCTGTAAGAGTACAAAAGGAAATTAGGGGAACGAAGAACTACAGACCTACAGTCGGATGGCCCAGTGGTGAGGGCCCACACCTGGCCTGCAATTTTCTGTGGTTTCTCCCCTCAAGGGTAAAACCTAGAGAACTTTTGCCACCGCCTCTCCTTGGCTGCTGTGGCTTCCATTCTCATTTGTCTTCAGAGTCAGACACTGGACTGGGTCCACTGTCTAGTCTAGGTGCACTGAGCTCCACAGACCTTCTGCAATGACGGGAGCACTCCTACCTCAGGGCCTTTGTATCCACCTGCTTTTCACCAGTTATTCTTCCTTCCTGGGTCTCTGGTAGCTCACAGCTTTACCTCCATTATTAGATCTTTTTTAATACACCATCTAGGCCAATCTTCACAAGCTGATCACGGTCCTGCTGAAAATTGACCCCACAGCCTGGTCATCCCAACCCGTGTCCTGATTCATTTTCCACATTGTATTTACCAATTTATGAACTTAAATGTAATTTTCTTTGTTACTTTGCTCATTATTTTTCTCTTGTGACAGGAAGAATTCTTGTCTGTATTCATCAGTGATGAGTACTGCACCTGGCACATTGTAGCTCTAAATAAACTTTACTGAATAAATACATGGAAAGATTTTAAAGAGATATGGAAACATGTTGTCCTATTAATTTTATATCATGAATTTCTTATTTTGATTTGCAGAACACATTTGTTATATGACAAATGTACATAGACACTGTTCTGTTCTTGCCAGAACTATTCAACTTGAAACTCAATGATAACACAAGCTCATGGAGCCTTTGAAGCCACTTGTGAACAGAAAGTGAAGTGGAAATGTTTCATAATTTATCTAAACCATGCAAAATAGTGTATTAGAAATCTGATATATTTAAATTATTACGTGACACTGAAAATACAGATCTAATGTGATAAGTTTATTTTCCCAATTGTGCACAGTTAGGTGGAGCTGGATCTATCCACAACCATATTTAAAAGCATCTTAAAACTCACTGATCTGGGAGCACCTTCTCAGTGTGTATTATCCACATATGTATTTCTAATGGTTACTTTTACTTATGACACATGATGCACATTTTATGAATTACTATTAAAATTGCCTTCTACCTAATTGTATGAGGTTCATTTATACAAGTATTGACAAATATTAGCAACTGATTTGTTCCTAGCCTTTGTTATACCCAGAAAATAACAGACTCTTCTTTTCATAGGGCTGAAGTCAGAAGATACATACTGTCAGTGGTAGAAGATGGCTTTGACCCACATGGACAATAAAATCATTAAAAGCTATGATTCAAGACTAGGTTCATTTTATAATTTAATAACCAGTTTGAGGTTTTCATTAATCAAATTTATTGAGTATTTGCCAAGTTTCTGCTTTGCAGTGCATGAAAAGTTGCTTATGTTTCACAACCAGAATTAAGTCCAAAAATATGGAAAAAGAGAATATAGATGGAGAAAGAGAAATTCCAGCTGAAGTATTTCTGGAGAATAAAATGTAAATTTCGCACAAAGAGTTTTCTCACTGACTAAATTTTGAATCAAATTGATTGACCCACAAAAACATGATAGATCAAGTCATTACCTTTAACCTAGAACCACATTCATTTTTACGAATAAACAATTTTCTAAGTAGTGATATATTAAAGAACCATGTCCATTCTATTAGAAGGCTATTTGGGTACAGAAGTATTGAAAGTAGAAACTAGTTTCCTAGGTTTTTGTTGTTGTTGTTGTTGTTGGCATTATAATATATAAGTCTGGCCATTTAATCAAAGTAATTAACATTTACCCTATGTATCTAAACTGTGTGTTTTTTCATAATTATCGTTAACAAACATGGAACATTAATATTTGGTTAAAATCCTTCATGTATAGTGAACTCTATGTAATTTTACTTTGCATGCATAGTTTTAGCAATGTTTTCAAAGATATTGTCCTTACACTAGCCTGGCTCCACAGTTCTTCAAGTTCTCTGGTGTTGCTTCCTTTAGTGGACAAGTTAGTCAGCAGTTATTGGTGTTACCTCACTTCTGGTGCTCATGGAGTGGGTATGTCTTCCACACACAATCAAAGTGACAGAGAGTTTAGTGAGACAACATATGTAGAATTAAATGAGTCTTCACAAACTTTAATTTTAAACTACATAAAAGTTATCTAGTATTTTAATAATAGGATTTAAAAATGTAAACAATACTAAAAATCACATATATGATGATATTGACAACTTTACTTTCTAATATTATTTTTTTCAAATTTTTGGTTTTATATAGGCCAAAACTCAATTGTTTATATAGTATATTGAGGGATTGGAAAATGGAATATGTGGGTATAAACAGCTCTAATATTTCTTTGAAAGAAATAAAAATTAAAGAGAAGACATTATTTCACATACAACTGCAAATTTTTTTCAGTTTTCGGTTTTCTTTACTTTTCACACAATTCAACTAAGTTGTACGTGTGCACATCATACGTAAGTTGTGAAGCATAGATTCAGTAATCCCATAACCCAGAGACTGGACCCCTATCAATAGTGCTCTGTGCCTCTAGGCTTCTGTTGACCCTGGGTGCTGATTGATACAAAAGCATTAATCATTCCAAAACTTACACAAAGCAAAGCTTGATCATAAGTGTGCAGGTTTGAACACTATATCGTTCTCTTTTGTGTGCCTTTTGAATATTATATAATAATTGCTGTGTACTTTCTTCATTAAAATCATACCAACAGACCAAGAAGTAGGAAGAAAATATTAAAGAAAGGCATACTCTGCAAGTCCTCCTCATAGGGCTTCTCTTTTGGTTAGCCATGGTTTACATTATACTCTAGACTAGCTTTTCCTCTTTTTGATGTTTATGTAAATTACATCATGAAGTGTATACTCTCCTACACGTCATGGCAGAAGCCGTGACATGGGCCTAGCAACTCCACAGTAACCCTTCTCCCACTGCCACTACCATGCAGTGCATTAAGTCACCCTAGTGCCAGTCCCTCCTCTTTCAGCTCCAAATTGACCCTTCTTTCCTCTGCTTTGTGATGCTAGTGCTTCTTGGCCCTGCAGATATACTTCTGTTTTGCCAACTTATCTAATGTTAAGCTGCATGGCAAGGGGAAAGGGGACAGGCCTGCCCTCTCTGCCTCCAGGACACTGCTCACCATGCAGGTGACAGGAGGTAGGAGTCAGGGATTCCAGTAGCTCTTCTCTCGGTGGCTGTGACGGCTCAGTCTCTGCCAGCGCTCTGCACTACTTTATCCACCACCAACTGCTAGTTCCTGTGACCACCATGTTCATGCTGAGTCTTTGAAATTCACTCAGCTTGGGGAGGGGGCCTGCTCTCTAAAGTTCCATGGTCTGGGCTTATTCATCCTCCTTCAGCTCCACGGAGGCTTGCTGCTGTCTGCTGCTATAATAACAAACCCTTAGAGTCCTCCACGTTCCTTCTTGGTATTTAACATTACTCCTTGTTAACATTTCTTTCTATTAGATCTCCCCAGTTCAATTTACTTGTATAAGATTTCTACTTCCTGCCAAGATGGAATAAAGAGGACTAGATCCATGTCCCAAACAACAAAAGCAACAACAATAACAACAACAAAAAAATTAAAGAATTAAAAATCTGACAAAAATATATGAATGACTGCTTTGGAGACAATATCAGGCAATGAAAGACAGATTCCTGAGAAACAGGGGTGGAACAATGTGAGTCCTGCTAACTTACCCAGCCATTATTCTCAAGAGAATTTTCAGGTGGTGGATGTGGAAGGGGAATCTATGTGCAGCACAGGGGACTCTCTGAAGAAGAAATTGGAACTGGGATCTCAAAAGTCCAAGGTAGGCAGAGCTCACGGGACACAGCAGGGAAAGAGAGACACCCAGAAATTTGCATAAGGTCCACCTTGAAAAGTAAATGTTGGTGGAGAAAGACGTGTTTAAACAGATGAAATGGAACATCATCCAGTGTTCATAGGGGGCCAGGCGTGGTGCCTCTTCAGTGTGCCACAAGCACAACCCCTGTCCTCAGGTGTGGGGAACACTTCCCAGAAAGTTCTTCTCATCTGAGTGTGCAAAATTAGCTCTTGAATGATCACTACCTAAGACACCTAATAAATGATAAATCAAAAACCAAAAAGGTCACACTCTTTCCATGTGATTTAATTGCATCTTGAACAGAAGTTCTTTGGGCACTGGTAAACAAAACTGTTTAGTCTTCAACATAATAAAAGCCAAGATTTCTGGAATCCAATCAAAGACTATCAGGTATGTAAAGAAGCAAGAAAACAAAATGAGAGGAGAAATCAACCAACTGAATGGATTTATAAGTACTGTTGATGTTAAAATCACTAAAACAGTTATTCAAATTGCAGCTTGTACATTTGAAATCTTGTGTAGAGATTGGAAGATACAATGAAGACTAAAATTAAATTTCTAACAGTGAAAATTGCAATGTCTGAAATAGATTGTTGGATGAGATTAACATCTGATTGGTTATTATGAAAGAAAAGATAAATGCACTTTCAGAAATAACAATGAAATCTACAGAAAAACACAATGACATAGAGAAAATAACTTAAAATTAAAAAAAGCATAAATGAGTTGTGAATGGATTTTAAGCAGAGAACTATGTGTACAATTGGATTCCACAAGGAGGATTGGAGAAATATTTGAAAAATGATGGCAAAAAAGTTTCCAATTTGATAAAAATGTATAAATTCAAAGATACAAGAGGATCAAAAAACCCAACAAGAGGAAATAAGGAGAAAACAACATGTCATAATCAAATTATTGAAAACCAACAATAAGTAGAGAAGCTGAAAAGCAGCCGTAGGGCAAAAAGGAATCATCTATACAGTAGAACAAAGATAAGATGTGAGTACCTCCAACTCATGCAAGTGGGCTGATGCGGAACCAGCAGACACTGGCAAACCTGGAATTGCACTCCCAGACAAAATCTCTCTCAAAACGAGCTGCAAAATATCTTTTAAAACAAGCTGAAACAAACATTTTAAGGCTCATCTATTTGGAAATTTTATGTTTTTGGACCTGCACTATGAGAAATGTAAATAAAAGTCTTCTGCACAGAATGAAAATAATTCAAAAGGATAATATGAATTTACAGAAAATAATGGAGAATATTGGAAAATGGTGATTATGAACTTTCTTTTTATTATTTGAATATTTTTTGAGAAGCTGGACTACAATGGGTCCCTTGGTCTTGTCCAGATTTGGCTTTAGAATTATGTGTCCACATCATGTAATCTGGCCCATCCCGGCTGATAACAACAGATTTTCTCTTTGAAGCTCATGATTCCAACACTGCACTTTGAAGTCTCATGATGTAAATTGTTTTTCACTGATCTTTGTAACTGTTGTCACCTTGGCTTGCTTTTTTCAAGTGTATGGTGACTTTCTACTATGAATTCAATTTTTTTTGAAACAGTATAAGGAGGATTTTTAGGATGTGTTAGCTCTGATCTGCTTATGCTTTGTTCCTGCTTTAAGTGGCACTTTACCTCTAGGTCCCGACCCTCCTAGGGCTTCAGTTGAAGACTGTGGTATTCACCCAGGCACTTCCCCTTGGCTGGCTTTGACGTGGAGGGCGACTACTGAGGTTAATCCCCTGCGTGCTGTGGTCTGTGGGGTCTTGCCTTGCACAAGTGCAGTTTAGGGGTGAGACAGCAACTGAGAGAAATTCCCAAGCAGGCTTTCGGATTGCTTCTCTGAAGTGTCACATTCTTCTGTTCAAGAGCTTCCTTCTGATCTGCTTCTGTCTCCTTCCCGATGAGGTGGCCCCTTCCCCTGGTCCCATTCCCTGGATATTGATCTGGACCTCCCAGCTGGCTGTGTGTGCTCTCCAGGCAGTGGGGCCTTTGCTTATGCCTCCCTCTTGTAACCAGAGACAAAGATCTTTGCTCAGCATTTACGAGCTGATGCTTTAGAACACGAGGAGGTGCTGTCTGCCAGCCAGGCTCCACAGCCGAACGGGTGGGCAAAGTCAGAAATCGGCCAAGCCCTATTCGCTCATTCGTTTTGGGGCACTTACTGTTTCTACATTTTAAATTTGTTGGATTCTGTGCAGTGAGCCCAGTATCAGAAGTCTCAGTGAACATCACCTGGAGGATAATTGTGATGTGGACCTCGAGGCAGGCTCTTGGCACCTTCTGTGTGAGAAGCTGTCCCAGCTCATTGACCGGAGTCCACGTCCCTGGTGTTCTGGTCACTGTGAGTGGCACGAGGAGCCTAGCCCACATGTATAAACAAGGCTTGTCTTGGGAGGGAGGGTTCTCACCAGTGTTCTGCTGGCTACCGTGTAAGTCAGGGACTCAAGCTCTAGCATGGGCTCTAACCATGAAATGAACTTGGGAATGGATGTTAGAAGCCACAGTCCCTGCCACCGGGCATCACTTCAGCCACTCTGGGATGGATGTCTCAGGACCCAGTTTTATGATAGAGTGCTTTTGTGTTGCTTAAAGCCCTGCTGATTTTTACACTGCTTACAGCCACCTCTAGACATAAATCATCCATTCTTTAATTCAGATGCTATATGATTATTTCTTTTAAATCCAGTATGATTCAGATGCTTTATATTTGAGGACATAGCTATTAAGGGAAAAAGCAGTCTATATTCTTGCTTTGGCTTCTGATACTTTTTCTTTTAAAATAGTTGGTATTTATCCCTGTAACCCTAGAAGCTATAAGCAGTAACACATTTTTTAATCTTGTTATCATTGCTTTATTCATGGATTTTGATTCCCCCCCCCCCAGTGCTGATGTTGTGAATGGAAGAAAGGCAATGTCGAAACCAGAGAGAGGATCTCAAGTCCAGCTGACATGCCCCTGTGAGAAAAGGTGAGAAGCGAGCGCAGGAAGCGATGGTTTGCGTCACCTCTGCAAGGCACGAAGACTAGTGTGATTGGTGCTGAGCAGTGAACACTCTTGTCTTAATGTGTTGCTGCAGTATGCTTTCTCCTTATATTTGAGACTTTGAATCACATTGCTTCTACTACAATTTAAACGATCATAATTTAAATGATTTTTATGATAATGATGTTTCCCAAATGATGGAAAGACCTTGGTGATTTGGCAAAGTAATGGATTATATTATCACACTGAGACCTAATTAGAATTGGGGACAGTCTATGCGCATCATCAAAATAAATTTTTCCTATTTCAGCAAAAAGGGACAAGTTTTAGTAAGAAGGACATCAGGCCCATGCAGCTAAGACCTTGCAAAGCATTTCCTGTGAGGTAGATGGCTTCGTTTTCTATAACCACACTCACATATTTAGTTTGGTTTATGAGAAAGATGTGAATTTCCTATGATATTTTGAGTCTTACTTCTCAGATGACTCATGTGGACGGCCCAAGCATCTGCTCAGATTATCAAGAGGGCATAGCTAAAAAGTGAGCATGTGTGCATCTTTGAGACATTAGACATGACCAGCTGTTTCGTATTCTCAGAGTGCTTTCAATCATAAAAAGCGCCCAGGCAGCTCCCAGGTAAAGGGGCTGGGTGTGGGCTGGGAGAGCAGGCAACGGGGGATCCTAGTGTTGCTCAGCAGGCCTGCATTTTCTAAGGCCTGCAGATGAAAACCGCCCTAGCAGGTGGGCTTGCCTTGGGCCAAAATCCATATCGAGGAAGACAAAACAATCTACAGACCCTGTTCAAACACCCCTCTAGAATATGTATCAAAATTAAGTGTTCACTACGATTCCAAATATAGAAATACTGAACTCCTCTGATCCATTCAGGGCATCTTATAAATCATCTTGCATAAGTGAAGAAAGAAACCGGTGGTGCTGCAAAAGAAAGCTTTCACTTTTTTCTCCTTTCACAGTGGGTAATTAGAATAATTAATTAAGCTCTTTTAATATGATACCACTCCCAACATCAATTGTTGCTAAAACATCCTCTAAAAAGTTCATTTTTCTTCCAACCCCCAAATATACATGACTTAGATGGTACAGTGTTTGTTTCAAACAAAAATGGATAGCACACACTGATTGATGTGGCAGACTCATGCCTTGCATCCCTAGCAGGAGGTGAGCCCTCTGGAAATGACTGGTCCTAATGGGTAAGTCCACACCCATGCTCTGACTGTGCTGTGCCTACTAGCCAGATGGGCTTAGTGATTAGATCCAGACACAGACATTTGGTTCTAGCTATTACAGTTAAGGTTCTCATTCTCAGACACCAAAATTTGAAATGAAAAGACACAAAGTCTGGCATCATTTATTTACAGTCTCATAAAAGGCTGAATTTCCAAGGCAAAATTCATTCATTATCATTGCTGGTTTTCTACCGTCATCTTGTTTTCTTCCATAGCTTTCTGGTTTTGCTAAGCTTTTGTTTTAATCCCATGAGTTACTGCAGAGGCTCTTACCCTAAAATATTAGCGAGAGTTGATTTCTGTTGTAGTCAGTCATAAAACATAAATTAGTACATAGTTCTATCATTATTTTGAGTCACTCTTTGTATCTGTAGGTGTTAGGTTGTTCTGAATATTCACATTTTTGTAAACTTTATTATATTTGAAATTTGTATCACCCAAAGTGCTAAAAAATATTATCTAAATAAACTCCTTAAATGTCTACATTTTATTCCTTTCAATCTCAAAAGAATCCTTTTGAGACTAACATGAATGGAAAGGGATTCAGAATGGATTGGATATAGTTAATAAGAAAATGTCTGGCAAGTCAAGAATTGTATAATATGGAGCTATAAAAGGCATTTAAGTCCAGAGATGTTAGAAAGGATTCAAAGATTTTGAAAATGGGATTGATCAGATTTGTATCCCCTAGTGGCATTAGGAGGAAGTCAAGTTGGAAAGAAGAACAAGAGGAATCTGTCGCTCTGTTCCAAGGTGAGGTGTTGGTGGCTGAGGCACTCACAGAGTTAGTAGTGTGAACTGTGAGAGGTCAAAGTTCCGATTCTAGTGGCAATTGGTCTCACTCAGTATGTACGAGAGGTTTGGGTCACATTTAACAAATCCTTGATACTTGGTTGTCAGTCACAGGACCACGGTGAAGACGTGGTGACAGGAGTACCATACAGGTTTCTGTGCACTGTATGAGCTCTCAACATCAGGAAGGAGGGGTGGTAATTTGGAGAAGGGAAGGAGGAGTTGCGATGAAGCCCTAGAGGTCTTGCAAGACCAGTAGATGAAGCTGTCTAGAGGCGGCTGGATGGTTAGGACAAAGAAAAATGTTGGAATGAAGGTATGAATTTGTAAGTAAACCACACAGAGACAAAGGCTTAATGTTTGAGAGTGGATGCAAGAAACTATGGAGAAAATGCAGACATTGAAAAGAAATGGCTTTAAACAGAGCACCCCGAAACGTAATGTTTAAGAAATATAAAGATGATTGCATTCATCTGCTAGGGGCACGATAAAAAAAAATCCTACATAGTGAGTTCTTTAAATAACAGAAATCTATCTCCTGTCAAATTGGGAGCTCTAAATCCAAAACTAAAGAGTTATCAGGTCTGATGTTTCCTGAGGATGCTCCTTGGCTTGCAGATGGTGCTGTTTCGTCTCTTGATCTCCCTTCTGCACTCAAAAGCCCCAGGTGTCTCTTCTTGAAATCTCATCAGTTCTATTGGCTAGGTCCACACTTGTGATTTCTTTTAAGCTTATTTAAAGCTCATGAGTTATAAACCAATGTTCTATGCACTTTTCAAAGTATTAACTAATTTAAGAAATGACTGAACAGCATTAGAAATATGAGAACTGAGTGTGTCAAATGAGTCCTAAGACAATCAGAAACTAGTTTCTGGCACCAACTCAGACAATATATGAAACTCTGGTTAGTTGCTTCAGGTTCTATTGTCCATTCAGGTTCTTGGAAACATCATGTAAAGCCATAAATACAGGTAAGGAAACATTGAAGTTCTTTTGTAACTTAAGTATTCTGTGTTCATATTTAAGAGCTAATGATATTATGTGGCTCAAAATTCCTATTCTAACTATTCCCTTCGTTATCCTGATGGGGAAACCCATGCAGTCTTTTTGATAAATGTATTAATCTTGATCAGATTTGCAGTTTTTCCTGGAAACAATTCAGTCCATCCTCCAAATGCAAGGAAGAAAGTCTCCTCTTGAGTCAGACCAATTGCCACTAAAATTGGAAGCAATTTTCAAGCTATTAGATTTTATTTATTATTATTTTTTTAACCAGAAAGAAAGCAAAGGCTTATGAATCAAATATTATTTCGGCAGCTTACTTTCTTTTTGCCCATCTTACTTCTATGCACATCTTTATGTATTATTCTGAATTGTGAATGACAACTGATTTTGAATCACTCTGAACTTTGAGTTTATTGTGGACAGCTTTCTTTCCACAGGTCTCCTGGGTCTTGCTTTGCCATGTGACCTGGGATCCTGAGATGCACCCTATTTGTTCAAGTGACTTGTCTTTCTTCCTTTCTCTTCCATGAAGAAACTGAGGAAATGGTCCATCTCTCTGTTAATCTCACACAGTATGATGGATCTGTAAGGCAAGTGCTCACTTGGATTTTGGAGATGCTCTTGTGTATCTATTGCATATAAGCTGATGAAGTATAATGATTATTTTCTTACAAGTTTTTATAAAAAGTAGTCTGTGTGCTTCTGAAAAACTATTTTCCCTTCTCTTATCCAGAATAATATTTTTCAAAGATTCTGACTCGTGGGGCTGGGATGAAGTTCAGTGGTAAAGTGTTTCCTCATCCTATGGGACGCCCAGGGTTGGAACCCAGCACCACAAAATAGAAACTATTTACATTTCATGTGTGTATTGCTGGAGATTGAACCCAGGGACTCACACATGCTATTTGAATGCTCTGCTGCTTGGTTACATCTCCGACCATATTTAATTTTTTTTAGTGACATTTTGAAATATTCATGGTTTTGAAATGTTGAAAAACTCAATCTGTTGAATAATGTTTACAAAAACAATTTATTTCCATGAGCATACCCAGAGTTCTGCCACCCTAATGCTCACAACTGAATGCTGTATAAAATGTGCCACTAGATTGAATTTAACCTACAAAGCTCTTGATTTATTAAATTGTGTGGTTTGTAGCTTGAAGCTCTTTATACTCCTGAGACTATAATAATGATAGGTTTAAAATACCTGTAATGGCCAGATGTGATGGCCAACAGTGGTAATCCCCGCAACTCAGGAAGCTGAAGGCAGGAGAATCACAAGTTCAAAGCCAGCCTCAGTAAAATTGAGGCAGTAAAAAAAAAAAAAAAAAAAAAAAAAAATCAGTGAGACCCTGTTTCTTAAAAAAAAAAAAAAAATAGAGCTGAAGATGTTGCTCAGTGGTCAAGGGCCTCTGAGTCAATCCCCAATACTCTCCCCACCAAAAAAACCTGTAATGGAAATAGAATGTTTTATTCCAAGTACTTTTAAAGTTTTGGGAATGTTGACACAATAGTAACACTAGTATCTCTTGTTCCAAACTTTTGAGAACTGTTACCCTGAAGAATCACAAGCACAGATTTGTAGGTAAATTGAGAAACAGACCCGAGTACACACTGCAGTCTTACTCATAGCCCACCTCACACCTGGAGGAACACAACCCTGCCAGACTGCATATGGAGACAGCAATGCAGGGCTTGTGTGACCGCCTTGCTTCTGTGCTGTTGCCATATTCAAGTCACACTCAGAATTGAGGGACATCCACCAAAAGAATGGCATCCACTACGATGCTTTCCTGAAGATGATTTCTATTAGTTTTTGTGTTTGTTTTCATACCCAAGAACTGAAATATGATCTAGTTCCTTAGAAATTATCTCCACTGTTCCAAGTTACATTTCTTCACACTAATTTTCTCTCTCCTGTTTCTTGGCAATGTGGAGACTCTAAAGCCCATGCAGGGACTCTTTGCTGGGAGAAAATAGACTCTTCTTTTCAGTTTCCTCCTCCACCCTGTGGAACAAACCCAGCGCCTGAACACAGCCCTGTGGGTCTGCCTCATCCCTCCCAGCATGGAGAGCAGCTATTTCTGAGTTGGCTTCTCAGGGGCTTCTTGTCTATAATCCAGGCCACCTTGGACTCCAGCATTCTTCTGTTTCATGAGCTCTGTATAATTCTACAATGACAAAAAATTCTGTGTTTTGAGAAACTTGAAACACATTAGAAGAAAAACAGGATGAGTTTAATGAGTATTTCAAGATTTTACATGGCTCAAAGAAAAAAAATTCTGGCGAAGTGGTCAGAAGACATGGTACATAACCACGGATATAGATACCAGCTTTTGGTAGATGAAGAGTGTCCGTGGAGCAGGTGCTGGTGTTCAAAAAAGTGACTGGTTCCGATTCCAAAACACATTCCTGATGTGCACCAAGTCAAAATCCTGCATTGCTTTCTCTCTGCTTCATGGTTACAATATAGCAGGATGTGTAGGAGCCACAATGCAGTTTGAAGGGAAGGAGATGGAAAGCCATCATCTTCTGTTTTGCTTTGTTTCAGGGAGAGGATACCAACGCACAGATCCAGGTAATAAAGATGGCCTTTGTGTATCTCTGGAGGAGCACTGAGCAGCAGTGGGCAATTGGGCAGGTGGGGATGGGGACCTGACATTCATCCGCTTCCAATTATCCACCACTTTTCCTTCCTACATGTGGGATTAGATCAAGCAGGCGGACACCCAGATACCAGTCCCCAAAAGATTTACAGTTCACACTTAGAGGTGCTCTGCTGCCCCATGTTAAGACCACGGGCCTTTCCAATGTTCCTTTCTTCTTTACTGTTACCTAATACAGTATCCCTAAGTGGACAATAATGTGGGGTCTTGGAATTTCAATTCCCGTACCAACTCTGTGCTAAATAAAATCTGGTTTTTATTAGTAATTTGGAGCTAATGTACTTTGCAGAAAGTCTCCCTGTTCTGAGGTTATTCACACCTGGCGTGGAATTCTGAAATATCCAGAGAGGCTCTCACTTGATCCACTCATAAAACATTCAGACTTCAATATTTGACTTCTAATGATATTCTAAATTAATTTCTTTCTTCCTTTTCCTATTTCTTTCCCTCTCTTCACCTTTTATCCTCCCTCCCACTTTTACTTCTTTCCTCCTTCTTTTTTCCTTTTCAGTTTTTAAAACAGCCTGGGATTTAGTTTGGGGTAAGTACACTACTCTGCAATTTTCACATTCTGAATAAAATATATTGATCACTCAACCAGACTAAGCCAACTCCTCTATGAATATTATTACTCTAGGAAAAGTTAAAATTGAAAAATCTTTTAGAAAATAATTACAAGGGTAATTGACCTTTAGAATCCCCAACTATTTATGATCAATTGATTTTCAACAAAGTTCCAAGAACATACAATGAGGAAAGAACAGTCCCTTCAGTAAATAAAATTTAAAAAACTGGTTACCCATATATCCAGAAGACTAAAACTGAATCTGTGTTCCATATCACATACAAAATAAGTTCAACCTGGACAAAATAATCAAATGCAAAACCTGAAATGGCAACGCTATTATCAGAGGACTTAGAATACTCCGTCAAGTTTGTGTAGGCATTGATTTATTAGATAAGACTTTTAATAGAATAGGCAACAGAAACAAAGTACACGAAGAAAAAAGGACAAAACCCAAATCCATATTATAGTAAAGTGAGACTTCATTCCATTTGCAAAGGGAAGAAACAACTTAAGACATGAAAAAACAGCCCATGCGTTGGGAGTAAATATTTACAAACCATACATCTGATTAGGGCATAATAGCCAAAATATATAAACACAAATAACTCAATTTAAAACTGGATGAACAATTTGAAGAAACATTTCCAAAAAGAATAGAAATGAATGAGCAACTAATATATGAAAAATTATCAACAACTCTAATAATTCGGGAATTGCAAATGAAGATCACAATACAATATCCCCTCCTCTCTTTTAGAATGACTTTTACCAAAACACAGGGCTGATAAGTGTTGACGAAGAAGTGGACAAGAGGGAGCCCTTGCACACCACTGGGAGGAATGTAAATGATTACAGGTGTTTTATGAAATAATGTTGAGACTCCTTAAAAAACAAACAAACAAAAAACAATCATATGATCCAGCAATCCTACTTTGGTGTATTGAGAGATTTCAATGTTTGTAATGACTTAAATGTAACATGTGTACTGGTATTTATTATCAAATTATATTGGTTTATGATCAAATCAATTAAAACCACTGATTTTGAAAAACATAAAAATAGTATGATTCACACAGAAGCTTCAAGAGTAGAAATATCTGATAAATGTGATATTTTAGCTTTTTATTATATATTATTTTAATTATAAAAATTTGTGTGATACAGTTTGATAAGTTGATCCCTATGGACAAAGTGTAAAGATCAAAGCAGAGAAGTTAACATTTCTGTCTTCTTAAGCTTCTTATAAAACTTGATTACTATATAGTAATTCTATATATTTATGGAGTACAGTGTAATATTTCAATGCATGCATACAATATGAACTGACCAAATCCAGGTAAGTAAAATTTTCATTTCTTTTTTTACTTTGTGATTGGAGTCTTTAAATTCCTTTCTTCTGGGTTATTTATCAAATATGTAATAGGTACTCATAGACTATGATCTGCTCATTGTTCTGTAGAGTGCAAGAACTTCTAACCTCTAACTCGGATTGGGTACCCGCATTGAGACATAGTGGATCCATTCAAGTCACTTTTGTACCTTGTTCAAGAAATTGTGATTTTCTATATGCTTCTTAAAGGGAAAGTATCCCAATTTCTAACTCAAAGAGGTTCTTAGAAGCTCCAGGAGACATATATGATATACTCAGATATTCACACTGGAAAATCTATTGAAACCCATTATTATTTTTAAGTGGTAAGAAAAAAATATATTTCTATATGCAGTACAGCATACTGTAGATTTAATCTACAAATAAAAATATTTGAATGGAAAACTTCACCAAACATAATATTCATCCCTATTTGTTTTTATGAAAGATTACCAAAAGTCCATGTCTGAGATTTTTGGTTCTCCTCTTTCATTCAACTGAGAAATAAACAAACTAGAAGAAAAAGTAAGTGGAATGTGTATAACAAGTAAAATCATATGTATTCTGCCATTTAAAAAGGAGCAAATGATTTGGGGGGCATATATCAAAAAATTAGGAATACTTCATGAGAGCAATTATATAAACTTTGTTTCTGGAGATTACAAAATATTTAGGATATTCCTTAGCTTTCTCATTCCAAAATACAAAAAAACTTTTATTCATTGATGAAATTTTCAGCATATCAAGATCTTGAAATTTAAATAATTAAATATCTGCTTGTAAGTTTGGAAAATGAATCTTCTAGGAGTCATTATGCTTAACCATCCTAGAAAGCACTATAGTTACTGAGAGGCTTGATCTTTTAAAAAGCTGTGCCCTCTAGCACATTAGTTAATACACTGAAACTTTGGAAAGAGTTAGAAAATTTGTTAACACATAAAGAATTCTTAGTATCATCTAGTGGAAGGGAAAAATAGTGCCCGTTAGTGGAATTAGGTATTTCTATGACAAACAGGTGAGTTTGGATAACAAATCCATTGAGTTTTAGTCTTGGACAAATCAAAACTTGTGGAACACAGTAGAAGAGTATATTGTAATACGCAGATGTCAATCGTTAGCTGTTGTCTACAGGCTGGCTATTTCTAATAATGGGATATCCCATCCTGATATCCACAAAGGAAAAATATATTTACTTTCCCTACAACTCTGGCCCTTTAGGAACAAATCTTATGGGACTAGCTTTTCCTATTACTTCACCTAAACCAGTAGTTATTCCATGACATTAAATCAGTTTCTTCTTGCTCGCTCTTCCTCCACAGTGGCCGATTTTTAAGGACCTCTGGTTCTGACAGAGTTTTGTACTGTCTCACCATCCCTGCTCATTTGCTATGCTCACATTTTGCTCTGAACTCATTGTCTTAACCTAGTCTTGTATTTTTAGCTCATACCTCACCCACGGTGCCATCTGGAAATCTTATTAGATGAGTAACAATTACGTTTCTGCTGAAAGACTGAGGATTATCTGAAATATTATTTGATGATGTATCATCCTACAGGATGTAATACTAAAACTGTCACATACTATATCACACTAGTGCCAACTATCACATAACACCTGCATGGGCCCCTCCATCAAGTTCTGATTACTGTCAACAAGAGGTTAGCCATTGAGAAAGAGGGTAAAAGTTGCAGAATAATGGCATCTGACATGTCTCTGCAGCTGGCAGAGACATGCAGCAGATGAAAAGGTAGCACATAATATAACTTTCATTCCTCCACCAGGGCATACACTCTACTGTGGAACATTTCAACAACTGCTTATGACTTCTGTTAGATTTTTCTTTTTCTCTAAAAAATGCAATTAAATACAGGAAGACTGTACTATATTTTATATAAATATTTGTGACAATTCAATGAACACTTCCTAACTATTCACATTGACCTGAATTTTCTTCCTTCTTGGGCAAAATGCCATTAGTTACTACTGGTCTGAAGTTTCAGATTTAGGGATAAAACTTCTTTCCCTAAATGTCTCATTTCAGTCTCCTAACCTCCTCAATCTTGTCTTTGTACTTATAAAAGATGATGATTCTGTTTAAGTTGGAGCTAAACACAAAACACAATTCTTTGATTTCAGAAAAAAAAAGAATGGAAAAAATAAGAGTGACATTTGAGAGTCTAGCAAGTGAACAGGAATTCTGCAAAAGTATAAAACTATTAAAAAATAAATTCAGGTCAGTGTGAATAGTTGGAAAATGTTCGTTGGATTGTCACAAATATTTATATAAAATAAAGCCCAGCCTTCCTGTGTTTAATTGCATTTTTGGAGAAGAAGGAAAATCTAATATAATCATAAGTAGTATTGAGATACAGAGTGAGTGTGGAGGTTGATAGGCAGTAAGAAGGGAGGGAGAAAAGGAAAGAAGGAAAAGAAAAATTAAGAAAAGTTCTGTTTCCTGTGTGCCTGCTAGTTTTTATCATGCTTTATAGTAAACAAGAGCCCTCTTCCTGCATTTTGCTCCCACCTCCCTCCATGGTGGGAAAACAGGAGTTAGATCCAAGTATCTAACCTGTGTTTGGATAAGTCCTTCCATACCTGTATTTCCTTTTTCCATTCAGAACACAATGAATCAGAAAAAAAAAAGATGCAAAATATAAGAAATTCACACAACTCTATTTCTAAAGAATCTCTTATGGCAATATGCATTTAGAATTGACACAGACCTGTAATGCAAGCTCTCTCTACACCTACTATGACATTATGAGTGGCCGACTATTGCCTGCAGAGATGCATCATTGACTAGAACTTTACCTTTGTAATTACTTCCAAATGTATAGTTTTAATAATGGGTTCTCTTTGTTTCTATGAATCTAAATTATGAACTATGACCTTCATAACTAAAAGTTCATTGAGAAAAAACATGTGTATTTAGAATACATCAGATAAAAAAGATGCTGAAATATCAAAACTTTAAAATATCTGTCTTGAACAAAAGACTTCATTATAATTTGGATTTGGCATGTTCCCAAAACCTCATGTGTTAGAAGTATGGTTCACAGGTGAGTTGTAGGCAAAAATTAGAGCTATGGATAATCACAGCAATGGATTAAATCATAGATAGTTGAATGCATTACTGGGAGTGGGACTTAGTTTCAGGAAGTAGGTCACTTAGGGTGTAGCCTCAAGCTGTATCTGTTCCTGGCACACCTCTCTCTCTCTCTCTCTCTCTCTCTCTCTCTCTTTCTCTCTCCCTCTCCCCCCCCCCTCTCTTGTTCTTGGCTGCTATAACTTAGCAGCTTTCCTCAACCATGTACTTCCACCATGACCCACCATGACATTCTGCCTTCCCTCAAACCCAGAGCAAAAGCGTCAACCAACCATGAACCGAATCTCTGTGACCAAGAGCCAAATTAAACTTTTCCTCCTGTAAGTTGTTCTCATTAGGTATTTGGGTCACAGCAATATAAATTTGACTAACACATTTTATTCTATGTGTTCAACATTTGGTCATGGGACTGTCAGTCAACTACAAACTGGAACTTTCTTCATTACAACACATACTCATCTAATAAAGAACTTGTAGATAATTCAGATGTAACTCTCAATTCGGTTTTGTTTGATCTATTTTGAGATGCGTAATACACTTAGAGATTCTTATTAATTAGATTACAAAATTTGAGGGGGGAAAATGAAGATTTTTGCCAGAGCATTCTGAAAATGAGTTGCAAATTTAACATTTTTCAGCAAGCTTTGTACCTACTGCAATATTCTGCTCTGGGTAGGTGTGCAATAAATGTTGGCAGGCTGTGTTCATAAAGTAAGACAATTGTTTCAATATTTTAAACATGGTTTATATCAAAGCCTTAAATGTAGAATTTAATGTTAGGAAGCACTGGTTAAGATTCTAAATATGCTATTAATATAGGTCATTGTTTTTGCATGTGATTTTTATGCTCTTAGAAAGAAAAGGAAAGCCAGACCTCACCTCAAAGAGGGGCTTCAAACAGTACTGGGAGGGTTTATGACAAAGCCTTTGATCTCCCTGTACATCTAGTAAATACAAAACATTGCTATGTTTTAAGGATGTGCATATCTGCCACATTATGACTTTAACAAATGTTTAAAGTCGCATTTTGAAAGTTATTGGTTTGGTAAAGCTCCAAACACATTTCTCCTTAAGTTTCTAATACTAACCCCATGAGCTTCAAAGTTTGGTGATTTTGCATACGGTGTGCGTCTATGTGTGCAACATTCAACTCTGTTTCACAGACTTGTTACGCTGAGTTTTGGATGATGAAAGTAGAATGCAAATAGCTGTAAAATGAACGAATACATAAAGCCACTTTGATAAATGCACTGTTATAGGCAAGCTTACATATGAGGGCCCAAATTAGTTACATAAGAGGAAATGCATTATATTTATAATATTTTAGTGAGGCTGTAATTTTTTCTAGGTCTCATATGGGCAAGAAAATTTTTCACAAGTATGGAATGAAGTTTTAAGACATATTATAGAATGTAATCTTCCATCCTTTAGAAATGTTGTCAATTGTGGAAGCTGCTACTAGGTAATTTGATGTAGAATGTTATGATTCAGGCCCAATAGGTAGATTTATATGGACATAGAGGTAACAAAAAAAATAGATTTACTATGTACATAATTACCAATGATGATTCCATTAAAAAAAAAAGATTTTAGCAATTTAAAACAATTACTTAAAACACTAAAATTGCAGATCAGGTTATAAAATATATTAACAAATTGAGTCTTTGGCTTTGATGAAACTCAATTGTGTTGATTTAAAGCTTTGGAGAGCAAGAAAGAACTTCGGAAATTATCAAATAGTCATTTCCAAATTCTGTTGCTCATTGTCCTTGACCTTCACTGTGAGATCTTACTGACCTGAAAGAAAGCAGGATTCAAAAAATAACAAGTAAATAGGGTACCAGTCAGGTTCATGGCTGCTATTTATATTGGGGTACCATGCAAACTTTTGAGATAGAGGAAGAGGAATTCCACTTCTCAAAAATGTTAGTGATTTAAATCCAATTTTTTTATTTTAGAATTAAAACAATTCCTGTGCTTTACAGGGAGGAATGATGAGTTGTTTTTGTTTGATTGTGCTTTTTTATTCCACTTACCCTAGACAGCTTCTTCGGTTTTTGAACCCAGGTGGATTTATAAAAATAATGGCTTGTACATAAATGCATTACAGTGCATCAAGCTTTTGAGTTTAAGCTACAGGACACTAACATATTTATTATGAGGAACCACAACAAAATGAGGTCCCACTGTGTTTTTGATACGCCAGTGTATTTCATTCACCTATAGAATCAGCTTACTTTTATGCTGGCCTCCTTTTCCACAGGTGCTTGGTCATTTACTGCAAACTGGGGCACTGACAGATACGTGTGTGCCTTATGATAAATCATGTAAGAACCATAGACAGAGGGATCCACACAAAACTTGTAGAGAAGAAAAGTGGGAGAAACTGATCCTGGTGTCCATGAGGGTGGGTAGTACATATGTCAAACTAGCTCTTGGGTCAGCTGATTTCCTAGGAGACCTTGGTTAGAAAGGCCAGTGGAGACGGAAGGGCTCAGTGTTTCCTGCACAGGACATAAGGTCCGTGCATGCTGTTTGGTGGAGTCAGTGTAAGTCAGACACATATGTGAAGGGAGGTGTGAGATAGGGATTGGAGGGCTGAGCTCCACCTCTTCACTAGACTGGCTGCTTCCACAGGCCTAGTCCACACTGCAATTCCCCTTTCTTCCTCCTTTTCTCTTTCAACTTTGCTTCAAATAAAATCCCAGGGAATATAGAATGAGGGAGCTACAGATTTTTCAAAAAATGCACTGGAGTTGAGGAACAAACTTTATAGTATATACACTTACTTAATATTGTGATTTGTGTCATATGTAATGCATTATATGAACATAGTATATGACAGTGTTGCATGCTAAGACTCACAGTGGTTGCCTGGATCCATGTATGGCATCAAACCCAATATATACTTGCTTTTTTATTTTTTAATATTAGTACATAACTATGATAAGGTTTAACTTAAATTTAGACATGATAAGAGATCAACAATTCAACAATGACTGACTATGAAACAAAACAAGGATAGCAATAGATAGTGAAGAAAGTTAGGGGAATGCTGTCTCCCTCACAATGCACTGCTACCCTACACACCCCTCTTTCTGAGATGGTACCGACAAGAGGAAGAGAAGCTAATGGATCAGCACTAGAAGCAGCACCAGGCTACCTGGAACTGGTGCTGACACAGCCATGGTGATGATGGAGCACTGCAGGTAATTGAGACCTCAGGAATCAGAACATTGGGCAAGAGGGGACAACTCTATTAGATCATAAATTTCATTTGAATTTAAAATAATTTGAGAGCATATATCTTCTCATAAGAAGAGCCAATAAATGCAACATGCAGGAGGAATTGGCAAGTGGTGGGTGTCCAGAGAATTTGTTATATGGGGAGACACCAGCAGAACAATGGGTCCCGGGCTATAGGTGCCTCTTGGAAGAGAAAAAAATGGAGGCACTGTATGCAATAAGACTCACAGCTTTACTCAGATAATCGGTAAGCCAGTAAACAGAAGAATTATAGACGAGACTCAGGGCTCCCATGTGTTAAGCCAGCATGGTTATGAGTTGTTGAACCAATCACAGTTGGTGAAGGTATCTCACCCAGGTGTGGAATCCTGTGGGATCAGACCCCATTGCCTGTTCTTCTCTCATGCAGCCTTGCTGGGCTGGTTGTCCCCCTCTCCCTGGATTACTGACACTCATACATGGTCCTCTTTTCTCTGCTTTGCTCTTACTCAGTTCCTCATAGTTCCCAGGGTAAAGCTCATCTCGTAGTTCTGCCTCTTACATTATGACCTGATCTCATGTCCAATCTGCTTAGTTCCCTTACAAACTATTTATTTATTTATTTGTACCACAGATTGAACCCTGGGGCACTTAATCACTGAGCCACATCTCCAGTCTGTTTATTATTATTATTATTATTATTATTATTTTAATTTTGCAACTGGGTCTCACCAAGTTTCTTAGCTAAGTTGCTGAGGCTGGCTTTGAACACATGATCTTTCTGGTTTAGCCTTCTGAGTCACTGGGATTATGGGCATGCTTCACTGCACCAAGCTTACCACGTATTCTTGACTTTGTTTTAAGCCTCAAAAGTTTAAGACTTGCTATGTCCTAGAATCAGCTGGGACAACAAACTGAAATAATTAGAGAGACTACAGAAGGACAGGCAGCAGAGCGACTCTATGCCCCTTGGTTGGATCCACAACCTACCTTGGGTAAGGCAGGGCCAATCTCCCTACTGCTGGCATGAGATTAATTGGACATTTCTTCTTTTGGAACCGAGATCTCAATGCTGCGCTGCATGTTGTAAATGTGTGGTCCTCATAGCGTCCAGCTTAGCTGTTAATATGCTCCTGAGTCCTGGTGAACTGGATTATGTTTTGAAGTCTGGTCCCTTTGCAACACTCTAAATATAAATATTAAATATCACACCTAGATATGAGTTTCCCGTGCATTAATACGTGGACACAATTAGACAGCAGACACGGACAGGAAAATGGCTTTCATGGAGCAGAAAGTGAATGGGCTCTGGAGGAGCATCATGGAGTCTTGGCTCTGTGATTTCATTACAGTTTCATCTCAGGTTAAATAAGGATAAGCAATTAGCTCACTAAGCCTCAGTCTCCCTTTTTATTAGAGGGAGCTACTGTCGCCCTTATCTCTCTAAGCCAGTGCCTCATCTGAATGCATGACTCATTTAAGCATGGAATGTCTGTCCAGTGAGGGAGAAGAAAGAGGCCTGAGAAGCAGTCAGGGGACTTCACATTAAAATGACCTCAAGTTGGAGATGGTGGGCTGGGGCCTAGTGGTGGGAAGACTGAAGGGGAGCTGCTCTCACATCAGGCCTCCCTTCCTGAGCAGGCCACCCCTGCTGCGGTGCCCCACACATCAGACTGCATGTTCTTCAGCCTTGGGACCACGGCTCTTGGGGGGCTTTCAGACAGACCTTCAGCTCCTGACTGGACCCGGGCTGTGTCACTTCTCTCAGAAGCAGAAGGCTTCAGGCATTTTGAACTGAGGAGCCGGGAATCTATGTGGCTCCCCAGCCAGCAGAGAGCCATTGGGGGGCTGTTCAGCCCCTGGTTGTGCAGTCTGATTGTGGAGTCCACCTAATAAAGTCCCTGTCCTCATTATGTATACTATTGGCTCATTTCCATACAGAATCCAGCAGTACAGTACATGTGGTGCACTTTGGGTTTCCAGGTGGAAGACAAGAGAAAGCAAAGTCTCCGAGAGCTTATTGAAGCCTATGTCTCCAGTGTGGTGGAATTGACGGCAGCCCACCAGGTCCAGATGAGCAGAATATGTCAGAGGAGAAGGAGTGAAGTTTGGAAGAGTGGAGACCTGAGAAATCCCACTGTGTGCAGGGGCATCTGCTGCACAATATTTTCTACTAAGAAAATCACTGTTCTTGCAGCATTTTGGAAGCTACTAAACTCTACAGACCAGCAAATAAAGCCTGTGTAAAACCTTTGGTATCCTTTTTTGTCAATAGCTCTCAGAGCTTCAACTAAAAATGTAATTTTTACTTAAATATTGGATATTTTAAGCTGGAACATAGCTCCATGTTAAAGTGCCTCCTTATCATGCCCAAGGCCCAGGGTTTTATCCCAACACACACACATACACACACACACACATACACAGACACACACACACACACACACAAAATGAATATTTGATAGGTGAGGATATTAAGATAAATTAAAATCTAATGTTCCTCATAATTTTATTATAATTTTTTTTCAATAAAAAGTAGAAAAAATAGAAGGGCTAAGAAAGAGGGAACAGTTTGTTCTGACAAAGGATGCTTAAAAATTTTTACCAAATCATTTTATTTATTTATAAAATATAAACATATTAATTATATTTCATGATGCCTATCTGTATTTATGTCTGGATTTACCTGTTATATTGGCATGGGTAAATGACTGCACCCTACTGATCTAGACTATAGATTTAGAATATTTTATGGAATGATTTGATAGCCCCTTTTTAAAGAGGCCTATGTTGAGAAGGCTAAACATATATTTAATACATGCATTTTGGTGAACTCAGATGCTATGTTACATAAATCTATGATACTTCATATAATGAACTGGTTTTAGAACTCTCTAATGAAATATCTGGAATATTGAAGCAGTGTGACTCTGAAGGAAAACTTTTCATTGGACTTTCCTTGTCAAATTCCTCTATTAAGAGGTCCTTCCATGGATTGCTGTGTAGTAGGGCTTGCTGAGTGGCGATTACTTGGAAGTGTGTGCAGATCTTTTGGCCTAGGTGCTAGATAGGTAGGTGCAGAAGTCTCTTGAGGTTCATGCTGGAAGAAGCCAAGATTTCCATGAAAACCTGGAGATCCTTGATAGAAATATGGATATTAAAAGACATTTTGGTGATGTCTCAGAAGTGAGGAGCAGCTTCTTGGAACCTGGAGGAAGGTGGTCCTTGATGTGGAATGGCAAAGACTGGCTGAGCTGTGATCTAGTGTTCCATGAAGTCAGAACCGGAGTGTGATGAAATTAAATATGTAACCAAGGAGATCTCTAAGCAATGTGTGCAAGGTTTAGCTGGTCCTCCTTATTACTTATAGGCCATTGCAAAGGAAAGATGTGAGTTAAAGTGTTGTGAAGCCAAAGAAAGGAGCTTGGAGATGTGGAAAATCCTCCACCAGCCATATAGAAAAAAGTGAAGAGGTTTGCTCAGAAAAGAACACTAAGGATACAGCTGAACAACTCTTTGACTGGTTCATAGGTAAGACCTGTAGCACCTGTGCAGATGGCTGCATCCACTGCACATCACGCACTTCACATTCAACCTGCTCGCGTTTTCTTGACATCTCTGCTTTGCCTTCTGCATTGTCATTGTGATCCTCTTGCAGTGTGGTTCTCCTCTGGTAGGCCTCCTACTCGTCCTCCTGCAGTGATCCATTTTTATGATAGATACACACTTATGCATATCAGCTAACCCTTAAGCTAGTTATTGACTTCCTTACTCATCAAACATGTGTTATTCATCCTTTATATGTCAGCCACTGAGACAGACATTTTATCTTCTGTCCCCACAAAACTCATCAAGGCCTTAGATAGTAGGAGAAAAGATACATAGTTATTTAGACATAAAAACAACAGTAGAATTTAAAATAACAGAAAATACACGTCTCCCTTCCCCCACCTTTCCTGCCTTTGAAGACAGATGAAGGAAGAAGAAAAGTAAACCTGACATTTCTAAGTTTTAGCCATGACTCCTGACGGCTGTGTGGGAAACCCTTAGATTTTATTAACGCAAAGCCAGGCCCAAATGGAATGTCAGATTTTCGCCGAAATAAAATGCAAGGAATGCAGTTTCTTAAGAGGATATAAAGAGAAATAACTTAGGAGGATTAAAAAGTTGGGAGATTGTGTTCTGAGAGGCAGATTTGAGGAACAAGAGATGAAGAGCCAATGTCCCCAGGAGGAGGAGTCTGAAACCTGCAGGGCAGTATCACAGGTCAGGAGCCTCACGGTCAGCACAGGGAGGACTTGCACCAGGGATGAAGGATGCTCAGCTTTGCTGTCTGTGCTGCTGTAGTGTTGAATCATGCGTCACCTCAGCCATCGGGTGAGGGGCTTTTAGGAACCCCAAGGGTTGGGGCTTATTTTCTCTTGTAGGTGAATGCAAAACAGGAAATAAAGAACAGGTCTTCTCCCTTCAGGTGTGATGTCTTCATGGAAACAGATGATAGGGTTTATTGGAATCATGGCACTGGCACCAGAACCAACTGTACAGTCCTCAGGAACCATAGCAGTCCTCTAAGGCTGATGGAAACAAGTGCCACAGTGGTGACTCCAGGGACAAAGGTTGAGGGTCCTACAGTGCTGCACCTGTGGAAGCCCAAGGTCAGCTCTCTTTAGGGCTGGTTCCTTCTGAGGATGAGGCAGGGGTGGGTTCCCAGCCTCTCTGCCTGGACTGCACAGGGCTATCTTCCTTGTGCTTAAAATGTTTCTTCCCACGAGGACACCATGCATATGGGATTAGGGCCCATCCTAATGACCTCCTTTAGAAAAATCTACCTCCAGATATGAACACATTTGAGGTGCTATAAGTTTGGCCTTCAGCATGTGTACTTTGGGTGTATACAATTCAACCCACGACAGAGATTTATACAGATCTTGAAGTGGGCACTACGTTTCCTAGAGATGATATGAATATTGATCTTGTGTTTTTCATCTCAAAAGAAAGATAAGGTAGCCTCATCATATATTTTGAGTTTGCAACCATTTTAAAGATTTACAGAATTATATTTGGTAAATTAAGTAACTAACCAGTACAGTTCTGTGGCAAAACTCTGATACAACACAGGTCCCTGACTCCAAACCCATGTACTGAGGATGCTTCATTTGTTTCTTCCTTAGACACATACCTCTAATGCATGTTTGTAATGTATACCACTACAAATTTAAAATAATTATTAAAATTAACAGAGCTTCCAGTTTCTTAGTTGGTTTTTATGTCAAGAACAAATTACAGTATGAAGAAATTCATCCTAAATAACCTGTAGCAATAATCAGTTTTTATTTCATATAAATAGTTAAAGGATTTTATAATAAAGTAAGAAAAGGAGAATTCTGTGAGTAGATGTTATTTTAACGTACATCTTAGGACTTTTTTAAGTTACAGATATGTTCATTTTATTTTTACTTTCATCATAAACATTGACATTTATTTAAAAAGATATAATAATAATGATATTTACAAAATAATAATATTAATAATAATATTTACAAAACTAGGGCTTTTTCAAGTCATATTTATGTTCATTCTATTCATTCTTTAGTAGCATTGTAAACCACCAATAACAAAAACTTTAATATAAGCTATGTATTAATATCATAATCTTGAAAGGGACAAATGCACCTAAATAAATTAAGAAAACTTTTTCTTCTTTTCACAGAAAATTGACTTCTGGTAAAAAAAAAAAAAAAATTCTCTTAACGTTATTGGGAATGGTACTTCCAATAAATTTTAACATCTGGAGACCTTTAGAATATCTTTGGTCAATTATGCTTAGGAAATAAATGAGTAAAGATGAAGGGATTTGTTTACTGTTGAATTTATCAGATGCCAAAAAAAACCCAAAAACAAAAACAAAAACTAACACTGTAAATGTCTCCATAAAGGTAATCGGGCATAGGGCATGTGACAGATGCATGCGATAGTATGGAACTCATTGTTTGGGGCTCACACTGCAAGGGCAGAATGTTGAAAACATTCTTCCAGAAGCTGTTCCAAATGCATGAGGATTATTTCATTCCAACAGGTGTTCATCAAGGGCCTCCTCTATTCAAAATACCAGGCTTGGTGTTTGGAAGTTTAGTTTAAAAACGGTGGAATATTATTAATACAAATAGCAATAGGGAAGGGTATGTTTAGGGTTTCGATTTCTAATTGTTTCCTTTACTCCTTTATATAACATGATCAAAAAGTAATTATGGACAGTTAAATATTTCATATCTTCTATACCCAGAGTAGAGTATACTGAATATCATTGCTCGCAATGATCATCTTTGATCAAGGAACAATCTTTATAGATATAAAACTATTTTATATGTAGTTTCAACATTAAATGTCAATTAGTCTATTATGCTTATTTGCTTGACATGATTAAAATAATAGAAATCAAGTGAAATGTTTATTATTTACTAACACATAATTGTATTTATAAAAATTAAAGTGATTTAGATGCAAACTATATATTCATGAGCAAAATACTATAATAAAATAACTGATTTAAATATGTTGATTTTTATGTGTCTGCTTTAGTTTGGATGTTTAATAGTGTAGAGTACAAATTTTCTAAATATTCTGGAGAAATCATAGCTTCCAGAATTCATTGTAGGGTCATTAAATAAAATTATGATAGGTAATTTATTGAAAAAAAATTGTTCTCAGGTCACATTCTGTTCTAAAAATAATGGTGCATTGCAGTTTGCTAATGAACCGTTAACAATGTTCCATTGGTTTGCACTATTTTGAAAGTCAAAAGTATTCATGCACATTTATAAGGATGCCATTTACATCTTGAAATTGATGTAGTGAAGCCATCATTCTCATTAGGGCTGTGTTCTAAGAACAGACGGGGGTCTCAATTGGGAAACAAGCCTGGGAGGGATAAAGCAACCAAGCAGGGCAGAAAGTAGTGGCCAATAAACCACTCAAGTAAGAGCATTTACTCAAGAAATAAAAGACAGATGGGTTTCCCATGACTGGAAAGAGCTCAGGAAGCAAGTGATGTGGTGGTAAAGATCAAGGGCTTGAGACCCAAACAGCCTGTGTTCACCTCCCGTCGACTCCATTTGTGAGCTTGCTTCAAGTGGTTCAGTTTCTCTTACCATAAAGATCCTCATTGAAGGATCCTCTTTTGAAACATGCAGCTGACCATGTTCACTTTGTAGGGTTGTAAGGATAATCAAAGAGTAACCTATGTTCAGGGCTCAGCATTGTGTAGCACACAGCAAGCATTCATTAAAAGATAAATTTTATTATGAATAAAAGATTTTGGAATATCTAAAAAAATTTTTTTTTAGAAATGCTGTTTTTTAAATTTAGGTTTTTGCTACTAATTCAGATCAGAGATAAAATAAAACCCATGCCTATATACAATTTTTTCTATAGGCCACTTGTTTGAGATTTTATTCTTTTCATTATGCATAAGCTCCTCAACATTGCCTTCATTTTTTAATGGTTCTCAGATGTTACCTGGCTATACAATGTCATGTTTTTAGTTCAAATAATAAAATATGTTGTCAAGGGGACAATCCTGTTCTTTACATGAGCAAAGTAAAAATCATATCTGTGTGCACATATGCAAAGAATGCATAGTATGCACACATTCTGCTGGTTAGTAGAAGAACCAGGTAACAAAGGCAAGATTTTTGTCAGATAGTTTCACTGCTTTAGTGTGTTCTTTGGGAATAAAGATAGGAAGCAAACCTAGAGTTAATTAGAGCCTCCTCAAACTCCTTAAAAAGACCTATCAGTCCAGAATCACCTCTTCATTTCTGTGTATCTCTCAGGCCTTGTAAACAACTTGTGAAAACCTTCTCTAACTGACAGCTCTGAACCATCAAGGGTATCAGTGCGTACGCTTCCACTCAGCTGCCAGTGGATCCTCTGGCAAAGGGTTTTGAACAGCACATCTTCTTTTAAAATTGTATTTAACAAAAAGGATCTAAAGTATTCTTAAATCAGTAAGACTGGAAAATTGAGTCCACTCTTCATATCACACCAATCCGATGTTCAATTTGGTACAAGACATCATTCAAAATTCTTGCCTTTCTAAACATTCAAAAATTCAGAGTTCACACGTACAGATCAGTTTGGAAATACTTCTAGTGTTCAGAGGTTTTAAGTAAAATGCTTTTTGTCCTTATCTGAAGATATCAGGAGATAAAAGAATTTCATGTCGGCTTTACTTGAAGAAAAATCCTAGTTTTCTATTTCATTGTGAGCATGTGGACAGATTTAGAAGGTCATCTTTGAAGTCATGCACAAGCGCACACGCACACGCTCGCGCACACACACACACTATTGTCTGAAACAGTTTTCAGTAATTCTATCAAGAAAATAACTTCTGGCATTGAGCCACTCTAATATATATCTGAATGAAGCTCATAAGAAATAAGGATTTTGGTCATATCCTGGGGGAGACATAAAGAGAACAGTAGAACGACAGCATACTTGTGCTTACATGCATATATTTACAACAAAACTATTTTCAGTTTGCACTGTAATATTTTCTCAGATTATTTACTTTTATTGCACTATTTATTAGACTTACAATGGGGTTCTGTGACCAAGACGAGGTAATGGACAATGTCTGAGGAAATGGATAATGAGATGAAGGTAACACACAGGTGCACTCATGCAATTGAACCATTTATTAAGTTTATTAGCGTTTTTATTGCACATGCCCATACAAAAGCTACATTGAAATGAGGGGAAAGTTCTGGAGCAAGCCAACAGCAAGGAAATTCAATGTTAAGGATGCACTTTTATACTTGAATTACCCAATTGGAGAGTACATATAGACATAAAGTACAAAATTTCATTCCTTCAAAATGAAAGACAGGGCCTGGAAATTGATTGAAATTACTGTTACAAAAGACAACGTATATTCTTGAATTATACCCAATCAAGAAAGGGCAAATTTCATTTCGAAGCAAATAATGTTATATATTTATGTTTGATATTTGAGATAGATGACAAGAAGATAAATTTTATCAATTTAAAATGAAGTGTCAAGAATTATATTCTAAACCTACCTGTTGGTGTAAATCAGGGTTCTGTGATGGACCATAAATACCAAAATGACAGAAATAATAATTTTGAGTGAAAGGACCTTGATGGCCCTGGGCACAATACCAAAAAGGGTACATATCTTTGTCTCCTCCAAATGACTCTATTAACACAACTTCTCTCTCTTCAAACAGCTGAGTCACACCAACCTCAGGCCCCCATTCTGGATTCCAGGCAAGCCTCTATAAAAGAGAAAAGTTCTTTACCTACTAAATGTTTAATGTGAACTTTTGGTCAGTAACAAGGTATCTGAAATCTTCCTCATCAGAAGACACTGTGCTCATTGTCCATTTCACTCAGATACATATATTTGATACTGAGGATTGAACCCAGGAAAGGGGTACTTAAGTACTGAGCAACATCCCCAGCCCTTTTTATATTTTATGTGGAGGCAGGATCTCTATGAATTTCTAAGTGCCTCACTAGGTTGCTGAGGCTGGCTTTGAACTCATTACCCTCCTGCTTCAGCCTCTAGATCCACTGGGATTGCAGGGATGCACCACCGCTCCCAGCTTCAGAGTCCATTTCAAATCCTCACCTGCATGTAGAACCTCTCCTTGAGTTTGAATAAATAAAAACTAGAGAAGACGTGTCTGGCCCTGAACCAACACTTGGTCCATCATCAAAAACACACATTTTCCCAAGATTCCATTTTAAATATTGGCATCCTAGCAAGGCACTACAGACTTTTATCACAACTTCCTTCTCTCCATGTGCAGGAACTTGTGGGTGATGTCTAGGCGACACACCAAAACATTTTACACAATTTCTTTTATCTCTTCCTATGAGGAGACATTCATTCTGTGTGAGAATTTACATTGAGCTCTTCCTCAAGGTAGTTACTCAATTGTTATAAGGTATGATCCACGGCAGGTGTGGGCTCTTGATGAGTTTTTTCATGTTCCATTTTTTTTTTTTAGTTTGTTGCTGATCTACTTTTTTCTATAACATTGCTGCATTCAACTTCATGCACATATAAAATACACGTATTCATCTCGACATGATAATTTACACATATTCATTTTTACATAATAAATTGTGTTTACGATCAGGACCTTGGGATGTTATCCTACACTCCTTTCTCTGCCTTGAGGCCCAGCTCACCCTGACCTAAAGTTCTGCCAGTCATGTCTCTTTTTTGCCTCCAAGACAGCCCTTGAACATACACTTCACTCTCTCTATCTTAATGCCCGCCCATCCGTCCCACATGGATAGTAAAGAAACTTTCTTCATGGTATTATTTTTCTCCCTTTTACCTTTTGCTGTAGAACATTGCTTTTTATCTTCTTTATTTTCTTAATTCTGAGTGGACAGAAGGGGAAGAGTGGTCAAGAGTTTTATACCCTAGGGAGATGAGTGGCTGAGATACAGATCCTTGCCTTTCAGACACAAGGGCCAATGCTCGCAGTCAGTGGAAGGGACCAATGTTCATTTGTGTCCTTATGGCTGTTTTCCTATTTTCATGGTAAACGGAAAATGAAGATTCTGAAACAGGAAATCGAGCACTTGTGGGTGGTTTTCTAATTGAGATCTGAAACTAGGGCTTTCAACAGGTAAGAACCAGTTCACAGTTCCATCTTGGACTGGTAAACAAATCTATCCCTCCTTGATTAGGACAGAGTGGTCCAGGAAGGCTCTGTCCTGCTGTGTCATTCAAGGTCCCTTGTTCATGTCTAATCGGTTAGGGCTTTTACTCTGAAGCTATCTGTGCTATCCAGCTACCTCCTGCACAGAGTTGCCTTCTGCTAGTTAGACAATTAATGGTGGACATTTTTTGCCCCTGCTCCTGGGGATTGATCTCTGAGATGCTTGACCACTGAATTATACCTCAGCCCTTTTTTGTTTTTAAGACAGGATCTCGCTAAGTCACGAAAGTAGCCCATAGTAAAGATGATGACATTATATCATCTTCAAGATATTTTTACACAATGTTTTATAGGGAGAAATCGAAAATTTAAAAAAATGTTCATAAGTTGATTGCAGCATCACGGATATTCAGCCAGATATCTATGCTAAACTCAGGTTCCTCTCATGGGCCAAGTAATGAATTGTTGTGTGTCAAAACTAATATTTGCTACATATGACTCCTGTCTGCTCTATGGTGGGCTCTGTATGTCTCTGCTGCTTCTCTTATCTGGGTTCACAAGCCAACATCAACACATCAGGGTGCCAGCAGCAGGGTTGTGTTCCCTTTTCAAATCTCAAAACCATCCCAATAAAATCGCCCTAGATTCAACAATAACTTTGAACTATTATGAATAACATTTCATTTTAAAAGGATTTTCTTATTACAATTTCATCCATCAAATTTCTAGAAGCTTCCTGAAAAATTAGGGACTCGTCTCTTCTTGAATTTAATATATTGAAATTTTTTAGTACAATGTTGATGCTAGCTCTCAGCTGAGTTCAATAGTAAAGAAAAAGTGGGGTTGGTCAGGGGTGGATACATGTTTTTCTACTACATATATTTTAGTTTCTAAATATTCTCAAATATTTAGATTACAAATGATTTATTATGAATCTTATTACTTTATTTTATAGTTTTTAATTATTATACAATTTTTGCATATTGAATGCATTTCCTTACTAATCCATGATGTGAAAACTACATAATTATATTTCATAATGAATAATGTAAATAAAATTTTAAAATAAAAATTCAATAGTTTAATTTTTTGAATTTAATATAATAACTGTTATTACATGAAATAATTTTACAAAAATGGCAATTAGAATATAACCTAATCTCTATTAGACTATTATTTATTGTAACTTAAATTTTTGTAAACACCTCTTACCTCAAAAATTTCTAAACCCAACTGTCTAACACATTCTCACGACTTTTCAAATTATTTATTCATCACCCTTTTTATTTAATCATTTGAAATCCTTGAAAGTTGTTTTTGTGTATAAAATTAGCAGCTTTCACAATGAGCACTAATTGCTGCATTTTAAACTTGTAAAAAATAATTTTACATCTAAATTGCTACTGAAGGAAATGGTTTTTAGCATGCAAAGCCCATTAGGGGATTTTTCTGAGAAGTTACTGGAAACTTTACCCTTGTTTTGTGGCTGCTTAGCTCTCACCACTAAATCTAAGTGAGGTGCCTTAGAGTTACTTCTGATTTTGACCGTCTCACTGGATGCGATGATGCCAGATAGGATGTGCAGTCACTCTTCTCAGGCTCAGTGTGAAGGAGAGGCTGGATAGAGAGCAAGGCCAACTTCCAGACTGAACTTGGAATTCCTAGAGCTTTCAGGGCACCAGAAACCACACTCCCTTCTTTAAGTTACAATGAAGTTACCCACAGGACTCACGGAAGAGTCCTGACCAACCTAGGAAAATGGTCAGGCAAGTTAGCTCAAGAAGGCCTGCCAAACCCAGTGCCCATGACTATGTGACATCAGAAACTGTGCTATCCCACGAAGCAACCAAGCCTCCCTGAATCAGAAGCATCTCACCATTACCACTGACCTTGAAAAACTAACTTATGACCCAAAGTCCAAGAACATGTGATTGATAACAGCTTTAGAAGAGCAAGGCTCTTGAATCTAGCTTCTTCACGCAGAGTCTTCTAGAAGCCTTCCTAGAAGACTTCGCTTGGGCGGGGAGGATTCCCCACAAGGCTAACGGGAAATTATTAAGGGGGATTCCATTCATCCATTTATCATCCATTCATTGCCTATTATTAATGAATCTTGTGCTTAATCTCCTAGGAATAGACCAATTAATAAGAAAGACAAGGTCCCTGCCATGATAGAATTAACATCTACATTATTATATCTCACATAGAAAATTTATGAGGAAAACAGTGAAGCAGGATAAGCTTTTCTAAAATGAAACACGAAACTGAGATCTAAACTGGATGGTGGGTAAATGCTCAAAGCATTGGCAAACACGGAGTAGACTCGGTGAAGGAAATTCAGTTGTGAGGCAGCTGCAGGAAGAGCTGCTGGCAATGGAGGCCAAAAGTGGAGGGTGCTGGCACTGGTCCACCCTTGACCCCATTGAAGAATGATGGGAACCCAGTGACTGAGGCCCAGTGAGCAAAAGAGAATATGACTGGAGGTCATCAGGAACCACATTGCTTAGGGGCTGGAAGCCACGGAGAGAACTTTGGATTTTATTTTCATAGCTATAGGGAAACAATTGCAAAGTTTTAAGCAGGAAAAAAGGTATGATCCTATATTTTCAAGTATTGTTGTCCTGAGTGGCTGTACTTATGACATTCCATGGTACAAATTCAGAAACTGCACCAATGTCAAGAAATACAATAGCTATGCAGCTAGGCACAGGAATGTAAAAAGAAATTATGTAGCAGTTTTCACAAAAATTGAAGGAAGTGAATTTAAATAGAAAACTATGTAATATTAATTGAAAAAGAATGTTATCAAATGGTAATTCAAATACACAAGTATGAGAATGACATGCAAAGTAAGAATGTGTTAAAATGGTATGTTTATGTGCAGCTAAAAACTGGCTAGCAATATAAAGTCCTTTCTTTATGTACCTATTTCAAGTGTTTTTTAATTTCCTTTGCTAATCACAAGTCTCCGAAACAGTGTATTTTGGGCATGTACCACATTGAGAAGACTGAATTTTAAGGCATCTTCTTAGCCCATTTTCAACTATTTCCATAGATTGCTCCTGTGACCAGCCAAATCCACTTTTTTTTTTTTTTGATACTGGGGATTGAATTCAGGGGCACTTTGCCACTGACCTACATCCGCAACCCTATTTTGTATTTTATTTAGAGACAGGGTCTCACTGAGTTGCTTATTGCCTTAAATATTGCTGGATTTGAACTCAAGATCCTCCTGTCTCAGCCTCCTGAGCTGCTGGGATTACAGTTATGTGACACCATGCCTCCCAAATTCACTTTTTTAGCTATCCTTTGCTAAATGCATCCCTTCTTTTCTAATGGGAGGATATCATCTCTTACTGCAGAATGGAACTTGTTCATTATTGCAGTATCCTATCATCTCAAGCATGACCACAACTGGATCCCTTCAACACAGAACCAACTTCTCAATCCATCCCAAAGCAATTTATCAGACATTTTCTTAGTGTAGACCCTCAGTCTCAGCTGGATTCAAATTCAACCAGCAAATTATTTCTCTCCTACCACTCAATGACCTCTATTATTGAAAACAATTCTTACACTACAGGATCATTGATAGGAGTCAAGCGGTAGATAATAGAGTGCTTACTTGTAACAGGGCCTGAAACAAAACGAGTAAATCCTAGCAGTTATCCACTCTAGTGCCTTCTGTGTACAGATCAAACTTCAGATTTTTCAGTTCAATATGTACTTGTATTTACGAACTACTTCTGGACCCATATCATTATGAATTTGTGGTTACTGATAATCTAAAACTTTCTGAAAAAACAAGTTGAGGGAGGTCACAAATATTGTTTTCCTTTCCCAGATATTCAAAGAAAAGTAGCAGCATCTAAAGATAGTCTTAAGGTCTTTGATTTCAAATCAAACAAAAAATGGATAGCATAAAGTTTTTGGCAAAGTTTCCTAAAAAGTGACAAAATAATATGGACATATTTTCACCTATATAAAAGTATGTAAGTTATTTTGGGGCAATTTAGGTTTTGACTATTGGATTTTTACAAGTTATGATATAAATAACAGTTGGCAAATTCATTTCTCTGAACGCTGTCTAGGTCAATGTCTGTCCTTCCGTCATCTGCAGGACTTTTCTTTCCTCTTCACTTTTTCAGGTGCAAACCACACCTTAGGAAACCACCCCCAGAGAGGAGTGGATCTGAGAACTCGCTGTTGGCCATGAGGGAGCAGTCTTCGACCTGAACAACCCCCAGCAAACTGTTGACTCAGCTAGACCACAACAAAGCCAGGATTTTGCAGCTTTAAAAAAATTGAGAATATTCACACTCTTTTTGTTTGTTTGTTTAGCCTGTCATTTCACTCTGCCTAAATACATAACTTAAATTATTTTTTTTATAACTGACATTGCTATTGCCTGTATGTTCTTTCATTGTGTAATATAATTCTAAATTAAGCAAAATATAATTCTAACTTATTTGAAAGTCTGTAAAGATTCACCTACCTTCATTACTGATTCCTGAGATCAGTGCCATGATATGGATGTACTTGAAAAGAAAATAAGTATATACCAGGTAGATGTGTGTTGTCACATGCATTTAAAGTCCACTTTCAGTCATTCTCTATGATTTATAGGAAAACACTTTTATTGTTCACAATCTTTTTGTTTTTGGTGCTGGAGATTAAACCCAGAGGTAATCTACCACTGAACTACATCCCCATAAGTTTTGTTTTTTTCTTTTGAAGCAGGACTTACTAAGTTGCTCAGGTTGGTCTTGAACTTGTGATCCTCCTGCCTCATCCTCCCAAGTTCTTATCACTCACTTTTGAAATCTGTCAGTAGATTTTTATATAAAAATTAAGTTTTGGACAAATATTGTAGGGATGAAACAATTTGCCAGTCTAGAGACATCTGAGCGAATTATAAAAAAATATTGTTTAAACAGTTTGAACCAAACTTTGAACCAAATTTTGTGACACAGAAGGAGGGAAAACAGACACTCCCCATGCTGAGACGCAGCCCCCTCGAATTCTTCTCCCAACATCTAAATAATATCTCAAATAGATGCTGTAGCCCTCTGGTCTGTCTGAACTATTAATTGTATAAACAAATGTTGTAAGCTAAAAAGGGAAGATATATACATGCCAAAACACATTCTGATCCTATCACTGGGTCAATGAAAAGATATTGATTTAATTTTGACAAAGATAAATTTAGAATTTGTGTTAAAAGTTTAAATTGTGACCACTAAAATAGAAATGTTATATAACCCTCGAACTACTAGAGAAAAAATTAATTCCAGAAAAAAAGAACATTAAAAAAAACACAAACTAGAAAAAGAGAGAGAGAACATAAATAATAAAGATGCATAAATCAATTCAAATATATCACTGATCATAGCTAACACAGATTTAGAGAAGGTGGTATTAGATGTCATGATGTTGTCCTTTAATTACTATTAAATCATCATTGTACATAAAAATAGTATGATAATGCTTGCTGCAGCAGTATGACGACCTCAGTGACAAAATCACATTATTTGCTAAAGTGTTCAGAAACCTGCAATTTGGTTTTAAAGTTTCCAAATTGAATCAAAGATAATTTATAGTATAGCTGGACATAAAAGCCTTCTAAATAAGAAAATCCAGAGTGTGAACTGAATCTAGGTCATTTACATGCAGTAAGGAATAGGTTCATAACTTCAAATGACATTTGCCATTGATGTTATCTAAGTATGTAGTATGACCTATAATCATAAAGAATTCTTGTGTTCTAGTATTGTTTTTTAATTCATTTTTGATTCTGTTGTTCTTTCATTTGGGTACAAATAATGTTCATTGACTTCACATAAACAATTAGGTCATTCCTTTTTCTTGGTTTGAGGCACTGACTCTTAAGAGACATTAGTCCTGTTTCTTCTCCTATTGAAAGCAAGTGACCAACAGTCAGAGTGCTGTTCCTAAGGTTCCCTGACAATTTCTTACATAACTGCACCAAATATCGCCTCCTCTGATGCCCGTCTGTGTCCCACTTTGTCACTCTTCTCTTCCGTATCCATTTATCCCTCAGCAGATTGGTGCCCTCGGTCCAGGCAAAATTGCATTATCCTTCCTTAAAAATCCCCTCCAATTTCCACTACAGATTTTAATATTCTTTTCAGAGAATCAGGTTACAATGTCCAATAGAATTAACAGTTCTAAAAATATCAAATTGTATCTCATCTATTCTTATCCTTGTTAGACTACTCCATCTAGAATGGCTGACTCATCAGAAGTTGAAAGTATGGAAAGAAATGATTACCAGCAAATCGTTACTGGGTGTACATTTAATTATGAAGGAGCACAGAACACAGAGAATCAAGCCTAGGTGCTGACACCGCTCAGGCCTCTAGCTCAGAATGTTCCAGGAGAGTTAGGGTAGATTTGCTGGTGCTGCAATTTGTTATTGCAAGGGACCACGGTGGCCACTGCAAATCTACTTGGCCTCTTCCATCACTCACATACCTCATGGTCAGTGACCCATGACTGTTGAAACTGCTCACAGCTGATGCACAAATACAGTCATGTAGGGCCTAAGGTTTGGGCCAACCATGGACTGAACATGATGGTGATCTGTAAGATTATGATGAAGCTGAACCTCCAACCTCCTGATATTGTAGCCATCTTAACATCATAGCACAAAGCATCAATCGAGTGTCAGTGGTATTGCTAGTGCACACAAACCCACTGCACTGCCCTTCATGTAAAAGTCAGCACATTCAATTTTGTGCATGATCTTTGATAAGGATAATAAACCACTGTTGCTATATTAATATATTCATTATATTCTATTTTATTACTATTTTAGAGTGTTTCCTTCTATGTATTAAATGAAGTTTCCTAAAACTCAGTATGTCACATAAAGTCAGCAGCCTCATACATCTTGTGTCTTTGGCCTCTCTTGATTTCATACTGTTCTCTTGTGCTTGATTGAATCTCATGCTCTTTTGTTCATCACGGTCCTAGAAGCCATCCTATGTACCTATGTATATATGTATGTAGAGATGGATAGACAGAGGCATGGACTTTATGTGTAGAGTAGGCCATAACATCTAGGTTTCTACAAGTGAACTCCAAGATGTTCACACAATGAAATCACTAGGGACACACATTTCTCATACTATATACCATATCCCTGCAGTTCAGCCATGCGTGACTCTACTGTCATAACATAACCCATATATTGAAGATTGCTATAAGTAAACAGACTCACAAACACATACACTCTTACTTTTCCACTGCTCAGAAACACACATGGGAAAATGGAGGAACTTTGATTGGGCAAATTGGAGGGAGGGGTAGGGAGAAGGCACGGGAGCAGGGCAGCTGGTGGTATGGCATGGACATCATTACCTTAGGTACATGCATGACTGAACATATGGTGTGACACTACATCGAGTACAACCAGAGAAATGAAAAGCTGTGCTGCAATTGTGTACAATGAATCAAAATGCATTCTGCTGTTTAATTAGATACCTAATTAAAATTAATTAATTAATAATAAATTAACAAACAAATATTAAAAAAGAAACACAAACACACATTTACACAATTCGTGATTGAAATTAAAATGTGTACGTGGGGGATATCAAGCAAAATTATATGACCAATATTACATCAACAAAAACAAACACTGACCTCTGAGCATGTCCAAGTGAAGTCTGGCATGCTCCTGCTCCACAACATGACACACTGCAGCAAAAATCTTAGTCCTGCCTTGAAGTTGGTCTTGGCATAGAGGCATAAATGTTGTCATCCTCCCTTAAGCTTTGGTGTGCCGTACCCCTAATTGAGGAAAGGAACTCCAGCATACTTCTTAACTCAGTCCAGTTGAACGTGTTTGCTGGTCCTCAACCCTTAGTCTAGAAAGTATTCAATTTCAGACAGAAGTTTTATTAATGTGTGCTTATTAACACCTCTGACAACTTCATAAATAACAATTACAAGATGAAAAAATTCTACCTTCGACCATGAGAAATGACTAGTTGTTAGAGACGGAAAAACAAGTTTCACTGTTTCAACCAACAGAAGCCTTTCAGTACAGAGGAATTGCAAGCCTCAAACCCAAGAAACATTTTGAAATAAGCATATAATTTTTTATCTGAACAGTATTTTCTTTAAATGTCATTCTTCATTAGCTCAAGCCAAAATAGCTCACTCCCTGAATTGTTTATTTATAGCTTGAGTTTTCCAAATTTGTGTCTATAAAATTAACTCAGTTTTCATTAGGACTAGGAAGCTTAGAGTGTTGAAGGAAAGTTCCACACCGTCAAAAGTTTTTTGTTATCCAAACAACTTGGATGTGTTAAATCATATGTCTGAAAAATAGTTAAAATAATCATATTTTAGGTTTGTTACCATTTTATATCTTTATCTAAGACTTCTCATTTTAGTAATTTGATTTTAAATATAAGGTATGTCTCTAAAAATGTAGAAAAAAAAAACATGTGCATGAAAATAATTATAATCCAGGTGGGCAATATGCCCTCCTCTCTCACACAGGGGTTCTGGATACCAAGCCCCTTGCAAGGACCTGGCTGGGGACCAACAAAAGCATGAGAAGTCGGTAGAGCAGTAGAGCCCTGGCACCTCTGGGGTTCCTACCACCCACCCTATTTCCCTCCCCAGAAGAAGGCTCCCATCCCCCTCTCCCAGCTGCTGCTCATCTGCACAATATACCTGTTGGTGGCCAGGGATCCTCAGAGATAACACCACCAAGAATGAGGAATTAGAAGATAATGAACACACATTACTACATTCTCACCTCTTCCTTCATTTTACCTCCTCTGGTAACTATAAGATGGCCACACCTCCCTGAGAGCCTGTCCCATTCAGATCAAGGTCCTTGCTGGTCTCTGCCATCCAGGAGAGCCGGAGGAGTGCCAGCACCTGCATTTGTTCCTCCTGGATCATTCTCTCACAAGGAATTGCCTATGACCACTTTCTTCCCTGCCGAGTGTTGCCTCTTTTAAATACAGAGAGGAACAATGATCTTTGCCACTCAATTGATAGAGCAGGAGAGATAGAAAATGTTTAATAGAAGATAAAGGAGGTGGGAATGAGCTCTTAGGAATAAAGATGGTGATCAGTGAGTTCATCCTGAGGGTGTGATTCCTGAGATTCCCTATTGCTCCCAAACAAGCAGAACACACTATGCTTGATCTAGTCTGTCCTGGATTTCCAGCACTGGTTTAGACCAATGCTGCACCTTCTTCAAAGTCTTGCCTGAAATGAATATTCTTGACACATACTGCTCTGCAAAAACTCATCAGAACTGAGTTTGAAGTTTGTTGCTTTCCAACCTGTCTGGATTTCAACAAGGGGGATATCAGCTTCACCTACTCTTGGTAATGGCCAAGAGTATGTAGAGATGGATAGGCAGAGGCGTAGACTTTATGTGTAGAGTAGAGCATGACATCTAGGTTTCTACAAGTGTACTCCCTCTCTAGTCAAGGAATCCTGTTCAACAGGACAGTGTCCTCACTAGGTGACCATTCTCTTTCTCAGTTTCTTTGCAGAGGCTGATCCCACTGCATTCACAGAGAGCAGGGAGTGGTGCTCAGTTTGCTCAGCTGGGTTTCACTTAACTCAGAGTGGCTGATGACTTGCCCCGTTGCACAAACATGGGCCATCCTCTGCCTCATGCTGCCTCCTCTGCTCCTTAATTTCCCACAGGTTTCACTAGACAAAAAATTCTAATGGCTCCAAAGTGACCTCCAAAATTGACCCTCCATTATTGGCATCCACAATGGAGCATAGATACCTTGCTTGGCACTTAAACTCCACTACCCTACATCTGCTTCTTTGCTTTTGTTTTTATCTTTCTATCAGTCACAATTCCCTCTGAAGAAAATATTTGTTCTAGAAGCCTCTGCACAGATTTGAATCTGGACAGTCATAACTTGAACTGTTATAGTTAAAGCTTCGTCCCTGGGTTTCATAAACTGACTTCCAGACCACTCACGTATAATGGAATCAAGCCTTTATTGAAGCACACCGGTGGCGGCTGACCAGAACATAAAGCTGTTCCCCTGATCAGCCCCAAACAATTGCAAGAGCACTCCTTATAAGCCTGAAAACCGCAAAAGGGATGTTCGGGGGTCTAGCCAATGCAAGCGAGCCAGGTTACAGCAGCGGGACAGTGCAGTCAAGCGGAAGGAAGCCTAACCAATCACAGTTAGCCCAGTCACCCCAGTTACAGAAACAATGCCCCATTAGGTACTTCCGTGTTCTTAAAGGTTTCTATAGCAAAAGGAAAAGAACATCTTGCCCCAGTCATGACTCTTTTACTTGGAATGGTTGTTATGATGAAGTCATAAAACAAAATGGAGTCACATTTGCTCCTACTACCACAGAACCATGCCACCTCATACCAATTATTCCAGAATAGAAAGTATGGTAATATTCAGATGCATAACACCACCTGTGGCTACCTGCAGAGAGCCTGGGTCAAGCTTCCCTTCAGGTGATCTGTTTTGATTCTGTCCTAAAATGAATAACTTGTCTGAGCCTCAATTCCCTCCTCCATCAAATGGGCATAATGATAGGGATAGTAATGTTCTCACTAAAGGGTATACCCTGAAGCACAGTGTGTACTCTGAAAATTAGTATGACTATAATTTATTAGCCCAATTAGATTGTCTCTCCTTTGGTCATGAATGACAAAATACATAACAAGGCAAGGGATTTGCAACAAACTTAATTTAAAAACATACACAAATTGATTTCTAAGGTAGAAGTGAAGGAGAAGCAATAACTGTAAAGAAAATATAGATGCAAGATTGTAGGCAGGCCCCAAATGGCTGTAGTGAGGCTCCCTCACAGAGGCTTCCAGCAGGCTATTTTTAATGTGAAGACAAGGTCATAAACATTCTGATCCCGTGTATGTACTCAAGGTCACCTTGCTTGTGAGCATGAGCCCACTGATGTAACCTGCTGGCAAAGTGCCATCATTGTCTGGCCTGAATACAATAAAGATTTATGGAAGGACTCAGAAGGCTAAATGGAAATGACAGGGTACTGGCTGGGGACTACGTGGCACTGGATAAGGGTGATTGCCTCCTCCAAATAAAGCGTGTTTACTATCCCAACTGCCTTTTGCAGCTTCTCCCTCATGCTGGGATCTATTTCCTGGGTCTGAGCCCCAGAACAACAAAGATGCATACTAGAGAGAAGGAAAATAGTTAATAGACTCCTTAAATAAGCTGCAAACCCAAGAGGGAAGCCAAACAATCCAACCTTCCCAGGATTGATGACACCCTGTTCACCTTCTTCTGAAGTTCACCTGAATAATCTGTTTGTCGAGACCTGTAATTCTATAATCCTGTTTATCACCATTGTTTGCTTGGAGGGTGCTCAGTGGTGATAAGGATGCCAAGTGTTTGGGCTGGATTCAGAGAAGGGAAAGATGTCTGTGAATGAGAACTGTCCAGAAATATCAAAGTGTTTCAAGTTTCTTGGGGCAATAAGAACTGTCTTGAAGAACTGAAGGGAAGATGAATTGTAACATAAATCATATGCATATCATGGCATTCACAGCATTCATTGATTCACCAAATAAAGTATCATCACTGAGAATGTAAAAGCTTCCCTTTGAATGGCTTTAGTCAAAAATTCTGAACAAGAATTTGATTGGTATGATTCAACTTCTGAGTTGAGTCCCAGGCCACAGGACTTGATAGAGATGTCTCTCCCTTTAATGTACAAAGTTATTTGAAAGTGGTGATTGAGCATACTTACGAAAACCATAAGTGTTTAGGATGATTAAGATACAAAATGATAGTTACAATAGGAGGGAGACCTGGGGTCATAGGGCAACTATTGTGTATGTTTCTTTGTTTTTGAGAAGGATAAATGTGATTCTTAATACCTTTATTTATTTAACTTTGTGTGGTGCTGAGGATTGCACCCAGTACCTCAGATGTAAGAGGCAAGTGCTCTACCACTGAGCCACAACCCCAGCCCGATAAATGTGAGGTTTTTTTATGCAGGTATGATGATATCTGAACAATTTAAGGATAGGAGCTAGACACCTAAACATGTAAATTACAGATAAAAGTCAAGAAGTAGATAGAAAGGGATAAGACCCAAAACACAGGTGGAGCTTTTCTCAGGCCAGAGTGGGAGTACACATTCTACCTTTTCTATCTCAAGAAAGAAGGGGAGAAGTACCCTAAAGATGCAGGCATGGATAATTATTTCAACTAAAGGGATATAACAATTTCTCTTTTATTTGGTGACATGGAGAGAAGTTTCCAAAGATGGCTGTGCCTGTATATCCGATAGTGCATGCTGGTTTTTGGAGAACATGACGACACTTCCTCATTGGGACATTGGGTCCCTGTTCCCTTTTGAAACCAAGTGGCCTAGTGACAACAGGAGAAATACAAGCTGTGATGTAAAGGAAGAGGTCATTAAGAGCAAAGTACCTGCTGCCTTATTCTGTCTGTGTGTCTATCTGTGGGTGCACATTTGGAGACATGATCTTCCATGTAAAATTTCAGGCCATTTGAAGCTCAGTGTTAGAGTCTGTAAGAGATAAGAGAAAGAGAAAACCAAGCTCTCAGACTTTTAAGTCTTCCCAGACCAGACACTGGAAATGTGAACACATTTTCAGACAATTTCATCCATCAACCTACAATTGCTCCTTGAGACACAAATGCTGTTCCTTGCTTCACCCTCTGCTCAGCATTTTAGATTCCCCTAGCCTTCAGCTGTTACTCTCCTTAATCTAGGAATAGAGTAAAATGGAGTAGAGTAAAAGTAAGCTGTCCCCATCAAATCTGTTCTGAGTATAGGTTCATGAGCAAACAAACTCTTATAGCTCTAAGCCACTAGGTTTTAGAGTGGTGTCTTATACAACCTTACTGGAACATTAGTTGGGAAGGAAGTGAAGTGATCTTTGATAGATCAAATATGATTCTCGTTGGTTTCTCTGGAAAGCAGATGCTGAGACTGGAGCCAAGAGCACAAGGGTCTCACTGGAGTGCAATTCCTAGGAAAGAAAAAGAAAGGGTGGGAAATTGGGAAGATCAGTAGCAGAGTGTGCTGGGAACCTGACAGAGTGTAGAACAGGAAGGAGCGCTCGTGCAGAGAAAATACCTGCCTTAGGTAAATAACTCAAATCCTATTCTGTCACCTTGCTCAATTATTGGCTGAAGACTTCCCTAAGATGACTGTGACCTTCGTTAGAAAGCAGAGGAAAATCTTAAAGAAGCTAAGAGGTGCAGACATCAGTTCACAATACCCAGCACAAGTGAGCCATAGCCTTCTCTCCAAGGGGAATGTATGAAGACTAGTGACATGCCATCCACACTCCGCTTTGGGTCATTTTGATATGTTCTCCTATATTGCTTAGGAAGCAACTCCTCTGGACCTAAGACGGGTGTGCTTTCCTGCTAAGGGAATGAAGTTTGAGTAAGGGAAGTATTTCCCTGGATCTTTGAGACAAAAATGCTGTTCTTTGCTTCCCCCTCTGATCAGCATTTTAATGCCCCTTGCCTTCAGTTGTTACTCTGGTTAACCTAGGTGGCTTACCTAGTAGTGTGACTCAATCCCTCATTCTGAAAGGTCTGCATCTGACCATTTAAGAGAGTTTCCCGAGTTGTACACATAGCCCTACCTATCTTACCTATCTTACCACTATAATAATAACCAACCTGTCTCCTGCTGATTATGGTCAACTGACAATGACAACATCTTTACTCATGTTCTTTTGACTGGTACATGAACACCAAAAGATCCAAAAGATCCCATGACCTTGATTGCTTGACCACTATGCTGGGGACTGAACTCGAGGCCCTGTGTATGTTAGACAAGCTCTCTATCACTTTCTCTGTCACTTAAGAGTAGCACTTCCTGAAATTTAGGGACCAGGATCTCTAAATGTGCAGAGTTTAGAGCAACAGTAATAAGCAAACATTCACCGAAGATGTTAGAGGGAGTGACATTAATTAGGGCCACTTCTTCTCAGACTCCACGTTCTCTTTAGTGGTAGCATGTACATATCAAAAAGTATTTTGATTAACGTGTCTTGGAGAAGGTGCCCTGACTCATGCACGACTCGGTTGATGTTTCCTTTCTGCTTTCAGTGGGTCGTTCCAATCTCTAACACACCATCAGCTTCTTCACGGTGTATAAAGAATACAGAAAGTGAATTCCATGGCCAAGGACCCATGCCTGCACCTTTCCCCCCAGCCATATGTTGTATTCTGTATGCTGACATGGCTGTGGCTCATGCATCCCATAATCTTCTGAATATCAGTTGCAATTGAGGTCCTGCAGACAAAAAAGGCCAACCTATAGCCAAAGTAGATTTCTCCTCCTAAGGAAACATATATCTGGCCATTTCATGGAGGACAGTGGGAGCTGGAACTGCAGTACTGTTGCAAACCAGGTTGGAGCAGCAGAGGTCTAGGTCACCATCTCCTGCAGCTTGCTTGAGTGTGCCCTGTGGTCCTGTTTACTCTTGGATTGCCCTTCATATCTTATGAGTGGACTACACTGCACTCTCCCCTGTTGTTCCCTGCAAGGCCAGACAGGAAACAGCTCAGGACAGGCAGTTCTGGCTGCCTGGCCACTTTTTATCCATGGTTGAATGTATCAAGTCTTAGTAACATGCTGCTTTCCAAGGGGTGTGAATTATGCCCTGGGTTGCATGGCCTTGCTCCAGAAAACAAGGATCTACTTTCTGATTCTCTTACTCACACTTGCTATAATTTACACATTACAGTTCTTTCACCATTGTCGCATCCACCACTAGAGAGTCTGCATATCATTTGGCCCACACAACAGGCCACAGAGCACAGTTTTATCAGGGCGGGGTTAAGAGCAGTCAGACTTTTCGTTTTTTACCTAGTTTGTCATCTGCCGCAGTTTTCCTAAATGTTGACTGGATGGTTTCTGGGACTCTAGAAGGAATGCCAAATCTGGCTTTTGCTTTCTGGTAGGCAATGAAAGTCAGGGAACTTAATCATTACCTGTCCCATCATGCCACTGACCATGGGGTCGCTTAACACTGTACTTACTAAAGTGATCGACATGGTATCTCTGATAGTTGATGTTTTACAAAGATGATCTGATGGTTTGAACATTTCAAGCCATTAATGGAAGAGAAGTAAAGATGGTGTTAGCATATCATATTTAATGTACATTGCTTTCCATCTTATGTGAATGTAAACTATTTCAGAACTTTTTTTTACTTATTTTATTTTTTACTATTTTATTTATTTATTTATTTATTTATTTATTTATTTATTTATCTATTTATTTTTGTGGCACTTGGGATCAGGCTCTGGACCCCATGCACGTGAGGCTGGTGCTGTACACTGAGATCCTCTTTCTTGATTAGAAATGACTTATTGATCAAGGTGGGTCACTAGTCTGAGCCTGAGGTATTCCACGGAAATTGCCCAAGACCCATTTAATTTTACAAGGAGAAGACTCAAATGTAAATTAAGAGATGATGAACTTAATACTATGGCTATGAGTGATCAAAGATCTAAGAAATGACACCATTTACGGTTGGTCATCTCAATTGGGAGGTGACGAAGAAGTCTCCATGGCTTTACTAGGGACTCAGCGTTAACATTAATAATATATTAGTGCATTATTTTTCACAGCTAAAAATTAGTATACACGGTATAAGCAAAAAGACATCAAATGATTAGTTTAACTTACTGGCAAGATTTTTCCCAAGACATAAAGATTAAGCAGTCTCGAGAGTTATAGGGTTGGGAATAACAGTGTGCTTCTGCCTGCTGGGAGGCCGGGGATGGTGTTGTACACTGTTAAGTGACATGCATTTTCTACATAAGAGGAACACCATATATGAAACCACTGGACGGTGCAGCAGGGGTATCCATTCCAAGACAGAGAGGTGCTGTGTGGCTGTAATTCAGAAAAACAGTGGCTGATGATACTAGAAATATAGAAGTAAAAAATGCAAGTGCCTCAGAGATCCAATTGACCAAGATAGCTTTATATCATTTCTCCCCAGTGAAATACCTCACAATCCTATGATATTTTCTTTTAGCTCTGCATCCTATAACAGTTAACAACTTTCAACTTAGTAATTATTGCATAAATAAATGTATTAGTGAATGCTTTATACTCAGCAAGTAACAGCACCAGGAAAATTTTATGACATGTCTGTAAAATGACATATATTTTATAGAGTGTGATATTTTTACATTTTTGTGATAATGGAGATTAAAAACATGAATGAAACTATAAAATTTAAGAACATCTGCATTAAGGAGCAAATCTCTGTGTAAAAACATACATTATTTTTTCATTCTCTATAGATTCATCATTAAGAAAATAACAACAACAACAACAAAAAAAAAAAACTTTTCCAGAAAAGCAATAAATATGTAACTTCACAATGACATCACTGATACTATTTGGCAAAAATCTATGCAAAGCAGAAATATTTAGTATATACAAGATATGTTCTATTAACTCTAGATTTCATTTGTTCTTGAAAAGTTATCTAAAAGAACTAGTGATATGGGGCTGGGATATAGCTCAGTTGGTAGAGTGCTTGCCTTGCATGGGCAAGGTTCTGGGTTCAATCCCCAGCACCAAAAAAAAAAAAAAAAAAAAAAAAAAGAAAGAAAGAAAGAAAAAGAAAGCAAGCAAGAAAGCAAGAACCACTCATGCAGTAAAATGTATCCCTTTAAAAATGCATAGTTGGCTGACAGTGTGAACATCTTTAAGAAATCAAAATTTCAGGTCCATAAATGTCTATGTCGGTTGAACTTAAAGCAGCTGGAGGAAATATGAACAGATTTTGTGATCAATAGACATAATTTGCCTCAAATTTGATCTAATTTCAGAGGAATTCCTTTAGAAGGGGAAGGAGAGATCTGTACTGTTGCACTCTATACTCATGGAAGAAGGTAAAGGAAGAAGGAACAGCAGATAGTGCACTGTGTATTTGCATAACTAGTTTCCAGTCATTCTCCCTCCTTCACTCCCTGAAGTGTTGGGCTCCTGGGCATCTCCTGGGTCTGCCTCTAGCTCCATGGGGAGTCTGATGCTATGTCCCATGTGATGATGTCCCTCTCCTTGTCCCACTTGATGATGTCCCTCTCCTTGTCCTTACCAGTAATTAGGTTAGTAACAAGCGTATGACCCAGTTCTGGTCACTGAGTTCTGGTCACTGGGATGGCAGAGATGTCTACAAGGACCTGCACAACCTAAATGAAAGGAGTGCACAGGAGGATGGTCCCCTCTGCTCCCTCTGCTTGTGAGGCGTGGACTGTGGCGTGTGGAGGAAGAAGCTGGTCCACGTGTTGATGTTGTTGAAGTGGCACCCCCTTGCTCCACAGGAAAGTCTTAACTGGGCTTCTCCAGAAATCTTCACCATGGCTGATTTTAGGACTGTCAGCAAAAGAGTTCAGTGCAGATAAACTTCCTATATTTGTGTCACCCTATTTTACTTGGCCACTGGCTGTGAAGTTGCCAGCACTCCAGGTGCTGGACACCCCCTTCCTAGTTTTTCACAAACATAACCAGTATAGTAGTTTATAGAAATGTGCACACAAGGCCTCTGGCCTTGAGCTGGGGCTTCACAGAGATGTCTACATTTTTAAGATAAGTTACAACTGGGCTCCATGGTAACAGCTGGCAGGGGGACAAAAGAAAGGAGAGAAGAAGCTCTCCCCTTCTCAGGTGCTGTCCTTGAAGGGATAACTTGCCCGAAACAGTGAAAGAAAAAGTTGCTTTTATGTGAACTTCTGCAGACTGTGAACTTCTGAGCCCCTCCCCTTACACGCTGGGTATAAAACTCTGAAACTATAATAACTCATGGTTCAGTGGATTGATTGATTATAGCAAAAGCTGTGCCCCTGAACCTGGCTGCAGCCAAATAAAACTGTTTCCTGCTATCTCTGATGCCTTGCCCTGTTTGTCCCTCAACATTCTTGAGACTGAAATAACCAACAGGAATCACCTCCATCCAGATTTCCTGATGCATAAGGTGATTAAGCTCATGAGACAAATAGGGCTGTTTTACTGAAGTTTTCCATGATCTGAAGACAAATACTTGCACATTCTTACAGAATTAAAAGAGGTTAAATTATGAGGGTCTTTAAGAACTGATAACCTTTATCTAGGACTAGAAAAACTGATAAAATGATCCAGGAAAAACTTGTGTAGAACTGAAAAAAAAAAGAGGTATGCAGAACAAAGAATTAGCAAAGAAGTAAATAACCTTGATTTCTCCCATTGCTATATAAGCATTTTGGCACTGACTAGATGGTTTATGGAAATGCTTATGGAGCACAGATGTTATCTGCTTACTTCCTTCACAACCTGAGAGCATACTATGTAAAATAATCACATCATATTCTCTGAAGCAATTTAACACATTGTTTCCTCAATACTGTGTCTGTGTGCATAAGTCATTAAAAACAGTACATTATAAAAACGAAATACTGTTTTTCAGATTTGTAAAGCAGTTAGTTGGTTTCTTTTTTAAAAAAAATAATAAATTCCAAGAAAATTAATGCTGAACGATTTTAGCTGGAAACATTCATAGACTTATGGACACAAAGAGCCAAGCTTAAGTCCAGAATAAATATTTATCATTTTACCATAAGCTAGATCATAACCAATGAGAAAGACAGCAAGATTTTCTTGCCAGAATATGACTGAAAAAAATAGCTTTGTCTTTCTATCTACCTGCCTGACTGAGGCTCAGATGTATCTGCCCCCATAAACCTTGAAACTGCACAGGAGTCCCAAGACCTCCTATTTCTGGTCCACATTCAGAGTCCTTTGGGTTATCTCACCTGCCCCTCCTGTTTCAGTTGTCTCCTGTATCTGAAGGTCCCCTCAGTGTGTATGTCAAGCACAGAGGTTCCTCTTATACAAAACAGTATTAGAGATTCCCATGAAAATAGAAACAGTGGAGAAAAGAATATCGGAGGGCAGGAGAAGATGGAAATCCTAGCTCAAGAGGAATGAGAATCTGCCCTTGCTCCACCCTTGCATTACACTGTAGGCCTTCTAGGGCTTGGATAGTGCCCACCCATGCTCACACTGGTGAAGGTGGATCTTTATTCAGGTTACTGAATCAAAAGGTGATCTCCTCTAAAAATATCCTCTCACGAACACTGAGGGGATAATATGTTACCAGCTATCCGGGCATCCTTTAGTCCCATCAAGTTGACACGTAAAACCTGCCATTACAAAAATCCATATTTTCCAAATAATTCCTATAAAATATTATTTGATATTAAGATGCCTCAAAATCATAAAATAAAGAACTAGTACTTATTTTCCTAAAAACTTATTCCTCCTTTTGTCATTTTTATTTAGACTGAAGGATATTGATGTGTATTCTGAAAATAGAAATTTAGAGCTTTCCCTACCTCACCTCCCAAATCAATCAGCAAACACAGGCCGACATCTAATTCGGCGGAAGCCTCTCACCTTTTCTCCCTCCCTCAAACTGTGAAATCTGTTAACGGACCTCCCCTCTTAGATTTCATTCTCTAAAACTCAGTCTGATATGCTTTCTTTCTATAATACTATTTTGATAAAAAATATACAGTGCCTCCAATTGCATTCTATAAAATAACCTGAATTCCCAACATAAGGTCATTTATACTATATATTTATCCCTTATGCAATCTTGTATTTTGACATTCCACCAAACTTGGAGAAAGCTCTGTGCTTGCTGATTGTAATACAAATTTAATGGCAATTTTTCTTACAAGTAGCAATGCATATTACTCTCTGAAGTCCCTCAAATATGCCTCTGCTCTCCTCTCTGCACCTGTGTACACTCTGGTCCCCTACACAGCTGTCTTAGCACATTACACTTACAAGACATGAGCCAAGCATTTTCAACATCAACACTAAGAAAAGTCACAATCTTAAGAATCCATTCTGATCCTCCACCTCCTCAACCCTCAAGAGAATGCAATCTATGACTTCCTAGAGGGTTTCATTCACAGCCTTTATAACAACTAACTAAAGATTTGGTTGATTTTTCTTTGTCCTTTAAGCCAAGAGTTAAATGTTTGTCATTTACTCTGCACTGAATCTTTAATATTGAGCATCAAGAATTTTCAGTGATGTATTATTTTGGAGTTTGGGATAGTTTACTGCTAAGACTATGTAATAGCTAGTATTGATAACCCTGTACATCCAGGGAGCAAAATCAGACATTAAGGGATGAAGAGCATGGGCATTTTATCTTAATGTATATGATTGATGGAAGCAGGTCTATGAAAATCCATTCAGAACACTTAGCACACGTTACTTACATACATTAGTATATTAATCATAATTCTATAATTTAATATCCTAATGTCTCTCAATGTTTAGCACATCCTTGGAAGTAAAGCTAAACAAATGTTTCTTATCATTTTCTGTTTAATGGAGTAAGGAAATGAAGATTCAGAGAGTTAAAGAATTTTGCACAAAACCACACAAGTAGTAAATGGCAAAGCCAGACCTTAAATCCATATGCTTTTGATCATGTCACACTCTCTTGGCACTGATAAATTCAATTTAATAATCTCCGATCCACTCTGTAGTTTTCAGACCCTTCCATAAATGCACTTCTCTTTGTTCTTATAGAAAGAAGAAACCATTGAGTCTTTCTCAAGCAAATTTTCTTAGGCTACTAAAATGTTCTGTGAAAGATCACATATGATGTGATAACAAGAATGGTGCAACTGAACTCTTCAGTCATGCCTCGACCCTGGATCGTGGCCTCACAGGGATTGATAAACTTGTGACCAGGCCAGAAGTAGGCTAATTAATTACCAGTAACTTTCTGAACTGTGTGACCCTTGCCAAGCTCCGTGTGACCTGAATGTTAAGTAGGATCGAGTCCATCCAATGCACTAAACCACCTCTCAGGGTTTGCAGTGTGACACATGAAGATCAGGAAAGAGGTTTCTAATCCTTTATTTAGACACTGGTCTTCCCAGCCTTCAGCAGCTGATCTCAAGGGAGGCATGGCCTTCTTGCTGGGATTATGTGTCTCTTAGGTTTAATGGATCTCATTTCAGGAGCCATCAGGTGGATTAATGCCATCATCCAGGATCATCTTACCCCTCATAAGTATCACCAGAATCACAAATGCCAGTTGGTGGCTTTGAGAAGGGTCAAATGGTGCACACTTTGTCACAGTTTAAACAACAGAACTCTTGGCACTTGCTGACTTGCCCACTTAGTTCAAATTTGATTCAAGATTACAGAAAACAAAGGCTATGTAAGACCCAGCTGGCCAACATGTACATAAAATCACATTTTAAATGCCCCTGTTTTTTTTGTTGAGGACTACTGATAGGAAGGTTTTGTGAGGAAAATCATATATAAAAACACATACAACAAAGTATGGGGGTGCACAATTCTGATGCCAGTGGCTTCGGAGGCTTAGGAAAGACCATTGAGAGTTCGAGGCAGCCTCAGAAACTTAAGTGCCTAAACAGCTTAGCAAGACCCTGTCTGAGAACAAAAACACAATAAGGGGTGGGGCTGGAGATGGGGCTCAGTGGTTAAGCATCATTGGTTTCAATCTCTGGTACCAAATACAAAGACAAAAACAAAACAAAACAAAAACAAGCAAAAAACACAAAGAAAGAAAGAAAAGAAAAAATACATAAAGCTAAAGTCTCGTATTTTTGCCCATATTTAATTTTTCTGTTGGTGGTCTACAGTGTTTGCCTAGGAAAAATGGAGAAGTTCTTATAATAAATTAGTAAGTACATATTCCATGTGTTATGCTTCTAATTCAGCTGTATGGCTAATCCTATTGTTGCCACGATTTTCCTTTAAGTTGATAGAAGCAAGCTAAAGAACCAGAAAAGTAAAATATAATTATGTTCAAAGTGCTCAGTATAATAATATATTATCAAAAAATATTATAAAGCACATGTAGACCATTAAAAATGTAAAATAAATATATTTTCAAATACTTTATGTTAAAATACTAAAAATTATAAGAGGCACACTTAATTATAATCCATAGATGTAAATATTTAGTTAGAATTAATGCTAATTATTTGGAAAATTTGGTCATACTTCAATAAATAATTTTTCTAGTTTTCAATGGTCAGCTGGTTGTAAAAATTGCCAAAGTCAGAAATTAGAAGAAATATAATTGTCAATTAAGTAATAGGATTTCATAATACCACAGACATTTCAGCCCTATGTGCAACTGTCTTGAAAGATGTGCAAAAGATCTCAGCTTGGAGTAAGAAGAAAAGCAGAGCAAGGGAACTTGGCCCTACTAGGAACAGATTGATGTCCACTCTATGCACGCTACCTGAGAGAAAGGACTGTAGAAGGAGCTAATTTTTCTTGATGTTAGTAAAACACTTAAGCTGCTCATGTAGCACACTCCAGGGCAATGGTCTTCCTTATGTTGGCTGCAGACTGTCTAATTCTGTACTGTGACATAGATAAACCCATGGAGATGCTCTCCACTTCCCCAGGGACTAAATGGGTTTCCAGGTTGTGCCTGAGTGCTGTGTCCTGGTGATGGAACTAAGTACAACACCTGTTCTCAGGATCTGGTAGTATGTCTGACTCTCCTGGAGCCCTTTTCTCCCAAAAGAATGTGTCAGAAACCCACTAGGGATCTGAAAGGATGCAGATTTTGCATCTGGATTTGCAGACTGGAGGAGATCCTGCTTGTCTCGCTGCTCCCAGTGATATCACAAGGGCTGGTTCCAGCATTTCCCTTGGAAGAACACTGATCTGAAATTCATCTGCCAGGGACCGGGCTGTTCCCACCTAACATGTCCAGAATGCTGACATGTGATCCCATTCCTCAATTCCATCAACTTAATCCTAAAATATTCACTCACAACATATTCTAAGGACAAACAAGAAAACAAACACTGTGTCTCTCCTTCTTGGTGATTCCTGTCCAATATTCATAAAATAGGTGGGTGAGAGCTTCTACTTCTCCTTTCAACTTACAACTTGGGCTGCAGAAATGTTGAAAGCCCTACTGAAAATCAGCCCACCAGGGAACCCAGGGTGCCACGCTGCAGAACACAGCTCCTAAGCCCTGCACCAAGCGTCTTTCCCACTGTGGGCGGATTCTGCTGGGAATCAGTACCTCACAGTGGAGAATCTACTGCTGTGGGCACAAGTCCTTATGTAGTGGCAACCCCAACTTTTTAAATTAACCACTGAGAATATTTGGGTTGAAAAGATTTCAGCCTAATGTCTTTGCATTTTCTTTATCAACTACACCTCAATTAGATTTCTGTGGCTAATGAAAGACCCTCAGAAACACTAGTATATTTCCTTAAAGATATTCAATTTTATGTAGAGTATGGCTTATTTGAATGCAATTGGAGAAATAAATCAATGTATTAATTTTTAAAAAATCATCCCTAACTCATTCATAACTATAAATGTTTCTCAAAAAGAAACATATATGTGTATAAACATGAATACATTTATACGTACACATACATACATAAATAGTTTTTAAGGGGTTTTCAGGGATTGAACTTAGGGCCACTTAAACACTGAGCCACATCTCTAGGCCTATTTTTTGTATTTTATTTAGAGAAAGAGTCTTACTATGTTGCTTAGTGCATTGCTATTGGTGTGGCTGGCTTTGAACTTGTGATTTTCCTGCCTCAGCCTTCCAAGTTGCTGGGATTACAGGCATGGACTTGGCCACATATGTATTTTTGTAATTTCAACCAAGTGAACTTGTTTGATTGTTTACAAATTTTCTTTTCTTTTGTGTTTTACTTAGTTGTCACCAAGACCTGTGTTTTAATTAAACAGCAACAATAAGGGAACATAAATCCAAATGGAATTCTAAATTGCCCAAGTCTGCACTAGATACAAGTAGATTATAAGTTAGTGAAATCTCATAATAATGGAGTCTGATCTTACATGGAGTAAGACTGAAGTTTATGAACTGAATATGCTTACATGTTATCATGTTTTTCAGAAGGCACAATATTTACCAATCAACTATAATCATACTATGGCTAGTCAGGGCAAACAAATTTTTGACCCTTTTAATAGCCTTAACCTAGGAGATCTTTATGTATTAATTAAAATCAGGATCATGCTGTGAATTCATAGTGAAATAAACTTATGTACCATGAATCATTTTAATTTAAATTAGCAGTATAAATATTTAGGATGCTGATCAGACAAACTACTTCCCAGAGCCCACATTGGCCCACCACCTGTTTTGGTAAATAAAGTTTTACTGAAACGTAGCTGCTAATGTTCACATGTTTTTTCTGTTTACTTTCCTGCCACAGTAGTAAACATGGATTGATGCCAAAAAGGTTGTATGGTCCCAAAGCCAAACATTGTTGTCTGACCCTCTACCAAAAACTGACAGGGAATTCCAAATGACTCCTTTTTCATTTGTTACATGGTTCTTCCTCCAATGTTTCACGGCTGTTTGAGTACCTGCAGACACTGACACATGGTAACAAAATTATATTTTATCTCCTCTGTGGATAATATACTAGGAAATTCAAGTTACACAATGTTAAATTCAAAACATAACAGCCATTCATTCAGCAAGCATTCTCTGAGGGTGTAGTATGTGCCAAGATTTGTGTGAGTGATAGCACAGAATTTAGAGTGGGGGAAAGGGAAGGAAGGAGGCAGGATGGAGATAAGAAGGGAGGAAGATTTCAAATGGCTTTTATATTTTAATGGTGGTCAAAACAACAAATGCCTACTCTGAGGAAATTAGTTACCAGGAGGAAAGTATGACACTCAGAAACTATAGCTGGTCCTTGCACTGTGATGGGGGTCTTTGTTCTGAATGGGAACACTGTGGCCGTACTGAGGATAATGAATATGAGGTGGTGAAAGAGCAGAAGAAAGAAGCAGGGGCCACTTACATTCTTTCATTAAAAAAAAATTTAAAAACCTTTATAGCCACAGATGTGCATCCAGGAAGACTATGACATAATCCAACATGCACTAAAATAAAAAATGTGTGTGTGTGTGTGTGTGTGTGTGTGTGTGTGTGTGTGTATATATATATGACTAAATAGAGGAGATAGGACAAAGATAAGAAGTCTATGACAAGAGATCACCAGAAATTATAAGCTGATGAGAAGCTATAAAAATAGGCGAGAGCTTGCTTTCTAATTAGTTCTGTGTGTCACTCCACAATTATAATCATGCTTTACTTCACTGTCATAACTTGCAGACAGTATACTGTTTTATTCAATAAAATGTTGCATGTGATAGGCCATATGCCACAGGTATAGAATGTTAAATTTTATCTGTTATCTATTATATATCTTATTTATGTATTGTACATATTAAATAAATTTTCAATCACAGAAATGCAGATCCAACTGCATTTGTTGGGAAGCCCCAGTGTCTTCAGCTCTCACCTCTAGCGGCAAAAGAGGGCATACTAAAATTTTGTCCAACATAGATGAAAATTAAAGTTCATGACATTTTAAAAAATTTGAACGTGCAGAGAAAACATTCAATTAAATACCTGATTAATTCTTAACAGAATTAATATGAAAGATTAAATAATTGACAGCCGATCTGTGACTCTACAGTCTTCATAGGCTAATTAACCATTGTTAGAATTTTGAAGCAAGCTGCATTCGTGTGAATTGCAATTCAACCATAATTTTTTCCAACTTCAAAGCAACCTCTAAAACACTGAGAAAGTAATTATATTCTGGACAGTATTTTTAGGCAGGACAGAAGAAAATGAAGATCTGGAATACTTGATGTCAAAGCATTAAAAGCCCTTTGTTGGGAAAATGAAAGAATGTGATTAGAACTTGTGATAGTAAGAGGTCATGCTTCAAGAAACGTCCTTGTTCTGTTAAGAACTTAGTGAAAGGGCCATTTCACAGGAGTAAATATGCCCAGGTCTGCTCTTCACTGGTGTCTAACAGTTACAAGAGAGCCAAGTCTAAGGAAGTTGGCATGAGCTCTTCCGTTGCCCAGAGGTGTCCCTGGGTGGAAGGAGGGAACTTGGGCAGAGTCCCTCCATGGAAGGACAAGGGGATCCCTAGCAGGCCATGCAGGCAGCATTCCTGAGCCTTAGGAGTGGGAATTCCATGGATGAATCTTAGGCATGTGATTCTGGAGTCCTACACAACAAGATAGCATCCTGTTTCACACCTGCCTTCAAATTTCTGCCCAGAGGTCAAAATTAATTGACAATTTTTATAGATGCCTGAGGCACCCAAAAGGCAATTCGGTCAGATGGCTTGTGAAGTACCGAATCTGGACAGGCACAAGTTTCCTACAAATATATCTCTAGCTCTCTTTATATCTCAGATGATCCATTACAGAGAGGAGATCAGAACCCAAAGTGTCTAATATTTTATCTATTTTCTTATATGTAACTGCCTTGTCAGTCCATCATCTTGTATGCCAATAAGCATTTCAAACTCAGAACAACAACAAAATGGAATTACTTAGTATTCTTCTCATCTCAGAATCTGCATGCAGTACCCTGCAATTTTAGTTCTACATTCAAATGTATCCTTATTTTTAACCACCATTCTCTATTGTTTCTGTTAAAATCACTTGCAAAACTATCATTACTTATGACTTATATTGTTTCAAAATCTTCCTAATTTTTCTGTCCCTCCATCCAGCCAAATGCAGCTATTTGTCCAAGAGCCAGAGATGTATATAGTATAAGTCAGATTTGTCTCTCCTTTGCCTAGGATCCTCCAGTGGCTTCCATATAAAAGTAAAATAAAATTTAAATCATCTACTGACACTTATAAAGTTTCCATGTGATAAAATCTGGTGTTGAATTTTCCATTGTTTGTAAATAAAAGCAATCGTGTTATAAAAGATTCTCCTGATTGTGGCCTAAAATCAATCTTGAGGAAACTGAGATATGCTGACACCCCGCCCCCACCATTTTTTAGATTATCAAAAACTGAAAAGGGAGTAGGGCAACTGGAACTAGGGAATCAAACATGATCATAGCTTTCTTGAACTTCCATTGATGTTTATCAAGTTTTTTCAGTCTTCACTTTTAAGATATTGAATACAACTAGGAACAATATACATACAAAAAAAAAAAAAACTGGAACTCAAGTGCATCATGTCAAACACAGCAGACCTTCCCATCACCCTCCATCCCAGAGGCACTCACTTCTTGGGCTATTCCCTTCTGTGATTCTGAATGGTGCACATCCATTACTATTCCTCTGTCACTGCTGGAGCTTGGGTACCAGGTGGCATTGCACAAATTAACTCTCTTGTAAGTCTGTCTGTGGAACAAGTTGAAAAAATGTAAAAACTTGAGACATCAGAAATCTGTGATTCAAACTTAAAAAAAATCAAATTAATATATTAAAAGCTTGGGGCTGGGGGATGTGGCTCAAACGGTAGCTTGCTTGCCTGGCATGCGTGCGGCCCGGGTTCGATCCTCAACACCACATACAAATAAAGATGTTGTGTCTGCCGAAAATTAAAAAAATAAATATTAGAAATTCTCTCTCTCTCTTTAAAAAAATATTAAATCCAATTATTCATAAACCAAGCTTTTAACATTATACATACAAGTAAATATGATTTTATTTTATCCAGTCCATTCTTCAAGGAGAAATATATTTTTAATATCAAATAGTGACTATATTATGCATAACATAATGCAACAATGCAAAAACATAGGAATGAAGCAAAGTTGTCTAATAAACTGTTATCTTAGAATATTAAACAAGAAGTAATATTTCTTAAAATTTTAACTCTTAAACTACATCTTTAAAGAAAAAAAACTTTCAATTATAAATATGTGCATCTATCATAACAAAATTAATGTTTCCTTTGATTTTTTATATTGTAAAGGTAGTATATAATGATTTTAAACAAAAATTATGAAAAAATAAAAATAAACTCTAATATATATGTATTTTAAGACTGAAATTAATAAAAGATGGAAAGTACCACTTGTCTATAATTAACTATTATTACAATATTTAAGAAAATGGCAAAATCAATTCCATTTTATAGACTATTTTACTCTTCCAGGTACTGCAGGTGATATAATGCATTTAAATGAATTGCCAAAATCATAGCAATAACAACAGGCAGAATATATTTCAGAATATATTCATTAGTTGTCTTTCATCCCTTAGGCATCACACATATTGCATGTTTTATCATTGACTCCAGTGTGAAAACTAAAGTTTTATAAGTTTGTAATTATTTTAATGAAATACCAATTAAAAAATCAAACATTTTCGTATTTTTATCTATTTAATATTTAGGTCTTATTTTCTTGTTTATAATTATTTGCTCTAATATTATTTTTACCACCTAAAGGGAATACTCTGAAATCAACTTGCAAATAAATAAAGACAAATTACATATGCTATACATTGAGAGTAAGTTCGCCACTCTCAGTAGCCTGAATAATTTGGTATTGGTCACTTAATATGTGATTATTTTTTATGAAAATTTTCTTCTTTAGTACTTTAGTTAAGATCTTTTAGTTCTTGAAATCTTTAGGTGAACAGATATTCAGGATTATTTCTTAAAATCCAGTATAGATCTACTCTAACGATCTGGAGAGTATAAATTAAACTGGTATTATGTGTTTTCATTCACAGTAAGTAATACAACCATTGCCAATCCAGGAAAGTTTATTTATTTATTTATTTATTGCATGAAAGAAAACAGGAGAGGAGTAGGAAGATTAAAGATTGAAAAAGAATTTGGACAGTATTAAGACTTGAGGATGGTATTTTGAGAGCAGGAGGAGGTCCAAGAGAAAATCAGTGCAATTGGACAGAAGCTGACTTTGACAGACTCTTTGCTGACAGGGGAGGGGTAAGCCCAGGAGAGCCCTTAACCAGAGATCAGGTTGGCTGTGCTTCACCACTTAAAAAAACAAAAAACAAAAAACAAACATTCAAACTTCAAACTTCTACTGTGGCCTTCTTAAGAGAATACCTGTTTTACACTTTTTATAATATTTATTGTAAATTTTACATAGACTGGACATGAGGTTGCCTTACCAATGGAAAGAGGACTAACAAAGAGAGCATTAAGAGTTAGGAATATGGTGCAATTTTAAAAAAGCAAATGATATAGAGCACTCCAAGAGTGCAAGGGTGTTTTCTAACATGTCCTCTGCTGTATTTCTAGCACCTGACTTAGACGTACCGAGGTGTGTGTTCAATGCCCCCTCCATATGTAACACACGTACACGTTTGTACATTTTCAATAAGCCATGAACAAGTAATTCTAGGATCATGAGTAAATCATGTAGCATATAGAATTTTACTGAAAATCAAATGTAGCAAGGTCTTTCATCTTGTTTTCTTTGTACTTTAGGACTTAATGTAACAGATATGAAATATGGAAATTACAGAAAAAGAAAGTTAAAGGACTAGCCCTGAAGATGATCCAAATCAACTGGTTAAAACCTACTTAAACTCTGATCAAATTCTGAGAGGGCTTTTTCCAGTGATTTCACAAGGTGAGAGATTTCACATGAGCACAGTGAACTCCACTTCAACAGAAAAACTGATGGGATTGAATCCCATGAGAGCTTGAGGAAGCCAATCATCTATCTTGCAAATAATTCTCTTTTTCTCAATAAGGATCTGAAATAAAGAATCAATGAGGTATGAAATGAGAACCAAGCTAGATAATATGGATCAAATTGGCGTTTTTGAGTGTACACACTTGGAATATTTTGACTCTGAGGTTTGGCGTGTGAAATATCAAAATGGTCTAGAGTTTGGTTAGTTCATGTGGTTCATGTGTATAAACACACACGCGTGCGTGCACACACACATGGACCTTTGCAACTTCGCTTTTTAAATTAAAAGCTCTTTTCTCATTCCTCCAAATCTTCCCACTTCTTCTTATACATCAATGGGATTCAGCTTCATTCACTTTCTTTTTCCTTTCCAAAACTTTGTGAATCCGATTTAAGAGGGAAATAGCTTTAGAAAAATTTGTTCTTATCCAGGCACCATGGTGTCTGCCTGTAATCCCAGCGGCTCCAGAGGTTGAGGCAGGAGGATCACAAGTTCAAAGCCAGCCTCAGCAAAGGCAAGGTGCTAAGCAACTCAGTGAGACCCTGTCTCTACATAAAATACAAAATAGGGCTGGGGTGTGGCTCAGTGGTCAAGTGCTCCTGAAGTCAATGCTGGGTACCTCCCCCAACTCAAAATTTGTTCTTGGCCCCTTGAATGCTTTCCTTCTCTTTCCATCTTTAGCCTGTACTAAAATCAAATTCAATTCCTTTCTTATTTTTTTTTTTGGTAGGAGCCATTAATTTCAAATGTTCTTTCTGTTTGAATTAATGACTCCTCTGTACCACACCCAAAGCAGGTGATAGTGTCAGTATTTCATCTGAAGTACAAAGGGCATTTAAGCATGTTTTTCCCTGAACACAAAATCTGTATTGGTGAATTTACTGTAGTCCTTGTTAAGTAGGCAGACTAATGTGATACTTGTGAACTCTTGTGTGGTCTTTAAGTTTATTTTTTAGGCAGATTAATTTGCCTCCCTGTTAATAATAATAATAAAAAAAGCATGGTACCATTTATGATCATGTCCATCCTGTCCCTTATTCATCAAAGTTCAATGAAGTACTTACTGCCTCAGTGGTGAATTGGGCACCTCTAAGAATGCCCTGTGGTTGGTGATAGAGTCAAGCTATGTTAAGGAGCATTCGCTAACGAAAACTGGAGCTCAACTGCTTTGGTAAGTAAGGTCCTTAATTCTGCCTGCTTCCCAATGGCTGTATCTCTAATTTTACATTCAAAATAGAATTAATATATTATTAGAGTGATACAACAAAAGCACATGTGTACATGTAATATATCCATAGTTATAGGTAATATATGCAATCTATTTTCAGTGAGACAATTTGTTAAAATTATCAGTTAATATGGCTAACTGATTTTTTTATATCACATGATTCTTTATCCTAACTACTCTATATTCTTTTTAGTAATATCAAAATTATAATGACTGGGTGAGTTAAATTGTGCTCTAGCTATATTGATGTTAGGTGAAGGAGGTACTTTATCTTCTCCAATTCAGAATCACAGAATTTTTTATGTGCTAGAATGCTGACTTTGTGCTTCTATGACCACTTCTACTACAGTTCTTTTCTCTTTCACTTGTGTAAAAACAAATGTAATATTTTTATGTCTTGTGAAGTATATGCATAAGTCATTGTATTATATTTGTTTATCATAAATTCTTTACTTACCTAAAATTTTATTTTCAAATAATTTAAAGCTATGGACAAGTTGCATAAAGAATGCAAAGAGGTTCACATTCTCTTAGTGGGACTTATTTAATAAGCTGTCATCTTTTTGTTGTCTAATAACAACAAAATAGTAACTAAGGTTCCTAATAACCCTAATCACCCAAGATTCTACACAACATATTTTCTGCAAAAACGTGTCATTAGGGAAATGCAAATTAAAATGACAATGAGCTGCCTCTGAGTATGTATTATGACCAAGACCACAACACTCGAAACATCAGGTGCAGTTGTGACTGGAGTAACCATTGACTCTCACTCATTGCTTCCTGGTGTCCATAAAAATGGTATAACTATTCGTAAGACCATTCACCAATTACATTATGACCATATAATTCAGCAATTGTGATCCTTAGTGTGAAATGAGTTGAAAATGTATGTCCAGGAAAATACCTGGACATCAATGTTTATACAGCTTCATTCATAATTCGCACATGATGTGATATTCCAGGGAAGGCAAATCTACAGGTACCATAAATGACTCAATATTTTCCACAATTAGTGATGAGGAGAGGAAAACATAGATGGGGCACAGAGGATATTTAGGACAGTGTCACTGTTGTGTGTGGCACTACAGTGGTGGATAAAGGTCATTAGATATTTGTCCAGACTCATGGCACTTGGTGCATCAGTAATGGACTGCGAAGTAAGCAATGGACCTCAGGTGATAATGACGTGTCAGTGTAGGTTCACTGGTTTTAACAACTCTACCACTCTACTGAGTGATGTTGACAGGGCAATCTGCTCCTATGTGGGAACATGGGTTTCATGAGAACCCTCTGTACTTCTGCTTAAATTTTTCTGTGAATTCAAAACTGCTCTAAAAATAAGACCTATTAAATATGTGGTTGATACCCTACATACTATGAGATAACCATTACCATGAGGAAATTAACATGATGCATTACTGTCATCTAATCCCCAGATCCCATCAGCATTTCGCTTCTTATCCAAATAGTGTTCTTTATCTACTGAGGATGAAATCCAGAACCACATGTTTCTTTAATTATTATGAAACTTTGGTCTTTTCCAATTTCCATCCATGGAAAACTTCTTCCATGTCTAACATGAATTTGAGGGTTGGACAGCTTTCTAGCCAACCACTTGCTAAGCCACAATTGGCTCTAACCAAGATTAAAGAGAGAAGGAAAGGGGAGGAGGGAAGTGCTAAGTGGTAAATATTATTTTTATGCCTCATGTCCTCACAATAAATCATATGTGGAAAAACTGTATGCTTTATCACCACTTTGGAGCTAGAAAACTAAGGCTTAGAAAGATTAACTAAGACACTGACATCAAAATAGCAATTATTTTTACATATTACAAGACATTATTTGATAAATAGAAAAGGTAAGTTTCTTAAAATTATATTTGGGAACATTAAAGCAAAACTTTTTAAATGAAAACAAAAAACAAATACAATTTCTAGAAAAGAAACAAAATAATATTAACCAAGATCTATTTCAATTCAATGAATATACTCTTGCTAGTTATTATTTAAGTATTCATAAATGTTTTTATATGTGTATATATATATATGTACAAATACATATATACATATGAAAATATACCTATACCTATCTCTAATGCACATGTACATATAGATATGTACATGCACCAGCACATGCTGAACATAGTAGGACACCGCAGAGAAGCAAAATTAGGGGGTCTATTTTCACTGAGCTTATACTCTAATCATGTGACATCATTTCAGCCATCTACAGCCTAAATATTCTCTCTCTCTCTCTCTCTCTCTCTCTCTCTCTCTCTCTCTCTCTCTCTCTCTCTCTCTCCTGTGCAGGTTTGAATGGCTTAACAATCGATCAGTAATTCTTGTTTCTAAAAGATATTGGGATGTACAATGCTGTTAGAAATGATATCTTCTTCCATTACCTTCATTTTGTATAAAGTGTTTATAAGGAAGTATTAGATATGGTTTTAGAAAAATAGTTTTGCACAAAGATTGATTACCTCAAATACAGTGGTGAAAAATACATGAAAATAAGGGCAAGTGAAATTCCTCTTTAAAAGAAAACTGTGAGGTCGTTTCCCTGTCCTAAGAGATAGAGCTAATGGAAAAGTTGACATTTACATAGGCTTCACTGGGTGCAGAAAGCCTGAGAGCTATTCCACTTTCTTGGTGCAGGGAGGCTTCTGCTGTTTGACTCAGTCCTTCTCATGACTCTACCTTCAGTGCAAACCCATATGGAAAAGCTATTTGTTTTATTTGAATACATGTTGCTTTCCAAAGAAAAGAATATTTAACCTTTATGAAACATTTATCTACTTTATATTTTACTCAAGAGGTTTATGGAAATGAAGGATACTAATGATTGATGGTAGCTAAAATGAGCTTCATTGAATATAAGTAATCAAGATACATGCATGTACATAGGAAAGATAATTTCTCCATACTTTCAATGTTTATCACTCTTGTGCTTATGAATCATCTGGGGACTTTTCAAATATGCAGATTTGCATCCAGTGCCTCTGGGGTGGGGCCTGAGCTCCCAGGTGTTTTGAAAAGGTCTTTGAAAAAGTCTTTCTAGCAAATTTTGAGTAGCAAGGAAGCAGAGAACATGAAACATGTACACATTCAAATGTAGCACCTCTGTTTTTCTTTTCATTTCTTTCTCTTTCTCTTCTTCCTGTCATTTTTATGGTTTGATTATACTTTTTTAATATCTGAATGTTGTCCTTACTTTAAAAAAATATAGTCTTTCTGGCTCAATTAATGAGATTAGACTGTGTTGTTTTCATGGAAATCAAAAGCACAACAGTCCTCTAAGTTCTAGTCTGTCATGAGAGAAACTTGGAAGTCACTGTTCTATGCCAACAACAAAAAAAATAAAAATAAAAATTGAAAAAAACAAACAAGCAAACAGAACTCTTCCTAGATCCATCAGAGAAATGATGTCACAGTAGGAAGGCTAATATACAGATCCTCAACTTACTGAAGGAGACACCCAGGATCAAGAGCCCTCCCAGGAATGTAGGCTAAAAACCTGAGACTGCAACTGATGAACTCCAGAGATGCAGTGGGACAAATCTGAGTCATAAAAACTCAGGGGCCAGTCATGGGTGTGCTTCAAACTTCTGAGTATTTATCTTCTGAAACTCTACCAAGTCCTCACAGCAAATGTCAGAGAAAATCCCCCTGTTTTGGGGCAGGGGATGGGAAAAGGAACTATTTTGAAGTACATAAGACAATTCTGAACTTCTTAACAATGCCCTTCCTCAAGAGAAACTATTTCATGTAAGCCTAACTGGTTGGGGTGCCATCTGAGCCTCAGTGGCTGGGAGAAAGGAAACACCCAACCCAAGCCAGCTCTAGTCATCTTGTCCACCTAACAGGAAAAATCCTGAGAAGTACCCATGAAGTTGACAACAGACTCATAAAAGGACCAGGATGGACCATAGGTCTTTAGATCATTTCCTCTTCATAAATATCTGTGCACCACTATATTGCCAAAGACCTGTTGTAGTCATGGTTTTTACATAGGACACTATGCCTGGTTATCAATAGAAAGGTACAAGGCATACTAATAGGCAAAAACACAGTTTGAAATAATAGAATCAGACTCAGATGTGTCAGAAATATTAAAATGATCATAGCTGGAATTTAAAGCAACTATGATGGATGTGCTGAGTTTTAATGGATAAAGTAGATAGCATGCTTGCAAACAGGGAAATAGACTTTTTAAGAAAGAACCAAAAAGTGTGCTAGAGATAAAAAGAATATATGGCAAAAAAAATGAAGAATGACTTTGATGGTCCTATCAAACAGGAGAGAACTCTACTGATGAAAGTCTTGTATAGTCTGATGATATTTTGGTAGAGACTTCCAAGACTCAAACCACCCTACCTTTCTAAAAACAACAGTTATGGAAACCAGAAATCTATTTTCCTCTTAATACCCTTTACTTGCACTCTTCTTGTGATACATACATATTTTTTAACTACAAATATACATAGTCATTGTAATAGGTGCAGTAGACATTACCAAGAATGAGGAGGCAGATACTAGTGCTTCAGCAGAGAAATGCTGTTTCCGCACATGCACACATGCCTGGAGATGGATGTTCTAATGTTGGAGTTGGAGGGCACAGTGTGCTTCAAGAACAAGAGACGGTGAAGACTGGAACACACATGCTGAGTTGCTGGTACAGCCACACCAACAGGAAATCTAACACAAAGAGGCTCATTCTGGTGCTGAAGACACAGAAAGTTCTCATGAATTCTAAACTTAGAATTAAAGCTATCTATTTCATTCAATTCTAATTATTTTCTACAGTATCATGTATTTTCTAGGATATGTGGTTGGAGCATTAAATGATTGGTGGATTGAGCAATTTATATTGAGGAACTTTGGGAGAAAATTGTGTCCAGGAAATGCCAGATAAGAAAAAGGAGACTCACAATGTCTACCTCTGTCTTTTCTGACCCTGAATCTTTCAAATCACTTGATTAAATTGTTTAAGCAATTCTTAAACAAAATACATAGTAATAAGAAAGGGATGCATTTTTTAACAAGTAGCTTTCTTTTTTTATCCTCCGTAACTAAACAGTGAAAGATTTAATTTAATTAATTTAACTTAATAATCTAAACACAGACATTAGATTCAGGAAATGAAAAGAAATAAAACCATTGGATTATACAATTGCATGCTAAGAAGTCATTTATTTAAAATCATAGACAAATCTTAATAAAATCTATATAATAAGGAAATAGGTGAAAACTATCTAAACATGATATGAACCAAATCACCAGACAAAACACAAAAGCAAGAATGAGACCAAAAATCTTGGGTTGAAGCTATTTGTTGTTCAAACCAAGAACAAGCTGGGGGCACTGACTGTCATTTCTATGTATCTACATTTCGGAGTATGGAGCTAATATGAAATTTAAAAAAAAGAAAATGGAGTAATAATATTGGAAATAAACAGGATAATCAACCGCATTTACAATCGATCTGATGGTGTACCCAGAAAGACAAAAGAAACCTTAAACCAAATTTATAATCTTGACCCAGTAATTGCACTTCTGCAAATTGAACCTACAGAAATGAGAATCAACTCTATGGAATTACACTATGCATTCTCAATTAAGAAGAGCAGTTATAAACTAAATTGCATAATACAATCCTGCTTTGTTAGCAATAAAACAAAAATTACAGAAAGTTGTATACATGGGTGCATATGTTTTTGAAAGCATACAACTGTTAAAAGAAAAGAGGGTACAAATGAAAGTAAAAAACAAACAAACAAAACCCCTCACTTTAATATTACCACAGAGCATTACATATTTACATGTAAATATAAAGAGAAATCATTGCATACTTCACAATATTATTCATACATTTATATTGGTATTGATGTCATCATGCACCATGAGATATAAATTGTGATTTTTAACATACTGACTATAATCCTAATGCTAATTGTAACCATAATTATTTCTTATGCTAAGCACATTATTTTCTTTAACAGGGAAACAAATTTTCAGAAGAAATATATGCTGGTATGAATGTGTGACAATAAAATTATTATACTTTAAATTTCAGTCGTATGATCCATTGTTTATATATTAATTATTTAATTAAAATTAATTAAATTATATCACATTTTAATCCAGTTAGAAGGTAGCAAAGCACTGTAATTCTGAAGCGGTGATGGTAAAATGTTGGCAGTGATTGCCACAGTCACTGGAGTGTTCAGCTTGGAGTGAGGCACACCTCACGCACGCCAACCTTGGCATTCTGCTGGTGGCTGCAGAGCTTTTCCACCTTGGAAATGACTGAGTGACCGATGAAACAAAATTTTACTTGAGGAAAGTGTCCACCTCTGAAACTCATTCTTATTGTTTTTACAAAGGTATAATATCCAGAGTATTATGACATTTTCATTGGTCATTGGACATCAGTCACTCTGTGGATGCAGAAAAAAATAGGTAAATATCATGCAACATTACACTTTGCACAGTGATATTGAAGACCCAAGGTCTGATACAAAAAATGCTATGAAGGAAAGAAAAATGAAGTACTTAATATTTGACTATATTGGCATTTTTATTTTCTTTGTGAACTTCTTAGAAGGAGAAATTAGTGTAAGAAAATAAGAAAGTCTTTTGAAAAATTATAAAGGCTATCTAGTCATTTTAGAAGTTTTACAATATAATTACAACAGTACCACAATAACATTGTCATTACAAGACAGTGCAAGCGATTGGAAAACTCAGCTCAGTTCAAGCACCCTTTCTCAGTTAATTGTTATGTTGGACAGAAATCGTATCAAAAATGCACTCTAGTCTCAACATACTAATTATTTATTAAAAAGCAAAGGAGATGTACCCAAAAGATGAACAAAGTAACTCATTCAAACCTTGTAGGATTGTGAGAATAATCTGTCATTGAGCTATATTTCCAAACTATAAAGCACTTAGGCAATGACAGAAATAGTTTTTTTTCCTTAGATATAATTTCCTCAGGCTATAAAATTGCAAATTACTTTGAAATGCCTTTTATACTCAGTAGGGATAATCAAAATAATATTGCCTGAACCGTGTTATCATCTACAAAAGCATGCACTTTAATAATAATACTTTCATACTTTGATAGAATTTTAATCCCAAGTATTCATGATCATTAAACATTCATCCATCTTGAAAGATTCTACAAAATATGTCTGTGACAGTTATCATTTTTGGCTGAAAAAATAAGAAGAGAAAATAAACCCTAAGAGACAATATATATATATATATATATATATATATATATATATATATATATATCAAGTAAATCAACTTTTATGTTGGTCTGATGCATCTTTTTCTTATCCAAGATAGCATTTATGTTCTCTGAAAGGGTTTGCTACCTAGTATGTAAGAGGTAGTGCATGTTTCAGCAGAGGAACTGGGTGGTGGGCAACTCAGGCAGTTGAAAAGAGCAAGGAGAGGTGAGGAGTGGGAGAAGAGGTCAAGTGATGAAACACATAAAACTCTAAGTATGATCTATGGGCAGAGCTGGGTAAGGAGCAAAAATGAACGTATGCATGTAATTGGAGTATATTTCCTTAATCTTAAGTATTCTTAGGCCTGTGGCCTTCCTAGCAGTATATTTACTAAGAGCAGTGGAAAATAATTTCCAGGAGTTCTTGTGCCTCATCTGCCAAATCCCCACAGCAAAGATTCCTCAATTCCTTTCTGTGGTTCCAATCAATCATAGAAACATTAAAAGATAATTTAATGGAACTAAGGTAAGTGATTAACAGATGAAGATCAGTTTATCATAGTCCTGGATCCTCTAGGTAACTATGGTCCATTTCCAAAATACAATCTCTGGAGAAATTCAGGCTTCTGCTTGCTTCCTTATGATGAAAATTAAAATCAGAATACTTACTAAGGAGCTATGCTATTTCCCTCTTAGGTATCGTCTTACAGAAGAAAAAAAGTCCAAATATATTCTTAACACCCCTAAAATTATTCATTTTATGAGACAGGACTTCTATCTATTTTGCTTTAAAAAGTCGTAAATAAATGTGGATACATACCATGTTCATTAATTGGAAGAGAAGAGCTAGAGTTATAAAGTGGACATTCTCTCCAAGTAGATCTCAAGATTCTATGTAATCTTAAAGAAAAAGAAATTATATGTATACATACTACATTTGGTACTGAGGAATGAACCCAGGAGTGCTTAACTACTGCACCACATCCCCAGCCCATATTTTATATTTCATTTAGAAAGAGGGTCTGAATAAGTTAAGTTGTTAAGTTGGTGAGGTTGGCTGGCTTTGAACTCAAATTTCCTGCCTCAGACTCTTGAGCTGCTGGGATTATAGGCATGCACCACCAGGCTGGGATCAAAACTAATTTTGTTGAAAATCAACAGTCTTTCTTAAAATTATGGGTGGCGGGCTGGGGTTGTAGCTCAATGGTTGAGCACTTGCCTTGCATGTGTGAGACACTGGGTTTGATTCTCAGCACCACATAAATAAATAAATAAATAAATAAATAAATAAATAAAACAAAGATATTGTACCCATCCAAAACAAACAACAACAACAATAACAACAAAATGTGTGGCATTATCATCAATGTTTAAAACATCACGACTCACCATAGCCACAACTCACAACACAACTCATCAATGTTTAAAACAACACAACTCACCATAGCCAAGTTAAGGAATGAGCCCAGGTACCCATCAACAGATGAATGGATAATAAAACCTATGGTATAAACACACAGTGCAGTTTTACTCAGCCATAAAAAATGAAATTATATCATTTGCTGGTAAATGGTTGGAAGTAAAGAACATCATGCTAAGTGAAATAAGCCAGACTCAGGCAGTCAAGTTTGAATGCTTTCTTTCACATGGAGAAGCTAGACCAAAATAAGGAGTAAAAGTGGAGAGGGGAATTTCCATGAAAACAGAGGGGAGATCAGTATAGCAGAGGAAGGGAGATAAGGGGTGCCAATGTCTCCGCTTGGCACAGAATCACGAGCCACCACACACCTTGTAGATTCAAACAGCAATCCTTTATTCCCGAACTCACACTGGCCTCTACACAAACAGGTTCTGGGGAAATCCAAGTTCTCCCAGCCCAATTCACCTACTCCACGAGGCTTTTTCCCAAATCCCATTTTTATCTCACTCAATGGGAACAAGCAGCAGGAACACCCTAATCCCAGCAGCAATAATCTTCAACCTACAACTTCCCTAAAACCCCTATTGTCTTAAACCAGGAACACCTTAAACTGGAGGAGCAGGAAACTTCCTCAAACCTGATCAGCTCTAAACTGGGATCCGCCCTGGTCTTTGAGCAAGGTCACCTTACTAAAGCATACATGCAATGTCCCATTGAATGTCCTCTAAGTAGCATGGGGTACGCTGGCAAGGAAATCTCCATGCGTCATTCCTACTTGGCAATGGCCCTCAGCATTGGGGGAGGAAGGAGGGATGGGAAAAGAGAGGTACAGTTGGATGAAATTAACATAGAGGATTATACACAGTGAATTTCACTTTTATACATATTTGTAAAGCACTATTAAAAAACTATAGTTATGTCAAAACGCACCCCATTATACGTATAACTATGATTCACTAGTAAAAATGTGTGACTAGTCCAAGACTCTCTTGAAAAGAAGCAAAATACAATTTTTTTTTTATCACATGCATTATTTATGTCAAGTTTTATTGATAAGGAGAGTGTGGTATTGATGTACTACAGAACTTAAACTGAAGGACAGAATATTAATTGAAAATCCTGAGGCAGATACATTACACAGACACTTGATTTGGGGAAAAAAAAGTTCAGATTGAAAACCAGAAGAGAAAGGATGCTACATTTTAAATTTATTTTTTATTTGTTTTAATTAGTTACACATGACAGTACAATGATCTTGACATATCACACATTTGAATCAGATGGGATATAATTTCTCATTTTTTTGAGTTTACAAGTTGTAGAATTAAATTGATCATGCTATTTTTTTAAAAAAATATTTTTTAGTTATTGATGGACCTTTATTTTATTTATTTGTATGTGGTGCTGAGAATTGAACCCAGTGCGTCACACATGCTAGGCAAGCATGCTACCACTGAGCCACAACCCCAGTCCAAGGATGCTATTTTTAATAAAGGAACATAGACCCCCCTTATTATTCATGAATTTTTTTAGAAAGCACTTTTGCCTTACCTCTCAGTGCATGCAAAAATATATTGTGGAGACGTAGATCGGAAAGGTAAAACTGAATTTTCCTAAGTATTTTAGGAGTGTATCTACATGGTTTTAAGTTAGGGAAAGTTGTCTTCACTACAAGACAGAAAAGCTAACAACATTCCAATTAAGAATATCTATTCATCTAAAGATGCCACACTTGCTCACAAGGATACACAAAGAATAAAAGCCAGTCTTTGTCATGTATATAACTAACAAAAGGATCCGTAAGCAAATAATCAGCAAGCCCAAAAAAGTCTTACAGATCAATAAGTAAATGTCTGAAAGCCAACAGAAAGGCAAGGAAGAGACTATAAGAGGCACCTCATAATAGGTTCATTTCAGGAGGCATTAGACATGAAATAATGGTCTGCTCACTGCATTTGTTATCAGGGAAAAGCAATTGAAAGCACAGGGAGAAACAACCATCACTGGCCCACCAGAGTTGTTAAAACATAAGGAAGATCATAATATCCATTATAGGGAATAATTTGAAAGAAAAAAATCTCACATTCACTATGAGTAAAATTATAAATTTACAAAATAATTTTGAAAAACATTACCTACCAAACCATCCCTTGGAAAGCTATAGATCAGCACAACTCTAATTAAGTAACACAACTCAATAATGTATTCCTGAGAGAAATACATGTTTGTATGTATAAGGAACATGGCCAAGAATCAATAGAGTATGATAAATGCTGCCCAAGGAAATGAAAAACACCAGTGTTCATTCAAAGATAAATTGATAAATAATTATGGTATAATGTATTCAATGGAATAAAATAGAACAATAAAAGTATCCAAATATATTGTATATAAATCTTCCCAGCCTAATGCTGAGAGGAAGTCAGTGAGAAAAAGGTACATAAGATTCCGACAGTGGGAAAGACTCCCAGGGAAACTCAAGAGAACGTGCATAAGGCCATTTCTTGAACTGCATAATCAAAAAGAAAACATGAACTTAGCCTCTAAAGACATAAAATTATCATTGCAGACAATAGTTATAGTAAAATAGATCTTTCATATCATAAATATAAACAAAGAACTAGTAAAATGAAGAGCAAAATTTGAATGGTAACTTACCTATAATGAAGACTATTTTTATATTCTAATAACTAACATATCCATGGTTGAATATTGGTTGATGCTAAAATAAAATAGTTCTCATGGGAAATACACAGCAAGTCAAAGAGAAGGTCATTGGTAAGGAAGTGCACTGAAAGGTATGGGGTTTAAAAAAAGACCTACTAATGATTTTGGTTAATTAAATTATGTGACATTCTCAACAAAATTAGGTTATCCTAAATCCAATAAATATGAGAAAAGAATGAAAAAATTCATAGTGATTGACAGGTGACAGTAAAGCAGAGGAACACTGTAAAGGTAAAAACATAGCATCAGCTAATAATATGTACAAAAGTTAATAAAAACATATTTCTTTAGAGCAAATGTTTGAGGAAATATAAAACACTAAATATTACCTTCTAAAATGTAAGAGCATAGACAATATCACAAAATAGGCTGAAATATTGCTTTAAATGGCACACTTAGACTTTACTGGTAAAAGGGTATGATGGTGTAAACATAAAACCCTGTCAAAGTTGTCATCATATGATTAATCACAAAGTGTTTCACTAGTGTTATTGGTGAAGATGCCTTTTTCCTTCCCTCCTTCTTTCTCTCTTTCCTTCCTTCCTTCTTTTCTTTTCCTTTATTGTCTTCTTTCTTTTAGCACCCTTGGTGCTTTTATACCTTGCTGCAATGTCTCAGAGAGGCTTCCGCCTGAATGCTAGGAGTCTTTTTCTTAAGTGAGAAAATGGTGACTTTGAAAGGAGAGGAGGGCAATAAAGCTTCCCATTGCCTTGACTATAGGAAAATCTCAGGATACTTAAATTTAAGGAAGCATAAGATTTAGAACATGAAAATATAAAATTTGAGCATTTTACAACTTTATTTTCTGTGAATTCATGAAAATATTTGGGGATTTTTCAGAATATGTGTTCTTTGATTTGCTGACCAATGTGATAGGCCATTTCATTTACTCTCATAACTCCACGAGTCACTACAATTTAAGTCATTTCAAACTTATACTGTGAAATTATATTATTGAACAAATAATTGTTAAACACCTTCATGTTCCGGGGCTATGCTAAGAATTGGGAAAGAAAATCACATCAAGTACTACTCAAAAGACATTCTAACACAGCTGTCTATATTTTGAACAGGTCATTATTTCTGATTCAGCCATGAATTTCCAGTTCCATTGTTTAACTAAAATTGTCTTTACTTCTTAACCATTCTTAAGTGGTTTTGTAATCTGATATCCATGTTGTTGATGGTTTTTTCCTAAGCATTTGAAGATATTATAACATAATTTTCAGATCTCAATTCTATTAAAACCAAGTCTGCAAAGAATGGGATTGTCTCTCCTTTTTAGATAGTTCCATTTTCTTTCCTGATTACTTTCATGTTTTTCTCTTCTTTGTATATGATAATTTCACTATGGAAGTACAGATTTTTACTCTTTAAAAATGATACCCTTTGCCTGAGATTCATTATGTTTGTTCCAGGTAAGAATTCATTTCTTTGATTCTAGAAAATTTTCAATATATTTGAAGTTTCCTCTTTTCATTTTGAGTTCTCCCCCATGAGCACACATTAGTCATATGTAGAGTATTCTTATTGTATCTTCTAAGAGCTCTTAGCTGCTTTTAAGAATTTCAAATATCTCATTGTATTGTCTGTGCTATATTTTAGGTGATATTTTCAGATCTCTACATTATTTTGTTAGCTTTCACTCTCTCTCTGTGTATGTATGCTACACACACACACACACACACACACATATATAATTGCATCCTAATATTTGAAATAAATAATTTTAAATATTTAACATTCATATTTATGAAAAGCAGATCATACTTAATAATGTGGCTTCTATTTTTATAGTTTTATGCTAATCCTTCATTTTATACAAATTTCAAATTTCTACATGCTGAATAATTATTTATAAACAAATGACTTTCATTTATCTTTTAATGTTCAGAAAATATGAAATATTGATGTGTGTTTAATAACCAGGTAAAAATTTAGAATTTACATGAATAATAAAATGTTTTATAATACATGAAATTTAATACTGCTGGTAAAGGAAAATAATAAAGACAGCTTTGACTTTTAGATTTATAGCTCTGACTTTTAAAGTACAAGTCTCCCCCAGGACATAAACAGGCAAACTCCTGATTCCTGAATGCATGAGTAACGAAGGGTGGATGATGAAAAGGGTAAGTTCAATCAAGAAATGCACGTAGGATGAGTCATGTCTGTAAAATACTGTATAAATTAGAATTTTACACTTCATTTGTTCAAATACATTTCCCAGTTATTGTAAAATACTTAAAGAATTTCAGTAACATTTTGGAAGATAACATGCAAACTTCGATCCCAGAACTTTGGCCTAGAACATAAGTATATGCTGTGCTACTGTCTTTAATTAGCCCAGAAGAACAGAAGAGTTGAATAATATATCATGTTTTTAAGTTAAAATTAATATGGAGATTTGAAGACAGTAATGACCTCAATAAAAAGGATTTTTCACATATGGAGTAGATATAATAGATTTCCGTCATAGGTGTCAAAATAATGTGCTGGTTTAAAATGAGACGTGGTCCCAGCCTCTGGGCATTTTGATTGTGTTAGGAAGACAGAGGAGGCAAATGACCATATAGTGAAATGGTATATTGACTTTGGTAAACTGTAGGAGAGGCAAAGTGAGGAAGAAGGAGTTCACAATGCCAGGTTCCCAATTCTGTGAAGACCATTTTCTGGAAATGCTGCATCTCCTGAGCAGCAGCCTCCACAGTTGTCCCCTTCGGGAGGCTCCCCTCTAAACCAGGGTCACACATCCTCCTTGTGCTTTCCTGGGTCCTAGACCCTCAGGCACAGCTCTCTTCTGGGTTCACCCATTGCCTTTTCTTGTAAATAGAAGTTTGTGTGCAGGTGCTCACACACTGTATACTCAACTGTCTCCTTCCAATGACTCTTCAGGAAATAGTTTCATCAGTTTAACGGAATCACATTGAGGCCCCTAGGGGGAGGATTCCACTAAGACCACTACTTTGACAGACTTATGTTTTCATGAGAAGGATCAGTCTATTTCTTATAAACCAGAATAGGCAACAAGGGTAAGTTATTCACATTTTCATTCTTGATCGCCAAAACCCTGACTCCCAGCGATGGGACAAACATGGAGGGTGTCACCCTGAGCTCACAAAGCGTTCTCATTGCTGACTGTGAGTTATCAAAAGGTCATCCCTCCATTCCATCCGTCCAGCTGCTTCAGGGGATCATGAGTCATTCTAAGACCAGTAAATTTCATGTACTTCGGTCCATTTTACCATGCTTCACAGGTAGGAAAGTTGTCTGGTAGCAAGCCATACTATGTTTATTAGCATGACCATTAATAATGTCATGTAAATCTGTGGGCAGTGAATATATCAGGTGTATTAGGATCCAGAGTAAATTTCTACTCCAGTGAGAACAAAGTCCTGTCTTTCAGTGATGAAAATGGCCCAGGGTAATCAACCAGACCAATGCAATTAACCCAGCTGCCTATTTTTTCAAGGATTGGTGCCATATAGTTGGGTATTCCTCAGAATTGCATGTCACCTGTTTTCCAATTGTATTTCATCTAACTATGAAACTATCCATCCCAAACTTTAGCCCCTACCTATATTCAGATGTTAATCTGTATTTTGGCCAATTGTCTTTCAGACATTGTTCTTCACCAGCAGGGCTATGTTGCTGACAGTCTTCTGGGGGTGCCCATATGTCACGTGCAAGAGTCTGTCCTGCTCAGCCTGGATTCTTCATTCTCACAAAGCTCTGTGAGACTAGCATGCTGTCCACACAATGAACATACGCTTGCCTCCTGACTCTACTCCTATTCCTTTTATAGCAATAGGACTTCACAATGTAACATTGCAGTTCACACCCAACTTTATGATTTGGTGGGTGAATTATATGGGAATGTTTTACTCTATTAAGAAAGCAGATCTGGTGTAGCTCAGTGGTTCAGCACATGCTTAGCATAATTGAGGCCTGGGGGTCAATGCCTAATACCACAAAGAAAAAGAAAAAGGAGGTTTCACTCATATTTCTTGGATCCTCTATACCAGCATTCTCATCTGCACCCCTAAGTATGGATTTCTCTCCTATTTCACTGAATTTGTTTCATTTAAGAGAGATCTCAAATACTGAGTTGAAATTTAGGTCTGCCAGTGATAGATTTGATCGTGACAAAAATGTTATGGTCTTCATTACATTGCTTATAATAACTTCTTTTCATGGTCACTGTCTAAACCAAGTGGAAGAATGGCTTCAATTTTCTTTCTAAGATGCAGGTCAAGTTATTAACCTGACTATTGTTTCCAGAGGGTGAAAGTCAGTCAACATCTGTCTTACAGTTGTTTATTCACTCAGATCTGTAGAGAAGGAGAACATTAAAAAAAAAAAAAAGATTCTCATTTTGCAGGTGATTCTCTTCAACAAAGTTTACACTAATCTTTCAGTTAAGAACTTTATTTTCACATTTTATTTTTTTAATGTTGAATGATTTTAGGGTTTTATACTAAGTCTTCTACCAGCAATTGGTAAGATTCACTGGGCAGGTTATTTTTAATAGTGAATAGGGATCTTTTAGTATAGATTTTGAGAGATTGGTAAGATAGAGAGATAGACACAAATATATGTCATTTATATTGACTTAGTGTAGAATTAAAATATTCACATATGCTTGGTTATGTCTTTCACAAAAGCTTTATAAGACTAATTAGTGATGACTATTAATTAAAGATTAAAATTTGAAACAGTCATTTAAACTTTGTTGATTTTCCTGTAGGTAAATTCACTGTAATTAAGGTCATAAGTGCATATATATGTATAAATATACATATTATAAATATAGTATGAACAAATTTATATAATGTGTTATATTTCATATATACTTATATATATCTATACATCTTATTTATGTCTATATTTATAAATAGTTATGTAAACTTGTACAAATATAAGTATTTATGTATGTATTTACACACACACATATACATAGAGAGAGAGAGAGAGAATGTGGATATATGTTCATATGCTTAAACATTAATGTTTTATTTATTTAATTATTTTAATATTTATATTTTAGTTGTGGTTGGACACAATACATTTATTTTAGTTTTTTATTTTTATGTGGTGCTGAGGATCGAACCCAGGACCTCACATGTGCTAGGCAAGCGCTCTACTGCTGAGCCACAAACCCAGCCTCAACATTGATATTTTAAATCAAGCATTTCCTGTTGGAGAAACAAACCAATTTGAATATGATATTTAGATATATTTTGAATATTATAAGTACTTAAAGTCATTCTTGTAGTGTGAGTGTAGTATAAGTGAAATATAAATGTATTCAGCAGATAAATTTTAGTACTTTTTCTCTAAATTAAAGTTTATCAAGGATCTCATGAAAATAGAAGGGTAGCAATTAGGTTTGACAAAGGGGACCAGTGGAAGGAAGGAATGGAGGGAAAGGGGACTACTAGAAAATGAAATTGTCCCAGTTATGCTATGCATATATAGAAATATGTAACAATGGATCCCACTATGCATACGTACAACTATAATGCAGCAATAAAACATATTTAATAAAATATCAATAATTCAAAGATAGCCAAATGTCATTTTTTCATTTTAATTAAAAAATTGAAAAAATAGGCAATCTAAATCTTGGGTTCAACTTGAAGTATTTAAATTCATCTTTAATTAAATTGAAAAATTGGTTCATTAAGCTTAAACATTTTTTATATCCTTTCTAGATGGTGATAATAATAAATATGAAATAGAAAAATGAAAGCTTATTGAGAAAATGATTAAAATATTTAGTAATTTGTTAGCTACATATTTATCCACAAAATATTATTGTCAAAAGTAGAATTCATATAATATTTTAAACTATATTCATAGAAATGTTTACAAAATATTTTCCTGAAAGAATGGAACTGGTTTATGAAGAGCTTATTTTGAAGAGTGTTGTTATGGTTTATATGTGCAGGGTTCCCCAAAATTTCATATATGATACAAAGTAAGAGGGTTTAGAAGTGAAATGATTGGTTTATAAGAACCTTAATCTAATCAGTGCATTAATCCCCTGATAGAGACTAACTGGGTGGTAACTGTAGGCAGGTAGAGTGTGGCAAAGGAGTTGGGTCATTAGGGCCTGCCTTGGGGTATATGACTTTTAAAATTTTTTTATTTTTGAATTTTCAATTTTATTTGGTTTAATTAGTTATACATGACAGTAGAATGCATTTATGCACTTTGATATATCATACATAGATGGGATATAATTTCTCATTTTTCTGAGTGCACATATTGTAAAATCACACTGGTCATGCAAGTCATATACTTATACACAAAGCAATAATTTCTGTTTCATTCTACTATCTTTTCTATTTTCATATTCCTTTCCCTTCTTTAACTTCTCTCTACCAAATCTAAGGTAACTCTATTCTTCACTAGTGCCCCACCACCATTTTTAATTAGTATCTGCATACTAGAGAAAACATTTGGCCGTTGTTTTATGGGGATTGGCTTATTTCACTTAGCATGATATTCTCCAACTTCACCCATTTACTGGCAAATGCCATAATTTCATTATTCTTTGAAGCTGAGTAATATTCCATTGAATATATATACCACTTTTCTTTATCGGTTCATCTGTTAAAGGACACCTAGGTTGGTTCCATATTTTAGCTACTATGAATTGAGCTGCTTATTGTCATGGCTGCATAACTGTAGTATGCAGATTTTCAGTCCTTTGGCAGAGCTTAGTCTCTCTCTGCTTCCTGATGTCATGTTTCCTGCTGTTTTCCTCTACCATGCTCTTCCATCATGATGTCCTGCCTCAACTTCAACTCTGAGGAATGGAGTCAGTCATCTATGGACTGAGACCTTGGAAACCATGAACTTGCCCAAGGTAATCTTTTTCTATCTTCTAATTGTTCTTGTCACAGCAGCAAAAATACCTAATTGACACAAGTATGTTTGGTAACAACTAAAATTAATTCAGTGTGATTCTTCCTCCTAGTTTCTCTCCTGTTAAATCTACCAAAAAAATTATTCCTGGTCATATTAAATTTAATCAATTTTTTTCTAAAAAAAAATTTGAAAAAGAATTTTAAATGACTTGGATTTTTATATGACTACCTACCAAGGTTTATCACAAGTGTTCATTTAAAAACAATATAAAGAAGGTATAACAACTGTATGCAAAACTCGAACCTGGAGATTTTCAACTATTTAGCTTAAGTCCATTAATCTACCAACTCACTTTGAATGCTCAATTGGTGGAGAAAAATTGAATTTTAAATAAACAATAAACATGTTTTAACATAAGTATACCACAGGTAAGATTTGAGTCATAAATTAAAACATTATTTTTACCTGAAATCCAGGTTAATTAAAACATGTTGCATGTTTATTGGCTCAATTTGGCCTATTTAAGCCATATTCTTTTTCTTTTTCTTTCTTTTTAGCCAGGCCAAAGACATCATAGCATTTTCTTTCCTGGAACTCCCTAAATTATGCATGACCAGATTCTCCAAGCAGATTATTAAAATTTACTGGGGTTCTTTCACAGAAATTGTTTAGAGAGAACCATGATAGTATCTGTATAAAAAGAATGTTCAGGATATGTACATCCAAAATTATGAAGTCTTAGTTGTCCTTATCTAGCAGGGATGCTCTCATCTGGGCCTGTAGTAATCATTTCATACTGAGAAATATGTATTTATATGTATTTCTAACGTCTTCCCATTTAATTCAGTTTTCAAGGAGATGTTACAAATTAAATGTTCTTATAGAAATGGACACTTAACTTTCTGGATTATTGTCACCTGCTAAACAACTCAATAAGCCTCACAGACTAAATTATTATTAATTGAATTTTTAGTAATATTAAGTAAAGCCATTAAATTTCCATTAGAAGTAAAGAGGTTGGGGTCCTATTGTAAAGCTAATAAAATTTTTAATTTCTGTAAAACACTATCCTACCACTGTGTGGCAACGTAAGAAGTCATGTTTATTTTAGCTCTCCTACCCAACTAATATTTATTTTCTATTTTTTTCCATTGTATGTGCCCCTCACCCCAGGATCATTGTGAAAATTGATCCCACTTATTTCTACTGACTTTGATGGTTTTGTTCTGCATTTATTAACTTAAAGATCAGGAAAGATACGTTCCACAGTATAATTATCTGGGTTGCTTCATTTAAAAAGTCTTAAAATAGATATCCAGAATGACAATCTTCTAGTGCTCTCTTTTCAACTTCTCCCAGAACATGCTATACAGAAATTTTCTTTTTATAGTTAATTATGCTTTTATGACAAAAGTCAGAGGGATAGATAAAAGCAAGCAGAATTCCTCATAAATTCTTTTGAATTCTCTGACTCATGCAGGATCAGTTTTTCTCTGTTAAAGTAAAACTTGTTTAAGTAAATATACTTATGCTAAAATGCTTTCAGTTAATGCTTGTTTACCATATATTCTCTGAATAAGGTATTAAAGTGTGAGGACTTATCTAATTATTTTATTATGCTTATTCAATAGCTAGTTGATCTTTACCATATATGGCATGTGATCTAACAATTCCTTAATACAATTTTTATGAGTTGGAGATTCAGTACCGATAGTGAAAGGCTTCTCTCATTTTATTATGAGAATATGTATAAATAATAATGAGCAAAGTGGATTTAGAGTTGGAAAATACTGGGTTTAAATCATACCTTCACACTTACAGCCCTAGAGGATTTACCTAACCTTTGTAAAGCTCAGTTTTATCCTTCAAAAAATGGAGAAACACAGACAGTTTAAACATTTAACATACACATTAAAGTCATTTACAATATCCAGTGGAGTTACAGATATTTAATCAACATAGCAATAATTCCACGAGAGCCTCAAATTCTCTTTAGGTCAGTCTTTTAAGCAGACACCTCTATAAACTATCAGTCATGAACCAAAATGAATCAAATTAAAACCATTTCAAAAAAAAATTAGCAATAATTTATGAAGTTATTCCTGAATATCTTATAATATGCCAGTTCCTGATACTTTTTGCTTTATTTGTCAGCTGATTACAAGAAGTTTAAATAATTTCTTATAGCAGACCTCTTTCCATAGGTGGAAAGCTCTGTCTAATCAGAATGACTCATTCCTCTTTTGCTTTCTAAAAAAATCTATCATTTTGGGGGCTGCCTAAATGGTTAGCTAATTTCTTCTCTCAGAGGTATGCCTAGAGAACTAGGATTATTCTAGAGTTGAGCCAATATAATATGGTAGGTAATTTTAACATCTTTCCTACTTTAGAACAAGTGATGCAAAGAGTAAATCATTCTAGAATCCTACATATATTATACTATGAATCAAGCAATGCAGGTGTGATCTCAAGGAGATAAATCACACTTTTATCCTGACACGATTCCTATTTTTAATGATTGTGATATTTTCTTAAGTGGCTCTTCCTTGATTAGGCAGAATAGCCAATGTTCTCAACTGCATTCAGTTTACTGTCAGTACAACCTGAACATTGATTTGCACTAAAACAGCTGACTCAACCTTGCTTCCTGGTTTGCTTGCTTCCCAGGCTACCCTTACTGGTAACAAACTTCCAGAAGTATGAATTTAAAGTATTTTCTTAATACTAATTTTTATTTATATGTGTTTTATATAACATTCATTATAATACATATAAAAATATCACATTTTAAATATGTTATACAATATTTTTAATGTAAAAATATTGAATATTTTAATATAATTTTGTAACTATAAGCACCATCTAATTCCAGAACATTTATACAACTTACCAAGGAAACTCTATTACAAATAATTTCAAACAGACCCACTACCCATATACTGTCCACCATGGTGAACATTCTGCCTATAGATTTGTCTATTCTGGAACTGTTATATAATCATACAATAATTAAACTGCTGTGTCATCCTTGTGAAAATTAGCATAATGTTTTCAAGATTAATTTTGTTGTGGCATGTAAGAGATTCATTATTATTTGTGTCACTTAAAAATACTCCATGGTATAAATATACCATACTTTATTTGCATATCTGTTATGGTTTCTGATTGTTTCCTTGGCCTGCTAAGTTCTGGTCTTAAGCCTTTCTAGTGTATTTTCTATTTTAGTTGTTGCACTTTCCAAATCCAAAATTTCTATTTTGCCTATTTTTTTTACAATATCCATTTTTATTGATGTTCTAAGTTTTATGACATATTATTCTTATATTTTCTTTTAGTTCATTAGACAGTTTTCTTTGCCTTGTTGAATATAAATTTTAAAAGTCAACTTGAATTTTGTGTCAAAGAGGTATATCTGAGTCTTTTCTTGCACAAATACTATTCATTTCTTTTTTGCTGAATACAGACTATATTTTCTGGTTTATTTTCATAAATTGAAAATTTTTGTTTAAATTTGGCATTATGGACATGAAAAAAAGACAACTCTGAAAATTAGTTTCTCCTCCCCTACATTTATTTTTCCTTGGGCTATGGAATGTTTTTTCTGAACAAATCCTAAAAACACTATATCACTTTTCATGTATCACCCCTAAAATTTCTGTTCCATTAGCTTCAGTGGTCAGCTCCCCCTGAAACTAAGTAACCCTGGAATGTCTGGTACTGAAAAATCTTCAGTCTTTATCTTGGGTCACATGTGTCTGTGAGACATGTCTTCAACACTTATTGGTAAAGTCTGGATCTCTGCCTTAGCCTTCTCTATCCCTAGCGGAGTTCTACATTTATTTATTATTTGCAACTCAGACTCAGACTCTCTTTTCCTATTCATTCTAAACTCATGTGTCCTTCAATTAGTATCTCGATAAGTTTTGGAGGCTTAGAAGATTATGAGAGCTAGGCTTTTATTCCCTAAAAAAATCAAACTCTTCACAGATTGGGGCTGTTGCATTCATTTCTACCCAGTTACAATAGAGCAAGGATGTATTATGACGACCCTAGGCAGGTCATCTTGACTCAACACATTTTTTTTCCCTTCCTCACTACATGAAAACCATCCTCTGCTAAATGGCCAATTATCCTTGCCAAGAGTGACTCCACTTCTCACCTGATCACCCATAGATGTGAGAAATTAGATAAAGGCTGCTGCCCAGGTGCTTCCTTGACCTTCTTCCCTTAGCCTCTCTATCACTTTTTAATTTCTTTACCTTTTGTCAGGCATTTCCCTTTTGTTTTTGTTTGTTTGTCTGTTTGGGACATCAATATGGGGACTTGTTTGGAAGTGGAGGCACACGGGTTGAAATTCACCTTCCAAATAAACATGAAACTTGAAAATTAATCCTGCTGCTTCAAGTGGTGAAAGTAAACTTGGAATAAAATAAATATGAAAATTACTTTGTTATAGATAGTAGGAATCTCTCATTGTAAGGAACTGAATCTATTCAATCTTTCCCAAGTGAGAAAGGGGAGTTAATTGGAATGATTTTCAAACACTTTGAAGAGCGGAAGATGGGCGAATCTCAGCCTCTAAGAAGACTGAATACAGGGATTGGAAAACCCAGGTGCCAATTTCTTGCTTTGTTTTTCCTTTTCAGGACTGACATTATATTTTACCATGCTTCATATTCTCTCAACACTAATATAACATTGTTTTCACTATAGGTTTGACAAAATTCACTAGGAAGTGTGCAACATAACTGTAAAATCTGATGAGAAAGAATCACATTTGCTGAGCTGTGACAGTCCTAAGCGTGTTCTATCCATGTACATTTTCCATCTTTCATTTGATTATTGGTTCATTTATACACTAGTGTTTACTTATCTACTATTCCCAGCAATTCTGATAAGTAATAGACAATAGTGGTGACAATTTATATGAAGCCTCCATTCTCAAGAAACTGTTACCAGGTAGACTCGGAGTGTGAATGCTAAATGGTACATACCTATGCCACACAGGTTTTACCTCTGCAAAAATATGAATGAGGAGCAATTTTCAGAATAAAGACTCTTGGTAATATGCAGAGTAGAGAGAGAAACTTGTATCCCATTGGTAAATTCAAGTTCGGACACTATGATAAATGATGCTTTGCTTTATTAGTTGTTTTACTGAAGGAATATTCAAAATTTTACAGATACTGACATGTTACCCAATGATTCTACATTTAGTGTTAAATCATTATTTACCACTTTACTTTTGAAATGATCACATTTCCAGTCAAGGTAAAGGTCTAACTCAAGAGTGTTTCATTCATCTTTAAGTGATAGAAGCATCATTTATGATTATGATAATTAAATATCATTGATAAACACAGGCTGGAAGAAGTTGCTTTATGAAGACGATGAAGTTGTGACTGACAAACTCAGGGAGCTGATGCTAATTTCCGTAAGTTTTCATCAGAGGTGCTAATTTAATTTATGTCTGTGTTTCTTTGTGTCCTGCAGATGGACCGCAGGGCTTTCCAGACCCTGGCATTGCTCCACCACTGAGCCTCACCCAGTCTGCACTGATTTCTGTTTTTATTTCTGTTTCCGTGTAAGCCCACTTGGGTATTGAGGCACAGAGACTTTATCCCTCCATCCTTTCAGCTACTTCCTCACTGATCAGAGAGACCATCTTTTCTCTGAGCCACACAGAAGGATTAATAATTTTTTAATGTTAATAGCTTTAATATTTAATTTTATAGCTAATAGCATTATCTTGTTAAGATTAGAAAATAGATAATCATGTAGCTGACTGCCTTTAAATGTGTAATGTTTTTTCTGCCAAGTATGAATGCTCTATTATATTTTATTTCTATTGAGGCTTTCCTTCTATTCCTGATTTAATAACAATTGGATTCTTCATTTATATCTTACATATTTCTAAAAGGTTCAATTCCCTGCTTCACACTGTCTTGCATTATGTTTTTAAGATGATTTTAATTTTCAAAAATACCAAAGCTTTAGTATTTCTGAATATATGTGTAATCATAAAAACTTTATGTGATACATTTAAATGTTTACATATATTTTATACATTATATATATAAACATAATATTGGAGTAAAATGTGCATAATATATACTTTTAAAAAATATTTGCACACTCTCTATTATCTGTATTTTAGTTGATATTGGCATAGATACATTACTCAAAACAGGCTAATCACAAGAGTGTATGCCTTGGCTCTGGTTCAGGAAAAACACAGGCTTCCAATCAATCCAGTTAAAGTGAATAAGTAAATCTCTTTACTAAATTTCACCTCAAATATAAATATGTATATCTACACATATAACATAAACACACATACATAAACATGTAGACACATATATAATACATGCACACATATACACTCATAAACTTACATATATACACATAAGCATACATTCACACATAAAATATATATACACATATATAAATTTATGTAGATATTTATGAGTTGTACAGCCATACCCACATACACATTTATACCTTTCCTTTTCTGATACTGAGCATAGAATCCAAGACAGCTTGCATGGGAAGCACACACCCCACCACTTAACAACACCCCCCCTCCCCGCCCAATTGCAAGGAAGATACAGTTATTTTGTTCCCAGTTGGGATCTAAGAACACCCTTAACAAGGTTGAGAGAAGGAAACATAAGCAAAACTGGATACTGATGATGCCCCTTGAGTCCGAAGCAGATAAGCTCTGCTCTTCTCAGTTGCCAAAATCAATAAAGTAAATGTGTTTGAGCTGAGTTTTCTGACATTTACATCCCAAACTTGACTAAACGATGAAAACAACCACACCTTTGACAGCATCTAAACAAGTCATCAAATTTAACTCACATACTCTTATGTGTTCCTCTGCTTTCCTCAGAATGATCCTATGTATCCCAATGGCCACTAAAAGGATGGGATTTTTTCCCCCAGTGTTTCAAAATAGGCATCATTTAGCAAGTTATTCACAGGATTGATTGGATAATGATTCATGTTATAGAAGTCTCAATGGATTCAAATTGTTATTGATTGTAAGGAACATGATTATTTTATGTACTCAAAAAATGTGCAGGCCATTTTCACTGTAAATCCATTGTTTTTTTTTTTTAATTTGGATTTCACATTCAGAATTGTAAAAAAAAAAGAATATGGACATTCAAGAATGGTCTTATCCCTTGAAAATCTATCTGACACTTTTTCTTTTTTCTAAATAATCATATACTTATTTTATTAAGGATTTCGAGAAACATGAACAGGCTGTTTGTAAGAAATAAGAGGCCAAACTTTGGCAATGTTTTACATAGAGGTATACAGTTCAACTAGACTGAAGTGATATTATATTATCTCCAAGAGATAAAAAATATATTAATTTCTCTTTTGACAACTATTTATTCTTTTCACAAGATTCAGATGTCACAAGGAAGATGATAGTCCAAGACGAGTGTCGAGATATGAGCCTTTCATCCTGATATAACCTGACTATCTAATAATGTAGTTGGAAATTAGCACAGTACCTTTTTTTTCCCTTAAATGAAGTTAAAGAAAATATATTTGGAAAAAAAAATGACTCTAGGCCTTTCTGATCTTCACTCCTTCCCCTAAGTGACCACATGTCTACCCTTTACACACACCCCAACGAGTATTTTGATGTTTCTGGATTTACCATTCCAAAGAAATAAGGAGTGACATCATCAGCTCAGACAGAAATACACTCAGTGAAGAGGAGAGCAAGAGCTTCCTCTTGTGAAGGCACAGTGGACAGGGTGAGTGGGCCGTAATTCACCAGAGCAGATCAGTTGCCATCAGCAGAGCTGGCAAATGGGAGGAGGAGGGAGGGACATCGAGGGGCAGAGGAGAGAGCAGAAGGGGTTCCACAACCTCTGCTGTGGCTAGTCATGGCACCCGGGCCTGGTCTGGTGGCTGGAACACATGGAGAAGGAAGGATGGACCACCTCTGTGAGTATTACCTTCAACACTAGTAGAAGTCACGGCATTTTGAACCATGCTGAAAATTCTGAAAAATATAACCTCTCCATATAAAAATATGACCTCTTTTCTTGTTTTGGGATTGTATTAATAAAAAAAAAAAAAGGTCAGTGTAAAAATCAAATAAAGCCATTTCCTTTTTCTGGAAATACATTCAGCACACCAAGTGTTTGTTCACATCTAAACTTAGCACACTTGATTTAAAAACTTTGAAACCGTTGCAATATTTTTAATGAAAACCAATTTTAAGGAGTCATGCACTTTACCAATGACCCCAGGATTTAATGGAGGTGCTGGTGTTCATTCATCTCCAAATTTAGTACTCTCTGTAGCGCTTCCGTATTCTATTGAGTGTAAACACTGTTGTTGTAATTATTATAAAAGGGGGCAGCAATTATCACCCAGTTCTTGGATTGTTGTCAAATTCTAAACATTTAGAGGATAGAAGCCAAAATATGTGGCAGATCACTGATCTAGTGTATGAGAAAGTTCCTTGGAATATCCATAATTTTCACCATTATTTGGTGGACTACTTTATTTATTTATTTATTTATTTATTTATTTATTTTTTTTAAAGAGAGAGTGAGAGAGGAGAGTGAGAGAGAGAGAGAGAGAATTTTTATTATTTATTTTCTAGTTCTCGGCAGACACAACATCTTTGTTGGTATGTGGTGCTGAGAATCGAACCCGGGCCGCACGCATGCCAGGCGAGCGCGCTACCGCTTGAGCCACATCCCCAGCCCCATGGTGGACTACTTTAACACTTCAAGTGTAATCATCCATCCACCTAAAATTAATTCCATACAACCCAAGCTGAATCGATCTTCTCCCTTGGTGAAGGTCTACCCTTATCACAACTGGTCCTCAGAGATGATGCCTCCTCTGTTAAAGTGGAGCTAAGTCTGGATATTCCTGTGACTCTTCCCAGTTTTCTGATGTGAAATCCTATTAGAGATCAGTTTTGTCTCACCGGAGACCATCTGTACCTATTAAGAGAGCCCATGAAATACAACCAGTTTATTTTAGCTTACCATTTTTAGGGAGTTAAAAGTTATTTTCTCAGAACTCATGCTTCTGACAAACTACTTTTCCAGACTCCTAGTGTGTGTATTTCTTTTAATGCATTAAGTAAGTTGTAAAAAGAGAATTTACATGCCATGAGTACAATGTTTTCTTAAAAAGAACAAGTTTTTTGAAAGAAATCCAAAATGCTTGGGCTTTCTATTTTGCATTAATTACCTACATATTTAAAACATATCAAAAAATTAAATTATTGCTATATCTGTGTAATTTTTTTGGAGATTATATCGCTCTGATTGGTTAATTTTATAAACATGTGATCTTATCATTAACATCCAGGATATAAAGGATGAGGTGAGTAGGTGGCTAAATACCCCAGCATCCTTGTCCTTCATGGGAAATTTAAGTGGTTTCTCAGAGATTCCCAGCGGGAATACTGGTGTTAGTTGTGTTATTGTCTTCCATGGTAAGTGGACACATAACATAAATTTTATTGCTTACTCTCCATGTCTTCTCTTACTTTTACTTTTTTCTACTTGTACTTTCTAAGTTCACTTTCTAGATTAACAGCTTGCACCCAAGTCCTATTTCAGGGTCATTTTTAGGAAAGCCCCCAAATTAAGAATGAAAATACTTTCATTGGTTCTTTAACTTGTTCTTCATACCTTTATTAGTATAAAATATATAGTTCAGAGCTTAAATTTGGCCCCTCTGAAATTTGAATTTCCTAACACATCACAATAGGGAAACCATTGATACTAGTTGTACTAGTAGTTATTTTGCAGAATTTGACCCTTGATTACTAGGTTAAGTTCTGCAGGAAATTAAATTTCTCTGTAATTATATATAAAACAGATAAATTTAAAATAAACATTTGTGGCTTTTCATCATAAAAGGGTTATTATTTGTTTATCTGCAGATTTTTTCAGGGAGCTATATTGAGAATCAGGGATGCAATTCTTCAGAATTTACCCAAAAGGTATCTAATTAAAGTTGTCCTTGGCAAATGGAAAAAAAAAATTGTATTTTGTTGTTACTTTTAGAAGCTATGGAAGATAGAGAAAACCAGAAAATAAAACCCTGAAATCAATTAATTGGTATAGAGTCTATTATAATGGAAAAATCACTTTAATAGTCATTTAGGAATAGGAGTAAAACAGAACTTTGGTAGTAATATTGTGTGTTTGTGTGTGTGTGTGTGTGTGAGTGTGTTTGAAAAAGATAATGCTGTTTGTTTACAAAACATTTTACTTGTTTTAATTTTTTCTTGTTTCTTCAGAAGCTTATATTTTCCTGTACTGTTGTTAAAAGTGGTCATTTAACTATATTCTGACCACTTAAAAGGCAGGAAGTCATGTCTGCCTCTTTCCGGACTGGTCTTCTCAACTTTGTCTACATCTTCCCTTCTTTGTTCTCATCCCCTTAATGCATGTAGGTTTCCCAGTGAAGGGTTCTACAGTGTAGAAAACCACAGAATTACTGGATGGAATGCATTTGGATCTTTGCCAAAGGTCCATGCCATTCCACCACTGATTCCTATTGAAATTAAAAGTATTTGTGTAGCCACTGAGATCCCAAGTTTTAGTAACTAGTATTCTCTGACCAATTAGCTGGGGATAAAGGTGAAAGAAAAAAATGTCTCATAAAGGTGTTTTTAATGGAAGATAACTTCCTACGTAGAAGATGGTTTTAAACAAAATCAAAACAAAGATCCAGTCATTCCAAGGAAATATTCTTGGCTCTAATGGGTTTGGACATGGAATTTGACCTACTGAGCCATTAAAAAAAGAATAAGATTGCACTGTAAAGTAAATAATGGACGTTGAGATAGACAACATCCACATCCACAGATGTTACTTCATACTTCGGCCTTTTGTAGAGGCTTTTCAGGGGCCCATTCTGGGATGCCACTTCAAAGCATGCAGGGTACCATTTGTCCACTGGTTTCCATCGTTGATCAGTGTTATTGAACTGTCAATGTTTCTCTGTCATTGTAATAAATCATTTGCCTGGAAATTGCTAAAACCAAACTTATAAGAAATAAATCAATTTTATCTGGTGCTATCCAATTAGAAGATGTTTCAGATACCAAATCACCTTTATAGACACAGATGCTGATGTCCGTATCCAAGTATCTACATTTCTATCTGTACACGTCAACATCTCTGTATCTGGAATGTTGGTAGACTGCTTCCAAAATAAATACCTTGTCACTTGTGACTGATTTTTATGTTATAGGGTACAAACAAGATCATTAATCTGAATCAGATTAACTGGGCCATGAAATAAGGCTGGCATAAGGTAGAAGAGTGTATTCAGAACTCTTCCAGAGATTCAATATTTAATGTCCAAAGAAGAAATTAAAGAAACACTAGGTTTTACAAATACAGACATTAAAAACTTATAAATACCACAGTGTGTTGCAGGCATAGATCTCTAGCACTTTTTTCTTCTGAGCCCTGGTGTGTTCTTTTTGGACTCCTAATATGACTGCAAATTGTCTTCATCCTTACCTATCAACTTTTCACATGCTTTTTCTAAAGATTCAAAATTAAATTTACTATATAAGATGACAGTACTTACTAAATAATTCTCAAGTTACTGTCATTGCTGGAGTTAGAATATTAAAATATTAATTCTGTGTTTTTTTAAGTTTTATTAAAAAATCCACAAGCATCTAAATTGCATTCACTGCAAATATATTCAATAAATAATTGATTTAATTTACTTAATACGATCCTCTATAATTCATTATGTTTGTCCCAGATACTTTGAGCTTTAGTCCAGATAACTCTGGAAATGTTTTGATTGCACGGCAAGTAACACATCTTTTGTACCAAAAGGTACAGAAGTAGCTTAGATCACTGCTTGGTAATGTCACACAGGTTTTAAAGTGGTTTGCTGGTTCTTTCCAAGAGGAGGTTGGTCATGTTTATGAGTTTCCTAATTTACAGTACAAGCAGAAAGGAGGTTTGTTTAGATGCAATCAAAGTGCAAATAGTTGCAGAGCAGTACTTGGAGAAGTGTTTTTGTCTTTGTTGTTCTTAACCACAGAACCCCTGAAGAGCAGCTGAATTGTGGAAAACCATCACTTTACTTCTCCTCAAACACAAGGAGATTAATTTAGGTCCCCTCCCTACACACAAGCAGAAATATGGCCTAATGAAAGACGCCTTTCCCAAGACACTAGGGATTCATAAAGTTCAGAGTCCAGGACGGTTCAGGAGGTCTGACTACTACAGCTGACCCAAGCTTGCTGGGAGGGCGCCACCAGCTCCTCCCACCCAAGAATTGATTGGCAGCTTCCTGTTCCAGGGCAGCTGGTGGGAGGCAGCAGAGCTTGGGGCCTTTGGAGATGGGCAGATAAGGAGCTGGAGCTGAGGGAAGCTGGGCGAGGCGGAGGCCAGCAGGCTGGGCTGAGGTGAGCGATTTCTTTCATGCTGTAATCAGAGGGTAAAATCTGTCACACCAAAGTGGTGTAGGCTGCGCGAAACTAATGACATGGGATGGCAAAGAATTTCTCAGCTAGTATAATTATATTTTCTCAGGAAAAAAAAAATCAATGGAAAGTAGATACAAACAACTGGTTCCATTATTAAAAGTCTATCTTTGGGCCCGATACAATCATTTTCTTTAAGTAGCAGAGAAGATTGTCATTTCCTGTAAAGCAGCCTGGCAGATGGGTTCAAAACAGTCTATTGGCCTGGAAGAGTTCACGTGTCCTTCCCACATTTATCAATGTCAGGCTCCCGGCATTTCCCAGGCTTTTCCCACGTTCATCAATGCCATAACGACACTGCGGTGGACTAGTGTAGCCTTTAGATATTGAAGACCAACTCAGTAACTCATATTTTATCTTATTTTTAATGATTCCTATTAGGTTCTTTTCCAATGTCTTTTATATTAATATAAGGATCCTTATTTGTTCTGTATTTTGTAAAACAAGTCCAATCATGGCCCTAGAATACAATTAGTTTATCATAAAAATCTCAATTTTAAAGAAATATAGGAAAATGATGGTTTTCAATCCATTGTTTTTGACTAATTTGAAGAATCAAGCTTAATGAAAGAGTGGCGCTTGCCCCGAGTACCTTTCACTTCTGCTGTCTGGTGTGATCTTGGACAAGCCATTTAATCCAGAGAACTTCATTTTTATGTTTGGTTGTTCAATTCCAAGATGATACAACCAACTCTAACTTATTAAATGATCAGATATTCATAAATAAAATGACCATTGGACAGTAGTGGTCAGTTCTTCTCACTGGGTAATCAGCAGGCATTGTAAGTTCTCAGTAATAAGAGAGTTAACAGGAGGTGTGTTTCAGTTAATTAAAAATCACATTTTTTTAAAATAAGGTCTTAAATTCTGTACTAGTTTTAGAATTCAGTTAACTTAAGAAAGTTTTAGTAGTCTTTTTTTCATGCAGTACTGCATGTTATTGAAATGAAATCACAAATGATAAAGTTTCCTTAAATTGGTCATTTGCCAAAATCATGTAAATTTTTATGCTTTCATTAGCTTTTAAGTATCTGTTTGCTTTAGCATATTATTAATTGATATAAATCTTAGAGGGGAAGTTTTTAAGTCAAGTATTGAAGGAAAGGGCCCCCAATTGCTCCTAAGCATTAGAAAATAAATGCTCTAAAAATACTTAGTTTCTTTGGACGTTTCCCTAATGATGATAGATGGGTTTTCTATGATTCTTCTAAGTCTTAATAACTTACTGCTTCTAATTTTTATTTTCCTGTTTGTAAGCTGATCCAATATCACACTGAGGTCGAGAACTTTTGTTTTTATTGGCACAATATATCCTATGGTCATGGAAGATTAATGGTTTCCATTTATACTTGCATCCTTAACAAGCCTAGAAAATGGACTTAGAAGTCCAACCAGTCTATTCTGTCTCCAATTTTAACAGCTATCATGACGATTTTCTCTAATAGGAAATTAAAGTAGAAAGTTGAGTGAAAAGAAAATTAAATATCTATACAGAATGTTTTATTCAAGATTTTGAAACTAAAAAGAAGGAACAAAAAACGTCTCTTTAAAACCCATGGACCTAACAATGGAGAACATAACATGCTAGTCCTCATGAGTTTACGTGGGGTGGATTGGATCCATAGCATTGAATTTTCTTCTTACTTAAACTCAGGCCAGATGTGACCCTTGATTATTTTGCTCATTTCATAATTGTATATTAGATGTAATGATGAAAAATAATACTTTTTATTCCAATTGCTGCAGATGAAGAGCATGTCTAATGAGACATGTTTGGACATGATAGAGATCACAGAAACCTGGATTCTGAGAAGGCCATTTTCATTGGATGGAACTTTGGAAGTTCCCGTGATAAGAATGAATATTGTGGGGTGAAATTAATAATTGCTGTGGTTTGGTTATGTCCCTCAAATGCATGTGACAGAAATTTATCCCCATCATGGTGATGTTGAGAGGTTGATTCTAATTGGAGGCAGTGGATTAGTGAGGGTTGAGCCCTATGAATGGATTAGTGCTGTTGTTTTAGGATTCGGTAAGTTATCACAAAAGCAGGCTGTAATAAAACCTGATGCCCCTTGAGCTTTCTTTTTTCTCTCTTATTTGTTTTTATGCTCTTATTGATCTTTCACCTTCCTCAATGCTTTGATACAGCACAAAGGCTCTCACTTCTGTGTTTCCGGAATCATGAGCTCCATGAAGTCAGTAAACTTCTTTCTTTATAAATTACCAAGATTGTAGCATTCTGTTATAGCAATAGAAAATGGACTACAAGCAACTATGGCAACAATTAATATTTTATCAGCAATAAAAATGGTGATTCTTAATAGTGAAAAAGTGAGCATAGTTACTGTAAACAGTAATGGAGACAGAGAAATGATGAGTGCTATTTAGTCATTGCTCAGTCCTAATTGTTGATGCATGAGAATCAACAATAGACAGCTCACTAAGGTAACACCTTATAAGCAACAAATGTCCACATTTGGTGGGGAGAAGTGAGTTGAGGAAGAGGAATGGGATTCATGGCCCATACCAAGGTTTCAGAAAAAGTTAATTTACAAGCACAGAATTTCCTGAGGGAAAAGAAGCCTAAGTCATTTTGGGAAAAAACCCTGATTATAAAAACAAAATAAAACAACAACAACAAAAAACAAATATACTGAATCTTCTGCCAAGGATTTTTAGAGGATACAATGGCCATTAATAAAAGTGTCAGAATTCTAGTAAAAGGAATAAATCATCTGGAGATTATTAGATATTAATCAGCATTGAAACTAATAGTTAAAAATATAAATTTTCAAAATAGGCATAGAGTGGTTACTTCGTACCTTATGATTGGTCAGATAAGAAGGGTTTGGCCTGAGTTCATTCGATGAATATTCTCTTAGTCTCAAATTTGTAAAGGAGCTAAACATTATGTCTAAATGTGGACAGAGTATCATGATTCCTTGGCTACAGAGAGTGGGCCATTACAGTACAAATAATGGCTCCCTGATACTCACTAAAAGAGGAAATCAAAAGTGACATTGCGTTCAGAAGTTGTAGATATTATTGTGAATATCTTTGTATCCACAGTACAGCACCAACAAAGATGTACAAAGTAGAAGCATGGAGGGTCCTATTACATTCACATTTACATCTCTTAAATGGTAAGTCCAAAGACAGATAAGTGTTACACTATGATTTGGGATTTTCATAACCCTAATCAGGTGCTGATCAGTAACATTGTGGCACTATCTGCCAGGATTTTTTTAACAAATCAATTTTCACCAAAATTCACATAGATAATTGGAAACAATTTGTTTTCATCTTACAAGACAGCACTACAATTTCAGATTTCATCACAGGGCTCTTTCAGTATTTTTTCTCTACTGTCTTGAGAAAATTTGCTGTATTCATATTTTCCCAAATATTACAATGTCCTATTGATGTTAGTATGCATAATGAACTTAGCTAGAGATATAAAGGAAGCAACCTGGATGCTCCTCTTGATCACAACTGTGCCTGAAGGTAGATTTCAAGTGGAAGTATCAATCTTATCTCGTGATATAAATGACAACTGAAAGACTAAGGAATGATCTCAGTAGTAATAAGCAGACTAGCGCCCCAATCTCAATTTTTAAAAAAATACCAATTACCACTAAATCTGAAGAGAGACTACTGCTCAAAGAGATATTTGATAATAAGTTGATACAGCAACATGTATAAATGGAAACTCACTTATTTGATCAAGAAAATAAATAACATAGTGATGAATAAAGCTGTGTTTAACATAAATGTAATGACTACATGGTAAACTCAAACATTTTAGAAATATGACAAGGAAAAATGGAAGAAAATTTTACAGAAAATATCACATAACAGAAAAAAATGCACAAATATAAGAGCTTAAGTTTACAAGCAAAAATTAAAAAAAATTTTTTTACAAGCAAAAATTGTAAAAATTTTCATGCAAGTTTCTTCCATTGGGTACTAGGTTGTTGGCCTAGTAGTCACATGGTTTCCAAGTACTCTGACAAAACTTAAGTATCACTTTCAAAGTGAAATATGTTCCCTTACTGTGGAACCATCTGTGGTCTCCATCTTCATCCAAATTATTACTACCCAGTACAGGAACATATGAATGTCTCCCGCTCAGTGATTTGCAGTTGGAGTTGCCACAATGTCTATGTTGTACTGTTGCTAAAATATGCAGCATGATCTAGTCTAGAGGATACACATCTGTTTCAGTTAGACTTTTCACTGCTGTGAATAAAAGACCTGACAAGAACAATTATAGAGGAAGAAAAGTGATTTTGGGTCCCCCGGTTTCAGAGGTCTCAGTCACTAGACAACCAGCTCCATTCCTCATGGCTCAAGGTGAGGCAGAACTTCGTGGTGGAAGAGTATGGAGGAGGGAAGAAACTCACATGATGATCAGTCAGCAGAGAGAGAGATTCTACTCTCCAGATGCAAAATATATACCTGAAAGCTCAATGACACACCTCCTCTAGCCACCCCCTATACACTTCAGTCATCACTAATATAATCCCATCAATGGGTCGATTCACTGGCTGGTTTAAGGTTCTCACAAGCCAATCATCTCCTCTAAACCTTCTTGCATTGTCTTACATACGAGCTTTTGGGGGATGCCTTACATCTAAACCATAGCTCACATCACAACCTGATTATAGATTGTTCTACCAACAATAACAGCAACAACAACAACAAATTACAACTGGGATTTTTCAAAAATTCACTGCTATGGAGAGCCAAACTTTAGGAGACTGCTGACATTACTAAAACCAACATACTAAAGATAAATGCATGGTTTGAATATGAAGTGTCCCTCAAAAACCATGTGTGGAAAGCAGGATCTCCAATGCAGAAATCTCCAGAGGTAGGGCTTCAAAGAAAAGGTAGAATGGTGAGAGACATAAGCTCATCAGTGGGTCCGTACATTTGATGAATTAAGGATCGCAGTGGACTACTGGTGGGGACAGTAGGCAGGTTGAGAGTGTGTAAAGAAAGTAGGTCACAGGGGCTGTGGCCTTGGACTATATCTACCCTTGTTGTCTGCCTCCCTCTCTCTCTCTCTCTCTGCCTCCCGGCTCCTTGAGGAACTTCCCTGTGCCACAGCTTTCTGACGGGATGTTCTCCCTCACCTCAGGCCTAGAGCAGTGGACTTGGCCACCTATGGAATGAAACCTTTGAAACCGCAAGTCAAAATCAACATTTCTACCTCTAAGTTGTTCTTGTTGGTAACAGTGATGAAAAGCTAACACAGATAAACAGCTCGAAAAAGTGTGTAAAATTGAATCAGCCCTGGATAAAAAATAAAGCAGCAAAATAAAGCTATAAAATACTCAGGACAATATTAGAATTATTCTACAAGTATTATATTATGTTAGGGAATTGGTGTTAATTTTCTTGGGTATGATATAGTTATTATAATCATAAGCAAATTGGAGATAAATCTTCACAATGTTTTGAGTGGCTCAGGGAAAAAAAACGTGTGAGAATTGTTTGAAAAACAGATCTGGACAAGGTACACCTAATTTTTATAATAATGGAGACATAGTAGGTCCTTATGTTAGAAAGAATATTAGTATCCATATTAATATTGTGAAATTCACAATTCACTTATTTCACAAGGTAAGAGTATAGGAAATAAAAGGCAATTGAAAGTTCAGTGTTTTCACTTTCTGAACATATATTCCCAATGATTATGTTGTGAATTTCTAACAATATAAAACATTTCTCATTTTGAAATGTACACTGCCCTTCAAATTTAGTTTCTTCTCATTAAGCTAAGTTATTATTCTTTATTAACATAGAAAATCAAATCATAGTGGTCTTTTTGCCATGGTGGTTCTTTATTTTCAGTTAAAAATGTTTTGACTCATTTCAGTTATTAGCAACCAAATCTTGCTATCTAAATGAAAACATAATGTTTGGAACATTGATTTCCTGAATATGGCGAGAATTTATATTTAAGCAATGTTTGGTAACAGAAGCACATAAGTTAAAAGACAGCAGAATCAATGAACTGATGGAATAATAGAAATAGATCAATAACTTTTCAGAGTATGTTAACTATAAATGATACAGTACCAAACTAATAATATTGAAATGAGAGTAGTAGAATATGTAGCAGCCATTGTAAGTTTGAATGCATTATTCTAAGCATTTTGTGTACATAAGATTTCATTTTCATGAATGAATATTAGTTGGTTGTTTTCAACATCAGTGACGGCAACATTTTATGTATTAACATGGATTTTTTGATTACTCAGTTTAAGCATTATGTTTTTCCTTTCATTTTTTATTTGTTTGTTTGCATTCATTTTGTTTTCTTTGTAAACTAATGACTTTTTCTTAGATATTTAGATTCCTTCAGCAGTGAAATTCTACTTTCATTGTTTGAGAAGATGCAAAGATTGTTTATTTTTAGTTTCTGAGTACAACTAAATTGAATTGTCATGTCCCTAATGTAGTTATATAATCAATCACCCAATGGATTTACTTAAAAGAAAATAGTGTTTATTTAATATTAAATAAAAAGTACTCAGTCGTTTCTCTTTTATTTTAAAGAGTTTGTTTTTAAATGCTTCCTTTCTCTAAAAAGTTAATTAGAAGGCTTCTTGACAATGTTGAACACTTCAGAACCTTGAAATGTTTTAGAAAGGCAATGCAGGAGGGTCTTTAAAATATCCTCAAATTTATAATGAAAACTTCTAAAACCCCTTTCCTGTTCCTGTGGTAGAGCATCTCTCTTCCTCCTAAATTACCTAATCTATGGAGATCAGAAGGAAGACGAAGGTAATTGTCAATATCTTATCAATACAGTGATATAATTGTATCCATATAGCCAAAGAGTTGGTCATTTAAATTCAATGGGTTGATCCCAATCATCACTAGAGCAAAGTCAATTATCATGTCAGTTATCATGAATCATCGTAACCTGAAAGAGCAAGCCACGGGATTCAGCTGGTACCATGTTATGCCCCTTTTATAAAGTATGGGGACCCACTGATCTCAACTTCAGTTGAAAATGATAACAGTGGTCACTAAGAATCCTAGATAAGCCAGGAGCCGTGGCACATGCTGGTAATCCTCATGACTAGGGAGGCTGAAGCAGGAGGATTGCAAATTAAAAGGCAGCGTTGGCAACTTAGGTAGACCCTCAGCAATTTAGTGAGACCAAGTCTTAAAATAAAAATTTAAAGGGACTGAGGATGTAGGTCAGTGGTAAAGAAACCCTGGGTTGAATCTCCAGAATAAATAAATGAATGAATAAACAAGCAAACAAATAAATCCTAGGCAATAAGGGAAGCTTCATCAAACAAATTAAACTCAAATTTATATCAATAACAGAAACACCAATACTATGTCAAATACATTTATTCTTTGATGTTAATGGCAGAAAATTACATTTTTTAGTAGATGCACAAATAAAGAAACTTATCTTGTAGCTAAGGAAAGATTTAGGAATATTATTTTTTCCTACAGAATTCATATTAGGGTTAAATCTGTATCCTGAAATATTTGCTGCCTTGACTTTTGTCTTGCTGTTTGTTTCTCTTCCTTGTTAAACACTCATAAAAATATTTAGCGCTGGCTCCTTCTGTGCACTCTCTTTTTACTTACAAAGTATTGGTTTGATGGAAGTCAGCCCAATTTCACAGAGTTTTGCATCTTGAACAGAATGCAGATGTGTCCATGGAATTTTGTTTGGTTATAGTCTCATATTCTTTCACTTACTATACTATACAAATAGCTGGCAAGTTGAGAATCCGAATTCCTTTTTAAGTGTGACAGGCCTTTAGTTAGTTTTGTTACATTGAATGATTAAACCCAGTGGCCTGAGCATAGTGAAGTTGATGCATATACCATTCTAAAATGTATGGGCAGTAACCTGTGTGCTGAACGTGTATGCATGGATATCTGCCTCTGGGACAGAACAACAAGCCTTCTCACAGGATTGCTAAGGGAACAAATGCACAGATGTGAACTGGGAAGCTATGTTTAGGTTGACATTTTTTTTTGTTTTTTCATTTGTGATCTACTAATACAAATAAGTGATAAATTAATATCATCTTACAGGTGATATTTTCAAATTGTAATTTTAGACTTCATCAATATTAGTTAGAATCCACATTATGAAGGATGTGATGCATGCTCTCTAATCTGTTGAATAACTTTTAATTATTGAAAACATCCTTTCTTTAATTTTCTACCCATAGCTGAAATTTGATTACACCTAAATTAATATTGTGATGAAAAATATATTACTTGCCATTGATTTTTTTAAGAAATCAAGATACTGTAAATAAGAAACCGTCATGCTAATTGAAATAAGCCAATCCCCAAAACACAAAGGTTAGGTGTTCTTGCTGATAGGTGGATGCTTGTTAGCAAATGGGGTCCGGGAGCAGGTAAAATAGAAGTTCAGTGGATTAGATACAGGGGAATGAAGGGAAGGGAGTAGGGATGGGAAGACAACAAAATGAATCAGATATAGCTCTACTTATGTTCATATATGAATACACCACAGTGAATCTTCACATCATGAGCAACCACAAAAAAAGGGATCCTAATTAGAAAAAGTTATACTCCATGTACTTATCATGTCAAACTATACTGTACTGTCATATATATCTAAAATGAACATTTTTTTTTAAAAAAAGAAGTTTCTGCAAATCATGGCACAAGAAGGACTATAGGAATTTTGTTTTGTTTCAAAAAATTTAACTATTTCTTTCGGAATACAATCTTGATATCTGCTGTGAACACCTAAATTTGAATAATGGACTTCTACAGTTTTTCCCAACTAGTAAAGAACCTGTGTTTTAGGTCTGTCAGATTTGTTAGTTCACTTTACTATATTCATGTTTCAGGGTAATTGCCGCAGCCCGGCTGGCTGGGCAAACTAACCAGGGGATGACGAGCAACTTGTGTATATTGATACAGCAGGAGTGGGAGCTGTTTATTGTAGGACAGGAGGGGTATATATACATTCCACACAGCTTATCTTAATTAACATAAACTAGATACAGCAGTCAACCAATAAGGAATCTCCACACTTAATGGCTCACTGGCGTTACTTCACAAACCACTCCCTCTGGCAAAATGCCAGACTTGTTTACAGATCCTAACAGTAATTGTGGCAAAATATTAGAAAAAATACAACATTGATATCTATAATATATAAGTTTAAATGTGGATTACTCATAATTCAGTTAATAATTTGAATATTGTTAAAATGATATAGCTATTCTTTTTTAAACTATTTTTTGTTGTAGGTATAATACCTTTATTTTATATTTATTCATATGTGGTGCTGAGGATCAAACCCAGCACCTCACACGCACTAGGTATGCGCCCTACAGCTGAGCCACAACCCAGTCCTGTAAGCTATTCTTAATATATTTTTAAGAATTATTTTAATGGATATTTTCTTTCTTTGTTAAAGTAATTTAGATCTACTATTGTTAAATTTGGTAATATTTAGAACAGTAGATGTGTATCAGTGATGATGACCAATATTAGTATTTGCAGGACTGCAATCTTGATCTCTTTTCTTTGTGGAATCCATGTAACCCACAAATTGGTATTTAAGCATGTATCTCCATGTATGTATATTTCTGTATACTAACATTTATAGTTTTCTTAAATTTATTTCAATAAATTATTAAAACTATTTTAATAATTTTGCAATGATTATATTATTGCATATTTATAGATCAAAATTTCAACCTGAAGTTGTAGTCACACTTTTATTTTTTTTTCATTTTTTAAAAAGAAAATATATAAAATTGACATGAAATTTGTCTCCAAATCTTTGTTTCTGATTTTGATTCAACTTTACAATATGCTATGTGAATAAGGTTACCATGTCCTATTTTATATACTATGTTTAAAGAACTTTGAATAACCAACTATTTCTCTAATAAATTCCACTATATTTATGCAAATGCCACAAATTTAAATCATTGTTCTTACAAATAAGTTTTCTGTTGCTTCTTCTCTGAGAAGTTTATACAATTGCACTGTATTGCTCCACAATAAAATAACAATGAGATATGTTTGCATTGTATAGAACACTTATTAATGTAAAAAAATCACTTTATTTTTGTAATGTTATCTTTACTTAGGATTTATTTCATCTCTGATTTCATAAATAGTGCATGGAACTTTCAATAATGTTTCACAATTTTGTTCATGTGGGATTTTACGTTTTTTTTTTTTAAAGTAAGTTTGCATGCCTTTCCATATCACAAACACTGTTGTGATTGAAATATAGCCACCTATTATTGTGCTAACTAGTTATTGCCATAGTTTGAATGTCTAATAGACATCTTCATGTGTCTGGATATTTTGTTGCACTCCTTAATTTTATGGGTTACATTATTTAAAAGAATCTATTGGAAGCAATAGAATTTATTATATAGTATTCCAAAGATAGAGTCTAGTGGAAACAAAATAGATATTTGCTCTATTCATTCTTATTAGTTTTATTCCATATTTGTTGCATTATTTAATGTTTTCCCTAGAATTCTAGGAAGTGTATAAAGCAGCCACAGTGATAGGAGGTGCTTTCCTATAAATATCTCTACTAGTTCATTGACTACATGAGAAGAGGGCTGAATTAAGATGAACCATATGCTCGATTCTTGATATGTGCCATGGAAAATCTGTTCTTCAATTATTGAAATTTTCTTTTGAAAATCAGTAAACTAATAAATTTACTGATATTATTTTATCCTAATGAGATAATTATTGTTTCACAATAATGCCATCCTAAGTGAACTTGTCTTGTGACAGTGTATTATTTTATACTCATTTCAGGTTGAATTTGCCAGGCCAAAGACCTTAAATAGATTTGGTATGCAAGGGATTCATTGAATTAGTTCTTTGAAGGAAAGGGAAACTGTTAGGAACTGAAGAAAACCAAATGTGGAGGAAAAAGAAGTCTGAGCTCAACCAGTCTCCTAGGGAGATCTAGAGTGCGAATCACAAAGCAAAGCTTTTTCTGCTCAAGGCATGGAACCAGGTTGACTCTATGACCAGTACCATAAGCTACAGAATATGAGTGGCCCCCGAGAGACAGGACTGAAGGTCAAAGCTTGCAAGCCTCTCAGGAAAAGGCAGCTTCTGCCAGGCAAGTGCGATGCACCCTTGGAGTAGGCAGCTGGTATCATGAACACCCCCCTCAGAACAACTGGAGGAAGTGCTTGCCTGTCATGGAAGAGCATCTGCTCTGAGTACCTACAGCACCCACCCCAAAGTCACTTGATTTTCACATTTCCTCTTGTTGGTCACAATTTCTCCAAGGTCCTGGTGGTTTGCTGTGTCTGAAGAAGTTGGTAAAGCAAGCTACAGCTCCCACTGATGCGGTGCACCCTGCAGCTGTAACTGAAATGTACCATTTCCCTGCTTTCTCACCCTTTGGAGTGTCTCCACCCACACATTGACCTAAATCCTTAATCCAGAGGAATCGGAACTTCTTATTAGGTTATGGTTGCTCCACATTCCCAGTTACACTGAGAACTGGAATGCAAAGAATACCAAGAGAAACCTCGCCTGGTACCAAGCATCCTTCTCCCATCTGCACTGTGCAGCCACAGCACCAGCAACCATGCTGATGAGGAGCAATATTTCTTGTTTTACTGGCATTTCCTTCCCTGTCGACCTGTGTATTATCATGCAGAGCCCAGCAAGAGCTCACAAACCATGACTTTATGTTCAGAGTGAATTAGGTGGAACTCTTCCTTGGGGAACAGGAACTTCTAAACTGCTTCTAAAGACACGTAGATAGTCAACTTCACCCAACACAAACACCCTACTGCAGTGAAGGTGAGTGGGGCTGCTTCTGTAAGATTCTTGGTTCATTTTCAGTATCAGAACTATATTAAATTTATGAGACCTTGAATATGTCTTTTATTTCGAATTTAACCATATACTATTTTGATGTATAATTTTTTCCATATAATGTTTATATTGTGAGCAGTTGTATTTATATTCTTTGTCTCAATATATATTTCAGAGTTTACACAAATGCTAAGTTTATTTATTTATTTTTAATTGACAGTTTTTAATTCCTAGGTGTTCACATCAGAGGTAAGGACCTACAGTGCTTGTTTGGGGTCTGACATGGCACCAGCTGAAGAAAGAGGCCAGAGTTTCACTGATGGTAGAGAGTCACTTTGCTGAAGGCAAAGGGTTTAGGTGCATCTTATTTCAATGCCATCAATTATATGATTCAAATATTCTCAGGAATTTTTGTTTATTTGATTTGTCCGAGACAGCAATCTTAAAAGACCTCTCAATAATAGTTATCTCCATTTCTTGCTGTAGGTCTGAAAATTTATACTTAGAATATATTCAGTGCTTCTCGGACTCATGCTTAATACTTATCCTTTGCAATGAAATATCTTTTATGGAACGTTCTTCTCCTGTTTAATCTATTTTGTCTCTCAAATTCTTATTTTCCAATATAAACATAGCCATAGTTATTTTCCTCTTTCTTATGCTTGGGGCCAATGCTTTATTTTCTAAATTTTTTTTTCACGTTTGGCATATTTACTATTATGTTGCATATACTTATTTTGAAAAAAAGAAAGCTTTATTAAAGTAGATAATAGATGAAAATAGGTAAAAAGCCCAAATCATAAGCAAGAAGTTCAAGTGAATGTGCCCATAGAACCATCAGCCAGAAGATAAATAGGACATTTCTACTGTATAAGAAGTGTAGTACCTCAGGAAATTCCTTGTTTTTTTTTATTAAAAATAGCTTGAACCATGTTTGTCATAATTGATACAGAGATTTTATCTCAGTCATCTTATGTTTAAAGTGTGTTTTGCTGCTTTTAATCTATTTTTTTCTTTGGCTCAATGTATTACATTTACTTTTATTTTCTGCAGTCAAAAGATTCATCCTGTCTTCACTACATTTTTAAAAATAGCTTTTGTATTTCTCAACATATTACCTTAACTTATATTTCCAAACAGAATCAAATTTAAGCTAAATGTAATAACTTCTGACTCTTTTCTAAAATAAGGTAAGGAATTGAGCATGCATTCCCATTTCTCATTCTCCCACTTCCTGACATTAAGAATATAAAGATCATTCCCTCAGGAACCCTGGGGATGAGGACGCTCTGTAATGTAATGTACAATATCCTCAAGGAAAGGCCATGACAGAGGAAACTGATCTGAGCATGAGGTTGCTGGATCTTCTATTATCCTTGAAAATAAGTCAGGCTGCAGAGAAATCCAAAACAACATAACTCAAACTGATACGAAGGCTCCAGGTGGCCATTATACCTGATCCTCAGCCCAGGATAGTTGGGTGTAAGATCTCTGAATCTCATCTTAATGACGTATCTGAAAACGATTTTTTTTTTTATGGTGCAGAAAGTGGAAAAAGAAAAAGTAAAAGTAATGTTTGAAGGGAAAAGAATACAGAATATTTTAGGCAACAGTGTTTGAGAAACTAAGCAAGAGATCATGACCACAAAAAATTACTAAGGTCAACATTCCAGATTGCTTAGCAGAATAGATGGATTTCATTTCATTGCAGTAATATCACAGAAGTGTAGTTTCCCTCTGCTGAGCTTCTGATAGATATTGAGGGCCCGTGAACTCTGACTCCCTAGAAAGTTCTCAGGACATGACTTTTCTGAGTTATCATGTTAATACAGGAAATCATTCTTCAATTCTGAACTGAGCACAGCAGAAAAGTAGAATTCTCTTGGGAAAACTGACATTTTTAAAGGAAACATTTGTGAATGATATGCTACTTCCCCTGTAGTATATGATGACCTAAGAAAATAACTACAATATATTTGGACACATCTTTACATTTTCTTCTTTCTATGGACATATTTATGCCTGTTTCACATAAAATTATTTAATTTTTTGTTTTGTAATAATTTAGGTACATTGAAAAATGGAGAAAATAGTGCAAAGAAATACCATATACCTCAAATTCTGTTTCCTGTGATCATAACGTCAAATATTAACAAGGTTTACATGTTCTAAGTAATGAACCAAAAATGACACACTATTGTTAAGTAAAGACTAGATTTTATTTGGATTCTTTTAGGTTTCACCTAATGTCCTTTTAGATTCCAGGAGCCCTAGAATATACAAGACATATATAACTGTAATGTTTTGGAATACATCTGTTGACTATCAGTTTCTTAGCCATTTCTTGTCTTTAGTAATCATCCGAGTTTTGAAGCGTGCTTGGCAGCATTTTGCAGAATGTCCCTTATTGAGGGTGTGCCATATGCTTTTCTAATTGGATAGATTGGGATTATGAGTTTTGAGAGGAAAGTCATATAAGTAAATTCTCACAGCAAAGATTCCAAAGATCTTATATCAAAGATGAGAAACACTTATCCCTGTAGTATTAAACTCAATTGCTTGCCCTAAATGGTGTTTGTCTAGCTTTGCCACTATAAAGTTACCTCCCTGTTCCATTCTAAAGTCTTTGGGAGGAAGTCACTATATACAGCCCACCACTAAGAAATTAAAAGTTTTACTCCATTCCCCAGAGATGCAGCATCTATAGAATATATTTGGAGATCATTGACATACTATATTCATTTATCCTTCCTCTTTTTATTTCACGATTTAATCGTTTATTTGTAGGAGAGTGTGTTCATGCATTTTTTTTGTGTGTGTTTGGGGTTTTATTCCTGTGTTACTTCACCTCCATTTTGGCTTCTAAGGCTCCAGCTTCGGCCTTCAGGGATTGCTTCTCTGGGTTCCTGTGACCCATCAGTATATCATCATTCAGGCATATGTGCTTTGGATTGTTTGTCTTCTCATCTCTTTGTTTAGTGATCCACCAAGTTGTTCCAAGATGTTTTTGTGCATTTGCTTCCCCTATGTTTTTTTGTGGTCCAAGGATTCCATATTCATTTTACTGGAAAAAAAAAAAAACTATAAAAGCCAAGATTTTGGAGTTCATTGTGTACGTTTCCTTAGAGTTGTGATTTTTTTTTCCCTTTCCAGTTGACCTAACTGGTACGATGTATGCATGTAGTACTACCCTGATATTTGGAGACCTGGGTACCAGAGGTAAACCTGATACCTCCTACCCTATGGCAGAAATTGCTGATGTCCTACATTCCCACTTCAGTGGTCATTTTTACTTTTTGGACACTAAATTTTGTTAATAAGAGTGAGACAACCTGGTGGTTGAAGTTTTGTAGATGAAGTGGCACATGTCATGAGCTTGCTCTCCAGAGCTCTATTAGTGCCTTAGGATAATGATCCTAGGAAGATACTTTTAAAACTCTGGGATAGGGAGAGGAATAGTCAACCATGTGAAATACACGGCCAGTTCTTCCCATAACAAAGACCTTCTTTCTAGGAGAAAACTTTTGCTACAACCTTATCCCAAGAGTGGAGAGGGAATCCAGACAGAGAAAAAAATTGAGACAAATTGAAAGTAGGAAAAAAAAGAAAAATTGAACAAGGAGAAGCATTACATAGCATAAAACTACTGGAAATCTTATCTATATTATAGACATATAATATCAATGAAATTAACAAATATATGAATGTAACTGAATAGAGAAACCAGATCCTGTATCTAGGTTACATAAGAATTTAATATGTGATGATGTTGACCATTTCCATTCAGTAGAGGAAAATATGGATGATTAACAAATGCAGCTAATGCAACTTAATATTTACTATTACCTAGGAAAAATAATAAAACCAGACACATATTTTAACAAGAAGGAGGAGGGGTTGAAACTGATCAAATAATGTCAAGACTGAAAACTGAAACTACAGTTCTCCTGTAAGAATCTTGGGAAACTTAAAACTCTGAAAAGAGGAGAGTGTCTGAACATAAAAGAATGGCATGCTCAGAAAATGAAATTGAACACTTCATAGGAAAACCCCCGAAAAGTCAAAAGACACTCCACAGATTTGGGAAAAATACATTCAATGCAGACTTTAGCCAAAAGGGTAAATTTCATAATGAATAGAGATTGTAAAAGAAGGGAACAAGTCACCCAATAACCTGACTGGAAAAGCCCATGGAAAGACAATTAGAAAAAGAGAACATGCCAATATTTCACTAGCATGGGAAATATGCTATACCCTGTGCTCAAAGAAATGAGCAGTAGATTGGCAGTTTGAAGCCATTGCATTCATGAACTTGTTTGAAGTGATGTTGCAGAAAATAAACTAGGTAAATACTTGGGTCTGATTAGGGAAAGTTTTGTGTGCAATGTTAAATAACTATACAGACTCTGTGTCCAAGATGGAGACAGCAAAGTGTGTCAGACTGCATAGGGCATAGAAAACTAAATTTTATAAATCAATCCGAAAAAAAAATAGTATTGCGAACATTAAAGGTCTTGGCCTACTTTCTTTGATTCCATTAACCAAGACAGTAAACAGAGTAGAGAAAACAGATAAAACATATTTGAAACTATGATGGTATTATCAATTCCTGTTCCATAGCTAGATTGAAATATATTTCTAGGTGGCAGATGGGTGGAAGAATAAGCTCAAGGTCAGCAGTATAGAGAGGTAGGAACTTTAATGAAAGTGAATAATCACTCACTGAGGGTGGAACAAGGGGCAGAAGTGTTTTTCTGTGTAACTCTGGGTGATACCCAGAAAGTATATTGAATCCTGCCCAAGGAACCCATATATCAGTTCCCATATGTTGGGTATTGTGTTCCTGTAACAGAAGTTATAGAGCTATTTTTCCACCCTTGTGTTTTGGAATTCTTGGAAATGAAAAGAGCAGTAGTGTTGTTCTTTCTATTCAAGACAAATTATGCCAGAGTCTACTGAGCAAAACAGCTGAAAAAAGAAATTGTGGTATGGATTAGAATATAATTCACTATGCATGAGTGCCCGCTCAAATTAGCATATTTACTTGGCTCCAAATCCTACATGCGGATATATCCTCATTTTTTGTTGGTTGGTTTGCTTATATCTAATTTGTGATGTTTAAGTTAAATTTATGGACTGATTGTTCACTAGAGCAAAATGCTATATTAGGTTGGAGAGACCTGAGTAGAATTTTTGTAGTAGAGTTCGTGTGGAGAGAAATAAGATTAATAGGCTCTTTTTATGAATAAGTTTGCCTAGAGTTATGCCTGACAATAGCTTTCTTTATTCCTAATCAAAGTATACCCACTTCTCCAAATACAGGAAAACTGAATGTGGACTTTCTATATCCCATGTATGCTCTACCTGTAAACCTGCATAATTTATCTATGGCTCCCAGTCTCACTTTTAGAAGCATTTGTTTTGAAACATCAAAATATGATCATCTGATGCAAAAACACAGTTTTTTAATAGCTGACTTTAAGGATGTCTTGTTTTCATATTACTTTTCTTTAATAAATTTCTTTTTTTTTTAGAAAGAGTGGGAGAGAGAGAGAGAGAGAGAGAGAGAGAGAGAGAGAGAGAGAGAGAGAGAATTTTTTAATATTTATTTTTTAGTTCTCGGCGGACACAACATCTTTGTTTTTTTGTATGTGGTGCTGAGGATCGAACCCGGGCCACACGCATGCCAGGTGAGTGCGCTACCACTTGAGCCACATCCCAGCCCTCATATTACTTATAATTAATTTTAGATAATACTGCAATTTTTGTCCTGATATTTCATATTAACTTCTTATAGAGAACATCACTGTTTATTCATATATTAGAATATTTGTGTTGTGTCAATGAAGAATTCATGCTATTAAGAACATATAATTATATTATAAGAAGATAAATAAAATAAGAGTTGAAAATTGAATGCCTTGGAATTGTGGCAGTAGAAATTATTAGCCATGGGTACATAAAGTGTCAGGAAAGGCCTCACAGAAAAAATGAGGTTTGTATTAGATGGTGTGTAATTATAATTTACAAGGTAAATTTCTGCTTTGCTTTCAATTACCAGAACCTAAGCAAATGAGACAAGTCTCTCTCTTACCCCGAGCTTCCTGTAGGGCCAGTTTGTGGACAAGTGAGCAGAGTTTGAGCTTTATTTTTCTTACTCTAGAACCAAATCAACTTTTGACACACAGCATACAACAAATACAGGTGGCTTCAAAATAATAAATGGCTTAGGAATGAAAGAAAACAGAAGCAACACCAACTGTCTTCATGTCTTCAAATTCTGCCCTCCTTATCCAAGCTACACCTATTGACTGGTGGCTACTAGGACTTCAGGTTTAATAGTAATTTTATATGGAACCTGGAACCATTTTACAATACCAAGTAGGATCTACAGTTTTCTTTGCCATGTATATTCAGACAAATATTTTTGGTCAACACACTCTTTTAATGTGCCATGTCATAGGCCTTGTGTTATTCAGAGATATAATAAAGTTTCTGATTTCTTAGGACCCATGATCTAATGTAAGAGGCAAGACACTCTGTCAGGAGGCAGTCTCTTAAGTGGGAGGAAATGCTGCCCTCTTGTAGGAGCAGGGCAGTGTCTGCAATACTGGATAATTTCAGGAAAGAGAGATCACTGAGCTGAAACTCCAAAGAAGAAAAACAAAAGCTTCCTAAATTATTACCCTCTGTGCATGGCATATATGACTACATGACCTGTGTAACTCTACATCATATGTAACCATAAGAATGAGAAGTCATACTCCATGTATATACAAGGTATCAAAATACATTCTACTATCAATTATAACTAATTATAACAAATTTAAAAAAAAAGCTTTCAAAGGAGGCAAATCTGAATGGTTATTCAAAGGGGAAGTACTTTATTACTTCAAAAAAGATATCAAAAGATCATTGTTCATAAGTGACACATGACCTGAGGCCTGGATTCAGCCACTTAGGATATTCAGGACCCTCAGTGTATTCTCTTCATAATATTGCTAGCCATATCAATGGTGAAATAAACATAATGTCTTCCAAGGTGATGTCTTTGAAGGACAATCTGGATCAGATGCAGAAGATCCAGGGTAAATACTTATTATTTTAAAAATGGTCAGTTGACCTATTTTAAAATGCAGGGTCAACTTCTCCTCGTAGTGGATTTAAAAGGAGGTTTGCAAGGTAGGGATTGTACATATGGGAGGAACTTGTGCCTACAGACATATTCATTGTGCCGATAGGAAGCATGTGTTTTAAGCCCTCTGGGTAATTATCATCACTAGAATCACAGCCTCCTTCATCCAGTACTTCATGTGGGCTCTTAAAGCATTCCATGAATGGTTATCCAATGACGCAGGGCATGAATTCCTGAAGGGAAATAATCCAGGTTTTCTGGATCATTTTATGAACTAGCACACCAGAGGGCTCCCCAGACATGTTTTAATCATCAGGATTCTTCTATATAATTTGACTGTATTCTAATTAGATAAATCATGCAAGATTTTAAAATAAGAAAAAGGTAAGCTCTAATATAAGGATAATTAGGAACACTTTTAAAATAGTGTGTGCCTTGTAGACTCTGTTTTAGATTTAATTTGAATAAATATGTCTAACTGTTTAAATGCCCAGATTTATTATGTGTCTGATGTAAAGTACTGTACCATTTAAAATCATGTTCATCTCTTCCAAATCATTTTGAGCTCCTGCATTTTTAACCATAACGGTGGTGGAAATCTGTTTTTCTGGCGGGCAATTTTTGAAATTATAACAAAAAAGTATTTCTACTAAAGATTGCAACTGAATAACTTCCATCTTGTCCATAAACCTAAATTATCATCATTTATCACTGTTTGTTTTTGGAATATTCAGTACAAAATTACATAGGTTTTTACCTCTCTTGAGGTGTGCATGTAAAACGAATGGAAAATAAGCATGCAGATTCACATTTGAATAAAATTATAACTAATATTGATTCCGTGTAATTCTAAATATAAGTTAAGATACCAGTAAGAGGCAATTAAGAGATAATAGCTTCTGTTAGAGGAGCTATTTTGTCCAGGACCCCAGTGGCAATTACTTGACCCTCCGTGAGTGAGTAATGCTCTCTATGTTAGTGAGGATGCTGGATTTGAAAGAAGACCCTCAGTGTTTCATTTATCTAAGTGTTGACACATGTATTGAGATTTCTATTTTTAACTGTATAAGCCATTTTGTAGTTCAAAAATAACAAGGCTTCGAGCACTTCTTGCTGGTTTGCATTCAGTGTTTCTAATTCAGAGGGTCAGCACCGCAGGCCTCGGGGTCACTGAGGATGTCTATTGTGGTTCAAAGACACTGTTGATAAAGAAATAAGCATAGATAATTAGCAGTGCCCATTCCTGGCACAGCACCATATGTCAAAACTTCCCAGACTTCCCACTTTAGCCCCTTTTCTGTGAATCACCAATTCTTGTGACCTCCTCTCACCCCAATCTGCCTCCTTCTCACCAGACTTCTCACAATGGCCCCATCCTGGATGACATAGACAGAGCAAAACTCTAGGAGGAGGAGGATCATCTCCCACCAACATGAGCTCTAGTATCCAACGGCACGTCCCCACCGTGGGACAAGTTTAATAATGACTATTTAAATGTCTTCTTTCTATGTATTTTTCTCTGAATTGGGGAGTATTGGAATTGGAGTATGTGAGTAAGCATTTTAAAAGTATTATCCCTTTCAGTAGAAGTTTAGAAACTCAACTTTAGAGTTAGATTAATCTATTTGGCTTTCACAAGTGACAGAACTCTTGTTTACCAATTATGTTCCAATCAAATTTTATTTCTCTTAGAGCCCTATAATTCTTCAGATGAAATGTACCTATCTTGATAGTGAATTGGTTTTGGTAATCAGTTTTCTACCACTTCTGTTTCTCAATAATGTGACAATAGATCTTCTGTAAACAATTTATCACTTTCAGTACCTGGAGAAAGAAAAAAAAAAGTACTTTCACTTTAAAAATGAACTAAGACAATAGATAAGGATACTTAAAAATTCAACCCAAATTAAGATGACAGCAAGGAAAACATGAATATTAGCGGGTCAATAAAATGATAGAAGACTGATATTTTCAACAGTCAAGGAAATATATATATATATATGTATACATATATATTATATATAGTTATTATGTATCATTATATATATATATAATTTCAGAATTATAACTAAATGACAGAAATATAGCTCAACAAATAAGTTCATAAAATTAAGATATCATTATTCTATGGAATAAATTTCTAGAAGTGTAAGTTCACTGATATGCCAAGTGGAAATTTGAATAGCAGGTCATTTGACACATTAAACATAAATCTTATTTATATACAGGTGAGGAGGCACTTTAAGCCCTTGGAAGTATAAGACAAAGAGTAGCACTAGCAAAGAGCTGAACTTCAGCCAGAGTAGGCTCAGGAGAAACTTTTAATTCCCTTTCAATATAAAGATGCACTTTAACACCTAATTAATCCTATTAGGTGGTAATAATATACAGTGTATAAATTATTAGCTGAGGAAGAAAAATTTTAAGAGTCAACAATTCTAAACCAATCTGCATTTTATAGACAAATATTAATGGATTTTAAAGATTATATTGTATAATAAATCATCTATAATCTCTATATTCCCTATATATGAATCATTTTTTAAAACATGCATCTTAAATTTATATCAATACCCATTTCTTCATCAAAGATATTGTCAAATAATACTGAAATGTGTATCTTGATGAAACACATAGACACTGAAATGACATTTGTAATGAAAAGAACTGGCTATATAATTGTCATAAAAAGATGAATAAATAATAGAAACATTTTTGCAATGGGAATTAATAACAGCCCAAACTGCAGAATAAATGAAAGGAACAGCTATTAAATATGGACAGTCAAAACCCACAGAAGCAGATAAGATAATTCAGGACAAGAAAACTCCCTAATGAAAAGACAGTTGGTCTCATATTTGGAAAGAACAATAGCATTTCTTTCAAGAGACTGTGAAAAGGAGTTTAACTTGAAAAATTTGCCTTAAAAGTACAAAGGAGTTTTTGTGTTATATTTCTATAGCTTTGATGAGAACATGTGAAAATGTGTTTAGAGAATTACAGAAGGAGAACAGAGCTTGAGGTGCCCGTTACTAACTCATTTGGGGTTCAATAGTAAGAGAATTCTAGATAGATTAGTGAGTTTATGATTTAGAATTAATTATATTCGAGTTTTCATGTACCTATTAAGGTACTTTCTCTACTCCAGCCCTCCTTTTTAATAGATATTTTTTGACTCACTTCATTATTCATCTCCAATGGATTTATAGATTGTTTCCAGCTCTTCCCATGAGTTTTTTCCTAAAGCTTTTCTGTTTCAAAGCTGTTCTTCTCTGTGTTACTTCAAGATACCTATCTTCAATCTTCTTAATGTTTTTATTGATGAATTACAGCTACGCTTACCCTGGGGTTCATTTTGATATAACCACACATGCATGGAGTACAATTGGCTCTTTTTTTGTTTGTTTGTTTCTGCCTGCCTCCTCCTATTCCCTTCCTCTCTTCTATTGGTCTTTTATTAAAACACCTACTTTATTTATTGTTTATTTATTTATTTGTTTGGTTTTCTCCCGGGAATGGGTTTCAACCCAGGGCCTCTAGGCAATGGATGCTAGGCAAGCACTCTACCTCTGTAGACCATCCTCAGTCCTTATACGTAAGACTGGTGACTTTATTTATATTATTGGAATGCCTTGTAATACTCTCTTAGATTCTAGTCAAAAGAATATTTACGTGGAAAGAAGTAAATCCCCTACAAATTTACTGTGTTCATTACAGTAAATATGCACAACAAATTGATGTTGTTGATACTCATATATATATATAAATTGTAGTCATATGTGTATATGTGTAAATATAAATATATTTCCTGATTTAAAGTTTATAACCCTCTATCCACTATGAGCTCCTAAGGAATTTATTTTATTAGCAGAAAATGTTATAGAAACCACTATTTTATGTTTAAATACCTTGTCACAACTTACAGAGCATCCAGTACCTCTAGCTACTCAATAGTGTTGTTCTGATTATTATTTTCAATTTTGTTATTGGTTAAGACCATACTAAGAATATATTTGAATATATTTCTTAATCCATTTGCTGTTTTGCTGTTTTCAATTCCATGGAAGTACCTTTTTCATTTTACTGATTACTTTTCATACTTCATTCTCAGTTTTCTTCTCAAACCAACTGACGCAGGCATTTTGGTACATAATAAATTTCCATTAAACGAGATGTTTATGTGCTTCTTGATTCATAAACTCTAATGATAATGGATTCATGTTTTGTGTTTATACTTTAAATGTAACTAATTTTTTGCTACAATTCTCATTCCATTTCTTCTGCTACAGCATGATCTTTAATACTGGATATCTACTTTTGTTTACATATGTCAATATAATCATATGACTTCTGTTGCTCCTTGCTTCTCTTGCTTTTACCACATTTTATTTATATATTATTCTTATGCAACTTAGGTTGTCATTTTATTTGCCTGTGTGTGTGTGTGTGTGTGTGTGTGTGTGTGTATATACATGTATTTTTTATTTTGCCAGCTAAACATGGTAAGACATGTTGTCACATAAAATCCCTTGGGCCTCTGGAAGGTGTCCCTCCAGGTTGTTCACACAGGGATTGGGGGAGGGACTTACTGTGCCATAGGGTACAGGTGACCTCAGTAGTGGGATTAAGTTCATTCTTACAATGGGGGTGTTGTTGTCTTTTTCCTCTTTCATATCTCACCATTATTATAGGCTTTAACTGGTATGTCATAGTTTGCATACATAAAATTGATAGTGGAATTGACTACCTTTGTGTGTATGTGTGAGCCACTATTGTCACACTTTACATTTTTTATAATAGAATTTTAAACCTCTATTTTTTTTATTTTGGCTACTGGGGCTTGAACCTAGAAGCACCCTGTCATTAAGCAACATCACCAGGCCTTTTTAAGTTTAATTTATTTGAAAACAAGGTCTTTCTAAGTTGCTGAGGTTGGCCTTAAACTGACAATCCTCCTGCCTCAGCCTCCATGGTCACTGGGATTACAGGTATGTGCTGCACTAGACCACAGGCTTTTAAATAAATAACTAGCACGAGCTCCTTAGGCTGGCCTCATCTCATTTTAAAGACTTTGGCCACGTCTTTGCTCTTTACTCCCAAATTTCTAAATAGCAATATTATATTATCCTCAAATGTAGTCATGATTTGTTTTCTAAAATTGTAATATGGCTCTTTTTCCTTTCCCAGGCCCATCTATGCTTGCACATGAAAATGCACATACCATTGTTTAGTCTTATTTACACTATTTTTATTATTAGCTACACATGACATTACAATGATCTTGGCAATTCATACACTTGAATCAATTGGGGTATCATTTCTCAGTTTTCTGACTGTACAGATTGCAGAATCACACTGGCCATAGAGTCACCTATATACATACAGCAATCATAATGTCTGTTCTATTCTGTTGCCCTTCCTGTCCCCGCTTACCCTCCCCTCCCCTCCCATCACTTCTCTCTACCCAATCTAATGTGACATACGTTTTTTTTCTTTTTCTCCTCACAACATCATACATGTATTCTGTATAACAATGAAGTTCTCCTTCCATCTTCCGTACAACTCCCCTTCTCCCTCCTTTTCCCTCCCACCTCTCTTCTCTATTTAGTGGTAATCTTCTTCTCATGCTCTTCCTCCCTATCCCATTTTGAGACACCCTGCTTATATCAGAGAAGACATTCGGCATTTGTTTTCTAGGGATTGGCTAACTTCACTTAGCATAATCTGCTCTAATGCCATCCATTTCCCTGCAAATGCCATGATCTTGTTATTTTTTAGTGCTGAGTAATATTCCGTTGTGTATAAATGCCACATTTTTTAATCCATTCATCTATTGAAGGGCATCTAGTTTGGTTCCACAGTCTAGCTATTGTGAATTGTGCTGCTATAAACATTGATGTGGCTGTTTCCCTGTAGTGTGTTCTTTTTAGGTCTTTGGGGTATAGTCCGAGAAGGGGAATAGCTGGGTCAAATGGTGGTTCCATTCCCAGCTTTCCAAGGAATCTCCATACTGCTTTCCATATTGGCCGCACCTATCTGCAGTCCCACCAGCAATGTATGAGTGTACCTTTTTCCCCACATCCTCGCTAGCACTTATTGTTGTTTGACCTATTTGCACTATTATGTCTACTATTCATAGTTACACTATATAGGAAACCAGGATTAAGCATCCTTCATGCTACATTTTCCCCCCATGGAGTAAATTGTTTTTAATATAGTTAGTTTTCCATTTATTCATCAGCCATTGGACACATCTTCACGCACCCTCGTTCTCACTCACATTGGGTCACTCTTCTCCTGAAGGAGTGGACCCACCTCCATGGGCTTGTTCCCGCAGCGGATTCTCTTGAGTGTGTGCACCTCTTTTCCACTGTCAGTTTGCGGACACCCCACGGCCTCCTGATGGTGCTGCTTTCTTTCTTCTTGAAATCTCCCACACTAGAAGGCAGCTCATCCTATATAGATTGTGAGGAAATGAGATTATAGAGGAGATATCTGGGATTTCTGCAGGTCTGGAAATATCTTTATTCTACCAGCACTTCTGTTATTTGGCTTGGTGTCTCAGGTGTGGGTTCATTGCCTTTCAGTCTTCAGACTGCTGTTGAAAATCTGAAGTCGTTTTGGTGTCTAAATCTTTTGTATAAACTGTCTTTTTCTCCATGGAAGTTGTCTGAGGAGGAGCCATTTCAGCAGTGGCTTAAACACCTTGCAGGGATGAACACATTTTCTAAGATTGTGTGAGAAGTGGCTGTTTCCATCTCCTATGGCTGCTGTAACTCACTCCCACAGACTTGGTCATTCAAAATAACATTCATTCATCCTCCGAGAACAGAAGACTTGAAATGAGACTTTCAAGGCTAAACTCAAGATGTGGACAGCGCTGGTTCTTTCTGGAAGCCCAGGGGGATGCATTCCTTGGTTTTCCGGTTGCTTTGTGGTGCCTGCAAGCATGCTTTGCTCATGGCCACACCACTCTGGTCCTGTTTCCCAGGTGTTTTAGTCAGCTTTCTTTGCTACTGTGACTAAAAGGATCCAAGCAGTACAACTGTCGAGGAGGATCAGTTTATTTGAGGGCTTATGATTTCAGAGGTCTTAGTCCACAGAAGCCTAGCTCCCTTCCTCCAGCTCCAGGCGAGGCAGGACATCATGGCGGGAGAGTGGGGCAGAGGGAAGCAGCTCACATGGTGACCAGAAAGCAGAGAGAGACTCTACTCACCAGATACAAATATGTACCCCAAAGCCACGCCCCAATTCCACCTCCTCCAGCCACACCCCACTACTTCAGTCACCACTCCGTTAATCCCTATTCTCATACGGATGAATTCACTCTCACAACCCAATCATTTCTCCTCTGAATCTTCTTGCCTTGTCTCACTCCTGAGCTTTGGGGGGGGGACACCTCATATCTAAACTGTCACACCAGGTCACACTGCCATGTCCTCTTCTGGATTCAACTCTCTCTCTCTCTCTGTCACCTTGAAACAAAAGGAAACTTCATAGTGTCTGATTACTGAGTCCACCTGGATAATTCAAGAAGATCACACCATTTTAAAATCCATAATTTCATCACATCTGCCAAGTCCCTTTTACCACATAAGCTATATTTTATTCATATTCTATTCATTTGAGGGGGACTCAAATGTCAATATCTTTTGGGGGAGAGGAAGAGGAAGTAGTCACTCAGCTTTCAACAGTAGCCAATCAGAAGGCGAGAGAGTTAAAGTAAGGACCTTTTTTTTGTATGTACTTCTGTGAGAGGAAGTATAGGACAGGAGACCAGGGCTCCGGTCCCAGCTCAGAGCAATCACTGACTCACTTCACACAGAGTGAAGCGGCTGTTTCTATAACATCAGCAACAAAACCATCTTCTTCTCTGAAAAGGCAAGTACTAGGTCAGATTCTGTGTACTGCTTTCAACGTTCATTATTATTAGGAAGGAGGGGATTCAAGTTTTAGGGAACAGATTCCACCTCTTTTGATTATAACAACAGTAAAATCTTGCATTTATGGTTTATTGTCTCTGAAAACTCCATATTCAGAATTTTACCTGGAAATTTCCATTTGACTCTCACAGTGACCCCATTACCACTCTTTCACTCTCTCCAGGTGATGGATTACCTGGAGACCACACCCGGGTCTGAGGCCAGAGTTAGAATAGGGACTAGATTTCTCCTGAAGCCACCTGCCAGAGCCAGCAGATGCACAAGTGGGAGCCATGGGCCATGCTTTCCCGTGGCTCCTGCCTGTGCCAGACCTGGCATTCAGGCAAGGAGAGGGATGGAAGCCACTGTCCTCCAGGCCTGATCTGAGAACGCAGCTAATACCCTGTAAATAAATTGTTTTTAAGAGAGTAGAACATATTTAAAACATATTAATAATAAATGTAACAATATCAAAGTTCTCCCTGGGTATATTTAACTGATAAAGGTCAATTGTTACGATGCAGAGTGATTTAATCCAGAAATACTGAGAATTCTTGCATGACCCAGGTCACAGTTTCCTAATTAATGAAACTACTTATTTAAATTCCAGAGGCTAGAGTAACTTCTGCACTTTACAATCCTGAAAGGTTCTGCCAAAATATGCCTTGGCTGTGAAATGCAGATTTGTTTTATTTCCCTAGATGCAAGTAAGGAAAATACAAAGCAATCCTCTTTACTCTATGATTATATGCTTCCCAATAGGAAAGACGTTAGGGTTTCAACATTGTTCTCCAACGACTCAAAGCAAGCTAATTAACTTATAGAATTGAAATGTTATAAATTCTAGAACAATGCAAAGCACCATAGCTTTGGTCAAGCTGAGGACATTGATGGGATCTCTGCTGCCTAAGTGTAATTTTCTGTCTTATAATAAATTGATCCTCATTTCGAGGGCAGGGGAGTCTTTGCAAGGCTGTTCAAATGAGTTCATCTGCTTTTGGTTTGGAGCCACTTTACTCTTTGCATTTCCAATTTTCCTTGGTATGTAGTTTCCTAGCCAATGGCTGGATCCAATCACCACATGCAGCACTGTCTCCTTCCTGTGTGTGCACCAATGTGATTCCTAGGTTCTCTTTCTTTATGTGTAAAGAATGAGCACACCTCCCTTCTTTTTCTGCCCCGAATTTGTTGTTACCCAGGCTTGTGACTTAAATTTTCAATGCTTCTCTTGGGAGATCTGATTTTTGCTCATGGCATTAAATATCACTGATACACTGTGAGTTTTTAATCAGTACCTCCTTTCTGAGATCCAGAAAAACAGACCTAAACGCCTCGGAGGCGTCATTATCTATCAGGTGGGCCATTCAAGTGCTTTAAGTTCAACATGTTCACACAAAAAAGCACAAAAATAATCCTCTCTGTCAAACTGATTAACTTTTATATGTTCGGTTTCTCAGTAAATGGCAAATCCACCTGCCTGGCTTTTCATGATGTTCCTCGCTACTCTTTCTGAGAGATTCCCAGGTCAGAATATTCTATAGAATCACTTAGGGAGCTTTTAAATAATACTGTGCCTGAATTCTACATCTTAGATTCTGATTCAATTTATCCAGACAAAACTAGTACGCTCATGTTTCTTAAAAACCTAAGAGCTAATTCCAATTACAATCAGAGTTAAAGAACCACTTCTCCACCTAATGCAGCCTCCAACAGGCTATGAAGTCTGTAGATCATGGGTGCACAGCAAGGTCTGAACACGGACATTGGGGAACATGGAACGTACTGAGGTCTGAATCTCATCTGTTTACCACCCTAAGCTATGAGTCACCCTCGTAGACACTGTTTCAGCTTTTTGTTTTGGACAATTCTGTACTAACCCACATTCCCAGCCTCAATTCATAAAACTCTTATAAATTCTTATGCAGTTACTAAAAGCTTTCCTTCTCCTAATCACATCCCCTCACTTGCGGCCAAAGGGATTTTCTGAAAACAAATAGATGAGTGTGATCCTGCTTTCCCTAAGATCTTCTAGAGACCCACTCAGTCCCTGTAGCATTGTGATAATGTGTTTCTTATAAACCAATCTTACCAAGAGGGAAACCAACGAAGGGCGATGGGGATGGCATCTGAGCCACACTTATAAAATGACTCTAAATCTACCTCCCCATGGCTGATAGCATTAATTAAACACAGGACTCTCACAAAGATAATTTGGGCCTTTTATGGCAAGGACATTTTTAATTAAGTGAGTAGCTGGAAATAATAAAACAAAAAGAATTATATTAACAATAACAACAAAACACCCCAAACTGCAAAAGAGTTGATTACATACTTCTGTATAATTTAGGTAAGCAGTGGAAATAACTATTAAGCGTGACCTATTAACCAATGGATTATGCCACCTGGATAATTTTATTCAATGCCATTCATAATAGTCATTTTAAGTGTTTCAACCAGACAGATTTTTCAAGCAGTTCTTACTGAGGTTGGACTAAAACTGTTCAAACAATATCTAGTTAATAAAATCAAATGCTTTACACTCTGAGTGTACAAAAAAAACAAACAAAGAGGTTGAACAGCTGCGTTTCCAGATGATGGGAATTTTGGACCCCTCTACCCTCTGGATTGAATGTTGAATCTCAAATGACTTCAGTTTTGCTCCAAAGATGGCTGTGGTCCTATGAAGTCCAAAACTAACATTAATGCTTCTGAGCTCAGAGCTTGAAAACTTCCTGAAGAAACAAGTGGATTTTAAAATCTATGTTGCTTTTCATAAACTTAAGACCAAGTAGGGTCTCCATCTCCCTCTCCATGGACCTCACCCCTCCTGCCTCTCTCTTCCATAACTGTTTATGACACACTGAAGGTCTCACCCTAGGGTATCTTTCATCCAATTCAAATGAAGGAACAGAAGAGAAACAAAAGGCTGTAACCCTGAGGAGTTCAAGATGTGTTCCCAGCAACAGTTTGATGTTTAATTCCTGCGATCCTTTGGTCTGTGAGGACTCAGAATCCATGTGCTGAGCTTCGGGGACTTTAGACCGCTCTGCGTCCACTCCTTGTTGGAGAGCCCATCTCCTCTTGCGGCAGTGAAATGGGCTGCTTGTCCTGCTGCAACCTCAGCCTCCAGCTGCCACTGGCCTGCCCAGCACTGGACACTCAATATGAGGTCTTTCTCTTGGATTTTTTTTCCAGTAGATTTAAGAAAGAGCTTTTATTTCTGTTTGGACCAAATCTCATGATTTGAATCTTGGAAGTTGTCCTTGGCGCGGTTTTGCCACCACGTGGAGGAAGCCAGCTACTATGAGAAAGGTGGTGGGTGGAGCCAACACAACAGATGCAGAGAAGGAGATTTGGCAGCTTCAGGTTTCTGCTTTTAGTTCTGCTTGATAAACACAGGAATGCCTGGCCTCGCTACATCTGAGCTGTCCGGTGCTCCTTGGGTTCAAGGAACTGATTTTCCCAAATGATCTACCTTCGTGTCTCTTGTATGTGTCCGACATTTGCTCAGTCACCCTGTTTAGGTACCTTAGAGGTTCTATATGGTTAGTCTCTAAGGCCTAAATTTAAATTGTATTTGGGGTAGATATAAATAGAACTATGAAGCCAAACAGATTCTGACTATCACATGCTTGGTGGAGATACTTCCAGCATTTAAAAGAAAGATAATGTTTAATCAAACAAAATGAGGGAAATTACCAGGGGCCAGTGGCCACACTAGCAGAGACTAACCTAACACTGTCCCCCATGGACAGTTCATCCAATGTTCACTTAAAAATCCAACCATGTTTTCTTGGGATAAAGAGAAAGAAGCTAGAATCATTGGCAAGATATAAAATTTGTGAAGAAAAACTGATAGAAACTAAAATAAAATTAGGTTTAACAATTAATATAGTAGTGGTATCCAGTCAGAAAACTTTCAAAATATTTTATCAACCTCTGTATTTGTTCCTACCCCTCTTCCTCTTCCTCCTATGTTGTTTCCTTAGCAAGATTGTAAGGCAGACAAAGTGTGCTCCTCGCGTGCTTCTCTATTTACCCAAACGTCTTCCAACTTTCCTTCTTTCCTGCCACCTAAATGACACTTTCTTTCTCACACACTGAGCTGGTCCAATGAGCTCTGTACCCCACACATGCCCTGCTCCCTACAAATAGCCAAGTCCCTGAGTCCTTTCTCTTCCTCTCTCAACCAGTGCTCTCGACCAAAGCTGAGTGGGACATTTTATTAAACACATAAAAGTACACACACACACTCCAACTCACAATGGCTCCCTAGCTTTACTCACATTGAAGGCCCTTTTCTGAGGTGAGAAGTGGCTGCTTGTGTACACTACACACCTTCAGCTCTTGTCCTTTCCTCATCAAATTAAATAATGAACCATGAGATCTTGACAATATGGTAACATAGAGCCGCATTAAAAAGGAGCTGTATCCTTTACCTTCTCGTATTCAACCAAATGCTTTATAAATGCCATGTGAGAATGTCATATGGCCAAGGTGAGAATGAAAGTTATTAAGACGTATGTTCTAAAATAATTCTCAGTAGTGCAGGATCAAGAACAGACCAATACATCATGCAGTTCTCTTGAACAGATAGATTGCACATCTCTATGAAATTCCTAACGTAGCCATTTGTCATCAATATTATAAACACTAAGCTCTTTACTAATAGACTTAGGGTGCTAAAATGTTCTTATACCTCACAGGAAGAGAGGATTTGAGGAGCACTTAACGGATACCAGTTTATAACTACTTTTTCAGAAGAGTGTTAGATTCAGAGCAAAATTGTGCAGAAAGCACTTGGCATTTCCATGTGCGTCCTAGAACCACACACCTGTAGCCTCCCCCACCATTAAAATTCCCAATGTGCATGTTTTTGTGTAAACATATATTTAAAGCATATTTGGATACATAACAGAACTGTCTTCCAAAGTGGCCGTAATTTCTTATTGCCATCAGCCATGCAGGAGGACTCCATGTACTTTTGGTGTTGTCTGTGGTTTGTATTTTCACCAATTTAATAGGTTTGCAGTGGAAGTTACTGTTATTTTGGAGTAAAATAATACACATTTTGTTCAACAATCGTGTTTTGAATTCATACCTTGTTCAGGTGCTGTTAGTTTGTAAGATTACCCAGACAATTCCTTATTAAAAGCCTATAGAAACTACGTGGACATAGAATGTCTTCTGTGACCCTTACTTTTAGTCACAAATTCATGTTCAAATTTCTGTTATAAGTTTTCCTCCCAAACAGCTAATTGTTTTTTTTTTTTAATCTTGAGATTCAAACAGAAGCATTATTTGGAATTCCAACTTGAGATTCCTGAGAGTGACTGAAGATGCAGACTGCAGTGTCACTCTGCCACAGAGGGAAGCATGATCATCCCCTTGCATGATCTTCTAACAAAGTCTGGCAGTGGCAGAGGTAGCCAGAAACCCTTGCACCTGAGATAAGATATGGTTTTCTCTCTGAGTAAACAAGAATGAGTGATGGGAACTGTCAATCACGTGACAGGTTGTCTTGCATGATGATGATGAGTATTGGAAATGGGTTTGTGTTCAATGCAGAGCCAAATAGCAATACTATAGAATTTAGTAAATACTGTGATGGGAAAACAATCCTGTAGAATCAGTCAGCATACCGGTTATAGAGGTGGTGGGGCGGGGGGCAAGTGTGAATCACCACAGGTCTCAGAAGATAGCTATACATCAGTGGAAAACTGAAGAATGGACAAGAGTTAGTCAGGTGAGCAGTAGGAAAAGCAGGTGGTTGAGATACATGGAATATCAGGAGTAGACCCAGAGGCAACAGATTCAAAGCATCTAAAAGGGTGATTGCAGCAAGTCACAAACTGCTTTACAATTGCTCGGACTATGGCAGACTGAAGCTATCAGCACTGACAGGGATTCATTAAAAATGGCATGATTGATGCATATTTAAAAGTTTTTGTTGCCCTGTGTCCTTGTGTTATGAAAAGAAAAATTACAAACAAAAAATAGGGTCCTAACATTTCATCCTGAGAATGGAGTAATTTATTAATGGTTGCCAATCCAACAATTAGTATGAGGTGGGTGAGCCCTGAACAGACTATGAATGACCACAGCCCAGACATTCCCAAATCCTAAGACTTTTACCAGGTAATGATTGACTGGTTTTTCCATAACCAGCCATTCTCTTTGGGAGGGAATCCCCAGGGCACACACTACAATATCTGGAAACATTTGCCATTTTACAAGTGTGAGCTGCACCTGTCCCCTGTGCGTAGTTAGCAGGAGACTGCTGGACCCCACATGACCCAGACTTCCCTCGCCACAGAAGATAGTGTACCCCAGAACACCAGCAGCACCTGGGAGACACTGAGCCACCTGGAGCTGATGGAATCAAGCCATTTAGCATGCAGAGGGGTTCTTCCTCTTGTGCGCATCTGTCTGCTGCAAGATCTCATCATTTCCAGCACACTCACTGGAAACACTTGCCTGGTCTACTTTCTTTTCCACTCCCTCCTCCTGCGTCCCTTATCAGGGTTTCTTAGAATTCTTCTGTTTGGTCTTTTCCACCATATGTTCCTGGGAAATCCAACTTAAGGTTAATAATAATAGATCGGATTCTATTGTCATCCCTGTGAATTATACCTTGCCTTGGGAAAAAAATTATGTAATGTAAATATTACTTACATCTATTTAATTTATTAGCTCCAAATTATTATTTCAGCATTCTAGTCTAATAGCATTATACAGCGATATGTGGACAGTCTGAACATGCCTTCATTTTGAACTCCAAGGTCATTCTAAGGAGGCAAATACAAACTCTGCACCATACTTTTAATATTTTTGCTTCTATATCCAAAAAATCTGATACTAATGGTAGCCTTGTTTCTTTAGTTTATAGGAGATTTTGAGCTGAGGTTTGTAGGGAAATAAAAATGTAACTGTACCTGTAGGAAAATAAATATGTAGCTAACAGAGAGATATAATTTGGAGAAAAGTTATGCCTATCCAAGCACATGGCTGAAAGGCAGCTTATGAACCAGCAGATCATGCAATGAAAGTGAATCACCAGCAGATCATGCAATGAAAGTAAATCACTGTCATGAAAAGGGGAAAACTGCATGTTTGCAGTAGAGAAAACTGGCGAACATGACCTTCTCCTGTGCCAGCGGGTAATGAGGTTATGGTTCACATTGCCGATATGTGGCCCTGGTAAGGCGGAAAGAGAAGGGTTCCCTACCTCCATGCTGTTCTTCTTAAACAGGGATAATAAAGGGTATAATCAAGGGATTACAATTCTGGGTTTTCTCAGAGTCAAAACAAAGAAAAAAATAACTCATTCTACAAATTACCTAGTACTCCTCAAACCTTGAGATCATAAAAACAATGGAAGACTAAAATACTTTTCCAGCCCAGAGCAACCTAAGAAGATGTGACATCTGAACTTAATGTGGGATCCTGGAGGGAACAGGCCTTAGTGGGAAAAGCAGAGATACCTATACCAAGTCAAGCAATCGGTTGGTTGATCACATTGTACCAACACTTCTTAGTTCAGACAAAGGTATCATTGATATATGAGACGATAGCACTTGGGGGGATTGGGAAAATTGTATATAGGATTTTTTTTCAACTTGTCTTTGCACCTCTGTAAATCAAGTATTATTTCATAATAGGAATGTATTTTTACAATGTGAGTAATTAATGTCACAAGTACTTTAAAAAATTCCATTGTCATGATTTCCAATTGATCTTGAATGAAAAAAGGTACAGATTTGATCTGTTGGGAATATATGGTAGGAGGAGAGGAAGAGGTATAGAGTATGGTTATTAATGAGTTCATTGTAATTTTCAAATAAATTAAGAGCAGCTACATTCTTCAAGTTTGTCTAAATAAGTGGTTGTAGGGCGGCAGTATCAGCGGGTATTTGAAAGGAATTGAAATGGAGAGCCATGGAGTGTGAGGATTTACTTACATTCATTTCTGGAAGACATTATGTATACCTTTATGCCTTAAGCAAGGTTGGAAATAAAACCCAGAGATAGTCTAGAATTTACATTGAAATTCAGGAGCATAAATATTTTAGTATAAGTGTGTTCCAAGTATTGCATTTGTTGTTTATCTGAAATTTAAATGTAACTGGGCATCCTTTATTTTATCTGGCAATCCCACATACAAGGGACCCTCGGGGCCTGTGGCAGATTGCCCCTCTCAATATAGCCATAACTAAAAGTAGTTTACATTCTACTGGGGAAACAGCTATGTACTTAGTAACTTGAAAGCATGGTACAATGTGAAAGAGTCTATAACAGGAATTTAAAATACTTTGAAATCTTTCAGAGAGAACATTTAATTAGAACTGAGGGAATTAAAAAGGCCTAATGGAAGAGATGGTATTTGTCCTGGGTTTCTAAATGAATGTACAAGGTCTGAAAATTGAAAGATGGGTATTCCAGAACAATCAACAGCACACAAAAATTACACAAATTTCACTCAGCGAATGTTTACTGATTGCATAATAAATGCAATTCCATATTCTTGGAAATGGAGAAATTGCTTTTAGAAAAACAAAGTGCGGGGCGGGGGGGAGGAACAAAAAAATAAAATAAAATAAAATAAACAAACTCCCATCTTCTTAGAGCTTAAAGTCAAATAGGGAGAAGGGACAGACAATGAACCATAAGCACATAAAATGTAAAGTGTCGTCCAAAATGTGCAGAATGCTAAGGAAGACTGAGAGTGATGGGAAAGCGGTACAATTATGTTTAAAGGGACCTGAGGGAAGTTAACATGTGAGCAGACATTTGAAAGAAGAAGCCTTGCGTTCTGCAGAAGAAAGGGCCAAGCAGAGAGAAAGGCAGGTGCGGGACTTTGGGCAGAAGCACCCCTGTGTGAGGGGAGAAGGGGCCAGTATGGCTGGAGCAGGGTGAGTCAGTGGAAGAGGGCAAAGGATGAACTCAGAGGAGGAAACGAACCAAATAATGTGTCAAATCAGTTGGGTCTTTCAGTCCAAGGCAAGGCGTTTGGTACCTTCTGATGAGTTGCAAACTTCCTGCAATTTTGTGGGCAAAGATATAACATTCAGTTCATAGAAGAATACTCAGCTTGCGCAATTGTCTGTCTGTCTATCTATCTATCTATCTATCTATCTATCTATCTATCTATCTATCTATCTATCTATCTACCTACCTATGTGTGTGTGGTACTGGGGACTGAGTCCAGGTCCTCACACGTGCTAGACAAATGTTCTACCACTGAGCAATATGAAGTTTGTATAGCACCATGGTGGAATTGAACAACTGCTGGGAAAACTATCATGGTTTTTAAGCAGACAGGATGGTGGCTGGGTGTGGGGATGGTGGAGCCAGGGGCTCACCTTGCAGGACTTAAAGGAAAGGTGCAGCTTTCAGGAATTGATAATGGATCAGAAAGAAACAAGGAAACTGAAGGGTGACTTAAAGTCATAGAAATATAAACCAGCAAGAGATGTTGGGAAATAATAATGAACACAATAAAGGAATTGAATCATAATAAAAATCACCAGTTGGTAATAGTTAAATGTTGGAATAACAAGTTTGAATTTGAATCTGTAAGTAGTAGTGAATCAAAAGGTATTTGAGACTAATGTTATTTTATATAATATAAAGAGCCTCATTTTTTAGACTTTGAAAGGAAAAATTTGATTTAATCACATAATTTACATTATGCCCTCTTCATCTGTGTAAACTCCTTACTAGTCTTATTTTCCCTTATATTTTATCTTATCCTTTGCCAACTTCCTCCTACCACCAAGAAATAGCCGCTGTGTTTTTTTTTCTTTTTTTTTTTTAAATTAAGAGATACCAAGATTACAACTTGTTCCTTTCTTCTTTGATAATTTTTAATTGACAAATACACTTGTATATATTTGGGGGGTTACAATGTGAAGTTTTGTTATAGGCACACTTCATGGAATGATTAAATCATCTAATCCACACATCTACCATCTCGCTTAGTTATTTTTCTGAGGGATAGAAAATGTAAAATGTGCTCTATCAGCAATTGTGAAATGTATTACTTTAACTACATTCACTGTGCAGTGCAGTAGAACTCACAAACTCATTCCTCTGTCAAACTGAAACTTCTTGTACTCTTGGACCAAGATATTTCCATTCCATGCCCCTCGCTCACCAGCACTGGCGTCTACCCTTCTGTGCTGTGTCTATGATTTTGGCTGTTCTTGGTTCCCTACATAAGAGCATCATGGGGATTTGTCTTTCTATCCCTGGTTTATTTCATTTAGTGCAATGTCTTCCAGATTTGTCTATGTTGTTGCAAATGACAGAATTTTCCTCTTTTTAAAGACTGAACAATATCTCTCTGTGCATGTATACTGCATTTTCTTTATCCATTTGCTCAATAGTGGACTATTCAGTTGGATTTTGTATCCTGGGATTAAAAAAAAATTCAATAAATGTGAGAGGGCAGAGAAATTTTTGATATGCTGATTTCAAATTCTTCCTATACATACTCTGGACCGGGAATACAGGATCATATTTTAGTTTCTAAAGGAACCTTCATTCTACTTTATCTGTTGACTGTACTAGGCTTCCACCAACAGTTTACAAGGTTTTCTCCACATCCTTACCAACCTTTGTTATTATTCAACTATTTTTTAAATTAGTCAACACATTGTTGACCCATAGTTATATGTCTATTTATTTTGACTAGTTTCTCAATTTTGACAGCGCTTATATTTTACGATTTATTGAGTATTTTAGCATTGGTTTATTTATTTTTAATGTTCACCCAAAACCCAAGTCTGTCATATAGCTTTACCTTAAATTTCACTTCTGGATTATTACAGCAGAAACTTTCCGCCTTTTATTATCTTTTTAGGACTCGTGTTGGTGTTTCTTCTCTCTCTTCATATCCATCTCCCTTTCATTTTATTCTGAACACATGGCGACTCAGGTGGAGACCACATTCCCAAGCATCTTTTGTAGCCATGTGTTTCCATACGCCTAAAGGTCAGCCAACCCGTTAATTAGGAGTTAAGAATGATGTCTGACCTGGATTTCCACTGTATCTTATTTTACTGTCTGGAAATGGTGATAGCTTAAATAATCATGGAAATGACTACTTGGAAGATTTTGTGCAAAGGAAGATATTCACCTACCTGAACATGTTTTTTATGTCTTAAGAAGATATTATTTTTATTATACAAGTCAATAAAAAATATGCCCTTTTGCTTCAGAGAGCAAGATGCTGTCTCTACCCTGCAAGCTTTTTGCTATAAACACACCCTGGAAAGGAGAGTTTGAACAAATATAACCATGGCCTCTGCTCTATAGGATGTCCCTAGAAATGCAAGATACGGATGCAAAATTGTCTTCCCCCAAGAGTACTTGTCCATTATTCTTACATATATTCTTTAAAACAAAAGGTGTCTAGTTTCAAATTAACTTGGTAATCTGCTGTATATTGCCAGGATGCTTACGTTAATTTGGAAATAGTAGATGTTTTTAAAAATGTTCTTGCCACCCAAGCCAGTGACATGCTACGACCTCTGTCAACATATTTTAAACATCTACTAGACAAAAATCTCATCGTGGTAATAAGTGGTAGATAGCTGACTCTCTCTGTTGACATATGTTAGCATTGCATTTTGAAGTTAGTTTGGTCATCTAACTAACAGCATTGTGCAGAGAACTAGTTGCCAGTCTCCTTATAGCTGTGGTACTGGGCATTCCAGGTTCAAGCTCTTCATCTCCTTCCACGCTAAAACTGAAAATACGAAATTCCTGAAACTCAGGAAACCTCTATGATTGAAAGTCAAATTCTTTAAAAGACCTAAACAAATGTGGTAGATATTAGTCTATCTGTTGAGAGACAAAAACGTAAACAGAGATAAAAAGAAAATCTGAACAAATCTCTCTAAATAGTGAAAAATGAGAAATGAAGTTACAAAAACAGAATCATATTTTTGTAAAAATAGACAAATATTTATACATAGTCATATATATATACACACACACTTGTAGCATTTTTTTATAAAGTTGTTTTTTTTCATACAAAATTATTTCAATTATAAGCATCTATAAAATGCAATTGGAAAGTTATTCTAATAGTTCATAATAGTAAAAATATTCTAAATTATCAGAAAATGCAGAATATAGGAAATATTTAACACTGATAAAAATTAATCATTAAGATGTAGCAAGCAAAAATATTTTGTTGTGTTCAGAGTACTAAATGCAATTTTTCAACCTAAGTGTTGTGTCTCTTGGTTTATTAGAAGAAAGCAAATGACTGATATGCTGAAAAGTTCTTCTTCTGATATCTATTTGGACAAAGAATTTTTAAACATTGGGAGGGACTAGTGATATTTGCAACCAAGGTAGCTGCTCCAGATAATGGATTACTGCAGCTGAAGCAAATGCAAGGTTTCACCAAAGGCAAAATACAACACGTTTCAGAGAGCGGTAATAGTTCCAGGCGGGCCATTCTGCAGAAGCTTCATGGTATTACATGAGCTATTTGTAATATAACAACAAATATTAAGCACATACAAAATGCTCACCCTTAATAGGAATGAGTTTAGCCTGAAGATAGAATATGATTTATTTAATGCTCTTTTGCTTGTCACAATTAGATAAATACATAGACTAAGCATGTGACAATTTGCAGTCACCTCTTTTTGTTCCTTTGAAGGTACATAATACTTCAAGGTTTTGACAAAATACACATAGCAGCCATTCAACATTTTAGATTTTGTTTTTTAATTTGGGAGAGGATTTATAATATGCAATTGTAAATATCTAATATAGCTGTGAAAATCACATTACCTATTAAAGGTCCAGAGTAGGCTTCTATGTGAAGTTTCTGCATCTTCAGAGACCTACTTTTCACATAACTTTAAGCCAAAAACCACTCTTTTTTTAACATTCTGTTTTTAATATTCACAAAATATTTTGTCCTCCACACTCAATTTATTTTTTTGTGAGAAATGAAGAATAAGCAGCAATTTGTTTGTTTTTATTGTGTTCTGATATTGCTGGTTAATTTACTTGTGTGTTGTGATCTGTTTTTAAGCCATTGGGAAAATAATCTTAGGAGTTTGTCATCCTGATATTCAAAATTGATGGTATTTAAAATTTATTCATGTAAATACATCAACCGACTTTGAACAAAGAAATAAGAGGAACCATACATGTTTTTCAAAGGGCTTAATGCAAAACAGAGACATTATTTTAAAAGAGGTACCATGCTGGGAAGTGTGATTCTTTGGGCTTTTTGTTTTCCAAAGGGGCTGATGAAGATACACTGTGGCTTTTCAGTAAACAGTCAGCTACGGCGACCTCTGCTCTGATGTCAGGTTCTAGCTAAGCCCTTCCACAGTGTGCTCCACTACCCCATCTATCTTGACCACTATCTTTATACTAACAAATTTAGTATGAATTTTCACTAGTAAGTAAAGAGTAACTTTATGTGCTATGTAATTAGTTTGTCAAGTATTTAAATATGTTCAGTTCATACCCAATTAGCTGCTCTGCATTTGTGGCATATAACTAAATATGGTTAGCAGTCTTGCAAATAATGTGGGTATGTTGAGAAGTTATTGTCAGTGTACTTAATGTTTTCTGGATGCAATATCAATAAATAATTATGTATCAGTTAAATAAGAGAGGAAGAGGACTTCAAACTTCATAAAATGTAAGAGATAGGTAACAAGGGGACAACTGAGCCTACAATCTGAAGAATACAGAGCTCTGTGTGCAGTCATTTCTCAGCTGAAAGCAGCACAAGTTGGGACTTCAGGAATGTAGGAGGATTATCTGGAATAATCCCGATTCCTTTAAAATTATGTCTCTGCAATTGTTCAGAGGCATCTTTGCTTAATAATGAAGATTTTGACTTAAATGTTCACAATATAATGTGTTTGTTTAGATTCATTATATTTTGTGTATTGCAGAAAGTTAGGAAAATGGATGTAATGTATTTGGAATTCAGGTTTGTCTTATTGTAAACTAAATGTTTGACTTTAGATACATTCAATAGAAACATCTCGGTCTTTGTTCAAGAACTCCACATAAGGAACTTTCTTGCCTGGAGATTAATTAGATCAGAATCATCATGACATGAACCCAATTGATATTTCACAATGATAACATCACTCAGTTTTTAACATTATATATTGAAAATTTGGATAATCCAATAATCATTCGTTAAGTGGCTTAATCATTGATTTGCAGTTTTTATTAAATAGAGCAAAGGCAACACTGACTTATTTACTGGGGATATGGAATCCTGTGGACCTCAGGATCTTCTAATCACACAGAGGAGGTAACTGCCAAGGTATCTTACAGGCGGTATGCTGGAATCATTATGAAATATGCCTCCATGTTTCCTGAAACGGTAAGGCACCCCATGACACCATCTTGCCTTTGCCATTAATCTGTCAGCTCAACATGCTTGTGAATGGATGATTCCCTCAGTTACATGTAAACCGTGGCTCTTCATGTGCTTCTTTTATAAATGAGGAAATGGAGACACACTCACACACACATATGTCCAGACTGCACTCTTCCTGAGTGATGAGGGTATGACAATCAAGGCGCTTCTAAATCTAAAATGATAACCTTTGGTTGAAGGCACCATGATGACCCCAGGCCCGCTGTACTTCCTGTGGTGTGTGTTGAATTATCTTGCTAATTTTACCCAATTAAGAAGGAAAACCACATTGCTTTTATTCCCTAAGACTGCAACTTTCTGTTTGTTGTCTGCGTACTCCTCTCACAACTCCCTACCGAGTCACTGTGAGGAATTATTTGTTGGGGCCGATGGTTAGTTGTCAACTCAAGCCTCTCTCCTCTCTTCGCACCTGACAGATAAATAGCTGGGGAGCCACAGAGTTTACATTATGTCATTTTAGTAGACTGGATTCTTAGTTCTGAAGATGTGAAGACTAGTGCATGCAAAAAAAAAAAATGTCCAAAGTCTTCACTAATCTTTGAGAGTTAGTCTGTTTCAGGTGTAGATCATGTCTACCAAGGGCTTGGTGTTTTCTGAACGATTCCAGCAAAGGTCCCCAGTAATTTGTCCTAAAGATTTTAAGAAATCACACATATAGAAGACATTCTCTTAGATAAAAACTGCAAGAAAGAAAAAAATTAAATTTTACTCAAGTTATAGGTATGGTATTCATGCATATGTGCATGTTTAATATGCAAATGAAAACACATCTGATTAGTACATTTAGTGGTCAATATTTGATATTTAAGAAACATAGTTTCAATATTCAATACATTCTTTATAAAAGTATTCAATACCTTTAATAGACATGTACATAAAATATGTGCATATCCATATATAGAAATATCTTTTTTTGTGGAATACATACATGCATATATATATATATATATATCATTATATATCTATATCTATTTATATCACAAAAAGAATATGTGTGTGTTGTGTGTGTGTGTTGTGTGTGTGTGTGTGTGTGTGTGTGTGTGTATATATATATATATATATATATATATATATATATATTCTTGTCCTATTCTTTATTTGGACAAGATTTGCCTCAATTTTTTATTAAAGAGGACAATACATACATGAAAAACATGTTATAAATAGAAAAGGAGACAGAAACTATTCTTCAAGCATATACTTCATGACATTTCTTCACTTACTGATGGATTTATACATTCAAAAATATAAATTCTACAGGAACATTATATTTTCTATCTTGTTGGTGTGAGGGAATATGGCAAGATGTTGATAGTCAATTTCACTCTCATAGAATTTCCTACTCATCCATCCCTGCCTTTTTCAATGACTCAGTGTCATGGATACTGAGAGGACTGTTGATGTGAAGGGGACCCAGGTTCTAGAGGAATCTCAGAGCTCTCCTTTATAGACAACTGGAGAACACAATCATTGTTGTGTTCACATGATTCATATCCAAGAGAGCAGGTGCATTTAGGGCTTTTAGAAGGGTTTTACCTACAATTAGACTGTGAGAGAATTCAGCCTGAAAGCAGAATGTTGTCGTCAGGGGATATAGGCAGCCTTGATCTAAATGAGATCCAAAACATCCCACATTCCTGAAGCCAATGCATATGTTCATATCACATTTTTTTGTATAATGTATTTTGTGTTTCAACACCTTCTGCAAACACCCATGCAAGCTGCATACATTGATCTCATTTTCCTTGCTGATTATTTGTCCTCTTGGTAGGAAGTCAGATCCTCAGGGAGATACTTGCTTTTCATGAGGCTACATCATATTGAAATAGCTAAGTGGATGGATTCACATGAGAGCAAGTCAGCAGTACAGGAAGGCCTTGGGACTCAAGGTGAAATATGCAGCCAATCAGGCCATGCTCTCTGCAGATCTTATGGTTTCATTTCATCGATGCATGATGCCCTGCTTAAGATTAAGGTTAAATAAATATATTTTGGGCTTGATTGGATATATATTCACTAAAATCATGGAAGAGAAAATGGATGAATATATAAATATATCTTCCTTCTTGTGAATCCAACCTGGAAACACATATTTCCTTCCATAAGAAAAAAATGACATAAAAATTCAGAAGGCATCTAAGCTGTGCTGGTTTCACATGTGAGAGGCATGGAAAAGAATAACTGTCCTTATCATTTAACTTTCTATCCAATTCTATGCAAGTCTTATCAACAAACTAGCACAGTACTACTGTTTTTATATTTATGAGCAAGATGATTAAAGTGTTGGTCTTGAGATATATTCCAGTAAGCATTTTTATCAAAGACCTCTAAGTAATAGTTGGTAGTTTACTTATAGGATAAACACTGTTATTAAACTACATGATAAAATATAAGCATAGGAAATAAATAGTTGGGATGACCTTTAAGAATTAGAAATATTCCTCTGCAAAATTAATTAAACACAATATTGAAAAATATTAGGAAAAAATAAAATGGACCACAATTGGAATTGGCAAATATATATCCAATCAAAATCAAACATGACAAAGGATTGGCCAGAAACATAAAGTCCCTATGCCATAAAATGTTATATGAGCCACTAAAATACTGCAGCTATGAAAACAAGCAAAACCTAATGGATTATAGTAAGAAGGGAAATTATATGGGAGAGCTCAGCAGTGCCTCACATTCTCTTGCTAGAGGGAGTTAGCTGTGGGCATTGAGGATTAGGAAGGACGCTGAAGCTATGCCCAGGACTTGAGTCCTCTTCCAACCTTACTGACACATATTCTTGGTCTCACTTACGTAGTCTAAGCCTTGGTTTCCTCTTGCACATAATAGGTGTATATATTACTACCTATAATGAATGTTCAATGAAAGTTTTATTAGCTGGCGCGGTGGCACACACCTGTAATCCCAGCAGTTCAGGAGGCCAATGTAGGAGGATCCGGAGTTCAAAGTCAGCCTCAGCAAAAGTGAGGCAATAAGCAACTCAATGAGACCCCGTGTGTAAATAAAATACAAAATAGGGTGGGGATGTGGCTCAATGTTTGAGTGTCCCTGACTTCAATCTCCAGTACAAAAAATATTATATTTATTCCCAATAGAAATAAAAAATGCTTATCGTGGTACTTATGTTCAACATATATTAAATCTCTCTCTCTATAAAAGTGTATGGAAAAGCATTCATTATGGAAACAAATTTTTTAAATAAAACAGCAAATAGCAAACTAAACTTCACATTTTTATTAGAGGAGTTGTGAATATTTAATCTTTAAGCAAATAATAAAAACAAGGTGGTTTTTTCAAGAGCAAATGTTATGAGATATGCATTTTCTTTTATAATGTATATATCAAAAATATAACAAATGATATTAATATTAATCAGGGAAAATTGGTGTTGAACATACAAAGAATATTTAGATGCTCAGGCTGGTGAGCATTGTAGAAATATCACATTAAAGTTTTAGAATACTTTAAATTGTAAAAATTAGAATTTAACATTTCTAAAAATAATATAATAATGATTTTAAAAATGGTTAGATCGAATGCTTATAAAACCATGACTATATTTTTGGGACTCTTAATGGCTTTGTTTATGTTTCCTGAAAGACAGAATGTTGATCCCAATGGTCTCCATCCTGAGTTCATAACTCAGTTCACAGACTGCAGTTCTGAGTTTCCTGAAGGCTTCATACAGCGCCAAAGGAAACTGAAGAAAATTTAATATGACTAATGGAAAATAATGAAATATGCCTTCAGATAGAGATGCATAATAAGACAAGACAGAGAAATGCGGGATTCAGAGGAAATGAAGAGTTCAGAGTAGGCAACACTGCGTGGAATTTAAGGCCTTAGAAGTCCAGATAATTTCCTTCAGGTGAGGTCTTCTGGTAACTTGCATGGCTTCCTTCAAAGACTAACTAGTTCAATATGAAACAGAAGGGTTCCGAGCTGAAGTAATGGTTAACACATTTCTTATTTCTAGCTTGGACTCTTCTCTATTAGAAGATTAATAGAGCATTTAAAATAAAGCCCTCAGGAAACTCAGTTTTTGAGTCCTACACCCTGTACTTTAAAAATGTCTTAAGATTCTGTTTTTTAAAAAATCAGGTGATTTGGGGCATACATTACATAGAAAAACTAATCACCAGTTTCTATGCAAGTAAGGTATTGGTCTCTCCAGCTTTAAGCTGTTATCTCCAGAAATAAAATACAAAGAAAGAGATTCTTGGAACCCACAACATCAGTGTGGTTGAGAGTCCAATGCCTCTTTAAGTCCTCACCCCTCCCCTGTGTTTTCCTCTTGTTATTCATTAAAATGACAAATAGAGTCAAATATAGAATTAGTTACTCCATTTCTGAGAAACAAAACGTTTCTTATCCTTGTCATGACTTTCAGAATAGGAGGAAGGAAAAGTTGAGAAGCTAAAGAAGAATAACAGCTCTTCCCACCGAGGGCAACACACAGTACCGGCATGGCTACCTCTACGGTGAGCATATGAGTTTAAAAAATAGCTTTCAGTAGCTCTTGACTGTAGACTGTTCATATGCTGGATCATGAGGAAAGGCGACAGAGGGAAATAAGGAAAAGGGGAAAAGACAGAGAAAAAGAAACCCCAAAAACAAAACAAAAAAACAACAGGTTGAGACAAAAATTCACCTCCCGGACCTCGCAGGCGTAACACAGAATCTGTTTCCAGCCATATGCCACATTTTGGGAAGTTGATTCTGAAATCATTTCAGTGCTTTTTGGTGTCTTCCTTCCATTAATTCTTAACCATCTGTCGCTGTTAGAGCAGGGTGATGCACAGACTCAGATGAGTGCCTCTGAGAAATTCAAATCACTCTCTGCATTATTTTTATCAGCTGCATTCTGAAGTGGCATCCCGATTCCCATCATTGTCTTATTTCTCTGACTAATGGGATTCTGGATTCTAAAGTTTCATTTCATTTATGGAGGCAAGCACGGCTAAGTTTCTGGATTGACGGTTTGCTTTGATGTGTCCTTCAGGATTCTGAAGAACTATGTGGGATCCATTTGACACAATGGCTCACTCTGTCCTACTGTGAGAAAGGCCTTGGACTGGAGCTATTTACTGCTGCCACTGATTTCTTCTCTGGTGGTGCTATATGGGTAAGTAGTGTCACCCAGAAACTTACGTGTGAGACATTGCAAGAAAGTTTAGAGGCCAAATGATTAAATCACGAGATTCTAACCTAACCTACTGGATTAACCAGTTGGTAACTCTCAGCAGGCAGGATGTGGCTGGAGGAGGTAGTTCAGTAGGTTTTATATTTTGTCTCTGGTGAGTGAGTACCCACTGTATATCCTGATTGCCATGTCCTGAGCAGCTTCCCTCCTCCACACCCTTCCACCATGATATTCTGCCTCACGTGGGCCCAGAGCAATCGAGTTGACCATCTTCAAACTGAGACCTCTGAAACCATGAGCACCAAATAGACTTTTTCCCTTCGATGCTGTTACAGTCAGGTCTTTTGGTTACAACAATAAAGAAGCTGACTAAAACATCTGGTAAGCTCAGTGACTGAAAATAACACTGACCTTCATCTGTGATAAACAGTTGCTGTTCAGGCAGAAATGGACTTGCACGTAAGTGTGGCATGTTTTATTTGGAGACCTGAAAAAAACCTCTGTCTACAACATAAACCGAATGATCATGAATCGTTGGTGTCACTACTTGAGAAAATGTTCATGAGGGGCACAGAAAATGTGCACATGTGTCTTCCTTAAACACAAATGCACACTTATGAAAGTATAATATCTGTGTATTAAATTTGACTGATCCCACAAGGGGAAATATTTTATTGTTCTAATGGTCCCATAAACCTGTGTTTTTCAAACTCTTATATATGAAAGCATTACTTGTGCATTTGGTTAAAATACAAACACTGTGTCTGTACGTTTGAGGTGAGCTCATAGAGTCTCCATTTCTAACAAGCTCCTTGGTCATACTGAAGCTACTGTTTCATAGAAGTACTTTCAGTACCAAATATGGTAGAAGACCCAAATACATTATAAATTGTTTTGCTTTTGAGGTTTCTTTTTTCTACAGTTGTCTTTAAATACCCAATAATGCTTTTAGGCAAAAACAAAGGATTGCTTGTAATGAGAGGCATCAAATAACCAGGAAAGCAATCCAGGCTGACCTTCGTCTCATGTGCCCTGCCGTCTTCTTTGAAGGTGACCCTTCCAAGGACTTGTTGATGCTTTCCCTAGTGGCATGATTCTTGATGGCCTAATGCTACAATGGGCTCCATTCATGGACACCAGGAGTGTTGTGCGGCACAGAGTAGGTTTCAAGGTTCAATGGGTAGAAAAGGCCTTCGGCCTTGACCAGAGATTGTTTCACAGTGACCCATCATTTCCCCCCCACCTGCAGATAACCTGGAATTCTTAGTACCTTCCTTGAGCCAGGTCTTCAGTTCAGAAGGAATAAAATCCACAACAATGTTAGAACTGCACACTGGCTCAGCTCCTCCCAGGACCCAGCCATGCTTCCAGTGTGGCCTATTCCTGTCATGGTCTGGGTTTGGATAATAACAAACTGCTCAAATGATCCTCTTGTTTAACAGGAATTAATTTTTACTCAGTTAAATAGAAAACATCTCTCTTTCCATTATGCATCTTGACATGTTTTAGTGTGAATGATCACTTTTTCAAGTTGTGTTTGAATTCTTAGTGGTGTGATCCTTTTTTTAGGAGTTACAGCCAAATTAAAAAGGTGAATTCGTCAATAGATATCATATTCTTGCTTTGCACCTCATCAGTTAATAAGCTGAAGGGTTTGTTTTCCTGAATATTTTCCCAGTGGCCTTTTGAATCTGATATTTTGTTTATCTATTCACACCATAAGTTGAGAGTGAATGTTGAATTATAGAAATCTTTCTTTCATTTAAACCAAATGAGGACATTAAACGAAAAAAACATGGCAAAGCCAACACAATAATAATACCACACGGCAGACTGCATAACTTTACCTTATGGAGAAAAAAATTAGTTTGATAGACTCCATGAGAAAGATTTATAACAAAACATTATGTATCAAAATGGATACTTTACCGAATAATTCTCATTGGATACTACTACAGACATTTTTAACTACCTTCAAATCTCTATTTGAAAGTTTAGAAAATAAAAAAAAGAAAGTTAAGTATAATGGAAATGTCCTCTCTGTAAGCATGTTTCCTATTTTTTTTCCAAAAACAAAGGACATGTGAAAAAATATAGGCAGTCTTTATTGTATATCCACTGATCATTAAATTACTCATGCTGTCAGTAGAAACCTGCCAAGGGTTTTAGGGCTGAATGGATGCCAGATCTTCCCTTTGTTACTGGTGCTTACTATTATTTATCTTCTCAAAGTTTAACAAATAGATTTATTTATCTGATAGAATCTATTAACCACATACTCACCACACAAGGTAGTGCCTGTGTACACCCAAGCACACACGCAGAATTCAGTTTTTAGAAGGGAAATAAAACCTCCATTGATGTTGACCCTTTTAACCTTACTTTCTGAATCAGAGAAGTCCTAACAGTGAATTACAAAAGGACTAGGGACATGTCAAATATTCTTGGTGATATAATGTTTATAAGCACAATAATATCAGAAATAGTGGCGAACATGCAATTGAAGTTTGGGGAACATTAGACTCTTTTTTCATCAGAATGAACAAGGGTTAATCACAGGGAGAAAACATGCATGGACCCCATCTGTATCGCTGACAGATGGGGCATGTGCGGTGGGCAGGCCCACAGCTGCGATCAATTCCAGCCGTCCCTGCGACTCACAGGCTTAGGCACATAGTAAAGACCGGATAAAAGGATTCTGAAATGTGTGGTTCCCTCTGATCATTAATCTGCTTGTTTAGTCATGAAGAGTTTGATATTTTACTACTGGTTTTTCACATACCTTCTCTTAACTTCTTGCAAACATAGGGGAAATGTTAAGTGAATACAAAAGGAACATTTCATTTTTTATATTTTCTCAGAAGACTGTTGCCAACTTCCACCAGTTAACTCTTTTTTTACTCTGCTTTGAATGACAATTTGGGTTTAAACAGATTTACTATTAGAAGATAGGGCAAATTTGCTGAGATGGTTCTTATATTTCCTTAAATTTTGATGATTTTCCTCTCGGACAACCCAGAGGTGGTCTCTTCTTTTTTCTTTTTCTTTAAGAGTACATTGAGTCAAAAAGTTGACACATTTTCAACCACTTTTCATGGATATAGTGAGATACATCTGACAAAAGGAGGGAAACCAATTTTGATTTTAAAGACAAATATTTCAAGACACACAGAAGTATTCAGAACAAAGGGTGAAAAGGCACAATACAAAGGTTGAGTATTAATTGTAAGTTGGGAAATTATGAAAGGAGGAGTAATTAATAGAATCACACGGTTGAAACTTTATGAACTTTGGTTCAATAAAAGAGAGACTGGAAACCCCTGTGAAGTCCTAGTGGAGAGTAAAGGTGGGGCCTGGGGGTGGCACAATACCAGGGAGAATTGTTTGGGATTTGTTTCTAAGATGACATCAGGCCAGAACACAGTAGAAAACACTTACGTTTCTTTAGTTTTATTTCTCTCTTCCTTATATTTCATTCCAAGAATTGAATGTTGCAAAACCGGTCTCTTATGCTAGTATCAAAATTGGAAGGAAATATAACCTGAGGAAGCCTAGGAAGGAAATGTGGAAGGGGGAAACGTGGTGGCCTGGGACGAGGAGTTCCATCAAGTAGATAAGGTATAAACTGATGGTCCCAGGGTGTTGCTTAACAGGTGAAATATTCTGTAAAGCATATGGCAGGCACTTTCTCTTTGCTATCATTAATTCATTAATACCAGATTTCCTCTATTGAAATTGATATCAGGAGAACAGCTCCCAGATTTGACTAATAAAAGCTCATTAAGAAATACATCATCCCCAGGGGAAATGAAACAATCCCATGAGAGATGAGATCGGTTGCACTAATGCAATTGTCTGTTCCTATCAGTCCTACAACTCTGTGTGCTCTTTCAGCCCTCCTGTGAGCAAAGTCTTTAAATCTAAGTTTGGGAACAACCAAAATTGTCTTCTAGGATTTTGTTCCTCAAAATGTGGTCCCTGGCCATTGCAATCAGCATGATCTGAAAGCATGACAGAAATCGAACTCCCAGTCTCCTCCCTAAACCTCATCAACTGGAGTGTGCATTTATAAATGATCCCTTGATAAACATGCCTATAATCCCTGTGACTGGGGAGGCTGAGGCAGAACAAGTTCAGGAGCAGCCTCAGCAAATTAGTAAAGGCCTAAGCAACTTAGCAAGAACCTGTCTCAAAATAAAAAGAGATGGGATAAGGCTCAGTGATTAAGTACCCCTGGGTTTAATCTCCAGTACCTCAAAAAAAAAAAAAATCTTCAGGAAAGGACTATTTTGTGGACAACTATTTGAACCAACCTACCTACCTTGAGACAACACTGTATTAAATATACCCTGAAGCTAGGTAATAAGTCAGTGCATGAGCTCAGGTGGGAGTTGCAGCTCAGTGGTTTAGTGCTTACCCAGCATGCATGAAGCCCTGGTTTGATTCCAAGTTTCACACACGTGCATGCACACACACACACACAGACACCGACAAGTTTAGTGCATGTGTGAGCAAGATGGTCACAGGTATGCACATGTGGGCATACATATGTGATTCCTTGGTTAGAGGGTCATGTGCAACATTTTCTTCAAAATGACCTCCTAACCTTTATAATAACATAGTCCCAGTAATAAAACTTGGAGTTTTAATATCACACAATCAATTATCTCATCTTGGTAAGAGGATGTATTATATTTAGTGTTTCTCTTTTTTTGTCTTATAGTAATTTAATGCACACATGAGCAGTCCTTATTTTTTACTAATTCAGATGACAACCAATATGGGAACATTACTATGGCATATGTGTATGGAATGAAGAAAATCTCACAGCAAATACAATGAAAAAAATAAGAGAAAACTTTTCAATTGAATCCGCCATAGTCTTGATTAAAATTAGACATATTAAATGTTGGTGATGGTAGAACTAATTGCTATTGCTGTGGGTATTATTAATACAATATTGTAACCATGCAAATATTTGCCTAGCCACATGACTTCATTTTAATTGAAAAAGACCATAATGAGAGAGAAGTCATTCTATTCAGTTGAAAGAGAAACAAAGCAAAATTAGTAGAGAACTGTGATAATAATTGTACTGAAAATATCACTTGGAAGATGTATTTCCTTTCCATTATTGTTAGTTAAACTGGAACAACAGTAAATTTTTTTTCACTAAAAATAAATCACAGCTTACACGTTATGTTAATCAACGAATTATAGAAGTATTTGCATTCTAAGACAATGTGGCTGTTTTTTTCCCCAAGTGACTATAATTGATTAATGTAAATATACAATATCATTGGCCACTATTATATGAATTCCTTGAGAGTCAAATACAGCAGCAATTAAGTTATTGACTAGATGATTAAAGAACACCTAAATGATCAAGTGGTTTTAGTTGACAAGATAAATCTGCAACTGAGATAAAAATTTTACCACAAGATGAAGAGAGTTAATTCAACAATTCAAAAGCAATTATTGATTTCCTTTTGATGCCAAACACTGCAATCAGCACTGAATCTAAAATGGTGTGTCAGGCTCTGTTCTTAAGGAATTCAGAATCTCTCCCTTGCTCTGTCATTGTGTTCTGTGCCTCTAGCAGGTACTCACCACCACTGTCACCTTTAAGAAAAATTCCATTAGGTGTTGTATGTAATTAAAAAGGAATAAATACAAAAAAAAATGTCAAAAAAATAGAATTTAATTTTAGTTGATTTAGTGAAGGTGTCAATTTAGGAATCTGTAATAGGTGTCAAGATTAGGGAATGTTGAGGGGGGCTCACAGTTAATGGGGAGGGGGAACACCATCCTCCAACTTGGTTGAAAGAGACGATTACAGTCATCAAGAGTCCTACAGTGAGCTTTCATTTTCCTGATGTAGAATTTTGTGTTAGTTTGCACTGAATTGTTTTGATTGGATACTTTGCTAGCCCAGGGTTTTACTGGAATAGTGGTAAGTGTTCTCTACTAATACATGCAGACAGTTTTGTTCTTTTTATAAGTGCATCTCCTTTATGGTTTCTTCTTTCAGAAGCAAGTCCTCCTATATCTTTGTCCACTTAGTGAGTTTTTAACAACATGGGAAATGGTTTATTTATTTCAAACTGAAACATATTGATAAAGGATTGAGAGCTGTCACAAAGTTTCTGTCAGTGTTAACTTCTCTCAATGAATGACTAGCCTGTGCTTTCCTACAGGGTACTCTGGTATGAATTTTGGAGTTCTTTATCCCCACATCCCAAATCTCATGTGCATTGTACCCAGGTAGAAGGTACAGATTTGTTTCCTTACTATTACAGTATAGGAAACTATTTGATTTCTGCTTTTTGACAAATACTCTTGCAAAAAAAATTATTCAAGATTTGAAAAAGCTTGGACAATCAAGCATGACTATTGTTTTGTTCGTACTCTTACATGGTATTTAGTTAGAGATCAGTTAAGGATTGGCTGGGTGAAATTGAAATAAGGATTCAGGTAATTTAGGAGAAATCTACAAACAAGGCTATTGCCACATATACTTACCTCATACTTTCTCAGTTCACTGCATAAGCAAAGCAAGCTCTTAATGTTATTTTGTCCATTCTAAATAAATCTGAATGATGGAAGTCAGGTGCTATCAAGATCACTGCTTAATTTTTCCAGAAATTTCAGCATGAAAGCAATAACATTAATTTTCTTTGGGCATTCCTATTTATTTTTATGTCAGTTGCATGGAATTCTTCCTCAAGTCTACCTTACTTATAGAAGTATTTCAAGGAAACTCTATGTTCGACTACATTGGGCTTGCAAAATACGGGGTCTTTGAAAGCAAACTTCATGCTTGTGCCCTGCATGAAACTCGGGCAGTGACTGCAGGGCTTCCTCTAGGCCTCACAGGGGTCTAAAGTTTACCTTGGAATCCGTCATTTGCTTAGAGGAGGAGCATAAAGTGAAACAAAGAAACATGGCTGGCCATCCATTCCGTAGCACGACGACACGGAGTAATGATTATAAAACTTCTTGACAATGCTATACTGTTTTAGGAAAGAATTTTATGCAGCCCGACCACCTTCTCATTTGTAATGTTCCACCTCTCTAAGATCAGGCGGGTTACCAGGTCACAGTTCTGTGACAACCGAATAAATTTTGTAACCAACTGGGGAATAGTTCACTCTTGGTTGATCCCATAGTGGATGGTCTCCATTTATGGTAAAAAAATGGAGGACAATAAATTATTTTGATTTAATCGTTATGGATTTAAAGTGTACAATTTATTGTATTTTTTTAAGACCCATAGAATAACTTTTCTTGATTCTACTTAAATCTCTTCCCGGAGGAAAAGAAATTTAGTAAGACTTGGAAGTGGACATTGGCCCTGGAGAAAGACTTCTGTTTTCTAGGATGTTCGCATGATGCCAGATTCTGCTAACCTGGGTGGTCATTTTTAATATGGACATTTTTTGAAGGAAGTAGACCGAAACCACTAAACATATTTGCTCCATGAGCTAAACCACAATAAAACAGAGGTCTCCTGTGTATAGCTTTCCTCACCCTTTGAATATGGCTCATTCTTATTTTATTTCCATAAGAAACAAATATCCCTTAGAAAGTTTCCCTTTGAAGTTTAAATACAGTTGTATAAGTGTGTGAATACCTGTGTATCCAAAACACAATTATTTGCAAGTATCTGATTAAATGATGACATGACCATTTCATCAGGTCAGAGAAATCTCTGCTGAATTGAAGGCTGCCAGCTCCCCAGACCCCATCTGCGTGATCATTCCTCACCTGCCTATTGTAAACGGGAATGCATGAAACCATAGAAAATTTGAAGTGTTAAAAATGACTAATGCTCAAATCCACCCCCACCAAAAGATGATGTTATTCTCGATGTCTATTTGAAAATAAAGGTTTTGCTTTATGGCTTTCTTCCAATTGTAACTGTTCAACATCATTCAAAGACTCCACTTAATCTTTCCTGCATTTTCTTTTTCTACTGAAGTTAGCCTGTGTTTCTGACCAAACTGGAAAGAAGCCTGGATGGGTAGGCCGGGACCTCACAGGACACATGGAAGGTTAAGCAAGGTGAAGTTACTTGCCAGAGATCATGACCAGAGAACAGGAGACCACAGGGCTGCCTCATTGTGATGCCCATCCTTGGTGGTTGCATTATACTGGGAAAGGAGGATGTCCTATCTCCATCTCTCCTGCTCAGCTGGCAGAGAGTATGGCTTTCTCACATCCTCACATTTAGCCACTACAAACATCAACAATGCTATAATTTTTCCATATAAGTTTGAGAAGTAAACAGAAGAATTACAAACATCTGGGAAACTAGATAGTTAGATGTTTTCTGTTTACTTGGGTGGACATTTCTTGGAAGTTTCTCCTCTCTCTCTCTCTCTCTCTCTCTCTCTCTCTCTCTTCCCCCCCCCCTCTCTTATTCCTTCAGTACACGTGTGTATACCCCTGGATGTATAATAGCTTTCAGTTCTCAAAACACAGATGATAAAGTTCAGTTTGGCATATTCACCCAAATGCATGTACTGTCTTGCTATATAAACGGTGAGCTCAATTTAAAGGTCCTTGTTGTGTGAAATTGCAGAAAGAACCCCTCAGCTGCCCCAATGTCCTCTGTAGAACAAAACTGGTCCTGTTCCCAGAGAGTGCACACAGTAGGGAGGTTGCTCTCAATCTGCACTGTGACAGGCAAGAAGAGAGAAACATCCAGCTTGCCGAATCACGTACAGAACTTAGCACAACCATAGACGAAGGTTCTACATAGCTAAGAATTTTAAAAACTCGATGTAAATCTAACCTGATGCATATATAGTAGAAATTGTGGACATTGCCTTGCTTAAAATTAAAATAGCTATTTTTCATTTTATTGATTAAACATGCATATTATTTAAATTACTATAATAAAAATATGTGTTTGCAAATTTTCAAAATAAAATTTTATTTGGGTAGATGTCAGATGCCTACATCTTAACAAATCCATGTGTGCATATACACATACCTGATGTTAAGAAATCAAATATACTTATATTGTTTTTTGTTAAAATAAATGTTGAAGGGAAAGTCAACCAACTGGAAAGATCAATGTTAAAGTAATAATATGTTCTGCCAAACAAATAACCAAATAGTAAATCAAATAACAAAATCCCTAAATTGATTTATTTTGTCAGAACAAAAGACAAAATTTTCCTCTTTGGTTTTCATCAAGCTCAGAATAGTCAATTTGCACGAAACCATAATATCAATAACTGCATTGTAATTGGTGATTCTACATGGAGAATTAAAGCAAAGGACAAATCAATGCCTGATCAATAGAAAGTGTTGTTACTGAACACACTTCCCTTTCAGATACTCATAGCTGCTCAGGCCAATGGTTTAATTATCAGCAATGATGGCAAGTTGACCTACTCTCTGCCTGTATCACACTGCCCTGGCTCTCAGAGTGCTGTCTTCCAATGCGTCTCGACCTTTTCTAGAGATGGCAGAAGGGAGGGCTTTTAGTCATTTCACACAGATGCGTGCCATTATCTACAAGCTAGTACCACTCACAGAAGCATTTACAGCAATTACTAGAGTCATGTGACTTTTTGCAAAAATCAAGTTTTTTTTTTTTATAATCAGTCCATAGGCATGGAAACATCAGCATCAAAACAGCCTAAATATCAGCCAATAATGGTTCCTGTCATCCACCTTACCCCAAATCTGTCCCACACCTAATGGGTTACAACTGCAGCTCAGTAATCCAGAGAAATAAATGTTAGAGAAGAGCAATGGAATAGTCTTAATAGTTCCACTTATTGAGACTAGCACTACTTCTCCCTAAATTAAGTGTGTAATTGGCAAGCCTTATTTATACTCTCATAGGGATTAACTTTTATTGATCTAATTAGGATGAAGCTCTGAAATGATTTGTCAGTCAACCTGATAGAGTAGCAGCTGCACAGGGTTCTATTCTTCAAACAAAAAGTTACATTAGTGGGTAAAAATAAAGCATGATACTCTAGAACTGTGTTGTGTTCCTGAATGAAGAGTTTGTGAGGCCAAAGGACACGTCTCAATGGAAGAAATGATTCAGAGCTTAGATTTTACTTTGGAATCTAGAAGATGAGAAAAAAGGCTGTGACGTTTGTGTTTGACTGCAAGTGGCATTATATAGTGAATGGTTGCCATGCATCGTATCAGAAAACCTCTCTTTGAAATCATATATAGATTATTCCTCCTTTGCTTCACTGAGAAGATAAATTTCTTTGCCTATGTAGTTGATTCTTATATCTCTCCATTTTCTTTCTTTCATTCTTATCAAAGATACCAGAAAAAAGAAATGCCTAATAAATGTCTTTTAAAGAAATGCCTAATAAATGTCTTTCTTCCACTTAGGAGTCAATTTAGTAAATAATCAGCAGCACTTCAACTTCTAAAACAATTAGGAAAAATGGGCAAAGATGTCTTTTCTCTAATAAAATCACTGCACACAGACTGAGGGTTTGAACATATTGACTTAGTTATTAGGCTAGGCCCAGCCAACACGTGTGGCTGCATTCACAGATCTAACTCCATTAAGATCGCCTTACTGATTTATCCCTGAGCAATGATGAACATCCATGGACACTGGGTCAATATTTTGAAGAAGATTAGAGGATAAAGTGCTGGCCTTTCATTTTCAAGATTGCATCAATTTTGAGCTGTGATTCACAGACCTTAACCCAGAATGAGTAGAGCTGAAATCCAAAGTACATGTGAGTACTGCAAAGATGATGGAATTAATTGGCTGAGGTTAAAGAAAGTTGTATGCATTTAAACAGAATGCAAGGAAAACACTCAGCTTGTAAGATCTTTAATGAGGACTTCTGACATTTGAAAATGCAAAATCCAATATAAATATACATTTGTTTTTATTACTTTTCAAAATATATTTTGCCATTTCCCATTTCTGAGAGATATGAAATTTATTAGCAGTTAATTTGATTAAATATGAAAGCTGTCATACAACAATATGCTTATATTATGTTTCTCCTTGTGAAAGAGTTTCATTTTCATTTAATGCAAAGTAACATTTTCCCTAGACTTATAGTGTAATTTTAGGGTATTTATATGATATAAATAATGTAAGATCAAAAATATTTAAAAAAAAAATTCTTATTGTAATAATGCAACTCAGACAACCTTCACTCTCTGTTCTCACTCCTTCTCTGTCTACACACACACACACACAAACATGCACACACGTGTGTGCATGTGTGTGGACACACTCAGGTGAAACCTATGTTGTTACCTTTTACTTTTATTTCTTAAATTCATTGTGAAGTGTATCTTGAATCAATAGAAACCTTCAATTTAGTTCCCCCACCCCCTTTTTCTTAATAGGTAATCTTTATTTTAGCTCTCAAAAGGATGCAAGTCCTATCATAGGATCTTATAGTTTCTAAGAGGAAAATGGACGTCTAGAATAGCTATAGCACATTGTGATAATTGAACATAGTGACACCAGTGCCTATTTCTAGCTTTGTGACATTAGCCCTTTCCTGAGTTTCTATGGGAAGAATCCATGGAGACTGTGAGCCAAGAAGTAGGGCAGGCTGCTCTGCCTGGGAAGAGCCATCCATGCAGCTCGGTCAGCCTGCTGGAGCCGGGGGGCTGGGAGGGTGGTGACTCTGGAGGTGTTGGGCCAGATGGTGAAGTTCTCTAAACTCTCTATTAACCATGATTGAATTATACTAAGAAAACAGTGCATGAGGGCAGTGCTCTTTTAATCAGTGGAATGACATATTTAAATTCATTTCTTAGGACCATAAATTTGTCATCAATGTGCAGCCGTGGGCCAGTGTCTGGGGAACTGGCAGCCCAGAGACCATTTAGGAGGTTAGAAAAACAGTGCGGACAAGAGAAGAGGAAACCACAGATTTTTTTTTTTTTTTTTTTTTTTTTTTTTTTGCTTTAGGAAAGGTCTGTGACCAAATGGGGAGATGGGATTCGGAAATGCGTGTGTTTTTTATAAGCAAGTATCAGTAATAACTTGTAAGTGGGCAGTGGGCAGTGGGGCAGACTAGGTGGGTGAGGACCACACAGCTGACGAATGACCTGGATGGGAGCACCCAGACCCAACTGCGCAGCGGCAACTGGGGTCCAGAGGCCAACGCTGCTAAGCAAGGGGAGACTGAGACCAAGGGACCTCAGGGGCAGTGGCACCCCGCTGTGGGAGCAGGTTCCACACAGGGGAGGGAATCAGAGCAATGTTAGAAAGGAGAATCAGCTGAAGGATGCTGTGGAATCCGCGAGTGCCCTGGCCCTCAGCCACCAAGACAGCTGAACCAAAAAGCTGGTGCCCTTCTGGTCATAGGTGGCATCCAGGAGACGACTTTCAGTAGCACAGTGACTCTCAAACAAGACTGGTTTTGTGACCCACAGAGCGTTGGCAATATTTGGAGATGTTTTGGGGAGTCATATCATGGATGGGGGAGGAGCCACTGTCATCCAGTGGGTGGAGTCTGCGATGTGGCTAAACATCCTACAATGAATGCACCCTGCCTCCCAGAAAGGAATGATCCAGCCCAGTGATTAACAGTGCAGAGGACAAGAAGCTCCTGGAGTGACCGCCCAGGTTAATTCTAAAAGGATCTGGGCAAAGAATTTGAGTTTAGAGAACCATCAGCATTAAGAGAAACCACTCTATCAAGAGCAAGCAAATAACTGGATAGCTAGCAGCAATTTTATATTCAGTGGCTAATAGCATGTACAAAACATCAGAAAAATAGATCAAAATGTTGAAAAAAAGAAATATTTTGTAGAACAAAGTCAAATATCACCTATAAAATGTTCTTTGTTAAGTCAAATTATTATAACAAATGTAGTTAGATGAGTAAAAAAAAACCTCTTGTGCTATTGAAGTGAGATTTAAAGTAAAACAAAACTAATAGAAATGTAGATATAAATAAAATATTAACAATGATAGCAGAAGAGAAATTATGGCAAAGGAAAAGATGACTTTCACAAAGAAAGAATAAAATGCTGGTAAAAGTTTAATTTTTACGGATCAGATATAAAGAACACAGAAAAAAAAAAGAAAGAAACTTAGGAAGATATACAGAGTAAGCAAATCAGCTGTGACAAGGTTCAGAGACAGGTGGCACTGTGTGAGTCAGCACTGACAGGCTAATCTATGGTGGTACCTTAGTCTGACCACACTGTAGTCTAGTGGTGGGGATGTGTAAGCCCCGAGACAATGTAGAGTGATCTCTGTTATTAGAAAGGGAAGATGACACATTTGAACCACTTTTGTATTTATTCTCTTCCCCTACAACCCTGGAGACCAGTTATTGTCCAAGTCCCACAATCACTGTCTTAAAATGCCCTCAGCTTCACACCGTCTACCTAAAGCTCTACTCTAGCTCATTGAAATTGGCATCACTTTAGAGTTGATCTCATTGAAAGAACATTCTATTGAAATTCATGCTAAATCATAATTTCAAGCAAGAGATGGAAAATATGGGCAGATTATTCCCTTCCCTGAACAGTGTATTATTTTTGCTTCACATTCTATGGAAAAGCTCTGTGAGGACCGCATACTTGCTATCAAGGCTGCCTCTGTCTCACCCAATCATTTTTGCCTCATCCAGAGCTCCAAGTTTCTCTTTCCATTGCCTGCCTCACCCTTGGGCCCCTGTGAATAATGCATGCATAGTTTAACCAGAGCTTCTCAGAAGCTAACGTGCTTGAGAATCACCTGGAGACCTTGTTAAAGTGGCAGATTCTGATTCCATAGGTGCAAGGAAGGCTGAGATACTTCATTTTTAGCAACTCCAGGCGATGTTAAGGATTCTGGACCAGCCAAGAATCATTTTTGGAATAGCAAGGATTTCACACTTTAAACAGTGTGCTGAGTCTGTTCTGGGCCTGTTACTCCAATAAATCAACAACTAAAAACCTTGTCCAGGAGTTACTGCTGAACACATGATCTGGAAATGTTTCTTTCTATTAGTATTATTTTTTGGAGTTTAGCTTGTTTATTTATTTATTTATTGTTGAAGATGATGAAGACTTCATTTTTTGAGACAACTAAATTTTAATCATTTTCAGCCCAGTGACAATGCAATAGTAGGAAGTGAAGAGGTCAACAATGCATTCTCCTTGTTTTTTATTTCCTCTCCAGTGTAAGGCTGATCAATATCCAGACAGCAGTCTATTGATGCTTCCTGTCCTCTTTCTCAAAGTGTGTATTTTTAACCCTGGGAGAATCTCGAGCTACAAACTGTCATTTCCTCTGGGTTGACCCATCTGTACCTCTGGAAGAGAAAATGTACTTAGTTATGCCCTTTATCATTACTTTTCTGGGGATAAAATTGTAATGGAAGTAAAACCACTGCCTGCTTCCTTTTTGCTCAGGGCTAATGCAGAGAGAAGAATAACTCTGGTCTAGTATTTAGAGTCATACCCCACAGTACATTTGACCATCACGTCAAGGATTCACCTTAAAATATGCACCGTTTTCATGATGTCCTAATCCTCAGTTACCAGGAAATAAAGCTTCATACCTGGGGCCAGAGTTTGAGGCCAATTCAAAAGCATCACTTTCATTATGCAGGTTCTATACCTCCCAAACTTGGTCTCCAGAGAGCAAAACGTGCAGAAGTGGGTAGACAGACTACGGAGCACATACACCCAGTGGTCAGCACTGATGCCAAAGACATCATTAAAACTGCAAAAGTCATCATTTCGGTAGAAAATGTATAGCCTAAATAAGATCATTACAACATTCAGGAAACGAAGCAATATGGTCTTATGTGTTTTGAAAAATGTCACATTTTATATCACATTTACCTAAAATAAACTCCTAATTCCATTTGCTTCCTTTCTTTCCAGTACTTTCTCACTTACTAATCATGCCTTCATTTCGTTTCACCCTTGTCTTATTTCTTTAAAGTCAAACTTGACCTTATATAAATAGCATACATTCATTCTGATTGCTTCAGTTCTTTCTATATTAACTTGATATCTGTTACCTTATCCCCAAAGAGTTCTTCATAATTAATAAAATATTTCAGGGCATTTTCATTCATGAATTCTGAACCAGTTTTTATTGTGTCTTCCTTATGTTGGGTGATTTTTTTAACTTGGGAGAAATGGACAACAAAAAATTTTTTAAAAAAAGGTTTCAAGGGAAACAGACTTTTATTCTGTCAGATGGTACTAAGAGATTTTAAGACAGAGCAAATATTAATGGTGTAGAAGTCATGCCAAGGTCAAACCACAACCTGCAGGAAATGAGAGAGGGAACCACGTGGTAGGAAGGCGAGACTCAGTTTCATGCTTAGGGAAGATAAAGAGCAGAGAGCCTGGGGAGCTGCTGCTCCAAGGGACAGCCAAGAGGCCCAAGTGTCTGGAAGGGAAAGAGGTTAAGGCCAGGGAGCTCAGGAAACCTACTAGGTCTTCCTCCATCATGGGGTTGAGAGAAGACGAAAGTTGTCTAAAATGTGAACCCAGCCCTCCTCTATCAGAAACCACATGCACTGGAAATGGAGACTTTGGTTACACTGTAGGGTTCATTATCTAAAAGAAATGGTTTGGGTATTAGCATCAAGTTGCATGACAGAGTGGACACAGTACATTTCTTCCATCCCCACATTTCTCTAAGAGAGAAATGCTCATCATCTTGCAGCTGGTGGCAAAAAAAGAAGCCTCCTGGTGGATTGACCCAGCCTGAAGTAGTGGCCACTGAACTATCCTTCCCAACACCAGCTTTCTTCAGTAATTCCTAAGAATTGGTTAGACAGATGGAATGAGACAGGGCCCAATGCATTCTTTCCTTTCAAGTTCACAGTTTTAGATGTATTACCAAAAAAAAAAAAAAAAAAAAACCAACAACAACAACAACAACAAAAAACAGCTTTTGAAAGACAGTTTCCACCTTCTTACTCTTTCTTATAACATTTCAGAGGTTGGAACCTGGGGAAGGAGAGAATGGGGTCAGAAGAGGGACAGAGTCAAGTCTCAGCAAAGATCATTTGCCGTCAGAGCTAGGAGTTAGAGGACCAAGGACACATCTGCAAATACCCAGACTGAACTCAAATGCGAACTGATGTTCACCTGGGCTGAGCAGACATCTGACACATGTCTGTCTTTGTAATGACACCTCAGGGATGGACCAGTCACAGAAGCCCTGGTGCTTACCAATAAGCATCCCGAAAGATGAGCATTCACACAAGCCTCAAAGGATGGGAGATTTTGTACAGGACAGAGAGATGGCCGGACACCTTGCAGCTTGCTGGTGGAGAGAAAAGGAAATTCACAGATTGGCCAAGCTAAAACACACTGGAACCCTCTTGGAGTTCAAGACTCAAACTCTGTGGACTGTAATGAAAGATGCCAATTCCTCCCTTCCAGGCACCCTACTCCTGCACATTTGCTGTGAAAGTGATGATCTTGAGATTTTAATCTAGGATTTCCAAACCTCTGCCCTTCCCATTATGCCACCTGACTCCAAGGACAAATTCATTTTAAAAGTGGTGAAGCAGCAGAATATTTTATCAGCTGAAATTACACCTCTCCTTTAATAAGTCAAATTTTTACATCCCTGTTAATACATATGTTAGTAAAATAAACCTAATAAGGAGCATTTACTGAGCATCTGATGGGTGGTAGGCGATGACATATGCAATGGCTCTGTTTTTTTTTTTTTTTTTTCCTATCACTCACCTCCCACTCCATCTACAGGCCACACTCACTCTAAACTGCTTTATATTCCTTCAAAGTGCCACGTTCATTTCTGCCTTAGGGACTTTGCACTTGACCAGTCTTCTTTAGTGCAATGATAATTTCAGAGTCTTCACAAAGTGCCCTTGTATCCTTTCCTATTTGAGCACAAATGTCACCTAGTCAGGTGGTTGGCTCTATCTGATGCTGGAACTTGATCTTCTCTAATCTGGTTGATCTGTGTCACATTACACCACTATATTATTCATGTTTCACCCTCGAGCTGGGACAGTCCTGTAGGCATCAGGGAAATGTGAGCCAAGGCACGAAAAAAGACACTTCAAATCCACTAAGATGAACCTGAGACACCGGCAGGGGCTGGGGAGACGACAGACATGGAAATTCTTAGCTTATGCTGGAGGGAAAGCAAAGTAGTGTGGCCACTGTGAAAAGCAGACTGGCCGTTCCTCAAAATTTAACTAAATGTAACCAAGTGACACAGCTATGTCATTGATAGGCACATACCCTGGAGGAATGAAAACACATGTCCACACAAAAGCTCATGTGTGAATTTTTGGCCAGCAGTAGATAGCCAAAATGTGGAAATGGCCCTAATATCCATCAAACCAAGAATGAATAAGTTGAATGTGATACCCATACAGTGTTGTAGGAGTTTGCAATAAAATATATGTACTGGGACATGCTACAACACAGACAAAGCTCAAAAGAAGCCCTGCTAAATCTATGATTTATTTATTTGAAGTGTTCAGAATAGACACGTCAATAGACACAGGAAGACGATTAGTATTTGCAAGGGCTACAGGTGGCGGGGAAGGGTTGTAGGGAATGGGGAAGATTGCTAGTAAGAATGGAGTTTCTCAGCCATAAAGAACAATGAAATTATGACATTTTCTGGTAAATAGATGGAGCTGGAGAATTTCATGCTAAGTGAAATTAGCCAATGCCTCAAACCCAAAGGCTGAAAGTTCTCTATGATATGGAGGCTGACTTACAATGGGCAGGGGGGTTGGATGGTGGCAGGGAAGGAAGAGAAGGTTCACTGGATTGGACAGGGCAGAGTGGGAGAAAGGGAGAGGGGTTGGGAATGGGAAAGACTGTAGAATGAATCAGACATAACTTTCCTGTGTTCATATATGAATACATGACCAGTGTACTCCACACCAAGTACAACTACAAAAATGGGAAGTTATACTTCATGTACATATGTCAAAATACACTCTACTGCCATGTGTAACTAAAAAGAACAAACAAAAAAAAAAAAAAGAAAAAAAAAGAATGGGGTTTCTTTGGTCAGTGATGAAAATGTTCTAAAACTGTCATAATGGTTATATAACTCTGAATATACTAAAAAATCCAGTTGTACAAAAAACAGGTGACTTATATGCCATATTAATTGTATCTTAATGCAATATAATGAAAAGAGGTTTGGACCTAATTGCAAAGAGAAAGTGGACTTGATTTTTTATTCATTTGCCCCAAACTACAACCACTTTCCATTTCTCTATTATACTTTAGGTTCCTTGATGTGAGTACCTTTCAGGGTTAAGAATTAGAAAATAACATAAAATGTAATTAGATGAGAAGATGGTGGTTAAAGCATAATTGACTACTTTCTAACTTAATTTAAAAATGCTCCGTTAAAAGTGGCCTTTTTAAATATAAAGACAAACATAATCACATTATCTATTTATGTCTGTCATTTCTAAATCACTATAAGATTCCATCAAGGCATGTAACAACCACTAAGATTCTATCCTGTATTTCAGCATAAACTTGCTGAATGGAGAATCATCCCTGTCCTACAACAAAATATAGCCAAAATATGATGTGTCTGCAGGCTGATTTCACTCCATGATATCCTGAACTGCTTTGAAACACTCAAAATTAAAGTACCAAATGTCCTTCTTGGAATTACTTTCCCCTTGATTTTTACAAGCTTGTGTGCTTTAGAGGAAATTTACTTCATATGCTTTCTATTCATTTACACTTCATTGATCAAAACATTGGTCTTTTAGGGTGATTTGATATTTATGAAGATTATTAAGACTTTTTGATAATTTTCAGAGCTCTTAGAAGAAAAAAAATCCAGGAAGTTTTGTTTTGCCCATAATAAACAAAGATGGTGAGGATTTCTCTTTAAATAAAGTGGATCTAAAGTGAATCAGAGCACTCCTTGGAACTCTTTGAAAAAGCCCTGAGGATTCTGGGAGGGGAAGAGTATGTGACATTCAGATCCTACCTCTTAGCACTTGTGGGCCTTGGACCTCTTCATCCTGCTGAAATGTTAATCTGTATTGCTGTGGATGCTGTTCTTATCTAGGTGTATATTTCCATATTACTACTTACTCAATATTATCAGGCATTATATTGTACTTTATTTGAAAAGTGCTCAGTAATCCTTTCAAATTTATTTTTACATGAGTTTTAAATTTATTTTTCAGAAGTACAAAATAAAATTACCATGCATTTTATATATCACTTGTTCTTAAAAATGGTCCCCCCCACTGAGTGATATATACAGTAGGCAATAGTACTGCTAACATTCTGCAAGAAAGCATGGCCTTGGTATAAAATACTGCATGTTTTAAAGTTAGTGTTTTCTTTCAGTCTGTATTTTTTATCATTAAACTGATTTTTCTCTTGATTCATCACACACATTAAAAATACTTTAAGTGGCTTTTCACGGCTTCAAAACTTCTTGCTTTCCTCATGGTTCCAAAAATAAAACATTTGATCCTGTGTTTACTTTCTCTGGTCCATATGGGTTGGCCGCTCTCATTTCATCCCCAAGTGTCCATTTGCAGATCAATTTTCCTTTTCAAGAAGGTTATTTGATCTGACAATTAATAGCCTAATTTTTACAATTATCTTTTCTAAGAAGATCATATAGGCAGACTTTCGTGTGATAGAAAGATATTTTCCTGAAGTCTGTTCTCAAGGCGTTTCCTGTTGAACACCATCCAGAATTTATAGAGCTTCTGAATGTATGTTTACTTTTACATGATTTAGATTCTTTGTGGAAAAGCAAATGGACTTTTGTTTTTCTTTAGATAATTAAAGACCATGTTGTCTGTTTAAATGGATTAGATAGTCATGAGGTTGAGCCATTCTGAAATCTAATTTTTATGTTGTGCCTTCTTTGAAGTTCTGTTTGCAAGGCACTCATTAATGGGAAGGACTTTTACTACTTGAACATTATCAATAAGCTCAACATGCACACCACTTAACCTTTGCCCTTATCTATGTGTGACTAGAAAACATCGCAATTGTTCCTCAAATGTACATGAAAACATTAGATTCTGAAGCACAATCAGTGTGCTATGAAAGTCTAACATAAACAATCAATATTAACACTAAAATCTTAGGTCCTTTTAATGTTTTTTTTAAAAAAAAAAACACGATAAAACTATGATCATGGAAATGCATGAAAATTTGAAGTTGGTATTATTTTTAGTTATCACAGTTCACCAAACATTTCCTGTACATATTACAACAAAGAAGCATCTTCTTCATTTTTAAACTGCTAAGTGTCTGAAGTGCATTAGAAGATCTTCATGGAAGGGCCACATTCAGATACCCATTAGCCCAAATGTAGTTTTGTTCATTGTCGTGTAGTGCACTAAGGCAACAGATATTAATTTGTATTAACATTCTATTTTATTTTTCTATTTTATTTTTGTAATGTGGAAAGCATCAATTTTAAGTTATAGCGATCTAGTGAATTGGGTTTGCATGTCTGGATCATGATTACTTTCTCTTGCTAAATAGTGTACAATGTGAATCCTAAATTGAATTACTCAGGTTGAAAAATAACTGTTGATAAGGCACGTGGCCTTTGGGGAATATTTCTTTCAAAGTTCTATTTATTTAAGTTTAAAGGCCAGTGATGCTTCTGTATGTCTTCTACTTGATGAAAAGCAGTTAGTTCTATTTGTCTGCAATTGAGGTTTAGCATTTAGATGGAAAATTTCTAGTAGATTTTATTTGTCCAGATTTGATAAAAGATATATTTATATCATTTGGAAAGTATGTACATATTTTGAAAATTGCATATGGTTCCTAGTGGGGAGAAATTTATATTTGAGAGGAATGACTTTACTGTTAAATTGAATAAATATTCCTTTCAACTCCAACAGGGTGGCACCTATCACTAAATCATGTCTCTCTTTAGGTGTTTGCACTAGACCCAGAGATAAAAGTGAGACAGAAACCTAAAATTATCTCAGAGACTCAAGAAGTTTTCAAAAGACATTGTTTCATTCTGCTCCGATTGTGGTTGGGAATCTCTTTCCCTCTCTTTCTATGAGTGTGTGTGTGTGTGTGTGTGTGTGTGTGTGTGTGTGTGTGTGTATGAGGTATGTACCTATATGCATAATTTAAATCTCTCCTGTATATAGATAGATACATACAAATCTTTCTATAGAGATTTAAATTAAATAGATTTAAATATATATCAAATATATATATATATTTGTATATAAAAGTAATATATGTATCTTTGATATATATTCATATATCAAAGATATATATATATATATACATCTTTGACATAATATATGCACAATTACTTTGACTATGGTGAAGGTCATTCTTATTTATAAAGCCAGGGATTATTTATTCATACAATTTTAATTATAAAGCTGCATTCCATTAATGTGTTTGAACAATTAATGTGTATAATGAACAAATGATACATACTTGCTTTATATCAATAATTATTTATAAATTATTTATGTTATATTATTGAAAGTATTATCTCACATAAAAGTAGTTTAAGAATTGTTATTCCATATACCTACATAAATGTTTATAAAGTCTTAAAACTTTCTTTGTACTGACTTTTTTCTTAGGTCCAATCACAAGGTATTTATATCATTTTATGATGGCATATAGAAGACATATTATAAAATAAGAATAATATCTTTATTTTACCACAGCCATTTATGTACGTGTTTAAAAGCTTATCTAATAATGAATTCTTAAACTGCCTTGTGGAAAGAAGCTTTTTTATCCTGATAGCTTTGCCTATTGCTACCCTGCCTACGCAAATGGAACTGTATTTTCTGCAAGCAATTTTCAAATGTGCACGCCATCTGTAGCTGAATGATTAGTGGAGGACAGGAGCATGTAGCCTGTGCTTGGTCCCCATTGGCCATTTATTTCTGTTTTATTGTTTTAATCATAAAGAATAATTTTCACGGTGACTGTTATATAGCATTTGTAAGTTAAAAAGTAGCCTCAAATATTCATGTACTTTTAAATGGCACTATGATTTTGAGAGATGTTAATCTGAGATCAATTCGGGGAGTCACTAAGTGTTACTGGGGTGGGTCTGCAGCGCATGGTGGTACAGAAACTGGAAGTTGCCGTTCAGTGTTCACTGACTGTTACATGACAAGTAAACAAGTTTAATTGTGTTATTCACCTCATTGACTTTAATGAGTCAATAATAGATGTAATAGGCACCTCAGGACCAGATGGCACAGGGTAAAAAGTCCCCATGAAATACCATTTTTCCATCTCAAGTATCTGATAAATATGTTAACTTCCTGCACTGTGGCAATTGTTGACAATTCTTAGCAGCTGGTCAGTTACTCTACACTGCAGGGGTACCAGGCACCGTTGATAGCTTAAGTTCTCAGTTTTACATTTGCAGAGATAGTGAGGGTGGAATAAAAGTCTTATTCTTGAAATGTAACACAATATCATAATTGAGAGATTGTACAAAATTCATATATTCCTTTAAAAATTCAGAGGAAATGATGTTTGAAAGGGATCCTGCATCCATGCTCCATACCCTGGACTCCATGTAATTGATAAAGCAATGGTCACACATACATCTAGGAAACACTCTTGGATTTGTCACAGTGGATTCCTCTTTGGTCTTTATGGAAGTCTACTTTTGGGATAGTAATTATAATGGCTTCTCTATTCAGTTGCTTAATACCACTAAAAAAAAAAAAATAAGAACAAACAAACTTTTCCCTTTGTGTAGTACCTGAAAGCTCATTCTTTTTTTAATGTCAAAATGTTGCCTTAGCAACCACAGAAACATTTTTTCTAGTTTCATATATTATGTTTTCATGGAAAGGTAAATAAATAACCCCCTTGGAAATTTAATATTAAACAACAAATGACTTTTTTGGGGGAAAAACCCTTAAAACTACAATGATACTAATCCATATTCAAGAATTTACACCAAAATAAATATTATTGTTTGAATAAGAACAAGCATATTTAGGCCTCTCTTTGGCTCAGCTTTGTCATAGAAGTTTATGGATTTTTAGCATGATTTAATACTTTAAATCTCCATCGCTATTCTACCAAGCATCTCTCACAGTTAATGTATTACGGCAATGGCTGAAAGACAAAACTTCTTGTATTGTTCACTCCAGAAAGGGTGTCTTTGGGGATTTTATTTGTGAAAAAAACACTTTAATATCACCTGATATCTACTTTGGTGAATAGGAATTTTATTTTCATGGTTTTGTTAGATGGAAGCTGTTATCTGAAGCAGGTTAAAAAAGGCTATTCTTCACAATCTACAATTCAATATTTAGTGTTAGAGAACTGAACTCACTTTCTGGAATTAACTGGTTAGCAATTCAGAAATTTCATCCTCTGAGAATAATATGTGAAAAACTGGAAAATCAGTGTTTTACACGATTCTGTGGAAGCACCTTGAAAATGCTTCCACAGTCTACTACTGAACTGGAGTCTTTAATTCCTCAGGGCAATCATGCTGGGAACATGAACGTGGGGAGACAGGGAGAGCTTCCACAGGTCTTCGTTCTGTGAGTCAAAAACACAACTTCAGGATGCATCAGAGGTTGAGCAAATGTGATGAAAGTACTAAATTTACTTTATGATCCTAAAAATAACCTGCAGTAACAGTAAAGGATCAAGAAACAGAGCCACTCATTGGTCACCCTGCCACCACCTGAGTTCAAGGAATAGAACTGCTGCTTTTCCAAGGTTCACCAAGGGGAAAGGCCTTCTGAAGGGATGTGAAATATTTCCTTATGTCTCCTACTATTTACCAGATTTTTAAAAATTAACAATGCACTCTACCAAACAGACGTAGAGACAAAGATCCATTTTAAAACACAGAAAGAGAAAGTTAAGAAAGTAGACATGATATGTGAATACTTTTAAAAAGACTGTTTACTATATTCAACAAAAAAAATAAAATGCCAGATTGAAAACTTCCAGAAAGAACTAGAAACTATAGAATGATAAATAACATGGAAATTTATAATTGATTAATAAATTAATTACAATTAGAAACTCACAAATATATTTAAGTAAAGTGGAAACTAAGCAGAGTGCAAGTACATGGAATTATATGAAGAATGCATCCCCTCAAAAAGAAAAGACAGACTGAAAAATAGCAAATATATAACTAAAGCTAGATAAAAAAAAAAAAAGAAAGACACACTACTGGCAGCTATCTTCAAAAATATAAAATAAATTATAAACAAAATCACTATGTATATAATTTAAAAAGCTTAAGAAATAATGACCAAGTAGAATGTATTCCAGAAAGGGAATATTAATTAGTATTCTAATATCAACCAATGTAAGTCACTGATAATAACAAAAATAAAGGTTGATAAAAACAAGCAATTGCCTTAATAGATAAAAATTCACGTATATTAAGAGTTTTGAAAAGACTAAGTAAAGAATGCCATATTATTAGTATAATACAGGTTATCTATACAGAACTTATAGAAAATATCATAGTGAATGATCCTGTGTTCAAAAAAGGCTTTCTCCCTGGTAGCAGCACAAGGAGGCTGGCAGGAGAATTAAACACACCATTGTGCAAGAAATCACAGCCTGAAACACAGGACGGGAACAGAGAGAGAGAGAAAGAAATGTTTAAAGTATAGTGGAGTAGAAACTTAATAAAAAAGTATTCAGTTATATATTGTGAGTTAAGAACATGCACAGATCCTTAAAGAAATTTAAAAGTGAATTTAGCAATATAGCTAGACCCAATATCAGTGTAAAAATGTGAATTGTGTTTGTGGGAAGCTAGAGCCTATTTTTATTGACACATTTTAATTATACTTGACAGTAGAATCCATTTTGACATAATTATAAAAGGATGGGATGTATTTTACTCTAACTCAGTCCTCAATACTTTGATAACCCCTCTCTTCCCCACCTCTTGCTCCCTTCCCTCTCTTGATCTTTCTGACATTTACACATAGTTTTCTTTTTTTTTATTTTAACTAATTTCTTGTGGATATACACAATGGTGATATTCACTGAGGTATATTCCTACATGTACATAGGAAAGTTGTGTCAGATTTATTCCACTGTCTTTCCTATTCCCATCCTCCCTCCCTTCCCTTCATTCCTCTTTGTCTAATCCACTGAACGTCTACCTCTATCCCCTTGTTGTGGGTTAGCTTTCACATATTAGAGAAAACACTTGACCTTTGGTTTTTGGGCGGATTAGCTTATTTCACCTAGCATGATAGTCTCCAGATCCATCCATTTACTAGCAAATGTCAAAAAGTCATTCTTCTTTATGACTAATATTCCATTATGTGTGTGTATAAATATATATATATATATATATATATATATTTATCTCGCATTTTCTTTATCCATTCATCTGTGGAACTATAGCTAGGATAGCTCCATAAACATAGTTATTGTGAATTGTGTTGCCATAAACGTTGATGTGGCTGTGTCACTGTACTGTGCTGATTTTAAATCCTTTGGATCTAGACCAAGGCATCAGATAACTGGGTCAAATGATGGTTCCATTCTTAGTTTTTTGAGGAATCTCCATACTGCTTTCCATAGTTGTTGGACCCATACACAGTCCCATCAACAATGTATGAGTGTACCCTTTTCCCCTCATCCTCGCCAACATTTATTGTTACTTATATTCCTGATTGTTGTCATTTTGCCTGGAGTGAAATGAAATCTCAGTGTAGTTTGAATTTGAATTTCTCTAATTGTTAGAGATGTTGAACATTGTTTCATATATTTGTTGACCCTTTTGCATATCTTCTTTTGAGAAGTGTCTGTTTATTTCCTTTGCCTATTTATTGATCAGGCTACTTGTTTTTTAGGTATTAAGTTTTTTTTAAGTTGTTTGTGTAATCTCGATATTAATGCTCTTATTTGAGGTGTTGATGACACAGATTTTCTCCCATTATGTAGGTTTTCTCTTCACACTCATCATTGTTTCCTTTGCTATGAAAGACTGTTCTTACCTGATGTCATTCCATTTATTGATTTTTTAAAAAGTTTTACTTCTTGCATTTTAGAGGTCTTGTTAAGGAAGTCATTTTTAAAAGTAATGCCATGTACAACAGGATCGCTCATTTTTCAAATACATAGAAATGCATATAGTAAAATGTTCTATAACCTCCGCACAGTTTTTCATCAACTATACTTAAGATAAAATTTTTAAAAATCAAAAGAGAGGCATATAATATATTATACTCTAAGCATTATACTCTAAGACTGTTTTTGTCCCAATTTAGTATATAGTTTAACAAATTCAAGAAAACATGCACAAGCAGTATTTCATGGAAAATGACAAGCTGATTCAAATACGGGATAATCAAACAAAGAGCCACAAGTAGAGAAGACAGCCCTGAAAAGGAGAATAGGGGAGGAGGGCGTGTGTGTGTGTGTGTGTGTGTGTGTGTGTGGTGCAGCAGACTGTAACAGGGGCCTGGTGCATCCTAAGCTAGCATTCCTCCAGTGAGCTCCCTCCCTATCCTAGGGAAAAGGATTCACACTATCAGGCTTAACTTTCACCACTGAAGCAACAACAGTGCAGCCCATATGATCCTGGGCAAATGTAAAACATTGCAATGCAGTGGAAGAGAGCCCAGGAACAGACAGGAAAGCCTGATGCACACTGGAGTTTCAACAGTTTCACTGTTGCTGAAGTGGCAGGAACATGGCCTTTCAAAAAGGTGTTTGTGGCAGTGGCACAACCAGATCTTTGGTACTGGTCATGTTCACTTTGTATACTTTGTTTAGCAAAATTATTTTCAGTAATGCACATCAACTGAAATTACTTTTAAAATTGGTTAAAGGAAATAAAGGCATTGATGCTGACATTTTAAAAATGATTTTGTCATTTATCATCACTTCATTATAAACAAATGAAATATGGAAAGCATCTTTTTAATTATAATAATGCATTCTTTTTAAAAATTGAAAAATTAGAACTTACATTTTGGTCTGTCACAGCAGTAAATAATAGCATTACCATTTCCATTTTCAAATCTTATTTCTGCAAATTGGCCAATGACTTTGACAAAATCGACCATGACATATTCATGTTCAATATTAATTATACGTGAATTATCAACCTCTCTTTGCTCCTAGTTGATCAAAGACATATTATTATTAGAAGTCAGAGTTAAAGGTTTCTTAAAATATAATTTGCATACTACTAAATTTGCCTTCTAAGAGTACACAGTTGAATGAGTTTCATGAATGTATACCCTAATGCGTGGCTGTTTTCATTTAACCAAAAAACCCTGAAATAAATCTGCTCTGTATCCTCCGTCAGCCCTCGATTTTTTTTTTCCTTATTACTCCACTATGTAAAAATACAAACATTTGTTTATTCCCTTGCCAGGTGAAAGTGTTGTACAGTTTTAATTTTTACTTTTGGGGATATGATGAAGCTGCTATTAACACCGACCTCCAAATCTTTTGTGGACATATGTTTTTATTTATTCTTCAGTAAATATCTAGAAGTGGGATTGTCACTTTATATGGTAAGTATGTTTAATTTAATAAAAAAGTTAAATTATGTTCCAAAGTGGCTGTGCCAGTCTCCACCCCCTTTAGGAACATTTACATGGGTTCTGTTTTTTCCACTTTCTTTCCTGTGCTCTTATTATCAGCTTCATTGAGGTTTTGATTTCTTTGTTCTAATGGACGATAACATGTGTCTTTCTATATGTTTATATGCCATGTGTTTTGGAGTGAAGGGTTTTAGTAATTTAATCATTTTAAGATTTGGATCATCTTAATGAATGATAAGAATGGGGATTCTTTACTTACTCTAAATATATCTATATTATATGAATTTCAAATAGTTTTTCTGATGACTTTAACTCCTTAAAAGGGAATCTGAATAGAAGAAAAAATTTAATTTGATGAATCAGATTAATATTTTATTTAGAAAATGCTTACAGAATACTTTTAACAAATTGTATTTTTGAAGTTTATTTCACATAATACAATAGATATGCAAATCGTTAGTAAAAGATTAGGAGTTTGAGATAAGCAAAGATGAATAGCACTCCATTTCAAAGTAAATTCATGAAATGAAAATACAGTCCATGATTATTTAAAATGGATTCTACAAGCAATTAAATATTTTCACAATCAAAACATTGCCTTTAGAATATCTTTATCAAAAAAATTATAATAAATTTCCATGTTATGTTCTACAACTTTAAGGGAAAATGAACAAATGATGTTTAATAGCTACACAATCAGATGTATTGCTTTGGAAATAGAATCAAAATTGAGCAATTGAAGCTTTGTGAGCACTGTGCTATTTCTGACTATTTCAGATGTACTATTTAAACTTAAGAATATGTAGTACAATCAAAGTTCAAGACAGACGGCACTCTGTTCAAGCTTGAAACAACTGAATTATAAACACACTCTGGTAATATACTCATGTCCATTCATCTGTATGTGGCAAAGGCCAAATTAACCTGCACGGAGAACACAATAGGATAATGTGCTCATTTGAAGTGTGTACACTTTCACATATAAAATGATAATTTTCATGATTAAAATCCAATTGTAACTGTGGTTAAGTCAACAAATTCTCTACCTCTATCATGAGGAAGGACATTTTTATTATTAACATTTGGAATTGCTGGCTCATGGTAATAATAAGATATTTTCATGGTTAGATCTGAAACAAACCTCAAAAGCTTATGCTTTGAAGAATTGGTTCCCAAAGCAGTAATGCCCAGACATGGAGATTTGGGCAAATTATTGGATCAAGAGAACTCTGACCTCATCAGTGGATTAATCCACTTGATGGGTTAATAATTTGAATGGACTCCTGAGAGGAGTTGAAAAGTCTGGGAAGGAGAGAGATGGTAGGCTGAAGTAGGTCACTGGATGGGTGTGACCTTGTGGGACTCTATCTTGTCCCTGGCCCTTCCTGGACATCTTGCATTCTCTCTGCTACCCGGGGTTGCTGTTAGCTTAGCAGCTTTCCTCTGCCATCCCCTTCCACCATGATGATCCCTCTCACCTCAGGCCCAGAGTAATGGAGCCAGCTGACCATGGCTGGAACCTCTGAAACCATTTAAGTAGTTTATATGAGGTGTTTCAGTCAGAGAAAAAATGCCAACCGACATGAATAGTTGTTTGTAACATGTATTATTGACAACACTGATAATCGGTGTAAAGTTGACAACACGTACAGGTATCTATATATAAAAACACACATATACATTTTCCATTTGTGCAATATGTACGCTTATGTATCCACTTGTGTGCATGTTCATATGAGATATGTGCATTATATATAACATATGTGAAAAGAGAAAAGAGAAAGAGAATGTACATACAAGAATACAGTATAGAAAAATAGAATAATTGGCAAGAATAAAGCACACAGAACACCAACTGCCCATTAAACATAAAAAAATTGTTAACTTCATTACAAACAAGAAAAGACAAAAGCACTACATATAAGAATACGCTTTCAACAGAATGTCTAAAGAAAAAAAAATAAAAGCCAAACAAAATACAACACCTTATCTAGCATTTTGCTCTTCTGGGTGTTATTGGAACAACTGGAAACAATAGTACTGTGTCAATATGAGTTTTCCAATTTGGACAATGTGTTTTGGTGTATAAAAGAATGTCTGTATTTTTCAGCAAAAGGTTACTGAACTATTTAGTGAGAAAAAAGATATCGGGTAAATAACATTCAAACAGTTCAAAAAATAAGTATATGTATGTGAGTTTCCATGAAAATGTATGTCAAAATCAATATTTAAAAACAGAGACCAAAATATCAATTAAGAAGTCATTTGAAAATATCTCTGATAATGGAAGGGTAAATTGATTTGGAAAATCAAAACAATATGCCATCGAAAACTGTACTAAACCTGTTCATAATGTGACCAATCAGCTTCACAACAAGTGCAGCATGTACACTGTACAGGTGACTGAATCTAGGTTTGTCCTGGAAGTGTTTCTTCTCATAGCCAAAGAGGAACTGTAATTGTCCAGAAGTCCACCAAGAGCACGTAAATTGGAACTGTACAAAGCAGTGCAAACACATGAGCCCTTTGGTACATTAAATGGTGGCAATGAATACCGCAAATAAAACGTCGATCAGTTGGTGAAGACACAAAGGATGCCTGCCTCTATATAAGGTCAGGAAATAGACAAACCCAGATAGTCACCATAGTGACTGAAACCCAGTGTCATTAATGTGAGGTCACAGAGAATAGTAGTGAGGTATGGGTCACAGGTGGGGTTTCTCAGGTGTTCATGATGGTCCATTGCTTGACTGAAGTCGTTGGTCTGCATAGGTGCTCAAATCAATCATTGGGTTATACAATTTTGTTTATATACATATACACATACATATTATATCCATATATATGTATATATTTTTTATAAGATTTTGGTTTAAAATTCATGAATAGAAATATTTGAAATAGAAATGAAATATGTTCAAACATTAAGCATCAGACATCAGAGCTGCCTGATTGTAAGGTCCTGTGCATGCTCCATATTTCTCTCACCTTACTGGGAACTAGTTGCAACCTTCTAAATGTTTAGATAAATTCTTATGTGCTTCTTCATCCTGATGCTAGTCCCTGGTTCTTAATGATCAAATTCCAAACCAAGAAACTCAGGAGGGTGGATTGCACCATTTTTTTTCCCCAGTCCCCCATTTTCCCTCCAGGCCTGTGCTCTCCACATCTTTACAATTCTTTTCTGCTTCATCAGAGGGCCCTCCTACAGGATGCTCGAGTCATTCCAGAATGTGAAGAGACAGAGGAAAAACCTGTCTGCTTCTCTTTGGGTCCTATTTTCTCCCTTCTTCCTAAAGTCAGCCAGCACCTAGCCCCAGCTGAATCCCTGTCACCAGGAGCAGAGACCTCTCATTCTTACATGGCTCCTTAGTTCTCTAAGCTTTTTGGCTCTTTTCCCCTTCTGCTTCCACGAAATAATCTTCAACTGGGATAGGACCTTAGGAACGTCTTAGCCCTGGGGCTCAAGTCAGATTTGTCCTCCACATCTCCAAGCAGATGCCCCACCGTGTTCTGGGACGTGGAGCACAGGGTATCATTCTGCTTCCTACACGTGGCACGCACGGCTCTCCTGAGGGACTTCTGGGGGAGAAGATGTCACAGCAAAGGTTATAACACAGACTCCCTGACTTCCATACCATAGTAGCCTTCCGGTATCTCAGTGAGGCACATTTCTCCTGATGCACCTTATTTTTGCAAGACTAACATGGAGTAGGCCAGTTTGAAGGCAGTCTCCTGTCCAACCCAACCCAGTCACAGGTTTTCCACACAGGATAGGAACAAAGGGCTGTTCAATTTTTGAGGGAGTCTCTTGCCCATACATTGTTTGACAAATTTAGAAGCACTCTTTCTTTAAAAAAATATATAGAAATACAAATCTAAGCACCTCCATGTGCCAATGAGCCTTAAATCTAAAACTTAATAAATTCTGAAAGCCAATAAAGGTAACATGCCATTTATTCAATAATTGTCTGCCTTTAATGTGCAACTGTGGCATATCTATTCTAAAGCAAGCTTTTCCAGCTGACCTTTGAATTGACTTTCAGGGAATAATTCTCCTGGTATGCTCTTTTTAAATGTTCTCATCCAGATAGCACTACTGGCCTGAGATTTAGCAAACTGCACAGATTTACCAATGTTCCAAAATGTATTTTAAAATTTTTTAATTTATAAATGACAGCAGAATGCATTACAATTCATATTACACATATAGAGCACAAATTTTTTCATATTTCTGGTTGTATACAAAGTTTATTCACACCAACTTGTGTCTTCACATATGATTTTGAATAATGATGTCCATCACACTCCACCATCATTTCTAACTCCATGCCCCCTCCCTACCCTCCCACACCTCTGCCCTATCTAGAGTTCATCTATTCCTCCCATGCTCCCCTCCCTACCCCACTATGAAACAACCTCCTTATATGAGATAAAACATTCAACATTTGTTTTTTTGTGGGGATCAACTAACTTCACTTAGCATTATCTTCTCTAACTCCATTCATTTACATGCAAATTCTACGATTTTATTTTTTTTATTGCTGAGTAATATTCCATTGTGTATATATGTCACATTTTCTTATCTATTCATATACTGAAGGACATCTAGGTTGGTTCCACAGTCTAGCTATTGTGAATTGTGCTGCTATAAACATTGAAGTGGCTGTGTCCCTGTAGTATGCTGTTTTTAAGTCCTTTCGGTATAGACCAAGGAGTGGGATAGCTGGGTCAAATGGTGGTTCCATTCCCAATTTTCCAAGTTATGTCTATACTGCTTTCTATATTGGCTGCATCAGTTTGCAGTCACACCAGCAATGTATGAGTGTACCTTTTCCCCCCACATCCTCGTCAACACTTATTGTTGTTTGTATTCATAATAGCTGCCATTCTGACTGGAATGAGATGAAATCCTAGGGTAGTTTTGATTTGCATTTCTCTAATTGCTAGTGATGATGAACCTTTTTAAATATATTTGTTATATCATCTTCTGAGAAGTTTCTATTCAGGTCCTTGGCCCATTTTTATTGATTGGGTTATTTGTAGTTTTTTTGTTTGTTTGTTTTTGGTGTTTAGCTTTTTGAGTTCTTTATGTACTCCAGAGATTAGTGCTCCATCTGATGTGAGAGGGGTAAAAATTTGCTCCCAAGATCTAGGCTCTCTATTTACCTCACAGATTGTCTCTTTTGCTTAGAAGAAACTTTTTAGTTTTAATCCATCTCATTTATTGATTCTTGATTTTATTTCTTGCAACACAGGAGTCAATAGGAAGTTGGGGCCTAATCTCACATGATGGAGAATAGAGCTTCCTTTTTCTTCTATTAGGTGCAGGGTCTCTGGTTTAATTCCTAGGTCCTCGATCCATTTTGAGTTGAGTTTTGTGCATGGTGAAAGATAGGGGTTTAATTTCACTTTGTTGCATATGAATTTCCAGTTTCCCCAGCACCATTTTTTGAAGAGGCTGTCTTTTCTTCAATGCAGGTTTTTGGTGCCTTTGTCTAATATAAGATAATTGTAATTTTGTGGGTTAGTCTCTGTATCCTCTATTCTGTACCATTGGTCTACCAGTCTGTTTTGGTGCCGATATAATTCTGTTTTTGTTACTATTGCTCTGTAGTCTAATTTATGGTCTGGTATAGCCATGTCATCTGCTTACCTTGCTCTTGCTTAGGCAGAGTTAATATTATCAAAATGACCATACTACCAAAAGTACTATACAGAGTTAATGCAATTCTGGTCAAAATCCCAATGACATTCCTCATAGAAATAGAAAAAGCAGTCATGAAATTCATCTGGAAGAATAAGAGACCCAGAATAGCTAAAGCAACCCCAAATGTATTTTGTTGACTTTGTTTTAGGAGAGACATTTGTTCTTCTGCATTACCCCTGGAACAGGTCCATTCTCTCTATATTTGATAATGCAGACAGAGGGTCACAAGAGATACAGCGTCACAGAGACTTAGCTTCCTCAACTTTGGCATTCCTTAAAATATAATGTGTGGCCTTAAAATGGTTTGAAAATATTCTCCTTCAACATTTAGGGCAAATAAGAAGAGCAAAATAAAATAAAGATGCATTTAAATAAATAACAGGAAACACTTTTGGAGACATAAAACTAATTTGAGGGACTATCTAGGGTAAGATCATTCAGTTCAGAGAACATAGACATTTTCATTTTAGAAAGACAAGCATTTCATGTGGGGAAGAGAATTAGAAAATCTTGACTTGTCTCCACAATAAAGTTTTATGAGTTAATGTACAATTTAGAAGAAACACTCATTTCTGTGAATATAATATCACAGTCTTACTTACGAGAATAAAGGGAGAGAACAGATGAAAAGAAAATTTTGGTTTTGGTCTCTATCTTAATGTAGATTAGCAAACTTCCTAAGAAAAATAAGAGAGTACAAGTCTGAAAAGGCCCGTATTGCAAGCTTCTATGTCATAAAAAATAAAGTTTATTAAATTTTCTATTATGTTAAAGCTTGTAATTATTTTATATCTAAGCACTCTTCAAGGTAGGGAATTCTGTGAAGAAAAAGTATAAAAACTAATTGATGTTTATTCTGTAATATTATAATTACAAAAGAGAATTATAAATTTACTATATTTACATTATAGTAAACATTATTACTATATTGCAATATTATAGAAAAACAGGCTGTACTCCATGGAGAATTATGAAAGAAAACAAATTTATGCCATAAGTCCATAAATAATTTATAGTCAGTGTCATAAAAACATATTTTTTTAGGAAAAGCACATGTGATTATAACTATTCACACATATAAATTTTATAAATATTATAATTATATAAATAATTTCAATATGAACTTCAAAAATGTAATGCAAGTAAGTCTCAGAAGAAAGATTGTCTATAAAGGTAGTGTGTAAAGCCAGGTACTGCATTGCTGGCTTGTTAATCCCAAGGACTGGGGAATCTGAGGCAGGAGAATCAGAAATTTAAGGTCAGCCTCAGAAAATTAACAAGATGCTGTATCAATTAAAGGGGCCAGGATATAGATCAGTGGCAGAGCACCACTGAGTACAATCCCTACTAGCCCCCCCCAAAAAAATTATATATATATATATATATTTCAGGGTGGAATGTGTAACATGGAGATGGAAAGTGCGTGCGGTATCTAGGTCAAAACTGTACAAGAATCTGTATTTCCATTTTGTCAGATGTAACATCTACCCCCCTTCACAGAAATGGATTTGTTGATGGAAGTTTAAGAGACTTAGCAATATCATTTTATTTATTTATTTATTTATTTTTAATATTGCTAATGGTAGTATCCTTCACATGCAGAATAATGAATGAAGTCCTGCATTGTCTAAATATGGAAAGCCATACACCGTGGAGGACCTCTGTAAACTTTTCCTTTCTTAAATGGTTCAAACATTTCTAGACGATACCTGGAGGTATTATTTGAACTGATGTACTTGGATTTTCCACACATGCATGCTAAAAGGACACATACCACACACCCTATTTTTGAACTTTCTTGGTTCCTGAATAGTGACATGAAACAAATGCTGGCATATTCTAGAAACCCAGAGCCAGTGTCTGTGTACTTATTCTATGTACGTGTCTTTACCCTTCCTGAAAATTCTTGCCCAGGCAAACAGCTTGATGGTTCTTTTTAAGAATTTTTGACACTTTATGCCTCAAGACTTTGCCAAGAGTGGTGCAGTGATGTGTGCCTATAATCCCAGCTACCAGCGGGGTGGGGAGGGGGCTGAGGCAGAAGGATCTCAAGTTCAAGTCCAGCCATAGCAACTTAGTTAGAGCCTGTCTTAAAATTTAAAAGGTTTTGGAGTATGGGGGTTGAGGGCTGAGGATGCAATTTAGTACATAAAACCCAGAGTTTAATCCCCAATACTTAAAAAGAAAAAGTGTTTGAAACATTAATCATTTCTTTAGGGAAAAAAAATATCCAAAATCCTTTCTTCTACAGTACATGGTCATGATATTCACCCTGCTCTGCAATAGCTCAGCAGAACAATCTACAGCCATCTAAATGTAGCTGAGCACTCACTGGCAAAACTCTCTGCTTCTCACCACTCCTCTCCCCAGGCTCTGGTAACCACCAGTTCTTCTCTCAAGTCTGTGAGAGCAATGCCTTTGGATTCCCCATGAGGGACATCTTGAGGCACTTGTCTTTCTGTGCCTCACTTATTTGCCTTAATGCAATGATCTTTCGTTCAACCCATGATGTCCGAAATGGCAGGACACCATCCTTCTCTCAGCTGAAGAGAATTTCACTCTGTCTCTGTACCAGGCTTTCCTTATCCCCAGGTCCTCTGCCAGACACTCTTGCCTATGAAGCACTACTGATCTCATTACCCAGCAATCTCCTCCTGTCCCCACCAAGAGCTTCAGACCTGGCAAGAGTAAGTGCTGGAAAATGTGAAATGTGCCATGTCTGAGATGGTGAGTTCCCCAGGTGAGAGGTGTCCATGGGCTTCATGATGGCTTAGTACAATCTTCTGGCAATAATGCACTTTAAATAAAACGGTATTGATTGAGAGATTTTTTTTATGTATTCTGTAATGTTTCAATGAATTATCTGTTACTAGGATCAGAAATGATTTTCACAGAATCATTTACATGATTTTAAAAATTACAAAAATTATATTGCTGACCCAGGAAAACTGGTAAATATATCTGACTTGGTGGTCTTTGGCTGGACATGAGAACTTTGCAGAAAAGACATGCTTTTAAAACAAAGCCAAACAAAATCGCCAGTAGGGTGATGGCATGTGAGTCCTTCCTTTGGAAGCGCCCTGGGCCCCACGTACAGGCATGCATGGGATGCTGACACCAGCAGAACTTCAAAGCCACCTAGAGAGCAATTTTGGTTTGGAATCATTCTGTTCTTTCCACATGAATCCCCAATTTAAAACCAAAACTTTCACACAGGAAACCAAACATTTATATTCCACATTTTTGTTCCTTTTATTGCAATTTGGGGGAGCATTACCTCAGTTTATGTCGATTTATATAGTACATTAAATGCTGTAAATTACCATAAAGTGAAGCAACACATCACACGGTGATGTAGGAGTCATAAATCATTACTATTTCCTGCTGCAAACAGATGTTCTTATTTTTAGAACCATGTCAAGATTCATTTTGTTCTTCCAGTTTGTGGAGCCAAACTTTAAATTTTCTTGTTATCAAAATGAACTATTACATTCACGCTGTCATTTATAAGCCTAGCAAAATGGGCCGCTCAGGCAGGCAAGGTAAATCAAATCGCACCCATCACTCTTCCACAATTGGCTTCGAATACGTCAGAAGAGAAACCGGCAAAGACGAAACTGATAGACTTTAAATGATGATCTTACTCGACATCATTAAGTTAGGACGACGTTTTAACTTCTGTTGAAAGATCGTTATGTGTGATAGGAGCCAGGAGAGTTTTCCCAAAGGCAACACAATTGATGTTCTCAGAAGCCAGCTGGGCCTCTCCTTCCCTCTGGGAGTGACACTTTTTCTTGGTCAGAATAGGAAACCCCTGAGAATCAGGTACCCATGCAGATATTTGCTGTTTTCCCCCTAGAAGCATCAGGCTCTTCTTCTCAGTGCCTTTTCCCCCGTACTTTTATGATAAAACCAGAGCTTCATTTATGTGACTTACCAGGTACAGTAGCAATTGGAGGATCTGCAAATTGGTCAGGATTTTAGGCCTGTGAGCAAGGGGCTAAATCGAAGAAAAGGGCATATTTGCAAAATGCCAGAAGAGTTTAGATTATAGAACCATCTAAGAAAAAAGAAAAATCAACAGAGGTCACTGGAGGGCAATCAAACAAGGTGGGCATGTGTATGGTGAGCCTGTAATACCATCTCAAATGATTAAGCTCACTTAAGATTGAAACTGTCTACTGCAAAAATAACCTATATGTAAGCAGCCCAAGTCAGAATGTAATGAAGATATTTTCTGCTTTGTTTACTGTTTTTCATGATCATGAGTATGAGTTTAAACATACATTTGAGAGAAAAGTATTTTAAAATGTGTCATTCAGGTAGCAGTACTGTGTCATAATGGCTTTTCCACGTCTTCTTTTTCCTTAATGTGTTCAATTTAATAGCTACTCAGAAATAATGTACAAAATTAGAAATTATGGAATAATTAATTATATGCATATTGCAAGGAGAAACCTATGTAAAGGTTCCTTGTTCCATTGCCAAAAATGTAATGTCAGAAATTCCAATTTTACATACAAACGTGTTTCGAAATATTTCTTCCTTTAAATTTTTTATTTTCCCTTTCTTCACAGTTCCCTGAATTCTTTTTTATTTTCCAGTACAAAAGATATTCCTTAACGTAGTTTCCAGATACCAGAGTTAAAGACTAAAACAACTTCCTCTCTTTATACCACGATGAGGTTAGAAATGTTTCCAGGATGGTGGTTGAAGGGTATAAATGGGGAAACTAGTGCCAGATACTTACTAGTGGGATTGAGATAATGGATGGGACATCTGTCCTTCAAATGGTTGTCAACAGAACATTGCATTGTAAGCTTGAGAAATTAAAATTAAAAAAAAAGAGAAAAAGTTTTTAATTTTAAAAGTATTAGAATCATTAATATATTACTCACAGTATTTTGTCATTAAATTTATTATATTTTAGATAATAAGCCCAGAAGATAATATATGTGTTACAGAAATATGTGATGATATCTTAGGAAAAAAAATGAGGCCATTTTTCAATGCAATTTACATTCCATATGAAAATCTATTATCTTGAGATTGATATTAATGGAGATTAAACAGAAGAATTTATCAGAAGGAAGTTTGAATGTGATTGAATGTGTTTCCATTGCCAGTAAAAATTATTGCAGAGATTTGAAAGAAATATATTCAGATCCGGTCTAAATAAAACATGTTTACCAATTAAGTACTTCTAGAATCGTTAACTCCTTTAACTTATGGTGATGGCAACATCTTAGCATATCAGTTGGTGAAAAAAATTGCTGAGACTTCCCAATACCACCAAATTACAACCAGGAAGTCATTGGTAATCTTGGATTCTGTGCTGTGTTTGGTATCAGGATCTAAGTTTTAAAAAATCATTTTCTGGTCATGCTCTGTTATTTTTCATGGAGATGTCTAGGGTAAATATGCTAATCCTACAAGCAACTCCAACTGTGATCAATGAGGGGCAAAATGAAACACAGAAGAATGTGATTTTCTTTATCTATAGTCAACATATCCTGCTCCTTACTAGGAAGTGTTGAATTCTCTGGCCTGTGAGATTTCTTTCACTTCGTTGTTCTGGTTGCAGGAAGCTGACCATAGTATGAAGAAGCATTCAAGTTCTCATTCTGGGTCTCACATCAATAAGTTTACATAACAACTAAAGGTGGTATAACCAAGTCTATCAAGAACAGGTACCAAAGTATCGTTGCATTTTGTAAATGTTAAGCAAGAATAAAACAACACCATTGATATTTACAAACAGAGTGTCACCAATCAGGAGTGTTCTATTTTCAGACGCAGCTTCCTGGTTTTCTAAAATTTGGCATTATGGACTGGAAGAGATTCCATCTGGAAAAACACAGTTTTTTTTGTTTTGTTTTTAATGTAAATAACCTTATATTTATCAGATACGTATGATATCATTTTTGTCCTCCGGGAACATAATTTAGCTGAGATGGTATCTCGCTTGTAAGTATCTGGCACTGGCTGCCCCATTTGTCAATTTCAGCAGTGAGCCAGAGGTCACAGGTAAGGGGGTAGCACAATGCGAAGGGTTCCTGTGACTGGGGCAGCAGGTTTCACAAGGAGCGAGCCCTACACCATGCATGGACAAATAGGCAAGATCCCAGGGAGGAAAAGAAGCAAGTACAGCCCTGGAAGCAAGGCCAGTGGGAGCCAGAGGAAGCTGAGGAGCTGCCGAGGTGCCAGAGGTTAGAGCCAAGGACTGGTGCAGGCGTGTCCACCAAGGCAGCCATTTTTACCAACATAGAGCCGGGTTCAAAACACTCGTTGTAGGGTTAATGTAGGGACTTTTCTTCCCACTAATATTTCTAAACCTCGATGCAATAGTTGGTACAAACAGTGGTGCCATCATCTTATCCAATAGAGAGAGAAAGAATTACAAGGTTCCTATAACTAGCTCAGACCAGGGAAGAATAAACACTTGAATATCCTTTGGTCACCAGGTGATGCGTAGACTACAAGCCACACGAAGCAGCCACTTTCAGAAGTCATCTTTGCCGTTTTATATTTCTTTGTATTTATGTCTTTCAAATAGCTTACACTTCTTTCTCAGGTCTGGGTTGTCACAAAACCAATCATTCTCGATGTATATTGCAAATGTGTAAATCATTTCTTGAAAAGATAATTTTGTAGTGGCATAATTAAACGACAGTTGAAAAAAATCACTTTGTTTAAAAGAGTATTTTTCATTTTGAAAGTATAATCTTTGATTTTAAATTCTATACCAGGGAATTGCTTAGAATTTTATTAATTTAAAATAAAATAATAAAAATTAATTGAAAAGATAGTGTGTGTTTTCTCAGCCTTAAGTATTTTCTCACATAGTTTATGTTAATAATGAATTAATCACAATCTGTATAAATTATGGTGATTATTTGAAATCAGTGAGAATATTCTGAATTATGACATTAATATTTTAATATTAAATTAAGTCAGTATAAACAAGGAATTATATCGTTTCTTTCATTTTATATTCATCTTAATGAGTTGCAACTCTTAGTGTCTCTGAAACTTTTACAATGAACGGGTCCTTATGAACAGTTATTTCATTGCTGTCTGCCACAGGATGACACTCACTTCTGCATGCTCTCTTCCTTGTGAGTGTTCCCAGTTCTCAGCAGACTATGTGCACCAATTTGACTACTTCACAGTGTTTTCTCTGCCTTCCAAACCTCAATTTATATAATTGCCTTTCTTCCCCCTGTCGAACATTCATGTTTATTTCTAGGAGTGTACAGGGTCTTGTGACCAATTTGTCTCCTGTTACTTTTGTCACTGTGAGTACTGGTATGAGATATGGTGCTATACTCAGTCCTCATTGTGCAGATGCATATTATGGTCGGTAAAAATCACAGGAAAACTACCTTTTCCTAAAACTATTCTTCACTTTGACCTTAAGTTTCTAAGTCTCACTAATATCAGTTTAGCATAATCAATCTATCCAGTTCCAGATCCTCTTCAAATAATAATAATCATAATATGTAGAAACACATAATTGCAGTGAGTTTAATGGAAATGGATAAACACATTCATATACCTTCCACACTGGTGAATCATGCCTGCCCCTCTATACTCCAAGGCGCTCAGTATCCTATGCTTTTCCCAAACTTTTTGCCAAGCAAATGAGTTTGAAAAAGGTAACTGGTGGAGAACACCAGGTTCAAGAGCCCAAACGCTTATTAAAACTCTGCCAAAAAAATCATTTTAGTTGAATCCAAATATCCAGAGAAGGTTGTAGCTTTTTGAAAGTGAATTAGTATCTTCTAGTTTTTGAAAATTATTTAAACTTGTCAAATTAAAAATATTTTTCAAATTTTGTTAGAAGTGTCTTCCTGGTGGAATTCATGATATGTGTAACTGACTTGTCATTCCCTTACTGTTACAGACTCAATAACAAGTCAGGCAGCATTAAGATACGTTTCTTTTTACAACCATGACCTGAAAATATTGGTTCAGACTTCAGAACCAACCTGGTCTGTTTTTGACATGCTATTCTGGAACAATGTCAGGTTCCCCCCTCATTTTATTGCATTTGTTATAGTTTTTTTTTTTTTTAAATAATCACTTATAGTTTAGCACAGTTCCTTTTCTGGCCCAACTGCCCAACTGTATACAGACTGCCCCATGCACCTTGGGTTTTAATCTGAGCCCAAAACAAGTGATATCATAACATCATGGGAAGACTGGATACAGGCATTTACTCCATCATTCATACAAGAAATACTTGGATAATAACCACTGTTGGCCAGGATTGATGAAGCATGTGCTACTGGCAAATCCATATGACAGGTGAATAAAACAAATTTCATGTGTTGAGCTAATTTTCCCAATGTTTTGTATGGTAGTGGAGCTCTGATATGAGCCAAGCACCACCTGACCTGAGGAAATTCTATCTGAATCAATACACTTGCAGACGAATGACTGAAAGAAATGATCCTCTGCTAGAAGTATCAGATCATGAATTCATTCATCCTTTAATCTAAGAAAGATTCTAGAAGAGAGGCTGGCAAACTTTTCCAGTAGAAAGCAGGTAGTATTTTAAATACTGTTGCCCATATGGTCTTTTTGTTTCTCAGCTTTTTCTGGTGGCAGGGAAACCTGTGCACACAATCAGTGAACAGAAGAGCATTACTGTGTTTTAATAAAGCTGTATTTACAACAATAGGTCACTATGAAAACCAAATAAACAAAACCCAGTGAGGTAAGGAAGAAACTAATTCTCACAGTAAAGTAGGAAATATTGTATGTAAAATGTAGGTACAGGTTATCATGGGAGCCCCAAACAGCTGGCTTCACATCACAGAGCCCTTCTATTTTTAGGATTTCCTTAAAGATGTTTAAATCTCCATATTTCCTTAAAATATGCATTTCAGGTCTTTTTCTTCCAAGCTTTTTGAACAAAATGCTTGTGTATACCTTTGGAACTCACTCTTCTAGATTCATGAGACTTTTTTTTAATGCTAAATTTTACATAAAAAGACATCACTCAAGTCTACAGTATTTCCATTTTATTCTAGCCCAGACAAGGGACAAGCACCACTGTCCATGGGGAATACGCTCAATATACAACATTCTCCAACAATGCCTCTTAGTGCTTTGGGACCACACATGGATTCACCGTGGCTCAGAGTCTCACAGTACATTGACTTTTGGTTCAGGCGAAGCCAAGTGCACTCATGTGGCCCTGGAGCCTTTGGGATGGTGGCCTTAGTGACCACAGGACAAATGAGTGCCTACCTTTCGTAACAATTTCACCATTGAGGCCCATCAGTTATGAACAGCCCAGTGGTTGCTGTTTCAGTAGCTGGCTGGCATCCAGGAGAGACAGGAAAACAGACTGAGGTGAGCCTCAGGGAGACAATCAGGGTGGACAGAAGGCTACACAATATGAAAGAGTCAGAGAACACAGACAGGAACCTGTCTAGTGGTGGAAGCCAGTTGAATATGGCTGCTCCTCTACCGGCTGGCTCTGTAGTTTCAGGACCCTCTCATTCCTTTAGAGAAAATTAACAGGAGGGATTAGAGGAAGCAAGCACTGAAGCATAGAGCAATCATTCGGCAGGCATTGGCAAGGAATTCCACCTTCTGTTTTTGGAACAGTAGCTGGATCTTGCAGAAGAGCAGAAAGGAAGCGACAAACAGACCCCAGTGCAGCTGGGAACAGGAAATGCTTGGTCAGTGCACATATGCTGCCGAAATTGCAGAACATCTTTTCAAAGTAGCTAAGCCTTCCTCACATGTAACAGTAACAAGGTAAAAGACACCCGAGTGCCAACTGGTATGGAATTCTGCCTCTTGAACACTACTGCACCAGTGTGCTTCCTTCTCCTCAGAACAACCAGAGCAAAGAGATCACATTGCTCTTGAACATACCCATCTATGCAGATCCTCACTTGAGGACCTTTTAGAGTTTAAGCTATACAACACATCAAAATTAATTGAGACATAAAAATATTTAAGTCATCTTTACAAATAAATGGAGTACAGTTGTAAAAGTACAGTAAAATTAACTTTTCCCTCCAAATTGAATATTTTAAGATCAATCAGTTAGCAGTTTTCCTTGGGTGCAAAATAAAGCACTGGATGATGTGGAGATATATGAAGACATCCAAAGACAGCCTTCAGAAAGTTTATAAAACAGTGGATTAGTGAGTCTCCAATTTCAAACAGTAGCAGGGGATCAGATACACAACATGGTTGATGCTCTGTGTCATTTGCATATTGGGTCCTTTGCCTGTGTTAAGAATGTACCCAGGCAATTCCAAAGGAAATGCTAGCAACTTAGATAACATTTCTGGCTCATGGACAATTTTTAAAATTCATAGCACTTAGCAATTTAGCAATTGAAATGGTTTCTTTTACAACTCAGAAAAATGACAATTCAGAGGTTAATGCTCCTTGGAGACTTAGTGGTATTACCCAGCAATTTCCAGACCAGTAGTAATTCATTTTCCTCTACTTGGAAAATTATTCATTTTCATGTTCTGTGGTAATATTGAGGCATTAACTTATCGGCTTTAAAATAATGCCTAGTCTTGTATATACAAAATAAGTTTTACTTCCTAAGTAATTTCAAATGCATTCTTTCACTCTAATTAGTATGAAATCTTCATTAGAGTGTAAAAATAAAGTACCAGCATTAATTAAACCACCCATATTTACAGAGTGAAACCAATAACAAAAATATGATGCAAATAATGTTTTCTAATCTCCACTGCAGAACTTAAAACTATTAAAAGCTGACATTTTAGATGACAAAAAGTATTTTAATATCAATTAATAATTATGTTCTAAATTTCTCAGAAATGGAATATATTAAAAATGGCTAATTCTCAAGTATTCATACCATTGAATTGCAACTATAAGTCTACTTAAAATTAATGTACAATGATGAAAGGACTGAATAGATAGGATTTCAATTAGTGCATATTACCAGAAAAATATATGATAATGCTTCTTTACTCTGAGCCATTTAGCTTTCATATGAATGTATCACTGACAACTTCTTTCTGTGTATTTACAACCAACCAGTGTGACCATTTTCAGTGAAATGAGAGGATTCAGCTTCATTTAACCACTTTCAATCATTCACTAGTATCATTTTTCAAGAAAATGAATCATTGCAATGACAAACAGATGCAACTGATGAGTCCATTAACAGTGCAATTACTTTACATTTTCTTTTTCCTGTCTTTTATTATAAAGAGCGCTAATGAAAAAGTTATAATATGTGTATCTTACTATCCATTATATTGGACATGTGAATGATGATTAATGAATTAGACTCATAATAATTTTTGGTGGAGCAAAAGAAATAATAATTCTTGTTTATATTAATATATATTTTAAATAGGAATAGTTGTATGAATATTTGACAGTTTTAAGAACAATTTAACACACAGTTTTTTTGTATATAACTACAGTAATGGCATATTAGCTAATTCACAGTCATTTTTATTGTAACTCTAGATTATTATCATCACAATAAATGCATTCTTTAGATGGATTGGAAAGATGACATAATATGTTATAAACTATGGTCAATAAAATTGTATGTATGTATTCTACATCCATATTTGTCTGTAATGAGTTCTATATTGTTGGAAAATTACCCAATACTTAGGCTTACTTTCCTTATGTTAAACATAAAAATTATTTGATAAGATTTCATAAATGTATGTGACTTCTTGAGTTAAAATACGGTAGTTGAAAAGAGAACCAGAAATAAAGAAAAACAGAAAGGTCTAGTATAAACCATAAATACAAGGCACAGTTTTCTTCCATGAGAATAGCACAATTATTTACATGCATTAAAAGTTTTTGAAAGTTTCAATTGGCCTCAGCTTTGTAAAAATTTTAGTGAAAAAAATTTGATGAAATCAAAAAGTTTCAAAACAATAGGAAGGCAGTACGAACTAGATGCATTTATATGATTAAGTATCAATACTTTTTCCTAGTAACTAAAGAGGATCATGGTGCATCTCATATTCTGCGGCAATAAGGCAAACTGTAAAGTATTGCATTTTACATATTTATTTTTGTTATATTTTTATTGTCAATATTACATTTTGTTTAGTAATATGTGTTACATATTGTTCATTTGATTCATAGGTAGTATATATAGATATATATTAGTATTAATTGATTTTATCCTCCTTTTCACTTAACATCTAGTGCACACCAAAGTAACAGAAGCGTGGAGGTATGCTGTAGTCATGCAGCGTATTGCTTCCAATTAGCAGGTTAAAGGGTGAGCACATATTAGCTCAGGCTATGTTGCCTGGTGCCAATATTCCAGCCCAAGCAGCAGACAGGTTTGGGATTTGGACAAGGAAACGTTACATGTGACATGGCAATGTGGCTAGGAAAGGGTTGGATTAGCCATTCGCCAGGTGTTTTCCAGTAGAAACAAAGAAGGATTGTCATCATTAAAAAAAAAAAAAAAAAAGACAATTAAAGGCCTACTTTATAAGGCACCAGAACTCATCTGGGAGCAATGTACAGCCAGGAAATGTGAGTTGGTGGAGAGGAAAGGGATGCTGGACACAGTGCTCTCCAATTAAATGCAGGCCACCTTTACTATGCAAAGGCACCCCCTCCCTGTGCAAACCGCTCCACAGCAAGCACTCAGCATGAACATTAGAAGAGAGAAATAGACAGGGTGACCGTCTCCTAAATGTTTATAACCAACTTCTAGGGTAGGGAGGAAAAGGGAGAGGCGAGGAGGCCTTCAGGAAGAATTGGGAAGAAATAAACAGAGATTGACATTGGGCTGACCCGAGAGGACCACAGGTAAGGGCTACATAAATCACAGCAGGATGCTGGGTCCCCTTGGCCAGCAGGTGGTCTTGAAGAGGATGTCAGTGGAGTCACCTCTATCTGCAGCCCTCAAATGGGGGCCAGAAGTACAGCGAATTAAAGAAATAAAAACCAAATAAATGGGGGATAACAAGACCAAAACAGAGAAACCTTCTTACTATGCAGATGAAATATAGAAGGGAAAAAAAAATACATGTTAAAAAAGTGTAATTTGATGGAACAAAACTTAAAAGAAAAAAATCTTCAAAAGATAACTTCAAGGGTCAAAACAGCCTCATAAATACAAGGCACAGTTTCCTTCCATGTTAACTGAGCAGATGGGACTTCGGGATGGCTAACATGTAATATTCTCAAGGAATCATCACAGAATGTGTGCTTTGTCAATTCCACCACCATCAGGCTGGGTGCTCATGAGAAAATATGTGAGTCAAAGCTTCGAGAGAGACCCAAAGGCTCAAACAAACCATAGACACCCAGGAAGCACACAAAGGCAGAGAGTGGGAGGGGAGGGCAGGGCCGGGAGGAGACAGTTGGAGTAAACAGGTGTGCTTTGTTTGGCTTTAGGTGTTCTGGGCCACAGCTTCCTTCCATGTTAACTGAGCAGATGGGACTTCAGGACGGCGAAGGTCTCCCTGTCCTCTAGCCTTCTGGGGCTTGCCCTTCCTTTCTAGCAGTAGAGAATACCAAAAATAGAGAAGGTCGGAGACTCCACTTCTGAGTCTGTGGAAGGACAGTCAAGCAGCTCAGAAGAGCATTTCAGTGTGAAAAACACAAGAATTCAAGGGGAAATGAGAGACATTTCTTTAATCCAAAGGTTTCTGATTCTTCCCAGTGAAAAACAAGTGGATATACATGCACAGGAGTTGGATTTGTGATATGGTAAAGGCATTTAAAAGATTAGAAGTCTGCATGAGGGGAGGGTTTATGTTCTGCAGAGGAAACAGAATTTGTCTTTTAAAAAAATTCCTGTAGGTCTGATTCTGAGCACAAAGTAAAGATAATATCAAATTTTCTAACCTCAGTCTAATAGAAGGCACTGTAGAAGAATGAGCATTGAGATGTACTTGGTAATCATCTGCAATAGAATTGCAGTATGTTGAGCTCTGCAAATGAATGATCCCAGGGGTTCAGAAAGCAGAGACAGGGGAATTGTGAGTTCAAAGCCAGCCTCAGCAAAGAGCTAAGCAACAAGTGAGACCCTGTCTCTAAATAAAATACAAAATAGGGCTGGGGATGTGGCTCAGGGGTCGAGTGCCCCTGAGTTCAATCCCCAGTACCAAAGGAAAAAAAAAAAAAAGAATGGATAGTGTATCTAGAAAATAATGTCAAAATATAAAGAGAAAATTAGTACTTTTCTTATGACATTGTGATAGTTAAAACTAACTTCACACAATCCTGGAGATTTGGAAATCATATGGAGGAATTAAAAACTTGTTAGAACAGGAATAAATTTAAATGTTTAAATAAATCTATGGGAGAGAAGCCTTGCTTTCACTCTGAGATATCACTAGTTGTATAACCAGGTAAAACATACTAAATAGAAGAAGAAAGACAGCCAAGTAGAGATTCTGTTTGTGCATTTAGTAACATACACAGTTTTCCAAAGCAAAGAATGAGAATCTGGAATGGGACTAGCAAAAACAAAAAGCAACACAAAAACAGTGGGGAGGAGGCCAATGAGAGCTGTGCAGAGTGACAGAGCCAGCCCAGGAATAGCGAAAACACAGGAGAGAGGTGCAAAAGCAGATTCCCGACGAGATAAATATCTCCAGGCAGGCAAGAAAGGATGGTGAGGTTGGTGTTAAAATAGAGGGTGTGGGGTCATAGGATCTACAGCAGGACAAACATCCATGTGGCTGATGTCGAGGCCTCACTCGAGTGTGCAAGGTGTGCTAGGGAGACAGGAGCGGCCCGCTGATTGTCATGGCTTCACTGCAAAGCATTTGAAGATGGCCTCAAAGAGCCCAGACTCTGTTAATAATGGTGTGAGGAAGAACATGCATGATGGTTCCCAGCAGACACACTGGAGGGGTAGCTGAAGGTCACGAAGTGGACCTCTGTATGGAGACGTGGAGAAGAGAGCTGAGTTCACAGAGGTACAAGGAAGGCTTCTAGGAAGGACTTCATTATTTTGATGGTAGAATCATACAATGGTTTCATGATATATAAACAGTCTGAAATCAAAAATGAAAACCGTGATCACTCACAGTCTGACTGGTTCCATCTGTGTTGAAAGGATCAATGGTCCCCTTCCTTTTCATGTAATGACTTCCTAAGAAGCCCTCTGGATCTCCCCTGCTATGCTCCCACCTCCCTCCTGCTGTTTTACCTGAATGCACAGCAATCACTTGAAACTCAATATACCAAGAGGCAAATTTTCTCTCTCCCCAAACTGGTCTATATTCCAGATTTCATTCATAACCAAGATTACCTGCATACTCATGCAAACCTCATCAACGTCATCAAATCCCCTCATTTACCCTAAAATGGGGAGAGCTGGCTGCACTTTTCTTCCCCTTTGAAAACACTTCTCTCCTTGAACCATCATGGCCCACTACAAAATGGGTGCCAAGGCACCACACTAGCTTTCTAGAACATTAGCCCCTGCCTCTCAGGTGTCTTGCCTATGTCAGTTTATCACATTAACCCCTAAGATTCACGCTACAGATTTGAAATTTGGGATGAATATTTTCCCCTTTTCATTTATTGCTCATCTCTCTCTCTCTCTCTCCCTCCCTCTCTCTCTCTCTCTCTCTCTATATATATATATATATACACACACACACACACACACACACACACACACACACACACACACCGTGAATCCATCACCCTGCTATAACAAATTTGAATTCTAATTTTGGCATTCAAAGACATGTTGGCACCATTTAAAATTATAAGCTTATCTTCAATCATGCCATAATACAAATTGTAGCCAAACGGATCTAGGTGAGACTTCAAACATGCCTGAATCTTTCCTGTTTTGTGATACTTGTTCACCACTCTTCCCTCTTACTGGGATGCTTCTGTCATTTTCTTTTCCACCCATAATTCTTAAATTTTTAAAGACTATAATCATTATTTTAGTAACTTTTTTAGTGACATATATTTCTTCAAAAAAATCCAAGGTGACTTATCACAAAGACATATAAAACACCATATGTAATTCAAATATGAATAAGCAATAGATAAAAAAGAAGTGAAAACAATAGAAATAAAATATTCCAGTTAAAACAGAAATGCTTTTATAGGTTCAGGTTCTGTTTTCTCAAATGATAAACACTTGTATTATAGAATATGTCCTCAGAATGGGACTGATGAATAAGGAAAGATGAAACCTAATTTTACATAGCATCTCCAGTAACTTACACAACGTAGATTCCAAATGTACTGACTGATATTTCCTAGAACATGAAGAACTATAAAAAGTTACAATTTAAGTGGCATTTAAGCAACTGTCAGACTACCAGACTGTGTACAGAAATTCTTGAATGGCTTTTAAAATAACGTGTCCCCATGCCAAGAGTTACTGTGTTCTAGAGTAGCATCCCTAGAAGCAGAACCTGGGATGAAGCAGCCCCTGCATCTTTACCTGGGAGCAGTGTTGGAGGTGGACCTGCTGGGCAGGGAGGACAGGGAGTGTGGGATCACTGTGAGACCGTTGGTTGTCTGAAGCTCAGCGGAGCTGGGAGGCTGGAGTCAGCCAATGACTGGTGAGAGCCAGCTTGAGAGAGGGCTGCACCTGTCCCTCAGCCCTACTCTGGTTCCAGGGAGTGGTCAGCTGCAGTCCAGGGCAGCCTGAGTTCTCAGCAGATGAGGGCTGGATCCCTCGCTCTGATGTGGGCATCTGGACAAAAACCCAGAGTTCCTGATGCTCGGAAACAATTGGCATCATGATGCTGGAGAAGTCCTCACCTCACAGAGAAAGAAATTTCAGGTGCATTATCTCCAGACACATGGTCCTGGTAATCTGCATGTGAACATGGGTCACTGCTCCCAAATATATGTGTCTGAGTATCTAGACTCATGTCGATTAAGTATGGTCTTTAAATTTAGAAAGAGGCACGCAAGACAACGGCTAGCTATGGCCATGGCGTCACCAGGCTCACTGATGCTGTTTGCTATTTACTCTTTGGAAGGAAACGTTACAAGTGACTGAAAACAGGCCATTCAGGAAACAAGGAATTGTGCCCCATTAAGGTACCAAAGAGCCTGCTTAATTTCCAATTAAAATAAATTAATTTCACCACAGATATTTTGTTGTGATCAATCAGCTTCTGTTAGAAAAGCATTACTTAAGGGATTTTTAATGTATCAGAGGGAAAAAAATCCAAGGAAGCTTATGCTAAGAATGCCGAATATTAATTTCCTACATCATTTTCCTTTCAAATAAAATACAACCATTCCCACACTCTGTCCTGATGTCTAATTTATCTTCAGTTGTTTCTCATTGTTTCCTCTGGTGAGCAGAAAGGTGTACATAGACAGAAGATAATGGAAGAATCACAGGATTAGCAGGAACACCAGGGAGGATGACCTAGACACCCTGTGAATCTTCCCTCTCTGGAGCTTTTAAAAATAGACACCCATCTGTTTAGAACAATTAATGCAATTAAGCTGGGATATGGAATATATTCCTCAAGTTCTGGATTCTCTGAACTATTCAAGAACAGGCCTTTAACAATGTATCAAATTGGGACAAAGATGAAGGAAAAAAAAAAAAACCAGGGTGATCCTTCTGCTATCATTTGTATTTATTAGTGCACCAAGGTGTGCAGGTTTGTTGTAAATGGTTTTAAGTAGATGTTTATGGCCAAAATATACTTCCTACTAGATGACTTCAGTGTAAGGTGGGTCACCTTCTGTTTTAAATTATGAAGGAGGTATCTTTTTTTCCCCGAACTGGGAATTTTGGATTTTACTTGAACTAGGATCAAGGAATCACATGTAACCAGAAAGGAAAGGAAAAAAAAAATCACTGCCAACCGGATGAATGTGGATGATGACAGCTTAGTTAAAACAGCATTCCTAAAACTGACTTCACGGAGTTGGGTTGTTGTTTTGTCTGTAATGCTTCGTCCCCAACACACTTTTTATTTTCTTTGCTTCTGCTCCGTGTACTCCAGACAGCCACTGCGAGCCGAGTAGAAAGGGGACATTTAGTCACTGGAAATGCCTGTTTGCATGGAAGGTGCCCTTCCTCTGATATTGGCACTTGTGAACTAAACATCAGAGTAAAAGCACTTCATGTGATCTTTAAGTGTGTTTGTGTTGGTTTGTACACGTCTGTGTGGCCTTGTGTGCATTTCAACCAAACATTAGGTCAAAATGAATGTTTTCCTAGAAAATATCTTCCCCTTTCAAGAAAAAAAACACAACACATAATTATAAACAATAAACAAGAGGCAATAACACTTTAATTGAACTAGTCAAAGAACAATTGTATCTTTTTAATGCAATAAAGAAGTGAAGTGGAGATTTTCAGTGCTATATTGTAGCTGATGGACTCATCTGGACAATTCTAAACAAGCTACCTCCACTGATATCTTTCTCCAATGAGTATATCCATGTGGATCTGCCTGCAAATGAATAACTACATTGCAGAATATGCACATGGTAGGGCCCACTTCTAAAAAACCTAGAGTTATGTTAAGTCTTATCTTCTGCCTCCTATTAGTAAACATGTCTATCTAATCAACATCTTTATTAGTATGTTTGAGCAACTTATTGATCCTCATTTGATATAAATTACAATATAATCACATAACAGATTTGAGTCTCACTGATTGCAAGAAAATAAGGAGCACATGATGATATGGAGCATGTGGCTTCAGTGCTTACCCCATGAACACTTGCACATGTTCAGGAAAGCCCACTGGATAAAATTTATGTATTGCTAATGATTTTTATTGGCCCCTTGGCCCAAAGCAGTGGCAAACTGCCCAGGAATCTGAAGGAATCCTGTTTTTGGTTAGTAGTTAGAATGCAAAGAGTAATAAAATTCAGAAAAGCACAGTGAATCTAAAATACATCTATCCAGGTACAATGACTCTAGCCAAGCCTACAATTGTGATTTCTTTTGCCTTTTTTTTTTTTAGGTCATGGAAATTTGTTTTATCAGGATTTCCTAGTTGGGGGATTATTTTCACAAAGTCTTGGAAAGTGCTGCATTATCCATTTGTGTGTGTATTTGTTTATATCGTTTGCCTGCACAATGTCATAAAATGGCTAATATGATCCCCAACTTTCTTTTTCCTGCTAAATAAATGATCTCTTATATTCCTGATGGAATTTCAGGCAAACTACTTTGCCTATATTAAAAGCAGGCATTTGGGTAATCCAAAAGTTATATATATAATTGTACATACGATCTCCCTTTATAAACCTAAGAACAAATTTCCTGCTGAATTGAAATCATTCATTCACAGGAAAGAAATGATACAGTTAAAAGTATTGCATGAGCTCTTTATTTTTTTTCAGTCTGACTATTCTTACTTTATATTAATAATTAAAAATGCAGTTTTCTTGGGATTACATTAATTTTGCAAAAATATGTTTAGAAAATACACAACATCTGGAGCCTAACCAGCCATTAGAAGAAGCAGTCTCCAGCCACAGGGAGAGGAAAAAGGTCACTCTCTGGAGCCAGGGATACTTGATTTCATGAAACTTGAGGACAAAGACAGGGTTTGCTTTAATTTGGAGTAAACTATAAGGCATTAAAGCATGAGGCACCTGCCGCCTGCCTCATCAAAATAAAGCAGGGGCTAAAGTGACTAAGCATTTTGGCTGCTTCCATGTCCTTTGCCCACCAACAGCCAGGGTACCATAGCTTAATATCAAGACTAGCATCAGTGCTCACCAACCCCCTAGTGAATGGAAAACCTGCTTTAAGAGAACGGCAGATAGAGGTAAGGAAATTACAGTGGCTATAGGGTTTGGGCCAGCTATAGAAAATTCTCAGTGCACAGAAGCCGTTAGGCTATGACAAGCAGGGACTGGCTGTTCCTCTTCTTCCTTGACATTTGTGAATGCACCCTCAACCTGTCCGTTGCTTCAGAGATCATCCCTAGGTGAGACCCAAATTTCACATACTGCTCAACATGTTTATTATGTCCAACTGCATATATCAAATCTTCTACCACTCATTAGGATGGAATCATTAATGAAACAATGACAATAACAAGATGATGATGCAGTAAAAATTAACAAAAGTGAATCCTAAATGCTCGTTTAGTGAAATCGACATAATTCTCTTAAAGTTGAACTGTACATCCCCTAGCCAAGTGGCAGAGCAACTGCAAGAGCAGAGCTACCCAAGAGAGAGCCACTGAACACAGGGCAGCAAATCCTGTACCTAAGCAGGTAGGCAAAAAGTTCACAGGAAATATAAGCCAGTGTTAAAAAAAAAAGAAGCATGCAAAATAAGGATGATAAAGCACCAAACATGATAGTCATAAATTCCCACAATTCCGTTGAATCTGCAGAAAATTTAATAAGCACAGCCATTATCCAAAGTGCTGAGCATCAGCAGAGAGACAGCGTGTGGGGCCCAGGTGGAGGATCCAGGGTGGGGTGGCCTCTGGCAGTTCAGAGAAGCAGACGCAGTGCAAGCTGCAAACAAGGACCTCAGAAGAAAGGCTCAGAAAAGATGACCTACTTACCTAGAGGGCACCACGAAGACCCAAGGTTAAAGAAGAACTCGGGAAAGCTCACGCAGCAGCTATGAAAATCCAGAAATGATAGACAAAGCCGACCCACCACAGGAGGAAAAAGAGAGCAGATGCAGACATGAGACCCTGTATATGAAACAGCTGGGAAAGGAAGGGGCAGAGGGAGGAAGGAAATGTTCTCAAAAGGTAATCGTTTCAACTGTTTTTCAGCAAGAAAACCATTCCCTTAAAAATGAATAAGCTACAGATAATACCTAGAGATGAGTCTTCACAAGCAGCATCGCAGATTGACAAGCTTACGAAATACAGAGTTAGAGCAGGATGACTCCTGGCTCTTTTGTACAGCTGTCACAAACATACATATCCAATGACAAGTCTTGGTTTTACTGTCCTCCTATGAGGGAGAATCCCAGGTTTGGTCTATTTCCATGGATCAATGTGAACACCATATCAGTCAACATCAGTACCAAGCAAATATTTGCTCATAGGACCCTGTTCATGTAAAAATTAATTTAGTTCATAACTTTATGGATAGGTCTGTATGTTTGCTAGAAATTCTGTGCTGAAATACTAAAAACTGGGTAACTTAAACAAGAGAAATGAATTGTCTCACAGCTCTGCAGACAGAAGTTCAGAATCAAGATATGGGTAGGGTGACTCCTTCTGAGGGATGAGGGAGAAGATCATTCAAGGTTCTCCCCTAGCTTAGCTTCTGGTTGCCAATGACCTTTATTTACAGTTGCTTAGGCTATAAGCTCAGAGACAAAGCCAAGCATGTTCTCCCTGGTTGATTATCTATCCACAGCTCAAAGCAAGATGTTCAGCTCTGAATTTCAACAGCCACATTTATTTTTTTATTTGTTCTAATTAATTGTACATGATAGCAGAATGCATTTCAATTCATTGTACACAAAAGGAGCACAACTTCTCATTCCTCTGGCTGGAGATGGTGCAGTCACACCATATGTCCCCTTATACATGTAAATAGGGTAACAATGTCTGTCTCATTCCACCACCTTTCCTACTCTCCCACACCCCCCTTCTCCTTACTCCCCTCTGCACTACCCCCAGGTCTTCCCTAGCCCTGCCCCCATTAGGGATCAGCATCTGCATATTGGAGAAAATATTTGGCCTTTGTTTTTTGTGGATTGGCTTATTTTGCTTAGCACATATTTTCCAGCCCCAGCCATTTACCTGCAAATGCCATAATGTCATTCTTATTTAAAGCTGAGTAATATTCCATTGTATATATGTACCACATAATCTTTATGCATTCATCAGCTGAAGGACATTTAGAAGGATCACATTTATTAAGGAATAAAAACTTGCTGTCAATAAATAATTATGATTTATCCAAGATTTTATTAATAGTAAATTAGCTTTACTTTTTGTTTCAGAATTTCAGTATCTATATTACATTGTTAAAATTTAGGAGAAAAATTAACTTTTTAGGCACACATCTGATTATTAATTATATAAATGTAGATTCAGTGTAAAGATTATATTTTGCAATTTGCAGATATGAATAGTTAATGTCATGTTTACAGACGTACAAAGCTTGTGAAACAACTTCTTAATTGGAAGAAATTGGTGTAAATTAATTTTTATGGCTGTAAAGAATCATCATAAAAACTTAAGTATATAATGTAGATGATTTTCCTTCTCAACACTGGCCAAATAATTGAGAAGAGTGATAAGTCTCTATTTCTTAGAAATCAACATGTCTTTCAATCAACTATTTCTAAAATATGTGCAATTTATTAGAGAAACAACACTTCATTCTCTTCTTTATGGAAAACACAGCCCCAAAGGAATGTGAACATACCATATAAATGGACCAGATCAAAATCCTTTGGAATTAGAGAGCACAACCCTACTCTTACATTCTGAAGTACCTAATACTTTATAATAAGTGCTCTAACTAAATTAAATGTTTGTAAATCATAGTAGAAACTGGAAAATAATGCAAGACTCACCTGCTATTCCTTCCAAACTGTTGATCATTTCCTAGTGTGAGCACTTCTTTGACCCTTCCCACTGCATGGTTTTGCTCATTTGCTATGTGGATGCTTTCTTAATCTCTATGCATTCATTTTTTCAATCCTGTATCTCCAATTGGAAGGTAACTTCTGGGAGATGACTGTGAAATTGGTATTTTCCTTTTGTCTTTTCAATTCTGCAGTCAGACATTAGGTACTAAATGAAAAATAACTCATCAAATCAAATAAATCCATTAATGGAAGAAATAATGCATGCACGTATCCACCATGTACCCGAGTATGATGGTTGTATACCATCCTTTCTCCATTCTCCATCAATTGTCTATTGCTGCATTTTGAAGTACGCATCTTGGAGGACAGCATGCTCACCACATATCCCTACCACCTCAGAAGAACAGAGTAAGCTTGTCTCTAAGTGGTGACAAGGTCACAGTACACACAGCCTCTTAGCAAATCGACTCTTAAGTGAATGCTGGCGATTTCCACCCTGTGGTCGTGCCCTCCTCCTGTGCTGGGGGTAGCAGATCTCCACCTCTAGTTCAGGGAGGACTGGACAGAAGCTGGTTCGGTTGGAGTCATCACTGCAGAAACCTGTGGTGCAAATGCAGCATGTAGGATGAGGGTCCAGGAGTGTTATCCAGGAGTGGGCCAACAAGGAAGTGGGGAGAAAGCGCTGCAGTCTGGCTGGGCACAAAATAACCCAGCCACCACACAGCCTTGTAGGTTCAAAACAGGAACTCCTTTATTCTCTGCACTCCTGCAAAGGCCACGCACGCATCCTTCTCCCAGGACACACCACAGACACACCGGAAATCCCTCCCCCGGTTGCACCCGCACTCACTCTCAGAACCCCGCGAGAACTCAACGGGAACTCCAAAGTAGTGGGCATCAGATGCAGCAAGAGCCATCCTAATACCGGACAGTAAAGGTCTAATATACAATGGGATCAATCCAGCATCATCTTAATGGCTCGCCTCTCAACCATTACTTCTGGCCAAAATGCCAAGGGCCATTCCGACTCGGCTGCGGCTCTCAGCAAGAAAGGAGGGGGTTGTCAGAGAAACAGGGGTTCCAGACTTCCCGTGTTGTATTCATGTAAAATAAACTGAGTTAGTCATAGGGATTAGAGACAGGGCAAAATCCTTCCCTTGAACTCAAGGAAGGAATTCAGAGAGAAAAACTTGCACGGGAATTCTTTGAGTTTTGTGCTTATTTTCTCCTAAATGAATCCTGGTTTTTAGTGTGGTAAAAGGAGGGAAAAGTAGAGCACTTGGTAAGCATGTGCAAGGGCCTGGGTTTGGTCCCAGCACTGCAAACAAACAAGCAGAAAACAAAAGGAAAGAAAAAAGCATACACAACCTGTCCATGTTATAGATACATATATTCATATTTATGCACACATGTAAATTAATGCATGCATACACACTTCTAAGTATGGGAAATTCCATATTATGTTAAGAAGCATTATGTTAAGAAGAATATTATGTTAAGAACTTTCCAAAATGTTTTCATGAAAAACTGATTTAAAATACTCAAAATTTGCTTGTGGTTGTATTCTATGATCCATCATCGATATCACTTTTTTTTTTCATCACTAATGAATCATACTCAAATTCACCACCAAACATCCTGCGACAAGCATATCCTATATTTTGGAGGTAAAATAACACTACACAACTTACACAGAAGATCAACCACTTAGAGGGTGGGGGGAACACGTGGCAATTGGCACTGTGATGCTCTTGAAGGAAGTTATTCACTTTCTATGTTGTTGAAGTTTCAAAGCCAAGACCAATCACTGCATCATTAGCAATCACAAAAAGACTCAGGGAGTCACATCCTGGATGTGGCAGGAATTTTAAGACTACAAAGGAAACATAAAGTGGGTGGTAGAAAGAATCCATATAGGTGGATTTCATGCAGGATCATGGCCTTATATTCTGACAATCAGCAAAGAGGAAAGAGGAGAAAAGCTGAATGGTGCCCCACTCATTTCAAACATTGTATCTTGCCTTTATTAAAGCATCACAACACAGGAGAGATGCTAGTGCAGCTGGCGAACAGGTGCAGCCTCACAGATCTTTGTATTGTTGCACTTACATCATCAGCAAAATGTTGGGAAAGTTACTGCCATGTTTCTCCATATCCTTTGTTAAGCATTTATGGCTAATTGTAAAAGTATATAATGTTCCGTTTACTGTTTTCCTGCCAATTATATTAATATTATTTTATACATGAGAACAATGAGGTACAAGTTTACAGCTACTTAGGATTTAATTGGGCAGAATGAGAAAGAGCAGAACAGTCCTATTTCCTTAGCCAAGCAACTACAGCACAGCTCCAACAGAAGAGTCGTTGCATTTATAATTCGACCTGGTAACGTGCACATTATGCATCAAGTTTTTCTTCCTTTTAAGAACTAGTCACTCCAATAGGTCAAAATGTCTACCATGTATAGTAATTACCCCGTGATCCATGGCAGTGGCCAACTTGAAGTTTTCTCCTTCATCATAATCACAGGCTGCAGGATTTCTAATAGACTTCCAGGAAGTGAGTCTATTGTCGCACCACACAGTGACAGAGGTGTCAGTGCCATGTCTAGTAAAGTGTGGGTGGGACCAGAATCCTGATCTTTCTGTAATCATTCCTAAAAGAATATTTCACGAGAAATTTAGGTTAGTCCATTCTAGGTATATATAATAAAGATATAATTGCATTTTTCACAAGAGGTAGGATTTGCCCTGGAAAACTCTGCCAAGATTTCTGCAGTCTGGATGTAAACCAAGAATCTGGCATATCCCCGTAGGGTAATATTCACCTTATAAAATAAAATTTATGTATTTACTTAATTATGCCATATGATGCCCTTCAAATTCATGGCCAAAGTTCAATTCAACTAAATTTCTTTGTGATGAGTGTACCTCTCAAACCGAATGAAATAATTTACTGATTTTCCAATCATAAATGAATCAAAAATCGATTAAATGTACATTGACCTCATGCCACTGAGAGTTAAGAGAGAGCCTGCAATAAAGCACTTCCAGACTTAATCGATATTTTTCTTCAATGATGCTTTAGAGAAGAAAGCATCAAGGCACAGCTTGATCAATAAGAAATGCACTTTTTGTTTGTAGAAGAGTGAGAGGTCATTTTTATTTTTACTGATATATATCTAATGGATGAGGGTAAAATATAAGGTAAAAAGAAAGTATACCATAGCATTTCCTTCCTTTACAGTTCCGTATAACAGGCATTATTATGATATTCGAGGTTTGTGATTATACTCAGAGGACAGTTTGTGGAGATGACTATCACTAGGGTTTTCGTACAAAAATAAAATCATATGTATATAAACATATATATGATATGTATATATGGACTTATATAATATGTATGCATATGTATGTATTGATTGTGTTAATAAAGAAAAGTCACAGAATAAGTGATTTGATGCTGTTTTGTTTTATAAATATATATATGAAAAGAAAAATATATATATGTATTTTTTCTTTTTTCTCCCCTATATATCACAGAGTATTCCCTATGGCAGGGCCAGGGTTTCTTGCTTCTTTACAGGTTCCATATGATTGGCTGCACTGGGGACAGTCATTTAAAGTTGGGATTGGGAACGGCACCCTGTCTTGGACAGACACACCTACGGTCTGTGTAATTTCCTTAACACTTTCTTCCTAGTTTGTCTCCCCCACACACTATTTCAGGGCGAGTCGATGCTCCAGGTACAAAGAAGCCCTGGAACAATTTGACGGGGCCTCGGAATTGAGGGTTGACTTCTAGGAGACGACCTTTCCTCAGGGGAACTCGGGGGAGCCTGGGCGCACCTGAACCCCAGGCATCAGCGGGCAGCAGGGGCACCGGCCTCTGGGGGCTTCTTAACCCCCACAGTGGGGAAGGCCGCCTTCCCTGGGCTCTTTCAAACACTGAGAAACAAGGTCTGAAAGAAGAAGAAACTATCCCTCCGCGTCCCTCCTCCCTCCCCACTTGCCCTGCTCCCAGGCCTGCTCTTCCCCTGGAAAGGAAGAGCCAACGCGCTCCAGGTCCCTCATCACGCGGGGAGCACGGTAACGAGAGGGGAAGGACTCAGGTTTTCTTATGATCACCAAGATGAGACGTTGAGTTTCCAGGGAGAGGTCCTGGGGAAGGGTCAGGACATGGGGAATTGAGGAAACCGCCCAGAGCTGCCTGGAGAGGTGGGGTCTACCTGTCAGCCCAAATCTTAGGGGGAAAAGTCTTCAAGAAGTCATGACAGCATGGCTCGCCCTTCACGGAAGGGTTTGCTTGCTGCCACCTCTAAAGGGACACGATATAGATGGAAAGAGCAGGAATGCTGGTGGAAATCAAAAGCTAGATTCAGAGCTCAACGGGAACCTTGCCTTCTGAGTCCCTGAAGAAGAATCTGGAATGGCATGGACTCACCACAGCACATGCAAGTGACTCTAGCAAATTTCAATGAATTCCAAAAGAATGGGGTGTGCTGCAATTATACGCCATGGAGATGGCATTGAATATTGGTGGTTTAAAGAAAATAACATGCCAAGGTTGATATGCTATATTTAGTAAGATTTACTTATGCAAAAATCATTCAGATAAGAATACCTCTGTAGGTTCAATTAAATCAATTTTTCACAACCTATAGCCAAAAGATAGTGAATTTTAAGACATATAAATGTGTATCAGTTATACACATTAATTTTTAGTGTGTTGATTCTAAAGACAACTATTTGTTTTACTAGTAGCTGATTTTTTTACTTGTTTCAAATTATGTATATACTTTTCATAGAAATAACCTGTATAATCTATTTGTACATGTACATATAATATTTCCTTTCCCAATCTTTATGTTAATATATCACAGAGTATTTCCTATGGCATGACCAGGGTACATTTGAGATGTTTTTGTTGTTCTTTTAAATGTTTTCATGTCAATAGTTCAGTGTCTAAGTTGTTATGTGTGAATTGTCCACTGTTATTTTACCTTATTAAATGATAGCTAGTCTATTTGTACTATAGTAAAAACGTCTCCATTTAAGTTTTAAATTTCTCTCTTGTGCTCCTTCTACCTCCCCTTCTCCCTCTCTCTCCCACAGACACACATGTACACACTTGTGTGCCTCTATCCTAAAACAAACATTAGTCTTCTTAACAATGTCTGTACACTAACTCCCCCAGTTACTGATTTATAAAATGCAGAGGTTGAAATACCCTGGGGGTCTAAAGTGGGTGGGTCTGGTGGGAACTATAAATATTACTTAGCTATTAATACTCAAGTCTGTGGTTGATAAAACTAACAGAGTGGTAGAGCTACTTGCCTGGAGTCTCATAATTAATAAATAATAGAATTTATGTGTGACACCAAAATGTAGACTTTGTACAAGAATATGCTTTGGACTACAGATAACTATCATTCAGAAACATGGATTCCAGAGGCTTTGGGTGAATTCCCAAGAGCACACATCTCTTTACAAAAATGTGTACATAAAATACTATCAGGGAGCAAATAAAGTTTTGATTGATAAACTACTCCTTCAGTTAGAAAGAGTTCATTCTATTCCTGGTCCAAGCATGATATGTGCATGCAAGTGTCCATATGTATACAAAATGAAGTCACCCCTTTTTCCTCTGCTCAATTTCCATGCTTGAAGGAAAACAGCAAGAGGAGGGAGAACTCTGAAGGAAACACATTATTCAGCCCCAGTATGAACATGAAAATCATGCACATAATTATGTATTATTACATGTACATATATTATTATGCCAGGCATTATATATCATTATCATAAAAATATGGTGCATATAATTTATGTATTGCATATATTTTGTGATATATATACAAATATATACACATACACATACATATATTTTTTTTTCTTTTATAACTCAGAGATAGGTATTTAAGAACCCAAGACAGATTCAGATTTTGTGCCATCCCATAATATCAATGAGAAGTAAGTTAGAGGAATATGACATTTGGCATTTTAAAGACTGTAAATAAGACATCTTTTAAAAAAAATCATTGGCCACTGAAGAAGCCTGAAGTTGTTTGATTTTGGCTTTTTCTCCTTACAATGCTCTGAGCCCCAGTATGCTCTGCATGTTAAGTTGGTGAAGAATGAAGTTGGTACACCTCTGGTTTAGACCGAGGTCAGCAAACTGGCCCTCAGAGCCCACCCAGACTCCACCTCCTTTTGTATGGCAAGTTTCACTGGAACACTGCCAAGTGGCTTTGTTTACATATTGTCTATGCCTGCATTTGAGTAGCTGCAAGAGAGAGCACATGGCTCATAAAGTCATAAATATTTACTCTCTGGACCTTTCCACAAAATGCTTGCCAAGCCCTGGTTAGCCTGTCCCAACTGAAGAAATAGTCTCTTGTATCCTTTTTAAAGCCAAATGCTGGCCCAGTGATAGGAAATGGCAGAGACACAGAGTGCTATTCAATGGATAGGTTATAGCACTCCACTCCATATGCCAAAACCAACTTGTTAAATTTTATTTTGCCATCATGTATAACATTTTACTAATAGAACCCTTCAGAAAGTACATGTTAAAAAATGACAGAAGATATATTTTACTTCTGTAGCTCTTCCAATTTTTAAGATGATAATATGGATTTTCAGACCTTTATCCATAACATATATATGCATACACACACATACACACACACACATATGTACTATAGATGTATGTGATACATATGCATTTATATATATATCCAGCTAAGATTTTCTAAGGGTGCTTTTGTTCTTCATCTCTTCTAAGACACTTCATACATACTGAATGATCGGGAAGTCTCAGTTCTGCACACAAAGTTCAGCTATTTTTGCCCCTGTCATGGGAACATTTTATTCTTAAAGAGACAAATATCTGCATTCCAAACTATAACTACCAAAAGGTTTTATATAATAAGATGTAGAAATAAAGAATTGCACTGTAAGCCAATTCAAACAAACAGGCAAGACAATCAATACAGGTCCTGGCTGGCACAAGTCCAGTACTGCCATTTGAATTAAGATTTTCTTCATTTATTTTCTGACACAAAGTTTAGGACCAGAATTCACCAAATATTGCTAATGGAACATGAGCAGAAAATGAAATAGAACTTCCTATTCATCAGGACTCCTGTTTCTGTACCTCTCCTACGAGCAGTAGTAAATCAACATTACTTTTAAAAGGTAAGTGCAGTTTGGGGCAGAATAAATACTACTGATATTCTTGAATTTGGGGACCAGCTAAAAAAGGCCTTTAGGTTCCAAATTTTATCATGAGCAATGATGGCAAAGATTTTTTGGTGGATGGTGTTCCAAAAGTTGTAATTTTTATTAACTATTATTAAAATGGCAGTAGTATCCAACTACATACACTAGTGAATCTTTTTCTAGCATAATAACAAAATAAGCACATACTTTTAGCATGGCTAATGCAGTCAAATGTGCTAATTATTTTTCTTATAAGTGGGGAAAAGAAACTTTGAATTGCTTCCTCCCAGGCTTCTTTTCTCCATTTTCAGATGAGATTATAAATGGTGAAAATGAGTAGAGAAGCGGATAAGCAGGAGTCTTTCCTGCAGCAGTGTAAGCCCTGGGACATCGGGCTCTTCAGTGTCCCTGTGGGAACAGGGTCCTCTCCAGCTCTAAAGAGTCACAGCCGAATCTGAATGATGCCTGCATTCTCCAGGACTGAGTAAACGTGGGCTACTTCCTGATACATGATTTCTGCAGTGAGGGGAAGAGGTACCCATGGTAAAGCTTGAGCACATTGGGAGGCAATGAAAGAGAAGGGTTTTTTTCCTGGATGACATCATGCCCTGTGGTTTGGCAGGGTAAGACTTGGGTATAGCTAAATTTTCGGTTTTGAGTCTTTGGTACGTTTATACAAAGCTAACTGAAGATCCCCAAAGGTGATAGAGTCTCCCTCAGTTGTACAGACCAGCCATATGCCTTGGGATATCTTCTCCAAACACAGCCAGGCCATGTCTGCTAATGTCAACAGGACCCTCTTTGAAGCTGAGCATTGTGAATGTCAGCAGGAAACAAGGGTGAGCTGATGACAGGACTTAAGGATGACTCTCGAGTTCCGTGTATTCAAAGAAAAATCTCCTGATTATTTCTCAGGAGCCAATTTCCTTGCAGTTTTTACGACTCTGTAAACAGCAGCTTAATTCTAGTTCAGCTAGCAAAAATTTGGGATGAATTTTTATTCCCTTTTCCTCTCAAACCATAAATAAATCCATAAATTAATTCGTAAATTCATGCTGTTCACTTTCTTTCAAATTTTATCCAGACTCTTGCAGGCTCTGGAGACTCTGACAACAGTCATCTTCATCTTCTCTGCAGAGGGACCCTGACAGGAGGCCCTGCCAGTACCTTTGCCCATCACACTCTCTCTTCATCCTGAGAGTGAAGTTGAAGGATTTCATCCTGTTCCCTCCTTTCCAAAAGCCCTCCGCCATCTGCCCACAGTACTCAGTGAAGAGCAAAAGAACTATAAAATTGCATGGTTTAAAGTAACAGATAAGCTGCATGAATTTATCACACACAACATGATTCAAAGTTTATATCCATTGTGCATATAATTAGCTAATTCTAGCTAATTAGCATACACATCACCTAACAGTTATTTTGAGGGTTGGACTTTTTATGTCTGCCCACTTAGCATTTTTCAAGAATATAATACATTGTTATCTGTAGTTGGCAGGATGTTGCCCAATAGATCTCTTCAACTGATTTCTTTTGTCTGATTGAAAGTCGTCTCCTTCCACCAACATCTCCTCAACTCCCTCCCCACCCCAAACCCCTGATAACCACCTTCTGTACTCTGCTTCTAGGGGCTCAAAACCAAAATCCTTTTAGTGGTGTAGCAGACAAGACAGGGCTCCTCTGTCTGTGCTCCGATGTTTCTGATGGCACTTCTCATCCAGGACTGTGCTGTAGCTGCAGTGGAACAGCCTCTGCAAACTCTGACCACGCCAGGCACGCCTCCCGGGGACATTTGCACTTGTTGGCCCCACTGATCGGAGTGCCCCCTCCCAGTGCCACCTTCCACACAGAGACTCCATTCCACAGTCCCTCACCTCCTTCAGAGCTGTGCTGGGTCACCCTGTATTCAGGGTTCCTCCAGAGAAACAGAAGCAAAAGGATATTATGTTTAAAGGCTTTTTCAAGGAATGACATGCATGGATGTGGGGATTCTGAGTCCCATAGATCAGGACGGCAGGCTGGGGTTCCTGTGAGCCCCAGGGAAGCCTCGACTCTGCTTTTCAGACTCTCACCTGACTGAATTAGAATCACCTACACTGGCTATCATCCTCTTCCTCAAAATACACTGAGCGTTCACCTCAGTCACGTGTACAGAACACCATCCAGGTGCACCCGATCAGTGGTCTGCAGCCCAGCCAAGGTGACCTGTGGACGGGCTCCTCAACCTCCTTCTCAGAGCAGCCTCCTGCCTTCCACGTAGAACTTCAGGAGCCCCTCCCACACCACACCTGGCTCCCCAGCCCAGGGGCTGTATCACCCCCACGGCATTTCCTGCTCCACCCACCTGTGAACGCTCTGAGTATCAGTCAGTTGTGTCTCTCCCAGGTGCCAGAACGCCAGGCGGCATGCAGCATAGCCACACCTATGCCACATACCCAGAATAGGAAGAGAGAAAATGGGCCAAGCCTTTGTACATAGAATACTTTTTATAATTCCCAGAATAATTAGAGAACATTTTGCCAATGATCTAACCCAAGAAATGTCAAATATGTAGAAAAGTCAAAAGAATAGCAAAATAAACACTCTTACCCTTCACATATTTATCTGTTTGAAAATGTTTGAAATATAACAATTCCCTAATAAATATTTCAGCACACATGTCCAAAGAACATTTGCCAAAACAGTCACATACTATTATTTCATCTAAACACTAATTTTATACTATTTAATACATATTCCATATTCAAGTTTTAACACTTGTTTATCTTTCACAGTATACTTTAATACCAAATTTTTCTTCATAAAAGTTTTGGAGGGTTACTAGAGATTGAACCCTCAGGTTCAATGTACCACTGAGCCACATCCCCAGCCCTTGTTATTTATGTATTTTTATTTTGAGACAGAATCTTGTGAAGTTACTTAGGGCCTGGCTAAATTGCTAAGGCTGGCCTTGAACTTGCAATCCTCCTGCCACAGCCTCTAGAGTCACTGGAGTCACTGGGACTACAGTCATGCACCAGGGCTCCTAGCTCTTTTTAAAACCAGTATTTTATAAAATTACACTCACTGCACATGGTTGTCATGTCCCCTCACTCTTGAATCTAGACCAATGGTCCCATTTTGTTACTTAGACAATAGAGTGTCTTATAGAATAAATGTATTATGTGTTAAGATGAAACCATGATATATTTAAACTTTTTTTTTCTATCACCTACATCTCCCATAAACTTGGATGAAGTTTAGATTTTTGGAAAGAATACTTACTATGTCATTTTTTTTTTTTTTGAGAGAGAGAGAGAGAGAGAGAGAGAGAGAGAGAGAGAAAGAGAATTTTTTTAATATTTATTTTTTAGTTTTCGGTGGACACAACATCTTTGTTTGTGCTGAGGATCGAACCTGGGCCGCACGCATGCCAGGCGAGCGCGCTACCGCTTGAGCCTCATCCCCAGCCCACTATGTCATTTTTTATCCTTCACTTTGCAGTGTATCAAGCAGGAGGCCCTAGATTCAATCCTCAGTATCAAAAAAAAAAAAAAAAAGTGCAAAGGAAATGATTCTGGATATTCAAAGCAGTATATTCCTTCTTTTGACCAAGAAAACTTTGAGAATGAAAATTCTAAAGGGATTAGTGGTCGTAAATTGTCTTTTGAAAATTGAATTGCAGACTTGTCGGCTCCCTCCTGAATGCGTTCCAGTGTTAGAGGCCATGGCACACACAAAGCCCTGGCAGCCTGAGCAGTGAAGGGGAAGCTGGCTTGTTTCTCTCTTTTCCTAGATAAAGAGAGGACCAAATTGACAGCATCCCTTCTAACACCCCAGCCACCCCAGCCCAGTGAACCTCCTGGGTCTCCTCTGCTTTTCAGAACTGCTGAATCTGCCACATGTGTTGATCTCAGAGCTCCTTACCTAGCCCTGGTCATTATTTTTGTGTCCAAATAGGAAGACAGACCTTTTCAAATCCAGTAGGGTTTTTAAGTATGGAGTTACTGACAGTACTGTCAAGTCTGTGAAGCCTGAAAGTTTGTATGTGTGTGTGTGTGTTGGGGAGACTAGAGCTTGTGGACTTTGTTGTTTAAGTTTCTGACACCCTAGACGATTATAGAGTGCCCAGAAATGAAGGCACAACATTCAGCAAAAGGATCATGGTGGAAGGCGGTGACTGACTTGGGGGATATTTTTGGGTAACAAAAAGATTCTGAGGTTTTTTGGCAGGATGTGAAAGACGTAGCCTACAGGGCTAGCACAGGACTCCAGACACTCTGGCAAACTACTTCTCTTCCTTTAAAGCCACAGCCTGGGAGCACCAAAACTCCTGCTTTCCTTTTAATGGTTTAAACAGGGTAGATATTCAACAAGTACTTGGGTAACTAAGGCTAGTGCTTGGTGGATGTAAGTGATGTAATGAACCTCATACCTAATTTTTCTCCATTAAGAATCTTGCTTTGGGGCTGGCTATTGTCAGTTGTGAGTGGCAGAGAGGTTAAAATTCTGTGGTTAGCTTGAAACTTAAATCTAATTTTCTGTTACCAAGATATTTTTCTACTGGAAAGTTAACTAACTTCTCCAAAGCACTAACAATTTGGGTTTTTAAAATATACTTTAAAATATTTGATATATAATAGGATAGATATGTATGTTTTCAGTTTTCTATATAAATAATAAGTGAAGTGTGGACACATGGCCAAATTTGTATACTATACATATTTCTATTGTGATAGCATATTTTATTGATATATACATTTAATTTTCTTATCTTTCAAGTAATGTAACTCATATTAAAATATTAAATAAAATATAATGAAGATACTTAAATATAAATTTAAAAAATTAAGCTAAAATTGTGGGGAAAATAAAGAAATGGGACAGAAATTTAACTCTAAAATTTAAAAATCTAAGCCTTATTTAGCTACAAATGAAAAAATAAAGAATAAAAGAAAATCGGCTCTTTTTTTCCTGGAAACTGGAATTTATAATGAAAGAATATGGTAATTCATATACCAGAAACTTTTCTAGAAATTCTGAGATAGAGCCATGTAATCTTATGATAAATGCCAAATTGTGAACTGCATTAAGGTTTATAAACTCATCCATTCAATAAATATTTGTTATATACCTGTCAATGCATAAAACAGTGGTAATGCTCCTGCAGGTACATAACACACACACACACACACACACACACACACACACACACACACACTAGCTATCCAGTGGATGTTCAGGCCCCAAGCATATGATTTGTATGAGAAACTATATTAAATATTTTAATCCATTAAAATTAGATACTGAGTGCTTTATAGGAAAATGTTATTTTCTGTGACACACTGTTAGAATTTTGAAACAAAAAGAAAAAGAAAGTTGAAATACACGAATAAGGCTGAAAACTCCTCCCTCTGTCCCTTGGGCCATTGACCTGCAGAGCTTGCAGAGCTGCATGAAGCCTCTCTGGAGACCCTGGGCACTGCATCAGCAGCGCTAATGTGTTCTACAAAGTAGACAACATGAAACGACCTTGTTTCTTCCCACACATTTATACTGTGTGTTTAGGCTCTGCCTAGACCTTTCACAACTTGATAAATCACCAGACATTATAATATATATAAAAAGCCTAATTCCAAAAATGCAAGGACAAAAGAAATGTCTAGGAAGTTACCTTGTCTCAGGGTTCTGAAACACCAGTGCAAGGCACCGCCAACAGGTGGGGTCCTGCCCAAGAAGCAGCAGGAGTCGGAGGCCCGTTCATCGTGGTCCTCCTGAGCCTCTCCTGCCCTTCATGGAGGCTTTGGGCAGCTCTGTCCGGGGAAACTCCTCAGACCCTCAGCTGAGCCAGATGAACCAAAGAAACCAAAAGAACAGGAGCTCCAGCAGAGCCAGAAAACTGAAGAAAGGAAGGGTCCAATAAACCTTGGAAAATAAAACTGTAAATGGAATAATTGTCTACCAAAGTAGGCCAGGACTTGTGTGCTAACCCTACACAGGGAGATTGATGGCTAAATCAAAACATGTAAGAAGGATCGTGGGTATTCTGAAATGTCTAGGATCAACAAAAACAACCACCTGTTGTTGCAAGAACCAGAAAACTCATGGCTTAAAAGAGAAGAGCATTAACTTATGCCAACACAGAGATGGATCAGATGTTAGAATTGTTACAGGTCTCAATGAATCCATCCTAAAAATGCATGAACAAGCAATTAATAATTTATTGAAACAACTGACATATAGAAAAATCTGACCAAGTAAATAAAATTCTTACAAAAAAATGAAATGATAACTATAGAATGGAAAATACAACAACACTAAACTCTGGGAGCTTGGAAGTTGAGAAGGGATGGTGGGATACAGTCAGTGAACTAGAAGAGTTGGGGGGGGGCACGTGAACCCTCAATAGAATTTGCCCCATCTGAACAACAGAGACAAAATATTCAGAGCAAAAGAGACAATAATAAAAGATGCATCATGAATATCATTATAATTCCAGTGGAAGTGTAAATGAATGTCGGGCTGAGAGGGTATTAAAGAAATGAAGAATAGACATTCAAACAAATTTGCTAAATGTATAAATCTACAGAATGGGGAAACTGAGGGACCACAAAAAGAATAAAACTAAACATATCCATGCCAAGAAAATACTAACGAAACCCCTTGAAAACTAAAGTATATATGTACGTAAATTTATATATCTTAATATAAAATATAAACATAAATCAATAGATATAGATAATTCAAGTAACAGCAGACATATTATCTGAAGCCATAGAGTACAAACAGTTGTGGTACAATACCCTGATGTTAAATCAACAATATTTTTTTCAGAGTAACTAATATATTTGGGGAAGAGCTTAGATTTGAGCATGAACTGATTATTAGAGAAGGTTAGGGAATTATTGTTGACTTCATCAACCATGCAAATGGCATTTGGCTATGAGACATAGTAGCCTTCCATATAGGATAAGAAAGTTGAGTTAGGCTCTTATAGATGAGATGACCTGGTAATTCTGGTTATTTTCATCTAGTTGTATTTATACACACATGTTCACAGAAAATACATACAGGTTAAAAATGTTAATAGGCATTAGATTTAGGTGGTAGTTACCTGGGTATTTACTATATTATTATTTAAGTTCTTCTGAAGTTTTGAAATTTATTCTTAAAGAAATTAGAATAAAACTAAAGAGGAAAAGGTTTTAAAATGCCTTCTTCAATTAAAAAAAAGTGACATACAACAATATCCTAGTAGTGTTAAAGATAAATCAATTTGGAACTATGGTTTATTCCAAAGTCATCATCCTTTTGAAATTTCCATTTTGTTTATGGTTCTGTACACATAAACATTAATACATTAAAACACAATACATTAATACAGGGCTGCACTTAAATAATTTAGCTAAAAGAATACATTTGGATAGACAATAGATATGTTAAAAATTATTAGAAATTATTTGCATGATTTCATATGTTCATTTATAATCACTATTGATCTCAAAAATTATTTTCTAAATAAACTGATTGCTATGATGCTTTTACTTCATATTCATGACATACTCATATCAGCATAAAAGGTTATAACTTACAAAGTAAAAATGTAACAAAAATCAGAGCAATACATGTTCAACAACTGAACAGTAGAAATTGTTCCAGAAAATAGTGGGGCTCTAATTTATCCAGACTTTGTTTTGTATGGGGGATTAATACAATTTTAATGGGGTTGGGGGAAGTGATGTTAGTTGCAAGAAAAATAGTAAAACTGAGTTTAGGAGAAAATGGGGCTCTGTGGAATTGCTGAAGATTTTCTTTTCAAGAATTCAGAGAGGTGACATTTTCTTTGAAGCTATTTCATGAAATTCATTGCCGGTTGAACATATTAATTAACTTGCATATTCTGAAGCAAATTCATATGTGTAAAAAGTTATGGAGTAATTGACCTTAAGAAATGACTTAATTTCTAAACGCAACACTGTGTTTGGGAGGCGGAGCCATTTTCCAGGCTGGGTGCACAGGGGGAAGAGATTTTCAGCCTCTCAGGATCAATAATAGTGCATTAAAGGGAAACAAAAGAGTGGCAACCACGGAGCAGGGACACTTCCTCAGGTGGAGAGCCAGCTTCAATAGCAGTTGCAAAGCAGTTTCCCAAGCCGTCCCTCCCCTGCCCTGGGTCTCATAGTGATTGAACTCCAACCACTTACTTCACTTCTCTCTAAAGCCTCCACAATAATCAGGAGCAGCAAAACCACACCAACAGAGGGAGGCGAAAACAAAAAATGGAAACTTCAGTAAATCACCATAATCCTTTCTTAATCTGCACCCTAAAGTAGGACTGGAAATGCATGAGCTCCTGCATTGAAAACTAGCGGCCAGTCGGTCAAAAGACCTTTTTTTTTTTTCCCCTGTTTAATTTTGACTGGACACCTGAAACCTCTGGAATTGAGTGCCTGGTAGATTATACAAAGGTAAATGCACTCTAGCTTGTATCAGACAGATCTTGCACTTTACCCATAAAAATTTCCTTAAACATTACTGAAAACTATAGTGCAATCAGGATATGAGCACTCCAAGAACATATTCTCAGGGATTAGGCAGATTCTAATTTCATTGAAAATGCCTCCATAAAAGGACACTCTGTGATGTCTATAATCTTGGATGCTCAGCCACAAAATAGTTAGTGGATCTTAGGAATATTGAGATTCAATTATCTACAGTCATATTTTCATTTCATGGATCTGGAAAAATTTTCAAAATAGTATAAAGATATATAAATGGCTTTTTTAGTTTTATAGTCATAATTCTCATAAATTAATTGATATGTATTTAAAATGAAGAAATAGTGATAAAACATGCAAAGTTAAACTCATTGTGCCATAAACTCTTTAACATTTAACTGGAGTGTCTTCCTCCTTTAAAGACAGTTGGCTAATGTGATTGCCCTGATTTAAAATTGCTTACTCAACTGAACCATGATTTGTATGTCAGCTGCCACATTGCAGGTGAACTCTGTCTTCCCTTCCTTTGGATAATGCAGATGGTATACTTCCTTATTTTAAAATAAAGTAGCACTGGACATTCCTTATCTGCCCATTACTGTTCTTGGAAACACATATAATTCTGGTTGAGCTGAAGAATTTCACAAGCAGTGGTGAAATCGGAGTTTATTATAACTGGATATATTATAACTACCTTATTTAAAATGTGAAACTTATATTTAAGAATTATTATGCACAGTGGCAACATATTAAGACTGACTTTATTAGCTCATGGATTGCTGTGTATGATGACTTATATAAAAAGTTGAATTTTCTCCGTCTCTCATTGTTTCCACCTTGCAGTAATTCGAGCTGTAGCAAATCACATTTAACAGTCTCTGGGTCTCTGAAGCTCAGTCTTTTCATTACCTTGGAAACACATTTTAAAAACTGGTGCATTTTGCCAAGGATCAAATGTCAGCATTTTAAGTAGCTTAAGAAAGTTAGCCACTAATATGTATAAATCTCGGTTCATTTGATTATACAAATGGCTTTGCTTAAAGAATGGATATTTAGTTAACAATTAATTTCATCTTTTGGAATGTGATAAGGAAAGAAAAAAATATAATTAAAAATCAAAGTAAAAATATAGGGGGCATATAGAGTTCCATAAATTAAAAACAATCTCAGTTATTTGGAAGATTAATTGTCTGAACCATAGGAGTATTTGTTCTCCATTTTTTACAAGGAAACTGGACTTAAGATATTCACTTTGGCCTGATGTACTTTATAAGAGAAGAGTAAGTTTTCCAGCACTTCTTAGTTCTCAGTGGTGTCAGTTTTGATGGAATGCAAGTTAGCAGTGGCCGGGTGCAGTGACATGAGGGAGAGTCGTGTTTAAGCACACCAAAATCACATACTGAGGTAATAGAACCTTAAGGAAAGGTGGTTTTAATAAAGAATTCTTTTTATACTGGTCGCATTTGTTTAGATTTATATTCTGTAGACTCTGATGACAACTCAATAATGATTGCTCCAGACCTTGGTATTAATAAGATTTAATATACTAAAGTTTCCAGAAATGTGTTTTTTGAAATATTATGAGTCAGGAAATATTCCTCTGAAGCTGAATCTCATCAACAGATTTTATGAGTTTGAATTCAAAGAATTATATATAGTCTCTAAGAAAAAAATGACCCCAAAGAAAGCAAATTAGTTAACTAGTTCTTATGCATGACAGATACGTTAGCTAGAATGCAATACATCTTCTTGGGCCTTTTGAAGTTCACAATTTTGGAGTTAAAAGTAGAACAGAATCCATTCTGTTTGCAGATGTATTGCATTGTAATTGCCAAAAGTACTGGAACAAAACATTAGTTCTTTAAAAAATACACTATAGATTTAATTTTTTTAAGAAGGTCCATTCAAAGAAGGTGAAAAATTATAGATTGGGATCATAAGGTATTCAGTACATATACAATAACTTATTTTAACAATGGGAACAAATTTCCTATATATTCAAATCCTATTAGGATGTTTTCATGATAATAGCCTAATGTTGATATGATTATTTTATGTTCAAGAAAGAAAATAAAGAATAAACATATTTCAAAAAATATCTTATATATGTGATTATTTTTTTTCTCCAAGGTAGTGTACTACTTATATATTTTAATCTCAGTGTTGTTTTCTAAATTTAAGAGAATTTATTTTATATTATTAAGCATCAAAAATCCTGAATAAGAATGGAAGGAAATGCTTTTTACATGATGATTATTTTAAATAAAATTTTTTTATAAATTTCTGAAATACTTCTATGAAAACTTAAAATTCTATATAAAAGCATAATGATAGTATCTTTATGAATGTTTGCATGTGAAAATTGCAATATTCAATCACAGTATCATCCCCTACCCTTTTCTTCCCTAAATGGAACTTCCGAATGCAAATTTAAAATAAATTAAGTAAAAACACAAAACAAAAATCATACATCGAATCCAATCTTTTAAAATAATATTCCCATCTTTCTTATTATAAATGCATTATTCTTTTCTATGTTTGCATACTCTGCTTGGAATTATAATAGTGCTTCAGGCAACTCTTTGAAATTTGATCACTTGATAAATCACATCACAAAAATCCCTTTATTTTTTAATACAAATGATTTATCTACTGATCAGCTTTAATTTGTAATGATGCTTGAGAAATAAATAGGATCAAATGTCATTCTAGATCCCATGTTCAACAATAGTCAATTTGATGAAGACATCCATATAATCAGCTGTTTAATATTAATCAGCCACAAATCTCTATTTGGCTGAATTATCAATATTGTCTTTGCTAAAAGCAAAATTATATCTTTGTAATTCCTAAATATGTGAACTTGAATCAATAAAAATGGGTGGAAATGTAGAGAGTAGGATGATTTTTAGTCAAACTCGATGTTAACATTTTTAACACATATATTAATATCTCTTAAATAGGCAAAATGTTAAGTCCATAAAAGAGATTTTTCTCTTGAAATAGCAATAATAACAACAAAATCTTTGCTAGAAAACTTGCTGTGTGATTTCTCACTGAAGTCTGTGGTTGACATATTAATATTTTCTACCTTTCAAATTCCTTTATTTTATATAAGAACATAGAGAATTTCAGAAACTATGAATGTCAATATAATAGGGATGTGTATTTCAGAAAGTATTATGCTTTGCCAAGGGAACTGCTGCAGAGCAGTTCCAAGTAGCCATATAACTCACAAGCCAGATTCCTCTAAGGAAATGCTTCTGGAAAAGTTTTATTCTAATTGATGTACTCTGATGTTATGAGCAGAATTTTCCAGCTGAAAAATGTCTTTTATGGATTGTAGTCAGCCAAATGATCTGCCTGTTGTTGACCACCCACTTAAGATGCCGAGATCTGGGAATTATTAACTATTGATCTCTTTTCTAGGGAGTATTGAACTTAACACTCCCGTGTTCCTACATCTTCTCAATCATTTTGGTGTGTGTGTGTGTGTGTGTGTGTGTGTGCGTGTGGAAATTCCCAGGGGCTTTCCAACAATTTCCCTCTGAACTTTCTCCTCATTGTCTCATCTGTCATAAACTCTTTAGACAGATAATCAACCAGAATCTCTGCTTGATTATATGACTTCTGATCAAAATGCTTCAGCACGTGAAAATGCTTCAGTAGCATTTCCACATTATTATAAGCAATATTTCTTAGCTAAATATTTACATTTATGATTGCATTACTGTGATCCCTTTTACTGTGTTATACCCTGTCCTTCTTTGTTCACATGCCACCTTGCCAGGCAGCACACACAACTGTGGGCTTCTATGGGTAGAGAGAGGGGTATGTGGGTCAGCTTCTCCTTCTTCCCTTCTACAACTTGCAGCAGGGCAGGAAGAATGTCAAATGCCCACTTCTGCTCTATTATATTTGAATCACAATGGACTGGGCTAGCTGTCAAGAAACAGAGTATCTAGTTTAGTTGTGTTCAGTTTTACAAATTTACTAACATTGATGTACAAACTATCATGGACTTACGTGAAAATTTATGCATTTTGAAATCCAGTTATTCCAAACTTTTAGAATATTCTATCTTTATACAGAGGTAGTATTCATCCTTGTATAATAATTCCCACATAGAAATATATGTTAGGAGTCTGGAGCAAAAATATCTCTGGGTGATTAAGAAACTGAAGAATTTTTATATAAAATAGTTATCATTTGTGAAATATTTCTGGAAAAGGATAGTTTATGTGCAAAGCCTAGGTTGCTGCTTCCTTAGTTTCATCACGTGGAATGTAGACAGCAGGGAGGATTCCCATGAGTCCTCCACCCAGCCTTCACTCACAAGAGTTCCTTCTTCTAGAAAATGGTATTTAGTGTTTGTAACCTTGGGACTGCAGGCTGTCCTCTCACTCGTGCTTGTTAGTTTACATGTTTCCAGTTGTCAGAGTTAGGAAATGCTTACTGACTGTCCTCCATTAGGAATACAGTAGGGGTGATGTGCTTCCTGGTGGAATTCGTGTCTTTTCCAACATCTCCTATCTAACCTCTCACCATGGCCTTCATTTGGAAGAAATACAAGGTCAGGGAGACACACTCACCAATTCCATTGGAATGCACTCTCTAAAATCCAGATCATGGGTAAATTAATGAAAAAGTTATTGAATTCTTCAACAAATAAGAGTGGTGGGAAGATCAAATCTAGAAAGGAAATGATACTCAAAACATGTTAATTGCAATGCATGAACTTTAGTTTGTGTTCCTGAAAATGATCATATAGGGAAATTCTTCTTCTGGAAAGAAGAAGTAGTAGATGCACTTTCCTCGACTCCTTCTGCTTGCTACATAAGACATAAATATTCACCACACACACACACTATGTGTGGTAGGGGGAGGGAAAAAGAGACAAAAACAGAGAAACCATTAGAGAAGGTGCACCATCTAAAGACTGCAGACCTCAGAAATAACACAGTGGAGAGCTTGCTGGGTTTTCTTTTTGCCTCTTACAGCCTATGCTTAGTGTTGAGAAGGCTAACTACCTTCAAATAGCAAGGGCTTTAGAATAGCAGTGGTCAGCTGCATAAGCATGAAACTGCCAGAAAATGTTTGCTCTAATGGATCAAAATACAATAAAAGGTGCTATCTCTCTACCCTTACCAATGCCAGCAAAGACTGAAACATTGACTTCCACAGTGAGACAATAACAGGCAACCGAACATCTCCATCAGAGTGGCATGAGGAAGACCAAGGGGAGAACAGGGATTCTCCTTGTTGTAAGCCAGTTGCAATACAGTCTCTCCAAGGGTGTCCATGGAATGCAAGTAAGGAAAATAGACTTCCTACACCACCTGGCATTAGCAAGTCAAACACTCCTCATCCTGCAAAATGGCATCAATGTAGGATCAGTGAAAAAACAGAACTTTGATCATTTTCCAGTAGCTTCCACTGGGTAACTTCCACTGTGACTGTGATGTCAACTGAGCAGCTCAAAGTCCCAGGTCAATAGAGGCCACATGGAAAAGCTACCTGACAATAAGAAAGCTGTACTTTCTTAAACTGGTCCCATAACTAAGCAGTGGCATGAAAATGTGGCCAAACATAAAGTTTAGAAAAAAATTAGAGTATCGAAGGATGATATGAAAATGTACATGTTTCCAGGGAGTATCACTTCTCATGTGAGGAACCAGAAAGACCAAAAATTGAACAAATATGACTATTAATAAATATTAACTTCAAGAAGATAAAATGCTATGATTATATGATAAGATTTTAAAGCAATAATGATGATAAAATTATTTTACGGACAAACATTTTTAAAACTACAAAGAACTTCAAGGAAGAAAAATGAAGGTCTCAACATAAAATAGAAAGTATGAAAAAAAAAAGTGAAAATTTTACAACTGAAAAATACAATACTGGAATAAAAATCTCAGAATATAATTTTAACAGAATAATGAAGAAGACACAGGGAAGAATCAGTGAACTAGAATGTAGATCAAGATAAACCATTGAATATGAAAACAGAAAGAAAAATGAACTGAAATATTGAGCAGAGACTCAGGGATCTCTGGCAATAAAACAAAGGAGCTGACATTCATATCATCAGTGTCCTGAAAGGAGAGGAGACAGAGGAAGAGGCTGAAAAAGAACTGAAAGAAGAAAATTTAATTCATGACTTCCAAAATTCTTAAAAGACATAAACCTACTTATTTAAGGAACTGAACAAAAACACACACATACACACACACGCGCACACACACACACACACACACACACACTAAGACATACCAAAATCTAATTTCTAAAAAACAAATACAGAGAAAAAAAATCTTGCAAGCAGTCAGAGACAAAAATGACACCATGTTTATAAGGAGGAAGCAATTTGAATGGCAGCAGATTTCTCATTAGACACCTGGGAGCAGAGAAGAAAGGGCATGGTGTTTTCAATTATTTAAAAGAAAGTAACTGTCAACCCAGAGCCCTCTACCTAGAAACTTGCGCACACACACACGTATATTGGGAATGAATGACAAATCACAATACTCTCATGTGAAAGGAAACTAAGAGAATTTGCTTCCATTATACTACCCTTTAAAGAGTAGCCAAAGAACATCCAAGCAGAATGGAAGAAGCATTAGGACATCAAGTAAGAAAAAAAAGGCACAAATATGATAAATACAACATGATTTCATTTTCTTCTTGTGTTTTCTAAATTGTATTTTATAGTTAAAGCAAAAGACAACTTCATGTGATATAATTCTAAAATTATCCTGACAAACTATTTCACTCAACTGTATTATCACCAAGTTGGGTAATGTGACTTAAAAGTACTCTTTGTTTGAGCAGAAAGATGATCTCAACTGGACAGCATGAATACCTATGAAGAGATACACACAAAAAGAGCACAGATTAACCAAAATGGAATTCTAAATGAATGCTCAAGTAACTTAAATAAATAAGAAAACAGACAATGGAAGTGAAGAATAGAGGTGATAAATGGAACCAAAATAAAAGAGCAAGTTTTATGTCAGACATATCAATAATTACATTAAATATAAATGGTATAAATAAACCAATTTAAAAGAAACAAAGACCAGTAGTATTTATATGTGTGTAGTCCAATTTATTCTATGTAAATGAATCTCATTTTGAATTTAATAATAACATATACAAGCTGAATTTAATAATGTAGAAGATATATCATGAAAAGTTTAATAAAAATATATCAGAAATTATTATCTTAATATATATGGACCTCAGAGTTAAAAAAATGTCAGAGATAGAAATTGTTATTAAATAATGATAAATCAGTCAAACAAGAAGACATTGCAATCCTGAATGTGCTGAGAAGGCAGAGCAGGGATAGTGAATGAAAAGAGAGACTGAACACTGATTGTCAATTTTTGCTGCCACAAACTAACTCTCTCTCTCTCTCTCACTCATTCTTCTACACACACACACACACACACACACACACACACACACACATACACACACACACACACAGGCTGTAGAGAAATAAATGAAGGCTGAGTACTTATCACATAGAGATGTTGGGTTCCCTGTCAAGTATGAATTATAGACTAGAAAACTAAAAGTGTGGTGCTGTTATTATTAGTCAGGTGAAGAGATGGATTTAGTGGACAAGGTGCAGCTTGGTTCTAGACATAGTACATTGTCATATTTCAGGAATCCTTAACCAATTTTTATAGTTGTTTTTTCATAGGTCCTATCAGACAATATAGTAAACCATCTGGTAAACCTGTACATTCTTTCTCTGATTTGTTGTATTCAAAATATACAAATACTTAGAATTACAAAGAATTCCATTTGTAATGAAATTTGTTTGTCAAAACATTAAAAATATGATACAATAGCATATGTGCTTTTAGAATGCATTAAAATACTTTCTTTTTAATGACCATAGAAGTTATACTTTCTTTTTAAGTGAAGTCCCTATGGGAATATTTTTTTTGGTGGGAGGGGCACAGGGGATTAAACTCAGGAACACTTGACCACTGAGCCACACATCCCCCTTCCTATTTTGTATTTTATTTAGAGAAAGGGTCTCACTGAGTTCCTTAATACCTCTCTTTTGCTGAGGCTGGCTTTGAACTCACTCTCCTCCTACCTCAACCTCCCGAGTCACATGGATTACAGGTGTGCTCCTGAGCAGGAATATTAAACTTCTAGGTGATATGTAATTAACCTCCTTCCACATAATGTTCAGAAAGTTGCTATGGACCTGGATCACTGAGATGAGGGTTGTCCCCACACAGTCTGATGGAGTAGCCAAAGAGGCAGATCCCATCTAGGATCAGAAAAGCCAGTTCCTTGGGACAATGGAGACATTAAGACTGCAATCACAGGTGGTAGTACAAAGTGGGTTAATTATGAAAGTAGTATGATGTAGTAAAACAGTTGTAAATTTTAATTTATACATTGGTGGCAATTATAATGTATGTTTTATGTAACTTATAGGATACATGTGTTGGTGTTTTAGTGTCAGTTATGAGCATTGTCAATTCTGCTGAGTTATCCATTACCTTCACTTACTCTCTTTTCAATTTGAGATTAAAAACAATGTTGTTTTTAAATTGAACTTATCCACTTATAGTGGCCCTCTGTGGACTGCATGTTATTGGATGATGCTTAACTAAAGAAAAATTTATTAACAATGTTTAACTGAATTTCAGGATAATGGTAAGAAAATGGGAAAATGTTTAGAGGTTATCTTTGAACACAAATATAATAAGGTTAAAGTTAGTGGTGCTTCTTAAAGAAGAACTAAGAAATAGTAAGAGTCATGAAACTATGCCTCCATCAAGGCACTGAAACAAGAAAGAAGACAACATCCACCTTTATATTCAGCACATTAGCATTTAGGGTATGAGATAGAGGAATAGAAATGCAGATAAAAAATCCAAGGGGATATTTGATGCATAGTATCTATTTAGTCAAAGGGCAGCATGACTGAAAGTAGAATGGTCTGCCTAATTGTTCCAACATTGACAATACCAAGTAGCAAGAAAAACTGGCTGACTAATGGGGTAACATATTGTATAGCATGTTCCTGGATGCTTGTGGTGGATGGGATTCTAAAGATGTACTCTGTAATTACCATCTTCAGATTATGTAATAAAACACTAATCTTGGTGCTTCTGTGAAAGGGCGGATGTGATTATGTTTGCCAACAAAAGTAAGGGTCTATCTGAGACTCTTTATAGGATCCTCTCTATTCACAGGAGTCCTTCCCAAACAAAGACACTCTTCTCCTACTCGGAGTGAGAACATGTGAAGGCACAGAAAGGCCGAGCAGAGCTGAGGCAAAGGGAGCTCAGAGAGATTGGAGGCCTGAGGTTTCACTCTCGTTTGCTGACATAGACCCTGAGGAAGGAGGCACTGAACCACGGAGGAGGAGCCGCCACCAGAAGCTGAGAGCCAGCCTTGGCTCACAGTCAGCCACCTCAGTCCTACTGCCACTTGGATCTGAAATCTGGCAATAACTCCAGTGAGTTGGAAAGCAGCTCTGGAAAGCCTGGAGCCACGTTGACCCCTGGACTTTTCCTTCTGAAACCAACCCACTCCGTGTAGGTTTCAGACCTGAGTAGCCATGGATGCTTCTGCTACTCTCAACAAACCAGCAGCAGGGGTGTGAATGGAGGATATTGGGCACCTCATAGTAGACTTGCTGAACAATAGACTGAAACTCATGCAGTCCTGAGTAGCCACACAGGACGGGGTAGGAGGCAGCTGGGTTTGCTATGCTTGGATCAGAAATATCATATCTCCAAAGGACCAAGGGTTAAAGACTCAGTCTGAAGAAACATGAAGACTGGGAACCTAGTGGGAGGTCTCCTGGTCATTGAGGGTGTGCCCTGGAAAGGGTTTATAGGCCCCTAGTCCCTTCACCTCTCTCCTCTTTACTCTCAGCCAAGAGGTGAATAGCTTTGCTCCTCCAAGCACTGCCCCCTAGAGGCCCAAAGGAACAGGACTAATGGACAAGGACTGAAGTCTCTCACACTGTGAGACAAAATGGAACTTCCTTCCTGATAAGCCGATTATATCAATATTCATTGCAGTAATGGAAGCTGACTAACACATCGGTCATTAGAGTTAATTTCCATCCCTTTCCTGTGACTCATTGAAAGTTTGAATCTTCACCAATCAGTCACTAGTGTGTGCAAAAATTCTTAATGTGGACAATCAACACCATAGATTGGCACAAGATCCTAAGAGCTCTGAAATCAAACAAATCTAAACCTTTCCCTGTTCTTCTTCAGATTTAAATGTATTTGGTTCCATATTGTTTTCAAGTGGCTTAAAACCTATTCTTAGTTTGTATCTCCTTTATCTAACAAATCAGAAGAAAATTGATTTTAAACCAAAACTTTTAAAGTTTTTGAATTCTGTTTTTATATAGATATTAAAGATGCATTCAATCTCAGTGTGTGTTTTAAGATTTATTTTAACTACTTATTAATAAATGCTGTGTCTTCAAGTCAAATACTCAAGTCAGTACCTCTTTGGGATACAATCAGGGTGTAAAGCAACATGGTGGCTTTACAGTTTTATCAGGCACTTTCCTGACTGAGGGGGGAAAATTAGATTGCTATTTTGGAGTCTAGAAATTAGTTGAAAAGCAGTAAGTACAAGTTACTACAGATTAATGTAAATCAGAGGCTAGCTACACTGTAGAAAGGAATTCATTTCTAAAGGTATAGCTTCCTGTATATTCATATTTCTGTTATAAATTTAGACAAAGGTGACAAAAATGTTGTGATGTGATTAAATGAGTTTCTTGGGCCCTGAATGCTTTGGTGCACTGACCCATGTGAAGTGTGATTTACACTGAGAAGAGGACCAACAGTAGCACCCAGTGGAACAGGAAGGGACTGAACAGATGAGGAGGGAGTAGAAGTGCATGGTAAGATCCATTTAGGTGCTCGTTAATAAGATATACTGGAAAGATGTCTTACCTCTGTGACTTGCCTTTTGTACCTACATATATCTCTTTAACCCCAGAGAGTCATCCATAAGGACTGCAAAGAATACGTGAAATGCTTCAATGTACAGTTTTCTAAAAGCAAAACTTCCTATCTTCCACAAACACAGTGTGAACTTGAGTCAAAGATTATGAGGAGGTGAGGTAGAAAATTAGTTAATAGAACACAATAAAAATATTCTGTTATTATTCATCCTCCCAGATAGACTTAAAGGTTAAAAAAATACACCAGTTAAAATGTAAGTTTGCATAGAGAGTGGTAAATAAAGAGAAGATGCTGTTCCTAGCATGCTGCTAACTGAGCTTAGTGAGTGTCTCTCCTAATTCGTCATTGGTGGAATATAAGGTGAAGTGGGGGGCAGTACCAAAGGGGCTGCTGGCCCTCCACTGCTCCTCTGTGGCTCAGTACCTTCATAGGCTCATGGAAGCCTTCAGTACCTTCACTCACTCCTCTGAATTAGATAAAACTGTGCTGTCTGCTTGTCCATCGGTTTAGTAACTCTTAGAAATTGGTCATGTGCTCCATGGCTGAGTTCACCCCAAAGTAACTGGAAAATGGAAGTCAATTTACATTTCCCAAATCTGTCTCTTAATGCCTGTCTATACCCTACGCCCTAAGGAAGATGCAGATTATAATTTAACTCTAAGAGGCTTTGGAATTCAGATGATTCCAAAGAAAGGAATCCAGGGAAAAAAGTAAATATAAGAAGCAAAACAAAAATAAAAAAAAATACAGAATATTATGACTTTTTTCAAATGGAGAGAGTACTTGGCATTAAGAATAAAAGCTATAATACTGCTTCTCGGCCTTTTGGCTGAGATCAAGTGTAGTCTGTGTTCTTATCACTTTAATATCTGATATGTCCTCTAACCGAGGACAATATATTAAGTGCATTTTTGGAGCAGGGAAATGGAGTAGGAGATTGCTCCATCCACTCCACGCATCGACCTGGTATTGCAGTACATCCAGGAATGCTGAACCCCCTTGGGGGATAAAATGAGAAATTGGGACAATTATCAGGTCATTAGGATGCTGCCCTAGTGAGGGAAAGCTACATGACCTGCCTGCAGAGGTAGAAGAAGAAGAACCCACTGGATATATTCAATATGAAAACTTTCTTCCAGTGATGAACAAAATACTTGTAGAAAGTAGGTAGAGACCAGTTCCAGAAGGAGTCCTTCTTGGAGTTTTGAGGTTTTAGATTCTGCTAGACATGAGTTTCTTACTAAGGAAGAACTCATAACGTATATGACTGAAGAAGGGGAACCTTTCTCCCAAGAAGAAATGGAAGAGATGTTGTCTGCTGAAATCCATCCAGAATCAAATTCAATTAATGACAAGGAGTATATAACGCTGATGGTGATGGATAAAAATTAAATGCTATAAAACCTTAAGAAAAATAAAAGTATAAAAGCGATTAAGCCAGACACATTTAGTTTGAATGGCAACTCCAGACCTTAAGAACCGCCACTTACCTTCTCCTGGGCTTCACTCATTGTCACCAAGTGGGGAAAGTGAAAGCATATCCTGCAGAGTGTCATTGTGTACAGAGGTGATGCCAGTAAAGGACTTGGCACAGTGGCTCCCAGAATCAGTGCACAAGATGTGTTTTACAGAGTCGTCCTCCTGGTCACCAATTTGTGACTCCCATTGGGGACATAAGTGATGGTCACTGAATGGTGGCCTTCCATTTCAGTTTCGCAGAGGGAATGTCCACATCCTCTTCCTTCTATCGCATCTCCAACAGCAACTCACTTGAAGCAGAAATAGACATATAAATCGTGTGTTTTCCTTTATTGGTGCATTATATTTATATGTAAAAGTAGTATTCCTTTTGGTGTGGCTGTAGATGCCCATAAAATAGTTTGATCAGTTTCATTCCCTAGTATCTTCTCTGTCTCTCTCCTCCTTCTTCCTCTGGATCTGTTTGTTCTACTCTACAGTTATTCTTTCTACTGATATTATTATTATTATTATTATTATTATTATTATTATTATTATTATTATTATTAGTGCATGATAATTGTGTGTGGGGGTCATTGTGGTATATCAACACAAGGACACAGTGTAATTTGTAAATTTCTTTCTGCAGTACTTCCCCAGGCTTTCCTCTCTATCCTCTTGATTCTTTTCCTCTACTTGTTGGTCTCCTTTCTATTTTCCTGATCTCCTTTTTATTCCATTTCTACTCCCCTCTACTCAGCTTCCACATGAGAGAAAACTTTCAACCTTTGACTTTCTGAGTCTGGCTTATCTCACTTAATATGATGTTCTCTAGGTCCATACATTTACCAGGAAATGCCAGAATTCATTCTTCTTTATGGCTGGGTAAAACTCCATTGTGTATATATACCCCGTTTTCTTTATCCATTCATCATTTGAAGGGCATCTGGTTTGGTTCCACAGGTTGGCTATCGTGAATTGTGCTGTTGTAACATTGGTATACATGTATCACTGTAGTATGCTGATTTTTGTTCTTTTGGACAAATACCGAGGACTAGGTTAACTGGGTCATATGGTGGTTACACTCCTATTATTTTGAGGAAACTCCAGACTTCTTTCCAAAGTGGTTGTACCAATTTGCAGTCCCTCAAACAATTTCTGAGTGTACCACACAGAGAAGTCCATATACACACAGTCATTGATCCTTGCCAAAATCATCAAAAACTTATGTTGGAGAAAAGACAGCCTTTTGAATAGATGATGCAGGCAAAACTGGATATCTATATGTAGAAGAATGGAATTAGATTTTTCTTCCTCTGCTTGAATGAAAATCAAATCAAAGCAGATTCAAGACCTAAGAACTAGACCAAAAACACTGCAAGTGCTAGTGGAAAACCTAGGATCAGCTCTTCAACATACTGGTGCAGGCATTGACTTCCTTAATGAAACCTCTAATGTTCAAGAAAGAAAACTAAGTTAATAGCAGGTTCATCAAATTAAAAAAAAAAAAAAAAACATTGTGCAAAGCAAAGGAACTGATTAAGGGTCACCATACAGAACAAGAGAAGATCCTTGCCACATGCTGCTCAGATAGTAAATTAATATCCAGAATATATTTAAAAAATTAAAAATGACACAAATTAAAAAATCAGTAAATGGTCAAAAGATTAAAATAAACATTTCTTAAAAGAAGAAATACAAGTGTCAACAAATGTATAAAAAGAAGTTGTTCGACATTCTTAGCAATCAGGGAAATTCACATCAAAACTACACTGAGATTTCATCTTACTTCAGCTATAATTGCAATCATTGAGAATACCAATACAGATAGTATTCTTAAGTGAGCATCTTATATCTCTGGATCCATTCATTCTGAGAGTTGATTCTCCACGTAAGAAAAGTAAAACATTTTTGATTAAAAAAAGATCTCATTTTTCTTATGTAGCGGTTGGCTAAATTTGGAAACATCACTTACACTTAAATATGAACTTAGTTGAAAATCAAAAGGTATTGTACATGTGGTAGAACTGAAAGAGAAGTGGGCTCCATGTAGATGAAGAGAACAGGGCTGCCCCTCCAGAGCTTCAGAGGAAAGGGCTTCCAGCCATGATTCCCAGGTGCAGACCTCTTCCTATTGGCTGGACTTATTGATAAACCAAGCCTGTCCCAGGAAGAGAGGACACTTGACTGCCCTGTCCAAAAAGTGTGGACACAGGTTTTCAGCCTGGTTTGCATTCCTTATCTGCACACCTCAGCTACATCATGACAAATGTCTAGGTCTCTTGCCTCATTGATAAAGGAAACCAAATTGGTGACCTGTGAGTCCATTCTTCCTAGTGCTCCCACTGTGATATAAAGCTGGGTGTGGCTGTTGACTGACGAACGCTCATGACTTACCTCGCTGGTAGTAGATGCCATATAAAAGGTTCACCCTTCCCAACTCAGTGAAACATAAATAGCAAACAAAACAGAGATTGGAATGGAGGAAAGGACTGGTGTGGAATTTGAGAATGATGTTGGGAATGAGGGCCCTTAACAAAACCGATGCAGGCTTAGCAGTTAAGGAGGACACTGGCCAGAGCTGTTGGACCACATCCTGCTCCTGCAGAGAAGTGGCAGTGGTCACAGGAATCAGATGACGTGTCCCAGGGAAAGCATGCCAAACAACACCCTGCTGCCTTTTCCCTTCCTGCTTTCCAATTAATTACCAAAGCCCCCCTTCTGTCACACTGGAAAGAGGTGCGGTGAGCAGATGGAGGGGCTAGGGGGTCACTGGTGTGTATGTTCTTATCCACAGTTATGTTTCTCATTTGCTAATTGATAGCTACCAGCTGAAGCCTGAAATGGGTACAGATATCTGTCTATTGGTTGGTGTGTCTCTACATTATACACATTTTATATAAACTCATTCTTCAGGTTTCCAATTGTGTTCTTAGAAATGTTGTGAATAGTTATTCTAATCATGGCTCCCCAAATTTAATTTGGGTATTTTATTTTCAAAGAATCTATGGAGAGTATTATTACATATGTATTAAGTGCTTGTCAGCTCCCAGTTGACTACAGGCTCCATGGCAACAAGAACTATCTATATTATCTCCTCAAAGCATGCCGTAGGGACTCAATAATACCGGTTGAATAAATAACAACTATTAGCTAAATAAATGAATCTGGTAAAAATTAGTGAAGATGTCATTTAATAAATATAGTTCTTATAAAAGTCAAAATATGGGCTACATCCCTGTAATGGAGAAGTTATTGTATATGCAAAGGAATTTTATGCTCAATTTTTGTGTACAGCTGACTAGAGAACAAAGATTGGAAAGAATAAAGTAGGAAAAAATCAAGCATGTTTATATTTTATTATTAAAAATTCCCAAGAAGTATTTTTTCCATTTTTAGAAAATTAGATAGAGCCAGAGATTGCAGAATGTAGGGCCTAACCATTAATGTGAACAATTGTCCTTTAAAGCATTGGCTTTGACTTATTGGCAAGTTATCTCACTGTGACAATCAAGAGAAAGTTATAACTCTTCCACAGAAACACAAAAATGATGGAAAACTGAAAGTAGAAATCATTTCTTAGTAAATTGAAATAATTAATGGATAAAGAAAAGAGAAGACAAAATATATAGAATCACTGACAATGTTTTTATTTGGGTGCTAGGAAATTTATTACCAATGAAGAATTCAGAAAGGAATTGGTCAAGAATGTAGATGTATTACATAAACTGATTTTTTGTTATCATCATTTTTAGAAGTCAACAATTATCAATAGGAAATATTATGTATTCATTCATGAAAAATAAGAAAGTCCATCAGGAAATGAAAACATTAGGAGAGAGGGGAGGTGTGGGTGGGAAGGAAGGACTCCGGAGCATTCCACAGCTCTGACACCTGCAAAGAGGGAAAAGGACGGGAGTGGCCTTGGGTGGGCAGAGCTTCAGGCTGCAGCACCCACCGATGAGTCCCACCAGGACAAGGGGCAGCAGGAATGCCCTGAGGCTGGTGGGACTGCAGGCTCATTCTTGCCTGGGAGGTGTCTGGCTTCAAGCATAAAGCTCTGGAGGTTTCTATCTTAGTTCTTCAGGTTGTTGTAACAGAAATATTACAAATTGGGTGTCTTATAAAACCAGAAATACATAGCTGCAGTTGTGGAGGTGGGAAGGCCAAGACCAGGCTGCCAGCAGGTTCTATAGCGTGTTGAGGGCCCACTTTCCGGTTCATGGACACCTCCTTCTAGCTGTGCTCTCACGTGGTGGAAGGGGCAAGCTCCCTTGGGACTCCTCCCATAGGGCACTAGTCCCATTTGGAGGCTCATAGCTTAATTACATCCCCAAGGGTCCCCCCTGTCAGTGCTCTCACCCTGGAGAAGAGGCTCCAGCATGTGACTTGGGGCGACACAGACCTTCACACTGCAGCTCTTCTTTGGGTTGCGGCAATTGGAGGCCATTAGCAGAATTCACTCCTCAGTGAGGTTCCTCCATGACTGCCACCAATCAGGTCACTAGCGTCACTCCATTAATGTCCATAGGTAACACCGGGCATCCAAGACCTCCCTGTCAAACACCGTTTTCTACAAAGCCTGCAAATCTGCATCCTTCAGACCTCAAGGTATGGAGAGCGGAGGGCCTTTGCCCTTTCCTGTGTGTGGAAGACGTCATCACTCTCCTCCTTGGAAGGACTTGCGTCCATGCGTTGTGACAGCCCGGATGATCTCCATCTGAGTATCCCCCACAGAGGTTCATCTCACAGCTTACTTTTTAAATTATGACTTTCGTGGCCTTTTAAACAATTGTTCTACTAACCTGGTTTCAACCGATGTGATTCTGCAATCTGTATTTGGGGTAAAAATGGGAGTTCATAACTCACTTGAAACTAATGTTTGAAATATGATATGTCAAGAGCTTTGTAATGTTTTGAACAACCAATAATAATAATAAAAAAAATCCCAAGAGTACCCTACACCTGCACAGAAAAGGGAAATAAGGGCTATTCTGGAAAAGGTGGAAAAGGTTGAAAGATGCTTAAGTTGGAGTTGCTGATTTTCTTGGAGGTTTAAAAAGGACAAGAGAGAACGCTGAGTCTAATTGTTTTGCAAACATGTGGCCTGGCTGCTGGCAGTGGTGGTAGCAGCAGTGTGAACTTGAGTGCTTCTTCCCTCTGCTATGTCCCTTGAATGAAAAACTATTGACATTTTGAATTACATTTTCCCTTTCTGCCCTTTATTGAGTGCTGTGTAAGGAGACCTCCCCCAAACCCGATGATGTGTTTTCTATTCAGAGTGATTGCCTCTATTCAAATGGCCAACCACAGTTTCTTCTCAGGAAAACACAATCATTTGGGGGCACCTAATTTCGCCTGACTGCTCCCAGGTGCTGTTTTACAGGCCTGGCACACACACTCCCAAGAAGCCGGTCTGGGTTAGCACCCAATTGGAGTGGGGATAATTGGCACCCTAGCTCCGCACACACCTCCACTGTCCACTGTAAGCGTAATCCAGCCAGCCACCACTGGGTTCCTGCACGCTTGTGGATTGCTCCCACCCCGGTGAAAAGAAAAGTGGCAAAGAGATATGAGTGAACAGGTTTGTATGAAAGAAAGCCTGTGAGCCAGCCGGACCTGTGTTTGTTCACTGTGAAAGGGTCAGGGACCTTGTATGGTCTTAATAAACAGCATAAACGGACTTCATATGTATTTTGGCACTAATCTTTGGCTTCTGGCATCATTTCCTGGGGTTTAGTACAATATTAATAAAAAGGGCTATTTCAGATTAGGCACAAATCACTGCTGTATTATAAATCAGTTTTAATTTTTCACTTAAAAACACAAAATAGGGTATATTGCTGTTTATGGCATTGACTTGAATATCCATATAACCAGTTTAAGTAATGATTTGCTTTATTTTAAATTCCTTGTTGGTTTATGTTTACTACTTTAAAAAAAAAAGAGGTTGTTTTCATGGAAGTCTGATGTGGAATATAGCTCAGCTCACAGGTCTGCCTTTGGCTTTGAAGCACCCATTACATTTGTTTTTGCAGCCTCTCAATCTACTGTGACAACAAATTAGAGTCTGATGTAAATTAAAGCAAATTGCACAATAATTAGAAGTGTTTTTCGTTATTTTTTTTTCATTTCCCTCTCCAAATGTAACTGTCATCAGATAATCTAGAAGTAAATAAGACAATTTGAGAAATTTACTATTGTTTTCATTAAGAATTATCTCTGGGAAATTTAATAAAGTAATTTTCCTTAAGGTCTGTAAGTTTATTTTTTATAATAAACTAGAATATTTGCTAAAATAGACAGTAACAATATTCCTTTTTTTTCATCATTTTTTTTTTTTTGTTTCCTCAGTTTTTAGCTTGACCCTGTTTGCCTGGATTTTGAATGCAATTGAAGTAAGACGCATCCTATGAAATAACTGTATTGTACAGAAAGATATCTATCAAAAACACAGATCAGTTGTTCCTTTTGGTGCAAAATGTCAAATTATCTTGTTTTTCTGACTTCAATACTCAGACTACAAATTTGTTTAATGTGCTTCAGAGTGTGAAGAAATGTTCTATCCAGTGTAGGCTTAAAACTGATCCTAGTAGTAGAGGCCAATCTTGAGGATCAGGTAGCCAGAGGTGCAGCTCCAAAGTTCCTCCACTGCCCATCAGCTTCCTCCTCTGCCCTCCAGCACCCAGCCCACCTGCCCTGCCCAGTGGATTCTGTTCAGTGGCAACCTACATAATAATACTTACTCCATGAGGATTAGTAAAGAATGTGGAGAACATGCACTTGCCCCCCTTTATAAGCAGGCTAGATCAACCCATGCCAAACATGGTGCCTTCCAGAGACCACTGAGGAGTATTTCGTTGGATTATTCTGGGGACATTCCCTTCAGATGAATAAATTCACCTTGGGGGAAGTGAAGAACAACATCCCCAAAGGGATTCTCATTTTTATGGAAGTAAAAAAGAGTAAATTGAAGATTTGGGCTGAGACAGGGGAAGATTGAACTTGAAATCAAGATCGATCATGGAGAAGCAATCAGGGATCTTTAAACATACAAAATACTCTTGCATTAGTGCTGAGATATTGGAAACCAATGTCAAACACCAAGCCCCTTTTAATTTGCTCTGAGGATTAAGTGGCATAAAACCCTCTTCCCAAAACAGGGGACATAAATATTAACAGTTATTTTCCCAAGTGGTCTGAGGCATTGCAAAAAGTGTACACATGCATATGTGTGTTCAGCCCCAGGGGCACACGTGGGCACACACATATTCTCCAAGTATAAAACGCAATTTTTATTTTATAATATTTTTCACAATAAAATGTTAAATTCATTTATTGGACTCTTACATTAAGCAAAAATGATTATTCTGTAATGAAGTGCAATTATGCTCCAGAGGCCTGGTGAATGATGCATAGTGACTGATGGTAATAAGTAATAGATGACAAGCAAGCCCAGTTTTCGTCATTCCACAAGGATTATGTGTCATAGGCAGAAAAGAGAAAGAAAGCTATTCTGCAGTCCCCTGAATATTCCATAGCAATAGAGCTCACTTCAGTATTATTGTCTGGTTCAATCCATTGTCTAAGAGAGGGAGACCTGTGATAGAGCTGAATGGGTCTCTAGTGAAGGAAACAGTGTGATCATACAAGAACCACCCACTCCACACCAATCATTCAACATTAACTTGTCAACAATCATTTAGTCATTACACAGCATCTCACTGTAAGTTGAGGAAAAGATAGTCTACAAAATATGGTGAAATGGACCACCTTTCCATTGCGGTGATGTGTCTCACTCCCTCAAAGGCATCATTTTCCCTTAGACTTCAGTAATCCTGAATACATGGGGGAAAAAAGACAAAATAACAGTAGAGAATGGCTGAGACCAGAATTAAGAGGGCTCAGAGCAAAGTTCAGAGGTACACTCTGAAACACATTTTGAAGACTCCTTAAAAGCAAATTAGAGAAGATAGTAAAACACTAAGTTCCTCGAGTTTCTCTGTTTAATTAACTTGTCTTAATTTAGAATGTATGTGCACAACATAAGGTGAAATGCATTCCTGAAATATAAACATATTCAGAGTTCATTGAATTTTATTCTTGGCTTCCTGAACCAAAAGATAAATGTAATTTTGCCTGTGATAATAGGCTTAGTGGAAAGAACAGTTATCATATCTTTATTCACAAGCTGTCCCATCCTCCAGTATCTTTCAAGACTTACATATTTAAGTGCTCAAGAATAAGAGAGAGACGAATATTTACATAAAAATGAAGTCATTTTGAAAAGAAATAGAGGAATACATTTTTACTTTAATTTTCATTTTTCTCATTTTTATTTGTACTATTGTAAGGGATTTTATTCCCCTTTTAAGATAATTTATGTCAGGAGTTTTGCTATTCTATTTTGAGTATTAGATAGTAAATTACTACTATTTTTTTTCTGTGATAGTTACTGTGACAAAAACTACTTTTTTTTGGAGAGTGTAGTCAACATGTTGACATCAACTACAATACACATGATATTATTTTTTTCTTGTGGGTAAATTAACCTGACCAAAGGAGCCTTGGATAAAAAATTAATCTTTTGCCCCATATGAATGCAAATTGAAATATAATAGAAAGTGGTGTTATGAGGTGATCATCCCTGTTTCAGTATTTGTAAGAAGACTTTTCCCTTTTCCTTTCACAGGGAGAAATTGAAATGAAGGAAGAGCTTGAAATCATTATGTCTGCATTTGATATGACACTATTGCCTGACTTTATCCAGTTTCATTATAATATGTATTGGAATTATTGTTCAGCCAATTTCTTGATTAAAAACATTTCTAGAAGTAAAACCCATAAGACTAATAAACTGAAGACTTAAAATGTAAAAGGGTCTATGTCAGGGGTCCAAGTGAGCATCAAGGCTGTGAGTTGGCCCATGTGTCCTGAGGCCTGTCACCAGGACATAGTGCAGAATCCTCACAGGAGAGAAGTATCTCCAGCCACCTCTTCCATCTCCAAGTCCTTGAAACCAATCCCATAGTTTGCTTGAAACAGACCTCAGCCTCTGTACTCGGATTCCTTCAAGGCTGATGGTGTCCCCAGAGAGGGGAAGTCCATAGACCTTCCCATGTTCCCTGATTCCAGTCTTCTTTCAGCTGTCTCTTCCTCACTCTAGCAGCACCTCAACAGTATTATGGACCGTCCCTCTTCTGAATTCTGTGTCTCTTCACAGGGCTCCACGAGCCAAGACATTTTCTTCTAATATATCAGAAATCCGTGTGGGAAGATGATCACGTATTTTTCAGTTATTTTATACCATTTCGTTTTCTCATTCTACAACTAAAGCTTTCTCCAGCTAGATTCCCAGCTCTGATATTTCTGATATAGAAGTTGTCACCAACCTTGATGTTGATACACGTGCACAGGATTTAAGCCAAAAGCTCTGGCTTCTTGAAAGACCCTGGTACAGTTCGCCACAGAAGTGTGTCATCTGTGTCCCCAGAGTGGCCTAGTATAGCCAGATGTCTTTGGCCTTTACCTGCAAAGAAGTTATGGCCTCATGAATGGTTATCCGGTTGTCTTACTCTGGGGAACGTGCCCCTCAGTTGGGATTCCACCCTCATGCTCCCTGAAGCCCTAATCAACAGTAGCCTGGGGTGATGTCTGTCTCTGACCTGTTAATTGTCCCTTTTGATGTGGTCAATCATGTGTTTAGTGGGAGTGTCAGTCAGTTAGCTTCCCCACCATGATCCTAATGGCCTGAGATGCTTGAGTCTGTAGTGACCCTTCACTGAAGTGGCCTGCTGAGCAAGGGATGTGGGACTGCCTGGCCTCTGTCATACCTGTCTTTTCTCAGTCTACCTTCAGAGCACGATTTCAGCTGGAGAATTTCACTTCAAGGGATGTCATTGGTGAATCACAACACTATCAGTGGTTTCAAAATGATGAAAGCATGTCTTCAAGCCAAAAAGCAAACCAGACCTGGCAGAATTCCTTGGACAGGGCCCTTGACTTCTTTCAGGTCTACAACCCTGGGACATAAAAAAAGTTAGAAGCTGGCATGGAAGTGAAAAGGCTCCCAGAAGCCAGGATATAGTTTTTCTCCTATTTCTAGGACCCACCTTTTGCAATTTAGTAGTACCTTTGGAGCACAAAAGTTGTTTATTTGGTGATCTATATTATCTGTTTTTCTATTGCTGTTATTCTCTTATTGTTTGTGCTTTCCCACTGAGTATATCCCCATCTCTTTTTATTTATTTATTTTGCCTACTAAGTTTCTGGCCCGGGCCTTGAAGTCACCAAAGCTGGCCTCAATGTTATGATCCTTCTACATCAGCTTCCCAAGAAGCTAGGATCACAGGTCTTCAGGACCACACTTAGCTGTTTTCAGTTTATTATTAAAGAAACTATTGCTTGATCCAAAGTAAAAAGGATTCACACTTTTGTTTTCTTCAAAGAACGTCATTGTCTTAGCACTCAGTTTAACTCTGATCCATTTTGAGTTGTTTCTTTATCCATCAGGTGATGAGGTTCCAAGTTCTCTCTCTTCATGTGGGCACTCACTGCTCCAGCACATTTCCATGGAAAGATGCTTCTTACCTCACTGAACATTCTGAACAGTTGGGACAGTGACAATAAAGTGATTTCTTACTATTTGTATGGCAGCACCACACCACTGAGTACCCTAGTTTTGCCGTACGTTTGGAAACGTACTACAGAAAATGCAGGTGTGCCATATTCATTCTTCATTTTCGATACAGTTTTGGAGATTCACTGTTCCGTGAATGTTTGTATGGATTTTAGGATTTCTGCAACAATGGCAGGGGGAGTTTTGATAAAGTTTGCAATGAATTTGTAAAAACTTGTATTTTTTTATCATAACAATTGGTAACCAGAAAATTTATTTAGTCCTTTAATTTCTATCAACGAAGTTGGACAGTTTTAATATATAAGACTTGCACTTCCATGGATAAATTTGTTTCTAGGTATTGTTTAAAAATAAAATTAAAATCAAAATCACACTCAAGTCCATATCATCTTCAAAGACAGATAATTTTACTATTTTCTTCCACTTTGGGTTTTTATTTCTTTCTCTTGAAAAGCAGCTCTGGATGAAGCTTTCAGCACATTTGTCACCTTTACTTAGTAGATGTGTTGAGGAGAGATGTCCTCATGTGCACCTACTCTTGGGGAAATGTTCTCAGTGTTAGTCTTTTACATATGATCTTCACTGTGGGTGCCTTTTATCAAGGACAGGAGTTTCTCTTTAATTTCTGTTGACTATGTGTTTTTATTATGAAAACGTGATGGGCTTTTTCAATGATTTTTTTCTTATTTTCAGGTAATGGAATGTTTTTCTTCATTCTGTTAATAATCTGAGTTACATAGCCGAATGCTGTCTGTATAATCGATGTTCAGTTCCTAGCATAAATTCCACCGGGTCATGGTAGACAATTCTTCAACATGCTCTTGCACATGTTTATGCCCTCAGATTTGGTTTACGAGTATTTTCTGAGGATGTGTGAATTGTAGTCAACATGGATATTGGTCTGTAGTTTTATTTCCTTGTGATATCTTTAGCTTCCTTTAATATCTTGCAAATATTTAGTGCTTCTGTGTTTTAGAAGAACTTGCACAAAGTCAGTGTTATTTCTTTAACTATCTAGTTGTGTTCCATTAGGAAGCCATCTTGCCCTGGATTTTTATTGTTTTGTTAAAAAATGTTTGATTACTGATCGATTTACTTTTTCTGTTTCTTTTTGAGTTAATTTTAGAACTTTGTGTGTTTCTAGGAATTTACTTCACCCAGCATCATAGCTTTTGACAAAAATTTTATCACATTATTCTCTAAAATCATTTTTATTTCTACGATAGGCATTGCTATCACTACACTCAGTACTCATTTAAGTTACTTGAGAATTCTTTTTTCCTTTGTCATTCTTTTTATTCTTTTCAGAGTTCTATATAAGGTGATCCTCACAGCTTTTGCCTTTTCCATTTTTCATGGCTTTTGTAGAAGGGAAGACCGAGGAGTGCCTTTCACTCGCCCCACAGAATTGAAGCATCCACTTCTTTATTGGCTGGAGTGCTAATCTCAATTGGAGACAAACAAGCTAACCAACAAAATGTCTGCAAACTCTAAAAGATGAAATCCGAATGTGTGAACATGTAAGATTTAGGAGAATTCCTCTCATCAGTCCTTCTTAGTAAATTTACAATAAATTTTAGCAAATTTATTGTAGATGGATAAAAGTGATCTATTGAGTTATTTTTCCCCATTTTTTAAAAAAAAATATCTTCTACAGAGTAGTCTTCAAATCATAGCACAACAAAATTAAGTAAATTAAGTAAATAAAATTAAAGAAAACCTCTCTTATTTTTTTTCCACAATTTTTACGGAAAGTCAGAGAATGACCCTTTGGGATTTTAGGCTTCCTTCCTCAAGGGGCAGAGGGGAAAGTCAGGTACTGAGCTGCAGGCCAGGAGCCACCTCCAGGTCAGGACCAGATGGCAGCCACCCTGCTGCTCCCCAGGGAAAGCAGTCCCCGCACTTCTGGTTGCAGCTGTGCTGTGGAGGGAGGTGTGCTATGAGTGCATGTGTGTGTGTGTGTGTGTGTGCACGCTCGTGGGTGTGAGATGAAACCTGGAGAAGCTGCCTTCAGCAAGTTCAGACAGGCCCTATCTGAGATCCACGAGAAAAGCCGAAAATAAAATAAAATCCCATGTTCTCAAATCCTCCCATGCTGCTCACATGCAAGCTTGTGTTTTAGGGTTAAGACACCAGCCATGTGACATATACACAGGCAAACCCATATTATCCATAACATGAGCCATCTTGAAATGACTGTTCTGTCAAACAGAGCAAGAAATACTCACGACTAACTCTCCAAAATGAATAGATTGTGTATTATTATGACACTTTTGAAGAAATGGAATAAAATGTTCTGTTGCTCTTTTGAATCATGGGATGTTTATCGAACAACTAGCATGTTTCAGGCATGTTGCAAGAGGCTGAAGACTATGGCTGTCAATTAAAATATTAGATGTCAAGTGAAATTTGAATTAAAGATTACAAAATGTAAAGTTTTCACATACGTACTAAGTATTGCATGGAGCAAGTATGTACTAAAGTACCGGTTGCTCATTGAGATTCAAGTTTGGACGGACATCCTGAATTTTATTTGCTAAATCTACCATGCTTACTGAAGGTGCAAATGTATACTTGATAAGAATACCAGCCACTCTTAAGGACCTCACTGGCTAGTGAAAGGAACTGTTAAAAGGCAGATATGAGGAAATCAGAATGATGGATTACTTGAGAGGATATCAAAACCATATTTTTTTAGAATGATAAGAGAAACATTTTGTAAAGAGTAATATGATGCCTATGCTAATTAAGGATTAAATTATAAATTACAGGAGGAGAGAAAGGGGGAAAACTTTCCAGACAGAAGTAGCAGCTTGTATAAGCACTCAATAACATAAGGGGTCTCAGTCATGAATTATCCTTAATTCATATTCCCAGGTTATTGATCAGCAAGTTGAAATTTCATAAGTCCTAAAATATCATGTAAGAAAGGTAAGAAGAGCAGCAAATACATAGATAAATGTAATGTCCAATAAATCATGGCCATATGTCCATAGTCCTCAGGTAACTTGAACTAGTATTCTTCAGGATTTCAGGGGACTTAAATATTTGTTTTATAAAGTTAATTTAATTTCTTAAATGTACTGTCATTTTAAATATTGTTTTACCTAATTTCACCTCGATGAATATCAGACTAACTTTCCATACATAGTGTGTAAGTCATGGTGCAGCTTCCCAGCTAAAACTATGTCTGAAAAATCTTCAATGTTTTTGTATTTCCCAGAATATAGCTTTTTACTGATTTGAAAAAAAAACAAATAACCAAATTTTATTTGAAAAAGCTAAAACTTCGTTCTACAGAGAAAACATAAATTCACATTTTAAGGTTGCAGGAAAAATGTGCATTCCCTTCCTCACGCCTCTGGCGTTGTGCTGCCTTGCCTCTTCTGCAGCTGGTGAGCTCCTGGGCCACATTAAACCAAAGACTGAGCCTGTTTCCACCAGCTAAGGTTGCTTAAGCAACAGGCTGAAAGCAATCATCTTTCTGGTTTCCTGCAGTTGCTGAGAGGATGAGCAAAACGAGAATCAGGAAGCATTGAACGTTATGTCTGCAAGGCCCCTAGAGATTGTATGTCTCATTTCCAATTGAAGGACCTGTGGCTTTGAGCAGTTTATTGATTTCTCCAAAGTCACACAGCTCGTTACTGTCAAAATTGGAACTCGAACCTAGCTTTTCTCTCCTCTGTGCTAGTGCTTTGTGTGTTAGCTTTTTCATTCTCAAAGTGCCCAAGTCTCTGCTACCAGAGCAGAAGGGGCAGAATTTAGAAAGTTGTTTTAACAACAGGTGCAAAGGAGAAATGGCGGAAGAGGCAGCACTGGGGAAGGGGGACAGAGGAGCTCTGCTCTAGAGAAGCACCACACACCAGGAAAGCTCCCAGCATCTGGGGAGCATGCCCCACAAGAGCTACTACCTCAGGAAGCTCAAGTCTCCGGGCCCATCCAGCCTTGGAATGTGCGGCTGGTGAGAGGATGCAGCATGGTAAACTGGACTAATACAGAATCAGCTGCTCACCCTGACACTGCATTACAGAAGACACAGGCTTTGTCATCTGGAGAGGTTTCTGGAAGCCTCTTGCATCTGTCTTTAAACAATCATATTTTACTGGAACAAGGAAAATCTCTCTCACCCACAGGTAGTACCATGTATGAAGGTGACTTTGGACCCTCCCCTAGTTCTAACCAAAATCTGTTCACTTGCTTTTATCCTCTTTATTTTGCAGATGAGAAAAGGGGCTCTTAAAGATACCCAGCATCTTACTCAAGACCCTACAGTTGTAAATGAAAGAGACACAGTTCCAATCTTGTTTTGCTCCAGAGGAAATTTCAGTTGTTCTCCATGTTGCAAAGTGAGTTAGTCCTGAGCAGTTTATTGATTTCTCCAAAGTCACACGGCTCGTTATTGTCTGGAATTGAGGTGAAAGAAGCAGCCTGCTGCAGGACAGGAATTGAGGGCTATGGCTTGATCTGCCTTAACAGACTGAGAGCAGTTGAGAAATGAGGAAAATGAATGGAGCTGGAGCTCTGAATGAGTCACAGTTATTTGGTACAGAATGTAAACTCTGAAATCTGGAATATATTTTAGGGTTCCCCCAAAATGCTCCAGTTAGGGAATCCTGTGTCTGGCTCTACTGGGGACAACTCATGTATGCTTGCAAGAAAACCACAGTTAAATTTGCAGGAGTTTTTCAATCTGGTTGTTAAATTTGGCCATTATTAAATATTAAATATGAAATTACATAGTTACAAATAATAATAATAAAACAAAGTAAACATATAAAACTCATTTTTCCCAGTACTTTCACTATGATTTTTCTGTTATCTGGGCTGCTGCAGTTGTCTATTCTGTTGGGGGAGAAAAAAGGTAATGTCTAGGCTCCCAGCTCTGCTCTGTGGCATCTCATTGGCTGAATAAATTTGGCCATAATAAGGGCATCTAGGCAGCATGAGTTGCCAAATGCTACTAGCAGGGCCTTCATGTTTTGCTTTGCAGGCTGTCTAGTTTTAAGGAATTGATGTAGAAAAAAGTAAATAAGGTAGAGAAAACTGTACTGCATCTGCCCTTGCTGTGTAAAGAGCACCACATGTCACGACATGGTGGATTTACAGTCACTGAATGGCAATGGAGACAAGACACATGAGTTTGGTAAGACTGAATAAAAGCATAATCTGAAAATATTTTTGACTCTGTGGAATTTATAATAAAAACATTGTATATTTTATTACAGTTTATAGATTATGTGGGGTGCATTTTACATTAATGCAATATTTAAGTTGTACACACACTTCTATTTTTTTCTGAAATTTCTGTTGTCACACGTTTAACAATCCACTGGAACCTGAAGGGGAACCCACAGATGAGGTAAGCCACAGAGGGGAGCATCAGGTAATATGCAAATGTCAGAGAGGAATGAAGTAGACCAGGCATAAGCTGATCACCGTGGTAAGAACCTGGATTGCTTCTTGCAAAACCCTGGATTGTTAGTAATGGCCCTGCCAATGGAGCATTTTAGTGGAATATCATTCAGAAACATGGCTATGTACATGCAGAGAAAAGAACAGTTTTTGATGTTGGGGAGATTCAGGAATGTTTATTGAAGCTCACTAAAATTATAGGATAATGGAGAAGGAAGAGTGGATGAGAAACTATGAAAGCTCATCCCTATATTACCACATTTGCATGGATAGCTTGAGCTGTCATCCAGTTGTTCTATGTTAGACAGCTTTTTGTTGCTGTGAGATAATACCTGAGAAAAATAACCTAAAGGACCAAATTTGTGTTGGGTTGTGGTTTGGAGGTTTCAGTCCATGGTCAGCTGACTCCACTTCTTCAGACCTGAGACCTGAGGTGACATCATTACAAAAGAGTATGGCAGAGGAAAGCTGCTCTGCTCAGGGCGGCTAGCAAGCCCGAGAGAAGAAGAGGCCAGGCACAAGATGAACTGGGTGAGGACAGGACCCCAAGAAACCACTCCCACCAGCCCTGATCAACCTCCTGGCATTAAGGCCACCCAAGAGAGTCCATTTAGCTGTGATTCCCTCAAGGGATCCATTCACTGATAAGGCCAGAGCCCTCCATTCAAAATCTCCACCTCTGGTGGCTGCATTGGGGACAAAGGTTTCAACACATGATTTTTTGGTGGATAATATATTCAAATACAGAACACTAGCAAATAAATGCTTGCGCATTATTTTTCCCCTTGACTTATTAATCTTACTTATATCTTTTAAAAAGTCAACAGGAAGTTGATTTTCTAGATATGGTGCACCTCAGATAAATTATAATTCTTCATGTATTTTTCATTAAATCTATCCTGTATTTAGGAAGGCTTTTATTTGTTTATAAAATCTTCCACATAGTTTTATTAAAAATGAAGCTTCTTACTTCATTGATCTTTGGAGTGATATTGCAGAAAACTCTGTCGTTTAAAAACCATCCTGGTGCTGTGGAAACTCAGCCACTCTTCATGCGGCGTGCTGTCTGCACCCCTCTCAGTGGGCCTGGAGACTTCCTCTCATCGGGCTCTAAGTCGCTTTGTCTTACAGGACGGGAGCGGCTTTATGGAAGGCTAATATTTTTCTTTAAGACTTTTGAGAACTATTTTTTTGTGTGTGAAAATGATTTTGTTCTTTAAAGCAATTGGTTTGATTCAAGATCCACTCTCCTACATAAAGAACTTTTCTGCTTTACACATGATAACAACTGATCATTTCATTTTCTTCTGAAAAGTTGAAAAGGAAAAAAAAAACCTAAATAAGGAGTGAGTTCAAGTGTTTGCACTTTTGCTTTTTTAATAAAGGAGCATCAATTGTGACAGAGAGATGGAAGAATGAGAAGGACCACATTTTTCAGGCAAATGCATCCAATTGCCATCCCCCCACCCCATGATTGGCCCCGACTCACTGGAGTGTGCCCTCATTTCCATGAAGGAACAGCAATGCAACGGGACTCACAGCTCATGAGGAGCTCCCAAATTAGATATGGAGGGTGATATATTCTCTGTCATGAAGATATTAAATAGAACACCAAATCGAGTTACCTGACAGCAGAGTTATTTATCAAAAACATTGAATTAAGCCTCAGATCCCTGCCATAGAAAAGTCATTTTTATAAATCCAGCTGCTTAAGAGTACATACTGGGGAAATGTGCACTAGATTTATGACTGGGTGGTGGCTGCACTGCGACAGTGCCAGGTGTCATTTGGCATTGATTACACGTGGCTTTACTTCAGGCTGATGGCTCATCTTTCCTATAAGATGGTAGGGCTCATTAGGCCAGGGCTTTGTGATAAATGTCTTCATATCTCTTGCAGATTTTCCATTGCTTGGTTCATGCATATTACCTGGAAAAGGAATACGTAATTGTAAAACTAGTCCCACGGCAGTCTATTTCACAAATCACTGCAAAGGTATACCTAACAAACTGTGGAATATGCCCTTTGTACCTCTTGGAAGAAATCTGACTCTACTAGCAGAGTACTGACCTGCTTTCGAGGTTAAAAGAGGCCTGATCCCCTGCGCAAGGTTTAGACAAGAGTCACAGAGTAACAGGAGTACCATATTCAGTTGACTGTGTCAATATGGACTCACAGTTTGGGACATTCCATTGGGGCTTGATGAGACCCTCATACGGAGAACAAGTTCTTATTGCTTTGGAAGTGACACTCTACCTTTGGTTCCCAACAAGTCAAAGGATCTCATCGGGTGAGATCAGTGAGCTGTTCTGGGTACTGTGTTGGCAAGGACCTATGGCTGATGTGGGAGTAGCCAGAACAGACTCACAAGAAACCTGACTTCCTGTCCACAAGGAGCCTGGGAAGGTGCCATCATGGTGCCTCCTCCGTATCTAGAGGGAACTGCTGTCCTCACATTCCTGCACAACTCAGATGACCTTATGCCGTGGGACCTGGTTCCTGAGGCTGGTCAATGTCAAGGTGGACTGTTCCCCAGGCTTTCCTTCCTGTGCTTGGGGGACAGGGTCTCAGGACCATTCAGTGGATCTGGAGATAACGTTCCCACGGAGAGAAAGGGGGAGAGAAAGACACTTGCAGAACGGAAGGGGAGCATTCTAACCAATAAACAGTTTCTTACTTTAAAATGATTTTTATTTTACCTCCAATAGCAATATGAAATGTATGTGTTTTCCTATTTTTATTATTCAAGAGTTTGCTGACGTCTAGAGTTGGGATTTTAACATACTATTTAAGGTTCTTTTAGAATGTGTTGTTATATAAATGTAGCTTTTTATGCAAAAGATAAGGTAATGAGAAATGATCTACTAAATCTTTTTAATTGCTCCTATTGATTAGTAAGCTATAAATAATTATAGGGTTAATATTCACTGATGTAATCATAGAACAATAAATTTATACAGAGTTTTGCAAAAAACAACCCTAAATGTGCCTGAGAAGTAAAACAATGACTTCTAAAAAATTTATTTTCACATGAAATGAAATATATCCCAAGGAAGTTTAATTAAAGAATCGAATTATCACTGTAATAGAGGACTTTTTAAAAATTAGGTCTCTGTAACTACTTTATTTATTGTTTATTGAGTTAATTTATTAGGATCTAATTGAACATTGTAGACTATCACTTAGTAATGTTTGTATTATATATTAGCTTAATGGCAGTAGATATTATCATATATCATGATGATATAACCTTACTATTTATGTTTTTTTAAAAATAATTTAATAAAACAATCGCCTAGTTGAAAGTAGAAACAAAATAAATAGAAAAACAAAATGATACTATGTTGGTGATGTGAAGATGTTATGCAGAGAGAAGTGTGGGAGCAGGGCTTTTAGAAAAAATAATCTGGGAAGGATAAGATTTAGGAGTTGCACTGCAAATTGAAAGATAAGAAATAGCCCATGCCTGTAATCCCAGCAACTCAGGAGGCTAAATCGGGAGGATCATGAGTTCAAACCCAGCCTCAGCAACTTGGAGAGGCCCTAAGCAATTCATTGAGACACTGTCTCTAATAAAAATATTAAAACAGGCTGGGGATTTGGCTCAGTTGTTAAGTGCCTCTGGGTTTAGTTCCTGGTACCCATCACCCCACCCCACCCCCCCCAAAAAAAGAATTAGCTCAGAAAAGTATGGGAAAGAGCAGAGAGCAGAGCCTGTGCATAGCTTCCAGATACTTCTCAGACTCTCCCAGCCTGGAAGCACGGGCTTCAGGACCAGTTGGCTCAAAGTGAGCAGGGTGACTCCTATGTGTGTGTGCGTGTGTGTGCGTGTGTGTGTGCGTGTGTGTGTGCGTGTGTGTGTGTGTGTGTGTGTGTAGTGTTGGAGGCATATTCTTCAAAATATCTCTTGAAAAAGATAAAAGTTTTAACTCAGACATTTTTAATATTATGTGTGACAAATTTTTGCATATTTGTTGTCTAAACAGATTGGGACTCAAGAGCTGATTGATCTGGACATATGAAGGTTTTGGGCATCAGTATACTCCTGCTTATCAAACTTCAGGGATTATGTAAGTGTGTGCCCAACCTCATAGAGGTACTAAAGAATAAAGTGCAAAGGACACGGAGGCATACATCTCAGGAAAGGGAAGGAATGGGGGATGATGGGAAAGCCTGTATCCATCCTTGGGGATTTTAAGAGGTCTGTCTGGCTGTGAAGGGCAGTTCAGAACTGAAGTCTTGTGAACTGCCTACAATTTTTATTTTCTGGGTTTTGTTTTATGATGGAAGATATAACTCAAATGAGGTACAGAGAATGATCCACTAAGATGTGTGTGAGAGGGAGCATTAAATAAACTGTAGGATCTCAATTTCATGTTAAGGGATTACCTTTGAACAAACAATAATGACCTTTTCCACTTTCCTATAAAAATAAGAGGAAACGGGGAGGTTGTGATAGTTTGGATGATATGAAGTGTCCCCCAAAAGCTCCTGTGCTAGTTCAGGAATATTCAAGTGAACCGACTGGATGATGAGAGCTGTGACCTAATTGGTCCTTCCTGGTTTGAATGGACTGACTGTGCCGTAACTGTAGACAGGTAGGGGGTTGGTTGGAGGAGGTGGGCCACGGGGGTACGTCCGTCCTGGAAGTGTTCATGTTTCCTGGGGTCCTTTTGCCCCCACTCCTGCTTCATGGCCACCGTGTGGTGAGCTGCTTTCCTCCGCCACACCCTTTGGCCATGACATTCTGCCTCCTTGGCCCCGGAGCAATGGAGCTGGCTACCTTTGGCTGAGACCTCTGAAACGGAGTGAATTCCAAATAAGTGTTCCCTCCTCTAAGTTGTTTGTGTTGGGTATTTTGGTCCCAGAGGTGTAGAGAGGACTCTCAGGCATTAAATAGAAATCCAGTGGGAACGAGCAAGGGGAATGAGGATTCTTGCAATTTTTTTTTTCATATTTTCTTCTAGAAACAGAGCTGTTGACCTTTTAGAAGGGAGTAGTGATGATTTTGCAAGAGTTAGCAAATAAAAATATAAGACACCCGGTGACACCTGGACTTCAGATAAGAGTCAAAAATGTTTGAGAAAACATCCACCTTGGGCAGTCTGAGGCAGAAGCTGTGACTGCTGAATGAGGGTCTTGGAGGTGGGAGGAAAGCCTTGCTGTCTGAAAATCCAGGTGTGTCCAGGGCAGGGATGCCAGGAATGAGGCTTTTCTGGTGGTGAGAACATTCCTGCTGCCATCTTGGGAAGGTGTAGCTAAGGGAGATGAAGACAAAGCCAAGCAGAGGGTGAGCGGATCCCAGAGGTGAGAAAACGAACAGAGGACATTTTACCTACCACTCACTGGAAGTCAGAGAGGAAAGAATAATGTAGGGTCAATGCCAGAGCCTTGGGTGACCTGGAGAGCAGAGCTACCAGGAAGTGGAACTCACGATTCCACAGGCAGGACTTCCTTGTTGTTCTTATTTGTATTTATTTCTGCAGCTGTGGGAATTTACCCTTTGCTTTTTGGGTGGTGGGTGGTGAGCAGGGACAGGTGCTGTGCTGTTGTGGAGAATGAGCTTGTCCTTTCCATTTCCTGGTGGGCACATGGATTTAAGGCACGTTAGTGTTTCTCTATGGACTAAGAATTGCATTATTGTAAGCTGATGTCCAAGAACAGCATTGTTTAATGTCTTACTGAGGATTGTTTCCAGTACAAGTTAAGAAGCTGCTTTCATTCCGATTGTTATCAGTATCATATATTCCATTTTGCAAATGTGTAATTATTTTGGAATCCATATTAGGTTTCAGTGCATATTAAAGAATACTTTAGTGTAATTCCACATGGACAAATACACTCTCTGCTTAAATAGGGTTCTAGGAACTTCTGCCTTTATCATCAACATTAGTTATGCCTCAAATTTATTCTTTTTTTTCCCCCTCCAATACTTATATTGCTTAGATCCAATTTGGAGCCACATTCTGTCTGATAGGAGACAACTTCTAACAATTCAATAAAACGTGGTTAGGATGTTGCCTTTCAACCTTTCTACTCAATTTTCTTTTTACTCCCATCAATACATTCTCTGATTTGCATAAGAATGTACTTTGTCATCTTTTTCCTCATAGGGCTAAAGGTTGGCAGGATATATTCTTCAGTACTTAAATACCTCACATAAACCTGAATCTAACCCTCTTTACTTCAAAACCACCTCCCAAAGATAGCTGGGCACCAGGCTCCTTCTCATCAATATGCTTTTTACTTATCCTACCGTTTTCCTTCATTTATTCATTTGTCTCTCTGCCTGAAGGACCTATATTCAGCCTCCTGGGGATAATGTCTCTCTCTGAACATGTATTCTTCCAAATTTCCCTGTCTTTGATCTAAAATTTGGCTTTGGTAAGTTAATTAGCCATTTTCTAGCCTTGTCGAAAATAAAACAAAATGAAGAACAGAAATGCACATCTATTTTTATGACCACTTAACATGAATATAAATTGTACATAGAGATCTCACACACATAAGTTGGTGTGTGTTTATGTGTGATGTCTTGGGGTGTTAATGTAAATGGAGAAGATATCTGCAGGGTGAAAGGGACCAGGAATGGGAGTTTGGGCTGGGAAATTAAGGACAGCCTGCTTGTGAAGCTGAATCTTTATTGGTGACCTGAAAGGCAAGGTATGTCCTACACATATTGCAGGAAACGCAGGCAGGCAGGGCAAAACATGCTGATTCACAGAGCTAAGTGAATGGGTAGCAGGGAGGGGAGATTCAAGTTGGAATGGAGGGCAGGAGGCGACAGATCTCTAATTCATTGTAAAATCTCTGCAATTCAGTGTGAAGGGTTTCAAACCAACCAATGCAAGGTGTTGAGTAGAGGAGTGACATGGCCAGAATGGTCTTTGAAATGCATCACTCTGGTGGTTTGGTGTGCAATTAAAGGTTCTTAATGGAGGAGTAAGACTGGCAGTAGGGACCCATCCATAGGGTCCTGCAGCAAGCCAGCAGAGAGATGATCATGCCGTGAGCACACAGCCACTGAGCAGAGCCCCAGGTCAGTCACTCTGGACAGGTGTGGAAGGTGGAGCTCCTAGCACTTGTCTGTGGACCAGGAGTAGTGTGCCCCATTGTTGACAACGGTGTACTGCCTTTCACATGGAGGCCCTTTTATTAAAGTTTACCTTTGACAATGAAGCACATTTCTCACATGTGAAGGCCAAAAATGTCATTCATGTCCAGGCAGAAGACTGTTGGCAGCGGTCATGACAATTAGGGAGAGTTTGTGAAACTCTTTGAGAGGCTATGTGCTAATAATATTATCAGAGATGTTTGATTTATCTTCTTAAGGGCAGGATAACAGCTATGTTCCTTGAGGCCACTCTCAATACAAACAGACTTTTCTGAAAGCATGCTTAAACCACTTTCCAACATAAAATTTCACAAAGATTTCATCCTTTGAGTTGCCAAGACTAAAATGAGCACATCCAGCTTTAGAAATCATACCACATAGTAAAGAACACCTTACTCCTTTTTAATATGTTCAAATATTTGAGTAGATACGGAGATTTTAAAACTTTCTTATGCATTTTTAGTCATGATCAAATTTTAAATGTAGTACTTTTTAGAGGTCTAAATTGTGATGATTTGACATATGTATTTTGTCTAATATTTACCACAAACAGGTTAATAAAAATATCGGTCACCACACATAGATGTCATTGTATTACGCATATACCCATGTTGAGATACTTGCTTGGCAAATTTCAAGCATACAACACATTATAACTTGCCACAGTCACCGTGTCATGTATGAGATCTGCAAATTTCCTTCATCTTATCTGCAGTCTCTGGAAACCACCATTCTACTTTCTGCTTCTGTGACTGTGAATTTTCTTAGATTTTACGTAAAGTGAGATTGAACAGTATTTGTCTCAAAGATACCGTAATTCTGTAGCTTCTATTTTAGTCAGATAAGTTATTTTTGTATATTACCTCAATTTGTTATAATCATTTTAAAAGATACAGATAATTTTAATTATGTTATGTTGAGGACACTAAAGTATTAAGCAATTAACTGATCCAATCAGAGTTATTCAGGTAGTAAGGACTTTATGCAAAATGTGGGTGTGGATATTATGCCCTCAAATTTTTAAAGACACTCTATCTATTATTTTTTGAAAGAAAGAGTGGCTTGAGGATAATACATCTTCATTAGAACCATCTAAAGTAGTGAATATCATGTCTAATGGGTTGTAGAGGCCAAGGACCCCTCTGTATGTGACCATGACAAGTGACAGCTTTGTGGAGAAAAGACACATTTTTAAACCTTACAAATATTTTGTCAGATGATGAAACTGACACGTGAGAAGTATAACTTGCAGTTAAATAATGGGGCTATGATCCAATGCCATTTTTTTTTCTGATTTCAAAGTCTATTTCTATCAGATGTTTTTCTTTTTTTTAATATATTTTTTAGTTACACATGGGCACAATATCTTTATTTTGTTTATTTTTTTTTAATGTGGTGCTGAGGATCGAACCCAGGGTCTCAAACGTGTGAGGTGAGCGCTCTACAGCTGAGCCACAACCCCAGCCCTCTATCAGACGTTTGCTACCTGAATTAAATTAAATATATACAGACATCATGTAAGTAGTCCATCCTGACTCCAAATCTTGTGTGTGCATACACATACATGCGCGCGTACCCACGCTCACACACACAGACACAGACACACACACACACATTTTTCCCCATTTATAGCAGGAGAGAGGATGAAGATGCTCAGGAGGTCTCTGCAGAGTCAAGGAAACCCTGCTACCAAGTGGTGCTGGTCAGTAATGAAGATCCAGGAAGCCGGAAGCCATCCTCCACTGGTATGGCCACTTATCAGCCTGCCCTGTACCACACTGCATGCCAGAACTCAAGGACTGGGCCCACTATTGGTGAAAGTCTATGGCGCCTTGGTGAAGGTCCTGAAGAGACAGGAAAAGCGAACCTGTGAAGTCTGGTGGTGGAAAGAGGCATGGCGGAGGAAGCAGAAGATGGAAGGTCTGACTGTAGAATTACCCCACTCACCTTAAGAAGGTAGTACTGCCAGTAACCCTGGGGTGGGAGAGTTAAGAATGTCTAAATAAGCACATAGAGGCTTCCTGTGTAAAATGGTTCAGTTACTGAGAAAAGCATGAGACACTTGGGTTTGTGAAATCATTATTTGATGTAAATGACCAAATGGGAGCTAGAGAAACATTCTGATGTTCTTTTTATTAGTTTAGCACCAACAAGGTGGTAAGACACACAGAAGGGACTGACTCTCACATGTTGTGGGTCTTAGTACAATATTCTCCAAGGGAGTGTCATGCTCAGAGAGAGACATGATAAAAACTTATTAGATTTTGCTCCTTTAATTTTATTTATTTTTTTCTTTTCCTTAATAGACTTTATTTAAAAAAAAAAAGTAATTTTAGGTTCACAGGAAAGCAGAGCAAAGGGTTCAGAGATTTCCCATGTATACCCCGTAAGGTAAGCCTGTCCTAAGAAGAAATGCGCACCAGAATGTCCCGTCTGACAAACTTACATGGACTCACCATTATCACCTAAAGTCCATGGTATAAATTAGGATTCTCTCTTGATATGGCACATTTTATGGATGGTTTTTCATCTGTTTTGATACAGAACTCCTGCATGTACAACAATTGAAAGAAGATCATTTGGCTGAGACCTGAGGTCAGGAATTTAGCCACCTCAACTGTCCCCCATCCTCAAAGTGATTCATTGAATACAGAAACCTTTGGTTGATGACCCTGGTTTGCAAAGGCTCTTGTAGAAGAGAGAACTGAGGTAGGCGTCTCATTTACCCAGCTAGAAGCCAACTCCAGGTCTATGACCGAATAACCCGAGATTCTATGCTCCCTTTTCCTCACCTCCAACATAGAAACCACACCCTAACCTCATATACCTCCAGGAAGAATTTAAACAGGGTCACATACATGCAATGTTTAGCCTGACACCTAGCACACCCAGCACAGTAGTAGCTTAGTAAATGTCAGGTCTCCCTGAACTTTCTCAAGCTTCTTTTGCCAGAGACTGATGTGAACAAGGCAACTCCCTCTTCTCCATTGAACAATGGTAAAAGCAAGTGGAGGGTATTCATGGACCAGATTAAGAGATGCAGAAATGAGCCACATTTAGCATTATTATTACTGGTGGCTACCATGAAGTGCCCCCAAAAAGCAGACTCAAAGACAAATTCATTTTTGCAGGTGGTAGATCTGCTGATAAAATTTTAGTAATTTTCTAAAATTGATCAGAAAGCTGAAATTAGCATTATTATCATTTATAGGAAATTGTCCAATTCAAATTGATTTCTACATTTAGAATTTTGTCCCTACTTAGGTTATTTCCATGTGACCTTGGTATGAATGTGAAAACACAGAAGACAAAATGTCTCTTTTTGTCTCATGCGTATCGGGAGTATAAGAGGTCAGGGCACAAGAACACATTTCTGAAAATCCGTGCTTACTAATTTGGACCAAAAGTTTATGCCTGTATTTTGACTGTTATTTTATCTGTCCAAGTAATTGTTGGAATAATTTTGGATAATATCCCACTTTTTGATTTATCTTCTTATTTTTCTACTTATTAAAATAATCTATTTTCTGCTTCCCTATCCACTTTGCATGAATATAACAAGATCAAAGATTTAGTGATTATGAACAACATTCACATTCAGGATTGCATTGTAGTGCATATCTTCTCATTATCCTTTTTATAGATTTGCTGGATTATACAATAAATTATCTTACTTGGTCTTCAGTTAATTCTATTAGAAGCTCAGATTGTAATTTACAAGCAGTGAATTAATGTTGGAGTACTTTGTTGTCATTTTAGCTTACCATAAATAATCATCTCTATATTATTTAAATGTTAACTTCTCATAAAAGATTAATGTAGAATTAGTGACAAACTAGAATTTCCATCAAATGCAAAACCCCATAAAAATTAATGCTTCCCAAGATGTGATATGAAAATCCCAAAGGCGCTTCTGATTTAAATCTGTTCATTCTCACCATGAAACTTACATATCCTCTTCAAACACACACATGAGGTGCACAGACACATTTTGTGTGAGAAGCAGGAAGTGTGAGGCAATGTCTTAATCAAGTGTAATAAACTGTTTATGATAATGCATTCCTACTCTGCTTCTGTTAACATGAATAATGGGAATATTGAACTTGCATGAGTCCAGGTTCATGTCTAATGGTAAAACAACCTTACAATTCAATAGGTTTTCTGAAAGACCCATTGTGTCTTTCATATGAAATAAGCTTCATATGAAATAAGCTGACCTGGTAATAAATAAAATAACAAAATCAGTAACAACAAAATCAGTAAAAAGCTGACAAGATGATGAAAAATTAAAGCAACATGCAATATTTTCAGACTTCTTAGCTTAGAAATGATCTAATCAAGAGGCCTGCATTAATGTGTTTTTTCCATGAAAGTTATAAATTATACATGATAAGTCATAACATTAAAACAGTACCATGATTTAACAATACCAAACTTTAAATAAAAAGCTGAACGCTTCCTATCTAACGGAACTGACTTTGTTCCTATGTCACATGTAAGCATAAAGTTAAGGTTGAAAGCATCTAAGTGTTATCAATTCTAATTTCCTTTTTGCCACTAAGGTAAGGAAACATCAAGTTGCTCACACATTTTGCATATTTTTAACATCAACCAACACCTTCTCTTTGTTCTCTATATTGTAATAAAGTTCTGTATCAAGATATTCTTGTCCTTTAAAAGTATACTATAAATACCTCTAAGAGCAAAACATGGCATGTGTTTCCAGTTTGCATCCTAAACATCATCTAGTGGAGTCCTACAAAACTGTCACTTCTGTACAACTTTGTCAAAAATGTTTTACTCTTTTTCTGTTAAGTGTGTCTGGCTCCTTGATAAAGAGATGGATTCTTTTCATGCTTCCCATACCAACCATTGTAATCTGCTGAGAAGGCTCTGGGGCATGTTCCACCACCTTATGCTGCGGTGCTTGCACTCCAAGTGCCATATGTGGTGCCACCTCAGCAAGCAGCAGGGTTCAGTCACAGGGTTCTGCATGCTTTTTTTCCTTTCCCAACAGCCTCCATATTTATGCATCATTGCCACTGGTGCTATTCACTTAATATAATTAGGAAGGATTTTTTTTGTACATATGTTAAGACTGTTATATACAGAGTTGTTTTCATTCATATCAATATTCAAATAACTTCAGATGGAGGGGTTTTTTTATTTTGTAACAATGTCACAAATCAGTTTGAACATGAACCAAGTCTGCTTTGAAAAAGAAGGAAAATATTTTATTGCAGAGACTGTTTTCCACCTAAATGGCTCCTACATATCTTCTCCAATATATAGGTAAATATGTGTTTTAAACAAGGAAGTCTATACTTGGTCCACTCTAATATGAAAATGTCTGCAGGATCGTGGCCTATAACTTGTAAAGTGAGATTACAGTTCATAAAGTCACTAAGACAATCTTAATATGTTAATTTAAATTGATTTGAATTTATAACATCTATTCTGAGCTGTCATTACCTGATTTCCAGGTTAACATAAAATTTAGAGTAAAACTTGTGGGAAAAGAATTAGAATTTCAACTTTGTCAGAATCTTGAGAAAATGATAAAGAATATTTGGGGGATATATTTGATTAGCGTTATGGTTTGGATGTGAGGAGTTCCCCAGAAGATCATGTGTAAGACAATGCAAGGTTCAGAGAAGAAATGATCAGGTTATGAGATCCTTAACCCAATCAGTAAATTAATCACCTGATGGGGTTAATTGCATGGTAACTGAAAGCAAGTGGGGTGTGGTTGGTGTAGGTGAGACATTGGGGGCATGGCTTTGGGGTATATTTTTTCTATCTGGTGAGTCGAGTCTCTCTCTCTGCTTCTGATCATTATGTGAGCTTCTTCCCTTTGTCACACTCTTCCACCATGATGTTTAGCTTCACCTTGAGCCCCGAGGAATGGAGCCTGCTGTTCATGGACTGAAAACTCTCAAACTGTGAGCCCCCAAATAAACTTTTCCTCTCCTAAAAGTTTTCTGGTCAGATCTTTTAGTCACAGCAGCATACAATCTTTTAGTCAAAGCTTATGAAAATAATTTGGATTCAGAAATATCAACAAGAGATCATGACTGTTGTAGAATGAAAATGGCCTCCAAAGAGGTAGCTCCTAATCTCTAGAACCAGAGAAAAGTAGCTCATTTGCCAGGCAAGGCAGCACTACCTTAAATGCAAAGGAGGTGACCAAATGAGGCTGCCTGGGGAAGCATGGATCCTGCCTCAGCTCATGGGCCATGTGTGCATGCACCTTGTAAGAGAGCCAGAGGGAGCTTTGAGATTCGGACAGGTGGAGGGAAGGATGTGAAGAGGGAGGCTGGTCCTGGAGTGATGCTCTTCAAATCCAGTGCCAGTAGTCTTCATGTGCTGGAGGAGGCTAAGCGCTTATCTGAGCCTATCATGTCCAGAGGGAGGATGGCCCGGCTGCCACTTGGAGTTGAACTTCTGACTTTCAGAACCATGAGAGAATCATTGTGTATTGCTCTGTTTCAAGACAGTCATGGTGATTTGCTGCAGTAACTACTGAGAACTGATACAGTGGTACACACTGTATCTATATAAGTCCTCACATAAATTAGTGAAAAATCCTCTTTGGGAAGTCATCCCTGCAGCCAGGCACATGCTAACCAGGTACACAGGTCTGGATTTCCAACAGTGCCCTAAGAAAAAGTATCTGATCCTTTGAAGAAATATCTTCCAATTTCACATTAAATTGAGAATGGTACGGAATGCATATGGGATATTTTGTAGGGGAAGAAAAGAAGCAAGTGGCAAAATAAAATATGATAGGAAAATGTCAAAACTAGCAAAAAGAGCTAGCAAGAAGGGGTCTTGCTGGCCAGGTATAGAACCATGTGACCACCAAATTTAAGATGTCATGGATTATGAAAATATTGAATAGATTAATTTTTAAGCCCACACTGATAGTAAATGAGGAGATGGAAAGATAGGGTGAAGAGAAAGTTCTCCTTTCAGTGGAATGCAGACAGTTGCATGTGCAGAAGGATCACAGTGGGCCAGATGCCATTTTGCACTGAGAATGGTAAAGATGGGTTTGAGAAATGATCATCAATTAATGCTAAATATAGGAGAAAAAATTGACGAGGAGCAGCATATTTATATATTCTGAAAGTGTTTCTCTAAAGATAGCCTCATATTTGTAAAGGGAAAATTATCAATTCACTGAGAAATGATTAACTCCTTGACTGGCAATCAAAATGAGCTTCACCAGGAGGGTGAGGCTCCAAGGCAGTGTCTGTCAAAACTGAACTAAATATTCTATAGAACACCCAGTCCTAATCTTCAGAATACCAGTGTCACGAGGAAAAAGGGCCCAAGAACAGTTTGAAAACTGAACACATACAAAATGGATGTCTTTGCTCTGATCATTGAGATTTCTCAAGTCAAAGTGCCTACCTAAGATTGCAGAGCTGAGTGAGCTCAACGAGTCCTGGCCAGGATCGGCTCGCTCGGAGTGGAAGCTGCTGGAGGCATGAACTAACAGGAACACTGAAATAATAATTCCCGCACATGGCTGGAGGCTGAGTCTCATGAGGCTGCACAGACTTCCATGAAAATTTTATCCAAAATCCAACAGGTTGTCTAAATGAAGAGCAAGAGGGATTGTTTCTGACACTGGAGGAAGGAGTGAGAAAATAAAGATGCTAGATTATCCCCACCAATTTTTCAAGGTGAAGATCTATTTTCCTGGGAAAAGGAATTTTCCTGACTCCTATGCCACCAGGAGAAGAAACACACTGACTCCTGTGCCCTTCAAACTTCCTGTCACAAGAAAAAAAAAAGAAAGAAAGAAACAAAGGAAGGAAGGAAGGAAGGAAGGAAGGAAGGAAGGAAGGAAGGAAGGAAGGAAGGAAGGAAAGAAGAAAGGAAGGAAGGAAGGAAGGAAGGAAGGAAGGAAGGAAGGAAGGAAAAAAGGAAGGGTTAAGAGGGGGCAAGGAAAGAAGGAAGGAAGAAATGATGGACAGATGGACAAACAAACTAACACAGTTGTGAAGGTCCTAGACCAGGAACCGAGGCCAACTCCAAGACTAGGGTTGACGCGTGAGGCTGTGCAGGACCTCTACTCCCCCACTACTTTCACGCCCCACTAACAGGGCTCTGGTCTAAAATCATGGATTACCGCTGACAGAGCTATAAGGTTAATTCATCTAGAAGGGAGTTCCCTGGGAAGTCCAGGATAGCACAAAGAAAGAGAAAGGAGCACTGGAGACTCTAGCACCCTCTGGACTCTCCAGCCAGAGCAAACACTTCACCCAGTCTCACCCCTAACAGGCTAACATAAACTTCACCCTGAACACCCAGTCATCTCTCCTTCTACTTACTGATACATCACAGTAACCTTTCAATAAATGAAAAAAAAAAAAATGAGTCAGAAGAGACAATGCAAGCAACAGAACTCAAAGGTAATGAAGATGTTGGAATTATCAGACCATGAAATGAAAAGGGCTATGGAGACGTCCTTAACCTCAGCCTTGATTTCTTTGGCTGCATTCAGTCTATTAGAGACATTCTTCAATTGAGTTGTATTTTTAATACTTCTTGCATTTCCTTCTCTTTCTTAGCTTTGCTTATATTATTTATTTACCCTAACAATTTTTCCACTTTTTTCATTAGAGTTCTTATGAAATAGATGCAAAAAAATATTCACAACATTTTAAAACATGAAATCCAACAGTGCTCAAATATTAGGCATCCCAATCTAGTCAGATATAGTCCACATATTAAGGGCTGATGGATCATTTGTAAATTAATCAATATAATTTACCATATCTAGAAGAGGAAGAAAAAAAATCCAATTATATCAATGGACAAAGAAAATCAAATTATCTCAATGGACAAAGAAAAACATTTTTTGTATTCCAGCACCCATTCATGGTAAATAATCTCAGCAAACTGAAAATAGAATGGAGCTTTCCCACATTGATGAAGATATTTCTAAAAGTGCACAGCTCACATTTGATTCATAGTTAGAAATTAGATGTTTCTTCTCAAAGGTTGAATGAGCCTGGAATATCCTCTAATCCTTCCATTCTATCACCATATTGGAAATCAGCTAGATCAATGAGTTTGATAATTGCCACCATTATCTAAGTAGAATATGCCTGCTTCTGGTACTGATAAGTAAATACAGTTTATAGCAAAGTTATAGGGAACCAGATTAACACAAATATTCAATTCATTTTTTGTATACAAGGAACAACTAATTAGGTTCATATTAAATTTAGCTTTGACAAAACTTAACTATGCAAATGAACATGGTAAAGGAAAAATGGGCAATATATCTTAGAATTTATATCATTAAAAACATTCAAGACAGACATACAGATGACAGATGAGCATATTAAAAGAAATTCCACAGATAACCTTGACAACCCACCTCTGCCTCCTTCCTCCTTTGTGATCCTTGGAATAATTATAGAATATGCTGGAAATGCAGCATTCTGAGTTGGGGGGAACAGGCCAGGCTTCAATCTCACTCCTCCTAGAACAGGATGTCCTTTGGTGCTTGTATCTCAGTAGTCCAGATTGCCCAAGGTGTATAACATTCTTGAGCAGATTCCTTTTAATGGTCCTTCGTAATCTTGGGACATGAGCATGTATGGAAGAGGCATCATCTGCCCTGAAGAGCTTTTGTGAGACTTGAGGGAAATGGCTGCGTCTTCCTCCTTATCTGTAAGCGATACTTGTACAGTGACTTATCTCACCAGACTTAAACTCTAGGAACATAAGCAGAAATTTATGAGTTTTTTGAGGGGCTCTCCCAGAGAGATATATTCTGATTAATATCATAGGTCATCAGAATAATAAAAATTAAAACAGGATACCAATACTTCCTATTAAAAATGGCCCCAAATCAGAAAGTGGATTCTGCTACTAACTGTTAATAATAAGGTGGAGTAACAGGAACTTTACTAATTGCTGGTGGGAATGCATCCACTTTGGAAAACAGTTGATGGTTTCTTACGAAATTAAATATACTCTTTTTGTACAACCCAGCCATCACATTTCTTGGTATATTCCCAAGGGGCTGAAAACATATTGATGCAAAGTCCTACACAGGGAACTTTATGGTAGTATTGTTCCCTATTGCCAAAACTTGGGAGTTACCACATAGTCCTTCTGTAGATGAATGGATAAACAAATCATGATAGATCTAGAAAATGACTATTATTCAGTGCTAACGACAGAACTGTCAAGCCATGACATGCAGAGAGGAAACCTAAATGCATATTACTAAATCAGAGAAGCCAATCTAAAAAGATTCTAACATGATTCTAAGGCACACAGAATTTGGAAAGGGCAAAATTGTTTAGACACTAAGAATAGTGTTTCCATAGTCTGGGGTGATCAAATTCTGAACAGGCAGTGACACTACTCTCCACAATACTCTAATGCTATAATGGTGGCCACCTGCCACCTTACCTTTGTCAAAACCCATAAAGTGTACAGAACCAAGAATAAACTCTATTAGTAGTCTTTGGGTGATAGTGATGCATCAATATTGGTTCATCAATCTTAACAAATGATCCAATCTGGTGAAGGAGGCCCGGCACATGCCAGACAGGAGATGCATGGAACACATCTGTACTTTCTGTTCCATTTTCAAGTGAACTTAATGACTCTAGGACCGAATATCTATTAAAAATTTTAAAACAATAAATACAAAAAAAACCCAAACACTGATACTATTTGACAACAGGACCAAATAGAGGTTCAATCCTGAAGTATAAGTTTTTATATCTTAAGACCAATATAAGAATCTTACCTACCCAGTTAAAAAACATTCTTCAGTGTTTTCTTGTAGAAGATTTATAGTTTTGCTTGACTAGTATACATCTCAAATTAATATGTGTGCATACTTTATCAAATTGACAAAGTTCCTTTCTGGTTTGTAAGCAATTTCCTTTCTGGTTTGTAACCAATTATGAATGAATACTAAGTTTTGTCAAAAGATTTTCAATATCTATGAGAATTGTTGTATGGATTTTTTTGATCACATTAATTCACTTTTGAACCTTAAGTCAAACTTCAGTCTTGCTATGTACCTATGTAGTCATTATGTATTAACTTTCATAAATTACTGGTGTGAATCACATTCCTAGATCATTTGTTTCCCATAAATTATTGTAGTTTAAGAAATACTAATTTAAAGCATTTCTCATTTTCCACTGAAATGTCTTGGTATCTTTGTCCAAAAAATAAAAATAAACAAACAATAACAACAAACATATGCTGATGTTGGTCTACCCAAAACTTGCTCCTCTGTTGTTATTATGCATGAGAAATTTATTTGTTTATTCGTGTATCAAATCTATGTGACATATATTCTTATGAATATATTTTAAGACTTGCAATGATAAGGTTAATGCCAACCACCTTTCTTCTTTACCAAGATTGTTTTGGTCACTCTAATTACTGAATATTTTTACAAAAAAAAGTATAATCATCAAATGAGCACACAAATATTATATTAGAACTTTGATATTAGTAAAAACCCAAATGTGCTTGATATTACTAAGTGTAGGATAACCATTGTCAAACAATATTGAGGCTCCCAATTTTTGAACTGAGTGTACTTTTCCATAGTTAGGTCTTCCTTAGTCTTAGAAAGCCTAAAGAAAGTATTTTGTTATAATTATAAGTTTATATGTTATAAGTTATTTTCATATTTAAGAACATGTTTTGATGCTATTTAAAAATACAACACATAAAATATAAATTTCTCTATTGTACACTACTGGTAAGTAGAAATGTGATTAATTGCTCATCTAGCTAACTTGCATTCTTTATTCTTGATGAATTCATTAAATATTTCTAAGTTATTTTTGTTGTAAAGTTCAGAGAACTTAACATAAGCACTCATATTATCTGTAGAAAAAGATGGTCTTTTTATTGCCTTTTAACGTTATGTGTCCTACTTTTTTCCATATTGCATTCAATAAGAAGGACCCAGAGGTTGCACAGAAGTGGCCAAAGCAGGAGCTCTTGTTCTGTGCCACTCAAGTGGACGTTTCTTTAGCTGCTCAGCTGCAATGGGAAAGCTTCCTGAACCTTTTATCTGTGAGAGCATTTGATATTAACTTTAAAAATGCTTAGAATTTATCAGTTTGACAAGGTAAGTGAAATCATTTTAGGCAAAGGGGAGAATATCAGCAAAGATATTAGACACCTTTAGAGAAGAATTAGGCTGGAAATTATAAAACAGGTTGTTGGGATAATGAAACTCTGCATGTAAGCATAACTTTCTATTCACCCACAGATTTTTGTCAATTATTTGTGAGGTGTTGATCAAGATTTGCCTCCTGTGCTCATTACTCCCTTTGTCTGAGCATGACACTATCTCCAATTCTCTTATTTATCACAATATACCTAGATAACTCTAAGAATATGTTTCATTATCAAAAAATACCAGAGTCTCAACAGGAACTGAATTAAATCTAGCAAAATTAAGACATGCTTAAATTGTACAAATCATTAAAAAGAAATACATATGGAGTTAAGTTTATAGAGTAAGGAAAGATAATAAAATGCTTAAAAATACAAATTTGCTCAATCCAAAGAAAGAAAATTGCAGTAAATCTGGGAGGATGCAACATCATTGTATGAATTGTGGTGAACCTCGTACACTGAAGTACTTAGAAGTGTCTGCAACACACTGCACCCTTTGATTACATATGTTTGCGTCTCTGTGTGTATGTGTCTGTGTGTGTCTGTGTGTGTGTATAATCAAGTAAAGCGCTGTGAACTGTGTGTACAGAGTGCCATTTTCTTCTTCACAGTAGCCAATTTATAAGTCAAAAACCTGTGCTGGGATATCTTTGTAACTTTACCTATAAAATGAATGCTATTTAGATACATTTGATAAGAACTTTCATGGTTAGTGAAAAATTGAGCTGTAAAATAATAACTAACATTGGTTTCCTGTTGAAGGAAATAATTAAAATTTAACTTGAAAAGCATATAATTTGTGTGAGTCCATAGATCTTTAGTAGTTGATTAAAACACTAATCACTTTTCTATGGATTTAACTTTGAAATAAATGTAACTACTTAAATGCTGAGAAATATTTTGTACATTACTATGACCTGAAGGTCTCTTTCATAAATTGAAGGCGCCAGCCAATGAGAACTTTGTGGAGAAAGAATGCAACACATACTTTTGTGGACAGTTTATTTATTTATTTATTTTCAAGGAAGTAGTAGATTGAAAGTTTTTTTTTTCAATTTTTTTTTATGTGTGTGTTACTAGAAATTGAGTCTGTGGGTGCTTTACTAATGAGCTATACCCCAGTGCAATTTATTTATGTATTTATTTTGAGACAGAGTCTTGTTAAGTTGCTGAGGCTGGCCTTGAACTTGAGATTCTCCTTCTCAGCCTCCCAAACTGCTGGAATTACAAGATGTGTTTCACTGCATTCAGTATTTCATATCTTTATTTAAACAAAAATTTCCCTGAAGATTGTATTGAAATTAATTTTCACCTTAATTTTCCTTGAAAGATTAGGAATACATTTCCCAAAATTTATATGTAGACAAAAATTAAAACAACCTGTAATATCCTCAAACATTTGTTAGCACATTTTTAGGCTTAAATAGAAATTATTTCAGAGAAAATATATTTCTTCAGATACATTGAATATCTTGACATTGTGCTAATTCCAATTAAGATTCTTATCATAATAGAAACAGAAAGTATTTGTGATATTTACTTTGCACATATATACTTAAGGATTTCTTGGTAACCTATAAAACATGTTTAATACTTTTTCTATTCCCTCTCAATTAAGAATGCCATTGACATTGTTGTATACACTTCTGAATCAGAGTCAGTGTGCATGACGTCTGTTCTCCATTCTTAAGAGATCCTTTCTGGTGGGGTCTTCATACTGATCCCACTGCACTCCCTGCATACACAGGTTACCACTCTGCTGTCAGCAGGTAAGGTGAGTTATTTGAAATAATCCTCTTCTACTTATTTCTGCATTCAGAAAGCATCCCAGCTTGAACAGTGTTCTATAGAAGCCTCGGTTGATGGGTTCCAAAAACAGTGTGCATACCTTTATGAGCAGTTAAAATGCAAAGAACTGCACAATTGTCTCTATATAATTTTATAAATGGTAAAATGCTCCAAGAAATAAATAGAATTATGGAAATATGTGTATATGAATTTATTATATATATATACAATGTATAAGCATTTATGTGCAAGGTGTGTATACAGCAAATATGTATATAGTAACAATTACATTTGCAAGTATACATTTATTATTTGTTCTTTTTATTTTTTGAGAATTCTTTTTCATATAAAAAATCTCTTCATATTGCTGATGATCTCTCAGTTATTGATAATAATATGAAAAATTGGAGGCACTGACTTGATCCATGAATAGCTTTCACATTCATAAAAATGATACAATAAACAGAATGTTATGATTCAATAGAGGGGGAAAATTTTTTCAATGATTAGTATCAGTATTGACAAAGTCATCTACTTTGTTATCTGTGACCCTTTTCTTAATAGTACATTTTAGAAGAAATTCCACATATCATTGGTTTTTCTTGTGCATAGAATAGATTAGGAAGCCATTTATGGATGCTATTTCTATTATATTGCTAAAGATAAATGAAAGATTGTATTCTCTTGTTCATAAAGAGAGGCACAATCCTCCTCCTTTTCTTTCACTAGTTAAATATTCAGACAATACTTAGTTCATAACAGATGTAGGGATGGTTTAAAGTCTACTGAGAAATCCCTTTAGGATTAAAACACACTAGAAATACAGGGATTGATGTATATGAGAGTCCTCATATAAAGCCACACTTTCCATGAAAATGCAGATTTAATTAAAATACTGCTACTACTATTATAACTAATAAACATAGAGACAAGGATTTAGTTTACAATGAATTAAACCTGGCAACATGGGAAATCTCTAAGCTTAATGCTCCTTTCTTTTTTCAACTACAAATCATTATACAGAAATTAAATTAATATGTAATATTTAAGAACTATGTTTGTGTATGTGTAGTATAGAAAAATGCCCAGATATATTAGTGTTAGTTAAAATTCTCTTAATATAATTTGAAAAGTGACCAAGAGTATTTAATATTTGTTTTGGACTGCAGCAGAATAAAACTATTATGACAGCCTGGTCAGAGGGCAAATGGGATATTACCACGTAAGAAAACAGTTGGAAATCACAACTGAGAGAATCTGAAGCTTAGAGTATGGACTTGGGAGTGGAGGACGTCTCCTTCCAGGTGTCAGGTATGGGTGTGGTCGTCAGAGGCAGAGGTGATAAAAAAGACAAGGGGGGAAGCATTTTCTTTTCTTTTTACCTTTATTGTTGTTTTTAAATTTCTGTTATGATCCAGGAGCAGGATTAATCTAGTTTCCATGATGGATTAGGAAAAAAAAATAACAAAAGTGTTTCAGGAATCAAGAAGCCTATAATAGAAGACATAGTTATTCTAGACCAGAACAGAATAGAGTCAGGCTGAGACCTCAGGCTCTTGGCAAGTAGGAACCATCACGTAATCACATTTCATAGCTCAAGAGTTGGCATGCAGAAGGGACTCAACACATGATCACCATTTTAAAAATGTAGACGAATTTAGGACAAGAGCAGGCATGCCAAGGCCTAGAAAAGAAATAACAGAAAGAGCATATTTTTACTAACTTAGAAAAAAAATCGGCCGCTAAAAACCTCTAAGAGATATTTAAGTCAGAAATGTAATGTGTTGGATGAAGTGAATAAAAATATATTTCCATAAAATAAAATATTGTATTCCATAAAAACGTAAATAAAATAAAATAATAATATTTTCAAAACTGTGTATTGACCACAGGACCTCTTCCCCATCAACTGAACCAACTGGCCACCAACTGACCCAACATGGAGACATTCCACATGGCCTGCCCTCGTCTGAATGCGTGATATTTGTTTCTGTCTCCGCCCTCTTTCAGGGACCTTCCCAAGTATTTCAGTGGTAGAAGTGAAAGACTGGAACCTGTTTGCCAGTGGCCTTCATGGCTGCAGAGACCCTCGGGGCACTGCCTGATGATGTAATTTCTCCTGATACAGATGAGTCCTCCATAGTGCTTTCCAGAATTGTCACCAGTTCCTAAAATGAGTAAGTCCTGCTGTTAAAAGTAAAAGGTGTTTTCAGTAGGTACCACTAAACTTTCTATTCAGCCATTAATGACTAGGTAGCATTTATCATTTTAGAAAGGACTTTCTAATTCTTTTCATTGTACAATTTTATACAGAACTTTATGTCCCAATAACCATTTCTTATGATGTGATTTATAAATTCTCTGTGTTCTTGAAGCCTAAAATTCATGTGTAAACATCTTCATGTTTCCCACAGGACACCAAAAGGAGCCGCCTTTAAATGCTTATTCAATTGAAATTAAAAATATTACTCTGGGATATCTTGTGACATCGTGTATATATGTGAGTCCGTGCACGTATGTGTGTTTTGAGGCCACAGGGACGACTCTGTTTTTTGTCCTAATCTTATTCCTTTGAACTGAAAATTCACAAAAGCAGGGACCATTTGTACCTCATCTCCTTTCCAGATCTCTGAGAGCTACTTCACACCACAGCTTTCCACAAGGAACCAGATGTTGTAAAGCAATGCTCCAGCATTATGTGGATTTATGGGAGGTTTGAGAGAGGGTGGACTGCTGAAATAAAAATATGAACCTCTGGAAGTCTTGTGTGCAGGTGTGCCTGCAGACGCCCTGGATGGTTCCATATCATTTTCACATTCAAGCCTCCTGACTTGGACATGGTGCTATGTTGAATAATATCAACCCAGGGCCTTCTCCTTCAGAATGTGCAGGTCATTGTAAAACTGAACAATAAAAACTGTGGGTGCAATAGTTTTAAAACTTGTGAAATGTTGACCCTGGAAACACCACTGAGATCAGGGAAATCTAGAGGTGAGTGAGTGTAGGTGCTGCTTTAGTGGCCTAAATGGAGGCTTGACTCACTCAGCTTTGCAAGAAATTAATAATATCGTCTGAATTCTTTTTGATGCTAGCTTTACTGTTTTGCCCCTAGCTTTTTCTTATCACACTAACATGTTGTAAAGAAGAAATAGTTTGAACAAGTCAGAATATAAGGTTCTCAAAAGGGCACATAGCCCTAGAGTCTCACTTTTTCATCAAACATAAGAATCCAGTCATATGAGTTTGGGGATATTTTTGATTAAACAAAATGTTCAGATACAGTTGAGGGTCCTTTTGCCCTATCCCCAACCTCCCTCCTGTTCCTTTTTTTTTTAAATATAATCCCTGTTTTTAATCACTGTCTTTTGATTCACTTGTTAAATGTCTCTAAAATTTTCTAAAAGCTCACATTTTATATAACATACTATACAGTAAATAGCCTCAAACACCTTGCCCTTTGCATTGTGTAATTTAAAATAGGTGCTCATGCAGTGCACAGGTCCCAAGTTATTTTGTCACTCTGCTGCAAGCCTGTCTATCATTGCCCGGTCTTTCCAGCAATGCCTCTTCTGAGACTGATGGGAATTTACGTGGTTTTTTAAAATTTGTGTTCCCTACTCCGACACCTAGCCTTTGTTTTTGTGAGAATTTGCTATTTGTTTTTCAATCTCATTGGTCTGGATAATATCTTACTGTCATTTCTCATTTTGCCAAATATGTTTGCCTTTTCATCTTTACAAATATTTGTTTTGTCACTCGGTTTTCTCTTCTCTGAATTACCCGTCCATACACCTCGAATATTTTTCTAGAGTGGTGTGTGATTGTTTATGTATTTGTCTTACTTAATTGATTTTTCTTTAATATTGTGAATACAAAAACACTGATTGGTTCCACATAATACAAATTTGGAGCCATTCTCTCCTGAAAATGCATACAATGCATCTCATTAAATAACCTTTTAAATTTTAATATCAAATTTATTGATCATTTGCTTAATTATTTTTTTTCCTCTTGGGTTTTCTACTTTATTCTGAAGTCATTAGGGTTTTTCTTATTATATTTAGTTCTAAAAGTTTTAACAATTTTCTACCTATAATTAATATTTCTAATGGCATGATAGAGGAAATCGGGGTTTTCCCCTTGTTTGTAGATAATACCAACATTCCTAACTCACTTGCAATGACATATGAGTTTTTCACAGTTGTTTTATGCAAATGTATTGTGAATATTCCTTCCTGTTTCATCTACCCATTTTAATCTCTATGTAAATACCACACTTTTTCTGGTATTCATGATTTTCATCTTATTATTTATCTTAACAATTATTTAAATTACTTTCAGTCCTTATCTTTTAATAAGTTGAACAAATTCTGAAATTTATTTGTGAAAATGCTTTTGGGATTTAAAACAGGACATTCATAGATTAGCTTTGAAAAAAGTGATATTTTAGGATATTTGGAACCTTATGTTCCCTACTTCCATATCTTCTCTTGTAAGACTTAGTAACATTTAATATTCATTCCATCAATGCCTGCATATATTGGTTGGCGTGCCTTGTTCAAGATTTGGTTATAATGGACAGTGAATTCTTTCTCTCTTATTTTTTTTATACATGTTTTTCGAGTGTGTGATTATGTGTGTCAACATAGGTTTACAGATGAAAGAATTCATTGAATTTTGTTTTACCTTAATATGTTCTCTAGTACATGAGTTTAGACAAGCACATTTTTGCAAACAAGTGTCAGATTGTAGAATTTTTAAGGTTATTTTTGTTATCAATATTAATGCATTTGCTTTTTCCTAGTGTCTTGCTACATGGGTCAAAACTTCTAGATGAATGTTGAATAAAAACTTTGACAAAATATCATTTTTTAAAAAAATATAGAGAACTTCTATTTAAGAACTTCTATTAAAGAACTTTTAAAGTTAAAATGTCAGGCATGAGGTTTGTTTAGTTTCAAAATAAGTCCTTTTATCAGATTAAATTTTTGGTACTTTTCCATATTCTTAATATTAAAATAATTTTTATCTTCAGTAAAATTTAAACTTTAGTAATTACTTCATTAGATGTTTTACTAAATATTAAAATATATTTACTAATTTCAATTCATCATTGCTTTCCCAGAAAAAAAAAATTGTTTACTTTTGGTTTTCTTTATATTGTAAGAGTACATGTAGGTTGCTAATAGTTTATTTCAGCTTTTATAAAGGAGATTGGCTAAAATTTTATTTGTAGGTTTTATATGCAATAGAGTGTTCCATCTATGCCTGATATTTTATAATGAGAAAAATAATGCTAATTAGAAACTTAAATTTAATTAATCATATAATGCATTTAGTCTATTATATTTTCTTATAACTATTTCATTTAGAATTTTAAATGCTTAGTTAAAATTTATCATATTTTAATCTAATCATTTGTAAACATTTTAAATTAATTTGTAATTACATTTACACCCTTCAGCAGAGGTAGCTGCTTATATCTTCAATTTTATAAAGTTTACATCTTCTGTTAAAAATTAAAGTGAAAGTTTCTGTCTTACGTATTGCTACTTTGGAGTCTTCATTGTCATTTTCTTCTTTTAAAATTATAAATTTTTTAACATCCTCAAACTGCTTAGTTTCTTCCTTTCCAATGCTTTTGTATTCAGATGCAAGTGCTTAAAGTAAAAACATCTTCAAATCATTGCTGTGTGTCATAGGCTTTTGATACATTTGGTTATTCATAATTTTCACAGAAATTTTGTCTTTTGCCAAAATTTTATTTTGGATTTTTTTTTGAGTTTCTAGTCTTATGGTGGTTTTATCATTAGGTTTACTGTTTTTGTTTGTTGGTTGTAATGTTTCTTTATTCATGATTTGTGAGATGTAAAAATCTTGATTTGTCAAAGCTTTATTTATAACTCTACACAATCAATTTTGTTTCTTTTATATGAAAATAAATTATGTGCATATATATATATATATATATATATAAAGATACACTTTTGATAGATATCTACTAGGTCAAATGCACTAGTTATCTTTTCAGTCTTTAATTGCTTTATCAATATTGGTCTCTCTAATCTATCTTCCATCTGTGTGTTTAAATATTTAAATATCATAACTTGAACTTGTGATTCACTGTCTTAAATTTTTATAAAATTTGGGGAGAAAACAATAATATTTACTATGTATTCATTTTTATGTAAACAGTAGGTTAAATACATTCATATTGCTAAAATGATCTTCAGAATTCTCTCATCCTGCAGTTCTGAAACCTTATATCCACTGAACAGCAATTCTGCTGTTCATCTTCCCCAAGCCCTTGGAAACTATCTTTCCATTTTCCATTTCTATGAATTTGATTACTTGAGATGTCTCACATAAATGAAATCATGCAGGGTCTGTCTTTTATGACTGGCTTACTTCATTTAGCATAATGTCCTCGAGGTTCATTCATGTTGCAGCACGTAACAGGATTTTCGTGCTTTCTAAGGCTGAAACATATTCTGCTGTATGTGAATGCCACATTTTGTTTAATTCACTCATCCATCCATGGACCGTTAGGTTACTTCCACCCGCTGGCTATTGCCAATAGTGCTGGTACTGCCTGCCTGATTTTTACTGCTTCTATTAGTATAATTCTCATCATGTACCTCGTAATTATTGAAACTATCATATTTAGGCTGGATATTCTTGAGCATGACTACCACCTCCCTAAATGTTATCTTTTTTCATCCTCACTGTTACCCACAATTATTTGCAGTGTAAAGTTCTACTTGTTTGTGTCTTCTTTATTTATGACTCTACATAATCAATTTTGTTTCTTTTATATGCAAATAAATAATATATATATATGAATGATACATCTTGAGAATTATCAGGTACATCATTTTAGCTTCTCTGCCATTCTTTCCTTTTGCTTCTTCTGCAATTGCTCTTAGGATCTTTTGGACATTTTTATTCAGCAGTTTCCACTGCTGCTGATATTGGCAATTCATGTATTACAATACTGCGCAGATTTTAGTTATTCTAGATATATACTAAGAAGTGGGATAGCTGGGCCCCAAATTTCTTTTGAGAAATATCCACATTGCTTTCCAAAGTAGTTGTGCTAATTTTTAGTTCCACCAATAATGTGTGAGTGTAGAATTTTCCCTACTTTCTTGCTGGCCTTTATTATTTTTTGTATTCTTGAGATTGCCATTCTAAGAAAAGTGAGATTAATTCTCAGTGCAGCTTTGATTTGCATTCCCCTGGTGGCAAGGGATGTTGAATTTTTTTCATATACTTGTTGGTCATTTGTATTTCTTCTTTTTGAGAAATATCTGTTTAATTATTTTTTTCCTGTTATTTGATTCTGTTGGTATTTTGGTGTTAAATGTTTGTGTTCTTCACGTTTTTCTGAATGTGACTCTCCTGTCAGGAGTAGCTGGCATAGATGTTCCCCTACTCTGTAGCCTCTTTCTTCAAACTCTAGAATTTGATGTCATTCACTTGTTAGTTGTTGATTTTGGATCTTCAGCATTAATGTTATTGTTAAAGAAGTCAGTGCTGACATCAGTATGTTGGAGAATTGACCCTTTGTTTTGTAGCAGTTGAAGAGTCCGGTCAAATCCTAGGTCTTCGACCCACTTTCAGTTGACTTTTTTGCAGGCTTAGAGATAAGGATCTAATTGCATTCTTCTACATGTGGATATCCAGTTTTCCTGACACTATTTGTTAGACTCCTTATCTTTTGTTCAACATATGTTTTGGGCACCTATGTCAAATATCAGATGATTGTATCTATGTGGATTTTTCTCTGACTTCTATTTCATTGATTTTTAAGTCTGTTTCAATATCAATACTATATATATATATATTATGCAAATTACACCCCCCCACACACATACATATGTTGTATAATTTGAACCCAGGTATTGAGGTACCTCCAGCATTGTTCTTCTTGCTCAACATTGCTATGGAAACACTGGGCCTTTGATTCTTCTAAATAAATTATTGGACTTTTTTTTCTTCTAATTCTGTGAAGAACATCATCAGTACATTGCTGCATATTGCATTGAGTCTGTATAGCAAATTTTGTTGCAAAGCCATTTTGACAATATTAATTCTTCTCATCTATGAACATGAGATGTCATTCCATCTTCCAAGGTCGTCTTCAATTTCTTTCTTCAGTTTGCTGATCCTACCCAGTCTAACATGCATCCTGATTACTTGCTATATCCAACTTAGTAGGTAAATCTAATTGATCCTTCTTACATTATATGTGCCTGCTTTGTGTTCAACGAAGTAAATTACAATGATTTAAGTCTGAGTTAGTTTTCAAAATCAAGTATTTATTGTAAATATTAGGACTATCTCAATTTCTCGGACCCACACTGTCTTATACTCCTGTTTTCATATGTTTCATGTATTATGTAAAGATTTTTTTATAATTAATTAAAAAGTTTAGGAAAGAAAGTAATTGTATAAAAACTAATTGTCAACCTTTCAGTTAGTTCAAATAGTTATGTTTGCTATCACACAGTAAATAGAATTAATTTAATTATTTTCTATTGATGATCCTGAAGATTGAGTGATATGATAAAAAAACAATTTATTTCTTAAAGATGAAATTTTTTTTACCTTATTTTTCACTAACTACGTGTGGCTAGTTGTGTTCCTGTAATATCCTTTTGCCCAAACTAGTTTAAGGAGAGAAGGAGAAGGAATAGATAGAATGAATCTCTGACATAGGGATTCCATAAATTATAGAATGTAGTTTTTATGTTCCTGTCAAACACAGAGTTAGACAAATTAAAAATTAACTTATTCCCAGACATATTGAAGGATATCTGAATTAGTACACACATTCAGATAATGCTGATTTTTGCAAATGTTTGTTGACTGACCAACATGAACCAGTAACTGTTTCTGTTTGTCCTATATTTTAGTCTTCAAATATATCCTGGAAAAACGTTTATTTTTATTCTATTTTCCTGCAGAATAAAGTGGAAGCTCCCAGAATCCATTCAGGCTCATGGTCAGACATTAAGTAGTACAGCTGGATGTAAATCTAGGTTGCTTGCTCCAAACCCATTACTCTTTTTATAGTAATACCACCACTGACCGTTATTGAAAAGACTTGGATAGACATTTGCATTGCCTCTTTATTTAATATTGTTTACTTTCTGAAAAAAAAAATCTAACTATGGCATTCTTTTTGGTAATATCATAGCAAGAATGCTTAGCAGTTTTCTAAAGAGGAAATGTCTTCAGTCTGTTTCCCGTTAGCAGGGAATACCTTCATTTATTGCTCATTGATTTAGCAGACTATTGAGAGAAAGGCTCTGTGCCGTAAGCAGCAGCCCCGCGCATAGGCAGATGATCATCAGTGGCCAACAAGAGACCTCAGGTTTAGTTCCCTTCAGCAAATAGAAGCCATGGTTCAGGGAGAGAAGAGCCAAGAAACGCTCTGCCCCAGCTCGGGTGCTCACCTATGCCTGCCGCTGACTAGATGACCTACTCCAGAAGTGCAGGTTGCTGACCTTGAAGAGAAGGCACCAAGAGTAAGGAATGTATTTCCAACCTCGGGACCAAAGGACAGACTGACAGCCCCTGACAAGCTTCCTTGGGGAGTGCAGTGTGTGTTTTGCCTCCTCTGTTTTCGATTTTCCTTTCTTCGGGGAGCACTTCCCTTGAGGTGCCTGTCAAATATGACTTCCACTTTGTGTTGCAAACTTTATTATAAAAGCTCAGTTAAATATAAAAATGTAAATGGATCTAATAGAGAGCTATACATGGGACAAAACTACCATAGACATTGATTGGACGAGTATCTTATTTTCCACAATGACAAAGTGGCTGTAACATGAAAGCACACAGTACTCATGCTTCAACTGAAAAATTAATACATTTTTAAATACTATATGAAGCATGAAAAGAGAGACCATTTCTGCTTGTTAATATGGTACGAGAACATTTTTACTTAGAATAGTATGGATAATCAAATCTTGCAAATATTTATACACCTCAGTTCCAATTTCCCCAATGACTTGGAAATTAATTTTTAAATTAACCTAAAATTGCCATGAGTTACAAATCCACAGGGGTTGTTAAGCATGAATAAACAGTGATTGAAATTCATGACCAAATGGGAGTCTGTGGTCAGAACCTGAGATTGCATGATAAATTTGTCGTTTCCTTTCCACTGGACAGGTTTTACAACCATTTATTCTTGTTTTTGACCCGGAGTGAGCTCCCTGTGATTTCAGAAGTGGTCAGAAATCCGACCTTAGTTTAGATGTATTCAACCTTTGTTAAATGTATTCAGAAGAGCTGCCTATATTCATATACTGAGGGAGTCTTCACTCAGTAAACTCAAAGTTCAAATCCATTGATAGGACTTGTGAAGGTGAGTAACCAAATTTCAGGTACACAGGATTCCTCAGTATTGTGTAGCTCTGCATGACAAAGGGAGCAGGTCTTTACCTCCCCCCTGCAGACCTCCATTGCTAAATCTGTAAACATGAATTGAGACTGATGTGTACTCACAGTCAACACCCAGTAACTCCATGCTGAGGAATATATTTTCCCCAAATTCCAAAATCCTCAGTGCTGTCATATTAAGGGTACAAAATGACTACGAAAATCTTGGAAATGAACTCACGTGAAGTTTATCTTCCTAGAAACCTGGATCCAGGAGGCAGCTAAAGGCAGCTTTCATGCAGTGAGGACATGGCTTCCTGTTTTGGTGTGCCCTGCATTCTGGGATAATTGCAAACGTGCTCCAGGGAGGGGTGCAGATGCTTCCCAAATGTCTTTTCTGTCCTCAACACACAATGACTAGAGGCCCTGGCTTTCCTTGCCTTATGCTTCTCTGACTGAATCTTATCTCAGTTATCCTGGGTCAGTCTCTCAATAATACTGAGCTGTAATCTAACTAGGAAATAAATTCCAAAAGGTTTCATAAATAGCAAAAGTAAAGAAATATGTGCAATATTAATCTTCTTGGCATAAACTATTGCTGCACTCAGTGAAGGCTATTTTCAACTCCATTGTGCGTTCAGAAATTTACTTTTGCTAAAAGAGAGCCCACATATCTGGGAACAAAGGGAAGAATCGATTCTGAGGCAGAGGCAGAGCAGTTGGGCGGAGTTGCCTTTTCTTCCAAGGGTGGAGATCCTCCTCTGTTCTCACTACATCTGGCAGCACAGATGGCAGGAAAATTAATAGGAGGGAGGCAGCATTGACCTCATGTGGATATGAGCAAGTCCTGGGACTGCACTGCAGGCAAATCTGACAATATCCTTAGAAGAGACCTTGAAAGTTCATGGAGTTCAGCTCCCTGCTGCTGCCCGGGCTGTGCTCCACACTGTCCCATGTCCTGAGCTAGCACCCTCTAGTAACAGCGCGGAGGCCCAGGAATAGGTCACGGAGGAGAACCGGCGGTTCACCTCCCTAGGTAAATGTGGAAGCAATGTTAACAGCTGTTTTGTGTTAGTGTATCCTGTTGGAGGGAGGAACTGGGAAAAATGACTGTATTTCAGTTCTCTCTATTGTATGTATTAAACCCATTATTGAAGTCATTGGAGGCAAAAAAAAAAAAAAGGCTATAGAAATATGTTCACCTTTAAATAGTTTAGTAGGGTAAATCCAACTGGTTTGTTTCAGGAACATATCGGTCATCAGTATGAATCACTAAATAAGTGATGGTTATTATAAATGTTGTCTATTGATTAGACAGCATCATCTATTGATCTGGGTTTTGTGAATACTCAAGGTTGTACCTCTAGACTGGACACTCGGTTTTGACAGGCTGATACAGAAGTTATTATATCTCTGCCACTACCTCTCATTAAAGGTGTCCTCATGTGGCAGTGGGCCTTATGCCAAGGCTCTTGGATTTGAAAGACAAGATTAGCTTTGCTGATTAAAATGACACCTGGATCTCATGCTGTTTTCCCCCTTTCTGTTTTCCTTGAACATGGACAGGATGACGCACTGGAAGCCAAGCACAGAATTTGCGAAGTCTTAATGCTTTTCCAGCAACTTTCTTGGCCACATACCTTTGCTATGTGAAAGTGGTTAACTGCCTTTTTTAAGCCAATTTTAATTGATTAAATTCATTCAAAAACACACCTAAACAACACACTAACTGTTGTCAAAATAACCTTTTGACTTCTAAATGGCAATAAGTCTATGCCATGTTAGTCAGAATGGTATTGGTTCAAACTTCCTATAAATGTTATTTCACTTATTATATGCAGGTTTATGATTCAGAAATAATTTTAAAACTCTATATAAGAAGAAACTTTTTTCTTAGTCTTGAAAACTTTTACTCTGATCCTTTCCCAATCTATCTCAACTAAACTTCGTATCACTATTATGTGTTATCCCCCCACTTTTTTTTCTATTTAAAATTAAATTTGGAAAAAGCACTAGATAGATCCAGCCATGTATGTCTAAATAATTATACAATATTAAATATAAGAGGGATTTATTATGAAGCAGGTTTGAAAACCACATGTATGAATCCCTGTATATGAATTTGACTCCCTGTACACCAGCGATTAGGGGGTTGTTTCAAATTTGAATGTACTCAACATTTGATGAATAAATTCAAGTTACCAGTGCCCTTCAGTCACATTGACCTGTGATTTTCTACCTCTGCTTTATGTAAAATATCTAGAAAACTCAAGATGCAGATATTTGACCCCATCTTCAAAAACTGGACTCAGGTCTCAATCTAAAGGCAAAAAATTTGCATGTCTAGGAAGCTCCCAGGCAATTCTCCTACTGCACACTTGCAGATCTCATTTTCAGTAGCATAAACTATTCCAAGCAGTGCCTGTGAAAACCACGGTTATATTTGCACTTCCTTCAATATGAGTAGACCATTTGTGTTTGGGAAAGGCACTGCCACATGCAGCTTGAAAGCCGTGTTTCTATTTAATATAACCTTTGCCTTACGATGGCAAATTCCACTTTAAATTTAGCCCAATAGCCTGATTTCCGACATATTACGACTCTTAAAATTATGTGAAAACAGTTCTGCAAATATGTACTTTCCTTGCTCCAAATCTAATAACCCTTATTATAATGGATTCCCACCATTTTCATTTCTGGAAACCATTATGATCCACGTCTGGTCCTATATGAATAATCTTTAAAAACATGTTAATACTATAGTAAAATGGCATGTAGTGTCTAAAATTCTCAGAAAAATGTGGGACCCAGTTAGATACAATGGACATATTTTCAGTTTTTAGAAACATTTCCCTTTAAGTAAGGAAAGATAGGTACTTCCCATTCTTTCTTTCTGCTTCCAGGTTTGCTCACTCATGCCCACACTCACATCAAGATGTCAAGTCTCCTGTGTTGGACTTGGCATGAAAGATGCTACCTCTGCCTGATGGTGGGACAGGCAGCTCTGATGAATCTCATGCAGCAGGTGTCTGATGGACTGTTACTTAAATCTCTGCTTTGGGAAAGAACAATCAAATAGTAGCTGTTGGCATTTGTTGAATGAAAACTCCAGATGTTGATATCATTTCCCCATGGCCCCTGCTATACGATTTGCCCAGAGCTACTGAAAAATGGTGGAGCCCAACAACTTCACAACTGTCACTGCAAACGGCTCTTTATTATTTGTGTAGTTCTTGCACAGTTCTTATGCCATGACTCAATAGATTTCATATGTTAAATTCAGCCCAATAAATAAGATTTATTCAATTTATTGTCCCCCAAATTCTATAAAGGCTCTGATGTACATTCATGGGACATTTTAATGTGACCATAGAATGTCATCACTTTGAGTCTATAGTTAACATGGAAATGAATCTTTATGTGGCAAAATTCTGTTGAACAAATATGTATATTCACACTTTGAACATGCGCCAGTAAAGTGCAAACATTTGTTGGTTTTTCAGATACATAAAAACTAATTCTTTCTTATTTTTGTTCTTTATAGCCCACTCAATAGAGAGAAGTTCTTCCCCACTAAACTAGCAGGTTCAGAGCTGTTCCAGAGCGGTTGTAGGATTGATAGGTGGTCTCCATTAGATAGCAAAGACACACTCCCTGAATTGTATGAGACACACACAAGGTTGGCAGGAATTTCATGGGAGTGAAATATTAGCAGAAACAAATGTAAGTACATTTAAAAATTTTGTTTTCAGTGACTTCATAAGTATACTTTTTAAGAGGATATTGGTAACCTACTGAGCATTCTTAGGAGATGATGTTGTCACAGAGCTGTTAGGGATGCTCTATAACTGGTAGAAGGTAAAGTACCCAGTTACAGACAAGCAGAGATTTCGTTCTGTCTGCTCCCCGAGCACCATAGGCCTTTCCAGAGACTGCATATCCACAGAAGGCTTGCCTGGCTCTCTTACCTCAACACTTGTCCCTGCTTGAATGTGACTGACCATAGCCACAAGACTGTAACCACTATAGTGTGGCTGAAAAGTCAAATTACAAATTCTGAGCAATTACAGGCTATTGTGTAGGTTCCTGTTGCTGCCTGTAACATTTCCACACACCGACCGTCTGCACACAATGCAGGCCTATTGTCTAACATCTGGAAGTGGAGCATAGGAGATGGTGTTAACTGGGTGTAACCAGACGTCCTCAGAGCTGGGACCCCTCTGCAGCCTGCAGGAGAGACACCATTTCCTCAGCTTTTCTGTTCTCTCTTCAGGGACAGCCGAGCACCAGCCTGACAGCTCTAGCTCCCACCTCAGGGCCTTGTGTCCTGTCCCCGCCCCCTCCAACCCTCTCCTTCCTTCTTGCAAGGACCTTGTGGTTACATTTGGTTTACCTGGATATTCAAGGATTCTCTTCTCATCTAAAGATCCTTAAGCATATCTGTAAAGCCCTTTTTACTATGTAAGGTCAAACATACCAAATGCTCAAAGATTATGATATAAACACCTTGGGGATTGTCATTATTCTGCCACAAGTACTACCAAATCATATACTGCTCTTACAAAATACAGATGAGAGCATTTAATTCATACATGCTTTGAAGAGGTAATTATAGGGGATGGACAATTTTTTTAAAAGGTAACCTTATATGGAGTTTCAAAATATTCTTTTAGAAAAAAGTTTAAATGATTAAATACTATAGAGTGCTACATAAGATAACTGAAAATATGTAAGATTTAAGGCATCTATTTTAGGCAAGTTAACTATACTAATTGCTTCTAATTATGTGGTTTTTATAAGAAGATTAGAATATTAATGCATTTAATTTAACATAAACTGATTTGTAAATAAATAATATGTAATAGAACAGGCATGATTGACACTTTTCTCCTGAGGGTTCCTTAGTCTCTGGAATATCTAATGTCTTTTTAACTAAGTAGAGGATATGATGATTGAGAAACCACAGCAAGGAAGAACAGAATGTTGCAAGTGTTGACACCAGGATGTAACATTTTCTCAGTTATCATAGTATAAAAGACAAGCAAGAGCACTGCTAGAGGTAAGTGAGGGTAAAGGCACATGCATAAGATTCATTTCCTGAAATTTACTGTGGAGATTCAAGTTTATAGAAAACATAGCATGGAGATTTAGGGAGGTGGTAACATACAGAGAGGGGTTGTTGAGGTCAAGTGCCCAGAACACAGAGAGGAGGTGCTGAGGTCAAGTGCACAGAGAAACATTGATGGAGAGCCACATGCAGCAAACTCACCTGATGGTTCTTGTGGAGAAGTGTCTGTTGCCATGCAATTGGGAATTCGTTTGCACTGACAGCACCGATAGGCATCTCAAGTCTCATTGTGGTGACCCTCCTGACATGCCCTTTAATATATTTTGTGCAATCCACAGTATGATACTCAGGAAATCTTCCCAAATGTGCAAACTCCAAGATTTTTATGTTTTTCCTTTTGATTTTACTAAATGCCATCAGATTTGAATATGAGTATGCATGTTAAAACACACAACTCTATGTAGTTCCACAACTATCATGTAGCACCCCAAAGAAACAACCTTTCAATCATTCTGACATGGTACCCAAATCATTTGAAAGTGCTCCCTGTATGTTAGAAAACCCTCCCGGTTTTCCACAACACCCATCCAGGTTCTTTTTCTTTTTCCTCTTCCCTCAACTTTCATTCAATACTCATTCAATGCTGTTGCAAGCAAGCAGCATTGCAACAACTGCCCTAAGTCAAAAATGGACGTGTTGCTTCAGCAATGGACTTCTTTTCCTTCTGGAATCTTCATGTTCGCCTCTACTAATCAGAGTTCTCAGAGGAGCACAACCAACAGCATGGGTATGTGCGCGCACACACACACATGTGCACACACACATGCAGGTAGATATATGTAATCATTCACATATATGTGAACATATATGTTACATATATATGTGAATGTGTGTATATGAATGATTGTAAAAGGGATTATTTAATACCTTATCTTACAGGATCAGGAGTGGACAGTCCCTCAGTGGTCACCTGCAGGCTGGATAGCTGCAGGAATCAGCAGCTGCTCAGTCCAAGAAGCTGGAACCCAGGAAGAAGAAGGGCCAGCGATGTAGCCTAGTCTGGGATGAAGCCCTGAAAACTCTCTGGAGGGTCGCTGCCAGCATCTGCTTTGCAAGAGTGAGAGAGCTGAAGCCTGGTGTCCTGGGGTGATCACAGCGACAACCAGAGCACCCCCTCAAGAAGAACTGAGCTCGCTTCTGCTTTATCTTCCTTGTTCTTCTACCTCTTGTTCCACCTGGGCCCCCGACCTACTGGATTGTGTCTCCCACTCGGTTCCCTGTCCCACATTCCAACTGTTCCAAGAAACACCCTCATCCACACAACCAGAAGCTTCTTCGGTTTAGGTATCTCTTAATCTAATCCAATTGACAGTTCAGACTAACCATCCCAGCTCCCCAGCAGCTGCCAGCAGGCTCAGACAATCTTCCTCTTTTCAGATATCTCCACTGGCTCTGGTGACAACCATGCTCGTGGATCAGCACTTCGGCTGGGGCTTGTTCATTTCCTTCTCTGGTCTCTCCTCTTCTCTCCACCTATGGGCCACTGACTGCTTGGCCCTAAACATGGTGCCTCAGAAGTCTCCTCTGCTCTCACAGTTCCCACCACTAATGATATGCAGTTGGCAGGCACATTGATATCTCTGTTTGAAACCTCTTTTTTCATTTCTTATTTATATAATTGCCTGAATAAAATCCAACGTATTGCATATCTATTATAAACTAGACATATTCCAAACTGATAGAAGATCCTTTGCCCCAAACTTGCTTTTCTTCCAATGCCCCCATCTCTGAGAAAGGTTAAAACTTCTCTCACACAAAAAAATCACCCAAGTCCTGCTGCTCCTACCTCTCTCCAGCTCTCCTGGTTCTCCTTCTTGTCACTCCCAGCTTTCTGTGTGAGCCATGTTCCAGCTGTTAGCAGACAACCTTCGCATTATTCTGCTCTTATCTCCCTAATCCAAGCTGCACTCAAGTACCAGGGTGAGCTGGGACGGAAGCATATGTGGTTTTTAAGGCACGGCTTTGGGCTCTGCCTAAAACCCTAGGATTAGGACAACTTCTTTTCTGCCCTCCAGATGCTACTCTTGCCCCTGTTCGCTTGTGTTGCTGCTCTCCTTTCTATCTGCCTGATACCACAAAACACTGCCCCGTCTTAATACACTTACGCTTTATAGTCTCTGCCAGGAGCATCTGCTCAACACCACTTTTCCTAATACCCTTCTGGTCTGGCACACTTTGTGAGGCAGGTTGTTACACTCTCACATGTGCTCTTAGTGTGTGTACATCTTCATTAACATTTTATGATTTTAGGCACCAAGATCTGTTTATTTTTCCACTGCTATATCCAAGTACCAACACTTTTCCTTTCCACACATTGATTTCATTTTAAAATGTTCAATATTTGAATACCTTGATGAATGAGTGATAGGGATAGTGATTCTCATTTACAGAAGTTGAAAAGGGTCAGGTGCAAAAAGAATTAGACAAAAAAGTTTCCAAAAGACGGTGCTCATCATGTCAGATTTTCTCATTGGAAATTACAAAGGTCATGTTTTCTGATGACATTATAAAATAAATCATTGAGGCTGGGCATAGTGGTATATACCTGTAATCCCAACAGTTCAGGAGGTTGAGGCAGGAGGATGGCAAGTTCAAAGTCGGCCTCCACAATTTAACGAGGCCCTATGTGATTCAGCAAGACCCTGTGTTTAAATAAAATATTGAAAAGGGCTAGGGAAGTGGCTCAGTGGTTAAGCAACTTTGGGTTAAATTTTTGTATCAATACTTAATTAATTAATTAAAGATTATATATAACTATATATAAAATTTTCACATATAAATATATAAATTATATATATGTACATATATATAATTTAAAGGTCTACTTTTGAAACCTGTGAAATTAATAGCACATGGATAGACCCAAAATTAAAACGCTAAATTCAAGTTCTAGGATAAAAACTTGGAAGAAAGAGTGGTAAAATATACAAGGATAGATTTAGAAAGGCTAAAAATCAAGAAGTAAATTGATAATTTAAACATTAAACTATAAAATTAAGAGAATAGAAAGCAAAAGTACAAAGTGAAAACACTGAAACTAGAAAATGCTATTTAAAGAAAAAAAAAACTCAGTCAAATTAAAAGAAAATGTAAACACAAAGACATTGAAGAGTCCTTGAGGTGGAAGCATTAAAAATAAGTTGGTTAAAGCAATCACAGAGGTGACTAATGATTTATAAGAGAATAAATTGAATGGAAATACAGGTAAGTAAATTTAAACTTTGATTATATCAGTTAAAATTCAAAAGAAGGGGTTATAAATCATTACAAAATACGCAAAGATACAGAAACAACCAGAGAATTTTTTCTTTTTATCATGGAGTAAAGCGACCTTTAATAAAGGAGAAAGCATATAACCAGAAGCAGACAAATGAGAACAGAGTCTTCTGAGGTGAAATAGTTTCCTCAAGCATGAAGGGCAGGTGACATCACTGAAGGTGGACAGCTAGGACCAGGGAGGTTACAACTGTGAGCCTCCTGCACAGTCACCTCCCACAGTCAGACTCCCACCGCCTGCTGTCCTTCCAACTTCACCTGTAAACACAGCTGTGCTGGCCCGTGGAAGATATTTAGTGACGTTTTGCATAGAGACAGTTCTCAGTGAGTACTGAACACCTGAAACTTGAGTCTGCTTGGAAAAAAATCATTTCAATAGCTCGTATGTGTTTACCATTCTCACCAGCAGTCACCAACTTTAAAATGAGTTGGAAATAACAATATAAACAGATACCTATTGGGAAACTTAGGTTTATAAACAAATACCTGAAATCAAAAAATATTATCTGCACTTCAGATTTCCTTGATATCAGTTCTTTCAACAAGCAATACCTTGGAAATGAAGTGAGAGGATCTGGGGAGGATTCATTCTGATCTTTGCAAGCAAAATATTGATTCAACCACGTATTCATCCATTCCATGCATTTAAAAATACTTTGCCATCATCTACCTCGTAGGTGGGTATCAACCTCCTCCTGTGTATGTACATGGCAAACACTGACCCTACGTGGCAAAGAGACCACTGAAATTTCCTACTTTCCCAAGTCTGCCGTTGCTCACAGAAGGTTAAACAGTATTTAGCATCCTACTAGAAGATGACATTAACAAGGAAGTGCCACACACAAGAGCAGACTAGAGCAGGTGGACTCTTATAAGACCTTAGGTGCTATTTTTGCCTTATTGAGAATGACTTTTTATCTGAAGCATGAAGCATGGGACAGATCAGCCAGGCCAGCTGCTGAGGATATGGCAAGGGGTGTTCCAAATGTGGCCAGCACCAGTGGATGTGGCTCCCAGAATTTGGCATGTCTCAGAAACACCTGGAAGGCACGTGAAAGCAGAGTGTCAGGCTCTGCCTGGGGAATTCGGACTCTAAGTAAGAGATAGAACTCCAGAGTACGCATTCCTGATAAACCCGCAAGCAATGCCACTATTCTCGGAACCCACCTGGAAAACCACCACCTTACATAAAAACAGACACATAGTTGCCTGGTACAGAACAGAGAAAACCGAGGCAGAACCACCCATCTACAGCTATCTGACCTTTGACAAAGGTGCCAAAACATACACTGGAGAAATGACAGCCTCTTTAACAAATGGATCTGTAGATTGAAGAACGAAAGTAGATTTCTATTTAAGTCAGCATTTTTGCTACTGTGATTAAAAGACCTGATCAGAACCATTGTAGAAGAGGAAAAGTTTATTTGAAGGCTTACAGTTTTAGAGTTCTCAGTCCATAGACAGCCTGCTCTCCAGGTAAGTCTGAACAGCATGGTGGAAGAGCATGGTGGAGGGCGGCAGCTCACATAATGATTAGAAAACAGAGGGAGACTCCACTCACCAGATATAAAATACATACCCCAAAGGCAAGTCCCCAGTGATCTGCCTCCTCTAGCCATAGGTTACCCACCTTCAGTCATTTCCCAGTTAATCCCATCAGGGGATCCATTTACTGATTGGGTTAAAGCTTGTTGTAATTTGATCATTTGTTCTTTAATCCTTCTTTCATTGTCTCATGTATGATCTTTTGGGGGACTTCAAACAAACCAACCATAACAACCCCTGTATCTCAAAAGTCACATCAATATGGATCAAAGATCTAAAATTAGGCCAGAAACTACACAATACTTAGGACAAAATGTAGGTTCAACACTCCAACATACAGGCACCAGCAAAGTCTTTCTCAATAGGTCTCCTAAAGCTTAGGAAATAATCCCAAGTATTAATATATGTGGTGGCATCAATATGTGTACAGCATCAGAAACAATAATGTGAAGAGGAAACCTATAGAACATGATAAAAGCTTCACTAGCTAGTCTTCTGACAAGAGGATTAATATATATAATATACAAAGAACTCAAAAAACTCAGCACCCAAAGAGAAAAACCCAATTACTAAATGGGTAAGTTAATTATACATGTATTTCTCAAGGGAAGAAATACAAATTATCAACAAATATATGAAAAAATTATCAACATCATTAACATTAGAGAAGTGCCAATCAAATACTCTGAGATTTCATCTCACACCAGTCAGAATGGAAGTCATCAAGAATACAAACAATAGGGGCTAGAGTTGTGGCTCAGTGGTAGAGCACTTGTCTGGCATGTGGGAGGCTCTGGTTTTAATTCTTAGCACCTCATATAAATAAATAAATGAATAAAAAATATCCATTTACAACTAAAGAAATATTTAAAAAAAAGAATACAAACAATAGTAAATGTTGGAGAGAAGTGGAGAAAAGGAGCAATTTTATAATAATGGTGCAGTTGTAAATTATTAAAAGCATTATGGGAATTGGCATGATAGTCCCTTAAAAGAGTAGGCACAGAACAAACATATGACTCAGTTGTAGCACTCCTCAGTATTTATCCTAAAGAACTAAAGTCATCTTACTATAACAATATATGCATATCCGTGTTTATAGCAGCACAATTCACAATAACCAAACTGTGGAGCCCCCTCAACCAATAAATGGATATATAAAATCTGGTGTATATACACAAGAGAGTTTTATCTGTCCATAAAGAAAAATGAAATGAAGCCATTCATAGGAAAATAAATAGAACTTGAGACCATTATGTTAATGAAATAAGTCAAACTGAGAAGGTCAAGGTTCATATGTTTTCTCATGGATGAAAGCTAGAGAGGAAAAAGAAGGCAGGGGCAGGGGTCTCATAGAAAACAAAGGGAGATAGAGGAGGGAAGGGACCAGAGGGTGAGTGGTGGGCATATCAGGGAGTGATGTGGGCCAAATTATCTCATTACATTGTGGGCATGCACAGTAAAGCCCTGGCAGCGGCCCGGAAGGTGCAATGGTGGAGTAAGTGCACAGTGAGCTGAATCCTAGCAAATCCCACTATCATGTACAACAATAATGAACCAATAAAACAATGTGGAAAAATAAAGAAAACTACTGTCTAATAGCCTAGTTTCAAAGTGAAGTGAAAAATGGAAGACCAGCCAACATGGTTAAGAAATAAAAGAGAATGGAAAACAAGGCCAAGGTGGAGCTGAAAGGTAGCCGAGATGGCGCTGTGGAGCTGTCAGTCAGGGGCCTGGTCTGCAGGAACAGGAGCCATCACGGGTTTTACCCTGGAAGGAACAATCTGAGTTTTCAAATTTTCATTATTTTAGCTGTAGTTAGAATGGGTTGTTGGAAGCGAGTGAACGAAGGTAGAGAAACTAGTGTAGAGAAACCCTGGAAGCTGCCCAGAAGGTGTGATAGTGGGATAAGTGCACAGCGAGCTGAAGCCTAGCAAGAAAATGGTAAATGCGATGGTTCATCCTGCCCAAGTGCATTTAGAGATACAACAGGATATCATGGACTTAAGAGATTGTTTGAAGTTACAAAGAAACAAAGAACTAACAAAGAACATCAAATGTTTTCAAGAGACTAAATACAGTGTACTGACTTACACGGAAGTGATTAATCCTTACTTTCGTCGATCTTTTGGATAAGGTAGAACAGAGGAGGCAGAGCATTCTGATTCCAATAAAATAAAAGAACTGGGCTAGCAGGAAAATCCTCCTACAAATAACTTAAGAATCTGGATTAGCTAGAGCTGTTTAAAAGATTGCAAACTCCAGAATGAGAAAGCAAAATCCACAGGGCTTTGAGTGAAGCAGGAAAAGGGAGGCTCTGATGGTTCAGGTGGAGCTGAAGTGGTGAGGCTTGGGAAAGGAGGTCGGCATCTCGGCCTCAGACAGTGCAGGAAAACGAAGCTCACGAATGGGATGAATGTCCTTTCTTGGCAGTGTGACAACCTCCATGAGAAGATAAACAGCCCACATCAAGAGGCAAAGTCCAACTATGAGACAGTGAAGGTTACGTCTATCTAGACTTGGGAGTAGAGGTGAGCGTGTTTTCCAATGAAAGTGAAATCTGATGCTAGCACATGGCTTTATATTTGTTTGTTTTTTATATAGCAAATGCCGAAGCCAAGATATGAATCTAGAAATTATTCCCAGCAGAGTAGCACCTGGTATGAGGAACAGAAACAGACTGGAAATGAATTGGGAGGAATATTTAAAACACCTAGGCCTCTCATAGTAGAAATAATTAAATAAGGAAAGGAAAAAAGAATTCATAGCTGACAAAGATTATCTACTACATTGAAAAGAGTAGTCACTAAATAGGAGAGATAAGCCCCACAAACTTGAAATAACTTGAAAACTTTAAAGAGTCTAATAAAATCAGTGCATTTTAAATGAGATGGGATAAAGGGAAGTATTGAAATATAGAAAAGAAAAATATATATTAGCAATGGTGGAACTTCTAAAGATAACAAACAGTTATTCAAATTAAATTTTAAATGAGTGACTTAAAGAGCATATTAAACATTGTTAAAGACAGAATTGGTGAAGTGAATGATATATTTGAGGATAATGCCCAGTACATTATGATCCATCAGATATGTGACAGCTAATCAGAGAGAATTCTGGCAGAGCAATATTAAGGCCACACAAAATATACTTTAGGTAAATAAATGTAATTATGAATAATGTTGCTGAAGAATAATAAAAAGAACAAGTATAGAAGTGTGCATAATAGGTAATATCCTAAGAAAGTGGACACATTCTTTTCTAAGATTAAAATTCATGAAGGAATATTGAGAAATATATCCCCCAAATCCACCAATGCACTAGATAATGAGAAATCGCAGCATCTTCCCATTATAACAACCCTTCCTCAAGAAATCCTGACAGGAGTGACTCACATAGATTTAAAAAGAAAGAAAGAAAGGGCAACAATCAGGATGAAGAAAATGATGATGACGATGTGTTTGTTTGTGTGTTTGCGTATGAAAGAGAGACATTCTATTAATCTATTAATTACTAAACATTCTATTAATTATTAGACATTCTAGTTAATCATTCACATGCACCTAGAGTACTTCAATTACCAAGATGGTACAGCAAAAGAAGTCTCAACAGTAATAGAACCATCATTTACACTCTATGAGATTTGAATTCATACTAAAAAGAATCTTCAAAGCTACATATTTTGGGAAACAAAACATGCATACACAACTAATTACTGATTTAAGTAAATAATATACCGTAAAAAAGATTTAATGCAGTGTCTCGGTCCCTTTTGTGATACTCTGGCAGAATACTGAGGCTGGGTAAGTTACAATGAGCAGACTGCACTGGCCAAGCGAATGCCTTGCAGGAGTCTTCTTGCTAAGTGGTCATTCTGAGGGCGGTGGGTGGGCACAGAACGGAGCTCAGCATCCCCCCAAGGCAAGGCAGCAAGGAGGAGCCAACCCACTCTCAGGCACCCTCTTCGCAGTGGTATGAATCCATTCATGAGAAGGAGCCTTCATGACCTAAATGCTCCCACCTGCCCACTCTGTGGCACAGGAGAACTGGAGACGAAGTTTCCAACACGTGAATCATGGGACATTTTCAAACCCCAGCATACCGATTAGCATGAAAAATGCTGTTAACAACATTTTGGGGTTGCACCCCTATCAGTCCTTTGAAAGAAATTTCCAATGTTAAAATGCATCCCCTTGAAATAAAGGTTGTGACCTCCATGGAGAATACTTAGCTCAGAGAGTTAGAAGAAGGAAAGAGCAACCAGAGCAATACTGAAGCACAAAGGATCTAACAGTGAAATAGGAAACAAACAGCATGTGGAAAAAAAATAAGTCTTATTCTTTCAAAAACACGAATACAAGGCTTAAACCTTGGTGGTTGCTCTAGGCAGTGGGGGGTCTTTGCCGATCACTCTAGGCCACGGCTCTCAGGCGTCATGTCCTGGAAGGGCTCTTCATCTCTGTAACCATTGGCCCACTCTCTTTCTCTACCTGCCTCTGCCTCTGCCTCTTTGCTGCCCTAAGGAGAGATGCTTTCCTTCACTGGGCCCTTCTGCCGTAATGGGATGCCTCACCATGCCCAAAGCAATAGAGGCAGGGACCTGTGGACTGAGACCACTGAAACCTTGAGCGCTGTGAAAACGTTTCCTCCTCTAAGTGTTTCTTGCTGGGGTGACTGGGCCACAGTACTGATAAGGTTAATTCAAACTTAGGCTTAGGTCTATTTTTTCCCAGCTTGACACACACACTGAACCAGGTATTGAGCATGCTGGAGAAGCACTCTTCAAGTACGCATCTAATTGCAGGAGTTACAGCCTCCTGGCCTGACCGCCTCCTCATGGAGTGGTTCCCCACTAGATGTGCCCTGTGTAAGGGGAGTCCTTCAGGTTGACCTGGAGGACATTGGATTAGGTACTCAGATCTTAATGAAGACAGAAAGATCTCTGGGAAAGTGAATATGTGACAATGATAAAAACTAATGCTGATTTTGCTTTCCACAAGACATAAGGGAATAATGTAGCAGGAAAAAAATCCCAACATCATTCTGGGGTATTGAGCACACAGTGTGTACACATGTAACGTTGTGGTGTCACTGGCTGAGCGGGTGGGATGGAGAGGCAGAGCAGCAGCATTCTCTACACTAGTGAAGTTGCCCTGCCCAGAGTCCCATCAGGGTAGTGTTCCTTTAGTCCCTCCCACACTCACGTCCTACCTTTCTGAGCGTTTTTATCAATGGGTGCTGAATTTTGTCATGTAATTATTCTACATGAATCCATGCCATCATGTCTTTCTTGGCTTTTCAGTAAGGCGCATTACATAAGGATATTTGCATCTATACTCAGGATGGACTATGGTCTGTCAATCTTGGGTTTCTTTCATGGTTTTATCCTGGCATCGACTTTTCTGGTTTGATCCTCAGGTAATACCAGCTTCATAAAATACATGGCGACCTGTTCCCTGTTCTACTTTCTGGAAATGTTTGTAGAAGATGGTACTAATTCTTCTTCAAATGTGAGGTGGGATTCTCCAGGGATATCATCTATACCTGAAGATATTTTTGGAGCTTTTTATATTAGGAACTTTATTTCTTCCATGGTCACTTGGCTTTTACGTAAGTAACAACCCTGAGACAGTTTAAGATCCCTACGCTATTCTGACTTCACTCTCCATCACCTTTAGCAGCGGTCAGAAGACTTGGGTTCAGAGGCTGTGGGGCACTGAGGCTGTGGGGCACGTGGTGAAGCACCAGCCACTGCTGCAGGCAGGCTCGACCCTGCCCACTGCCCACCTCTGGCTTCTCTGCCCTTGGGATTATGGAGATGATGCCACAGAACACTCTGGAGTCTCCAGTGCCTTTCCAGATGTGTCTTCTCCAACACCTGCCCCCACCCTTCCCACACACCTCAGGGAGAGGCCTGAAGACTGGGGAAGGGATTCTTTCTGCCCAGAACAGTCGGCTCAAGGAGAGAATCTCCATCTACACTAGGTCAAGGCAAGCAAGCCCCTCTCTACCCTGGTTCAAGGCCTGTGAGTCTATCTACACTAAACAGCAGAGGGAGGCCCAGTGGTGCAGGCCTTGGACTGGATGGCTGCTGGGCTGCTGCCCTTGCCCTGAGCCCTCATTCTCTCTTTTTTTTTTCTTTTAAAGTTGTCTCTTCTGTTTTTAAATCTGACTTTTTAAAACAAAACAAAACAAAAATTTGGAATCTCAATTTTATTATACAAATTGTGAGAATCAAAAATTTATTAAGAACCATCTCTGCGATCCCAGATGCCAGGGAGGAAGGCCAGGGCAGGGGGAATGTCCCAGGGAAAGGGTCCTCTGATGTCTGTGGCAGGTGGGGGCAGAGGAGAGTCCTCGTGCTCTTGCCTGGAACCCGTGTGGGGAAGCCGGAGGCAGGTGGCACACCTCACTGCTGAAGCCGTTCCGGTCCCCTTCCTGATAGGTGTTGGCTGCATGATGTCCGGATGCTCAGAGCTCGGGGTCTTCTGGGTGTCTGCTGGTCTGTCTCACCAGCGCGCGTTCACTAGAGCCACTCTGTTTTGGAACCTAGGGCGCCTGTGGCCTCCTTGCCTTGGTGCCACTCTCCTTCTGGAGGCAGCCCATGGAGGCACAGCACGCAGCAGCACAGTTTCCCATGCAGGTGGCGACTCTCCTAGTGACCCCTCCAGCCCCTGCTTCTGTGAAGGGATTGCCCTGAAGAGGGACCCTGGGAGGACGAGCTGGGGCCTTCTGTGACCCACCTGTGGAGGACCATCCCGGGGCTGGGACAGGGGTACTCAGGCCTGCAGGGCACAGGTCAAGCTGGGGGCTGGGCTGGGACCAGGTGTGTGCATGTGGAAGAAGCACAGAGGAACTGCCGGCATGCTGCCCTGACCGCTCAGCCTCCTCAGGCTGCTGCTACTCGTAAGGCAAGGGAAGGGCAGGCTCCCTGCAGCCTTGTTGGGGTGGACACTGGGGGGATCTCAGATCCCATCTCAGTGGGGATCTGGACGGGGCTGAACTGCCCCACAAAGCACAGGGCTCACCTGGAGCCTGCAGCACACCCTCTGTGTTCTCTGGTGCCAGAGGATGAGGTAGGTGGCCTTGGCCTCCTGGGATTTCCTCTGGTCCAGGGACACCAGGTATTGGAGGGGTCATGAACCATGTCAAACATGATGGTCTTGTTGGCGGGGTCAGGGTGTCTGGGAAGCGCATGTGCCTGCTACAAGGACTGGGTGAAGGGTTCTCACCCTGGCTCAGCCACGGGTGCCCCATCACCTCCTCCAGGGTGGGCATCTGAGTGGAGTCCACCGTCAGCATCTGTTGGATGAGGCTGTCGGCGTCCTAAAAAAGGTGCGGGTAAGGTAGTAGCTGGCCTGCACAATGGCTTGCACGATGAGCTTCTGCAGGCGCTTGGCAGTGCATGCCTTAAATGGGCATCTCCCTGTGACATAAGAAACAGAGTAACACCCAGCTCCAGACTTCCATGGGGGACCCTCATATTCTTGCCACGGCACGATTTCAGGGGCACGTACAGAAAGTGCCCCAGAAACTTTTGAGCCTCTGCCCAGGTACGAACACAGTCCATGAGCTTGATGTTGCGTCCTGACATCCACACCACCACGTGGCCAGGCTTCAGGTCCATGTGCCTGATTCCTCTGTGGTGGCAGTGATGCAGGGCACCCACGATCTCCCTGAACACTCTGCAGGCCTTCTTCTCCCTCAGGCCACTGGCCTCTGGGATGCAGGACTGTAGCTGTCCCCACCTGCATGCTCCATAAACATGTGGACTTGCCCGTGGTCTCCATGACCTGGAAGAGCTGGATCATGTTTCAGTGATCCAAGGCCATCAACCTCTCCAGTTCATAGGGGATGGGCACGTTCCCTCTGTCTTCACCACAACTTTCACTGCCACCTCTTCCTCTGTGAGGACACGGGGGGCTAGCAACACCTGGCTGAAGACACCCCCAAGGTCCCTCACGACCTGGTAATGGTCCATGAGGGGTGACTTTTAGCAGGGGCTTGGCCCCTGCAGCCCTAGGCTATTCTGACTTCACTGACTGTGCATCCTAAAGCCAGAACACCAACTAAGGATGCTAGCTAAAAAAATAATAATAAGAAGAAACCCAAACAAAAGACCTAAGCCAACACCGAAAGACAAAATAAACAAAAGTCCAAATGAGAAAACCAACAGCAAAACACCACAATTACCAACCACCAGCCACCAACCACCAACCAACAAGCATGCTCACTATCTGAGAGTCTGACAGGTCACCACCAAGAGCTTCCTGTACTCATGGACAAAAACCCAGATGCAGCCACTTATATGGCCAGTGTTTAAATCCCATCACGGTGGCCCTGGTCATGCCTGGGCATAATCCCCAGTGGTCATCTCGCTCTGGGATCTCCAGGACCTTCTCAACTGTCATAATAAGAATAAGAAAGGACCCCAGGAGCTTTTTGTTTCAGGGGGTTATAGGAACCAACAGTTACACGTTAAGAGATTAAAACTTGTGGGATACTTCAATGATCTTTTCACTTGGAGGCTGATGAAAATCCATAACAACTTTGGGCCTTTAAAAGCTTCATCCTATCTACACTCAATGTGCTCAATTCCTATTTCTTCCAACTCAGAATGATTGGTGTCCAAGGGATGGTGGTGCTTCACTCACATGATGATGCTACCACAAAATGCTTTGTCCCCTAACACACTCTAGAACTTGGCCTTAACACCTATGGGGTTGAGAGGGAGGAACACTCCTCATCCCTTCCCCACAAGGTTCTCTTCAGATTTTACTCTAGAAACCCTGGGTCACCAAACGCAGTTCAAAGTGATAAAGGGTAAAATACAGAAGCTGAAAATCCTAGAACCAGCAAATGTGTCCTTCTCATGCAGGGAAGAAATGAGACTTTCCCAGATAAGTCAAGTACCTTAGACTGGTAGTTTATTAACAATAGAAATCAACCTCCCATGGTTCTGGTGACTGGCAAGTCCAAGGTCAAAGCACCTTGTTGCTGTATCCTCACATGTTGGGAGGGGTAGAAGGCTTAAGCTCATTCTCTCAAACCCTGCATTTTGTGTTTTGTTTGTTTGACTTACTGACCATTGAACCCAGGGCCTTGGGCATGTCAGACAAATGCTCCACCATTAAGGTACATCCCATAAACTTTTTTTTTTTGAGGCATGGTCTCACTCAGTTGCTCAGGTTGGTCTTGCATGTGTGAACCTCCTGCCTGTGTGTTCTGAGTAGAGAGGATTAGAACCAGTTAGGTTTGGATGTGAGGTGTCCCCTGCACAGGCTCCTGTGCTAGTGAATCATGAAAATGTCAAGAAAACCAACACATAAATATTAGAAGCTAAAAGTGTACAATGAACTAATTATATAAATAACTATATAATCTATATTAAATAGACATTTTGCAAAGTAAGGATAATAAAAACTGACTCAAAAGTGAAACATAAACCTTAATAAACAATTAATGAAATTAAAGCCATAGAAACTACAGTATAAATATGTCTTTCTTCCCATCTCTTCAACTTCAACACACACCAGGCCCAGACAGTTTTTTAACAAAAGTTCTGTAAAACTTTAAAAGAACGTGTAATCCTTAAATTATATAAACTGTTCCAGAGGACTATAATGTGAAAGTTTCCAAACTCATTTTATGAGGCTACTAAAACTGTAATAGCAAATCCAGGCAAGGATAGTTTGAGAAAGGAAAATTGCAGAGAGATCAAAGTTAAGACTATAAATGCAAAGATGTTAAATAGAATATTGGCATCTGAACACACTCACCAAGTTTTGAAAGTGAAAAATGCACCTTGGACAAAAAAGATTTATATGAGAATGGCCAAAATTGTATACAGAATGTTACACAAACTACAAATGATATTCTTCAGGCCTTATTAACATATTGGAGGAGAAAATGTACCGTGATTATTTCAACAGATGCCAACCAGGCTAGACAATCGAGGACTAGCAAACAGCTTGAAGCATGTGCCTCAAAAAAAAGGTAAAGGAAAACTATTGAAGAATCAGTCCAAAATAATAGCTCATGGTGGCATTTTAGAAGCATGGAGCAGAAATGTCATCACTCTTGGTACTTGTGCACTACCTGGTGCTTGAAGCCCTACACCAGGGGACAAAAGAAAGTTAAAAAAAAAAAAAAGATATGGAAAAAAAATAAACAAGGAACAAAACTCCCATTACAAAAATGAGTGACTGTCTAATAGACATTGCAGGAAAATGTGAGATTCTATGAAAACATGAGATTACACAAAATGCATTCATATAAAAATGATATGACAATTAACAGCACTCTGTGCTGCTCTACCCTGGGATTCACTTTACCCTGTGAATAGATAATTAAAATGAAGATACCATCAAATTCTGCTACATACTGGATGGGGTACTACCAGATATTAATTTTTAATAAATACAGATAGACAAGTTTATTTTTGGGCTTAAATATAATCAATCATCTTTCTCATAATGGAAATATATTACCCAAAATGCTTCTTTTCTCAAATCGTGGTAATAATGCTCTCTAATTCCAGTAAAATTTCTATCAAGTCCTTTTTGTGAAACTTAAAACTGATCTTAACCTTATATGAAGGTAAAATGACCAACAATATTCAAAACAAATTCAACAACTAAAGAAGTCTCATGTAAATCAGAATGCTACACTATAATACAGCAGTTCGATCTTGATATAATTGCAAACAACATGCCCCTTCTGAAGAAATTAGCCAGAAGCATGTCGACACCTACAAACCTGTGCACATATTGTAAATTTTTATGGCAGCTGAAATCACAAATTAGCATATTCAATAAAAGGTGTTGGACATAATATGTATCCATATGAAAGAAAATATGCTCTGATTGCTTGGCCCACAAAACATCATCTGTAATGCTTAACCATATAAATGTAAAAGAAAAAAAATATAATTTTAGAAGACAAATTTTATCAATAAGGTATTTTATGTGATCTCTAAAGGAAAAATAAAGAAAAAGCTAAAAATTTCTCTATATTAAACTAAACATCATGCCTTAAGTTAAAAGATAATCAATCTACAACTGGAAGATTATATTTCAAACACATAACTGAAAATTTCTTAATATTCAGAATATAAAATAAATAAAATGACAATTATGTACAAGTGTAAGAAACCATAATGGGTAAAAGGATATGAGCATTCAATTCATAGATCTAAAAAAATGAATAAAAAGAATATGAAAAATAATTACCTGACCAAGAAAACAGAAATATGATAAAATATCCCATAACCATCGAGTTGGCTCAGTATTCACAAATCAGGTAAACACTGACAACACTCAGGAGAGTCAGGAACCTCTCAGGATCACAAGGACACATGCACTAGAAGAGTTATTGCAGAGTTGTTTGCAATAGGAAGTTCATAATGACTTCCCTAGCATTAGAGGAATAAACAGTATCTATGGAAAAATGAAATGACTATTAGTAGATTGTGTTGGCTGGATAATCATTTCATGGCCTTAATTTTGAATGAACATTAAATAATTGAAAGAACCTATGTAATAATTTTACAATTCATGTAAATAGAAAAAAAAGTTTCATTTTATATATTTCGGTCATCTTCCTATCATCTGTAGAAATATCTACATCTAGGTAGTTATAACAACAAATATATAAAAAAAGTCCAAAGTTATGATATAAAACAAAATATTCCACTGGACTAAGAAGAAGGTAGAAGGATTTGTTTTAGAGAAGATCAAGAGCTGTAGTCAAGAGAGAGAGGGAGAATGAAATGTTTTTAAAAATTAATATGTGATTGCCATTATTTTTACACTGCATAATAGATTTCCAATATTTTATATTTCTTTAAAATTAAAAAATGTGTTCTTCCTAAGTATGCCAAATTATTGGCACTTCATGATTGCAGGGGTGTTGTTTCATAAGGAAGATATTACATTGTTCTTACGGAGAGTACATGTCAAATAAGAGATGGTTCCTGGAACCCTCAGAGGAAAAGATCACCCACAGCTTCTGGAAGCAAATTGATGTGCTCCTGCCTCAACTGCTCAGCCACTCCGCTCAGAGCATCGACACAGCCACTGCAAACAAGTGATATCCATGGAATGACCATGCCTAGGAAATGTACTGAAAACCAATTCTATAATCATAAATTAATCTCTAAAAATCTACCCACTTAGTAAAGCTAAGTTAGGGACCAGGTGTTTCTTATGGCATCTTTTAAGTCAATAGATTTCAGCCAATAGAACCATGCTATCGTAGTGTGGTCCATGGACTGGCAGCATCAGCAGCATCTTGGAGCTTATTAAAAATGCAGAATTAAAGGCATCTTCCCAGATGCATAGAACCAGCCTTCCTTTAAACGAGAGCCCCAAGATATTTAAATGCACATTCAAGTCAAATGCCACCACTGTAGAAAATATTTACTGGGACAAATTTAGGTGTTTCTTTGAGGAAATACTCTAAGCACTCAAAGATGTCAATCATTTTTTCCCATTGTTTAAAGAAATAGTGTAAAGAAAAACCACAAACTTTCTATAGTAATTACTTTCATAAAGGTTACTTTTGTCTGCTTTATCTGGACATAGAAAATTAAGGTGGACTTGAGTCATTCACTTATTTTATATTTGATTTTTAATAAAACATGATCAGTTGGGTGCCCAATGCCAAACACATGGCTAGAGAACTCAAGTTTTTCTGACAAACACAACATATCAGTGGAAAGTAACCTATTATTTTACAGGTGGGGACAGGAATGCTGGATTCCATATTTGAACTGGAACCAGATTCTGATTAGATGCTCATTTTTAAAACAAATGATTTTCATATCTGGAGGAAAAGCAATACACAGAGAAAGAAATCACAGAGATTCCTTCACTAAGCCTTAACCTCCTGGTCCATAAAAAGAAAAGGCCACCAGAAACATCTCTGAATTCTGTTAAACAAATGAATGTTTGCAAGTGATGCTTTTTTTTTTTTTTTTTTTTTTAGTAAATATCAATTCCTTTCAGGGTAGCATTTCCACATCACACCCTCTCTCCACAGGTGAATTTCCTGCCAACAGGAATTGACTGTGACTATTTTCTTTTTTTTTTTTTCTTTTGCTTCAACATTCTGTAGAAAAATGTGATGCTGAAGCCTATTTTAGACTTTGCTTTTCATTCTTTGTGAAGCGTCAATTCTATAGTATCTTCCTCCTAATCTCTATAATGAAAGTTTTGTTACAAAGCAAAGAATACCAGAAATTTGTCTGGGAAAAATGCAAGCTATTCACAGATCACACAATGCTCCATCTTGAGTTTTGATGAAAAGCTTAGAAAACTGAAATGGATTCACATGAACCTGTGCTTCACTGCTGAAACTCCTGTTTGCAGTTAAAGGACAGAACACCAACTGGATAATCAATAACTCTCAGGCCTGTGATTTACATTTTTCTAAATGAATCAATGCTATGTTTACTCTATTTCAGAAAAAATGAAATGAGACTATTAGTGTATTTTAATAGTATTAATAATCTAAGGATAACATGTTTACAATTAGAAATTTATACATACAACTTGTAGCTGAACGCCACTCGAATGTCAGCGGAAGTTAACTATTATTTAAGATTATAGTGCTCTTTAGACCCCTTCTGTTATTTTAGGGAGCTCTTTCTGATGAAATGTGTTTTGTGTACTAAGATATTTCACATTCTCTGACAAGTTCAGTGGTGGGAATGTAGTGCCTGATTTATTTTGTTAAATTCTCCTTTTTCAGATCTCTGTGCTGCACTGCTGTTGCCCTTTGTAAATACCAAGAAGAGGGCTTTTTAATCCTGCCTCCCTCAGAAAGGCAGCTGGGAACTCAGCACTGACTTCAGAAGGAAAACAAAAAGAGAAAGAAAAGAAAACTGTGTTGAAACTTCAGTTCTGAGCTTCCTACCAATCTAAAATAAAATTCAAATATGTCTGTTTGTTCCTTTATTAGTATTGATGATGTGAATAAATCGACAAGTGAGTATTTTTAAAGCCTACCTATCTTCCAGATTCACCTCCAACAAGTAAGGAGATTAAAATTTGTTGATTTCATCCTTATAATAAGAAATATACTGGAAAAATAAAATAATAATTTTAAAAAACCCTGAAAATCAATTACTTTATTTTGAGCCATCAGAAAGCAAGTTTTCAGGACCAACCACCAACTCCAAATCTGCAGAGACAGGAGCATAGATTGTGACTGAGATCAGTTTCCCTACACTAGAGATCCCAAGAGCGCAGCTGGTGAGAAAGCTTGCATAATGGCTGGATGACCTGTTGGGGAGTATGAAGCAGCAGGAGAGGAACAAAGTCCAGGGCAAATGCTTAGCAGAGGACCTATACTTTCATAGACTTTTTGTCCTAGAACTCAACCAAATTTTTCATAAAGAGTCAAGAAAATACCTATGTTTTCAATGGATGGAGAGAGAAAACCCTATTTAGAAACAAGCCCAGAGAGCTCTCTACCTAGCAAGCACCAACCTACTACCAGGGATGATATATTACTTGGGGTATATATTTGTATTGGCAAGTGGAGTCTCTTTCTTTGCATACTGAGCATCATGTGAGCCTCTTCCCTCTGCCATACTAGCTGCCATGTTGTTCTGCCTTATCTCAAGCCCTGAAGAATGGAGCCGGCTTTCATGAACTAAGAAGTCCTCTGTTACTGGGAGCCCTCAAATAAACACTTCCTACTCTACAGTTGTTCTGGTCAGTATTTTAGTCACAGTGAAGAAAAGGCTGCCTAAAACACTAGGAATAGGGAATCACGCATCAGAGCACACTGTAGACTTCGGCATCACCTAAGGGAAAGAAGGATGGTAGGAGAGAGAGCTCACAGCCAGGGCACACAGAACCACTAACACTGGGCTGATTCACACAGCTACAAAGTGCTTCCACCACCCCATAATTTACCATCTCATCAACCAGGTTTGGAAAAGTAGTGGGAGATTATAAGGAAAGAAAGAGTTTTTAGGGAAGACAAAAGGGATAGGAAAGTAAGTACATTGTAGGAAATTGAAATATGTCAACCAAGTGACTGAATTGACACATCACTCCACCATTATGGATAATATTTTAGAGAAATGTAAATCAAAACTACTCTAAGATATCATCTTACTCCTGTCAGAATGGCAGCTATTATGAAGACAAACAACAATAAGTGTTGGCAAGGATGTGGGGGAAAAAGTATACTCCTACATTGCTGGTGGGACTGCAAATTGGTGCAACCAATATGGAAAGCAGTATGGAGATTTCTTGGAAAATTGAGAATGGGATCACCATTTGACCCAGCTGTCCCTCTCCTCAGACTATAACCAAAAGATTTAAAAACAACATACTACAGGGACACAGCCATATCAATGTTTATAGCAGCACAATTCACAATAGCTAAATTGTGGAGCCAACCTAGATGCCCCTCAGTAGATCAATGGATAAAAAAAAATGTGGCATATATACACAATGGAATTTTACTCAGCAATAAAAGAGAATAAAATCATGGCATTTTCAGGAAAATGGATGACATTGGAGAAGATAATGCTAAGTGAAGTTAGCCAATCCCCTCAAAAACAAATGCCGAATGTTTTCTCTGATATAAGAAGGCTGACTCGTAGTGGGGTAGGGAGGGAGAGTGTGGGAGGAATAGATGAATTCTAGATAGGGAAGAGGGGAAGGAGGGAATGGAAGGAAGCAGGGGATTAGCAAGGATGGTGGAATGTGATGGTCATCATTATCCAAAGTACATGTATGAAGACACGAATTGGGTGTCAACATAATTTATATACAAACAGAGATATGAAAAATTGTGGCATACATGTGTAATAAGAATTGTAATGCAAAAAAACAAAGTACATGTATAAAAACATGAATTGACATGAACATTCTTTATATACAAAGAAATGAAAAATTGTGCTTTACATGTGTAATAAGAATTGTAATGCATTCTGCTGTCATATATTCAAAAAATAAAATAAAACACAATAAAAACAAAACAAAAACATTCCCCAGCAAACTAGGAATAAGAGAGACTTCCTCAACCTAATCATGAACCCCAGCAAAAGCCTGCAGCTATTACCCTACTTATGGGTGGTAAACTGGATACTGTCTCCCTGATACCAAGACCAAGGCAAAGATGCCTTCTCCCTCTGTTATTCAGTGTTGCATTACAATTTCTGCCTGGTGCAACAAAACAAGAAAACAAAAATAACACTTATAAGATAAGATGGATGAAATGAAACTATTTTTTCACAGATGACATGATTATATAATGATTATGAATGAATATCTTTTTGTCACATTTTCTGCATTTACTATTATGATCACACAATTTTTCTATTTGAGCCTGTTAATGAGATGGATTATTATGATTTTTGAATGTTGACAAACTTTTCATGTCTAGGACAAATTTCACTTGGTTGTTGTGCATAATTCTTTCAAACATTGTTGGGTTGGATCTCTTAATAATTTTCTGATGACTTATGAATTAATATTCACAAAATACATTGGTTAGTTTATTTTTCATCTAATTCCTTTGTCTGGTTTTCATATTAGAGTAATGCTGATTACATAGAATGAGGTAGTAGGTATACCTATACTTCCATTTTCTGAAAGCAATGATAGATTTAGTAGAATTTGTTTGATAGAATTTACCATCTAATCTATCCAGAGCTGGGACTTGGTGGTTTGGGAAGTTATCAACTATTGATTTAATTTATTTAATAAATGTGTCTCTTCAGGTTTTACATTTATTTTTTTTTTGTGAATTTGTGTGTCTTTCAAGACATGGGCTCATTTCATCTACATTATAAAATCTGCGGACATGGCATTGCTCATGATGTTCCCATATGCTCCTTTTAATGCTCATGGGATTTACAATGATAACGCCTCTTTCAGTTCCTCTATTAATAATTTGAGTCTTTGTCAATTAACTTTGTTTGGCTAAAGACACAATTTTTTGTTCATTTTGAAGAATGAGTTTTTGTTTTGTTGATCCTCTGTTTCAATTGCATTGGGTGTTGCTCTATTTTTTATTTTATTTTTCTGTTTATTTTTGCTTTAATTGTTCTTTTTCTTGTTGCCTAAGATAGAAAATTAAATTACTGAATCTTTCTCTCTTCTAATATATGCATTAAAGGTTAAGTATTTGCTGCTGAGCATTGATTTTGATGCATCCTACAGAATTTGATGAATTTTCCTTTGATTTTCATTTGTTTCAAAAATATTTTTGGAGATTTGTTTTGACCAATAGATTAATTAGAAAGAATGTCTAAATATTAAGGAACTAAGTTTTTCATATCTGTTTCACAGATATATTATAAATCTCATATAAATTCCAGCAAGCTATTAACGTGTACATTCTGGATTGACCAAATTTTCATATCCATACTCTGAAACATTTATCATTTTTTTGTGATGCACAACTTTTTTTCAATCATTAAAGAGAATTTTTTGCAGAGCAGATTTTTAAATTATGATAAGGTCTAACATCACCTTTACTTTTATGGATTACTCTTTAGGTGTATTTAGTGATTATTACCAAATCCCAGATCCTGTAGATCTCTCTATCACACTAATTCTGATGTGTATATAGAGAGGGAAAAAACCTGAAATATCCAACACAGTATTAAAGGAAAGAAGCAAAACTAAAGGAATGACACTTTCTAAACATGATTTAATCTAAAGCTCCAGAATGAAGACAGCCTGATGCTGTTGATAGAATAGACAAAAGAATCAATAAAAAAACAGGGATCTCAGTAATAGACTGAAGCAAGTGTATTCAGCTGATGTATAAAAAAGGCACAAAGGAAATTCAATGGAGAAAGCATTGAGTTTTTGAGAAGGTGCTATAACATTTGGATGACCAAGTGAAAAAAAAAAAAAAGAAACAGTAAAAGACCCGGGCTTAGATCTTTCAAATTGCCCCAAAAAGAAATTAAAGTATATCACAGATCTATGAAAAAGTATAATACTGCACATGACCTGGGATTTGATAGTAATTATTAGATAAAATACCTATAGCATTATCTATTAAAGTAGAAGTGAGAGATAGAACTTATCCTCATAAGAAAAAGCCTGCTGTGCAGAAGATACACTTTAAAGATTGAAAACCACATTTCTTCCACAAACAAAAAATTTAAGTAAATGTTTGGTCAATATTATATATATATATATATATATATATATATATATATATATATATATATAGAGAGAGAGAGAGAGAGAGAGAAAGACAAATATACATAGTGTATACTATAGATACCTATAGTGTATATCTATATACACTATATATTATATCTATACTGTATATTCATATATACTATATATTTATATATGTATTATATAGCTATCTCTCTCTACATATATGTGTGTATGTGTGTGTGTGTGTGTGTGTGTGTGTGTGTAGAGAGAGAGTGTATTGCCCAAATATTTTGTATGTATGTATATAAGTATATCTTATATATAATATATATAATATCTATAGTTCTTCATTTCTATATAACACATTATATCTCCAAAATGGGTATAATTATTATATATCAATTGAAATATTATTTTAAAATAAATATATAATTTTAAAACATTAAAATAAAGATAAACAAGACATGATAGAAGCTGGGAGACAATATTTGTAATCTATATACCTATTCATGGTTGTGTCCAACATATACAAAGAAAAATAAGAAAACATTAAATAATTAAGCAATGAATCTGAAGAAATATTTCATTAAAGACAATATCCCAACTGAATAATAAGGAAATGAAAAGTTTCACAGCATTATTCATATTCAAGTATTTGAAAATTAAAATCACAATAGGATTCTACCACACAACTATCCAAATGGGTAAAATCCAAACAATTTTCAAAAGCAAATGTTGAGGACTTGGAGTGATAGGACCTCTCAGTATTTTCAGGTGGAACTTTAATATAATACAGCTACTAGGAAGACCAAAGCTGGAAAGACAGTAAAATAATCAGTAACCAGCAGCAGCAAGAGGATTGGACTGAGGGATGAGGATGATTAAGTAAAGTAGGAGGGACTTTCCAGGCATTGAAAGTATCCTATGAGCTACTTTAATGGTGAATATATGATGGTTTACATTTGTCAATAAGCAGAACTTTAAAACACAGAGGTGAAATTTAATATAGGGTTTTTTTTTTAAATTAAAACACTTAAGAGGTCAAAGAACAATGGAAGAAATGGCAAGAATATCTAACCACATTGTCAGTAAATAAATGTATGAAGCATCTGCAGAAAATGGTGGTGAGTTCATGATCAAAGTAACTTTTCAGGACAGTGGCGTTTTAAAGACTGAAGACCAAAGAGACTGAAAAAAGCAGCCTAGTTGATAAAGTTGTATATTGCATTATGATTCTTCAGAGGAACGGAACCAATAGGATGTAGGTGACACATGCAGTGAGACTCATTGTAGGAACCGTGCTGACCCATCCAGTACTGCTGTGCATGTTTGTGATGGCTGAAAAATTAAGTAAATGAAGTTGAACATTTAAGTAAAACTGAGGTCAAATAAAGAATGAATAATTAATAAGTAAATGAAAAATTAAGCGCAAAATTAATAAATAAATACTTTAAATTGAACATTAAATAAATAAATTAAGAAAATAAATGAATTAAGCAAATGAATGAACAGAAGATGAACAAATAAGTAAATAAAAAATAAATGATGATAACAGTCAGGCTATTTTTTGTTGGGGTTTGCAGATAAGCAAGGAAGTACGCTCAAATGATACATATTATAATATGTTACTATTAGAGAAACCTTATTTCATTCATGCTTTGCCTATGTATATGAAGGGATATAGAGAGAAATAGTTTCAAAATGTGTTTATAAGGAGTTGTGTCAATTGAAAGGTCTTAAAGAATTGACATCTCAGTAGCAAATAGTCTATCATATCTTGGTTTCTAATACCATTTTTCTCATAGATAGCAAAACTCCTTGAAGAAATGACTGCTGCTGACAGTGGAAAAAAAGGATATCGTAAAAGTTGGAGATTCTCATTTAGCACTAGAATGTAAAATAAAATGATTTTCAAAATTCCAGTAACGGGATATGATTTTTTTCCCCTAAAATTTTGACTTCCCTTGAATCAGGTACTGTGCTTTGTTCCTGTATCGATCTTCTCTTTTAACAAACACAATCAGCAATTTCCAGGCTTGAAAATGAAATAGCTTACTTGGATTGTAATATGCTATAATGACATATTAGACAGTAAAAGCGAAGTTATAGACACAAAGCTAGGAATCGGATGAAGGTCTGTCCAGCACCTACTTCACTTTTTTCAAGGGAAGTCCTGAGACTATGACATTAGAAATATTCTACTCAGATTATTAAGATATGTCTGTAATAGTAACAAAAAATAAAAACATTTACATTCTCAGAAAGTTTAATATACATTTTTCATTGTTAAAAGTTAACTTTATTGACTTAAAATTGTATTATTTTTCAGTTTCTACATATATAATGGTTTAAGATGGATTGCAGGTTAGAAAATTGATCATGTAATAAATTATGTCATCGCATTGATGTAGAAAACCAATAACTGCTAGATAATAGCTGTGAGGAGATCCGTTTCACTTCTCCTGAGAGGCAGATTGTACTTATTTCTACATATGATTTAATACTGAAGACCGTGACAACAATTGATAGCAGCCAAGATATCTATAATACATGAGCTATGTTCATCTACATTTTCTCATAGAAATCCAGCAATTTTATTCACAAATGGGTACTTGCTTATGCAAATTAATGATAATTACAATATAAATTATTATAAAAGCTTCAAAACAATCTTATGTTCTTCAAATAATATCTAATATATTGTCAATTATTAGTTAATTATTTTATAAATGCATAAAAATACTTTTATGTATGAAGACTTACTTTAATACTTTAGATCATATGAAATTTGCTTATTTCCAAGTTTCTTAATGATGATGAATTTAGAATCATGACAATAATTCTGATCTCTATCTATCTTCTGCACAATCGATTGTTAATAGGGACAGCTGTTCTTCTCTGGATTCATGCCACCTATACAATTTTAATTGAAGTTAAAAATAGTTTTATGCATTGAGGCTAGAAGCAAAACCAAACATGCACATTAGTGTTTCAAGCACATTCACGTGAGTATATAGTAATTGCTGTTCAACTGCAGTCTTCCATTCTCCATGTTAAAAAATTGTTTCCTTGATATTCACTGCAGAGGAAGCATTTATATCAATATTTAATTATTGTACCTTAGAATTGACCTAATTATATTTACTTGAATTATATGTTCAAACACAAAAAAGTAGGGATTAAGTATTAAACTTGTGTCAGTCAACTACAATTTCACAGTGGGGCTAGGTGGTACCTTGAAGCTGCTTTGGTTCAGTGATACAATTTAATTGGAAGGCTATCATGTATTTTGTAAATGTTTATTTTATATGCAAGTATTATTGAAAATGTTATATGCAGTGGTGTCATATGATAATTATTTTCTTTCTGTAATATAAAAATGGAAAGGAATCATCAAGCCCAGTTCTAAACGATGCTATGTGCAATTGTCATATTAAACAAATTTTGGTGATTTGAATTTATTTCTTATACTTCTCACCCTTTCATAGATATCATAATATCTATGCCTTTATTTCCTATGCATGTAGTTCCTTCTTCAGCTTTTTCCTGTTCTATATGCAGGATTTTCTTTCCTGCAGATTTTGAACTGGGCGTTGGTAGGTGTGTTCTTGTTGTTGAGTGGAATTGTCTTGGCAGCAGTACATGAAGCAGGGAGTCCACACTGACTTCAGCCCCTCCAGCTCCAGGGACCTTGTTTTAGTGTTAGGCTAACATTAGAGGACTTTCAGATACAGGATAACGTAAACCTCTTAGCCCTTCTTATCTTTTGTTTTCCATTATTAAAATCTCTATTACTAACTTCCAGTCTCCTACGTTCAAAAAGAAAAAAAAAACAGAGAGAGAAAGAAAAAAAAAAGAAAGCAAAACACATGAAAAAAAGAGTCATTTCTGAGCAAGATTCTCTTTCCAAGGAATATTATCTTTTTATGAAGCATGCTTTGTGCTTTTAAAAAGCTTGAAATTTGATGACTGGAAAGAACTCTTATGTTTACAGACTTAAAAAAAAAGTTAGATGAGTTTTAATTTTTCTCATATTGACATAAGAAAAGTAGATCTAAAAATTAGAGATGGAAAATAAATTTAAGCCCTTATAAATCTTATCTTCTACTTACAAAGAAAACAAACAAATGAAACTTTCAAAAAGCTTTTAAATCCAGGAAGAATGCTTTTTTTCAATTGATACCTAAATCTTCTTTACTTTGTTCCTATATTAAGTTCATTAATCCACTTATACAAACACTCAGCGAGCTCTTCTTTGCTATACTTTTTCTCTTAAATATCCAGGTCAAATTACAAAAAGTCAAACTCTTGGAGAGAAGAATCTGTGTATGAGGTTTGTAAGTAATCTGAACTTATAAAAACAGCACAGTCTATATAATGTTCCTCACCCACAGCCTATTTTCAGGATCTCGGTACATTTGTTCACATCTCTACTTTATTAAGCTAGTAGTCTGTAAGAATTTTTGAAGGAAGTAACCATGTGGTATTCACAAGTGTATCCCCACATGATCAAGAACAGTTTCATAGCCATAAGGAAAATATAAGCATTCAATATTTTAAGAAATAACATACCAATTAAAAAGCCAGTCTTCATTCACCTCTGGGATGATGAAGAAAGACTCTCAACCTTCTATATAGAACTTTAAGCACTTAGACAAAATTTCTATTATAATTTCAAGGAGAAAAATATTTGATAAATTTCAAAATATGACAGTTCAAATTGAAAACAAGAATGTAATGCTTCCTAACCAAAATCCATCTTCAAAGCATCTTTATCACCTTTATTGCAGAACAGAGGTTTTCCACTAGTGGCTTTCCTCTTTAAGGTTAGATTAGATATTAAGGGAAAAAGAGGTTAATATGCAAAAGAAATATTTGAAAGAACCAGGTCATCAAAAACATTAAACTTAAGGTTTCATATTTCTTGAAAAAAAAAAGACAGAAACATCTTATAAATCAAAAAAACTAATTATAGAAGAAAATTACAAAATATCCAGTAGATCTAATTGTGATTTATTTGGCATTTCTACTTTGAGTCAGATAAAAGTTTCTTTTGTAGTTTAAATTAAGTATCATGAGATTAATGGAATACTTAGATAAGAACTTGAAACTTCTTTCAAGCTACTTTCTTAGAGACCCGGACTCTGAGATTGCCCATAAATTGGTTATAATTGATTTTAGTTATGTAAACACATAATAAATATAGACCTAAAGAATCTACTCTTTTCTCTGGATTCCAATTTTGTTTTTTCCCTTGGTCTGCAAACGTTCTTGGTCATCTTCCTCCCTCAGAGCTGTGGTTTCTGTCTCTGTCTGGCAACTCTCACACTCCCCACAGACTCTCTCCCTGCCACTTACTGCTTACTTGGTGCATTTTCTCCTTCTGCCCCTAACTTCTGATGGATTCTCATATCAGCCTTGACTTGATATCTGACTGGTGCCATTGTGTAGTTTACAAATCAATTTATGCTCCAGTTCCAAAGAAAATTATTTTATCTTTGGTTGATCAAAGATTCTGTTTTGAAATCATGGGTAATAAATAATTCTTTAGATATTAGAATTATTCTTGAGTTAAAAGTTATTTAAGGACTTTGAAAGAAAGTTCTATGTGGAAAGGTAAAAGATACAAAATATGACACTAAATTCCAATGCTTTTTTTATTATTAATGCAGCTCTAATTTAAGTGATTTGAGCAAAGAGCATTACCTCTTTGAAAAAAAATGGTTGTGTGGAATATGGCGGGTGAAATCTCTTACTTGTAATTCTACTGGAGAGAGAGAAATTACAGATTATTATTTAGAAAATTTAAAAAAATTGAACCAATCTGCAATCCTATAATTTATAACCAATGTAACATTTTACACTAGGAATAATTTACTTTGAGTGGTTCATAGAATCACTGTAAAAACACATATGTTGTGATGGAATTTCCATTGAGAGAAGTAAAAACAATAATATTACTTATTATCAGCATGCTCAAGATAAAAGCCTTTGCAAATAAAGAATATGCCTTTATTTGTAAATGAGGTGTTGTACATGTAATTAGTTAAAAGGAGGTCAGGCCACAACAGTGCTAATCAGCTGTGACTAGTGTCCTGGTTAGAGTAGGTTTCTCTGAAGACAGAGAAACGAGGTGAACAGAAAGGCAGGGACTAGTCCTTCAATTGCAAATTAAAAAGCATGAAAAGCTGTTAGCAAGACCAGGGCCACCAAGCTGATTTTGAACTTCTAGCCTCCAGTACTATGAGACATGAAATTTCTGCTATTTAAAGGTACCCATTTGTGTTGCTTTTCCAGGGAAGCCAGAGAAACTTACTGGATAGCCCTTCTTGTATTTTAAAGCAAACACAGACTTAGAATTCACAACATATGTGTCATTTTCCTAATGACAGGTAATGCAACTGTGGTGGTCGCTTAGGACTGGGAAAGAATGGAGTGGCTGGGAGGAGGAATGATGATTGACTGTTAATGTGTGCAGAGTTTCTTTAATGGGGTATAAAGTGTTCTAAAATTAGATTTGGGCAATGATTGCATAATCATGGGACTATAGTAAAAATCATCATATTGTGCACTTTAAAATGAGAGAATTGTATGGTATATAGATTAGCTCTCAATGAAGCCAGTAAAACAATATAAACACATCTTCCTTTCAAACAAATTATAATAACATTGAGAAGAAGGATGATTAGCTAACTGTGCCAGTTTGTGGTTAGCAGGGGTATGACTCAGAGTGCCTTAGCAAATCACACGGGAGAGCACCCACCAAGACGGTGGTCAAATGCACATGCATTGGATAGGATCCAACAGGTTCTCACAGATGATGGTAATAGCCTTAGTCCCTAAGAGTGAAAGACAGAGAACTACCAAAGGAAATAAAGAACAATGTTCTAGTAAGAAGAGGACACCCTCACGCAAACATACTCCTGTCCTTCAAATTCTGAAACAAGAAGACATCATATTAGACTATGCAGATTACCCAATATTGAATTTCTGCACGCCTTAGTTAAGTGAAGCAGAAAGTAAAACCTATAGTCCTCAGAGGATTGAGTGTTAGCATGAGCATCATCACATCTAGCTCAGAGCTCAGTGATATCCCTGCTGCCAGAGTTTCATGATCCTTTCAAAGGGACAAAGGTATTTTTTTTTGTGGTGGGTGAAGACATAGTGAATATGATGTGGCATTAAGGAATGACACATAGGTGATCACCAATGGAGACACGAGACCTAGAAACAGCCTCTGGTTGTTTGCATGGGATCTTTCTGACACATCTCTAAATTGTCCAGAGTAATTCAACTCAGAATAGAAGTACAAAACTGAAAAACTTAGCAGTGCTGGAATGTATTTCTAATACTTCCAGGATATGCAATTAAAACTTCAATCCAAATTATAAAATCAATTGCATAATAAGAACAACTGGAGAAGACATAGTAGGAGGTGAGGTGAGAAGAAACCACACAGGATGAAGCCCAGAGACAATTCTGTGAGACGTGGAGGATATTCAGAAAGAGCTCTCCTGCAGGGATGGGTTTGGTGTTCTAGGAAGAGCAAAGAGAGACAGGGGCCAAAGAAAACACTCAGGAGACAATGGCACAACTTTCCAAGTGTTATTAAAGAGATCAATTTACAGAATCAAGAAGCCACATGAGTACCTAGATTTTAAAAAATAAGGAAACCGACATCTAAGCATATGGCAAAACAAAACAGTGCAAAGTTCCCAGAGTTACAAAATCTAACAGCTGAAAGTTCAATGGCAGGAATGCATATGAACGTTAAAAGAAAATGGCATTACATTTTCCATGCCTTCAAACAAACCAATAAATTCATTAAAAAAATCTCAACCTCAAAATTAATTTGAATTCAGAGATTCATTGCACAGTGATTGGAGAGAATTCAACATTGAGTGACTCATCCAAGGGAAAATGATGACTATATTTTAGACAAACAAGAACCACAGAAGGAAGTCTAGAGAAACCAGTGAAGAATACTCACATGTAAAACATGAGAAAAGAGTTTGCTTCTCATAATGGAATATCACATAGTCACTAAACTACTCAACTCATGGCACACCTCGGTGGGTGATTACAGAGTGACTCAATCCAATAAAGAATAAAGTAATCAAAAATAGAATACTGAGCTTCTAAAACCAAAGTCTGCTCCCTTTAGTGATAATCATTATTCTCTTCACATATTATTATGTTAACATGACTTTAATATTAGCTAATAGTTTTATCATATTGTGTGAAATTTGCCTTCACTATTGTTCAAATTTACAAAAACTAAATAATACGTTATATAGAGTCCCATTTTATTCAGCATTAGTTTTATGAGAACTGTTTATTTGTTATAGTATCAGTAGCTCCTTAATTCACATCACTCTATAGTTTTGCTTTGTATAAATATACCACAAATTATCCATCCAACTCTTGATGAACATGTTTATTTCTTTCATTTTTTTCTGAGGTATTGTAATTGTAGAGTCAAAGTACTGAAGTATTTCACATTAAATCAATAAATTTTAGGAAAACACTAATAAGTGAAAAAAATGCAAAGGATATTATTTCAGTAGAAAACAATGTAAAATTACAAATGTCCATCTATGACTCCAAGTTTTTCTATTAGTTTTACCCCCAACCACATACAATGCTATTGAAGTGAGTTACAGAACCAATGAGGAAATTCTGAAAGGAATTAAGAGAATCCTCAACTTAAACATATATTTTGATGATTGGCCAAAAAATTGTGAAGATATTCAAAACTAATTATTTAATAAAAATTTAAATAGTCTGATTGGACTGGAAGACAAGGGTGTGACATTCAACCACAGCCACAAATACTAAACTTGCTTCCACTGTGTTTCAAAAAAGAAAAAAAAAACAAGATTTTTATCACTTTATTTATTTTGGGGGAAGCTGCAGATCCTATCATGTTCTATGAGTTCCTGAGAAATAGAACAGTTAGTCATTTGCCAGGTAAGTCTAACGTGAACAGCTCTTCTGAATTTTACCCACCACAATACACATAGCTCCTAGCATATTGCTGGTCATGTAATAGGTATTCAATAAGTATATACTGGGTGAAGAGGCAGAAGTGTATCTTGAGCATTTCATCAAATCATTGATCTTGTTAATTAAGAATAAGTAGTAAGAATTGGCCCAGGTATTTATGCTACATAAAGAGTATCTCAAGTTTGCATTGGCTTCCAATAGAATCATTTATTGATTATTCAGGCTTCAAGTCATCTGAAAGTTAGCTAGGAATGTGCTCAGAGAACTAAGGTGGCCGAAGTTTGGCCATCTTACCTTTCACCTAGGTCAGATGCCCAGGAAAAGGATCAGAGGAGAAGGGCATGAACAATTGTTCTTCAGCTCTCCAAAGTTTCTGCTTCAAAAGATGAATTCTCATGTTGCACAATTATATCTAACCTCAAGAGAGTGGGGGTGGATGATCCTCCCAAACCCCACAAGAAGAGAAGAACCCGGACTACTGACAAACCACCTCCCCAAGAGACTATTTGTGACTGGCAGAGATTTTATTTAGGAGCGTCTACAAACTGTTGTCATGCTATGGTGGATTGTAAAGGCAATACCACGGAGTGCATGGGATTTAGGGCATATTATAAAACAGATGGCACATTCAAGATGACAGGTGGATTGGTAGGTAGGTAGATGGGTAGACAGACACATCCCAGCATACTAACAGAAAACACTGTGCATACTAACAGAGCTGTGCTGCAAAGACTCAAAAGACATCTACTGAAATTCCTATTTTAACTCTTATCAGCTAAGTGCTCTTGGAAAAATAATTTAATATTTTAAAGCCAGAGTCCTCTCCATGAGCTGAGCAAGTGTCCTAGGGAGGAGCAAACTGTCTCCAATGTGCAGAATTTGCATTTGATGCTGATTATACCACTCAATACCTGAATGGCTGTGTGTGACTTATGTGAACACGTCAAGTCTCGGGTTCTTCGGTAGTAAAATTGAGATAGCAGTCTATTCTTCAGTTGATGCTCTTAGTAGAAACAAGATGTTTGTTGAGCAAGGTGTTCTAAGTTTATGCTGCTGGCACTTACAGGGAGTCATGCTGATTCACAAGGTCATCTGAGTGGGAGATATGTGATGTCAGCGATAGTACCGGGCAGCCAGTGGCATCTAACAGGCACTCAATCTTCATTGATCTGATATTCCAGACTCACCTTCGAAATGCACTTTGAGGTGGCTGATTAATATCTGATGGATTCGGCAACAGAGAGCCTTTAGGACAAGGGCAATCAGTCTATGTCCAAGTGAAAGCAAGAGCAACACAAAAACAAAAAGAAGCAGAGCTCCTACCCACAGTGTTTTCTAAACAGTTGAGAAAGCACCGGCATAAATGCGGATGGACATCCATGTTAGGGTCTTCTGACATTTAGTTTTTGATGTAATTCATGTTTAGTAAATGACAGGGAACTGAGTAAATGTGAAGGATACTAAGGTCCTCTGAATCTTTCCGTGCTGTGGTAACCACTGATAGATAACTTGATACATGACTTTAGAGAGGTTCACTCTATGTATGACAGCTTTAAATGTGACATCATAAAACTTTCTTAAACCTTAAATATTTTTGTGGAACTGTTTACACATCAATACATATTTTTTTTTAACTTTATGCCATGAGCTTTTTTAAAAGTTGCTACTATAGTCTTTGAAAAGTTAGGACTGTTTGCTCTGTTCCATCTAGGATAGTCTGTGTAGACTATATGGTTTGAGATAGTTTGACTTAGTCTCATCTTCTTTCTCAAATATGCTGGCCATTCCTGAGGACTCATCTGCCTTTTGAACCAGAGAACTCCAGCCACTTGTGGAATTCCAACTCCACCCTGTTTGCCCTGGGGAAAGGCCATAAGTGGTGACAGAAGGGTAAGGACTACAGAGGAACTCTTCTCATCAAGTTCCTAATGAATATTCCTCTTCTAAGCATAAACATAAAAACTAGAATCTGAAAAACATGCAAATAAATATGGTGCTACAAAATGCTTCACACTTACTCAGTGCATGTCTGCCTAGATTTTCCTCAACTTACTTAATCCATGATATCTTTTGATTTACAAAAGAAAATTAAGCTCTCACTTGCCACGTAAAAGGGAAGGCACTTCTGACTTTGGTCTGTACTCTCCAATTTGCATAAGGAATCCTTCTAAAGGGACTGCATGCATTGCTTTCCCTGCCCAAGTTGCTCTGGGCTTGTGTTGGCCTATGAGCTGGTGCCATGTGTGGATGGGGGGTGTTATGGAAAAGAATGTCGGATCAGGACCTGGAGGGTCCTTGCTCTTCAAGATCCGGTTCCTGGAGTCCTAACAACCTTGGTAACTCTCAGGTGCCTTCAAAGAGTTCTTTCCAGTCTCTCTCCCATACTTTCTAGTTCTCATTGGGAGTGTTGGCCTGCTGGAAATCACTCTGTGTATATAGAAAGGATCATATCTGTTTGTATGCCAATAAAATTAAACCTCACAGCAACTTGTCAATTAGATATCTTCATTCCTCTTTTATGTGAGATGACTAAGGGTTTCTCTGTTTAAATGATATACTTGCTCAATTTCAGGTAATGAGCTGAAATAACTGGGGTTAGGCTGCATGGTGGGTGAGACCCCAATCCCCAGTGATATAATGTCTCTTTCACAAATATGACAAAAAGCTCACAATTTTTCTGTGATGGGTAAAGAATTCTTTGAATTAAAATTTTCTTACAATTGCATCTAAATAAAATTTGTAACATAAAATTCTTGAATAATGATAATTATATTAAGAAATTATTAATAACAAATTAGGTTATTCTAATAATTCAAAATTAAATAAACTTAACCTATGAACAAAGAGCATGAAATCAAACAAACAAAATGCATAGACAATGAAAAACATAAAAATAAACAATATAGTTTGGTATTGAACTATATTTGTTCTCTAAGACAAAACCAAAAGAAACTTTCTAATTCTTCCATGACCTTTACCTCAGAAGGATGATAAGAAAACAAAACAAACAGTATTAGTATAATGATCAAGAAAGAAGGAGGCACACATCATAAAAAGACACATTAGAATAAGGTACTTTCCAAATTATTGAAAAATTACTCAAGAGACAAGGATTTGCAAGGCTAATTTGTCCACCTCTGGCTTTCCCTAAAAAGTAGATTAACACAAGTGGGAAACTGAGCAGAGTCAACAGAGACAAAAAAATGAAATGAGGACTTTGGTGTGCTGCATAAATTTATGATTTGAAGCATAACTGCTTAAAATGAAATCTGGTCCACTTACAAGTGTGTTTGTTTCTTACCCGATAAGACCTTGGTAGTTAATAACTGTTAGTGATTGCAGATCATCATTTCCCCACAAATCTGAGGTGGCAAAGATGAAGGCACAACCACCCAGTGCCCTCCTAACTGGAGCACAATTGAATAGGCAGTGACCCTGGGCATGGCCAGTGCCATCCCAGAGCGGAAGTAAGCAGGTGGAATCAAGAAGCATCTCCCTTAACTTTCTGAAACTTCCAGGATTATAATTGAAAGATCTGTTAGAAAGTATCACAAGCATCCTAGAAATCCCAGAGAGAGAGAAATAAGAGAGGAGGTGCTATAGTAATAAAATATAAAATTCATAGATATATAATCAGATAAAGCAGTGATGTAGAAAAGCTAGAATTGCAGTCTAAACTACTGCTCTTGATCATTTTGTTCTTCAGCTTTTTGTTGGTGTGACAAAATATTCAAGGTAAACAGCTTAAAGAGAGGAAGATTTATTTGGATTCACTATTTCAGAGGTTCCAGCCCATGGTTCCATGATGTCTGACCCGAAATGAAGCAGAATATCCTGGCAGGTAGGACATGGCAGTACAGAACGGAGATGCTCACCTCTCACCTCATGGTGGCCAGGAAGTGTGGGGGTATGGATTGGTAGGGGAGAGGGACAGAAATAGAAAGAAAGATCAAGAGCCAAGAATAGGATAAACCCTTCACAGGCACCCCTAGATCTACAGATCTACTTCTGCCAACCTGGTTCCACCTCCTCCAGAGCCTGCCACCTCCCAATAGTCCATTCAATTATGAACAATCAATAGATGCATCCATCAATGAGGTTAGACTCTCATGACCCAATCCCACCCCAGAACCCCACCACTGAACATTGCTGCATTGAGGGCCAAGCCTTCAACATGTGAGTCTTTGGAGGACATCTCAGATCTAAACTCTAACAATTATGTATGGAAAAGAAAGTAATCGTTTTGCAATTCCAAGTGCAAATGAAATAAAATTGAAATGACACATGAACATTCTAGGAGTAATCTTTACCCATACAAGTGAGAGAGAAATACTTCCATCCCTTACACATTATTTTGAATTGCTTCAAGAAATTCAGATTGGGGTGTGATTCACTTCAGTGATTGTCGGAGTAGAGGAGGTAAGGGGACATGTTTCAGAAACATCCCTGGGTAACTGTGATAATAAGAGATTGCTTAGGAAAATCAGAGAGAGATTGATGATCTCATCAGGCAGGATGCTTTAGAAGAGTTTTATTCATAACAGATGTCTACATTCAGGCTCACAGAGACCATGAGACTGTGTTGCTTTCTGCCAGCTGTTAAGAGTCTATTAGGAATATGCCTGGTAAATATAATGGTAAGAGTAAACAGAAAATGCCATTGTTGGGAAAAACAATGTCTAAATGAACGCTGTATTTTTCTTTTAGCCTTTCTGGATACCCTTCATTACTTCTTTCTTTTCAACATGTCTAACATACCTGTTGACACTCAGAAGGTCTGAAGCAGTACCTAGGAATGTGTAATGTTCCCTATAATAACCCACTATGCGCCCATCCCTGAAATGCAACCTAGAAGGAAGGCTCATGCTGAGGATTTCCTTAAGCCCTCTACTTCCTCTGAGTCTTGCCTGGACTGGCATTTTTGCCTTTTCTTTGGAAGTGTGCTAATTCCTGGCAAGATTGGGGCAAGCTCATTAAAAGAAAGCCTTTTCTCCCCGTGGGTGACACAAGACTGAGCAAACAAGAAGATGAATCACACTCTTGTTGCTGAAATTCAAAGATGCAGCAGGTGTGAAACTCAGGATGACTTTGAGTGTAGGAAGATCAGTGACTGTAGATCTGATAAGAATACTAAAAGTCACCTGACTCCAGGAAAAACAACAAAATTATAGTTGGTGACCAATTTGAGGAAACTGTTTTCAAAAACCTTCCAAAATATTCAGGCCATTAAAGAAAGAAGTCTCTGTATAGATCAGAATATATATATTCTGATCCATATATATATATATCCCCAAAGCATCAAAATGCTATTCCAAGAATATGCATGCATGCTTGTATGTGCTTATTTATTAAAAATGATGCAATTAATTGTACCCAGCAGTATTTGATGGCTTTAACAACAAACTTGCATGATATTACATATTATTAAAGTCTTATTTGTGAAAATAAAATGCTTATCTAGTAAATCAGGTGTTATAAAAACATTAAGAGACAAAAAAAATTTATAAATCAAACACTATAAATAAGTAACATCATAAAAGTTTAAAAAACCACTGTAGCTCTATCAGAATATTATTGGAATTTGATTTCTAAGGGTAAAATAGGAACATGATATATATTCTTTAGGTTAATAGCAGAAAAACACTTCTCAGTGATGAGAATCCATCCTCAAAGATAACACTGTCGCCATGAGTAGGTTATTTGAAAGATTAATACTACTAAGGGTTGCTTTTATTCTCTGTTGGCTATTCAAAATTGGTTCACATAATTGAAAATCACATGCAGCTGCTTTGCCCAGTTGCATTTAGGGAGTATTTAAAAGCCAATTTTCTGTAGTGGACAAATGTAATCACAAATTCAAGTTTGCCCTAGGTTCCTGTGTACATGCACAGGCCCAGCATTATATACGTCATTTCCTTCTAGCAATAAAATGCTGCGGTGCACATTCAGATGTGGGGTTTGCAGATCATACAACACCAGCTCACAAAGGGCAGTCCAGATGCACGGTCACTGGGCTGCATGGGCCATGGGGTCAGCTGTGCAGTCTCAGGATTTGATTTTGAAATGAAGGACGATTGGCATGGAGAAGGACCAGTGCTACAATTCTTGTACTGGAAAATTTCAGAGACCTTAAAGAGCTGCCCTATCTGCCATTCACACTTTTGATTATTAAAGCCAAGAATCATGAAAGTTTGAGCTATATACTGGAACTTCTGTGGAGTTGTGGTCTGGGTCTGACTTAAATGTATCACCCTAGCATATTGTGGTCAATGGGTCAGAAACAATCTACTAAAAAGTTCCTCCTTGTTTATGGAAGACTGTGCAGGATACAGGAAATTGCTCTTCATTATAGTCTTAAATTTCCCAGATCAATGAACTGCTAGGACCTTTACCAATTTGTCACATCCCTGGATTTTCATGGGATTTAGGTCCTTCTCCTGTCATATGCTCACAGGTTTCCTGCATCCTGGCTCACTAACCCCAATTGGCACAGTATCATCAATAGCTTTATGTGCTATTAAGGTGATTGAGGTACCTGAACTCTACACGCTGAACTCGGAAGGAGAATTCACTATAATTTGATGTATAAAAAAGAACTTCAACTGTTGTCCCCATCTCATGAGAGATGATGATCTAGTTCACTTTGTTGGAGGGAGTTCAAAACAAAGCATAGTGCTCAGTCCATACCCTCTTGTCATGTAGTAGCCAAAGGATGTCTTTATCTGATTGAGTAGAGATAATACACCTGCAATCACACCTGGGATAATATCACCACCCAAGTGTGTTTTCAAGTGTCCTTATTCATTCTGCAGTGCTCTCTGGCCATCTCAACTGGATATTCAGCCAAGTCCTATAGAGACATATTCAGAAAGCCCCTGAATCCCTGGAGGCTCTGATGGAGACACCAGATTCCTTCCTGCCCTTTCGATGCAATGGTTCAGCTTGCTACCACAGGGGGAAGGTGTGAAAAGAGTTTCAGGACTTACACTTTACCTTCCCTAACAGAGCCCATATCAGAAATAATACAACAACTAATGTGGAGATCCTGTAGGTCACCAAGTGTACCCTCCCTCACCCTGTAGTCTAGATTGGGGGCAATAACTATAGGATGGACTTGTGGTTCAGTTAATCCCTCTGAGACGGAGTTGGGCCAGGATTGTATTTGTCACTTGACCTCCAAAAGTTTCTGCCCTAAGCACTGGGGGTCTTGGTGGAATCTCAGCATATGAGCAAACTCAGCAGAAATCACAAACCTATAAACTGTACATATTGCCCCTTAAAAAATCTAGTCATTTGGGTAAATGGCTACAGTACCTTTATAGTAAGATTTGGAGGGATATTCTCAGACACAAAAATGGACTGTGATAAGTTCTCCCTCAAGGGACCTGATCTCCTGCCAATCAAGGAGCAACAAGTCTGTGAATTGACACAGGTCAGTGTATCCGTGAGCTGCTATAACAAAATACCATGCAGTGGTTGGCTTAAACAGCAGTACTTATTTCTCACTGTTCTGGGAAGCCAGATAGTCTAAGATCAAGATGTCAACAGATCTGATGTCTGCTGAGGGCAGAAAGGGAGAATGAGAATCATATCTTTCCTCCTTTTATATCGTGAGGGTTCCACTGTCAAGACCTAGGCCTACATCTAAATACCATCACATTGTATTCATCTGATTTTTACTACGGGACCTAAATACCTGAGGCAGGCTAGTGTTGTACAGGAGAGATTTATTTAGCTTGTCATTCTAGAGATTCAAGGGCATGGTACAAGCACAGTTTGTCTCTTGTGAGGACCTCATGTAGGAGCAAGTGCCAGAGGCAGAGAGCATAATGACAAATAGTGTGCAGGAGAGTGACGCAGGCGTTTGACCCTTCTTAGTCTCAAGAATGCTTCCCGGTCCCTTCCCAGGGCATCCCCACAAGGACGTAACTCCTCCCACCAGTTCCACCTCCCACGGGTTCACTGCCTCACACCCACATGTGGAAGACCAAGCCTCTGTCCCAGGAGCAAATTTTCATGTTAAAATATAAATTTTCACATACAAATTTTGAGGGAAACCAAACATTGACTCCATTAATACAAATCAACTAAATTTCAAAACAAAAACCGCTTGAACTTTTCCAATTGTGTAAGTCAGACAATACCTAGAAGAAACCACTCATCTACTTCATTTCTTGAAGTTTGTCATGAATCTGCCACCACCATAGGTCCTTGACACTTACCACAGTGACTGGGCCCATGTGACCTGGTAGAGGCCTGAGAAAAACCGTAACAACTAAACTAAAAACCATCACTCCCTATAGGGAAAAATTGTAAAGAAAAAAATCACAAAGCTATTTATTCATTTATTTATTTATTTAATTTTGTGATGTTACTGGCATTTAACAGCTTTCTGGAAGACTCCACTTTTCAATATTGTTTTTATTACTGCAATGCCTTTTTGCATTTATAGTACTGCACCTTTTACTTGAAGGACTTTATTCTATGAACCACAGGAGTCACCTTGATGACCCCTGAAGTCTGGTTGGATTACAACATGATCCAAATGTCCGTAGGCTGAGGAACATCACCGCACTTCCCCACGCCCTGGTGTCTGTCCTCATAGGGATGTATGTGGTCAAGGCATGAGAGGGAGTCCCAGTGGCTTGTTCAAAATTGATTAAAGCATTTCTTGTAGTTAAAGTCTTTTTTTCCCTTTGTGAAGGAGCCAGAAAGCATTTCCTATGAAGTAGAAGATAGTAAGCACTTTAGGTTTTGTGGAATGTCTGGTCCCTTTTGCAAATACATGGTTGCCATCATAGTGCAAAAGCAAATATAAAAACTTGTATCTGTTTTCCAATAACAAGGTATTTACAAACAAGCTGTCTGGCTTGATTTGGTTCACAGACTGACCTCTGATACAAGTTTGCCACAGCAGCTCTTGCAATTCAGCCTCATAGACTGAGATAAACCAGTTAGCTAACCAATGATCTATCAGAACAGCCCTGGGCTATATGAGCTGATAAACTGAATTCGTGTTCATTGTGAATGCATTTACCTAGCTTTTGTGCTTCCTGATCTAACATGCTCAGAATGTACTCCAGTATGTCTTTCAGATTCCTTTCAATTCATATTGAAAATATTCTGCCATGTTTTTGTTGTAAAGATTCTTTTCTCCCATGAGTCATTTCCCTTCTCTTGCTGGGCTCTGTTAGAGTCTGATCCTGCAGTGGGTTTGGGAGAAGAGGCTTCTGCTCCATGTAGAGCTACTGCCAGGGTTTCAGGGTGAGAAGGGTGGTTCCTTCCCTGAGCCAGGAGGAATTTGGAGAGCAGGTGAGGACCACTCAGGGTGACCCAGGTGCAGCAGTACTCAGCTTGATGCTGTCTTCTGAGGTAGCCCAATCCTATGGCTCAGCACACTCCTGCCCCTGTTAGTTCCCTTACTTTGGGAAAAGAATCCTATATGGTCATGTTTGTCAGAGCAGCAACTCTGACAATTAGAATTGGGAGCAATGCTTGATTTTCAGTCACATCTGTCCTGAAGGTACAGAGACTTAAGGCCATCTTTAAAACTGTCCTGATGGCTCTGAGATTCCCCCCTACACTTGAGCTGGGTACACATCTGAGTGTTTTGGTGGGTTCTTCTTTCTGTATCTCTTTCCTTACTATTCTAACCAGAGAGACCAAAGGATGGTCACTTCCTCTCCACTCCCCGCCACAAACACACACAAAGCCTCCACATACCATATATCATCATGCCCTAGGAAAAAACTTAAGTAACTTGAAACTCAAATTCTGCTCAGTTCTATTTTCTGGAGCCAATCTTGGTGACAACTTCAAACCTTGTACTCTCAGGATGGGATTTAATAGAAGTTAATAAAATGTGAATTTATAATGTTGCTAGTTGGCTTATGTTAGACCACCATGGGTACAAGGACCCCGGTGTCACAGAGAAGGGAAGGTGTTAGTTCTTATATCTAAAGGGGCAAGGAGATCGAGTGCTTGCAGACCAGGGGGACCAGAGGCTATGGGAGAGTGTTGACCAGCGGAGGTTCAGCCTCTGCAAGGGGAATGCAGTCAAGCAGAGGTGCAGCCTGGGGAGGAAGCACCCACTCAGGAATGCCCTGGAGTTTCTCAGCCACAATCTGATGATGATTGTTGGTCTCTGAACTGAACCTGTGCAGGAGGTAGAAGCAAAGAAACTGGTTTGAAACCAACCACGGAGGCAGCTTCCTGAGGCAAAGAGCAGGTTAGACAGTACACAGCAGAACTGCAGGGTCCTGACAGCAGTGTGCAGAAATGCTATTCCTTACTGTCTTCTCGTCTCAGTTCCATAGGTGAAAAAAATCACTTCTGTTATTACTTAAATAAGAAACCATATGTAAAACCTATGGTTTGTGGCAAGCATCACTAATTCATAGCTGCTCAGATTATGACTTTAATTTTACACAAAAGTAGGAAAATATGGTAATATATAAGTAATAGTGTTTAATGATCAAAATACTTTGTGCAACATATTTATGTTAGCTCTATAATGTATATGTATTTATAGACATAAAACTTATTTTTATTGAAGGAGAACTATATTTAAGGGTGGGCTACAGAAAGATGGTCAATGAATGACAGTTTCTAATACAAAAATACATTCAGGAGTCTTTTTCCTAGAAGTAGTATTTTCTGGTAACTAAAATGCTTCTTACACATGTGCCAGATGTTATCAGTGGAGAATCATTATTATTCACAATATAATTAAAGGATTAAACAATTTGTAACAAACAAACAAAAATACAACTCCATAATTCCATAATTGAAGAGGACTTTCAAAACACTACTTTTATTTATTAACCATTATAGCAGGTACTCCTGCTATCCTGGAAAAGAAAGTAGTTAAGTGTCCAAATGAGCATTAATTGTGACTAGTGATAGGAAGATAATTCTGCCATGGCTGCTGAAACAGAAGAACAAAATTGAAGACAATACAGGGAATCGTGCCTAAGAATGGACCAATCACACCTCCAAGTCAGGACACTGGACTTTCAACCAGCGTTGTCTCTCCTTTCCCCCTTCCACATATCAGGCCCCGTGTGTTGGCACAGCACCTGCCGAAGCCCCCAGAGCACTATCAGACCTGCTGCCACTGGCCATCTCCAATCTGGTGCGGGATGGACATGAATGTTCAGTGCATCTTCTGTTTTGCCCAGCCTCCCATGGACCCCCAGCTGCCTGCCGGTCCTGAGGATTGCCAGCTCTCGACCTGTTTCCTCAGACGTGTCCAACTCGCTGTGGTGAAGTAATGAGGAGAAAGCCCAAAGTGAAACACACAGACCTAAAGAGGCCCCTCAGCACTGCAGAAGCATGCGGGCCACTAGCTGTAGAATGGCATGGGCAGGACTTCCACCAGAGGGTCCTGGTGGAGCTGGTGCAGTCAGCCCTGGAGTCATTGCCCCTTACTGTGTCCTTGAGCCCCCGCCCCCCCCCAGCTTCCTATCTGACCACTTCATTCACATTCTGACTCAGGGAGCACAGAAAGGTCTTCTGTTTTAAATTCAGTGGTCGGTTACCGATTTCCCTGCCTCAATTACCATTTCATTCCTGAGCGGTTTCCCCTGCTCTTGGCATTGCCCTGCCCTCTCCCTTCACTGCCCCATTCACATCTCTCTCTGCCAGATCTTTCTCTTATCCGGGGAATACGGGAGTCTGGGGACCGTTTGCACTTGGTCTTTTGTTCTTTACCTCTGAATACACTTGTGGAGTCCCTGCACAGCCACCTGTCTGCAGACGACTCCAACATTCTTTATCATATATTCTCCTAGTTTCAGCAGAACACTCTAGACTATCTGTCTCAGGTTTCCACAAGGGAATTTCCCACCAAGGAATTGAAGTTTAATATACTTAATATTGAATTGTGAAATAAATCCATCTTTCAACCTGGCTACATACCTCAAGTTTTCTACTTACAATAACACATTTCTATAATCACATGGTATGAAATTTTCCTCTGAATTTGAACACTCACATAAATCTCAATATGTATCTATCGATGTTCAAGTCATCATACTGGCTGCTACAGAGTAGTAAGTCATTCATTCACAGTACCCACCGATATTACAAGCTTTCAAGCAGAGTATGGCGAAAGCATTAGGTATTGCATCCTTTAAGGAGACAATAATTGCTCTAACAGACAAACCTTCCCCAACTACAAAACCTATAATATAGAAGTTTATATTGGACTCAGGTAAAATCCGTTCAGGCATTCCTGATCAGCAAGAGGCTGACTTCCAAATGACGCTTGGAGTTGCTACTTACAGACCACTGTGCATGTATTTAGAGGCATACAGAGGTATGTGTCACTGGGAATTGAGATTTTGAAATGGAAGAAAGGAATCCATACTCAAAAGAGAAGAGTTGGAAGGACTCCTCATGGTATCCTGGATAAAAATCAAAAGTAGCCATAAACATGCATGGTGAATTAATTTTTTCTCTCTCTCAAAAAAAAAAGTGGTACCCAAACCTCCCTACAGAGAATGCCAGGTAAGCAAGAAATGTCTGCTGGGAGCAGATGAGAGAAACTGAAGGAAGGGGATGCACATGAGGAATGAGGCAGACAAGGCCATGACTGAGAAACCAAGTGGAAGAACAGGAGGGTGGGAGAGAACGAAGAAATGGTCAAAATTTTTGGAACAGGTAATGAGAAATTTGGAGCCAGGATTAGTAAGCATCTTGGGAAGCATCTCCAAGTGATGTGTGGGAGATGTGGGGGTGAGGAAAGGGGAGACTCCTGCACCTCCACACCCCAGCTAGTCCTCAGGCCCTTGTGTGGACACTGCCAGTTACTGACTGAGATCCGGAGGCTCCAAGGTCCTTCTCCAGCCCCAGGTCCTTTCTCTGAGCAAACCAGTATCTGCCTTATTGAAAAGAGTGGGGTGGCCCCCTCACCCCTGCGGAGAATAAAGTCAAGAATGTGTGTCCTAGTTTTATTCTCTAACTAGCACTTCATTTTCTAGAGCCGCTTTCTGCCAAACTCAACATGATACAAAACCTGCATCAAGCTGCTCTCAGATCTGAACTGGGACTTCATTTAGGATTCTATCCATATCTTCTTTCCAACAAGAAGGCTATTGTGAACAGTGAGCCACTATCAATCCCTTCCTCCTCATGAAAAATTAGCGCTGCAGTGAGACGAGTGTGTTGGCGTCTTTGATGAGTATGCAGCAGATTTGCTTCCTGTACGTTCTAGGTAATAAAGTGGATGTGCATCTGCCCTTTCTCACCTCCTGGTCGTCAGCAAATGTCCAGCTTTCTCTGAGATCCAGTTTGGACATTTCCAGTGTTTTCCCATCTTACCCATAGTGGAAGCTAAATCTCTCACCCAGCTCTGCAAACACCTACAAGACCCTCTCTTCCCAATCCCTCATTGCTTCTCCATCTAAAACTCTCCCTTGCTCAATCGACTCCAGATGCAGAGACCTCTGCTGTTGCCTGGATGTGGAGGCCACCCTGCCCCCGTCTGGTGGACTGTTCCACTGGATGGCCACACCACCCACCTCCTCCCTTTGTTCAGCTGAGGCTCAATTGTCTCCTGTCCAAGAGGCCTTTCCTGACCATCCTCATCTACTCATCTCCACCACCCAGGGTCTATTACTCTCCTTCAAGTTTTACTTTTGTTTCCATTTCTTTTTTATAACATTGACATCACTCTCCATCTTGTGCATGTGTATAATTGCTGGCTTTCTCTCTGGAAGATGAGCTCTCTGAGGCAAGCTATTTTGCTTTGTATAAATCTTTAAATTGATCTATCAACAGAATGAGAACAGACGGATCATGCAGAGCATTATTTATGAAGAGTGGGCTCTTATAAAAATTTTTTAAATAAATACTTCACTCACATACGTGTGGAAGTAAAGCAAGATACCTGACTCTTAGTTCTCAGTAGATGGAAATGTTGGTCAACACTATTTAGTTTCGATTTCTCGTCTGTAAAAATGTTATAAACCTAGTGAGCATGGTTTTCGCATCAGTGACCTCCTTCCTTTTGTGTTTTAAGGACAGATGGGAGCTTTCCATATCTACTACTCTGGAAAAATGGATGTAAACAAAGTAGCAGCTATTTCCAGTCTTTGCAATGACTGAGATCATTTCAAATGACTAAGGAAGAGAACCAACTGTAACTTTTACAATTTTATCTGTTTCATGAATTTACTCAATTTATTTACTTTAAGAACAAGAGCACTCTGCAAACCCCTCTTACCTCTTTCTTTTATTTTGGATTTTAGACACAGAGATGCAAAAGACTGTGGGTCACCAGGAAGAAATGATACTGTGGAAAGATGCTGAAAATGAAGGGAGTGAGAAGAACCAAGAGCGAGGGAGTTTGGACTATCTCCCTTGCCACGTCTGGGTTCTGGCCCCACCACTAATGAGAATGTTAATTCAAAACAGGGAGAAATGAAGTTGTGGTCTTTGGACATGGAATACATTCTTAAAAATATGTGTTCTGCATTTTCGTCCTCAGTAAACAGTTCAATTTTCTATAACTGCAATTGTTCCCTCATTGTTTAGAAGAATAAAGCTGACAGACACAGAACATGAAAAGTCATGTGGAAGAATCTTTTTTTTTCCATAATTCAATATAATGTTCTCAGCACATATGATTGCAATGCTAAACCATTAGCTTAGCCAGCCTTCCCTCATCTAGTTTTGTGAGTAATAGCATTTGACTTATTATAGGTGAGGGGAGAAGAGAGATAGATTTTATGGAAAAAATTACAACTCTGCTTAGAAACTGGCTAGCTAGCAGCAGCAGCAGAAGCAAGACCAGGAATAAAGAGGCTCACTGCCAGACACCCCTCAGATAGGGAGCAGAAGAGCAGGAGGCAACATCCAGTTATATTTTGTGTGGATTTTTCATATTTCACAAAATAATTTATAATGCTTCATATTCTGTTATTTTACTCAACTACAAATTACTCTCAAGATTGTTTCCCACATAATAATGATTTTGGTAACCTATTTTTGACATTTTTTTTACACTTAAATCTTTCTTTCATGTAGAGGTAACATAAGTGAAAAATGGTAGAATGTAAAGCATAGGAAACAAAAATTGCTAGCTTTCAAGATGTTGAAGAAGCAAATGATTAATGGAATGTTGATCTTATCACAAAGTAAATGTTAACTATCTTTGCTTTAAGAATGTATACACTGGAAATTGCAATAAATTACAATTACAAATGCTTTTTATTGAAGTGTTTTTTTTAAAATGACCTCTACAAATTCTTTCTTCCTTCCATTTATTTGAATCACCATCTAGATAGGAATCCATTTCTCTACTAAAATAATTATGTAGTTTATCTTAAAAATGTTATGCAAGGCTAGTTTTTGCTATGAAAGTTGTAATCAAGAATATTCAAGAACATTTTGATTATGAAATAGAAAAAAATAGTATTAATGTCAACTGAAAGAGATTAAACTAATAACTACTTGAGTAATATATCAAATCTCCATTCACTACTAAATACATCAAAGCTTTGGTAAATGTGTGCTTTTGAAAAATAATCTATTTATCATTATATACATTGGATCAAACTATGTTATTGAACTCAAGGGTCCAACATTTCTTCATACAGAAAAAAAGAAGGGAAATACAATTATATTTAAATGGTCACTTATTGCTTGCTAGCTATTTAAATGCAATAAATTCAAATTGACTCTCTGAACCTCTTTCACTGCTGTAAAGGTCATTGTCAGTAATAGCCATCTCTGGATGAGCAGGCAATGCTCACCAGTGGTTGCCAGTTCAGGAATGGCCAGCAATTCAAACACAATGGTCATATTTACCTTCAGGGAGGGGATTCTTCTACATGCTAGCTAAGTTATCCCAAATTTCTCCCACATGTAGAATGCACAAATAAATTCTTGATCAAAAAGGTCTTTTTGCTTCTCATTTGCTCAAGGCTCAAAGAACCTCAATCCTTGGCCATAGGTCATCAGGATGTCATGAAAGTAAAAAATAAACAAACAAAAAAAACCCAAAAAACAAAAAAAAAATTATATGTGGGTGTGGCATAAGAACCATCATTAAGTGAAAAATAATTAGACATAGGAACAAACAATAAGATATTGTATGTTCTAAACAGTAATGTGGTTTATTTGAAATTATCACTTGGACTTCACTGACAGATAAAATCAATATGATTTTTGAAAAAAATAGCAATTAATTTGACAGGCTTGCACATTTCAGCCCATCTATCTACCTCATTATATACCATTTTTTATTTTAAAAAATATGTACATGCAAATAGCATGTTATATATTTTCCTTGATGATTTCAAATTATCAATTATTCGGCATTTAGCATAAAAGAAACAGATATACTATTGTTATTTTGTAAATTATATTTTACAGAGGGCTTTAGCTGCATTGTGTTTTCTCGTTGGAAACGATTTTCTTACATGATAAAGTTTGAAACATAAAATTAATTGAGCATAATTACTATAATGTTACTAATTTATCCATCCATTAGTAGTTTTATCACATAAATAAGAAACTAATTTTACTGCTATTATAAAAGAAAAATGTCAAATAATAATTTTCCTTAATCCCTATAAATGATGCTGTTCTTACTTTGGGGATATGGCTTCCAATGATATAAAAATGAGTTCCCATACATTTTTTTCTCTTTTTGAGGCCATTAAATATAATAGCCTTTTATTTAAGTATGCTTCATCAAATATGCCTGCTCTTTGCAATCTGGTTGCAAGGATGTCCCACTAATGCTGGGCACTCACAGCAGTCCAGCTCCCTCTAATGGGTCTGCAACTCTAATACCACCTAGGAGAAGGCTGGGAAGAGACGGAGGATGCTTAAAATAGCAGCACACCAGATTCTGGGAGGTGAAAGCCCAATAATTTATACATGGAAAAGCTGCTAACAGTCTGGAATGTGACACCAGATTATGCAAGCAAGGGAAATACTAAAATTTATCTTCATTTGCACAAAAACCAAGAGGCCTGCAAACAGTGGCAAAGCAAGCTATTAGGTCAGGGCAAAGTCTTTCTACAGGAAGCCAAGACTCCTGTCCTTCTTTCAGGCCCTGATAGACCTTGATGATGATGTTTCTTTGGGATACACACACACATGCATGCAGGAACACATGTGCACATTATACAGACATACATGCGTATACACATAGCATCATAAATGTAAATTCTTTCTTCTGGTACCAACACCATTTGAATTGGAAGGAAAGAACTATTACTATTGGCCTGAGTGTATCACCCTGTGTTTGATGAATCTCTATTGACAAGAATAATTGTGTGCCACCTACTGTTTGGGGAACTCGAATTTGAAGGTCAGACACAATAAGTTCAAGTTTCAGGAGTTTTGTTGACTTTCTGTTCTCCTGTCTTTTTACTTGAGTCATTGAATTTTTCCAGCAAATCATGAGCTGCTTGGCAGCTACCTCTCCTGTCAACTGGCTGTGACAGTACTTCTGCATCATTACTGGCAATACTCAATGCTGACTTCAGGTGCAAAGTGGACCTGAAAAAACAGAATAGAGAGGTTCCGTGCACCTCTTGGGACCAGGACCATCACTCTCTACTGGTGTAAAGTGGTCAAAAGAAACGTGTTAGAATAATTCTAAATAATTTTTCCTTTACATGCCAAAAAAAAATATTCAAGAGATCATTGAAGAAAAAAATCTTAAGAATAATTCTTTGAAATGTTTCTTTTAAGGCAATAGCTTGCATTTACTGTGCACAATGGAAAGTGAGATCATTTCTGCCATTTTATTGTTACCTTCTACCTTTTACCCATGAAGTATTGTACAATAGGGAATAAAATTCTAATTCTAGTTCTTCCATCTAAATGTGTGACAGCACAAAATCATGTAAATTTTCAGAAGTTTAGATTCTTGTGTACAAAATGAGTATTGTGTAATTGATTTTCAATTTGTTCCTGTTAAACTGCATAATAAAGTTGCTAAGACGGTTGCTATGAACACTGCAAACAATCAGAATTGTTTTGTACAAAGAAAGTCTGGAGAAACAAAATCATCCATCTTGCTTAGTCTGTCCCCCAGCTTGGGGGTTATCTGAAGTTCAGATGGAGAATTGGACTGGAGGGACCTTCAAGGTCTTTTTAACACCATGATTTTAATCCTAAAGATTTGCAAATATCTACAATTCTCAGTAAAAGGGCAAAGATGATTAAAAGCCATTCTCTGATATTATTCATGAAAGCACAGTTTATAAGTGTTGGTTATTCCTAAAACAAATATTGAACTAGACATAAATATCTGAAACATATTGAAATATATACGATAATTTTTCTTTAAAATAAAACCAAAGTTTACCACAAATTTTTAAGTAACTTTAGAAAATGATGTTCTGGGGACATGTGCTATATAATTGTATGAATGGTTTTATTAATCCAATCTAGCCAAACACAACCTGCACTATCTTTGGTTACTTTGGAGATTCTTAATTATAACTTTATATATTCCTAAGTTTTTAGATAAATTAAGAAGAGAGGACAAACCTAATTAAGACAGCATAAATCAGAAGTAACTCATTAACCAAAATATGATAAAGTAGGAAAAATAGTTATGAAAATCTAATAATAGAGTGATGCTTATGTTATCATTAAGGAAGATCTTTTCAAAATATGATTCTAGGGGACTGGGGATGTGGCTCAAGCGGTAGCGCGCTCACCTGGCATGCGTGAGGTCCGGGTTCGATCCCCAGCACCACATACCAACAAAGATGTTGTGTCTGCCGAGAACTAAAAAAAATAAATATTAAAAATTCTCTCTCTCTCTCTCTCTCTCACTCTCTCTTAAAAAAAAAAATATGATTCTATTTCCTCAGGAGAATATGTGAGATATAATTTGAAAATCACTTTGATTTTTCAATCATCAAGGAATTATTTTAATAGTTAGGTTTTTTTTTTCATTAAAAGAAAAAGGTAATAAAAAGTAGACTAAATGATTTGCATAAAATTTGAAATCAGTTAATTTCAGCACCAAGAGATTAGGAATTTTTTTTTATTCTCACAAAGACAAGTAAGTCATTCTCTGTGCATTATTTGTTTCATAGTAAATGTCTTTATGTTGAGAAGTTGTGATAATATTCCTGCCTAGTATGTGTATCAGGGAGCAAGCAGCACATCCATCCTCTTTTCAAGAAGTGGTGTGAACCTCCGGCTCATAATGGGATGTCTACAAGGTACGTAATCATACAATTATGGGACAACTACCAAATATTGATTTGCTTTTGGATTTGTAAAATGAGGACTCACATTCACAAGTTTAAAAAGTAAGATAAAAAAACTATCTGTTAAAGAACATGGAAAACAGGGCACATAAAAGTCACAGCTGAATTATGTCAGATATTTCTCCTGGTGTCCACTGCCCTGTCATTTCTTACTCCCCAAAGCTTAATGTCCTCTTCAGACAAGGAAATTGTCCTGTGTATTCTTTCCAGATCATTTATAAAACCCCCAAATAACATCAGGTTGGCAATGTTCCCTAGACCGACATGCTGTTTGCAATTTTCGAGAGATGAGACTCCATTTGTCCCTCCTTATAATTTAAATTCATAGCACTGCCCCACAAAAAAAACTGACAACCCATTAAAAGCCCAAAATTCCTTTTGTTCATCAGAGGCCCAGGCCTATTTGTGAGCAGGCACATGCTTTAATTGAGAATGCTCTTGCTCTTTGTATTCATAGTTGAAGAACAAGCAACTTGCTAAGAGAATTAAACAATAAAGTGAAACAAAACAAACACAGAAACAATTAAGCTTTCTCAATAGAATTAAATTGATAAACATTTCACTCAGAAAGATTGACTTCAAAACAGGGCTGGTCCTGGGTGAGAGGACAGAGCGCACTTGCCTTGGGGATTGGATTTACCTTCCGCCAGTCACTTTTGATACTCCTGGTGTTCAAATAAACAGAAGCAGCTTGAACATGTGCCTTCTCGCTCCTGAAGGTCAAGTTCCCCATTCACAGCATCCACTTTCACTGTGGGGCCCAAGTTAGCCACAACTCATCTCCAACCCTTCTTATATTAAATTGAGACCTATCTGCTCTGCTGTGACAGGAAGAAGCCCGTTCTGAAGAAGCTAATTGGCACAGACCCCCTGATGGTAATGCTTTTTTATCTACTCCTATCAAGCTAGGTTCTCACTTCCTACATTCCCTGAACACTCTCTACAGAGTCCTGAGCCCCACGGGATGGATGGTCTCCCCTCTGCCCTTTTCTGAAGCTCCCATACCTCTCCTCCTTATCTGTCCTGTTTTCTCTGATGTCTCATCAGTGTTCGTCTCTGGCTGCCTAGCTTTTTATCCACTACCTGTCTTGGTCCTGACAAGTCGTAAATAATTCTGTTCTAAACTGTTCTATGTCCTTGCTTTGACCTTGGATGAATGGATGGAGGGCTCCAAGTAAGGTGCCCTCATTTCACAAATGCAGCCCGACTTAGTCCTTGCAATCCTTCAGGATGGGCTAGTTCCATAAATATCTGCCATGTCATTTCCCCAGCCTGGTCTCACTGCTCAGAATTCTCTGTGCTTAGAAAGCAATGCAGAATCAAGCCAGTCACCTAAAGATAGACAGTCTTCATGTTATTAATTAGGAAATAATTCATCCAAAGGAAATATATTGATGCTAATTCAGTCAGTAGCATGATCAAGAGCTGTACTATTGTATTTTATGTACTGGAATTAGTCTTGTTGTGTAGTAGAGAAGCATTTCTGTATACCTTTCTTCAAATAATTTTATAGTTATGGGTGATGGTCTAGTTTAAACACCTTTACATTTTTAAAGAACAGAATGACATGAAATAAGGTTTGGCCAATGTCTGACAACTGACCTTTACAAGTATGAATTTTGTAAGTGAATGTATATTACACATTTTTCTGTTTATTCTGCAGTCTTTTGGGGGGAGAGAGGGTATAGAGAAGGAAAAAGGTTCCATCTTTTCACTTGGAATCAGCCACTCTCATTTAGAGAGACAGAGGAGACATGAAGAAAGATTTGTTTTGTAGTTGTATAAAGAGCAAAAACCTACACCCAAGAGTAATGATACCAAGGAAATAGGTAGCCATGGCCCTTTCTATGTTCATTAACAATGATTGGCACACTTTGCCTAAGAAATGCTCTGTAGTATATGCAGTAAATTTTACTCTCCTCTATTGGAGACCAGGAAATCAAATAAACAATTACCCTTGATTTAAGAGGCATTTGGGGAGGTAAGTTCTGTGCCTCTGGTGTCAAGACAGTAACATCTAGTGGTGGCTACAACTATGGGAGAAGAATAAAAAAAAATTTAGTTATATGGGGAGAGGGTCAAGGTCTAAGAAGTTTTTATGAGAATTTTGAATGTAATTTGGTGAAAATAGAAAGCATTGAAGATATTGAATAGGGAAAGCTATTATTATAATAAAAATTTAATTAAATATAATCACTGTGAGAGGCTTATGTTTCATTATCCCCATTGTACAGGTGAGAATATTAAGGTTTAAGGTTATATTATATAACCAAGATCACACAGACAGTAACTAGCAGTGCTAGAAATCAAGCCTAGGTGTGTTTGACACACAGTTCCTCCTTTCCCAAATCTGTAAAGGAAGGGCAAACAGAAAGCAAGACATGAAATTGAAGGTTGGATAGAAGAGATCTTTATTTTAAAAAATAGATTTTAAAAAAAAACAACTAGATTTAGTCCTTATTGACATTTGGACTAATAGAGAAGAAGCTAAAAGAATTTTGTCATTTGAAACCAAAAATATGTATTTTTATATAAACTGGGAGGTAAATTAGTTTTGCAGAAACATGTCTGACATGACAAAGCAATATTGTATAATGACATTTTAAATTATTAAAAAGAATAAAAAGGAATAATTCAAAGCACCATGTTGACTGAAGATGTTTACTGTATTGGATTGACTAACGTTTATAAATGATATCGTCTTTTTCAAACTTACCAAGTCTTTCTTATGAATTATATTTGATTCTCTCAACTTCTTAAAATAGATTCTACCAGTATTGATGAGAAATTAAAGCCTAGAGAGGAGAAATAACTTCCTCAGTGCTATCTAGCAATTCACAATGAAGCTGGGCATGAATTTATGTTTTCTGATTCCAAATCCAGAATACCAGGAGGTTCTCAGCATATGATAAACAGTCATAAGTCCTTTCTAACTTCCTTGAATCAAATGGAATACACATAAATCACAAACTAAATAGATCTGGTTATCAATCTACTGAAGTGCAGCAAGGGAGACTTAGATAAGCTTATGGCATGATTTCTAGCTCACCAAAGATATAAATACCTACCTAAGGCAGAGTGTTCTTGTCTTCTTACATATAAACAAAGCAGCATCTCTGCTTTGGCAAAATGACCTGTGCAGCATATGTAGGATTTGGATGTGTCCTAGTGACCTGGGAGATCAGCTCCCATATTCCAGAGACAATGCACAAAGGAGCAAGTTTAATTGCAGCTCTCAAATCTTATCTCTGCTTAAAATAAATGTTCTCTGATACAAAATACATCTGACAATCTAACTCCAAACAAAATACATCTGACAATCTAACTCCAAAATGCATAGGGGCTCTTTTCTACAGGTTTCCACATTCTGCAGAATTTGAAGGTTCTCATGACCTGCAAGTCTCCCATCACCCTCATCCTCTCTGCCTTTCTAAAATTTATGCTTGAAAACCCATAAAACCCTATAAAGACTTTTCCTGTAGCACATCTGTAATAATGTCTCCGTCATTTACAGAAATGGGAGCATGTGTGTATATGTGTGTACAAGTCTCTAACAAACCTTGCATTTAGGAAAAAATCCCATGAGACAGAGTTTAGTTCTTGAGAAACTCTGCAATGTCCTCCTCAGGCATGATGGCTCACATATAAAGTCATTTAAAAGAAAAGTAGCAGGGAAAACTTTTACTTAGCAATGATTAGGAAGGATAATCACCAGTTTCTATATACCACGAGGTGTTTTATTTTCTTTTTAATTTCCAAATAAAATGGAGAAAACACATGATACTTTGACAACCAAACTGATTAATCTTAGTGAAAAACTTTACATCTTTGCAATCCACTTCATTTCATCCTCCACTGCATCTAGTGGGATGAGAGAATGCTAAATTCCTTACCGTGTCTCGCAGTTGCTGACTGTTGTTACAGCAAATGTGGGAGGCTTTAGGGGCCGTGGTAATTACTATGTGTTCAGCTGAAAGGGAGGCATCCAAGAAAAGGAACACAGAGTGTCTTAAACGAGGAAGGAAAATCAAACCAGTTTCTATAACTTCCCAGTCACCCCCACTTTCAGGAAATCATTTGCTATGTCAAAGATGGTCGGCATGAATTGTCTTTTAGAGGAAAATGACAGTATGGTAGCTGGTAATGAGTAAAGGGGCAGGAAAGCATTTGCATAATCCAAAACACTGTTCCTTACTAGAACCCAAGTATATTGTTATTTGGAACAAAGGAAAGTATTCTTACTTGATTCATGAATTGGCTTTGAATTCCTGAGTCCAGCCAAATACCAGACACATAGTGACATATGCATTATCTTTTCTTCTTAAGCAGTCCTATAATTTGGAAATATCATCCCCATTTTATTTTCTTGGAAATTAGAAAGTTATATAAGGACCATATTCATGAATTAAGTTGAAATTATGCTAAAGTGAGAGAGTATGAAAAGAAAGGATAATGTCAATTCTGTAGAGACAGCCAGATAAGAAATAAATAAGAATTAAATAAGAAATCCAACATTATTTCCAGGCCTCATCTAATGCTTTTATGGTCACCCAGTGGCCTCCCAGGAATAAGCAAATGAGTTTTATAAAAGGGAGAATAACACCATCAAACAAAAGTTTGATTTTAAAGTTACCTACTGTAATATAAAGTTATATCACATGTAGAAAGAGATGTGACATCTTTTTTAACAATTTTATTTGATTCATAAATAACCACAAAATATTTTAATAGGGTTTTATACCATGTTTTTGTTTGAATTTTGTTTATGTCCTTAATATGTAGGTAGTTATTTTTTACTCAAGATATTAAAAAATATCTTACATAGACATCATAAATCATATACAGAATCCCTTTTTATGTGCTATAATTGAATATATTCTTTATAACTGAACATGTAAATTGTTTTCAACATTTAAATATTTTAAACAATATACATATTTGCTACATGTAAAGTTTACTACATGTAATATACAAATTTACTACATGTAAAAATTGTCCTTATAGCAAATTCTTTAAAAATTTAATTTAGATTGAAATGTCTCCCGGTTGTACAAAAATGAAGTAAGTAGATTCAAATGTACATGCTTTTTAAAAACTTTTGATATATTTTTCCAGGTTGCCTCCTATAAAAAAACAACTTAAAATCCAATATTTTGTGAAAGAAATATTTAGCCCAGTCTTTTAAATAATGCATAGTCTATTTAAATCCCCCAATTTGTAAGTAAAATAGAATTAGATTAATGCTTTAAGTTACTTTTTTTTTCTTATTTTCCTACATGTTCTCCTGTAGATATGGAGTGTTTGCTTCCTAACTTCTTAGCACCAGTTAGAACATTTTCACATTTTCCTACTGATGTATTCAAATTCTTCAGATTATATGATGTTTATGTAATAAATAGTATTAATGTTTAAGTTATATGCTTCCAAGTATTCATTTGCCAATAGATATACGTTTTTTGGGGTACTAGGGATTAAACTCAGGGGCACTCAGCCACTGAGCCCTATTTTGTATTTTATTTAGAAATAGGGTCTCACTGAGTTGCTTAATGCCTCACAGTTGCTGATTCTGGCTTTGAACTCTTGATTCTCCTCTCTCAGCCTCCCAAGCTGCTGGGATTACAGGCGTGCACCACTCCACCTGGCTTGATATACCTTTTAATGCACAGGAAACTCATGCAAGGTAGTCAAATTTACTACTCTTTTCCCTATACTCCCTGCACTGCCTCATTAATGCCAATAGATGTGTCCACTTACATCTCATTTCAGAGATTGTCTGCTTCCATTCTTTACATTTGAAAGTATGTTTCATGTGCATTTTGTTAGAGTATATGTTGGGAGGTAGGGGTTTCCTTTTGCCCAGGGCTGCCATACAGTTGGCCCAATACTGTATGGCCCAATACTAATGTATCTTTTCTCTCTAATGCAAAATATTATTTTTCTCATGCTACCGTCAGGTGTGCACACAGTACATATTTGACCTGACTATGGATTCCCTGTCCCAGGTCATTTATAGGTCTGAGTGGTCCTGCAAACAGGTCTAATAGCCTAATCACAACAGGAGTTGGAACATAGAGCAGAGACATTTCCTTAAAGTGGGGGTGTGTGTGGGCAGAGCCAGAGGAATTTAAAATCAATGAAGTGAAGAACACAGGGACACAGTCTGAAGAGTGATAAGTGAAAATCTCCAATAGCAAAAGTTTCCTGTGCCCTGGAAACAAACTTCAATGGGAAAACTCTATAGGAAAAGGAATGTGGGGAGGAGAAAATGATCTCAGAAGCAAGAAATAGAGGTGGTAATTGTTGCTTGCTCTCTTTCCACCTTCGTGGTCAGCAGAAGACAGTTTGCAAAGTCACTTTGAGCTTTGCAGAAGTGACTCAAGTCAGCGCACAGCGAAGGAGATGAAGGAGAGGCCAAGCCCCCCTGGGGAAGCAGGAAGAACAGGCACACCTCTTAGGAATTGGTAGCAGGCTGTTGTTCAGGTGAGGAAAGCCATTTCTTCAGTGGTCTCAATGGCACTGAAAGACTTTCTTAATTCTGCATGGTAGCCACTGAAAATGCAGGTGTGCTTTTGCAGGGGCACAGCATACACACATGACCTGTGCATATGTGTGCATTTATAATATGATATCTAATATAAACATAAACTTTTACCAAGAATGTTTGATAACACATGAAATGTTAGTGAGTTAAGGAATTATAAGAATATTTTATCTCTGGGTAGTACACATTCTCGTTTGTATCTTAAATTACTTTATAATGCAGATAAACTATTGCCAATGTCTTGGCTGGGCACAAGATCACGAGCCACTCACAGCTTTGTAGATTCAAACAGCAATTCTTTATTCCCGAACTCACACTCGCCTCTACACAAACACGTTCTGGGGAAATCCAAGTTCTGCCCGCACAATTCTTAATTCCAGGAGAACTCAGCGGGAACTCAGGCAGCAGGAACGCCCTATTCCCAGCAGCAATAAACTTAAACCTCGAACTTCCCTAAAACCCATATTGTCTTAAACCGGGAACGCCCTAAACTTGTCTTAAACTGGGAACGCCTTAAACCCAAGGACGGGATACTCCCTAAAACCTGATCAGCTCTAAACCCGGATCTGCCCTGGTCCTTGAGCAAGGCCACCTTACTAAAGCATACATGCAATGTCCCAGCGAATATCCTCTAAGCAACATGGGGTACGCTGGCAAGGAAATTTCGATGCGTCAATCCTACTTGGCAATGGCCCTCAGCAAACTATTTTAGCTGAGCCCTTCATAGCTGTGTTTGCAAGCACCAATGTGTCATGTGGGTTTAACTTTGGCATAACCCCAAGTGTGCAATGTATTCAGCACACTAGGAGCCTAAAAAGGTATGGTGAACCACATAGTCAGCATCTTCCTAACTCTTTATGTGCATTCCTTAAATGATCATCCTATGACAACCTCTCCATAGTGAGGTTACCTGGATGGCTTGGAGCCTGGGGACAGCGCTGCCTATGTAAACATGTAAGTTCCAAATTAAGGAAGAAAGGAAGAAAAGAAAATTATTGCACATTTTTTTAAAGTATTAGCATCAGGGTGGGTGTGTCTGCACCATCTGTTTAGGTAAATTAAGTACAAATATGTTAACAGCAGAACACTTCTCAGCATGAAGCAAAGTTGAATCCATAGAGAATTTTGAAAAAAAAATTATGTTGAGGTCTCACATATACTCCCCAAAGCATCTTCACAGGAAGGTGTGTGTGTTTGTGTGTGTGTGTGTAACTGTGTGGCTCTCACAGGGATTGACAATGCCTGGCTTTATGTCAATGGCTTTCCACAGTTACCCTGAGAACTCTGGGAAAGAGGCTGGGCCGTGGGTAGCAGGTGGCATTTATTCTTAGCAGGCCTGGACACCCAAACCAGGTTTCTACAGGAAGAGGCACAGCACTGGTCCCAGAGCACCTTGCAGGCGGAAAGTGAGGATGAGCTGATCTCTCTGGAGTAAGGGAAGGCCCCTCTCTAAGGATTTACAAGCTCACTGCATCTCAGTGCTGGTAGCCATGTGCTTCGGGAATCATTAGGACTTCATTTCAATTTTCTTTCATTTAGTCATGGACCATAATTTTTCATTGTTTTTAATGATTTAGATGGGACTGGCTGCTCCTTTAGAAGCCTTTACTTTCTGTGACTAAATATCTGACTCTGCTTTGCCTAGAGTCATCTCTAAGTAAAAGTTCTTGCCAGGTGATCGACCCATGCTCCTGCAGCAGGTGGGATGGTGTCCAGAGCCACTTCAGTAGAAAAGAGGGTCATGAATACAAAGCAATGTCCATGCACAAACATGTTAACTCCTTAGTTCCCCAATTACAGAAAGGATATACATATTTAAGTAAGTATTTGCCAAAATTCCCCATTCTTATTCAAAATATTATAAAATATTATGCCACTTATATAACTTCATTTTTTATTTAATGGGTTTTGAGTGTTTTAGTATATTCAAAACATTCTATAAAAAGTCTAAATGATTTCATCAGAGAGAATCATTTAGGTAAGGAAAAAATATTGGCAAATGATATGAGAAATGTTTTCCTCATATTTTACATATTCCATTGACTGATTTGATTGGAAGAATTCCATGGGAATAAGTACTTTGTTCTTAAGATTTAGAACTGACACATCAAATAAAATAAAAGGGTTATAAACATGTTGCTTCTCTCTCTTTCTCTTTCTTCTTCTTTTTTTGATCCACTAGTTAAGAAAGTCGCCATGTAATTGCATTAGAGTGAAATGTGTGCAAAAACACACCCCACCCCGCTACTTTATGGCAGCTGCCTCCTGAGAAAAGGGTCTGTGTGTCCCAGTGCTGTGCTGTTCTAAGCATGGTCAGTGGAGCATCCACTGCACCACTGGTGCACAGCTCCTTAGGGATACTGTTTGCCAGCCAGGCCCTGCAACAACTGGTAGATAACCTGCATTTCCATGAATTTTCCAGGTGAAGAATTGAGACTTCGGAGGCCATCTGGGAAGAAGCGTGAATGAGAGTGGGCAATGGAGAGGACATGAGAAAACCAGGGGGAGGGGAGCTGTGTGGACCTGTGAGCCCTGCAAGAACACTGCTGTGGCACGTCTAACCCTCTTGGTGGCGTCACAAATGTGGCCATTTCCCCATAACACCCACATTTCTGGAGAATTTTGTAGTGGGGGTACAAGAGGCTTCATGTGGGAGAGCACAGGGGGAGAGAGAGCACACGTGCTCAGGACGCCAGGACTGAGATGACCCAGCAGCCGTGGAAGAAAGGCTCAGTGGCAGAGGTGAGGCCATGGAGGGTGAGCTGGGGAGGTGAGCAAGTGGGAGGCCAGGAAAGCCTGGGTGGAGGTCCCTGTGGGACTCAGTGTGGGCTGGATCCTAATGATCTGGAAACTCGGTTCAACCCAGAAATAATTCACACGAATAAGTAGCTAAGAAGAGCTCTTTAAATATGAATGTTTGTGGAACATAAAAATGGAAGGGAACCGGTTTTCAGAAAGATCCTATTGTGTGTCAGGGACTTTAATCTTAGCTATTGGCATTTTATTGATGAGACGGAGTAAAAGGGAGTTGGAATTTCTGCTTCTGGTCAAGATGAAATGTCATGGACCAGATTTATTCTTCCACAGGAAGCAATAATGCCACAAAACTGGACAAAATACATTAAAACTGTCCTCAGGAAATTAGATAGCAGACAGAAAAACAGCAGTCCTTGATCCAGAAGAAATAAATTATGTAAACACTAGAATAGACACATAGTCCTGCCTACAGAGCGTTTCCTAATGATGGAATTGAAATTGAGACTCCAGGTGGACCCAGTAGCTTCCCTGGTTTGAAGTCACAGAGGTGGAATGTGGAGAGGCTGCTAGCCCCACAGAGAAAAACTGACGAAGATAAAGCTGCAAAAGTTAGAGATCTAAAGAGCTGAGGAAACTTCCTGTTGAATATTCAGCCCAGTCTCATGTTTGCAAATGTAGGAAGAAAGTAGCCAAGGTTGCATAAATAGCTAACCAGAATATATTAGAAAGAATAATTTCTGGAACTCTTCCCCAGGTGAGAACAGTGTCTGCTCCCAGCAGTCTGCAACAGAAACCTTGTGATTCAAGTACAGTATTTAGAAAATATTTAAAACAGTTCCTCTAGGTAGAGGGAAACCATCCTGGGCTGAAAACTGCAGAGGTCTTTCGTAACAACACTTAAAACTAAGATATGAAAGGGTCAAATCCACTCTAAGAAAAATAAGTATGGTCCAAAACATCACTCAAAAATATTTATGGCAATACAAATATATTTCCATCCAAAATTTCTTCTATCACATAAAAACATCCAGGCATGCAAATAAGCAAGAAAGTATATCCAACAATGAGAAGCAAAGTCAATTGATGCAACAACAGAGAAGATACTGATGCCTCTGAAGGATCTTAGGTATTTGAACACTAAAATCAGATTAATTCCTATGTGTACCCAGTCTGTTCTCTGCAGAGAAGTTATGTGCCTTCATTGAATTTCCAGACACAAAACTAAATCACCTTCAAAAGTTAACATAACTTGAGCCTCATAGAACTATCAGTTTGAAGTTCATTGGATAAAAAAGAATGCAGATGGCATTGTTAAAAAGAAGCAGGATAATGGAGCACAATGTAGGCTGAGATTAAAATTAACTTTTGATAAATAGGAAGGAGTGAGAACTTGTATAAAAGTTACATTTTATCAAGCATAAAAATACTCAACTTCTACAAATCCCACAGTAAAAAGACAGTCTATCTTTGAGAAATGCCTTAAGTCACATTCATTAAGGAAGTTGCAAAGTAGTATTTTTTTTAATTGGGGAAAAAGTCAATCCATAATGCATATTTGGTAAATGTAAATAAATGCTATATAAAGAAATCTATTTGAAATCAAGGCCATATTAGAAGAGAATTTGTATTCATTTCTGTATCACATATGTAACAGAGTTACAAAATTAGAAATATTAGTTGCTCCAAGGTAGTACTTTGTTAAGTTTATATTTTGATGTATAAGGACTAAATTAGAATGATCCAACATTAACACAAAATTTAATGGTCTAATAAGTAAAGGAAAGCATTCATAAGATATTTTAAATATTAGGACAGTTGGTGGTTTTATAGTAGGTAGATAAACATATTTTGAAACTACATAAATGTAGGGACACTAAATACCAGTGTTTGTAACGTACATTGTAAGTGTGATCTCTTGGTAATTGTTTTTGTCTATACACAAAAATTTGAATTATTTGGATAATTGAATTTTCGCTGTTTAGAAGTCTTACAATGAAGCTAAGACCCACTATTTTGAGAAAGTTGTGCTATTCCATTATGTATATCAGTCATCTGTTTCGTCCTGTTTTAACTTAGTTTTATTCTTGTTAAGCTTTAAGTGTCAATATGTAAGCTTATATTTATTAAAGAATTTTTTTTATCAAATCCTAAAAAAAGAAATATTACTGATGTTACAATTAGTAGCGGAGAATGTTAAAGAGCTGTGATTACCGAATTGTGTCTGTGAAAGCAGCGGGAGGAGATATAACTCAGGAGGTCAACTCAGGGGGATTGTGAGTTCCAGGCCAGCCTTACAAACTTGGCAAGATCCGTCCCAAAATACAAAGTAAAGAGAATTGGGAGTGGAGCTCAGGGCTGAAGCACCCCTGGGTTCAATCCCAGGAGCCATTCGTAGGAGGAGGTAAGAGAGAGAAGAAAGAGGAGAACAATGGGAGAGAGGGAGGGGAGGGGAAGCATCTCAATAAATACCAAGGATGAAAAATCCATGAAAATTGCACCAAAGTAGAACACACATAAATACTTAAGGTCTGGGATATCAAGAAAATCTTTAAAGCAATCATGTCTGACCGAGAAATGAGGGAAAGGTACAGAGGCAGTAAGGATAGTCAGGCATGGCAGTGTCACCCTGTTAGCAACCTGCTGGAACACCAGGTGTGAAGGCTGCCTGCTAACATGGTTTCCAGCCCGGCCTCTGCTCCCTGGCCCACTTTATAAATGACTGCAGTGCCAAGGAAGCATGTCAGCGCCCATGGGACTTCTATCCATCCATACTGAAAATATTCAAACATCTCAACATCTGTCGTATTCTTTGTCGCATTTTTTTGCATACTTAATACATTCCATATATTTTTCATTAGCTAAACAATAGTCCTTTGCCATAAACTATATTAGTAGTTCAGTTTCATAGTTGAGGAAGCTGAGATTCATAGAAGTTAAATAAAAAATGAGAATTACAGACGTATAAGAGAGCACTTTCAGGATATTAAGCCAGGAGGACTAAATTTAGACTGTAATAAAATATTCAATATAAAATATTACGTTAAGGGCTGAGGTTGTGGCTCAATGGTAGAGTGATCGAGTCTCATGCATCAGACACTGGGTTCTATCCTCAGCACCACATAAAAATAAAATAAAGTTATTGTGTGTCCACCTTAAAGAAAGAAAGAAAGAAAAAAAGAAAGAAAAAGGAAATGTTGTCTTTAGTCAATCCCTTGTGTTCAAATAAGAATTCAACAAATTGCCACAAATTTTCACAATACTGATAATCATTCAATATGGGTGTCTTTCAACCCCATGTATGGATACTCATTTTACCCCTGTAGTTTCCTTCATTTTTTTCCCATTAAGTTGTCACATTCAAACTCATCAGTTAATGGAAAGTATAATTTACATTCATAACCAAGTTTGATTGCAAAGACTCCATCAAAATGAGCTATTCTTAGCAGAGATATATTTTCTGCTTTTAGCCAAGATGGAAAGAAAAACAGACAAACTATATGGATTAAATTGATATATAAATTCATTGCATGTAAAATTGAACTCCCAGCAGGTCTTTGATAGAGTAAAGTTGATACAGAGGTAGAAAGGGTCTAGAGTAGCCACAACAGGTTTGAATTAAAGCATGAAGCTGAACCACGGAAACTACCTGACTTCAAAGCCTCATGTGAAGTAAGAGTAACAGAGAGAGTGTGGGCATTACGTGATGACAGAATTAAACAGGACAGTGGCTTTAGAGGTAGACCTACAAGAGTTGGGCAACTGATTTTCAGCAAAGGTGCAAAGGCAATTAGAGAAAAACTAGACTTCTAAATACATGCTTTTTCAACGAATTGTAGGTCTGTTAGCAAAATCAAAACAAAAGAACTGTTTTCATACGTACCTCATGTCTCATACGCAGGTGAACTCGGAATGAATGATGGATGAAAATGCAAAAACTTAAAACTGTAAATCTAGAAGATTTTCTTTTAGAACAAGAAACTCTGAGAAAAGTCCTTGCAACCCTGAACCAAATACCCATTTGACACTGATTATAATCCATGAAATAACCAAGTGATAGAACATCATCAAAATAAAAACTTTTCAAGTTCTAATGGCAACATGGGGAGGATACAGAGGAAAAGCTCAGACTGGGGAAACATCTGTCAACTGCAGAGTAGACCATGGCTTGGGTCCCTCAGACACTGTCCACTGTTACAAGTGAGTACTGTTTGAATGTGTTGAAACATCGCTCCACATTCCATTAACTTGTACAACTAACAGATGTGAATCAAAAGTTTTAAAAAGTTAAACTTTTTTTTAAGTATGTAAAGATATTAGCATTTTCTGAAAGGTTCAAACTATTATATCATCAAATATTTCTATTCTTCCATCAATAACTTTACAGAAATAAAAAAAGATAAGCATATGCATACCTACAAATATCTATACTTATGCTGTGGACGTAACTCAGTGGTAGAACATTCACCTAGTATGTGAAAGATCCTGCACTTAATCCCCAGCACTAAAACAAAGTAAAATCAAACCAAACAGAAAAAAAACAAACAAACAAATACTTTTACTTTCTATCTCCAAACTTCCTCATAGCAATTTTATTTAAAATAGCCAGACTGGAAACAAAGTGTCCATCATCACAGATGAATAAATTCACACAATATGGTCCAGTGCTCTTTAATGAGAATAGATCCCTGACATGGGCTGCGTGCGTTGTGGATGGATCTCAAAATAATTATTATGAGTGAAAAATATCAGACTTGTTCTCGTCCTCAAAGAAGAGGTCCCTTTGTGTGATTTCATTCACAGAAACTTCTAGCATTTTCAAGCAGTCTCTAGTGACATAGCAGATCAGCACTCCCTGGAGGCAGAGGAGGGAGGGAGCTTCAGGGCAAGGAAGGAGGAGTTAATTTTGAAAAGGCGTGAGGCATCTTTGGAGGGTAACGGATATGTTCATTACCTTAATTAAGGTGGTGAATTCATACATATAAGCACAAATACATATTTGAAATTATACATTTTGAGTGTGTGCTACGCATCATATGCCAATGACATCTTGACCTGATAAAGCAAAGGGAAACCCACACATTCTACTTCTTTACAACTTACCCTTGACCGTTCCCCTCAGCCCCCCACTTCAGTGTGCCACCCTGGCTCCCCATCCTGCTTTCTCTTCCTGTGTGTCAGGATATTTAGTGCATGCCAGAGCACACTGGACACATGTGAGTACTTGCTCTCCTCTATTTCTGACCAGCAGAATAATTCCTTAAATTCACAAACCGGACTGCGCCCTCTTCCAGGAGTGCCTGCCAATGGCTGTGAGTGAATGAACAGTGGCCAGTGGTCAGAACCCATGCTGTCACAGAAGAGATCAATACCAGCCTCCAAGAGGAGATGGAATTCCCTCCATGCTGGGGGCAAAGCCTGAGTCTGAGTGAGGTTCCACTGTGCTAACTGAGGAGGGAAGAGCAAAGGCAAGCAGTCGCACAAATATTTAGTTTCCCAGTGCAAATAGCGGGGGGCTGGAGGGACTGCGGCCGGCAGGAAGGGCCTTAGCTAATGAACCTGGAGGTGATTAGAAAGGAAAACACTTGGACAAAATAGGAGAAATATGCCTGAAAATGAGCTCCTTGGGTCAAGGGCAAAAAACTCTGGGTTATCTATTTTAAGTTAATATGAATACATTAAAAGAAATGTACTTTTTGAAACCAATGTCCATATGCTAAGAAAACAATCTTGATTATCTGAAAAGTCTCTGTAGCAGACAATATTTTTTTCCAAAATTTTATACATTTCCATATCAATGTAGTAAATAAATTTGGATTGTTTGAACCGATGTAGGAAAAAAAAAAAACACATGCACAATTCTAGTTTTTACTTAAGTGTCTGATTATTTTGTCTTCCTAGTACTTAAAGTTTTCATAAATTATTTATATCAGAATCTTTATTTTTACATGTAATTGCAATATATCACCTTAGAATTAATATGACACCACTTTTATGCAATTGTATGCCACCAACATATTTGAAACTCTGTCAACATCTGGTACTCTGGACCCGGCAAGATGAGTGTTGAGCTACTTAAAATCCTACATTTGTTGAATTATCTACTATAATAAAGGGTATGTGCTGTCATATTTTTAAAATTACAAGTCAATGCATTCATTATAGTTAAAATTTCTTGATGGTGTGCATCTGTCTTGTTGTGACTGAACATTTAAAATTAAAAGTCCTAAATTGTCTTTTCTTCCCATTTCCTGCTAATCTTCAAGCCATCACCTTAAGATGAGAACAGAAGCTGGGACTCTCCCAGAGCCCTGGCCTGGGCACCATCCCCCTGGGAACACTAGATCAGGCGCATGGCGTGCGCTAGAGCCTGGCGTGATCCTGAAACGCTAACATTGCTACAGGCCAGGAAGGCAGAATCCCTGACTTGCCAGTTTTGGTCACACTGCCATCAAAGTCACTTTGTCTTTTTATGTCTTTTTCTCTGACTGCAAAGGAGGACAGGCAACCAAATGCAGGTACAGGTGACCCCACAGACTTTTTTTCTGAGAAAACTGGAAAAGCCATGGTTTCTGGGAGCTTGACTCTGGCTTCCATGTCTCAGGAATGAATGCCTATGCGTAACATTCTCAGATTTTGCATCTGGTAGTTTCCACTTGTGTTCTACGTAACAGCCTCACTCTGTGGGACAAGCTGACTTAATTGTATTATGAGTCTCCATGATCGGGAGAAAATTACTTTTTTTCTTTACTACCCCAGAAAAACCAAGCAGAGTTCCACCATCACCCCTCACAGTTTTCCATGCTGAAATTATTCTTTCGCGCTCTCTTTGTGTCTGTACTCCTTTGGGAACCTCTTTCAATATATTTTGGTGTTTCAAAGTGTCCATGGAGAGGATTAATCTTTGTTTCATTCGGGGCCCTGGACGGCAGGAAACAGAATGCGCTCCAGCTAATTTAAGCAGAAGGGGATTTATCAAGGGATACTTGAAATCTCATAGGAATTAGAAGGATTATGGAAACACATTCGAGTGTGTGCAAACTTACAGCAATGACTTCAGGTCCTCATCAGAGAACTAGACTTCCGGAGAACAGTGTGGCTCTGGAGGCCCAGATCACCAGAGCCAGCTGACACCTGTTTCAACACAATGGCTCACCCACAGTCTATTTTTTTTAAGTTTCTTATTTACACACCAATCTCCTTTGGGTATGTCAGAGGGGTGCTGCTGGGATACTATTGATAGTCTGTTTCAGGAAGCCAGGTTCAGTTCATTAAAATTCATCAAGCTGTGTGTGTGTGTGTGTGTGTGTGTGTGTGTGTATGTGTGTGTGTGTTATAGTAAACGATAATTGCTTAAGTTTGGGGGAAACTATAAATAAGAATATGTCTACCATGACATATAAGCATCACAATCATATTCACCCATTTACCTCAAAAACAATTTCTGCTGATATCATTTTAGTGCTTTGGCCTCATTATTTTGGTAATCAATGACTATGAAAACAAAATAAAGAAAAAATGACATCACTCATGATCGCTCGATTCTGCCCCTCTTTGTGTGGATATCATATTGTATGTACAGTGTAAAGAACTATCTCTCCAAATCAACCTGATACATGCAATGATAAAAAAAAATGGCTTTGTTCAATAAGGCTTTGAACCTGTCATCCTTAAATATTCTCTGATAAGTTATAATAAAATCAGCTTTTCCTCTCAGGGTTTCCTTTCAAGTTGTTTCATTAACTTGCTAACTATTTTAGTACAGCATTTTCCTTCATTAAAAAAAAAAGACAATACTTAAGAAAGTTTTATTCTTGCATATCTCTCTTCTGATAAAATCGTCTAATCTTAATTTCAGAAGCATATGATCCTTCCCTAAGACATATGACAACCTGAACAATATTCCCACAAGTCTTCCATAGTATCAGTCCTTCACACCCACAAACTTGGTCACTGACCACTTTCAGATCTGCACTTTCTAATTAAGGTGGAATCATCCATTAGAAAGCTTCTCCACATAGTGCATGTCAACAGGGGGTTAGGTGTGTCTTTCCTTACATGTGCTTTGAACCTAGAGAACCTATCATAACCTCAACATGGGGCTTAAATTCTTTACAATTGGAAACACCCACTTTTATGGGGTGTCCATAATAAAAAAATGACATGATAATAGATTTAGGACTAAAACAACATAAAAATATTGACCATAAGAAGGAGCATCTTCCACTGAGCACGTCATATGTACTAAAAAGTTGTATTTACTTCTAATAAAAGAAAAAAAAGTATTTAAAAGGTTGACTAGGCTGCCCAATTTCATATTACTGCTATCTGTAATTTGTTTGTGAAATACTAATTGAGTAACTACTTTGTATACTCTACTGATTATTTTATTCAAGGAGGATTCAGTATCCTCAAAAAACAAACTATGTTCTGAACACCATGAGATTTATGTTCAGCGGGAAGAGACAGATTTTCAAAACAATCAAATACATATCACACCAGATGATGTCAAGGGCTCTGAAGGAAAATGTGACAGGTGAGGGAAGGAGCAGGGGTCTGAGAGGGGCAGCTGGGGAGGGTGCACTAGTAAGGAGCAAACAGAGGAGCAGGCCCTGGAGAGAGCAGTGAGCCCTGAGCTGGCGTGGAGTCCCCAGTGAGCTGAGGGAGAGCGAGAAGGGACTGGGACATCCGCAGGAGACACCAGCCCGACACCAGCCGGGGAAGGAGCTTGTGGAGAAGCGTTTGTAGGGACGAGATCTGTGGCCAGGTCAACAAGGCCCGTGCAGGGCGTGAAGCTAGCAGTGCATTTGGGAGGAGATCTAGGAAAGGCCAAGGGGCGGTGGGGTGTCAGAGAGAAGGGAGAAAATATGGAGTCAGTTCACAGCAGACTATGTTCAGCACAGTGGCACTCTGGGTGACGGCCTCAGTGGGGGTGGGAAGGGGAAGGGTGTGATGCACATCACAGTAGAGCCAGCAGGCTTTGTAGGTGGATTGGTTGTGGAGTGGAGGGAGAAGAACCACTGAAGTCATCTCTAACGGTATAACACGGACATGGAAGAATGAACTATCACTCCCTAAATGAGGAGGTGTACAGCACAGGAAGGGGTTTCTTTGGGGAGAAAAGGATGAAAACAAGAACCTCAAGTCTCCAAACATCCCTGCAAAGCAGATGTCACTATTCTCCTTTTGCCCATGAGGAAAAACATCATCTTCTTGGTGCCCAGACAGCAAGAGTCAGCAGGAGATCCTAAACACCCCTGCTGTGGTGGTAGGTCGGTCACGTTTGTTTACAGGGCATTGAAGAATAAAACTAATAATGCAAGTCGCATGTCTAGTATACAATTGGTACTCAGAAATGGTCATCTTACGCACAATGTTTTTGCAGTATTTTATGTATAAGTCTATATTTAGAACGTGTGTTCATTTTTTTAATTTGGTTTTGGAAATCAAACCCAGGGTGCTTTGCCACTGAGTTACACTCTCAGTCCACTTTATTTTTTTTATTTTCAGATAGAGTCTCTCTATGTTCCTGAAACTGGCCTTGAACTTGCAATCTCCTTGTCTCAGTCTTCCAAGTAGCCGGTGTGTGCCACCACACCTGGCTGAACTTGTGCCCAATCTCAATCACAATGTTTAATTCTGAGCAAGTTTCTCAAGGTAAAATAGCATTCAACAAATTAATTAAAATTGACATATACCAAGAAACATTATGGGTAAGTTAAAGTAATTAGTATTTTATATGTGATGCAAATAAAACTTTAAATAAAAGCATATTCTTCCACTAAAAGTAAATCAATTTTAGGAAAGCCATTCAGGCAAAATATAAATTAGTCACATTAGAATAAAAGAGCCATAAATAAGGAATTCTTGGGCACTTTCCAAGAAAATAAGATTGTTGAGTGCTGTCATTAGTAGTCTCAAAGTTTTAATAGTTCCAAATATATTCAATTCTAAATTATTCAGCATCAGATTAGTCAACATGCAGGTTACTCAGTGGCTTGGTTCTCCTTTCTGTCCTTCTTGGTTTTTAATCAATATCTTTAAGTTTACCACGTAACACCTTTTCTACCTGAAGGCAGAAGAAAATGACATTGCAATATCCAGTTAGGTATAATTGTTTTATTACAGTGTGCAGGGTACAGGTTGAAATTTATGACTAAGATTTAAAAGTCTTATAATTTTTAAAGTCTACTTTGTAAATGGTGGAAAACAAAACCAGTTATATTTTTTAAAGCAATGAATTGAAATACAACACAGTGTCGTTGAAATCCAGATACCTATGATGGAAACAGTCACACCTCACTGAATTTCCTTAAACTAATAATTTTGAATTTTTTTCCCAGAAAATACATGAATCTCCATTTAAGGACACTTTCTGAATAGTTGCCATGTTCCTTGATGGTGACATATATATATGTCTTTGGCTTTTCTTGTTTCTAATGTTGCTTTGGCATCTGTACATTGTAGGCAGGATTTTGAACTGCAAACATTCGAAAAGATGTCCACCTGCGAGTGGCTTCCAGGGACTGGCTGGTAGGGAGCACACCTCTGGTTTCTAGTGAGCTACAGCAGCTGTGTCAGCTACCTCAGCAGAAGTCAATGCCTATAAAGAATGCAAAGACTGTGATGGTCCATAGTGGTCCAAGTGTCCATGATGGCTGTAGCAGCTAAGGATACTGGAGTTCTGGGTGGTTGAAACAGGTGTGTTACAAAAGTTCTCCCTTTCTCCTCCATGTTGGGAAATGAAGCCACTTGTCACCAGAACTAGTGCACTCACATGCATGCAGCTGCAGGGGTCATAGGATCTGAGATGCAGAAGTGTTTTCAGTGGTAGTGCTGCCAGCACTGGATTCAATTCAAGAGAAGACACACAGTTCACTCAGTTCTGTACACTAATGCAAACATTCTCAACAAAACACCAGCAGACATAATACAAGAGAAAAGTAAAAGGAGGAATGGTATACCACATTAAAGTAGGGTTTATTTCTGAAATGACGAGCAGTTGAATATATGAAAATCAATCAGCTAGGCAATGGAATCAAGGATGAACAGCCATATGATCTCTCAGCAGATAAAGACAAAGCACTGAACAAAATGCAACAATGTTTTAAGCTAAAAGCAAACAACAAATTAGATATAAAAGAAATACAACTTGACACAATAAAACCCACTATTATGGTTTAGATATTAGATGTCCCCCAAAAGCTTATGTGTAGGACAATGAACATTCAGAGGTGAAATGATTGGGTTATGACAGCCTCAACCCAATTAGTGAATTAATCCCCTGATAGAGATTGACTGAGTGGTAACTGAAGTCAGGTAGTATGTGGCTGGAGGAGGCGGACATTGGAGCGTCGCTTTGGGGTATATATTTGTATCTAGAGAATGGAGTCTCTCTGGTTCCTGATCATCATGTGAGCTGCTTCCCTCCACCACACTCTTCTGCCATGATGTCCTGCCTCACCTCCAGCCCTAAGGAAAGGCACCCACTACCTATGGACTGAGACCTCTGAAAAGGTAAGCTCTAAATAAACCTTTTGCCCTCTAATTGTTCTTGTCAGGTCTTTTAGTCACAGAAAGGGAAAAATGGACTAAAACACCTACATATGGCAAGCTCACAGCTAGCATACTCAATGACGAAATGCTCAAAGCCTTTTCTCTAAGATTAGGAACAAACAAGGGTGCCTACTCTTACTCCTTCTTTTCAACCTACTTCTTAAAGCTCTAGTCACAGGAATTAGGGAAAATAAATAAATAAAATATTTCAATTTGTAAAGGAAGATGTAAAACTGTCTCTGTCTGCAGTTACATATGTAAGCATATGTAGCCCTAAAGACTCCAACAACAACAAAATAATGACCGATAAAATAACATAGTAAAATTACAAGATACAAAAGGACATATAAAAATCATTTATATTTAGCAATAAACTATCTAAAAAAGCAACAAGATTCCATTTGTGTTAGCATCAAATATATAACATTAAGAAATAAATTTATCTAAAGAAGTAAAAGACCTAAACATGGAAAACTATAAAATGGTGATTAAAAAAATTAAGAAGATGTTCATAAATGAACAGATATTCTGTATTAAGGTTTGGGAAGAATTGATATGTTGAAATGTTCTTACTACCCATAGCAACCTACAAAGTCAATGCAATTTGCATCTAAATTCCAATGTCATTTTTCACAGAAATAGAAAAATAATTCTAAAATAGGTATAGAAGCATGGAGATTTCTAATAGCAAAAATAATCTTGAGGAAGATAGTTGGGAACATCACATTTTTATTTCAAACTATGTTACAAGTGATAGTAATTAAAAGAGAATTGTACTAGCATAAAAACAGACACAGAGACCAATAAAAAACAATCAAGAGCCATAAAAAATACCTCACAGATATACAGTTATCTAATATATTTAACAAAGGTGCCAAGAATACACAGGTGAAAAGTTAGCCTTTTCAATAATAAACCATGCTGGAAAAACTGGAATCTACATGCAAATGAATGAAATTGAACCATAACATTATTTTAATCTGAATTAAAGACTTAAATGTAAGACCCTGAAATATAAAATTTCTGAAGGAAACATGGGGAAAGTACTCTATGGTACTGGTCTTAGCAAAGATTTTATTTATTGCACAATGGAAGCAAAAATAACTGAGTTGAACTATGTGAAACTAAATTGCTTTTAAACAGAATAACCGAATAACCGACAAAATGATTTATGGAATAGGAGAAATTATTTGCAAATCATGTATCTGAAAAGAGAGTAATATTAAAAATATATGTGGAAGTCATCCAACTCAATAGCAAAATAATAACAACAATTTTATTAAATCTATGTAAAGGATAAATATAGACATTTCCCCTAAGACAAACAAATGATCTACAAGTGCATGGAAAGATCTTGAATACCTTAACTAATTACCAGGAAAATACAAATCAAAACCACCATGAGATATCACCTCTCACGTGATAGGAGCATTAGTACCTCAATATCAAAAGATAGCAATCATGAGTAAGAGGAATGAAAATTGGAGCAGGTATTATGGAAATAAATCTCTCAAATTAAAAAGAATTATCATAAAATCCACTATTCCCACTTATATCTAAGTCTAAATGAAATGAAGTAAATAGTCAAAAAAAAAATGTCCACAATCCATGTCCAGTGCAGTGTATCTACAAGAGCCCACCTATTAGGGAAAACCTAAGTGTCCCTTGGTGAATAAATAAATAAATTAATAGGTATGGCTATAGGTCCGTAAAATATTCATATATATGTGACTATCTTTAGGTTACAATAAAAAAGGAAATCCTGCCTTTTACAACAGTGTGGATGAAACATGAGGGTATTATGCCAAGTGTAATAGGCCAGACACAAAACCATCACTCTATGACCTTGTGGAATCTGCAGAAGCTGGAGTCATAAAATCAGAGTAGAATGGTGGGTACTGGGGGCTAGGGTGTGGGGGACGTGGGGGATGTAAATGAAGGGTGCAGACTGCAGCTGTAAGATGAAAAAGTCTCCAAAGAGAGCATGGTGACTCTAGTCAACACTACTGTGCTGCATATGCAAAAGTCACTAAGAAAGCAGATCCTAAACCCCCAAACAAAACACAAAACAACAGTAGTTAGGTGAGGGACGGAAGTATAAACTGTCTTGAATACAATAATCCTTTCATGATAAAAATGTATTCAAATCATCTCTGTCGACCTTGAATTTACATAACTTTGTCAATCAGACCTCAATGAATATAGGGATAGAGAGCACAAAATAATCAGTTTACTATATCATGTAGACACTCACACAGGGATACCCCTGAGCAAGAAGTGATTCTGTTTACAATATTACCCTTTTTCATGAATACCTAGCACACAGCAGAAGCAAGAGCTTCTGGACTTCAGTTTGCTTCCAGTTCCTTTTATGGCTCTGTGCCTTCTCTCCTAGTCCCACCCACATACACACTTTAACACAAGAATTTCAGAAATTAACATCTGGGCATATAACCTGAGTGTGTGTATATTGCCTCTGTACACCAGAAAAAGAGAATTCAAATTATTGACCAGATATTTTTTTTTATGTGAATCATTCTCAGAAAAAAAGAGAAAGAAATGCAGTACTTACTTTCAGAGGCAGTTGTAGAATTTGTCCTCACAATATGGGGAGAAATAACTTGGAAGTGATACTTAGCCAAGATCTTATGAACAAAATTCATTCCATTGTACCTATGCAATCAATCAAAAATATATTCTGTATTTTCCATTAAGCAAAGAAAAAAAATAATATAAAATAAGACATTAATGATTTATACTTTACTATAATCATTTTATTATTAATGCATTAGGATGGCTGGCTATTTATATGATTATTAAAACATTTTTTATTTATTTGTTCTTAATATAACATGAGATATTTTGGATCTGAAACATCCTTCATTGTTCCCAAATATTTCTACTAATAAAATGTGGTTTGCAAAAATTTTAATATGCCTCAGTAAGAATAATTGACAAAGTGGAAAACACTGGAAAGATGTATCACTATTTTGGGCTGCATATCCATGTGTGAGAGAGGGTGCAAGATGATGAAAGATACACAGTAAATTCAATAAATAGGCTGTTTATTTTAAATACTCTACTTATTACCATAAAGCAAATTAAGAAACATTGAAATAACCTAAGCTGCTCTAACATCCTGCTTATCTAAATGTATTGTCTCAGTATCACTTTCAAATAAAGACATTTGAAATAGTGTCTGCAATCTACATTTTTGATCTGCCTAAATAGCTGCTGGCTTCAGCAGAACATTAATGCAAATCTAATGTACCTGCTGGTATGATTAGCTGAATCAAATGATGGCATTTAAGTAACACCTAAATAATCTTAATTAGGATCTGCAACTCATCTCAGCACTTAGAACTCTACAGATGGATAGTCTTAATTATCAGCCTTTTGATTAGGATAACAGCCCTAATCAAGACGATGTGGGCCTGATAGACAGGGTATCAGTAAATTAATGACTGCTGTTTGGTGGGAGCATAAGCAAAAAAAAAGAAAGAAATAGAACTGCTTTCTATGAGACAGGATGACGTCTGTGCAAAGGAATTGATGTTGTTCGCAAAGAGATCAGAGTGAAGAACCGTGGATTGGTATTAATGTTATGGTATCTAGGCATATTCAATGCCTTATAGTCTACATGATTATGTTAGGTGGTTATCTTGGGATAGCCTTTGCATCAAAACAATTTTGTGCACCTTATCTTAGTTGTATGTCTAAATTCTGTATTGGTAACTTGTTAAAACTTAATAGTTTATGTCTGAATCAAAAGTTTTGGAAATGCCTTTCGTATGATAGGAAATATGAGGTCATAATGTGAGAAATAGAAAAAATTAAAATATTTTTTGCTTCCTTATTTTTCCAGAAACAGTGTCTTTTCTGAATTTTAACTTTCCCAATTATCAACTACCTGATGACTTAACACATAATGCAATATGAAAAGGTGTTTTATTGTAGTTGGACACAAACTCCTTGATTTCAAAAGTCCACTAATGTTTAATGAAGGAGGTACAAAGCAAGCATCGCATTACTTCTCTCTGTGGGGCTGTGAATTGATGCAGAATTGATCTAAGGGGCTTCACTCCTCTTCATTGTGTGAATAGTGAAGGTCTGAATAGTGAAGGTGCTGTGCCAGCTCAGCTCCCACCAGGCAGCTCTGTTCAGGGTGCAGTTGCTGCCATCAAGCTCCCTGTTGGTTTCTCCTCAGGTGCCACCTTCCTCCTCCTCGCTCTGCCCCCCTCTTCTTGCCTTCACACAGTCCCTGACATTTGCTCTTCTTGTATGGCACCACCTCCTCCGTCTACCATGAGTCCTACTCAGATGCTCATGGATCTTCATGGGCACCCTGCCTCTCCCTGAATAAACACTTCAGTTTAATGTCAGAACTCTCATTTAGCAACTGGAGCATTGATGAAGATAGCATCAGACATCAGATGTGCTATCAATTCCTAGATAAAAAGCACAAGGCAGCGATTTGGATCTTAGTGGGGAGGCATGAAGTGACCTTGACTGAGAGGAACAAAGGTCGATTCATTATTGTTTGACGTTAGGTATGATAAAAATCCACTGCATTTGTTGGGTGATTAGGAATTTGCCAGATGTTTGCAAATCATATAAATGATGAATGCTTCTAAGAACAGTGTACAATGTTTTGTGCTTCGACATCGGATCCTGGTAATAATAATGATGGTATATAGAGTGATTATGTGAGCCCCTCCCCTGCACTCTCTCACAGTTAGAGGTTTCTCCATGCAAACCCACAGACACCTTAGCTGCTAATTTATTCACTATTTTATCCTAGTTGTTGAGAAAGGCGAGCAGTGCAAACCGCCCCTCACACTCACGTTGTTGCACAGCCGGATCACTGACTCCGCTGACAGTGTCTTCCGCCTCATTAGCTAGCTTCTTTTCATACCTCACCCCCAGTGGCTTTCACAATTCTGCTTTGTGTCATATGCGCATGATAAAACTGCTTTCACAATCTCCATCACCCTTGGTCGTCACATTCGCTGGGGGGCATGTACATTTGCACCTCTGTCTCCTCCCAGTCTTCTCCACACACTAATAATGCCTTGCAGATGTTCCAACTGGGGCAGCCTCATGACTTTGAGCAAAAAAGTGTCTGAATATAAATTCATTATCTTCCTTCTCACCATCATGTCCCCACCATGATGTCCCCATTCAAGCACAGAACTTAGCAATGAAGCTGGTCATCTTGCAGGGATCCACCGTGGCCTCCCACCTGCGCTACAAATGATCCTAGTGCCTGTTCCTTCTCAGTTGTCCTGAGAGCTGACTGTACTTGCTCAGCCTTTTGCAGATCATCTTCATCTCATTTCCCACAAACTTTCCTTCCCTGATGGAGCCTTCAATCAGCTTATGCAAGTTCAGCTGTCACAGGATGAAGCTTCCCACACTGGAGCAAAAGAACCAGCAAAACTTTGGTTGAATCCCCCCCAGCATGGTCTGAAAACCCTGGCCCACACTGCCCGTCTGACTATGGGGAAAGTTTCTCTCCCACTCCCCAGTTCCCTCATCTCTCCATCTTCCTTCTTTAATTTTCTCTAGCCTTTTCCATTTCTGGAATCACCCACTCAGACTTGGCACTGCCTCCCAGGATGCTCCTCTCTGCTCCTTCGTGGCTGTTGGAATTCTGTTCCCCTCTGTCTATCAGGCATCAGGCATGTTTCTGACCATCCGCTTTGATTCTTGGCTTTCACTTGGCATGATGAGTTGGTCCCCAGGCTTTTTTCTTTTCTCCCTGTTGCCTTTCTTTCAAGTAAAGGCAAGGACTTTTCCTATTTGCTCCCTCAATGCCTATAGTACCTTAATCTTTAATTATGGAATTGGAGAAGTTACACTTAATTGTAACCTATTTGCAAAGAGAATAAGTCCTGATTTTAGTACATTCATCCCTCTGTATCCATGGACATTCATTCCAGGAATTCCCCCAAGGAAGCCAAAATCCACAGATGCAAAAGTCAGTTATGTAAAATAATATAGTGTTTGTATAGCAAAAGTCAGTTATGTAAAATAATATAGTGTTTGTATATACCTAATACACATTCTTCTACATACTATAAATCATCTCTAGATTATTTCTAATATCTTATGCAATGTCAATGTTGTTAAGTAGTTGTTATATTGATATTTAGGGAATAATGACAAACAAAGCCATCTGTACAGATTCAATACAGATGCAATTATTTTGAATATTTCTGATTCATGGTTGGTTGAATCCACAGATGTGGAACCCAAGGATATGGAGGGCTGACAGTAACTGACATATTCTTTCACTATTTATATTTATTTTCCTTTTATGAGTTTTCCAAAAGGAAAAGAAAATGATATTCTGTTAATTGTGTAAAATGAATCTCTCATAAGTAAAAGAAAATGTATTACTGTGCATTTAAAAGAAGATTGTTATAGCATGCAATTACTAACAGCAAAAGATTTGAGTTAAAATTTTAGTGAATTTATCAGAAGATCAGTACTAACTCTACACTCTTATTTCTTTGACTTTCTTATTATCCATATTCTATCACATAGCCAGACAATAAAGGAAAATTGCAGGCTAATATTTTTATTTTGGGGGGGGGGCTATGGTTTCTACTTTACCTGGGCCAGAGTATTCACTATTGAAGTCATTGTGATTCTGCGCCATGATCCTTGAATCACCAGGCTTTCCTTGGTGGCTACTTCAAGCTGCTACTTGTAACCTTAGGCAAAGTGTCTGCATACCACACTGCAGAGAAAGATCCTAGTTTGGCTGCTGTCATCTGGGACGCTGCAGCCCTGGGTACATAGACATATTTTAATACATTCATAATACATTTTGGAAAGAGTAAGAATCTAGCACTGTTTCTGAAAGCACAGAGAGAACTGGTGGTTTGTGAGGGGAAAACGTGATGAAATAACATCCTCCTTGCTCATCCAGCAAGGTGGAATAGGTCAGTTCTGTGCTTCACAGAGCAGCTAGTTACATTCCAATGCTGTATCTACAAGGAGCCCATGAGTGACAGGAGACTCCCCAGTCAGTGCATCTTGATAAACCATCAATCAAGAGTGCAGTTTGACTTGATTAATATTATTTAAAAAATAAAATCTGGATGGTATTGTTTAATTTTCTTAAATATTTACTTTCCTTATTTTTACCTGTTTTATCTCAATAAATGAATAAATATTCAAAACTTCTTTTAAAGTTTACTATATATATACATTTTAAAACATAATATATTGATAAAATACTATATCAATACTACATATCACCATAAAGTAAAAAGCAGAGCAAGTGCAATGTAAGAAATATGCATTTGAACAAGGTGGGATACATCTGAGTGGCTAAATGTCATGATTCTACACAAATATCTGTTGTGTGTGAAATGGGTTTTTACTGACCTAGAGATGACCAGTATGATGTCTGCTTCAACACTGTCAAACAGGAGCAAGAATTCATGGAGGCATTTGTTTTTATAAAAAAAAAATCAGCAAATCCATCAAACTTTCTAAGAACAAGCTATAAGTAGCTTGTTCCTCAACCAAAATTAATTTTCATTAAGGAAGACAAGGCAGAACGTCTAAATGGTACCATTTATAGTCATACTCCTAATAGCTGAAACAGGGACTTCTCACAGTATCTCTGGCAAATTAATGATAAACATATTCCATCTGAAATACAAAGGAAATATAGCAAAATCTTTTAGTCACACCTCACTGGTTGGTATAACACAAGATTCTGTTAAATTAATAATAAAGTTATTTGCATACAATGGGAAAATAAACTGCTATATGCTTTACTGCTAGTGTATATACTATTTTTGATACACAAAAAAGGACACATGCAGAATGTTTATCAAGTCCTGATATATGTGTATGGTGGAAGAAGTGTTCAACAATTTTTGCACTAAAATCCCCTCAGTATAAAAAAATTTATGTGTATTTGTTTCATTATAAGTCATCATATTAACCAAAATTTAGCCAATTGTCTGGCACTATTGATAAAGATACCCTTTACAAATGATAATATTCTCACTGTTGGTGTTATATCCATATTATCTTTGTTTTAAAATGTACATTAGACAATTTTATTATCTTTGAATTAATCATTCCAAAATTGACATTTAGCTAGTGGGCTTCGCTAAGGGGATGCCCAAACTTTAAGATAAATTGACCAATCTTTTTACTTTAACTTTTACTGATAAATTGTTTTGTACACATATATTTGACTTAGAATCAGGGCTATTTTTCTATTTCAAAGAAAGATGGTAGATAACATCAAGAATTCAAATTATCATATGACTAGGATTTATGCCTCCTTGTGATTTCCTGAGATTCTATACCAGCTTGCAAATTGTTGCATAATTGTCACTGGTCTTAATTAATAATCTGATCATATCAACATTCTTGTCAAAAACTTTTCATGATTTCCCATTCATTAATTAATTAAACTTGAACTCAATCTGGCAGTCACAGCAAGATTCAAAGCCTTGTCCTGACTTTCCCAAAAGCCTCCTCTCTCAGTGATCCCTCTGAATATAAGGTCCAATCTATTTTTATCTAGCTACCAAGAACATATCTGGCACTTTCTCACTATTCAGTCATTTATATTTATACTATATTCTTCATTTAGAATTTCGCCACTTTCTGAATTATCATTTTGCTACCCACAGTTTTGAATGCACATTAAATGTGTTCATATGAATCATTTCTTAATATCACCAAAAATAGAATCTTTGACTCTTAAACTCAACATCATTTATTTGTATTTTCCTTGAATTGTTTATTGTTATCTACTAACATGCATTTTTCTTATAGAATAAAGTGTGTATTATGCTTATTTTTCTAACTTCCATATCTTTTATCCAGTCATAGTGCTGAGCAGGATTGTAGCATGCCCTCCATATGCACAGTGTGGAAAGAAGAAATAAATACTGTAGTACAAATGTGGAAAATTCTCTTAATTTTTTTTTCATAAGGCAGCATACTAAGAATTGCTGTAAGAAATTTAAATGCAAACTCCAAAATTTATAACAGATTTAAGATTCTGGAAGAAACAATATTTTGAACAGAAAACATAAATGATTAAAAATGCTGTAAGAAAGATAGAACATTTGAAAAAAATGATAAGCGTCTATCACATCTCTCATATCAAAACAATTCCAAATGGCTAGATAATTTAATGAATAAATGCATAATAAAGACATTAAGAGACAGAAAAAAATACAATTTAACTGTACTTTACAATTGTAACCATATAAAATAAAATTATAGTTTCTATTAATGAGGTACAATCAAGTTTGAATGTCCACGGTTGTTTTTTCAAAAACTTAAATTTAATATACAAATCAAGCATTATTTAAAATAAAAAATAAAACATTATATTTACACTTCTAGATGCAATATATACAAAGTCACTTTCAAAAAGTACATAGAAGCTATATGAAAAGTTTTGTGGTCTGGGCATTGTAGGATATGCCTATCAAGACTGATGTGGAATGGTTGTAAGGTTGAGGCCAGCTGAAGAGTCTTTGCAACACCCTTTCTCAAAATAAATCAAGGGCTGGGATGTAGCTCATTAGGAGAAAACTACTGAGTTCAATCCCCAGTACCACACATAAAATGATGGTAAAAATTTTCCTAAAGTTTGATTATTATGATCATATAAAAATTTTTAAGCCAACCAATAGTTAAAAAATTAACTCTCATATTACTGTAATCTACCTCCCAAGTTCAGTATTGGCTCCTATGTGTTGACACAGGAAAAAAATTCTTGAACAAAACTCCTAGAGTGCAAGAAATAAAACCAATAAAATAATAAATGGTGTTGCATCAAATTAAAAAGTCTCTGCACAGCAAAGAATTAAGATCATGAAGAAAGAACCTATAGAATAGGAGTTTTTGCCGTTGCCACCTGGTCTTCAGGGTATTGATAACCCCAGAACCAAAAGACCAATTAATAAACAGGAAGAAGAACTAAACAGATATTTCTCAAACAAAAAATACAATCAGTAAATAAACTTATGAAAAATGTTTAATGTCTCTAGCAATTAGGGAAATCAGAAACAAAGCCCTAGGAATATTTTATCTAACTGCAGTCAGAATGGCAGTAATCAAGAATACAAATAATAATAAATGTTGGTGAGGATGTGGGGGAAAATGTACACTCAGACATTGGTAGTGGGACGACAAATTATGACAGTCACACTGAAAAGCAGTATGGAGGTTTCTCAAAAAACTAGGAATAGAACCACCATATGACCTAACTAACTATCTTACTCCTCCATATATATACAAAAGATTAAAAATCTGCATAGAACAGTGACACAGCCACATCCATGTTTATAGCAGCACAATTAACCATAGTCAAGCTACGTAGCCAACCTAGCTGCCCTCCAACAGATAAATGGGAAAAGAAGATAATCTCACACACACACATACACACACACACACACACACACACACACACACACACACACTGGATTATTAGCCACAAAGAAGACTGAAATTATGGCATCTGCTATAAATGAATGGAGTGCAGGCTGTCTAGCCAAGTGAAATACACTAGGCTCATTGGACCTGAGAAGGGGAATGAAGAGGGGGGAGAAGGGAATAACAGCAGAGTAATCTGACCTACCCTTCCCATGTCCATATGTGAATACATCACAGTGAATATCGTCATCACGTAGAGTCACATGACACTAACTATAATAAAAGTACAAATTAAGTAAGTTAAAATTAAAAATAGAGGAAATATCAGTAGAGAAAAGGAATCGGGGGAGGGAAGAGCAGAGGGAAAGGGAAGTCCTGGGGATTGAACGAGAGCCAGTTATATTCTATGCTTTCATGAGTATGTTTCATGTCATGTATGATTAAAAAGACCCCCCAAAACATTAGTATTGGCAAAAGTTTGAGGAAATGGTCCTGAAGCTTTATGGAGTACTGAAAAAATTATTGTATATATCTATTGAGAAAGATATATACAATTCAAAGAGTTAGAGCGTTTTTGCCACATTAATCAAAACTTAAAATCAAACAAATCAATGGCCCAAAAGTTACAAGTTCAAGTCTATTTCCCATCAAAAGAATGTCACAAGAAGCATGAAAAACTGTGCCAAAGTTTGTCCATTATAGCCATATACAAAACTTGGGAAATCATGACGAGCCTGGAAATCCTTCAGCACAGGTTTGGTTCAATAAAGTATGGTATATTCAGGCAGTAGTAATTAAAATTATTTTAGGTTGTCAAAGACGATGACGATTTCTGAAAGAATAAGGTCATACTGAGTAGAGCTCAAAATAGGTGACTCAAAGATTAATATTGCAAATATATGCAAGATGGGAGGAAATAAAAAGGAGCAAACTTACTGAGTATTTACTCAGCGTCAGACGCTTTACCCAGTGAGTGGGTAAACTGCGGGGGACTCGGGCTACCACACATCAGAACCAGATTTTAAATAAAGTCTGAGTTCTTCATATGTACCCCAATATGGAGTCCTCCAAGATGCTCCTTTCTCTCTTGGACCCGTGACCTTTCTAGGTGAAGCTGATGACGCTACAAGAAAGAAGGTCTGCTATTTTCTGCCAAAGCAACTTCTGTGAATCTCTCGTTATTTCAGAGTCCAATCAACAGGCAAGAGAAAATTTTCTGCCAAAATATAGCTCACAATGAGCTGAAATCAATGTTTTATTATAAGCAGCTCATGACATATACACGTTAATAGAAACACAGACCACTGTTACCCCAGATATAGGTAATAGTACACACTATTTAATGATTTTCTATTATTTGAATCTTAGCATTACCTTGATTCTGAAAACAGACACGAAGCACTCCTCTATAATGCCCCTTCTTGCATTTGAATTCTTTACTCTAGAGGTCCTTCATTCTTGCAGAAGTACTTGTTGAAGACAGTTCTCTCAGGCCTCCTTCCTTATAATCCCCTTCTCAGAATCTGATGCACTGATAATTATATTTATGAAAGTCTGGAGGGTAGTAAATCAGTTTCAGCACTAACAACATGTCAGTAAACTAATTTTGCTTTTCCAATTGCTGCACTCTTGCTCATCCATTCAACAATGTGTATATTCATAGGCATAAGCAAAACTGCAAATTCTTCACTGTTTAAGTAAAGAGCGCACACACACATAATTATTTTGGCTTCTGAAGTATTGAAAGTGTCACAATGGCTTTCATATAAAATATTTCAAAAGTAAAGTCATAAAAAGCACATATAAAATCTGACAGCTAAGGGTCAATAAAATGCTTGGCAAAGTCACCCAGCCATGTGGCATCCTGTAGAGGAATGATAATTTTGTTTTTTCAGTTTATTTGCTGTAAATATATTTATGATTCTTTGTTCTATTTGTGCCCAGTGATGTCTAAGTATAGTTGACAGCTAAAATAAAACCTAGGTCATGAACTTTAGAATAGAATGGGTCATTATTCCAGGAGTTAAAATAAGGGGGGGAAAGCCACATTGCCAAAGTTTAAGAAGTCCCCGCCCTCACACAACAAAGAGGATGCAGGAATAATTAGGATGTGGAAAATTGGCAACTCAAACAGACTCAGAAGCCACCGACCTGGTGAAGATTAATATACAGCATGGTGAACACGTTAATATCACTGTGTTGAAATTCACAAGGAGAACAGGTCTCCAAGGTTCTCTCACTATATATACCCCTTCCACAAACACACACAAATGGTAATCAATTGAGGGGAGGAATATGTTATTTGATTGGATTGTGGTGATCATTTTGCAGTGTATAAGGCTATCAAAACATCCTATTGCACACCTTGAATGTGTACAATTATAGTGGCAATGATACAACAGCAAAGATGGGAAACAGGTCAGCTGTTAGATGTATATCTATCACGCCCCTCTTGTCTTCTATATCCCTGACCTTGTGGCATTTGCTGGAGAAGGGGAGAAAGAAAAAGGAGGAGGAAGAGGAGAATCTGCTGGAAGTATTTCAGTTTCTGGTCCCAAGGGTGGTATCAATCATTTCTTTAGGTTGTTGGGACTCCTTGAAAAATACCAACACACACATAGTTTAGCAAATCTGAGCTTTTGGAAATTGGAGTATACTATGCTCTTTTGGTCAGAGTCTAATCTTACTTTGAAAAAATATCGAGTGTATCAACACATTTGCATGACTGATGGGGCTTATTCTGTAGGAAAAGAAAACAGTTTAAAAAACAAGTTTTTTAGGCATCAGGAAAAGAATGTTAATGTTTTTCCCTCATCCATCCTATTGTAGTGGTGATGGGTTGAAAACAGGGAGAGTGTTAGCAGAAGGAGAAATTGTGAGAAGGGTTTTCAGGCACATATTTCTCTTCTGTATCCATTTTGTGCCCAAAGACTATGCTTCTCAAGTGCGATATGGGAACACTGGGAAAGTCCCCGCAAACTAGCAAGGCATCCATTCGATTAAAAGTAGTTTATAATAAAGCCTTTCTCATCATTAGCCTTATCAGGGTATTAAAATCTGCAGGAATTTTTTTACAGTTTCCAAGCGGCTGGATGGGATTTTCTTTTATATTAAAAAAGTAAATTGTATCCATGTTTGGGAGATCATATATCTGAAACATTTATTTTCCAAATAACCAATGTACAAGGCTATAACATCATGGATGGGTAAAAAATTTATTCAAAGTACAAGAAAGATCAGCATTTTTTCATATGAAAAAGATGTAAAAAATTGTTAATGAAGATTCAAATTACACATTACAGCAAACTCTAAAAACACCCATTTGCCAAACGTTAGCATGGTATAAAAGACAATGTGCACAATCATCTGGAAATATTTCTCCAGCTGCACAGCTCTGTGAGGCCAGGTATTTTCAAATACTTTCACCAAAATAATAGATGTGATGTATGCAATGAAAAAGCTGATATGAGAACAGGATTTCTTTTATCAAGCCAGTTATTAAAAAGACTTGCAAAGTATAAAACAATGCACTTTCCGCTCACAGGATTTTTTTTTTTTTTTTTTTTTTTTTTTTTTTTTATTGGTTGTTCACAACATTACAAAGCTCTTGACATATCATATTTTCATACATTAGATTGAAGTGGGTTATGAACTCCCAATTTTCCCCCAAATGCAGAATCACATCGGTTATACATCCACAGTTTTACATAATGCCCAATTAGTAATTGTTGTATTCTGCTACCTTTCCTATCCCGTACTATCCCCCCTCCCCTCCCCTCCCTTCTTCTCTCTCTACCCCATCTACTGTAATTCATTACTCTCCTTGTTTATTTTCCCATTCCGCTCATAACCTCTTATATGTAATTTTGTATAGCAATGAGGGTCTCCCTTCATTTCCATGCAATTTCCCTTTTCTCTCCCTTTCCCTCCCATCTCATGACTCTGTTAAATGTTAGTCTTTTCTTCCTGCTCTTCCTCCTTGCTCTGTTCATGGTTGCTCTCATTATATCAAAGAAGACATTTGGTATTTGTTTTTTAGGGATTGACTAGCTTCACTAAGCATAATCTGCTCTAGTGCCATCCATTTCCCTGCAAATTCTATGATTTTGTCATTTTTTATTGCTGCATAGTACTCCATTGTGTAAAGATGCCACATTTTTTTTATCCATTCATCTATTGAAGGGCATCTGGGTTGGTTCCACAGTCTAGCTATTGTGAATTGTGCTGCTATGAACATCGATATGGCAGCATCCCTGTAGCATGCTCTTTTAAGGTCTTCAGGAAATAGTCCGAGAAGGGCAATAGCAGGGTCAAATGGTGGTTCCATTCCCAGCTTTCCCAGGAATCTCCAAACTGCTTTCCAAATTGGCCGCACCAATTTGCAGTCCCACCAGCAATGTACAAGAGTACCCTTTTCTCCACATCCTCGCCAGCATTTGTTGTTGTTTGACTTCATAGTGGCTGCCAATCTTACTGGAGTGAGATGGTATCTTAGGGTGGTTTTGATTTGCATTTCTCTGACTGCTAGAGATGGTGAGCATTTTTTCATGTACTTGTTGATTGATTGTATGTCCTCCTCTGAGAAGTGTCTGTTCAGATCCTTGGCCCATTTGTTGATTGGGTTATTTGTTATCTTATTGTCTAATTTTTTGAGTTCTTTGTATACTCTGGATATTAGGGCTCTATCTGAAGTGTGAGGAGTAAAAATTTGTTCCCAGGATGTAGGTTCCCTATTTACCTCTCTTATTGTTTCTCTTGCTGAGAAAAAACTTTTTAGTTTAAGTAAGTCCCATTTGTTGATTCTTGTTATTAACTCTTGTGCTATGGGTGTTCTATTAAGGAATTTGGAGCCCGATCCCACAATATGTAGATCGGAGCCAACTTTTTCTTCTATCAGACGCAGAGTCTCTGATTTGATATCAAGCTCCTTGATCCATTTAGAGTTAACTTTTGTGCATGGCGAGAGGAAGGGATTCAGTTTCATTTTGTTGCATATGGATTTCCAGTTTTCCCAACACCATTTGTTGAAGATGCTATCCTTCCTCCATTGCATGCTTTTAGCCCCTTTATCAAATATAAGATAGTTGTAACTTTGTGGATTAGTCTCTGTGTCCTCTATTCTATACCATTGGTCCACTCGCCTGTTTTGGTACCAGTACCATGCTGTTTTTGTCACTATTGCTCTGTAATATAGTTTGAAATCTGGTATCGCTATACCGCCTGATTCACACTTCCTGCTTAAAATTGCTTTTGCTATTCTGGGTCTTTTATTTTTCCATATGAATTTCATGATTGCTTTATCTATTTCTACAAGAAATGCCATTGGGATTTTGATTGGCATTGCATTAAACCTATAGAGAACTTTTGGTAATATCGCCATTTTGATAATGTTAGTTCTGCCTATCCATGAACAGGGTATATTTTTCCATCTTCTAAGATCTTCTTCTACTTCTCTTTTTAGGGTTCTGTAGTTTTCATTGTATAAATCTTTCACCTCTTTTGTTAGGTTGATTCCCAAGTATTTTATTTTTTTGGAGGATATTGTGAATGGGGTAGTTTTCCTCATTTCCATTTCAGAGGTTTTGTCGCTGATATACAGAAATGCCTTTGATTTATGCGTGTTGATTTTATATCCTGCCACTTTGCTGAATTCATTTATTAGTTCTAGTAGTTTCTTTGTAGACCCTTTTGGGTCTTCTAAGTATAGAATCATGTCATCTGCAAATAGTGATAATTTAAGTTCTTCTTTTCCTATTTTTATGCCTTTAATTTCTTTCGTCTGTCTAATTGCTCTGGCCAGTGTTTCGAGAACTATATTGAATAGAAGTGGTGATAGAGGGCATCCCTGTCTTGTTCCAGATTTTAGAGGGAATGCCTTCAACTTTTGTCCATTCAGAATGATGCTAGCCTGAGGCTTAGCATAGATAGCTTTTACAATGTCAAGGTACGTTCCTGTTATCCCTAGTTTTTCAAGTGTTTTGAACATAAAGGGATGCTGTACTTTGTCGAATGCTTTCTCTGCGTCTATTGAGATGATCATATGGTTCTTATCTTTAAGTCTATTGATGTGGTGAATAACATTTATTGATTTCCGTATATTGAACCAGCCTTGCATACCAGGGATGAATCCTACTTGATCATGGTGCACAATTTTTTTGATGTGTTTTTGTATTCGATTCGCCAGAATTTTATTGAGGATTTTTGCATCTAGGTTCATTAGAGATATTGGTCTGTAGTTTTCTTTCTTTGAGGAGTCTTTGTCTGGTTTCGGAATCAGGGTGATGTTGGCCTCATAGAATGAATTTGGAAGAGCTCCCTCTTTTTCTATTTCCTGAAATAACTTGAAAAGTATTGGTATTAATTCTTCTTTAAAGGTTTTGTAAAACTCTGCTGTATACCCATCCGGTCCTGGGCTTTTCTTGGTAGGTAGTCTTTTGATGGCTTCTTCAATTTCATCTATTGATATTGGTCTGTTCAAATTGTGTGTATCCTCCTGACTCAGTCTGGGCAAATCATATGACTTAAGAAATTTATCGATGTCTTCACTATCTTCTATTTTATTGGAATATAGGTTTTCAAAATAATTTCTAATTGTCTTCTGTATTTCTGTAGCATCTGTTGTGATATTGCCTTTTTCATCCCATATGTTAGTAATTTGAGTTCTCTCTCTTCTTCTCTTTGTTAGCATGGCTAAAGGTCTGTCGATCTTATTTATTTTTTCAAAGAACCAACTTTTAGTTTTGTTAATTTTTTCAATAGTTTCTTTTGTTTCAATTTCATTAATTTCCGCTCTGATTTTAATTATTTCTTGCCTTCTGCTACATTTGCTGTTGTTTTGCTCTTCCTTTTCTAGGGCTTTGAGATGAAGTGTGAGCTCATTTATTTGTTGGTTTTTTCTTTTTTTGAGGAATGACCACCAGGCGATGAATTTTCCTCTTAAAACTGCTTTCATTGTGTCCCATAGATTCCGATACGTTGTGTCTGTATTTTCATTTATCTCTAAGAATTTTTTGATTTCCTCCTTTATGTCTTCTGTAACCCATTGATCATTCAGTAACATATTGTTCATTTTCCATGCGATGTAGGATTTTTCCTTCCTTCTTTTATCATTGATTTCCAGTTTCATTCCATTATGATCAGATAAAATGCATGGTATTATCTCCACCGCTTTATATTTACTGAGGGTTGCCCTGTGGCATAATATATGGTCTATTTTTGAGAAGGATCCATGTGCTGCTGAGAAAAATGTATATCCATTTGATGATGGTTGATATATTCTATATATGTCAGTTAAGTCTAGGTTATTGATTGTGGTATTGAGTTCTATAGTTTCCTTGTTCAACTTTTGTTTGGAGGATCTGTCCAATGGTGAGAGAGGTGTGTTGAAGTCACCCATAATTATTGTGTTGTGGTCTATTTGATTCTTGAACTTGAGGAGAATTTGTTTTATGAATGTCGCAGCGCCATTATTTGGTGCATAAATATTGATAATTGTTATGTCTTGTTGGTGAATGGTTCCTTTTAACAGTATATAATGTCCTTCTTTATCCCTTTTGATTAACTTAGTCTTGAAGTCGATTTTATTTGATATGAGGATGGCCACCCCTGCTTGCTTACGAGGACCGTGTGCATGGTATATTTTTTCCCATCCTTTCACCTTCAGCCTGTGTATGTCTTTTCCAATCAGATGTGTCTCCTGGAGGCAGCATATTGTTGGATTTGTTTTTTTAATCCATGATATCAGCCTATGTCGCTTTATTGGAGAGTTTAAGCCATTAACATTCAGAGTTACTATTGATATATGGTTTGTACTTCCATCCATGTTTGATTATTTATCGTTTTTTTTTTTTTAAAAAAAAAAAATTTAGTTTGTTTTTCCATGATTATTTTTCCCCCTCGCCCTCTGTCTTTACCGAGGCACTTCCCTCTGATGGTTTTGGTTATTGTTTTTCATTTCTTCCTCATGTAGTGTTTTGCTCAAAATGCTTTGCAATGCTGGTTTTCTGGCTGCAAATTCTTTTAACTTTTGTTTATCATGAAAAATTTTTATTTCGTTGTCATACCTGAAGCTTAATTTTGCTGGATACAGAATTCTTGGTTGGCATCCATTGTCTTTCAGTGTTTGAAATACATTGTTCCATGACCTTCTTGCTTTCAGTGTCTGTGATGAAAAATCCGTTGTTAACCTTATTGGTTTACCCCTGAATGTAATCTGTCTCCTTTCTCTTGTAGCTTTTAATATTTTCTCTTTGTTCTGTATATTGGATATCTTCATAACAATGTGTCTTGGCGTTGGTCTACTGTGATTTTGTGTGCTCGGTGTCCTGTATGCATCTTCAATTTGTATATCTGTTTCCTTTTTTATTTCTGGAAAGTTTTCTGTAATTATTTCATTCAGCAGGTTACTCATTCCCTTGGTTTGAATCTCTGTACCTTCTTCTATCCCGATGACTCGTAAGTTTGGCTTTTTTATGTTATCCCATAACTCTTGGATGTTTTTCTCGTGATTTTTTACCAGCCTTTCTGAGTTGGCTAGACTCTTTTCAAGATGAAATAATTTGTCTTCATTATCTGACGTTCTGGTTTCTACTTGCTCCACTCTGTTAGTGATACTCTCAATTGAGTTTTTAATTTGGTTTATAGTTTCCTTCATTTCCAAGATTATGTTTTGATTCTTTTTTATAATCTCTATCTCCTGATAAAGGTGCTTAACTTCTTCTTTTATCTGTTTGTGTAATACATTCTCAATGTGTTCTTTTGCTGCTTGAATTTGCTGTCTCGTATCCTCTTTAAGGTTCCATTCCATCTGTCTAAGGTGTTCCTTGAGTTCTTTATATGACCATTTTTCTGATGACTCTAGTTCCTCCTGAATATTTAGGCTGTCCTGCATTGTTTGTACTCCTTATCTTCCTTGCTTTTTGAAGCTGCTCATGTTACTTCTTGTTCTGTTTGACTGCTGCGTTACTGTTTACTCCTATAAATTTATTTGATGCTTGGGAGGAAAGGTATTAGAAGGGAATGGAAAAAGTCACTAAAGAGAATGAGAGTAAGCAGGTAGAATTCAAGGAAGGGGGGATAAGATCATTGAAAAGAAATGAAAAGACAAAAGAAGAAAAAAAATAGGAAATAAAAAAAGAAAAAAAAATTTTTAAATAATAAAAAAAATTAAAATTGGAAGAAAAAAAATTTTTTAAAAAAATTGTAAAAAAAAAAAAAAAAAAAATTAAAAAAACAAGAAAGAAAAATGAAACTGAAAGAAAACCCCAAATCAAAATTAAAACAACAACAACAGCAACAACAATAACAGCAACAAAAACAACAACAACAACAAAAAAAAAACTAATAAATGCAGTCTTAGAGTTTGATTAACTTCTCTTCCAGTAGGTGGCGCTGTGACCACCAGGCCAAGTTTCTCCTATCAATACGCGGAAACCAATCACTGTGCAGCAGCTCCTCCTCCCAGACTGGTCAAGTCTCCAATCCTGGGTGCCTAGGGCGTCCTCTTGTGTCTAGTCACTTCCCCACTTTTCCTCTAGCCAGGCCCCTCTCACGGGTGCCGCTCACCACAATACTGGGTACACACCAGGTCTGCTGCTCCCGGGAGCCCTGTTGTCATGAATGACTGGGCACACTTTTCCAGTTTGCCATTCCCTCAGACCCTAAGTTTGTAGAGCTTGGGGCTGAGAATCCTCAGCGAATTTTACTGCCCCTCCGGTAGCCACACCCCCGGTAGCTGGTACAAGAGACCTCAGCTGTCTGCACTGGTGGGAGCGGTAGTCCCGCGCCGGCGGGTCCCGCGCCACCTCTAATTCCCTCGGTCTGGCTACCGTGCTCACGGGAGAGCTGGGAGAGGCCCTTACAGGAGAGCTGAGATTGGCCCTTAAGGTTTCCCCGATGTGTGGAGAGGGAAGGCTAGCGAATTACACACCTGTAGCCGCAGGTTTCAATGAAGTTATCTCCTCCGCCGCAGTCTGATGACGTCAGTTCTCTGCCATGGTGGTATCTCTTGCAAATGGCGACAGTTCGTTTCCCTTTGCCGGGTGACCAATGCAACGGGTGGGTCCTTACTGTCTCTCCCAAGCCCCGTTTCACACCTGTGGCCACTACCTATGAAGGCTCGGTTGGCATTTACCTCCGTAGGATCAGAAGGGCTGACCGGTTGTTTCAGCCGGATGGATTAGTGCTGAGTCACAGCTGTTTGTCTGCGGGAAGCAGGCGAACGGGAGCTTGAATTCAGCCGATCCAGGTTCAGTGTGTGTTCTGAGAGGCCCAGACTGCTCGTTCCAGATCCACGTCAGCTCAGCATTGCCTAGTGATCCTCAGCAAACAGAATTAGGCTGTTTACGACTCCCTATGCCTGCACAGCTGAAGAGGTCAGAGACTTGATCTCTCCGCGCCCGCCGCCATGTTGAGCTATTCTCTTACAATCAGGATTTTTTTTTTTTGGTGTTGAAAATTATAGTTATTTTAAATGATCTATGTTACATTATCATGCAGTGTATTTTTACTGTTATTTTAATAAATAATAAATAATTTTAAAAGATTTTTGTCAATTAATGTCAATTTAATGTTTGATACCATATATACTATGGATGTATCCTGTAAAATCAAAAACTCTTTGGAATTCTCAGTAATTCCTTTAGAATGTAAAGCTCACATAGTATGAAATCTGTAGTGATGGAGGTACCTATAACATAGATGCATACATGTGCCCTTTCATATTTGTGGAATGAAAATATTAGTATATCTGTCTTAGCATGACATCTGAAAGGTGCCGGGGAGAGGAGTGAACAGGAGTTAAATCACTCCCTTCTTTTCACTGTAGAGCAAGACCTAACTCTAGGAACCCCAGGAGAAGCCAGGCTTCCTCTTTGCATCTCCACTATGAAGAAGCTAAGGCCTCAGTATCTCCTAAAATGTACAATTGGCTATGAGGACCTTCATAATCCCCATGATAATTTCTCCATGAAGACATTCTAACTAATAATTTCTCTTTTGGTGAACTCTGTCCTTACATCAAGCAATTTATCACTCAATTAAATGTAGATCTCCATTGCTTACTCCTTAACTTTAATCTTTTTTGCATCTTATTATTTATGCATCCTGATTCAAAAAATCACACGATAACACATTCATTTAGGAAAGTTTAGCCTCCTGATCTAAGCATGGGTATGATTTAGGTTTTTGAGCCCCTTCTGTAACTTCCATAATGTTTGGTTTAGGTGAAGCACAGAACAGCATTTGATCTTCAATTACTAGTAGAAAAATTTAAGTGATCAAGAGACTATAAGCATAGATATAATTAAATTTTGGTACTTTCATTATGCCTGTTGTTTACAAATTTGTCCCTTTTCATAATTCAGCTGGCATTATTCCATACATTTATAAACTGCTTAAACAACTTCACACTGATTACTTCATAATAATTAAGGTTGTGATTTTAGATATATGGCAAATTTAATTGGCAAAATATATGTATATGTGTGCACATATATATACACTTATATAAACATATATATGTGTGTATATACAAACACATATATAAACATTATGTCTCCTGTATTTTCTATAACTTTGTTTCAAATACTTCAGCATGATACATGATTATTCAAACTTACATGCAATTATCTATGGTAATATATATCCTAAATATGCATGTTAATATTTGAAGTGCACTCATTTATAAACTACAATCAGAGAGGTATATCCCAGAAATGTATTAATGTATTATTGTAAGTTCTTCAGCTATCTTCATCAGGAATAGACATTTCAATAGAAAATTGATATAATATAAATATAAATGAATTATAATTATATAATTATAAATATAATTATAAATGAATCATAAAATTTCAGATATACACATAGACTGGAAATATCTGGGCAACCCAAATCTTTTATAATTCTTACACTATTGAGAATAAAAACATTCCTTGAGGCTTCTGGAACAGTTGTTATTTAACAACACAACAGCAACTGTGACATCAATGGAGTTAGATGCATCCTGCGTTCACTAGAACACAGCTGCTTCTTTTGAACCTGTCATGCAATTTGCCTTCCTTCCATATGAAGGGCCACTACTCACAATGGAGGTGCTAATGACAGTTTTCCTACTGTTTTGCTCATAAACATTTGTAAGTGTAGCAGATTTTAGCTGGACTTAGCCTTCATTATAATGTATTGCCAGCTACTGATTTTGTGTTGGTAAAAACTCCATGACTTCACCTACAGGAAACTACTGATCTTTGCTAAAGGACCAGAATAATCATCAATGACCACACCAATTGAGGTGAGTTTGCAACAATATTCTATTTTTTTTAAGATAGAATGCATGGCACTTACTGGACATGTAAGAGAAATGGAAGAGGTAAATAGGGGCACAAAGTTAATATCAGTCAAAAATCACTGAGTGGAAAAGGGCAAAGTCAAGGAAAAGTAGTAATTCAAAATGCAGTATGTTAATTAGTACCCACTACATATTTATAGAAATTTACATTTTCAAAAGTGTTTCCTGTATCATGTATAATCATATTTATTTATTTAACATAATTTTATAAATAGATACTATTTTAAAACTCAAGCCTTTTTTTTGTATTTTCCATGAAGATGTTGCATTGATGGGTAATCAAATCACAATCATGTAACTGTGAATTTATAAGCAGTCTTTATGCACATTCTAATTTCCACATATATTACTGTAAAGATAAGTTAATTTAGAAATGAAATAGATGAGCTAAATCACCAACAACTTTTTAAGTATTATTATATAAATAATATCTAATTAACTTTACATTATATTTAACCCCAAAAATGCTTTCCATAGAAAGGTAGTGAGATGTTAGTTAATCATACATTTACCATCTGTGAAATCTTTAATTAAATGGTAACTGAAATGTACTCACATGTTTACACACCATAAAATTATGGTATTTTTAACTTACAGTAATTAATTTATATTTAACATACACTCATGTATGCTTGATTAAATGTCAATTAGAAGCCTATTTGTAAAAAATTAACCATTACCAATTTATGGAAATATTAAGACAATTAATTTGATCCTTTTAAATTTTCTGTTAGTCTAAATGTCACCCACAATTCATTTTTTAAACATTTCTTAACATGCTTATCCCTACTAAAAAAAAAAAAAATTGAATCTATCTTATTACTTAATTGCAGACAAATGTTCATTTCAGTTGCTGAAATAAAATTCAAACTTAAAGTTTTTATTTGTTTTTCTTCTTGTATCTGTTTCTGTTTTTATTCTCATTTTCTCCAAATCTTCAGATTTCTTAATGATCAATCAATTGGGCTCTGCAGAAATCTTTCTTATGTATATTTGGTACAAAGTTCATAAAATGCAGTTTCATAAATCTTTTACTTATAACTCTTTTAATAACATCTATTAATCTGAAAAAATAATATTGTTTCCACATAGTTAAATATAAAAAGACCAGAATCTTGTGAACAATTTTGCATGATATATATCTCTCTGAACAATGATGTGAATGAGTGTTTGGTGTGTGTGTGTGTGAGTATGTGTCTATGTGAAACATTAAAGACCTCATTTTAAAAAGGACAGTGACGTGAGGGCCCCTGATAGCTTTCTGACTGTGATACTGAGTCTCCTTCTCTAGATAAGCCTTTCCCATTAAAACATATGTGCTTTTCCATGGCAGGTTACAGCTATCAATTAACTCCAGCAATGACATTTTCATAGGAAAACTCCATCAGCCCAAATGTCTAGGAAAGTTATACATTTCAAAATGAAGATCATTTGTAAAACACTGAAGGCCAGATCCATGCAAATATACAACTATGGACAATACAGCATTTTAAAAATAGCACTATCAACTCTGCATGAAATGCAGCACATATTCTTATAGTACTTGAATCTTTGCGTAGGCATCAACCATGTCATCTTTCTATCCTATGTAAATAATTAAGTTGCCAAAGAAGATGAAAAATTTACTGTGATTTGCTTTTTGAAACACTGTTAAAGTGCTAGTGATACAATGTTTCGAGTATCCTATGATAAAGTGAAACCAGTATTTAGTTTTATTGATTAAAGAATGTTGCATTATGATAAATTGTAATAGTCCACTTCCAGCACATTAAAGCCACATCACTAAGCTACTAGAATTCAAAAAGACAAAACAAAACAAACAACAGCAACAACAACAACAAAAGAATAAAAAGTCAAGAAATAGGTTATCAGTATGATAAAGAGAAATACCTATTAAGGCACTTTTTAATGTAGTTTTCAATTGGTAATGTTATATGGAGATTTCCGGGCATCCAGAAGTCAGAAGTGAACAGAAATGCAATTTGACTCAATCTAATATGAGGGAACTTCTTGTCAGTTCCCTTTGTCTTTCGTTTTTACCTGAATGAGAATCCCTGGTGCCCAAATAGTAAAGAAATCCCAGTATTCCTAAGGGATGCTCTCTACAGGAGCTTATTGCATGGGAGACTGAAGCACAGCCCAAGTCCTGACTGATGAGTGCTGCTGACCTTAGGGACATCAATAAGGAGGACCAGTCCACTCAGGGTAAGACCATTGTGCGTCCTCACAATTGCCCTCAGGGACACATTCATTGGCGACATAATTAAATGTCAAAGTGCTCTGTCCTGGAGCTGAAGCAGGAATGTGCTGCTATTCTTTACTCTATTCTCCAATTCCTCCCGAAGCATCCCATCTCAGAAGCAGCTCATGGATGCTTGCTTAGGAAACTCTTTGAAGAGCATAATAGGAAGAATTGTAGACAGGCACATATGACAACAATCACATGTTTGTCTTCAAAAGCCATTTTCCAGGAGTGCAGATCAATGATCACAAATTGACCCTACCTTTGATTCATTCCTCATCTTCTACCAAACCGTGTATATAAATGCATGCACCTGAAAGAACACTTCTCAAAATCAAGTCACCCAGTAGTTATGGAAACAAGTTGACTCTATTTGAAAGTTTATAATGAAGACTGTCTCTTAACACTATATTTGAAATAGTCAAAAACTAAATTTATCTGTGCAATCAACAGAAAATTAAAGCCTTCAGAGCATGAGTTTCAATGCAAAATAAAGGTGTACACTTGGTGTTACACAATAGGAAATATTTCATATTTTATTTAAAAATATAATATAAAAAATATTGAGTAGCCTTTCCCTGAAAATTTAATATAACTTCAGCACTTGCTTAGGGAATACACTGGGCTGATAGCTACGCCCATATATACTTTTATCTCTATTCATCCATCTATACATATATAAATATAAATATATGACTCTTTTATTTTCGTTTTAGGTGCTCCCAAATATTCAAATGAGTTGCTCAACTGTGAAGACTTGTGGGAAATTAAAATGAACTCACTGGAAGATTTAAATATTCACTGTTTTTTATTGCACTGATGTACTTAAGTAGGAGACATTTTTAGTAGACGTTTCTGGCCTCTATTTAAAATGTCTAGTAAGAATTTAAGTTAATGAGAGTAGTAAAATTCTCAATTTAACATCCTTGCATTTTGACTAAAAAAGTCCCTATCTCTCCCAAAGAACACACATATTCAAAATTACAATAATAAATAAAATGAAGGAAATCAATAAATGATAAGAAAGTGTTAGGCAGGAGTTATTTAAAGTATATTAACAAACTGCAGGGATATATCACTGTGCAGGGAGGGGGTAAACAAACAAACAAAAACCAATTTTCCCTCAATGTCAGTGAAAGCAAATCTTAAATATGTGACTTGGCTACCTCAGCCAGGAATACCATGAATGGACTTTCAAGGGAGTTTGAATCATTGTGCTCTTCTCCATCATCACCCAAGCATACATACCTTCTATATTTAATAGAATCTCTAATTTGAAGAAACGCAAACAATTAACATTTAAGGATTAATAACAAGAATTCATGGCAACTTGGAATACCATTCAGTTAGACAAGAACATCGATAGGAGAGGTTATGTACAGTATCTCCAGAGACTGCCTTCTCATGTTATGTTATATTTTTATTGCTGCATTATAGGTTTACATAATGGTGGGCTCATTGTCACATGCTCACATATGCACCAAAAAATTCAGTCCCTGGACCTCCCCATCTCCCTCAATGGGTTCCCTTTTCTTCACCACTCTGATGTCTTATCTGTATGTATTTCTTTGGTACATTATAATTTTATTTAAAATGGTGTACATGGTTGGTATATTCATACATACAAATAGCATAATTTGGTAATTTTATTCTCCTTATTCCCCAACTTTTCTCATTTCTCTCCCTTCTTTTCTTATCATTGATATCCTATCTCTGCTCCTCTGATTTCCCCTTCTTTTCTCTCTAGCTTCTACATATGAGGGTAAAGTTTCAACCCTCGACTTTCTGAGTCTGGCTTATTTCACTTAGCATGGTGTTCTCCAGTTACATCCATTTACCAACAAATGCCATGACTTCATTCTTCTTTTACTGAGTAGGACTCCATTGTGCATAATTATCACATTTTCTCTATTGTCAATGGATACCTTTTCATGTTTTGTCCAGACCAATGAATACAAAGGAGAATAAGAGGGTGTTTCAAATTTCTGTAGTCACTTGAAATTCTCATAGTCACCAAAAAATAAACAGGATTATAATTATTGACCTGGGATTTAACCAGAATGAAGTAGCAACAAACCCAAATTCTCATGGACACAGTGCCAGTTGACTTCCCACTGACAGAGGCTTGCTAAGTCCCAGGCCACACTGCAAAGTAGCTGTTCTCCATATGGCCACAGTAATCCAGATTGTTCTAATTTTGCTTCTCCAAAGTTATCACAAGACTACTCCATTGCAATTGCAGCAAGGATGAAGAAAGTAACCAGAGAGCCCATCTTGGTTTCCCACCACCACAGCCATGATTGCTTATCTTAGGAATATGGTCAGTGCAGACCTGTGTGTCCGAAAAAGAAAAGGAGAAATAGATATTGGTACATACAAGTATGTTCTAAGAAGCAACTTGATAAATGTCTGCTAGATTGTGAGGTAAATTTAGTTCTGATTTAATTTCCAAGAGGGTTCCTCTTAACCTTCTGAGCAATTAGGATAGACATTCATGTGGAAAGCATTGGTGTGTGCTACCATCATAAATTTATTGCATTTAATACATTTTTTAAAATGAATAATTCCTGGGAATGGCAAAGTAATTCATTTAGGGAAAAATGGCTGGAAAAATGAATTCAGTAAAGAAATTGAAAAATGACCAAAGGATATGAAACCTGAACTTTTAGGGATCATAAAAGTCTAAGAAAGAAGTAACATCATCAGGATTATGATAGCTACATTAAAAGCCCCCTTCAGTGTGATACAATGTAATTTACAAAGGAAAAAAAATGCAAAAATTAAACATGAAACAAATCAATTTTAAAATTTAGAAATAATTAGTAATTATTGAGGAATATCTACAAATTAAATTCAGTTCACATGCCAATGCCCCTGGAAAAGAAAACTACTGTGAGGTTGAAGAAAAATTTATTGAAACATAAATATCTCCAGGTGGAGGCCTTCAAAGAGGAAAATGATGGCCTCTGGCAACAACCTCTGCTGAGACCCCAGCACACAGCTGGTACTAATCCGCCATGTAAGGGAGCCACCTTGGAAGAAGAAACGCCAATCCCTATAAAGCCATCCCAGCTAATGCCTTATGGACCAGAAATAGGCCAATCTATTCAAGCCCTACACCAAGTGGAGAGTTGAGGGTAAAATAAATAATCATTATTTAAGGAATTAACTGTTGGGGTGGTCTTTTTTGTAACAAGCATATCTGTACAGATTAGAAAAAAATGGAAACCCTTCAGAAAAGCTGCTTTAAAAATTGATTATGTAGGTCTCCATGAACTGAAACACCTTATTACTTGAGGACAAGAAGTATTAGATGTCTTCAGTGGACCAACATGGGAGATTTGTTGTTTATACCTATGAAGCTAGAGAAACCTGGGCTGGATATATGCATATGAAGTGACATTTTGATTCACTTTTATGGCTAAGCAATTAAATATTTATTTCTCTTTAGTTAGACTATTCTGGATAATGAACATAACATTTAAGACACAATAGTTCAAAATGAAGAACCCATGAAGTAGAAAATAGGTGGTAGAATCATTAAATGCTAGGCATGTCACAATGTGAGGGTGTTAGTGTATTTGATATTATACTAAAATTCCATTTATTAAAATGGTTATAGACTTTTCTCTGCATATTTGATGGATCAGTAAAGATATCTATCAGAAAGTAATGTAATAGATATATGTCTTTTTTAATAAAATTATTTTCCTCTGAGAAAGTTTTTGGCTTTTTTTAAAACAGAAAATACATGAGAAATTATACAAGTTAAAAATATAAGCTAATGTGAAAGCTGCATATGGAAGAAAATTGTGAATTATCTCATGATTTTACACACATTTGACAGTTACACTAGGCAAAGTAATAATATGGTTCTCTGAAAGTCAGAACTCTGTCAAAATCTGTTTCTTGGGAAATTATTAGATTTAATGGGTAATTCATCTCATTTTTGCATATTGCTTAGTGATTTCTAAGATATCTTTCAAGTGATGATACTCAAGGCTTTCTTAATATTTTAATGGATATAAATTATCTTATTGAATCTCAAAGACTGAATCAAGCACAATCACATATTTTACTGACATGAAGACAGAAATATTAGAAAATCTGATGTTTTTTCGCCCATCATTTCTTTAAAGGATACTCTATCCAAGTCTTTTTGTTATTGTTGTTCAGCTACATATAAAAACATCTGCAGAAGAAGTTTTTGAACTGTAGAAAAACATCCATTTTTCAGTTGTTAATAATGATCTACTGTAAGTGGAAAAAGACATTGGCTTAAATCCAATTCCTATGCCCATTTTGAATTGCCCACATCAGGACAGTACATTAACTTTTAAACGTTCAGTTGAGTACATTATTGACTCCAGTGCACTGCGGCTCCCTGCAAAGTTCTGAAGGCACCACAGTATGTTTAATTTCTACCTTGATGTTTGGCATGTTTATTTGAATTAACAGAATTTTGTCAGATTGTGCAACAGACTTATTTACAAGTTTATTAAAGTTTCATGTAAGTTATGTAAGGTTTATATAACTTCAGGGAAGAAAATTGGGAATGTTTTGTTGTTAAAACATTTGCAAATATGATTGTGTCTTAGTAAATTCTTTCCTAATGCCTGTATGTATAGTCTTAATATTTTTATTATGTGTCAATACGTGATGTTTAACATACACCATAACTGATACATTCTGTTTTAATTTATAAAGAAAAGCAATGTGTAAATGCTGCTTGTAAACCTGTCTCTTCACCCACCAAAACAGAACATGCTCATAACTTGCACATCCTTCTGTCCTTCTCTGCTACCCACCTCTCACCTGCCACTCATATATATCCACCATCTTAACATTTGTGTTTAATCCTCCCTTGTTGTGTTAAATAATTTTATCACATGTTAATGCCTGGTTAAGAAACATGTTTTAAAGTTTTACTTAATTTTAAATTCATGGGTAAATTAATCCATTCATTTTTATAATTGTAAAATCTTACATTTTATTAGTAAAAAATGCCTTATCTATTATCTAATGAAGTAATGTTCTCTGTCTTAACTCCCTACCCCAGACTGATCCTGAAATACACATACAGACATTTCTTCACAACATACTATGCTCAGATTTTTCTGGGCTGTATAACATGCAAATATCAAATTGCTTTGTGCAAATTTATGTTCCAATAGAAAAAAATATGAGTTCCTGCTGAACTGTATTCTGATACTTTGTATTATTTGACTTATTATTAGTAGTACTTATTTTACAAGAACAAAATGGTGTTTTGTTTTGATTGTAATGTCCATTTCTAAAACAAGGAATGTTATAAGGAATGAAGTAATAAGAAATAAGGACTTACATGTTTCCTATTTTCTGAGAGTTCTGTTTATAATCTTCTGACAAAAAATTATCTTGGGTAAAATTCTTTGAATTATTAATGTATTATTTTGGATTCTGATACTTGTCAATTATGTGTTACTAATATCTTCTCCTAGATATGGATTCACTTTTTCAATTGTCTTTTACTGAACAGAAGGTATAAAATTTATTAATTTATTACTCTTATTTCCTATAGCTTTATTTTAAATTTTGGCTATTTATAGAATGAATATATATATATATGTATATATATATATATACATATATATATATAAACTCTTCTCTTTTTTTTGATTTCTAGACTATTTTCATTTGTATTTTTATTTTAGATCTAGCTTGACAATCTGCTAGTACTTGAAGTTCTTATATTGTCTAGGTCAAATTTAAAGAATTTACATCATTGGGAATTGATAAGTACCATCCAAGAATAGAGTATTTGGTCCACATATTTATGTCACATTTAATATAGAGTTTTATCATTTTCTCTCCTGTTTTGCATAGCCTTTGTAAGACCTAAGTTGCCTCTTCTATATATTGGTAGTGTATACAATGTGTTGCTGCTGTTTCTTTTTATTTTCAGTTTTATTGATGTATAATTGATGTAATGTGTTTTAAAATGAGGTTTCAATATTCTTGGTTGTAGTATATAGACATACTGAAAATATTCAGGTCTTCATATTGATCTTCCATGTGCACACTGGGCTATTGTCATATTATTGTTGACATTTTCCAGGAGTATTCTACAAGGCTTCGTTAAATTATCTGTGTCTACTCCTCTCTCTCCCTATGTTTTTAGTTTCTTTCTGTCTTTCCTTGCACTGTGTAAAAGTTGGAGGCCATTACTGAAGAGCACCTAAGGGAATGCGTTTCTTTGTCCTGCTCTTGGTTTTAGATGTAGTAGATTCCATTGTGTCCACACTAAAAGAGGTAAGAATTGATTTTTGTCTGTTGAGATGCATCCTCCCTCCCCTCTCTTTAAATTCGTAATTTTTATGAGGCCTGGAACATTTTCAGCCACTATATGTTCAAATATTATCTTTTCTTCATTATTCTTTCTCTATTGTCCCTGTAAATTAACTGGTTAGACCTTATTTTTTCTATCCTTTCTATATCTCCATGATTCTTTTTTATTCCCATCTCTTTATCTCGCAGGGCTTCATTTTGCTATTTATTTGACTGTATTTTCCAATTCTGTTTCTCTTCAGCTGTTTATTATAATGGTAAACTTTGTTTACTTTCAAATCTATACAATTTAAATGCACATAGATGTTAAGTATTACATACTGCCATGTATTTTCTGATCTCTTTACTCTTGATAATGTCTGTAAAATGATCAGTCTTTAAAATTGTGTCATTTTTCAATATATTTTCATATATAATTACTCTATATTTTGCAGCTGAAAATTCCAATATTTTCCATCTTTGTGGATATTGAGCTTTTATTTACTTATATTATTCCTTTATATTTGCTGATCATCAATCTCTGTCACTAAGCTTGTGCGTATTAAAACATTAAGGATCTAGTTCACATTTTCCTATAAAGAATTGCTTTGGGAGCTACGTAGAACTGCTCATGTAATGCCATTTTTAAAAATTTTTATTTATTTTTTAGGTGAGGATGGACACAACACAATGCCTTTATTTTTATGTGGTGCTGAGGATTCAACCTGGGTCCCGCCCGTGCTAGGCAAGTGCTCTACTGCTGAGCCGCAATCCCAGCCCTGTAACGCTATTTTAACATTACACTTAAGCGGTTTATCAATGTACACAAAAATGAGATTTAATTAGACATTTATAAATGATTAAAAATAAGGTAGTATTTTTAAAATTTTTTTGTTATTTATCTGGACTCTTTAAATCAACAAACAAAAGCATGTAGATAGGTGAACTGATAATACATAAGTTATGGGTAGGGAATTAAATAAACTTTGTGATCATGATTATATAATTGCAAATAATTTAAAGTGATACTAATGGTGTTATTTTAAACCCGTGACCAACTAAATGTCTTTTTGGCATTTTTAGTAAATTTTACATAATGTTTTATATAATCTGTGGTTAACATAGAAAATAAATACAAAATTTTCTATATATTATATTTATTTCTGTTATTGATAAATGCTTCCTGCTCCTCAAAAGTTAGAAGTAATTATATGACTTAAGCAAATAAAAATTATTTGTTTAGCCTTCCTTTATGTATAGATAACTTGGTTCCCAGGTGTTTTCATCTGACCTGATCACGTGGTGATCAAAGGATGGGATTGCCTTCCAATCACCTTGCATTAGTGGTCTTGGATTTGGTGTCTGTGGGCTACATGTGATTGATTGACGTAAGACTAGGTTCTCTGTAGATGGCATATTCCCCTTGTTTATTGAAGAGGCAATAAGTGTGCTTTGCTTACATATGTGTAAATCTTTCCTTAATGGATTTTAAATAAATAATTCAATGAAAGCATATTTCTTATAAGTAAAAAAACTTCATGCTTTATGGAGTTGTTTTGGAATTGAATTATAATACAACTAAAATGTTTCTATATGCTTAGTAAAATGATTTCTAATAGTACCTCTTTAAAAATTAAGGCTACTCTTCTGAAGAAAACAAGTCCTGATGGCTTATTAAAATATGTCATTTCATCTTTTATATGCTGTAAGGAACTGAACCAAAAATCTGTATGAACTTTGCATTCTCCTCCATACTAATTTTAAGCTAATATTGCAGAACTAATGACAGCCTTGAGAAACGTTATTATCAATTCCAGCTGTCTCCTGCATCAAGATACCCTGAATTGTGGCAACATTTTAAGAAATGAAGCTCTGAATAAAATCCATTACAGATGAGCTTCTGTTTTAATACTTTTGCCAACTTCTTCATATTGCGGCTATCTTCTTTCATCACAGGAAAAAAAAATCTCATGACAATCTGAGTTATTTTATTTATTTTTACTTCATTTTCAAATCAATTATTCTGAGTTTTGCTTTATACAAAAATACAGCTTGATTGAACAATTTTTCCACAATCTTGCGATTTGTACTGTCTCCAAATTAATCTGGGTACCTTTGCTGATGTGCCCCAATGAAACCATCTTGGAATCTCCAAATGGTGTGTGTCATCCAATCTGGATTTGTCCTTTCTTGAGTGTGTTATTTAAATAATTATTGTTATTTCCCAGGTCATATTTATCTTATTTTGGATTTTAATGAAGATCTTACCTCACCAAATATAGTTTATTCCCAGTTTCCTCATACAAAAATATACACCCATTGCCATGCAATTAATGGAACACTGACTACCCAGTTATATCAGTACTAAGCTATTGCATTTCCGTGCACCTCTCAATACGTATATGTCATCGTTGAAGGTAACAGAGGTATAGCATGAAATAGGAAGAAATTCTATTTTATGAAGACTTTAAGCATTTATTCCTATATTTATTTAATGATTCAATCTTTTATCAGCCATTGTTAGTGTCTTAGTCAGTGTTTTTTGCTGTTGTCACAAAAAGACCTGAAAAGAACAATTTCAGAAGAGCAAGAGTTTATTAGGTGCTCACAGTCTCTGAGGTCTCAGTCCATAGATATCAGACTCTATTCCTCTGGACCTGAGGTATGACAGAACATCATGGCAAAAAGATATGGTAGAGGAAAGTGCCCAGGATATGGCACCAGGAAGCAGAGGGAGACTCCTCTCACCAAGGACAAAATATATAACCCAAGGAAATGCTCCAGTGACCCACATCCTCCAGCCACAATATACCTGCCTACAGTTACCACCCAGCTATAGACCCTTTCATTGGATTAATGCACTGATTTGGTGATTAGGTTAAGGCTCTCCTAACCTAAATCTTTGACCTCTAAATTTTTTTTTTTGCATTTTCTCACACATGAGCTTTTGGAGGACACTTAATATCTAAACCATAAAGATTAGATGTTAACTGCATTCCAAAGTTTCTCTTTCAAAATACTAAAAATAACAATACTGTCTATTAAATTTTAGATTTGCAACATCATGAAAAAGAATGGATAATGGATTGACAAATAAGTAAACAAATATTTCGCTAAGTACAGATTTCATTTTTAACCTAAAAAGTGAAATCAGTGCACACAAAAGTGAATGTGTGTTTTGCTCTACATGGTAGTGAAAGAAGCTAGGTTAAAGAAGGGAGATTCAAACAGGATTTTGCCACAATGACAATGAGGATTATGTACACAGGTCTCCAAGTCTGCAAAGGCTGGGACTCCAGAAGGATCCTGTTTTGACTGAGCATGTGCTGCTAATTCATAAAGTATCTGGATCAAGGAACAAAAGGAGAAGCATTATGTAATGAAAATAGAAAGTTCAGGAAGGGCAACATTGCATCGGGCTATGGATAACCTACCATTCTCAGATTCTTGGTGATGAAATGCCATTGAAGAAGCTACATAGTGGAGTAATAAGAGGCTGTTTACTTCTGGGACAATCAGGACAAATGCAACACTATATTAATTGATGTGAGGGGGAATGTAAGTAGAAGTCCCCAGACAAAAGTCAGAGATGATTAATGGTAGTGACACTTATTGAGCAAATATCCTAAGGCAATTCCTCTAAAGATATCAGAACATAGGTTAGCCATCACTAGCACATCTTACTTATAAGTAACTAACATGCAAAAGATTAAATAGCAAGTAAAATGGGATTCAAGTCTGTCAGTGTCCTGGGAAGTACTCATTTTCCCTCTCCAATGTATTGCAGATACACATCTCTCTCTCTCTCTCTCCCTGTTTCTCTTAGCTCCTGCCTTCAGGCTCCTTTCCTGACTATGGATACATCCATATGTGCCTTATTTGCTTCTTCTCTGATTTAAAATAGGCAATACCCACTTGATCCTGTGGAATATTTTAGAACCCTGTTCAAAATTCTCCCTCAAATTCTCCTCCCCCATTTCACCTAGAAATTTAATCATATAGATAAACTGCTTTCATCTGATTGAGTTGTCCTATTTATCCTATTTTAATTGAAGCTTTCTTAAATCATCTTTCTCATGAGGAATTCACATCAATCGGCGAGTTCCGCATTTCCCTACAGCCCACAGTTCAGGGCCTTGAATACAGCTGTGCTGAATAAATCCTGTTTACTGACCTATTAGCAGCTCCGGATTGAAAACATTTCCTTTAAGTGCTTCTTTGCCAAAGATCTTAGAAGTTGCTGGAAATACTAAGTAGTTACCCTAAGGACCCAGAGACATGTGTCTTTCTTCCTTGTGGAGGATGAACCAAATAGACAAACTGAAGAATTTAGGGGAGCCCTGCCTATGTGGAGGTTGGGATGCAGTGGGGGAGGGACTGGGAGGAAGTGGAGTTCCCCTCAGGGGCACCAGGACGCACCAGCAATGGTGGCTTTGGTCAGTAAAAGTAGAGGAGAGGATTTGTCACTGCACAAAGTGTCTGAACCGTGATGGAGCCAAATGAATATGATTCATTTGCCAAGACGGAAGCAGGAGGACGGGGGACTTCTGCTTCCTGAAAGGTCAGTGGCCCCTCCTCAGGCCTCTCTCCTTTGGTGCCTGGGTTTTTCTTCCTGCACACACCTTCCACCTTCCTTCTCCTTTCTTAGGTCTCATCTCTGCCTCTCCCTTTTTCCTCATGTTGAACCCCCTTTCAGAAAAAGAAAGGAAGAAACAAGAAGGAAAAAAACCAAAATAAATAAATAAAACACACCTGCCCTGTCCAACACTGTCAAATGACCCTCTTTCTTTGGTTCTTTGGTTCCTCTTTTTGTGCACAGTTCCTTTTTAAGATCCTCAAATCAAAATTGCTTCCTAATTCAGGGCCTCCATCTCTACCTGAGATGGTTTGCAGTTATCTTTTCAATTTCCCTCACTCTCCACCAGATTAAATTTCAGTCTTCATTAAGTTTTATCTTACATGTTTTTCTTCAGTGCTCAATAAAACATAACTGTGAGAAGAATCAAGTTGGAGTTCTGACACTGTTCAACCTCAGTGCTTGTGACAAAACTACAGCAATCAAGACAGAGCATTATGGGTCATAAAGTAGACAAATAGAAAAAATAGAAAGCCCAGAAATAGCCTCACATCAGCATAGCCAAACCACCCCACAGGAGCAAAGGCAATTCAGTGGAGGACAAAAAGACTCCAGCAAGTGGCATAGGAGCAACTGGACATCTACATGCAAAAAAAAATAATAAAAAAAATCTATGCACAGACTTTTCACCTTTCACAAATTTCACTACAAATGATTAGATTCCTAAGTGTAAAGTGGTAAAACTCCTGGAGGATAATATAGAAGAAACCTAGATGAACATTAGCATGGTGACGAGCTTTCAGATAAAACACAAAGGCATGTTCCAGAGCTGGGGATGTAGCTGAATTGATAGAGTGCTTGCTCACATGCACAAGGCCCCGGGTTCAGTCCCCAGCATGCCCCCCACAACAAAACAGAACATGTTTCATAAAAGACTAATTGTTAAGGAACCACTTTGAATGCTGGATTTTGTTAAATTAAAACTTCCATTAGGACAATTCCAAGGGAGTAAGATGACAAGCCAATACCTTGACAAATTATTTGAAGAAAACAAAGTCTGATAAAGATGTCGTACGCAATGTGGAAAGAGATCCTAAAACCCAATAAGCCGGCAAATGTGATTATGCCTTACCAAAGTTAGACACTTAGTGGATAAGCATATGAAACAATGCACCATATCACTTTCTGTAAGATAAATGCAAATTAAAAAATGATATGTTGCCACATAACTATTAGGATGGGCAAAATTCAGAACACCAATCACACCAAATGGTGATGATAATGTGGAGCAACACGAACCCCCTCATTCATTTCTGCCATGGCTATTTGGAGGACACTTTGGCAGTTTTTTTTATGAAACTAAATATGCTTTTACCATATAGTCCAAGCACTGAACTCCTTAGTCTCTACACAACACATTTGAAAACTTACATCCACAAAAACCTGCACATTGATTTTTATAATAGCTTTATTCATCATTGCCCAAACTTGGAAGCGACCAAGATGTCCTTCAGCAGGTGAAAAAACTAATAAACTGTGGTACATCCAGATAATAAAGTATTTTTCAGTGCTGAAAATAAATGCTTTATCAAATGAGGAGAGATATGGATGAGGCTGAAGTGCATATTAATACTTGAAAGAATCCAATCTGAAAAGGTACAGATTGTATGATACCAACTATATGATATTCTGAAAAAGACAAAGCAATTGAGATGATAAAAACAGAAACAAACACACAAACAAAACAAAAACAAACAAACAAACAAAGCAGTGGCTGCCAAAACCTGGGGGAAGGCTGTTAAATAGGTGTAAGCAGGTGGAGCTGGAGGAATTGAGAGCAGTACAGACGTTCCATGAGAGAGTCACCAGGCAAACAGACACACCCTCAAACCTCAAGCTTGATACTAGCAGTCCCTTTGCTAACCAGTGTTCTGTTCTAGACCAGAGGAACACCTACCCAGCCGTGCAGATTTGTAGGACTTCAGCTACTGCTATGAGACTAACGCAGAATGGAACCAGGAAGATTTGGTTTCAACCATAAAGAACACTCTGAGGTCCTGCTAATCACCTGGACTGTCTCATCATATTACTTGGCCTTGATGAAATCGCCAAGTGCCATCTTGGTTTGCTCTGCTTCAGAGTCTGATTCTAGCAGCTTCACATAAGGATCTCACGTTAGTTTTTTTCTGGGATAGACCCAGTCTGCTCTCCAAGAAGATGTGAATAATTCCCCTACTCCTTAACTAACATCTGAATTTTTCTCCTTTACTCTTGAAAGGACCCTTGTCTTTCACTTGGATGACAGCATGATCTGAAGGTTGTTTCCCCCACCTTCTCCTTATTCTCTGGCCAAGAATAAATTTCCCTTTTCTGCATAATCAGCTCTCAGTTTTGTCATTGACCCCAGTTTGTGTAAGAAATTGCTGACGCTATGAACAACTGTATTTACCTCTGAGTGGCTGTGACCAAAATGCATGTCAAGAACAAGTTAGAGGAGAAAAATTTTAGTTGAGCTCAGGGCTGCAGAGGTCTCCCTTCATAAGTGGCCAACTCCATTGCTCTGGGCTGAGGTGAGGCAGCACATCATGGTGCAAGAGCCCAGTGGAGGAAAGCAGGTCAGCTCATGGAGGAGTCCAGAAACTGAGAGGGAGGCGAAGGTGCCACAGGAGACACCCTTCCAGGGTGTGACCCTTCCTCCATGCCTAGGGTGCTTACAGTCACCATCCAGCCAGTACGTTCAAACTAGAATGATTACATTACGTTACAACTCCCATAACCCCATCACTTCACCTCTGAGTATTCCTACATCAACACAAGAGCCTTAGGAGGACGATGCCTAGCCCAACCATAACGCCATTATTATACATCCCGTCAAAAACCCATTGAATATACTCGCCTGGAGTTAATTCTAATGTGAATTATGAAATTTGGGTGGTGGTCATGTGTCAATGAGAGGCCATTGGTGGTTCCACTCTAGTGAGGGATGCTGACAACTGAGAGGCTGTGCATATGTTTAGGCAAGTGCCAAATGCATCTTTTGCTATATTTTCCAATTGTGAATCAAATATAAAATCTTCAAAAAGAAGAAATAAAAATGGCCAACAAATCTATGTAAGAAAAGTGTTCAATATCCCTAGAAAACAAAAACTGGAAATCAAAACTACATTCAGATTTCATCTTACGCCAATCACAATGGCAATAATTGACATTATTTGTCAATTATTGTGTGTGGAGCAGAGGTATACTCATACATTTTTGGTGACTGCAAATTAGTGTATTCACTATGGAAAGTAACATGGAGGTTTCTCCAAACACTAGAAATGAAATCACCACATGATCCAGCTATCCCACTCCTCAGTAATTATCCACAGAACTAAAATCAGCAAGTTATTATGATACAGCCACTTTACTCTTTGTAACAGTGCAATTACACTAGCCAAGTTATGGAATCAACCCAGGCGCCCTTCAGCAGATCAATGGATACAGATAATATGGTATATATACATAATGAAGTTTTACTCAGCCATGAATAATAATGAAATTATGACATTTGCTGATAAATGGATGAACTGGAAAATATAACGCTAAGTGAAATGAGCCAGACACAGAAAGTGGGTTGAATGTTTTTACTCATATGGGTGAGCTAGACCCAAACAGGTGGGAGAAAGGTAGGGAGATGCCATGAAAACAGAAGAAAGATCAGTGAGGTAGAAGAAGGGCACTGTTGTGGGGGGAGAGAAGACATGGGAAAAGAAGCCACTACAGAATGAAATCCACTTCTTGCAAAAAATATATTCACATATATATGAATATACTACAGTGCATTTTAAATATATCTATGAAGCATCAATTTAAAAACTGTAAATAAATAGAAGGCAGAAGGTAGAGAAGGGAGAAGAGGCAGAAGGAAGACAGAAAGGAGAAGGGGAGGAAAAGAGGAAGAACTGGGGATTGTCATGGAGCAGATGGCATCCCACGCATGTAGGATTACGTCAAAATGAACCGCACTATTCCACTGTCATGCTAATGGTGATGTGTGGAGTCATTGTTTCTTCTTCTGGGTCCCTGAGGGCAAAGAAGGCCTTCCTTTGATGTACACCACACCCTGCTCTCGACAGCCCCACCCAGAGTGGGTGACAGTGACAGATGACTCAGAGAGCGGGCTACACGCCTCCACAGCAAGAGCTCCACCTGCTCAAGGTGCCAACTGCAAGTGCTTCTCAGTGTTGTGGAGTCCTATTTAGGACCTAGTAGAAGACTTCATCATAAATGATTCAGTATACTGACGTTTTCCCCAAAGCATCCCTCAGAGAGAAAGTCACCTTGTATTCAAGATAGAAAGTATCTCACACTGCCATAGGGCTCAATTTCATGATTTTACTTTGAACCACAAAGTAGTGCTTTTGTGGAAGACAAATGGCCTAGAACAACCTCAATCAATGAGCTCTCAGAACCTTTGGAGACAAGCTACCTAAAGCAATTGGAGGGGAAAAGAGACCAGGAAATTGGCTGCAGAATTGTTGGGGAGAACAATTCCCCCTGGATAATGCACCATCGTCAGTGTTAGATGTCACTATAAATACTCATTATATTGTAACATATGTAGAAACCAATCCAGTGGCTATTTTACTCATAATATGGAGCACGTGGGTTTACATCCATAGAGCGGATGGAAAGAACGGGAGTGGAGGCTTCCTCTCCTTGCAAGGCTACTGTGAGAAAACTCCCAAGAGCAGCTCCCAGGAAGAGCTAACCAGATCTCTGCCCACTGCACCAACTTGCAGTCACACGTGAACACTGGCATTGGTGGCTGGAGATTTAACTCCCCATAACAGCATCATCCATGTCTCCCCAAGTATCCTACATCTCACAACTTTGATGGAGGTGAGAGTGATGTGAGGCAGAGGGCAGTGGAGAGAAAGTTCACACTGATGATGAACTCACTGTGGTCCTCAGTGTGAGCACAGCATTTGGGTGGGAGTTTCACGTTCAATACCATAGTAGAAAAATCCTAAAGCTCTGTATTGTCTGTCTCTATCACATGATGACTATGTGACATGTGGTTTTATATAAATATGTGACTGAACATTTGGTATACTATTAATTATATAAATATGAAATACACTTATAAAATTTTATAATTGTGTTCCATATAATTAAAATAATGCACTGTGATTTGTTATCCAATTACAAAATTTATATATAAATGAAAAATGTATACATTGTACATATGAATACTGTTTGTGATCGAAAATATATATGCATATGATTATATAATTAAATCTATTTAATATTCATATTTGCTAAATGTGTGATTATTTTAGCCAGGAGACATATTATCATTTTTCTGCTTTCTTCCTAATGACATACTCTTATGATATAGTCTGTTATATTCACTACAAACAAAACATTCTGTAGCACCTGCTGTGTGGGCGTATTTGAGTTCTACCTATGATTGCCTCTGCTCTAGATATGCTAAATTCCTGTGGGAAAATTTGTTTTTATATGGAACATTTTTTTTTCCTTTCTCCGGCATCTTTGTGTTTAGTTTTTAAGAATAAAAGAAGCATCCTCTGAAGAATTTATTAAATTCATATATATTTTACTGGGAATATAAAAAAATCCCAGTAAATACATAATTTGAGAGTTATATCCAAGAAATTATTTTTAATAAAATATTGTATTTTAAACATTCATCTCATATTTAAGAATCCTGTAGAATATATTCAGTTCTGTGATATCTGTTTTCAGACTCTACACATCATTTAAGAGCAGAATTAATGAAAATGACCATATGCTGTACATTCCTTCCCTGCCAGGCATTGTGTATAAAATGCATCTCCAGCAAAAATTTCTTCCTCCAATGTGTTTTAAATAGAATCTGTCTCTCTTGATACCTGTATAAGAAAGTAACATGTAATATGTGGCTGTATGTTTCAGATTTTACAATCAGCCTGAGTTTGTCTCCTTGGAAATCTTGAGAGCATCAATGAGTGTGGATGAATATAATCTGTTATAAATTCAGAGACTTTTAATTCTTGCCAGGTGAGAAATTCCCTGTGCTCACCACAAACTCCAGGGAGATGCAAGCCCTTCTCTCTTTGTCAATCACTGTTTAAAATTCCTGGTGATATTAACTGCCATGTTGTCTAACTGCCCAGTTTCTACTCGTCATCTATTTTTGGGTATATGACTTTCCTACACTACAGGAGATATCAATCTCCAAAGAAGCAACAGTCTCAGCATGGTGAAAGCAGGACTTGGAGCTGGGCTTCCCAGGTTTGTCTTCTCTCCCTATTTACCAGCCATGACCTTGGACAAGTTCTTAATGTGTCTCTGTTTCAGCTTCAGTATATGTCCCTAGCTGCAGAGAGTTGTTTAGAACATTTAAGGAGTTAATATGTGACCTCACAGATCATATCTGACACATAATGAAGTCTGTATGAGTTTGCGTTCACATTATCATAGAAACTGTTTAAAACTGAACCACCCGTGTTTCCTGGGAAACACTGCACACCTTCTCCAACACGGCTCATCCCCTTTGGTCTTTGGTGAGACACATGCCATGTGGCCACAAGTCCTTTTATTCCTCTGTCAAATACTGAGCACACTATGGTTTGGTCCAAGTACTCAGTGACCAATCCTGAGGAAGTCCGAGGTTCCTGGATTGAGCAGCAGTGGCTTTAAGTGGGTGATCTCACTTTTACAGGAAGATAAAAGTCAATCAGCATGATAGAGAAGCATCTTTACAAGGTGAAGAAAAGTGGCATGTTTTAAATTAATGCTAACTTGAGGTGACCTTGGCTTGGACTCTGGAGTCACCATACCTCTGCTTAAGTGCTCGGCTGGATCTGCTAATTGCCTAACAAACAAAATAAATTATCTTACCCTTTATGCTTTCATTTCCTCTCTGAAAAATATGGGAACAAAGTGTTTACCTCATTGGATTGTTTTGAATCATATTCCTTTTTAACATTAATAGCTAATATTGATAGAGCATGATGATTCAGGCCTCAAGCTGTATTTGTGTGTGTGTGTGTGTGTGTGTGTGTGTGTGTGAATCTGCAGTAATTGTACACAGAGTAGTTGGAATCATCCCTTACACACTAGTAGACATTCAAAAGCACTGAGCTGCTGATACTTATTTCCTTTAACATGATTTGAACCTGTGTCTGAGCTGAAGGAGTAATTGCTTCCCAGAAGTGTATGGTCCCATGTGTGGTTTTTAGTTTTCTATGCTCTTCCTGAACAGTCTAACAAAGTCCATAATTGGATGAACACAGAACAAGGTCAGAAGGACTTCTCCCTGGGGAGCTTTGCAGTTATGGGGCTCTGGAGTGTTTATGTACTTCAATGCCTGAGCAGAAGCCATCAAACAGGAAGAATCCTCCCAGTGTCCAGCATCACCTGATCACCAGATGGTGGGTGACGGTGGGTGGTGGGACTGAACACAGCCCTCTTCCATCTCCTCAGATGAAAGTCCTGGGAGGGCACTGATCTGTGTCTAGCTTAGGATATTCCTAGGAAGAATCATGAGTCAGGCTGTATCCGACCCATGTTCATTGTACTTTGTTAGCTTTAGAAAATCCAGTTAAGCAACCATTTGGAGTGATGGAGTCATTGCAATTTAGGATTTAGGATACCATACAGAAGGTCATGATGATACAGGTGCAGAGCATGCAGTGCTCAGCAAGTGAGAGGAAGAAATTTTAAATTTTTTTGAGACTGGTGAAAAGTCACCCAAAATTTCCAACATGAGAATCTCATAATATTTTGCAAGTTTTATTTGACTGCTAAATTGAAAGCCCAAAGAACAGGGTCAGAACTAGAGTTGAAGTTCAGATTAGAGGTTCCTTTAGTGATTCAGGAAAGATCAACCAGAAGTGCCCAGGATGGGGCAGGGATGGTGAAGCTGGAGGTGATGCTTGTGGGATGTGTTTTACTGGGATGGCTGACATTTTTGTCTTTCAGTCTGACAATTCTGACCTGCAAATGGAGAGTATCAGAGAGGAAATGAGAAAACAGCGAAGAAAAAAATGTTGATTTTTAATTTATGCAACTGATGGTTCCACTTGCAGAATTGTGTCGATCTGAGAAGACCACAACTTTGAAGTGTGAGAAAATACAGAGTTATTTTTTGTTGTTTTAAAATCAAGTTGCTTTGTCTAGCAATTAGAGAAATGCAAATCAAAACTACCCTAAGTTATCATCTCACTCCAAACAGAATGGCAGCTATTATGAAGACAAACAACAATAAGTGTTGGTGAAGTTGTGGGGGGAAAAGCACACTCATACACTGCTGGTGGGACTGCAAATTGGTGCAGCCAATATGGAAAGTAGTATGGAGATTCCTTGGAAAACTGGGAATGGAACCACCATTTAACCCAGCTATCTCTCTCCGTGGTCTAAACCCCAAAGACTTAAAAACATCATACTACAGGGACACAGCCACATCAATGCTTATAGCAGCACAACTCACAATAGCTAAACTGTGGAGCCAACGTAGATGACCTTCAGTGGATGAATAAAGTTTTAAAAATGTAGTATATATACACAATGGAATTTTACTCAGCAATAATATAGAATAAAATCATAGCATTTGCAGGTAAATAGATGGCATTGGAGAAGATAATGCTAAGTGAAGTTAGCAAATCCCCCCCAAAAAAACAAATGCCGAATATTTTCTCGGATTGAAGGAGGCTGACTCATAGTGAGGTAGGGAGTGGGAGCATGGGAGGAATAGATGGATTCTAGATTGGGTAGAGGGGTGGGAGGAAAAGGGAGGAGGCAGGGGGTTAGCAAGGATGGTGGAATGTGATGGACATCATTATCCAAAGTACATGTATGAAGACACAAATTGGTGTCAACATACTTTATATACAACCAGAGATATGAAAAAGTGTGCTGTATATGTGTAATAAGAATTGTAATGCATTCCACTGTCATTTGTTTTTTTAAAACAAAATCGGTAAAAAAAAAAAATGAGATGCTTATTAGATATCAACAGTGAACAGTTGGCTTGTGATCCTAGAGTCTGGGTTTAGAAATTGTAGTTACACATCTATTTGAAGATGGGAACCACATCTATGTAGTTGAGGAAAATCAAGATGAGTGTTTGATTAAAGACACTTATTGCATATTTGATTGTCTGAATTCACTAATCAGGAGTTGTCATAATACCTACTTTATTCTTGGACATCCGGAGAATAAATTCAGGCTTCTTGAAAACCTGATGAATGTAAGTGAAAAATAGGACCCTTTACTGAAGCCACAGAGGGGTAATGTCAAAATATCCTGGTGACATAAAAATTACAGGTAATACGAACAATGGCAGGGAATGGAAGTCTGTATGGCCAGATAACTGTGCACACAGACCCAAGGAATCCTACTAGAGATAGAGTTAGCAGGGGAAGAAGAGAGATAGAAGAGAAGGCAGGTCAAGTGACCACATAAGATTCTCTTGCGGGAAAAGTAGGCAGTGCCCTGAGGCCCAGAATTGTGGTGTATTCAGTTATTCATCAGCCAGAATATGACTTTCCAGGAGAGGCCACAGGAACCAGAGACCCCAAGATCAGTCAACATTTAGTGCATATGTTCCTGAACAAAGTAGTGCTTGCACCCTGAGCACTTTGCACAACAGATTGACTGTAAACCATGAAGCACACACCCATTGTCCATGTCAAATAAATTCTAGTTATATAGATTCATTGTGACCTATCATCCACTGATACGTTCATATGTTATAATTCTCATTCATTATATTAAGAACAGTTAGTAATGTTAGTTCTCCAGAAACCAATCTGCTTCCATTTTAAATCCTCGTAATAAATATAGTTAGTTTCTAATCTAACTGAAAACTGTTTTCAGAGAGAGAAAGAAGAAAGAGAGTGTCTATGAAATACGTTTTTTTATTTCATTGCCTTTGGTATCCAAGTAAGTAAATTTACTTCAGTACTAGATACAATCATGACAATGAACACCTGACAATAAATGTGTAGCCTGTTTACAAAGCCCACTTGCTGAGAGCCATAGCCAAGTAGAAGTGACTATGGCATTTTTGGTTGAAAGGTGACCCCAGCAAGCCATTGAGATGATAATGATTATGCTAAGATATTCATTCAATTGGAGATTAGACCCCTGCTGTCTGACTAGACCTGCTACTTTGGAGCTGTCATGGAACCCCCTTTGGTTGGGGAAGTGCGGTAGGAGAGATTTCCGGAGGAGAGATTTCCTGTTGGTGTAGGGTGTCCAGGGAGAAGGCGTGGCATTGGCGGGAGGTTTGGAAATAAAGCTTGTTCCTGTTTGAGTGGCTCGTGATTTTGTGCCCAGCCAGACTGTGGCACCCACTTGATTCTGTTATGGCAGGACACATATCTAACCCTGAATGTGTATAATGTAGACCAGCTTAAGAGACACATATTTTTGTCTTCAAAAAATCAAATATTATTGGTGTTAGATTTGAGGAAAAGATGTTGAGATAAAATGAGTTTTATGATAATAGAAAAACTTAGTTTTATTAGAAGTAATAACTGACCACTTAGACTATAGATTTGTGGGTCCATTGATAGTCCTAATTTCCCTGAGTGTTGTTTTCTAAACTAGCAGCATAAAATAATTGCATTATGATTTTCACAATCATTTTCCCTTGTAGTGCACTAATCTTCTCCCTTTCTCTCTCTCTCCCTACACACACACACACACACACACACACACACACACACACACACTTAGCAATATGTGTTCACATTCAGCCCAGGCTGTTATCAAACCTGTGTAACCAAATGATTCCCCAGCCTCAACCTCCCAAGCACATGGGACTACAAGCATGAGCAATCACATCTAGATTTTTTTTTTGCAAATGAATTAAAAAAAAAAAACACTCTATAAAAGAATAGTATACCCTTATGTAGAAGGAAAAATAACTCTTTTACACAAGATATCTCCTAATTTATTGCCCATGATAACTGATTTTTGTTTTAGATATCACAAGAAAATACAACAGCAAAGAAAAACAAAACAAATCTACATTACATGTTAAAAGTTCTTGAAACAGAAGGCATAAGATATAGCTAGAGACATAAGAGAGAATTATCTTAAAATAAAGTCATATTACTCCAGCATCTGTACAGTTCAAAAGTAATATTTAAGTTTCATAAGCTGATAAACTTTTCAGTTGTATTATCTGTTTACAAAAGGTGCTATGGATATATATTTTTCTATTCAAATAATAATAACAATACAATTTTTTCAGGGCATAATTTTGTACAAATGATTCAAATAAATTTATATCTCCAGTGTGGTACATCTTTACATTTATTATTTCAATGTGTTATCAACCAAATGTAGTAAGGAACATTTTAAATCATTTTATCAGCATGGAAGTTAAAATAATATATAATCCTCATTTATTTAAAATGTACATTATTAACTACTAGGGTCATTGCATAACTTCTAAAATAACTTTATTTCCTATAACTAATAGTTGTAAGTTTCTTTCAAATTATTTTTTCTAAAATATTGTATTTTATAGTGACTCACCAGAAGTTGACAGCAGCCAGGAGCTAGCCACTGGGTAGTGAGAGAGATGCTGTGTAGCTGAGGATCAGAATCTTCCTAATCAGGGCTCATATGGACAAACACAAAATACCCCCTTCACTGAGAGCCTTGCTGTGCAAACCTGCCCACACCCTGAGGCAACAATGACAAGCGATTAGGACACAGATTCTGAACTGGAATGCATGAGTCTCACTACTACTGTTCTTTTTCATTTTTAATTTGGCTGAAAATGAATACAGTGCTTTCTGTATCCTTACGATAAATATCAGATATTGTATCAACTTTAAAATATAAAAAAAAAACACCATATAATATATATTAAAACCTTCCATGGCCCTCTATTCTTACTGCAAGTAATGAAACCTGTTGAAGCATAAATGTGAAAGTTACAATGAAGCAATCCTGGCAACTGATTCTCTCAATGCTATGTATCTTTTATTAGCCCTGAGTCTATAGGAAACAGGAGATACAGGGTTCAGGAGTACACAAGTACACACTCAGGGGATTTTGAATAAACTGACAAGCTATCTTTCAAAATGCAAATTTAGGGTTTTTGTTTTATGTTACCCATAATTTCATGTCAGATAAAATCATGAATATTTGTTCATAGTGGGAAAGGGCATGTGAGTTAGGTTAGATCTAGGATTGGGGCAAGTCTTTTCTATATATTTAAAGGTTTCTGGGAGTGAAAATGGCTTTCAACAGGCTTTAGAATTCCGAAAGTATTAATGGCAGATTCTGCCAAAAGTGATGTCCTAAAAAAACAGCATAAAATGAGATAAGAAAAAAAAAAAAAAAAGGGATGACAATCTGAACTGGACTGATAGGAAAAAAAAAAAAAACACAAAACACAAAGTTCTGAGCTCCTGAAGCAGGCTGTTGAAGGAACACAAAAGATGGGTGGAGCCTGCAGGGAAGCTCACACACACACACACACACACACACACACACACACACACACACACACACACACACCGGAGAGCGCTTAGGAGACATGCTGGCCTCTCCACCAGCACAACACGGCATCGGAAATGGGCACCGGAGAGGGACTTTAAAAGGAGGCGCAGGAATGAGAAGTGACAGCATATTAATTACAGTGAAGGAGTTCAGCCAGCGCTGCCCACCTTGGAAGCACTTGACACATGATGCTCAATCGCTGATTCAAGTCGTGGAGGACAATGTGGTTAAATATGTTTGGGGAACAGGAGAATAAACAAAATTAAAGCAATCCTCTGGCCTCTCCTGAGCGCACCCCTCCTCCACCTCGCCTGCTCCTGACTGGCCTTGGCAATCATCAGCTTCTCCCCGCTAATAAAATGCCTTCTCGTGAAATGCCCCTGACAGCTCTTCCCTCTTCTGAGTTGTCTAGACCTTGGAAAAATCTATTGTATCCCAGAGAATTACAATTTAATGTTGACTTTATCTGAACTAATTTATCAAATTCATAGTTTTCTCCCCAGAGTAAATAATGCGAGTGGCAAGGGAAGCCTCCAGCAAACAGGACACAGGAAAGCTACTGCCCAGACACACAGAGGACGTCCAGCCCCAGGCCTAGAGTGGGCAGAGGTGAGGTCGCTGTGCCGGTTGGAAGGGGAATGATAAGTGAAAGGCAGCATTCTGTCTTCTTTAATAACACTGCAGGTTCCGTCTCTAACACGTTTGGTGCATGGTGATGGCTAACTTTTACCAGGCATGGCATAGTACCAAGCAGCAGGCTGAGTCCTGTTTTCTTAATGCATTTCACCTAATTCGGACAATAATCCTCGGCCGTAGTTAATATTATTGATCCCATTTAATAAACAACCAAAGCGAGATGACTTTGAGAGTCTGAGACACTTTCCTGTGACAGCTCTCCAGAGCAGTGGATCTGCAGGAAGACATCTGAGCCCAGGATCTGAGCCACTGCCTCACAGTCCATCCATCTCGCCACACAGATGCCATCCCACTTGTATCCCTGTCTGCCTCCCCTCCACACTGCCTCTCTCCTACCTCCTGTCTCCTTCCATTCCTCTTCCCCACAGCTCACAGTCTGCCCTACCACCCCTAATGAGGACTCCAGTGCACACAGAGGACATGCTGGATGTCCCCTGGTGGCCAATACTTGAAGCAATGGACTCCAGCTAGAGACAGAGCCGTGCTTCTGCATGTTCATAAAAATAACAAGCTTTAGTGCTCAGAATTAAAGAAAAGTGTCAGGGAAAGAGGAAAGGTCACTCCTGGCCACTCAAGGTCATGGACCCACCATGAATCTTTCCCCTCCAGATTATTAAACTTAGCTAACATATTCAATGCAATTATTCGCGTTCTCAGTTTACCTGAATTAATAACGGACAGACCATGCTCACTGCTAGGCCAATGATTTCTCCACAGTGAGCAAAGCTAGGCTGTTACTTTTATGGAAATAACTTACAGTATGATAGACTGAAGGTAGAATTTGAGCTTGGAAACAAAGATCAGATTTAGAAAACTTCTCTTCATCATCATGAGCTTGATAACATCCCAGTATGAACAGATTCTTCTGCTATGGTCTGAGGTGATATTGGCAAATGTTAATGACTTACATCATATAATGAAATGTGCTAATCTCTGGAAGATGTGACTGCATGAGTCAATTCATACTTTCAAGTAGCCAGTGCATAATTACAAGATCAGGTATGGCAAAGTATCCATTCATTCACAAAGAGGTTAGGACAATGGGTTCATAAAGTAATTTTATAAAATGTGGGCACATGTAGTTAGTTGTAGTCATCACTAATCTTTAAGAATCCACCTTTTCTTAGGTTTTATGTAATTTAAAGAAAGATTAGCCATGACTGTACAGAACACCAAATAAAATACTCATCTCTTTTTTAACTACATATATTTTTGAAGCTAGATTTTCATTATACACTTCATTTGAAACAACATAACTACAACAGATTGAATGCAAACCGGACATGAAAAAGTGGCTAGCCTCAATTAAGCAGGACAATAAAGGGATTTGCAAAGGCATCCTGCAATTCCTTCTTTCTCACTAATTTGTAGTTCTTTTTCATAAAATATTAAATTGATAATAATACCTTATGCTTGTATTGTTGTTACTTTTAATTAATTTGTAAACAAATATTTTAAAACTTTGTCCAGATTTCTAAATGAGATAAATATCTTTGGGAATGTTTCTCAACACTTTTTTTTAGGGGCATTAAAAAGATCTGAGATGTAAATTGTGAGAAGCACTGTTGTGGAGTTGATAACACAGGGAAGTTTATGTCCTGTGTTCTTGAACAGAGAAGAGCTGATGGTGATTTGTGGACTGAGCAAATATCCTGAGGAGAGACAGGCAGAATTTCTGAGCTACAGAAAGAGCGACGAAGGCTTCTCTTAGTTTTAGCCCATATCAACCAGAAGATGGGGAGACCAGTGAGGGGAAAGAGGGAAGGAGAGAGATTGATCAATGGGTGCTAAGATAGTGGAGAGGAGTGAGAAGTTCAGGGGCTATGAGAGAACAGGGGGCTACAGACACTGATAAGCTATCTTATGCATTTCAGGGAGATTTTATATTATTACACCTTGAGGAAATGATATTTGAGGAGATAGATATGTTTAATCTGATTTAAACATTACACAGTGTATGCATGTTTCAAAACATTACATTGAATCATTTAAAAATAACAGTATAAATTTTAAAAATTATTTCTACAGACGTAGCTCTTTCTATTTGATCACTCTCAGCATTCAAAATTGATCTATTTGATAATTTCCTACAGTTTGCATTTATGAAATCCCTTTCCAGGTAACTTCTCTCCCTTAATGAAGTGCAGCCTGATTATCTATCTCAAATGTTCAGTTCACTTACCTCTTCTACATGTTTTTTCCCCCTTATCATTGACACTCAATCTGAGATGTCTCTTAAGGGTCTTTCCTTATCCAGCAGGTAATTTGTTAACATAACTTTTCAAGATGGAACTATTTAACATCTACAATGATTCTGTATGACTTCTCAGCTTTTAGGAAGATTATTTTTTCTTTAACAAGTTTATTCTGTTCTTTTCTGGTAGATTTAAAAATTGTGAAAAAAAATTTTTTTTTTATAATTTTGTGTCCTTTCTTCACAGAACACAAAAAGAGATTAGAGAAAGTCTCCAACCTGAAATTGCATTTTTCAGATGAGGTTTTAGGAGAATGTGTGGATTGGAAGGTCCCACTTCCCTTCCTGGGCTGTGGTTGCTTCCAGAGCTTTCAGTCTTCAGCTGTAAAATGCTGTTGCTAGTTGTTACAGCTCAGATGTGAGTTGTCCCCCAAAAGCTCATGTGTGAGACAAAGCAAAGCAGTTTGGAGGAGAAATGATTGGGTTATGAGAGCTTTTAAACCCATCAGTGAATTAATCCCTGGTGGAGGTTAACTGAGCAGTAACTGGATGAACCACAGGTAGGGTGTGGCTGGAGGAGGTGGGTAACGGGGCATGTCTTTGGGGTTCATATTTTGTATCTGATAAGTGGTGTCTCTCTGCTTTCTGATCATCGTGTGAGCCACTTACCTCTGCCACACTCTTCTACCATGAGTTCTGCCTCACCTTGAGCCCAAGGAAATAAAACCAGTCTTCTATGGCCTGAGCCAGCCCCTAAACAAACTTTTCTTCCCCTGTGGTTGTTCTGGTTGGGTCTTTTAGTCATAGCAGTTCTAAAGATGACTAAAACACTGGTTTTCTTGAAGCTACTATAACCAAGTTCCCATAACCAAGTACTCTGTGGCTTACTTAAAAAAAAAAAAAAAAAAAAAAGTGTTTTCTCACCATTTGGGAGACCAGAAGTCAGGTATTAGCTGGACTGGTTCCTTCTATGAGGGAGAATCTGTCCCATACATCTCTATGACTTCTAATGACTTTCTGGGGCCTTTGGTGGCCCTTGGGTATAGAGACACTTCCCGCCTCTCTACCCTCATCTTCTCAAGGCATTCTTCCTGTGTGTGCCTGTGTTTCAATTGCCCCTCTCCTTATGGACACCAGTCACGTTGGACCACCAGTGGTCCACCCGATTCCAGCATGAACTCCTTGTCAGCTAATTACATCTGCAAACACACACTTTTTCAAATAAAATGATATTCTAAGGTGCTGTCGGTTAAAGACAGGGTAACAATTCATCTCCTAATAGCAATATTAAAAATAATCTGTCAGGGTATTGTAAAATGAGTCAAAATACACAGTGTGCCTGGTGTAACCTCTGAAGCTGTCCATAGTCACAAATCAATCAACACAACTGTTCTTTTATCATTTATCTTTAAAATAGTTGAAGACAAAAAGACTATACAGTTTCTCCATTAAGATAAACACACTAGGTGTAAACAAACGATGGAAGTGTCCCTCCTTCAGCATCAATACATCAGCCAGTAACAAGTAGGGATGAGGAGAAGAAATAGATTCTAAAAGATAAGAAAGACTTAAAAAAAAAATCCCTACTTATAGCAGCCCTGTGGGGATGGAGCTAAGGGAAGCCCAATTCAAGCAAAGGAAGAAATCTAGACAGCTCTGGCCCCAATCAAGTTTCCAGAAGTAACCCTGTCTCCCCTTAGGAAGCGGAGGGTGGAGGGGTTACATGCATTCACTAATGGTCAACTTCTGCGTTCTTCAGTAATGATCAACCAACCCACAAACTTTTTTCTAGAATGCACTGAGTTTTACAGTGGAGTTATTACTGGATCTAATGGACATGATAGAATTTTTTTTTATATTTTCCTTCCCAAGTGGCAAGTATGTTTTTCATTAATGAACCAAGAACTCAAACTACCTCTGTAAATTATGCCCTAGGCCAAACCCAACATAATTCTAAGTATTTTAAGACATATTCATGGACTTTGGAAGGCATATTTTAATTAAAAGTTTAGTTTTGTATTTTAGATGGATGAGCTGAAAGTACCATGTGGTTCAAAGAGGCTGTCCACTTTTATCACAATTCCACACACTGACTGGCCCTTGTTTGCTTTAATCCTTTTCCTCATGTACAAATGTCTGCTTCTTAAGCTCATTCATTTATTTTCTTTGATGGTCATTTTGCTCAATTCATTCCATATGCTTATTACACAATGTCTGAAAATGTCCTGTCTAAGTTCTTTACATATTTTGAATCATTAATATGTTTGAGCTATGGATTATTAGTTTTGTACTCATCTAAAAAGAGCTCACAATTTTTTTCCCCTTGGAACTCATTTTCTAAATATGAAACCTTGTATTTCTCAATTTAATGCAAGCATGAAAAGCTATTTTTTTCCCTCATTTCCTAACTTAAGACTTGATGGTTGAAGTGTTGGCCAGGAGGTCCCTGGAGATGCTTAATAGAAATCAGGAAGAGGGAAGAGGAAGAAAGAAGAGGAAGACCAGTTGTGCACACAGGTGCAGAATAGCAGAGGCCAGGAGGGCCTGGCTCAGCAGCACTCAACCAAGGAGACCTTCCGGTCCACACTGTCTCCACCCTCCGCCACATGGACACAACTTCCCAATGGTTGGCCTTGGCCACCAGTCCACCACAGACAAATGGCAACATGGGTGTAGGAATGACTGTCAGGAAAATTTTTTTTGAAAATTGTTTTGAAATCTTTACATTATAAATAATGTTGGGGGTGCCATTTTAATGAATTTTTACAACTAAAAATTTAGTAGGACTTTCACATTATTCCTTGACCCACCTCAAAAAATACTTTTCAGTGAAAGTCAGTTTTAACATAAATTAATCCTAACAAGTTAGCAAATTTCTGTACTTAAATGAGTTCAAATTATTGATAAAATCCTAGGTAAATTATTTAGATCTTTTAAAGACACCAGGTGTTTCATTAAGGTTAGTTTTTCAAGCTAATTAGTGTTTGGATAATTGAGAAAAGTGATGATAAGCTATTTAGTATACATATTTTTGATCTTTTAAAAATAAAGTCAAAATATGATTGCATAGTTAGTCAAAATTAGTATCTGCTAATTTCACTTATATTTGTAATCCAAAACTACAACATTTAAACAGATGTTGAAATAAACAAAGATTAGGAATACTGATCTCTATTGTCACTGACTTAGAGAATTACTCACTTGACTTTTTGATATTTGCTGTTTATTTTCACATCTTGATATTTTTTCTGTCTTTTTTCATTTGTCTTAATCTGCACACTTCGGAATACTATAGATATTATTTTATTTGTCACTAGTGATGCTTAGCTATAGATTCTAGTCAGTTGGGCAAAGTTCCCTTTGCGTGAGCTATCTCTCAAAGACTTTCAGAAGCCCACACATCTTCTTCTCCTTAATCACTGCCTTAATTCAATGATTCACAACAGGTGGCAATATTGCCTTTCAGTGACTTTGGGAATGCCTGAGGACATGTTTTCCAGACATTTAGAAGACAGGGTCCAGGGAAGCTTCTATGCATCCTATTGTGCACAAGGTACCTCAAAAAAATACCAACCTATTTACACCAAATGCCAGCAATGTCAACATTGATATCATCTGTCACACATAATTCTGATGTTACATTAAAAAGCATATTGATGTTGCACTGATTCTTTCTCATACCTACTTTGAAAACTCTTTTCTTTTCTCAGTTATTGGATTAACATCTCTAATCTACAAAGAGTGAGTTTCTTGACAAAAGAAAAAAACGAAAGAAAATCATGTTGTAAACACTCTTCCAAATTTTATATTAAAATCTCAATTGCCAGCAATTTTTATTTTCATTTTGAATTCTGTTGATGCAAATTCTTTCTTGATCACTTTGTTATTTTTTAATCTGGTTGTTAATAACGTTATCCCAAAATATGCAACAAGAAATAATAGTAGCTATTCTTGTTCATTTTATGGTTTCAAGAATATGGTTTTATTTCAAATTCTTGAATGATTCAAGCAAAGACGTATAGGAGAAGAAAAGACTTAGTAGATATTGTGCAGTATTAATGGTTGTGAGAATAAGAGTAATTTATATCCTTTTTATGGTAACTAACATTAATTTTGTATCTAATGAGACTTTTGTTTTTATCAGTTTCTGAGGTCTTTACATCTCTTCTTCCTCAATTCTTCTCTTAATGCTTCTCAGCAGGTGGCAATATGGCCTTTTGGGGGACATTTGGAAATGTCTGGGGACATTTGCTTCAGGCATTTAGCCACAGATTGGCCAGAACTTTACTTACATTATTACATTCAAATTTTAAGCAGTTGAAAATTTCAATGTAAATCTCCCTGTATTGAAGTTTGTTGTAGCATTTTTCCATTTTAGTCCAGCTCCTCTTTCTGGGTTGTAAAAAATTAAACATTTAATGAATACATTTTGGGTGAATAAATGGTGAATTTAATCTCATTCCAGAGATTCTTAATAGACCGGATAATCATGCTCTTTTCAGGGCCAATAATCAGGTTGACAGTAGAGACCAGCTATTCTGACTCACAGCTGCCTTTCCCAACGGTGCCTGGAAGAAGCCAGTCTCATCAAATACTTCTGAACAGATACATGAATGAATATCTGAACCAGTGGCTTCATACTTCTAGGACTTTACAAGTAACAGTTTGAAAGAGGCTGAAAGGTAAACAATTTGGAGAAATCATTTTCTGCTTCCTGCGGGGTCAATTCTAAAAGATTAATGAAAAGGGACTTATGGCATCCAGAAAAAGCTGCATTATAACTGCAGTTTTGCTCTTTTTCAGTTGTTTCATAAGGTCTACCTGTCTGTCTGTCTGACTGTCTGTCTCTTTTTCTATCTCTGGTAGCATCCTCTGTCTGCACAGAAAATAAATGAAACCCTGTGTTGTTTCTTCCCCTTTCAATAACAGTTATTATCAGTGCCAGATCTCTTTTTTCCTGATAAAGTGGAACTTCCACCAAATTTAACGAGCACTAGGTATTATTATTAATAAGAAGGAGAGTCACATGCCATTTCTCTATGCTTGTTAAAGGACCAAATCCCTATCAACAATCGCTTATTATGATCCACCATCTGTGTGATGGCTTTACATAATTACTTACATACCGTGTCTTCCATAGGCTTATTTCTGATAAACAGGAAATAAAAATGAAGCTCTCCTATGAGATCCATCACAGAAGAGCTTGGAATAAATATAGGAGTTTAATTTTTCCCTTTCACAACCTGACAAGGCAGCTGCTGGGAGACGCACTTATGAATCTTTGTTTAGATTGAAATTCCAAATGACGCAGCTTCAGCCACTAATGACAAAATGTGCTACATGGTCAATGGGAAAGAACGTGTTTCCCAGGCTTCTGTCTCAGATACACGGAGGATTAGAAGAATATGAGATAATTTAGAATGATAGATAATCGTTTTGTACCACTGAATTCTAAATCAACACCTGGGATAGGCTTGGTGAGCAGAATATGAAGCCAATGCACTCAAGGAAGCGGGAACATTTGCTTTTAATATTCATAAAGTTTTTAAATCGAAGCTGTACAATATGTTGTATCACAGGTGGCACTTTAGGAAATTATGTCATATGATGGCAGATCAGCAGGTGTATTCCTATTAGCATGCCAAATGAGGTTGGACACAGGCATGATACTAATTCTAAAAGACAAAACGGTAAAATATGTATTCAAACTGGAGGTACAAAAACCTGTTCCAGAATGAGAAAGGGTGAGGGCCGATTGTCCACAGCATTTAAATGTCATAAAATAAGTTATTTTTATTTTAAATATGAAAAATCACACTAACAAAGAAAATATATCATTGTCCATTAATACAAAGTAAATATGCAAATTTTAGTGTTCCGTCTTATGAATTTTGGAAATTATTTATACACATGCAACTAAGATCTAATGAAAGATATTGACATGTCCCATCATCTCATGAACCTAAAGTAAATGGGATAAATCAATGTGTTATTATTTGTGTCTTGTTCCTCCCACTTAAAATAATCTCATTGGATTTATCCATCCTCTCTCAATACTCAAGTATCTTCATCCTTATTGATGATTGAGTATAGATCAGCCAGAGGGCTTTTGCCTCCCGGTTTTACCCATTCTTCTATTGGTGGATTGTTGGATTATTTCTCTTTGTAGGCTCTTGCACATCTAGCTGCTATGAACTTTCTTGATCAAGTCATTCTTTTGAACACAGGAACACATGTTCTCAGGGATCTTAGTGCGTGATCAGAAGTGGAATGGAATGAATGTACCCAAAATAAATAAATAAATGGAACATATTGGTCATGCTTTGGCTATTCAAGGTGATTGAGCTATTTGACACTCTAGCAAAATGAAAGCATCAGGTTTTTTCTTTTTGTATTCTAGTGGTGTTTTATGTGTGTGTGTATATATATAATAACTTACAATGTTGATTATTTTCATGTGTGTATTGGACATACCATATATCTTGTTTGGCGAAGTATACAAGTCTTCTGACCATCCAATCTTTAAAATAAATTTTGAGGTAAAATTCACATAACATATAAGGAACCATTTTAAAATGAGCAACTTAGTGGTCCTTGGTGCTTTGCCGCAGTCTGGCTGGGCACAAATCACGAGCCACTTACAGCCTTGTAGATTCAAACAGCAATTCTTTATTCCCGAACTCACACTGGCACTCTACACACGTTTTGGGGAAATCCACGTTCTTGGCCAAATTCCACGTTCTGGATCCCAAATACTCTCTGAATCCCGTGAGAACTCAATGGGAACTCAAGGAGCGGGGCCTGAGGCAGCAGGATATGCCCTATTCCCAGCAGGGTACACCTTAAACCTGGAACTGCCCTAAACCCAAGGAGAGCCCTAAACCCTGATCCACCCTAAACCCGGATCCGCCCTGGTCCTTGAGCAAGGTCACCTTACATGCAATGTCACTGCAAATGACCTGGGTCCAATATGGAGAGTCCTTCCTCTAAGCAACATTGGGTAGGCTGACAAAGAAATTGCCATGTGTCATTCCTACTTGGCAATGGCTCTCAGCAGTGCTTCAACAGTATTATGCAATCACTGTGCCTCTCAAGTCTCAAAGCATTTTTCTTATTTCTCCAAATTAAAGACCCTTACACACTGAGTGATCTTTCCACATTCCCTATGTCCCCTAACCTCTGGTCCTGTATGGGTCTGTATGGATCTTTTCACCCTGGGTGATTACTATGAACATATCTGTAGAATATGGACCCTCCAGTGCTTGTGACCTGGCACGTTGTCTGCAAGGGTCAGGGGCACCCAACCTGTGCCAGCACCCAATCCCCTTCAGCTTCACACCTACACCATCTGTCTCTATCCCCCTGTTGCTGAGTTGCTGAGCACGGGGGTCCTTTCTCACTCCGGGGCAATTGTCAACAGAACTGTGGTCAACACTGCTGTGAACCTGTAGCTCTTCTCAACTCTTCTGAAGTTGGGCTATATTATATCTACTTTTGTGTGTGTGAGTTACTTTCCTTTTAATTGTTGATTTGTAGGAATTACACGTATAGCATAATCTTATAGATTTTATTCCCCAGGTCTTCCCCTTTCCCTCCTTTGGTGCTATGGTTTAGATATGAGGTGTGAGACAATGCAGGGTTTGGAGGTGTAATGAATTGGTTATGAGAGCCTTACCCCAATCAGTGCCTCAATCCCCTGATAGGATGAACTGGGCGAGGACTGCAGGCTGGTAGGGTCATGGGTCACTGGAGGGATTGCCTTTGGGCTATATATTTCATGAGCTGAACTTAGTCTCTCCCTGCTTCTTGGTGTGATGTCTTGAGCCTCCTCCCTCCACCACACCCATCAATCAATCATGATGCTCTGTCTTGCCCTGGGCCCTGAGAAATGAAATAGGCCATTATGTACTGAGACCTCTGAAATAGTAAGCCCCCAAATAAACTTTCCCTCCTTAAAATTGTCCTTGTCAGGTTTTTTTGGTGAGGTCAATGGAAAAGCTGAGTAAAGCATAAGTCCTTTTTCAAATAAGCTGCAAACATTTTTTTTTTCCAGTCTGTGGCTCAATTATGTCTCTTTTATAAGTGTATATTTTGAACTTGGAAAAGATTCCATTTATCTTTTTTCTGGATACTGATTTTTTTGGTTGTATATTCTTTGTTGTTAAAGACATCATAGATGTTTGTCATCATAACACATTCCCAGGTTGATTAAATGGTTAAATAGAGAAGGGAAGTAGCAATAAAAAGGCACACATGTGTGAACATTAATTTGATTCTTCAATGAGAATTTGTTTTTAAATTCAAAAACAGTAAAAGGACATCAAATTAACATAAGTGGATTTGAAAACATATGTTAAACTTTATATTTCCATAATATTAAGAAAAAGAAAACAAAACGAACTGGGAGTAAACATTTAAAACACAAGTGCTAGGAAAAAGATAAATTATTAAATTAATATAAGTATACCCTTCACATTATTAACAAAAACTCGGTTATGCCCAAAAGTGAATGACAAATGAACTGAACAAAATTTCAATTCACAAAAAAATAGCCAAAAGTAGTTGAAGTTTTCAACTGATGATTGAGACACTGCATTATGTTTTATATACCTTGTTTCATTTCATACGAAAATGTTCATATAAGAAAGATATTACTAATGCCATTTTATAACGAAGCAATTTGAGGAACAGGGAGGCTAATTCACCCATCATTGTACATGTAGATTCAACCCGGAAATTTCTATTTTCCTTCTTGTTAGTGTGTTATAGTTACATGGACTAGTGAGGTTCATTGTGATAAATTCACATATGAACATAACATGATTGGCACCAATACATTCCCCAGTCCTTCTGCTTCCCTCCCCGCTTTCCCTCCCCTTCCTGTTCCCCCTCCTCTACTCTCCTGATCTACCATCTCTTTCTTTACATGTACATGTGTTTTTCATTGATGCATTATACTTATACATAAGGTCGGATGCATTGTGGTATATTCAAGAATGCGTGTAGCATAATCTTATAGATTTTATTCCCCAGGTCTTCCCCTTTCCGTCCTTCCCTACCTTCTCTACTGATTTCCCTTCTATTTTCATAAGATTCCCTTTCATGTTATTCCTTTTTTTAAATCTCTAGCTTCCTCATATGAGGGAAAACATCCAACCCTTAACTTTCTGAGTCTAATTCTCCAGTTCCATCCATTTACTTGCAAATGACAGAATTTCCTTCTTCCACTGTGTACAGTAATGCGATTCACTCTAGGCATGTTATGGTACAGCCTAGATGTCCATCACCAGATGACTGGACAAAGACGAACGTGGGGTGTGAATGCAACAGAGATCCACAGAGCTATAAGGAAGAAGGGATGATGATGTGTGCATTTCTTGAGGAAAAGGCACTTTACACAATCCACAGTGCTGGTGAGAGTAATGGAAGGAGTGACAGGACACTGGGTGAGATGCTCGTGCATTTCCTGATCCAGAGGTGGCACCTGCAAAGGAAGAGACAACCTATTTTACTACAGGAGTCATGAATGTGTATGATAATTTGGTGCACAGAGCAGTTCTCAAGCAGAGTTTCGAGTACTGTTCTTTTAAGCTTAACTTGAGACCAACACCCTTCCTCAACTTCAAAGTTTCTGATTTCTTTCCAGTAAATTCCATCTCTATGTGATCATATTAACTTATGTTCCCTGAAACAAGAATACTGACCATAGATATTACATTTTTTACCTAATTTTTATTTTTTACACAAATAGAGCACAGCTTTTCATTTCTCTGATTGTACATGATAATAGCACCATTTGTGCAATTATACCTGCACATGGGGGAATTAAAATTTTAATTGCCAATTTGATAGGTAAAATAAATTATCCCACATATGATTAATTTTATATTAATGATTATTGGAATCCCATTTTTTCATATTTTACTGGCCTATTTTTTATTGTTCTGTATCCTTTGTCCACTTTTAGAAGGGATTTGGTTTGTAAATATATTGTGAATCTTCTTCTACTGCTTAATCTGTTAATTCTTTTAAACCTCACTGATTTAGCTAGAGCAACAGGTAGATCAGTAAAAGGTAGAGGGATGGCTCTGGAGTCTATCTTACCTATATTTAGGACTTAGAGGAAGAATCTAATTGGAATTACCTTCTCTGGATTGTCCTCCCTTATAACACTATATCTAAAACAGGTATTCCCATGTTTTTAATTAATGTAGCATCTTTGAATATGCAAAGTAATTTTAGAGGCTGGTGAAAAAATGAAAACATAGCACCTATGGTTGGAGAATAATTTAGAATTTCCAAAAGGTACAGTGAGAACTTTAAGTTGAGCACAGACCCTTCTGAGCATGGGACCAAGATGACTGCTCAGGTGGCACACTGAAGCTGCCTGTCTCTGTCTCACGGGATGTGTCATAATATGTAATTATCATTACAATAGTTGCTACAATTTTCCCTTTGCTTTTATTTATTTTCTAGAAGTCTGAAAGCTTTATAGAGGTAAGAAACATGCAAGCCTCCTTTCTTATTTCCATTCCGCATCTAGCACAGTGCCTAACACAGTAGGCACAAAATAAATGATGGTGGACGAAATGAGTGAAGAAAGAACAAATGGATTAATGGATCTTCCTGTAATATTTAGAATATTTCAGGTGTACTTGGAACTATAGAGAGAAAATGAAGCAGCACTGTTCATGCACCAGACAGCCCCTCAGCCCACCCGGGTGGTCCTAGTGGCCTCATCCAGAGCAAAGCTGCAGAGGACCATGCATGTCCCATGCACCTTATAGCCAGGGCCATGTCATTCTATCCAGGCAGCAGGGACTATCACACCCAGTCAGGGAAGCAGAGAAGGAATCTGTGCAGGTTTCTTCAACAGATTCTGATTTGGTTCAGCTCAGTTCATTTTCAGCTTCTCAGGCCCTCACCAACCTACCAATGTGCATGTTCTGTGGCTGGTCTCTGCTCACCAAGTCCACTGGTATTCAGAACATTAGCAAGCTGAGGGAGGGTGCAGAGGAGATCAGTATGCATGACCTCCTTCATCTCCACACCCAGCAATACAGACGGAATTCAGGGGTGCTTTATCACTGACCTACATCCCAGCCCTTTTTATTTTTATTTTTTAATTTTAAGACAAGATCTCTCTAAATTGCTGAAACTGGACTCAGACGTGTGCTCCTCCCACTTCATCCTCCTGAGTAGCTGGGATTACAGGTGAGCATCACTGGGTCTTGTTTGTAGTACCTCCTCATGCCTAAAATGTAGGTATTTTATGTTTACAGAGAAAACTAAAACCAATGTTTCATAATTTCTATTCAAATTAAAATAACATTATTAAAATTACTATTAAATCTTTCTTATAGTTTTCTTGGAGATAAGACCAGTGGTCAAGTATCTTGAAGAAAAAATTCTAAGTTACAGTTTTTTCTTAGGTTTCAGAAGTTCTTAATCATCGAAGATGCATGATGCTTATTTATACTTCTATCTGAATCTGTTGTCTCTTGTCCCTCAAAATAAAAAGATAAACCAACAATTCTCTGCCCTCTCCCTGAATATCTACACATTCCATGCTTGCTGTGTAACTAAACACCTCTCTGTATGTATTTATCAAAAGCCTCTGAGACCTCAGTGCCATTGGGCTTGACCATTCCTTTCCACCTCTTCCGTAAGCTCTAAAATCCACATATTCTTTTCTCACATCTCAAAACCTGCTTGTTCCTAGATAACTTTAAACCAGAGTGTGAAAGAAGCATGAAATCTCATTCATTCAAATAAACGTAAATACAAAAAAAAAGAGAGAAAGAAATAGTAGGCAAAGTTTGGAGTATGTATATTAGTTCTATTTGTATCACAAATATTTTGTAAGCTTGCTTTTCCTCTTTTAGAGAACTTAATATGAGCTTAGAAACTACCTTTTGGAGCATATGGTAACTTTTTTTTTAAGAGGTAAAATGTAAGTCTTTAAAGAGCTTAAAAAGCAAAACTTGATTCTGGGAGAACCAGCAGCTGCCAAAGAGACGGGAGAGAGAGGGCCAGAAACGGCCGGTGAGGACAGCAGGGTTGGGTGCAAACCTGAACTGGCCAGTCCCACGCACTGAGAGATGGACAATGATCTGTGGGGGGTTCAGGTGCCAGCTGGTCCAGGGCTCTTGGGAACTTCTCCCCCCTTAGCTGTGTACAAATAAATACAAGTCACACACACACACACACACACACACACACACACACACACACGTATGTATACATATGAAAGAAAAAAGTAAATACTTACGATTAATCTATTTGCAACTCAATCAAATATAAAAGAAAAAATTAGTGACAAGGTATAAAATTTCACCACATAAATATGTATTATTGGCAGGGAATGGAGTACATAAAAGTAAGATCATGAGGATTACTGAAGAATCACATTCATTTATGGTGTATCAATTCAAGCAACAGCTTCATTTTCTAACATAATTGATTTTCTTGGTGTCTGTCATCCTCATAGGGAAAGCGAAGGAGTCAGTGGCTGGAAACATGGCGTCTTTGGTTTACACAGACAGGCAGTGTGTCCTGACCCTCCTCAGGACTGGCCCAGTGGAAGCCTCCTCCTAGGGAAAGAGGAATGACCCTGCATCTCTCTGGGAGCAGGTGAGCAACTCGCCCGAGATGTCTGGATTCCCCTACACAGAAAATGCATTTTACCTGCTCCAGGATGTGCAGTTGCAACAGTGCAAGCAGGTGACAGGGTTCAGTTTCAGTGTGGGTCCTGCTCAGGCCTGGGAAGTAGGGGGAAGAGACCAGCTCTCTCCCTCGTTGCTAATTGGAATGAAAGAAGGCTTCCTTTCTCATTTCAAATGACACCATCTTCAGCTGCTGAATAAATCCTTTATTGCTGACATTGAATGGAAGAGGAATTGGATTCCATACTATCAAGAGGGAGTCAAAGGCATGGCAATTGATACTGGGAATAACAAGGTAACCTATTGTCACAAGGAGGTCATGAGAATGACAGAACGGCCTTGGAGAACAGCCTCTGATGCCGAAGACAATGGCCACACAATTAGATGCATTAAGTGCTGTGCTGGGATTTTCTTTATTTTCTCCAGGAAAAAGTAATATGTCTAAGAATTTCAGGTATATTGCAATTCAAATGCTAAGGAAAAATAAAAATTATAACTGAAGAAAATAAGAAATACATCTTTGTATTTTCTGAAAGAGAAATAAATAGACTTATTTGTAACAGTTCATAAAAAATGTCTTGTTCCATAAAATAAGTGAATGTGTTATATATGACAAATGTATGTTTAGGTATATAAATAAGATGAGGTTTGATCAAATGTGAGTATAGTCTACAAAAATGTTTAAAGCTTAAGTAAAATAGTAAAATGTTAAGTAATTATAGTAAAATGTTACCGTTGTCTTTTTTTTAAATATTTTTAACTTCTTTCCATGTTTCTTCACTGGTGTTGTACATCCTTGTACAAAATAATGGGATGATACCACTGTCTTAATTCTAAATCTTGGGGGGGAAAAGGTACAGAGAGACAAATGGAGTATATTTGAAATGGAAATGGAAATTACAGTAAATAAAATTAATTCCCTAAATTTATTTCTGTATTTGTGTGTATACTGAAGTGGTAAAAAAAAAATAATGTATTTTGAGAACTAAGTGATATATATTCAAATTAAGTTATTTAGTTCAGTATGCGTGTGCCCTAAACTTAAGACACAGAGTAGCATGAAAGGGAGAAAGGGACTGGCCTGTCGTTTACCGGGTATCTCAGTTGCTTCTTTCAATGAGGCATCAGTGATTCTGAACCAACTTCCCTCCTGCAAGTTCCTGCAGCATTTTGGTTTCAGGTCTCCTGTGTTGATGCATATATCATGCTACTATCTTTAAAAGAAACTCCTTACAATGTGGGAAATTAATCCCCTTTAGGAGCAGTCAGACTTAGGACAGCAATTTGGTGAGATGTGAACACCCCTCAACAGTAACATGAAACTGTTCAATGCATATTTGTAAAAAGGGGTTCTAAACATCAATTTTTAGGTTAAAGAAAACAAAACACATTATAAAAATTGCTGTGTGTTGGGGGAGGAGGGGAACGAAAGAAGAAATACTGGGGACTGATTTGGAGCAAATAATATTTCATGCATAAGTGACTATGTCAAAATAAAGCCGATATTATCTATAACTTTAATGCACTAACAAAAACATTAAAAGATAGCAAAGTGTGAGGGTAAATGAATGCTAATCACACGCCTATTAAAAATGAGAATTAAAGCCCATATTGGCTATTTTCTAATGAAGAATGTGTTGTGTTGCATGTCTAATTGGAACTCCTGGGGCCTTTATATCTCCCTCTTGCAGCTTTGACTTCTCCACTGAACCCTCTATGGCAGTCCTTCCCTGGTCATCTCCCACCTCCAGGTACGGCTGCTCTATGTCTGCACTTAACCCTCTCTCACTTGATAATCTTACACAGTCTCCTGACTTCACGTCACGATTCTCCTCTGGTAAGGCACACATTTTATCTCTACTCCAGACCATTTTGAGTTTTCGTGCCAGGTATCCTTTGCCTTCTGGATGCACCCTAATAAGCGCCCCCCCATCACTTCAATCCCCAGTTTCAACACAGAACTTCTGCCTGCTCGTTCTTTCTTCCATTTTTTTTTATTTCTCCATTAATTGCTCCAATTTCTGTATCAACCATGCTGAAGTCATCTACGTTACCCTGACTCTTATCCTATTTTTTGCTCCAATATCCATTTACAGGTAAACGTTAATTCAACTTTATAGTGTCTTTCACGTGTATTTTTAAAATCACACTGACAACACCACAGTAGTGCCCCTCCTAACTTCCCTCTCTTTCCTGCCAGTCCAGTGATATCACTTACCCAGAAGCCCCAGCCCTGTTTCTCTATAGCCCAAATCACCTTTGTACCAGGGCCAAACTGCAGCATAACTTCCCATTGTACTGCTTCCTCATGGAGACTCAAGTTAGAAATCACACCAGCAGACTACAGGAACTCCTGAAGAAGCCCACAGCCTAACTGTGGTCCATCTTTCCAGTCTCCTGGCTCTCCCAAGCCTCCTCCGCATGGTCAGGTGGCCCCCTCTGACCTGCTCACTACTGTGCCAAGTGATCTTTTTTATAATATTCTCAAGCAGGGCCGGGAGGGAGTTCCGATGTCCACATTTCTGCACTCCCTTCTTTCTTCTATATCCTGAATTACAGTTATCTTCTCCACAATGCACTAACCACCTCGAAGGCAAAGAGCATTCTGTGTTCGCTGGGTTAATCTCAGCACCAAGCAAAGCAAATTACATATCTCAACAGGTGGAGGAAGATTTGTTGAAATGATGGAATCAAATGAAATAAATTCTTCACCGGAAGTTACTTGAAAATGTAAGTATAGTTTATTGTTATTTTAGCAACTTTCTGAGAATATATTGACCCTTGCATTGGTCTTATTTATCCAATTAGCATATTTACCTTCATCATTGAACAAATACTATTATCCATTTCATCTGCATTTCACATAGATCAGCACCAGCTGTGGTGGATCACTTCACTGAAAGTAACATAACAGAGAATTAGAAATTCTAAGCACTAGTGAGTGAATGACCCATCCCTTATTCTTAGTTATATTTGACAGCACTTTACATATGTAGACAATAATAGCTATTTGTTGAGCAAAGTCTAAGATCTTTATCTAGGCTACCTTATCCTCCTGCTGTCAGTCAGGATTTGCACGCTAGACACCTGTGCCCATGCGTGTGACCTGCTCCCCGCACGTGCTTGCACATGCTCATCTATCGCTCCATCTTTTTCTTGTTTACAGCCCCACTAACCCACTTTGCTAGAATTCTGTAGGAATGTCTCATAGGCAGTGCAATGTAGCATTGGTGGTCTGCACCATGTGTGCATGCTTGTTAATCTGAAGTGAAATCTAAGAAGAACACACAATGAAAGCCTCTCCACACAGGATGTGCAACTTTGTGAAGACAGGACCTCCAACCCAGAGCTGTTCTCCAGGAACCTTGGAAAAGAGCGTGAATTGTTTTCCATAATTTTATTTCTTTAGTATTTCAGTTAGGATTATGTACTCCCCCTTTTCAATTTTATTATGTTATAACCCTAAAAAAAGCTAAATAAAAATGTAAAGATTGTTATAGAACAGTGAAATAGCTGAATTGCATATGCTTGTATCTACTTTGAGCTCTGGGTTCGCTAAGAAATTGCTAAGAGAGAATTGTATAGCCTTTTTTATTGCCCTTGTAAACGCACCCAAAGACCATTATGTGATGGGCTCATCCAATAAATAGGATAAATAAGTAAGTTTATAGCAGCGCTCTCTCAGGCAACTTTAAAAAGACCAGGCAGCTGAGCCGTCCAACGACAGCCGGTTTCCCACGGGTACTATAGGCAACAGGCATGGCCATGTGATCAAGCCACCATTGCTCACCAGTTGTGATTCAAAAATGCGAGTGGTTCTTTGCTTCAGGGTGCAATCTGCCTTTAAACTCCCATTACATCTTACAGAAAGGCCTCAATTTTATCCTGTCAGATAGAAAAACATTCCAAGATCTCACATTTTATTTAAGAGCACGAGACAAGCAGGCCCGTGCGGAAGGGCCAAAGGACGTCATTATGCAGCATGAGCTCAGATGTTCTGTGCCATTCTGCTGCCATTAAAGCCAGAGAACGATGCTGCTGTTTGAAGTTTTAGGCTGTTTTGAACTTTTAAACCAGAAACAGTTCCTGAAATGTGTAGACAAAGACACTAGAAAGTACTGCAAAATGTGCCAACATTTTAAATTTGCACAAGCCCTGAGTTCAGATTCTCCTGAACAATAATTGAAGTCACAAATAATTGGCCTCAGTGTCCAGCTTTAGCATCCTTCTGATGACCTCCAAAAAGCTCAAAATGTGACGGACACACTAGTCACCACTGTTACCTGGGAGTACCAGGAAAATGAAAAATGAAAGAGAGCTCTGCACTGGATGCTTTAGCAAGTCCATGATACAAAACAAATGTTTCCTTTACATTATTACTTGCTATACATGTATGATTACACTAGTGTTGGGACTCTGCAGTAAGGCCAGAGGAATGCAAAATTGTGTACAATGGGTCAAAATGCATCCTACTATCATGTATAACTAATTAAACAAATAAAAGAATAATTTTTTCACATTTTGTTTTACCTCTATAACAGGATTGAAGACAAGCTAATAATTGTTCAGCACCTAATATAAACCAAACACTGTGTCAGATATTTTTATAACCTGCAGAATATTCCACAATTCAAATTCAAAGAGAATACTATCTCTACCAAGGAGGGTTTGGAGGCTGTATGTGCAGACTAATGTCACAGCCCAGAGACACGGGATGTTTTCACTTCCCATGCTGGTCAAGAAGCAGCCCTCCTCTGGGAAGAGCAGAGCACAGGTTGAGTCATTATCAGCAAACTCCCTTTTCAAAAATAATGACAGCAACTAAAATGTTTCTTATCAAGACATTGTTAAAAATTGCTATATATAATTTGACCTGAACAAGGTGTTTGCTTTATTTGAGATTTGCATTAAAGGTTCTGACTCACACAACAGGTTAATAAAGGGGTTCTGTTCCAGAACTCTTTGTAACCAAGATTTAATTGTTGGTACTGCTAACATGTTGCACCTGCTGCCTCACGTGTGTGTAAATGTAGTCATCAAGTGATGACCTTCTAAAATGCAGACGCCTAGGTTCCCCTCCTGGCTCATCAAATACAGGCTAGATTCTTCTGAGCAAACAAACTTTAAAATCTGTATTAGACTCTCATTTTCTCACATAGCCCATATATCATCTAACAGCACTTACCAAATTCCTCTAGGCAAGCATTTTTTGTACTCCTATTTTTTTTTTTTTTTTTTTTGTAGAATAAGAATCAGGATGACGGATATATAGGAAAAGTCTCTTCAAAGCTGTGTACTTTAGAGACTGGTTCATTCATATTATAAGGCAGGTGAGTCTATCACTAAAATGCTAGCTCATTCTGTATACCAAACTGCTTCCAAAGGAAAACAGATAAGGAATTATTTTAGACAATGAATGAAAAACCAGCATCCTTTAATGGGATCTCAAAAGATTTTTTAAAAAAAAGGAATGTTCAGTGTCTCTTACAATATATTAAATAATTAATTTATCACTAGTTGATTCAGTTGACAATTACTTATTGATTCTAAACTGTGTGAAGTACTTCAAATAAGCCATGGGAAAATGAACAAGTCAAAATAACCTCAATGTGTCCACGAGCAAACCACAACAAAGACAGATAAAGAGGGGTGATCATCAGTAAGTGACAGTGGCAGCCGGGTTCCCAGGAAGTGGGGCATCTTGAGGTGAACCTTACCCCTCTGACAGATACTTTGATCCCTAGAAGTCCCAATTCCTGGGTCCATGTGATTGTGACCTTATAAGATCCTTGCAAAGGTGACAAAGATGGAAAGGAAGATGGAGTCACACTGGAGTAGGGGGGCCATGACTCCGAGGGGCTGGATGTCCTAGAAGAGACACAGCCATGGAGAAACGCACCATGAAGAACGCCGCCTGCAGACAGGCCCACAGAGAGGACCCGGGGCTGAGCCCGGGCTTAAGCAGCACCAGGCAGAGGGGCAACGATGGATGTCACACCAACAGCCAGGAGAAGTCCTGGGACAGATGCTCCCCAGAGTCTGCCATGAGAGCAGGCTCCTCCCCACACCTGAGATGAGTGCTCTGAACTTGGAGTCAGGGGAAACAAACAAAAAACAACCAGAACCAACTCCATTGTGAAAATCGACCTTGGTTTCTGCTACTTGGTTTGGGCAGTACCAGGAAACAAATATACAGAAGTCGTTGAAATTTTGATGTCCGAACTTCTTTGTGCTCTTAAATATGACTGAAAACTCCCAAGAGCACTTTTGTTTTCATGTTTTATAGTTATCAGTATATGTTATTTCATAGATTAAATCTGCTACATTTTAAAAATATTAATACATTTAAAGTGGTAGTCTACTCACTGCGTGTTAACAAAACTAACGTATTTTAAAATACGTATTTTTTTTTCAAAACAATAAGAATTCAAGAGAGTGGCATTCTTTTACATTTTGCAAATCTCTTTAATGTCTGGCTTAATAGAAGACAGCTGGATTCTTGTATCGGCTTCTGCTTTCAATCTGCTTCAATATGTTGTTCCGGGTGAAGTGCATCAAGGAAATATGGCCTCACACCGATATAAAGTTGGAGAAAAAGAGTATTCACCTAATAGTCTTTTCAGATAATTGATGCTACACACAAACTCATTAAGGAGAAGTGTCTTAAGTTTAGTCGCAAAGTAGAATCTGAAACCTTGTCACTAAACTTCTCCCCCCACTCTTTTATTAAATCCATTGTTCTGTGTAATCCACGTGTCTATTAAACCCATCTTGCACTTCAAATGGATCCTTTATACATTCAGGATTTTGCAGCATCATGCATTAATCCCTCAGAAAATATTGGTTTGTTTAGTTATGCTAATTTTCGAAACGTTGACACATTTCCTTCGATAAAATTTAAAAACTCAAATGTTAACGTCGGTTCTCAACTATTTAAGGTTTGGGAAAATGTCAAGTGCATGGTGTCCAATACAATTTCTTCCAAATTTTTAATTTGGTTTTGAAACTCAATTTTTATAACTGGTGGTTTATATCCTGAGCAGATCTCCTGGAGGTGGCATGCTCAGCTCATTCAGCCCAAAAATATGTCGGACAGGCCTGGATGCACAGTGTGTTTGTACAGCCTTCTTCCCAGCGAGCATGGTCCAGGAGGGATGCTGCTGGGTTTGCATGTGACCCACGCCCCTGCTGATCCCCAAGACAGCCACTGCAAATGGGGATGAAGAAGTGCTCTTGGTACAGTTCTCAGTTTGTTCCAGAGAATATTTTTAAAATATTTATTCAAGTGTCAAATGTAATAATATTAATATTTTTACTTTTCCTAAGATGACAAGAAGAGAAATGGAAAAAAGCAACGCATGTGGAAGTATAAATGATATGACGTGGCTTTCTGGTTTGGGAGATGCCCAGCAACTGGATAAAAGTCTTTCCCAACCATTGATAAATATTCCACAAAATCTGTTTTGTAAAGTATTTGAAAACCAACGTGGTCCTTTCCAACTCTACTTCTCGGACACAGAGCTGCTGGCTCCAGGCCTGGGGTTGTTGGCTTCACAAAGCTGGAGGCTGAGGGCCTGAGAAAGCTAACATTTATCGGTATCTGACATATCTCTGACACACACCTGCATTTATCATCAATCTCTGTGGGGCTGCTGGTGTGGAAATGGCAGACGCCTGAGTGTATCACTGATGATAAAAACCAATGAGAGAGAGGGCGCAAGAGAGAGATCCACTCAATATTTGAATGTGACAGGAGGTTGCAACACAATGTCAAAATTCTCAGGAAGAAGATAAGATGTAAATCATCCTCTACTCTAGATCAAAAGATGGGGCTGGCACAAGAAAGACAGGTCCTACAGAACAAGAAAGAAACAAACAAACACATATAGGGGTTGATGTGCACAGACTGCTATGGATTGGAACTGAGTAGACACTGGATGAAAACACTTGCTGCCTCTTTCCCCACCGGACAAGCGGGCTGAGCTTCCTGAAATCCAAGGGGTTCACAGGTGGCAGGGAGCCTGGCTCTGACTTCAGGGTCATAAAACAGGTTTCCTTGAAAGGATGTGAGGCCTAGGGACACAGGGCTGCCCCCTGGAGTCTTCTGGGAAGGCAAGCTCACAGTGGAGGGAGTCATTGTTCTACCTCAGTTTCATGAGGGTTCGTCTTAGGAGAGATTCTACAGCTACATATCTTTGCTGTTCAACTGAAAGCATCAATTCAGCTTATTTCTTCCAATGGGAAAAACCTGGAGAATATTTACTAACACAATTTCAGTTCATCATCTGATTACGTTAAAATATTTGCATTCCCTTTAAATGATTCAGTGGAGGAAATGAGATGGTTCACTGGCCTCCGAGTCAAAGGGAGGGAGATGTATGCGATGTCATGTTCACTGAGCCTAGAATCCAAACTTCATCAAACCCCAGAATCCCCTGTGGAAGCAGAGGTCAATTCTATCTATGTGGAGAAAAGAAGAAGAAAGGGTGAACATTATAATAATAGGTTAAGCACACGCTGTAAACCTACAAACACGAGCGCTCCTAAGCCATGTTCTTTCTCCACTGAATAAGCTCATCTTACTATATTGTTTTTCACTGAATATTTTATAAAAAGTTTCAAGGAGTTAATGTTTGCTACCTTTTGATGACTGTCATCGTAGATCAGGGGGCCCTAAAACACAATTTGCTCATGAAGTATTTGAGACAGTATGATCATTTTAAAATGTTTTCATTTGTTCCCATGTGTTTATTTCCTAAGATTTTACGTGTTTGTATAGTATCAGGAACAAAGGGTCACGCTAATATGGCCTTTCCTTCCATTTCCTCTGATTAAATACAGATGTGTTCTTCACTGAGAGGACAACTGAGAATGTTTTGTTGAGATATTCTAAAATCTACTCATCACGTGACTGAGATAACTTGGTTGAAATTCTGCCATACCATTTACTTAGGATTAACATGGCTAAAATTTATCCAATTTACTAATTTATGGTTTATTTGATAATCACAGAAACACATAGATGATTTTCATTTGCATATTGGGGACACGCCGTCAGTGAAAATCTCACCTCCATGTCTTTAGCTCTAGGTTTCTTTGAGAACAACTCTTCTTTCCCCCTTTCCCAAATTGCTTTACTTCCAGTGCTCCTCTAGAACCAGTTGATCTGTTACCTTTTTCAAGGGACTTTGTCTTTTGTTGGTCCTGAGCCCCCCATTTCTTGGGAGCACCCTACTCTCACCCACAGCAGAGTGCTCAGTTCATTATATCTCTGCCATATAATAACACATGCTCAAACTCATCTTTACCAACACACTGTAAGGAGCTTAGGATGAAGACTGCTTTCATTTTGAAGTGTTGTAGCCAAAGAATGTAGCATTTATTGAACAGACACTTGAAAAAAATAAGAAGTAAGAATAACTGAATGGTGACACATCTACTGCCACTTTCAACACATGATTGTGGGTTGACGGAGTCAGGACACGGTTCATCCCTTTGTCCTGGGTTCCCTGTGTGGATATACCTACCCTGTAGCCCACACCAGCACAAAAATGCCAATATGTTTTCTATTATAGATTCTGTATCCCCCCAAATGTTTTACTCTTGGGGAAGCTCTCAAAAAATGAGTCTAGGTCAGATGAAGATTGAGATTATTTTCGTTTCTGCTGTGATGTGTCACAAGGACGACAGCCAGTTGTGGAATGGCTGCTCCTCCTGGCCTGGAGAAGAGTGGGGACTGCCAGGGGGAGAGCGGATCAGCCTCCAGACCCTGAAGACCAGAGGCGACATTGGTGGAAAACTAGAGTCTTGAATCAGAAAAGCAGTTTTCAGTCTGCACATCATAGGGAGTAAAACAATTAAACCCCATGGTAAGGATTTTCTAAGAAAGTAGAGCAGCAGCTTATTCTGCCAATTTATACTTTTCTCAATTAAAAATAAATAAATAAATTAAAATGGCATCATGCAACTCTTATGGTATTTCTTTCTAAACTGGTTGAATATATTTTTTTTTAAACTAGAGCCTGATTTGCTTTAGTTCTCTGTATTTAACCTTCAATGTTGGCCCAACTATTTTTAGTGTATTTTGGCCTGTAAGTGTGACATTATGGACTCTTGGGTTTCTTTTTGCCAGTTCTCTGATGCAGACGGACCTTCAAAATTATCTTTTTCTAAAAATCAGGCCAATTATTGACTTTAGTTAGTATATCTAAAACTTCATTCCCTCAATGTAAGACCATGACAGAAGTTAAGCATTTAGTTGTGCCATATCATTCCTGGGCATGGTTCTACGTAAACAACAATGCTGAAAGGAATAGATGCGTCTCTCTAGATTTAACAAGACAGATATTGAATGTTCAATTAAAGTTAAGTGATAATAAGGACATGTGTCCAGAGATTCAAACTGTAACATATATATAATCTACCAAATAAACCATCATAATAAAATTTTTTAAATAACTGGCTATTGTAATAATTAGCATAGTTAAGCTGATTTTATCTGATTCCCCCAGGGGATATAGTTCCATAATATATGGGTTGGAGGATATTTAACACTATTGATTGTATCATGATATTCATTTATAAATGTTGGTAGTGTAAAAACGTTCCTTATTTATCTAAAGATGCCAAAACATTTAATTTTGAAGTCTTCAGTAAAATACCACTGAAGAATTTGAAATGGCATTAAGTTTTGGATTTAGGGGCAAAGAGTTTAAAAAACATCTGGAGATGCTGAAATAACCTGCATTCATTTATGTTATTTAGGTTGTAAAATCATATTCAATCTTGACCCACTCAGGAAATCTAACATAAGCGTCCTGCTGATTTTGACAGTCATACAGCAAAAACACCCTCTAATGAGCATTTAATAGTCACCAAAAGTTTTGCATTAAGTACAAAGCCCTTTTGATTACTTATTCCACTAATTTAAAGTAAATGCTTTTACAGATGGCATCTGTTAGGCCGCAGAACGTGTGCTGCATTCATATGTAGTCATTGGAAATAGATTCCAGCTTTAGCAAAAAGATTGTACCCAAAAGATCAAACATGGAACACTGAGTAAACATTTCCCGTGATATATTTTCTTTAAATCTCTTCATAAATAATTATCCAATAAGAGAGCCCAATGCTCGGGTCTGAGCAGTAATGGAGAAATACCTTGGCAAATTAACACCTACAACAAAATGATCCAGACAAAGACACTGATCTCTTCACTCTGCCTCTTGTCTTCCAAAGTGGAGAAGCATATAATATTTCAGGCTCCTTCAAACTGTATTATATTACACACACGGAAAATGCCATGAAAGGCTTTCAGATGGCAGAGCTGATCAGAAAATAACAATGACACATTACAAAGAAAAACAAGAGACTGCCAAAGATTGCCTTACAGACCGATGAATGAATAATTTACCGGTATTCTTTTAATTAATGGAGTTGTTATTGTTGGTCCCTTCAGACATCAAAAGACTTCACAACAAAGCACTAATACAAACCTAATTATGGAATTATGTAACTCGACTTTACTTACTAATAAGAAATAATTAATGAGGAAGCAGAAATGAGTCCATTTGTACTGCAGTCCTGGGAAGCACTGAGCTCCAGAGCCACGGATCAAAATGGAATGCACCAGAACCCCAACTGTTTAAAAGAACAAGACCCCACCTCTCACATGCTACTGAGAGCAGCTTCTGCTTAGAAAACACAGAAAACCAGCCATTCTGACATTCAGGTGGCTCACTGACTTATAAATTTTGAATGAATTCATGGAAGTTCAAAAGCTGACAAAGTTACGATATTAGGTAAAGCATAGCACCTGGCTTTGCATTAAGTATGACTAGGAAAATTGAGTGATGTAAGAGTTCATCAGAAGACTTTCTTTTAATCTTTCTTTTTGTTGATATGGTTATAAAACATATGCTTGAATGTTGCATTGTAATGCAGATATTTTAGCGCTTGTCAAATGTGGTAGGATTATGTTTTAGGCTGGTAAGTCTTTGTTGTAAAAGGTCTAACTATATACATTGTAGCTTTAGATTTAGTAGCTTCCCACTAAAGAATAACAATATTAGTTGGGACAATAAATACCAGTTGAGACAATATCAGTTGGGACAATAAACATTTCTGTAGACACAGTTCAATGTCCCCTGGAATACACAGAAGTTCTTGGCTAAAAGCCATTGAAAAAGATAATCTGTCTGAATGATTGACAAACTGAGGTCATATTTTGTATGAGGACCCAAATACATTTGAAACTCTAATAATCTGAAATGATGTTTAATATGACCCTATGATTTTCAGATTATGTTAAAGTCTCAAGACTTCATTATTATAGTTTATGCATATGTTAGAAATAGCATGGAATCGCTTCTATTTTTTTTCCAATTTCCCACCACAGTAAGGAATGCAGTGCTGTAAGCCTTCTAAGAGACTGAAAGGTACTTGGTTTCTTAGAAGGTTTTGAGAGTTTGAAGAGGAGAATGAGGCAGGGAGGAGAGTGACAAATTCTTTTTCCTATGGTGAATCATTAACAGAACTAGGATGCTTGTCCTGGAGAGAGATCCGCTTGGATTGAGTTTGGACACATTCACTGTTAAACATATTGAAGTCAATATCTTCAGGCAGATGATCGGACATAGTATCCAGGTCTTTTTGTGAAACTTTTATTAAGCACCTACAGTATACCAAGCTATTTTGTTGGGTTCTGGATCTAAATAAATGAATGAGATATTCTGCTTTGACATATCCATAATTAAAACAAAGAAACGTGGAGCCCTTCATTTATTTTGTTTATTAAAAAACAGTTAAGAACACATACACACACACATGCACACACGTGTGCATACACTAAAGTAATAGATGCATGCAAAGATATATATTTTTAAAAATATATACTCAGTGTAATGATACTCTTTAAATACAAATGGCATAGTTTTGCTTCTATTATATATTACACAACTAACTTATAAATTAAGCATGACAGACATACCTTCCCTTCCAGTTTCCCTCACAAAAGGACTTTTTTCCAAGGGTCTTTTCAGTTATGAACCCTGCTGGCATCCTGGATTCAAAGCTTGCAGAGAAGTGTGCACCTGCTTATTATGATCTGAGGCCTTCTTATCCTAGCCCACACTGGCCTTTAGGAATTGGTTGAGGATTTACAGCAAAATCTTCTACCAGCCTGTACAACATTTGGCCCATCTGTTCCAGGTAGACACCCATCTGCACTTAGGAGAAGATGGAGATTCTTTTCACTATAAATTATGTTATACATATATTTATATATGATATATATGTGTGTAAACATATGGCATTAAGTAATTGAAAATAATTCTATGTAGGTTGAAGGAAATTTTTTTTCTAAATATTATAAACCTTAGTAGGTGGCTACATATTATACTCAGTATTCTTTACACAGAAGATAATCCAAGAAGTTGTTGAGTAAGACCTATTTATATTTTCTTTCTACCCTGACTACAACTCTAATTAAACACCAGAGGTAAAATAATAAACTGTGACTGATTAATTTAACCAACATTTATGGTTGAGCTCATTTTATCTGACCCCTAATTTAAGATATTGACCCTTTCTATAAGTATAAACAAAGAAAGATACAATTGGAAAATATTTATTAACTCATTTATTTTTATTTATTTTATCAATTTTTTATTATCTTTATTTAAATATCTGACTGACTTGAATTTAAATCTATGTGAAAAGGGCTGATGATTCTGCTTCCCTCCCATGTAGAAACTATCTATATATAATCAGTTAGAATAGGACTATGTTTTAGTTTTATTCTCCTTTTTCTTTCACAGATGGCCTAAAATATTCTTATGGTTATAATAAATATATAAATTATTATGCAGAATAAAAGATTAATCCTTACAATAAATACTGGGAAGAGAAAATTAATAGCAATAAGTAAAGATTATAGAGAATCATGATGGTTGTCCATAAATCTTGATTTTTGCTTTCCTAAATTCTGGGATGAAATAGGACAACAATATATATATATATATCCATGTATATATGTATCCACACAATGAATAGCAAAAGTGGTAATATCATTATCAGTAATTATTAATTCAGATTGTTTTAAACAGTGTTGTGTATCAGTTCCCTACTGCTGCTATAGCAAATCACCACAAATTTCTCAAATTAAAAACAACAGGAATGCATCATATTATACTTCTAGATCTTCAAAGTTAAAACTGGTATTTCTTTAAGCTTGTATCAAGATATCAGCAGAACTATATTCCTTCTGTCAATTGTAGGGAGCAATCTGTCTCATATTTTTCCAATTTCTACAATGATGATGTTCCTTGGACCATGTTCCTTTTCCTCTTTTTTCAAAGCTGACACAGTCACATATCACGTATCATATCATATGGTATCAATGATCAGACTTTCTTCCCAACCTCAGTCACTTATGAGATCCTTGTGAGTAGAGCTGGTCCATTCCATTACACTAGGCTAATCTCCCTTCTCAAGGTCAATTGATTGTAACCTTAAGACTGTCTGCAACCTCAATCTCCTTTCCTATGTAACAAGCATTCATAGCACTATGTGAGGAAGAAGGCAAGGTACCTGGGAAGGACAACCCCCAGCCCACATTATTGATGTCTGCTGGAGCTGAAGCTTATTCAGAATATCAGGACATGCACACTGTGTCTCCCCTCCATCCTCATACTAACAAGCACTGGAGAAAATATCACTGGAAATAGCTGGAAGAGCTGAAGAGACAAGTAAGGGTAAATTTTAGGGCCAAGATGGGTGCTATGGTTTCTAACAAAAGTGTTCTCTAAATTGGTTTAAGGAAGCCATAATGGGAAGTGGTACTACCTCTACCAAGAGGAGCTTGATGAGGAGCATTAAGGCCATTGCAGGTATATCCTTGAAGGGGATAGATAGTAGAATATAGCCTCTTCCTCTGACTCTTTCTTTTGCTTCTCAGTCATGAAGTGAGCAGCTTTGCTGTACCATGCACTGTCACCATGATGTGACACCTCCCCAGAGGCTCATAAACCGCATAGCCAACAAATCATAAATCGGAACCTACACCCCTACACCGTGACTCAAAAGGAAACTTTTATCTTTATAAGTTGATTATCTCAGGTACTATAGTGACTGAAAGCTGACGGACACACAGGGACATCCAAACAGGCTTACTTTAAAGCCAGTCAAGCTTCTGAATGGATCAAACACCAACACCAAAGGACCAGGAGAAATAAATGCATATTTATTGTTACCCATGGAAAATACAAACAAAATAAGATTGAACATGTATCACTATCTATAATTCTATTCAACATATCAATCTATCAACAAAAGTATCTGAGACATAACAAAAATAGTGTAAGAAAAAAATACAGTCTGTAAACACAAAATGATCACCCAAACCAGGTTTACACGTGATAGATATTGGAACAGTCAAAACATAATTTCAAATTACTCCAATAATGTTATAGGCTCTAATGGAAAAGGCAGCAATATGCAAGTGTGACAAGGCGATTTCAACTAAGAAATGGAAAGTAAGGGATAATCACGTAGAAATGTTAAATAAAAAAAAACATTAAAAGGGAAAGAATCATTTTGGCTGGCTCATGGTTAGACCTAAAACAGTCTAGAAGATAGTCAATGAGCCAGAAGATAAGTAAGCACAAATTACCTAAATGGAAATTTGAGGAGAAAAACCATTAAATAAGGATCACAGAGAATTCCGGAGATGTCGTACAATATCAAACATTCTAATATATTTGTCAATGTATATGTAAATGGAAAAATGTGAGCACATCATGGAAAAATATTAAGCAATGTAATGACTGAAAATTTTACAAATTATTGGCAGATATCAAACCCCAAACCCATGGATCACAAGGAACAACAAGTTAATATCAGACAGATAAAAACAACATAAAAATTACAAATAGAAGAGATATTCAAACTGCTGATGAACAAAGACAAGAGGAAATACTGAGGTGGTCAGATAAAAAAGTCACATTGTCTATTATAACCAAGGTTGAGAATAAAGCAAACTCTGTGTTAGCAACCACAGAAGCAAAGTCAAAGAACAAAAATATTTAAAGTGTTACAAGAAAAATAAGATTCCTTACCTAGAATTCTGTATAAACAATGAAAGTAAACTAAATTGAATATTTAAAGCTTCAAAAGTAAAGGAAAAATGTCAATTTTCGTAGAACAAACTTAACTGAGGGAATTCATTGCCAGACAACCTCCACGAAATCCTTCCAGGAGCTGAAGCATCAGGAAATCATCCTCCCTCAAAGAAACAGAACTTCACAACGGGATAAATAAAGGTAAAAAGTGTTTTATTTTTTCTAAAATAACTGCTCTTTAAAGCAAATTTTGTACCAAGTATTATTTCTTTCATAGACTATATGTTATATTATAGAATATATAAATCTCAAATATAAGACAAGTAGAAGGCAAAAATGATGGAGAAAGGAATGTATACAATGCTATATATTTCTTCTACACAGAAGAAGCTATATAAAATTATATGCATAAATACAAATAAAAATGGATTTCATAAACCCTAGAAAAATCTAAAATACATTTTTAAAAGAAGTATAAAATGTCATTATTAAGAAATATTAAAAACAAGCCAAAAATAAAAGAGAAATAAAAAATTTCATTAAAGATCAGGAAATTCAGAATAAAGACAAAAAAATAATAAACAAATGTTACAAACAGAAAACAATGGCATGAAGGGAGAAGGTACAACTTAATCTAGCAATATCAATAATCACATTAAATATAAATGGCCTAACCCAATCAGTTAAAGCACAAAGATTTTATGATTAGGGTAAGATTAAATGAATTGAGTAACTTTGACATAATTATTGGGAGTGGGATAATTTAACACTATGTAGTATTTATTTTTTATTCTTTGTTCTGTATTTTAAACTTTAAGGTGTACACTAGCAAATGTTTAAAACATACTTGATATTATGTCACATAGTTTGATCACTAAAAAATTATAAGGAAACTGAGATGAAAGCATCAGTACACAGTATTTATTTTTAATTTTTAATCTTTTTTATGTTATTTATAATGAGATGATGTTTACAAATATTTTAAAACCATTCTGTATCATCTTCAGATTGTTGTTATTAGTGCTCAAATTCTTGTATTCACAGCAGAATAAGAAAGTAATTAAAATAACAATTCTATGGAGACATCAATAATTTTTATTGTAAATTATGCGTAAAATTTTAGTTCAAATATGTGAGAGTATTGAATAGATTCTTTTTACCACAAAGTAAATTATCAGAGAAGATGAATGAGTTTTCAATCTGAGGTATAAGGAGCTGTAGCATGAAGCTGAAAACCTGATTTAGCTCAAATTAAATACTGTATCCATGGTGTGGTTATGAAAAAAAATGTGCAAAACAAAAACACAAAAGGAAAGCCACAAACAAAGCCATTTCCCAATATTAAAATAGAAAGTAAAATGAATATGTCCCACCAGGAATCGGGGTGAGGATGTAGTTCCACTCAATGAGGCCTGGAAGTACCAGGTTATTTCTGTTTCTATGTTAAAAGATTGAATAGACCATATCAGTATCATATTTCAGTAAATCTCTTATTACACATTAGCTATGTTCTAGAACATTTGTTATGTTTTTTAGAAAGAAAGTTTTTTTACTAGGCTTTTGCTTACATGAGTTGTTCTGTTTTCTTCTCTTGAGATTATCAGGTAGACTCACTGCATTGTTAAAGATATCAAGCAGATTAGAAATACATTCCAGACTAAAGAAATCCTACTCATATGAACTTAACATAAGGGGAGGTAGAATTTTCAAAACTAAATCTTTGAAGTCTTTGAGATGTTGGAGATACAGAGACAATGTGAAGTACAAAAGGCTAAGGATAAATTTAATAATTCTGATTATTATTTTAAGTGTTTAAATCCTTTTAAGGCATTTAAGAAACATTGTCCCTGTGTAGTTTTACCACTTGATTATTGTAACTTCATGGACAACATAAAACATATATGAAGAATCCCATGCTTACTATGTATTATTAGTTTGATAAAATTTCTTTTGGAAACAAATAGTTAGTTATAGGCAAATGAGAAAAAGGAAAATAATAGTATATGGGTCTTTTGTTCACAGAGATAGTACGTTATAAATTAAACCAGAATACGTAACTACAAGGAAACATAAAAGTGTCAAATGTATGCGAATGAACAAAGAGAGAAAATATTACATCTGCCTAAGGTAACTGTACTCTGGAGGACCTTTGTCCCCAGCTCATGTGGAAATCATCCAAAGAAAACAGTATCTTTGGGCCAGTTATTAAGTGTTATTGTCATGATATACTTTTCTGGCTCCTATAATTATCTTTCCTTCTCTGCTCTAGGAAATCAAATCAAATCAGAATTGAAAGCATCAATTCAATTCTGCCATCCTGCTCAATTGGAAGGGGCTTTCCCACTGTGAATCAGAAGTCTGAGCAGCCTGTGAATGACTGAAATTTAAATCATTGCAGTTGCCGGACATCCCAACTACTAAGTACATATCCCTATAGAGATCAGTAGAGTGAAACAGGATGGTTAGAACAAACTGAAATGCCCCATCACAGTAACACAGAGTTAACTATAAGTCACCAAACTGAACAAAATCGAGTAGGCAAGACTTATTTGGCTTCTGACATCGACTTGTTATCTTTTTTTCCCCTTTTCCATTCTAATTTTGAGAAGGAATTGAGCTGTGTTATTTTTATTTATGGAATTCTGTCTGAGTCAACCACACAATCATCTATCAAGCACCTACTCAGTGTGTCAACCTCTGCCAAAGATGAGAAGTAAACAGAAATGATCCTCCTGTCACCCCAAATTTAAGAGACTAAAAGGGTAAGTGAATAGAGAAATGATTACAAAACCATGTGAAAGACAATAATAAGGTGTCAGGAAAATATGGAAGAAGACCACCTTGGGTGGCAGCAGGGTGGCAAAGCAGTCCTCTGCAATGATCTGATAGCTGATGATACTGTAGGAGGTGATTTGGCCAAGTGGCTGGAGAAGGTGACAGGGGGAGGTCTTCCTAGACAGAAGGGGGAGCTCTTCCCAAAGAACACAGACCAGGAAGCAGGACAAACCCTGGAATCACAAGGATCTAGGGGAAATGGAATGAAGACTGACATAGAACTGGCACAGGAGGGAGCTAGGCAGGGGCAATGTCAGGAAGAATTTTCTTAGCCATGTAGAATACATCCAGTTCTCTCTTCCGAAAAACTGAAGTTACTAATGAGTTTTACAACATGAATAACATGTTCTGAGTCACCACAAGAGTTGTGCATTCTAGAACATTCTAGACAGAGAAATGAGTTTTCCAGGCAAAGAAGGAACAGGTCTTAGTTCTTCCCAGTGCCCTTAGAACTCTAACTGGATCAGCCTCCACCTGTAGGAAAGAACACATTATTTGCAATTACATGATTACAAAGATGTCTAGCATGTCTTAACCACTAAATAAATACTAACTATATTGTCCAAAATGAACTGAATATTGAGGTGGCTTAGAAACCAAAGCCAACTTATGGTTAACTTTCTCTCGAGATAGATTCATAGATTGATGTTCTGTTTTTTACATATTATAATAAAATGTGTCGCTTGGAAGCACAATGGATTGGCATTCTGTATGTGTCCATCACATTCTCTATCTATGTGTCAACAACATGTCAGACTAGAGTGCAGGTTAGTAAGAGGGACAGAGATTAACTCACCTGGAGAATACACATTGGTTGTGATATGATTATTTTCAATATTTATGTGAGATTTGCTTCCACATGTCCCGTGAACTGTTCAGTCTGGATCTGGCCTGAAAATGTCTTTTCCCCCTTCACTGACATGCTCAAGATTTGTTGTAGTAAAAAACAAACAAAACAACAAAATATTAATGAGAACACAAAAGCAGAATCTATCTTAGTAATTCAAGACTTAAATAAGTGAATATTGAAACAGAATAAATTGATTTGACATAGCATTTTCGATAAGAAAGTCCTCAATATCCCCTCCTTCTGAGACATGCATCTGTGGATGGTCTCCAGGCACCTGGTGAGGAGCAGCAGGGGAGCAGAATGGACTGGTGCCTCCAGGCCTCATTGAGGGAATTACATCCTCACCCTGATTCCTCGTGTAACTCACTCATTTTATTTTTTATTTTAATACTACTGCCTTCATAAATGGCTTTGTTGCGTGGCTTCATATTTGTGATTTTTGTTTTTTGTGTGTGTTTGTTTTCATAACCACATACCATGGATACAGCATTTAAATTGACCTAAATCAGTTCTTTACCGTCTTCATCTCCTTAAACCTCAGCCTGCAAACTCATTCATCCTCCCTGATAACTTTTATTTACTTTATGGTAAAAAAAAAAAATCTAGTAGGTTAATATCTAATATTTTGTTTTTTACCAAAAAGTGAGAACTATGAAAGCCAAAGTTTTAAATCTACTTTTGGTTTATATAAAAAAATATGCAAGTCTCCATAAAAAATTTGACCTTACTGTTGACAAAAATATTATATATATAAAATAAAATATATATAATATATATATATATTTTTCCTGTTCCTTTGCTGGCTTGGTGAGAAGTTCAAGAAATACCAAATCACAAGTTAGGATATTTCTATTTCTGTGTTAAAAGATGTGTAAAATAAAATCACAAAATCAAACTAAATTAGTAATAGAGCCATCCAACAAAGATGATGATAGTTACTTTGCTCAAACTTGATATTCTACCGTAACAAAACAGTAAGAATCATGATGTGGAACAGAAACAGAAGATTATTTTTAAAATGAATTGTAACATTGTAAAATGGGATCATTCTTTAATCAAAAGTCGACAGAACATATCAATAGAGCAACTAAAAATATTGAGAAATTTAATAAATCATCCAGACAGAGAAGCTTAACGCCCACCAATCTAAGTATCTAAGATAGGTATTTTAGGATGAGAAACATTATCAAATTCCCCAAGAATTCAAAACAGGCAAAACCATATAGGCCTATGCAGTAATGGTGAATGGACCATTGGCCAAATGACAGGATTGCTGACCTCACTAATGGCCATCCCAGTCTAGGCCCTACTATCCCATCTGCTTAGCAAGATGCTGTTTCTCTTGGCAAGCACTGCTCTCTTATGTGAATGACATACATGGCTTCCACATCGAGGAAGCCACACTCCCGAACACGATGCTAACTCCAAGTACATCTTGGGTTGGTGAAAAACTCACGAGATAGAGATTAATCAGCAAATGCCAAAGTGAACACACCCATTTTCACGTGTGAAACACATTGCCTTGGAAAAGAACAAAGCAAAAAGAATAAAGCAAACATTGTTTTATATCAAAAGTTGCACACGCAAATGCCCTTAAGAATTATAGGGGTCCACAAAGTAAAGAAGCTGAAGATAAACTTTCAAGTCTATTTGAACTGAAACAATTAAAGAGAAGATGGTCTATTTATGCTACGCACAAAATAGTTATGATTCAGGGGACACATGAGAATACTGAAGTCTTCTAAGTTTCCTTCCGCTCATAATGTTTAAAAACCTAAAATATGGATGAATGTGGTAGCAATTTAAACAACCTTTAGTGAGGGAAACTGTCATTCTCCATTACTGTGTTTTTCTTGAGATAAATGGCATAAGAATTACACTGGATGAGTTTCTGAACCGTAATACTTGTGGTGATAGTCATGACAGGTGTAATGTGAACTATTAATCTATGTGGAATTTCTCTCCAGTTACCAATCAGGATTAATCTCAGCAGGTACCAAGGACATTCTAACCTTCCAAGACCACTGATGTGTTATATAATTGGTAACTCCATCTTTAATATGTTCCCACTGGCATCTAGAATGAGATTAGTTGACATCAATATTTTAAAAATGTCTTATTACATGGCTGACCTGGTTCTTTTGATCAAGATTAAGACCTGGGAGTATAATTCCTAAAAATAAACATTTTTAATCTAACTTTTAAATTTTCCTTTCCATAATAGACTTAATTTATATTTCCTGAAAAATCACATTTCCTTATTACACTTGAAGCAAATTTAAAAGCTATTCAATATGATTCCCTTCTCGCCACACTGTGCAGTGAACCAGGAAATACCCTCCAGAGTTGGATCAGGGAGAAATCCTCCAAGGGGGCCAGGTGCTGAGGGAACATGTAGATGGATGTTTGGTTACTGATTCTTTGCAAAATCCTAGCTCATGAGCTCAGAACCACAGGACAGACCAAAAAAGGTTATGAGTGAGGACAGACAGATGGGAAATGCTAAGGAGACTGAAGCATTAAAAAGGCAAGGATTTCCCTGAGCTCTGGGCAGGCGTTGACCTAAGGAGATCTCACTGGGTACCGAGAGTGTGGCCGTGCTACCCTTTAGATGTTGGCAGACAATGTAAAAGAAGATGCACACAGATACCTGTGAAGTCGGTTTCATCCTCCCAATAGCTTGACCTGGGTCCATAGATGAGGAGGGCCTTAGAGGACACAGACTGGCCTTAGAGGACACAGACTGGCCTTAGAGGGCATCTGAGCAGATCCCAGGCTGCTGCTGACAACTGCTTTCTACTCGGGACACCACACCCTTATTTTCCCCCCGTACTTCGTACTTTGAGATGAGCTTCATGAGTCAGGTGTATCTAACTTTGTAAGAATAACTATGTGTTGCTCCTCAGCCTTTTCTCTTTTCTGTGGCCTCTGGGACTCCAAGCAGATGGCTTGGAAAGGTCAAGGACATATTTGCCAAAGCTTGCCTTCCCTTCTCTCTCATTCTCTCCCCTGTTCTAGATGTTCCAATTCTTCTTCTCTTACTCACAAGGACCAGTTTATGTGCATTCTTAATGGGCAACTCATTGAGTCATCATAACTAAGAGACATAAGAAAGGCCCGTCACAATATTATAATTGTAATTTCCTTGAAAATAAACAGTAAAAGTGAGGTGTATGCACAGTCCCTTTAGCTCTCAATCCTTAAGTTACTTCTGGCATTTACTGTATTTGCCCCACTATCAATGGCAATATCAGAGTACATTTGTTACATCTCTGTTCCAAAAATATTTCAATAATCAAATTCTATAAGCTTTATGTAAGCAAGCAAGGAAGAGAATAAAACAGGAATGTAGTTTGATCCACTATCAATTCACCTTACTGCCAAATTAAATAAAACAGAAAATAACTATCAAGCAAAAAAAAAAATTATTCTCCACATGCCCATATGTCTAGCACAGAAGCACATGTAATAGTCATGCTAATTTTTTGGCAACAGCAAAATACAATTCTTGGAAAACTTTTTCAGTCATGTATTTTCTACAAACAAATTTGTATCAAAATATCACAGTTTAGGCACATCCCAAAATTCTTTAATTTCACCCAGTAAAAATGGTTGAGAATTAAGTTTTTTCTAATTATTGAAAGTAGAAGCTGCTCATCTTCTAAAGCCAGCCTTGGAAGTGATGTAACCTTTCATTGGCCACAAATTATTGTGCAAATTAAGGAAGAATTCAGGTAAGATTAAAAAGAGATGAAAAAGACTCCACCTCTTGACAGAGTTTCAAGGTGACCACAAATAATGGACCTCAGCGATGAAAAGTCCTGCTGGGGCCATGTTCAGAAGCCACACCTACCACCCAGGCTTTTCTTAAAGATCTCCTCAAATAAATTTTAAGAGATAGTGAGGAAAAATGAAATTAATAATTCAGAGTTTGTTTTATTTTGTATTTTATTTTATGATAGGAAATCTTGTACTTCAGGAAGCTAGGAAAGTTAGTACTCTAAGAGACTCTGGTTTCTAAAATTTTGCATTTAGCTGGTTGTCATGGCACACTCCTGTAATCCCAGCTGCTCAGGAGGCTGAGGCAGGAATATCGAAAGTTTGAATGAGTTAGTGAGGCCCTACATAACTTAAGGAGACTCAGTTTCAAAATAATAAATATTTTTTAAATAAAAAAAAAGGCTGAGGATGTAGCTCAGAGGTTAAGTGTTCTTGGGTTCAAATCCCCGTACCAAAGATAAAATAATTCTGCCTTTAAAGATTTATCTTAAGAGAAATGAGCAGTTAAAGAATTAATTGAACTATAATCACATTTACAATTTGAAAATATCATCAAGATTACTGAAGAAGAACAAGTGTGGGTGTCGTGAGTCAGAGAGGAGATGAGACTCAGTTTGAGAAGACCTTTTGATACACATAGTTCATGTGACAGTCTGTGGTTTACACCATGGTCATTTTCAAGGAGATGAAGAAAAATGAACATATTTTGAACGACTTATTTAATATGACATCATACCACTTTTTCATTTCATGATAAAGCTGGGGTGCATTTTATAATTGATGACAGGTCAGTCAGCATTATTTTTCTCAGTGTTAAATGAAATTTGCTGCAAAAATGGCATCTTCGATGCAAAACGATGTGGACTATGGGTGATCCATGCTGCACATAGACTATTGAATCAGATAATAACCAAGTTGGAAGAGTTCATTTTCCACTATTACTATTTGTTTGAATTATTACATACCAAGGCAGCTCAAATGTGTCATGTGATTGGTAAGCTTCATTTTTTTAACAGAGCTTAAAAATTTTCAAAAATTTAACTCGATATGTTCCTATCATGTTGGTATAATGACTTAATATTGGTTATTTTTCAGTTGAGTTTATTGGGGGCAGAGTGTGAAGAAAAACCTCAACTTTTTTTCTTTAAATTCTATTTTCTACACAGAGTGAGAAATATTCCCCATGTTTTAACATTCTTGTCCTGACAGTTATTTTGAGTCAGAGTGTGCTTACAAGCACTACCTCCAAAGGGGACAATGGGGTGGGCGGAATCACCATGTACCATTATGATGTTGCCCATGTTTTGAAATCATCCACTTTTACCCCCAACCTTGTCAGTCCCCTTACTCTCACTTTAACCTATGTGGTAGCTATCAAGCATCTTGAAATAACAAGCAGTCTTCCTGAAAAGATTTAACATAAAAATATTTAAGGACCTAAAGTATCTTAGTAGAAGGTTATAAAAGCTTATTTTTTTCTGGTAGAGAGTCCAATCACATACTGATTAATATGGGTAAACACACCTGTCACCTAGAATTTTAACGAATTAAAATTAATTAACATATTTTAAAAGGGCCTCACCAAAGAAAACTCAATGCAACATGTGACATGTAAATTCTCATTTTTTGACACAATTTCACGATATTAGTATCGCAATGGAGAAAGCTTGAGATGCAGCATCTTGTTGCTGTTCTAACTATCCTTTATTTTCTTCATCTTTTTGAGGTGGAAAAGCAGCTATGACCAGGTCTCTGCAGTCACTCATAGGAGATCACAGAGGTTATGTTACTACCAGCACAAGATTTCTAAAGAGTTGCTCTTGGAAACCACTTCAGCTACCTGGTATTTGGGGTTTTGTGCTGTTAATTAAAGCCATATGCTCTTTTGTTATGGTGCATGGAGAGGGTTGGATCCTGGAGTAGTTGTAGCTGACTTAAACAGCATTCTATGCATGAACAGAATGATCCTCATTTGGTTTGTTTCCATGGTGATGATGTTCTTAATGTATAAAGTTGCTGAGCCTTGTCATAAAGGCATACACTTATTCCCCCCTCTCCTGGTGGACAGAACCTATCCCCTCTCATTAGACCCTACACTCTTGTCCTCCTGTCTTTATGACCAATGGTACTTGGCACTGTAGTTAGTTGGCCTAGAGAGCAACTGGAATTTATAAAGCTACATAAAGCTAAGCAGTTCATGTAGCAGCTGACCTATAATCATGGCTTCATGAGTCCAGTGGTCTAAGTGTCCCTGACACCAAGTCACTGCTGTTCCCTCTCTCAGTACAAGGACACTAGTAAGTGGAAGGGCAAGGGCCTGGCAAATTGGAATTCTGATTCTTTTAGAAAGCGCTTCTACCTTGTATTAAGAGCACAATACGGACAATGTGTTCACCCTATCAGGCTAAACCCCCAGGATAATGAGAAATCCAATCCTCAGCCTGGGGATTTACTGCTAGTGAGGTTAGGTCTGTGACCACACAGGAAGTGGTAGAATCACACAGGGCCACAGCTTTATGCAGACTGGCACTTGTAGCACTTTTGAGCTCACAGTTAATAGATACAACTTTTTAAATAAATTATATCATCAGTTACAATATAGATTCTGGCTTATCATAAAAGTCAGCTGGGCAAAATAGTGTGCAAAAGTTTTGCAAGATTTGTCTTATATTCTTATCTAAAAAAAATAAAGTAAAAAGTAATTACATAGCACAATTTGTTAGAAAGTCAAATATATGCTGTTAGCGTGATGCGTCATCATGCAGAACACCAGATATCCTTGGCACAGGGACATGAGGTCTGATTGAGTCTGGCATTACATGATTTGAGTCCAAATGAAATCCAATTCTAGGTAATTTTAGAAATACAGATAAATGAAACTTAATATTTTACCCTCCATTTTCAAATAGGATAGAATGATGCAGAAGATATTAACTGGATTTCTTAAAGACATCCTTCAGAACATAATTTAGTGAATATAACTAGGTTATTCTTCAAAGCATGTTTACTTGGCTTATATTTACTATGCACAAATATTATTCCTACATGAACCAAATATAATTCAGAATTTAGATATTTCCCATTTTGAGGATAGTGCCCTCTGTATCATTATTCCTTGTTATACATGAGCAGTATAATTTTTTAACACAGTGTACTAGTAATTTTCAAAATAATTTTCATATTAGTGGGCATGAAATAGTTAAATAACAAAACAACATTCACTCTGCCAGGGGAACACGGGATAGTGTGATACAGAAATTAATTAACATGATAGTTGTCCAAAGAGTGGCAGATGGTGTTCGAGGTAACATTTCATAGGAAATTATATAATAACTAAAATACCATCACACCAAAGAGAGAAGATACACTTTCAGGTATTCCCAAGACACTGCAGGATTGATTCATAGGGAACACTGGAAGCTCTGATTGTGTGATGGTAGCTGGTAAGAATTAAAACAACCAATTAATGATTTTTTAATTTAAGTTGCAAACATGGAATCTACAAATACTTGGGAATTTCTTCAAATCCCCAGTTGGTATGTCAGAGTTCCTACCTTCCATAATGAGATGTTGACCAGCCCGCAAGAGTTGCTGCGTGGTAACTGACTGTGAGTTTCCATTAATACACAGATAAGGGGATGATATTTAGAGAAGTACACTTGAGGGTCGCTCATAACATTTCACAAGTTATCCAGTTCTCTAGGGTCCTCTCCCAGGATCAAAAACTCAAAGACTCTAAATCTAGAAATTAGAGAATCTACATTCTAACGCATTCCCACAGAGTAGAGCCGTCTGTCTGCATCCCATCTCTCCAGTCCCCCAGTTTCAGTACATCTTCCCTAGTAAAAAATGGAAACATATAACATCAAATAAGAGGATGTGGAGTCAGGGATTATATCGTATCCAGGAAGTGGAAATTCTTTCTAGTAAATGTGTTAGCAAATGTAGAGAGAAATGATACCTATTAGGAGTTGAACTTTCTTGGTTTCAAATATCGGCTAGCCTAGAAACTAGCGGAGCTTCCTTCTCATGGAGCCTGCTGGACACCAAGAACTGACTGAGGAACCAGGTCTGTTGTCCTGGGGTCCAGCCCAAGAAGGACAGAAGAAGGTAGGTTGTCAGAATCGTCCCATGCCACACCCCTACGCAAATTTAGAGAACAGAGAATATGAACAGAGATTCATTTCTCCAGAACGGCACTGGGAAAAAAAAGTCCCCAATTAAAAAATACCAAGACAGAAAGAAGACAACAGTGAAAACTCAAGAGAGAATAGGTGTCTGAAAAAATGCACGGATTACAGGAACCAGAGGTGTCATGTTCCTGTTTAAGGGTAGGCCAAGCCTCATGAGTGATAAAGAGGAGGGTTAGGGACAGCAAAATGTAAAAATGTTCTAGAAAAAAACCTGGAGAAACAGGAAAATAAGCATTGTAATCACTTCTTAAGAAAATGTGTTAAAGAAAAAAAATTGCATTATGTTTAAAAGTTTATACAACATTAAAGCAAAATGAATCCCTGGACATTCATTCACTCTCTCCCTTCAAAATGTAATCCATCTGAGAATTGCTTTTCTGTAGTAAAAAACTAAAAAAAAAAATGGGTCATGCAAACAAAACAGCATTCTTCAGGGGCTGGACAACAGGAACACAACAGAGAGAATCTTAAAAGAGGGAAAGCCAAGGGGGGACTCGTTAGCTGTGCTACTTGCCTGGAGGCATCATCAAGACTGTGCCGAATGTGAGCAAGGCAGACTGGGAGCCAGATCTCTCTGTGTTCAGGGGGCAGAGAGGCGGTCACAGAAGCAACGAAGCTGGAATTTGCAAAGTATCAAAAAGAAGGGAGACATGCAAAGGAAGACCCCACTAGTCTGCAGTCTATAGTCTTATACCATTTCTGCTAATAAAATAGAAGCAGAGTTTGTAGATTGGAATATATACAACATAGTGGTGACATCCATTATATATTTTTCTCTAACATTTTCTTCTCTTCTGTGTTTCCTTAATCATCCTAGTTTAGCTGTACAATGAGACCATGGAAGCTACACCTTCCAAGCAAGCAACTGTCTACAAAGCTATATTCAAAGTACTGAGGGTTGAATATGGAAGGAGGAAGCAAGTAAGATTAAGTAAACCTGACCTTAGAGACTTCTTCCTAAAGCACTCTTCTTGCCAGAATGAGGTTCTGCTTCTCACCCTCTAATATACATGTGCTTTCCTCTTGAACATTGGTTTTTGTTTGTATTTTGAGAGAATACCTCAGATAGTAATACATGTTCCAAATAATAGCAATATGGTCCTTTGAATGTTTAATCTTGGCTTTATAAAAGGAATGTTTTCCCTTAGCTAAAGGGTTTATGTTTTCCGATTCATCCCTTAATGTGGAAAACCAACCCACGATGTCTAATTTTAAGTCTTTTTAAAATTAATATCACACTGAAATAGAAAGCTCACAAACTGAAATGGTGTAAGATGTAGAGTGGGGGGTATATAAAAGAGTCATATGAGTCAACCCTGGGTCCTAATTATTTCTCAAGAAAATAAAAATTGTATAGTGCTGGGTTTCCAGAACACTGGAATGTTCTGGAAATGAAATGATAGGAAGACTCGGGTTCAGAAGCTTATAAGACAGCTGATAATTGACCAAACTAGGATTAGAAACCATCAGAGTTGCCCTTTGGTCTGCAGGACGCCAGAGAGCTCCATTTTGTGGAGGTGGGTATCTTGACCAGCATGGCGGAGGGCTTGTCCCCACCACAGGGGTGACAAACAGCAGCAGGCCGCTGGCACGTTACTCCAAGACCCACTCTGAACTTCTCCAGTGGACCTGCTGCATCTCAGCTGGTGGGCACTGAGGCCACTACTCTGTTTCTTTTTACTATTGCATCTAGCTTGGGTATGACTTGTCTCACAAATTTGATCATGAATGATTTAAGGAAAGGTGCTATGGGGAATTCTATATGTTTCAGAATACCCAGTTAATTTGTAAAGATAATACTCATGATTTTAAATGAAATTTTTATTGATTTCCTTTTACTTTTTTTCTAAATTTCTTTATTGTAGTTGTTAAAGTTCCTTTCTTTTGTTGAAAAAAAAACTATAAAATGTTTTATATATTACTATAAAATTTTAAAGGTCACTAGAATTTTATTTGGTCTAGGTTTCCAAATTGAAAAAGTATTCTTGGATCTTTATTTTGTACATCTAAGCAAATATGTTTTATCTATATTTCATGAATATATACATCACATATCTCATATAAATAAATACACATTACAAATTTATTTTTAGTAAAGCCATGACTAAAATTGTTCTGTCTGCTCTCTCATTACAGTTTCAAGATCTCCCATTATATGTGTGTGTGTGGTATAATAAAACTGTAACTGCTCATGGTTTCCACACACACACACACACACATACTACAAAACATACCTGAACAGGTGCTATACACAGTGAACCTTATTTCCATATTTCTAAACCAGAATCACATATGATCATCTCTGCTCTGAAAAGGAAAGCCTGTCTTTCAATATATGGTATACACACACACACACACACACACACTATATATATATATATATATATATATATATATATATATATATATATATATATATCTATATATATATATCTCCACATTAATGCTTTATCTGAAGTGATGATTATAAAACTTGAAGTATGAGCTTATAAATAGTTCCAGACCCTAAGCATTTTGACCACAAATGGAACTTTTTAAAGTTAAAACTTATAAAATGGGCAGTGGTCAATGTCTCACATTTTTTAAATAGTTGTTTGTTAGTACAAGTTCAGTTTTCAAATTTTACATCTTTTTTCACACAGAGCATCCCATATTAAGTAAAACTTTGTACAGAGCTTTGGACTATTAATAAATAGATTTTATTAAAGTTCTTTTTTGACTGTTTACTTTAAAACAAGCACCTATCAAATATCCTATATAAGTGCATTGAAAGAGCTTATATGGTTGTCAATAATACCCAAAGTAATCTACTGATTTAATCCAACTCCTATCAAAACCTCAATGGTGTATTTTGTAGAAATAGAGAAATGTATGCTAAAATACACATGGAAGTGAAAGTAACATGGTCTAAACAATTCTGAAGAAGAACAGAGCTAGAAAACTCACATCCTGATTTAAAAATAAATTATCATAGTAAATATTATAATAATTACTATAATGCTACAAAGATCAAACCAGTATAATATTAGCATATACATAAACCAAAGATTTAGAATGGGGAGTTCATGAGCCTCACATACATGGTCAAATTATTTTTAATTCAATAGAGGAAAGATAATTTCTCCAGTAAAAGGTACTGAGAGAACTGTACATCCCAATGACAAAAAAAAAGTGAATTTGAACCCTAACCTAATACCATAAACAAAAATTAAATCAAAATTATCCCATTATCTAAATATAAGACTCAAATGCACTACAAAAGTGCATTAAAAGACACTAACAGTCTAAAAAAAGAAATCTTACACAACAAGGGAACGTAATTTAAAATCTGATACTGGATTAATATCTATAACATAGAACGAACTCCTAAAGCTCAAAAACAAAACAAACACACCAATTCAAAAATGATAAAAGGATTCAAATAGAGATTTTTCCCCAAAAGAAGGTATTACAAATAGCCAATAAGCACCTGAAAACAAAATTGTACAACACCACAAACCATTAAGGAAATGCAAATCAAAACTACAATAAGCTACCAATTCATACCTATAAGAATGGCTACTAGTACATTTTACAAAATAATTGTTGGTGAGGATATGGAGAAATGATAACCCTTGGAAATTGCTGTTGGTGATATAAAATGGAGCAGGCAGTATGAAAAGCAATGTGATGTTTTCTCAGAAAAATTACAAATGAAATTACCTAATGATCTGGCAAGTCTACTTCAGTTAATGTATTCAAAGGAATTGAAAATGTGGTCTTCAAGAAAAAATTATACATCCATGTTCATAGTAATTCATTACTTGGAGTAGATATAATGTGGCAGCACCCCAAGTGTCCCTCAGTTTATAAGTGGGTAAGCAAAAGATAGTGATACATACTGTGGAATATTGACTCTAAAATGGAAGTAAATTCTTCCACAGATGATAAACATGAGTGAATTTTGAGGACATCATGCTAAGTGAAATAAGCCAGTCACAAAATGACAAATCATGTGTAAGCTACTTTTTTAAATACCTGGAGTATTCAAACTTTTAGAGGCAGAAAGTGAAATGATGGCTTCCAGGAGGTGAGGAACAGTAGCTAAGAAACTTATGTTTAATAGGTACTGAGTTTTACAAAATGAAGAGTTCCAGGGCTAGACAATGGTGACAATGGCCTATCAATATGAGAGTATTTAATGTTACTGACTGTGTATTTAAAAATAGTTAAGATAGTGAATTTTATGTAATGTGTTTTTTAATAAACATTGAAAAATATGTGAATGTTATAAACTATAATTTGTACAGAAAACATATGTACATCTAAGTCCTTGGTAAGCTCTTTTTTCCCCCTCAAGGGATGCCATTTGGTATGAACTTATGGGCTTCCAATGAAGTTTTGATTTTTATATTGGTGTTTTAAGAAAGGCTTTTTAAAGTGATGAAGTAAGAGCATGTTTATATTTATCTCCAGAAATTTTTCCACTTTGGTGCCATTTCTTCCCACTGTAGAAACCATTTCTGGCAAAATTTTGTCATCTTGCTGCTTTAAGTGCATTTATCCAATGGTAACATCATCAAAGAGGCAAATTCTTTATCAAATAAAGTGTAAAATGTTGTCTTTCCCCTAGTCATTAAAGATGTTTGCATACAATGCTAAAAATAACTGCAGGCCTCCTGCAAGAATAAAGAAAACTCAGCATATAACATATGCTGTTTGTAAAACACTGGGGCTTTCCTTATTTTGTCATGAACTCTGCTAAGAACCACTTACCCCAGTCAAGGCCTTAGATTCCTCCTGATTTTGGCAGAGAGTCCATTTATGGCGTCAGTTGAAGAGCTCTTCCAGTACACACTTTCTTTGTTTGGGGTTCTAAAAGGAGTTGAGCTTGGGCACAGAAAGCTCATTACATCCACTGTAAACAGCAGCCTTGTTCTGAGGTTCCGTGCTGGGTAATCATCATTGTAAACATATGTACATCTAAGTCCTTGGTAAGCTCTTTTTTCCCCCTCAAGGGATGCCATTTGGTATGTATTAAAATTCTGTCTTGTTGGATATTTTTGACATTCAGTTGTAATGATTTCACCATAGGTGATGAATGCCTTATTCAAAAATGGAAATACTAAATTCCAAGGAACCCAATGAGACTAAAGGTTCATATATACCCAGTGAATTAAAACTGAGCTTTCAGATATTAAGTGAGTATGAAAAATTCAGTTTTCAATCTATGATGAGAACTTCAAAAACATTTTTTGAAAAAAGATTGGCCATGTAAATAAAAAAATGGAAACCCACTTTAAGTGTGGTTATCAATTGTATGTGTATGTACATGCATATGCCCACATATATCTGCCTTATATATATATTACTTATCATCCCTAACATACATTATAATATATGCTATATATCTAGAAATTGTATAAATTAAAACTCTATAAATAAAACCTAGATTTTATTGAGACCATTTTTGTTAGTTTGGTAATTGGTAACCTACTAGAATCGTACATGTGAAAAACACTGAAAAAAGATTTCAGCACCAGAGACATCAGCTCAGGAAGAAAGCCTTGCTGGGCATGATGACTGTCAGGAACACCTATGTTGTGAGTGTCACTCAGGACACTGTAGCAGGGGACATGCTTCTTGGATACGGTTATTGTCCATGTCCTGGCTATACAGGATGCATATCCTTGCAGACTTCTCAGAGCCCAGCGCCCTGTCTTACCTGGCCCTACCTTCCATACATGTTCTAGTTGTCTGCACATACAAGGCATTGCTTCTTGTTTTTAATGAATTAGCATAGATTATGTTGAATAATTCCCCAGTAGACTGTAGAACCTGAACTCCCTTCATAGTGACAATGTGTTAACTGACAGATTTTTGTTATTTGTATGCCTTTGTTCAAGTTTTTCTATTAAGAAATACATTTAGAAATCTAAATACATTCAGACAGTGAGTTGTTCAAACACCTCATTTCCCACTTCATTGTAAGTAAAGGAGGATTGAGAGTAGATTCGAAATAACGTAAATCTGATTTAATTAAAATATTTAATTTTAGAATTCATTCTAAAAAGTCGAAATTTTGTAGCATAAGGAACTAATCAAAAATATGATCATTATTAATCCTCTCTTTGACTTGTCCCAGCTAATTATTTGTGATTGAGTGAAGAACTAATTATTTAAAAATTTAAATATACTCTCTTGTCATGTGTATCTAAAAAAGAGCAAATCTTTTTAAAAATATGCAAAATCTTTGAATTTTTGAACTTGATACTGACCTTCTGTGTTATGGTTTGGACCTGGAAAGTCCCCTGAAGGTTCTTGTGTTGAGAGCACAATTCCCAGCACAGCAGGGTTCAGAGGTGGGGCTTTGAGGATATGCTCTGGGTCTGATGGGTCTGATGGGTCTGATGTCAACAATGGATTAATCCATTTCCTTCACTGCCTCCTTGGGAGAGTAAATTAGTGAAAATCCAGAAAATGGATAAATCCATTGATAGCTGATGGCTTACTACATGGCACCTGAAGGCAGGTGGGTGTATATATAAATATAAAAGCACTAAAGGAACCCACATATTTCTCCAGGAAATAAAACAAGCAACCAAATGTGGATCTAAGTTTGAGGCAAATCACAATACCCACTCTTCCTCTCTAACATCCCATTAGTATAATTCTAAATAGTCTCTGATATCAGGGAAAGGAGGAGACAGGACAACAAACCAGATGAACAGGTTAGACATATCATGATCCCGTGCAGCTGTCATGATTTCAGTATAAGTTTGCAGGATGAAAGATGAAGTCAGTTCACTGCAGGCAAGCCTGGCAGAACTGGCCACCTCTAACCCTCTGGAGACTGGTTTTGACCATGTGTTAGTGAACATCATCAACTTTCTCTCTTGCAGATTTTAATTCCCAGTGTCACCTGCCTCCTGTGGTCTCCGAAGGAGGCAAGTGTTTTCTGAACCATGAATACTGATTGGGTAAATCCTGTGAGCAACTGCTGCATCTTTCACCTGCAGCAGAAAGACTTAGTGCCCCGAGGTGGATCAGGCTGTTGGAGGGGCTGCAGTTACCTCTAACGGGAATGCACAGCTGGTGATGTGGGACTGGAGATGTGGTTCTGCCCTGTCCTCCTCCCATTGTGTCCTTGTTCCTGGCCACACTGGGGAGGAGGCTGGTGCCTCCCTAAGCGGGGAATTTTAAGACCTGGTGCATTGGATACATCAGTCACCTCCTTCCTGTTAATCCAAACTTTCCCTGAAAACTCGCATTCCCTTGTGATGTCTCCACTTAATTACATCATGATAAAAGCTTCAGTTTAAATTGCATACTGAATGGGATCATGGGACAAGGGGAGAAGGGCAAGGGAAGTTGAGAGCACAGGCCTCACTGTTATGTAGAGTCCTCTTCATTGAATGACGTCCACACACCTTCCTCAAACATCCTTATAGCTCTTAATATCTAAGCTCTTGTGTGTCTAAGAAATCCTTGCAAGAAGTTACTATTCCAATCCACTGGTCACTTTCACACTCTGTGCCGTGTACTTCCTGTCTTTAACAAATTGTCTGAAGAGAGCATTTTTGTCTTTCAGAACAAAATCTAAAGTCCCTTTTTAAAATATAATAACTAGCAACATAAACATATAGTGGCTCATCAATAAATGGGTTGAGGCATGTATAAATGAATGAACTAATCAAAAGTGGGGGCCTGAGGAAATCCTGATGGAATCAAGGCTCCTGTGATCACTGTCGGCTAACCCAGGCTGTTATCATAAGGCACAGACTAAAATCAACTAGTTCCAAAAAGATTGTTTTATTTTCCCTACATTGACTACATTTTCCAACATTAATATAAACTTTTTTTTCATACAATAAAGCAGAATTAAACACCTTACACAAACTTGCACTAAAATGCTTCATTACTGCATTTTTTTTTCATCAAGTGGCAATCAGATTCCTATTGATGGATGTATTTTATCCTAAATTTTGCCCATTGGTCTGTAAGATCTTTGCAAAAAAATAACCTTGATTTTTGCCTTGTGTTTCTTCAGATCCTTCAGAGTAACTCGCTGTTATTTTCAGTCAGTAGAAGTTGCTGAGTTTTTTTTTTTTTTCTTTCAGATACAGGGATTGAATTCAGGTCCTACACATACTAAGCAAGCACTCTATAACTGAACCACATCCCCAACTTCTCTTTTTTTTAAATTTTCTTTCGAGACAGGGTCTTATTATATGGCTCGCGAAGGCCTGGAGCTTGTAATCCTCGTACACCAGCCTCCCCATAGGTCGTGTTACATACAGACACCACTGCACCCCGCGAAAAGTGCTTCTTCAAATATTCCAAAACATACCATGACCCAAAACTAACACTTCTAAGAACATTAAAGCAAGCATCAGTGTAAACAAGGAGGACAATGGAGACAAAATAGAATTAAGCTATCAAAATTATACTTGAAGTGGTAGTCATTCTACATGGCGCATAAAGAAACCGATTTTATTTATTACTCTATCATTGGGATCTAGCCCAAGGGTATCACACAGTAACCATTTGTTTTAGTCATCTTTCTACCACTTGACCCATACTCCTGACAAGAAGAACTTAGAATAGAAGAGTTTATTCTGGGGTCATGATTTTCAAGTTCAGATCATGGTTCACTAACGCCATTGCTCTCAGCCTGAGATGCGTTAGAACATCACAGCAGAAAGACGTGACAAAAGAAAGCTGTCACCTCATGGCATCCAGGAGACAGAGAGAAAGGGAGATCAAGAAACCAGGCATCAAGATTTTGTTTTCAAAGGTATGGCTCTAATGATCTTCTTCCAGCCACATTCTACCCACCTCCACTCGTCACAGAGTAATCCATTCAAATCGTTAATGCATCAAATGGATTAACTCACTGATGAGGCTGTCATAATTTAATCCTCTTGCTTCTAAACATCCCTGCACATGGGTTTACTTGGGAACACCTTTTATCTAGACCATAATAGACTCTAAAAGTTTATTTGAAATATTTATTAATTAATGTTTTGAGTAATGATTCTGTCCTTTCATTAAATTTCAGTCTCTATATCAAAATTAATGTGCTTTAATTTGGCAAGAATGCTAAAAATTAGAAAAGATTCCTGAATTTTCCACAATCTCATAGAATTTCAGATTTGCCAATTTTGGTTCACATGGAATTAGTAGAAATTATGGCTTTAAACCAGATAGGTGCATTCTAGCATGGAAGATTGATGGCCTTTATTTCTGATGCAGGCGATTTGGCCTCTATGCAGATGGCAGTGGAAACAGGCAAAAACAATTGTCATCAGCCTAAATGAAAAGATGCATGTGTGCTGCTCCGCACAGGGTGATACCTATGTGCATCAGGTGAGGACTTTCCAGCTACCTGCAGTGAAAGATTGTGATTGCCTTCAACATAGGTTGTCACTGTGAGCTCCACCAGCTCCAACACCAACAAGCGAGTGGAGCCCTCATACCTGCCTCACCATGCATTTGGAAGCTTCCACACTGCCTCCTCCCATTCTAATTCCTCATCCTGCTTCCTCAGAAACAAAACAGACATCCACAGAGCAATGCTGTGCTCCAAACCCAGACAATGGGAGATTCTTCCTTTTATGTCTAAATAAAACACCATCCTCAATTTTCTGACACGAAAGTGTGACCCATGAAAACAACTTAGGTCACTAGAAACGGTTAAGGGAAAGGCATATTGAGAGAATCATTAGCAAACCATAATGGTTTTAGACCCAAGTGTGAAGAAACATATTTCAATCCACTTCAACCATAGATTGCCAAAATGATTTTTTGAAACATTAGTCAACTGCCTTTAGATTTTCCTTTCTCTTGTCCCCTGTGGTAGCTATGGTATTACTATTCATTGGTGACATTTAGCCATAATCTCTCTTTACTTGATATTCTTGGTGTTCTTTTTTTAGTTTTTAAAGAGTTTCATTATTATTTTTCTTGGCATGAAATGTTGTGCTGCCTACTGTTGGAACCACCAAGAATCCAATGCTCAGTCACTGTGTGCATCAAAGTGCTGACATCTGAACAAGAGAGGGAGTCTTCAAGGTCTTAGAGCAAAGAGGGGGGACTGTCATTCAGCTGGAGCCGGAGATGACAGGGCTAAGTCATACTGTCTAGAGGTGCCTCTTCTCAAGCGGTGAAAATCCTGAACCAACAGCATGTTACTGGATGCAGCGTGCTTGCCGTATTTGCACAGAGGGGTGATTGATCTCTAACCCTCTGAACTAAAATGAAACTTCTCTGTGGCCCGGGGATGTCAAAGGCACATCTTAAGTGATGAGGACAGTCAGCATGGCACTTTTCCTGATCCTAACCCGCTCAGACACTCCCCTCCAAATCTCTCCCTGACCACCACAAAGACTGAAATCTCACTGCAATACCGTGACAAATTTCTCTGGGGTGGCTAACCAAAGAGTGGGGAAAGTCCTTTTGTGCTGTTGGATTTTTAAGAAGCCTTTGGGCCAGGAAACTGAATCCAGAAGAGAATACGTTAGAAACGCTGCTGCATTTTTTTCATTTAGTACACCACCTCCTGTCTCCAAGTTCACTGCTGGGGCTAGGAAGTGCTGCTGCTGCACTCTTGATGTGGGGTCAGGCCCCTCTCCCCTCTCCCTCACACAATAACATACGCAAAACTTCAGCTCCTACCAACCAACGTACCCCACAGGAAAATCAATGCGTTTCTGGTCATGCCAAACGAGTTATTTTTCTTTAATGATTCGGGGCTAACTACACACAGTGGAACAATGTTCACTAGAAATAGATTAACTCGGCCTTTCAGTCGCCCTAAGCTGGCTTCCAGGGTTGGACGTGAAGACAAAAGCCGGCCCCACAAAAGCTTCCCCCCTCTCTCCAGAGGCTTTGATACTGCTTTTCAGCCCCTGTGTGCAGTGACAACCTCCTGGCTGCTGATTGATCTGAGAACCTGTGCCCTTGGACTCCTTGACACTTTTTGTCTTGGTAGCGCTGGCATCTCGTTGGCATGCAGGGCCGATATCTGTGACTTCATCATATCCATGTCCTGCCCCCGGAGACAGAAGCCCTTTGCCGGGCCTCTCTTCGGGCTGGAGGGGTTGTCCTCCGGGTTTGCTTCTTGTTCTCAAACATGAAAATGTGCGAAGCATAAAACTCCAGCTGTGAATACTTACCTCCCCGCAGTGTTAAAAAGTCCAATATACAAAACACCTGGTTTCAAGTAAAACGTACATCAAGATATACGGCAAAGAGACAGATTTAATATACCCCATAGGGCCCTTAGGCGGTTTTTAAATTAAAGACACAATGCCCCTTTTTTTTTTCAGCTGAGGTTTTACTATTTTACAAATAATGAACCAATAAACATCATGCAGTGGAAGGGAAAACTGTAAGAAAACAGTGGAAAGGGTGGCTATCGTGTAAATGAAAATCACACTCTGACATTATTTAGACACAGTAAATGTATTTATTCCTGCTCAGTAGAATAGTTTCTATTAGTGATAAATGTGGCCAAAAGTCCCAGTGATTTAAATCCTGTGGGGAATAGAGATCTCTTAACTTGAGTGACCTTCTACATGTTCCTCATGAATGTAATTCATTTACTAGGAGATAAAAGCGTTTAGAACAGCCGTTTTAATGTCTCCTTCCTTGCAAAAACCCTAAAACTTGAGCAATTATTCCTTAAGACAATCTGAATAATTATCTTTATGCACTGCCCTTAAATCATCCAAAAATCAAACTTGACTTAACATTGTGTATTAAAAAATAAATGCAGAGGAGCATACTGTAAGGCAGGGTGAAGAGAACAGCAACATGTTCATGGGATTTGTTGCAAGTAGGGAAAAGAAGGAAACACCTTCAACATCTTCATCGTCTTTTTTTGTTTCTCATTTAAAGGAAAAAGAGCCAAGTATCTGTCCCTAGCAAGAGTGCTTGAGTGTGCATTGCTGCAGAGGCTCTGTGCCTGGGTGCTTAGCTCAGTCTCTTTCAAAGAAAGTCCCGGAGCTCCAGCAAGAAGCCTTTAGTGTCCCATCATCCACCTCCCCTACACCAGGCCCAGGCACCTTTCTCCTGCATGTGCAGTCCAGGGATAGAAAGGCTTCTGGACATAACTCCTGTGCACATTAATTGATAGGGGTCATTGTCCCTAGTCCACTTTGGATAGGGGTGAGGGCAAATTCATCATTCTCTTATTGCCACCAGCATCTGAGGGACAGCTGCAGAAAAACACTTCAGCAGGGCTAGCTCAGTGTCACGGTATGCCCAGCCACACAGAGTATGCTGAGGGGCTGCAGTGTCCTGCTCTGTGAAATGGGGAAACCGTTAGTACAATCATGGCACATGTTGAAAAGGACAGATTAAGTTGAAACAGGAAAAGAATGTAGCATAGTGCCTGTGCCATGAGAATGTTTAGCTGACTTCATCACCACCCTCTTCATCTTCACCGTTATATTGTTGATTTTAGCAAACTCTGGTTCTGTATTATTATGTCAAGCCCTACCAACACGTTGTAATGCTATTTTGGTTAATCTCTTGTGGAACAATTATTAAAAATATTTGGAAGAAGAGAACAGAGGAAGGGTAGTATGGAGAAAGCATTGCATTCATGCAGGAAATACCAAAATCAAGGGGCTCTGTGGCCTCAGTCTCTAGGATGCTTTGCTTTTGAGGCAAGGAAGCCACAGTGGGTTTGGGACTTGGGATACATAAGTGCCAGGAATGATTCTGGTTTTCGTCTATCATGCATTAAAATGATGTAGCATTTTACATCCATGAACTGTAAATGTGGACTCACAGCCTCATTTGTTTATTCAGGGGAAGTTTTGTCATAATAAAATATTTCTGCACTCGATTAAGTCTCTCGTATTCTGCAATGATCATTCTGTTCTCCCCATAAAAGTAATCACATCTCTCCTCACTTTCCCATTCATAGTCAGATGACCTTGCCAGAGAAAACAGAGGTCATTGGATGTAATGTCTTTGGATGTGTAGAAACCCAGATCATAACTTCCTGATGCTGTATTGAAGTAAAGGCATCTTTTCTCTTTCTGTGTAAGGCAAGCCCAACAACAGATGTCTCAATCCTGCTTCATCTCCCACTTCCACATGGCTCACCTTGTTGCTCCATCTGAACACAATCAAAATCATCTTTATAGCTAGGTGGTGCCTCTCTTCTGTTAAAAGCCTTGGGCACCTCTTCCTGTCAGACCACATGCCAAGGCTTCCTCGCAACCTCCCTAGTCCTGGAGTTGTAGATCACAAGAGGTACTCTTTCGGCTCCTCCGCATCCCACAGAACTTACTCACAGTGCCCTTTCTTGGGCCCCACTCAGACACGGGCCATTGGAACCCCTGGGAGCCCAGACATCAGCCAGCACCCAGGCAACGCTGCCTGCTTCGCAGCCTTACTGCAAACTCAGAGCTCCTGATTCTCATCAGGACTCCCAGACCTGCCCTAGCCCAGGGCATCTGCACTCCCTTTCCCATTTCAAACAATTCCCCCACTTCAGTCTTTATCCCTTGCCTTTAAGTTTATGGAATCCAATGTTAACTTCCAGAGGAGGTTCCTCAAAAGTCCTAGGTTAAATTTCGTCTTCCCCATCTATATGGGCTGCTTGCCCTCCCCTGTTGTATTTTGCTCCACATCACTGTCCTCTTGCAAAATGGAGAATATGTAGCCTATTATTCTAGCCTCCTTGATTATAATGTGGCCTCCTCACAACTGACGCTCTTGTTAGCTTTGTTCACTGGTCTGTTCTGGCCCTGGAAGAACGCAGGGATGTTCCAGGACTTTGGTGACTTTGGCTTTGTGGGACCAAGATGAACTTCATCTCATTATTCTATTTTTTTTTTTTTATGCCTGGCATGGGTATTTGTTAGCATTTGTAGTGACAACAAATAGCACCCAAATCTCAAGTTCTTACAGCTTGTTCTTGTTCAAGGTCACATGAGAACCTGGGGGAAAAGAACTGTTAGGTTCTACTCCACTTTAGACTCCAGGGAAAGGAGGAAGCAGGCAGCAGCATGAAGTGGGCCAGGTGACACTTCCTGTCTCTCGCAGTTTCTGCTAAGAGGTAGCAAACACTTTTATCTACTCCCATCTCTAGCCAAAGCTAGAAGTATGAGCCAACCTAAAATTTATGAGAGAGAGTACATTCCTTCAGCAAGGCAGGGTACCAAGGCAAAATTATCAGAAACTAGTCACATAGCTGACTACAGCAGGCAATCTGTCATACCAGTGTGTACTTCTTGGATTTCAAAAAAATATTATATTTTGGAAGAAGAAAGTTCCAACTCTTTGCTCAGGTTGAGCACAATACTGGGGAGACCTTCAACGTATCTGTTGAAAAATGTCAGATAGGACACAGAAGGAATCACAGAAGGGGTCATTGTAAGGAAGATTATGAGAAAAAATTGTCCTCACCTTTTATATAAAGTACTTAATAAGCACTTAACACTAATTGTATTTAGATTGTCATCTATTTTTACTGTGACACAATGCAGATCAAATAAGCCACTTGAACAATTTTATCGTACACTGTTGATTCAGTGGCATTAAGTACCTTCATGGTGCTGTGCACCCAACATGACTTCTAGTTTCAGAACCTTTTCACCACTCCAAACGGATCCCTCATGCTCATTAAGCAGTCTCCACTCATCCTGCCCACCCCCAACCCTGACGACCCCCAGTCGGCTTTAGGTCTTCATAGGTTTGCTTATTCCTGGCATTTCACATAAATGAAGTCATACAGCACCTGGTCTCTGCTCTATGGTTTATTTCATATTATCAAAATTCAATCAGGTACCATGCATCAGTGGTTCGTTTATTTTTGTGGCTGAATACACATCACATTTTCTTTGTCCACGAGTCTATTGATGGACATTTGAGTTGTTTCCACGTTGGCTATTGCTCAATGCTAGCCTGTGCATGTATTGGAGTATCTGCTTTCATTTCCTTTCAGTGCATACCTAGGAATGGATACACCTTTTTAAATAGGGATTGAGATGATTTAAACAGATACCACTGGGTATTATTTTAGTTAACAAAAATGTAGATTTCTGTAAACCATCCTTTCTTTTTTGCCCAGGGCTCCCTCTCTTCATTTCTTTACAAGAACATATGTAGCCTGGAATAAAGAAGAAAACAAGAGTTACTAATTCTTTGTTTTTTCTACTTAAACCGAACATTTCAGATGCTAAAGACAGACACTGGAGATAAAAATATTTGACATTCAAAAGATATAAGTTTCAAATATCAGCAATGAAAGTCTGGCTAAATAGGACATAGGACTTAGGCACTAACAAGAGATTGGAAAGAGCAAGAATCAGAAGCAGTGCTAGGCTCCGCTTCACCCAGCAGGCTCCTCCCCAGCCCCAATGCGTCTCACTAAGGTAGACAGCAGCATTTAAGTAGACTCAAAGTGGTCATGGCTGATACAGGAGAAGCAAAGGGGAGACTTATTCCGGCTTCTAGTAGGATTGAAACATTTGTGGAGGGATGATGTAGAGATGGAAACTTTGGCTAAACCTTGGGGAAATCCCAGAAGATAAAGAACTTCAGAATGTTCCTCAGTAACACGGGACGTGCTCAGTGCAAACCCAGTGACAGACAGGAGACTGTCAGGCACCTTGGACATCTGACATCTTCCTTGAGTACTGCTGGCCATGACCTCGGACAGTTCTACTGCAGAGGAGGTCAGGTGAAAGTGGCCAGGATTTGAACACAACCTGGTAACTGCTAACCAGTGTTTTAGGTTCCTGCAATGTATTAAATGATTTAATCCAAATAACAATGATATAGGGCAGATAGTGTTATTTTCATGATCCTTTTACAGACACAAAAATTAAGACATGAGTGATGACTATACAAAATTTCCTAATGGGACCCACATAGGAGGAAGATTCTGAATTATCCATAATTACCCCTAAGTTCCACCCCCAGAGAAGGGAGTGTGAAGGAGGGAGATCAAATATAATAGAGCATCTAAGTCTGAATTTTCCCATGGTTTTATGATGCTCTGAAGTTGATGGATACTTGGAAATATTTTATGTGCATGTAAAGGGCAGTAAATGCAGTTGCTTTGCATACGTTTTAATTATGTAGTATATGAGGCTGTCAAATCCCTACACATATCTATCCATCATCTATCTATCTACCATCTATCCTCTATCATCAGTTAATCTCTTGACAATTTATAATCCCGACAAGTGCTTGCTTCAGAGTAGACATTTTAAAACATGATTAAGAAATCAACAAATATATCAAGGAGTTTGTTCTCTTATTTAATTTACCAAGATCTCCAAATTGCTCCTTCCATGTAATGATTTTTAAAACAGATACACAAACGAATGACATCAGCATCATTTTTATTATTATTGCAAAATTTTTTGAACTTTAATATGTGTTTGAAATTTATATTGACTCAAAGTTGAGTAATTTAGTCAAGCAAAAAGAAATCTGAGAGATACAGTGATTTTATTGGTTTTAAAATTTTAGTTTGGCAAAAGATATAATTATAGGATATTATAGCTAGAAGGCATGAATGCTGTCATTTAATAGATGAAAGAACTTTGATTTGTAATTGTAATGAAGATCCTGTTTTTAAATAGTAATAACAGAGTTCAGGACAGAATGCCAGTCATACTGGCCGGAGCTCCCTGTTCCATCCTTGGAGGGTTGTTATGTCCTTGAAGTCAGCCTTTATGTTTCTTTTTTCTTTTTATTCTTTTATTCTTCCTCATAAAAGTGAAGTGGTAAATGAGTCAAGAAAAGAAAATCTTTATACAATTGTTGAACTCTCCAATGACTTTTAGAGCAATAAGCATCTATGTCTCCCCGACCTCTGTAAGCAGGAAACATTCTTTTAAACAGATTATTTCTATTATATCACGTGAGTGTATTTATTTATAAGCTCAACAGGGTATTAATATAAAAACACATGTTTTTTTTAAACAGACAACTGCTTTGGTTTTCTTAATATAGTTTTGCATTTACTATAATATCTTAAATAGTTTTGCATTTACTATAATATCTACTTTCATAAGGCTATTGGATCAGGGAGATATTGTATTTAAATTTAATATTAATATTCCAATATTAAAATAGAACAAATCCATCCTACGATAAAGTAGTATGACTTCTCTGACTCTACAAACCACTACTCATTAGTGGTGCATGGAGAAGCTGATCTTAACAACTCAATTGCTATGTTTTTGTTTCCAACCAATACCACAAGTATCTTGGAGTCACATCCTTTATTTTTTCCACCTTCACCAGCTGTACCTCTTAGCTCCTCCAACAGAAACCTGCAAACGGTCTTATAAAATGGTCTGTATGAACACGTCCAAGTACAATAGGGACCTTCAAAGAGTAATCTTCCCATCAATTCTTTCCTCTAAAAGTCATATAGAAACTGAGCTTCACAGAATGACTCTTGCTGTTAATTCTAGAGAAAATGCATTCTTTAATAGCTTGATTTGATCTGGCAAAAGTGTACAAAATTGATATCTGGGTAGAAAGCATTTTAGAACCAGTGCATCACACTGGCAGCCCATTCACAAGCTCGGCAGGCACTTTGAAGCTTCCATAGGCTGCTGCAAACACAAATTGGATTAAGCCATAGTTGTCATTTAAACTCACAGTGAAAATAGTCTGTTAGATGTCAGTCTGCCACTGGGCTGCTTAATTGTTTTATTTTTTTTCCTATGAGCTGACATATAAGGTACAATTTATCCAATATAAGGTTAAGGACAAACAAATATTTAACAACTTCTGATTAAACCCTATTGTCAGATAACAATGCAACTTCAATATCAATGAGAGTTCCTACCAACTGCATGAGACCTCAATCTGAAGAAAAAGTGGTTTAAATTTGAACTGATGGGAATTTTAAGAATATTTTATTGAAATTGACCTTACTATTCAATGCATTCTGCTAAGAAAATAAAAGAATGAAAAGAAACGTTAAAATGTAATGGGCTAGGATGACTTCCCAACATGAGGAATTACTGCAGCTGTCTGGTCATCCCCAGGTACACACTCAATGCAGATTTGCATGTAGATGTAAAGTGCTAAGGGAATTTTGCAGACAGAGCTGCATGAGAGTGAGAAAGGCCAGAGTGGACCAAGAGTGACTTTGACACAACATATGGCTTCAACAGCAGCGGCCACAGGGAACTCTGATGCCCTTCAGCATCTATGCCCAACTTCAGCAGCGTGGCTGGACAACATCCACCGTCACAGGGACTGGGTGAGGCAGGGCCCTGAGGCTCAGGGAAATCCTGGGGAAAGGCACATCTGCAGCCACTTAGTAGGCAGAATGAATGCCTACAGATGGGGGTTGGGGCGGCAGGGAAGGATCTGGGAAGAGCTCTGCATTGTCCATTTGGATCTAAATAAGGCATCATCAAAAGGTAATATGTGCAGAGTGGAATTTTACCCCACTAGTTCATAATCCACTAAATCCGCTCAGGAGACAAATTCTTGCTAGGCCAAGTGTGAAGTTTAGTTCTCAATAGCATGGAAAACAAAAGTTCTTTCCTGAAGGTTTTTAATGGCCTTGTAAAAGCTGACATGTACCTATTCTTTCTTAAATAGCTCAATCCTCCATGGCTCATATGAACAATCTTTCACATGTGATTCTCTGTTCTGGATCATCAATAAATCACGAGCCTGTGTCTTCTTGTACACTCAAACCTAAAGTGACTTATGTAGGATGTACAGGAAGGTCATGCTACATAATCCTGAATTTGGAGTGGGTCACATTACTTCATAAACCTCTCAAACATTTCGCTTGTGATCCACCCTGGTGCGACTAGCACCTGCTCAACCATAAAATACATACCGTATCTAGAAACCTAGTTTCAAGGCTAGTTTTTCCTCTCCTCTGGCTGGAAAGAGGAAGCCATGAATTCCAATGGTCTCCTAACCAGAAACCTGGAACACAGGCCAGTTTACACCCAGCAGTGGACTTGACTTGCTTGCAGAAGTGCTAATACTAAGGCATACTAGCACGTGAGCTTTTGAGGTTGAGACAAGATCTGAACGTTTGGGGAACAAGCTTGAGAATCACAAATGAGACTCTTTTTGGATGTGGGCTGTAGTTTGAATCAACTGCATTAGTCATTCTGTGTCTTCCTTTCCCACAAAGACATGTTTGTGTACCGTCACATAAAAAGAACACATCTCACAACAACCTTCTCTGTGCTGCCGCCATATGCAATATGTGCTTGTATACATCAGTGACCACAGAAGCTGCTAGTTTTCCAAGGCACACGTGATCAGCTTCAGATGCTCATAGCCATAATCAAGGCTGGCTGAGGTCAGGGCTGCTGGAGTGGAACTGTAACAAGTGTTTGGGTGAAGGGTCGGGGGATTGGGCTGCTTGAGTCTGTGAACTTCCTAAAGACTGAGCTGTGCCCTATCCATCTTTTATTCCTACCACTGCACACTATGCATGCTGCAGATTGTGGAGCTATTGTTTATGCTGAATATACAGTGTTTTCTTAACCCTCCTTAACTCTTCTTCAAAATGATTCAAGCCCTTGAGAAAACATAACTTTGATGGTATTGAGAAAAGGATGTCGGGGAAGCCAGGTACTATGCAGGGGGCTACGCACCTGTGAGTATTCAATAAATCCTGCTCGACTGGCTGATGAGTATATACAATACTTCATAAGGTTCTCCCAGGGATCAAGCCATGAACTAAATGATCTCGCAAGGCCTCTTTCAACCTCATAATTCTGCTTTTGTCTTTCCCATTCACAGATGAAAGACAACACTGAGGGCTGTAACCCTGCCTGTTTCTACCTGTGAACTTTAATAAATGATGCATGGCACATTATGCTTCCCATCACAGAAAAGACAGGCACACGTGTAGATGGCACTTTCATCAGTGACCGTGATCACAGTGCCACCTTGACATCATTCGGCAGGAGCTTCACCTCAAGGGCTTGACAGTGACTTTGAACAGAATGTCAGTCTCCCCTCCACTCCTTCAGGCTTCTCTGTGGCTGCTGCCTCCCTTGTGGAATCCCTGTGTAGGCAATGAGTCCCTGGGCTCCTCCTCACATTGACCTTCATGAGTGACAACAGGGACACTTGGGAAGTGAAAGGTCCCCGGAGCTGGTAGCTAAGGGTGCAGAGCCCAATACCCCTTTCTTCCTGTTGTTATGCTTTTTACGAATATGACGTCTGTTGCAGCTTATAGTGAAACATCAGCAAGTTATAGGAAATAACCCTCAACGATCTAAGATCCTGTCATTCAGAGGGCACTTTTCTGTGTTCACATTATAACATATTCCTTTATAATTATTTGTATGGTTTCGTGTAGATGTGCATATGTGAATATGTGCATGTCATTTTACCATTGACATCGTGTGGGTCCAATGGCATACCCTGAATTTTCAGTTTTATCATATCATAAGCATTTTCCTGCACAAATATTGCCCAAGATTTTAGGAGTTGAAAGTGCTTTGATTATATTTCTGTCTTTCCCTGGGCAACAGGTATTCTAGATTGTCATGGATTTGCTTCCACGTCTCCACTGTCATTCACTCTTGAACTTGGGTTTGAAATTCTGATTGATCTAAAGAAACAAAGGAATCCTCTACATCCTCTGCACAAAGTCTGAGGGAGGCTCTCTACGTGCCTGACATGTTCTGATCACTCCCACAATGACAAGACATGACATTTCCCCTTGATTTCCTGCAACCAGTTCTTTAAATGCCAGACCCTGGGCTACTGCTTCCCCAGAGCTCCTCCTAGTTGGTCCTCTCCGTGGTCCCACTCTTTCTGGGATTCATGCCCCACTTCTCTCCATCCTCCATCATCATGAATCCAGAGGCCTCTGCTCCAAATCCTTCTCCTGAGTCTTGTCACCCAGCAGTCCTTTGAGCTCCTGCTCTGTGTCACACACTGTCTCATGTTGGAACAATCCTAACGTAATGAAGACACTCTGCCTGACAAAAATTTGAAAAAATGCAATTTTACCAATGTCTAGGAATATTTCAAATCTAAAACTCAGTAGGTCCAAATGAAATCTCTTGGTATCCTGGCCCCAAACCTCAGCCTGCTGTACTCCCTGCCTGGTGAGGACCCTCTGCCAGGCAGGCAACAAGCCCAAACTCACCCGAGTCCTCCTCATTCAAAGTAGCTTCCAATTCCTCCAACACCGATCTCTTCTCCCACTTCCTCTTAGGTATTTGATCATCCCTTACTAGAACAATTGTGGTGGATTCTAACTGTTTTATATTCTTCCTCTTTGTTCACCCCACTAATTGTTGGCTTCAATTTGTCAAATGAGTGAGCTTTGCAAAAGTGTTAACTTACCCACTTTCAATTCTAAAATAAATTAAAAAATAGATAGATAGATAATAATGATGTCAAAATAAAGGCATCATTTTTTATTATTAGAATACTATACCTATAATCCCAGAGACTCGAATCGCTGAGGCAGGAGAATTGTGAGTTCAAAGCCAGCCTCAGCAACTTATCAAGGCACTGAGCAACTCAGTGAAACCCTGTCTCTAAATAAAATATATAAAGGGCTGAGGATGTAGCTCAGTGGTTAAGCACTCCTGAGTTCAATACTCAGTATCAAAAAAAAAAACAGAAAAGAATATGTTATTATTGCCCACTAAGTGATATACAACTGTCTAATGAGCTAAGTAGGAAACACAGCTCTGAATGAGCTATCTAAATATACATTGGAATCCGGTGATTTTAATCAATATTTCTATCTTTGAAGTATGAAGTAACATTATTTTAGGTAAAAATGTACTCTTAAATCTTTTTAATCAGGTCAACTGTATTGTGTAGAATTTAAGTTAAAAAAGCATTTGGGCAGAATTTCTAAAATTTTCTACTCTGTAGGAATAGCAAATTTAAATTCCAGGTTTGCCACTAGCTTGCTGAGTCACCTGAGACAAAACTTTAGCTCTCTGTTTTTGAGTTTCCTAGTTGATAAGGTGATAGTGGTGAAGAAAAAATGTCCATCTCCATAATGTTAATAGGAATAGATAAGTAAACTAGTTAATTCACGAATATCGCTTTCCCCGAACCTAGACCATAGTAGGTTTCAATGTATTTTGTAGTTTGACTACTCTTATTGCCTGGTGCTTCTTTATATAACTCAAAATTATAGAAACAGGAGAGATTCCATGGTCAAGAACTAACATCTTTCTTTTGTTTTACTTTGTAAACTCTTTTTAATTTGTTTGAATTAGTTATATATAACAGTAGAATGTATTTATGCAGTTTGATATGTCATACACAAATGGAGTATAATTTCTCCTTTTGTGGATAGTACATGTTGTTGAAACACAACATGTATAATCAGTCATGCAGTCATATTAGTTACATGTAAGGTAATAATGACTGTTTCATTCTACTATCTTTCATATCCCAATAGCCTCTCCTCCCTTTACTCCCCTCTATTCCATCCTAGTGCCCCCCACCATTGTGAATTAGCATTCACATATAAGAGAAAAGATTGGGCCTTTGTTTGAGGGTATTGGCTTATTTTGCTTAGCGAGGTAATTTACTGGCAAATGCCATAATTTCATTATTCTCTAAAGCTGAGTAATATTTCATTGAATATATATACCACATACTTCTTTTATTCATTCATCTGTTGAAGGGCATCTAGGTTGGTTTCCTAGTTTAACTATTGTGAATTAAGTTGCTATAAACATTGATGTGGCTGTGTCACTGTAGTATGCTGATTTGAAGTACTTTGGATATAAACCCAGGAGTGGGGTAGGTGGGTCAAATGATGGCTCCATTTCAAATTTTATGAAGAATCTCCATACTGCTTTCCACATGGTTGCACCAATTTGCAGTCTCAACAGCAATGTATGAGTGTACCTTTTCCCCCACATCCTCGCCAATATTTCTCATTACCTATATACATGATGACTGCCATTCTAATTAGAGTGAGATGAAATCTTAGGGCAGTTTTAATTTGCATTTCTCTACTTGCTAGAGATGTTGAACATTTTTTTTCACGTTTTTGTTGATCAATTGTATATCCACTTCTGAAAAGTATCTGTTCAGTTCCTTAGCCCATTTATTGATTGGGTTATTTGTTTTTTGGGTTTTTTTTTTTTTTTTGGTGTTAAGTTTGTTTAGTTCTTTCTATATCCTGAAAATTAGTGCTCTATTTGATGTGTATGCAGTAAAAAAAAATTTCCCCAATGTGTATGTTCTCTCTTCACATTGTTAATTATTTCTTTTGCTGAGAAGAAGCTTTTTAGTTTGGATCCAACTAACATTTTTTAAGAAAATATTTATAATGATTCTTATATTCTCTGTTGAATATTTATATACACACATTTATATACACTTAATGCTGGAGAAATGCTATACTAATGAAATCCAATCACTACTACTAACAAAAGAAGAGAGATATACTGCTATGGACAGTGGTATCTAAAGAACTCGGCTCAATGGTGTTATCTTCTTTTGCTATATAGGCCAAGTGACTTAGGCTCTCTGGGCCTCTGCGTTCTCACTTATAAAAGAGTGATAATGACTACCTCAAAGAGTCCATGATCTGACTACTACCTTTGAGTACCAAATTTGTAACTCAGAGTTGGCTCTAAAAAGTTGTAGTCACTATTTTTATTTTAAATAGAGACAGTTTGCTTTGTTCACCTGAAATTATTTTTTTTAAAAAAATACCATGCTATGAAAATAAATCTTAGTCATGTTCTGGAATAGTTGAGCTAACATCCACTACCCTATCTTTACTCAAATCAGGAAACAGCAAGAAAGAAAATAAATTTCTGCAACAGCACAGGTTTGCTGTAAGAGATGCCCTTGTGCTCCTATGACCAGGGAGACCCTGCCTAGGGGCACTGCTGTGTTTGCACTGCCCACTGCCCTCCTTCACCCTGTGTGACCTCTCAGGGTGAGATATGGGTGGGTGAGTGACAGACCTCACACTGACAGGGGCATAGAAAACCAAAGACTGCATAAAATGTTTAACTCCATTTAGTTCTGAACTTGTCCTTAATGTAAAAGGGGGAAGGGATGTATTTCATTGATATTTGTAATTGCAGATTCTGTTTACCCATTTTATTTAATTTTCCTATTTTAGAGTATATTATTCAGCTTCACTCTAACAAAATTGCTCTAACAAAATACCTGAGGATGTTAATTTTAAAAGAGGAAGGGTTTACTTATGTCATAATTCTAGAGCTTGCAGTGAATGATCAGGTGGCTCCAAGCTTTGGGCTTCTGGCAAGAGCCCCCCATCATGCTGGGAATGCAAGCTGACCAAATTGCTCACTTCTGAAGTTGAGAAGCAAAGGAAATAGAGATAGCCAACACCTACGGACCTCCCACTAGGCCTCACCTCTCAAAGAATCCACCCCCTCACTATAGTACCTCACTGGGGATAAAGTCTTCAGCACAAGCACCAATTGGGAACAGCAGAGCATGAAGACTGAGTGTGTATGGCATTTCGTAGAAGCAGAATTCGACTCTTTTAAAGAGAAGTTGCCACAAACTAGCAATAAAAGGCAACTTCTGACAAGATCAAAACATATCAATTAAGGCTTGCTTTCTAAGGTATGGAATCCTCACAAAGATTTCGGCATATCTATTTTATTTCTATGTAATTAACTGTAAACTGACTTTTGACAGTGACATAATGCAAGTATTAAACAAAGGTAACCCTGGAAAACTCACTGGGGTATTTGATAGCTGAAATTTTCTGACGTCAACTGATGGCCTGTACTTTGACTTTTCTATTGTTCTCATCCCATTTATGATACTTATTAAAACACAAGTATCTGAGCAAGGAGTTCATCATGTTCTAAATTTGGAATCACCCCAGCCTGGGCCCCACATCTTGCCTGGCGTCTATCAGGACCTCTAGTCAGCACTGTTGCTGTCTCCCCACGCTGTCTGTCCCAGCATGTCCCTTGGGCACCCTGGGTGGGTTGGCAGAGCGGGGAGCACTAGGTTCCTGCTGCCTCCATTATCTCCTTCTTTCCTCGTGACTGCATTTTCTCTCTGCTATGATATTTTAAAATGGTTTTGTTCTTGGCTAACTGCAGATGAGAGAAAGGAAAGCAATTCACAACTGTCTGCTGATTTTCCACAGATCACTCTAGATAACTTGAAGAAAGACATTTCTCTTATCAGTCCAGATACTTTATATTACATGGGTATGGCAGAATTTAAAAAATACTGACGTCCACTTTGGGAGGAAGCTGTTCTCGGGAAGTCCAGAAGCAGAGAGACAAGTGCTCCTTGGCAGTGGCACTCTGCAAACCCAGGTCCGCCTTGGAAGTGGCACTCTGCATGCCCAGGTCTGCCAGGGAAATCTGCTCTCTCTGGCTCCCAGAGGCAAGCTCCGCTGAGCCAGCGGTGCCCCTACTGTTCAATGCAGCTGCCGGGCGTGGAGTGTCTGGTGGCGCCTCAGTGCTCTGAATATAACTCTTTCAATTTAGACCATTCATGCTGAAGGTCAAGGCCATTTTCATGGACTCCACTGACTTCCTGAAATGCAGAGCTTCAGGAAACTTTGAGTTGAAAAGTCCTAAGTGCACGCCCAGCATTCTCACCTCTACATAAATTAAATTCATGAAAGCCAGCAGGAAAGGGACAGTCATTTATTTCATGCAAAGACAACACCAAGTCCCACCTTCCTATGGCTTTTACCACCCTTCAGTCCAGGCAAAGGACATCACAGACTACCTGTAGCACAATCACAACATTTGGATTAAACACACCCAGGGTTCTTTTCTGGGGTAAGGCAAAGCCAGTAATGCAGCCCCATGATAATCAAAAGAAATCCTGGATGGGAAGCTCTCATCATGAGTGAGTCTGATGGTGGTATCACTGAGCTACAGGGCAGATCTTGAAAGTAATTTGCTGGCCATAATAGAAATTCTTAATTAGAAAATAAAAATAGTTTATATGACTTTATTATGAAATAAATGCTGATGAGATACCAAATAAATGTTGATGGAAAGTGTACATCATAATCTTTCCTTTCCTGGAATTGTGACTATCAGGACTACATTGCTGCATATTTTCTAGACATTCTTGAAATAATTATTAAGTATCCTTATATAATATTTAATTTATAAATGCTTTTGAGTTTTAAGATTACATATGGGCATTATTATATTAAATTTTATTAAACACAAAGAAAAGAACATCCCAGAAACATTTTTAAAAGAGTATAACATTGATCTTTGTGTGAAATGGTTAAGTTGACATCATATATTGTGTTATTTCTCTATTCAACCATTTTATGTTGAGAATGCATTGCTTTTCTAACTAGAACATAATAAATAATTTTACATGTATAATATTCACCAGTCAAAACCATCAAATAAAGACAAGCTCTCTTCATCTTGTAGCACTTAACAAGGGCGCATGGCAAGGGCGCTTCCTTATCCTTCATATCATGGCTAATGAAAATCCAAGATCAATTTTTTTTTCTTGGCTCACATTTTTTTAAACTTATTTTTCTAGGTTAAGCAATTGTGGATCAATTTCACTACTATCACAAGGTAAATAATATCCAAGGGCACAAAGAAAACCACAATAGTAAGGAGGTAGCAGGTTGCATGGGCAAAATTAATAAAATCAATTGGAAGGGGCACACAATGAACATAACCATGCAAAAGCTTAAAGGGATCCCGCATTGTTTTTATATACACAAGGTGATCTCATACTGCCACATTCATCCTTAAAAGGCAGGATGTGATATGCAACCCAAGGACATTTATAAATCACAGAATGAGACTTAAAGATAAGTTATTCCAGTGAGAAATCAAATATTGGAAATGTGTAGCATTTTATTAAGAATAATAGCAAGCTTGTATTGACTACTTCTGTAGGTAGTTCACCCCAGGCTTCTGTTCATATTCTGATCTTGGATACAGCTGTATCACAGTTGTTTCTCCTTCCTTATGGCTCACACTGGAAGATAAGAACTGAACAGAATGAACACAGAGCTCGCCACTGCATCAGCCAACAGACACAAAGGGCATCAGAGCTCTGAGCAGGGTTTTGGGAAAGTGTCACAAGAGTCAGAGCCAACACCAGCATAGAGAGAGCTGGAACCATCCAGATCGGGACGCAGCTGAGATCAGCCCATCAGACAAGCCAGTCCCACACATAATGAGACAGAAAGCCAAGAGAGGGTCACCTCTGGGAAAATGAGGACTCTTTGCAATCCAGACTCGGTGGGTTTAGTGCTAAGTGTCTGATCATGGCAATGGGACCACTTTAGTTCAATGGGATCAGTGGACAGGGGAATGAGCTAGACATCTACCAGAGGAGAGCAAGGGCCAGCCAGAACCCAGCAGGGATTTCTATGTTCCCTCACCACTGCAACAACCATAAACGAGAGATGATGATTACTTCACTGCCAACTTCCAAAGTCATGGACTTCCTCCTCACCAGACTCTAACTGGTAGCCATGCAGGGAACTTGACTCTGGGAAGCATACTTCCCAGCTTCACCCATTTCACATCTTATAAACCACCATTGTCTAGGTGGACAGGTACACAGACATCGGCCAATGTGTCTGACTCCCCAGCATTCCTCTGCTCATCCGTCCTTTCCTTCCTTGAGTTTGGCTGCCATGTGATTTCCTCGGCCATGGGATGTTAACAAGCAGGACACAGCAGACATTTGATGAGCGTTCGCTCTAAGAGGCATGCACACTTGGAAGTCAGGCACCAAGAAAGCAGCCCAGGACGCCCTCCTTGAAGACCAGAAACCACGGTAAGGGAAAGTCCTTGAGCTTCCACCGAAAGAAAGTCCCTGCTCTGCAGCATCTCCGCTGACTCCAGCTCCGAGGGAAACCATATGTACGAGTCCAGCTAAAAGCAACAGAAGGACCGCCCAGCCAGGCCACAGAAAGGTGAGTGAGAACAAGCCTTCCCATAAACAGAGGCGCTCTGTAGTTTGTTATGAGTCTATGGACAGCTGAGCCAGTCATCTAATTGAGGTGAACTCTTCCTTTGCCAATAAAAATAAAATAAATATTAATTTTATTACTGTCTTGCTAACCAGAAACTCTTTTTGAAAGACACAATTGGATTTACTAATAAGGAATTACCGATTGTGCCCTAGCTTTGTTATTCCAATTATTGAAGTGGTGACACTCCAAAGACTTTTCAATATTTAATTTGTGCCAAGTGCTCTATTAAGACCCAATGTCTCCATAACATAAATGATTAACAGTTATTGAATATTTACTATGAGCCAACCTCTGCATTAAGTGTTCCATTCAGTGAATTCTTACAACTTTATATTTAAAGGACTATAAATAACCCTTACTGAAAACAGAAGCTCAAAAATGTCCAGTAACTCACTATTGCATGCAGCTGGGTTGACAGAGCTGGGATGTAGCTGAAGGCAGAGCCTGTCATAATTGTAAGGACCATACTAGATTGGCTGTGGCAATGTCCGCATGTTGGGAGGTTGGGATGCCTCCACTCTAGAAGCAGTTCAGAAGCACCAGTCATAAATTGCATGTGATGCTAGTGTCACTGCAAGTTGACCTGGGCATGAAGAGCAGTGTACTCTCATCTCACCAGTTTGTCTGGAAAGGACACACTTGCTTCATCTCTCCTCTCAATGCCAGGCCTGTTAGGCATGGAGTCTGGTTCTGCTTTAGCTAAATACAAAACCAACATCGTGTGAAAGAAAAAAGGGACTTTAAACTCCAAGTTCTCATTCAATTGAAGTTTATTATTTTCCTTCTGATAAAATCTGCCACTATGTTCCCTTCCTATCCCCATCTTTATAAAATAGTCCAATGGGTTACAACATGACATAGGAAAGAAAGAAGGAGAATAAGGGGAAGGAGGGAAGGAAGAAGAGGAAGGAAGGAAGGAAAGAAGGAAGGAAGGAAGGAAGGAAAGAAGGAAGGAGGGAAAAAGAAAATAAGGAAGGATAAAATAAAGGAAAGAAGGAAGGGAGGATGAAAGGAGAGAGAGAGGGAGGGAAGGAGAGAAAGTAAAAGAATTTGAAGAGCAATCTACCTTTACTCCGTGGAAAGCTAAACCTTGGTCGTTGACTTCAGTACATAAGGGAGATGTCCCTGGGAAGACAACCTTGGATGAAAGTCTCCTGAAGGAGGCTGGAGAGAAGACCCTGGGGCAGACAGAGTTCATAGAAAGAAAGAACTGAAGAAAACACACAAGTTCAGAGTCTCAAATCTATGGTCCTGTTCCCTAATAGCAGGCGTAGTTTGGGTGAGGAGACTGGGGATGAGTGGGTGGACATGGGGGATAAATAGCTCAGAACTGGAAATGAGTTCCCAAGGGGACCTATGCAAAATGTGTCTTCAGAGAGTGCCATGTCCCTCTGTGATCATAAGACAGGTGGATGGCTCCCTGCCCTTGCATAGGATGACACCATGTCTCCTACCTACAGGAAAACTGAGAGCAAGAGGAGTTCTTGCAGTCCCTCCGTGATCAGGATGAATACACAAGAGGGTCCGGCAGCTCCATCAATTCCTCAGCTCTTATCCTCTCAGGCAGTAGACTCAGGACCAGATGCTGCTCACCATCAGAATTCAGCCTGATCCAATCTCAAGAAGCAAATAGAGTTCATGCACATGGGAAGGTAAGAATGATTTTTCTGCTTTTTTAATGCTTTAGTTACAGTTTCTTGTCTGCTGCCTCCAGTGTGTAGTTGTCAACTCTACATAAGTGCAACCTACAGGAGTCAAAGTCGTTTCCTCAGGAGGACTTCCAAGGTGTGAGAGCTGAGAAGAGACCCAAATAGCAGAGAAAGTGCAATCAAAGAAAAAGGAGAAAATAAATACAGATGAGGTCAGGAAAATAGGGTGTCAGAGAGACCCAGGAAAGTTTTAAAAGAGACTAGAACTTGAAGGAGACTGTTCTCGTAATGTTCAAATTGGGAAAGATGTTTAAAAGACTGATAAAATAGTTGAAAGCTATGAGATATGGAAAGAAGTAGGTCTTCTGGTCATTGAGGCAGCCCCCTGGGGGGAATGCTGCATTTGGGCAGATGGGAGGTGTTGGAGAAAGGAAGCGTGCTGAGGGTAGAGGACAGCCCTGCACGAACCCAGGACAGCAAGCTGGACCAGGGAAGGCATCGACTGGAAAAGGAAAGATCAGTGGACTTTAAAAAAACACAGGAGAAGACTGGTGTGGAGGGTTTGGAGAGGTACCATGTCAGCGAGGGCATAATGGGCTGTAGGGAACAAAAATGGATGGTATTACTTTAAATATAGGAAGAGGAATCTCTTTTCAGAACTCTTGCAAAAATATGCAAACTTGTGTGGAAATAGATGAGATGAAAAGAATAGGTGGGAATTTGGTAAACCAAACACCAGCTGTTCTTAAATTCATAATAAAATAATGTGTGGTTATAGATCAAACTAATTGGCAAGTGACTGGAAATAAGTAGAAAAAATGTGTCTAAAATAACTGGAAAATGAGGAAGAATGCAAGTGGGCTTAATGTGGCATATAGTAAAAACTAAGTTAACGTTTACTGAATGTAAAAGATCTCACATGAAAATGACTGCCAAGGAAGACATTTCCTCTTCCTCACCCCACTCCTCCTCCTCCTCTTCCTCTTCCACTTCTTCTTCCTCTTCTCCTCCTCCCCCTCCTCTTCCTCCTCCTCCTCTTCCTCTTCCACTTCTTCCTCTTCTCCTCCTCCCCTCCTCTTCCTCCTCCTCCTCTTCTCCTCTTCTTCTTCTCCTCCTCCTCCTCTTCTTCTCCTTCTCTCTCTCTCTCTCTCTCTCTCTCTCTCTCTCTCTCTCTCTCTCTCTCTCTCTTCTTTTCTTTTACTACAAACCTGCATCTCCATCTCCCTGTATGGGGGATACCTTGGTATACAGCTTAATTACAAGTTGCAAGAACTCTGCCAAATGACCATACTAGAGCACACAGTTCTCAGATTGGGGCAGCTTATTAATGTTTTTAATATCCCCAGGATACAGAATGCAAAATCTGGTGTTCAAATATAAATTCAGAATAATCCGAAAGACCTACTTAAGCCCATTTGCCTATGACGAATGTCAGTAATTGGTATAACTAATGCAGAAATTAAATTCACTCTTAAATACTTTTACACTATAAAATTTTATTTCTAAACCATAAAATGTAAGGAATAGAAGGAGAATATAATCAAGCATTAAGAGGACAGGTTTCCCAAAAAATAAAACTGTTGATTCAATTTTCCCAGACCAAGTTAAAGGTCACTTTAAAATATTCCATAATGCCCCAACAGAACTCAACACTCTTAAATACTTAAAGAGGCAAATTAGGTTCGTGAAGAAAAACCATTGTAGCCTTTAGGAAACAATTTACACATTATTGTAAAATGTACTGTGTATTTATGCAGATTAACAAGAGTCAAATACACATGATATAAAATTATATAATTACTTCTGTCCAAGATACAGCCTGTTTTCACAGGTCCACCAAAATTAAAATAATCTTTCAATCCCGCTTCTAGAGAGAATGAATGGAAAGCATTGCAGTGTATGAAATTAAATTCTTACAGATAAAACCATAGTTGGCATTAATTGATTGGGATTCACCTTGTTAATCTCAAAATGTTGTCAGTTCTTACTTGGATCTGCCTTCATGAAGGAGAGAAATGCTTAATGTGCATAGAAATTTTCAACACTGTGTCAGTAGCTGTGGTACTTTACAAATACCCTATTGCTTGTCTTTGAGAAGCTAAAATGCAGATAGGGGAGTATTCATTGGGTGCCCAATGGGACAATAGAGAAGGGGAATGACCCCTGCCTGCATTGATGTAGGATTGCAAAAAAAGGGAAAATCATCTCAGCAGGACTGACAGAGAGCCTAGCATTTGAGCATATGCTATCTTGTATTTGTTTTCTTTCTTTTCTTTTTTTGCCTGTGACTATTTCAAATGCCCCCACATTAATTCCTCAATTTTAAGATCTTCGTGGAACTGAGGTCAGAAATCTGAGTGGAAATCACGCTGTGGCCTCTTTCTAACCTTGAGCTTTGCAGTCTATTTCTCTCGGCTACAGTGACCCCCATGCATAGTGGAGTTAGTATTCACATCCTGCTGTAAGAGCACAAGAGCTAACAGGGCAAAACACAACTCAACCAACGCTCAGTAGCTGGTTAGCTGAGGCAGCTTCGGGGAAGTGGGAATTTGCCTTAGTCACAATAAAGGCGCTCTGAAATCCAAGTGGTTAGAAGTATGCATGCAATTCAGATATACAAAAATTGTCCAATAAGTATTTATTAAATTATCAACAGTACTGACATGTAGTAGCCTGTCGGGTTGGGTATCATCACTCCAAAGCTTACAACATGGAAAAGCATTATAGCTACACAAAGGCATGTTTTCTTGGGCCCATGACCAATGTCATAGGGCAAATCACAACCCTGCAACCTGGAGAGGAAGGCATAGCTGACAGGTGAGGTTGGCTCACCTAGATAGAAGGTGCCAGGTGTCACCTGCTGGGAATCGACACTTACAGAGGAAATAACTGGAAAATGAGGAAGAATGTAGGTGGGCTTAATGTGGCATAGAGTAAAAACTAAGTTAATGTTTACTGAATATACTGGACAACCGGTCTGACAGCAAGAAACTCTTACAGACCATAGTTTTAGGGGATGGCCTTCTACTTTTATAGACTTTGCTAGAAGAGGTTGACCTGTCTCTCACAGGGAAAAATTAAGAAAAATCCCCCATTGTCTCTGAGCCAAAGAGGGGAGTAAAAATATTGTCCAGAAACTCTCCAAAATGAAGACCTGACATCAGGGAAGAAGACTGTGCGAAATCCTGCTCTCCTTGAGGAGCACCCTTGGCCTGACTATAGGTCCCACCCCCCACCCCCCACCCCCACCCCGTCTTCCTGTCTCACCTGAGGGAGGGGGAGGGACGCTCCAAAGCTCAGATCAGCAATGCAACTTGGGGCTCGACTGGCAACAACTTGGGGCTCAAAAATGGAGGCATAAAACCTGCCTCTATATCTTACTGCCACCCCAAGAGTGGCTTGAGCTATGAGATGTGGAAGACGCAGACCTTCTCTAGGTAGGAGCCCCTGGGCACTACCACGTGCATAACTGAACTACCCTAAGGAGAGAAAAGAATTCAGAAGAAGAAACATTGAAAGTAACAAAAGCTGTGAACTTTATAGAGTTACTGATAGACACAGAACAAACCCAAAAGACTCAGAAACATCAAGGCCAAATTAAAATAACTACAGCTTCACATATCATATTCAAACCTAATAATACCAAGGACAATGATCAAGTCCTGCAAGAAACCAGAGGTGGGGGGGAACACCTTCCCTCTAAAGAAAGAAAATAAAAATTTCAGTGTACCTATCACAAACCATGCCAGAAGATAGCAGAGTGACATATTTAAAATACTGAAATTTTGAAAAATGTGAATTTAAAATTCTATGTCCATTTTCATTATAACAAAGTGGAAGACAAACGAGGACTATATCAGAAAAACACAAAGATTTTTCTCCAGCAACCCTGACATACAAGATGTATAAGAGATGATTTTCAAGAAGAAAAATGCTATGCTAGAAACACATATCTATCCAAATAGAGAGTATTGGAGAAGAAATATAGATATTTTTTAATTTTCCAATTATAGCAATAAGTATTTAGTGATTATTGAATATAGATGAGTGAAATGAGTCACAGCAATATCATATGGGACAAAAGGGAAGAATTTGAAATCCTCTACTTTATTTGTGCTTCATAAAAAGTGGTAAAATTTTATTTAGGTTTATATTAATTTATAACACATACTTGAAACCTATAATTCTTTAAAAGAAATATAATTGATATTTTAACAAAAATAAATGTTTAATTAAAACCAGAGAAAGCAGGGGGAAAAGAAAAAATGCAACAAATAGAAATGATTATAAACATGGCAGATATTTATCCAACTATTCAATAATCACTTTAAATGCAATTATTTCAACAGATTGTTAGAGTTCTATATCTAATATTTTTCTGCTAAAACAACCCATGGGGAAAGACATAGTGGATAGATATATGCCTTGGTCAAAATTTAGTAACATTTTATGGAATGAAAAGTAGGAGATAGTTTTCTAGTTTGATAAGATAAAGCCATATTGAACAAGAGACCTCTAGCCAGGAAATCATTCAATCAAACGTAATTGATTATATGTTCACAGTAAGAGATACTGAACTGTGTTCTGTAGATAAAAAGGGGAATAATATCTCTGCCACCTCTACTAAGAGTGGCGACTTCCAAACTAGTAATTGCAAGTTAAATATGGTACATACTTTAAGTAGACATATGTTCAAGAATACTTAGAGCATAAAGCTGAAAATAATAATTCAGGGGGGTGGGGAGGAAGAGGAAAAGTCATGTTTCAACCTTGCCAGAGAAGTAGCAAGTGTCTACAAGAGCCAGCGCAGGTGAGGGCATTTTGTCAGAAGAAGGATCCTGTGAAAGTCCTGGTCAGAGAATGGCTTGAGGGCAGTGCAAGAAATGAGGGATGCCTGGAAGTGTGGACCTAAACAGCAAGAGAGATGGCAGTTTGAACTCCATGGGGAGCCATTTAAAAACTTCCAAGCAGGGCTGTGATATAATCACCTTTAAGAAAACATCTGTGTCAGCTCTTTGGAAAGTGAACTGGAAGCTCACACCATGAAAAGCCAGGTATCCAGGTGGAAAGGATGAGCATTTGACAGGTCAGGGACGGCCAGGTGGAGGGAGCACAAAGCAGATCTGCCACATGATTGGAAGCACTGGGAAAAGAGCCAGGCACGAATCAGATTACTAGTGAAAGAGAATATCCTTCCTGGGTGTCCTACATGGAGTTACATGTTCATGAGAGTTCAATATGAGAAAAGGAGACGTGAAAGAGAAGCTGATTTGGAAGAAAAGATGAAGGTCTTAAATTTGGACATAGTGAGTGGAGGTAAGGGAAAGAGCATGAGATGGAGATGTCCAGAGGACATCTTTTCCCAGTGCTTCCAATCATGTGGCAGATCTGCTTTGTGCCAGGTAACACATGGCATATGCTCCCCGGATTCTGAGTTATCAGTGCCAGTAATACGGTGCATAGTTGATAATAAAACCGTTCCAAATAAAAACAGTGTCCAATAAAATTGTGCAAGAATATACACTTGATAATGTAAAGTATTGATTAATTAATTATGTTTAATCATTGAACGTGGAGATTCAAAAGTGGTTGTGGAATTACCATTCAGTGAAGGAGAAGAATAAGCAGCAGAATAACAAGAAAGCTGGAAAACCAACAGAACTATATGTGTTAAATGGCCAATGACATCCGAGGTTGTAGAGAGGATTATGTATATAAAGGAGAAAGCAGGTTATCTTAGCACAGTTTGGGAATATTCCACCATTAACTTTCTATTATGCTAAAAACATCAATGAGAACTAAAATGACTTGCTCTTTCTGAATTCCTTGTCCTCCTGGAAGACCTGAAAATGTCACAAGAAGGCATGCTCTGTTCTTGGACTCATTCCTTTCGTCAGGGAGAATATAAATTCTTCCAACAAAATCCTTTGATTAAATACTCTGAGCTCCAACTATGAAGATGAAAAAGATCATTTAAACTGAGAAACTGGGTTGAAGCCAGCCAAAAATAAAAACAGATGAGACATAAGGAAGCCAATTAGATTTTAAGTTGTTAATGGTGAGCAACCGCGTGTTCCAAATATGACTGCAAGTCATCTTTCATTGCTCGTCCTCTTGTACAAGGGACCTTAACACTTCTTTGTGTCCCCTCCTCTTGAATCCTGTGAGGTGCTTTTAACCAAGGAAACAGACCTGAGGTGGCGCTGAGTGACTTGCCTTGCTGGGGAGGAGAAAGCAATAGTGTTTTCTCCTTGGTCACTCACTCTTGAAGCCCTGAGCAAGACGTTTTAATTTCTGAGGCCACCAGGCTCTGAAGAGGTCATCTGAGGACTCCTCCATCAACAATGCCAGTCTCAGGCTTCTGCCAGCACAGGCTACAAACCTGGACAAATTTGGGGGGAATTCCAAACCCCCTAGTTGAGTAATTCCCAGCATCAACGCTTCCTAGCTGAGCCTCAAATATAATAAGAAAAAAAAGCCATCCCCATTTTTCCTTAATAATTCCCTCCTAGACCCTGTGAGAATGCCACTTACCAATTTCCTGCCTCTCAGCTACAAGTTCACCCTGCTTGCTCTCTGGTAAACCAGGAGCTGCCCCTTGCTTTCTTTTCTCCTTTGTTGGACAGTATGATCCTAAACTTGGTAAATAAAGGTTGAGGGAGAGAGGCTGCCGGACAGGATTTTGCTTTCCTAACTGTGGTGTTTGTTCTTGCTTTGAAGTCTCCTGCAGCATGAGTGGCTTCTCTAGGATCAGTCCCAGGTAACACATGGCAGCCAATGTCAACTCAGTTGGCTGCAGCTTCCCCCAGCACTATAGACGGTCATTGTCTAGCAAATCCAGAGGCCAAGTCTTTAGCTGATTCCATCAGCAAGCAGAGCATTCACTTGCCTGCCCTGCAGTGATCAAGGGACATGTCCTGACCCAGGAGGCCTGGGTCTGAGGCAGGATTGGGGGCTCTTCCAGGGGGCTGCATCTCAGTCATGGTGGAGACAGCCACTTACTCTCCAACACAGCCAAGGGTGCTCCACACCACATCATCTTACATTGAACTGCTTGCCTTACATTGTTTTCTATTCTTCCTAAAAGTTTCTATAGATATATTATACTGTATCTGCTCCTTCTTTAACATTCTCTTTGCTTCTTCACATTCCCTTGTTATTACAATACCCTGTTACAATTTGTTACATTCTATATCTTATTTCTATTTTCTCTTTACTATATATATATATATATTAATTTTACATAGACATATATTTACATACATAAGTTTATAGTTTTCTATTAAAGTTACTGTGTAACTTTCCTTTTTTCATTGTACCCAGGATGATAAAATAAGCAAGTTATAGTGGCTGTGGTTTTACACCACTAAAATCTGGGTGGAAACTAGAATTGGAATGTTAATACTAAATAATAAAATGATGATTTTAAATTTTGTTTTATTCCTTGAAACAGTTTTGCAATGGGACAACCTTAAAGTTTTCTTAAATATTTTCTATTTTTTGATTACTATGTGACCTGACTGTTTCTTTCTCATTTCCTCTGGCTCAAAAGAGGAATAATAACAATATTTATCTCTTAGCATGGTTTACTATAAATGCCAAAGGCATATTCTTTACAAAATATTCAGCTAATATATAGCATAGAAACTAATTGTTTTTTTGTTGTTATCCTTTGTATTTTTCATGACTCTTGCTTTAATAAATCTGAATAATGCATTCTGTTTGGTGGGGAAACCTAAGTTCTTCAGAAAGACAAAAAAGGAACTCCATTCAATAAATGGACAATCAGCACCTAAATCAAGTGGATATAAGATGCTATTCTCTATTTTTATATTGCTGCACAATATTATTTATGTATGATTTGTATTATTTCATAATTTTTTTATGATAGATAAGGCAACATTTTTCCTTTATCTTTCCAAAATAAAGATTCCTTTTGTTTTTAATCTATAACCATGTGGCAGACCACTACTTTTTTCAAACTCCTCAATTAACTGTTCAATTTGGCCAAGTCCTACTAGGCTCTGAACTGAGATTCCTTCTTCAATGAAGCCTCTTGGCCCTCAACTCTGACCTCCACTGGCACCTGTGCACAGCCCTATCACAACATTTTGCACACTGCCCTGTGAGCGGCTTTCCCCTTTCCAGGTATATGCAGCATAGGAGAGAAACCCAGGGTCAGCACAGGGTCTGTCGCTCGGCTTGGCACATTTTGTTGGAAGAAAATTGAATGAACAAATGACTAATGAGTGAGGCAGCCCACTTCTCTGCATTGCTCTGAATTGCTGGACTTTGTACACCAAAACCAAGGAGTAGAAAGACACTTCCCAAAGAAGGACTAGCAGGTTTGTAAGGTATTCCAAACAAAATTATTTCAACTATTACTATAATACATATAAGTATATCCATGTGGAGCTTGAAAAAACATGAAATATTAACTTCAGGATATGAACATCTACTTTATTTACATATATTATGCATTTGAATGACTGTAAATACAATCCTCAATCATTATTCTTTAAAGGATTTTATTATTATACATAATAGTGGGTTCATTGTACCATGTTTGTGTATACACATATTTTGATCAATCTTATTCCACAGTAATTTTGATTACCATTGTTAATAAAAAGCAGTGAAGTATGGAAGCATCAAGGAATATTTATATAAATATTTCTTCATAGTTTGCCAATGGTTTAAATATTAGGCAATCAATGTTAAATGAGTGATCTTTCCCTACTGTAATTTTAAGTTTAAGAAATTATAGCAAAGACTTATTTGTATAGTTAATATAAAAATATCATTGTCTTAGGATGACTTGTTGGGAGATAGTGAAGCTATAAAATCTTGATATTTTTATCAATGAATTTAGACATCAAATGTATGTGGGCATTCTCTTATCAAATGCAAGATGGTCAAGCAAAGTGGAAAGACCGCTTGTTTGATTTTTATGTTAAAAATATCACATTAGAATCACAATTTTGGAAAACTTCCTAATATTAGAAAACATGCTTAATGATTTGGGGCTTTTTACTTACTTTATCTGACATGGACTTTAGGGGCTGCTCCAAATGGGAGAGAATGGTATAAACACATTCCCTGGAGCCGGTTCTGCTGAGCACTGAGGAGACTGCACAGGTGGTGAGGACCGCATTTGGTTCCAGCAGACGCTCTGGAGCCGACATCTCAGGCACCAGGCTGATGGGCAAGCGGAGATGCAGAGATCCGAAGGCTGACCTCAAAACACTAACGTTCCTGCAGAAAGTGGAGAACTGGCATCTGTCCTGCTAACCCCATAGGATCGATTAAAACAATGAGATCCAGTAAATAATGCATGTGGCAGAGATGGAAAATGTAGGGTGGTCAGAAAATGTAGAATAATATTATTTCACAGCAAAAGGGCCCAGGGTCAAAGTTTCAAAGTGAATGTTTTTCATGGACTAAATGTTACATATCACAATTAAAATAACACCAGTGGTCCTACTAGTGACATCCGTTTGAGAGCCTCTGTGAAGCACCCCCTTAAAGTACTATGAGGTTGTGGAAAGTTTTTCCATCCACACGCTCGGTTTCCTCTTTAGGCAATAATTTCCTGATGGCCTCCTGGAGTTTCCGTTGCCCCCAAACCATTGTCTAATTTCAGCATCATGTGCCCTCTGTTGAGACCAGGATGAGGCACGCTTTTATGTTCACAGTCAGCAGATCTTTGATTCTTCTTATGTAATAGTTCTTTCACTCAATTTTCTCCCATCTTTCATTTATTACGTGACCAGTCCAAGCCAAGTGGTACTTCAGTTTACCATTCTGCCTCAATATCCTTCCCTACACCATCACCTTCATTAAGAATATTCTTTTTAAGTTTTTGCATTACTCCAGCCCCTGGTATTACAATTTTTTTTTAATAATGTAAACCAAGGCCTACCTTTTGTCAGTTTTTAATATCATTTTTCATATTTTTCTCTGTTGTCACAATCTTCAAGGATCTTCTGTTAACATGATCCTTAGCTGGGTCCCTGCTTTCTCCCTCTTTCTTGTCCTGGGGTTAGCACCCATGTCTGAATTGTGACAGCAGCAACTGCTTCTGGGAAGAAAACTAGGTTCCTGTTCACCACAAACCTCTGGGGCTTGGCACATCAGCAATCTCATTGTCCTACTAAACCACTCTTGGGGCGAGGCTTACAGGATTACCTGTGTCTGCCCCATGAGGTATCATCAGGGGCATCTGGTGGGCCAGGGACCCTGCACACGGCAGTCATAAGGTGTTGCTTGTTCGTGCTGATGATTGATGTTGACTGAGGCTGCAGGTGGGGCCGTCAGCCAGAACATCACAGATGGTTTCCCAAGTTTCTCTGCTTTTCTCCCACCATGGGGACTAAATTCTGAAATGAGTCTCTGTGAGCATGTTGGGATCATAAAGCACTGTATTGTCTGGCTTTTGGATCCAGGATGTATCAATTCCACCATTCTCTCCCATCTGGAGCAGCCCCTATAGTCCACCAAGTTCCAAAGGGCTGGGATATAGCCACACAGGAGCCAAGTAGTGTTGCACAAAAAGAGTCACGCGTGGATGGAGTCTGCTGTGGTGGCGACGGTGGAAAACACAATCTACCTCAGTTGACCTTGTCCTTGTCCTCTTTCATCTATAGTAAGAAATGACAAGCCCAAGACTCAGGGAATTTCTAGGAAAGAAAATTCTGACAAGTACACAAGAACATTCTCTTTTATAGAGATCATTCATGCAGTAATCATAATGTCTGTTTCATTCTACTATCCTTCCTATCCCCCCATCTCTTCCCCTCCCCTCCCATCACTTACCTAATCTAAGGTAACCCTATTCTCTCTTTTTTTTCTCACATCTTCATACAAGTGTTTTGTATAATGATGAGGGTCTATTATTACTGTGTGTATATATGTGACTGCATGACCAATACGATTCTGCAATCTGTACACTCAGAAAAATGAGAAATTATACTCCATCTGATTCAAATGTATGATATGTCAAGATCATTGTACTGCCATGTGTACTAATTAAAACAAATAAAAAAATAATACAAAAAGAACAACAAAAAAAGAGGTCATTCATCCTTTTTAAAGGAACAATAAGATCATTCTCTTCCACTGTCTTTGTAAAGATGAAGATGTATCCCACAGGGCTTTAGAACTGCTATGCCCAGGTGGTCACTGTGAGCCTCCATGCTGCTCCTTTTAGGACAGAGGTACCAAAAGTCTCTCTTCAGGACCATGGCATGTCACTGTGGGGTGGGGAGGACAAGATGTCTTCCTTCTTCAGTTTGCAGGTCTTCAATCCACAAGGTGCACCTGGGTAATCACTTGCACCTGGAGACGTCTTACACCACGGCATCACAGACTTGAACTGCTCTCATGGTATGAGACTGATTGTGTCCCTGCTGAATTTACCTCTAAGGCTCTAATTGCCAGGACCTCACAATATGACCATGGTTTGGAAACATGACATAATTAAATTATGACTTGAAAACAAAATTAAATTAAAATGAGGTCAGCAGACTGTGCTCTAATCCAACACGATTGGTGTCCTCACAAGAAAATATTCGTCCAGGCACAGAGGGAGCACCATGTGAAGGCATGGGGAAAAGATGCCCGGGAAATCAGAAGAGATCAGAATAAACCAGCCACGAGGAGACCTTATGCTCTGACTTCACGCATTGGATATTATAGGGAAATACCTTTCTATGCTTCAGCCACACGACCTGTTTGTCACGTCAGCTCTGGGAAAGGAGTGCATCCTGAGGGCCTTGGGGCCCAGGGAGGGGGCACCCATGTTTTCACAGGAGAGGGAATGGACTGTCGTGTCCACACCACACACTGTGCTGAGTGGAATTTTTCAGAGGCCCCCCACAAGGTCTCATCTCACATGTTCTTAAAATATGCAATTGGTATTCCTCAATTCCAGAAGTTCGGTGACCCTGCTACTTGATCCTGGGTGGAACTCTGAGTAGACAGAGGGTGCTACACCAACTCCAATGCTGGGCCCTGAGAAAGTCATGCTTGTCCCCGTTATCTCCATGGGACATTCACTTGGGAATATGGCAGACATGCTCTCAGGAAGTCAAAGTGTCCCTTGGTGGGAATATGTCCATCAGGCTGCCCCAGCTGGCAACCAGCCTCTGCTTCAGGCCAAGAGATCAATGACCCCAGGCTCAGCTGTCAAATAAGTTGGCCTTCAAGCTGGCCCAGTGGATTCATGTGCAGAGGAGGAGAGCTGTGCACGGCAGCCCTGATCACCCTGTAGACTTGTGGGCAAGAGAACCATGGTTGCTTTCAGACTGATCTGTGTGATCACCTATACACAGCTCTAGATAACTAGAAAGCTGTAGCCAATGCCAATTAACTACTGCTTTTGAAGAGGAGACTTACCATTGACCTGGAATTTCTTAGTTTCTACAGATATTATTTGGTTTATTTTGACTAAATAAACTAAATGAATTATTTCACAATCTCAAGTAACAGGATTCAAATTTTAAACTAAAAGGAAGAATGGATAGGAGGGTGGGTTATGGTTGGAGGGTAGTCACCAATGAGTCCTTCATTAGTCTATTGATGTAGAAAATTCATTTATTTCTTTGCTTATTTGTTACTAGGGAACCAAGGGCCTCACAAATGCCAGGACACACCTACCACTGACCTGTACCTTGAGTCCCTAGAAAATTAATGTTTCTTAGATTCTAAAGAAGCCTGCAAGTGCTCATGACTGATTTTCAGGCATAATTCATGAGCTTAGGCCTGTCCTATTGGCACAATCAAATAAACAGAAATGTCATTTTGTAATGACATATGTGTATGTATATGTGTGTGTATATATATACCCATATGGATATAAGTATATATAATTATATTGACATACATATAATATATATTTTGTATATAAATATAATATATAATTATATACATATGATTTTCACCCTTGTACTTTTCCTGCCTAGAAGACATTTCTTTCTTTTTCTTCATCCCTTTTTTGGCTCCCAGGAGTTTCCAAACACAGTTGCATTTTAAATGACACTGCCAGCTGCCTACTTTTCTGCCTTGCTAGTTCTCAGACGTCACTTACTTGACAACACTTCACACAGCTGTCTACCCAAATCTTAAATGACTTTCTGATTTTCAACAAGAAGGAGCTACACAAATAATGGCTTCAGATCAAGGTCTTCAGCAGTACGGTTTTACCCACCAGTTTTGGCAAAGGGAAAGGTGAAGAAAAATAGATTTTTAGTTTCTGGTAGGGGTCTGTCTTTTTGTGTTCTGCAGTGATGAAGGATGCATTAAAGGATTTGCTATGTGACACATGAATGTCATGGTGTCTCCACCTCCCCTGGAGTCAAGTGTGCTTTGAGTAAAGTCCCCCACTTGGGTGCAGTGTCACCATGGTTCTGGTGACACTTGGCCCTCCACTTTGTTACAACTAAAACACACTTGTAGCCCTGAAAACAGCTATTTATGGCTATTAATTTGAAAAAGCTATCAGAAACTTGGAGCCATGCCCCAATACGTGGCAAAGGGCAATTAAGTTTGCCCCCCTTGAATTGGAATAACACAGCCCTGCCTCCGTTTCCAAGGAGGAGGATTCCTACCTGAGGAATGACATGTTGGATGATGAGAGCCAGGAGCAACTCCAGCACCACCAGCAACAACCTTGCCAGAAGAGCAGAAGGATCTCAGAGGACAGGGATTCCAGGTGGAGGGAACAGTGGCAATCCTTTTTTTTTCTTTTTCTTTTTTCAGGAAGCAAACAAATATCCACCAAAAGAAGCAAAAGCTTTTGATGTCAAGTGTCATAACAAAATACACTAGTCAATAATTATTTTTGGAAAAAATATCACTTAGTAGTACAGAAAAAAAAATTTATGAAGTCTTGGGAATAAAAAATGGTGGTAACTCTTCCAGAATTCCTTATCACTTGCCAGTGTGTGCTGTTTGGACGTCATTTAATTAAAAAAAATTAAAATAAATTTCACGTAAATAATGCAATATGAATCCAGATTAGGTGACAGAAAAAAATTCACCATCATAAGATATGGATATTTCATTCCTAATTTCCTCCATTTGTGCAAAATCACAATATCTCCATAATGCCTGCTTCTTTCCTTCTTTCTTTTCTTTCTTTCTTTTTAATGCTATAAAGTGCCTTTAAAGCTAAAAGAAATAGTGGCAGATACCATTGATAACCTTATTAACACAGGAGCCTTATTAACTTTTCAAAAATAACTGAGTAGAACCTAGAAAAAAGATTCACCAGAACTTTACAAATGAACTTACAAAACATTACTTTTTTCTTAAATGATTTGACTGAATCTCAAAGTGCATTTTAAATTCAGTCCATTGCCTTCTCAATAATATTTTAAATATGGGGCAATTATAATTCTCTCCTAAATCTTCTGACTTTGTGCAATGGGAATATTAAGCAAAACTGTAGATAGGTCTCAAAATTGAATTGCACTTTCTTCTGCTCTCTAGACCAAAACCAAGAGCTGAGCTTGGAGACCAGAGTGCTCTATGAATATGAGAATATTTTATCAAAATAAGAGAAGAAAAGGAAACAAAACGTCTTTTCAAGGGCTGGAAACTATGCAAATGGCTTTCAAATGCCCCTTATCATGGAAACACAAAGACTGGGAGGGACCTGGGAGGGGAGCTGGCAGGGCTGTGTTATTCCAATTCAAGAGCCATGTTTCTGAGCCTATTATGTCCATCTGTGTGTGAAAGAGTAACTGCTGCCTCACAGCCAGTTTTCTCTCACAAAGGTACAAGAAAAAAAATCGTTCAGGGCTGGATGAATGTAACTTTTCTCTGTTGGTATTCTTCTTTGAAATTGCAAGCATCTCTAGTGTAAAAGACACTCAGATCTATACGCACTCGATTCTTCTTCTTTAAAACACTTTTTACTTTATGAATAAATACAAGACATACCTGTGTCTGTCTATCTTCGCAATAAATCAAACTGAGCTGTGCATAGGCTCCCTAAATCCATCTTGATAATTATTACCCCCCCCCCGAATGTATTTTATTATTATATTCTCTTACTCTTTAAAAATTATTGATGACCCACTGCATTCTAGTTCTGGGAAAAACAAAAACTATATTTCGCATTTTACATTTTAAACTAAGAGAGTGAAACACTGTTCTTCATTTTGAAGCATTTGTTTTATGGGGTGTTGCGGCAAGTGTTATTTCTGCTTTTATTTTTCTCTCATTCATATGTAGGCTCTCTGAGGGCAGGGTGTTGTGCTTTCTTTACAGTGGAATCTCAGCAAAAAGAAATACCCTGTACAGAAACTACTCAATAAATGCTTATTAAGAACAGCATATAAATTATTGAATGGAGAGATATAACCATTTATAATTTATATTAGATAAAGTATAATGCAATTCCTAAGGAATTTGGCCATTAAATGTCTTTAAAAATTTATCAACAATACGCTTAAGCAGGAGAGGATTTCTCCATTTTTATACGTAAATTTTAGGAAAAATACTATACGATACAAATATTGTACAACGAATATTACTAGAACTCATATTGATTGATGAAATATCATGATTGAATAGATTTGGTAGAATAATTCACACTACTGCATTTAAGTCTTCAGACCATAACAATCAAAGCTTCAAGCAAGGGGGATCTATAAATTTCTCTGTGGCCAGGATGAGGATAGACGTATTAACCAAGAATTAGAATAAGAATTATAACAGTGTAAGTGTTAAGGTTGTGGTTTAAATTACCAGTATTAAGGTCAAGTAAAAGCTAATTTTCACAATCAGTAGTAAATTGTAACCATGAAATATTGAACAGGATAAAACTAAGCATTATATTTGAGTCAAGTTAAATCAATTCATGTATTTCAGAGCCACTGTCAAAACTGTGTAGTTGCAACTGTTTTACCCAGACAGGACTTCCCTTCAGAATGTACCTCAAGCTACTGAACTGATTGAATTAATATTTTCCTCTGGTCCATCTATGATTCAATATTTGCAAACCTTTTTGACCAAGCTATTAGAAGTGCTCATTTTTCCTCCAAACTGTTTTATTTTTCGTCATTTACTCCCTTAATATGTATATCTACCGGGAGATGCCCATCTGAAGAGCAACTCTCCTCTTCACATACACATAATTTCAAGGAATGCATCAGAGCAAAAAGCTTATTTTGAGCTGAAAGAAAAATAATTTCAAACAACAATAGTAGCTGCTTTAGGAAACAACAAAGAGATTAATTTCACACGAATTTTCTAAAAATCTGAACAGATCCATTAATAATGGAATGTATATTGAAAACTCCAGCAAATCCAGCTTGCTGATTTACAGTATAGAAGCAAGAATGTTCTATGTGAAGCCAGAGTAGGCTCCAATTGGTGAGTGAGATGTCAGAATGAGCACTTATGCAATGAGTTTCCAGAATTATTGAGTAATACAGAATAAAATAAATCAACTTTGAGGACTCCTTTTTGCCTAAGGATCCATGCTTTTCAGAACAGATTATTTCATCGTGCAGCCCAACCAAGTCACCCAATTCGAATTGGCCATGAAGAAGGACCCTACAGAGGAAGGAGACAATTTTTTCTTTACATAGTATGAAATTGCACACCTCGGTCATTTGAATGACACCTTTTATTACCATTGAATATAGAAGTGTGATCATTCAGGAGCCGCCCCTGGGAGCTGAGTCATGGGGTATTCTATCTGAGAGTTAGGTAGTCCCTCTTAAAAGCACTGCTGTAGCTTAACATCAACAATCTTCCCTGACTTCTCCCGCTGCATTGGAAAAACACTGCTACCGCTGAGGCTTATCCAAGTTTTTGTTATAGACTCAATTTCCTGGGGTTGATTTGTCTTAACAGTCATTTTTAGTTACAAATGAAATCTACTCTCACCGTACATAAGCTGTCAGCTCGACTCAAAAGGTGTTTTAAAAAATAGTGAGTCGCCTGTAAAGAGACTGGTGTGGTCTTAAGAATGAGGCAACCTGATATTTTTGTGAGTCCATCAAAAGGAGCTCACTGAGCAGAGCTGGAGGAGGGGCAAGTGTTAATCCCTAGAGGACAGACTTTTTTTTTTTTTTACTAAGCAAGAGGTGGTCTGGTGGGGGCTAGTTAAAACCAGAGCTGGAATTATTTACAGAAAGGGAGTTAACAAACTCATCATCGGGATAATTTGTTACCTTTAGAGAAAAAAAAAAAAAGCTCATGATTCGATTTGGAAATGAAATTCATTCAGTGGCATTTATATAAAAACTCATTTGGGGGATAAAGAAAAAAAATCATTTACAGCGGTTGTTTTTAACAGATTCCTAAGTATTCTCCTAATTTGCAGTGATGGTGCTTGCTGCTGAAAATAGGAAATCTTTGCTTTAGCTCATATAAACAAGACAAGGACAACACCGGATTCTGCGTTGATAAACTTAAAGCCACAAACATTTTTAATATAAATGCCCTAAGGACAGAAAAATAAATTGTAGTACAGAAAATATCATTAGGGAGTTAATTCCAACAGAGGTTCTAAACAAAACTTGAAACAAGGGATAGTAAGAATAATGCATTTTCTCGATGAGTGAACATGTACCCTGCCAGCTTCATTTCAGGGAATGTGCAATTTAGCTGTTGGGAAAATCAGACATGATGATCCTATGCATAGGCCTCTGGCAACATTTATGGGTTTAATGAAATTACACTTTTCAGTGTGGGTGGGGAATGTGCTGGTTGAGTTACATATTATTATAATATAAATAAGTTCTTAATGGGATCCACCTTTTTATAATGAGGTCATGATAAGAAAATATCATCAATATAAGTCAATGATAATTAACCACCACCATCAACAAAAAATATATTGACTTTCATTAGACCCTACTTTCTCAGAGGATAGAGAAACTTTCCATAACTTTCCGAAATTTCTTCCTGACATTGCCTACCCTTCCCAATATACATTTTACCTGACTGTATTTTTAAAGCAGTATTTGCCTGAATAACAGTGCAACCTTGGAGTGGCACTTAGTACTCCTGTACACAAGAATCAACACACTTCCAAAAACTGGATGCAGCCCGTGAAGTGAAATCTATTAAGGTCATTTTTATAGATAAGGAAACTGAGATTTCAAGAAAGAATAAGAAAATTGCTTAAAGTCTACAGCTAAGAAATACGAGATAAGACTCAAGGAAGCCTAATCACAGAGCTTTCTTCTCCACTATTCAACTGAATCCTGTATAGACCATGGTGAAGAGGGCGTGCTGTGAATGTTAATGTAGCACTAGTGGAAACCCAGCTCTGGTACTGCTGCCTGTGATAATAGCTCTCTCCTCCAGTCCACAAAGAGGTCCTCGCCATGCCCGCCCTTCATTTCCCATAATCACAGCAGCCCTGCAAGATCATGAGAAACTTTCAGTTTAAGGAAAAATAAAAAGGTAACTGAGGCTCAGAAACTCAAGGCCAGGGTCTCAAGTTCAAGGGTTACTTGCTGCCTTTCTTAGTTTTTTCGTCTGAATTTTATGTTTCTCCCTTAACAGCCTAAGTATTCAAAAAATGATCCCATACCATCACCAGTAAAACTGTACTCTTCACATTATTTCCATGATTTGTATGGATAATGATTGAATGATTGCTAGGCAGGTTATCAAATGGTTTGATACAATTTTATTGGTAACACCAACAAATCCATATAGCCATTTTGACTAATTGCATTTTTGGAACAAAAAGTCAGATAAATTGTTAGGATAATCTGCGTTATTGACGTAGGGATCCAGGCGTGCCTCCGTCGTAGGGGTCTGCTCTGTGCATCCGGGATGCTTGTTTCAGGATGCTGGCAGCATCCCCAGCTTTTCTCTACTAGGTGGCAGTTGCACTTCAGGTCACCCCAGCTGAGAGCCACCCCAGTACTTAATACGCTGGTCACGTGAGGGGGCTAGTGAAACCTGTAAGGGTCTTAGGTCAGGCTGCTATAACAAATTGTCACCCACTAGGTGGCCTGCAAACAACAAATACCTACTCCTCACAGTTCCACAGGCTGTAAGTCTGTGGTCAAGGCTGTGGCCGAGCCCGGGTCTGGTGAGGGCCCACTTTCTAGTTCAAAGAATGTGCCTGGATCGTGGAAGGTGAGCAGTTCCCTGGGATCCCTTTCATGGGGATTCCACCCATATGACCTGCAAATGACAAAGGCCCCAACTTCAAACACCATCACATTATGCATTAGTCTTCAAGATATGAATTTCAGGGAGACAGGGACATTGGTCTGTAGTAAAAGCTTACAACTTGGTTTCTAAATCTTATATTGAGGATGAAAACATCTTAGACTGAATTGTTCTCCTTTCAGAACTGACGATAGTTCTCCTATTGCCATTAAAGCTACACAAAATAAGGTAAAGGTTGCTCTCTTTCTCAGCACTCCTGGCCAAAGTGAATCAAGTTCTGTTATAAATCATTATTTATGACCAGACTTATCTCTTTTTTTCAATCTTCCTAGATTTAACCTGTATAACCAACCCTCTGTGCAGCAGGCTGCTCATCATCCCTTTCAAACAACTACCAGTTGAAACAGTTATTTGAAAAGTTGTGTCTGTATTTAAACATAGTATGAAGTATTTTTCTTATAATTCCTCCCTAAACATCCAGTGTGACAGTTGTTCCCAGAGTAATGCAGTGTGCTAGGTATTATAACTAAACCAAAGGTGGTTTTAGGTATACTGGAAGATATGCATCTTGTATATGCAAATAATACACCATTTGGGTATAACTGATGGGTTGGGTATCAGTGAGGAGATCTAGAATCAACTCTTGGGAATATCAAGGGACTTCCCTATGCATAGAGAGGATATTCAATATGACTTTTGCTGTTGGTAATGAATATAAATGGGTAAAATCTCATGGCATTTGAAAAATAAGGCACAAAGTTTTAAGTAATCAATAAATTCAGATGCAAATAAAACTGAAATTTTTTAAAGAATATATTACTTTCAATATATTTATTTTAAGAAAGCAGTTCCCTGGTCCTTTAAACATATAGATGGAAACTTATTCTTGATAAAAAGTTGAATCTTAATATGACATAAAAAAACAGGAAGGATGGGAAGTCACATACCACTGTACACAAATACACAATGTTTAAAATATAGATTATGTTACCACATTTGAAATGCATAGCTTTGTTCTTGGGTCAGTAGTGCATTTGTGATCTAATTTTATTCAATAGCACATGGTTGATTTAACTGGGAGAGGCAAACTTATCCAAAAAAATTAAATTAAATATTCCTTAAATTTCCCATTCTGAGCACTATTATTTTTTCAAAGGTAATTTAGGTTTGTCATGAGTTATGCAGTGAAATCTTCCTTCTCAGATTCTTTAGCATGGATTCCCCAACTTAACCACGTCAAGGGGCACAGAATCTGTGGCGCACGCTGACATCCTCGCACACCACTTCAGTTCTCTGCCTGCTGCGGCAGTGTCCCTACCCACTCTGCTCCTCAATATTCAATGAGTCCCAGGACTGGTTCACGTGATGCCAACTGTTCTTTAGGGACTTGTTAGACTGAATTGCATGAGATGAACAAGTGATAAGCAAGTTTTTCCATCATCCTGGTGATAATTTATTTTTTAAGCATGCAACAGGTTAGAAACATGAGTTGGGATAAAACTTTAAATATTCTTTAAGCATCGATGAAATAGTAGCAATGAGTTAATAAATGTAGTTAAAATTAGGCAGTTATGTAGCTAGACTCCACTAAATACTGTGCTCTTAATCTTTCTCTTTTTTAAAATTAGTATTAAGCATTTTACATTTTAGATCCCAATAATAAAGATGAAATAGCTAAATAATATACATTATATCTTATCTTGAAACAAAGGAGACCATTTATACTTATCAGCAACTGAAAGTTCATGGCCTAAAAAAATATGTCTGTGCTAAGCACACATAGAGACAGATATCCAAATTTAATTTACACTTGGCAAGTGTAAGAATCACTGTCTGATAGACACTTCATATGTTTCACAGTCTGCTCAATCTCTTCTATATTTTCAGATCAAGCTAGCAAAAAGTGGATTATACTGGGCATGTACCTGATGTCTATAGTACTCCTTCATTCATTCAGGATAGCAGTGAATCTCTGGGAACTGTCTTGTGCTAGCAGATTCTTGTTAATATGGAGCGGGGAAAGATATTTTTGTTCTTTTGGTTTGCAAACAGGAAAAAAAGAGACATAATTTGACTTAGTAAATCCATTGTAGCCATGCCTAAACCTTAATTAATTAATTTATTTTTTGGCCTTAAGAAATTTTTCTACAGTTTTTTCTTTTTCATGTAAACAAAACTAAACACTTTTAAATTACTGGAGAGACAATTTAGGCAGTTATGTACAAGAGTGTTTCATAATCTCTTAAATTTTATATCTAAAAGCAACATTTTCTTTCTGTTTTGAAAGCAAAATTACAATATAGCACCTTCATTTAATCGCTGATAACCACCAGCAGGGTCCTATGTAACACTTCCAGGTTAACCAGTTTTCCTGTCACCTCAGAATAGAGTTCCTACTGTGGTCTCTGCTAGCAAATATGCCATTTATAAGGGAAGGCAGAACTGGGCAGCGGCCCCTTTTGAGGTCAACCCTACACAGGCTGCACAGGCTGCAGAGGTCCAGGTGAGTATGCGCAGAGTGCCACGTGCCTGGTCTACTGCACGCGAGGACGACTCCCTGGGAGTGGCACTCAGACTTCCCCTGTGCACACTGCCGAGGGCTCCAAACGGGTCTCACCAGGAAGGGAAAGGACGGGAGGCCGCTTTGGATTGAAGACAGGACAGACCATCACTCCCATCTTATGTGGATGACAACAGCTTTGAGCAGTCGTTAAATCTCTTGGCCTTAACATTTTGACAGTTGAAAATGTTCTTTCAACTTGTTAGGTCATTCTAATTGAAGGAGGTTCTGAAGCTGCGAAGCAAGTTGATACAACAGTCAGCATGAGGGACGATGTGCGACTGGCCATGGCTCCTTCCCAGTTTACGCTGCTCAACCAGAGGAGCCCAGGCTGAAGTCTGGAAAAACATCTGAAGCAGAAGAATCGCTAGGATTGCAACTTGGGCAGAATCCCACGGTAGAGTCTGGAGAAGGACTGGAGAGGAAAAAAAAGAAGCACAAATACTGATAAGGACAAGAGTTGTTTCAAACACTGTCACAGAGAAGGCAGTGACACTGCATTTCCCAGGCTTCCTAAAGGGAGGGGAATGGAGGAGTGTCTCCAGCGGTTATGCAAGAAATGAGAGTTTGTTTCAGTTTTCACACCGTTTCTTTCTAAGTGCTAGTCAAATCAGTAAACTTTACATTTGGAAATATTGGAAAAATCTCTTGCAGAGTAATCAGAATTGGATTTTCAATCCTAAATTAATCAAAGTACTTTCTTTAGGCATTGTTTGTCAAAACAAAACTGATTAAAAAAAAAAACACTATGAATGTTGAAGCTTAGTGAACTGAGAAAATTGGGTTTCAAGTGTAAGCATATTCTAGGTCTGCTTACACCTAATACTGGTTTCTTATTATTACAGGAATAACCTTAAATTAATTTCAAGACTTAAAATCTACCGCTGGAATAATTATTGCTTCTGTTTATGAGAAGCAGTAGTTTGAAAATTGCTCAGGCATTTTATGAAATTAAAAACACCTTGGGAATCAGTCTACAGTTGAGAAGTAAGTAAGGATTCCACACATTTCAGGATTTCTGTGTCACTGGTAACATTTGTAGGTTTAAAGACCAGCCATGGGTCCTGGCTCTGCACCCTCGTTTCTAGAGAGCATTTAAACCTGCTCACACAAGGCCCCAGCCCTTGAGAAGATAAGAACCACTGAATTACATGCAATTCTGAATTTTAAATTTTGAAGGAATCAAATTTTCACAATGTATACCATTGAGAAGGATTGCCTGGAGGTCACCAACAATTTAAGCAGAAGCTGTTGAGTTGCTTAGGATCTTTTAAATTAATGACATGAACAACAAAAAGACCTGAAAAGAATGTTTGATTTTTCTCTCTTCAAAATCTGTACCAAACAAATATTGCAATGTACTTTCTAAGAAGTTATATAGAAGGATAATATTACTTACTTTTGAGCTAAAATCTCATTTATTCCTCAAATGAAAGCCTAGGCCCTCTCCCTAACTTCTCACATCACTTGAGTTCATAGAGGAAGATTTAAAGTCAAGTCTCTGAAATTGTAAACCAGTTTAGTAAAGAAAGTCTAAAAGTAAATCACTTGAAATTGAATACCAAGTTTTGTCTTTACATTTTCTTTTTAAAGCAATTGTAAAGAATAAATGTCAGAGATAACTCTGTAAAATAAAGGACAGGTTATCAATGAACAAAAATGTATCTCCTTTTAAAAGAGAAGATGGAAAGACAAGGGTAAAAGATAAAATAGTCTGAGAGTAATTTGACCTAGTGGGAAGTATTGAGACACAGAAGAATTGAACCTGAAGGGAACAGTATGCATTTTTCTAGCAATGAGCAATTAAACTGCACAATAAAAACAGCAGCACTTTATCATCTTTCATTGTATGAAAACAGTAATACCAAACATGAAGGAGTCACACACACCATTAATAATGCACTTCCATGAGCTGACATGAGAGAGTAAACAAAGATATCGATGGCAGCTAATTCCTAGAGTGCAGGCTGAGGTCTCTCCTAGGGATCGCTGAAATCAATTTGAGAAAGAAATTCTTAGCTCTCTCTCACTTCACTGCATGATACCTTTTAAACAAACAGGGCGCTTCTGTGTCATTACTCTCGATGGGTAGTGGGAATCAAGATCTAAAGAGCGAGCTCGCAAGGAATACTTAGGTGAAAAGAACAATGTGTTCTGATGGAATACACGCGAATCTTAAAAATGCTCTCATGCCATTGGAGACAGGGATAATGGGAAGGAGAATGGGTTTGGGATTCAGGAAGGTTAGATAAGAAGAGCAGAGAAGCTTTCTCCTGAACCAGGGTCCTTCTGCCTTTTGTCAAATTCCTAGGTCACATGTTATGGGAATGAGAAATGATCATCACGTCAGTAACATTTAAGCGAGACGATAAGCACCGAGAACAACTGGCTGGGAGAAAGCTGATTAGATTGTGCACTTGAGCTACTGGAACAGAACAACCTTAGAGGAACGTAAGGTGGAATGTAAGAAGAAAGTAAGTTTTGCTCTCTGTTAATGTTCTCACGATTGTACCAAGGTCAACTGGGAACATGCATTTCTACGATAAAAATGCATTATTAACCACACCTGATTATGTTCTTGCTGAAAAGCTAAATTTGTAATGTGAGCTACTATGACTTTTAGAACTTCGAGAACCCCACATTGAACAATTTCATACTCATGTTCTCTCAATCCACCAAAAACTCTTATATTATCTGTTCATATTCCATACAAGTAAAAAGTGTAAACATATGTCACAGTCTCATAGGCACAGGAAATAAATGTATATACATGTAAACAATTTTACCTTTTAAGATTATTTTGCATTATTATTTCAAGTACTGTTGGCATGAAACTTTCCTCATCTTTACTATTTTAAGATAAAACTCACCACCTCCATTCTCGTCCTTACCTTGATTTATTTTTTCCTATGTTTTCTCATTAAGAAAATAATGAAAAAGAGGGGAAAAAAAAGGAATTCCAAGCTCTTGAATTTCTGGCTTTAAAAAAATTATTACAGGGGATCCTGTAGCAAGTAGTTCACAGGATTATTTTGTCCAAGTACAGTAAGTTTTCATTTAATTGATATTAAATTAAATCTATTTTCAATCTTATAATCTTAACAGATAAACCACATCGCTTAAGAGAAAAGTAAAAAATGTGTTTTCAGCTTTGTAAAATCACTTCTGTGGTCTTTATGTGGACCTGCCTTCATGTATGGGGAAAAACAGTAAAGCCTACAGCATGTTTCATGGGAGTGTAGGAGCACATATACTGCTAGACATCTGCAGACTGAGTTAGATCACTCACCGAACCTCCATCTATCTCCTTTTAGGAATCAAACACCCCCACTCTAAACAGTATTTCCTTGCTTTCCTAGATCATTGCTGTTTCCTATCTGATTACCAGGTTTTAAAATGAAAGGATTCTGAGAATTTTCATGATGTTTTGGAAGGAGACATACTCAAGCATCCTAGCAGCATCTAGAAGGTGGCCTGTAACCTACTTGGAAATTCTTGCATAGAGGAATTTCCGTTAAATAGCAACGAGCTGAGTTTCTCCCCCCATATCTTCTCTTTGAACAGCTGTAGAGTGTTAGCTAGTCTCACTTTATTTTCTCAAAAATTGTGCTAAGTGCTAATAAGATCACATATTCAATTGATAAAAATCAAGCTGAAGTGGAAACAAAAATGTGTACACACAGAAACACACACACACACACACACACACACACACATACCAGTCTAACTGGCAGACAAATAGCCTTAACCTCAAAATTACTATTTTATGATGTGTACATAGAGAATATTCACTTTTTCCATGAATCATAATTGCCAGGGTCTTGCCTCTCCAAGGAAGATTAGACAACAGAGTCTAATTAATTCCATAGCTGTTGGAGGTAAACCCATCAGACTATACAGGCAATGCATTAATTTTTCTTGAGTTTCGAAGACAATAAGAAATCCTAAGGACACAGAGAAGCTCCTGTTGTGGTGGTGCTGTGGCTGATTGCATCGGGAGTGTAGACAGAATAGTTTTGCTCTTTTCAGTGTAAGTGCTTCTTCCCTGATTGCTAAGGTAGGCACAGAAAGCACCTTTTAAAGCTTGGGATATTGTCATTTCCTGTACATGTAGCTGCATCGGGGTGTGAGGTCTGAAGGTTTGTTTCTTTTGCATTTTGATGGCTTACGTTACACTAGTCAGACCAAAACCAAGAGGAGAGCTCAAGCAGAGATCAGAGGCCAGCTGAGCTCCCTTGTAAGAGCCCTTGGGCTCCTCCGTGAGGAGCACTGGGTCCAGAAACGTCATTCCTCACTACCTCCCTCAGAACTTCCCATGTCCTGAGCCCCACTGGGACCTCCCTGTCTTCCCCAGGGATTTGATGGAGGCTGGGTACCACTCTGTGGTGTGGACGATGCTGCCTCCTCTGGCCTTAGCTCCAGGGAAACACCTGCTCTTCTGCCAAGACTGAGCAAGCACAGCTGGGCAGCTGTGGTCAGCAATACTCAGGGGCCACTGCCCCCACACCTTCCTCACTCCACATGCGTAGATGTGTGTGTGTGTGTGTGTGTGTGTGTGTGTGTGTGTGTGTGTGGCTTCCTGACACTCACCTTGACTTTTGCCTTTTGCTTCTTTGAATATTCATCTGGACACACTCGCTCGCCTTCAGATCTCCTCTGAGGAATGGGTGATGGGAACCAAGTTTCCTAGTGACTCTTCTCATTTCACTTTGAATATATGTGCTGCTGTACACACTTATCACCAAATACTCTTTACTCTTATTAAATAGGTTTTACACACTTACTGTGGTCAAGTACTGTTTAGTGCTACTAAATAAAGTTTTGTAGCATATTTACTAGTTGCTTAAACACACCACACACTATTTCAGGGCCCTTGCTGGACTCCTTTCCTAAGGTCTTTGAAATTTGGGATTTTTTAAGATTGCACATGTGAACATCCATTGAAACAGTTGTTTCAGTTTTCTTTTTTATGTGAATGAGTGATTTTACTTCTTATTTTGAATATAATAGCAAAGTGACTATAGAGACTATAGAGGTTTTCCGGCTTCATAAAATTATTATCATTATTTTAAAGATGTCCTCCTGCGAGAAAAGAGAAGTCTTTTCTCAATAGGGCTCAACTCATCAAAAAAAAAATCTACAATCAACCCATATTAACAGGAATAGAAGAAATTAATTCAGATACATTGACACATTTGAATACATCATGGAATTATACTGTAGTACTCTTAACTGCTAAATTACATTTGATCTAATACGAAAATACCTAAGACCTTTTAGACAGATCAGAATTCAATGGTAGGTTATGTAACTACTCTAAAATTAAAGCCTTGCTCCAGATACTCCAAATGCTGAAAAATGATAGCTAAATTACTCTCATTCATCACCTCTAAAGACCTGGTGTATTAAAATATCATGGGAAGGCTGTGAATTTTAGTCCAAAATCAGACATGCGAGAATATTCCACTTCTCTGTATTCTATCATGTCAACCTAATTGTGAAGATAATAATGTTCTTGATTGCATCTTATGAAAAGCCAGAGTCTGTGAATGTGTGTGTGTATGTGCATCCGTGTGTTGTGTATTATGTATGTGTGTGTATTTTGTGTCTTGTGTGTGTTATGTATGTGTATATGTAAGGTGGTGTATGTTTTGTGTGCATGTGTTTTGTGTATGTTTGTGCATGTGTGTGTGTGTGGTGTGTGTGTGTGTTTTGTATGTGCATCTGTGGGTTGTGTGTGTTATATATGTGTGCATGGTGTGTTTATGTATGTGTATGTGTGTGGTGTGTTTTGTGTGTGTTTGTGCGTGCATGTGTTGTGTGTTCTGTGCATGTTTGTGTGTGTGTGGTGTGTGTTGTTTTTTTGTACATCTGTGTTGTGTGTGTTTTGTGTTATGGATGTGTATGTGTGTGTGCTGTGTTATGTATATGTATCTGGTGTGTGTTTTGTGCGTGTTTGTGTGTGCATGTGTTGTGTGTGTTCTGTGCATGTTTGTGCATGTGCATGTGTGTCGGGGGGGTATGTGTGTGTTCTGGGCCACATGGGGCAGGCTGTGCTGTGATTGCTTTGTTCACTTCATCTACTCTAACACATTACCGCAGGTGGGAGGACTTGAACGGCGGGAACTGATTCCAGACAGTTCTGAGGGCTGGACGCCCTGCACCGTGGTGCTGATAGATCAGGGTCCTGTGCTTGCAGATATCTGTCTTCTCACCATGGCCTCCTGTGGTAAAGAGCAGAGGCAGACGGCAAGCAAGCGCTCAAGGCTCTTCTTATGAAGGCAGGAATCCCATTCATGAGGGCTCTGCCCCGGGGCCTCTATTACCTCCCAGTACAATGGTGCTGAGCCAGTAAGAATTCAGCCTAGTGAACTCGGGATGGACACAGGCATCAGGTTCATAACCGTGGTCATTGGTGTCCATTCACGACAACACTCAATGACCCCTACAGTCCTGGTAGTGATCTGATAAAGACTGGTTCTTTTGTATCTTACGGCTTTTGTCTATTTCTGCCTGATATTTGGGACCTCAGATTGTTGTGAGGTTCTGTCTACTTTGATTATTCACTCAACCTTGTCCTTAGCCATCACCAACAATCCCTAACCCTGCGTCCACAGTGCTCTACTCTTCTCTTCCCCATCCAAGGGAATGCCTCTCTCTCCCATCTGCTTATCCCACATCAATTTGTTTTTTCCCCAGCAAATGTCTTTTTCTGCTTTATCTTACAAATGATACAAGTGCATTATAGGCTTAGTGTTTTGGAAATATATCAGTAACATTTGAAGAGAATTTTGACCAACAAGGAAAAATAAAAGGAAAAAATGTTAAATAAAATAATGAGTTAATGTTTCTAAACAGATTAATCCACCATTAAGATGGAAATTAGACAGTACCTTTCTGGTCTAAATTTTTGCTTCCATTAGGCTGATTACTACTCTCCATTTCATATGTGCCCACGCAGTATAATCTAGTTCCTAGAACTGATAATGTAGAGGAACGAAGGAAGAAACATGGAAACACAGATGTGCTCAATTCTCCTTTTCCTTTGGACTCCAGTACATCAATTACAGCTACATCAGCCAGGTAAACGGAAGGTAAAATTCAATGAAAACATCACTTTGTCCCAGTATAGTTGATTGTTTCCTAAATGACTATTGTAACCAATTTTATTTTTTTGTATTCTTCTTTCAATTTTGCACTTAACTTCAAATAGCTTAACTGTATATGTAGACATTACAGGAACAGGGTGCACATATAAAACTTATTCTTTGTCCTATAAATCAAAATGCTATACTATTTATGACCAGATTTAACATAATTTCTTGAAGTTTCCCTTAATTTAACCTAAAATCATGTACTAAATTATTACAAAGAGAATTTTTTTCCCAAAATATAGATGGACAAAGTATCCTAAATTTGATCAGAAGTATACTGAAAAGATATGAATAGATTGGTAGGAGGAAAATCATCATTGCCAGCAAAACTGCTAAAAATATATTCTACAACAAAAGAATGGGATAAAGGCCAAGAACATCATTTTATGAGGAGAATGGCGTATTTATTTATTGCATGGTTCAGTGACTCAGAACTTTTAAAAGCAGTTTTCAGAGCAATCAAAACTCCATAGAGTCGAAGTTGTTAAACCTGTTTCTACTCCTCGGTGCCTGTTTGGATCATTTGCTGTGATGTTTCTCCATCTCTATCAAATTTTGTACTTTTAAAGTTATTAAGAGAAGAAAAGGCCACTAGCTCCTGAGGTTAACAGTACCTTTCTGGTCTAAGCTCAGAGCACTGGGTCCTGCGTGGACGCTTGCCCTGGATAGCCTGGCCAGCCTAGGACAGCCTGCCCTCATGGGAGAAAGAGGGTCACTGTCACAGAGCCTCTCTGTAGGTACAAGCCATCCTCCCTGAGTGTGGGGGCTGGTGGCTCTGAAACCCCCCTGGGAGCCTGGCTCTGTAGTTCTGTGGCTAGAACTGCACATGCCCAGCTTTCTCTATGTGTGGATCTCAACTGTGGTTATCCTTCCACCCAGCACAACGGTTGAGCTCTCAAGGAAAACGAGTCCTGCCATTTTGGAGATTACTGCGGGGGTGGGAGCTGATGAAAATCTTTCCAGCTCCTCTGGTTGTGAAAACAGAATTCCTTTCCTAAGCAAATGTCTTCCTGACCCCTTGTGAAGAGGATAATATTATGAATTGTAGGTGGTATCCCCCCTTGTCCTCGAAGATTAGTCAGAGGGAGTGGCATGCTTCACCAAGAAATGGGTGAGTACCTTGGGTGCCTTCCTCCTGTAGGGAACTCCTCCTTCCTCCTGCAGTTGGTGTGAACCCTCTTGGTCTCCCTCATTACGGCCTGCTCCAAACAGAGAGTTGCTTGTTGAGATGGCTCTGCACCAGTCCCAAAGCTCAGACTGCCTGGAAAAGTAAGGGTGCAGTGGAAGTAGGAATCTGTGGCTCCTGGGATTGGGCTAGAGGGAAATGTGCGTCTCAAACTGGAAGTCAACAATTGAGGGATCCTGAAGGATCACTGCTGCCCACTGTGGGCATGTCAGCGGTTAAGCAGAGGGCTGGGTTCTGTTTTCCTTACCTAATAAGTTTTTAAAGGAATTTTTTCTATTTGTTCCACAGGTTGTTAAGATCAGATTATCTACTAGCTTTATGAAACTTGTCACCAGAATGGGAAGAACTATAGCAGGTAAATAATGTGTGAGTGATAAATAAGCAAACATATATGCGGCAACAGTAAAGGTGTTAGTCATTAGAGCCAGCCCGATCATATTGATAGGAAACATACTGCTCAAGAGAATGTCCTTTGTCATCTTTGGAATTTGTTTAAAAAACGTGGAGGCAAACATTTAGAGATTTTAGGGGCTGTTTTTATGTTGGTTAAAATGATACTTTTACTTCCAAAGCAAACCTAAAATGCCATTCCAAAAACAACAAACTTTTAGAACATTCATCTGTTCCTATTGAAAGAATAATATTTTGATTAAATTAATTAAATTTCCCATTTACATCATCTTAAAATCTACATATTGCACTTTTTATAAAAGTTGAATGAAAAGTACAAAAACCAACTGTTACAAATGTTTGCTCTTAAGAATCAATTTCACATCTTCCTAGCCCAACGGAGCCACTACTTGGTTTTGGAGGTGATGAGGTGGAGTGGTTGGTACCTACATCAGGTAAGATAGCTAGTCCTGAGTACCAGCTTGGCCTGGCTCTTCTTCTGTTTAAGAAGAGATTGTCAAAAATGTACAGATGGAAAGAAATTTCAAGTATTAGGTGTCAAGAAAAGCCCATGGGATTTTACACAATTCTCCCTGTGAAAAGCAGTTTTATTTTCTGCAATACCTTTAAAAAAATCTACATAAAGTTACTGTTGATACCTCATAACTTAAGTTTTCTTGACCTCATTTCCCTATTGATAGGTATCTACATGTGTTACTCGCTTCATTTTCAAGTTTTGAAGACAAGTTTTTGTTGTGCTAACCATCTTTGACCAATATTCAGCTAAGGGCTAGAGTAATTAATATTCAATCCATCATCAACTTTTGTGGCGCAAGACTGAAAAGAAACAAATCCCAGCAGGTTTTTAGAGGAAAGTGTGGCTCAGGATGAAGATTTAGAGAAATGAAAAGACAAGAGGATAGACAGTGAGGAGGTGCCACATTCCGCTCTCTGCATGTTACGTACCATCAGTTCATTTCATCTTCAGAAACGAAAGTATTTCCGTTTAAATTTTCTGAATGAAGACCTGAGACAGCGAGGGTAAATGCCTGTCAAGATCCTCTACATCTCCAGAGCAAACCCCAAGGTTTGGACCCCACAGTATCCTTCCTTGTCTGTCAATACCCTCCCACCGCCACCGCGGTGCCAGTGCAGCACAGGGGCACTTGCCAGCACCCCCAGCGCGTTCCCCTGGTCCAGCTGCCATCAGGCACACCCTCCAGCCAGATGGCTCCTCTTGCTCTGGTGTTCTCCTGTGCGTCATCCCTGCTGCTGAGAATGTCCCCAGGCAGCTCCTAAGGAATGTTGAAGATGCTCCTGGAAATACTCTTCCTCTGTGAAGCCGGTTTCTCCTTGGCACCTCCAAGCACAGATGTATGCTGTCTAAGTTCTTTCCAGCTCCATTGCCATTACCCTTCCTGTGAAATCTTAATTCTTTCACATCACAGCGGTATCTCCTGTGAGTAAGAGAGAGTGACCCTCTCAAAAGCAGGTCCTTCATCTTTTTTCACCTTAATATTCCTTTGCCAATTGCTGCATCTGTTTAGCATCTGGTATGCAGTAAATGCCTGTTAGATATTTAGTATAATAGTGAATAATCAAGGCATGAGTGAGACATTTCCCAAACTACTTAACTAAGACTAAATTAGAAGAGGAAACTGAGATTTCAAAAATGAACCATTAATGTGTTTCCAAAAACATCATTCTCAGTGTAAAAACAGCTTTTGGTTCTTGCTTTCTGCTTAGTCATTAAGCAGGAACTAACCAAAGACAGAGGAATTGAGCAAATTATGCTAGATACATACATGAATATACCACAGCGGATTTCACCTCCAAGTATATCTATGAAGTGAGAATTAAAATACATTAAATGGTAATAGGAGGAAGGCCCGCAAGCAGAGGGAAAGAGGAAGTACTCGGGTCTGAGAGTGGGCAAATTTTACTCTCTGCATGCCAAAATGAACCTCAATGTTATGTATAACTAAAATGCACTACTAAAAGTTTGTTTGAAGACAGTAAAAACTTGAAAAAAAAATATTCCCAAACTGATCAAACCCAGTTTTTTTGCTGGAACAACATCTATCAAGTGTTGAGACTCACATAAATTTTTCCCGTATAATGTATGACCAGGAAGCATTCTGCACATTCGTTGTAAACAGTGTGAAGTTAACCCTGTGTGTTTTAAGTAGAGAACATGCCAAACACTTATCTTTCACTGACCTAGATACAACTGTGACAATATATTACTTGCAGCCTCACCTCTATGAACTCTCTGATATTCCCTGGTCCCCATGTCAAGCCTTTACATAGGTTTCATGAACTTAATGAAAATTTTAAAGAGAAGCTCTGCTTGCTTTTCATCATAAAAAGTTAGACTTTTTTTGAAGTGCTGTGCCTGTAGGAAAATGGGCCTTTCATATGCATAATAGGAAATTAAACTGGACAGTTCCCACTTTTGATTTTCTCAGAACCGCAGTTTGGTGCCTAAGTTGCTCATATATTTAAAAGCATTGCAATTCCAACTGCTGAAAAGTAGAGGGTTCCCTGTGGAAAGGGGAGGAAATTGCCAGTTTCTTCGTGAGCTTCCCGGGGATTCTTTCCTTTCTTATCAGCAGGGTAGACCCAGGTGATTACAGAATATACATGATTGCATTTTTTCTTTGGGTATTTTCACCCATTTCCCTGGGGGTATTACCAATGTGGACAAGTCACCTCTCTGGAAGGATAAGCTGGGGTCCACACAACTCAGATGCTTTAGAAGCTGCCACTCTTCTCCTAAGTCAAGGACCAATGTCGAAACTCCACTTAGTTTTTCACGAAGCATGTGCTGCAAGCATGGATCTGAGGGCAGCCCTGTTCAGAGTGTGACCAGCTCCACTGCACACCACGATGCATGTCGAAGACACAGCAGAGAACATCAATGTCAAACAGCCAAATTCCAGGAACTCTAGACCTCAGCACTCCTGGGTCTCTCTGTGGCACTTTTCTAATGCCCGGGAGAACACAGAGTCCATGATATTTTCTTAGGGTGGATGCTTCCCTAAGGCACATCCTGGTGTTCGTTATGTAGTGAACATAACGCACGCAATCAGTGTCTGGGGGCAACCATTTTCAGCCAGCCACATCATCTTCTGATTATTCATGCCATCCTCTGTCCCACATTATTTTTGTTAGCATAGGAATTGCAAAACTTCTTCTCCATTCAGTGGATCTGACTCCTAAACAGAGACAAAAGCATTAGAACAAGCCTATGAGATCAGAGGTATTCCTCCTTCATTCCCCGTGCCTTGGACAATGTCAAACAGTTGGACACTTGAACAATGTCACACAGTTGCGGTTGTCAGGCTGCTCTGAAAACACTGTGGACAACATAGATTGAAAAACAGGCAATGATTTCTCACGGTTCTGGAGGCTGGAAGTTCAATATCAAGTTTCCATCAGATCCTGTAGCTAGTGAGGATTTGTCCTTTCATGACAGGGTTCAGTCCCTGGCACCAGGTATGAGCCCATTTATGCCCTACGTCCCCAGTAGAGGACCTGCCTCTGGAGCCCAGCCTCTGCCCTGAAAGGTAGGGACAGGCACACCAGATCCAGGTGACCCCCACCACTTTATCCGGAGCTTGCTCACATGCCCAAAATGTCTTCCATTTAATCTCCACCTGTTCTGGATGGGACTCCCAATATAGGCATGTCTCCTGGGCACCACGAATTGCCAGGGAAATTTCCCTAGAATACACTTACAGAGGACTTCCTGACAAGAGTAACAGTGACCTCTCTGGGCTCCAGAGGGACGACAGACACTTGAAGGTGAGCTCTGAGTCTTTGCCTGGGCAGCTCCTCCTCCTGAGGACCACCACTTATTCCTCACGGGGACACTTCATCTATTTTTTCCCTTTCTTTTATCATTCTTTTATTAAATTTCTGCCCTTTTAAAATACATTAATACATTCCAGAATTATACTCATTTAGACAAAGTCCTAGAGGACAGGCCTTGTGTTCCGGGTCCCACCTCTGAGCCCTGCACTTGGCAGTGAATTACCACATTGGTGACAGGGACACTCCTCAGGTGGAACTGAGAAGGATTTTCAGGATTTGTCTTTTCTCAGCATTTTTTTTTTAAATCTACAGATCATTTCTAAGCTTTCTAATAAACATTCCCAGGTGAACAGTGATAATCATAATTCCCATAGATCATTTTCAAACAACATGAACATATAAACATTACTTATTTAATTCCCTTATTGTTTGTGTCTGAATTACCAGTGATTATTTTTGAGATGCAATGAAAAATAAGATTGTATCTACTCAAACTTGATGCCTATTATTTATTTACACTTGATAACACACTAAAATTCTTCCAAGTTGGCTTCTTCTTGCAACCATTATTCTTAGTTTAATCTTAAGATAACTTCCAGTTCACAACAGAATCAGGAAAAGCACCTCTTCTTTTATAGCTTGCTATAAAAGCTGAGTTCATCACAAATCCTACCGCTAATCAAATGTTCCCTGTGAATTCAGGCTCAGATCACAGTGCATGGTGGTTGTACTGGTTCCCTGTAGCTGCCAGTGCCAAATCACTGGCACATTGGTAACTATAACAAAATAAATCTATTTTTTTGTTGATCTGGAAACCAGAAGTCCAAACTCAGCACACTAGCGTGACATCCTGGATTTGGAGGATGCTGACCCTCTTGGAGGCTCTTGGGAAATTCTGTTGCTTGCCTCTTCAGGATCCTGTTGGTTGCCTGCACCTCTGCCTGTGTCTTCCCACCACTTCTATCAAACCTCCCTCTGCCTGTCTTCGCAAAGGACTTGTGACAGCATTTACGCCCACCTGGGCAACCCAGAATCATCTCTACATCTCGAGATCCTTAACTTGCACATCTGCAAAGACTGTTTTCAAAACAAGGAAAGATTTAGAAGCTCAAGAGATTAGGACCTTGGAGAACATTATTGTGTCTACCAAGGAAGTGAAAAACATAAAGAAGAGAGAGAGAATCAAAAGAGGCACAATCACATCCTGCACATCCTCAGGACATTGAAGCGCTGGATGCTTTCCTGCTGCAGGTAATTGCGACAGTAGAGACAGTGCCTGTGACTTTGGCAGCAACCATTTTGAAATTGGAAGGAGAGATTTCAGATTGACATCAGACAAAAATGAGCTCAGGACAGTGCTCACCTGGCATTACCGACGGCCGTCCGTCAGGACAGCAGCAGCCACAAGTAGCCTGCGCACCTGCCAAGGCGCCTACTTCTTCAGAGTCAAGGGCGTGTGTGGTTGGGATGAATGGCATAGCAGCAGATTCCAACTTCAGGATCAGGAGCAGACATGACAGCTGTGACTCGGAGGAAAGAAGGAAGAAAGTAAATGCAGACCAGAAAACGAGTTTGAGGAGTATTAAAGGATGTTTCAAAGACATAGCTCCTGAGGACGTACCAAAATTATTTCCAGGGATTTTTGTGGGGACCCATAATTCCAGCAGAACAGAGAAGTGTAGGGCTGAAATAACTCTTTGATGCCATCCGTGCTCATCCCAAAGGTGGGTTTGGTTTGGGAAACACAGGTCACTGGTGATCATCCTGTTCCTTTGTCCCATGCAGTCCTCTCTCAGCTCTTGTGATCTCCTTCTATGGGGATCTTTCACAGTCATGATGTTCTTAGAGTAAAGAATGTCGATGAGCTCATGGAGAAAGCTCGCCAAAGGGCAGGCTTTGGCATGGCGCCTACAGCCCCAGCTGCAGGGATGTTAGACGTGCTTGATTCTCAGAAGGCAGGTCTACTCCATCACCGCCTGCCTGTCAGTGCGCTCAGCTTGGGTTCTCAGTGCACCATGCCCAGCTCTGTGGACCTGCCTCTAAGAGGTGGGCCCTGCCAAGCGGGAGGAACAGTCCTCTCTGGTTCATCCTGGGTACCCGGTGACTCTCTGGACATTGAAAGAGTGTCTCTTGTGATTTAGCAATTAATTCTACATTCTTGAAGTTTTCACAGATGTTCCATAATAAAAATTATTGGCTCTTTATATCTTTAAGGTCTTTTTATGCAGCATAATATCATCTGCACTCCAAGAGTGAGATCATTACATTTGAATTTTCATCTCAAATGAGACACTTGGATGTCAATTTTCATCTTGCATGAAATAGGTGCTTAGTAAATGTCCTTAAACTGAAAGAATTTAATCTATGTGGTTATATCCATTACTGATTAGTAGACAAGGATCTGGAATCAGAAATCCTAAATTCAGTTTTTAGGTGCTCCAAGATAGAAATATTTGACACCTTGAATGAAATTATTGAAGTGTTTCGTCTCAACTCATCTCAACTAAATCTTAGATAACAACAATTTTTTTTCACACCGATTAGTGTAAATCATTTTTTTTTTTTTGTAAATCTCTTTACTTTGTGGGGAAAATAACTATTTTTTTTTCCCTCAATGGAGCAGGTGCCAAAAGAAACAGATCAAATGGAACTGGTCAGGAATGATGCTGGGTAGCCAAGAGTAGAATACTAAAACCCAGTAGGGAGCTAATTTGGAGAGGGATGGCAAGGGGCCAGCTACTCTAAGAAAAGAAATAAAACTACAAGTGAGCTAACGTGAAAGGCAGAGCCTGGGTCAAGATTAATGGGAGAGAACAATACAGTCGGGATCATTGTGGGATGGATTTGGACTAAAGAGTTTCAATGTCAAGGCCTTATTGACATCCACCAGAGAAGCAGACTTGGTTGGGAGACACAGCATTCCTGGTTTGAAGATGTAGCTACTTCTAGGGAGTGCTTGTTATTACCCACTTTATGCATATTGATTAACTATACAATTAAATAAACTGCTGCCCCTGAGCAAAGGAGATCAACTGATGAAATTTCCTCCAGAGGATGTTGGAATTGTAGAAAAGCACCTTCAGTTATTCTACTTCCATCCAAAAATTTAAACCAAAATTATTTCCATCCAAAAATTTAAACAAATATTATTGAATAAAATTAAACTTTCCCCAAATGGCAAGAAGCTGGTCATGGCTTGGATATGAGAGATCATTCAAAAAGCCCACGTGGCAATCAGCAATGTTCCGAGGTGCAATGGTTAGACTATGAGAGTTATAATTGAGTCAGTGGATTAATGCATTTGAACATCTGAAAGGTCAGCTATACTTGGTGGAATCTGTAGGCAGATAGGGTCTAGCTAGAGGAATCAGGCTACCAGGGTCATGCTTAGATGTCATTGTGTCTCTAGATCCCTGTTGTCTCTCTTTTCTTCCTGGCCACCATGAATGGAGCAGCTTCCCTCATCCGTGCCCTTCTGCCATGATGAGGCCCACCTGAGGCCCAGAGTAATAATGAATGACCATGGACTGAACCACAGAAACCATGAGACAAAAACAAACCTTTCCTTCCCTAAGCTGTTCTTGTCAGTTACCTTGGCCACAGCAATGAATAGCTGCCTAACACATAGCTATCGAGTTTGTGTGTTTCCTTGGGAAGAGTTTGATTCACATTCTAAGACATGGAGTCTTACAGCTTACTACCTGTCATGTGGTCCTTGAAAATAAAAATGTAGAAATCCTTGGTTATAGAAAAGTCTCCAAGAGCTGTCAGGTTTATGGTATCAATAATACCACCTGAGGTGCTCTTGACCTCTCTACTCCAGTGCTCAGTAGGAAGAGTTTCTTGGCTTCCTGAAACTAATAAGGCAATTAGGGTGCATGTTCCTTGGGGAATAATGCAGTAATGAAGACACAGAATGAGGATTCTGCACTTGCTACAGGAGATGGTCTCCTGGGCTTTGAAAGGGTCTAGCTACATTATGATAGGTGGCGACATTTAAATTCCACATACAGATGTGTGCTTACCACGTGCAGCTTGTCATTGGTGGATTTCACTGAAGGAAAGCCATCAGATTGTATCTTCCCCATGACTCGTAACTTGGGAAAGCCATATTAACTTGGCTTGGTTCAATTTTACAAGCTAGAATATATAGTAAATCTAGTCTTTCATTTATTTTAAAGGAGCATTATGACAATAAATAAATAGTAAATGCTTTAATTTCTCTAGAAGAAAGACATGCAGAGATAAATCTGAGTTAATCTTTTTTTAATATTTATTTTTCAATTTTTGGTGGACACAACATCTTTATTTTATTTTTATGTGGTGCTGAGGATGGAACCCAGCACCCCGCGCATGCCAGGTGAGCGCATTACTGCTTGAGCCACAGCCCTAACCCCTGAGTTAATCTTAATACTTCTCATAACTATTGAGTGCTCTGAATGGAACAGATAGTTCCTTATCTCAGAAGAGGAAAATGCTGATGTGGCAGGACGCATGTGACTCCTTACTCATTTCTAAAGGGCTTTCTGGTAGGAAAAATACCTTAATGTATGTATTTTATATTTGAAAAAATTATTAGACCCCAGAATTTACTTGTAATTTGGCAGACCATGGCAATTAGGAGCTTGAATACATTTGGAGAATAAGTTTGGTAGTAGAGTTTTATTCGGTCAGGCATATGAAATCTTACACATTTTTAAATTCATAGATCCAGTTGATCAATATTTCTACACATCATATCTAGTCTCTCAACAAAATTCCAAGGAACAATCCAAAAGTTTTTCATGAACATTTTAATTTTTTTTGTATCTCATTCTATCAATTTTATGTTTACATAAAATGTATGTCACCTAATTTAAACTACTCACATTGCCTTAAGAAACATTTTTCTTCCAAATATTTATCCTTGAATGTCATTTCGTAATGGTCATGATGTTGGCATGGTCAGATAGAATCACACTTGTCTGTTCAACATTAGGTTGGAATCAGTACCTGCGTAAATGACACAGCTCTCTACAATGAAGGCATTATGTTGTTTCCTGTGGAGCCTCTGGGACTCCGAAGCCACACAGCAGAAACATACCCAGAATAAGGAAGCAGCCTTACCTGCAGAGGGTGGCAGCAGGGTGCTAAACGGATCCCCAGCGAGGTGAAGCCATCAGGCACCAAGCCAGGGATTCCCTTCTAGTCCATCTACAGGGCACACATAGCCCGGATGGGTTGAAAATCAATGTGACTCTAATCCCAGTATTCTAAAGTCTCTGCAAATATCATTCTTGCCCAACCTGGGAAGCAAGGAAGCTTTTGGAAATGCTAACATGTTAACATTTGAGGGCTGCAGGTGCAGCTCAGTAGTAAAGTGCTTGCTTGGCATGAACAAGGTCCTGAGTTCAACCCCCAGGACCACAGGATTAATAATTAAATAAAACAAATTAGCATCTGACTGGATGTTTGTTGTACTTGCTGCTTTGACATTGGGTAATGATTTGAGATTAGACACCATGCATTTGTATAAAGAAGATCAAATCTCTTGATTTACATGCTTCATTGCTGCAGATCTTCTCTGGCCAAATGTTAAGCTATTGCACTTGGTTGGCTTCTCCTCATGGTGTAAGGAATTCTCTTCTTAGCTTGGCATCTTACTCTTCCAATAAACTCCCTGGGCCCCTATCACAGCAAGTGTAACTGAACCTCCAGCCGAGGGACATGCTTGTCCTTGCGCAGTGCCCCTCCTGGACTCATGTTCTCACCACTCTGTGTCGTCTTTCTGTATCTGCTAACAAATCTCGATTCAATTAGACGCTCAAAGTATTGATCCACAGGCCCATTATGGAGAGCGACACAGAGGTAGTACACATTTGTGTTTGTAAATAAATGATGAAATAGCCATATACAAATGTTTTCTTAAGTGCTGTTGGGCACAGACAGATGCAAAGGATGTGATCTTTAACCTCAGGCAAATCTCAAGCTAGATGGGGAGAGGACAGCATGAAAGACTCATTTTCAAATCACATGAGCTATTTTTTTGATGAAGGTGAAATGTGAGGCTGGTCTACAATATGCAAGCACTCCTGGGTGTTCAGAAGCAGCTTCCCAAGAAGGTGGCATTGAATTTCTGGGTGTTGGCCAGCCACTCAGTCTTGCCAGACTTCAGAAAAAATTCAGGCCACTTTTTCAGGTATGCAAGTCTGAAGTGTGTGCTGGGGAATTTCAGGAGCCGGGGATCTGAGGTCCCTTCCTCCCAGCTCCCAGCAAACCCACTTCATCAGGAGCTCTTCCTGAACTCCACGCTCACCACCCGGCTCCCTGCAGTCTGTGAACTCCTCCTTATGGGAGGCAGACGTCTTGGTCAGGTGAGACATGAGGAAGTGCAGCAGCACCACAGCCCAGAGACCTCTGGGGCTTCCCCAGGGAAGATGTGTCTCACTAAGGTTCTGAGGCCATCCAGCTGGCACAGGCCCAGCTGCACATCGTCTTCACTGACCCCAGGGCCACCGAGAGTCCTGTGGTGGTCTTCTGCCTTCATCCAGCCATGAACTAACAGAGCGTGAGGAGCACTCAGGCCTGGATGGGATACCATTGCTTCTGCCACGATGTATAACAAGAGTGACCTGCTTCGTGGCTCCCTGGGACTGCACAGGGACGAGGAGAGAGAGTGTGCCTGGGGACAAAGGAAGGTTCTAGACTGCTGTCCTGGCACTCAGCAGACAGCACCAGTGACCTACGTCCCATGCCACGACCCAGGGTAGATGTCTCCTCAGCACCATCCTGCCCCATGCCATACAACTTCTATGGTTACCAGGAAACGACCCGCACTGCAAAATCTTGACCAGCAAAGGAATACAGAGAGACTCTTTCTTTTGTAGTGTTTTATAGAGATGTAATTTTTACACCAGTAAAAAATAGTTAATGTACTCATTTATTTAACCATAACAAAAAAGAGGAGAGAAATACAACTCTTCTTTTAATAGCTTTTATATCTCACTAGCTAATTAAAGTTTGATCTTTGGATGCAACCATGATGTATTAATGTTAGAAAAAAGGTACCCAATAGATAGTAAATGGATTTTAATAAAACCAATATGTTAACAAAAGCTACAATTAAAACAACTATTCAATCACACCACATAGGATGACTCTTATTTTCTTAAATATGCTTTAGTTTCAAAATAAAATAATAATGAAATTAAAAAGGAAGGACACGTTTTACTTTCTAAGACACTCAAGTTTGTGAAAGTACTTCACACACATTAGCTGAAATTTACACTTTCCAAACAAAAATATTACATCTTGTTACATCAAGTCTATTTTACCATTTACAAATAGAAGCTGTAAGTGGTCATGGAAAAGAATAAGTCAAATCCTATTATTTAGATTTTATAACCACTAAGTAAATGTCATTTATTTGAAATACATTGTTTGAATATGGGAATGCAGAGTACTGTTTTGAAACATAAACTATGCCCACCTTTAAAACATCATGAACCAATCTGTTAAAATATAAGCTGGTCTTGCTGAGCTAGAAGCTAACCATGTAATTGCCCAACTTAAGTTTCCAGTAGTGAATGGTGTTACTAAATGATAACAAAGTTATTCTGCAAAGTTTAAAGAATCATGTTCCCCATAAAAACTCAACTCTATTCATGGCATCCTTCAGATTTGGACCGACACAAACCCCTGCCCCAGGACTATGTCATCACCCACATTATTTAGAATTTTGAGGGGCTATAGTGATGATGAAGAACAGATCAGCATTTAGTCAGCTTTATCATTTCTGAAAAAAAATTCCTCTCCCACAATTCCTGCTTCCAAATTCTCTTCAGTCCATAGAGGATGTAGGTCCCACTGGTATGTCTCTCTGCTACACTGTGACAATTGTGATCTGAGAGGATGCCAAAGAGTTATTCGTTAACATGTTATGAGTTTGGAAGGATCAAATTCCAAGCCATGTTGTGCATATAAAGAGAGAATAATTAATTCTAGCTGTGTATGATTATTTGAAATGGTGGTCATCTCTAGCAACCAATAGATAAAATGATCGTTAAAAATAACCCATCAGAGACACCTAAAATTGTAAATCTTCAAGCAAAGCTTGAATTCAAAAGTTCACTCACCTAATTTTTATTTTGCCCACATATCTGATGCTGTTCGGTCCAGGGACTCTACCAGCTAACCGAGACCAGGGGTCTCTTGTCTTCATTAATGATATAATATAATGGAAATGTTGGTAAAGATATTGCACAGGAATTAATATGCAGTAATATTTTGTAAGATGTGCAGTGGAGTCCAGCTGGATTTTACTTCAAGTCTAAAGGAAGCCTGTTCAGCAAGCTCAAGTTAGACTTTATAATACGAATGAAGAACTTAGTTCTGAAAAGGGCTCCATTCTGTGGAAGGATCAGATTGAGCTCTCGTGTGGTGTGGAGAAAGGGGGTGACCAGCTGAGGCACCATGGCTGTCCAGGCAGGGGCAGGAAGGATCCAGGGTATCTTCCAATAGCAAAGTCCCCAGGTTTTATCCGACATGTACAGGAAGTCACAGAAAGCTGTAGGTAAACAGGTGACCTGACCAATGTCTATGTCCCTGGATCATTCGCCAGTGGCTGGAGCCCAGACAGAACAGGAATAAGGGAGGAATCAGGAAGGGGGAGAGTTGGGTGATGGACACGGAGGGCGAGGAAGCCAGGAGATTCAGGATGACCCCGGGCTTCTGGCAGAAATGAGTGGAAGACAAAGGACAAGAAAGCTCATCGGAAGTGCCAGCCAGAGTCAGGGCCTCCTCAAAGGGCACGAGTGGGTGGTGTAGGGAGCTCAGGGCTGTGTTTCACTGTCCTAAGGATGGAGATGTCTCTGAGATGCGTCATACAGGCGTGCAGTCAGTTGTGAGTAAAAACCTAGGCAGGGACTGGTGTTCTGAACTGAGGGAAGGGTTCCAGAGGCATTTATGTATATAATGATTATGCTAGTAAAAGTCCAGTAATTAATTTCCATCCATAAAACAATGTGTACTCTGGAATTCTGCATTTTTCTATTCATTATACAATACACAGCAATTCATTATTAACCTGAAAATTAGTAAGCACTTTAAAGAAATAAAAATATTAATGTTGGGAGTTTTAGTGTTAAAATACTTCAAGTGAATTTCATTTTTCTTTCTTTCTTTTTTTTTTTTTTTTATGCTGGGGGTTAAACCCAGGGCTTTGTGCATGAGAGGCATGCACTCTACCAACTGAGCTATATCCCCAGCCCTAAAGTAAATTTTCAAACAAAGAGCACATGTGGACCACAAAATTGTATTTTATCGATGTCAATTAAAAACAAGATTATGTCAATAAGGTTATTTATATATTTAAGAATGAATACCAGGAAAATAAGAAAGAAACCAAAAGATCTCTCAAGAATAAAAATGCATACAAATGAAAATTAATTATTAATCAAAGAGCATTAATAGTAACAAAAAGCTCAACTTTTTGAAATCTTGATTTTTATATCTGATTTTTCTATTGAACATTGTGAAAACTCTACCTCTTATAAAATAGGAACCAGATATATGAATTATGACAAAATATTCCTTCTGTGCCTAAAAATGATAACACATTTGTTTCATTTAGAAATCAAGACATAAAAAGACATAGACTATATATTTGTATTAATCATGCTAATAAATTATACATTGAATAATAAAATATAATCAGGTCGACTATGAATTGTCCCTCACAAAGTGAGTGCCTTAAAATATAATGAGTTGTAGTTTAGCAGTTCAAGGTTTGTGCTGTTATTTCTCTTTGATAGTTCAATCATGCCTATTCATGGCCAGTATAAAAAATATTTAAATGATTTATATTGACAAAATCCCTATTAAAGTTTTGCAAGGTGGTCATAAAATATAAAAAAAGAAGTTAAATTAACTTAATAAATACTCATTGATATTACATGACATTATATGATTCATCAATATGTTGTCTCATTGGAAATTCATAGTTCTGTGCTCTGTGCAAATTTTTAATAAAAATTATGTATCAATGCTGTATTTCTATCAATGCCTGAAAATGCATCTGATGTTTTCTTCAGAGAGTTTTTTTGTCTCTGATTTTCAGTGAATTGATGTGTGCTTTGTCATATGTTCATAAATGTAAGCAAAGAGGTTGTAATCTATAAAACCAAGCTGTCAGTAAATAGCAAATAAAAATGTATGTGTCAGTATTATATGGTCATGTTGCATATATTTTTATCCCTGGAAAATAGTATTTTAAGATTTTTATTATGAGCTATAAAGGTGAAATTTGTACTGCTTAACTGTTTAGATTAGCTTTGAGAAATTCTTGGGGCACACATAGACATTCTAAGGGCACACAAATATGGTGGGTTAATGGATCCATCCCACACTCTTAAATCCTATGTCCTGTCAAACCAGACATCTGAGAACTAGACCATCTGAGAATGAGTATGAGTTTCATTCTGGATTTCCTCTCTCAGTTTTCTTTTCATAATGGTTCTTCTTTCTTTTTGCAGAGAAATGGCAGGTCCTCCCATAATGGATGTGTGAGCTCTTTCCTCTGAACTTCTGTCCATCACTATGAGAACAGAATGGCTGTTCCCAAGGTGATGCCGAGAGACACCATGAGCAGAGCCTCCCAGCCTCTGATGGAGGTAAGCAACTTATCTGTAATGCACAGGTCACGTGTGAGCACCAACTAACCTGCAGATATCCATTAGGACATGGCTCAGGCCAGTCCCTTTGCCTAGTCACCTCATGGGTTGGTCCTAAGCAGTTAGGAGTGAGAGATCTCTTTCCTGTCAAAAGATTAAATGTCAGTTACTGGAAAGTCCAAGCTGTTTATATCTGTCCAATTAATATAGATGCAATGAAAAGTGGACAAGCTGCAATAGGAAAATATACACCGGGTCCCTGGGAATTTTAAATAAAGACAAATGATAATTTTTCTGAGATTCTTCTAGTGTACTTTTCAGATAGTTATTTTCTTTTTAAATTTTAATTAGGTATATATGATAGCAGAATGCATTTTGATTCATATGCACAATTGCAGCACAGCTTTTCATTTCTCTGGTTGTACATGATGTAGCATCACACCATATGTACAGTCATACATGTACCTAGGGTAATGATGTCCATCTCATTCCACCATCTTTCCTGCCCCCGTACCCCTTTCCCACCCCTACCTCCCCTTTGCCCCATTAAAGTTCCTCCATTTTCCCCATGTCCCACTCCCCATTATGAATCAGCTTCCATTTATCAGACAGAACATTCAGCCTTTGGTTTTGGGGGATTAGCTTACTTCGCTTAGCATGATATTCCCCAACTCCATCCATTTACCTGAAACGCCATAATTTTATTCTCTTTTAATGCTGAGTAATATTCCATTATGCATACATACCAAAGTTTATTTATCTATTCATCTATTGAAGGACATCTAGGTTCCTTCCACAGTTTAGCTATTGTGAAGTGAGGTGCTATAAACATTGATGTGGCTGTGTTACTATAGTATGCTGATTTTAAGTCATTTGGTTATAGACCGAGGAGTGAGATGGTGGTTCCATTCCAACTTTCTAAGAAATCTCCATTCTGTTTACCAGATTGGTTGCACCAATTTGCAGTCCCACCAACAACATATGAGTGTGCCTTTTCCCCTGCATTCTTGCCAACATTTATTGTTGTCTGTATTCTTGATTTACTGCCATTCTGACTGGCATGAGATGAAATTTTAGAGTAGTTTTTATTTACATTTCTCTAATTACTAGAGATGTTGAATGTTTTTTTCTTATATTTGTTGATTGAATGTATATCTTCTTCTGAGAAGTTTATGTTCAGCTCCTTAGCCTATTTATTAATTGGGTTATTTGTTTCCTTAATTTTAAGTGTTTGAATTCTTTATATATCCTGGAGATTAGTGCTTTATCTGACATGTGTGTGGCAAAAATTTGCTTCCAAAATGTAGGCTGCCTCTTCACCTCATTGATTATTTCTTTTGTTGAGAAGAAGCTTTTTAGCTTGAGTCCATCCTATTTTTTAATTCTTGATTTTGTTCCTATACTTTAGGAGTCTTATTAAGAAAATCAGGGCCTAATCCAATGTGATGAAGACTTGGGCCTACCTTTTCCTCTCTTAGGCGCAGGATCACTGGTTGAATTCCTAGGTCCTTAATCCACTTTGAGTAGAGTTTTGTGCATCGTGAGAGATAGGGATTTAATTTCATTTTGTTGCATGTGGATTTCCAGTTTTCCCAGCACCATTTGTTGAAGAGGCTCTCTTTTCTCTGATGTATGTTTTTGGCACCTTGTCTAGTATAAGATAACTTTATTTATGTGGTTTTTGACTCTGTGTCTTCTATTCTGTACCATTGGTCTATATGTCTATTTTGGTGCCAATACCACACTATTTTGTTACTATAGCTTTGTTGTACAGTTTAAGTTCTGGTATAGTGATGCCACCTGCTTCATTCTTCTTGTTAAGAATTGCTTTGGCTATTCTGGGTCTCTTATTTTTCCAAATGAATTTCATGATTGCTTTTTCTATTTCTATAAGGAATGACAATAGGATTTTAATTGGAATCACATTGAATCTGTATAGTGCTTTGGGTTGTATGGCCATGATGAAAATATTAACTTTGCCTATCCAAGAGCATGGGATGTCTTTCCATCTTCTAAGGTCTTATTCAATTTCTTTCTTTAGTATTCTGTAGTTTTCATCATAGAGGTCTTTCACCTCTTTCATTAAGTTGATTCCTAAGTATTTTATTTTTTAGCAGCAATTGTGAGTGGGGTAGATTTTTCTAATTTCTCTTTCAGAGGATTCATCACTGATACAAAGACATGCATTTGCTTTATGGGTATTGATTTTATATTCTGCTACTTTGTTAAATTCATTAATTAATTCTAGAAGTTTTCTGGCAGAGTTTTTTAGATCCTCTAAGTATAGAATTATGTCATCAGCAAACAAAAAAATTTGACAAAACAAAAAGCAGGTTCTTTTAAAAAATAAATAAAATTGACAAACCCTTAGCCACTCTAATGAAAAGAAGGAGGGAAAAAACTCAAATTACTAAAATTTGTGATCAAAAAAGGAATATCATAACAGACACTATTGAAATACACAAGACAATTAGAAACTATTGTGAAAATTTATACTCCAGTAAAATATAAAACCTCGAAGACATTGTCAAATTTCTATTGACATATGATCAACCCAAACTGAGTCAAGTGGACATACACAATTTAAACAGATCAATTTCAAGCAAGGAAACAGAAGATGCCATCAAAAGACTACCAATCAAAAAATCCCAGGATCAGACAGATTCACAGCTGAGTTCTACAAGACCTTCAAAGAAGAACTAATATTATTACTCCTCAAATTATTCTATGAAATAGTAAAGGAAGGAACCCTTTAAAACTCATTCTACAAAGCTAGTATCATCCTGATACCAAAACCAGGCAGAGACACATCAAGGAAAGAAAATTTCAGACCAGTATCTCTGATAAACATTGATGCAAAAATTCTCAATAAATTTCTGGCAAGTGATATACAAAAACATATTTATAATTAGTGCACCATGATCAAGTGGGGTTCACTCCAGGGATGCAAGGTTGGTTCAATATACAGAAATCAATAAATATAATGCATCACATCAATAGACTTAAAGATAAGAATTATATGATTCTATCAATTGATGCAGTGAAAGCATTTGACAAAATATAGCACCCTTTCTTGTTCAAAACACTAGAAAACTAGGGATAGTAGGAACATAGCTTAACATTGAAGCTATCTATACTAAATAGATAGTATTTAGTATAGATAGCTTTATGGGGCCAACATAAATGGTAAAAAATTAGAAGCATTTCCTCTAAAAATGGGAACAAGACAGGGATGCCCTCTTTCATCATAGGAAATCGTGGGTGTGTTCCAGCTGTGGGGATGTCCTACAGGTCAACTCCATCTGGCTGCTCTGGGTTCTCTATTCAACATAGTCAGAAACTCTATCAGAGCAATTAGACAGACAAAAGAAATTGAAAGGATATGCATAGGTAAAGAAGCACTCAAACTATCATTATTTGCTGATGACATGATTCAGACAGTTCTTGATGCCTCTGTGTCCCCTCCTCACTGCTAAGAGATAATATTTATGTGACTGGAGCGTTCTGGTGCTTAGTCTGAAGTTAGAAAAAGAGTTAAGAATCATGTGAGAATTGACAACCGTAGAGGCTCCCACCTGAGGACTCTGTAGAGGACCCGAGCAGCCAGGTGGAGTTGGCCTGTAGGACATCCCCACAGCGGGAACACACCCACGCTTCCCCACCTTAAGGGGAACATAAGTGGTGTTCCTAGGGAGAACTGCAATGTTTTCAACCAGAGCTGCAAACTGGAACCTAAGAGCCAAACCCTGCCTACCAACTATTTGTAAATAAAATTTAATTGAAACATCGTCACAGTCATTTATGTATTATTTGTCCTCTGTACCATAGTGACAAAGTTAAAGAAATTGCAACAAAGATGATGAAGCCATAAATCCTAGATCGTTTATTATTTGGTTCTGAGAATTAAAAATTTACCAGCCCTCTTATTAAACTGTAATCATTTGACTCTAATATATATGTGTTTAAATGTTTGTAGAAAAACAACTTTGGCCAATGGCCTCGTTTATGAATTTAAGAGTATTTAAAAAACTGGTAACTCCCTCTTTGATACATTTCTGTCCTTGAAATAGATTATCAAATACAATTTTAACCCTTTAGTTGAAGGACTAGTTTTGGGGTATCAGTTGATATATTTTTGTAAAGCCATCTCTAAATAACCTGTAATGTGATATGCTCAAAAATGAAATGTGTAAGACAGAGACAGTACAAACTTCTCCAGACAGGAAAGAGAGGGAATCACAGATGTGCCATCAATCACTCATAAATCTTGTGGACAAACAGGTAGCAAGTGTTGTATGCTAGGTTCTTTAAAAGTCAATAATACTAAAAACCAATTTTTTTGTTATCATGGAAAATAAACTGGTGGACAGACTGTAGTGCTTACCTTGCTCAACAGAGCCGAAGTCACACCTGTGCTGGATGACGCACTGGAGAAGCTGTGGAGCTTTGAGAGCCACTATGAGCAAAGTCAGAGTCCCCTCCCAGAGCTTCAGTGAGCAGCGCAAGGAGCTCTGTGATGGCCCTCGGCACACAATGAAGCTTGGTGCCTGAGATAAGTTCAGCCTCAGGGGGCTGGGGATGTGGCTCAAGTGGTAGCGGGCTCGCCTGGCATGCGTGCGGCCCGGGTTCGATCCTCAGCACCACATACCAACATATTACTATTTTACTTCAGAAAATAAATTTGAAATCAACATATTTTTAAGATATAGTTAAACTAAAAATTAGGTAAAATACAAACCTGAAATGTGATTATGAAAATATGATTATGAGAAGATACTTGCCCTGTCTTCTATACTAACACTCTTCTAGGTGATGCAGGTAGCATGATATAACAGAAAGGACACACTTCTAGGCTGGGGGACTAGGCTTTAAGGTTAGTGTGGCTCTGTGTCTTCTGTGTATGTGGGTTCTGTGAGCTTAAGGGCCAAATTTGAATCTCCAGTCTACTCCACTGCTCAGAAAAGGACCAGCACCTAGCAAGCACCCATGAAATATTTTTGAGTGATTTAATGGACAATGTGTTTGCACCAGATCTTAGTCATGAGAAGATCTCAGAGTCAATATTCCAACACAAGTCAGTGTTTATCCAATTCCAGAATTTAAACAACCACCCTACTCATTTCTCAGGGTGGAAATAATACCTCACTGAGCAATTTTATATCATCGTGTGTGCTGCTAAAGACAAAGACTGTCTGACTATAGGTGAATGTGTTTGAAAATCCTAAAACATGGGGCATATACAAATAATTGAAATATTCAGATAACTAGATCGATATCAATCATTTCAAATTTAAAGAAGAGCCAGTATTCATTCCGTAGCGATAGAGGATGGGGAAAGGGAGCCGTCTAGAAGCCGTTCTTTCCCTTTGATGCAGAGAGGTCCTAAGAAATCAAGCATATTATTTATTAAATGTTCACTATAGTGTGTTACAGCTTCTTAGCTGATGGTTTTTAAAATTTTAATATAAACTCCAGAAAGCATTATACTTTATTTAGCACAAATCCCAACAAGTCCTTTCAAATTATTCCTCACTGTTCCCCACCACATATCCCAGCACCCACAGAGAAAGAAAACATCCACCACGTGAAAACCTTAATATTGTGTTTTTGCCTTTACCACAGAGTAAAAATATCCATCAATTTCCTGGGGTCATTTTTGATCAATGGACTTCGACCTCTGACAGCACCACAAATGGTGGAAGGCACTTTTAAGCGATCTTTCAGATTTTCACTAAGAATCTCTGCTTGAGGACATAATCAGCAGAGAGAGAATAAACAGGGAAGCTTTGAATGGAATATTTGATCCAATGTGCAGAAAATAGCTCAATTTCCTGCATTTATTTTCCTTTTTGATCCTCTTTCTTTACATAGACAAAGTAGATTTTAGACATTAAGGGATATGAACACTCCTGGGTAGCCAGGAACAATAAAACTCTAAACCATAGACTCTATTTTGATTTCAGAATTGTTTTTAACTTTTTTTTTTTTTTTTACAAACCTTCTTGTACACCCTGGCTTTGGAGCTCCAGTTTTATTCAAGCATCACTGGAAGACACAGACCACCTTGTACACAATACGTAATCTACACCACTATGTCAACCTACAGTGTGTGTGCAAATTGAGTGGACATCTAGTTTAACTACAGCTAGTGATTCTACAAGTTTGGGTTAGGACTCAAGATTCCTCAATAACAACCTTCCAGGATAATACCGATCCTGAGGAGCATGGACCAGTTGGTATGGACCAAAGACCTCCACAGCTCTCAAGAAGTTTCTAACTCATGGATCTGTGCTTACCTAAGGACTTCTCCTGGGTCCTTACTCAGCTCTGAGCTCCTCTCTGATTGTCATATCATGTCAATATGCTGAATTGTAAAACTCCTCTTTGAATTTGCCTAAGGTTCATAGAATGTCTGAAGAGTTTTATTTTTAATTGTCCTACATTTTCATTTGCCCCATTTTACTATTTTTTACTGATTGAAAACACAAATAACTTCAAAATACACTTAAAAATTAAACATCTAATAGAAGATAATGAAGATTTGCTCATTTAGTATATATTTTTACCAGAGTACATCAACTGCAGAGTGGCCTTTCTTGAAATAATAAAACCCAATAACTTAATCTAGGTATTCCAAGAAAATGAATCAAAGCAATGGAAAGAAACCAGGAAATCAAGTGATCAGCATGAAGAGTGGATGGTGGGGAGGAGGTAAGTGTGATCCTGGGTCAGATAGAAGGAAGCCCAGGTGAGGTTTCAGACTGGCCCAAGGTAGCATCTCCCGTCTTTGCAGGGCCTCTCATATCCACAGGGTCCCACCATGCTTGACGTGGGTTCCATTATCTCACCAGCATTCTGAGCAAAAGCATCTGATTGGCAAGGCCAAGATAGGATGCACACCTGGCTCTCAGTGGAGGTCCCATGGCAGCTGGGCCGCAGGCTGAGCTCCTGCTGAGACTACACAGCACAGGAACCCCTCACAGGAGGAGGTGCTGCCAGGAAAGGTGGGTGAGTTTGGGGACCCAGTCAGAAAGTATCGAATGATCTCCACACAGGCAATCCAGTATTCTATAAGGGCACATGGGTTGTTAAGTGAGTGTCATAAACAAAACCTTCAGAAGGCATAACAAAAAAAAAATGTCAAATATAGACACCTGCCCAAATGTTACAGGATTTAATTTTCTTGTTTAAAACAAAATCTGTCATATGTAAGGCATTTTAGTAGTTTTGTTTTGTGTTTGGGGTGGCAATTACAGAACAAGCAAATGCTATGTGTTCTTCAGAGAGTTTTTCTCCTTCACAATGACCTTGCCCGGTGAAGCATGACCCTGAGGTACACAGTGACCTGTCTGCTTCATAGCTCTTACTACTCACTTTGCATTTGTTGAAGTGACACTGTAATAAACAAGGGAATAATAGGGAATAACCCTTTTTGGTGAATATTACATACAAAGAAATATGGTTAATTGAGAAAAAATCTTATAATCTCTAGGATATGGAAATACCATATATACATAAAGATGAAACAGTAACATCATTTCTGTTTAGAAGAAATAAAAATTGAGTACATATCTGTATGTGTGTGTGTGTGTGCACGCACGCGTGTGTATGTTGTTGGTTGTTTCCTCCTTAAAGAGAAACACTTAGTTTTCTTTACCGTGCCCAGTTATTTAAATTATTTTTTAATGTGGCAAAGTCCTTGGAATTAATCAGCTCCATCTGCATACACAAAAGACATGACACGGGGAACAAAAACGTCTGAGGACAAAACTAGGCTTCCTTTCACAGGCAGTCGGGGAAATTAGTGTCATCACTAGGTTGAAGACATAAAGAGACTCAAAATTAAAAACCCTTTGAACGCTTCCAACAAGATTCCTATAATCAGCTGAGAGATAAGTAATGATCAGAGCCCTTTAAAACAGTATTGTTCGCTCCATTAGGACTGTTTAAACGTACCCTACTATTCACAGAAATTACACAAGACGACTGCAGCAACCACGCTATTGTTTCAGCAAGGCCCCCAGATGTGTTAAGGACGGCTTTCCCCACCAGCGCAAGGTTAGAAGCCAAGATATCATAACAGCTGCAGTTATAAACCTTAATTACCAGGAACATCCCACCACATAGGTGCCCAATTGCCCTGACAAATTGATTTATCCCAAAGAGAGTGGGCTGGAGCCCATGTTTGGAGACTGGGAAAGGCAGATGGGCACAGTGGAAAATGTGTTCCTATGTGGAATCAAATTTTGGATAATTCTTCAAATAAACCCTTCCAAACCCTCACTAACTTGATATTTGGGAATTCATAGCCTGCTAAAGATTGCTTTTTCATTTGTTGCCTGTTAACCAAGATTCGCTATGATGGGTGGAAAGAGGTCATTACATTTCCACAGGCCCAATTAACCACCGTGGTGCCCTGCCACTTCCCTGAGATGTCGCACGCCGCACGGCCACTTTGGGACCTGAGAGCATTCCTAAGTGGGAACCAGAAAATGAACATTTAACAGATTTACTAGCTCTTTTCCTCTCACTCCCTCATGTACTCTACGACTTTAATAAAATAATCATTAATACTTTTGCTGGTAACAACTAGGAAGGAATACTTTCCACCTCCATATGTAAACATTTGGAGGATTTCACATGACATTGTTTATCATCATTAGCTGATGATGGAGAAAGAATTAACAGAACCTTAGCAACGGATTTCTACTACCCATTTTGGAAAAAAAAATAAATATAGCAATTCCAGTTTCATATTCCAGGCGATCCCACTTTAAAAGTCACAGGCCCAAGGTAGCAGCTCCCGTCTTTGCAGGGCCTCTCATTTCTACAGAGTCCCACCATGTGTGATGTCCAAAGATGCTCAGACAAAGGGGATGTTTAAACTGAGCGTGGTCTCTGAAACCTTGGGAAAAAGGCCAAAATCCCCGGAGCAGGGCTCAGATACACTGAGGGCCTGTCAAGCATGTATCTTGTTGTACCGATCCCCAGACATTTTGGAAAATGTAAACTCGGAATCCTGTTTTTCAGTGTTCTAAAATGTTCCTAATATTCCTTGACACCACTCATGGATTCCGTGGTATTTCTGACCATTAACTTTTGTAAATGAACCCAACTCCCAGTGTCATTCACAAGGTCTTGGTACAGTACAACCAGAGGAGGCACCGTGTGCATCGACTCTCGGGTCGCCATGAGTCCCAACCATTAGTTCTTCAGGTACAGACTCCTGATTGGAACATTAGTGTTTGAGAAAGGCACCACCATCCAGGAGACGGGTGTCTTGGAGTGCACAGCAATGCCATCAGGTCGCCTGGGAAGCAGGTAAGGCATGTCCTCTGAGCTGTGGCAGCACTTGGCATCTTGAACTAGAACTTCTACTCAGCAACTGCTAACCTGAGAGAGAGCTGACACTGGAGAACAGCAGTCATGTTTTGACTATTGAAATGCAAGATCATCGAGTTTGGGGATCATGAAATGGATTTTTGGGGCTCTAATATACATATAACAATTAAAAGGAAGCAAAACATAGGCAGTCATGACTTCCCAGACTGACACGGGCACCAACTGTCAGGATGCCGGATGACAGCAGGCAAGTCCTGTATCCTGACACAGCGATTCATTTCATTTAAAGTTATTTTGTTAAATTGACAGATAAAATTATATGTATTTGCTGTACAGAATGTGATGTTTTGAAGCATATATACATTGTGAAATGTCTAAATTTAGCTAATTAACATATTCATTTCCTCTAATAATTGTTTGTGGGGAAACAGTTAAAATCTACTCTCACAGTATTTTAAAAGAATATAATATATTGTTAACAACGATAGTTGCCAAGTTGCCCAGCACATCTCTTGAATTCATTCTTCCTATCCGATTGAAATTTTTAATTTGAAAAACCTTTACCACTTCTCCAAACTCCCTCGTACCTGACAACTACCATTTTACTCTTTATGTCTATGAGATGAACTTTTTTGATTCTCTATAGAAGTTAGATCATAAGATATTTGTCTTTTTGTGCCTGGTTTATATCATTTAGGCTGACTTATATTTAGAAAGTTATGATATGGAATAGCAAGAAAGAATTAGTATGCTCATCAACACCAGTGTTGCTGTTAAGATACACAAGTTCATTTTTTCATATATGGTGTCTGGTTTTAAATATTAATCTTTGAGAAAGATATGACTATTATAGGAGATACTTATCTTACAGTGAACAAAAATGGTTATCTGCAGGTTTATCTCTGTTGTTACAAATGACAGAATGTTCTGTTTTTTATATGACTGTATGGTATTCCACTGTGTATCTGTCCCATTCTTTTTCCACTTATCCACTGATGGGTACATAGGTGGATTCCTTATCTTGGCTATTGTGAACAGTGCTGCAAAGAGCATGGGAATGCAGATCTTCTTCAACACCCTAATTCTAGTTCCTTAAGATATAGACCCAGTCCTGGTGCTGCTGGGTCCTATGTGGATTCTACTTTTAGACTTTAGAACCTCCACACTGTTTTCCCGGCTGGCCACACTAATTTCATTCCCACAGTGTTCCATAAGGGCTCTCCTTTCTCTACATCTTCACTAACACTTACCTTCTGTTGGTGTGAGGATGGACATTCTAAGAAACGAAGTTCTACCTCATTGTGATTTTAATTTGCATTTCTCTGATATTTAGCATTTTTGAGAAGCTCTTCATATACCTGGTAAGCATTTGTATGTCTTCTTTTGGAAAACATTCCTTCAGGTTTTCCCCCTAAAAAATAAAATGAAATATAAATGTAAAATCGAGCTATTTGTTTTTCTTGCCATTAAGTTCCTTTTGTATTTTGGATATTAACCTCCACCTCATACGGGTTTGAGAACGACAGTTTGAAAATATTTTCTTCTATTCAATAGGTTGTTTCTTCATTCTGTTGATTATTTTGTATGCCATGCGGAAGCTTTCTAATTTGATGTAATTGTATTTTTCCATGAGAATGATTCTTAGATACTAGTTACACCACAGTAACCCTCAGGGTACATCAACCCTAATGACAAAAATAATTATAATAATCATAACCATTATGTGCCACACATTCACTAAGGACTTTTCTAACCATTTTGAAACAAAATCCCTTTCAAGAATATAAATGTTCTAGAAATTCAGAATCTCTAGAGGTAAGGCCTTGGCCAGATGATTTCAATTCATAATGGGGTTTGAAAATAACTGAAAAAGGACACTATTCACAAACCATGTTCCCAACCCTAGGAATGAGTGCCACTTAGTGAGCAGAGTGTAAGAAGCTGCAGAGACAACCTGGCTCATCTTCCCCCAAACAGCAGCAGCGTTGTCCTGCACTGACTCCACTGTGTTTTGAAGGCTTTGGTACTCCTCTGCCGCTCCTAGGAGAATGTTCAGTCTTCTCCATCATTTGTCTGTATCTCCCAACTTCCTTGGAAATTTTCTGAGATGGCCCAATACTACATCTTGCACAACTGATCCAAATCGGGCATTGTGAGTGAGTATCCTTGTTATGTGTGATAAAGATTCTAGGAAGTTCCTCTCTCTTTTTTTTTTTTAAAGTCATTTGCACTAAATAAACATTGAGATAGGAAATTGGAAAATTACTTTTAAGAATTATTTTGAGAAACCATGACCTTTCAGGTGGTCATATATGCTGGCTTTTCGATTTGGAAAAATACTCTAACATTCCAATGCCTTTCAGTCAGTAAAGCCAAAATCATTTTACCTACATCGTGAAATCCCTTTCTTACATTTGATAAATGAAATGTAATCTACCTGGAGAAGCCAAAATAGACTTCGTGTTCTTCAGGAGCAGGCGATAATCTTATTTAATTTTTATAAGTAATTGTATACCATATTTTTTCCCTAAGCCAAAGGTACTTTTTGAATATGCTTATTAAGTGAATTATTTTTTTAAAAAAAAAATAAGATACAATTGATTCAAAAGTGTAAAGTTTGCTTTTGTGAATAAATTTTATTGAAAAACTTGGATTCTTATAAATCCAGAATTTTTGCAGTTATCATTATGTAATTTTTAAATACACCTTGTGCAATATCTTTGTATTTTAGTTCTCTAGTATCCAATTAGAAAAGACTTGGTTCATGAGTTTCACCTGGAGGTAGTTTAATATTCCACTCAGACTATGTTAAGCTGTTGATAATCCACATGGTGGAGAAAGTACTTACTATCTTTATGAATATTTTCATTAACTAGACTTTAAAAGAATACATAAAATGATCAGTTTTGCTTAATTGCTTTGCTTGTTTTATGAGGATCACTGATCATTTCCAGTACATTGTTTCACGGAAACATGCCAAAAGCTTTGACCAAGCGTTAAATGATTGATTTTGGTCAAGACCCTAAGCAACATGAAGATAGCTAGTCAGACGTCTTTCATGCAACACAGGAAATAATCTGAAAAAAACACTCTAGTGATAATGAAACTCTGTGGAGCAGAAGGTACCTACATAAAATGACTGAAATGTAAAGGGTTAACCCAGACTGAATTTCTGAATCAACTCTTTCCTGGGTAAAATTGGCAAAGCCTCCAGAAACTGCTCTTTTGCATGAGGCAGGCACACATTTCACTGAAAGTGAGTCAAATTGTTCTTAGTATTTGTGCTGCATGATAGGCTATCAGTGATGTGCAGTAAGCTGGGTTTTATTATATTCTCTTCACATTTTGATTTTCAGATCTCTAACTATATATTTAAGATATCACTTATTTTCATTGGAGACCAAAAAAAAAAAGGGGGGGTAGCTACACTCTCTTTAAAACATGCCCTATCAAACAGGTTGCCACGGGCTGGGCTTTCCTTCTATTTCACCTTACCCATGTCAGACTCCTGCCTGGGCCCTAGGATGGCAGGGCTAGTTCAATAAGATAGAAAGGAAGAGAGAATGCAAGACGGAGAGCAGGCACAATGGAATGGCCGAGGCTGTTTGGCCACCCTACCCTGAGAATGCGTCCTTGGGTATGGGCTTGTTTTTATACACATCCGCCTGTTCTCATTTACCTTATGTGCAAACGGTATTGAAATATATTCAGTGTCAGCCTTCCCAGCACAAATGCATGCCTTGCTTTGAAAGTCAAGCTCTCCTGCTCAGAGGGTCAGTATTCCAATCACCGTGCATCATGACCCTTGTTTCCATACAAGTAATGTATCTTGCACTTTTTCTCTATAAAGCAGTTTGGAGAAAAACTGAAGAACTAAGATAACAAGAGATCCTAGACTACTGTCACCATTTAATTATTTGTGTCCAGTACCAACCACACCTAGATACAGCAAACTCCATCTCCTACCTAATGTCTGCATGCAATTTCTTTTCTTTTTTTTTTTTCACTCAATTTTCTGAAGAACAAGAAACATCTGTCTTTTTCAGTCTCTTCGCAGCATTCAACCCCATAGACAGATGTTTTCAAAACCACGTTGTCTGTGAACATTTAAAGGAATACTATATTTGCATAAACTCTGGGAATTCCAAGCTTCGTGCTTTCCATACTGTTCTAGTTTTTTAAATCAACATTTTTTTGTTCTGTACCCATCATTTTGTTTTACTCCTCATAAAGCAGACATTGTGTGCACACATCTGTTAAATCTGGGCTGCATTTATTACAGTTCTGTTCTCCCAGAAACAGGAAGGATTAATTACCACAGGCCGGCTCTAGAAGCACCCCGTGTTTCTTAACACACAAAATTAATTCAGAGTTGACAAAACTCTCTCAGACACAGCCTGCTTCCTGCTGAGGACGCTTTATTAGCATATTCTTCCCAGCAAAAAAAAATGCCTGATAGACCCTCTTTACCTCTCCTCCGAGTTCAATTTGTGCAGCCCTGAGTGACAGGCAGCAAAATGGCTTGAATATATCTAAGGCAAGTTGCCAAAATCCCCCGATAGCAGCACTTTGGAGCCTTTGTTCCGAGTACATTAAAGTCACAGAAGGTCCATGTACTGTAGACAGCGCAGGGCAGGCAGGATGTTCTCAGTAAGACAAAACAGCAGGTGATAAATGACATTAAATAACAGTGAGAATTTACCACAGACTAAATTAACTGCCGGAGTGAAATGTTCTCAGCTCTAAGGCTGTATTAACAGTGAATTTATAATTAGCCGATTATCATTCTTTTTAGTGTTTGAGGAAGTCTATATGTAAAAGTGATGAAGACAGCTCTATTTGACTCTGGAGACGCGCTGCTGGAAGTGATTCTAAAAACGCCAGAGAATGATTCTTCTTTCGGGCCTTATAAAGTCATTTGTAAAAATAAGTGCCTGCAAGAGAACTGGATTGTTGGATATCTTACATCCACACGCAACACTCGCACAGAGTATTAATAATTGCTACCTCCTAGAGGTGAGGGGCCAGAAAATCAGACTCTCGCCAGATATAATCTTGTGGGTATCCTCAAAGTTAACCAGAAGTTGATGAGCTGGCATGAGAAGTTTTTCAGGAGAGCATTGCCTTCTGCATTTGCTTTTCTGTCCATCCTTAAAAATGTTTCATTTCTAAGCCTTAAAGAATTCCTTTATGGCCGCTCATAGCAATGGCCTTCAGAACAAATCTCCATGTGCATTTCACCTAAGACCTCTGAGAATCTAAAGAATGTCAATATAATCTTCCAATCAGTGTGCCGGGAAAGAGAATGAGCTGTGAGGTTCTTCATTGACCTTGTTCTGAAATCATCCCACAGCAAGAGCTTTGTCAAATACCCTTAAACAAAACACCAATTATAAAAATAATTTATATGATGCTCTTTCTTCTCATACTTGATTTTTCTCCCCCGGACCTATATGTAAGGTCCAAGGAACGGTGTTTCATAGTTTCCTGCTTGTTCACAAGAACCCCCTCCTAAGAGGGGAACAAGTTCCAAATGGTGACAGAAGCACATATGGACCCTTGGTAGAATTCTCACCATGTAACATCTTGTGCACTTTCCATGAGGATTTCTTGTAAAACTAGAACACTTCATATTTGGCAACTGAGCCCCTTATGTCTAGACACATTATAGTGCTTGGTTACAATTGCATTTCCATAATAAACTAGTATCCATTCATTCATAACTTTCTCAAAAATTCTCCTTGTGGGCTTTAAACTCTCCAGGCTTAGTTTCAGCCAAAAGGTGAATATTTGGAAAGTTTCTGCTAAATCCATTTTATCAGATATTGACTTATATGACTCAAAAAGTCATTTTCCATATGTTCACAAGAATTATTACCCCAAGAAAGAACCCATGAGGAGCTGACTTTTATAATTTAAAGTTTTGAATCTGACTAGTCCCGTGAGAAGAAAGGTCAAAAGCTGGAATGAAGGATTCAGATTCAAAACCAAAGTTTTTCTATAGGTATGCATATTCCACCAAAGCATAAATACACCTACCATGACTTCATTTTTTCAATATGTTTTGGATATGTATTAAACACACACACACATACACACACACAAACATAAGTGTGTTCCCCTTCCCACTTATTTTGTCTTGAAAAATTAGTGAACTCTCATTACCCTATTAGAAGTTCAAGCCTGGTGTGGAAGCTCAGTATATGGAGAAAACTATAAACTTTTCTACCTTGGGGACACTTTCCAGTAGCATGCTCCAGGCTTCAGACTTACCTGGTCCTGGACTGCACCAATCACAGGAGCCCTCCAGAAGTTCACAGGGAGATGAGCGACATGTGCAGTTCATGTGTTTTTTAATCTGTACTAATGTGAGTTTTCCCTTTTCCTTTAGTCGCATTATTTAGAATAATTACAAATACAACTTATGCATGAAATAATTAATGACATTTGGTCAGACCTATTTGTTCCAACCCATTTCCTTCTTCCAATCCACTCTGCAGTGGGCACCCAGAATTCTGAAAATCTCCAGGGATTTTTTTCTTATAGAATAATTAATGAACATGGAGTTAATGGCAGTGTGTCAGTCGTTCCAAAATTATTTTTATTTTTAAAAAATGCAGGTAAAAGGAAGAATGATTCAAGAATAACAATAAAACTGATAATAGAATTTAAATTACTTGGTATTTTGTCAATAATAATATTTTGTTCAAAGTGAATTCACAGCAAGCCGGTGTAAATTACTTATTTAACCCCCTGTCCCTCAGTTTCCACATCCAAAGAGAGAAGAGAAGAAAAAAAAAAAGCAGTGCCTACCCATTTGGTTAATTTATGAAGTTTAAATAAGATTGTTGTATCTATCACTTAGAAGAGTTCTGGTTTAAAATGTCCTCAGTAAATATTAGCTATCATTATTACTATTATTATTCTCTATCAAAGATAACTGTGACTTATGCTGTAAATGGGTAATAATGAGTGTAATACATTCCACTATTGTCATGTATGTAATAAATAAATAAATAAAGATTATCGTGACTATCGAAGAGGACTAAGAATAGCCTTGAAATTTTAAATTCTGCATTTAAATCCAGTACGACCCATAATACGAATTTTCTTGCCTTTAATGATAATTCCAATAGTAAGATATATATCATATCCAATAATCTAAAGTTTTAGTGCTAACACACACCACGTACATACACAAATGCACCACCCTTATTCAAATTTCCTGAAGCAGATAGTAACTTCTACTATCTGTAAATTAGGAAGTCACATCACACATTGTATATTCAAGCAAGTTTAGGGTGGCTTCCTGTGGTCAGCCACGAGGATCAGAACCACCTGTGAGCACTAGTGGATGAACGTGGATGCCATTGCTAATAGTTCTCAGCACACACAGCATCCAAGGGAGCAGCCCATTCTCACTCTTTCCAATTTTCTACATTCTTAAATCAAAGACCATAAAGCATCACTTAGAAAATTGATCAATATGTGCTTTCATATTTAGATTACCAGATAAATAATTTCTTGATTGTTTTATGCATAGAAAGAACATAAAATATTTTTAGCCCTGATTTTTTTTAATCCATAAAGAAAAGTCAGGCCCAAGTTAAACTTATAGGTCTATAAGCAATTGTGCATCTGTTTCCAGAACTAAAAAGAACATCCATTGAATTTAAAGAGACTGTGATTGGTGGTACAGAGGAACATTAATTTGGCTTTTATTATTTTTAGTTCCTTATCACAATATGACAAAGGTATTACATAGGCCTTTTTGAATGATTAAAATTAAAAAAAACATACCTGTGGCTATTTCATAGTAGGTTCAGAAATGATAAGCTATTTATAAAATCATAAATAAATTAGGCAAATATGATGTCACTGAAGAATAGTAATTTTAAAAAATCACTCATGTCACATAATGGGTGGTAGTAAAATTTAAAGAAATGAAGGCCTTCTTCCCCAAATCAGTCACCCCTGGTCAGTATGTCTACTTTCCTTTCTGTAATTTTGTTATTCATTATTTGTGGCAATATTTATTTATTTATTTATTTAGTACCAGGGATTGAGCCAGGGGTACTTAACCACTGAGCCACATCTCCAGCTCCTCTTTTTATTTATTTATTTATTTAGACATAGGGTCTTGCTAAATTGCTTAGGGCTTTGAGAGGTTGCTGAGGCTGGCCTTGAATTTGCAATCTTCCTGCCTCAGCCTCTTGAGATTCTGGGATTAATTTCTATCCCTTAAGACTAAAAAGACAATAGAGTAAAAATTGCATGTAAAAATGCATTTATTTGTGTTCTTATAATGATATCAATGACTCCATATTTCAATAACTAAATTATGCATAACACCTACCAAGTCATGAAGCATTTTTTATTTGAAAATTTACCTCATTATTACAGAATTCAGGAATAGACTCTTAAGATTTCCATTTTACAACTGAAGTTATAATGTTTACCAACTCCTTGCATCTATAAATACTAGAAACAGGATTCAGACTCAGATCTTTCAGATCACAAATCCCACTACAATACCAGGCTTCTGCACACTATTATTTTAAACTGCAAATGATAATTACATTTGAAATTCCTTTAAAATATTATTGAAAATCCACAATATATCAGGAAGTGCTGTACAGTTTATGTTTATTGTTTATTATTTGAACTTCAACAGTGTGAGATCTGAGCTTTGTTTGTAATATCTTACACATGAGGAAACGAAGGCTTGAAATGTTCAAGAAATTTCTCAAGATTACAAAGTTCCTAAATAATAGGACTGGAAATAAAGCCCTGATTTTCTTGCCATCAGTCTATATATGTAGTCAGGATCTTTGGAGAATTACTGAACATGATTTTAGGAACCTTTGTCATAGGTGTTTACGGAAAATGCCTAAACTTTTAAAGAAAAGAGTGAAGGCTGATTACAGAGTGTAGGTAGGCACTTTGAAGTTTGCCTTGTGAATTCCTGTCTTCAAGGAACCTTATGAACTGAGCTGCTAGATATGAAGTTAAGGAATCCAAGAAATGAACCATCACGTCGATTTCACAAAATCTATCATACAGCTTTGTAGAAAGTTGGAACCTTCACAGATAGATCCTCTGAATACAGGCTAGTAAAGAAAAGATCTGGGACTGCTGCCATGCTAACTTTTTAAAGCCACTTCAATGTGGATGTCATTCTGTGGGAACCTCTTTGGAACTGAGTGTGCTATGGCAAAGAAAAGCACAAGCTACAGGATAGGCTGTGGAGCGAACTTCTGTGAGTGATAATCATAAAAAGGGAATTATGAAGAAAGTAAGTAATAAATGACTGAGATTTTTAAACGTAGGAAATCTTGGCCAGAAATAAGGCAAGGGCATGGATGACCTTGGAGTCAAGTGATGTTAAGTCATAGGAATAAAAGAGAGTTCTTTGTGATCATTTATCCCTCCTGGATTGGATCATGCACAAGAGTAGGATTAGCTGAAAGTCAAAAAGGCTTGAAGCCAGAAGTCAGAGCACTATGGGACAGACATTTCATTAATCTAAATGTAGTTGTTAGCCAGGGTCTAGACGAGGATTTATGGGTAAGAAAAACTTTTAAAAAGAGTAAATTTAGCAAGTAGACCTTGGAATGAGCACAACAGGTTTAAGATAAAAAGCATTAAATTCATATCTCATTTATTTTTGTGAAATTAATGTGAGAAATGATTATACTGAATTAATAACAGAAGAAATTTTAAAAATGATTTCCCAGCCTGTCTCACCAGTGCAAATTACACAAAAACTTGGATGAATGAAATTTGCTATTATTGGTATAAAGAGACTCCATTTTTCTGTGTAATCCACTTAATTTCCCAATAGAGTAAGGAAATAAAAAAGGGATTGTATCAACTCTGTTTACAAAGCTGATGGATTAAGATATTGATTTTTAATTTGCCTTTTAACATTGCATTCTATGGGCTATTTCTACAGCAAATTGCCTACTTGCATCACACTCAGTATTTAAGTAATTTCTAAAAACTGGTTTTAGTGTTTAGGCTAATAATTTCAGAGCACTTCAGATTGAATTATGTTTATATGTTTTCAGGTCTCCAACTTCATTTTTCACCATTCAGATTAGCATTTTCAAGTTTTAGGGTCTTTTATACCTGTGTCTCAGACCCAGGCAATTTCAGTCCCTGGCACTCAGTCAAGAGGTAAGGTTACATAACATGCAGTCTTTCATCAGCTGTGTTGTGTATAGAAAACTGCTTTCCATTTTCTCTTCCTGAGCTTGGTTTTCTGATCTTAAATCTTTCAACTTATTATATGACTGCATAAGAATGTCATATAACATGCACATGTCACAGTCTCCTGCTGAACACAGCTCTGCTCTTGATGGTTTTCAGTAAATTTGAGGTATGCAAATATGTCCCTGGAGGCTTGGTGTACCTCTGCTGGACACACCAGATTAGCAAACAGGCATTCTGAAAGCTCTAGGGTGAGAAACACTGGTAAATTTCTCACAATTTGTTACTAAATCTTTAGGAACTCTATCAAAATTGCACAAGAACTGACTCTGAATCCATGTCATCTACATTAAAGATATAAAAACCAAGTATAAAGGTGGGCACGGTGATGTACGCCTGTGATCCCAGGGAGGCTGAGACAGAACGACCGCAAGTTCAAATCCAGCCTCAGCAACAATGAGGCCCTAAGCAACTCAGTGAGATTCCTGTCTCTAAATAAAATCCAAAAATAGGGATGGGGTTGTGGCTAAGTAGTTGAGAGCCCCTGGTTTCAATCCTTGGTTAAAAAAAAAAAAAAATCTAGTATGAAAACAAATGAGTCATCATTATCATGACTTTTTCTCAACATGTTACTTCCTAATGTTTGGAACCACAAACAAAACCCCAAATAGCCAAAACATGTTTATCAAGTTAGGAAGTTCTACTAGTAAGATCAATTAGGCAAGTAAAGGAAGCACAAGGCACCTAGATTGGAAAGGAAGAAGAATCTACTTAAAACTTGTTAGAAATAATAAGTAATCTTAATAAAGTTGCAGCATACAAGGTCAGCATGCAAAAATGTGTAGCATTTCTAAATACTAAAAGTTAGCTACCTGAAAATGAATTTTAAAAATTCCATTTTAAAAAGCAATGAAAATGTAGCTGGGGTTGTGGCTCAGGGGTAGAGTGCTTGCTTAAAATGCAGAGGCACTGGGTTCAATCCTCTGCACCACATAAAGATAAATAAATAAATAAAGGTATTGTGTCCATTTACAACTTTAAAATAAAAGATGCAGAAAAAAAGCTATAAAAATAAGTGAAGTTGTTGAGGGCCACAGCCGAGCTGGGATGACTCATGGCATTTTTGCCAGAAGTAGTGGTTGAGAGGTGACGCCAGGGAGCCATTAAGATGATGACTTTTGAGTTCTGGCGGAGTGCCCTTTGAGTTCTGGTTGAGCTCTTGCGGGGATTCCCGGAGAGTTCCCATTGGTTGGGGAAGTGCTGGAGGAGGGATTTCTTGTTGGTGGTTCCTGGAGGAGCCATGTGGCGTTCGGGAGAGTTCCTGGGTAGTGTGTGTGGAGTGTGCTGGTGGAGTTCAGAAATAAAGTTTGTTCCTCTTGAGTGACTCGTGATTTGTGCTCAGCCAGACTGCGGCATGAAGTAGGAATAGATTTCATCACACTATGAGAATTCCTAACACAGAGAACTATAACACTTCGATAAAGAAATTGAAAAAGACACAAATAAATGAAAAGATATCCCATGTTCATGGATTAGAAGAATTAATATTGTTAAAATGTATATTATATCCAAAATAATCTAAAAATTCAATACAATCTCCATAAAAAAATTTAATGATTTTTTTAAACAAATAGAAAATAAAAGCCTTAAAATATGTTTGGAACCACAAACAAAATCCCAAATAGCCAAAACAATTTTGAAACAAAAAAAAAAAAAAAAAGAGGAACACTGGATTTATACCACTTTAAGGCATAGTAATCATTAGCATCAAAACAGACACACAGACAAGTGCAGTAGAATAGAAATTTCAGAAATGATTTCACATGTTTTATAATCAACTAATTTTTGACACAGGTTCTAGGAACATAAAGCAGAGAAGAATATTCTCTTCAATAAATGAAGTTAGGAAAATTGGATATCCACATACAGAGTTATTATATTAGACCTTCATCTCAGAAAAGTCAGGTCAAAAGCTTTTGAAGACTTACAGATAAAATCCAAACTGTAAAGTTACTAAAAAAATAAAAATAAATAAATAAAATAAAATAACGCAGAAGGAAGCCCATGACACTGCTTTTGGTAAAGATTTATTGGATGTGAAAGCACAGATAACAAAAGTAAAAATGAATAAATCAGATCACATCAAAACTGCAAAGTTCTGCAAAGCAGAGGGAACAATCAACAAAGTGGAGAGAGAACCTGTGGAAAGGAGAAAGTATTCTTCAGTTGCACATCTCCTAAGGGTTGATATTAAATGTGCATAAGGAAAAAAATGAACAAAATACCAAGTGTACACATAACCTGGTTTATTTTTGGATAAAGGATAAGAACAGAAATTTCTCAAAAGATGGCACATAAATGTCCAGTGGGTATATGAATCTTCAACATCCCCAATTATCAGGACAAGGCAGATAAAACGGTGAGATGTCAACTCACACCTGCTAGAATGGCTCTTACGAAAAGTCAAAGGTCAGCATTCACAATGATACAGAGAAAAGGGGACTTTTACACACTGTTGGTGGAAATGGAAATTAGCATAGCCAGTATGCAAAACTGTACGGTGGTTCTTCAGAAAATCTGAAATAGAACTACCACAGGATCCATCTAGCAGCAGTCCTACTGGGTACATGTCCAAAGAAAATGATTTCATTAGGTTAAAAGGATTATCTGCACTCCCATGTTTACTGCCCCATTATTCACAATAGACAAGATATAGAATCAACCTAAATATCCATCAAAAGATGAGCAGATTGAAAAAATGTGTTAAGTATACACACTGGAAATTAGTCTTCCTTAAAAAGGAAGGAAATCTTAACTTTTGCAATAAACTGGATAACCCATGTTTAGGGCCTTAGGTTAAGCAACCCAAGGCCAGGAACAGAAACACAATTGCTGTATGATCTCACTCACATGTGAGACATTAAAAAATTGAACTTATGAAAATACAGGAAAGAAAGGTGGTTCCCAGGAGCCAGATGTGTGTGTGTGTGTGTGTGTGTGTGTGTGTGTGTGTGTGTGTAAGTATAATTGTATATTAGGGGAAAGATTAGGAAATGTCATTCAAAAGGCACAAAATTTCAATCTGGTAAGAGGAAAAAATAAACTCCAGAGATACAGCATACATAGTGATGATAGTTAATAACATTATATTATATTCTTGAAAGACACTGAGACAGTACATGTACTCATAAAAATGTTAGTAAGTGGGGCAATGCATATGTAAATTAGATCAATTTAGCCATTCCACAATGCATACACATATCAAAATAATATTTTGTGCATAAAAATATATACAATTTATTTGCCCATTTTAAAATAGATAAATTAGTAAATAAACAGAAGCAAAAAAATCACAGCAACAAGTCTTGGTGACCACACGGGAAAAATGGAATCATCAGGTGTCCTGATACTAAATAAAATAATGTGGCTGCTTTGCAAATAGTCTAGCACTTCATCAAAATGTTCACAAATGTCTATGACAGCACTATTCATAAGGGCCAAATAGTAGGAGCAACCCAATGCTCCTCAATGGATGAATGAATAAACAAATACAGTATATTCATATAGTGGAATATTATTCAACAATTAAAAAGCCATATTAATTGAGAAATAGTAATACACATTACAACATTGAGAGATCTTAAAGACATTATGCAGAATAACATAAGCCAATTAAGAAAGACAACATATTATATAATTCCCTTTACAGGATATCCCAAAAGAATAGTATATAAAAATAGAAGATAGAATATTGTTTGCTAACATCAGGAATGACTACTAGTGGCTGCAGGTTTTCTTCCTTTATTTTTTTTCACCCTGGATTGATAAAAATGTTTTCAAAGTAGCTGAATCTTATATTTTATATGTCTGAATTATATGGCAAGTGGCACATATGGCTTATATATCATTACACTTGTTTTATTAAAATTTGGCCAATAATAGGGTTTTTTTAGAATTTTGAAACCAATCTGAAAGCCTTAATTTGTGGAACATGTGCACATACACACATGACATTAAATGTTATTACTATGTCTTTACTCTCTCTATGCAAAAAAGAAGTTGAGAGGTAAATAACATCAAACAAGAATGGAGAAATAACAAAACTAAATGTTTTCTTATAAATAGAGAAACAAGAATACTTTCCTCCAACAGGGAAACAGTAACTTTGAAAATAGAAAATTTAACTAAAAATAATTATAAAACATTCTGATCATCAAATTTTTTCCTCTGCATAAAATTATGTTGAGATCTTAATATCACCATAAATAATCTGAAAGTACTAATATATAATTTTCAGGGTGCATACAAGTAAATATTGTTCCCTTTATTCTATATCATTTATAAAATAAGATATTATTTCCTTGGCCTATAAAATAGTAATTATTTTAAAGACAATTAGAAAAAATTTACAATTAATTCCTCTTTTAAATAAACTGATATATATATATTCATATATTCATATGTATATTCATGCATTTGTTCTTTCTATGAAATGTACTTAGACTACTTCTGTATGCAACTCTTACCTGATATCATTTCAAATGAGATTCCTATGCCAGAATATTCAATTCTTTTTCTCACCTTATTAGAGTATGGAAACTACATAGATAGATAGATAGATATAGATATATCACACACATATATATAAACAAATCAAATATATTTAAAGAATTCAAAAAATTATAAATAAAGATAGAAACAATTTCTATTATGTAGTTACATAAGCTTATATGAGTATACACAGGAAACACATCTTCACCATGTTTCAACATTTATGCATCAAGAAATACATGATGGGTATGTATAACTGTTCTTTTTTCAATCTCAACTTCAGAATATTAGACAATTGATTTTATCCTAGTTTCCCTTAATAGGTGACTGGCAAATGTTGTGCAATTGAATGTATTTATTTTTCACCAAGAAATCTGAAAATAGGAATTTTCATGTAGTAAGTCATGGATGTCAAATAATTGTAAAAGCAACATTTATTACCAAGTAGTATTTCCAGATTAAAATGAAGTGACGAATAAAATACTTTCAAGAAGGAAGAAAATTTTGATCACTGAACATAAATCAGTCCTAGAAATCCTCAGGGTCCAAATCACATAAGATTCATGCATTTTTTTTCTTTCTATGCACTTAGACTACTTCTGTATGTGACTCTTACCCAATATCATATCAAATGGGATTCCTGTTCCAGAATGTCCAATACATTTTCTCACCTTATTAGAGTATGGAAACTAGTTCTCAGCATTGTCCATATTTCAAAGCTCCTTCTAGACATTGGTAAAAACAGACAGTACTAGAAGCATACCTTTAACATGCATGGAGTTTTCTAAGTGACTACCAATGAACCATAACCAAATAGAACCTCCCTTTTCTGGAAGTGATCAGAAAGGTTCAAAAAGAATGTTTGATGAGATGCCAAGTCAGCACATTGCTGCAATTACAAAGCAATGCCCACACCCCAGCAGCCCGAGCCGCCTCCTACAGTGAGCCTGATTTAGCACAAGATCAAAAGTTCCAACACTGTGCCATGGGTTTTGTGACATTCCAAAGTGGCACAGGACCCAGGTAAAACTATCAAACTTTATCTGGGACTATGTCATTGAGAAAATTGAAACCTCGGCCATGTTTTCAACTTTCATTAGAACTTTTCTCATAGCACACTGAGATGTCTCTTGAGAGACTGAGGGAAATGTTGGGAACAAGCTGCCTGACCCACAGAGTCCCCATTGAAGAAAGATCTATTGAGAAAACATTGTAACTAAAAACTCAGGAGTAAAGTGCTATCTGAAGCTTCTTCTACTTCTAGGTTTGGGAGGTCATTTTGCATGCTAGTTTAAACAACTATTGTTCCTCCAACATCTCCATTATATCTTCTATATGAAACTTTCTTACTTAAAACACAGTCACTCTATTCAATTAAATTCATGTGATTCACATATCAGTTCTCTTCATTTCTATAAAAGCCTAAAGTACCTTTTATTCTATATGTTAAAAAACAAAAGCCTTAATTCTTATGTATGCAGTATCCTACCGTAGTCCCTTATCTGTTTTATTGGGCAGGAATATAATAGACCATTACTGAAATAATAGAATCTCAGTCAGAATGGACTTTTAAGGTAATCCAAATGAAAGCACATTTTGCAACATATTAAAAAAGTAGCATTTTGAACTGCAGGATGGATACCAATTCTTAAAAAGGCAATTGCTATAATTTCTTGACATCAAAGCTATTGGTTCTTAGAAAAGCCTTAGAAAGCCACCAACAAGTCTAAATATTCATTCAGATAGCAGGCCTTGGAGCTTTTGAAAATAGTTTCTCACCTGCCGATCCTTACCCACCGGAGTCTCAACAAACATCTTTTTCAAGGTAAATCTCCTGAGTTCTTTCAAAGGATCCTCGTAGTTCATGATCCAAGCCATTGTTCTCCTATGGCTCTGGATGTGTTTCAGTTTCTCAATTTCCCTCCCACAGAACAAAAAGCCCACAGAAGAAGAAGAAGACTTCTTCCTGAGGTTCCAGGAAAGCTGGTGTGGCTCATTTTGGCCTCTTTGACCACTGCACCCTGTTGTCACGTTTGTGCCATCAAGAGCCCTCCATGTTTTTGCACACAAGTTTCTTCCAATCCACACTCAACCCCAGGAGCTACCTTTTCAACTTTGTGGGAGGTTTTATCATTGCCCTATTGATTTCTGTCCTCAGACTGCTTCTTTCTTTCCCCCTTTTCAAGAGCTTCTCAGTCTCTGAAATGTTTTAATGGGAACTCCCAACTGTTCAAAAAAACAAATATATAATAGACCATCCAATGAGCTCAAATATTCCTATGTTAGGATTTCATTCTTTCCTGTTACCTGAATCTCAATTCCAGATTAGACATTGCCTTTGTGAGTGGTGCCCATGTGCCTAGGGACAATCCTCTCCTAGGAGCAACTGGAGAGGTACCCTTCCTCTCATAGTGTACTGCAGACCACAGAGTCTGCTAGACAGCTTCAGGGTCAGCTCCTTTGTTGGCTTCATACTGGTGGAGCTCATGATAAATGCTTAAGCTTTAAGCAATTCCAAGTTAATTGTGTCTCCAGGCAACATGCTCTGCTTTTTGTAAAACGTTTCCCAGCTTTTATACTTTGGGATAACATTAATTCTAACTAATAGCATGTGATACCAATTATCACTGTATTTTAGGTCTTTCCACATCTCATATTATTGAAATGCCATGGCTCTTAAAAGGTTCACCACTGTATTGTGTCAGCTGATAGGTTGATCCAGGACATTCTCCTCCTCCATTAAAATTGTACCATATTCTACTTCCTTTATGGAAAGGTTTTACTTTAATGTAGAGTTGGCTTTTTACTTTGTTTTCTTTCTTTATCTTATAATTTAAACCCCTCTAATGTAAGATTGTTGAAAATTGTTTTATACTCATTCCAAATATCAACATTAACAAATGCAAAAGAAGTCTCCTTTTTTTAGTTAAATTGAGTTGAATCTGTGGTTCCTTCAGCTAATATAGCTTTTGATCCAAGAAATTTATCCTCATCCAGCCATTTATGAGAAATGTCAAAACCCTGCGTTCCTATTTTGTAAATAATTTTAGAAATGATTGAATTACTATCTATAAAACCTTCTTTGGATTTTGATAAGTGGGAGGAAGAAGAGAGAGAGGTATTCAGGTTAACAGATGAGTGTTCCAGAAACAAAAGAATGACCAGGAAAGTAATCCAGGCAAACATGCAGTCCCAGCCAGTAAATAAAGGAAGGTCAGCATTCCCAGGGGGAGAGCAATGGTGTGTTTTGCAACTTCATGTGCATCTTGGAAACCTGTACTTTCCTCTCTGGACATGTTTGAGTCATGATATTGCCCAAGGATTGATGGCCATTGTCTTACTAGAACCAAACCAGATTGACCAAAATGGCCCTATTAGACCACTTCCACATGCAGGAAGAGGCAAAGCAGAACTGATGGTCCTCATGGTCAATAACTTAACATCTGTCTCCGGCAGTGTTGTATGAAAATGCAGATAAAGTCTATGTCCAGATTATTAACCTACAGTAAAAGATAATATATTGCTCTCTGATAGTGCCTCTTGATGGGTCAATTTCCTATATTGTTTATATGTGAATGTGCATAAATTACATGCATATACACTGTGTCAAGCTAATAATGTGGGGAAAAATAAGGTTCTTAATGCACAAAGCCCTGATCTTTATGCCACCTTGAGAATTTGGAAAAAAAAAAAAAACCAGAGTGAGGCACATTATGTTGTTTTACTAGATAGATCAAATTTAACCTGAAATAACAAATGAAAAACAAAACAGAAGAGAGATGTTTGGTGGTTTGAGAGTAGTGAAGAATTGACAGGAACCCATGGGAAAAGAAGAAAGTAATATGATTATATAGATTCTGAAAATTTCCCCATATTTTACATTGTTTAAAATATCACAATAGCTTATACATATGTGCACTGGCTTCATAGCATTACACATTCTTTGCAATAGCAAGAACAAATTGTATAAATAATGGATGACAGCAGTTCAGTAAGAGCAATGTGTTGGTAAATGACTAAAGCAGAGGCAACAGCAAGAACTTTAATGGCATAACATACCTATCATTTTTATCTCTCCAATGACAAGTTATGATTTTTTTCTATTTCTGAAACATGTTTTACATTAGTAGTAACAGCAGTATCCCTTATGTATTATTTTCCTAGGAAATCATTTTTAAGTTCAATTAAAAAGCATTATGAATGGATGTGGGATTGATTATATCATCACATAGCACACTGAAATAAATTAACAGAGAGAAAGTGTTAATGATGCTGAAGTTTGAATCAATAAAACATAATGTTCATGTATTCATAAAGTAAAAGAATGCAAACTATACATATTGTAGACTAGATAATTGTTTAGAATTCAGTACCTATTTTAAGTCTGTAATACTTTACTAAAAGTGATTAAAATGTGAGGGTAATCATTATCTCATGACATCGCTAAAATGTTCATCTTAGCCTTGACAATTTTAAATAGTAATGTGTTTCCGTGTAATTAATTTAACTAGAAATACTTTAAATAATTATAAAAATTTATCATAATAATTTTTTCCCCAAGAACTTATTTTCTCCAACATGGCTCAACTCAAAAAGACAGTTAAATATTGAGTAGTATGAGTAAACTAAGAGAAAATAACATTAGAAAGTTGGGAGAAAATATGTAGCTTATGATATGGATACAGAATATTTTAAAACTCTTTAAGCAAACATAGTTGATTTGTATTCTAAGAATATTCATTTACTTTATTCTTATGTTAAAATATTCACTCTATAATTTTTCTAGTCTGACAAATCAGTGCATCAATTTCAAGGTATATGATTGAAATAAAATATGAGATTGACTACTTTAAACACTGGTATAAAGAAAGAAAGGAAGCATATGAAGCTCTATTTTAAATACAAATTTTATTCTGACACCATACTGCAGAATTTACATTAATTTAGAAAACTTCTAAAAAGGTAAAAGAAAACACTTGAGTGCTTTAAGACCGTATTGATACATCCCTAACTTAAAAGATCAGAAAAAAGAAAGATCACTCTATCCAATATTATATACATAAAGTCAATTTACCAAATATAAGCTGGAAATATGTATTAAAATATAATGGGGATTTCAATTCATACTTGATCATGTACCCATATGCAAATAAATACATGGATTATTTCAGCAGCCAACTAAATTTATCATAAGAACAAATAAATCCTATATAAATACAATTTAATGGCATCAAAACAATCACATAAATTTATATGAGACATGTATATTTCATTTTGTCTTTGTCAATTTTATAAATACAAGCAAAACTTAGGAATCTTATAATTATTTTAGTAAATATATCATAATCAAGATTGATTTTACAAAACATCTTCGTCCAAATTATTTGGTTCAACTAAGCTCAAAAAAGGATGGCAAAAAGCCTTATTGAACCTACAGTGTTTCAAGAACCTAAAACCTTTGCAGAAAAAAAAAATCTTAAAATTAAGCCACAGGATACACTTGATACATGTTGTTCTTACATACTCCATACTTGCCTGTTATGGTATCTCTCCAGCTTATGACCACTGCTACCTGGAAGGAAACTGTCAAAGAATGGAATGGACATTGTGTCTTTGAGGCCGTCAGTTTGTGAGGAGAGGTGGCGCCTATCCTTGGCTGGCTGTGCATAAGAGGGAGAGGCACACTGAGTTTATTTGTTTATTTATTTTTTGGTAAATTGTAAACATTTACACCAGGAATGTGCTCATTCTACAGAGTGTATATTTGGACTTTCCACCTAGTCTGATTCCTCTTAGTTAACAGTATTATTTGTAAGTTTTTCTTGGTTTGTTTGTTTTTATTTTTTTAAATCAATGGACATGACTGTATCACAGAAGGATAGAGATCATTTTGAATTTAGTAATATTTATACTAGTGAACATTGATCATAGCTATATATTAAAATTTCCTGGGAAGATTTTTGTTTTAAATATTAAGATGATAGTTGGAATATTAAATAATATGATTCAATTGACTTGGTTTATCAGCAATTTTTAAAATATGCTCAGGTGAATTAATTGGAACCCAACATAATTGCGATGCACAATTCTCAGCACAGACAGATAACATAGAAAATTACTATACTTACAAAAAGGTAGTCAAAAGAAAATCACCAGATATAAACCAGAAACAACTCTCAATGAGAAGAAAATTTGAAAATCAAATTTCAAGGGGGTAAAGGAGTGATATTAGTCCAATTGTATTGTTATATTGTGTGCATGTAGCAATATGTAACAACAAATCCTGTCATTATGTGCAACTATAATGTACCAATATAAAATGTGGAAAGGAAAGAAAGAAAGAAAACAATTTTCAAAAATCTCTAAACAAGTTTCTACAATGTACTGCACCTCTGAAGCAATAATTACTCTTCAAGTGGCTAACACAGAAAATTCTATAAAACCACAAAGCATCATAATGATATATTTACTAATGGTGTTTTCAAATTTTCAACAGTAAGGCATGTATTTTGTTCTGATGTCAAGGAGTAAAATGTTTAATGTTGAGGGATATTTATTTCATTTTTATATTGAGGAAATTGTTTTGAGTGCAGAAATTTTTGAAAAGCTGAAATTATTTTTAAAAGGTGAAGAAGTAAGAGATAAATTAACCTAAGCTAAATATTCAAACTTTAAATAATAACTCATTTGCATTATTTAAACAAAGGCAATATTACAGGGTAGTTATTATTGTCCATCTTTTCTTGAGTATGGGAGATGGAGAAAATAATATATTGTATTGACTTGTCATAAAACTCTCTGGATACACATAAAAGGGTCACCTTTCACTTTTTGCCCACCAATCTTCCTTGCTGCTCCCTACTTTTGCATTATTTTGTGCTGCCTGGAGCCCCCACCCCCACCCCTTGCTAAGCTCACTAGCGTAAAAATGAAATCACATGTCCCAGTGTCAACCAAATGCAAACCACGCCTTCCAGGTGAATCTCGGGTGGGGTGTGGAAAGATGAACTCTGGGGTGTGGAAAGATGAACACTGAAGAAGCAAGTAGTGCTGCAACTCCTACTGTGCGGTGTAAGAAAGGTAAGATCCAGTAGCTGGCTCCTCCAGATGCTCTGAACTCTCCCATTCATACCATCTCATTGGTCAGGTTCCAATTCTTTCCTGTTCACTGCCTTAACCTTCCAATAACTTAGCTCACATGGTCCTTGAATGAAAGCAACATTCATGATTTTTTACTAATGTAAGCAGGAAAAGAAATTTATCTGGCTAATATTAGGAAACTTACTAATGTATCATTCCTAGTCTTGCATTAGCAACATTAGCAATTGAGGAGATTACTTCAGTCTGAGAAGATAATTTCCATCCAACTCCCTATTTATCCCATGTTATTGTCTCCAAACCCAGAACCTGGGCCAGAGCTAATTTGAAATCTCAGAGCAAACATACTCAAAAAGACATCACAACACAATGGCAAGACTTATCTACATGAGAAATATTTGTGAGGATTTTCATAAGAATGGATTCTCAAAGTGTTCAAAGAATTAGGAAAACCAACTATTCTGGGGTGAATATTTCAAAGTGAACTTTTACTCAAAGACTTTGGATAGAGTAGGTTATATTTAGGTGTTTAATAAATTTGTTGGCTAAAATTTAAGCTCCATGGAAACTCCAAAGAGAGGTGTGCCAGAAACCCATTTGATTTAAGGTAAAAAGCATGAAAAAATAGTAGTAAGACATAAATGCTATGATTTTTGTCAAGAGTTTGATATCTTTAACCATTCATTCACTGTGCATTTAAGAAATTCTTATTTCTTATTTAAAGAGATTAAATATACTTTATAGATGGATGCTGCCAAAAAAATAAACAGTGTTTCACAACTGTCTCTCCAAACAATTGGGAGTGTACCTATTTATGTTGTTATAAACAAAAAATCACAGCACCAACCTACGAGAGGCAGAGGGGTATTGTGTCCTCAGTGAACATCAGGGCCATTACAGTCATTCGAATTATATGACCCATGGATTATTGTAGCTGTAATTGGCTGTGGATTCCCAGAGATAATAATTAATGTCAGTTCACTAAAGCAATTTTCTACTTTTGTTTTTTAAAAGTAGTCTGATGCAAGTGCACATATACCTAATAGAAGTCCCCAGAAGAGGGATGTTCTCCTCATACAATTCCAAAATGTGATTGAAGTCACATAGTCAAAGTTCTGTAAGTAAAGAGATGATACGTACTTCTAGTGAGATACTGCAAGAACACCAAAAGTTTTCTCTAACATCTTCTCGCCTTCTGCAAAGATGGGTACTTCTACAAATGAGTCACTCTGCACACCAAAAGTTACTGATTTTCTTAAAGAGAGAGAGAGAGAGAAAGAGAGAGAGAGAGAGAGAGAGAGAGAGAGAGAGAGAGAGAGAGAGAGAGAGAGAATTTTTTTAATATTTCTTTTTTAGTTTTCAGTGGACACAACATCTTTATTTTATTTTTATGTGGTGCTGAGTATCAAACAGTGTCCTGCGCATGCCAGGTGAGCGTGCTACCCTTTGAGCCACATCCCCAGCCCAAGTTACTGATTTTTATAGGAAATCCAGAGTTCTTTGGCCATTCAAGAATCAAAGTGAAAGTGTATTGCCTGCAAAGGACAATAAAGAGGTCCCAGTTCTGGGTCACAGTACGCCCATGGCTGTTTCCCTAGAACGTGATCAATAACCCCTTCAAAATCATTACATTGGTTTAAATTCTAAACAATTACCTTGTTTCTATTCAACCTACTAACAATGTGTGACATCCAATAAACATACTTGCATTACTTTTTAAATTTAATAAATGTTTTATTCTGTATGATTATTAAATTAGAGAATTCCAGCTTTATAAATATTCCTGACAAGCACTGACTTGGCTATTCTCATCCATTTCAAGGGAGAGTCCATCTGAATACTTGGAATGGTGTGGGCTCCTTTCCATGCAGTTTTGTATCCAGAGCTTCAGAAGCTGCATATTCCTGTGTTCCCTTGATTTGAAATAGACAGTTATCATGTCATGGCTGTAAAGGTGCAGAAACAGAACTTGAATAACGTTAGTTTAATCATTCTATGCAACCATTTTGTGTTTTTATTCCCATTTAAATTATTCCACTGTCACTGCATTTGAATGTCAGCAGAATCAATCTCAAAGAAACAAAATTATGAACAATGCTATAATTTTTAGATTTTATTGCACAATGTGATTTTTTATGACTCTCTGCCAAACTTAGCCATATGTTAAAAATTTCCCTCACTACAGAAGTCCTTCTTATTACAGTTTATATATGCTACTTTAGAAGAAATAAAATTTTAAACTAAAAAATAATAAAAAGAATCTTGGGTAAACTGGACAAGGCTAGATTGCAAATGCAGCTCTTGACTATTGGCAAGATGAATTTTGATGAGATGGTTGGTTTCACATATGGGACACTAATTCAGAGCATAAAAGGTCTTCAGAGACAGTTGTCCCAGCCTCTAAGGTATGGCCACCAAGGTGACAATGAGACTGAGTGGACCAAAGGTCTTTTTCCATGTGCCTATCAAGCCAGCTGCAGAGGCAGGCCAGCGAACTCCAGAAGCAGGACCCGTTGCTGCACTTGGGCTGCTGTCAAGTGGGTACCCTGAGCAGAAGCCAGGCTGTGAGGAAAACCAGGAGGGGGGTAATGCTCTGTGAGCCCAAGGAGCAGAAGCATGGTGTGCCGGGAAGTCACACCTTATTCACAGCGGCTGCCCAGAGAGAACAAAACACTGTCCCATGCAATCATTGTGCCACCAATTAGATGCCTGGTCACCAGTAATGGTTCCACACTGGGGACTCAGTGTGGGTCCTGCAGCAGGCACACTGGGCCTCCGATGGGGTCCAAGGCAGCCACTCTCGGTGAGTAGAAGTCCTCCCATAACCTCCGTCCCTGACAGCTGGACTATTCCAATCATGAGCCTCACGGCAATGAAAGGAACAGCTGGGATAGAACTAACCGGGGACCACAGAAGGGGTCAGCTCTTGGTTATGAACATCCTCCTCCTCTGAGGTCACCCTTTGGTGAGCATCCATATATAAAAAATATTGCCAGGATTTTTTCCCATTCGGAAAGCTGTACACAGATACCTCGTCCACTAATTTCCTGTCATTTTCCCATTCTATTCTTCCTAGGTTCCTGAGTATCCAACCTAACCAGTGGCCACAACCCACCATTTGCTATATACTCACCTGTCTAGGTCTTTCTACTTCTAAGCAACAGGTCAGCAGATTCTGTGATGAAACACCTCCTTTATGGCCTGTCCTCCTGTGTTTCTTTATTGCATAGTGACCAAGTGACCAAGGCCTCGTGGATAAAAACATGCTGACAGGATAAGATAGACCCACTCACCCAGGGCAACCCAGCTGATACCACGCCTTAGGCTCCAGCCCTTCCATACTGGGAACAATACCAAGCCTGGAAGAGCAGTATGGCTAAGGAGACCAGCCAACTCCGTGGCAGTGAGTTTATTGTGTGAATCATGCAGAGGTCGTTGATTCACCCGAGGTGGAATAAATGCTTGACAGTGAATGGGTTCTTCCTGCTCTTTCTGCCTCTGCTGACTCGACTCTACATTCAATAACCTCTTCAATCTCTTTTAGCATTCTGTATGTTATGGCTACTAGACAAAGAATATATACAGATAGTTACAAAGCACTGGAGTTATCACCATAGGATTCAGCACTCTGACCATGTTCCCCTGTGAAACACCAAATGGCCTACTGAAGACTCATTGTCATGCCAAATAAGGGACAAACCTTGCAAAAGCTGTGTTCTGTACATACATGGCTTATAGAACTACCATGTCCATTAATAGAAAGATAATAAAAGATTGTTTCCCCTCCATACAGGTAACCATCCTTTAAAATCTTCAGGCATGAACATTCCAGCATATTACTGCAGTGTGCTCTGAAGTTAGAGGGAGTATGTGTTGGGTCACGAAGGGTGCGAGTCAGACACAACTGACCTGGCCTCACACTCAAGTACAGAAATGACGGGATGTTGATTCTGCATGTGTTCTCACTTCCCTGGGTGAGTATGTGTGTGCCTATACATGGACACACACGTGGGCTCTGGAGCCCATGTTCAGATTCAGCACAAGGTCATGCCTTTGTTGTCTTTCCTCCACTGCTTATTGCCCAACCCCCGAGGACTCCATGTGCTCTCTCTCCAATAGTGTCCTTGTCAACTATTGTCCTGTTATAAATTTTGTTTTTGTTACTTGCAACCAAGAGCCTCAATGGATAACAGTGGCTTCACATACTGTCATCTCTGTTCTCTGTCCCAGACTTGTACCATCAAAAAGGTCCAAGCACACTCTTCATTTAGAGTAGCATTTTCAATAAAAAAAAAAATGCCCCCAAAAGTTCAATAGCTTTATAAATGGTGATTAGTGCAAAATTATATAAATGCCCCCTAGTATAACTTTCATTAGTTTGGTTAAGAACATGAAAAGTTTTATGATAAAAACAGAAATGTAAGCCATGAAAATAACTTCTATTTTAATAAAATCAGATCAATCTATTCTCTCCTTATTCAAAGCATTTTTAAGTATGCAACTAATTCACAGACATTCTTACAGAAAACATTTGATACAGGTAGGTTTAAAATGAGGCATCCTGACACTCTTAGTTCTGTTTGAAACTTTCTAAAAATTGCACTAGAAGACTTAAATTTCAACCTCAAGGTCAAGGAGTTAAAGCTGAAAATCCACCTTGATTCCTTGCCACCAATCTTCCCCATCTTGTCCACTTATTACATTTTTGTCCAATAAAATGCTCTCATTTGAGGTTCTAAATGTAATGTCATTTTAAGGAGATTTGTAAAATGACGATGAACGTTTATTGAGTACTTCCTTTTTATTGGCCGTGGTGACAGTGCTTCATATATTATCTCTTTTATTAGATACCACAAATCAATGGTATGGACATGAAAACTCTGATGAAGAGAAAGAGACTGAAAATTTGAGTAACTTCTCCACCCCAAAAATGCAGGAATCAAGTCAAATCGAAAGTTCAACCAAGGTGACTGTCTGCAAAGCCCCTGTTCTTAACTCCTCACTCTGTAGCCTCTTGCTGGTCAGTTTTATAAAATTCTAACTCCAAGACCACTTTTTTTATACCGGCTGGTGTTTGTGGGTACATGAATATTTGTTATACAGTTAGCAAAGCTGTATGTATATTCATGTACACGTTCATATCTGAAAAGTGACAACTTACAAAGGGACTGCTACCTCCGTTGCTGGAGGTATGCCTAAGAGTAATTGGCGGGTGGCATAGTCCAGGACATGCCTCCTTATTTTCACGTATACCTTACCACTTACCAGGACTCTGAATAACAGAGTTGCCCCCTTTTTTTCTAGATCAACAAATTGGTTAAAGAATCAAGGAAATTTGCCCTGGCTGATGTAGCCACTAATGGAAGCTGTAGAAGTGCAGGGTCTGTGAATTGCAAAGCAGGTAAACATTTCTACTTAACTTACCGCCTGTTGCGCTATTCACTATCCAAACATGAAACCCTTCCTTTAATCAAGGAGGGTTCTTTTCCATGTCTTAAATTTCCAGGCACAATGAGATTTTCAAGCCAAATGAAGTAGAAAAGTCTAGTACATTCTCCTGCATGCCCTGCAAAGTGGAAATATCAAGGTTGGAGCCATGCAGCCTTGACTGAGAAGCATGTCTCTTCCTGGACACAGCACACCTAAGTGAAATGCACTGAAAAATACAAAATCTGCATGCCACGCCAAGGTTTTCACTTATCTCCACTACTGTAAAGTCATTTGCAAAAAGACTATGCAATTTATTTTTTGGTTCACAGGGGGAAAAGTGTTATGCTAAGCTGCTAGCACAAACATGTTGCAACAAATTATACCAGTGAATAATAGAAGTACACTGTGACCATGGGTTATTATTTATTTTAAGTCTTCCGAATAGTAGAAATTTCTAAATAGAGATTTTTCATAATTTTGGCAGAATAAGAAGTTTTTCCCTCAAAATATTTAAATTAAGAAAATATATCAAAAATAGATTTTTCATATGCTAAATGTTTTCAAGGTCTGAACTTTACTCAGAGTAATCAGTAAAGAATTCTGAGCCAGTGTACCTTGAACATTAAGATAGTTGGAATAATATAGTTGTTTTATATTATTACTAAATTGCTTTCATTATAAAGTTGGTTTTTTAAAAAAATGTTTAATATGGAAAAACCTCAGCAACAGAATTCTAGGATTCCTTGGGAAAATATGCAAAGTAAATATAGTGAGTTCTCAATGAATAAACATGATAAAGACATTTTTCCTCTCAATAAGTATTCCTGGGGTGTTTTGATATCCTCACAAATGTACCAGTCCTTCCTTGAATCTTCCTTTGCCCAAATGACACTTTTGGATCCAAAGGTTCTTGGAGACATGTCCTAGGAGGAGTTCAACAGTTCATTATTCAGCACACATCAATTGTCAGGAAGCAGGTGCAGTTGTAGGGTAATAATGGTGAGCAGGAGCAGATGTGACCCCATCATAAAGGAATTCCATGTCAGTAGAGGCATCCTATTATTCTTTATTCATTGGTGTTTTTAATTTAATTATCAGATAATAGTGATGCAGGGGGTCAGCCAGCCATACTTTGCTTACCACTTGTGTACAGCATTGTGCTAGACAGCAAAATAAAACTTCCAAAGAGGAGTATCTTGCAAATTCATCAGTAAGATATGCTAGACAGTGGGGATCACATGGAAAACCATGTAAAGGGGTTGGTCTGAAGTGCATATTCCTTTTCACACACTCACATTTTCTCAAAGCACACCTCTCCAAAAGGGTTTGGCAAGAATTATTCTGAGTTTCAAAATAAAATCCAAGAGATTGAGTCTGGAAAAAGTCAAGGCACCAGTGAGCAAATGGAATAACTGACACAGAAATCAGTTCATTTGCTTCTCGACAGCAATACAGGAGCCTCTCAGCAAGATAGATTTTGATCTGGCTGCAAGATAAACCCCAGTCTTCACAAACTGGGAACCCCAAAATAATACAGCACATCTTTTTTCAGTCCTATAGGTTGAACCACGAACAAATATCTTTGGGGATTTTAATGAGGAAAGGCAGGACCAGGTGGAAACCTTACTCTCACAACTCAACAGAAGAGTTCAGCCTTAATTGTTTGAAGTGTAGGTGTAAAGTCAGTACTGCAGATTCAGCACTTGCAGCTTCACCTACTCAGACCCCACCTTCACAGTCCATTTTGTGACATTTTGCTGATAAATGTGAGTATCTTATCCATTGGGATGGTGTGCAGAAATAAGTTTCATCGCTAGTAGGTGAAGAGACTCTCCATCTCACAATCTAAAATGGTTTTCTTGATAATGACACACATGAATCAACAATGTGTTTTTCTGCATGTAAAAATATTCTAAATTGCTACTTTGATGGAAGTTAAGGGAAAGTTCAATGTTCTATGAAGCTATTACTTCTGGGGCAGAGAACAGACATTGAGATGAAATAAAACAGCATCTAATTTTTAAAATTTTATTTATAAAATCATCAAGATATTGATCTGAATATGATTTTGAAGTTTTAATTATACTTTTTTTGTATTCTGTGAAACAAAATAAGTTCAATAATATTATTCAAAATTTGAATATTTACTAAGTAATATCCATTTTATAAAATCCACAATCTTCCACAATCTTCTCACAGATGCTTTATAAAAGTGAAGTACGTGCCACCATGAAACCCATTGTTTATAAAATTAAATGCACTAATCTATATTAGATAAAAAAGACTTAAAGATTTTATAGTCCTATGATGCATAAAAATAAATCATAATTCCATTTTTCCCCTTATTTGTATGGGCTTTCACTTCCTATCTCAGTTTCCTTGGCCACTCTATTCAGGGCAGACCCCTTTAGTATCCTGCTCACTTTACACAAGTTCTCTGGTCTCCAGTGAAATGTTTCCCTTCTCACCACTTGGCTGCTACGACAGGCTCCATTTCCTTGTATGATTAGAAGATAAAAAGACATCAAACGCTATTACTTCACTGAAAGGTTATTATTGGACATATCTTTTGACAGACTCATAAACAGGAGAGCAAGCCCATCCTCAGGTGGAAGCTCACCATCAATTTCTTGGTTTATTTGGCTTTAGCAATTTGAAACCACATCTCGCTTTGAGCAGAGAACAGCCCCTCCACAGCCATTCCATCCAGCCCTTGCGTAGGTGGATTTCTAACAGCACGTAGATAGCTCCTAGGAGAACCCCACAGACCTCCTTAAAACAAACGAGAGGAGCAACTTCGTCCAAGATCCTTTCTGTCTGGTCAGGAAGACGTCTGGAGATAACACTACTGTGAGATAATTGCCGTGGCGAGAAGTGGAGGAACCGACAGCTCAGCAGTGGTTTGAGAAAGAGCAGATACAAATCTCCTCCAGCAGATACACAACATCGATATTTTTATCAGCTGTTTCCTTTATTATTTTACTCAAAATACACTCAGCTGTTAACTTGCTAGCCAAAAAGCATTCAAATGAACGGAGATAATCCTTGGGTACTTGAAGCCACTTTAGCCACTGAACTGCTAGGGCTAAATCCTGGCCTAAGATTCTCATGCCTCAGCTGTGAGAGTTTGCACACCACTAGTTCTTTTTTTTTTTTTTTTTTACTAGCAGGAAAATTAATTAAAGTAGAACAACTTGGACCATAATGTACAATTAATAAATTCTACTATTCAAGTAAAAAACTCTGCCATTCCTCACAGCCTGTTCGCTAAGTTAGATTTTCATCAGTTCCTGTATTATGCAGGAAGAATTTCCTTAAGAGTTTAGAGCTATGCAGACAATGCAGAGCAATCCGGGGCCCTGACAGCTGTGCGAAGAAAGGCTGAAAAGACGGGGAATAACAGCAAGGCTGGTGGAAGAAGCCAGAGATTCTGATGGGACTGAAACCCATCCAACTTTTGCTATGGATGAGAGGCATTTCTGATGCTTTCCCATACATTACCATATTTACTTAGCAATCTGTTATCCACAGATTTTAAGTATAGGCATTTGACACATTATGAAATAATAATAATATAAATTTATCATTAGGCCATGAGAGGCACAACACTATTCCATTTTAAGCCCAAGATGTTTGAGAAATTACACTTAGGACAGCAATCTTCCAGTCCATTGTGTGTGACTAGTAGGCTCTTTCACATACCCTCTCTTCCCTTTTATGAGCTACTCTTGAACTTGGGGTATGTAGCTGCCACCAGGAGCTAGTATTATGTTAATCCAAAGGTATGAGATGGCCACAAAGTATTTGGAGATCATGGGCTGCTATTGCCATCACAATCCATGGAGTCTACTATCACAGAAAAATAGCCACCCCCCATGGGGCTGAATTCTCAAGGACATAAGAGCAAAATTCTTTCCTTAATCATGAGAATAGGACAGAAAGGTGTCCTTAATTGAGAATTGATAGCAGGTGCACATACATCTGCCATGTGCATTTGATAAGGATACAGATGTCACAATGATGGAGAGAGGAGTGAGTGGGGACAGGGAGGGAGTGAGTCACCAAGGCAATGATATGTTCTGCTCTTTGATGTATTCATCATGCCAACTTCTCATCACTCACCTCCTTATTCCCAGTTCCTCCAGAATATTGTTGATGACGATGTTCCTCACTTGAATGACTTTAACTCATTCACAAAATATGTCCACCATTATCGTCCTTTATAAAACATTTTCCCAAACGTCATTCCACATGAAATTTAAGTTTTACTAAAATCACCTATGTTTTCCTGTAGAAATAGATCAGTATGTTCAATTTGGAATTGCAATTCTATTATGAAGAAAAAAAAGGGAGTGATATGTAGAAAGCTTAGATCTTTCCCTAAAATCAGTTGCCTAACAAAGGAATTTTGCACAAAGTGATCATAAAATTTTTAAATCCACACGAACATAAGCCATCAATAATAAGCCTCCATGTACTCGTTATCCAGATAAGTGACTTCTGAGGATTCGGCCTCTTTTGTCTGTTTCTTGTTGTTGCTGAAACATTTCAAGGGTAATTCTAGATATATCACTTCAACCTTTGAATTGACTAATAATGACACAATTTACAGTAAAGAGATGAAATTAGTTCCTGTTTATTATATCATTTTGGTAATAACAACAATAATTCAGGTAATAATAAAATATAATAATAATAATAATGATAATTCAGACCCATTCATATATGAAAATCCAACATAACTTTTAGTAAAATATAGATTTGTGCATTCAGACACATTATTAGCAGAAAGGTAGTTGCTGTATATAATAAATACTATTTTAGGTAGATAAGAGTACCTATGTAGAAATCAACCTACACACAGATAGATGAAAAGGATGTACAGCATATTATGATTTTTATTTTAAGGAGAACAAGAAGGTATGATTGTTGATAATTTGGGAAAAGAAGCTGATGGTTAGGGATCCTTATTCTGTGATTTTTATAATTCTGTCATTTGAAGTCATGCTACATACATATTTTGCTCTTATTTGAAAAAAATGTAAAACATTCTGAATCAAAGGTTACTTGTGCTAAAATCCTTATTTTTCTACAGATTAGTTTCATGACCTTGAATTAATTAGTTTTTCCTTCTAGGTTCAATTTTTGTCAATGAGTTATTCATTAAAACTAACCATACACAATTACTTTGATGGCTAAATTACCTGTATGAAAAATGCCATGAAATAATTTTCAAAAAGTTATTTGTTATAGTACTTTAAAATACTACTTCATTCACTGAGATTTTCTAAACCCTTCACCCACATAAAATGGTGCACTAAGATTTTCAATACCATCTCTTTTGTTTATTTTTACTTTAGTGTGTTTCTAATTGTTTATGAGTATGCTAAGGATACTCAATTTAATCAATATATGCTGAAACTTTACAAAACAAAGTTTACATGTTTCATTCTATGAAACATTGCCTATGGTTTCAACATGGTCATGTTTTTGAATATTTTGAGTACTCAAGTACATCTTTTCATTAAAAATATTATCAGCCTTATCCTCTGGCAGAGTTGCCTAACTTGCATATGCTACCTATCTTTCAATAAGTTTTTGTTATTGTTGTTACTACAATGCAAGTAGAAAACTAAATTCAGGATCTTTATAGATACATTTACAAAACACCAAAAAAAAAAAGCAAAATAAAAAATCCCCTTGGTTCTTTCCTAGACATGCATGGTTTCTATATCCACATAACTAAGCAAGTGCCATCAAAGCACTGCAGAAAAACACTGACAAAGAGTCCCTTTCCCTCTTAGTGGGAAGGGGATTCCTAATGAAACAGAAACCATGACTCTGACTCAGAAGAGCTACAACATTACTGGTATAAGTAGAATAATGTAATCAGGAGATCTACACCATCACCATCATCTCCTTGATTTTAACACCGTAGAAAGCAGTTCAAAAGTTATCATTATTAAAACATTGATGCACACATTGGCTATAGGAAGACAGTTACATATAACAACATCAGGAGGAATAAAACCCCTCCAGGTAAAGATAATAAATAATTATTATTTCATTGATCTTTAACTGTTGCAAAATTATGTCACAATGAATTAAGGGCTTCCTTTTTACAACTTGAGTTACTTTGAAGAACATCTGTAGGTTCTAGACCTGCATTACCTGTTGCCTTCAAGAGTCTCACCTCAGCTATGACTCAAAGGCTGGAATCCCCAACTGTTAAGTGACCTGGTGGCACTTGTGTTTCATGTAGATCTCATTTATTAAAACCATAGGAGAAGAATGGTGTTTGTTTGCACAAAGTCTAAATGTTTTCAGGTAGTCTGGATAAACACAGCTGAAATGATCTGAAGCTAAAATAATAATATAGGGAGCAGGGAGAGAGAAAGCAGGATTGAGGAAGTATGAAGAGCAGAACTACGTACAATGATGATGTGCCCGTGTTCTCCAGATGGTCTGTCTTTCTGATGCTCTTTAGCCTGATGCGGTGCTCCCCATCACAACCCCTTTATTCTTGGTGTTCTGTACAAATGTGTTACTATACCTAATATCTTCAAGAGGAGCTTGTCTCTCTTCTCAAAGCAGCTGAAAATTATGCTTTCAGGTTTGAAAACTCAAGATTTCTCTTAGTATTTTAATGCAGTTAAATGCATTTTGCAGCACAATTCTACAGAACTGCCGTATACCTAGACTTGCTGATGTGATTATTTATAAGGAAAAATCCCTACGTAGGGGAAAGAAGAAGGGATTATTCAAGAAATCATTACGCTTTCGTTAATAGGTTTATTTCCATGACCTTCATTTTAATTGCTCCTTCTCTGCCCTTTCCCAGCAACATTTGGGCAAACTTTTAAGAATAGTAATTATCATGTCTGTCAGCCCCCAAATACAGCAGCTAAATGAAAGACATAGAGGTGCACACCCTCCATACATGATGCAGAGAGCCTCAGGGGTTTATACTGAAGCACAAGTGCACAATCAGAGCCTCATGCCACACTTTAAATAGCCTGAGGGTAGCTGAACATCAGCACAAGCACACGCCATAGTAGATTCTTAAGTCATTCAACAGTCCTGCTCAATACACTAAAAAATTGTGAACAAAAGCCATTCTGTTGCACTCATTTGAGAAAGGATGTAATTAGTTGCTCTTTCAGTTTTCTAGATAAAGATGGTACATATGAGAAATAATAGCCTGTCAATACCCTTAAAGGGTTAGCAGTATGAACTCACAAAGGGATATATTATAAAGCAACAACAGTTTATTTTTTCCTCTAATATCTATGGTATTTTGGGATTCCTGACGACATGAAAGCATATGTTTAAAATGCTAAATGGGTATATTTATAGTTTATTTATTTTTAGCTTTAAGTCCTAAAATTGTTTTAATCATAATTTTATTTTTTTAAAAAAAATCATCACCGGGGCTGGGGATGTGGCTCAAGCAGTAGCGCGCTTGCCTGGCATGCGTGCGGCCCGGGTTCGAACCTCAGCACCACATACCAACAAAGATGTTGTGTCTGCCGAGAACTAAAAAATAAATATTAAAAATTCTCTCTCTCTCTCTCTCTCTCTCTCTCTCTCTCTCTCTCTCTCTACCTATCTATCTCTCTCTCCCTCCTCTCTCACTCTCTCTTTAAAAAAAAAAAATCATCACCAACAGTAACCTTGCAACATAGAATCATTTAGAAGAATAGCTCTAAAAAACATATCCAAGGACCCATTTAACCCACAAAATCTATATTAATGAATTAAATTCACTAAAGTGTTTCAAAATAACTCACTGATCAATAAGCATCTATTGACGAATAAGGGTTGGGAAAAAGAGGCAAGAGGAAGAGAGGGAGGAAGGGAAGAGAAAGAGGAAATTGGAAGTCCATTGTCTCCTTGGAGGTCACTGGAAGCTTACGTGGTCATCTGTCCTTTATTGGTATGCACACATTAACAAAGAATAAAGAGTTCAAAAGATTAAGTACAGGAGCATATGTAAAATTCTGTCTGTCTTCAACTAAGACAAATGTCAAAATACTTGTAAAAAATGTGAAAAAGTTTTTGAAAATGTTCATTTATAAAATATTTAATAAATGTAGGGTTCACATTTAATAACTTTATTTTAATAATTGGGTTAATTTTTTCTCAGCTTACTATATAAAATAGTAACTATTGATAGATAAGTCTTACACACACAAGCTTGGTAAGGTTGACAATAATTTCCTAGATTATGAAAGTATTCTGTAACAAAAATATTTGAGGAACATTGATCTTTAGAAGAAACATGGCTTTTTAATCATTGCCAAGTCCTTTGTACTTAGGAAGGTGCTCAGTATATAGTAGGCACTCAATATATGCCTAATAAATGCAAGAATTAAGCATGTTTTTAGCCTTATCTGATAGGCTCCTGCATATGTTTCTGAATAGATATAGTTGAACAGTTATTTCAGTAAATCTTTGTGCTATTTTAGCATTTTGAGATATATTTCAGATAATATAAAACCCGCCATTTACAAGAATACACTTTAGTGTTATCAGTATATTCACTGTTTTGGAATCTTCACCACTAACTAAATTCAGGACATTGTGATCACCCAACAAGAAACTCTGCACAGAGTAGCAGTTACCGCCAATGCCCTGCTCTCCCCAGCCACAGACAGCCACTGATCTGCTATTCATCTCTGGATTCGCCTGGTTAGAAGATTCCAAACAGTAGTGTTCTTCTACATCAGAGTTTTTCCATTCAACCTAATATTGTCGAGGTTCATTCATGGTCTGGAAAGTAAAGAGGCTTCATTCCTTTTTATGATTGAGTGATATTCCTGTGTGTGGATATACTGGACATTTTTGTTTCTATGATTGACAGGAATATTCATATACAGATCTGTGTGAAAATATGCCTCACTCCCCACAGGGCTTTATCTACCTCTGCAAAACGGTTGGGTCATATAATAATTTTTTGTTTCACATTTTTTGAACCTGCCAACCTTTTTCCACAGTGGCTGTACCCTATGACATTCCCACTAATGATACATGAGTGTCCCAATTACTCTACATCTTCATGAACTGTTTTTCTTTTCTGTCCATTTATTTTGTGTTTTTATTATAGCCATCCTCCTGGGTGTGAAAGGATGTCTCATTCTAGTTGGATTTGCACTCCTTAATGACTACTGGGGAGCATTTTTCCCTCTGCTTACTAGCCGTTCGTAGTTCCTCTTTGGGGAACAGCTTATTCATATAGCTTTGTCCATCACCATGTTGGGTTATCTTTTGGTGCTGAAGGAGGAGCTTCTCATATGCTCTAGATATCAAATCCTTATCAAATATACTTACAAATCATTCTCCTATGTTGTGAGTTGCTTTTCACTTTCTTGAATGTGTTCTTTGATTCACAAAAGTATTCAATTTATTTAAATACAACTTGTCTGTTTTTCTTTTGTTGCTGGTATTTTGTCCTAGTCCAATTTTTGCCTGTTTCTTCCTAAGAGTTTTGTATTTTTCTTGCTTAAGTTTATGTCTTTGATCCCCCGGGGTTATGCGAAGGAGGCATCCAGTTTCTTCTTTCGCAGGTGGAGAAGCACGCTCTGTGTCAAGTGCTTTATTTGGAATGCTCCATTCATCTTGTTCTCTTGTTACTGGCTGAGCAGCCCTGTACCAGAGCAGCCCTCTGGGGTGGCGGCTTGGGCCTGCTCAGCATCTCTCTCCTTTCCTCCTTCCCTTTAGTAGAGTCTATCTTTCTGGTGGAGTCTGCCATCCAGATAATTTTCTTGGCTTGCTGTGGCTGGGGTCCTATTCTGGAAGCTACTTTACCCTATCATTAGCCATGGAGCATAGAACTTACTAAGAAACTAGATGTTGTAGGAAAAACATGAAATTGTTCAGCATCTGGCAGTGACCATTTGCAGGGTGAGCTGAAACTCTCATGACTGTGGGGACATCAGAAGGCTCTCTGGCCCACGCTTCAACTGCTTCTTGACCCCTGTGAAAACAATTCAACAGTGATGCCCAAATAAACTACAGGACATCCGTGGGATTTGTAAATGTGCACAGGGGTTCAGTCGAAAAGAAGGAACAAGGGCTAATATCCTAGAGCATAGTAGGATAACTATGGATGACAGCAATTAATTAATTATGTAATTTCCAAATAGCTAGTAGACAGGGTTTGGAGCAATCCCAACACATATCAATGGTATGTATTTAAGACGAAGAATATACCAGTTATCCTGATCTGATCATTACATTATTATACACATGTATTGGAATTTCATACTGTGCATAAATACATAAACTAATCATGTAACTTAAAAACGAACCTTTTAAAAACCTTGAAGAAACGAATCTTAAATTCAAACCTGGATCTCTTAAAATTATTCACATTATAAAATGGGAGTTCATAACCCACTTGAATCAAACTGTGAAATATGATATAACAAGAACTATGTAATGTTTTGAACGACCAACAATAAAAAAAGAAAAAATAAATAAAATAATAGTAGTAATAAAGCCAGCAGGTAATAACAAAGCAAAGAGGTGTCCTACTGAAATATTATCTTATATTTCACTTTATAATTGTGTTAAAAAAATCCAGTGTTGTATTGGAGATATTATACAAGGAAAAGTGGATACATCAGGTTGATAAAGAATTTTCTTTTTAACCCCCCTTTATCTTATGCCATGTGTGCATACATTTTAATCTGAAAAATAAAAGACAAAATTCTAAGCTGGCGAAGCAGCCTTTGAGTCACCTGGTCCCGATGAAGTAAATGAAAAAGGCCTTTCGGTTGTCCCAAAGAGAAGCCCACTGCTGGGGAAGATCTCTGAGCTCTTAGGCCAGTCAGACGGAGAACTGGAGTCAACCCCATGTGGTCCTTACTCCTACCACGCGCTCTCAGATCTAACGGCCCTGCATGTATTGACAGGCCCAACGGAGATTTCTTCTGCTTTTTAGATTTTTTTCCTTTGTGCGTAGAATATTAAGAGATACCATCACAAGGCTCTTGTTTAAGAAGAAAGGAGAGAAAAGCAGCTACAGTCTCTTTGGAAACACGCTGTTAAACTGAGTCTCATTTTTGCAAGATTGCAGATTTCTTTTGAATCAAAAATTATAGTTTCTAAAAATGGCTACAGTCTAAATTGTGCATGTGATTTTTGTATCGTGTAATATTTTGAAAAATTAAAGGAAATGGGCAAAAAAATCTCTATATTCAGAATTCCTCAGATTTTACAAGAATGATTTGGTCACATTTTTTCATTCAACAAATATGTATAGATTGCTTAATATCTAAGCATTTTTTATTTTTAAAAATATCTTATCCAGAATGAAGTTATCATTCAGTTTAGTGAAGGCATGTAAAAATCTTCAAAGGCACTTGATAGCATCATGGGAATAGGATTTATGAAATAAACACATGTTCTTGGATTATTAATTGACCTATGGTTAATGTCATAAAAAACTCTCAAAATCATATGCGATGAATAATGCATAATATAATAACCATTCCTTTAATTCGTGACATTCAATTTCAATTGTTAATGAAATAAAATCCAATCAATATGTTTTTAAAATAATTTACATACCTTTGTTCAATGATGCAACAGAGCTGGGCATGGTGGCTCATGTCTATAATCTCAGCAGTTCCAGTGGCTGAGGCAGGAGGACTGCAAGTTCAAAGCAACTTGTGAGTCCCTAAGCAACTAGTGACACTCTGTCTCAAAAAGTAAAAAGGGCTGGGGATGTGGCTTAGTGGTTGAGCACCTCTAGATTCAATCCCTGGAATTAAAAAAAAGAAAAGAAAAGAAAGAAAGAAAAGAAAAGAGAAAAAATCGCAATGGAGTTTGGAACTTGAAAGGGATATTGTATCACATTTAAGGGTCTGCAGAACATGCTTCTATGCTTAGCACTAAGATGTACATAGGAGTTCACATTTTACACAAAGTTTTCATACCTCAATCATGGAATCATCCTAAACTCATAATTCTAACAAAGGTATGGTTCATATAAAAAAAAAATACTTGCTAAAATTATATCATTAATCATCAAAAATAATGCATTTCTCAGTATCCACAGGGGTTCCAGGACCCAGTGTCCAAGGACACATGATACCATCATGGACCAAACTATTTAGTGCAAGATCTGTATTTGGTTGAATCTGTGGATGCAGAATCCGCACTATGAACAGTAGACTGAATACTTATTTTTTTCAATTCATATATCCCACAACATATGTCACTATGCAAATCTTGACAAGATTTTAATTGGAGAGAACTGCATTATTTTATATCTAATAAACAGACTAAAAAATCTATTAATACTTTTTATCACCCTGCTAAAATCTGTGTATTTAAATACATAATAAACATGAACTCATCCTAAGGTGACACCACCATTTTAAGCTATAACCAATAGAAGAAAACAGTGGTACTGTACAGGTTACTCAGGTATATGATGGGTATTCTGGGAAACATTCTCCAAATAAGGCCTTTAGCTCTTCACTCTAGAACTTCTAGATGTGGACAAATCAAATAGCAGGGTTTTGGTGGACACACCAACAAAACTCAAGGGTGAATGATGGTTACACCAGAATGCCAATATGTTCAGTTACAAGGAGAAATAAATGCACAGAGAAATCTCTTGCTGTGTTGGCTAGTATAGTTCTGCTATGCATTTAAATGACTATTTGAGACACCTGCATCTATACTGTGGTAGAACATCATGTATTATTTGGCAGCCCACATTAATTCATATGTTAAACAGCTGTCAAAATCCCTGCCCTGTCTAACTCATAATACTTCTGTAAAGGTAAAAATAAAGAGTCATCATATTGCTATATGAATAATCTTTCCAATGGAATTAAGGTGTTAAGCTGAACAGCAAAAAACAACTAAAGGGTCTATTTATAAATTTAAAATTAAGTAAATTTTAGGAAGATGGAGAGGTTTATGCGTCTTTGGGAGCAGGCACCGAGCATCTCCTGTAATTGTATTTATTTCCAAGTGCATGCTGTGTGGAGGGGTAGCCCACACAGCGAACCAGGGAGCTGCGGTGGCAGTCACCACGGACTGCGACTCGTGGATGCCCTGCTCAGGGCTCCAGGCGATGCGGGGCCAAGTCTACGTGATCCCTCCAGGGCCTGCGGCCATCGGATCCGGCTCTGCCGGCCGTTCTGCACGCCTGCCCTGAACGCTCACTGACCACCACACGAGGTAGCACGGATTCAGAAGTTACTCATGTCCAGTGCCCTGCTCTCCGACTTCCACTTCAGCATTCAGGATAAAGATGCTCCACCCCTTCTTCCTTCCAGCCAGCGGCTGTTTTGCAGATACCTTTTGGGTGCACATTAAAACTCGCAAGGAGCCTCTTCTCCCTCCTTAGTTTGGTCCGTGCCTGCTGTACTTTGCCCTCCTCCTGGGTTCCTGTGCAGGCCCCTTCCCACCCTTGCCTCCCCTCTCCCACCCTCCAACAGCCACTAGAATTCGCCTATGGACCTCAGCACTTCAACCTAACGCTCCTCCTCCCCACAGCCTTACCTGGGCATCCACCCCTTCCACCTCCTCCAGGGGGAGATGGCTCCATCTCCAACTTCCTCTCGTTATCAGCTCCCACGTGCTCAGGATTCTGCTTAACAGGCACATCTCCCTCAGCTGTGTCACTCCTTGTTTAGACTCACTTCTGCTGTTAACAAACTCAGGCTGTCCCAGCTACCAGCTGCCCTTGAGCTGCTCCCCTTCCAATTACTTAAGTCTTCACTCCAAAACTTCTCCATGGGTCTCCATTACATAAAAACTGATTATTCAGCATGTGTATTATATAGACATACATGTGCGTGTGAGTGTGTGAAATATATAATTTAATAATCAGTTTATTCTTACCTCCCAAATTCCCTAATTCAATCTCTTGCTATTTTGTCTCGTGCATTGGATATTTCATCTCCATCATTCTTCATGCATTTGTTCGTCTCTTCGTTTTCTCTTACCTGGACAGCTCTTGTATTTTTATATGTAAGAATTATAGACCCGTTTTTCCTTTGAGATCCAACTAACATTTTCTGTGAAATCTTTCCTCTTCATCTAAAAAGAACTGACCATTCCCCTTTTTAGTCTGCATTATATCTTTATTTCTGCTCTAACAATTTATTCTAATTATTATATGTCTTAATATCTTTAAGGGAAAGAAATGTGTCTCACATAACCCTCTTTCCACAAGGCTAGTGTAATGTTGGGATATAATATATACATAAAAGATTTTAAGAAATGAGCAAAAATACCTTTCTTTAAAAATTAGTTAATAATTTCCTTCTCCCATGGGCATAGTATCATATTAGATGTGGAAAAGGAGCTTTCATTTAATAATTCCTTTTCTCAAAATCTATAGGGGATGGCAGAAACATATACAGGCAACTCCAATGTAAGGCACAGAGTTTTTCTGTAATAATAGTTACTATCGATCATGAGTAAATGGAAGAACATCAAAATGGAAGATGAGTTTACATTTGGCTAGATGGTGGGGTTTGAGTGTGAACTACAAGAATGGCATGATCCAAGTAAACCTAGAAGTAGGGTAAGGGAAGGTTATGAAATGCTGTAGGAACCACTCAGAGTTCAGATTTCATTGTACACGTAGAGAAGCCATCAAAATTTAAGAGACCCCTAAGTTAGAGATGGTGCACTTAAGACAAGTTTTGAGGTGTCACCAGTGTGCGCCATGGCGTACACTATGCACTAGATGTTAAAGAAGATGCAGACATCCACTTATGAGAAAATCACGGAAGAGCCTTGAAATCTCCTGATGGAGAAAGAGGGGTACAGAAAACGCAAGGCACTGGGATCCAAACAAGAGCAAGAAATGTCAGCATGGGATGCCACCATGTTAGACTTTATGGTCCCTGAGGGTGCTGATTGGTGGCTCTTGTCCTCAGTGAGTCTTGTCTTTCTGGATATTTGGGACATGCATGTGCATGGAAGGCTGATATTCTGAGAGAAGCTTAAAGTAATCAGGAAATGATTTCTTGGAGGAAGAGACATTGGAATTGAGGGCCAACACAGTAAAGGCCTCTTTTGAGGATGACTATGTATCTTCTGGGAATATTGCTCAGCTTCTTTGAGGGAAAATTTTTTTTCCATTATCAGCTATCCTGAAGAGGCTGCCTATGGAGATATTGTGCTTGCCCTAGAAAAGCAGGGCCACTGTCAGCCTCTTTCCCATGAGCTGACTCTATATGGTCAGTTATAAGGCAGAGAACACTCAGGTAGCTGATTCAACCCTAGGAGGTACCTACAGGAGACCACAGACCAGGCCCCTCAGGCCTGTGCCTTCTGTCAGGCTCGGGCTATTTCTTGTATTCTAAGAGCTGCCCCCATGCTGAGCTTGTTGATCTGTGGCTTAAGTGAGGCAAATAGGGTTGGTTTCTGTTCTCAGTACCCAGCAAGGATGGTGTAATAGGGAAGGTCCCAGAGAGTTCTACTTTTTGCTGTATTGACACAATTAGCTAACATGTTTCATGGATTAGTTTTGTTTGCTGAGCATTGAGGCCTGGTGGGTGAGTAAACACACATGTTACCCCCAAAAATCAAGTTGTAGACAGCTGGGCTGGGTGGTCTTAGTACCATCTCTGAGATGTTGGACCACCTCTCCAAAACTTAGTCCATAAAAGTTACTATTCTTCATTTACTAATATTATATGACTTCTTATCTGATCACTGCTAGTGACATGGTAGTGACATTCTTTATATTTTGATACCGCACTGAACTGAGAAAGTAGACTCGATGGTTTTAGTAGCGTCCTTGTGTTGTTCTGTTGTGAAACACAGTCCCAGAAAGCCATGCATCACATACGACAGTTTAGGTTGCAGTGAGGAAGGGGGAAGTATTATTGGCCAAGCCCCACCACTAATGAATGGACAGTTACCCATAAAAGAACATGTTCTTTTTCTTTTTCCCTTTGGAAACCTGGGAATGAACTCAGGAGCAATTGACCACATCTCCAGCCTTATTTTCTATTTTATTTAGAGACAGAGTCTCACTGAGTTGCTTAGCAACTTGCTTTTGCTGAAGCTGGCTTTAAATTTGCAACCCTCCTGCCTCAGCCTGCCAAACCACTGGGATTATAGGCATGCACCACCACGCCCAGTGAACATGTTATTTTTTAAAAAATTATTTTCTTCAATGCTTCTGTACTTTTGGTATAATTTTTTATGATATTTTTGTGGCATATTTGTATATATTTAAAATGCAATTATCTGGTATAATTTAACATAAAAAACTTAAAACTTTTAAAAGAAAAAGCATGTAGAATAGTTTAACAAAGAATGTGTTAGTCTATACTAATAGTATATCGAAATGTCAGAAGTAAAAAAAAAGCTGCAGAGGGGACCAGGGACCCGAATTCCACACAAGTTCGGTCTTCTTTTTTTTTTTTAATCTGGAAAATATAAACTAAAATTATTTAAACTTTATTGTAATTTCTATTGAAGACTATCTGGGTTAGATCTGGAAGTGCCCAAGTGCCCTTTTTAGCTGATTTGAGTGGACAAAACACCTGAGATCCACTGTTCATCTTAGCAGAGGACTTTCCATCTGCCTCTGCTTCTCTTTTATTTAATGAATAGTAAAGTGATATTGTAAATACACTTCTACAGTCAAGATTATAGAGTATCAAAATTATTGTTTGTATTATACATTGTTATCAAGGTACCTTTTCACTATCATTGCTTCAGTTCTTTACACAAGCTTTTGCCCATTACATCAAACATCTAATTTCCTCTCATCAAGCACAGGACATAGATCTTCCGTAATCATGTGGGATAAACCTGGAGTGAAATCCTCTAAGGGAGGAGAGATCCGTGGACATACTACTCACAGTCAAAATGAATTTTCACATGTAATCCAAAGCCTTCACTTCAGCCAAAGCCTCTACTTTCTTAAATGCATCCTTATAAAACCTAATGCCACTTGTGAAGTCACAACACAGAGAAAAAGAATGATCCTTTCCCCCATAAAATGAAAAAACAAGAGTATATCAGCCCCTTAAATTCTTTATCTCACACACATCCAGTCTACCTGCAAAAATCTATTAACTCTAGCTGATAACTTTAACTTTTATTAGTCACACATAACTAAGAAATCTCAAGCAAATGGCCCAATTTCTCAGATTTCTCAATTACAAACTAGAGAAGTAAAAATGATACCATAGGTCTGTACACACACACACACACACACACACACACACACACACACACAGATTGCATGATTATATAATGTACATAACACTGTGGCTTGCTGCATAAATATCTATTGTTGTTATTATGGACTCCAAAATACAGACATTGATACTGAGAGCAAGGAACATCTCCCAACAATTGACCAAAACAACCAATGAAGATTTGAGAATATCATAATTGATATTAAAATGACATTATTCTCACTAAGCATGGACACAAACTCTGAACGGCTCAAGGGAAATCATATTGCACTGTGAGATGCAAATATATGGCTGGAAGGTAAATGTGAGTGTTGAGGGAAAACCACTAGCATATGGGCACTGTTTAGGTAGCAGCCAGCTTCACACCCCCCCAAAAAAGCTTTATTTCTCTCTGTAAAATTTGAGACTTCAATTTGGCAAGGCATTGTTGAATCAAGGCCTTTCTACTTCTCATAAATTCTACTCAAACAATCATTTATTTTATTTTTGCAAAATGAAATTTCTCAATTAAATATAATTATTTATAATTTACACCCCACCCTCAGCAGTAGCATATTTCAATATAATTTCAGAGGCAGAGAGAAATGGCAGCTCATACAGGGATCAGCCTAAACAGCAAAGTTATATTTCTAGTTCTAATGATTTGAATTTTAATGGATATTTTGTGACCATTTAATCTTAAGAAAAGTAATTTGTTTTTATGCCAGTTTTGAGTGGCAGTAAAAGCCAGACTCAAACAGTATATAATACTATTCTAAATTATTTAAACTCTGTGTATGCTGTGTAAAAGTGGATAATAGGGAGACATGAATGAGTTTCTGAACTTCTATGATCACAAATATTCTGGAAAAATATGATCACATGGCTGCTATATATCCTTACTTCATTTTAGAGTGAAAACATTGTCTCCGTAACTAGAAAATTATGCCTCACAAAAAACCATCACTAGACAATTTTTTGGAAGATACTTTGCAAATGATAATGAAAAATAAGTTTAAAAGCTCTTCTGAAATCCTTAGCTTGGTTTTAAAGATAAGAAATATAAGAATAATTTAAACCATGGATAAAAAGTTCTGGGATATTAGTCAAAAATTTCTTACTTTTTTGACCACTTTTCCCCCCAGAAATATTTCTGCCTGTTGTAAAATTGTGACTTTAATAATTAAAAGAGTTCAGAATTTTTTATCCTTTCCAATCAGCTCATTTTGCAATTCTTCCTTAAAATGACATTATCCTATTACTAAAAGTCTATAAATACCAGATTACAATTTCATATTCATGAAGAAAATTTAATGATATACTTTGTTGAAAAAAAGTAACCATCTATAAAATAATTATCCACTTTTTTGAATGATGACTCCAAAAAAATTGCAAAACATAATAAATGGAAAGTTTAAATAGAGTAAAGCTAATTTTTACCACTCTCCTTCAGTGAAATATTTCAAAATGTCATGAATTGCCCTCCAGTGATTTGTGTCACTGTAGTGCTGAACAAAACTTGTTGGTAACAAGAGAAATAAAGAATAAAAATATCCTCGTACAATGGACTTGTTGTACATGAGACACTGCTAAATAGATGTCCTTCGTCCTTCTCCCCTGGAAATTAGCACAGGGTAGCAACTTGGAGCAGGTTAGTTCAGTTTTCTAACCTTCAATTTGTCCATAAGTTTGATGTCTCTCTTTCTCTCAGTCTAATTACATATTTGAAAAGCCTGTACCATCTCAATTACTGTGATTAATAGGAAAGACTTGTTTCTTCTATCAGCCGAAGCAAATATTTGTTTAGTATCAATTGTTTACCAGTACTGGGTTGAAGTTTAAAATCTCAGATGAAGCTAGAATTAACTCCTCATAGGAGTACAATGTCTGACAGTAATTCCAGCTTGAATGGATACCACTTTAACAAGGTGTGATAAAGGCTAAGGAAAGGATAGTACCAGATCTCAATATTGTATTTCAGCACATTCATATTTTTACCATACTCATTTAAGCTCTTTCATGCCACATTATATAATAGTCCTTACAGAAGTATCAAAGCTAATTGATTCAGTAAGATGTTTCAAATGTTTACATGATGAATATTTCAAATACAACCTCATGTAATATAATTTATATTAGATTGTAATTCACTTGAATAATATATGATGTGTATTTTTACAGTTTTGACAATTCATACAATGCATTGATTTTATGAGTAACTTAGTCAAATTATATATTTTCATCTCTTTATAGTTGAGTGTATGTGTAGATGTTCACATATACATGTGTATACATAATTTCCCTTTGAAAATGTACAAAATACTGAAAGATTTGAAAATTGTAAATATTAGACATCTTTATATTTCCATGTTTTTCCCTCTGCTATGAAATCTGTAAAAAAAATCTAGCACATATATTTGTTTTGATATTGACTGATATAAGCACTTAATAAGCTAAATGTTTAGAGAACGATTGAGATAAATATTAAAGTACAAATGTTTATTTCCTTCAGTTCTGTGAAGCCCAAATGGTTGAAAAATTGGACAAAGTACAATGGCCTTTCCCTTAATGTGCAGGAAGCTAGTGATACATGTGCTTAGGGTTTCTGGATTCTGTAATAACTAAAGACATTTCATAGTTTTTTTTTCCCCTAGAGTCAAGTGTTAAGTACAACAAATGTAAAGCAATAAACACAGTTGGTGTTTGTCTAGTTCACAGCAGCTAGCTGTCATTTCACCACTCAGTCCTAAAGGGAGAGGTGTACACATAAGTCAGTCTCATTTTCTATTAAGAAATGATCAGACAATTTCCACCTGAGAAAGTATCTGTTTAGTTCAATGCAGTTAAACCTACAGTATGTATGTAGGAGACATATCTTGCTTTCTGACTTCATCCTCTTGATAAAATTAAGCAAAATAACCAGTAGATTGGGTTATTAAAAACACTGCAATATTCAGAGATACACGGGCCATCTCTTGGCACCTCTGATGTCCTATTTGTGCTGCTTCTAGAGCTCAGTGATCTTAGGGAAATGGCTTATTTCTGTGTCATTCTGTTTGCCAAGATCTACCTTACGTGATATTTTGAAATATTGATATCATTATCAATGTGAGGAACTGAGCTCAGGAACTGGCATGCAGTTATTGCACAGTGAAGGTCGGGGGTAGGGTTCAAGGGCACAGTACCACAACTTCCAGGAATAGCACCTTATTTCCTACCTGAGGTACAAAATTTCCAACTAACTACTTAAAAGAAGGACAGGGAAGTGTCAGTAAGGCAGTTGCTCTCAATGTGGGTCATGTCGAGTGAGGAGTGACTATCCTACTTCCACCCACTGGCATTGAACACTAAAGTAACAACCAAAGGAAGACATTTTGAGTGTTTGCCCTGTATTTTCAAATGGGTAGGGGAGAGATGGGGGAAGCATTCTTACACCAGACATTTTAGCAGTATCTCTGGCTTTCTGACTTACGCGAAGGTTCTGTGGAAGTTGCTGGTAAAGTTTCTGTCAGTCCACCTCCAGTGCATGCCCATCAGATGCTTTCATGTTGGAGGGTTAGACCCAGGAGCTACTAAGCTGAAACGTAATGCATTTGAGCTCCTGGGTCAGCCACCACGGAGGCCACACATTCCCCAAAGTGAGCTCATCCTTCTCTGTGAGTGCAAAACCAAACTGACCTGATGGTCAATAAGTTGAGAAAAGAAGAAAGATGATGGAAAAATAACCAAATAAGGCTAGGTACCTTTATGCATGATGTTGTAAAAAAAAAGAAAAGTTAATAATTATTTTAGTAAATGCATTTCTCCTTTAAGATTTTATGTAAACATTCTCCCTTCAGATCGTATGATGTCTAACCATTCATACTTGTTTTTCAGATCAGAACATAGGTTTTCTGACAGCACATCCCAGTGATTGGCTAAAGGGAACACCTTGTCTATGTGGCACTGAAAACTCTAGATTAGCAGTCTCTTCCCAGTGAGGCTCATCTCCTCTTAGACATATCCTGAATTTTGAGCCTAAAGTTGGGGAGATTCAACTTCTAACTTTAGTGAACTAAGAGATAAATTCTACATCCTTCTAATGTAATCTCAATATTTCAAACTAAAGTGCAAAATTCAGAGGAATTCATGAAATTTCATATCATGAAAAAACTTGAATGCAGTGTATACAGATATTTTAAAGCATTTTCATTACTAAAATAACTAAATAGATATAAATACAGAAAAAATGTCATTTGATTTTTATCATTTATCAAAGACAACTAGTTTTTAAAAATAAAATTTATGGTAATAAAAGAAGAAATAAGTGAAATTACTAAATACTTGCTAAATTATAATGAGACACCATAATTGTTCATTCTTCTACTTTGCAAATAAGGCATTCAAATAAAATATTATAAAATGAAAATTTTATTAGCAAACTGAATTTTACTATATAAATAATAGAGGCCTTTAAAAAAAAAAAGAGTCACCGACATAATGAAGAGCTGCAAAAATCAAATGGATGATGATTAAGACCATATTAATTTATAAGAACTGATTGATCTATTTGTAAATTTTGTGACTCCAAGTATTGAACGTATTGTAATTCAGTAAAAATCTTACCAAAAAGGAACAAATAATTAGAAAGTTTCTCCTGAAACTTCATAGAAAAGACACAAGTGCCAAAACAGCACTGTACTATTGGTATGCTGTTTGTAAGTTTTTGCAACACTAATGTAATTGTTAATGTAATGTTTTATGATTTTTATTACGTGATGTTGGGGCCATCAGATTACTTCAAATATTTTAAAATTGTAATAACAGAGAACTTTTTGGTTGTTCATAACAGGGTTGAGTTCAAAATCAAAGAAGTACAAATGTCACAAAATATGATTAGCCAGAATAATACATTCAATACTTTTTCTTAGAATTCATTATATCTTTTTTCAATATAATAAATAAATTGCAATTGTGTACCATTTGCTGCATACTTGTGCAATAAACTTGCTATAGCCAATAGGTTATATGTTGTTATTTTACTGTTGGATAAAAATGGTTTTCATAACAGACTCTGGTTTAGTTCTAACACACCTGGGTGAAATTAATCTCTAATTAAAGTAGGTGTGTTGAAAACTTTCATGTTCTTTTTTAACTGTGTTGGGGATTAAACCCACAGCCTCATGCTTTGTGGGCAAACACTCTACTATGAAGCCACATCCTAGCTTTATTTATTTCTTATTTTGGGACAAGGTCTTGCTAAATTGTCCAACTTGGTCTCAAACATGAAATCCTCCTGCCTCAGCCTCCCAAGTAGTTGGGATTACAGCCATAATCCCTGTAAAACCTAGCAAAATTTATATCATTTATATATATTATCATTTATCATCATTTATATATATTTTGTTTCCAAAATAGCATTGGTTTTGATCAATTTTAAAATTTATGGAAAGAAATTAAGCTTTAAATAAGCATGCTATTCTACTTAGAAAATTTTGCATGTTTATTTTCTATATTCTTTATTTTTAAACTGATTACACTGAGTTTAAACACAGCCTTGAATGAAGAAAAAAGGTATGAATTTTTAGTATGAATTAAATTAAAGTATGAATAAAATACAAGAAAATATTATTTCATTAAATTTATCAACATCTTTAATGCAATTGAATCTCTGATACTACAGAACTTGAGACCATGGGAAATTTTCCTAAATTGTGCGGAATTTTTAATCTCTCCATTGCAATGCACATAGCAGCTCACTTCTTCCTTCCTAGCCATTGTGCTTTAATTGAGAGTACTGTTCTTGATTTCGTAGTTTAGTGATTTATACTTTGTCATAAAGAGGTTTGGTTTGAATCCAGTTGGTAAAGCTATATCCTGGGACTTTGTAAGGAAAATGTCATCCTGGAAGGTTGTGAATTTAATTTGGAATCACCTGCTGGGTTCTCAGTGGAATATGCACTAATTCAGAAACCATTTCCCTCTTTGTGAGAAGACCAGAAAAAGGAGAGGAAACTTCAGTTAAGGTCTCTTCTGAATCTTCTCCCATAACAAATAGACCTAAAATATGTCTTGGGGGTAAATATCTTTAAGAAATGTTAGCATTTAAGGTAGTATATTAAAAACATAAGTCTAGCAGAATTTCCTTTCCAAGTCTATCCTATAGACTGTGAGGTGAAGAAAAAAATATCAAATAAATAAAGGTATGCATCATATGTTGGTGAAGAAAATGATATCCTCAGTGGATACACCCCGAAAAATTAGTTAAAGCCAGTGCATTTTTCCATGACCCGGGGCCTCTTGCTTCCCCTGCCTAAACTTCTTGCACTAATCTCAGTTGTCTTTTATTGTCATTGGAATTCTTAAGATATATAGAACTCGGCTATTATGAAAGATCAGGATAAAAAGAAAATCAATATATTTATAAGGCAGAAAGACAGCTCAATCATTTGCAAGGACTTAACATGTGCTTTTTATATTAAGATTTCTATCATTCCTTATGTGTCACTCCAAAAATTTTATGAGAATATTGCTATACTATCCAAACATATCTTCAGTCAAGATTATAAATTTTCACAGGATGGTCGTACATTTAAAAGTTCTCCCTATTGATCCATGAGCTTGTCTCCATATGCTTAGCAGATCTTTACCAGGGAGAATAATGTATCAGCGGCTGGAAAACTCTGGTTCCCCATTTAGTATGGATTTGGTCTGCCTCTCTCTCCCACTGTGCATACAGATTATTCTGCAGCTAATGCTTGACATACTGTCAAAAGAGGTGAAATAAGACATGATACATGAGACAGAAGAGAAGACATACCCGGAAGGAGAGCATCCAAGACAACTCAGAAAATAAACTCGAACCAAATCCTGCTGATGGTCTAATGGGCTTGGAATCACATAATGTGAAAGTCTGGTTAAACTATCCTGTGCTTATTTTGTCTCCATACACTTACAGCAAATACAGAATTTAAAGAAAAGTAAGAAGCAATGTGATCTTGAAGCCCGCTTTACTTACTTGATTTTTCTTCCTTTGGTTGCATTCTCCTTCAGTGTCTTGGTCAATGAAAATAAATTTATTAGAAATATAGTCTAGTTTTCAAATTTCCTTCAGCTCTTCAGATTACAGTTAAAGCCTAAACAAAATAAAATGCAAAAAAAATATTTTCTAAAATATAGAGATCATGTGTTAATTAACTTGATTTCAAATGTAGCAAGCTGATACCTTGCTATCAGGATTAGATTAGGAATAACAGTACAAACCAGTTAGTCAACACTCCTGCTTCTGGCAACCTCAGAATTTACTTAAAGAGTTGAAAGTGAACTACACAGCAAACAATCACTCATCTGCATGTCACTCCCAACTTCCTTGGCAGACATCTAGGTCACAAACCTACTTGCAGAAATCAGTACCGAGTAGGATCATTGGATCTATGGATTTCCTGGTCAAATGTAGTCATTCCTCGGGTTCAAAACTGACATCCCTTACCCAGCATTGGTATCTGGTCATCAGGCATGTGATTTCATGTACTAAATCTTACGCTGGTTGTTTTTCACTACCATATTTATTTTCAATGTGGGAAAGCTATCGTGAGAATTGCAGTTTGTCTTATGAACAGGGGACACCAGAGCAGCTAGTATTAAACAGACTATTAAACTTTGTCATCCCATCAAAAGTGTTCAATATAGGTTATTAAGAACATATACCATATGCTGAAAATCCGTGTACTCAAAAATAACTTAAGCACAAAATAGGACAATTTCCTTTGGTTTAGCATTTGTTTTTACTTTGGGTTGTTCCCTGTGTGTCTAAAATTGAGTAAGGTACAAACGAGTACTTGGATAAACTCAATATTTTAATCTTTTACATATTCTAATGGCAAAGTAATGCAATTAAAAGTCTTCTCTGGAGACACTAAAAATACTATTGATTTTTATTTTACAAAGTAAATATTTTTAAGCTTTCTCTTTGTGTGAAGTAGTTCCTCCCCCTTACCTCCTCTATTAATTTACCCAGGCCCTATTACATGGATTGTGCTTTCAAAACAAAATCCACATATGATCCTTCTTTCCTCGTGCATTTTAAACGGGGGCCTTCTCCACCCGAAGGAGACCACGGCAGGCGTCCTCCTCAGTGTGTCTCCATCCGGACGCCCGACACGATATGTCTCAGACTATCCTTTTCCTACTCCAGGCAGATAATGGGAAGCAGCTCCGTTGTGACAACGTGGAATGATGGGCCCTGGTGAAGGCCCATGTGGGAACGTGGTCTGCCCTCCAGGGTCTCTGCAACCCAAGACACCACAATCTATTTCTGTTTGTTGTGGATTTTCTAATGTCCGTGTCTTAGCATTTGATCACTTTTTTTTGTCAAATAGTCTATGAATCGGATCCTTTCTGGAAACGATGGCTTCCAGCTTCCTGCTGCTCACCTTGCTCTGTGTGGACATGGCTCTCACTCTCCTGTTCTCTGTGCCCGCTGGGAATGGAGTTGTCACAGGCTTTCCACCCAGCCTCCTTAGCCCTTTGTGCCTTCTCTCGGCCGCCTGACACCTCTGGGAACCATCTTCCACTTGAGCAGCAGAGCAGGCCTCTCGGTGTCAGATGCCCCTCACACTCATGCTCTCCCTAGTTCTCTCCATTCTCCCCAGAATCGCCCTCTTTCCTCCCAACCTCTCGTTCAGCTAATGCTCACCCAGGGATTTATATCGGCCAAATGCTTGCTCATCTAAGTCTTCTTCAGCCACATCCCACTGTCTTTTCCTCTCAGAGTCCTTGGACCTTTATTTCCAGTACCACACAGGATCACAGAAGTACCAAGTCCAGTGGGAAGGTGCAGACAGTGTCAGTGTCGTCGAACACTTACCTCCTGGTGGTCTGGACCCAAGAATTAACTGATCTATTTATCTCGTCTTTTTAACAAGATTTGAACTTTTATACTTCTTTTCTACCTATTGATGAAAATACTAAAGCAAAGGAACTCTTTAAACTTTTTAAAAAGCTGAAGCGTTCTTATGACTTTGTCCAGAAGTGAAGCTTGAGCTTTGTTTCAAAGTATGCGGCTGCGTTCCTTGGAATGACCTGATATGGGTCATCTGGGAGCACACAGTGGACTTCCCTACTGCCCATCTCTACACAGAGATGCACTTCCACGTTGCTCTCTGCTGTGCACACAGTCGAACCCAGGGGTGGTCTCTGGACTAATCCCATACATCTTGATTGTGCCCTTGGTAGGTAACTGACACAGGTGTCCATGACATGCTGGGCTGCGATGATTACTTAGCTGGAGGGGCTAAGGTGGGGTTGGCCTATTTCCTATCACTTTCTCTGGCTACAGTGGGCATTTTATCTGGAAAACTACTGGAAAGTGTGGGTTCACGTGGATGGGTTAGTTCGCATCATAAATTCCCAATATCTGTTCTTATATAACTTTGGTGATGAATACAGTACCTCTAAAATTATGAGATGTTCAAATGGGAATGCAATGATATAATTTATTGATCTTGTTGATTTGTGTATTGTGTTAATTCCCTGAGTATTTAGACAACGAGCATAGACATCGTGAGTGGACTCACTGAGGTTTCTTACAGATCCTCTGCCTCAGCATTATATAGATAAAACGAGAGCTTACTGTGTCATATGCATCATGATTTTCTTCTTCACACACACACACACACAGACACACACACACACACACACACATTAGGTGTAATAATAGTATACAAATGATTAAAAGATAGTTTCCTGTTGCCTTTCCTGTTATCTTTCCATGTTTTTCTAGACATATCACAACCCCACCATCAATGTCCATAATGTAGAAATAGCATCATTTTCTCTATCAAAAACAAAACAAGGGGGAATTATACCTAGAGTGACTGAGATAAGATAACCAAAAGAACTTCCTGGATACCTATACCAATCATTTGAAAGATCACTTAAGCAGGGGCTTTCATGCCCTTGATGGGAATTAGTGAAAAGGACCCAATTAACTTGAGAGGTTCCATTCTTTGTGATTATTTTCACAAAATGTATGCTTTGGTATTTCTGCAAAGAGGCCAGATACATCTTACAGGAGCCCTGTCATAAGACAATGGTACAAAATGTACATTTTTTTTTAAATGCACAAGGTAAAATTTTAAAAAGCACCACGTGTGGATCTCTGGTCTTGAAGTGGCCTGAGAGTGCCTTTAGGTCATACATCTAATAAGCGTAGAAGGAGAAGATGGCTTCTATGGCTCACACCAGGATTTAACATGGGCTTTAGATTGTTCTCAACCAGAAATGAGCAGGGGAGCGGAGGCTTGTTGGAGGACTCCCCCTCCTTCTCCTCATCTGACAAGTGTCACATAGGAGAACGAATATGCTATTCTGTTCTTATCGTTCCAAATTCACAAGTCTCAAAAGCCAGAAACAGGAGAACAACAACCTAGATTCTGGCCACATCTCAAGAGTTAAGATAGGCTCTGGTTCCTGCCCTAGAATTTCCTGGACTGGGAGTAAAAATTCCACACTTAAGCCCTGCTGTCACTTAGATGAGTTCCATTGTAATGGCCTATCTCAGACCAACGTTTTCTGAATAGACCCTTGTTGCATTTGGTGCTTTCCTGAGGAAGCCTTATCAGGGCGCTGATGTATAGAAGCCTGACAAGCTTTATTTAGCACCATACCTCCCTGCCCAACCCTCAAGGAAGCAAGGCAGCCCTGCCCTCGCCCCTCGGGTACTAAGAAAGTGCTCCCCACTGCTCCACGCAGACTTATAGGCACCTTTTGGCAGAAACATAGATTTCAGGCTTTTAAAGGCTCTTTTAAGAATCATGGATGTCTCCAGAGAACTAGTTATTTATCCATTACAAAGTCTGGAGCCTTGTAAACATGTTCGTTGGAAGTCATGTGATAAACACACGTGCACGCATCTGCACACACAGCAGCACAATGAGCAGGATTACCTTGCAGTCAGTCAAATGCCTACATTTCTAAACAAGAGGCTTACAACAGTACAGATAAGAAAAAATCCCCAACAAATGTTGAAATTTAAAATTAAAATCCAACCTCTTTTTGGATTCCCTCACGTCTAAGTTAATTGTGTTTTATTTGTGTATATCTGGGTGATGTTTAGAAGTGTCCTGGCCAGAAACTTCTGGCATGATTTGGTCCATTATTGAAATGCAGGTCAAAAGTTCGTGGAGGTACAAATATTTCTATATGAAAGTAATGGTATAAAATAAGGGAGCGGGTGAAGACCGACGCACCCTGAAGCCCTGGGAACATGGTGGGGTGCTCTGAGATTGTCGTAGGAAGTCGCTCGCTGAAGTCTGAAAGGCTCTAAGCATCCTTCCCCTAAGTTTGGCAATGGCCACCTTCTGCTCAGAGGACCCATCAGAGGAACGTGCCATGAAAGGGTAAGTGGACATTCCCCAGGCTACAGGGCGGAAGGATGTTCTGTAGAGGTTCAGTGACTCACTGCCCTCGGGTTTCAAGCAGGGAGCACTCCGCAGGCTCCATCCTCTCCAGAACAGGAGCAGCCTTGGGTCCCCAGGCCAGGCTGTCACCTGGTGGCATCCCAATGCCATCCCCTGTGGTTTTCTGCATTGGAGTCCTGACATTGCTCTGTCAACAGCAGAGGGTGACAGGCCTTCTAACTCAAAATATCTACCTGAAAATAAAGTCCCCCGCCTGGGAAGTTGTGGGGAGCCTCCACCGCACCCACCCCCGCCCCCAGGCCCAGGAGCAGCTGTGGGCGGAAGCCCAGGGACACAGGTTTTCATTAGATCTGCAGGTGAACCTGCTGATTGTAGTGCCAGGAGTCAGTTATCCAGAGAGATAAAAAGCAAAACAAAGTCAAACCACTATGAACTATGAACAGCCCCTGCAGGCCTGGGATCCCCAGATGCCTGGGGGAGTGGGTTGGGGCACACTCCAGGGGCAACTGTGAAGGATGGGGTGGGACAGAGACTCTGGGCTGTCCGCAGGACATGAGGCGTGGTTTTCTGTCTCAGGACTGGGTGAGCTCTCTGTAGAAGAGCACTGGGACCTTGCTTAACTCATGGCACAAAGTAGCAAACCTCCGCGAAAGCTCACTGGAAGTGGAGGGGACTATTGCACCATCTGTCTGGACTCGTGAAATCAGAGCTATTGAGTTGAAGACTAGTTAGAGAGCACAGGGTACCAACGAGAAGATTCCTTTTACATTTCAGTGAACTGAAAATGGGAAAAGTCCACTTTTCACGATTCAAATCTGAATATGAATGAATGCAAAATCTAAAAGACGAAATTAGAATGTTCAAATTTGAAAACAAACATTTTAAAAAATAATAAAAGATAAAATTCAAATGACTTTATTTTTTTTCCTGAAAACAAAATATCAAATAGAGACAAATTAAATAGAAAGCTTGAATAGAGAAATCTACATTTTAGATAAACAACATGTAGACCTGGAATTCCACTTCTGGACGACAGAGCGTCTCAATCATGTTGGTGGCTATCACACGTTGTTGTCATCTGGATGGCTTATAAACAAGAGAAATCAATGTTCCACAGCTCTGGAAGCTGGGAAAACCAACTTCAGGTAGGAGTTAGATTGTGCAGATTGAGAGGCGGGGAAGGGCGGGGACAGATGGGGGAAGGAGTTCTCGGGGGTCTTTATTTCTTAAGGGCACTGGTCCCATTAATGACAGCTCCACCCTAATGAACTTGTCACTTCCCAAAGATCCCTTTCCAAACACCAACATATTGGGGCTTCAACATGGGAATTATCGGGACAAAAATGTCTAGACCATAGCACAAAGAAAACCTCTTGCAGGCCCATGAGATGGCCATTCTAGCCTGGAGCTTAACCTCGAGGAACTAGAGGCACCCCAGGTGTCTCTCACAGGTGAAATAGATGTGACATATCATGGGGCAGTTGGATGTGCACATGTGTAACCTTTGGGCTAAAGTATAATCATCTCTATCAAGAACTCTGATGGACTGACACAGTCCAGAAGGCGTTCGGATTATTTCTTTGCAGGCATTTAAGATCTGTCTGTCTTCTCACTGAATTTGGCTTACTTGAAGCATACTCACTACCTAGATATTAACACTACTATAAAATGATTTCTTCTACCTGTTAATATCTAGGCTTGGCTAATTCTTGGCTCCTCCATGACAAAACACCACATTTCACTGTAATACTTTTACAAAAGTTTGATGAGTTTGAACAATGGGTGGCCCTACTTTTACTTTTCCCTTTGCTGATAGTTAGTTTTTCTTCTTAGTCTATTTGCATGTTAGAAAAGATATAGGCTCTGACCAAACGCTCTGACCCAGGGAAACAGTGACATTTAGCGCTCTACTGTGTTCTAGTGGCTATGTGTGCTTCCAAGGCTAGAGGAAGTAAAACATTTTCAAGTATCCTGCAATTCTATGTTTACTCAAATGTTTTATATGCATTAGCACACACATACAAATATAATTTAAATTTCCACCCGAGATGAGATGTCATGCTAACTTTAATTTTGCTCAGTTGTGGATGGGCAACTGAGAAATTTCCTCTTAGTTTTCTCAAAATGAGGCCCAAGAACAAATTCTTGACTACACATTGATACAGAACAGAACGTGATGGTAGAAGTTGGAACTCGGGTTTTGGGAACTTGTAGGGACATTTGGCATTGCAGAGACATCAGTCCATGGAGGCCTTGTCTCATTGGCTGTAAGGAAACCAGTCCAGAGTCTGGTTAAATCTGGACAATCCCAGGTGTGGCAAGGTGCAAACATGCTGGGTGCCCCAGGCCAAAGGTTGTTACCTTGGCGCAGGATGGAGTTTCAACGGGAAAACAATGAAAATCCTGCTTCTCCACAGATAATTCTGGAATCAGCTCACCATAGATATTTGGTGAGGCATGTGGATCAGTTTCTATGATGGTGGCAAGACCTGCTTTCCGGTGAGTCTTTACTCACCCTTGGCGTTAATAGAAGCTGCTCTTTAAGCCAGAAGGGGAAAGCCGAGTGTGAGGGGCGAGGCCAGGGGGCTGCAGGTCTGTGGGAGCAGAAGCCACCTGAAACTGAACTGGAAGTTCTGTTGGTTCCTATGGATATTTCAGAAAAGACAACTCAGAAACAGAAGAATACAGCTCAGCAGCCGCTTACTAAAGTATCAAGATAAGGTTCACTCCAGCATGAAACCTGGTGACTTTTTTAAGTCAAGCACACCTCTCTATAAAAACAAATCAGGGTAAATGAACAGAGCGATGGAGTCAGAATGTGGAAAGAGTGGCTTTTCTGCTTCTGTGGAAGAGGTTGGCTTTGCATAAAAGTGACTGAGAAAGGGGTCGTCAGCCCCTCTCACCTGAGTGGTAGATCACTCTCTCCATGTCACAGTCTCGTTGTCACAGTCTCATCGTCTGGCATAGTGTGTGACGCTCCAAACCTGAATAGGTCCCATGAATAAAAGGACTCCCAATCTGCACAGACAGCCATTAGCTTTGAAAATTTACAGTATATTTCTAGCTTTCTATAATTAATGTTTCCTTTATGCTTGTAATTCAGGAGAAATGCTTTAAATATAGGAAATCAAAACTTGAAACTTTTTGAGAAACCTATTTTAGTAACCCATAATCTTCTTCCTGTTTAGCTCAACTTGATCTTGTGGAAAACAAATAATGCAGCCCTGCCCAGCTGAAGATCTTGATCATCAGCACAACAGGAAGGAGGCGTAGGAGGGGAAGGTATTGTGCAGATCTTCACCGGCAGGTCCCTGCACCTGGGTGTTCGCATCTGCCAGTGCTACACACTCTGTGTTGTGTGTGTGTGTGTGTGTGTGTGTGTGTGTGTGTGTGTGTGTGTGTGAGAGAGAGAGTATGGTGACAATGAGCATGCACTGAAATCACAAACGCTCTCCATGTCTTTGCACACTGTGAAGCTGGGAGGGAGCATGGAAAGAGAGACGAATTGTCTTAGAAAACCCATTCTTTCGTAATTCATGGCCACAGCCACAGCGAGGCTCTGGTTTTGACATGTCAAAGGGTAACACAATGTCATTTTTTGAGTTAAGGCTTTAGAACCGAGACTTCATGCACAGTAGGCTGAGCAATAAACATCCTCAGAGGAGAAGTTTCTAATTTTGGTTTTATATTAGCATCCGAGGCCTCATAAGGCTGTGGGAAAGAGAGATAATAAAAATGATGTGAATGTTTAAGATTATATACGTCCCAGTTCTTGCATATTTATTTTGTCCTCATTTTCCATCAACACTCGTGACTACACTTCTATTATAATAATCCTGGCTAAGTGAAACTTTAAGATTCATTTTAACAATACACATCTCCAGCCCATGACACCTTAGCATAAAACTAAGGTAGGGCAAATACCTGGACTAGGATCTAACAGGTTCGACTCCAATTAACCTAATTAGTATAAGAAGGGATTTCACAGCCTAAGAAGCAAGACTTGCCTGGCTGGTTCTGGACTTGGAGACCTCAGGTCACTGGGACTATAAAACGAGGCCTCAGAGGACAAGAGTATCCACCTCCCATCCTCCCTGTGTGTACCAAATTCCACCCATGCATGAGCTTCATGTCCCAGGATGACATCTTCTTGCACAATCACCGTCTCCCACCAAGGTCTTTAAAGATTGGTAACAGTGGTTTTCTGTCTCTCTAGCTCATCACTTGACTCTTCACTCTCCTTTCTCTAGAACTTGTCTGCTGTGCTTGGACTTAGCCTTTGCTATCGCTCTAACCAGCCTCCAGATGGAAAAATATGTGAGGACTCTGTACCCACCCCAGAAACAACAGACCATCAAGACATGGCATATAATCAGAAAATGAGTGCTACTCAGAAAAATGTGTCACACCAGACCACAGTCTCCCTGTAATCTTTCCAGAATATTTTTATTAAATATCACTTTTTCCATGCTATTTTTATCTATATGTGTGTGTTGAGGCAAAACAAAAGTACAAGTCTCACTGGCATGATTTGTTTCCACAGGTTTCAGAAAGAGAGAGCTCCATTCTTCATGGAGAAAATATAAAGTCCAAAGGCACACTCCCATGGACCCACCTCCTCAAGTCACACCTACCAACCTATAGTTACCATCCAGTGTCTCCTAACCCAATCATTTCTCCTCTAAGCTTTCTCGAATCTTCTTCCACATACACACATGAGTTTTGGGGGGACACTTAATATTTAAGCCATAACACTACCCTAAGAAGTGGTCTTCCAGAGATAAATGAGAAATGTGATTTTTTTCCTGTTATTGCTAAGTAATTCAGGTCTGGGCACAAAGTTGAGTCAGCAAGTGGGGAAGCCTAAGATGGGCCTGCTGTCCTGTGTCATCCACCCCCATCCCCATCATAAGATGACATTTCCATGAACTCAGGTTTGCTGATGATAGACTTTGGTGGAAATCCAAGGTACAGAACATAACACCTAATAAGAGAAGGAAATTGCACTTTCTCTATTGATAATGTTGATCATTAAGATTTAGTGAGGATTAACAACACTGAAATCATGATACCAAGGAAAACCCACATTCATTAGAACCACCAGAAAATAATGATTGACTTTGGTGAATAGCAGATGGACAAAGACTCACGCTGAATTGATCCTGGCTGACACAGGAGCTCCTCACGCCTCCCTGCTCTCACTTCTCCACACTCTCTTTGTCCTGTCTCTGGTCCTGCCTTTCCTATTGTTTTGAAAACTGACAAAAAGACCACCTCTCTCTCTGGCCTCCATGTCCCAGGATATCCCTTCTTCAGCTTTGATCACCAAGCTTGCCTTGGCAGTGTCCACCAAGGGAGTCCCGTGGCAATACAATACCCTACACCAGAAGGCTGGCATCATTTGGATAATAAGGATATATAAAATATGAGATATATCCAATTTTCAATATACTAATAATGACAATTGGATTTTCAATCTCATTAATATAAAAAGTATACTATTTAGAAAAATAGAAAAATATTTGATTTAGTTCTCTTGGGTAAAATATTTTATCAGAAAAAATAAAAGGGAAATGATTTGGATCTAGGAGCCACACTTTAGCACCAGAGAAGTTTCCAAAATAAGAGTTCCAAAAGGTTGAAAAGTAAGAGTAATTTTAGAACAAGGGCACAACTTCACAATGTCTCTGGTTTGAAAGGCAACACTCACTGAGACGTAATATAGTTTTGTTAGTTAACTTCTACTAAATTTGAGTTTAAAAACTCCGTTTAACCATTTTAGAACAGTTTTTAATTTTTTCCCCTTGTCCTTCCATCTACCTCTTTAAGACGTGTGAGCTAATACATTCTCATCTATTAAACAGATGGCAAGAAAAAATAAAATTCTAAGATTAATTTTATGGCATAATGTAGAGGATATCAAAAATGACTTAAAAGAATTCAGAAACCAAACCACTGCTGAGTAATTTAACAATAGTAACATAAAAGCCACTAAGTTTTTAAGACCTCTTCCTTAAAGTGAATTGATGACACCGCACATTCCCAGGGACTGCTCAAGGTCACAGAAACTACATCAACATTACTCTTCCCCAGCCAAACCAGCCCTAAAGATTTGTTTAGACTTGACTTTCTGAGTTTCTTGGCATCATAGCAGTGACAATAAATTTGATGATCAAAATGTTACTAGGTTATGGCTATAAAAATCACCCCCAAATAATTAAAAAATATAAACATGGGAGCTAAGTGGCTATGAGGCTCAAATGGATGCCTATTCATTAATAATTTCATTTTCACTTCTCTACAACAAGAAAGGGTGTCACGGTATGGAGAATGCTGAGCACCCTGCAGCCCAGCCAGCATGCAGCTCACCTCTGTGTGCTACCCTCATCTCAGAGGATGCTTCGGAGTAGAGTGATCACTGTGGTTCTCCTGTCAAAGTATTAATTTTTCCGGGGGAAAAAAAAAAGCAAGCAAAACACAAAAGTGCTAACCAAACCAAACAATCCAAAATCAAAACAAAACCCCCTGAATTTCTCCAGAAAACATAGGACCTAAATAGAGTTCTAAAACAAAATAAAGGCTTCCTATGATGTATAAAGGATGCATTTACTTCTCCCTTCATTCAATGTTAAGTTATCCAGGCGTCTACGCAGATAAAGAACCACACACTTTCTTTTGTCTAAAAACTATGCTATCTAGTGAGGAGGAGGTAGAGGGATCACTACTTGGGAGGATACAAGAGTGTAGCCCTGGACTGTGCCTGAGAAAACCAGTGCGGGTTTTGCCATCAATGCCTCTGCTTCTTAATGTCAAGGGAAGCAAAACCATCTTTCTCCAGCAAGTTCTCCAGCATCACCTCCAGTGAAATGAGAGCAGCATTTACATGCAGACATTGGCTCCAATGTTTTAATGACATTTTTATAGCCTACTTAGAGTATTTGATTTGACAGTACACTTGATTTAAGGTAGACACGTGACTGAGGAAATACAATCAAGCTAAGAAACATTGGGTAGAAAAAGTTTTAATTTGATTTGTCTTATCAGAATAATTCCCGGGGCCAGCCAGTGGTAAAATCCAAAGTGACCAAAATGTGCTTCCTGCGTTCTTCCTCGCCTGTGCAGGTCTTCTAGCCCTCAAGGTCCCCTTTTCTAGCCACCCCCACCTTCCTCTCTGACCACAGCTCTGTGCTGCTCTTGCATCACACACACTTTCCCCGTTATGCCAAATAACCTCTCTCCGCCAACTGCAATCAACATTTCTGGTCCCTTAATGGAAATTATAGCTGATATTTGGAGAAAAGTAATCTGCTTTTTAAGCCATTTCATGCTAAAATGAAGGTGACTTTCTGTGAGTCTTAAAATAGACCTAGGGTTGGTTGCATTTTAAAGAGGGTGCACAGAGACCCAAATACATTTTGAAAGGGAAGAATTCCTTAAGGAAGCAGAGCAACTTGGATGCAGTGGAGATTTCCTGATTTCTTTAGGGTCCCCATGTGTGGGCCACTCGGTGAGATGTGAGCCCAGCCTCACAGCTGTGCCCTAGGGCCCTTGGCGTACACTGAAGTGGGTATCACCACCAACTCAGAACTTATGTAATTAGTTCAAAGTAAATTTCATTCTTTTGAAAAATATACTGCTTAAGTGTACCATTTTTAAGAAAGTCAACATTTTTGTATATATGATTCTGAGTACCTGAATGCACCCTTCTACTTTGAAATATAGACCATAATTTGAGGTTTTTAAATACCAACTCCTGTCACAAAGACAACATAGATCAACCAAATCAAAGCTGATCATTCTAACTTTGAAATATGGAGTGATGGCATTCACATTGCTTAATGTGCTTCCTGGTACAATTATAGAGACACTTATTTTTATCTTGTGTGGAGTGAAAGGTCCTCAGAGGCACAGAATCCAACCAATGCATCCTAACTTGCTTCCCATCTGCCTGTGCTCATAGAGGCAATTCATAGATATGTGTTAATGAATATGAGGATGGAAGTCTTCCAGTTACTTCAACTACTGTACCAATCTGTTAATAGCAGCTTCGATATTTTTGGAAAATAAGCATACAGTACATGCTTTGGAATTTGTCTATGATTAAATTTGATTGGATGATAGAAAAGGAAAAAAAAGTACTGAAATGAATGAAGTGAAACTGTGTGCATGTGTGTGTGTGTGTGTGTATTTGATAGAGAATAACTTCATAAGGTCATTGGATTGCAGCAGATCTGTTATTTTTACATGTTTCTTCCTCTTCCATTTGTTTTACATAAAAAAGAAGTCTTATGGAGGAGGAAGTCCACAAAGAAAGCCAGGGCATTCCCATAAATAAATCGGCATCCTGAGAAAAGTGAACACAAGTATTGAGTCCTGGACGGAAAGAGCACTGTTAACACTTTCCAAGAAAAGATGAGCAGTTGAAAATTAAGGACATATATGGGAAAAGAACTTTCTCGTTCAATACTGTATAATATTTTATTATTACTATTTTGTTATTATTTATTATTTAAATCTCTCCCAAGAAAAATGAAAAGCTTCCTTAGGTCTAACACAGTTTCAGCTTTTAGGATTTATCATGTTTTTAGAAATCAAATACAAATTTGGCAATACTAATATTTTATGTACATCATGAGATATGTCAAAAATAAAAATCTCAATGATGAGGTGAATAAGGAATAAACAGTATTTTATTAGTGGTATTATACTTCTAAAAGTCCATATTACTTTTTTTATTCGAACAAAGGATAAAGGAAGAATATCTTCCATGAAGACAAAGTGAGGGGAATTTGCTTCTGTATTTTGGAAAATCTTAGTTTACATCTCTAACATACAAAAATTTCAAGACCGGGATTCTAGGATGGGTTTATCTCAATCTTTGGTTTTAAAGGCTGTCAAACTATGAACTAATGAAATAAATTAATCATTAACTATAATTACTAATTGTAATAATCAAGTCACATTAACTTTCAACTGTAGTTAATAATTTCAACTCTATTTAACAATTTTGTTATTGACTAAAAAATCTTCATCTCTTCCGGTTTCAATCAATTATTCTTATATTCTAATCTGAAGTTATTAAATATTTAATTTAAAAAAAAGATTTCAAAACCATTTGAATTTATTCATTGTTAATAATTTGAAGAAAGTTCTGCATATGATGATTTGAAGAATTTATTCATGACATACTATTTTATACATCTTGAATTAATAACTACAAAATTGATTTCTGATAGTGGGGTGCCTGCACATCTTGGCTGCAATTTCTCAGCTGTGATATCTTATACATTATGAAGCAAACAGCTTCTGTGTATACTGCAATGTCTGCAACTGTGTCCAAGGATTTTTATTTAAATAATAGATGTTAAAATTAATAATGGCTTGTCTTCATGGAGTGATTTCATAATATCAGGCAATTATCTGTGCTTTTTGTGCATTAGCTAATGTAGTCCTCATAAGTTCTCTCTAAGGTCAGTTTTGTCATTTCTGTGTTACACATAGAAAATCAGAGTCTGAACTTAGAAAGTTGGTCCCTTGGTCTTGCTGGCCTCAAAAGCACCTGCTGCCTCCTATGTCCCCATTGAATCTGCGGCTCCTTAAGGACTCCATTGCATAGTAACTTCTCCTCCCAACCATGAAACTTTGTGCTATTAAGCAGTCATTTATGATTGAAAAAATACTTTCTCTAGTACATATTTCCTTTAGCAGCCAACAGAATAAGAGAGCTATATTTATTATTAAAGTCATATCCAGCAAATAGCCTAAAATGAAATATTCATTGAGTACATTCAACAAAAATTGAATGAGTCCCTACTGTGTGGTAGAGGCTGCCCTAAATGCTAGAGAAAAAGCTGAACACAAAACAGACATAAATCTCCTCCCTCTGGAAAATTACATTTGCATTCGACTGGGCCCTTTTTTTAAAAATCCACATATATAGCAAACATTTCACACTGTGTAGTTTGTTTTAATAATCTTTCCCCTAAATCTTCAGCAAGGTCTCTTATGCACCTGCCAACATGTTTCCTTGGCAATATGAAGCATTTAAGTTTGCGGCCATATGCTTATTATGTGCTATTTTAGGCACTTTTATAGTGTCAGAGAAAAGATGATGTTTCCCTAAAGGACATGGCTTTTGAACTTTCCCTATTAAGCAGAACACCTACATTCATCATGAAAGTTGATGCGATTCTTAAAGTCCCTTGTTGACCAACAAGCTTATAAATGCTGCTGATAACTCTGTCAAGGCTTGCTTGGCTCATCATACCTGTGTCACCTTCACTCCTCTTGCTTTTAAAACCGTTTCTTTCTCCTTTCCATGGTGTACGAGTCCTTCTGAAAGAAGTAACCATGTACAGGCCACGCAGAAAGAATAGGGAATTACATTCACTTCCATGCACATGGAGCATTTACATCAAATCTTTGCAATTCTGCACAGGAGAATAAGTTCTCCTCAACTTATTTATGTACTTCATCATTTGTTTTATCAGTGTGGGCTAGTTTGTATTTTGGTTTATAATCCAATATGCCTTATTAATTATTTTCTCAAATTATTTTATTTTGGCCATTAGGAGCTCTGTCAGTTCTCAGCTATGCCTGTGACGTACCCCACCAAAATGTGCAAATTTCATATAGCAAAGTATAAAAAAAAATGTTGTACCTGGTTAATTTGAAAAAGGAAATACATTAGTGACTACATTTTTTTTTTAGCACTAACTTACGAAATGCTATTTTTGGTATGATTTTGCTATAAATCAGAGAGTTTGGGCAGCTCTAGTTATCTATTTAATGAGGAAAGATTCTAAGTTCAGAAAGTTAAATGATTTATCTCTATTTATACAGCGTGATCCAACAAAAGAAAATCCTCAACCATCTTTTGGTGAAATTTCTTTCCCCAACATTTGATCTGAAGGAATCCTAGAAAGAAAAGGAAATAAAACCCATGCTTTTTGGTTGCTATAGATTATATTAGTAGTATTGCTGAATATTTTCTTAAATAACTATTTTCAATATTAAACAAAAATATATTTCTAGCTCACAAAAACTTCTCAAAGCAAATGTTGGGCATGATGTCCTATGCATTTATACAACTGGACAGAAACTTAAATGCTGAGTGATCTTTTTGGCTGTATCAAAATTCTAAATCAACAGTAGAATATTATTTGTTATATCATATTAAAAACCAAAAGCAGAGACCACTGAAAATTTTGATTTAGCTATTATGGAACATGTTCCTTCTACTGAAATGTCTTCTGAATCTAAAATGAGGCCATTTTACCCATTAGTGGAAAAAAAATCCATTTTGCCTTTTTTTGGTTCATTTTCATCTCAGAGAAATAATACAAATCTTGGCCCGCAGCATTTCCTGCGGTTTAATAACCAGCCGAACCTCAAGCCATCACGTCCTCTCGGGCGAACATTAGTTCCCAGGAAACACTCTGCCTTGATCATTATTGCATAATTAAGACCATTTTGTGTTCTTTTAATGTAGCATATCAATTATTGAGGAGAAATATAATACTGGGGGGAAAGTGATGACATTGCTCTATTTGAGAAAGAGGAAAAAAGAAAATGAACAGTCCTAGGAGTTTATTTTAATAACTGTCCTTCAAAAGAAAGCCCACTTCCAAAGTAAGTTTTAGAGACCTTATTTTGACACTTTTACTTGCAAATAATTTGACAAAATGGGTAAATAACAAAGAATACAACAAAGGGGATGCTTGTCTTCAAGTCCGTTTCACAGAATGTGCCCGAGCCTTTGAACAAATAAACGGCAGCATTGTGAGCACCTTCTCCAAATTCAAGTACGAGGGCAAACTGAGCCGCTGTGAGAATATCCTCAGGGAATACTGAGTGCTTTCAGTCTTTCAGAAAGAAAAAGGAAGGAAGGAGGAGCAGAACAAGGGAAATCCAAAATAGACCTGCTCTCTGACTCCCTGGCCATCGCAATGGAAGAAGCCTGTTTGTTCATTTGTGAGACCTTTGCTGATTCACCCCTCTTAGAGAGCTAAAACCTGAAACAAAAGCAACTGATGTCTTAATAAAAATTCTTTTTTAATTTGTTTTAATTAGTTACACATGGCAGTACAATGACCTTGACATATCATACATTTGAATCACATGGGATACAATATCTCATTTTTCTTAAGCAAACAAAAGCACAATTTTTGAAACAGGAGGTGATCCAGAGTCCTGTTGTTGTTGTTGTTGTTGTTGTTGTTGTTGTTGTGTGTGTATGTGTGTGTGTGTTAAGCCCTGGAGATGAACTACAGCACTGTATGGCTGAGCTCCTCCCTAATCACATTGTCATAACAGGCTCTGGGACCCCGGAGTCACCGTCTACTTTCAGTTCTGTCTTCTCCTCCACTCTTAACCCACGAGAGCACAGTGCCGGCAGGCCTCACAGGAGCTAGGAGAAGGGGACCTAGGAGAAGGGGGTTGTGCACTGAAATAAGAGAGACAACAACTGACGCTGTGTTTTATTTATAGAAGAGGCTTGAGCTGCAATAGACAACCTTGTTAAATTGTTATTTTGATGATGACGCTGTATACTGTTCTGGATGAGTTCATATTTAAAACTCACTCACAAAACTTATCGTTCTGGGATTTTTGTTTTGAATCACTCTGAAAGAAAGAGGTTTGGAACAGTGGTCAGATGTGGTCCCCAAAAGACAGCAGCAGTGACAGTGACGTGATCCCTGCATGGGCATGATTTTCCTAATAGTGGCACTGGCAAGGGTGCACATCTGGGGCCTCTGGTCATTTCCTGTGGCACTTCTTTTTTTTTTTTTGTCTAGCAGTTTAGCATTGCAAAAATAGCAGAATTTGTTGCTGATTTGGCAATGTCAAAAATTTTACCTGAAACATTACAGAAAAGTGTGAGACAGCATTCCAACAAGGCCTCTATCAGAACAGACAGTGTGGCAGTGGCCACTCAGGTGGGGAGAGGACCCTGTGAGCCCTGTTGTCACTCTAGTGTGCTCCAGAAGCTCAATGTGTGCATTTATTTTGTGTTTGGCCACTGTGCTTTCATATTTAAAGTTGGTGTAATATTTAAAGTAGTTTTGTTAAAAAGAAAAAACTCAGCCTATAAAAGTTACTAAACAGGAATTCCTGGAAGGTATTGAATCTGTATTATTGTAGCACAGCACACTATCAATGTGAGTTAAATAAGAGTGGGGTTTACATTGAAGTGTTTCTAATAGTAGATCATCTAAAATTGTTTTGATATTCATAAAGATGCTATAAAAATACCAGAGAGTTATACATATTAATATTGTTTACTTTCTAAATTCACAGCACGTGTCCCTCAAACCTCACATGCCCAGTGATTCCGCAAAACCAGTTCCCAGAAAGGGAGTCTCACACCTTCCTGCCGGGGCTCTATCAGATCCGATCAAAGCAGTTGTAGAGGACGATGTGTCTTCTGCAATTGCCTGTAAGTCTTCCACACGTGACAGTGAGTTCAGTAGGCAGTTGGCTCAGCTGTCTTAAGTTCCAAAATCACAACCTGAATATCCACACTCTGTGCCTTAAGACAGCAAATAAGCTACAGCAATCACGGGGCCTCATAGCATCTGATTAGAGGCACTGTCTTGACAGTACTTGCTACTTGATTGAATCATACATGCCTATAATCACAGTCTCTTTATACCTCCCCATTTAACCAGCATAGATGATAAGCGAGCACCCTCCCAAACAACTCTGAGCTTGAAACCAATAACGTAAGTAGACTTAAATAGACGGAGACAGATCAATATGAATGTGTATAGAGATATTAATAGAAAACTAGAGACACTAACATTGTGCTCTTTTCATTATTTTTACCCGTGATAGAAAGATTTCCTGGGCCTTTATCAACACCACAGGTTATACCTTATGCCTTCAGTTTTCTCTGAAACTTCTTCTGAAACTCTCTGCCACTTCATCCACTGTTAGTGACTCCACCATTTTCAAGTCCAACTCTCTCTTCCCTGCATTTCAGCCCCTCTCTCCTAGTCCATTTTCTGTCAGTAATGGCACAATACCAAGATCTGGGAAGGTAAAGGGAGAAGAAGGTAAAAGGTACCTTGCGCAGCACTACAATAGTGCTGTACGGGGTGAGAGGCCACGTCAGGAGACGGTCCTGCTGGCAGAGTCCCGAGGCAGCACCAGGCACTCTGTGGTGAGAGGGAGCACACGAGAGCATTGGTCCAACTGGTGTCAGTTCCAGACTTAACCTTGAGAGGACTCTGAACTTCATCAGCTGATGGGGGAATTAACCCTTCATGAGGGCAGAGGCCCAACCATCTCTTGAAATTCCCCTGGTCTCACCTCTTAACCTCTCCCAAAGTGGAATTCGATTTCAGCATGAGTTTTAGAAAGGACAGACCATACACAAATCAAAGCACCACCCCAACATCTTCCAGCTCACACATACATCTCATAGGAATTTTACACAATCACTGGCATTCAAGAAATAGAAAAATGGAGTAACTGTGCTTTTCTTCAGATGGCAATTTATACATATCATGACAACATCAGAAAGTCCAACTGTTCAACTGCGGTAACAGGTGTGTCTGTGCGATCTAGAAAAATTTTTCAACAATGATTATGCATGCTGGGATTGAGCCCTAGGCTTCACCCACACTTAGTCCTGGGACTCCCCCTGAGTTAATCCCCAGCCCCAACACTGGGAAACTTAGAGAACCAGTGATCATTAAGAAAACCAGGTGACAAAACTCATGTGCAACCAGCAGAGGAATCTGTTTCTCTTTCTTCCTTTGAGATATTGCTGTTCTACTGTTTCATACACAAGGGTAGTTCTACCTGGAGGTGAGGGGGCACACCTTCTTTTCTGATCTCCAAACCTGAGGACATTCCTGCAAATTCAAGTTTTTCTTGTGATGTGCTTTTGAGTTGAATACTAGGCAGAACTGAAAACACATTTCTAACAGTAAATGTTTTCCTAAGAAAATTAAATGGCATAGCATTTGCTTTCTAAAAAATGCTTGGACTCAGTCTGAACAAAAAAGAGAATATACCATTAGATACATTGATTATTCATTGTATGCATTTCAGTAAAATTGGAGCTTATTAAAAATCTATACAAAATATCAGGAGTTGAAAAACATTTCAGTGCAATGTGCTTTCCCTGAGATTCAAATGGTAAGTATTTACTTGAACAGCAAACACTATTATTTTATTTGCATGGTTATAGATTATCTCATCATCAGTTCTGGTCAGTTATAGTACTATTGTACTTGAGTTTTGATAATTCATAATAAAAAGGGCCTTAATTGGAAGGCAAGAATCATTTTTTTCTGGTATTCTGTAAGATGTTTTCAACATGGCAAAATAGACAATATTTTCTGAGTTTTTTTTTTATAAAATATTTTGTGTAAGTGTTAACTTTAAGAAATCCTAACTTGGCCTTGCTCATTAATGAAGAAAAGCATCATTTGCTGTTTTTTTATATGAGGGGAAAAAAACTGCCATTGAAATCAGATTCTGTCAAACTGTAGTATAATATAAGCTACCAAAATCTAACCATCTGATTTCTAAAATCTTAAAATGACCTTAACATTTTTTTAGTTAATTATTTTTATTTATATATGACAACAGAATGCAGCACAACTCTTATTATACATATCAAGGACAATTTTTCATATCTCTGGTTGTATACAAAGTATATTCACACCAATTTGTGTCTTCATATATGTACTTTAAATAATGATGTCCATCACATTCCACCATCATTTCCAACCCCATGCACCCTCCCTTCTCCTTCCACCACTCTGCCCTATCTAGAGTTCATCTATTCCTCCCATGCTCCCTCTGCCTACCCCACTATGAATCATCCTTATATAGGTGAAAACATTTGGCAATTGGCTTTTGGGGATTGGCTAACTTCACTTAGCATTATCTTTGCTAAATCCATTCATTTACCTGCAAATGTCATTATTTTATTCTCTTTTATTCCTAAGTAATATTCCACATTTTTATCTATTCATCTATTGAAGAGCATCTAGGTTGGTTCTAGAGTTTAGCTATAAACATTGATGTGGCTGTGTCCCTGTAGTATGCAGTTTTTAAGTCCTTTGGGCATAGACCAAGGAGTGGGATAGCTGGGTCAAATGGTTGTTTCATTCCCAATTTTCCAAGAAATCTCCATACTGCTTTCCATATTGGCTTTACCAATTTGTAGCCCCACCAGCAGTGTATGAGTATATCTTTTTCCCCACATCCTCACCAACACTTATTGTTGCTTGTATTCTTAATAGCTGTCATTCTGACTGGAGTGAGATGATATCTTAGAGTGGTTTTGATTTGCATTTCTCTAATTGCTAGAGATGATGAACATTTTTTTATATATTTGTTGATTGAGAGAAGTGTGTGTTCAGTTCCTTGGCCCATTTTATTGATTGGGTTATTTGGTTTTTGGTGTTCAGCTTTTTGATTTCTTTTACCCTAGAGATTAGTGCTCTATCTGATGTGTGAGGGGTAAAGATTTTCTCCCAAGATGTAGGCTCTCTTTTCACCTCACAGATAGTTTGTTTTGCCCAGAAGAAACTTTGTAGTTTAAATTCATCCCACTTATTGATTCTTGATTTTAATTCTTGCACTGTAGGTGTCTTATTAAAGAAGTTGGTTGGGGCCTAATCCCACATGATGGAGATTAGGGCCTACTTTTTCTTCTATTAGACACAGGGTTTCTGGTTTAATTCCTAGGTTCTTGATCCATTTTGAGTTGAGTATTGTGCATGGTGAGAGACAAGGGTTTAATTTCATTTTTTTTGCCTGTGGATTTCCAGTTTTCCCAGCACCATTTGTTGAGGAAACTATTTATGCTAAACGCATTAGCATAGACATCATGCTAATAGAGAAAAATTGAAGGAATTCCTTCTTAAAACTAGAACATGACAGGGATGCCCTCTTTCACCACTTCTATTTAACATAGTTCTTAAAACACTGGCCAGAACAATTTGATAGACGATATAAATTAAAGGGATTCACATAGGAAAAGAAGAACTCAAATTAGCACTATTTGCTGATGATATGATTCTATACCTAGAAGACCCCAAAAAATCCACCAACAAACTCCTAGACCTAGTAAATGAATTCAGTACATAGCAGGATATAAAATCAACACCCATAAATCAAAGACATTTCTGTAATCAGTGACAAATTCTCAGAAAGGGAAATGAGGAAAACTACCCCATTTAAAATAGCCTCAAAAATAAAATAAAATATAATACTTGGGAGTCAACTTAATGAAAGAGGTGAAAGACCTATATAATGAAAATTACAGAACCCTAACAAAAGAAGTCACAGAAGACTTCAGAAGATGGAAAGATCTACGTTGCTCTTGGATAGGCAGAATCAATATTACCAAAATGAACATTTTTGCTTTTTTGATACAGAATTGAACATGTTTATAGATCAACTTGAAGTGCATAGCTGATCCTCAGCCGCAGAGACTGGGGCATGTGATGATTGGTCTGTCTTCCTTGTTCCAGATATTAAATGATTTGAGTAATATTCCTGCTCTGAAATGACTGTATTCATGTTAAAAACAAATCAAGGAATAGGGTGCTATCACCTCCCACCCCACAATGCCATTGTCATCTCTCTGGGGGGGCTACTGGAGAGGACTCTGACCCTGCTTCCCTTCCTCCACCCTGAGTCCCCTCAGTCCTCTCTCCAGATCTCTCGAGGTGACAACCTGAGAGTTTCAAATTATGCATGTTCATCTTGTCCCCACAACCCCACAGCAAATCCGTCTAATGGCTTTCCGATCTGTCTGGATGAATCCCAGAGTGTTCGCATTGAGCCCCCGGCCCCCCCAGCCCCCTCTCACACTGCCGTCCTCTGCTTTCTACTCAGTCAGGAACTTGACCTCTTGAGCAGGTCAGAGGCCCCTGCTCCTCGGCTTTTCCTTTGACTCCCGCCTCTCCCGACGTGCTCCCTGTACCACTCTCAGGTCGTGTCTGCCATTGCAGACTTCCTAGGCTCCTTGGAGAATTCTATGGAAAGACATCCCTGATGACCCACGTTAAGCAGCTAACTTAGACCTCTGTGCTCTAGAACCATCATCTACATTTGAATCTGGCCTGCATCTACAATGCCATCATTTCACCACAAAGCACTGTGGCGTCTATGTGAGCAGAGTTCGTGAAGCCTAGGAATACTTCTGATCATCACACAAACCCAGAGCCCGGGACAGGCAAGGGGTGAGATGAATATTCATTGGATAGACTGTGTCAAAGAACAAATGCTCTCCCTCCCAAGTAAGCAGAGATTTGCAAGATCTTAATTATATTTTTCCAGGTACTGACTTTTGTTTCTGTAAATTTTAAATATAGGTGACACCATTGGTGGATATGTTCAGTTAAACACATTTTGAAATTTATTTAAAAATCAGGAAAATAATAATTAGATTAACAATAATGAGTTGTAAAGATTAACAAAGTGGTAGTTAAGAATATCCTTTTGGAAGCATCCATGTTTTATTAACCACATTTCTACTAATAACAATATTTTTCCCATGATGTAAGTATACTCATACTAGACACACAAAAATAAGTGGTAGCCTTTAATGTCGCAAAAGGAAAAAAAGATGAAATGGTTCCTCTAAATAAAAATTTCAAATCCGAGATTGATAAATGCATATTCTAACATATGAAAATATATTTTTAATATTATTGTTTTTACTATATAACATGTAAGTGAATATACCAGACTGCATTTTCTCAAATGGCAAGTGAGACACTGGATAACATTTTTCTTAGATTCCCCCAAGAGTCTCAACATCATCTGTGTCTTTGAAGATTCAGATTCTTGTGACATCTGTGATAGTGTCCATGAGGATACCAACGATGCTTAGTAGAAAGAAGTTCTCCTATCACGGGTCCTTGCTCAAGGTTTCATCTTTTTCTTCTAATCTGGTTTTTAGCCCTTGATCCTGTGTTTCTTCACTATTGTGCACAGGATCTGGTTGAGGGGTAGGTTGTGTGTGTTCATGTGGGATATCTGCAAAGGGAGGGAGCATACTATAATCCTGCCATCAGATGTCAAAGTGAGATCTCCTTTACAATGAGAGTCACCTGGAAGAGAAGAGAACGCAGGTTTATGACAAACACCAGATAAAGCTCATCAGGAGAATGCCATGTTGCCTCAAACTGATATTTTAGTTCTTAATACACAAACTGGTGATAGATGCCAAAAGAAAATGAAATGATGTGTTTAAATAATAAAAGAATATAAATGGAAGTCTATAATTTAAAAAAATAAAAGAAAGAAAAAGAAGACCCTTTTCTGCCAAAAGAGAAGAGGAAGAAGAAGGAGCAGGAGGAGGGGAGGGGGAAGAGGAGAAATGTATCTCAGGTTTCTGATAAAGAAAGTTTTTAAAAATATTATTTTAAATTATTATGATAGTGACACATTCTCACATGCTGAAGAGAAATACTAATATTGGTGATATTTTTCAAAGCTCTCTTACTACAAAATTTAATTTTATAGATTGCTAACCATCTATGAAATGTTATTAGACTAACACAAGGTGATAACTTTATGAAAAGATGTAAGGTTTTTCCTCTAAATTCTTAATTGTGCTCTAATCAGGTTATTAAAACAAACTCTCCAAATTAATTACTTGATAATATTGTTATATGGTTTAGATGGTACTATTATATATAAATGAAATTCTTCAGAAAATTATGTTTAAGTAACAGTTTATAATAAAATATTATTAATAAAATTTCAAAATCATTATTACTGTACATTTCAGGATAACTATGAAAAACGGATCAATCAAGAGTTCTGTATACCTGTTATTTTGTATCAAACATAAGATACCCGCCCATGCGCATGTTTAACACTTGGGGAGGTTTCAAAGTCGTGCTCTTTTGGATTACACTTCAGTACGTAGGATTCGATTATAACTTTGAAGTGTCCTGACTTTGTATCTGAAAACATGTATGGATATGCACTCATGAGGGGCGAGAGGACAAATGTCCTCCTGTGTGTCCTATAATTAAGTGTACCCATCCTCAGCCCCTCTCTGTTACTTCCTACAACCTCAATAGATCCCTCCAGAGCCCGCTAAGTGTTAGGCTGTATTTGAAAATCTAAATTGGTTAAAGACCATCACTCCTGCTGTTCAGTTCCTTTTCTTTCACTCAGACAATCTTTGCGAAGATGGAATTCTCATAAAGAATCATGTTTTACAAAAGAGATACTTTTCAAAGTGGAGGGAATGCTCTTCTGAGACAGGCTGGAAACTGGCAGGATGCCCCTCCCTAGCCTGCCTGGAGCCGCTCTCTGCTGAGATGACTGTGGCACAGCAGCAGGACTGCAGCAAAGGCTCCAGGCACTTCACCCAGTTTAAGTCTTGCACCTGAAACCAAGGCTGTCCTGTCCAAGTCAGTGGGTTTGCCCCCACGGATTCCCTTTTGGAAGGAGAGATGGAAACAGGACCTGGGCAGAGCCCGGCAGCAGGGCAAGGGAAGGAACGCCTGCTTGCTGGATGCTGCTTCCACAGAGCACTCTTCAGAACCCACATCAACACCCACCCCCACCTCTCCCATCCCCATCCCCTCCCCTCCCCTCCCCACTTCCCCACCCCCATCAGCATGGAATGAAGAGGCGCTCTGCCTGAGGGGTCTTTCAGGCCCCTTGCATTCCTAGGATCTTAGGAACCATAATCTCTTTTTCCAGAGATTCCATTCCATGAGGTCTTTATTCCTGGAATCCTGTTATAGTTTCTTTAAACTAGATTTAAGGAGACAGTATGGGAAAACTTTTCAATGAATTCTTAGCTAGCTTTAATTTCATATGAAAGATATTCCTGGCTTAGATATTTATACACAAGTGGAATTTATTTCCACACATTTGTCTGCCTTATTCCTGTGCAGAATTATTATGGATGTGAGTTTAAAAGAACTGTTGCACTAGGTGAAAAAAAAAACATGAAATTTTCATGTAGACGCTCATGAAGAGAGAAAATATAGTGGATTTTGGGGATGAAGTTGAGGAGAACAGATACATGCATCACTCAGAAGACACAGGGAGAAAGAAAGGGTCAGGTAGAAACTCACTAAGATATTCATTGCCCATCATGCAGGAAATGCAAACAAATTAAATAGTCTCTTGAAGTGATTAACTTATATCCTGAAATACTCTATAGATATTAAAAGGAATTAATGAATTTGCACACTGATATAAACAAATGCATACAGGCACAGAGGCATACCCACATGATGCAAAAACCTAGACCAACATTTAATACAATACATATACTAATGACTTTTGTAGAATAGTGTAGCCTTTGAATTTATTATGGCACTTGAATTTATTTTAAAAATGTATCTCAACCATTAATAGACATTTAGAAATAAGGAGGGCAGCAAGACAGGAACAGACAGGGTCTCTAAAAAACTCAAGGAGGCAGGTGGGAATCAAAGGGCAGGGATAGCTTTATGATAAAGCATGAGTTGACCTGACCTTGACGACTTCCTAATGTACAATTAGAAGATTTAGTTAAAATCTTCCCTTAAAATGGGAGAATATAACTTTCTTATACAATAAACATAAAATCAGGTCTACTAACAATGTGTTAACTGATTGGCAAGAAACAGAGCAAAAAATAAAAATAAATAATAGATGATCATGATTTCTTCATACTCAAGCTAACTTCTGGTCTTTGAGAACTTTCTTACATTTGGCTTTGGACTGGTAACAAAGTAGAAATAATTTCTTACTCTGTTCCTTCTTAAATGGACTTCTTGCATTTTTCCTTAACCTTTTTTTGTGTTTCTGATTTTTTTTTCCTCAAAGGAAAATGTCTGTGGGCTTCAAAAGTCAAACTACACATAAATATTTTTTGAAATCTGTTTTAATCATGTCTTTTCACAGTGTTTTTTGACTGCTGGCATTTATATATGCTTTTTGTGTGGAATAATTGCTTTTTACTTAAGGTGCTCTCCATTTCTAAAAGGCAATATTGGGTTACCATTCACAGTGACAGTTTGGGAATGTCTGGAAGAGATGTACATTTTTCATTCTTGAACCCTTGCAAAGAGCGAGTTTGAGCATGTTGTGGTCTATATTTCAGCAGCAAATGAGTTTGTTCTTCAGTTGCACATTCTTAAAGCTGTCTTTCAAGAATAAATCTCATTGGAGAAAGAGCGGCTGGGGAGCACCTCTCTCCAGCCTCAAACTATTTCTCCCCCAAGGCAATGTTTCCCAATTACACTTCGCTGTCATCAGCACCTTCTTCTTGTCTGGGCTCATCAACCTTCCAGCCCAGTTACCACGGTGCTGCATTGCTGGAGAATTCAGGACCCCACACCAAGATGATCATCTTAGAAATGCACAACACCCTGGAATGGGGCGAGAAAGACCAACTATTTGAGATTGAAAAGTGGGATGTTTGTCTGTACAGGTGGCCTAAATGTCTAGTCTGATTAAGAAAGTTATTTTAAGCAGAAAAGATAATTTGCCTTAATAAGGACAGCAAACATAAAACCAATATGTCTTCCCTTCACTAAACACTGGAGCAAATGAAATATGACTTTACATGAGGTCAGTCTTGAATATGAAATATCAACTTTCTGAACACATGCAAATTTTTATGTAAATGCATAAAAGATGTTTCTGTTTCACAGAAAACTAAGGTACCATTTATATTACATTTGTTTTTGCAAACACCCAAATTTCATTATCTGCCATTCACCAAGGAATGAAGCAGAGAGAAAAACTTTAAATTCAAATGTACAATTTCAATTTTGTTTTAGGCAACTGTGGAAGGGCGTTTTTGTGTATTTATATAACACAATAAACATGTACCTTACAGCCAAGAGATTGTATACATTTTCCCCTGGCAAAGTTACTATTTCCAATATTGCTCAAGAATATATTATATTTGCACAGTGTGTATATATACACATCTTTAACATTTTGTTAACATTAACATTTATTTTGTTTCCTGTAATGTGTGTGTATATGTGCTTTATTTAATAATGTTAGTTAAAATTTTCCTTTTTTTTTTTTTTTGTAAATAATGGTAGTATAATTTAAAAAGTCTGGCTCAATTCCCAGACTTAGGTCAAGTTAATATATGAATACATTTAGTCCAGTTTACTGTTTTATTGGGCTTTGATGTTGAATGGCTTTTCTTTTCTGAAGAACATTTTTCATTTTGCAAGTTCTAAAAATGATTCTAAATAAGACAAAACATTGTTTGTTTGTTTGTTCATCTTTAAATGTAATAAGAGAGTAAATCTAATTTAGAAATTCCAATTGCATCACATATATGTTGAATAATGTGGAAGGTTTAAAGTTACATCGGACATGAGGAATAGTGTTCATCTTATTTCCTGGCATGAAATCATCTTTTTCTTTATGACTTTGCTCATCTCAGAACTTTAGAAAAGTGTGCATCCATGATTAAAGAATAAGTAATTACAATTACAGTTGTAATACCTAAAATTAACGCAACTCCCTTCAAATAATTTTGGTTTGGTTATAGCATAAAATTGCTTTGCCATTTTCTCTCAAGTGGAAAACTGAAGGCATCAGGATTACTACAGACTTTCCTACAACTGCCATTGAAGATCAGTCTCCTCTCTGTCTCTCTCATCCCCTGTTCTCACAGACACTATCTAATGGTGGCCCTCTGTGATTATTTTCTAAATTAATTTAACAGTTTTCTAGGTTTTTTTCTCTCCTTTTTCTAATAGTACAAAATGGTGGGATTCATTGTTACATATTCATACATGCACACAATATAACAATATGATTTGGCCAGGATCCTTCTCCGTATTTCTCCTTTTTAATTGTCTGCTATGATTTACTTTCTTTCCCTTTCAACCCATTCATCATTTTGAAGCCAATATAAGCTGGATCATAGTACTTGTCTAGCGAACTGAGTTCAAGGGGGAACTTGGGTGTCTCAGTTACTTGTTTCAGTTGTACCTAACAATTTATTCTAGGGATTTTTAAATAAACCAATGTCTGGTCCACATGTTTGAGGTGTGAATCATTCTGCTGAGGGTGGACACGGGTCTCAGAATTCCAAACACATTTTATGGTGTCTTACTGGTGTTAATAAAACACTGCACTAATCACATAGTACAATAGTTGGCTAGTATACCAGGAGCAAAATAAATTTTTGTGTTTTGTTTTCAAAATTAAGCTTTTTCTGGCCATTGAAAAATGCATCTTCTCTACCCTACCACCTTTAGAAAACCTTCTTCCCAGGCGTTCCTGTGGTGTTAAATCATGTGTTTGACATTTCACTGTCTTTATCAAGTACCTAAACTGTAACATACATGAAAACAAAGACTTCGTTATTTTCACCTTAGGTTTTTGGTGTTCGTAATAGTGCCTGATAAATCTCAGGAGCTCAGGAAACACTTTTTGAATGGATAAACAAGTCCTAAGTTGAGGTTTGGAACAGTGGATAAATGAGAGATTGCCACTAGAATGCTTTCAAAGTTCTCGCTATGTACTGCAAGGACCAGATATAGTCTCTAGGAACTATCTGCTGCTATAGTTCTCCAGGTCAAGTCTACAGTTGGCAAGCCTTTTAACTAAGCAGAAATTAGGCAAACTGAGATTTAGCTCATAGGTACCCAAAGAACCTAGACTGGTTCCAGAGAAGGACTTTTAAATAGATCTTCCTATAGTCACAGAAATGGTTCTCTCTGTGCTGCCCAATATAATAGTAGCACGGCATCTATGGTAACTGAGTACAGAAATGTGCCAGAACCACTAAAAAATTGTAAATTTTAGTTAATTTAAATAGGCACACACACCAGGGATTACCATATTGGACAGAGTAGTTCTAGAGTTATTTTTCTCTTTTCATAGTCAAAATTTCTCATGAGATTATTCATAACCAAGACCAGCCATGGCCCTTATGATGGGGAGGACACTTATTTTCTATAAAAATACCATCAATTAGCTCAAAATTGTGTTATGCTTAGGGCAAAATCCTTGTCTCCCGTGGAGGCATGGCTGCTGGAGTTTCCCCAGTCAGCCCTCTCCAGTTTAGAGTCTGTCTGTCTCCTGCCCTTGCTGGGCTCAGGATCTGTCTTTAGCTGTCTTCTGCCACCTTCACAGGGCTGGCACATGAGTTCCACTGTGGTGTCCTGAGGGCTGGACTCTGCTTCCCTCCACACCCAGCAAAGGAGGGTATCACACCTGCCTAGTCCCATGAGTGTCTGCAGAGGCTCTGCAAGGAGACCAGCTGGTATCCTTTCTGGCCTGAGCGAGCTGCTGACAGAGAGTCTCTCTGCTCCACTGAACCCAGCAGGCCTGGGAGACAGTAGCCATTGGTCTGTCACAGGCATGCACCCTGACGTGTCTACAACTGCAAAGTGATCTTTGGAGCCATGAGCTACAGGTTTTGAACAGCACAGACACCTCTGTTTCCCAATCTTTCCTAAAATATCTATGCTCACGTATTCCTGAATTTCCCCTACTTCACATGGATTGATATCCTAGAAATTGGTGTCAGGAGAAATGGTGATTTAAAACAAATGACAGATTATTACAAACTTGAATGTCTAAATGGAAGGGCTCAAGAAAATATCCAGACTTCCCTAAATGAGAATGACAATCAATCATTTAATATTTTATCCTTTACAAAGGGATTACTCACAATGACACTAATCATGAGTCAGTTTTCCATGTAGGATATTTCCATTTTTTATAATTTACTGGAAAATTATAGAGCAAAATAAGTTGTGTGAGTAGCCACTCCATGGATAAGTAACAGAGAGCAAGTTTACAGACCATCAGGCGGAGAAGTGCTCTGACCATCTTTTGATGCCTAAAATAACTACACCCCATCCTACTGGCTAAAGCACAAGTTGTCTCTTTTCTATCATGTCTCCCTGGGTCAGGGAATTGGGAAGGGCGTAGAAGAGGGAGTCATCTCTCCTCATGATGCCTCTGCTGTAGCGGGGAACCCAGAAGCCTGAAAGCGCTGATGACTGCTAGGCTTCTCTCTGGCCTCCTCACGACAGTAGCCTGGGACTCCTCATAGCAAGGCAGCCTCAGTGCAGTGAGATACCCAGAGCGCCCAGTGACCTCCCAACAGGCGGGAGTGGAAGCAGTCAGTCGGAAGCCTGGGCCAGTTGTCTTGGCACAACCTCCCTTCTGTCACACTATATTTGTCAAAGCCAAACCTGTCCAAGCACCATGGTGTTCAAGGGGAAAGAGACTCAGGCCCTGGCCTGTCCTGGAAGGAGGATCAAAGAGTTTGTGAGCATCTTTGTCCATAGTAGGACTAGGACAGGGTTCTCATTGCTATAAGTCACTTGCTCACATTGTTGGTTCCCAGGGATTTGTCTAGTATTTTGTACACATGGGGGTCATCTCTGCGCTTCTCTGCCATTGAAAGAGAGAGGAAAAGGCTGGGGATTTTATAAAGCAAAGGTTTGGAAGCCAGTTAACCTTGGAATGAATTCTCCGGTCAGCCATTTGCCAGGTAGGGCTGCACCAATTATAACAAAATGTGAACCCCAATTTCATCAACTGTAGACTTAGGAGAATTTAACACTTTTGTAGCTGGATGGTTGACAAGATTAAAAATACAAAAAAAAAGATTAAAAATTACAAGTGACAATCCTGATACATAGTAATTGCTCCGCTGATGTTACTCATTTTTATTCCATGGCACAGAGCATACAGGAGTCTGGATTCCAGCAGTATTTCTTTTAATTTTAACATTCAGATGTAATTTGGATAAATTCTACTCCATAGGTTTACAAATCTAAAATCTCCTGAGAAAAATCTCAAAACTATTTGAATTTCATTGCTCTGTTATTTTTAATCTCTATATTAATTTAAATTCTTTCAAAAGTAAGACTAAATTATGGTATAGCTATGTACTACCTTTGACATAATTTTCAAAGTAGAAAAACTTCAAATAATTTTCAAGATATAGGAATTTTATTTTTTTCAATTAAAATATAACTCATCGTTTGGGGAGGGTGTTAATAACTGTTCACACTTAGAGCCCACAAAATGCAAACTTGTGAAGCACATAGAAGATTTTTCAAAATTTATAAGGAGATATTTTGAGAAACCAAAAATTAAATGATTTTCCTGAATCTCTTTGTAAATTAGGAATTTAAGGACCGATTTTTCTTTCAATTTAAAATATTGAAAATATAACACCTTGCAAACATTTATACATACAAACTCAATCCAGGGTCTACAGTGCTTTGATTAACAATATGTCAATGTTTAGTTTTGTTAAATGTCAAAGGTGTTATGATTTAAAAAGAAGGAGGCAGAAGAGAAAGAAGAGGAGGAGGATGGAAGAAAGGAGGAGAGGGGAAAATAATACAATTTTTATGGCTACTGCTTATGTATTTTTTAAACTATGAAATTCTGAGTTTTATTATTTACAGAAATTCTAAATTTCCATAACTTGACATCTTGCCTGCTAAGACATGGGCTCGCAACCTTTCCCACCACTGCTGTGACAGTCTTCTACACACTCAGGGGATTTCATAACACCCAGGAATATCCCATAGTCCTGTGCGGTGGGAGCCAACCAATGGTGCAGGAATGTCACACCTGGCAATCAAGCTTCAGAGGATGTATGGGCTTCCAAAGGAGAAGCACTCACTCAGGATTTCCAGCTTCTAGAACCCTCCTGTGTACCTTGGCTTGTGACCCCTGCCTCCAGCAAGACTGCCAGCAGTGGGGGTACTCAGATAAAAGCTGAAAACATCCTCTGCTTTTGAAGGTCTCCTGTAAATAGATTAAGCCACCAGCGCCAACTAATAGAGTATCTTTGACAACAATGAAAAATTTTAAATGTTAACTGAGGGTAACTGATATAAAATGTATTTAAAAAGTCCAATCAATGCCTCGCAGTTTCATTTGAGAAGCAAAATAATTAGAAACAATTTGGATTGTAAAGCATGCAGCATGTTAATTTCTTCCACTTAGCCTTTAACAAAGCTAAGGATGTTGGAATGAAAACAAGCTCATTGTCTTCCAATCATGGCCCGTGCCTTGGAAGACTGTTCCCCTCAGAGATGTGTTCCTAGCTGGTGGCATCACAATAAAATATTATGAAAATAATTGTGGGTAAACAGAGAGAAGCAAGACATCAAAAGGAGAGAGATCTTGTAGCAAATAATCTGTTCTCGTGCTAATTTTGATAGCTGTACAAATACATGAATAAGGAATGTTGGAAGAGCAGAGGAATTTTTTCCAAATGCTCATTTTCATCAGATGAAGCTTCACTTTAAAAACAAGTGCAAAATTAGCAAAGGCATCAAATATCAATGTGCTTCAGCACATGTGTAAGTAGAAGCAAGTAAGGCATATAACTCCTACAGGTAGGAGAGATTCTCCATCCCACTGAGACACTTGAGCTGTACGCCATGTGGTTCAATAGTGTTGGTGCTAGACAGAATGCTAATTCCAAAATAGCTGCAGGGCAGAGTGTCTTCATGTTTTCTTATCATCATTCATCTGCTCTTAAACCCCATGGTACATTTCCTCCCTTCAACTCACAAAATATCCCTGCACTGAAGCTAATTCTGCCTTGTCATAGTTTATCAGAGCCTTCCTTTCCAACGAGGACAGGGAATGTTAAAAAAGGGACACATCACCCAGTCCTCTCTGATTTCTCTCCAGTGTTCACCAAAGTCACACTCACAAATCATGGGCCAAGGTAGCATCCCATAGAGAAAAATTCAAACATTCCTGACAGGTGGACGGAGGGAATATACATTTTATGAAATAATGAGATTGTGAAAGGCTACAGTCTGATGTTTTCTCTGCATTCATCATCCTCACAAGTGCTTGTGGATCTTATAAACTCAAGTTTAGAAACACTTTGCAATTATAGTCTTCTTACTCAAAAGTAATTATAATACCTTCAAATGTTCCTCCTGATAACATCCTTTTTTCTTTATCATAGCTCTTTAAAAGAAAGCCCTAAATTTTTCACAAAAAAAAAAGCAGCATCAAGCAGAATTTTGTGATGTATGGGAGAACCAATTAAAGAGATTTTTCATAATTGGCTTATTTATTTCCATCATATTTCTAACACTCACAAGCAACATTTAAGCTTTTGACAATCGTGTCTTCTCAGTTTCTCTTCAAAGAAAAAAAAATTCCTGCATATCTTCTTTATTTCATTTTCAGGACTATTTTCACTTTTCTATTTTTGGGATAATTTCTTATTATTTGCTTTTACAATAAATTCCAACTGCTGAATTTTTGCTTGTTTAATCTGCCTAACCATAATTTGATCCATTTTCTTGTCTGCAGGCTTGACATCTTTCTTTACTGCAATAATCTCCTTGCTCATTTAAACTGGGGATGGGGGTGGGGAGAGACTATAGTTATATTCTGGTTATGTCTATAATCAGAACAACTATAGACATGAAAAATAATCTTTTGATAATCACCAATTCCTAACATAAAGCAGTTATCTTTGTTATATATTAAGTAGACTATTCTCTTGTAAAATGCTTGCTTTTTCCAGTTTTTAAGGATCCAAAATTTCTTTGTAGCCATGCAGGTAACTTACTTTCTCTCTCTCTCTCTCTCTCTCTCTCTCTCTCTCTCTCTCTCTCTCTCTCTCTCTCTCTCACCAGTATGGCTAATAATTAAAAGAATGCCTTTTAACTTGTGCCTCTTTGTTTTTCTCATTTCTAAGTCAGCCAACATAATATCAGGTGAAATTTTTATCAATATTGTCTATCTATTATTGCATGTTTATGAATTATAGAGTGTTGATCAGGAAAAACAAAATCAATCAAATAATTTTATCTATATGAATATAATAAAGTAGCTCAGTCATGTAAAGTTAGCCTGAATCTCTCCTACCATAAAAAATTCAATAAGTGCATTATAGCAATAATATAGAGAATATTTAGTCAATCCAAATGTGTGTCAAATGCAATTGATATTTACCAAGAGGAAGGATAAGGAACTGGGAAAAAAAATGGTACATTTTGGAGCAAGCCTCAGCTCTAGGGCAAAGAAGATAATATTAGCACAGATTAAATATAAAACTCAATTAGAAGATAGTATTAACAAGAGAGTGTTTAGAAAATGGTCATGATTTAGTAAGAAAAAACAGTTAATAGTCTCCTAATTTCAAATAAGTTTTTGCTACTTACTTGAAAGTAAGGGAGTACTTATTGTCTAGAAGGAAGATTAAGTTAAATGCCAACATATTACAAATGTTTAATGGCAAACTCATGCAGGTGCAAAGTGAACACACCCAGCACTGCACTTGATTCATTAACTAATGAGAGAAACAAGAAGATATTCCAACCATGTCAAAGGGGAAATGAAAATTACATACAGGTAAAACAGATCTATTCACAGAATAATAGTCAATTGCATTTCCCTGGACACAACTACTTTTCATTTTTATGGAAGATACTGCATTAAAATCATTTACAAAGGTGTAAAAATAGCTCAACGATGATAAAAGACAGAAAGATATTGAAAGATCGTATTGGACAAGGGATTTAGTAACCTTTATAGTCCATTTCAACACCTTTCAATTTTTCCTCTGTGTTCAAGATGACATTCACGTTCATTCTATGAAAAATAAAGAAATCATTTGACCTAACCTAGTATCCCCTAAGATGCTGCCAAAACCGAAGATTTCCTCCAAAGACAATCTCATGAACAGCAAGAAGGAGGGCAAGCTCCTGCTCCCAGGCCAGAAGGGGATGCACCTCTTCATTCTAAGACGTGGAGCTGAGGGCATGTTAGGTAAGGAGGGTTTGGTACCCCCATTTCATGTGGAATAAAAGCATGAAGCATGCCATTTAATTTTTGTTTCCTGGTATCTTGATATATATTTTTTTGTCTTTCAGTAATTAGATGATTACAATTATAATCTGATCTGGAAAAAAAATGGGTCACTCTTCATTTTGGCAACAATTCAAAAACCAGAAATGTGTATATCAGTCAAAAAGCGGCATTCATTAGAGTTTTATTTAAAGGAATGTAGTCTTAATCAAAACCCTCTTCAAATCAGGTGAAATGGATCATGCCTATAATCTCTGCACTATCCTTAAGCCAACATGTATGTTAAAAGATGGGGTATAGTCAGTAGCTATTATGTGTCAATTTAAGTCATTTTGGTTGCAGCAAAAAGGAGAGGAAGAGAGAAGGAAGGAATAAAGGAGAAAAGGAAGAGAAAAAGGATGAAGGTTTCAAATGCTACAGGGGCATTCAGAGATGATTATGACCTTGAATCTGTCCTTGGTCACATAGGCCCTATGCACAGAAAATATCCACTTGATTTTAAACCTTTAATCATAAGAAGCTCAACACCAATCCTGGGCCTTACAACAATGATTTATCCTGGCTTTTTTGTATTAAAGAGTAATTTTAATTTCCTTCTAGCTCAAAAATTATTTCTCTATAACACAGCATCTATCTTAAAACCATTTTAAAAAATGTATCACTGGCTTCTGCATATTTTCTTATCACATCCTAGTAGTTGCTCTCAAACATATGTCTTAGAAGAATTTCTTGAAAGTGAGTTACATTTGCAGATTGCCAGGTCTTCCCATACCCATATATCTGGATCAAACACAAAATACTCATCTTTGTCAAACATCCCAGGAGATTTTGATACTGGGTGACAATTGGAAGGTAACATTGCTATTGAAAATAAGCTTATTTAGAAAATAAGCTTATTCATAGGCAACTGTGGCCTGAGAAAGAAAAAGTCCCATTTCAGTCTATCCCTCTGAGGTACATGGGTGTATACCTGTCAGACAATACAAAAATTATTTTCCAGATTATATTGTGTTGTTTCAACATCTAATCCTCAGACTCTGTCCAACTGCAATATCTACATCTATCTTCATCTTGTCCCTTTGGACAACTGTTTAATTACTTATTTACTGAACTAATGTGTTTGTTTTGTGTAGATTTTTATACACAAAAAGTAGATATACATATTATATCTACCATGCCTCGAAGGTAGGCATAATAGATCATAAGTGAAATTCCAATCATTTTATTTTAATTTATTAAGCTTGTATACAAAGATTAATTTTAAATCAATTATAAAAATTACTTTTATAACTATTTTGGAAACCTAATAATAGGTTTTTATAACCATGAGAATTTGGTGTGGACTGTGCTTGTTTTATCTGAGGCTGGTCTAATTTGTCATCTGCAGTGTTTCTAGGGTCCTTTATTGTGTCACAGAAAAGCATGGCTGAGCAACTAGAGAAAGCAGAGTCACTCAGTGGAACGCTATTTATAGGCACAGCAACAGAACTATTATGGAGTAATTCCACAGTGATTTTTCATCTTACTGATGAGCTATAATCTGCCTACAAAGTAGTAAAGGCTATAGTTTATTGGTTCAAAGTGACGTTAAATTTAGACAAGTTTTGTAAGAGGTTATTTCTACTCATTTTCAACCCAATTCTAATCAGAGCTGCCTAATCTTTGTACTACAGGAGAATTACTTAAATTAATCCTCATATCCCTAATGTGAAGAGAAGTTCTTACACTTTCTTACCAAATTTCCTCTGGAACAAGGAGTTAGGAAAGAATACATTGTAGACACATCCCATAAAACTCTTCCTGCTGGAGATTTACTTGATTAGAGAGTTCAAGTTAGATTTCATAATCTATTTTTTCCAATTTAAAATGTTTACATTTCATTTACCTGTATTGAATATTTCTGAGATAAGCAATATATTTGATTTGAAAGATTTTTATGACAATCTTTGTAAGTTTTTGAAATTGTTCATTTATATTGAATCTTTAATTTGTGGAGAAAATTGTCAGTCAGCATACACATTTCACAGAAGTCCTTCACAATAAAACCAAACCACAGCGCATATTATTGAAAACTAGTGGTACACATACGTATACTTGAAACAGGTGCTGTCTTAGGGACAGATGCTTGTCTGACAGCATCTCGGTGGTCTCAAGACAAAGGGCAATGGAATAATCAACAATGACAATGCTCCTCCAATGAAAATTTAAAAATAGATTAGAAAATGCTATGAATTCATAATCAATTGTTTAATAGTTACATTAATCAAGTTGAAGATTATGGATTTGAAATCTATGGTCAGTAATTCCATACACAAACATGAAGAAACAAAATCTGACAAGCATAAATTGATAAAAGTTACCTGAAACAAATCAGCTTCCAAAAACCCATTCTACCCTCAGTGAAGTTCAGATGGCAATGTAGTCTTTTCAACTTGGAATTGGGAGGTCGGGGGGCCAGGGAGTTGGAGAAAAGCCAGAGTTAGAATTTTGGTGAGAAATAAGAGTGGAAAGAGCATTCTTTTACAAGTGTCCGTAAGACTTTGAAAATGTCATTCCTCTTCTAGAAACCTCATGACTCTTAAAAAAGCAAAGGAAAAAACTTCATGATAAATCTGAAATTAAGTAGAAGATTATATTTCCTGTTTCTAACATTCACCTCATTTTTTTCTTCATAATTCCAGGGTGACTCTAAATGGCCATTTGCGCTGTCATTTCAAAAGCATTTCTCAGACTTTTGCGAGGCATTTGGTGGAAGGAGACACTGAGGTAAAGACCTTAAGCCACATGCCCATAGTCAGATAAGAAAGCAGAAGTTAAGTCAACTTTAGAAACCAGATACCCAGACTCCGGGGGCCCTAATTCTTAAGCCACACTCCCATTTAATATATCCACTGTGGCTTTTACCATGACAAAAACCGTAATTGGATCCATGAATGCCGGGCTTTGGAGGGTGCTATCAGCATTACACATTATCTTTCATCTTGAAACCTCACAAAGCTTTATTAAACTGTTCAAAAAGGAAGTGTTATTGTTCCCATGTACCTTTCCCAAAAGATAGCTCAAGTGGACTTATCAGGTGCCTGAATGGGAGTGCTAAAGAGGTAACATTTAATTCAAGGGAAGATATTTCCCTGGTGAACACAGAAGCTTTTGTAATGTGGGTGCTAAAGTGGTCCCCTTGTCAGAGGACTTATGTCCTATGAGGTCCTCCAGACAATTTAGAAAACGAGAGGAAATTGACCACATAAACTCTGCTTGGTACATTTGAGAACCCAAAGTAAATTTTCGTTCATGGCATGCTGTACTATGGGCAGGTTAAAAAGCCTCACATGGATCCACAGCTAAATTATTTTCATCAAGAGCTGTATTTGTGTAAGCAAACCGAAGGGAAGAAGTGGACTAGAAATTATTGGGGTGATTTAGGCTGAAAAATATTACTATATGAATCTTTAAGGCAATTTGAAATACAACCGGTTTTCCCCTGAGAAGTTCAATAGGTGCACGCTATCGACTCTGTGGAAGGCACAAGGTGGAGTGTTGGTTTTGTTTTCATTGGAGAATAAAGAGAACTTGAGTGGGAAAATGTATAAAGGCTCTGATTATTCACATTTACTTTGTGCACTTCATCTCTTAACAGCTTATACAAACACTCGTTTTTAAATGGGTCATGTTAGGAAGAGCATTATTAAATCAACTCTGAGACACACATTGGTGGGCCTCCCAGGGAGTAATTCACTAAAGTCCTAGGTCAATAATTCTACACATTGACACAGCCTATTATTTTTCAGGGTCTTTCTGAGACATTTTAGTTCACCACTTAGAAAAGCCAACTAGAGAAGAAAAAATTTTCTTATCTGAAAAACCAACAAGAGAAGAAAAAAAATTCTTATCTGAAACTTGAACTTAGTACAGCTCACTGGTCTGGAAATGAGCCTGGGAATACCCAGGCACAGGAATTTCCCACTTTATTTTTTTTCTCCATCTCCATTTTAAATCCTGAGAGCATAAAGGCATTTACCCATGTCTGTGTTCTGAATTTTCAAATATGCCTAATTTAGAGTTATGTGAGGATACAATAATTAGAGTTCCTAATGAGTCCAATACCATCAATAGCTCATCCAGAGTTATTTTTATAAAATATGGTGTCTTTCACTGACAAAATATCTCCTGTTTCCCCAAATGCAAATCTTTGTTTTTATCATTTTTTTAAAAAATTACATGTTGGTGGAGGGGAAGGAGGAAAGAAAGAAAAGAAAAGGGGAAAGTAAATATTCCTAATTCTCCCTTTGGGTATAAAACAGGATGTGGGGATAATAAAAGGAGACAGAAGATTTCCTTCACCTCATTCTAAATCTGCTGATACATATTGATAGGAAATGCAATCTTTCCCTAGCCAGAGTCCCAATTCTTCCCAATTTGATAACACCCAAGTTGTTCTTTGAGTTATGTTGCCTGGTGGCCCACAAAACATTTATCTTGCCCATGATTTCAGTGATTATTGTCTCAAGATGGCCATGCACCCATTGTTGGTGTTGAGAGCTCAATGTCCATTTTTTTTTTTTCTGCATAACTGGCTTAGTCCTGATTTGCCTGGAGCTTCTGACAGCATCTCTGACCATTTTCTTATGCCTCTACTGCTCTCCATCAATGCTTCTTATCCTTCTGAGAAAGCATCAGCAATGTCCTAATGATTCTGGTTGGTGCCCACCAGTTAGCTGAGGATCTACTTTGCGTTCCCCCAATTTCCCTGGTCCACCACCCACAGTTCTACCTCTGACCTGGAGTGTATACTCTTTTCTGTAAGATTCATTTTATACCATCAGACTTTTCTGTGAGAAGCTCCAAACAGATGAAATGAAATCATCTCTAGACCTGGGTTCTGGACGATGGTCAGCCTTGGTGCTTCTTATTTCTCTAAAGCTGTCCTGGCCCACGAAAGCTGTAATACTTTAGCCTGGCTGCACTCAGTCAGTTACAATTTCTACTTCCCTCTTCAATTATATTTCCTCCAGTGCACATTAATTACTGATTTGCTTTGGGTCACATACCTAAAATATTTTGGTTAAAGAAAAAATCCCACTCACATGCCAATCACACCCACAAAAAAGAAACCAAATGCAAAATCATGAATTAAAAACCTTTATAAAAGTAGTCATGAAACATTTGACAGGATTGAAAAAAACTGGGCTGAAATGGTTAATTAATAAATATTTTAATAATAAATTAAATGTGGCAGAAAAGCATAATTTTTGCAATAGGTACATGGCCAAGCTATTTTAACTCCTGAAAATAGGCACAAGGATTTTAAAATAATGGAGGATTAGGGGAATCATTCCAGAATTAAAAATTCTATGCCTTGGACATTAATTTCTTTGCTTGTCAAATTTCATTAAAAATCAATTTTATAGCTTATATTTCAGTCTTTGCCCAAAACCAAAATAGAATCTATTATTCAAAATAATTTTCAAAAGATTTCTACTGTGCAGTATGATTAACAGTCCATAATGATATTTAATACTATGAAAACTATTTGGTTTCCTGGTCATTTCTGACCATCCAATGAGGCAATTATTTCAAGCCAAAAGCAACCCCTAAAAAACCTCAACCTTCAGCGAGGCTCTCTTAAACGGACAGCATCTAACAGTTGCACTTCCATTGAAAAGGATGTCATTTTCTAGACAGATATGTCTTCTAAGGACAGTTTCCAAACAGAGCTTCTCCCCAGATTCAGTGGGAGGGTCGGGTGTGCTGTTTCATGGCCAAGTTTTAAGAGGAGCTCCACAGTGTAGTCCCACTGTCTCTGGAGACAGAGATCTGGCCCAGACCTGTGTCCAGTACTCAAATACACCCCTTGCAACTTTCCAGCTGAACCAATCAGAGTGTGGTGCCTGCAGTACCTTGATGAACACGGGCAAAGGCAGCTTTTCTTAGGGCAGATGTGAAATCCCAGAGAGAAAGGCTCTCTTTCCCTCTCTGAGCAGGAAGAGACTGATCATACTTATTCAAGGGACGAAGGGTGGAGGTATAAAGAATAAAGAAAGGACAGTGACTCTTGTTCACTTATATCCAGAGCCTAGACCCTGGCTTGCTCTTCCCATGCAAGAGGAACCCCAAAGGTATTTTAAACCAATTGACTTTCCTTGCCCTTTTTTTTTTTTTTTCCCTGAAACCCTCTACTCCAGTGGCATCTATATCTAAATCTGTCCACAGAGGGCGGCACAAGGTCTGATTTGTCCCTTGCCTTTTACTAAACCGAGAAGAAATTGCTTAGCTAGTTCATTATCTCAAGATCAAGAACACACCCAGCACATGCTGCCATGCAAATAGTCTCAGACTGATCTAATGCCTGGTCTTCAATATCAGTGGAACTTCGTGAACTGTTGCCTACTCCTCTGTCTCTTCTTGTCCTACAGGTTGATTGTCACCATTTCATTGATTCATTCATTCAGCGGTTTGTGGGACTCCAGTCCCCTCTTCCTTCTCTGCTCCATGGACTGCATGCCCATTCCAATGTGCTTCCTTAACACAGGCCAATGGAGCATCAAGAGTCATCGTGGACTGGACCCTACAAACCTGAGAGCTGAGATAAAGCTTCTCTCTTTATACTTCAGTCATCTCAGGTATTGGTTACATTGACAAAAAGCTGAACTGATGGGATGGAAATTTGTGTGTGTGCGTGTGTGTGTGTGTGTGTGTGTGTGTGTGTGTGTGTGTGTGGTGCTAGGGATTGAACCCATGGCCTTATGCGTGCAAGGCAAGCACTCCACCAACTGAGCTATAAGCCATATATGTGTGAGTCTCTTTTGATATTCTACTTTTATTCCATTCAACTGTTTCTCTATCTTAATGCCAACACCTATCTTAAAATTTTAACTATTTTCAGCCTTATTCTTCTTTTAAAAAGCTTTATGGCTATTGTATGGTTTTTATATTTCCATAGCAATTTTAGATTCAGCTAGTCAAATTCTACAATGTAGCTTGCTAGGATTTTACAGACTCTGAAGATGATTTAGGAAAAATCAGCATTAAGAATACAGAGTCTTATATTCCATGGAAAATGTATTTCATTATACTTATTTAGTTAATAATTAATTGGGGGACACATTCTATCATTTTCACTTTACAGACATTTTATATAGATCCTCAGAATTATTTTTATTTCATATTATATCCTATTATAATACCATTCTTATTTAAGTTTCAATTTTAGATTGTTCAATAGTCTTGCTTACATACAGATTTAATTTTGCATAGTAAGCTTGAGTCCTGCACTCTTCCTGAAATCACATTTCTAGTGGGTTTTATCTATTCTACTGATTTTTTTTATGACTCACATTTTTCATGTCAAAACAGTTCACTTCTTCCTGTTCAATATGAAGTCCTCTTAATTTTTTTTTTAACCTCACTGCTATGACTGGAATCATTAATACCATGGTAAATAGAAAAAGTGACAGCACATTTTTTTTTTCATGTTGGTGATCTGAGGTAAACTGGGGCAATTGTAGGGCTCAATTTGCTTATTATCTTGTGTTTCAAACACTATAGTCCTTGGTAACCTAATGTCAAGTGTCTTATAAACCCATTGTGTCAAATGTTCTTTATATATATGTATATAATGGTCCCTATTTGTCCTTGGCTGTAAATGTTATTCCTCATTGGCCTTTTGAATGTTTAATATTGGCTTCTATCTGATTAAACATTATTTTACTAGGAAATGTTATCTACTTGAAGGCTTTGATTATAATTTATTTACAAATCGCTCCTATACTTAAATCTAACTCAGATCTGTCATTCAAATTCCATAGCCATTTTTCAGTCACCAGGCTCAAATCTTCAAATGGACATTTCACAGACAGGTCAAACCTGGCATATGGAAAAATGAACCCATGCTTACCCAGTCACTAAGGGGACTTGCTGAATTCCCTGTCTCAGCAAATGGTGTCACCATTTATTATTCATGTCAGAAGCCTGGACATTGGCCGTGACTTGGCTTCATCCCTCAACTCCCACTTAGTCACCAAGTCATGTTGAGTCTGCCACCAGGAACTATGTTTTAAAATCTTTTCATGGTTCCTTTTAGCTGCTCATCATCTCATTTCCTTTCCATGATTTACGTTGCATTATGTCCCCCTAAAAGGAACATCTTTTATTTCTAATCTCTTATTCCTGTGAATGTGACCTTATTTGGAAATAGGGTATTTACGGATGTAATCAAGTTAAGATTAAGTCATTGGGGATCCCTAATCTAATATGACTGATGTCCTCATAAGAAGAGAAGAGGCACCGAGCCAGACACAGGGAGAGGAAAATGTGAGGACTCATGGGAAGAACACTATGTCAGAGTGGATGACACGTGGAAAAGCTACGGAGCGCCAAGAACTGCGGGCAACGCTGGAAGCCAAGGCCCTGAGCAGCTCTTCCCCCAGAGCTTCACAGCAAGCACCTGCTGACATCTTGATCCTAAACTGCGTGAGAGAAACTTTAAGGTTATTTTAAGGTAGTTCTGGTACTAGGAAAATAATGCTTCCCCACTCCTGTCACCGTATGTCAACAAGGGCCACTTAGGCAATCTCCCAAGGTGCCACCTGGCATCACTTTTAGCTCCTTTGTATGCTACTCCACAGAGAAGCCAAAGTGGTCTTCTAAAAGGGCAAATGCACTCATGTCATTGTCCTCCGTCAAACTTACAGTGATTGCTTATAATTTTAAGAGTACTCTCCAGAATTTTTAATAGGGTCTGAATATACCACAGCAATCAATTCCCCAGCTTTCTCTCTTATAAGTGCTCTGCTCTGCTCTGAGGCTGCATTTGTTTGTTTGTTTCACTTCCTCAACATAATGGAGCACTCCCTTGCTTCTGAGTTGCCTGTATACTGGTCCCTCTCCCTGAAACACATTTTCCCCCAAACCCCACCTGCTTCTTTTGATTCAAGTCTACATACTGAAATGTACTTCCTGGAAGAAATCTTTCCATGTTAACTGAAACCCAGGTCACCTATCTGCTCCTCTGCTTCTCTCTGTGTCCACTGACCTGTGTAGTGGCAGGTGTGCACAATAGGATCTGCTCATTTGAGTAATTTGCATCATGAACAAGAGGTAGCACAAAGTGTGCCATGGTTGCAGTACCCAGGTACGTGACTGTGACTTCAACTTCGTCCATCTCAGCATCGTATTTTCACACACCTTCTTTTCTTTCCAGGGCTGGTCCACTTTCCCAACCTATCTCAAGGGTAAGCTCAATAGTTCAAGACCCAGACCTGTGAGACCAGGTGCATTTAGTGAGAATAGCCAGGGAACAGGGGTGGAGGACCAAGAGACGGGGAGAAAGCTCTGGAAAACAAGGAAGCTCAGGGCGGAAGGAATGACATAATTTGCTGCTTCCTTTTGAAAAAAACCCAAGTTTCACATTTATTCAATTATTCATGAGTTATCTTCCACATTAAAAAATTAGTAGAGGGCTGGCTTCTGTTTCTCTTCTGCATACTCCTTACCGTGCATTGCCCTTTCCTCTTCCAGGTTTTGGTTCTTGGTGTTTTTTGCTGTTGTTCTTCTTTAATGGGACCCATTTTTAAAACATGATTAAATTTATATAACACTCTGATGAAGGAGCCAGGGGATAAAGTGATTTATCTCCTATCTTTTTTAAGAACAACCTCTGTTCTGTGTCCTGTAAGAGTACTGGCAATCACTTTGAATGTTCTGTGATGGGGGAATTAGCATCTTAGGAGTCATTTCTCCTTGCTGACATCTCTTCCCCTTGTTCATAAAACAATATACCCAAATGTGATAAGTCAGGAACTCTGAAACTACTACAGCCAGGAAAAGAGAAGATGAGAGAAAAAATACCCGCAGTTTTCAAGATGAAAATCAAATAGTAGAGGGAACCAATTACATAATCATCAGTAAACCAGAAGTGAAAACTAGAAAATTTTAAACAATTTTGAAAATATAATTTTGAACTATTTTCTAAAGAAGTCTTGCATAAAATAGTGAGCTTCAAATGTACTCTTTTGTTTGGTCCAAATAATGAAACATTTAGGAGAATTTGATCATCCAAGGCCTGTTAAACACCACTGCTATAATTGCCTGGTATCTATTTCAGCATTTCCGAGAGAGTAAATGGAGTGACCGGTGTCAACAGGCAACATTTAGAGAGTCATTTCTTAGAGATTTAGAAGACTTTTGCCACCCCCAGGGACACGCTTTGAATCTGGCAAGAACATTAGCTGATCATGCTACTTCAGTCTGACAGCTTCAGATTTTTAACAGAGGAAAAGGCAGAACTAATGGATGTGAATGAGCTTAAAAGCAGGAGCTTATCAATCACGCTGCACAGCTGTGTTTGGGAAGCTCATGGGGGGACTTCTGAAAACATAAAATGGCAATAGATAGTTTTCTGGCGAGTAATAATTTCAGTCTGGTCTTCTTCATCTGTCTCTTCACCCACTCTAACCTGCCAATAGCCCCGCTCCCTGTTTTTTGGTATAAGATTCTTGTCAACATTGATTAACAGGAAAGCCTTCTCCTTACATAAACCATTCCACTTTGCAGAAAGGAATAACGCAGCACGTAATTTTATGAAAAGATAACTCAAAAGATGAATGAAGCAAATCAAATTATTAACATGATTATAATCTGTTTCCATCCCTTTCTGATTTTATAATAGAGAAAATATACACACAATGCTATTTGTAATTGGTGCATTACTGAGTAATGACTATAACTATCTTTTTATTCAACCTCAGGCACACAATGCTTTACATATATATTTCAAAGAGCTTGAAAATACAATCCGTTTTGCTTTACAATTATTTCAAAATATTCTACTATTGTATTCCTCCACAGAGGGCTCTAACCCATTATTTTCCAGAACAAATTCGCTTTTGAAGAGATTACAAGTGTGACAATGACTCAAGAAGCACAAGAAAATCCTGCTTACTTCACCAGAGAAGTGGAAAACATATTCAATTTTATTCTCTCGCCCTCTGAAGGGGGAGATTAGAATCGGGCTTAGGAAAACATGAAGAAAATGTCCTCCATTTGGAGCCCAAGGAGACGGCCTGTTTGAAATGTTGTTATGGTCATCTCTCAAACTGAGATGCTACTGTCCATCAAGATGGTGCTTTTTTTGTTTTGTTTTTGGTAGAAGTTGAAAGGCAACTGGATTTTTTTTCCTATACATGATGTACTACATCATCTATTAGGGATAACGAGACTACATGGTTGGGCTTCAGTGCATGAACTGCTCCCCAGGAGAGTCAAACTGCAATTCTATTTCTCTCTCTCTCTCTCTCTCTCTCTCTCTCTTTCTCTCTAAACTGGCGATTGAACATAGGGGTGTTTTATCAATGAGTGACAGCCCAGCCCTTTTATTTAATTTTAACTTTTTATTTTTAGACAGGCTTTCACTAAGTTGCCCAGGCTGACATTGAACTTGGGAATCCTCCTGCCTCAGACTCCCAAGTGGCATGTGCCACCACATCTAGCAGGAGAGTAAAACTGAACACACACATTAGATTACAGTGCACAGAGCCCAGGGATGGTGGGCATACCTATGACAGTGTGACTAACCTTTTTTTTTTTCATTCATCTTGTTAAGATTTGGGGAAAAATGTAAAAGCTAAACTGTTTTGTTTTTAAATGACTATTTTCCCTACCTGTAGCACATCTTTTTCTTTTCCCCTATAGTATTCTCCATAGTGTAGCGCAGTGCAGAACGTTTGCCTAGTAGTTCAAGTTCTTGCCAAATGGATAGGTAGGTAGGTAGATAAATAGATAGATAGATAAGTAATTTTCCAGAAGTGGACAGTGATATTTAAACGTAAATGGATGGCAAGTTGAATAGCACAGGCTCAGAGGCCAGCTGTCAGGATTTGAATTTTTCCCCAGCGTCCACTCTCTGCGTGACCCTGTGGATGGTACACCAGCCTACAGTTTTAGTGTTCTCATATGAAAATATATGCTTTAATAATTCAGTTTTCTTCTTCCAAAGTAGCCAATGTTACAATAAGTTTGAAATCCAGACTACTGGGCATTTTCTATAGAATAACATTTCAACAATTGCTTTAAGAAGATAATGTTTATATCTGTAATTTTAAAAACTGCATTTTTTTTTAATCCAAGAGGACAAGCCAGATAGATTTTCCTAGTGTCCTTTAAAAAAAAAAAATACTTTCCAGCAGGCTAAACTTGTCTAAGATAAGCCTTCCAGTCATTGTAGATAAACACTCTCAATTCTCAGACAATTTCTATGATTCTTATAAATGACTTTCTCTGTTTGGCAAATCTAGTTCATATTTACTTATTACGAGTTTAGCTAGAGTCTGCTGGTCACGGATGGGGCTCAACAAATTGGAAGTCCGTCTTATAAATATAAAGTGATTAGTCCTTTGCCTGGAAGATGGCAAGCATACGATATCTGAGTAGTTATTCTCTCTGGAAAGTAAATTCCACAAAAGCCAAGCTTTGTCCATTTTCTTTTGCAAAAACGGCAGCCTATGAAAATGTTAACAACCAATATGGGCATAGCAGCAGATATTCCGGGGAATGTCTGCTGACAAGCTGTCATAATAAGCCACTGATTTACCTCTTGTCAGAACTGGGCTTTGGAAGAGACTTAAATACTACTTCACAGTCTTGCTGTGGAGCTCCATCCACACGTACAGGTGTGGCAGACTCTAATGTGACTTTCATAATCCTTGACTGCTGGTGGTCACACTTGTGTATAATCTCTTTCTCTTATACACAGGTGGGCTCTGTGCCGACTGGATGGAACACGACTCCTCTGCATTGGTCATATTATAGAGAACTTCTTGCCCACGCTGTCAGGTCTACATGCAAGCATGAATCAGTGAGTGGCCATATTGGAAAGGTGGAAAGAATGGTGAGTGGTTCCAGGTACTTTCCCGTAGCTTCTGGAATAAATGGGATCCTACAACCACCTCCAGTAAAATGGCCAGTCCTGCAGTCGCAAAGAGTTAAATTCTACCAAAGCCGAGTGATGCCAAGAGGTAGATTCTTCCCAGCCAGATCTCAAGGAGGCAACGAAGTCTGGTCAACATCTTGATTGGATTCCAATGAACTGGAGCCTGGAACCCAACTAAGCTGTGCGCAAGATAATAGATGATGATGTTTGCAGCCTCTAGATCTAAGATTAACCTAATGATAGGCACTAAGACAATAGGTAGCCCAAAGTCTCCCCTTTCAATTTTTAATATTTCATGAATACATTATTACTGAATATTATATATGCTGATTTGTGTGCTATTTTCATCAATAAGATAAACTGAAATGCAAAAGTTCTGTGATATTTTTTAGATATTTCATGAACGTATGGGGAGAGAAATTCAAAGGTGTAAACTTATCTCAAAGAGAAATGAACACTTCTCCTCAGCATTAATAGGTATTTTTAATCTGAAATTTATAACATTACATTTTCATCAATATTACTGATTGTACCATCCCTACTGAGATATTTCTAGCAATTGTTTTAGAGAATGCTAATCACCAAAATATAATTTACGACTTTGTATGGCTTTTACTTATACTTTATATAAATTACTCTGAAATATTTGATTTTTGTGTCCTTTCTTAGAATATTAATACAAAGAGAAAATTACTTCTTAATGGGTTTTCTTTCCTTTAAAATATAATAACAGTATCTGGTATGATCAACCAAAAAAAAAAAAAGAAAAGAATTTAATTTTAAATACCTACGTAGATGCAGAACTTACTATTACAATTAAAAGGGGGATCTTTTAGTTGATATGTTTTTGTTTTGTTTGTTTGTTTGCTGTTGTTTTTACATGACAGGGTTATGGTTGCAGCTGCTCAGTAAATGTAAAACACCATTTGTCCATCTGCCCTGTGATACTGGTCTCCCAGTAATGGTCTTATCAAATGGTTTTGCTAGTGATTAATCTGCCTCACCTTTCAAACAATGCAGATGATTTGCACATCTCACCTTGGTATAGCAGCTCCTGTTTGAGATGATTTTCTGTAGAATTTTCCTCTAAAAAGTGGGGGAAGCAGGGAGGGAGGGAGAGAAGGAGGGAGGAAGGGGAGAAGGAGAGAGAGAAAGAAAGGAAGAAAGAAAGAAAGAGAGAAAGAGAGAAGGATGTGAAGTCTTTCACCGTGGCCAGATCAGATTATTGTAGATAGTACACTTACTACTTGAAGGTAATGTTACAAATAGGACCATTTATTTTTATGTGGATGTATCTGAGACTCAAGTTAAATAGGCTGCTTGAATTTCATTTAACCCGATAAGAATAAATTCACATGCTGATAGCCTCAAAATCAGCAAGATAGAGAGCCTGGTCAAATGTTGAGTCTTTGAAATGACTTCCTGGGATTAAATTCCAGCTGTACTCTTTTTGTGTGTGTGTGATCTTGACTAAATTTCATAATCCTTCTTTACCATAGAAACCAAAGCCTGCAGGGTGCTTAGCACAAAGCCCTCCACACACAGTCTTGGTACTTACTAAGTATCCTTAACTTAGATAGAATTCTTTCCTCTTCATATTAAAGCAGATTTGTTAGAAAGTCTTCCATTCCCACGTTGAATATCAAATAATTAGCATTTTATACTACTTGGCCAACAGGTATTTATTTTTAACTCATTTGTTTTGTTTTGTTTGTTTGTTTCTCAAAACATAATAACCAAAGCAAGTATTCAGTCAAAGTATATGTATTTATTAGAAATTATTTTTTATTAACCTAGGGTTCCATATAAGGTCTGAATTAACAAATCCATCTCTAACTTAGCATTTTTCTCACATTAAAGTAAATTGTGAAATATGGATTATAGGGCTAATAGATTAATGTCCTAAATTTCCAAGGGTGAAAAAATGTTAACTAAGTATTTTGGTCAACTCTTGTTGAATCAGAGGGTAGTTCTATGAATTTTAGAAGGGAAGATGCTTAAATATGGTTCGCTGTTACCTTTGCATGTGGTTTGTAATTAAAAAAAGAATGATAAGGTGATTCCTTGTAATTTTTTAAAGATTATTTCTGTTCATCCCCTCTTGAGCATTACTTCTCTAGCAATTGAATAATAATAGCCAATACTAAGTTTCTGAATAAATGAAGCCTTTGCCAGAAAAAGTATTATGAGAAAAAGTATATATGAGAAAAATCAATTGGAAGTTTTCTATGTAAACTAGCAAAGCTATAATTGCAATACTGAAAACATAAATGAATATGTCAGTCCTTAAGGATCACTCAACACTGATTAAATCAGAATGCTTCTATGTCATCAAAGTATATCTGTATTTTTAAATGTAATGGGGTTGTGTGTATGAGTAGTTTGTACAGTTTACAAATAATGTAGATATTCTTCTTAAAATACACTCAATCATACAACCAAGTGACCTGATTTACATGTATGAAATCTATGCAATCCAAAGATATAGAAAGCATTTAGAACCTTACTTCTGTTGGAAGTCTTAGTAAAACTTATTAATATGTAGATTAATTCACACACACCAAATCCTACCTTGTATATCAAGTTGGATGGTGCCATTACATAAAGATATAATTTATCCCTTGTCATATTAAATGGTTGTAAATAGAAGCAATTCCTAATACAAAAAATATAAAGTAAGTTAGTAACAAAAAAGAGAATAAATTTGAGTTCAGTCTAATGTAACAACTTAGGGATTTTAGCAAAATTAAATTATTGATATCACATGGTTTTATTTAAAAACAAAATGCTATCCCTAAAACTTTGCTACTTAAATGTAAGGGTATCAATTTTGAAACTGTTTTTGTAAGTGTAAAAGATTTTGGAACAGGAACTATAACAGCCTCTATTATTTTAAATATTTCAGAAATTAATATTTTATCTAATATCTCTCCACTTTTAAAAATAGATGAAAAATGTACAAAATCATTTCATCCCAAAGCTTTGGTATTGAGACTGAACACATTTGGAATAAGAGGCTATACATCACAGCCCAGTGGTAGAAATCATTCAGAAGATGGGGGCTTTTGGGGGAGTGTGCCAGGAAAGAGGATGGGAGCTGGATCCAGGCCGTGTCCTGTGCAGATGTACTTTCCATGAGGTTGATGCTATTGGGATAGCCATGGAATAGTACCAGGGTTTTTTCCTTAGAGGTACTGAAATAGGATTTTAATTGGAAAGAATTTTCTCCTTAAGATGCATTTTCTCTCTGCTCCTAATGTTCTTCACATAATGTTTTCAAGTAAGTCCCCACCCGCACCGATGTAAAGCATTTTACACTCAGCAATGTATAAATTTTCCAGTAAGAGTTCATTGGCATTTTACCCCAAATATACATAGACATCATCTAAATGATAAGGCCCAACACATTTTAGCAGTGAGCTAATAAATTAAAAAATATCATTTATAAAACTAGTACATCTATGTATTACAAAGCTCACACAAAAGTCACAATGCCTTTTTATCTCTTATTGTGGCCATATACCAAATCTTTCTAAAATTCACATATATATTCATATTCATATATAATCTCTCCCTATAGATTATATTTTATACACACACACACTCATATGTACATATATACTTGCATATTTAACAAATCCTGGGTGCCATCTTGCTTTTAGAGTACTATGTGTTAGTTACAGAAGTAAAAAGAAAGAATAAAAGAAACAGTATCAAAGGCATGTCGTGTAGGAAATAAACTACATAGTCATTTGTTTTGTTTTGTTTTTGCTGTTGAATTTTGGTCCAGCTACTAAACTTTTCTAAGCCACAGTTTACTCAGTTATTAAATAGTGATAGCAAAATAACTTATCTGATACATCCTTAAATGAGTGAAAACCTCAAAATTTGGGGCCCAGTCTAGTCCTTAGAAAGAACACAATAAATGTTAGCCGCTGTGGTGGCATTGCTATATGCTATGTATTATGAGTTAAGAGGCACTGTGCTTAATAGATTGGACATGCTACTTTGCATTGAGCTTAGAAGGTTGAATTATCCTGTGCAAAGCTTTATATAAATGTAAACCAGGTGTCTCACACTTATTCAGCCTGCAGGGGTGGGTCATGCTTCCCTTTAATGCCTAAATAGCAAGAGCTTGTGTCCCTTTGTGTATTATGGCAGAAAATTCAGTCTTTTATGGGTTTTTTCTCCCCAACTATTTCTGAGAATCCCTGAGAAACGCTTCTGTATCCAGAAAACTCTGTATGTCATAGTTGCTGCCCGCCCTTCAGGGAGCCTACTGATTGCATAAACCTATGGCCCTCTTTCACACTCTCTCTGTATTTTCTTTGTTCTGACTCCTTTGCGTGGGTGCAGCTACCTCTCACAGTGCAGCATGGCTGCTAGGCTGGGCCTAGATTTGTCACTTAGTCCCCCTCTTAAGTTGGGCTCGCACCAGGCGTGCCTTCAACAGAATGCAAGTTGTTGCACAAAGTATTGAATCTGTGAATTTTTCACTGCATCGCACAGTGGTATTTTATAAACACTTGGGAAACTCTGTGGGTCAGTTGAGGCTCAGCCAAGCTCTGCTGGAACTGGCTGGATGTGGCCCCATGTTGTGGGTTAAGACTAGGCAAGCTGCATTCTTCTTTCATTCTTGATCAACAGTGGAAACACAGGAGCTCAAACCAAACTTCCATTATGTTCACACAGTTTCCTTGAGTGAAGCAAGTCAATGACTCAGACCACAGCCAATGTCCAAGAGAGGTACCATTGGTGTGGACCCCCTAGAGGTTTTGCAAAGGCATGAGCAATGGAGTACAAGTGCCACTCCATCACATGAGGGGGTGAGTGGTTGAGCACAGGAAGTGACAGCACCAGTGACTGCAGCTGCTCAACGGTTTCACAGCAAGCCCCTTCCAAAAGGGTCTCAAGGGTGGTCACTTCTCTCCTGATCCTCAGTGCTTTTTAAATTTTTGATCAGTGCTTTTTTTTTATTCTTATTTTTTTTAAAATTTTTCAGATTTAAAGGTCTAAACTCCCTGTGAATGTAACTTTGGCACATTTCTTCCCAGAAATGTGTCTGTAAGGTCCACAGAAGGGTAAATGGCTTTCTACAAGAAAGCCTACCAAAATGGAATTCAACTGACAATGAAGAATCTATTTTTATCAGTGTTTACCAAATCACAAGTTGTGCTTCATCATATTCCCAAAATGCCATGCTCCTAAGAGGAAAACTGTGTCTTTTTTTTTTTAATAATCAAATCATTTTTCCCACCCACTTCCACAAAAAAGGAACAGAAAATTTCTAGTGATGAATTTAAGCTGTTCCTATGGACAGAGGGACATGTTCAGCCATCTGCAGGGCAGTCTGTCTTTATCCATAGTCAGCAGGTGTCCCAGGAGTAGTGAGAGGCTGAGCCTCAGCTTGAATCCTTCACTAAAAAATATTTCAAATATTTCAAAATATTTAAAAAAAAATAGAGCTGCAAGGGTGTTTCCCTAATTTAGGAAAACTCAAAAATAAGTAGACGAAAGCAAGCCAGCCAAGGCAGGTGAACACCAAATGCTGCATGGGCCATAACTGCACTAGTGACTAGAAGGGTGCTGGCTTTTCTGGATTCCTTAGGAGATGAACCCATCCACAGTACAATTAGGATTATGACAGGATGCAGCACGGAAGCACTGAACAGCGTCACAGGAGCATTAGCAAAGGAAGATTGCTGCAGAATGGGTAATTCTGCAAAGATTAAATGGGCCAGACGGAGTTGAGATGGGGGAATAGTTTCTATAAAACAGAAAGTACCTAAGACACATGTGTTTCCTAAGAGCAAGTTCAAAGTACCAGGTAAGGGTCTGGAAGTTGTGGATCCTCGGATACACTAACCCATGTTACCTGAGGATATCTCCTTCTTATATGTTTAGTGAGAATGCTGAGCATCTGGCATAATCATGGCACAAGCGCTAGCAGCACTTCCTCGAGGCTTCAGGCAAATTTTCAGGGAAATGGGATGCAAAAGGTACTAAAATCTTACTCAAACAGGCCAAGCGAAAAAATGGAAAATATTAAAAATTCAGAGATGAAATAAAATATAAGGTTTTTTTGTTTTTTTACATTTAACTAAAGAATGATCAAAAGATTTGTGTTGTGCTGGGGACAAAGTCAGGTGAAAAACAGCAATAATTAACTTTTTTTTTTTTTAGAAAAATGAGTTAACAAAAATGTAGCATAAAAGTTGAATACTTCATGAAAACAGAATCTTCAAATATTGCTTTTAGTGGGGAGGGAATTAGTTTAATTATTTTACTTGACAAGTAAAACAACCAAAGCAGAAAAACAGTCCTGAGATCATTCAGTTTCAATGAATCCTAAGCCAGTTTTCCTAGAATTTGATATTCTTGGAAATTAAGAAAACCAATAGTTTTTTGGCTCCAAAAGCATAGGAACATTTATTTACAAGATCTATTCTGACAATGTCCTCCATATGTGGTTAAGGTGTATTGGGGACTTTGCTCTGTATTGACCTGGCAGGGGTAAAGGCAGGAAAACTGTGCAGGGACAATGCTGGTGTGAGGGACACATGGTGGTACTGAGAAGAGAAGGTGATGAGAGAAGTGACATGTGAATTCATTCACAAAGATAAGACTGGAGTTGGAGAATAGTTCAGTGGAAGGAACATGATGTCTTAACAGTGAAACGTGAGATGAGGAAAGACTAAGAGTTCCTAAGTAGGGAAAAAAAGTCCATTTTCTACAAAAACATACTTCCTTCAAAACTCCTACCCACTCACATAATAGAACAGATGGTCTCCTTTGGCTGCACCAATGGAATCCTCTCAGGACTGCTAAGAGAGAGAGCACCTAAGAGCTGAGGCCCAGTGGTGAGGTACCTCATGGTTCTCTATGGGAAACTTAATGGATGGTTGTCCAGAAGAGCTGGCCAGCTGATAATGATAATTTGGTAAAAATCAACAGTTTCTGATCAAGTGAGAAAACAAAATTACATTTAAGTAAAAAGCATAAAACATGAATTATAAGATATAAATACAAAGAGGATGTTTTCCATTAATTCTCCAGAGGGATAAGCAGTGTGTCCTTCCATACGACAGAACCTCAACACCACCAGAGTTCTACCAAGCTCAGGAGCCTTTCCTGTCTATCTCAAGAAAGACACTGTATGTCTTCTCTTTCCGGAGGCAGCACCAGCTGTGTGTGGTCTGACACCTCACACAAATGCATACACAGTGTCAAAGCCAACTAGTGATTCTGCTAATCTCCAAGAGCAGATGTGGTATTGCACTCAAAAGATGATTCCCCCTTGCTTATCCAAGTGTCCATGTATCCTTAAGCCATCTTCAATACTCCTGCTTTTGATTGCACACTCCCTTTTTTAACATTTCAAGTAGAATTTGTTTTCTTACATGGTCTTGTAGAGATTTTCTCATTTCATTTCCCCCAATTCCACACAATTTCATGTTAGAATTTCTCTCAAATAAGTCTCCTTTTTGTAACCATGGATCTTTTCTCTTCTAGTCATCCTTCCTGATAGGAAAAAAGTAAAAATCAGTTTTGACAATTAATCTGCTGTCTTCGTCAGTTTTCCATTACCGTAACCAAATACCTCAGATAATCAACCTTCAAGGAAGAAAGGTTTATTTTGACATATGGCTTTAGATTTTTCAGTTCGTGGTCACTACCTTATAGCATTCAGGCCTGTGTGACAGAAAGAGCATGGTAGAAGAAGCTGTCTACCACATGACATATGGGAGGTAGAAAGGAAGGAGATGTGGTCTCCAATTGCCCTTGGAAGGCATACCTCCAACGACCAAACTTCCTTCCACGAGGCCATCCTCTTAAAGTTCCACCACTTTTCAGTGGTGCCATGGGCTGGAGACCAAGCCCACAGGCCTTTGAGGAACATTTTCAGATTCTGCCTTATACCATTACCCATTGACCATGGGTGGACCAAATGACCCTTCCTTACTCATTAGAATTTCCTATGTTGTATTAAAAATGACAACGTTATTCAAAGCCAGGAGTGTGATCTTCATGTTATTTATATAAAAATATGACTAACATCAGTGATATTGTACTTCTGAAAGCCTTTATTCATGGTTCTTTGTTCATTTCTTCATAAGTTCTCTTTGTACAGATGGCCAGGTCCAAGGATATTCTCAGCGGTGAGATCTACTATCCACAGTGTGTGGCACCCCAAACAGTTGGCTTCCAGAATTTCACAGTTTCATATTACCATCATATTCAATTTTTTCTCATTGAAATGCCTAAATTAAAATGCATATATAATAAAACCCAGGTGGAAAGAAGAAAACACATGGGATTGCTATTTGCAATTGAATGGCACAATGCTTACTGATTTCTTTTCCTTTTTTTTTTTTTTTTTTTTTGTTGGCACATCTTCCATCTTGTATGCCCTCTTCTCTGGTCACTGAATTCCAGTTTTCAAATGGAGAAAAAAAATCATAAAATTAAAGCTGTAGGTTATAATAATCATGTGTTTATAAAGTGTGGGTGTCTACAATCTAATATATAATACTTCAGAATTATTCTGGTCATTCAAAATAAGAAATTATTAATCCTAAAGAACCTTGAAGATCCACAATATTTCTTTCAAACTGTGAAGAGTGGCAATTCCTACTTAAATGTCTTGAATATTTCAGACAGAATTATCACTTAGTGATTTTGTCTGGGCTTTAATGTCTATAATAGAGCTTAGTACCACTTGTGTAACATTGTATGCATCACATTTTGTCACACTTAGCATAGGACTTGAAATGAAGACTAATTGATAGTTTTACATCCTGTGAATATTTTTTAGCCTTCTCTGGCAGTAGTTAATATGCTAACCAACTTTACTGAAAGGCATACAGATGTGGAGGAGATCTATCTGGGGACTTTAATTATCACCTTGTCAAATTCAAATTATTATCTTGTGAGTTCATTTCCATAAAGTATCCCCTTTGCTGTTCCATGGTTTAACACGTGTCTATTTTTTCTTATCTTATTTGTATCTATGTGGAGACCCTGGACCTTTCAAAGGAGACAGTTCTCTGTCAGACCCCATGTTCTCCTCTGTGAGGGATCTGGTCGAACACAGCTTTCCAAACACTGTTTTGGCAGCACAATGTGCTGGACAGTCCCACTGCCCGTGGTGCAGCACAGGTAGACTGTGACCTATGTCAGTGTGGACTGCAAGGTGCTGTTCAGGGTTAATAAGCAACGGGGAGTTACCGGCCCAGTTTGAAAGACCACCGGTGCCGCCTGGCAGGTGCTGTTTTGGGATGTGGTTTGGTGTACTCCCAGGGGTTCTTGACTTGAAAGCTGGATGCCTAGTGTGATGATGTTGGGAGACAAGGTAGGCCTCCGGCAAGATGATTTGGTCTTTGGGGACATTGCCCTTGGAAGGAATTAATAATTAATATGAATTCTCCAGAGGGCATTAATATGAAAGAGCAAGGACAGGCCTCTCCGCACACTCTGACTTCCTGCCTCATCACGTGACTTGCACTCTCACAAGTGCAAGCACATCTGCCGTGAGGCCTTCCCCAGAGCTAAGACAATGCTAGTGTCATGCTTTGGATCTCAGGAACTGTGAACTCAAGAAATCTTTTAAAAGCACCTAGCCTCACATATTTGCTATAGTAAAAGAAGAAAAACACAGTAGGTTAGTTCAGGAACTGGACTGACTACAAGATCAAGAAATGTCTGCTAAGACAGCGCTTTTGGTGGGAAATGGAAATAGAGGTAGAATAAATAGCTAGCATTCTTCCAGAGTCAAAGTAAATGTATCTTGACCAGGGTAGGTAAGAGGCAAAAAGGGAATAATACAGAGAGTACAGGCTAACAGGTGCAAAAAAATATTATTTTTTTAAGTATTCACAAAGGATAAAACTCAATATAAAGATTTATTCAGAGGTTAACATATCATAAAATATTTATTTTTGAATTAAATTAAAAGTACATTTGAAATTACTAAATAGCTTTTATAAAAAGTTGGATAAGAAAGTGATACCTTGTTTTGACTTTCACACAGTTTCATAAGCTTTCATTTGAAAGATTTGGGGTTTAAGAGGTACCTTTAATGATTATTAAAATGTGTTAAAGTATGTCTTTAAATGTTTTAACAGGGATTGCAGCTAATAACCTCTATTATCACCTGTCATGTGTCCCACACCCAAAATGTACAAATGAAGGAAGTGAAACATTTCGTGTTTAGCTAATGAGGTGGTGGCAGGGCTTTTTGGAGAGCGAATGATCAGAATCTCATCATATCCTTACTCAGAAGCATATCTCCCTCCAAAGGTCTATCACAAAGGCTGGGACTAGGGCTTAATGTTATTTATTGGAGGAGAATAAATGACAGACAAAGATTGTTGTATTGAGAAAAGTTAAATGTCCCTTTCAAAAGAGTCCCTTTACAGCAAATAGAAAACCAGAAAAACTGAAGTTAGGAAAAGTCAAATCAGTTAACAGTAGTGTGCCTCTAAACCAGAAAATATCAATCTGATTATCTTCCTAAAAGAGGACATATCTGCCCAAGCCTCCATTTAATCAGAGTTCTCCAGTGGCCAATGTGTACAATGCAGAAATACATCTTGATAGTATCCAAGTGTAAGTGATAAATTAACCTACTGGAGTTTTAAAAACTATAATCAGGGTGATCAACAACAAGAATTCCAGCATTACATAGCTCTCTGTTGCTAAACCTAAAGTATTTCTCTTTTTATGGCCTTTATGCAGCAGAGAAATGCCATTCTCATCATTTATTACCTGCCTATTCTGACTTTTACAGTGGGTGATGGTTGACTTAGATCTTCTCCCTGCATTCTTGAGCAGGTGCCTGACTTCCTTAAGGATTGTTGGGTGAGTTGCTATGCAATTTTTCATTCCAGGCTGTTCATCATTAATGAACTTATGAAGACCTCAAGAAGAGCCAAAGTTAATGTTGTCACCATGGTTGCAAAGGACACTATTCTGACTAATAAACCAGCCATCTCTCCTACAGTGTTTTATATCAGGTCTCCTTTCAAATTAAAGAAAAGAAAATGATAAATCACTATGTTCCCATCTGAAAGGAAACCAAACTTGGGCCTCTTTTGCAACAAAATTTGTGATTTTTTTTCCCCAAAGGAATTTCAATGTAAAATTTGGAAGAAAATGCCATATCTTCCTTATACTTTCAGGCATAATCCTCTATGTACCTTGCAAATCAAAGTCCTTTAAAAAAAAAAAAAACCGCGATTTTCTCTTTTTAATCTATCCCCTCATTTTAAGATCTTTTCCCTCTCTTCCAAATTTCAGAAACCCTGTTTTATTTCTTCCTTGTTTCCTCTTAGGTCATCAACGGTAAAGCCATGACTTTATTGTCCTTCAGCAGTTAAAATACAGTGAATACGCCACACGTGAAACAAACAAATTAAAACCAAATTGGGTTTTTGCAATTTAAATGGCAATCCAACATCCACATGCAGAATCTGGAAGAGGATTTCAATTGATGTCATGCCACGCTTTTTTTTTTCTTGTATTTATTTTTTTTTAAATACTACCTGCGATTAAACATAATTTTAAAATTTTTATATGTATGTAAGAACTTAGCAGTTTTATTTGGTGTGTTAAATATCGAGGGAATAAAATGTCAGTCACAAATTGTGAAGGAAAGGAACAGGAACCTTAGACCACTTTAGAAAGCACTTCTGATGGGATGAAATGAGCCTCCAACTTTTAAGTCGTGGCAATTTCCTGTAGGAAAGCAGGGCCCAAGGGGGCGAGGGTGAAAAGTGTGATTACCTTAATTTAATTTGGACTTGATGGGCGTTTGAAATATTTATCTCTAACTGCATCAGAAACTAATAATTACAACAAATGTGTGCATATACAGTTGAGATAAATAAAAACAGCTGTGGATGCCTCTGAATGTGCAAAAATAATAGAGCTGTCACCTGTGTCTATTTTAAATTAAAGCTTTGCCAGAGAAGTCCTTTGTAATTGGGAGCCAAGTGGCACTTGGAGGGCACATGTTGGAGTGACAACAGTGAAGTGTTTAACCCACATCCAAGCGGTGATAACTTGTAGTGGGTCTCCTCTGCTCTTCTGTGGAGTAAGAGAACCATCGGTTTCTGCCAGATGACAAGCAATCAAGCATAAAAAACAAGTAGCAGACGCACTCAGGGAGGAATTCCTGCTAATTCTTTCCTCGGGGTTTTTTTCTGTGAGGAAGCCATTGAACTTCACTTGCTTAGCAGGATTTTCCAAAGTGATCTTTAAAAAAAATAATTTAAAAAAACCAAGTTTACATTCTAGACTCTCTAGGATAAGGAGCACAAATTAAATTGAGGAGAGTAGGTGGAACGAATCAAGCTTCTCAAGTTTTCCAGGCAAAATTTTGCCTTGGGTTTTGTTTTGTTTAAAAGGGTTTAGGATAAATGGAGCTCAGGAAAATGCAAAAACACTGTTCTTATGCCTGCCTTCTGAACTGAAGAATGATTATATATTAAGTGAATGATGAAAACACGCCTAAGTAGTAAATATAACTTGTTCTATTCTTACATAAGAATGAATTAGAATTAATCGTGTGATGAAAACACCAGGTAGTAAAGACAGCTAGCTGTACTTTTACATTTGCTGTAAGAAATGAAAACAAGTTAAACATTTATGAGCAATTCAGTATTTGTGTTATTTTGGGGAAGCACAATAAGGGATACTTAAAAGAACAAAAAACAGGGCTCTGGTACCAAAGCAATGATTAAAATAAATAGCATCAACTGAGAAAAAAAAATTGCAGGCATCCATATGCGGCTCTGGAATATAAATAAATGTTTCAATAAAAAAAAATAGAGAAGCAGTTTGAATTTTTTAGTTTGTCATACATTCTCGATTTCTTTATCCCACTACATATACATAAGAAGCCCAAAAACTACTTGAGGTGATCAGTGTGGTTAAGCTAAGGAAAGGAGAGCTATGTCACAGGGAGACTGGCTGTTGATGGACACAGAGCGAATGCCATCATCACACCACAGAACTTAGGACACTCCTTGCTCACCTATAACATCTTCTAGACAGTGGCTTTAACAGTTGACGTAATTTATTGAGTGGTTACTCCGTAGCAGGCATCATCAATGATGGATCTGCCTAATCCTCACAATAATCTATTAAGGGGTACCATAACTTTTCCCATTGTGTGGGCCATGGGATTGAGCCATGGAGAAGTCTCATAACTTAGACAACGTGACACAGCAGTTAAGTGCCAGGACTTGGACTCAAAGCCTCAGGGGAACTGACTCTCCCTGTGACTACATTGAAGTACTGAAATAGTTTTGTATGAAGTGACGCCCCTGCACTAGCAGTGTCAGTCACCCCTGGGAACTTTTAGACATGGAAATTCTGGAGCACCCCCAGACCTTCTGAGCTGGACATTGGAAACCATCCAACTGATTCTGATGCACCCGCTAGTTCGAGAGCCCCCTCAATGTCATGACCCTGAGCACTGTGTAAGAAAACTCGTTGACTCAAAAGTCAAAAGGCATCAAAGGACCAATAAAATAGTTTCTTATCAAAGCAATATTGAGGATATTGGGCATATCTGCCAAATAATTCTTTTTTTTTTTTTTTTGGTATCTGTGATTGAACCCAGGGATGCTTAACCACTGAGACACATCCCTGGCCCTTTTTTATATCTTATTTAGAGATAGAGTCTCACTGAGTTGCTCAGTGCATTGCTTTTTACTGAGGCTGGCTTTGAACTTGTGATCCTCCGGCCTCAGCCTCTTGAGCCACTGGGATTACAGGCATGTGCCACTGTGCCCTGCTCTGCCAGGGGATTCTAAACCCACTGAATTAAAAAGCATTATAGTTTTATAGGAACACAGTATATTATGGACCTCCAGAGAACTCCCACAATAAATAAGTAAATAGGAAAAATTAGAAACAGATATTTAGAATCCCAAGTTATTTTCTGAGTTTCCATTTTATGCCCCTAATCACCTCCCGAGGTGTTGGTCTTATGGATCCCCAGCTTCCCTCTCATAGAGAGAGGTGAGAGAGACAGAAAGAGAGGGTTATTGTTCAGATGTGATGTGTCCCTAAAAAGATCATGTGTGAGACAATGGAAGGTTTGGAGAAGAAATAACTGGGTTAAGAGAGCCTTAACCCAATCAGTAAATAAACCCCCCTGATGGAATTAACAGGTTGGTAACTAAAGATGGGTAGGTGTGGCTGGAGGAGCTGCACATTGGAGATGTGCCTTGGGGTGTATATTTTGTATCTGGGAAGTGTACTGTCTCTCTCTGCTTCATGATCATCATGTGAGCTGCTTCCCTTCACCACACCCTTGTGCCATAATGTCCTGCCTCAGCTTGAGCCCCAAGGAATAGAGTCGGCTATCAATGGACTGAGAACTCTAAAACTGTGGGCCCTTAGATAAACTTTTCCTCCTCTCTAGTTGTTCTGGTCAGCTCTTTTAGTCACCCCCCCCCCAAAAAAAGCAGACTGAAATAGAGAGGGCACCCCCTGAACCTGCAGTTGGAGAAATTTGACTGAGACCACCAAGCTGCTTCATTGCCGACCAGTTCTCCTCTAGTCAACTGTGTATTCTGGGGACCAGCACAACTCACGGCCGCCACCGCTAGAAGAGCTGCTTATGAGTTGCTGTAGCTCATACTAATCTGGCCTTGAAGGAAGCACTTGAGTAAAAGCAGGGAACCCTGAAGATGGTCGAAAGGCAGAGAGTCACAGACTAGAGGCCAGAATTCATCCTGGCTTCCATGACAGGAGCTTGGGAACACAGAGGACAGAGCCACGCCGCTGGGGACGCTTGCTAACTCCCGACACCACACCGAGCTCTCTTCTTCTCACAGCTTCAACCCTGGAGACGGCGAGGATGCAGAAACACAGGCCAACCTCTTTATGACAATTTAAATCCTGCTGACCTCTCACTTTTACATATACGGTTTTCCTGAGATACTAAATGGGGAGCAAATATTCTGCAAGTTTCGGCAATGTCAGGCCTCCAGGCACCCACGGGGATGGGATTGAAATCCACATCTTATTGACGCCAAATATTCGGGGTCCATTCCTTGGGGAGATGGGCCCCGTCGTTGGGCTCTGTTTGGGTCCCTCCAGGAAACAGCCATCCACCGGCTTGGCAGCAGGCTGGTCTGACCAGTGAATTGTGTCTGCTGCTGAGACTGCAAAGTGCTTGCATTTGAAGTAATACCCACGTTCTAATCATGGCCATCGCTCTGACTTTCCTTCCTAATTAACCTCTCTAATTTGGCCTGCATGAGAAATTGGACTTCTAGAGATTAGTTTTTTTTAAAAAAAATGTGTTTAAAATATATAATTGATCTTTCAAAGATAGGGGTCAAAATGGAGAAATAAATTATGTTCTTTGGGATTGATTTTTAGATCATTTATACAGATAATTAAAGAGAAAGGCAAGAGATAGTTTAACACAAAATATATGGGCATGAATGAATTGGAAAAATCTTTGAATATAGTCATCCTAAAAGTAGAAATGATGTAGGCAAATAATTCAATTGTTTGGAAGTCTTAGAATAAGTCTAACCAAAAATCCATTTCTCTATATTTTCTGTAGAAAAAGAAAATGTTTTGAGTGTTCTCTCTCTCTCTCTCTCTTTATTTTTACATTTATTTTGAGGGGTCATGACTACTACATCAATTAGTAATGGATTTTCTCTTGTTTTCATTGAATTTCTTTGGGAAAGCACATTTACTTAATACTAATTTGAAATCAGTAATCTATTAACTAACAGGGAAACTCTTAGATAAGAAGGAGCACCGGGGAAGTGGGTTTAGTGTCAACACCTCAGGTCCAGATGTTCCACTTGAATTATTTATTCAGCAACTCCTGCTGTGTGCCTCTGGCCCAGTGGTCCCTATCTGAGAAGAGGGGAGAAATAGTCACCTCAAAGTATTGCTTAGAGTAGTTGTTTCCAAAGAGCTTATCACATGCTCAGGGCGCTCTTTCAAGCCATCGATGCCTAGATCACCCCTGCATTGATCAGAACAGACTATGCATGACTAGGACAACAGTGCCGGTAGACTTACTCTTCTGTTCCTCACACATGGGTGCATACTGGAATCTCCTGCGAATTTACTCAGGCCTGTATCCCCAAAGCAAAACTAGAAGAACACCTTTTAGAACACAGTTTCTAACCTTTGTGTGCATAAGAGTCCCGGAGGAGCCACGTTACCCTGCAGATGTCGATCACCTGAGTAGCATGCGGGTGGCACTGACACAGCCACACGAAGTCCACTCCTGTGGACAGGAATGGTCTGGATGTGGGGCATGGCACCCAGCTGTAGGGTGTAGAGAAACAGGCTCTTCATCCTCCACTGCCTCTATCCCCTACAAACTCAGCCCAAGTACTTGCCAACACGATGCTGATGACCTTTCATCTGCTCTGGGACAAGTCCAGAAAGCCTTGGTTTGGATATTCTCATGTGTGAAATGCCTAAGAGGGTGACTAGCAGTGGTAGCTGTCCTATATATGGTCATTGACATAAACTGAAAAGCAGGCCTTCAAAATGGAATTGTAATACCCCCCTAGTTTTTCTCAGCCGATGTATCCCACCCCCACAGTACCACCACAGTGCACCCTAGGTTTCTTTAAAGGAAGAGACAAGGCAGAAGGAGGGCCAAATCTTTTCTGTCCTCTAGGGTTCTCTTAAAACGTGTGACTCTATTAGCCCCAAGGATGTAGGAGATACCTGGAAACATGCTAAAATTATATTCTTTATTAAACCTTTCTTAACAAGAGGCTGTCTATAATCAGGATAAATTCCCACAGAAAGCCTCAGAGTCCAATAGCAGTAGTAGCTCTCAGTGAGGGGGATAAATCCTGAACCATCCCGGAGGATCTCAGAATTGGAAAAGAATATCCCCGGTAATCTTGAGGTTTCTGATGATAGATTTACCACTAACCAGCTCTGTGTCCTGAGATAAATTATAGAATTTGTTGAGTTCTCAGTTATCCCATTTATAAAGTGAACATAAGAGTATCTTTCCTGAATAATTCATAGGCATTGTATAGAGGAAAAAATTAGCTGTGTGAAGTTGGAACATTAAAGAGAACTCCAAGACAATAAATTGCTATTGTTACTATTTATATTATTTATACTCAAACAGAAAATAGTCAGCATTGTACTTAAATGTTTTCTTCTTGTTACTAAAATATATTCCTAGAATTATTCTGCATCAAAACTACTGTTCCAAAATGCAAATAAAGTTTTATACCCATAATTCCAAGCAACATCTGTAAGCCCAATTTTTTGGTGATTAACTTTTGATATAATAAATAACAATTATTGAGAGATTAATCAAAATGTTAGTTTCTTCTCAAATTTTACTTGACTATTCCTGAACATCTGAAGGTCTCACTGAAATTCTAAGATACAAGATGCCATTTCTATATGACATAGGGATAAACATAATACATATTACATTGAAAACATTCAAAGATACATCCAGAAAAGGTCTAACTTAATTTCAGTGCAGATTATAAGAATTAATTTTGTAATAATTAACTGGATCAACTAAATCATTCATCTTTTGGGAAGTATCCCAAATGTAATGCCTTGGTTGTCTTGAATTTTTGTGCATATATATAAATACATGGACAAGTACACGCGTGCGCGCGCGCACACACACACACACACATCTTTTAAAGTTGAAGCACTCTGGTCAAAAGATCTCACCTGAGGTAAAGCACATTTTGCCCCGCTGTTGCGATGGTATGGATGCACATATCTTCTCCTTAGAGCATTTTGCTGCATTTTTCTGTCTCTAATCCTATACTTAGGGATCAGTACACACACACCACACTTTCAATTTACCATACTGGGGAATTTTCAGTGGCTTATAATTTAGATCAGTCAAATTTCCCTCAAAAGATGTCATTGCTGGGGGAAGTTTTTTGCTTGTTTGTTTTTAACAAGTAACTGTCACTTGTTTCTATGACAGTGACTATTTTAAAACCTCATATATGTGCCTTTTGGTGACTGACTGATTTCTCTTAACGAATGTCTTCCAGGCTCATTTGTGTTGTTATTGGTGTTGGAGGAGGAGAAATTGGGACCTGCCTTGCAATGGGTGTAATTGGTACACAAGATGAATATGTTCCAGAGGACTGGGCCACAGTGCAGCTGCGTTGAACAACACCGCGTTGTACACTGAAGCATTTAAGAGTTTACAGCTCATGCAAAATGTTCTTACCCGTTGCAGCCCAGCTATGGGCTGTGTGTGCGGGAGCTATGAGCATTTGAGCGTGTGAGAGGACTGGTCTGGTATTGCGTGCTCTTTGGGCCATGCAAAACATGTGTGCACTTTCCTCTTGCTCTGCCTATGTTCCGACTGAGATGGGTGTAACTTGCCAAAATATCAATCAACTGACCACAAGACATCACGAAGCTAGATTCAACCCCCTGAAACCTGACCCTTTGCCATAGAACTTCCCTTTGTATGTCCTCCCTGTATAAGAATAAATAATTCAAGTGGCTCTCTCTCTTTCCAATGGACCCCTAAGTTCGAGAGCCATCCTGGATTTTGAAAAGGTATTTCTGTGTGCTTGTGTGCTTTCTTCCCTGTTTTCTTAAGTTATTGGTGCCACCAGCTTTTGTGAACCCAGCGTAGGTCGCCATCCTGGCTAGATGGCGATACTTTCCACAATGATAATATGGGGGAAAAAATCTCTTAATACTTTTTTATTTCAATAATGCTTCTCTGAAAGTTGGTTCAATTGGAAAATAAACCCAAGTGTCAATTCTCAGGAGACTCCTGCTTCTGGAGATGCCAGGAATACCACTAAAAAACAACAAAACACAACAAAACACAACAAAAATTAAAAAGTGCCTCAGATCCACATCATAAAATACAGCTTGAGCAACTGTGACTGAAACAAGACACACTTGAAGTAATTGAGGACTTACATCACCAGGAATACAGAACGGACTGGAGGACACACTTTGTAGACTAAATTCCCTTCTGAGAAGTCATCTATTTTGCATGCAAAGGGCTTCCTCAACTCTCAGAAGTGACTCTTCCAGCTTTGACTTGAATCTGTGCCTATGTTTGTTATGCAGAGTGAGAAAGACAAGGCTTTCCCACTGTTGGGAGGAGGAATAGGGCTTTACTTCCCTGCAGTAGAAGCCACCGTCTCCCACCACAGACACCCACTTGCACTGAAGACCCTGGAGTGGCATCTCTATTGACCTGCTCCTATCAGCAGGAAAGACAAGGAGACAGGATACCTCAGTACCCAAGCTCATGGCCATTTCCATGTGAACGCACCAGCCCTGGGCCCTCAGTGGTTGAACCGGCACTGTTCTGACCGTTGAAGTTGCCTGGCTCTTGTTATGGTCTCCTAGTCTCTCTGACCATGTACAGAAGCAGACTTTCTGGACTTCCTGGAGATTTATGAAATCCCCACTACCTTTTCAATAAGAGCTTTCCCGTTACTATTGCCCAGGGATAGTGTTTACTGTGTGGAATCAAGAACTCACTCATACAGAACTTAAATAATTCCTCAACAAACTAGACCGAGGATGATTTCCCCTGCATCTGAGCGTGCTAGAGTGTGTGCACAGTTTAGATGTGAAAGCATGGGAAGAACTGGAAGGTTCTGCTCCTCCAGGTCCCACACTTCACTCAGTCTCCATGGCCCCTCTCCATGTGCTGTGCTGATAGAGCGCTAGGCAGTACTCTCCAGTCACTGCATGTTAGCGAGAATTATTAGCACATTGTCCACAATTCCATTGTTACACCTGTAAGAATACCGTTTGGTGAGTGGTATAAATCCTGAAACTAATTATACACATGTTTTGTTGTTTCCAAACGAATCATCCACAATTACAAACCTTCAGTGTTTGATAAAGTTTTGAATTTATATTTCAAATATCACTTATTTTTTCTTCAAACGGGAAGTGTTGACCAAAGAGATAAAGTGGCTCTCCTAGGCTCTACATTTTATTGACAATGGATATCTGGCAGATGTAGCCAAGAATTTATTTCCCATCTCTACGGAAATAAATACTTGTAATTATAACAAAGCAAGAATGTTGTTCATAAATATGAATAATAACTAAAACAATAAGAATGTTTACCTTTCTATTTCAGATGGGTTTGAGGTGGATAGCATAAGAAGTTGTTGTACAGCAGTTTCCAAATATAAAGTGAAAGAATTTTTTTAAAATAACAATAAATTTACTTGCATTCCATAAATGCTAAGGAGCAGCCTTTTATTTTTGTTCTAATAATTTAAAAAATTTCCTATAGCTTCCCCCCAAGAAATTCACATTAACTTCTTTTTGCAATATAATTTTTATTTGTTCTTTTTAGTCATACATGATATTAAAATCCATTTTGCTGCAATTTTACAAGCTTTGAAAGCTTTTATAGGTAGCAAGTGGGTACTTCCTAGCACAATTCCTAGCACAATTCCAATTTTTTTTTCTAGAATTCCAGATTTCCATTTCCCATGGGGAACTTTTCGCAAGAGATGTTTCAATGAGCAAGCTTTTCGTTACTGTCAGGTACCTTTCTATCTTGGACTTCCCTTCAAAACGAACCTGGATGATGGTGACCTTCAAAACTATTCGCACAAAGAGACCCAATCCCTTTCAAGTTCCTCTTTTGGAAGTTTCCTCGTGGTCAGAAGGATATGCACTCTTTCAGAAGCAAAGTTGTGGGAGCCAAAGGCTGGGGCAAAGGCCACCCAGGTCCCTTCTCCCTTGATCCCAGCACTGCCTCAGTTCCTAAAGGACAGGGTGCTGGACCGTCCAGCTGGCAGGATCTGGCAGCCCCAGTCCCCTGCTGTCCTTGCTCACGCAGCTGTTAGAAAATAAAGACATAGTGTCATTTGTTAATGAATATTAGATTGATCCATTTATATTGCAGTGCAAGGATTTTTTCCCCCTTCCTCACTTTATGGTTCATTTATTTAGCTTAATGTCCTCATTTGCTGAAAAATGCAGAGATGTGTATTTAATCACTGAAAAGATTAAAGTCAAAACTTAAATTAAAAATGTAATTTTTTGATAATCTGTTCCATTGTTAGACGTACCCTCAGTGTTCCTTTATGTGTACGGATAATTATGTATGGTACTATGCTGTGTGTGTAGACACCCTGTAGTCTCAATTAAATATTATAACTACTTAATGAAAGGCAACAGGGATTTTTGCAGTTAGTAATTATAACCATAACCTGGAATTGAAACTCTCAATTCACCCTGAGACGGCTTAATAAGTTAGAAAATGAAATGGTTGTGGCCATTATGTCTCAGAGAGAACTTTTCATGACAGAAGAATAATCGCAGCCCGACAAAAATTCCCTACAATTGTTTTGGTAAAAGTGTGAATTATTTTTTTTCTTCCTTTATCCTTTTTCCTAGTACTTTGGTAATATATGATTTTAGATTTTGAAATTATCAAACTTCCATTATTTGTTATTACTGTATATAAAATTAAGAGCACCCCTTTTTCAACAATTCATAGGTTTTGATTTGAAAAATGACATATTAAAAGATCAATTGGATTAATTTCTTTATAGAAACATTTTAAAGTATATTAAATAATGATTAAACTCCAGATTAAGGTTTTTAGATTTGAAGGGTCAATGAACTAGAAGTGAATATTTATCTTTGCTTTTTCTAGTAATGATAATCTAAAATTTTAAGTATAGTCCATTATTCTTTTATTTGAGAATGCCATATAACAACCTGTTTACAATAGGATTTCAACAGCAATTTATAAAACGGCAAAGTTGTTCAAAATAAATCTCATAGAATGCTATGGTTGAAAACAAAACTTAAATCATGTATTATCCTTTCCCATAATCCAGGCCTGAAATCACGGAAACTCATCATGGATTAAACTGCTGCTCAATAAAATTTCCCTAAACACAAAAAGAACTCAAATTTAGCAGAAGTGCTGAGGAAAAATTCTCCTAATATCCAATCAGTTGCTTAATGCCCATGATCTTTGAACAGTCTCTTGGCCTACTGGCAATGTCTTAGACAGCAAGCTATAGAGTCTCTTTTTGACCACATCATGTAAATGATCCGCCATTTTGGAAAATAAATAAAGAGAATTTGGCCACACTTTGACTGGATGGGTCATGTGAACAACACAGAAAATGCATGCTATTTTTTGTTTTTGTTTTTGTTTTTGTTTTTGTTTTTTTGTTACCTGCTACATTCATAATTGAATTTAAGACTTCTTACCTGAATGAGAGCATTTTTGCTTTATCTTTCAGTGATTTCAAGGACGCTAGACTAAAGGTCTTTTAAGATTTCTGATCAACGTGGAACAAATCTATAAGCACTTGTCCACTGCTTTTGACCTTTTATTTTGTGTGTCTTATTTTTCTTGGTTATTACGCAGTTGGATTTTGATAGTAAGGTTTTCCCAGCAACTATGTTACTATTCATTTTGGAAGGGTGATAATTAACAAACTTCTAATGGTGATATTATAACCTAGAAAAAAAGAAAGGAAAAAAAAAAGCAAAGAAACAACTCAAAGTAAGAGAGGAGGTGAGATAATAGGGGGGAAAAAACTGAATGAAATGTTGGGTTATGCCCAATCCTTAAGAAACAAGTAAGTTCCTGCTGGCAATGGGGCTGCCCATCTGGTAGAAAGGGAACCTGGGGTAATCTGAATTTATGGTGAGCATGTCAAAGGCCTTTCTGTTGCATGGCCTTTTGAACATTCTTAAGGGTAACAGTTTAGATGGGTCTTACGGGAGACTGAGTGGTTTAGGGCAAAGCTCTTAGTCAACATGGATCTCTCTTTCCAACTCTGATGCCAGGATGCCAACATCTGCCTGTCAACTCAGGCTCCGAGCCTCTCTGTGGGAAGATGAGAAGACTTGATGCAGTTCTCTTGTGAACTACAGTTTCAAGGTGTCAGTACTGACAAAGGTGATTGAACTTCAGATGCAACCTGCGGTATGTTAATAGAAATATGCAACGTCTAAACAGTCCAAAGCTGACTCCCTTCCTTCAAGTTCCAGGCGGAAGTGTACGCATTCCAGATTAAATGGTTTATTTTACAAGGAAAACCAACCTCACGTCCAGCTTCGCAGGTAATCAAATTTCAAAGGAACGTAGTTGTCTGGAGTAGAGGGAAACGTTTCAAAATCTTAGATACAACCAACTATAACAATCCAGTAAGGAAAATTAAACTTGCAACTTCCAGTACTGAGAGCTAGAATAACGTAATACATTTTTAAATATTGACTGTGAACATCACACTAATTGTTAAGTAAAACCAAAGGTAAAACTGACCCAGCACAGCAAATGTAGAAACAGGAATAGAATTACCTGCAAATGAAACAAGCATGGAGAGTAAGTAAAAGGACTTCAGCGCAGGGAGACAAGACAATAGGAGCCCTGTCCTGTTTCCAGCCAAGGAAATTACCTGGTCTAATAGGATTTGACATACCTCAGTGAGACGCCCTCGCCTTAATGTCCCCGTTTCCTGCCCCCTCCCACCTCCACGCTATAGAGTAGGTTTACTCAGTTCAAGTGGTTGGAACCGAATTATCCGTATTTAGAGTTTATTATTTTCAAAGCGCTCTTTATAGTAAAGCTCGAATGCATTTAATATAATGGATTGCTATTTAAAATTATATTTCCAAGCTGGTCATCCTATTAATTAACTTCTCTAACCCGTACTCATTGCCTTAATCTCCTAAACTATATTAATAGTTTGCTTTATATCTATGTTACCGGGAAAATGAGGAAAGATACAATCAGAAACTTAATTTCCCTGCCTCCTTCCACTGCCTACTTAAAACCATCCCCACTTTTAGGGCAAATGTTTTACCCCATGAAAGGCCAAGTAATCCCACAGTGCATCTGCCCACTTTCAGTTATCCAAAAGTGCTCTGGTAGGGAAATGAAAAGCCGTGCTTCATTTGTGTGCAATGAATCGAAATGCATTCTGCTATCATGTATAACTAATTAGAACAAATTAAAAAAAGCGCTCTGGTCACTTGTACTCCTCCAAGTGAGTTTGTTATTATCATTAATTATAAGTTATTATTATTATTATTATTGACAATTTGTTATCATTAATTAAAATTAATTATTATTGTTAATTACAATTTTCCTTACTCCATAAGAATCAAAATATCAACCTCTGTTTCAAGTTCTCTACACAACTCTGCGCCCCTCTGGTGAGCAGGCACACTGTTACCAGACCTGAGGCTTCTGCCCCTTTGTCCCTCATCCCAGAAACACCATGGTCCTGAGGTACTGAGGCCGTACCATGGGAAGAAGCCTTGAAGCATACTTGGTCTTACTCACTGCCAGACTCTCACAGAAAGACAAAATCCCCAAACCTGTTAAGGTCCACTCTTGTGAATGCTCTCCAGTTGGAAACAGGGTCTTTGGAGAGGTCATGAAGTTATGATAAGCCCATTTTCTCTCGGGGTGGGCCCATATAGCAGGTGTCCCTATTTGAATTCAGAGAGGCACTGGAGACCTCCCAGGAGAGCAGCCATGGAAAAAGGTGGACCTGGAGCGACTCATCTACAGGCCCAGGATGGCAGCAGCCCCCAGGAACCAGGCAGTGCACACACCGATTGCAGACTCTCAGCCTACACACCTCTAAAGAAAGACTCCCCCTGGTTTTAAGCAACGCTGTTTGTGGGGTTTTGTTATGGCAGCCGTGGCAAATTCTGACCCTTGGGAAGAAGGAATGATGGAAAAGGGTTTTTACTCAGAATCAAATCATCTGTCCCTTAATGTTATCATTCCGGTAAAAATGTTTATAGAGACATTATTCTTTATTAGAAAACAAAACGTCAACTTTATCTACTTAGTCACAGGAAATGCCTCCTTGCCTTTCTAGTATTGCAGTGAAAACTCAGCTTGCCTGTCTGCAGGTCTTCAGAGAGAACTCTGGTTCTTCTCCCCCCTTCTGCTCCCTCAGTCAGAAACCAAGGGCTACACTGCCCAAGACGGCGCAGTCAGGGATGAGACACACAGCTTCCTGGAGCTTCCTATCAGTTCTCAAGTCCCCCGTCAGGGCCTTTGCTTCCACAAGTAGGCAACGCCTTCAACAGGAAGCCTGAGAAGAGGCGGCCAGCACAGAGCACAGGCCACAGGTGCTAACCCCCCAAACAGCCCCGCAGGTCAAGTCAGAGGCTGAGCCGGGAGTTGGCTCACTGGGAACTACATGCATTTAGAAATTTCATTGGTTTAAAGGTAGGAAGAGTGGACATAATTAAATGCTGCCTTAATGCCGCAGCCTGGCTGGCTGGGCAAAATAGCTGGGGATGAAGAACAACTTGTGTACATTGATACAGCAGGAGAGGGAGCCGTTTATTGTAGGACAGGAGGGGTATATATACATTCCACACAGCTTATCTTAATTAACATAAACTAGATACAGCAGTCAACCGATAAGGAACCTTCACACTTAAGGGCTCCCTGGCATTACTTCACAAACCACTCCCTCTGGCAAAATGCCAGGCGCCATCCCGACTTGTTTACAGACCCTAACACCTTAAGTTTTCAGAGGACCGTTTGAGAGCCTGAAAATCACTGTGGAACCACTTCAACCAGCGCACAGAGAAAGAATGTGAAATCAAGTGCTTGGTAACAGCCATGGATGAAAAACAAAATTTGTGAACATAGAGAGGTGGAGCATCACCTTAAACGTGAACTGTGACGCAGAGGGGCTCTGGTCTCCTTGAATGGCCTCTGCCTTGCCCCACAGCTGAGTCTTCCCTGCAAGGCTCCTTGCTGATTCCTTCCTTCTTTGCTCAGCCTCAAACTCTGGAATTCACCTGTCTTACGGGTCGTCTTCCCTGCAATCCCCCCGGTCCTTGCCCGCTTCTCCACCACCATCTCTGCCTCTATCCTGGCCCTGGGTCAGTTAATAGAGGTTGGTCACTGCCATCCATCAGTTCAAGATAATCCCCAGGTATGATGAAATGTTCTCTGGCCTGTTTCGGATCTCTAGGGGGGGCCCGCTGACCCCTCACCCTCTTTCTTCAAGTGCAAGGTTCTCCTGCAGAGCTACCATGTCCTGGAGTGTGCCTCTGCAGGTGACCTCCTCAGCTCTGTCCCCGCTGCGGCTCTGGGTTGTGTCGGGTATCACATCAGAAGCCATTTGTTCCCTTATATTTAGGAATTCTCTTTGGTCCCTTTAAAAGTCAGCCTGTTTTTTTTTTTTTATATTCTTTTTTCTTGATCATAGTTTGAAATTAGTGTTTTAGTTTTGTAAACATTTTAAACACTACATTTACAGTCTGTGGGGGATTGCTCTCTTCTTTAGTAAAGGTTGACTGTGAGTGCTAACTCCTAGGAGCCCCCTCTGCAGTGTTTGAATAATGCAGGTGAAATCCACCAAAGAGGATTTGCATACTGATGTCAGCTGGAAAGGAAATTCTGGTTTGTTGTGTGACGTTTTTATTTATTTTTATCATGGAAGGATATGTGAGGTCCAACTTTTTCTTTCTCCTTTTCCTTTTTCTTAAAGGATTAGTGGGAAGTTTGTGTCTGTGCATACGTTTATGGGTTTGCCTTCCATTCAGTGTCAAGTTTATAGATAACTTTCCTTGTTTCACCTGAAGAAAGGGTTGATTTAGTTTCAGTTCATGATTATGCTGAGGGGCTAGTATTTGGGTTCCAGCTTTCTAGAAGAACTTTCAATAGATCCCCATCATTTTTAAGAGCCCTGGGTGGTTTTGCATTTTTCATAAAGTCTAACAGTGTGAAAACCAATTTGAAATTCAACTTTTGTGGGGATAAGATTCTCTAGGTCAAACCTACTTGAGAATTCTACTTCCCTTCCCAGTTTCTTACTCCAGTTAGTTTTCAACACATAATTCTTACTTCCTTTTTTGGTGCAATGATTCATTTATAAAGCATTTTCTAAGACTTTAGGGTTTTATTATTAATGTGGGATGATCAGTTAGAGTACCTGCTCCATCTCCCATATTTCCAGAAGTGGAAGATTGTACTAAGATTCTTTCATTTCAGATAAATTTAATAAAATCTTGTAAATTAACAAATGCTTCACCAAAGTTAGCCTTGTTCTTACTAACACTGTTGAACAAAGTTTAAGTTTTTTATTAAAATAAATCACTTGTTTCAATTATTTAATTTACTTAAACTGTGAATTTGCAATTTAATACATATTTGGAAATAATTTTTGTATTTATGTACTGCTTTAGGAATGCTCTGTTAGCATCCTAGATAACTGGCAATGTGCAGGTTTTAGCACAGTACCATAGAGTATAATCTGCCATATAATAATAAAATACACTGGATGATTTTTAACAAATAAGTATCAGTTTTCATTTTAATAATTTAGCAGGGTTTTTTTAAACGGTGAGCCGCTTGGTTTTTTTAAGTTTATATGAGAGATTGTAAATTAGAAATTAATATCATATTCTATTTGGGCATTTTGGACACATTCTATATGAACTCCATTATACCAAATTTATTCTTTATGGACTCCTGTGTGTATGCTTTACAAAATGCTACCTTCCACAGAATTGTAGTACTTTGCTACTAAACTTAGGAAATCTTCTCAATCTAGTCATTCATACCACTGAGGTTTGTGAAGTATTTACAGTCTGAGTAATCTGTGCAAGGAATCTTGGTTTGTGGTTGGTGAATGCAATCAGAGAAACAGAAAGATCTTTATCTGGGTCAGGTAATTTATTATTCATGTCTACCTATCACAGAGATTGCCTCTGGAGATGACAAGTTGCACTGTGATATTAGGGAAGACCTACACATATTCATGGTGACTGTCAAGAAAGTAACTCAAAATGAATGTCCTTGGAGTAGAAAACTTGGGAATATCTTTGCATTAGAATAAACAAACAGACCTGGCTACTGAGGCTATGTATTAATGCCTTAATAAAAATATCTTTAAAAAGTTAATTAATTCTGGCCTCTTTCATCCAAAGCATGTAATCGACACATATCAGAAACATTGAGACATGGTGTCACCATAAATGTCAGGCATCCAGGTTCTGCTCAGCTTTGGCTTGGAAATTTGAGCTCTCTTCTGCAATCCTATGCCCCTGCTTCCTCCTCCAGGACTCACAATCACTCTTCCTCCCAGGCCCTCTGCTTTCAGGCTCCTCACCATGGACCTCCATTCCTGCACCTCTGGAGTGTCAGGAGGTGACTATCTCCATCTCTCCTCCTGGTCTCCACTAACACCCCTTCCCTTTTCTCACAGTTTCCCTCACCTCCTTCCCACTGGCTCCTCTTTTTTCACATGCACAAGGGTTATGTGGCCAAGGCTGTGGAAATACACAGTCTCACGTAACAACAAAGTTGCAACCAAACTGGAGTGGGTGTTTGCTCAAATGCCATCCCAACTTTGCATTTCTAGTTGGTTCTGCCGAGGGGTCCTGCTTTCTTTCACTCTGTGGCTGCAGCCTCTTCCTGCACTAGGAGAAGAAGGAGGAGGGCCAGAGGCACACCAGAGTAAAGATTTAGCCCATCGCATGGCACATGTCATTTCTATGGATGTAGCTCAGTCACACGGCCACCTTTCACTGTAGGGTGAGGAAAGGAGTCTTTTTGGCAACTGACAGCATAAGCAGAAATGAAATGGATACATGGCCACTCTGCCTGGCCCCACATATCTACCTATGTCTTTGAGATCATTCCCTCTCACCTGCCTCGGAACTTTGCTCCTTTTCCACTGCTTTATCTGCAACGACTCCTTCAGAGAGGACTTCTTCTTCACAAGTAAGCACAGTCATTAGGGGTCCTCCACAGGAATGATCTTCCCCCTACCCTTCTAAGCCCATCTTTTCTGAATCATGATCTTCACCACCTTCATCATCACCTATGCCCATTGTGTCAAGTTTTCTCCAAATCTCCAAAACCAACCGTGATACCCTGGGTCGTTATCAGCTTCTAGGTGCACTCTGCGCTCCTTGACCCATGTTCCCTCCACCTTGACGTGGCATGTCAAGTCCTTCTTCTCAGACTGTAAGAATCTTCTTCTCCTTCCTCATCTTCATCTCTCTGCCTTCTCTTCTGTGTCCTAGCCTGGCTAAGATGCTTCTGGTCTATGCAAGTTACTATGACTTAGATACTCAAATGTGATCCAATTTGGAAAATAAACTAAATGTCCACTTACCTTCGTTCCATGTTCAACCCCACTGCTAGTTCCTACTTGTTAGTTTCCAGAAACTTGCAACCAACCTATCTTTTAACCATTTGTATAGCTAACACTGCTTGTTCTTGCCTTCTCTCAGACCAACCTTCCTTTCATTGTCTCCGTGGTCCTTTATTATTTCTCAGGTTCAGTTCACCTCCTCTGTCAAGCCACCTTCATCCCCATCCCTGTCAATTTTCTCTTTTTCTTTTTGCCTCATCCATAAACTTTTATACAACTTTCTCAAAGCAGCAGAAACTACTCATCCTTCTCTCCTTCCTTCCTTCCTTCCTTCCTTCCTTCCTTCCTTCCTTCCTTCCTTCCTTCCTTTCTCAATCCCTGTATTCTTCACTGGGCTACACGTTCTCATGTCCAGGGATTGTAGTTCATCTTTTTTGATTTTGACATATTATAAAAGAATCAAGGAGAGTATAGTATTTTCCATGATTCCCTCTTAAGATAAAATGGGTGAACAGTCAACTGATTGAGGCTTCAACAATAAAAACAGGAAAAAAAGAAACAAAACCCAAACACAAGGATCGACATTGAGACACTTGACTTAGAGTAAGTCTGAATCCCATCAGCTCAAGGTATCACCAACTGGGATAAAGAAGGACAACACAATACCAAGGAGATTCAGTCATGTGGGGAATGATATATCCTTGCCCATTCAAGAATGGCTTTGGGGAGGGAAGGATTACAGATAGATGTATTCGTGAAACTTTGGAGGCTTCAGTCCTCAGAAAGAATCAGATAATTTTACTAACCACTATAATAAATTTGAGATGAGTTCACATTTTAATTGTCATCACTTTTCTCTCTTGACATATCACTGGACAATTTGCATTAGGTGGTTATCAGCAAGAATTGCATTGTACTTCACAAAATCTGGTAGTAGGTGACATCATGGAGCCTATTCCTTCTTCTCTTACATTTCAAGGTAGCAGTATTAAAATTGTCATACATGCAAACTCTGTGCTAAATGTGAGCATGCTACCGTGTGCATTTCTGTGCAAGGTAGCTACTAAGCTAAGTTCCCTAAACTCAGGAAAATGAATCAAAATCTTCCTACAGAGGAAAACATTTACACTCCCCATACTATTGTTAGTGAAAAATTCATGATTTGCAAATATGGTCCACAAAATATATCAGACTGATTGGACAAGGTTCTTTATGACAAAACTTGCATTTGATATTTGGCCTTATCCCCTCCCCATCTTTCACTTTTTTCCCCTCAGTATCTTTGATAAAATTGTGCCTTTAGTGCACCTCTATGAAACAATGGAACACATAGCTCTTTCAAATACAATTGCATTTTTTTGTAGTATGCTGTCAATGGTTTGTTTAGTAATTAAATTATTTCAATTTTGAATTTGGAAAAAAAAAACAAGGCAATACTAAATCCTTTGTAGTTGAAAAGCTGTTGGGTCTTTTATGACGGAATTTTAAATCCCTACAAATAAAATTATTTAGCAAGTAACTAGCTAGCATCTCAACAATGTTTGCATTTAAAAAACAACTATAACCATAGCCATGATTAGACTCTAAATTGTATAAACTAGTGAGCCATGAGCTCTTTGAGACTGTGCACAGACAGTTTTCTATATACTCGACAGCCATATCAATGTTTATAGCATCACAATTCCCAGCAGCTAAATTGTGGAACCAACCCAGATGACCTTCAGTAGATGAATTAATGGATAGGGAAACTTTGGTGTATATACACAATGGAACATTACTCAGCATTAAAAGAGAATAAAATCATGGCATTTGCAGGTAAATGGATGAAATTGGGGAATATAATGCTAAGTGAAGTAAGCCAATACCCCCCAAAACAAAGGCCAAATGTTTTCTTTGATATGAGGAGGCTGACTCATGGTGATGGTGGCAGGGGAACATGGGAGGAACTTTAGATAGGGCAAAAGGGATGGAGGGAAAGGGTGGGGGAAAGAGGGTAGGAAGGGTCGGGGAAAGGGGGTAGGAATGATGGTGGAATGAGTTAGACATCATTGCCCTAAGTACATGTACCAAGAAACAAATGGTGTGAAAATACTTTGTGTACAGTGACTTAAAATATTGTGCTCTATATGTATAATATGAAATGAATTGCATTCTGCCATCATGTATAACAAATTATAATAAATAAATAATTTTAAAAAAACAAGTTCTCTAGAAGGGGGAATAACAAACAAACTAAAAAAAGAAAACTGGCATTGATTTGACCTTTTTATGTGACACCTACCTTTACTGTTTGTTATCCAGTCTTCATAATAGCAATAGCTAGCATTTATTGAGCAAATCCTCAATGCCATTTAGTACATTTATTTTAACATACCTTATGTCATTGAATTCCCCCAATCCATTCAGATGCAGGAAAAATTACCCTTGGTGTATACATAGCATGCAATATGGAGAAGCTCAGAAACTTAATTATGTTTTTTTTTTTTTTTTTTTTTTTTTGGTAGCAGAGATGGGATGTCCTTTGGCAGGATTTTCTCTGGCTATAGGGATGACAAGGTTGAATGACAGAAACATTGCCAATAGGATACAGTGTTTTATAGATTGTAAAGGGAGACTCCTGATCTGAGCCCTGGTCGGTGTGATCTTAATGTCCTCTGGAGTATGCTAGGGAACCTGATCAGAAGAAGCAATGCAGGATGTTAAGCTCTTAATAAGAGATCCTGAAAACTTCCACCCAAACCTGATGCACAAGAGCCACTTCTACCTGACAGCTGCTAACAGTAATTCTGCTCCACTTGTTTGCAGAGATGTATTTGCCCATGGATTCTTCTAGAAGTCAAAGGAACAATCAGCTGGCAGATGGCCTGGAGGTCCACCGATCTACTCTCCCATGGGCAAAGTCTTAGCAGGCTAGCTGGAATCCTAGGCTAGGCTGGAAAGGCAGATCAGGACAGCCCCATGTGCCCTCTCCAGTACTGCAGGGTTGGGGTGGCTGGACTTCTTCGTGGCGTCTCAGGATCTCACTGAAAAGGTACTCCAAGAAAAGGTACTCCAAGAAAAGGTACTCCAAGAAAGCTGAAAAGAAGCTGCAGCAATTCATATGATCTCGTCTGGGCAGTCTCCAACCATCACTTTCCCCAACATTCTTTAGGACAAGAGATCACTAAAATGAGCCCACATTCAAAGTGAGAGGAAATACTGTCCATATTTCAGTGGGAGGAACAGCAATTAATCTGTGGCAAACTTTAATTTACTAAGGGAAAGAAAAACTATCAAATTGTGAATAGATAGGTAATAACATCCTTATTTATGGTTACATAGCTGCTATGGAACTAGCCTTTTTGTTGTAAACAACTACTAATAACATTAATAATAATAATTATTATTATTATAAAGTGATGTAGAGCTTATCAAATACTACCTGTTTATAACACTTTAGACGTACAGTAGTCAAGAAGTATGATATTGGCTTGAGGTTTCTATTTTCAGACTCTAGAGAGAATACAGGGAAAATGGAAATATTCTAATATTTTTATTTGATTTTTTTGACAAAAATCAGAATTCAATGGGGAGAAAGATAAAGATAATTATATAGAGAGGGGACAAGAAAAGGAGAGTCTTTTAATTAATGATAATAGAAACTCTTGGAATAAAAAAATATATAAGTACATAAAAGCACTAGTTATAAAAAAAGAAAAAATTACATTTCATCAAGATAAAATTTTGCTATTCAAAAGATATCACTGGGACCATGAAAAGAAATAAGCTATAGTCTGAGGGAAATAATTTTACAATGCCATATCTGACATAATACCTATATCCACAATGTAAGGAGCCCTTGAAACTGAAAAAATAAGAAACTAAAATTGAATTTAAAATAACTTTTGAATATACATGTGACAAAAGAAAAAAAGATATGTGAATGGCCAATACTAAAATAAGAAGATCAACATCATTATCCTTCAGAGAAATTTAGATGAATAAACACAAACTAGAATAAATACAATTAAAGAATTTTTCCACATTGCTGAGGGAAGGAAAATTATCCAACTGTTGAGAAACTACTCCATGTGTTCCTCCTTCTATGCCACATTTTCTGCAAGTTTCACAGTGACCTTTCCCTGGTACTTTTCTCAGTTACATTTGTAGGAAGCAATTATGAGGAACAAAGAAATGTCATTCAAGACAAAGTTCAGACTTGCAAACTACTTACTCTAAAATTCAAGATTCCCAAAGTTTGTGGTTCCTCTTCTGTAATGTTTTGGTATCCATCTGGGTTCTCGGGGTCATCTCTGTGGAACATGGAGGATATGACAAACTAACACAGACATCATTTTCATGCTGTTTGCTGTGATGTGGATTAAAAAAAAAAGTCCTTTCTTTCCTGAACCCAAAGTATCATGTCTTCTACCTGCATCTACAAAGCATTTATAGGTTAACTTATTAGCATCTATGTAAGTGAAAATCCTGGAAATTTTGCATTTTCAAATGCAGTTAAATTTACACATACCACATGTTTAGAAACTCACTGCTAAATTTTTTTTTTTTCTGAGAGACATGAAAGCATATGTCCAAAGAAAAAACTATATGGGAATTTTACGGAACTTTAAGTAGTATAGGCAACATTTGGTATATTAATACAATGAATAACTACATAGCAATAAAAAAAGGTCAAGCAATAAATTTAACATGAATGAATCTCAGAAATGTTGTGCTGAGTGAAAGACACCAGCTAAAAAGAACACACATTCCATGGCCCACTCCTGTGAGTGCTGCAGTGGAAAACTAACTCACAGGGACACTGTTTCATTTGTAAGGCATGAAATTCATGAGATTTGCCTTGGGGATGCTACATTTGTGGTAGCTCTTGAGAACCCCAAGTGAAAATATTAAATAATTCAGTTAGTTAAATATTAATTTGTGAAGAAGCAAATTTTAAAAGTAGAGATCAACCTGCAATAGAGGCAGAAAACAATATTTTTTAAGAATGCAATTATGGTTCTTGAAGCCAAAGCATGGTAATATTTTATGAAGCTTGGAATAATCAAAAAATTCACATGTCAATAGAACCTTTCTTCAGTAAATTGAGGACTTAAAGAGAGGCTCTTGCCTTTTGAGCCACCGACATAGCTAATCACTCGAGTGCATTGTCAGGGTGGAAGTACAGAGTGCAGAAGGTAGAAGAGCCAACAGGAGCTGCTGAAATGGAAATGGAGAGGAGACTGTTTTTTTAAAAAAAATTGGTATAAACAGTTGATAGGCAGTTGAGACATGGTAGATTGAGTAGGGAATAGGATTCAGCTTGCTTCTTTCACTTTTATTTTTTAATTGAAGAGAATCATGCATCCTTGAAGTTGATGGGAGCCACACAGGAAGGAAATATAGGCTCATGAGGAAAAGAATATTCTTCTTTTTGTTCTGTTTTTGTGAGAAGAACCTGAATGACTGGCTGGGGGTGGGTTTGAATCTGCAAATTTGATTATCTGCTTCAAGCTCTTATCCAGACATGCAACAGTCTTTGCTTTTGAAAGGTGACAATTTTCCAAGTCCAGTAAAATTAGAGGTGTACATGCAGTGAAAACACCATGTGCTAGGGTCTGAAAGCACACATGGAATACCCTGCTCAGGGAAGGGAAAGTATCTGGGAGTAGTGTGCACAGGTGAGAGAAAAGGTGAGACATTTGCACAATCTACACCCAAACAAACCGCCCCCTTGTGAAAAGGGCAAACATCTATAGCCTCTACTGGTTAAGTGGAGTCCACAGCACAGGGAGTCCAAGTGACAAGGGCCAGACTGTGGTCATGCGTTCAGCAAGCCACCCTTGGCAAGATGCTTTCAGGAAACTCAGGGGGTGAAAGTCAGATGGCAGAATCTTGAAGCATGAAAAGCAAGTCAGACCCTAGAAATTAGACAAATCAGAATTTTTTTCTAAGAATGTTGGCTAAAATCATAAAGACGTGATTTAGTAATAGAGAATAAAAAAGAATATAGAGGAGTTGTCAGCAAAACCAGGGTCCCCTACTGGCCTCCTGCTTCTTTGAACAGTTTTATTGGAAACGGTCATGCCTCTTTGTTTATATATCTCCATGGCTGCTCCACTACAATGGCAGAGCTGAGGAGTGGTGGCAGAGACCATGTGGTGAACAACACCAACGCGTTCACTGGTCTGGAGTTTTCAGGGTGAGAGCGATGGCCATGGTGATAGGAATCGGGGGAAGCTGCAGAAACAGGAGACAGATGGTTAAACTACCCTCATGATGACACTGAAGGGGGGTTGGGTGGGTTGCTATAGGACCCCGCATTACAGATATGGAAAAGGAGGGTCTGAGGATGGGAGCATCCCACGTCTGCTCTCAGGAAGGGGTGGAGACAGTCTCACAGAGCTGGCATAAAAGGACAGACATCAGAGAATCCTGAACTTCAGAAAACACTCCGATCCTTGACATGAGCAAGAAATCAGTCTTGCTATATTGATCCACTAAGAATATAGGCTTTAATCTTTTAACAGAATGAGGATTTTCTTAATTAATATTTTCAGGGAGGAAACTCTGATTTTTAACCCTGGTTGAGGCTCTGCATAGGACACTAGGCTGAAATTGCTCTCTTGGTTCTTTCTGTTACCTAATGATCTTCCATGTATGTGTGCATAGGTGACGCTTTGTTCTTTTAGATTTTTTAATTACTGTGAATATATTAGATTTTATACTTTATGTGAGAAACATGCATTAATCAACCACGGGACTCAGTTATTCAGAGCTCATTTATTTTGATAAATATTAATAAGAAGGAAAAAATGTAGAAATAAATCAATCATCACAAAACTTCAGGTTTGGTTTAAAAATACAGACATAAAAATTAACTGTTAAATTTTTTTTTGCAAGAATGGCAGCTAGAAGAGGAAATTCATGAAAGAATCCAAAAGTGCCTTACCATATGTCTCAGAATGAGACTGAGATTCTCAAGTCATTGAAAACACTGATTCAGGGCTGGGGTTATAACTCTGTTGATAGAGTGCTTGCCTTGCATACACAAGGCCCTGGGTTCAATCCCTAGCACACACATACACACACACACACACACACACACACACACACACACACACTAATTCAATATGCTTTATAGTAATTTATAATTTATTAGCATTTCCACTTTAGATCTCTACTAACCACTCTATGTTAATAGCAGCTATATTCAAACTCATTCTGCAATCTCAGAACGAGGACTCAAAATCCTGAGAGAAACAGTGAATAGAAAATATTCATGTATTACTTGGAGTTCCTGCACTACCATGCTGATTGGATCACCAAGATTCCCAAGGGTTTTTTTTTTTTTTTTTTTTTTTGGTGATATATTGTAAGTATTTAAATCAGAATATTCCAAACTAAGGTTAAGTTATAGGAAGCAGTAAGAATATAAACATGAGGCAAACTGTGTGGGAAAAAATGTCACATAAAAAATTCACATGCACACAGCATCTATATCTAGGCCATCTCTTTATATATTAGAAGCTGTATGAAAATTCCTAGCAACTTAGAAAGCTATTTACAAAATCTTTATACCAGTCATTTGAAAAGTAAGATTTCTCACTTATACCCACCAGTGAATTCTGCATGCGTTCATGTGGTCTTTCCTGTAAGTAAGATCAATAAGAGCAGTGACTTGGGACTTCAGGAAACTCAGAAACCTCTTAATATGTTGATTCCTTATAAAAGACCCTAACTTTTTCCCATCACTATAGAATTCGATTCCATTAAGTGCTGCCTTTCTTCTTATGGTTAATGGATTGAATCTCTGTAACTTATTCAAAATAACATTTTTGGAGTCACCTCTGACTTTCTGTAATTGCTAGGAACTGTTCATTAGGTCTTGCTGAATTGCCTCATAACCCCAACCCACTAAATGAGTCAAAGGACTTAGACACTGTGAAGATCTGCTGACCTGTGATTTCTTCCACCCTCTCCTGCCTGGGAGGAGGCTGGCATGAGACACCATTCTGCTTCTGTTGGATCAAATCTCTGCATCTTTCAGAGGTTACTCATAGACTGCAAAGATCAAATTCCTTGGTCTAATTTTAGGACACGGAGATCAATTATTTAGCTCCTTTCTGACCTCCCTTTCACTCTCCTCTGTGTAAGCTTCATTCCCACCGATGCAGGTTATGGGCACATTCCTAGATATTTTTGATTCTTTGACTTCATTTACAGTTTATTTTCCTACATTACTTCCACTGAAAATTATTGATCATTTGACATATAGGTTAAAACCTAAGTGGTATCATAACGTCACCTAGAAAACTCTGGTAAAGAGGGATATTTTGTCATTCATGCAGTCTTATTTTACACTGTTGTATTTCAGGAATTCATAATACATGATCTTGAGCTTAAAGTTTCCATTTGGAGGCCTGTGTCAATTAATCTATCTGTAGTTGCCTTTCTAAACAAACAGTAACGAATAACATTCTATTCTTATGTAAATATTAAACAACAGCCGGAAAACCATGTCACAAACAAGGTTTAGCCAACTTTGTACATATGCCTTTTGACTGAGAAGGTCATATAGGATTCAGTCAGTAGAGCTATGTGTCATTAATGACATCTCAAAAGTCCTTTAATTCAGGATTACATAAAAACCCTAAAGACACAGAATGAGAGTGAACTATCCCATGACAAAATAAAAGCTTAAGTATATTATTATGTGACTAATTAATAATTCCTCATAAAGCCCTTTGCATAATACTTGCTCCTCAGCACTCTGTAAATACTACCTTTTAAGTTTATTTAGGTCCAATCCAGTTTAAAGGTGAACGATGTTAGAGAAGGTTTGACAATAACCTCCAGGTATTTCCAAACAAGAACTGTGGAGTAACACTTTGATAGGTTTGGGAAATTCAGTTAACAAGTTCTGCTGATCTTGACATTTCAAGTCCTTTATGCTTGTCCTAAGTTGGTTTTGACACAGAAACATACGTATGTGTTTACACACACTGAAACACAATCAGAGAGATTATGTTGTTAATTTTAGGTGATACTTATAACTGCATGAATGCTACTTTGGGTGTTAGGTACGTGTCCAGGCTATGTGTTGTCAGTGTTGATCACTGGTCACAGACCTGGCACAATGTCCACAATCGTTGGTGGCCTTGCCTGCTCTACCTACCACTTCACCTAGAGATTCCATACAATCTACACTTCCGCTTTGAGGAATCATCCTGTTCCATGAAGGAAGAGAGATTTTAAATGTCTTTACAATTCTTCTATAAAGTAGAATCTGGACTACAATCTGAACAACAATTTGTCCCAGTGACCAGAAATATGAAAGTCACAACCATAGGGTCCCTGTATCTGCTACCTGCTCTCTGCTAGGCCTCCCTCCTTTCATGGGATTGTCTTCCCGTTGCAACTCGCTCCCACTCACCATTTTCTTTTGTGATTTCTAAAATGTGATGGTGAGGGAATTACTTAGCATTTTCAAACTTAATTAAAACCTCCTTCCCATTCTACATGGAAATTTGTTTCTCCTTCAAGGCCGTTTCTCTTCCTCTGACTCTCTCTAGGGAACTTTCTACTCATTTTTGAGGAAGCAGAACATATTCCTTTTTTCTCCCACTCCTACTTGCCGACTCTGTTAGCAGTGTCATGCCATGTGCTACACTTTCCTTGCGAGTTCTGTGTCCTCTTCCTTTACTGTGTACTGTCTGTCTAGTGAGTCATAGTTTCTTCTCCTTGTTCCATTCTGGGTTAACATTTAGGTCATATGCTCTCCACCTTTACTGAACATTATGATTACATAGGGAGATTTCTAGAAATAGTAATGCTTGGAACCCACCAAAAGATATCATGATTTAATTGTTCTTACTCCCAGATAATTCTTTAATTAATTTATTTATTTTAATTAGGTTTATATGACAGCAGAATTCATTTTGATTCATTGTACACAGCTGCAGCACAACTCTACATTTCTATGGTTGTACACGATATAGCGCCACACCATATGTGCAGTCATAGGTATACCCAGGGTAATGATGTCCATCACATTCCACCATCTTTTCAGCCCCCATGCACCTTCACTCCCAGATAATTTTAAGGTGCAAAGTTAAAACCATTGCCTGGACGAAGTCACCTCTGTCAAAGCAGTATTCAAGAGCACAGGTGAAAATGATACAGCCCAAGTCTGCATCTGTGCACACGTGTTGACTTGGACTCATCCATAAAGGGGCAGTCACTTGGGGTGAATTCCTGTGAATTGAGAAGTGACTTAGAAGTGAGAAAGTTGAAACTATCTGAGCAGCGTCTTCATGAGCATCTTCATGCCTGAGACCAAAATGCGCTACCAGAACAACTGAGATGAGGCAAAGTTTATCTGGGGCTCACGGTTTCAGAGGTCTCAGACCATAGAAAGCCGTTTGCATGGCTCTGGGCTGAGGCGAGGCAGCACATCATGGAGTAAGAGCCCAGTGGAGGGAAGTGCTCAGCTCATGGCAGGGTCAGGAAGGAGACGGAGAGAGAGAAGGGGCCCAGGGCACATGCAGCCTTCCAGGGCATGCCCCCAGCGACCCACCTCCTCAGACAGTCCCCACCTGTCTGAGGTTACCACTCAACCAGTCCATGCAGACTTGGATGGGCTAATTAGGTTACAGCTCTCATAATCTGATCTTTCCATCTCTGAATGTTCCTGCATTAACAGGAGCTTTGGGGGAACACCTCATATCCAAAACCTAAGACTCTTCCAAAGTTTTCTCTCTGAATAAAGAAGGAGACGAATGGGGAGAAAGAGAGAAGAGTGGCAAGCCAGAGACAATTTTAAAATCCTAGAAATTTACATAATTTAAAGGCAAAGCCTGATCGTGGTTATCCACCCAGGAATACCCAGGAAGAGTGTGGGATGTCACAGATTTAAGACAAAAAGTGTAATGACTGACAAGGTAATTCCCGAAGCAGTAGGAGAGGTTCATATGGACTGACGTTAGTGGACAGGGAGATGAATTAGAAGGAAGGGGAGGGTGTTCTCTGCTGGGGTCCTAGGCATGCTTGCTGGGGATGAAGACTCGTGAGTGCATCTCCATCTGAGTGTGTCTGCTGTCTCTGAAGTGGAAGGTGAGTGGATTCTAAATATCAGGAAAGGAGAATTGGGAATAGACTTTAAGAAATCAGGGAAGGTATGGCCACCTGGGAAGAGCAGTGTACATGGTGCCAGAAGTCGGAAGAGTTGAGCTCAGCACCATGGGATCAAGAACGGCTCAGATGGCAAGAATCAGAAGGACATGTAATCCACACAGTTGCAGCATTGTGTTCAGTACAGGTGTGGAGACCAAAGGGAAAGATGGCAGGATTGATCTTGATGTATAGGTTTCAGGGTCAGGTGGAAGTGAAGGACACAGCATGATGGATTCAATTAGGTTGACGGGAGAGAAGTGATCGCTGTTTATGATATCCAGGCTGAGAGGAAGAGGGAGGGTGTGTGAAGAATTGACAGCTGATAAGAACTAAGGGACTGCAAAACAGGAGGACTTGGTAGGAAACAGGATACTGCTCTAAAAAAACAAAGATAATGGTTTATGTTTGGAGAATAAATTATTATAGATCCTAGAGATGAAGTGAAATAAAGGCAATTAAATTTTAGTGCTAATGCTATCCCCAGCTGTGTACCTTTGAACAGGTCCTAACATACTCTGCATTTCAGAACTTTCATCTGTGGAAGAAGAGGATTAGACATGGAAACTTCTTAAGAAATCCCAGTTGCAACACTGTGTGATTTAAGTGTCAATAAATTACCTCTAAGAAAGAAAAGATAAAATATTCATTTAAGAGTGTTCTTTAAGAAAGAAATGCAGTTCCAAAATGAACTGGCTATGGCCAGCATCTTGCCAACCGACCACTGCCCATCATTTTGGCTGTCTGTCCATTGAACTCCATTGCTATCACTCTCTGCTAAAATGTGTTTTATTTCTCTCAACTTCTATTCTCCAGCTCCTAGACTGGCTCCACGCCTTTCCTTATTTCCTTCCTTAGATACTAAGCATAACACAAATGTCTTCTATTTGCTCACTTTTCATTCCTAATCCTCTTCCTTCCTGATCCCATATACACTGCCATTGTTTTGACTGACACATGCAGGCTGACAGCCCTAGGGCAGATTTCACATCTAGATTTTTGTACAGGGCTCCACACACAAGTATCATGGTGTCTGTTGGACCTCAGGACCCGAGTGCCTCACACACTTTGAACTCAACATATTAAAGTAAAGCCCTCTCCTTCACCACGCCCTTTCCTGCAAACATGAGCTGATTCTGCTCCTGCACTGTTGCACACAAGGACAGCCAGTCAGAAAACCAGGTCAAGTTCTCCTGCTTCTCATCTCCTCATGCCCTGAATTCAGTTCTCTCCTACAGATGGGATAAAAGGGCACCTGGACACATCCCCACCTCACAAACCTACCTTTGTCTTGAAGTTGGGTCTTCATTTCTGGTCTGAGGGATGGAAATAGCCTCCAAACTACCTCACTGCTTCCAGGTGATGTACCAAACTCTTTCCAGAATTCATTCTCCCATAGGTAAAAACCCGAGTGCTACTCACCCATAAAATTATTTCACTGATACTCCATTGGTGAGAAACTATAATCTCCAGCTTTCACTTGGTTATTATGACACCCTGTAAGATCTTATGGCCATCATTCCAATGATAGAAATCATCTCCCTTTACACTCCGAGTAAGAAATGAAGATACTTAACAGTTTCCTGAAAATCCCCTGCTTTTTTTTTTTTTTTTTTTGGTACAGGGGATTGAACTCATCCCCAGCCCTATTTTGTATTTTATTTAGAAACAGGGTCTCACTGAGTTGCTTAGTGCCTCACTTTTTTTTTTAAAAGAGAGAGTGAGAGAGGAGACAGAAGAGAGAGAGAGAGAGAGAGAGAGAGAGAGAGAGAGAGAGAGAGAAAGAGAATTTTTAATATTTATTTTTTAGTTCTCGGCGGACACAACATCTTTGTTGGTATGTGGTGCTGAGGATCAAACCCGGGCCGCACGCATGCCAGGCGAGCGCGCTACTGCTTGAGCCACATCCCCAGCCCCCTCACTTTTGCTGAGACTGGCTTTAAACTCAGGATCCTCCTGTCTCAGCCTTCTGAGCCACGTGCTGCTTTATTTAACATCCAGTTGGCCTTGACCTTCAGTCTTCTCTGAAGGCTTCTCCCTGTGTCTGCATGGATGATCCCCATTCACCACCCAGAGCTGGTGGGGATATTAAATATTCTGTGGGAGCCACAGGCTCCAAGTGTCTTCACGTCCACGTTTCATAGCACATACTAGGCTCTCCAGAAGTGTTAAAAAAATCATGATGAGGCAAAGAAATATGATAATGTTGGCCTTGTAGATTTAGAAGTTAGTGTGTCTGGAGATTTGGAGGAGGACCAGTAAGACATAGCTACTCTGTTGCCATTTTGCAGGTAGATTTTTATCCAGTGTAGACCTATGAATTGAGTAAGCTCTGAACCATAGCAGATTTTCTAATACAGTGAAAATTAAAATACCCAGTGCAAGCAGATCTGGTTTATAATCTTTCTATTTCAACCATTTTCTCCTTAGCATGCATTCCCCAATCTCATAGCAGTATTAGTTTAATTTTTCTCCAGGTAAGAAAACCTGTCTTCCCTCACTGACAACTTCATGTTTTAGATGAAACTATGTCCAATAATAGAGTTTTAGGTGAACCAATTAACACAATATTTTCCATTGGCTAGAGTATTTGGCTCAAAAATGTGTGTGTGACTTAAATTACCCAATTAAAAAATGTCCTGGTGGATGCTAGTAAAGAACACATACCCTTAAAAGATGCAAGCTTCCATCTTAGATTCACCAGGAGACTCAATTCCACCACAAACCCAGCTCATGAAGAAGAGAGCCAACAACAATGAGAGAAAAACTCTCTGAATTCAGTTGGATACATCTGTTTTGCCATTTGAATGATGGATGGCATTGGCAAAAATAAGTTTTTCTTGTTTCTTTTGACCGTATTCCTTAGAGAAATTCTGGATACAAAGACACCAGGATTGAGTCATGCTGTCAGCTCAAAACTAATAGATTATTTTAGTGTGAAAATTCTCTGAAGGACTCTCACCACTGTTTGGTAGAGGAGAATATTTGACAAATTATTTCTTCCAGCTGAGTGTGGCACTCAGTGCAGAAAAAAATTGCACAAGAAAACTGCAGAATGTCATTTCCACTGAATCTCTGCTTTTAATTATTTAACCACTCTACTTGAGGAAACAATGTAAGGATAACCGAGTTAATAGTGGTTATTATGAATGCAGCATTGCATAGACCTTAACAACCTGATCACATCAACAAAATCTCATTCCATTGTTAAGAGACACATTCTTGTTTACGTAACATTGTATTTGCATAAATTGGTACAATTTAGTTTTTCTCATTGTTTAGCAAGATAGCAGATTCAGTTTAACATCTCAGGAAATAATTCAGTGAATAATAATTTATTTTGTTCCAATTTAGGAGATAGTAAAACAAGAAGAAATTAGAAATTGGTAAAGTCCAACATTCAGGTTGTATCTAGGAACCACTGAATAAATCCTTCCTAGAAATTGTCTTCAGTTACCCACAGTGATGTCACACTGATATCAAAGTTACATATGCATTTCATAAGTACTTTCTATCCTTTTCTGTGTAAGTCACTGGATTTTTAAAGTGGAATTATTTAATCGTGGTACTACTGTGATAAATAATTACTGTCCAATTTTCTAAGTAATTAACAGAAATTGGACTCTCCTATTGTTTTTAGTGTAAACTTTTCTCAATATTTTTGTTCTTTTATATCATAGTGTGTTGAGGCAAATATGTTTACTTTCTTCTTCTTCTCACTTGTCACTTTTACATCCATGAATTTCTTCTACTAAGTTTGTGCACTTTCAAATCATCCAACTTTCTTTTCCGATAGTGAGTCATATCCTTTTTCATTTTTAAAACTCTTCCTTACACTTGGGATTTGATAGCTTCTTATAAACCCACCTGTTCCATGAGGATGTTGCCAGGGCTTTGTCCTCCAGTTCACTTGAGGACACTAGTGACAAGAGTCCCAGTTGTAGTGAAAGAGTGCCCTGGGTTTCCTGTGAAGTCTCTTCTCAATCTAATGTACTTCTTTAAGATGTCATAATGGACATTGGACCAATTATGTGACCTAAAATTTCAGTGACTCGGGCCTCCCATTTAATCATGTAATTGATGTGATTATTACTGACACATTTCTTGGAAATGATTGATGGAATACACACTTTCTACAACTGTGGGTTTGGTCTCCCCAGCAAAGAGTTGGAGGAAAAAATCTAGTACTTAAAAGGTAGCTTGTGAGTTAAAAATAATATAATTTAATATTTTAGACAGTTGGAATAACAACTCAGTGGTACAGAGATGACCATAGTAAGCAAAAAATATATACAATCTTATGTAACTTTTAATTTACATTCTCCCATTTACATGTGGGAAATGATAACTTGAGATAGGTATCATGCTGTGAGGCCCTGGGTTTGATCTCCAGAACAAAGTAAAGAACGAAAAATAAAAAAGACTCATGTCATTTTTACAAAAGTATTTATTACCTAAATTTCTTATCAGTTTTGTCTAACAGTGAATACTTGTCCAAAATTTGTATAATAAAACTAGTACCTGGAAATAAATGTACCATAGCTATTTTTTAATCAAACTGTATAGATTACTGAGAATACAGTAGGCTTAATTTCATCATCAACAAATACTACTAAATGGAAGGAAAAAAAAATACCCCATTCTGCCTCTAGAACAGTGACAAAAACTTTCATTTAAAAAGCCTTGTAATGCGGGTAAGTGCTAGGATCAGCACAAAGTGCTGGATAAATAGGAACGTTAGATCCACTTGTCAAGTCACTAAGAATACAGAGCACATGGCCTTAGCCATCACAAATGAGCGCATTTCCAGGAGGGATCATCACAGTCCTCCACAGGAGCAGCTGCAACTACAGTCTCCTTCTCAATTCTGAGTGTTCTTGCCTTTCTGTAAGTAGAATTCTCTTTTTAGCCTACCCTGAAAGACAGTAGACAAGTCTGTAATGATTGTCCCTTCATTCTCTTTTACCTGAAAGACACTTTCCCAATCACTAAAGCAATTTTCTTTTCAATTATATCATACCTTCTATATGTGGCCTAAAAAAATTACACTTGAGGCAGGCAGCTATTACACCCTCAAGTGGACCTTTGTATCTAACCATTGTATGTGAATAACTTGCAGTTGCTGTGTATTATAGTTTAGGTATTAGGTATCCCGCAGAAGCTCATTGTGCCATGATGAAAGAATATTCAGAGGTGAAATGATTCGATTATGAGAGTTGTAGCCTATCAGTGAATTAATCTACTGATGTGGGTTAACTCAGTGGTAACTGTCGCAGGTGCAGAGTTACCGGAGGAGGTTCATCACTGGGAGCCTTTGGGGTTCACACTCTGTCTCTGGTGAGTGGAGCTCCCTCTACTCCTGTTTGCTGTGTGCTGAGCTGCTCTCCTCCGTCACCTCCTTCTGCCATGCCTCCCTTGGGTTCAGAGCTATGGAGTCAGCTATCTATGGACTGGGGTCTCTGAAACCGTGAGACCCAAACAAACTTTTCCTCCTCTGCATTTTTCTTGTCAGGTCTTTTGGTCACAGTGACAAATAGTCTGACTAAGACACTGTGCTTTGTGGGAGACTGTGGATCACTGGTAACCATGCTTCATTCCTGGTGGTAGACCATGCATGATGACTTTGCTGTCATCCCAGGATGGGTAGTGATTCCTTCCCCATCCTCCACTTTTTTGGGGGGATAGGGGAGTACTAGGGATTGAACTCAGGGGCACTCAGCTACTGAGCCACATCCCCAGCCCTGTTTTGTATTTTATTTAGAGACAGGGTCTCACTGAGTTGCTTAGTGCCTCCCTTTTGCTGAGGCTGGCTTTGAACTCATGATCCTCCTACTTCAGCCTCTCTAGCCACTGGGATTACAGGCATGAGCCACCGTGCCTGGCTCCCATCCTCCACTTTTAATGTATACCAGGTGGGTTGACTTGGTGGGGCATGCCCTCAGCTCCTCTTGCTGCATATGAGATAGGTAGTGTGGGCAAGGCTGCCCTGGAACTTCAGTGTGTGCCTCAGGATGAAACCTGATGAGCCAGGCTCATCCAGCCTTCAGCCTGAGCCAGGTCCAACTACTCCACGGAGCCGAATCAAGAGAAGCCACAATTTAGCCATGTGACAAACCATGATATGTTTTGGATAGATGAAAAGGTAGCATTATTATGGCAATGTTAAAATAAGAAACAATCTTGAGTTGAAAATTCTGGGTTTCATCTTTTAAATCAACTGTTTATTTATCTGATACTAAATTCCCTAAAACCAGTAACATTTTGTTCTTTAAAAGTGTTTCTCAGACTTAATGTCCCTCTTTCCGTCTACTTGATATCATTTAGACTTGCTTCTTATTAAGGTAACTATAATATTATCTACAAATTATGTCTGAAGATGTCCCCGTCCTTCCTTCTCTTTATGTCTGCGAGCCATTTAAATAGTCTCCTACATGCAGTCTTCTAGTGCAATCATCCAAAATGTATAATTAGGTGATGGTACCCCTACTTCTTCAGGGTAAGGGAAAGGACATTGAATTATTTTGCTTTCTAGTCCATACCCCAGAGGAACATTAAAAGGCATAGGGAAAGGATAGGAAGATATACTGGGGAAACCAGACCTGGGTGCCCAACTTCACATTTACTCTTCCACAATGAAAAAAAAAAAAGATTTAACTAGACCATAGATTAATGATCAATTAGTTATTTGTAGCCAAGAATTATTTCTCACTGATGCGATACCTAGCATATTGCATGGTTTCCACACCCCACAAACCCCCCACATTGTTTTTAGCATAGTCTCACATCTAGGATATTGTAAACAAGATATGTGCTTAGAGTCAGCCCTAGTTGCTCTCCCTGTCAAGAACCAATGAAATTCATACCTTTGTCACTCTATTCTGGAGTAAATGACACTGAATAGCCACCATGTTTGCTTTGTCTTTGGAAGAGTTTGATGTGGGCACAGTAAGACTATCTCAGCTGGAAAGGTGATATGCAACCATTTCTCTTTATTCTGTGAAATTCCCCAAAGATATTTTGCATTTCACACAATATTTCTGTTTCTCACAAAGGCACTAAAGGTATTTTTAAAGATTTCACTAATATATTCCAAAGAAATATTTCTAAACTGTTTAATTTCTCTATCATTCCTCAATTTAGACTAATGAAATCAGTAAAAAGCTTATTTTCATCTTATCCCTGAAGTATAAATAACTACTGTTGATATGTCTTCTAACAAATATGAGGTGAATATTTTAAAGTCCTTAAATTCTTATATAGGTGCAAGTTGCACTTGATATAGCACCTCATTTATTTTAGTAACATTACTATTTTGAAAGATGAAAATAATACAAAAAGTAATATAAATATTTTCTAAGTGTATTTAAATAGTCCATAACTTCAGAAAATATAGCATTTTATAACATACTAGGAAAACAAGAAACATACTTCCTACCAACGCTTAACTCATTTCACAAAGTATTGGATTATGAGTTCAAAAAGTAGACAGTTTTCTGTCAGTAAAGCCCATGGTTTTATATAAAGGACTTATCCTGAAAAGTGTTAGCTTTTACAATTAAGGAATCATACTAGCTTAATGGAGACTCAACATAATCACAGGAAATTCACTTAAAAATTACTCCATGGTCAAGGAGGAGCCCAGGATCTGTGCTGTAACACAGCTGCCGGGAGATTCAAGACACAGCCTTGGTGGCAGATGTACAGGCTTTAATCATTGATGAGGTCTTGGTCAGGTAGCTCATTCTCTGACTTGAAATTTACTTCTCAAATTTACTTCTCAAGGAGGTAGTTGGAGATGACAATTCATTTCTTTCCTTTTTTTTTCTTTTCTTTTTGTTTCTGGGAGTCAAATCCAGGGCCTCACATATGTGAGGCAATTGCTCTACCACTGAGTCACATCCCCCGTTCCCATTTCTTAATCTCTAAAAATAAGCCATCTCGTAAAATTTTAGTTTCCTTCCTTGGTAGACTCAAGAGTCAAGGCTGACTCATTAAATAATTCAGCTGCTGCCTCATTTTGGATCAGAGAAACCTGGGAGTTGAGGAGGCCTAACCTTAGGAAAAAGATCTCTGGCAGGATAAAAGTCTAGAAAGATGCAGCATGGAATGAAATTGTAAGATGATTCTCTGCCAAAGTTAAGGAAATATCTTTAAAGTGCTTTGGCAAACAACTCCAATTGCTCTTTATGCAAAACAAGAACGAGGTCTTCAGGTACCAAGCGATAATTGAGAAGATGATTTACAATTAAGAGTGATGTTTAGCCCATTGCTTCCACTGGGCTCAGCATTAATGATTGCAGTGAGACCATTTTCCAAGCACACCTTCCAAATCTGATACCTGGAAAAACTTGAACACAGACAACATTGCTTTCAGTGTCAACTCTTGTGTTTGTTTACTTTTTTAGAGTATTTTCTTCTGTTAAAAGTACAGTTACAAGGGCTCGGGTGGGAACAGAAATTCAATAACTAGTTCATTTTATTGTTCAGAGAAAAATGAAGGAGTCTCAGAATGCTGTTCTTCTATCCATGCAGGAGAACGTTTAGGGCCATATGTAGTTGAGCTCCGAGGCCAGGCTCTACCAGTAAGCTCATAAAAAACTCTTATGTCTGCATAAAAACTTAGGGAATTTCTTATAAGATGAGTCTGGCAGTATCACCATTTGTTAACTGTTAACGGCAGCTTTTCAGTTTTATATTCAGTTGTGGAAAGACAGAAAATGATAAAGGGTCAGTAGGGACCCAACACCTACCAACAGTTCCAGGACCCCCCATACCAAGAGCACATTCGTGTTTAATGTATTACATTAAGGGCCCCCAGAGTAAATATTTTCCATTCCCCCGTAGCCATATTCCCCATATATAGACAAATTAATGAAGGTAGATTCTGGAGCTGTACATAAATATTCAACCAGTGTCTGTATTTATGCCCCAGCTTACAAATAACTAATGGTCGGCTGAGCCAAAATAACCATATAAGCTAGACATGTAGAGGGACTGCTGATTTCATTTATTACACCACCTGTGAACCTCCTTAGGGGAAGGGCTGTCTAGTGAAATATTTTGGTGTGCTGACACAATTTTGTACTTGTTTATGGGGCTGCACCAGCCTATTCCTAATTTCCTGTTGTAATTCTTTGCTTCAAAGGCCAAGTCCACACATGGGAAGAGTATTTTCTGCAAACACTCTTCTCACAGCTCTGCTATCTCTGTCTCCCCAATTGCCTCTCTGTGCATTCCCTTCCCCTTTATGCTTTGGACAGTCATAAGGGATTTAAATTAGCATTCGGGGAAGAGCATAACTAAGAAGTTTCAGATTGCTGTGCCTGTTTTACCTGGTTGGGTTTCTTCTTAAATACGTGGGAGAAAACTCTTTTCTGATTCATTAGCCGCATATGACACTGGAAAGAGACTTGACTTCAAGGCATTTCACCAAAAGATCACGTGGAGACAAGCTGACACTGCTTTTCAGCTTACGACCTCTCCACAAACCTGTGTCTCTTCAAAAGCAGAGCATCCCAGTTACGTGGGCAGCTTGAAATACCAGGACAGCTCCTTCAGAAAGCATTGACAGCGTCGCCTCTTAGAGTAGCGATCATTGAGCTTTTTTAGGGTTTCTTATTAAAATGTGCTAAGTGCAGCTGGAAAACTCGACTTTACTAAAACTTAGGGAGGAAAAGGAGCCATTCTGTCAGTTCATGTATCAGAGAATATCTGCAGGATTGCAATTATCATGACTTTCAGCTTTAAAGTACGTGTCTTGTTCATGAGATGTGGTTTCAACATTGATTGGATATGTGTTTGGCTATTTAGTATAAATATTTACAACTTGATTTTTTGAATTTTAGAAGTCCACTTCACCTTAGGGATTGATAGTTATTTCCAAAGATGTATAATTTTGACAACGAACATTTTCATTTCCAATGAGACAACTAGAATAGTCCAGTCCAATGGGATCTATGGCTTAACCAAAAGCAAAAAATTTAAAAAAAAAATAATGAGAGGTGCCATTGGCTCATAAGCTCTTTTCACGATTGGCAATGTAGACAGCAAATGACCTGAACAAGACTGAGAACAGTAGAGAGAAATTGACAACATCTGCACGTTTTCACTCAAATTTCCATGATTCCCTAACTGCTGATGAACTGAAAGTATAATTCTTTTAAACAATAATCAGTTTCGCTGTACACCAGTGATTTTTTCATTCTTTTTATCAAATAAATTCTGGTGTCATAATAAATTATAGATAATTTAATGATGCCTGTCCAATGGCTTCAGAAGAATTTTAGAAAGAAAATGAACATGCAAATAAAAATGATAATTAGAGCCGAAAGGTCACATTGCTTAGCTGGTAATTTGTTTGTTGTGCTTAAATATCGCAAAGGTTTCTGTTATGCACATCATGTTGTGCCATATGTGCTTACACCAAAATAGTTGTTACTGACTGAGATTTCGAATCTATCTCTTCTTTTTTGTTCAAGCCCTAATGATAACTTCATCATAAATGTCAGGGTGAATGTGCAGGCTAATATTAAGTATATTCTTCCTGAGCTTTTTTTTTTTTTCTTAAAATGTATACTTTTTTATCTGTGTTTGAAGATTGAAGGTATATTTTCCAAAAACACTCCTAAAGAAACTGAACTTTTTTTTGTTTTATCTAATTATCTAATAAATTAATACAACAAGGGAGCTCATTAAATGCAAACGAGAAAGAGGGAAAAGGTGTTGCTAGAACTTAATTAGCAAGATACAAAGATACCAATTAACACCTATAGCTCAGGATAAAAAACAACTTTTTTCTTGTGGCAGCATCAAAAAAATAAAATCACAGCTGGTTGCACATACTAAGTGGAGTGCAGATGAATTTCCGTCTTCTGTTGATATTAAGGCCTTGGAGGAAGTAGGAAGGGGGAGGAGAAAGTGAGAGAGAGAATTCTCCAGGCTGGTCAATAAAGCACATTTTGTTGATTTTAGGGCCTTCTGTTCAGGTTTTTAGAAGACAGTACATGTTAAAAGGGAAAATTCTATACAGATTCCAAGCCAATAACATTTTACTATTTTTAGCCCTTCATATCTGCTTGTAAAGCACTAAAACATGAAGTTTGTAATAACACTTCTGTCCATTTCATCAATAATTTGTTTCTCAAATTTTATATTTAGTGTAATAAAATAGACTCCATAAGATACAAATCTTAGATTCTTCAGTTTAAGTAAGTAGGAACTCACTAGAGGGTTTTTTGCTGGTGTCATTTGATGGACTGTGAAGAGTTCAAAGTCACCACCCATCAGTGTGACTTAATGAAATGCATTTTCTCTGATTTAAGGGGAATTCTGTATCTACAACTTGGTGCTTCTCAAGGTCTTTCAGCTTGTCCTTACACATAGACTGATCAAGTCTATAAGCAAGGGAAGAAGCTAAACCCCAAGTGTAAGTTCAGGGTGCTGGGTTGACTAAAATGACGTTATGCTAGTTTTCTCTTGAGTAACATTTTTTATTCAAGTTTACAAATAATAATAATAATAATAATAATAATAATAATAATAATTGCTGTGTATACATCCCAGCGACCCTCTTCCCAGTGTCTGACCCTTGCCTCTTCCCATGTGCTCCATGTGTGTTCCTGGCCACCCACAACTGCACACATGTGTGCAAGCAAGCTGCTGACCTGAGTCCCTACAGCCCCTTAATGCTTCAGTGTGCATTTCTTGAAAAAAGGACACTCCCTTAGCCACAGTGCAGCTATAGTTTCAAGAAATGTACAAAGATGGGCTGCTAGTACCTGCTTTGCCTTACACATTCCAGTTCTGTGACTGGGTCCATTCATATCATGCATCCTATGACGTACTGCTCTCTGCCATGCCCTCCAGTTCCTTTTAATCTGGGACAAGTCCTCAGACTTTCTCTGTGTTTTCATGACACTGGCATATTTGAAGGAATTTTAACAACAAAATGGTCTTTGATTGGGGTTCATGTGATGTTTCCTAAAGATTTGGTTCAGGTTGTATGCCTTGATCATAGTGCTACTATTTTTGCTTCCTTTTGGAGTTTCAGAGCTGCAGATGTGCCATGATCTATCTGCCCCTTATAGATAAGGTTAATTACATTTACACTAATTCTGCTTAGTTCATTCATAGTTTAGATCTAATAACTTTAAAACTCTTTGTATTTTGGCTAACCATTTTCCCAGGTATAAAATACACATAAGAACTTACGTGTAATATCATTATGTAATCATATAATAAGAAAAGCACAGTTACATCATAATAAACTAATATTAATTAATAATATAATGATATATAATCATAAAATCTAGATTATAACTTCCATTCTATTTTAATGCACCTGTGTAAATTTCATTGAAAGAGTTACAGAACTGAAATGTTGGAATATAATGGGTTAAGAGAGTTATGTTGCATATACCACATGTTGATCAAATTGCATAGATTTGTGTTTTAGACCTCCACTGGGAAATCCAAGAACATCCAAACCTTAATTTGCATGAAGGTAAACAAACTTTCTAAAAATGTTATGGACTGGAAAATTAAAACATGTTGTTAAAATTCCAGTGTTTTTAAAATGAGAGCATTTTTTAAAATATGCAACCTGTACCCATTAAAATCATGTTTCTTATTTCCTAGAAGACCAAGTCAACACAGATAGATATTCAAGAAATGATGAACTATATTTCCCTAGCAAAAGAGACTTTTTCTATGTTATCATTAATGAGAAAATAGTAGGTTATTTGAGAAAATAAAACAATCACATCTAGGTATAGAGTGAAAATTCTATGTAATAATAACCAAAGTACTGATAATATGACATCCTTTACCTAAATTGTTCTCACTATAAAAACTCAGATCAAAAATCAAAATGACTCTGATTGTCCTCTATGTCATGGTATAATAGAATATAGTTTATGCATTCTTCTTAATATTCACCTCCTGTTCTAATATGAAACAAGTGATTTCAAAGTCAGCTAAAAATGATTTTAGAATATGCTGCCAATTATCTCCTGGACTGGAACCACTCTTAGTTTAGTTCTGACATATTCTTCTGTTTTGTTTTCTTTCCTTTCCATTGTTTTGCTCAAATATATTATCTTAAAAGTATTTATTGTGAAATTCATTTTAAAATGATTTACTTAGTTTTTATTAATCTAAAACTATCAATTCTAATTCTTAGAATGACAGTTTGTCTAAATAAGTAATTCTGGGAATTTTAATCTCAAAGTGATTTTCCTAAGCACTTTCGCAGGTATCACTCCTCTGTACTGTAGAATCTAGAATTGCCAAGACAAAATCTAAAGTCAGGGACTTTCACTTCCACTTGAGATGTGGGACTTGGAAAAGCATGAGTAACACCTTAATGATAAGAAAAAGTTGGAAAGAGTACAAAAGCAGACCTATTTTTTAAACCATCTGAGAACTGAGATTGCACTGAAACCAAATAGCCTAAAACCCAAGGAAAGACAGGCCCTGGCAAGAGAGATGGAATAAGAGATTGACCCATTTGTAGCAAAGCATGGGAGAAGAAGGAACCACTGTTCTTCCTTTACATTAGATATAAGTTAAATTCATGACAGTTTTTGGCTGATAGGGCAGGGTGGAGCTATTGCTAACCAGTTTCTATGCCCGTATCTCAGCAAACTGGCAACTCTGATTTTCTGTACTCTGAAAGTGGCATCTCTGAGTCCATGTCTGTCATCCCTGTCTGACTTTCCTCAGCAATCCATACTGAGGAAGCCACACATGGATGCTGGTCAGCAGTACCACCAAGTACAGCCTGTACCAGGTGCCACCCTGACCAGGTGCCTGATGTCCACAGGAGTCTGTGTGTCAGTTGAAGAGAACCTAGTGATCTCTCAGTGTTACACAAACAGAAGAAACTCCCAGGGGAGAATGTCTCTAAATTGTGAGACATAATAAATGATTCTTGTTTTAAGTTGCAAATTTTGGATTAATTTGTTATGTGGCAATGGATAATTGCAATACTAAGGCTAACAGGGAACGTGTTATGCTGTTTAAAATTGAGTTCAGTATAGGTAATATGATATACATGTTAGCCATGAAGCATCTGACCAATAAATATTTGATATTCTTGGACCTAAAAAAGGAACTTGGTAAGTTGCAGACTAATATAAATTTTGAGATGTCCTCTAGGCTAAAAGTTGATTTAATCAGGAACAGGTACCTTGGGATGGTTGACTAGTAGGAATTCCAATCCAAAATCTGAAACACTTTTTAGATTCTTCCTAGTGTCTAAAACATGCTATTTATTTTCATCACTGCGGAGACCAAAGGTTTGGCTGAACACCATGATTCATACAACAGAAATTATTTTAATTCAGAAAACACTAAGGTTGAAGATATGTGAAGAAACTACTGCCCATGTGCCCCCACCACTTCAAAACAGGTTATATGGACCTAGCAAATTTGAGAATCTGAGTATTTTGAGATGATGCCCAAGGCTTGATTTTGAAATGACTTCAGATCCAACTGCTGATCCGATAATTTTGGTACAATTATCTGACCATAACTTTAGCTGAATTCTGTCCTTACACTATTTTGTCCTCTGGCTTGAGTAAACATTTTATGGTATGTGCAATTAGAAGACATAAAAGGCAGAGAGCTAGGACTTCATTAAGCTTCGTGCCATTGATTTTGTCCCTACTTCATAATATATGTCTGCATGTGCAGCAGAATTCTGTCTGAGACTGCAGGGAAAGAGACCTTTAATTCTCCCATGCCCGTGCGTATGGGAGACTAGCAATATTACTAGAAATGACCTAATACTTGTGAGTGAAAAAATGATCTGAAGTCTGGTCACATAGAGAGCAGGCTGACAAGCTGTACCTTTCCTCTAGCAACTGATGAAATGGACAAGTTTTCTGTTGGGGACCCTGCAGATACACTGGCAGCCTGGAAATTCTCAGAGGGTTCACTCCGTGTCAATCACAAACAAGTCTGCAGTATTTGGCCATAAATTCCATGCTAATCTCTTCTTTGGTGGTGGACTTACAGAGGTAGTCTGAACAGCGCACCTGTTGGAACACTCATGAATTTGCACCTTCATTTTGACACCATGCTCATTTCCGTTTTGTGTACCTGTAAACCACCTCTGGTCCCCGCTTAAGAAGTGAGCATCCGCTCCCTCTGCTTCCATCTGTCACACATACTTCAGATATGGCTGATACTTCCATGTGGATTTTTACATTCTTACTGTTCCTAAGTATTCATGAAAACTTAACCAATCTGATGTGCATGTGGTAAAAATTTGCTCCCGTTCCATAGGCTCTCTATTAGCTTCACAGATTGTTTCTTTTGCTGAGAAGAAGCTTTTTAGTTCTAATCCATTTAATTTATTGATTCTTGATTTTAATTCTTACACTATAGGAATCTTATTAATGAATTCAGAGCCTAATCCCACATGATGGAGATTCAGGCCTACTTTTTCTTCTATTAGACACAGGGTCTCTGGTTTATTTCCTAGGTTCTTGATCCACTTTGAGTTGAGTTTTGTGCATGGCAAGAGACAGGGGTTTAATTTCATTTGTTGTGTACGGATTTCCAGTTTTCCCAGCACCATTTGTTGAAGAGGCTGTCAATCAAAAATCTTAACACCCAAAAACCAAATAACTCAATCAATAAATGGGCCAAAGAACTGAATGGACACTTCTCAGAAGATGATATACAATAAATCAACAAATATATAAAAAATGTTCAACATCTCTAGCAATTAGAGAAATGCAGATCAAAACTAAGATTTCATCTCACTCCAGTCAGAATGGCAGCTATCAAGAATTTTACAAACAATAATAAGTGTTGGTGAGGATGTGGGGGAAAAGTCACACTCCTACATTGCTGGTGGGACTGCAAATTGGTTCAGCCAATAAGGAAAGCAGGATGGAGATTCCTTGGAAAATTGGGAATGGAAACACCATTTGACCCAACTATCCCACTCACGGGTTTATACCTGAAGGACTTAAAAACAGCATACTACAGTGATACAGTCACATCAATGTTTATAGCAGCACATTTCACAATAGCTAAATTGTGGAACCAACCTAGATAACCTTCAGTAGATGACTGGAGAAAGAAAACGTGGTGTACATACACAATGGAATATTACTTTGCATTAAAAGAGAATAAAATCATGGCATTTGCAGGTAAATGGATGGAGCTGGAGAATGTAATGCTAAGTGAAGTTAACCAATCCCAGAAAAACAAATGCCAGATGTTTTATCTGATAATAAAAAGATGCTTATTCATAATGGGGATGGCACAGCAGCATTGGAGAAACAGACAAATTTTAGATAGGGCAAAGGGGAGGGAGAGAGAGGCAGGGGACATGGGGGTAGGAAAGACAGTGGAATGAGATGGACATCATTACTCTACGTACATGTATGAAAACATGAATAGTGTGATTCTACTTTGTGTACTACCAGAGACATGAAAAATTGTGCTCTATTTGTGTAATATTAATTGAATTGCATTCTGCTGTCATATATAACAAATTAGAATAAATAAAATTAAATTAAAAAAACAAGATTTGGGAAGATAAGTAAACAAGTATTTGTTCAATCTTCCAACTTGAGTTAATATTTGCATAAGCAATATTTCCATGAGATTTTTTTTTAATTCACCAGGAACATTGAGTCCCTATAACTTACAATGTCCACAAAGTGTCTGTTGACTGAATACTTCCTGTGACCCACATGCTCCAGGTCCTCCCTAGTGTCCATAATTCTAATCTCAGTGCTCTGAAACCTAGGTATCCCTAATTAAAGAAGTCATATTCTAAAATATAAATATGGAATCACAATGACTGGAGAACCAGAGGAGGGATCTCTAACTCAATATATGAAAGGACACCAAGTTCAACGTTGAATGATGAGAGGAAGTTTGACATGCAAAGACAGTGAAGGGAGTATTGTAGGCAGGGGAGCAGGGGGCAAAATCGCTTCTCTAGGAAATGGAAAGCCATTTAATGTGGCTGAAAATTTAGATGTATGGGGAGAACTGTAGCAGAGAAGACTAGAGAAATGAGAATTAGAACACTGCTCAGGATCTTGGATTTCTTTCCAGAGCAGAGGCTGATATGGTGAGAAGGCCCATTTAGCTGGAGTCCCATCATATCAGTGGCCCCCAGGACTGTCACTTTCTGTTATACTGCGTCCCTCACAATGTGTGTCTGGGAACACTGCAGCTGCACCATACAATTGTCATGCTTTGCACAACAGAGTAGATGAGGGAAAAACAAGAAGGAGATGCTTCTGCAGATGCTGTGAGGAAAGAGATTGATTGGCATGACTGGCCGAGTGAGGAAAGAAATGGCAGGAAGACAAGACATCACCTGAAGTCAAGTAGAAAGCACTGGAGAGCCAGCTAGGGGCACACAGCTGTGATCCCAGAGACTCTGGAGGATGAGGCAGGAGGATGGCAAGTCCAAGGCCAGCCTCAGAAACTTAATGAGACCTTGTCTCAAAATAGAAAAATGAAAAAGGGGTGGGAATGTGGTTCAGTGATAAAGTGCCCCTGTGTTTTCAAACACCATTGAAAGAAAGAAAGAGAGAGAGAGAGAAAGAAAGAAAGGAAGGAAGGAAGGAAGGAAGGAAGGAAGGAAGAAAAAGAAAGAAAGAAAGAAAGAAAGAAAGAAAGAAAGAAAGAAAGAAAGAAAGAAAGAAAGAAAGAAAGAAAGAAAGAAAGAAAGAAAGAAAGAAAGAAAGAAAAAGGAAAGAAGGAAGGAAGGAAGGAAGGAAGGAAGGAAGGAAGGAATAGGGAATAAAAAAAGATGAGGGGGGCTGGAATTGTGGCTCAGCAGAAGAGCGCTTGCCTAGGACGGGCAGAACCCGGGTTCGATTCTCAGCACCACATAAAAATAAAGGCATTGTGTTGTGTCCATCTACAAAAAAAGACTCATTCTCTCTCTTTCTCTTTCTCTCTCTCTCTCTCTCCTCTCTCTCTCTCTCTCTCTCTTAAAAAAATTTTAAAAGATGAGGGACAGGTGATGTGATCTACTGTTTATAGACACGGACCTCTCGTACTTAAAAGATAAGAACTTTCAGGAGTTCACAGGGTCCCACCCCCGGCCACCAGCATGGGTGGCAGAGCACCTGGAACTGAAGGCTCTGGAGAAGGACATGTTGGGAACGTGCCCAGGGTGTAGACATGCAGCAGCGTCACACCTCGCTCTGAGTTATTTGGGGGCCTACACACTGCCAGATGCCACAGAAGCCCAGGCCTAGTGTCAGTGCTAAATAAATGCTGGCTGAATGAGAGCCCGTGAGGACAGTGCTACTTTAACTGAGTGTTGAGGGACAAAGGAGCCCAGAAGGCAGTGAACAGGTTCCAGAGGGACTTTGAGATGTTTATATATATATATATTTCACAACAAAATGCAAAGTATTGATAGAGATCAGCAGAATATTGTTTCAAAAATTTTAACTATAGCCTAGAAGAACTGTGATACGGTGGAAAGAAATTAGTAGAGAAAGCAATTGAGAATTGAGAGAACACTTCTAACTCTGGCTGGCACATCTGTCAGTGGCTACACAGAAATGGGGAACATCAACATAACTTGAGTTAGAAAAAGCAGGTAAGAGCAGTATGCATACTGCTTTTTGTTTCCTTTTCAGAGGAAGAAAACTAGTAGATAATCTTTACCTTTCCCCTATAAATGTACGTGTAAGAAAAAATAATAGAAATTACAATTGTCACCAGCTGTTGGTCCCAACATGGGGACAATGGCTCCAGGTACTATCCTCCATTCAACTTCCCCAGCACCTCCCCCTGTGGGCTTGCCACCCACTCCTCCAGATGCAGTTCCTGAGATTTAGGCTCACAGCTGTAAGGAGTGAAGATAGGAACTGAGTAAGCTTGATATCTTAGCCTGTCTGCCATACCCAGAAAAGAATGTGATTCCAGAACCTTGTACGTTGAATGCATCAAACTGACTTACCCAAGTCCTCATGGGACCCTCAGAGTTCAGGGTGGGTAATGAGACAGGGGTTAAGAACAGGGGGTCCTAATTAGACCAAGATTTATTTCATGCTTGTATAACTTTATCAAAATGGGTTCTACTGTCATGCATGACTAAAAAGAATCAATGACTAATTAGAAGAACATGGACTTTCGACTTGCAAAGGTGTGGGTTTATCCTGAAGCTCTGACATTTCTTTGCTGTGTAAATCACTAAAATTCTCAGACTCATTTTCCTTATTGCAAATTTAGGACAATAAAAATGTTGACCTCATGTGACATTGTGACAAATGATATAATGCATGTTAATATCTTATCACAGAGCTAAATCAACATTATCTGTTAGTAATTCCTAATAAACAAAAGCACATTATTTTTAGTTCTACAATGTTTATTTTACACATATTTTTACAAAATCTTTGGACTAAGCACTCTTAGAACTCCATAAAAACTACATAGGGGATTGCGATCATAATATCTCAATCTGTACCAAGTAAACCCTGAATATTTTTAGCCCAAATGTTTTGTGTGAACATTAGAGTATTTTCAGAATGTGCATTGCATTAAATATATAACAACTAAATGTCAAATATGTTACAAAATAAAATCTGATGAAAGCGTCTTTAAATTTCTTGTAGAACATTTCTTATAATCAACAAAATTAATTACAACTAAAAAGAGAAAAGCATTGGATTCATTACCTTCAGAATAAAAACTAACAATACTTATGATCAAATTAGTTAATTTTCTCCTTGGCAATAATTATATTAACTAAAAACTGTTACTATTAAAATTGAGAACAGGTGAACCACATTGATGATAAAAGTTTTGTACACATCAGGAAGCACAACTTAAGTGGAAAATTCTTGGAATAAAATATCTAAAATTTCATATATAAAATAACATATATTTCTTAATTTAATTCCAGAAACCCTTACTTTTTTATTAGTACATAAACTCTAATTTTAAAAATCCCTAAATTATACAGCAAGGTGAGACATAGTAAGAAGAACAAAAATTTTGGAGGAAAATCTAAGGAGAAGTCCCATCCTGATCTAGGTCATTGGCCAGGTTGTGTGACCCTGGTCACATCGTTGGAATTCTCACATTGTCCCCCAAATGAGAAATGGGAAAAAAGCAATATCAAACCCATTGTATTACTGTCAGAATGGTCTAAGAGAAGCCAGGGAAATCAGTTTTTGTATTCTAAATGCTGTAAAAAAAATTTGATTGCCATTTTATTTTTTATGTCCTTTTAAAATGAGGAAGAGAACTGTGTGTCTATCAAATGTCCCCTCCATTTCTCTTCTTAGCGTGGTTCAACATACTTTCCTACTCTTTAATGATGTGTGTTTCACGGGTGCAGGTGGGCTAGAAAAGCAAGAGCATTTTTCAGCCAACGCCCTGACTTCATGCTGTAAAAATGAAGACACCTGACTGTCCCCCAGATTGTGGGACGAGAGTGATGTCATTCACGCGGCCTTTTGCTCTTTGCTCAGATCCTTGGCCTCACACCATGGCCCACGTGCCATCACAGATAGGGCTACTCACCCCATTCAGCCATGCAGCTCAGTAAAGCTGGAGCTGTACATAAAAAGCAAACGATATTGAACATTTGAACATTGTGTTTTTGCAATTAAATGCATACGTATGGACTCTATTCATTGTCTTCACTGACAATCGTAGTTCCGACACAAGGATTCTCAACTTCCATCATCTCCATGTTTTGGAATGATGAAGAATAACACCTCGTGTTATCTCCCGAGAATTGCTTATCATAAGATTAAATCCACTTTTAGAGATTCAAATTCAGTGGAGATTTTTTTTTTCTCTTCTCTGATTTGTTTGTTAAATCATGTGTTTGTTAAATCATCATTTGCAACTTCTAATTTGTAGCACTAATTGCATCTACTTTGAATTCTGTATGAAATCATCTTCACAAAACTGTGTAATTGACTGTATCATATCTATGAGCTTTCATCACCTTTCCTTTCATGTTTTATATAGTTTTTAAATGCTGAAACAAGTTGAAAAGAAACGTTTATTTCTATTCAGTAATAATATTAAACTTCATTATTAAAATATTCAAAAATATTGAGGTATTTAATGAGGTGTTTTCATAGCAATTTTTAATATATATCCTCAGAAAGCCTCTGTGTATGTACTTGTGCTTATATATAGCATTTACCATATAATCCTAGCACTTGATAGACATCAAAACTATTCTATGATGCTGGCACTATTGTTACTGACATTTTGACTTTCTATGTGTGCTACACAGACCTCAAAAGTACTTACTTTTTGACACTGGTACTATTATTACTGATATTTTGTACTGAACCTAGAAAGATGAACTAAATTTCTCAAAATCACATAACAGTATTTTGTAGAGTGTGTGTATATGAAATACACTGCCCAATTTAAGCTTTCAAAAAAATGGTTCTCAAACTTTATCAAATATAATAATTATCCCCAAAGCACGTTTAAACATAATTCTCTCAGCCCCATTCTTAGGTAGTCGGAGTCAAGGTGGGATTCGTGAATTGGCATTCCTAAAAGTATCATGGATGCTGGTTCTGCTACCCAAGTATCACCTTCAAGAGCCACTGAACTATTCACACAGCCCCTCTTGTGAAGATGATCAGGAAACCTGGGCATGAACCTGAATAGGGTTCGCTATTTACACTCTGAAAACTTGGAAAATTTTCTGTTTTGGAAGGGATAAAATTCATCAACCCATATGCTATACTTCCCAGTAATACTCAGCCTTAACTATTATATAAAAGCCCCTTTGAGTAGGTGTTTAGAGTCATCCGGCCTTGTGCTTTAATGCTTACTCTGGAAGTCTGCTGGCTTGACATTCAGCAACTTGTGTACTTCTCTAAACTCCAATTTCCACAATTGTAAAATGGACGTAGTGTTTGCTTCACTGGGGTTTTCAGTGACTTAACGGGGGTAATACAAGTATATTTGTGTAGCTTGTAACACACGTTGTCTTCAGTCAGACTGTATAGTTGACAGTGTTCCCATCAGACTATATTGCTTACACGTCCGAGCCTTCTTGGTTTGTGTAAGTGCACTGTGTCACATTCAGACAATGTCAAATCCCCTAAGGATACATCTCTGAGAACAGACCCGACTACTGAGCCCTGCCAGGCTGCCCATCACCTAGCACTACAACTAGGGAGTCGCTTAGCTAGAAACTACTTCCTTCATTTTTTAGGCTATGTGAGCCATGTAAGAAATGAGAAATGGTTAAGTGAATCAATAGCACTGGGAGGAGAAGGGGGAAACAGGATAAAGAAAAAGGATCACGATGTTGGAGGTTATATATCGACAAATTCCTTTTTCCATTCAATGGGAAATTCAATTAATTTTATAACAAAAGTAAAAACATTTCCTGACAACCTTTCTAACTAATAGCTTGAGTGAAGTGATTAAAGGCCATTATACTCTCCTGAAACAGTCACTTTCCAGTAAGAACTCATTAAGCACTTTAAACTGTGGGACCCGATCATTGAGAATAAAACACTAATTGTTAAAAATAAGCGTCCTGCCTGAACCCACTGAATTAATCTCTCTCAGTCCCTTGCAATATCAAGCCCGCTGGCCGCGTGTGGTGCCTGCTTATCATGGTCCCCTCTTCCCCGATCCCTGGACCTTACTGCCCATCTCTATAATCCATTTTCTGTGCTACATGTTTGTGGAACTTGGTGTGATTTAGGTTTTGACACTGACAAATTGAATGCTGAGCCAAAACAGTGCAGAGAAAACATTGTGAAATTAACGGCCCGGGTGCCTTCAAGCAGGATCTTCACCGTCAACCTGGGCCTCGTGGTCCATGTGCAGTGTTCTTTTAGGAGTTGGGGAAGATGTTTCCTCTCATGTTAAAGCTGCCTTGAAGCCTTCCACTTTCCCTTAGTTCCATGTTGAAACCTCTTGGTTAATAACTGATAAGTAGGAGAATATGGTTCCACTTTTAAGCTCTACAATGGAACTTGTGTGCCCTGAAGGGTTCTCTGCAAGAGAACAGCCAACCTCTAAGAGGCAGATCAGCAGTTGCCTTTGGGGTGGGGCACGGAGGCATCATCCCAAATCCTGCCATTGTCTCAGTTTTATTCGAATGCCAGTTGCATGACCACATCCTGAAACCCAGTGAGCTGTGGCCTTATCTTTGTGTAGTTTTTCATAGACAACTTCAATTTCACTACAATTTTACTAAAATAACATGTGACCTAAACTCAGAGGTCCCTCCATGCTTCAGTATTCCCTATTTACAGGACAGGCTAGGAAGAGGACTAAATCACAAAATCTACTTATTCTCTCTCTCAAAAAAAAAAAATACTTTTGGTGTTTGCTGTTCAGAACAGTACTAAAACAACTTTTTCTTAAACACAATATTTTTTTTAAATTTCATGGTCCGTATAAATACACATTTCAAAAGATTGTAAACCGACTCTTGTTTTATGGTGGCTCTTGGTTTCCATTTACTTATACAAGTCAAAAATCATCCTTGGATAAAAATCAGTGACCTAAATTCAGAGGCATGATCCAGGACAAGCCCATCTAATTCTGGAGAGATAAAAATCGCCATCTTCTAGATTTATTTATGCTGTTACTCTGCTCCAACAGCGTCATCTCAGTTCCTAAAGACTTTAGAATAATTTGTTTTCTCTAAACCAATTTGTATCATGTCAAAGTGAAATTGCCATTTTACAACCACCTGGGGGAACAAGTGATCCCCTTCCATAAATATAAAAGTAATCTGCATAAATATGTACCAAGATATCCCTACAGACTTCTAAAATTTTGTATGTGAGGAGAAGAGGTGTGAGGACACACAATTAAAACAATTGGGGAAGACCAGTCACCACTGTCACTGTTTGCCATGTTCGATGTGTCTAATAAATTAGCATCAATGCTGAGAACAGATCTGTACAGACATCAACTTGGTAATAAAGACAACTTATTCAAACACATATCTTCCCACTCAGTTCTCTGCCCCAAGGTGGAGACTTACAAAACGAGACCTTCAGAAAAGCTAAATAATGTGGTATTTGGAGGAGCTAAGATGTTGAATTTGAAAACCCTGAACTATCTTGCATTCTGCTACCCATCAAAGAGAATTTCTACATTCACTAGCTCTAAATGTGCTTCTTCTCTGTTCTAGATTCTTCTCTGGTCCAAGGACTATGCAATAGAGGGAGTGGGAGAAAACCCTTCCCTTTGACAAACTGGCACAGGACATGCAAAGTGTACAGAGAAGAGAGAACCACAACAAAAAACAGACACAACATTCTTTGAAATATCTTCATCAGCCCCTTTCCGAGGATGGGTGGGGTTTTGAGAATTCAGGCGACCACTTAGAGCCTGGATCAGTGAAAGCTGCCCTTGCTGCTCCAGCATCTGCCAAACGTTCTGGTGTGTGTCCGTCTCGTTCATCTTTCCTACTCGTCAGCTGGGGCGTGATGACTGACTGAATCAGAGGTTTGAATCTGTGAAATCACACAATCACCTTGAGCAATCCTGGCCTCAATTAGCAATCACCGACTTCGCAGCTATCACGAGAGCTTCGACTGTGAGTTTTAAAGACTCCCGCAACTGGCCTCTCGTGGCTACCCGTGTTCCAGTGAAACGTGTGTGGCTGTCTGTCCCCTGCCCACTTATGGCCACTTTTCATGTGTTACATGTCCATGTCTCTGTGCCACTTTCTGTACTAAAGCATCTTTCCCTTTTCGTCACTGCATGTGTCCTCTCTCTGGGGGGATCTTCCCAGTTAGCATCCAAACACATCAGGCAGTGCTCAGTTTTCTAGAAAATTGACAAGATGGCAGATGCTTTAATCTCTACTCTTCCAATGGAGCTTTATCAATTTTGACCATTTTGCTTCATTAATACGAATCAGTTACTCAACTCAATGTCCTCTGATGATGTAATGAGTTTTGTTCATACAAGGAAAATGGAACATGTGGTTTTCCTTTTTTTTTTGCCTTTCAGTCAAAAACGGAAAGTGAGCATGCTCACCAGTCATGGGAGTAAGATGTCTGATCAGAATCGAGAGGGGATCCTAGAGGGAGAAACAACCCTTTTGAGAGGGTGAGAAGGGTACAAGGGATTTTCCTAAAGAAGAAATGTTTGCACTAGCCTCTGAATGAGAAACCGGAGTTCACAAGAAGACCACAGTGGACAAAGTTTTTCTAGGCAGAATAAAAAGGGTCAGAGCACTTAGCCATGGGGTGGGAAAGGGCACGGTGGCTTGCAGAACGCTAGGGGTTTGGAATCACCCGAGAAGTGGGGTGCATGACAAGTAGACATTGTCACCAGATTGTGAAGGTCTTCCACACCATTCTACAGTGCTGGGCCCTCTCCAGGGGACAGTGAGTCCCCACCGAAGGTTGTGATTAGGGAAAAAAGGATGGAGAGATGCTTCCATAGAGCAGGGGAGAATAACAGTCTTTGTCCTGTAGACTTGGGTGACTGAGGAGGATCCCTCGGTGTGCAGACTTGGTGAGCTGCAGGCTCTCATCCCTCAGAGAGCAGACAAGTCATGTCACAGGGCTCATGCTATCTTGCTTTTTCACCAAGAACCGACCACGAGGGCACATGCTGCTTAGGATGAATCCTTTACCCTCAACAGCTCTCCTTCTTGAGAAGCCAGGACAGTTTTTGACTTTGAATCAAGACTTCGCCTTGAAGTCGTCATTCCTCTTTCTTGGCTTATTCCCTGCATCCATTCACACATCCGGAATATTCACAGAGCATCTACTCTATGCCAAGTGCTATTCTCAGCTCTGGGGAGCGATCAGGGAACAGCTCAGGAGACAGAAGGTGTCCTTGCTCTCATGGAGTTGCCATTCGACTGGGGAAATGGGCAATAAATGAAATGACCAAGCAAAATATTGACGTTAGGCTGGGAAAAGTGCTATAAATAAAGATGAATTGGGAAGATAGAGAGGATATGTCACTGTGGGATTGCACTTCAAAATAGGGTTGCAAGGCAAGCTCCAGCGAGAAGTCGTGTTTGAAGGAAGACTTGAGGGAGATGAGGAAGTCTTGGCAACTGCAGTCCAGGAGGATGGAACTGCAAAGTGCCAAGTCGCTAGCAGGAAGCAGTTTGAGACTTATGCAAAAGACGAAGGATGGTGAAGAAGGCTCTTGGAATGCAAGGTGCACAGGCCGAGGGTCTTTCTGGCTGCTCAGGTTGAAAGATGTGGAGTCACTGCTGACCCCGTTGTTGCCCCTTTTTACCTTCATGCCTCAGCTGGTTCCTCAGCACAAGACCTTTCACACCTCCTCTGCTCTCTGGGCTAGGTCCTCGGCCCCAGCCTACACCTCCTTCTGTCTGGACTACAGAGCCGATGGGCCGAGAGATTTCCATGCTTCTGCTATTTACAGCCTCAGTGTCTTCTCGTGAGCAAAGGACTCACAAAACTTCACGCAGCTTCTGATTTCTCAGACTAAAATTCTCATAAGGACCCCAGGAGGCATCATCCAGCCCCATCCTCCCCGCCATTTCCCAACCTCATGCCCCCTTCCAAGCACTCCAGAGACTTCCTTGTTTTCTCGGGACACCAGGCACCATCTCCCTTTGGAAGCTTTGTAGGTACAGTTCCTCTGCCTGGACTGCCTCTGCTGCTGGGTCCACTTAGGAGAAAAAAAAAAAAAATGCCAGGTGCAGCGCTGCACACCTGTCATCCCAACAGCTCAGGAGGCTGGGGCAGGAGGATCCAAGTTCAAGGCCAACCTCAGCAAATTAGGAAGACTCTGTCTCCAAATAAAAATAAAAAAGGGCCAGGGATGGGGCTCAGTGGTTGAGTCCCTGGGTTCAATCCCTGGCGCACACACACACACACACACACATAAACACACATACACACACACACCAGTCAGGACAAGGGCAATCACAGATCTTACGTACATTCCAATAGGCTTCCTTTGACTCCTCTGGACTGAAAAATTTTCCTCATGTTGAACTTTTATTTTTTAATCAATTAACTTATTTATTTTAATTAGGTATCTATAATAGAAAAATGCATTTTGATTCATTGTACACAACTACAGCACAACTTTTCATTTCTCTGGTTGTGCACGATATAGCATCACACCCCATGTGCAGTCATAATGTACCTAGAGTAATGATGTCCACTTTCATTCCACTATCTTTCCTGCCCCCATGCACCTCTCTTGTTGAACTTTTAATATACGAAGTACATAAAAAGTATTTAAATAGCCAAAGTCGATTTTAGTTGATTTAGGATTGATGGGGAAGAATAAAAAAAGAGGGTATTGACTAACTTCACTTAGCATTATCTTCTCTAACTCTATCCATTTACCTGCAAATGCCATGATTTTATTTATTTTTTAATTTTTTTTTGCTGAGTAATATTCCATTGTGAATATGGAATTGGCTTGAATATACTTTGTTTACAACCAGAGATACGAAAAATTGTGCTCTATATGTGCAATAAGAATTGTAATGCATTCCGCTGACATATATAAATAAATAGAAAAAAAGAGGGTATCTGCAGTAGTTGTCTTCTAAGTATTATTCTGTCTTATGACTGGATTTCTTTCACAGTAGAATTATGAATAGGAACTTATTCATGAATAAGCTTATTGTGCTTCACTGCTTTATCAAAGATCTCAGTTCTTTTGAACAGACAATATATCTGAGTTACTCAAGCCTTTTCTAAACCACTGGGTTTGGAAAACTTCATTTAAGGTTGTAGACTTGAAAAAATGTTTGACTCAATGATTTAACATTTGAAACACCTCCAGGCACTAGAAAGCTTATATTCATTTTAAAGTGCAGCTACCTCAAGAATTTCTGAGATTGACCTGATTATCAACCTAACATAAATGAATTTCTTAAAGTTTATTATATTTTTTAGGTTTTCAACTATGGTAGCTAATTTATTAAAGTGTAGCCAGGAGAAGTAATGTGTCCATCCTTTTAGTCCATTTCCTTCACTGTAACACTTAGAGAGTGAAGGTTGAAATTCATTGGCATTATTACCATGGTTTGGTGAAACAAGGCATTGATACCTCTTTATGTATAGAAAAAAGTAGCAAAAAGGCTGTAAATGCTAATTTTTTTACATGCCACTCAGATTTTCAGAAAATATCTTGAAAATTTCTAGTAACCTGGTACTTGACCTTGACTAGGAAATAAATTTTTAAATCATTCATAGTAAATAATCTCATTTTTTCAGTGTCCAGTTTTTTTTTAACAAATGATACTTTCTTACATTTTACCTAAACTTTTGCTAAAGAGCTCCTAAAATTAGTTTCCGGTGGAGTGACAGGAAAATTGATAATGCATAATTAACACGGCATCACCAGGAAGTCATGAGTCATTTTCCTTTTCCCATACCTGAGAATACCTGCACAAAGGACACGTGTCCCGCACAGAATCACATAAGCACTGGGCATCTCGGTAGCCATTGGCTCTGGTCACTGTTGACAGAGCCTTTTCACTTTCTTCTAGCATGATTGTGTAGATGTGACTGAAATATGTAATGCATTCTTTTCCAAGCAATTAATTCTTTCTTTTTTTCTTTTAGTGTAGGCATCGTCTGTTAGGCAATTAACTGTGGTTAGCTCAATTATAAAAAACATATTTCATCTGGTTTAGAAACGTAACTAAAAGGGCAAGTGAACTCTGGCTAACCTCTGTGGGACAGAAATGGAAACCAACCAAGGACCTCAGCACAGAAGGAAAATTGATATAGTAACCACCTTAGGGCACATGAATGTTGCTAAGTGTTTATGCTTTTAGTAAGGTTTGGGTTGCTAAAAAATGAACGATTGCCTTCACCAAGAGGTATAAGAATGATTCATCTTGGAGAAACAATGAATTTCACAAACCCACATTAATAATTGATGAAAATCACTGAGCATTTACTAAATCTCCACTCATTGGTCATTTTGCCAGTATGAAATCTAGAAGAGTACGCATTTTCTATGTTTGATGATAACAGTTCACTCTATTTTTTTTAGTTAGAAGGCTCATTTTCCTATCATATTTAAGAGAAAAGTAAAATTGTGTACCCCAAATGTGTATCATTAAGGTTGTGACTTTAAGATAAAAACCCCACGAACCTTTGCATAAAGATCATCAAACATCTATCATGAAAGGTATAAAAACAAGGTCAAATATGACTGTTTTCCATGACATAATTTTTTGTTATATTAATTCAGCTTTAAACAAACCTTAAAATTCTATTTGTGACGTTCATAGTAAATCAGGCTCCAAGGAAAGAGCAGCTGCACAAAAATAGCAAACTTCTCGGTACAACTTCATGGTGTGTAAACTAATTTTCTCCAGTGGTGTCATATAGTTTTATAGTGGTGCTCAGTGTCTCACAGAATTTTAATAAATAGCTCACTCTGATGCCAACTAGGTAGAATTGGGGACAGAATAAGAGTTTCCAATACTGTTTTTGTTAGATTATATTTCTGACAGTCTTTAGTGACCTATAATAGTTGTGGTAAACACTTGAAGGAAGAATTCAAATCCTTGTACCAAAGCTGGGACAGAAGAGGAAGTGGGTACCGGTGGGGAAGAGGACACTGTGCATTGGAGAGGGGCCCTCGGGAGGGACGCTCTCTCATCACCCATGGCCCCGCCATGCGCTCTCAAGACAAGCACTGGGTGTCTTTTTTTGTCACCAACTCAGGTATCCAGTATGCTTTACAGCACTTGACCTACAACCTGCAGTCAGAATGTATAGCAAGTGGGGGCCCCTTATGGAATTCAACCAATCATTAAATCCTGTTGGATCTTTAAAAATATGTAGTGCATGTTCCTAACTTTCATTACAATTTGGTAAATCTCTTTAAACTTCCATTCCTTTACATTACTCTTGAAATATTTCCTGGGAACTGGCTGCTTCATGCTATTATTTTCCCTCTCACTTTTTGCAATCTTGCACATATCCAGTTGCCTAAACATAGTGTTAATTATCCACTGGGCTTTCATTGCAAAATTTTTCTAAGTCCAATGAAATTCAAATTGGTTCACATTGGCCTTATCAATGAGAAACACTAAGTCTTTCTTAACATCTATTTTGCCACTGAAATACTCTGACCTAAATACAAATAGCCTCAAATTGGCCTTAAAAATGTAGATATTGATTAATTGAATTAGATTACTTGGTCAACCATCTCACAAATGTTTAGACTCACACATTCAGGTTAAAAATTGATTGTGCAACACAAAAATCAAGGGCAAGGTAATAGGGTTCAACAATGTAGTTTAGACATCTAAACAGAAAAATAAAATTAGTCCCATCACCATAATGTCAAAGGAGAAGTACACCACAGAAGTTTCTAGCTCAACCATATTATCTAAATCTTTTGTTCAGTCATTATCTTAGACTTAGTGTTTCTCATTGATATATAAAGTAATCAATGGGGAATGCATGGAATCTAATTTCCTTCCCAGTATAAAGTTTCATAGTACATTGTTATTTGCAATATACTTGTCATATTTGATTATGAAAATTATCTTTATAATGAGTAAATTAATAGAAAATAATGTCCAAAGAGATTATTCCCTTCAAAACCAGAAAATAATAATTTCCTTATCTTTAGAAACTGAGATATCTAGTAAAAAGAAATTCTCTTTGTAAAAAGCCTAATGTATGGTGACATAAAATATATTTAGTGTCCTCTGGAAGCTGCAATTCTTAATAGTTGCATAAACTTTACATCCCAGGATTTTCATGCCTTCAAACATACTCTGTTTTATTTGGTTACATATAAAGTTAGTCAAGAAGAGGATAGACTAGTTGCTTCTTTAAGATATTCTTAGGATAGGAAATGAATTAATTTATGCACCTAGAGTTGAACCAGTGTTAACAAGTGCTACTTTAGCTGGGTATCACAGAAAACAATACATGCAGCAGGTTTTGTGTTCTTTAAATAATCACTGTAACCATGACACAAACCCATTGGAGGCTTCTTACATGATGGCTAAAGACCTCAAGACCCAGTATTCCAGTGATGCTGGAATATACCTCATGTTTCAGGACCTAAACCCAGAGTGAAGTCTTCTAATGAGTAACAAATTTGCCCATATTAAAAATTATAGGAACTGTCTCTACCTCTTGACAGGGCAATTTCAAGGTCCCAAGAAGCTTATGATAACAAGGTACATGGCAGCAATCTTTAGCTAAAGTAACCTGAAATAACCCTAATTTTCTCTTTACACATCTTCAGTCTTCTCAGCCAATTCTACATACCATCCCTTGATGTTGGCAATGACTAAATAGAACCTCATAACACACATTCTCTTTAATAAAAAGTGTGTACTCCCAAGGCAGACATCTACACACATTCACTGCTGCAACCTGAAACTAATGGACATTGTTTTGCACTGCAATTTCCTCCTTTCTCCCCATTCTCTTGCCTCTCTTCCCTCTTTCTTTTCCTCTCCCTACCCTCTCTCTTTTCTATCATGGGCACACAGATCTCCTTCAGGAGAAACTGTGCAGTTTGTGTCTAATTTCCAACTGGTCAAATCAATCTGTGTAGGAATGTGTAAATGAATAAATGAATGAAATGATTTTTCACTATAAATAAGAAAAAATAAAAACTAATATATTAGGTCTCTATTTCAGGGTAACAGATGATCACAGATTTAAACAATGTTAATTTATTAGCTAAGTCTCCATGAGTCAAATAAAATGTGTGGAATTGTTTCCCCCTTCCTTTAGAGTGTGCAAACATGAAACACTCAGAACAACCTTGAGAGAAATAGAGTCATTGTGAAAAACTCTATGAATAAAAGTTCATGCAGTGTTAGACATCGTGTCAGAACAGACATCTTCAAAGGAGAAAATTCTGATTGATTTCCACATAATCATTCTGATTAGGCACAATCAGCCTCTGCCTTATGTGAGCAGGCTTCTCCACTTCCCTGTTGGCTGTGCCTGCATACAACCAAAAAAAAAAAATCAGGGAAAGGAAGTGACTAAAACAGTTATTTAAATGTTTCTAACTTCACAAACAACCTTAGTTTTTACTTTGCTGTTGATACTCCATGACAGCTGCACCCGTCTGGGCCACCAGTCCTTATTAGGTATGCCAACCTCTTCCGTCATTTCTGGGAAGTACTTCAAAGGTACTTCCCTGTCAGAGAAAGCCCAGTGGATCTTACTGATGAGCATTTAGTTATATGGTAGCAAGAAAAGCAAAATGTTTCAGTTCACAAGGAGTGCATCGCTCTGAGGTCAAGGTGGGGCAGAAGAACCTGGTGGGAGGGCAGAGAAGAGGGAAGCTGCCCACCTCAAGAGCACCTGGTGGACAGGGAGCAGAGGGGTAAAGGCGAAGGAGAGCAGGGCAGAGGAGCCCTTCATGGACACACACATTGTTTAAATCTGTGATCGTTTGTTACCCGGAAAGAGAGACCATCTCCAGCCTCGTCCCACCTGCCTACAGTTACCACAGGTACAACCCTTTCAAATGAACAACTCACCAACTGAATTAATCCATTGTTTAGGTTACAGCTTTCAGCTTTCGAAATCTAATCATCCCACCTGGAATATTCTTGCATTAACAGGAGCTTTTGGATATTGTGACATGTCCAACCAAAGCACATATATGCCTCCTACATTCACTTATTTATCTAGGGTTAACATTCCCTGAACACCTCTAGGTGCTTAGCACAGTAGTTCATGAAACATTTAATATAATTTTTAAAGACAAATAGATAATAATAATTTTAATATATAACTCATCTTTATTATTAAAATGAGAGAACTTAATTTAATCCTGGTAAAGGCTAGATGACTGATTATTTAAAATTTTAAACTAATATAAAATAATTAAGTTATAGGTGAAGGTTTCCTTCACTTCTTGGATAACAACAGTGCTAATATTAATATCTCAGGGATTTCACATATTTCAGAATGCTATGTAATAGCCAGCATATTATATAAAAATGTACTTGAACATTGTGCATATGTGTTCAGTGCCTTTTTGAAATTCATATATTTACTCCCAATTTGAAAGTAACCCTTGTGCTGACTAAGCTTAATATTCATTTTTTTTCCTCTAAACATTGAAAAGATAGAAAAGAAAATTATGGATATAATAGTTACTTGCTTTCATCAGTTGCTATAAACAATTATTTCTGCATTTTTATTTGTAAATAAAATACTGATTTTATTTTATTTCATTTTTTTATTTGTGAATAAATTCTGCTTTCACACTTCAACATTTTCTGTCTCAGAATACAAAGTAGCCCTTTGTGGGTGTCAACTCCTGTTGACATGGAGTCACGCTCCTCAGGCCCTGTTCACGGCACGCTAGATGGTTTCTTGGTAGAAGGACTGGAAGATATTTTTATAGTAGGTAATTCTCCAATTCTAACCTGATACCAACTCACTGCCTTTGAAACCACTGCCCACCACTGTCAAGACCAGAGCAAAAGCTTCATGGCTTTGGGGTGCTCATTCCCTTTTAAAACAAAATGAGACTCTTGAAGCATTTTTAAAAGGAAAAAAAAAAGAAACACCCCTGTTCTTTGAATCTCACTTGTCTTCTCATATATGAAAACATAGTGACATACTGTGTTTACTATTTGTAGCAATAAATACACTACTTTTCCATAATCCTTTAATTTCACTGTGGGGTCATGTCTTAGACCATTCAGGGTGCCCTAACAACATACCGTAGGCCATGTATTTTCATAGGCAACAGAAACTTATTTCTCATAATTCTGGAGGCCAGAATATACAAGACCAAGGCACTAATGAATCTGGGTTCTGATGGAACTCTCTTAAGTGCTTAGAAGGCCCTTTGCCTGTGCCGTGATATGTGGGAAGGGACAGGGGGTCTCCTTTGGCCTCTGTTAGAAGTGTGCTAATCTAACTCACCAAGACTCCACCTGAATCATCTCAAAGCGCTACCTGCTAATACTGTCACCCCGGGGATAGGGTTTCAACATTTGAATTTCTGAGAGGAAACTAGTATTCAGACCACAGTGTGCTTCCCCTACTCCCCCAGACTCATCTCCTTCTCACATGTGAAATATATTCATTCAATCCCAAGAGCTTCAAAGGTCTTAATTGATTCCAGCATTGACTCCAAGGTCTAAAGTTTCATGTACATATTGTCTAACCTGAGTACCTCTGCCACAAAGTAAGACTTGGAGGAGGCGTTCTGTACAATGAATGCATGGAGGGCCTTCTGGTACTGACCTAAAATCCAACCACTTGTATTGATTGGGAAAGCACTTCTCCTCATTTCTGTGAATGCAAAATAACATAGACGATTTAAAAAACACTTGAAGATGTGTTTCAAGAGCCATGGTGATAATTATAATAACAATAAAGATGATAACCATAAACAAGTATTTTTATATCATTGATGTATTGACAAATATTAAAGATGTATTGTTTTAATCAATCTTAAATGTAGACACTAGGATTTTTCTTATACATATAGTGATGTATAGGCTTCCAGTTTCAATACCTTATCCATGAATGCACAGTTAAGATGGAGCAGTGCTGTGTTCAGTTCTTTAAAATGTTTGAGTGCCTTTTCACAGAGCAATTTTTAAATTTGTAAATGATACTATGTTATAATTGTAAGTACTCACAAATCTTTCTTGCAACATAACTGTGACAAATACATTTTTTAAATTAAAGATTAATGTACACTAGTAGAGTTAAAATAGTCAAAATGATTATGACAAATCAAGATAATTAAACTGTAAATCATTCAAAGTGAACACTATAAACTTTGTATAGCATGAATATATGGCATGATGTTATTTTATAACTAACACATGAATGTGAATTTGAGGTACATAATCTCTATAATGTTAAACTGAAAATAAATTGTTATTACATGGAATTATAAGTACAATCTTATCCCATCTATCATATATTTACAAAGATCTATAGTCTATCAATTTGTCTATCATTAATTTACCGACTCACTCACTCATCTGTTGAACTGCATCTACGATGCATAGATAACTGAAGTAGCATGTTAAGCCAGGAATGGTGGTGCTCACCTCTAATCCCAGCAGCTTGGGAGGCTGATGCAGGAGGATTGAGAGTTCAAAGCCAGCCTCAGCAACTTAGTAAGACCAAAAAACTCAATAAACTGACCCTGTCTATAAATAAAATACAAAAAAAAAAAAATGGCTGGGGATATGGCTCAATGCTGCAATTGCTCTTGAGTTTAATTCCCAGTGCCAAATAAACAAACAAAAAAGTAACATGTTAAAACTTTAGCAATCATTGTTTGATGGAGGGACATGTGTGGGATTTTGAATTTTTCTTAGTTGTCTGTATTTCAAAAGATTTATTACTTTAAAACATTAAGGAAAAATAAGTTGACAAAGGTTTTCAAATGATAAATAAGCTCTGTTTTCCCTTCTGATAATATTATAAAGTTTCTTTCAGATTTACAGAATGCAGAAAGAAAAGACAGGTTGTCATCTTTATTTTTAAAAAGTAATTCTTTAGAATATTTAAACAAATACAAACAATAAACATCAATGGGATATGCTTTAAAAATTCTACGAAAGCCTTATTTTGAATCAACTCAAATCAATTGAGTAGAGTAGGAATAAAACGTTGTCACTTAAAAATATCAATTCTGAATTCATTCACACTTTTACTCCATCCCACACATGACAAAATATATAATTTATTAAGTTCCAAAAGAATTTCAATATTCTGAAATGTTTAAAATGGATTATTTTGTGGCATGTTATTAAAACGTCTTCTTTCTACTCACATTCTGACTCAGATAAAGACCTTAATGTTATTGTGAAATTGCAAAAACTGTACTTCTCACCTTCAAAAAATAGACTTCTCCAGTCCTCTTGATGGCTTGTGGGGCTGTCCTCCCAGCCCAGTGTGAAGCTCCACAGCAGGAAGCGGAGGCCTGAGGCAGCAGCAGGATTTAGGGACAGCCTGTGCTCCGCCTCCTTCTCAGATCTGAGGCGCCCAGCCCCCCTTTCCACATCCTGAGTGTAGACATTAGTGAGGATCTTTCTCCATTTTCCTGTGGTCCATCATCACTTTTATAAGCCTGGGACGGGTGTTCCACATCTGGGAAAGATTCACTAAAACCTTCACTAATATTGCTCTTTTTTCCCTTTGTTGATCTCACAACTCCTATTAGAATAGTACTGCAGAAAGCCAATTTCAACTAATTTCTGGGAATCCGAAGATCAGAAAAACCAAGTGACTCTTCTGATTTCCTACAGAACATTTAAATACTTCATATACTTAATAACAGATTTATAAATGTTAAGTGTGTAACAATGTACAGTAAAAAAACAAGTTAGCGTGCCCAGCGTGCCCTTGTGCAACCATGGTGTCCAGTGGGGTCTTAGTGCTCTCTTGGGGATTCTGGAAACTGGTTTCAAATTCTCAGTGCTGTGTTCTCCCACCACCCAGAGTGCCCTGTGATATGTGCTAGGCATCAGCATATCCTCTGCTGTCACCTGTTAGGTATCAGGAGCCTGCTGTGGTGTGTGCTAACCTACAACAACCAGCGTTCCTCACACGCAGGGCCACTGTAGGCAGCTTCTGGCTGTCCCTTTACCATGGTGTGCTGGAAACTATCTGACAACTGGGTCTCTGGAAAAGAGATGCCCCTCTGCCCAGGGTCTGCCAGTTTCTGTGGTGCAGACATCCCAAGGTGGGGGGTCCTTTTTGAGCCATCAGTGTGACAACGCTGAACAGAGTGGATAACCTGCTCTTGCCAGTCATCACAGGCTGGCTCTGCACACACCCCCATCAGCAAAGGATTTTCTCACTGCCCTCTCCCAGGCAGGTCCCTGCCTGCCTCCCTTACCTCACTTGTACCACCTGAATTATCTCTGGGGCATTTTAAGGCGTTTGTCTTCTCCGCCTTTTCACACTCGATCACTTTTTAAAGCACATACTTGAATTATTTGATCTGCTTCCCTTTCATGACACATGAGGTTTATGTCCTCTCCCCTTGAAATTCAAACAACCATAACCAGCAGACTGAAGAACAAATAAAAAGGATCCTTATAACTTCCAAAATTAGTTAAAAATAGGCCACACGTGTCTGCCTTGGATTCTCTCGGGACGCTCTTCCAGGGCCACCCACTGTAAGTCCCACTACTCTGACACCGCCGCGCTGCACCGTCGTGAGCAGGTGAGCTGCTGGTTGTGTGAGCTGAGCTCCGGCATTGAGGTGCAGCCAGATTAACAGACAACACTGACATGCAGCCAGGTCAACGGCCATCCTGGACGTTGGGACTTCACATGATGTCAACCCCAGTCAGCACTGAAAGCCCAGGGAAATCCCAGCTCCGTCCTTCCCAAGACTCCAAAACTATAAAAAATACTTGTTGACTAACCTGTTAAGTTTAGGACATCTCCCCAACTGACCCCATCTTACAGGCAGACAATTGCAGTTACTGAAAGCAAGCGATTCTGTTCCTAAGTCATTGCTGTGCCAGGAACAAGTTGGCAATGGGGTTGCTGGGGAAAAGGACACACTTATTGTAGTGTCTATATTTCATTAATTGCATTTTTATTAATGAAAACAATTTAGACTAGCACAGATGTGGGTAATCCAGCCTGCCTTCTTGAGATGACTCAGAATGAAGGACGAGTTTTAAGTGGGATGGAGAAAACGCTGAGGTTCTGCTCTGAAGCAAGTGGTGTTTCAGGAAGCTCCTGAGATACCTCCTTTGACAAATCTAGACACAAATCTTACTCCAGATTCATGGCCGGTTAAATCCTCTGTCTTATCTCAGTGTTTCCCAGAAGTAAAGTGGAGAATGAAGATGGTGGGGAACCCCACTCCTCCTGCTCAGCCAGAGGTGTGGACAGGAATGAATGTGGCCAGAGAGCCCCGGAGCAGGAAGGCAGCCAGGCTCTTCTGCTATCACACTTCCTCCCTCACCAATTGTCACGTTCGAAGTTTCTTGAACGTTGCTTTTCTGAATTCTGCTCAGTGGTCACAAAGGTTTGGACTGGGATGCTTTCCATCTTTATTCAAAGAGGTATTGCGTTTTGTTCAGACCACAGACTTAGGCCCAGCCTGTAAGACTCAGATGAAGCCAGAAGTGTCTCTGTTGCTGCTTAAGAAGAAGACCTGAGTGGTGCAGGAGGCTTTCCCCGGCCAGCCGGGAGACGAGAGCTTGACGTGAATTGACACTGGAAGCAGGCCAGGTCCTACTGTTACCATTCAACCAAAGACCGTAAACCAGCGTGTGAAGTGTGGGGAGTCACATATTGGTCTGCTAACACTGTGCCTGCAGGATGCTCATGATAAGTGGCAGAGGCTTCATTACCATACGATGACAATGCCAAATTAATTCTAATTATCCTGATCATTGAACATTTAAATGAAAATGAAGACATTAAAGGTAAGTGATTACTAGGAAGGCCGTTTCTGAGGATGAATTATGAAAGATTTTAAACAAAGACCTTGTAAAACAATGGGTTCCAACTGCCCAAATCTTGTCACTTTGTTTATTTGTACTGATCACACTGAATTTACACACCAGAAAATTGGAAATGATTTGGCTGTTAAAACAGGGCAGAAAAGGCTCGGTGGAGAAGCACGTTCTCCTTTGTGCTTCCTGAAATAAAATTTACAACGAACTATCTCTAAATTAGTAACTTTATCAGTTTTAAGATGAAAATATGAATTAGAAACAAAGAGTATGAAAATGGGAGGGTTATATAGAAAACTTATTTCTGAATAGTTGGTGGCTCCATGGATGTCCTTTCCCAAACAAGACAGTGGCAATAACTCCAGAATTATCCACAATTAAACAGATGGGGAGGAAGGATGAAGGGATGATAATCTCATTAGATGACTTGTCATTAGTAAACAAGGTAGGAAAATATATTTCACTTACCAGAAAACCCACATTTGGTAATATCTTTGCATTCTTATAAGTCTAGAAAGGTGATATTCTTATTTGCATTTCCCCAAGTTGTTCCTTAAAATAAAAATAAAAAATTATTCTCGCCTTTTTAGAAAGAAGCTGAAAGGCTTGTCTCAGGAGTGTTGTTTTATAAAACAGTTGAGCAGTAACATAAGTGGATCTGCTTTGGAAAACTCGATTTTGTCAGTTCAAAAGTGTTTTCTACCTGAAAGCAAATAGCTTTTACATTTTAAAGATTCAGACCCATAAAGAAACTTGTTTGTAAACACAAATTAAAGTAAAACAAAACAAAAATCAACTGTTCTTTGTTGAACTACAGCTCAGTCTTATATTAATATGTCTACCATTGAATAAAAAGTCAAATATTAGAACTATTAACAGGTGCTATGTTTAAGTTCACATTGCTCAGGAACCCTTAATATTAAATTTAATAAATTATTTATTTTCTTAAAACTGAGAAGTTACTATACAATCACTAATTTCTTTACAAAATTCTTGAGTTTTATAGTATACTTGCAAATGCCTTTTAAACATTGAATTTATATTTTTATAGCACCCCCTGCTAAGTTCTTGCCTTTGTTCCTGGTAACTTGGAAAACTGGGCCCATCTCAATTATGTTATTTGAAGTTAAGGAACCACTGAGGGACCTTAAAATATCGTTCATGAGTCACTGAGTTTGCTCTTCTTCATAAGCCACTGCATTTTGCAATATCCTATTTAAATATTAACATCCCTTACTATTGTTTGAAACAAATTAAAATGATATTTATATGTAGGTAGAAAGCTGTGGAACATCAACTCTGTAATATGGTTCAACCATCACTTGAAGGAAGGGCCCGTCTCCACCTTGTCTCCCGCTGTTTCCATCGTCTTTATTTATCATATATCCAATGCTCAATAATCACTTGCTTCATCAGTGAAGTCCCTACTCATTGCTATAATGCAGTTTGGTTTTCATGTGTCACTCCTGCATTTACGCATTCAATGATTTATCTAGTCTTTGAGTTAACAAAAGTACTTCTGTTGAGTGGGTGTGATCCATCTTTAGAGAGAGAATTTATTGAGAATGTACATTGTCAAAGGCACATAGTACAAATAGGTCATCTTAGACCTCAAAAGTGAGGTGGACATCACAAAATCAAATCGGAGTCTACTCTTCTGATCCACCTGAAGCTCACAGAGGGCCTTTGCCACCCTCCTGAAGTTATCTCAACTACATGTGAATCGGGTAGACAGGGTTAAACAAGAGTGTAGTTAGCTGCTCCTTCAGGCAGGATGGGCACAGAAGTTAGGTGCGGTTGGTGCTAGGGAACAGGGATGAGTGTGGGCCTGCGGGTGGGATGGTGCAGAGCTTTTCTGTCTCTCTGCATCTATACAACCTTGGCAGGCCATATTTAATCCTGCTCCACTTTTTGCCATTTCCTGGAAAAACTAGAAAAACTCCACTCTCACGGAGCCTCCAGGAGGCTGGAGTTCAAAAAACCTGGATCTTCTGGGACCTCTCTCCTGGACTCTACTGGGACACCTGTAGGATTGGGCCTAGCCAGGGACGCGCAAGTCGGGACTCAGAACAAACCTTTCCTGAGTCCAGGGCAGTGTGGTAAGCACTCCCCGTAAAGATCCAGCAGTGAGGATGCCCCTTCCTTGGAGGGCTGCATGGACCTGAAGCCAAGCTGACCTAGGGAGAGAGGAAGCCTCCATGGAAGAGGGTTGGAATGGGGGTGGCGGGCTCCATTAAAACGTCTACAGTCATTAACAGGCCCCGCTAGTGAAGAGGGACCGCAGGAAGCTGGAGGTTCTGAAGGTGCCTGCCCTTCTGGAAGGATCGCTTCAAGTGTCTAGGCATCAGCTGGACAAGGAGATACCGAAAACCTAAGAGGGGTTGAAGGAGACACAGCAGTGAGCAGAGCACCTCACATCTGGAGCAGTGCCGTCCGCCAGCACTCTCGGGGCACAGGGACAGCTGTGGGAGTCGGGCGGGCTTCTCTCCAACCCCCCCGTTTGTCCTCTCACTAGCTGTGTGACCTTATGCATGCTAATTATTATTATTATTGTATTTCAATTTCTTTGGTTCAAAGTGAAATAATAAATTACCCCACAGGATGACTATGAGGAATAAAATAGAAAATCTCTCTAAATGCTCTAACAGAGGATCCAGTTTATAGTGAACGCTCAAGGGTGTGCTATTGTTTTAATTTTTATGACGTGGCAGAGGTGACCAGCTGGGGCACAATCCAGCGAGAAGTGTCAGTAGGTGTCACTCATTGTTGTCGATGATGGAAGCCATGTTTGCCAGTCCCCCGGCGTCACCTTCTCGTAGCTACGAAACACCTGCTTGCTGCTTGGGGAACTGGGATCTTCTCTCCTCTATTTCTGCTGTCCAGTCCCCAGCCCCTGGGAATGGAGACTGGCTAGGAACTAAAGGGCGCCAGGGGACACCACCCTTCTGTATCCTGGACATGGTATAACTTGAGAATCCCCACTTTCCTTGCCTCTCGTCCTCATGATGGGGTCTGAGGTGGCATAATGGGGTCTCTCAAGAGTCCATTCTGGGCTGTTAGTTACATGCACCAGAAAAATGACACTCTTTTTCCATGAGTAGGTGCTGGTACCTAAACAGAGCTCAGAGAAAACACTTAATCAATAAATGCAATAAAAAATGAGCCATGTGCTGCTTATGATCTTTAGCCCTTATAGAAGCCACACTTGAAGATCTAGCCCTGAACTGTTCTGCATGCAAGCCAATATGGTAGCTTTTTTTTTTTTTTCCTTGAGGTAGGTTACGTCGGGTCTCCTCTCACTTGTAAAAGAAAACATCCTAACCCTCTCCTGGTCTGACACACTCTGTAATTGCTATTGATCAGGACTTCCACTTAAAAAGTTAGAGAACCAGACCTTTGGGCTCATCTCATTTGCCATGGGAGTGTGGTCCCTGAGCGGCCGGCATGCCTTAGCACTGATTATTGCCCACCTGCAGATGACTTCTGAATTTTTTTCTTTTAAACAGAATAATAATGAATTTAAATAGTGGAATAGTAAGTGTAGAAGGATTATAGTGAGATTTTAAATGAACAACCATTGTAATTGTCCTTTCTAAAAAGAATTCAAGGCTTTGGTTTATATCCCTTTTCTATTTTAGAAACCAAAGTGGCCATTTATACATATGCATATTTTCCTCCTCACCTGAAAATATGTCTAAAGGCTGGAAAGCAATGGGAGAAAATGCATTAACTTCAGGAAGTAAATACCTGCTTCTCCCCAGCCAGAGACCTTGGGGCTCTAGTGATAGGTACTATGTAAATGTAAATGTGGCCTGAAATGAAAATAGCTTAGAGCACTCTCAAAGAGCAAAGCTATTAACCCTAGGGTTCTGGTAAAATTCTAGCTCAGGCAAGTTTGCCATGCAGATTGAAATCCGTGCCATTTCCTCTGAAAGCAGCGAGACTCCGAGCAGATCCTCTTCTGCCCTGTTCTTGTGCTCGATGCTAGTTGATATTTAATGTGCTCCCACATACTAAGGCCTGGTGGGATGCGTGTTCATCAACACACGGCGCCCTGCGGAGATGCCGGCTCCACCAGGGGCTTGCTCTATTGACTCCTGTGAAGTGGAGCTCTGGAGACGGAAACTTGATGCCTACAGTTCTCAGACCACCTCTTTGTCTGGCCACAGGATTCTAGTTCTGTGGTTTTTGGATTGACTCCATTTCTCTTATGTGCTTAATAATTTGTACAGCAAATAAAAGATATGGGAAATGAGTTGGATTTAATTACAAGTATACCAGGCAGTGCTAGCAGACCAAATAACTGGCTCATGGGTAAACGTGTATAACCACTGTAATCTATTTCTTCACTGTAATCTATTTCTTCTGCATATTGAAAACATAAAGACATTGAGCTATTGTTTTAGTCTGCTTTCTCGCTGCTGGGGCTAAAAGACCTGACAAGAACCATTTTAGAATAGGAAAAGTTTATTTGGGGGCTCAGAGTTTCAGAGGCCTCACCCAGCCCATAGACAGACAGCCAGCTCCATTCCTCCTCCCGGCTCCAGTTGAGGCAGATCATGGCGGTGGAGTGTGGTGGAGGAAAGCTGTTCACATGAGCATCACAAAGCAAGAGAGAGAGAAAGAGACTCCACTCTCCAGATACATAATATAGACCCCAAATGCAAGCCCCCAATGCCCACCTCCACCAGCCACACCCTACATACCTTCAGTTACCACCCTAATAATTCCATCAAAGTGATGAATTCACTGGTTGGGTTAAGGCTCTCAAAATCCTTCCTCCTCTAAACCTTCTTGTAGTGTCTCACATGGGAGCTTTCGGGGGACACATAACATTCAATCCATAACAACTATTAATGCAAAAAATAAACACTGATAAAACATTTAGTAAACAAAGAAAGAATAAATAAAAAAAGGCACTCAGGGACTTAGATTGAGAACTAGAAAAATCTGATAGGTTTAAAAAACAAAGGACTATATTATGAAGGGGGTGACTAATTTAAAATATAAGAAGAAGGCAAGGAATTCCACCAACTGTTTCTTCATGACCTTAAGAGCAATGTGGGAGTTGGGTGGGCAACCTTTAAATCAAAACTGGCTATTTTATGATTGAAGGATAGGTCATTTGGTGTGCAAAATGATAATGAACTTGAATGACTTCAGGAAATTTTCCAGGAAGTTTGGAAAGGCCAAAGTTAAACTTGAACTTAAATTAAGCAACCATCAGCCTAAAATGGCGCCAGAGCACAGCCAGACATACAGGCCACATTCCCAAGACTTGGATCCCAGGTGGCCTGAAATGCAACTTTGTCCTAAGGTCAATGTGGAGAATCTGCTTTCCAGCCACTGCACATCTTCTTGATAGTTTCCAAGGTAACTGCTAACAGCTCCCTCAGCACGTTCAATTTGGTGGAAATATTGATAATGTTGACGACAGGCCATTTTCTTGTCTCCATAATAGCAAACCCATTGATTTGGTTTTAAACCACTACTTAACATGGCACAAGTATCTATTTTGAGTCGGCAGCTTTAATAAAACCTTTTATTAGATTTTCAAATATGCAGGGATGTGTTGCTTAACCAAACATTTTGAGAGGGATGATTATTTAATTGTAATCATAATGACAGTTAAGTCAAACGTGGAAAAACAACAACAACAATTTTTGTTAATAATTTGAAATATACATTCTAAATTTTACAGCACACTCGATAAACAAATAATAATATCAGTATAATTCCTGCAAGTAAAAAGTAGAAGATCCACATCCTTATTTCCTAAGGCAAATAGTCCAGACTTCCACAATATAAGAATATGGTGTGTATTTTTAAAACAGCAAAATAAATTTTCTAAAATGAACTGAAACAAGATGATATTTTTCTTCCAAAAATATTTCAACTCAGAGTTCTGTCCATTTGGCAAGGACATATTATAACTATTTAAAAAGATTTAAAAAATGTAATGCTATGCATAATATATAATACTATGTACATGATACATAATGTATAACATATATACATGTAGGTATACACACACATGTGGTGGTATTTGTACATATCTCAGAGGAATTTAAGGTAAAGATATGAAATGAAAGAATACAATGCAAGACATGGCCAAAGATTCCCGAGCCTTTGAATGAGCTAATCAACTTCACTATTCCATTGTCCCACGCCAAAGCTCTCTCCGCTGCTCCTCCTCCTGCCAACACGTATCTGTAATCCCAAGGGAGAGCTCAGGTCTCACAGAGGGTCACGAGGGGAGAAGCCTCTCAATGTGCTCGCCTGTCACAGGGGTCACCCAAAGCATTAACCTAACCACAAAGCACGACATTTAGAAAGAAGATAAAACATATTCCCCCACTCTGCTTTAACTTTACCACAGATATCAACAGGTAAACGTGAGGGGACTCACCACCTCACAGGATGACTTCACAGAGGGTCTCCCTCCTCCAGGTCCATCACCTAAGAGGGTGTGAGTTGTGTTTTCCTGCAGCCCCAGGGCTCTCGCACACAGTAGGGGACCTACTGTTCTCAACTTTTATTTTAAATTCCGTTGTTCATGCTGTCAAAATTCAAAGAAAAATAAGGTGTTTTTTTTTTTTTTTTGGAGATTTATAATGAATGCACAGACTGTAATCTTTCAGGGAGATTTTAAAGGTCCATGTTCACAGAACCGCAAAAACACAGAAAAGCAGTTACACTGCAATCCACTTCCCTTCTTGAGAGTGGTTGATGATTCGTACTTACTAAGAAATAGTTTTGTTAAAGAATAAACATGTGCTCTTGGTACATATTTGAATATGAGTCTTGCACTGTTGCTCTAATGCCATTTGTTATGCATCTTTAAACACATGGATTTTGAGTTTCTGTTGAGGAAAAATATTCATCTGAGGTTGGCCTAGGCCAGGCTGACATGAAGAGGACCCGAAACTTCCAGTCTTGGAAGACACAAGACCTGACGGTCCTTACTCTCCAGCACAGGGGCAGAGACAGATGGACGTACATAATTGCACGCACCCCATTAGAAACACTAGTGTCTTGTCTTCCTTGGTCCTGGAGCCCAAACGTTGACTCCAGACCCTTCACCTGGTTTGCAGTCCGTGCCTCTTGGTGTCTCACAAAGGAAAGTCTAGTTCTCCATGGGACAAGTTAGGGTCACTTGCCCAAAGTCGGACCTGCTGGTACAAACAAGGAATCCCTGCTCACATTAGGCACGAGAAGGCTGAGGCAGAAGAGGCTCAGTGTGCGGCTCTGTGTGGCAGGACGCATCCTGTAGGGAAAGTTCCGTGTGCAGGTCCTCAGCCCTGTGCTTGTGCTTCTGATCCTCCCAGAGACAGGAAAGGGTACACAAAAGGAAAAACAAAGGAAAAGAACCCTTATTTTTCTAGGCTCTGGAATAGCTTTTAGTAGATGTCGTTTGTTTTATTAAACAAAAACAAAAACAACAATAACAACACTTTTTTTAAAACCTAAATGGAAAAAGAGCATAGAAAAGAAAAGTAGAAACGAAAGCACTTAATTAGTCATCAAAATAAGTGACTACTAAATAATACCTCTTACTTTTGGGAAAAATAATCCTTTGCAATAGATTCAATGACTTAACTTCAAGGTCAGATAAGAGACAGCAGTGAAGAAACAAAGCAAATTAAGACCACAAATTCTCCCTGTTGGTGACCTACATATGCCAGGAATTTGAGCCCTATAGTGAGAGAACAATTGGTGCTACTCACTAGAAACACCCATAACCTTACAAAGTTTGGTAATTATTTGTAGCACTTATGGCTAATAAAACAATTGGCATGATATATATATTTCGTGATCTCAATTTTATTTTATTTCTTGAAAGAACGCTTTTTTTTAGAAGAATGGTAATATTTATTTATTTATTTATTTACTTATGTGCTGGGGATTGAACCAAGGGGACACATAACCTCTGTGCTATATCATCAGCCATTTTTAAATTTTTTTTTTAAATTTAAAAATAGTGACTGGCCCAATTGGTTGTTGCCAAACTTGTGACCCCCCTGCCTCAGTCTCCTGAGTCACTACTGTGCCAGGCTTATTTTGACCCTTGATCTGTATCATATTCTTGAAATTAGCTCATCAGCCTTCTCTTAAATAGTATCGAAAAAAAAATCTTTAAAGAAAGTGTATAATTAGTGACGCAAATTGTGAGCTTGAAACCTGAGAGGTGTGTTGCTTTTTTCAAGTATTTATCCTTTGAAATGTTCAAAATAACATATTGACAAAGGTGGTTGCTTCAGAGAGGCTTTGGCAAAAACATCTGTGATATGATTGTTGCTATGGCAACTGGTTTATTAAACATGAAAGTTAATAACTCCAAAAACCATTTAGGCTGGCATGAAAGAAAGAACTTTATAAATGTAATTGAGGTATAATAGGAAAATAACAATCTCAGAGCAGAGGGACCTCAGTTGCCTTCTGAGATCTTGTAGACATGCCAAAAATGTCATGACTCATGTTTGAGGGATGGGGGTCCTGACCCGGTGAATAACGTCAGCCACCTGGGACATCTTCACACCCTCGTGTTGGTATTTATTTCTTCCCAAATTATTTAAAGGATGCTACTCCAGGGTCACATTATAACTTTTGTGGATGCCAAGAACTTTTGTCTTCATTGGGCCCTACTATCATATTAATATTAATAATGAAAGTTATTTTTAAATACTTAAACATTTTATTTATTTATTTTTGTTTATTCGAGGTAAAATTTAATAGATTTTTACGGTCTGTGAAAATTTTATATTATTCTGATTTGGGAATAAGATTGAAACTTTTTATTTGCCTTTAAAATTTCTTGTTTTCCTTCTGATTTCAAAATAAATTAAAAATGTCCATGGATATCTAAAATTACTGTGTGCCCCCGGCACTATGCCTTGCATGTCCAATGGATAAGTGGACCTGTCTTCTCTGAAGTGTGCTTTCTTCTTCAGCAATTTCAACCACATGTGTGGCCTCAGTCCCACCTATGCACACACGATGCACAGATGTCTGTTTAGAAGCCGAGCTCCTCTTGTGGGCTTTTGATCTGCCCATTCAAAAGCCAATACCCTGTGGACATTTATATTAAAAGTCCCAATCGTATTTCAAACTCAACATATGCCAAAGTAAAAGCACACATTGACTCAACAGCTTCTACTCTTCCTAAGATCCTCAAATCAATGAGCAAACCATAAACCCTCCAATTGACTATAATGGACAAAATGACAATAACCCTGGAAGACCTCTGGTCCTGCAACTAGTACAGGACTTCTTTCTTATTTATGTTCATCTGTGCATCCATGTTTTCCAAACTGACTGCACTTGGTGTAATCAGATGACAACACAGTTTATTAAAATTAATATATTTGAGAAAGTAAAATAGAAATATTAGTCAGTCTCTAGAATAAATTAGAAATATCAAACGTTTACCTTGTGTTAACACATTATCAAATCAACAGTGAAAATGTTGACTGCTCCATTTTAATTGCCCTTTTTTTCAATATAATCCCAGTTTGAATTAAAATGAAGAAGTCATCCATCTTTCCATACTCGGTGAAGCCTCTGTTAATAATGAAAAGGCAGAGGTATTTGCTACTTTTTAATTTATTGAAATGTCAAATTATGGACTGAATTGTGTCCCCACCTCCCCAAAATTCATACACTGAAGACTATCCCCCATGGACAGCATTTGGAGATAGAGACTTTACAGAGCTAGCTAGGGTGAAATGAGGTCTTAAGGGTAGAAGCTGAATCAGATAAGAATGATGATATTGCAAGGAGAGGACATGACAGAGACCAGACCAGGAAATCCCAGTGAATGGAGAATAAGAAAGCAGTTTGCTGCAACTTAGGAAAGCCCTTCCCAGAATCCAACCCTGTGGAAGGCAACCTTGATCTCAGACTTTTGGTCTCCTGAAGAGTGAGAAAACACATTTCTGTTGTTTAAGCCCCTAGACTATGGTATTAAGTTATGACATCCTGAGCAGAAAACTTTAGTCACTAATAAAATATCATACCACTTATCTGAGATCCACTGACCACTGTGTTACATCCCATGGTCACCTCAGTGTGCTCCCTTGCAATAACTTACATTCAGAGCAGTTTCTAATTTGTTCAATAAAATAAAATAATAATAACTAATATTCAATTATATTTTCTATGTTAAGCAGTTTAACTTCATGCATGTCATCTTATGGAGACACAATTATCATCTGCCTATCCAAAAGCCCAATGTCTATGGACACCTCTTAAATGATACCTCTCAATGGTATATCCAATTTAATATACACAAAAACCAAATCACAATAGTTAATACACTTCTAAGAGCCTAAACTCAGTTCATAGGTTATAAATCTTCCAATTTACCAGAATGGATAAAATTATAATAACTCTGAGTTACCCAAATGAGAAAGTGAAGCACACAAAAGTTACTAAGTCGCTTGAGTTAATAAACTAACCACATATTAAAATTATAACAACTAAAACCAGAGATTCACATGAAATTCAGTATTGATCTGGCATTTCTAGTAGCTCAAAGCAGCACTGTCAATTTGTTATTGGATAATGGACTCCTGACTATATGTGGGGTGACAGACTCAGGACAACCCATCTGCAAGCAAGCTCAACTTCTGGACTCCAGGTGTTCTTCAAATGTCCTTCAGAAAAGTGAAGCAGGAGGAATCACAGTCCTGGATTGTGATTCCTGGACCTCCAATTACATAGCAGAGCTACAGTAATAAAAACACCAAAACAGACATAAAGACCAATGGAATAGAAGAGCCACAGACAAGTGACTTAGTAGGCCGAGGAAGGAGAATCACAAGTTCAAAGCCAGCCTCATCAGCTTAGTGAGGGCCAAAGCAACTTAGCAAAACCCTGACTCAAAATTAAAAAAAAAAAAATTATAAGAATGGGCTGGGGATGTGGCTTCGTGCCCCTGAGTTCAATCTCTGGTGAAGAAACAAAGGGGAGGGAAGGGAGAGGGGAGAGAGAGAGAAAGAGAGAAAGAGAGAGAGAGGGGGAGAGAGAGAGAGAGAGAGAGAGAAAGGAAGGAAGGAAGAAAGGAAGGACAGACCCCAAGAATATAATTGTCTGATACTAGGCAAAGGTGCCAAAAACATACATTGGAAAAAAAAATAGCCTTTTTTTAATAGACAGTGCTGAGAAAATGGGAATCCATATGCAGAATGAAACTTGACCTCTATTTCTCACCCTGCATAAAATCAATGCAAAGTGGAAGAAAGACTTAGAAATTAGACCAGAAACCCTGCAACAACTAGAAGAAAATATAGACCCAACACAGGAACTGACTTAATTAACAAGACTCTTAAAGTAGAAGCCATAGGATAAAAAAAATGGTGAGCAGGATGACAACAAATTAAAAAGCATCTTTACACCAAAAGAAACAATTAAGGACATAAAGAGAGAGCCCACACAATGGCTGCACATCTCTGCCAACTACTCCACAGATAGGGCGTTAATATCCAGAATATACAAAGAGCCAAAAAAAAAAAAAAAAACACAAAAGCACCAGAAAACCTCAAATAACCCAATCAATAAATGGACAAAAGAACTAAACAAACATTTCTCAAAGGAAGAAATGCAGATGGTCAACAAATATATAAAATAATATGCAACATGTCTAGCAATGAGGAAAATGAAAGTTAAAACTGCATGGAGATTTCACCTCACTCCAGTCAGAATGGCAATTATCGAAAATGCAAATAAAACAGCAGTGTGGGGATTCCTCAAAAAACTAGGAATGGCACCACCACATGACTGAGCTATACCATGTTTTGGTATACGTCGAAAAAATTTGAAATAATCATACTACAGTGACCCAGACACATCAGTATTTATAATAGTACAATCCACAGCAGTAAAACTATGGATCCAACTATGTGCCCTTCAACAGATGAAGGGACAAGGAAAATGTGCCATATAAACACAATGGTCATAAAGAAGCAGGACATTATGGCATTTGCCAGTAAATGGATGGAACTGAAGACTATCATGCTAAGTGAAATAAGCCAGTCCCCCCAAAATCAAAGGTTGAGTGTTTTTTTTTTTTTTCTGATAAATGAAAGCTAATCCAAAACAACTGGTGGTGGCCATGGAGGAGGGGGAATAAAAACAGAAGAAAAATCAGTAGGAGCAAATGAAGGAGATGGAAGGGGACAGAGGAGGGATGGGATAAGGAAAGAACAGTAGAATGAATCTGACATAATTTTTCTATATACAGATATAAACCTACCACAGTGAACCTCACCATCATATATACACACAAAAAAACTAGTAAAAATTTAAAAAGATGAGTAAATAGCAGAAAGATCCGTAGAATGAATGGGAAGGAACAGGAGGAAGGTGGAGGGAAGGGCAAGGAGAAGCACTGGGAACTGAATTAGGGCAAAGTTTATTCCATGTTTTATGATTTTGTTAAAAATGAATTCAAATGTGATGGGAAACTAAAAGAACCAATAAAACGAAAAAAACCATCAGAACTCCCCCTGTGCTCCCTATAGAGAGGCCCAACTCTAGCGGTGTTGGGAGGAGCAGAAGCTAACTCAGGCCTGGTAAAGACCTGACCATTGAAGAGGTGGGGTAATATGGCGGCAGGATCTTCAGTCCCTCTTCACAGTGTGCTTGGGATTTACTCCATGGATATGCACTGGCTTCCTGGATGTGTCCTCTGAGTGCTTTGTGTCTAGACAAGAGCTACTCATGGATTTTATGTGGATCCTGGTAAAATCAAGTTCAAAACTTTGGAACAAGGAGCACAACTTTTGGGAATGGCGCGGGCGCACCTAAGATCTTTTATTACAGAAGGATGAGGCTTCCTTGGGATCAGATTTCCTTGTGTTAGGAAAATCTGGTAAGACTGTTCACTAAGATCTCATTACTGTTCAGTCATTTTTAGTAAAAAGAGCATCTCCTCTGAGTGTCAAAACAAAACAACATTTTCCATATTGTGTCAAAATAAAAGAAACAGGACTGGGGGGTGATAAAATTCATATTATCACACTGGATATTTTCAAACATAAACTCATTTATTAAATGATCACTGAAAATCGCTGATTTGCTACAACAACCTCAGTTTCCATAACGATAGCATCCTTGCAGCACCAAGGAGTCTTCCTGCACATTTTAATGAAGTATTTGAAAGAGTTGTGGGCATCTAAGCAGAAATCCCACATTCTGCTACCCTGCCACGCACTGTTTATTTTTAATAAAACTCTCCGTATGACTGCAGGCAGGGTTAACTGGGTAGCGTCCTATTTATAGGACAATCAGCAGCAGGGGGAATGGGAAGACTGTTTCTTTCATCTTTAGCACTAATGCCAACAAGTCAGCAAAAGACTCCCCCAGCCCCGCTAGGTGTTCTGAGATCAAAAGCACCAAGAAACAAATATAAGATATTCACACGAGCATGTTATTTGGTGTTTCACGGAGACTTGCAATCACTCACATTTCATGCTTCTGCTTTAAAATCATGTTGCTTGTTAAAAAAAAGAAAAGTGGAATCCTCTGACTCTATTTTCTACATGTGGCTGAAATATCTAATAGCTATGTGGAGAAATGTTCAAAGCACTCACCAAAATGAAGAACATGTGGCTAATTACCATTACTTAATTTATTGCTAAGCATCTCTTTCTACAAAACAACCAAAAACTAATTTGAAAATGAAAAAGAGTGAATTGTCGATGTGGTTGCTACTGAAGACAACTAGCCAGTAACGTGTCTTCATTAAATACACTGGTTCTTTATTATTATTATTTTTTAACCTATTTTGTTTATTTTGCATCCAAACCCACATACAGGTGGTAAAACAGGTCAGACCAACATTTCCCCACTCCAGTTCCCAGGAGTGCCTGCTGGGCTCTTAGCTAGAGCAGATTGACAGCTGTGCTTATTATGCCACTTGGCCAACCCACTTGGGGTCACTCCAGAGTTGGGCCCTGCCAAACCACTAGGAGGAGTGTTGCTTTCTGTGAGACCATCATCAGCCAAAGAAGAGACTGCCCACAGCATTCAACAGCCCATCAACATCATGGCCCCCATGGGCCAGCCGACCACCGCAGGCACCATGCTGAGGGTGTGGCAGAGATCAGAGCCCAAACTCAGCATTGAATCAGAATCCAAATGAGAGAGGGAGAAAGGTACAGAACAACACCTTAATGACAATCTGGAGTTCAGTTACATTTATAGACAAAACTGAGGCCGTGTCAGAAATAATACATCACTTTCAATGAAATTTTAGATTTTACAAGCAGTAACCATATACCAATAACCTAAACAAGACAAAGTGAATTATCCTCTTGGGTCTTCTCAGTTATTTATTTATTTTGCTCATTAAACACCTACTGCATGCCAGGCCGTATTCCAGACCCTGGGAATTCAGAGACAGAGAAGCGTATTCTTGTTGTTGTGAAGTTTCCATTCAGACACGCCATAAACAAACACATCCATATTATGTCAGGTGGAGACAAGCACTTTGAAGAGAAGCAGAAAGGATTAGAGGATAGTGGTGACCCCGCCCAGCATGGGAGGCAGTGCTCTTAGGAATAGGGTGAAGAAGAAAGGCCTCTTTGATAAGGCAATATTTTAGCAGAGATATAAATGAACGAGGGAGAGAGAAGTTGTGACATTTGAAGGAAGAGTGTCTCCCAGAGAACCAGAGAAAAAAGTTCAAAGGCCAGGAACCACTCCCTGAGGAATGAAAGTGACATGAAGCTGTAGAAATGAGTCAAGTGCAGTCACTGAGAACTATAGGGCGAGTGTGTGTGTGTGTGTGTGTGTGTGTGTGTGTGTGTGTGTGTGTGTGTGTGTTTTCCCACTGCCAGGGGCTAATGTAGATAAGGCTGGGGTGAAAATAGATCCAAGAGGATTTTTAAAATTGAACTATAGTAAGAGTATATATAAGGAGCAAAGTGTTGCCAACTTGAGGATGGGAACCAATTTTGGACAGGTGAATAAGTAAAAATGGCACAGAATTCAAATTAATTTTAATAGATACAGAGTAGTAGTGATGTAAATAACAATAAAAGAGGTAACATCATTAAGTTTCTTAAGTTCTTATAACAACTCTGGGAGCCTGGCATTCACTATATTATTCTCAGTTAAGAAAACATAAACATGAGATGATAACTAAATAAATGAATTAATTAATTAATAAACCATTTCAAATATGACCCAGGTGTGTTACATTAGTGAAGGCACAGATTCATGGCCAGTCTTAATGACTTTCTTATCTAATGGTATCCACCAGAAGTAAGTTTCTAGGACTTTAGAAGTCCACATAAGCAGTTTTGCATCTGTTGTCTTGGAATTACCTCAATGTTGGTCCTCAGATTATAGTAGAAAGTACCATTAATGAGCGCCTACCCTGCTGGAGAGGCCACCTGCAGTGTCCCCGGTCCCAGGTGGGGCAAGCCTTTAAGCCTCCCTGCCAGAGGTTAAATTATTGAGTGGAGCCATCTTAGATCTTCCAGACAAGAGTTTCCACCTCTTCACCTAGCTAGTCTCCATGAATGTCCACGTAACAGAGAGTCATTCAACGGTCTCCTGGCAAATCTTGTCCCACAAAATTGAGAGCTATTATAAAATAGTTATTGTTTAAAGCCATTCGAGTGTGGCGTAACTTGTTAAATAGTAGTAGATCATCATTTCACCAGTTGAGAAGTAGACTTGGACTGTGCTCCTAAAACTTAACAGAGTGACCCTTTTCCTGCTTCTAATACAGAAACTCTAAAGTTAAGATGAAAGGGTCATTTTTACATAATGCCCTATTAGTAACTGTTGTATGTGGATGTGTAACCGATGTGATTCTGCAATCTGTGTTTGGGGTAAAAATGGGAGTTCATAACCCACTTGAATCTAATGTATGAAATATGATATGTCAAGAGCTTTGTAATGTTTTGAACAACCAATAAAAAAAAGAAAAAAAAAAGATGAAAGGGTCACCATTTCTTAAGGTGTTTAAAAAGGCTCCACGGGTCACTTCACTTGAGTTAATCACATGTCAAGAAAATGGTTCCTAAAGAAAGAAATCATGAAGTAGAGATATCTCAATAACAAGGACCAAAACACTAGAACAAAAAGGGAGAACCGGAGAGAAAGGAAATTGTTCCTGTTGATAAAACACTAACCCTGGGAGACTGGTGTTCCTCTCTTCGGGAATGATCCTAACGAACAGTTTCTCAGTACCAGGGTGAGTCAGAAATCAAACTTTCCTTAACTGGCTATAAAATCTTTAAAGACAATTCATCTCACTAGCAGCTCTGACACTTATGTTGGTTTTCAAAGTCACCTGACTCCAGGAAGTTTGTGGAGATCTAAGCTCCTATCGAGCAGCTCATTAGGATTCTTGAACAAGATTTTTTTTTTTTTTTTTGGACTTATGTCTGCTTGGACTTATTTTGCAGAAAGATGTGAAAAAAGTTAAATAGACATCTTAAAATTCACAAAATTAAGGGACAGAAACCCAGAGAAACATGAGATTACTGGGCCAAATTATTTGGCCAATAATTTATTTAGCAGGAAATAAGTTTTCATTTAAACATTCGTTTTCACTAGAAGGTGAAAGAGGAGATTTCATGGTTTACGTTTTGGGAAGTCCAGACTAGCTATTTGTTTTTGTATTGTTTTTTTCGCTGAATAAGGATGGAAGACCAACTTCTCTGGAGGACCAGTTTCCATCCTCAGGTCTAGGGAGAGCCTAATGAGAGTTCAGAGAACTGAAGAGAGGTTTAACATGCTTAAGAACCCTCAAGTAAGAAATGGTAGAAAAGTAGTTCTTTTTCTTAAAGAGAGAAACAAACAAAAATCAGAAGTACCCCTGTGCTTGAAGCAAAAGTTATCTAGGTGTCTACAGTGGGACTGGGTTTCTTCTGCAGTGGGCCCTGGTAAGGGTCAGGCTCTGGCCTCTGGCTTTCTTTGCCCTGGATCAGTGGCTTCTTCACACCCCAAGTGCAAACACCAGGTTGGTTGTCTGAAGGCAAACTGTGTAGGCAACTGAAAGCACCACCCGTCCCATATCATCCTGCCCTCTTCTGGTTCACACCCTTGGCAAAGTGAGACAAGGCGAGGCCGACTTACCAGACACCCTGAATGCTGGTGTAGTATTGTGCAGAAAAGTGATTAGGTGGAGCACGCTGCACAGGAAGACAGCAGCTCCCACCCACCAGCAGCTTAGAGCTACTTATGATAACAGCTGCAGAGTTACAGCCATGCAGTCATTAGTACCCTCCTGGGCTCCGGTGAACTCCCTTAGACTTGGTGTGGGGCCCCCAGTCATCCTGCGGTGATTCTCTGCTCTGGACTGCAGACCCCTGCTCTGGACTACGGCTTCCAGCGACTCCCCTCTTGGTTCTTACCCCCAGTGACAGCCTGGAAACCACCATGTTGGGACTATCACTGTCCTGCTATCACAGAGCCCTGGGCGCACTCCACTCAATGGCTTGTGTTTCTGCCTTCCTTTGTCCCCAGATTTCACCTCTGACCAACTCTTTGTCCACTCAGGCAAGAAAAGCTCTTGCTGTGTCATCCAAAAATAAATAAAAAAGAAACAACCGGAAACTTATGAAGAGAAACAGGAATATCTGTGAGGTAAATCATTTCAATTAGATCTTTTAAATAGTTTCAAAAACACTATATCTTTAAAAAATGTTATATAAGCTAGCTTCTGTAGGGAGAATTTGAGGTGGTAATGGCTTTCAGTTTTTTATTGTTGGTATTTAACGTCATAGTTTTTTAAAAAGTACAAGAGCTCAGTTGAATTTTCAAATGGCCAATTTCCTTTGATCCACCAAGTGATCTTCTCCATTCTGGTAACGATGCCACTGTCCCTGTGGCCAGCTGCCGTTTCTTTGTGAACCTTCATTGATGTCCAGTTGGCCCACACATCCCGTCTGTACTCACTCACTTCTTTCTCCCACTCCACACCCATAGGACATCTTTCACAATGACCCCTGAAGGTGATGTCTTCCTGCCTTTCGCTTCTGCAATCTGCCCTTCCACTCTCAGCAGAGTGACCTTTGTAAGCCAAAAGAGAATGTGTCACTTCCCCGGCTAGCTTTGGCTGCCCCTGCCCCGCCTCAAAGTCATTTCTAGATCATCTTCTGCAATAACTTGGAAAGCCTTCGGAGTCTGCTAAAACATCACCCCATTTGGGCTCATCCTGAGTCATTCTCACCCCTAACCCTGAGACAACCACCACTCTAACTTTTTTTTCTTTTCCCTAATATCAAGAAATGTCATGCTCAAGAGAACTCCCATGATTTGCCCAAGCAATTTTGATTAGATAGAACTTCAAGAATCAAATTCATAAATCCTGTCTTCCTTCCTACCTTTGCCAACTGTCCTCTGTGGGTACAGCTCGTGTTCCTGCAGCAGTTTGTCTGCACATTGCAGGACATTCCCCACATGGTACAGAATTCATTTCATGACGTTCTTCTTGTCTTCACATGACCATAAACATCTTAAGTGTGGTTACCCTTCCTGATAGTGTGGACATAGAAAGCTTCTCATCATAGAGACTCAATAAATATATGGTTGTGATTTTTTGTTTGTTTGTTTGTTTGTTTGTTTTGGTACTAGGGATTGAATCCAGGGTGCTGAACCACGGGGCCACATCCTCAGACCTTTTTTATGTTTTATTTTGAGACAGGGTCTCACTAAGTTGCTGAGGCTATCTTTGAACTTCTCATCTTCCTGCCTCAGCCTACTGAGCCACCAGGATTAGAGGCGTGGGACACATTTCCAGGCTGAATGTGATTCTTAAGTTCAATACATTAAATTATTATATATGGACACTGTTTCAAGGAATATAACAAACTACAATGCTATTTGTATCAAGCATATCTGAACTATGCCATCTTAAATTGTTAAAACTTCATTTTATAATCAGGACTTAACATATATTTGGGTGTAACTCTTTGTTAAAAAAACAGTGGTGGGGGGTGCTGGGGTGTGGCTCAGTGATAGAGCACTTGCCTGTCACAGGTAAGGCCACTGGGTTCCTCAGCACCACATAAAAATAAATAAATAAAAATAAAGAAATTGCGTCCACCTATAGCTAAATATATATATTTACATATATATTTATATATATATATATATATAAACGAATGAGTTTATTTTTGTTGTTTGAAAATTAGAATTTAATTTGAAAATGGCTATTGGAAAAACTGATTTCCCATTAAATATGTGTCTCTGAAAAAATGTTGTGAATGTTTGCCTTCCAAAGAAACTCTAGATAATTTAATGACTGTTTTTTTTTTGGGGGGGGAAGTGTTAAAATAAGCATTTTTCTGTAAAGTTTAAAGTAATGAAGATTATTAAGAAGTAAATTTTTTTAGAGATTGTTGTACTGAAGTTACTTATTTTTTGAAATTGAATCTAATTTTGTTAAGAAAAATGATTATAATTTTAGTTACCTACTTTAAAATGTTGAAAGTAAAAAAAAAATCATGATTGTGTTTAAATAGCATACAGACAAAAGGCCTAAAGGTCTACATGATTCTGACCTATATAATAACTAGGAAGAAAAAAAAAAGTTCGCCAAAGTCCTAAGGACATATATAGCTCCAACGCACTAGAAAATTGTAATTTTGTCACAAATTGTTTCTTTTGTTCTCAATGTACATCTGAAAGTGGGTGGCACAGTGTTTAGATTTATGCATTTCAACGACTTCCATCAAAGATTTATTTAAAAATATGCTTCCTGATAATGTCATCTGTTGACTAATTTGAAACCTGAATACACCATGCTTTGTTTATATTTTACCTTTAAAAATTCCTTTAAAAAGGGAAACCATGTCAAAAAATTCTTCAATTGCACTGGCCTCCTGCAGCCCACCTACAGACGCGGCAACCAACTCAGTTTGGCAAGCAAACTCCATTAGGAAAAAAATATATATATTCTTCCTGACATTTATGGGCTTATTTTTTAAAGAGAAATTAGAAAACTTTCCAAATGTGTAGAAATCCATTAAAAGAAATGGTGTGCTGGCGGGGACTTGATTTTACAGCGTGGCCCGTGGCTCTCACCACGCAAACCTCCCTTCCAATTAGACTGAGCCTAAGAGTCAAGAGCTCACACGACAGCCTCCACCTAGACTGTCCTCCGCGGAGACTGTCCTCCATGTAGACTGAGCAGGCCACTTCCAATGTGCCACCAGCCCCCTGCAACAAACCTACCCTCCTCTCCTAGGAAGCTGGACACGCTGCCCTCCGGGGACACCCACTTACCTCGCTCAGAGTCAAGTGCTGTCACAACATCGCGCCCCCCAGGGCGGTAGACCAACATTTCATAGCTCTACTTGAGGTGGCACACGATTGTCAGCCTTTGATCTATATAATTTAAGGTGTGTGGAGATGGATGTTGGCAGAACAGGCTGGTGGGAGGCAAGGTTCAGCACTTTGGTTTCTGGAGATGCACATCCCAGACACCAGTTGGCAGGAGCAGGGACTCCGGGGCCAGCTAACTGCAGGAAATAAAAGAGGTGCTATTTCAGGGAGAGAACTCGGGCGAGCGCAGAATCGCCGGCGTAAAGGATGTTCAACTCACACTGCCATATGGACTTCTTGGAGCGATTCCCATGTATATTAGCTATATTCTTGGCATGTGGAGCTGCATTTGGATCTGTGACATGCTTTCGGGGCTTTGAAGCTTTGGAGGTAATGTCGTATTGCCCTACCTTCACAGTAAAAGTCACTGATGATTTGATGATTTCAACAATAGGATCTGGATAAAAAGCTCAAATATTTTATCTGTCTTGTAGTTTCCATCAGTAAGTATGCATTCTAACACAATTAAACATGACTCTACAATTTGAGATCAGTGCATTCCACTAATGTACTTGAACAGTAAGAAGATTTCATTTTAGTGTGCAAATTTGCATAAAATAAATACAACACTTATCAAATTTCAGTAAGTTCGAAGACATTAGTATTTTGCCAATTGCTTCCTGTAACTGTGGAAAAATAATTCTTCCAAGCATGATGGTGCACAGGTGTAACCCCAGCTATTCTGGAGGCTGAGGCAAAAGGATTGCAAGTTCGAGACCAGCCTGGGCAAATTAACAGGACCTCGTCTCCAAATAAAAACAAAATTGGCTGGGTATGTAGCTTGTTCAAGAGTCCTTACATAGCTTGGGAGACTGAGGGTGCACCCCCAATGTTAAAAAAAAAGTCTCAAATTAATTTATTACCACATTTCACACACACACACACAAAGCCTTCAAAGGCAATATGCATTCATTATTCCCTTATTCATTGTTCATTCCAAAATATTTACTGAACAGATGTCATACACTAAGTACAATCTTGAGTTGGGAGACTGCCTTAGTCCTTCTGAGCTAACAATACACCACAAACTGTGAGGTAAGCACATAAATGACAAGGGGGCTTTCTGTTTGAAGGTTTGGGAGACTGGAGATCAAGGAGCTGCCATACAGCTGCCTGCTGAAGGTCCATCTTCTCTCCGCAGCCTCACAGAATGGAGAGGGTGAACTCTGGGCTCCCGAGCCACCCCTACCAGCACTAATCACACTTCCGAGGCCTCTACGTTCATAACCTCATTTACCTCCAATTCAGTTTCAATTTGTAAATCTAAGGAAGACTCAAAAATTTACACTAAGTACCCAATATCCAGACAATAGCAGACATTCACATCAAATTTTAATAAAATAATCAAATCAACTCTCCTTTACTGGATTTTGTCACCATCATGTATTTTTAGTCTCTCTAGGCTAATATAACAGAAAACCACATATTATCCAATAGTCCTGCATAAAAGCCCATGGAACTCATAAACCACAGAAATTCATGTGACAACATTCTGGATGCAGGAGGACCAACGTGAAGTTGTGCAGGCTGACTCCATGTCTGGCAAGGACATGCCTTCTGGTTCCGTGGAGGCTGATCTTTTCGGTGAGGCCACATATAGTGAAGGAAGAGGTCATAGCGGGCCTTGCTAAGGTCCCTACCCTCATTGACTGCCCTCAGATATTCAGTCTACAATACCACATTCATATAGGATCAAGTATATGACATTTAAAAAATATATCACAGGAGGGCGTTGAATAATATTATAAAGAGGACAGATCTTGCAGTGACGTCTGGATTTTAATTCTCACTCGGCAGTTGGCATTTGGATGGTAAGAAAGTCAAGGAGCTCTCAGAAGTTTACATGATCATCTGTAAATGGTGTGCTTCATAACGGTATGGCCTACTGTGAGTGGTTTAAAACTACAAAGGTATTGATATCTAAACTATGTTTCAATTAAAGAACAGAATCCCACCAAAATGTTTAAAAATCTATTTGCATGGTGAATAAGCATACATGTGAGGTAAGAGTTAAAGGCAGAAGGTAGAAAAGATATTTGTTCTCCCTCCCCAGGCTGCAATTTCCCAACTCCTGCTTTCTTTGCGTATGCGCCTTTTTATTTTTTTATTTTTTTGAGTATTTGTCCACAGATGACTACACAATTTATATACTTATGTTGGCATGGAGGGTGGTGTATACATATACCCACACAAATGGCAATGCACTCACTGAAATTGTGTCTGAAATGTAGCTCTACATGCATATAGAAGAATTCTTAATCATTTTCAATGATGCCTAATATTTTATTGAACAAGTGTCTTATAATTATTATCCAATCAACTATTTTTTGACACAGATACTATTTCTATTATTTTAGAAATATAAGTAAAGCTATAGTAATCATTCTTGTTCCTACTACTTTTTCACATGTAGGAGTATCTCTTTAAACTATATACTAAATTATAAAATCAGTAGTTAAAGCTTCCAGGCATTTTTAAATTGGATAGATATTATCTAATAGTCCTGCATAAAAGCTATAACAATTTGCTCATGTGAGGTCTATTTTTCTCATAATTTCACAAGAGGGTCCTTCCCTATGAGTTTCGTTTTTTTCCAGGTAAAGTTCGGTTACTTCTGTTTTCTCATTTCTCTCATTATGGTAAACTCGAACATCTGTTCATGCATTAGAAAGAATGTTCTAGAAACTTTTTGTCCATAATCTTTGCCATGAATTGCTTTTCTTTTATAAGATTTTAGAATGTCCTGAATGTGTCAATGTAACATGGAGATTGTTTTGTTTGATGTCTTAAATTTTCTCAATTTTAATCTTTTATATTTTTCACTATAGAAAAATATTTTCTCTTGGATTTGTGCATTTCATCACTGATCAATACAATACAAGATAGATATAAACAGCAACGCTCATGTTTTCTTCTGGTATTTTGTTTATGTTGTTGTCTGATGTGTGGGAAACCTATCAGACATAAGGTTTGAGGTACAATTCAAACTTCATTTTGTTTTTGCAGGTTTTACACATCATTCTTTTTGACATTTGTTGGATAATCATTTTCTCTACTTTTCAAAAAACCACACTTAGTTTTGAATAAACAACTGTGTGTATATTCAAGCACAGATTGGATTTTAAGTGCAAATCTCTTCATTTTAATGTATTCATGGACTTGAACTTCAGTGTTTTACTTAAAAGATGCAATAATATCAAAAATGCTGTTTCAGTTATAGTATTTTATTTTTCACAATGTTTTTGAATTTGCTTTCTTAATTTGTCTTTTTCTTAATGTCTTTGTGAAAATCTATTTATTCTGAACCAACATAGGTATAGATTCATTTTCATTTTCTATTTACACAATTATATACTTTGTGGAAAAGGATGATCTGACCTCTTCCTTCTTCACCTTTGTACATTTTTCCTTTCTTGCCTCCCTACAATAGCTCTCACATTACAAATCTGCATGAGTAAGCGTGACAGACATCTCTTTTCCTTGAACTCAGAAGAGCTTTCAGTTTCTCCACTAAAGAGGGTGGTTGCTGTAGATGGTTTTGTAGATATTGTTCATTACTACAATAGAAACTTTCTTCTATTTCTTGTTTGTTAAAGGATATTAAATATCACAAGTGCATTGCACATTTTGTTTTAATCTGAAGGTACAAAAATATTTATTATTTTCATTTTTACTATTTTAGTGTGGGGAAGTATGTTGACTTATGTTTATAGCATTATGCTTACACTGCATTCCTGGAATAAGCCAAATTTGACTACATGCATATTCCTTTGAAGATGTATGGCTGATTTGATTTACAATTTTTGTTTGTAATTTTTGCATACATGGAATGAGTTGTATTGACAAAAATTTTTCTTATTTCAATTGTAGTATTACAAGTTGAAATAAGGCTTCAATACTAAAATGAATTCTATATGTATTAATGCATACTTAAAACTGAAATTATGTACACATTTTACATTATTTATATATAAAATTTGCATTTTGATAGACATTGCTCAAATAGTCCGACTTATAAAAATTTACTCACATAAGGGTCTATTTTCCCAAAACCATATTACAAGATACATAATTGTCATACTCTATTTATGTCCATCGTTCAATCTATTATCTATGATATTTGATAAATACTTATGAAAGACATATATGTGAATAATTTTCCCATAGAAGATTTTAACTACTGATTTAGTATTTTGAAGTGGCACTAGAATTGTCACTATTTTTCCAATATGTCTTAAGAAACATATATTTAGGAATTCATCAGTTTAATCTAAAATTTCAATTTTATTGGCATAAGATTTTCAGGAAATTCTTTGTTTTCTTTTTTGAGTATACAACACTGAAGTGCCAAATTTTCACTTCCAAATATTTATGTCTCTTTCTCTTTGTTATTACTCACTATTCTTTTGCCAATTTTATCAATCTTTTCAAGAAACCAACTTTTGTTTTTATTAATCCTTTTAATTTCACTTTCTATTTTCTAATTTCATGAAGTTTTACTCTTATGTCTATTATTTTTTTTCTTTCTCAAGTCTTTTGATTTTAGTTCATGTATTGTAATTTTTTTTATCTTGGCAGTAAGGACTAAATCTGGGGGTAATTGACCACAGAATCATATCCCCAATATTTATTTATTTATTTAGAACTTTGGGACAGGATCTTCATTAGCATGGCTAAGGGTTTGTCAATTTTATGTATTTTTTCAAACAGCCAACTTTTTGTTCTATCAATTTTTTGAATTGTTTCTTTTGATTCAATATCATTGATTTCAGCTCTGATTTTAATTATTTCCTGTCTTCTACTACTTTTGGTGTATATTTGTTCTTCTTTTTCTAGGGCTTTGAATGTAACGTGAAGTCATTTATTTGTTGACTTTTTCTTCTTTTAAGAAATGAACTCCATGCAATGAACTTTCCTCTTAGAACTGCCTTCATAGTGTCCCAGAGATTTCAATACATTGTATCTGTGCTCTCATTCACCTCTAAAATTTTTTCAATCTCCTCCTTGATATCTTCTGCAACCCATTGTTCATTCAGTAGCATATTATTTAGTCTCCAGGTGTTGGAATAGCTTTTATCTTATTTTATCATTGATTTCTAATTTCAATTCATAATGATCTGATAGAATGCAGGGTAGTATCTTTACGTTTTTATATTTGCTAAGAGTTGCTTTGTGGCACAGTATATGGTCTATTTTAGAGAAGGATTTATGTGCTGCTGAGAAGAAAATGTACTTACTTGTTGAAGGATGAAATATTCTATATATGTGAGTTAAGTCTAAGTTATTGATTGTATTATTGAGTTCTATAGTTTCTTTTTTCAGCTTTGGTTTGGAAGATCTATCTAGTGATAAAAACATAAATAAAAGGTTTGTTAAAGTCAACCAAAATTATTTTGTTGTGGTCTATTTGACTCTTGAACTTGAGAAGAGTTTGTTTGATGAATGTAGATGCTCCATGGTTTGGCGCATATATATTTATAATTGTTATGTCTTATTGGTGTATGGTTCCCTTGAGCAGTATGTAGTGTCCTTCTTTATCCCTTTTGATTATCTTTAGCTTGAAGTCTACTTTATTTCATATCAACTGTTTCTTTTGATAAGAGGATGGAAACCCCTGTTTGCTTCCACAGTCCATGTGAGTGGTATGATTTTTCCCAACCTTTAATCTGTGGATGTCTTTTCCTATGAGATGAGTCTCTTGGAGGCAGCATATTGTTGGGTCTTTTTTTTTTTTTTTTGATCCAATCTGCTAATCTATGTCTTTTGATTGGTGAGTTTAGGCCATTAACATGTTATACAGTGATTATTGAGACATGATTTGTATTCACAGCCATTTTTGTTTATTTTTGGTATTTAACACGACTTGGTTTCTCCTCTGATTAGGTGTTACTTTAGTGTAATCCCTCCCTCTGCTGACTTTCATCATTGTTTTTATTTTCTCTTCTTGGAATATTTTATAGAGGATGTTCTGTAGTATAGGCTTTCTAGTTGTAAGTTCTTTTAACTTTTGTTTACCATGGAAGCTTTTTATTTCATTATCAAATGTAAAGCTTAGTTTTGCTGGATATAAGATTCTTGGTTATCATCCATTTCTTTCAGATCTTGGTATATGTTGTCCCACCATCTCCTGGCTTTGAGGGTATGGGTTGAAAAATCTGCTGAGATATGAATTGGTCTTCTCCTATATGTGATCTGATTTCTCTCTCTTGTGGCTTTTAAGAGTCTGTCCTTATTCTGTATGGTAGGCATTTTTCATTATAATGTGCCTTAGTGTAGATCTGTTGTAATTTTGTATATTTGGTGTCCTATAAGCCTCTTTGTATTAGGTTTTCCAATTCGTTCATCATACTTGGGAAATTTTCTGATATTATCTCATTGAAGAGATTATGAATTCCTTTGGTTTGAAACTCTGTGCCTTCCTGTTTCCCAATAACTCTTAGATTTGATCTTTTGATGCTGTCCCATAATTCTTGGATATTCTGTTCATGTTTTCTTACTATCTTCACTGTGTGATCAACTTTATTTTCCAGATGGTATACTTTGTCTTCATTATCTGACATTCTTTCTTCCAAGTGATCTAGTCTGTTGGTGTTGCTTTCTATTGAGTTTTTTTATTGGTTTATTGTATTCTTCATTTCAAGGATTTTTGACTTTTTATCAGAATCTCTCATTCTTGATATAACCTTTTGCTACCTGCATTTGCTCTCTTATCTCCTTGTTGTAGTTTGATCAATTTTTGCCTATATTTGCTCATTTAGGTCATTTTTTAATTCACAGAGCATTTAAATTATGAACCTCTGAACTTCTTCTCTTACATTTCATCAACTTCTCTGTCCATGGGTTCTGTTATTGTATTGTGGTTTGTTTGGAGCACTTCACTCCGTGTTTTTTCATGTTGTGGGTGCCTTCCTTTCTCGCAGTGTGAGTCCTGGTCCTGGGTCCCACACAAGTTGGTGAAGACAGATCCAGTCCTGGCCTGAGCTCTATAGTAGTCTTCTGGTTGAAAGGGGTGGTCCTGTGCTGGAGGCTGGCCTCTGGTGGGTGTCTTCCCATGGTGGGATGGACCTGGGCCTACTGTGAGCCTAGGCCCTGTGCAAGACTGGGTCGGGATCTCCGAGTGCCAAGGCTGACCTAGAATGTGTGATCCTCCTGCTTCATCCTCCCAAGTAGTTAAAATTACAGGCATGTACCACTTACTTTATTTTTATTTTATATTTAAATAGATGTTATGATACAGTTTTTATGTGCTAGCTTTGTTAACATTTATTGAAAGAAAAATACCAGAATTCCTTTTTCTGTAAGCTTATGGCAACTGTTGGATTCCACAAGAGAGATCCAGTGACCATTTTTTAGTATTCACAAGCCATTTCCTAGTTGTTTATTTAAACTCTAATCTAGATTCTGCTTTGAAGGGTTTTGCAGACAGAATTAATTCTCAAACCAGTTGATGGAATGGATTATCATTCTTCCTAGGCCTGACTTAATCTATTAGAAACTAATTAGAAAGAGTCAGTTCTTACTGAAGGTGAGAGATTGATTGATAGGGTCTCCAGGACTCATGACTCAGATTTTCCTTTCCCAGGTTTCACCTTGAATTTTGACCTTTGGTTCCTGCTCTCTGGACCTCCTCCCTGCTCATGACATGCCTTCCTCCACTGGTCTGCTGGTCCTGCTTCTGTGGTGGAATACTATTGTTTCAAGAGTATGTTCACAAGGGATGAGGTACCTTTCCCCACAGCCTTGCCAGCATGAATTATTTTTATTCTTGAAAATGCCATTCTAACTGGAGGGATGTGAAATCTCAATATAGATTTTATTTGCATTATTCTGATTGCTAGATATATTAAACTTTTTTTCTTATATTTGTTGGTCATTAGTATTTCTTCTTTTGAGAAATGTCTTTTTTTGTGAAATAATTTATTATTATTATTCTGGTGTAAAGTTTTTGTACAGCTACTTTGCAAAGATTCCTCTAAAGACTAAAAATGGAATCATCACATAACCCAGCTACCCCACTCGTTGGTGTTTATCTAATTGACCTAAAAATTAGCCTTCTATAGTTGTGTATGCAGCCCAGCTCACAATAGCCAAGTTATGGAACCATCGCCAGTGCCCAACAGACAAATGGATAAAGAAAATGTGGAATATACACACAATGAAGTTTTACTTAGCCATGAAGAAGAGTGAAATTATGGCATTTGTTGGTAAATGAGTAGAACTGGAAGACATCATGTGGAGTATAACAAGCCAGACTCAGAAAGTCAAAGGTTGAATGTTTCCTCTTACATACAGAAGATAGACCAAAATACAGGGAAATAAATGTGGGTCATCCCAAGACGATAGCAGGGGGATCAGTGGAGTAGAGGAATGGAGAGAAGGGAAGAAAGTAGGAATGGGAAAAGAGAGGAATGGTGAAACTCTCTGTGTAAATACCAATTAGGCTGTGTGCACATACAAATACACTACCATGAACTTCACCTTTATGTATAATTATAAAGTACCATTTAAAAAATAATAAATAAATAGAAGGAAGACCAGTAGATTAGAAGACAGGGATTAGGAGAGGGAGGGAGGAAGGGAGGAAAAGGGAAGGACTGGAGACTGGAATGTAGCAAATCATATTCCATGCACATATGATGGTGTCAAAAGGATTCCCACTATCACAAATAACTATAATGCACATAAAACATTTTAAAAAATGATATGCTCATGACCTCTTGGGTAATTGTACTCTGTATATTGTATTCTTTATGAGAAATGTTATCACATATACTTAATTTTTCTAAGTCTAAAATATAGTGGTTATCTTTACAAACTTAATAAAGATACTTTCTTACTTGTATCCCTCACATGATCCATATACACAGGAGAACATTTTAACTCTATGGCTTGCTCATTTTTGCTTTTTTGATAAAGAATTACTATTGGCTTTGCAATCAAAATTTATTCAGTCAACTCTGAATGTGTACTCCAGTGTGTGCTATTCTTCCTTCTTCCATCTTGGCCCTTCTATCAGTGTTAACTTTGCTCCCTGTGACGTTCATAACTTAGAATTGCCTACAAGTGGACCTGCTGGTGGCCAATTGTCCCCAAGTTTGGGAAAGAGAGGAATGGTGAGACTCAATGTGCACATACCAGTTATGTTGTATGCACATATAAATACACTACTGTGAACTTCACCTTTATGTATAATTATAAAGTACCATTTAAAAAAAAAAAAACAATAAATCAACAGAAGGAAGAACAGTAGACCAGAAGACAGGGATTAGGGAGGGAGACAGGAAGTGAAATGGGAAGGACTGGGGATGGAAATGCAGCAAATCATATCCGGGAAATAATAGCTAATGGGTGTTCTAAGGTGGGAACACTGTTTTCACCTGATGTAGAATTCTAGGTTCATAAATGTAGTATGTCAGCCCCTGAAGATACCATTCCACTCTCTCAATGCTGCCCTTGAGAAATGACTGAATGAAATAGCTCTCCTTTCAGGTTTGTTTCTTATAATCTCTCTCTCTTTCTGTTCACCTTAGAATTCTCAGTTGTGTTCTTGGAATTTCTTAGAATTTCTGAATATGGAGTATTGGTATCTTTGATCGGTTCTGGAAAATCCCCAACAACCATGTCTTTGGACACCTCAACTCATTTTGCTCTTTATTTCAGGAAATTGGGTTCTGTGCACACCATTCATTCTGTCCCCTGGTCACCCGGTTCCCCTGTTGTGTTCTGTGTCATTCCTCTGGACCACTCCTGACTCGCTGTCTTCACCTGATACTGAGGTACGAATGATTTTGTGCATTAACTCTTTTCAGTTATTTAGATTTTATTTTTTTGAAGCGCCCCTTGATTAGTTTCAACTTCTTCAGATCATCCTCTAAGCAGGTCCTTATTTCCTTACATATACTTTTTTCCCCCCTTAAAAACATACTGTGGACAGTTTCTCTGGACCATGGTGATAATTCAGACAACTGCAGAACCTTGGATTAATTTCTTTCCCATCACAGAGCAACCTCCACCTGTGGGCCTGTCGTGTGCACACTGGCCGGCTGATGCTCGGAAACTGAAGCCGAGGGTGAACTTGACTTTTCCCTGAGATTATTTGACTTTGCCTCCTTCACACTTGGATTGAACCTAACACTGAACTGATACCATATTACTCAGAATTTACAGTGTGAAAGTCCTTGAATTTCCTAAGATAATGTATATCTTGGTGATGAGTCTCTGGTTTACCTCTGAATCAACTTTATGTAAAGAGAGATTTTTAAATTTTTAGCTTAGTTTAGATTAAGATAGTCTATTATGATCTTCAACTTCTGAGACCTTTGGGCTGTAATTTTTACCTGTTTGGCCTGTTAAGTCACTCAGTATAAAAATATAAGTTATTCTGAGTTTGAAATTACTCCCAAGGCAATTTCTGTGTTTGGCTTCCCTTCAGATTTAGCTTAGTAATTGCTCCATATCTTTCTACTTTAAACTCTTCCATTCTTTATCTTTCTAATACAAAAGCTTCTGAACATGCTCATAAATAAAAGCAGAGTTGCAAGTGATGTGTTGAGAGAAGAGAAATACAAGTTGTAAGCACTGCATTCATGTTAGCCCCAAATGCCCAATTCCACATCTGAAAATAGAAAGACGCCAGGCATGATGGCACACACCCTAATCCCAGCCATGTGGGGGGTTGAAGTAGGAGGATCTTGAATTCAAGACCAGCCTCAGAAACTTAGCAAGATCCTCTCAAAATAACAATAAAAAGTCTGCAGATGTAGCTCAGTAGGTAAGCATCCTTGAGTTCAATTCCCAGTATAAAAAAAGAAAAGAAAACCCAGAAAATGGAAGGGGTTGATTTGATTGGATAGTGGAAACATGCCTACATTCTATTCTTCTAAAGACTTCTGTTTGTATCATAAAATTATCTGTACAGTTTAGTTTAGAATTGGATATCTTGCTTTTTTATATAATTCCTAAATTTACTTCCCCACTATTCCCATACCTCTAACCTTTTATAGTAATCCCACCTTATCCGTGAAAGCTGCAGTCTAAGACTACAGAGGACATTTAAAATCAGGGACAGTACCAAACCCTACATATACTATAAATTTTCCTATATACATGTGTATCTGAAATAAACTGTAAATTATGAATTAGAGATGATAAGGTATTATAAATAACAACTAATAATTACATAGAACAACTATAATGATGACTGAAGTAAAATTGGAAATCACACTACTTGCACTTTGGGGCCAGTGTGTTAAATAAGCTAAGGTTGTTTTCCTTTTTGCTTCATCCTCCAGGAGTGTCTGGAAAATAGGAGTTGCAGCCCAGTCGGGTTTCTTAGTAGTCTTGGTGAAGAGGGATAATTAACATCTGTGCAACAGGAGAAAGCTGGGTGTTCTCAGAGGGACAGGGCAGTTTTTCATGAATTTTATTTCCAAATCACATTACAAAATCTTGAACATATATATTTCATCCACTTGGTCACTCTATGCATGTTCTTAAACAGAATTCTCAGAGAACCGTATTTTAAAAATAAATCCCTGGCAATTTTTTTTTTGGTTACAATAAAAATAATGATGATAATCAGCATGGCTGTCTTCTTGGGATTGATGCCTTTCCTCTATCTGCATAATAGTTTATATTCTTCTCTATTCTTCACTACAGTATCATGAAGCATGATTTATCATTTCTGCTTTCTAAATGAGAAAACCAAGGATCAGAAACACTTGCTCTGTACTGAACAGTTTCAAGTCTAGATTTGACCTCAGGATTTGCATCTAAATTGCAATTCAGAATTTGAAAGTAAAAAAAAAAAAACAATCAGAAACTAGAGTAAGAAATTTTCTTTAGGAAAATACTACACTGTCAAATATATCCATATTTTATCTTCAGGGCTTTGATAGTGTGCTATGAGCAGACTGTCATGAGAAGAAAAACATGTGGTTTGTTTGGTAATTCATCAATTCGTTCATATGTTAAAATTGCTTTGCTATCAGTTTATTTTTTCATTAAAAGTATCTCCAGCCCTGGACTATCATCAGACCTCACTTGGGAAAGTGCAAGTCTAGGAAACACTTTTCTGAAACAGGGGGATGACTTACCTTAGATGATTTTGCTGAGGACATTTATATTTTCTTCCATCATTTTGTCAAAAATCTTTCAAGCATGGACAGTCAGGAATATATCTCAGAATTATGTTATTTTCCAACAAAAGTTAAGTTCTACTATGTTTCAGAATCAGCTCTTGGAGCTCCTCAGTGATGGAAAATATGTGTGTGTTTGGGTACCTCCTGGGCATTGGCCCTGCATGCTAGTGTGCTAGTTAGCATAGCGGTTAGAACTTGAACTCCTCCGTTGTTTTTCTTCCTCCTGTTTAAATTGGCAACACTGATGCTGCCTTACTACACTTGTGCATCTAATTACCTAGAATTTTATATTAAGCAAAAAGTAATTTCTTTGGAAATATGCATTCAAAAATATAGAGAATGACATCACATAGAAAGAATTTGCAAAGGGCTAAAAGCAACTTTGGCAGTTAATGTTTAGCTTTTTAGAATTTTATTTTCCACTAAAATGACTTTCCCCTCATGACTAATTATGATTCTTGTTCAAAAATGGATTACTAATGGGACTTCTGCATATTTGAGCCTAATCTTTTTAAAAAATCAAATGACTCTGTCCAAAATTATTCTGGAAAAATATTTAAATTTAAATGTAACAAAATTAGAAAACAGAACCTATATCTTATTAGAAGGTTTTAAACCTCTGCAAAATTCAATCAAAAACAAACATTTAATTTTAAGGAGTTTCTCATAATTCCTAATTATAAATTAGTTCCATGGGAAGTCACATGGATTCTTTGCATTTACTACAGTATCACTTAATTCACTAAGTGGTGCTAAAAAGAGCTAACCCAGCCACCAAAGTTACTTACCCCAAATGGGAAAGCAATCAAGACAGAAGGTGCATCAGCCATACTAATTAAGATCAATTCTAAATAGTTACACTCTGGCTGAAGCAGTTTTTATCAGTAAGAATGAGATACTCTATTGAAAATAATGTTGTACTTATATACTAAAAGTAAACTACATGAGAAAATTTGTGAAGATAATTTAATGCTGATATTTTGATGTTTTGGAAATTACATTTTCCCCCTTAAAAATTGTTTTCTATTTTATTCTGTGTCTCTTTTTTTTGTGACAAAACTTATAAACCACCCCAAGGATTACTCTAAATCATTTTAATTTTATATGAAATCATCAAATTCTGACATTCTAAATTTTTACAGCTGTTTAATATAGATGACAATTCCAAAGTGTTCATTTCATGGCATGCCATAAGAAAGACTTGAGTTAAATTCTCCAACTGCAATGATCATGTTTAGTTTATTAAATAAATAATAAAATAGTATGCAAAGATTATTAAAATTTTGAGTTTAATTAAATAAAGTCAGTATCTGCCACTTTGCATACTTTTAAACAAGCAAACAGGGATGTATAAGAAATATCTTTAATGATATTAGTGATCCTTGACTACTGGCTCATTATATATTTCCAGTGATGAGAAACTCACCTTTTTCTCTGAAGCACGTAGTTCATTATTAGCTCTATTTTTATGATTCTCTTTGTGTTCATCTGGAGAAATAAAAATTAAACCACTCTTCTGAAGACATACCTATGAATTTTCAGCAAGCCATCTTCGCCCAATTATTTCTATTGATGTGAGGGAACTTTTAAATGTCCCTTATTCAAAAACACACAGAATGAGAAAATAGAATAAAATACATTATTCCCTATGAATCAATGAAGCCTGACTTCAGAATTTACACGCACACTTTCAGTTCCACGGACTTTATAAGGCAAAAGTCAACAACTTGGAATCATCGACTCCCCAATTTTGTTAAAATTGGAAAGAACAGGACAATCATTGAAGGGGGAAGGAATCTGGACTTGATCATTCACATTTGTTTTAATTTCTGTTTCTGTTTTTTTTTTTTTTTTTTTAGTGCAGAAGGGAACAAAGGAGCCCTCCTGCTCAACCTGGAGTCGGAGTCCAGAGCGTTGGCAAGGGCATCCGACTTACACCCTGACTCCAGCCAGCCCTCTACCTGGTGTGTGGCCAGGAGCTGCCCGAGGAGGACCTCTGCAGAGATTCTGCAAAGGGTCACGAAGACCTGACCGAGACCCTCCCCCAGGAGTCCAGGAAGGCGAGGAACGCGGGCAGGAGGTGAGCTGCTTTTCTCTGGGTTTTCATCAATAGTATCTACACCCAGTTGTTCCTGGTGCAAGGGTTTTTCTCTGAGCTTCTGGATTATGGCACCCAGGGCCGATGGGACCTCAGTATTTCGAAGAAACCCATGTGTAGGATCTGGCACCTAACACTCCCTCTCCATTCTTTAAAGAGGAAACGCCTCCTCTTTACACTTGGTATTAATAGTTAGCCTTCCAAGTAAACGGGTGAGTCTAAAGAGCTGGGCTGCCTCTGTAAACACTGGGAACTTCTTATTCCTCCAAAAAATGATCTCCTTCCCAGACTTCAGATCTGCTGCCACTTAAGGTCAAAGAAATGGGTCAGCTCTTGCTATGATTTCTGTTTGTGATGGGCTTAATTTAAAAAATATATCCAAGTGAATGAGTGGCACTGATAAATTCCCATTTGACATAACAATAACTCCTTTTCATTTTATGATATTTTAACATAGTGCTATAAAAGGGTCTTCCTTTCATCCAAATGCATTTTACAGTTTCCTCTTCCCTCTGAACAAAATTGAAAATGGTTACGGATGTGTACAGAAGTAGAAAATTAGGAATCCTTTCTATAAACAAAATAGCCAGAGGCTTAGAAATTAAGGAAACAGTAAAATCAAATAAACAAAGAAGTACCAGGTACAAAAACTTCCCAACTGGGGGATCAGGGCAAAGGCCATAAAAAATGCATTTATACTGAAATAATTGGCTTCAGATTAAATGTGAGGTGAATATTCAGGGTGGTGGAAAGTTCTGTTTTATCTGAACTCATTCTTTTATCCCTAGCTATGACTTTGTATTGTTCAAAGATGATGTTGTGTAGGATAGATTGACTGTGCAGACACAGAGCAGACCCACCAGGAGAATTTATGTGCTGCAACCCTGCATTCTTGTAATGTTTCTGCGGGTGCCTTTCAGAATAAAGTGGAAACAAAAACAGAAAAGTGACTCACTTCATGATAAATGAGGGTGCCCGGAAACCCCAGCCTGGAGTCCCAGCCAGAACACCTGATTCCGTCTTGTCAAGAATCCCATGAAAGGGAGTAGAAAAGGGTTTCTTAGAATGCCAGCTTAATCAGAAGCGTCATTCCATGGGGGAAAAAAAAGTGAAGAACCTCAGCCATTTTCCTGACCGTAATGAGGTGAAGTTGGGAGGAAATGTGGGTTTGGGTCATCAAAGGGCATAGATATTTGGTCAAACTTGTTCCTGCAATTCAGACCTCTGTGTGAATTATCATGCTGGAAATTACCTCCAGGTTTAGACAGAATTCGTAAAAGAAACAGAACCACTGTTTGCAGGGGGACGTCCAGGGACTGAGTGAGAACTGGATCCTGGCACAGGGGAGTATAGGACCAAGCGTCTCTGACGCCACGCCATCACACAGAAAATTCTGTGCCTGTTGAGCTATTGCTGGGAGAACAGAAGGTTGAAGTCGAAGGAGACATGACAGCTGTGTTGAAGGCAGCAGGGAAGGCACGTGCTACCCTGGCCTTCAGACACCGTTTTGAGCACCACTTGAGAGAAAGGCTAAATGAGAAGCTGAAGTCACTATTTTCATGGCAGATTTTTATGAGTCTTAACCAAATAAAAAGTGCCATTTAGGGCACAGGTGCGGGAAAAGGGGAGATTTCCTCTTCTATGACAGATTCAGGTATTACTTGCCCTAACACCTTGTTGGCTTCAGGCCCCGGGAGCTAGCGGCACCCTTGACCTCACCAAAGGTGTTCAGATGGAAATGTGGAAGGAACAGGGTCAGAGGCACATTAAGGGGAATCAACAGGAGATGTTCTCCAAGCAACTAACACATAAGAGGAAGATTTCTAGGGGAATCGAGCCCTCCCCACACACCTCTTATTATCTAGGTAGAATTTTGTGTCTTAAAACTGTCGCTACCACTTGGAGCAGACCAACTGGGTGGTTAGTTTTATATGTCTATGTGACTAAATCAGAGTACCCAGAAATGTGGTCAAACACCAGCTGAAATGTTTCTCTGAAAGCACTGGATCTTTAGATGAGGTGAGTGTTTAAAACAGTAGTAAAGTTGATCGTCCAGAGTTCACAGAAGTTGACCAACCTGATCAAGTCAGAGACCTAAACATAATGGCACCAACATTAAGTCCCAGGTCATCTTCTGCAGAATTTGCATTCTATAAATATTTTGTTAAAGAAATTTATCTCTATAAAAGTCTCAACATATGAATCTTTATTATCACACAGGCTATACATACCTTTACCTGATTAGGCTGTGTAAATTGTTATTTATTAAAGAGAATCAAGAGAGTCCAAAATATAAAACAGAAGCCAGTCACCCAGATACCCCCGCAGACAGAGGGTGTCTCTCCTGTGGTATAATGGCATTCAGAGAAATTCTGCTGAGAGCCTGGAGAAAGGAGATCACGGCCTACAGAATGGACACAGTGACCGTCACACCCTGTTAATGGGAATACATTTTGAACCTTTATACAATGACACTTTTTCCATAGAAACAACAAATCCCCAAAGGAAAGAAAAAAATAAGACCTGTAGGCATATCAGGCACTATCCTAAATCATCTGGGTCTCCATGGGATCTTCTGATGTTAAAACTTCATCTAAATTCCATGAATAAAAAATGCACTCTAATACTTGCAAGTGACATGGTCACCTGCAGCCAGGAAAAGTATGCATTTATTGGCCTTCAGTTTGCATGATTGTTTGGGGAAATTTCATATGTGTAGACACGCATGCACACGCACAATCATGCAAACACAAACACACACACATACACACGTGAATACACGGATGTATTGAAAGATATGCTTACTTCCTGTTCCACAAGGGGAGGCAGAAATACAAGTGCATTAGGCATTTCATAGCGAGGCACCACCCTGGGAAGAGGAGGCCTCTGAGAGAGGCTCATTGGTTGGGTGCCCCAGAGTTCAATCCCAAGTTAAAAAAAAATAATAATAAAATAAAATAAAGAAGTGTCTTCATATGTGATGCATGGATGATATTGAGAGAGAAAGCAAATGCAGAAAAATTCACAACTGTTGACTGACCCCTTTGGACAGCCAGGCATTTCTTAGTTTGAACAGAAAGTTGAAACTCAAGGCCCGGTGGATTTTATTCCTTTCTAATTTCAACAAAAGTTGCTTTCAAAAATACCAAGAAAACTTAGACATGTATAAAGTGAAAAGTGCTTCATGGATTTATGTACTAGACCTTTTTTATTTTTATCAAAATATGACTTTCCTATAAAGTCATAGAAATTATTCATCACATTCTACCTCATTACATGTCTTTAAATTTTTAAGATTCTTAAACTATTTATAATACTATAAACATATAATTTAGAAATATAAAAAAAATCTAAAAGGGAAAGATGTTTATTTCAGAAGAATGATGATGATAAATATGAATAAATATCACCATTGATATGAATAAATATCACCAATATGATAAATATCACCATTTTGCAACCTATAATAAACAATTTTTTTGACAAGGACCCATTATTAAATGCAGAAAACTACTGGATGCAAGTTTTTAGAAAAAAATAATTATGTTACCACCAAGCAACAATCTATCACCTGTTATCTGCCCTGTCCAAAATATATGTTTATGTTTCTTTAAAACATAGGAGAGAACTAGCAATCACACCATTACCATTACTAGCTCATCAAAATTAGTTTTACTGCTGATAGAATAACAAATTCATGTGCCTCATATTACATTGCCCTAAACACACAGTGTCACCTAAGTGGCGTCCTTTCCAAAAATGCTTCACATTCCCTTAAACAGAAGGACACAATAAGGCACGTCCAGAGTGCGGCACATTCTAATGACAACTGTTCTGGATTCTTCAAATAGTCAGTGTTTCAGGAAATCAAAACAAACTAAGCCACCACACAAACGAAAAGGCTTTCCTCACTGAAATGGACTTAAGACCCCAAAATAACAAATTCAAAATCAAATGCAGAATTTAAACTTTTATTTCATCCTGGATTAAGAAAAGCTATATAGAAATTACATATGAGAAATTCTGTATATTAAATATTATTAAATTATTATTACTGATTTCTTTTTATATGTGATGAAAACCATCATAATGTCTACAATGACCTTTTGAAGAGTTTAGAAAAATAAAGAGTGCCAGGCATGGTGGTACATGCTTGTAATCCCAGAGACTCAGGAGGCTGAGGCAGGAGGATCTCAAGTTCAAAGCCAGCCTCAGCAACTGTGAGGTTCTTAGTACCTCAGTGAGACCCTGTCTCTAAATAAAATACAAAATAGGGCTGGGGATGTGGCTCATCGAGTTCAATCTCCTGAGTTCAATTCCAAGTTAAAAAAATATAATAATAAAATAAAATAGTCTCTTCATATGTGATCCATGGATGATATTGAGAGAGAAAGCAAATGCAGAAAAATTCACAACTGTTGAATGTATGTGGAAGTTATTCATTAGCATGCCTCATATTTTTTCAACTTTATCATAGATACGAATACTTTGAAAGAAAAATGTTAGACATAATGTGTAGTTCTTCCTTTATTTCACATGTGAAAACCTTGAAAGTAACAAAAAAACAGAGGCAACCCATGCCATCTGAGAGAGATGGGGAAGAAAGCCTGGCTTGTGCCCAGAACCTTGGCTGTGCCTTCACTCCCATTTGGGGGAAGAGGTCACTAAGGAGCTGAGAGGAGTTTTTGCAAGAGCAAAACTGGGGTGGGTGCAGGTGTGTTGAGGAAGCCCTGGCGAGGTTCCTGCAGAGTCTGCCAGAGTGTCTTCCACCCCCACCCTGCCCCAGGTAACCAGTCGAACCACCAGGCAATGGGTAGCAATGGTGGCTGGCAGGCTCAGCAGCTCTGATGGGCATCAAAGCTCATCACTGGAATCCGTGGGTATTGAAGCAAAATGCTGGCTCCACTGTCCTCTGAATGCCTGCCTTGGAATGGTCATAAAGGGCCTCAGAGGAAACCATGAGGCCACAGCATTAGAGCCTTCCTTTTTCCCCGAAAAAAGAAAAGAAAAAAGAAAAAAAAAAAAAAACACAAGGTGACTCACTTGGACTGTGTATCTACAGAGAAAGTTCATTATTTCCATAATCAAAACCACTTAACAAGAAAGCATTATATTAGCTACAAGCAGCAAAGAATCCCTTCAGATTTGGGTGACCCGGCAATTCGGCATCACATCTAACACATTCCTCAAAATCAAGAATATACTCAAGCTCATAAAAGCTAAAATGAAAATACCAAAGGCCACTTGGAAGGGATGTTATTACTCAGAATTAATGTGGACATTTCCATCGATAGAGAAAATGGCTTACATTGTTATCGGTGTAATGAGGAAATTTACAACTTTAATGGTCATTTTGGGCCAGATCCAAACACTTAAGCCTCTTTCTAGTTTATTTTAGCCTTTTTGTTTGTTTGTTTGTTTGTTTTAATATTTGTGTTGTGATGATACGAGTTGATTTACAAAGGTTATTTGATACTCGTGTAAGTTGTCTATGATTATTGAAAGCTCATGATATAAGTAGGCCTAGGGCTGATAGAATAGGTATCTAATACCTACAGATACTTAGCTGAACTTTTTTAGAAAATAAATGCTTCTCAAAGAATATTGTATTTTCTGAAATGAATCCTTTTCTGTATATTCATCAGATTCTTGTTACTGGGTTGCCACAGAGTATGATCAACACTACCTTAGCTCTCAGACCCGAATGCTTTCAGCACTCTCTCCATCACCAAGCGGGACACTGTTTCCTGATTTAAGGCAATACGCAAAGAAAATATTTTAACTGCCATGTATTTCAGGCCTACAGAAATGTAAGAGAAAAAGATTACACCACCTGGTAACAGGCCCACGTCCTTCAGTGAACTCAAACACCTACCTGGATTTCCCAGAACTAATTAAGGGGCCATTTTTCACTCTTTATTTTATCTAGTTGTTACACAGCACTGAGGATCATTAACACCTGGCAGGTGAGAGAAAAGGGCAGGAATTCAGAGTGGTCATCGGCATGCTTCTCATTGGGCACACTTATTGTCTTTCACTACTTTCCCTCACTTCCCTCACTCAATTCAGCAAACAAGCAAATCCCGTAGTGTCCCGAGCCCCAGGGTCCAGTCGGCCCCCGGGGGGCAGTGGCAGCAGAAGGCCTGACTCCCACCTGCGGGACCAGTGCCTTCTGAGCCCACCCTGCGGTTGTGGCAGGAGAGTCCTTCTAGGGGAGGAATTGCTGTCTGCTCTGGCTCAACAATTAAAGTTGTTTAAATTTACATTCAAGGGCTAGGGATGTGGCTCAAGCGGTATCGCGCTCCCCTGGCATGCGTGCAGCCCGGGTTCGATCCTCAGAAACACACACAAAGATGTTGTGTCTGCCGAAAACTAAAAAAATAAAAATAAATATTTTTTTTTTAAAAAAATTGACATTTAAATGCTTTTGCCTTTTCTCCTCAAAGAAAGATCCTGCAGAAGTGGGTGTACTCATGGCTTTCCCCTCTGGCAACACTTCCACCAGAATAAGCCTCCCCTTTGGATCCTGAACTTTATGTTGAAACCTGGTGTCAAACTGGACTCTCCTGATGCCTCTGGGGCACGCTTCTCCAGCCCCGGGGGCCAGCGCACTCACAACACTTTGCCAAGAGACTTTTCAGGGCTTTACATCATTTTACCAAACTGCATTGGGATCTCAACCATTTTTTCCCAGATGATCTCTGGGATCCAACCCAGCCCCGTCCACACACACACACACACACACACACACACACACACACACACACATGCACACACACACACACAATCTTTTGATCTTCTCATTCCAGGGCAATGCATGGGGGAGACTGTCCATGTGATTGCTTTCTCCCATTAATAATAAAAACGTGTTTGAAGGTGACTTGTTATGTGAACCTTTTAAGAGGTTGGCATATTTTTTTTTAAAATTCCATCCCCAGATGTCCAATTATTTAAAGGTAGAAAAATAATAAATCAGTGGTAAGGTTAACACCAAACATTACCAAATGATAGAGCACAGCTGCTAGAGTTTGGCTAAAAAAGGAAGCCCTCATTTCCTAAAGACATAACAAGGATGCAAATGCAGTAAATCACAACTTTTGTGATATCCATAAAAAGAAATGAAACTATTGTTTATGTAAAGAATAGCTGCTTCTTTTCAGGGCAAATATGCGCATATACAGTGGCAAAGGTATGTGACACAGTGAATAGCATCCTTAAGAATACTCTTCCGGTAAGCATGAAAAGATAGATCATGTAATATAATCTATTAGGGCCTATTGAAATGATCAATGTAGAAGTCAACAATGAGAAACAAATAGCATCTAAATTTTCCATCTATATTAAAGAATAGGTGTTCAAGAAATGTGAGGACTGCATATTTACTTACAAAATAAAAATGTAGCCTTAGTGTAGGCATATGGATACTGTGGGGGAGACAGTGAGCTTTCTGGGTGAGAGATGGAAGGACAGGTTATTACTTCCAATAACAACAGTGGCCAGAAAATCAATATTTTTTGTGCAAATTTTCCAACCACTAAATCCTTCAGGGCAACATGTATAGGGTCTGGTGAAGCCAGCGTCCATCGGGAAGACCTGAGAAGTCAAGAGTTCTCCCCCGGGAGGAGGCCTGTCTGTGTGTTGCTCCTGAGACAGCATGATCTTTGTATGCTGGTCACCAGATGAAGATTCTTGTGAAGATCTTCTAGAACAAAAGTGCAATCAGTGCCCCACTTTCAAGATGTGTAAAAATGTCAGGAATCTAATGTCTCCTAATAGGGAGATGCTGATAGGAACTAAAACAGTCTGAAAGAAAATCTCCTCTCTAGATAAGAAGAGTCAGAGAAAGATCAGAAGGGCTGCCTGGAAAAATGTTAATGTGGGCCAAGAGCAAAAATGCAATCGGGTTAGAAAATTATGCAGTGTGCCAATGTATCTACTACAGCACTATTATTAAAAGATTAATGCCTCCTCTAATTGATGGCAAATATTTCTCCATTGCCCCATATAATATTAAGAGATAGCACCAGTCCTAGCAATTAAATTAAGGTAAACCAGTGAATCCCAGTCAGATGTGATTTGGCAATGTCTGAAGATATCTAAATATATCCAATCACAACTGGGAGTACCATTGGCATCCAGTAAGCAGAGGGCCAGGTGCCCAGCAACCTGCAACACACAGGGCCACCTCCTAAAACAAATATGATTCAGCCCCAAAGCCAATCAAGATTAAGAAATCTTAATATGCTTGCCTAATAATTGCACGTAATCTCAAGTAATCTGGAATGAAATCATTTACACCATCATTGAGAAAGTGTTGACTCAGAGGATTTGAATTTGTTTCAAGTGAGGAAATAAAAATACCTGGTTTTTGTTTTTCTTCATTTTACTCCAAAGAGAACTTAGAAATCACTTTTAGAAATATTTTAGATATATTCTAATCACACTAATTTAAACAAAGATTATGCTCCATTCACAATTAGATGTCCTGTTAGTAAAACACACATGGCCAGGGAATGGAAATAACACAGATTTTGCTCTCAATCTTTTGGAGATGGATTCTGGGGCCATTGCTTAGCTGTCTCACTTACCAGCTGAAAATGACATAGATTCTCCAATTCTCATCTTTCAAATGAAATGATTATAATATGCAGTATTAATCTTGATTCTGCAAAGACATTATGAGAGCTATCAAAATAATGGGGTGATGAAGTGCTCTGTAAATCCTAAGGCAACCAACCCCAGCTGGGATGTTAAGGGCAATGTTTTTCTGTTTCTCTCCCCCCTCCCCCCATTTCTTGACATCAAAGAGACAGTAATGATAAATGGCCTCTTCTTCTTCTGCAGGATCATTGATTTTTGAAATCCTCAAGGATTTTAATAGCAGCCTTTTTCTTCTCCTTCAGTGATTTTTAGTTTACCCTGTTTTGAAGGCCAGGTATGTGCAATTGTATAGAGAAATGTGTCAGAATCAGAATAGTGTTTGATGTAGCTTCACCACAACATGTTCCATGAGATGTCTGAGAGCTGACTTGGCAAGCCTTTCAAAATAGGAAAATTCAAGATTAAACATGTTCTGAAGTCTGCTCAGAGAAATAGAGTCACATATGTCATTTTCATCTGCTTATGTAATCATTCTTTTCCTTTTGGCTCCAACAGAAGCAAGGTCTTGACTGCATCCTGGACTTGATTAATGGAATGCATCTTGCTCAAGTCCAGTGCTTACAAGAGGTGATGGAAAATGCTCCTACAGGCTGTTTCAAGCCTTGGCTGAAATGTTAAGTACGTGGACCAGGACACTGAGATGTTCATACCCGACCTGAGACTCTCCTGGTGAGACACCAACGTTGTGAGTGAGTTTCACTGATTTCAGTACAGTAATAGTAGGCATTGCTCTGCTTACAAAAGATGATTATCCTGGCTAGGCACAAATTTCATGTTGATTATAGTAGATGACCACAAATATTTAAAATTCCACTTTTGGAATTATTTATGAAAGAATCTAGTCATGCAGTCTACATCAAGAATGGTTCTAGACCCACTGTTCACTCAATTGAGAATCAGAGTAAATTTCCATTAACAGTGAGGCAGGAGTACACCTGTGCAGACCGGAACAGAATCAGGTTGACAGTTGTGAGTGACATGTGGCTAGGGATTTTAACATCCATCTATATTGACTGTGGAGGCTACCTGGGCATACAAGGGTCTATTATTTCTCACCTAGTGTTTGCAACTGGAAGTCATTATGCTCATGACAGGATGGGACAAGATAACAAATAAAATGACATGGATTAGTATCACCTCATATAAGAAGAGAAATTTATTTAGAAAGAGGAACAATGTTGGCTTAAACTTCTTAATTGGTGAAACTGTTTTAAGGAGCAGATCCACTCATTTTTGCATATAACAAAATGTAAATGCAAATTAAATCATAATCTAATAAAGATAATTCACTGGAACTGTTCATTTTTAAAGGTAAGAACTTTATTTTCATAGATTATAGCATTCACTTGGACAAATATTCCTTTAGATTACTTCTGTAAGTGTAGAAGAAATTAACTTCAGAAAAAATGTTCAAGAAAATACTCTTTTCTAAAATGCCTAATCATGAATTCACAGAATTTAAACTGAATTGAATTAAAATCAGTTGACTCTAAATTTGCCCAGTGGACTACAGATGTGTAGAACCAAAACTTAATACAAACAATGATTCATAAGAATCAAATGTGCTGATTAATAAGAAAAATATGCAAGTGAAATTTAAGACAATTCTCATAGAAGTGTGTTACATTAAGACATACCTTTAGAAAATTTTCAATAGATTAAGTCTCCTATATTGGTAAAGTGATATATATATTTTTACTTCAGGTTGATACTAATAGTAAGGACAATAACTATGCTATGTTAAGGTACAAAATATAGAATATTTGTGCTAAGAGTAATTTTGTTTCTGAAAATTCCATTATACACCACTTCTTACTGACTTTTTCTTAGATACATACGTATGCAATCTTTTGTATCCTATGTAGGATAAAATGAAGTTAGATTATGTAATGTGTTTTTGTAGGTCTACAATTTCTACCTGTAACACAGAAGAAATGAAGCAGCGAGAGGACTTCTCTGAGCTGGTGGCCAGGCAGGCCCTGGGCATGGGATGACTGCATGCTGGGTTCTGGCTGCGCTCAGTCACTCAGGGCAGGTGCCATTCCTTTCCCTCCTGCCACTTCTTCTGTGATGTTGGTAATGCCAGGGCCACCATTTGGATCCTAAATGTCCCCAAAGCTATAGTACTATTGGGGATGGTGGGACCTTTAGAAGATGGGGGCTAATAAAAGAAAATTAAGTCATTGGGGGCATGCCCTTGAAGGGGAAATGGGGACCCTAATTCATGATTAGGCAATTTGGAAAAAAACCATCTCTCTCTCTGCCTCCCAGCCGCCATTAGGTGAAGATGTGTCCTTCACCTGCACAACTGCAAACCCGCACAACTCCCAGCGAGATGTGCTGTGCCACCAGGGGCCAAACCTCTGCGACCACAGCCAATACAGACCCTTCCTCCTTATAAGTCGACTGTTTAAGCTATTTTGTCATCAGTGACAAAAATCTGACTAACACAGTGAAAAATGCCACCCTGAGGTTGGATAAGTGTAGACTGTCAACTTTATGTGAAGTCCTGGAAGCAGTATTCACGAAGTGTAGATGCTGTTAGGAAATCATAGGCATGGGACTCAAAACCCAGTCTCACCCTAGAGGCAACTAGTAGAGATAGAGAGGTAGCACCTCCCACCCAGCTAATGCAGTGAGCACACTGAGTACAGCTGCTAAGTCCAGAGAGGGTTGGGGAGTGGTATAGAGAAGGTACCAGTGGGCATCATTTAATGGCCACGGTGAAGGATCTAAATACATTTAGTGTCAGTTGGGCTTTTTTCTTTCTTTCTTTCTTTCTTTCTTTCTTTCTTTCTTTCTTTCTTTCTTTCTTTCTTTCTTTCTTTCTTTCTTTCTTTCCTTTCTTTCTTTCTTTCTTTCTTTCTTTCTTTCTTTCTTTCCTTTCTTTCTTTCTTTCTTTCTTTCTTTCCTTTCTTTCTTTCTTTCTTTCTTTCTTTTTTGTGGTGCTGGGGATTGAACTCATGGCTTTGTGCATATAAGGCAAACACTCTATCAACTAAGCTATATTCCCAGCCCCTGTCAGATGGGCTTTTGTACAACTACAGGAGTAAATGGGAATGCACCAACTTCATGTTGAAATGGAAACATCTGTTGTGTACATGTCAATAGGAATATCATCGATAAGTGGTTATCCATAAAGTTTTTATGATAAATTCTAGAAATTTGGCATTTCCTTAGTTTTGTTGATTCTTGTTTCATTTAACATACATATACTTTGAGATCAGCTATGTCTGCATATAAATTCAGTGTATTGTAAAAAATTCCTCTCTGAGGCCAAACTTCTTTATAAGAAAAAAAAATGAGAATGAATGTTCTTGCCTTGAAATGTAATCAATTAGTTTAAATGTAGTTACATAGCAAAGCTTCAAGTGCTATTTTCTTTTCTTTAAAATATAGGTGGTATTCAATTCTATTAATATAGTGGCTTATTTCCCTCAAAGATCTAAATATGTTATTCATTAGTGGTAAAAATTTTAAGCCTTCAATAAATTTAGAAAATAGAATGGACATATTTACTAGAAATTTTAAAAAAATAAAATAAAATAACTATAACCTAATACTATTATATATTATATTAATTTATTTTATGTTTATGATAAATTCTTCTAGATAGAATCTGCCATCCACAGTAACAGAAATTATGTAATGATATTCTGCATTGCCTGTTGAATGTTAGGAACCCAAACACAACCAAACAGTGACTGTAATCATAATAACCCCTTGAGCTTCTGCAGCCAAATATTTGAAGCCTATTGAGGGTAATGCACACCCTGGGAGGGGTCCCTGCAGGCTCAGGCCAGCTCCTAGACTCCAGGAACTGATTACTTTCACAGTTCCAGGTGGCCTCCTGCAAGGGTGAGCAATGGGGTGCAGCTGAGAAACCCACAGGGGTGAGGAAGGAGAATATGGATGATGTGTGACTGTAGACAGTGTGTTTCCCTCCCTGGAAGAATGCCTGACGGGGGTGAAGGCAACCTGCAGGACCACCTGGGTTCCATTGTCCTGCCTCTGTGCCCAGCCTGTCACCTGGCTAGTTTCCCTTTCATTGAATATTTCTGACAGAAAGGCTTACCTCCAGGCCAGTTGGTCAATTTAACCTAGAAGAAAGGAGTAGCACTCACAGATGAGGATCCCTTACCTCGAAGTGAGACCTTCTGGCCTTGGCTGGGCATTGAACCTTGCCTGGGAGCACAGCCTTTGGGCTCTTGAGCTCAGCTCTTCAGGAACAGGAAAAAGGAGCCAGCAATGGGAGGAAAGAGAATTTCTGAAGTTTTCAGAAGCAACCTATCTCTCCACTGGTAGCAGAGGCAATGGATACAGCATTCTGTGTTCCAAATGTTAAGGCTTTGACACAGATTCCTTTCACAGGAACACTCGGCATCTTCATGTCCCGCTTTCTTTGGGCGTTAAACTTGAGCTTGACAATTAGTAAATCCTAATATTTAGACAGAAGAAAATGAAATGGATATGATCTTTTATTACAAGGCCTTTTCCTAAATAAAAAAAAAAGAAAAAGAAAATGACAATCCCCTGGAGCTTCTGGGATTTTTTTCTTCTTCTTTTTTTTTTTTTTAATAATTTTCTTTTGCTGGGTTTGCTGTAGGTTTGAGCACGGTAGTGGCTTGGCTCTCCCCGCCTCCCAGGGAGCTGTGCACCTTTGTGGTTTTCTCCAATCCTTTCTTCTGGGCCTCCAGGGCCCCCTTTAGGGTCTGAACACACGGCCACATTTTGCACATGTGGGTGTTTAGAAAATGCTATTTGATGATAATGATGATGATTTCCTGAAAGCAAGGGTTTCTCATCAGAGGAATGTGTGACTGTTGGAGGCTTTTGATTACTTTTCTCTTGATCTCTTTTAAAAATAGGATGGATTTGCTCATCTGTTTGGGAGGGTGGTTAAAGGGTAGTGTTGTCTAAAGGCAGAGGAAGGATGGGATGACTTCAAGGTCTCCTCTAATTTTACGACTCTATGAAGTAGGATCATTTAGTCCAAAGAAAAGGCTCGAAGGTTGAGTGTGTAGAAGATGGTGACCAGCTGCTCTACCCTCACTGATTACAGAGGAGGAAATGCATTTAAATTTGAGTATGAGCGATTGAGGCTCTGAGCAAAGAATTTCCTGACACCAAGGGTATGTGGAAACCAAGGGCAAAAGAAATGAGAAATGAAGCCAGTTCCTTTCCTAAGTAGCAAGGCAGCAGTGTAGACATGCGGAAGGGAGGCAGCTGCCCTTCCCTCTCTCCCTGTCTCCCCACATCGCTCTGTCTTTCCTTAACACAAGTTGTATCTCTGGTGAGCACCACGCTCTCTGTGCCCAATCTGACATTTACTAAAAGTGATACAAGACTTTGTGGAGTGCAGCTAGGATCCACCAGAGGGTGACTTCATGTGCTCTCGCATATCATCTGACTCTAGCTTGAGACTCACCATATGTTATGAATCGCACCGATTTTATTCATTTCAGATGTACAAAAGTAGACAATTAAATGATCTATTAAAGTCATTACTCTCCCAGTCATCCACATTAGGTAGAATTATATAAATTAAAGTGCTTTTCCTTAAAATTTTTGGAAATTTAATATAAAAATAAATGGAAAATTTAATTTTCCTGAAATTGTACTAATTTATTAAAAAAGAATGCTGGCTTTTAAAAATTATTATTATTATTTACCAGCATGTAAGTCTGGAATAAGGTAGTCAGTGGTTAGAAAGTATTAACAATTGGTTATTATAAAGTATTACAAAAAAGTATTATAATACCTTATAATAACCAATGTTGATTGGTATGATAATGCCAAATACTCAAGAATATATCTAAACCTATAGAGAGTTTGTTATTTATAAGACTATTTTCAATCACATAAGAATAGCTATTTAAAGTATCAAAATATTCTTTATAATTGATAACTTATTGACAAAATAATGAGTTTCTATACTACGATATATATATATATATATATAATATCACAAGAAATATAGCTATTAAATCTTTAAAAGATGTCAAATAATCAGGAGGTAAGTTTACCACTAGAATACAGGTCAGTAGTCTTCCAGGTATCATTACACACACACACACACACACCACACACACACACACACACACACACACACACTCACACACACACTCACACATGTGTGTGTATTGTGTGTGTGTGTGTGCTTGTGGTGTGTGTGTGCTTGTGGTGTGTGTGTGCTTGTGGTGTGTGTGTGTTTGTGTATGTTGTGTATGGTGTGTGTGTGCATGTGGTGTGTGTGTGTGTGTGTGTATTGTGTGTGTGTGTGTGTGTGTGTGTGTGTGTGGTTCTAGGGATTGAGCTGAGGGCCTCCTGCATGCTAGGCAAGTGCTCTACCACTAAGCTACACTCCCAGTCCAAGATACCGTATTTTTGATTACTAGAAACAGAAGCTGAAGCTTAATTAGAAGGAACAGAGGCCTCAGAATATTCCACTGGGACTAGTCTTGTAGGCTGACTTGCACCCAGACACAAAGACTAGAACACAGATTATCACTGAGGAAAAAGTGTCCCCCCTCTTCAGCAGGAGTCCCCAGGCGACAGGGCCCCGAGGCTGTCTGTCCTCCCTGGCCCTGGTGCACTCGTCCCGTGCTCTCCTGGACTCTGCCTTGTGCACATTTGACCTGTCTTTCTATTTGCCAAAAGGAAACTTTCCATTAAGTCCCTGGCAAAGTCGCTTTCACCGCTCTCTGGTGAGGACTAATGTGTTCCCACTCCCGTCACTGGGATGATCATGGCTGGCACTGCTGTGGGGATTTGTCCCCAGTGAAAACGGTAATATCATCTTTATAAATGCATGGTTCTGCTAAGGAAGTTACCAAGAGGGAAAAAGGAAACTGTTTAGAAGACAACCAACAGTGTGTTCAAAATGCACACATTTTTCTATTTTATTTTTAAGCCGTAATACAATAGAAATGTCATTTTATATGCACATCAACAGAGATACACCAAAAAAAAAAAGAAGTGAAAATAGTACTAAAACAAAAAGACTTTGTACTAGTCATGTACATTCACATCAAGAAACAGAGACCAACTCTCCTAACTCCATTTGCTTACTGTACCAGCCAAATGGAAAGTTGCTTTTAAATTATGCCAGATGTTTCAAACCATTGCACAGAGATGTAGTTACCATTTTTTATGTATGCTTTGAATACAGAAGTAAAAAACACATTTTAATCTTAATAAAATCAAATTCCTAATATTTACATTTATTAAGTGAACTGGAAACTAACTCTTTAGTAATGAAAATATTGGTATCTTTGGGTATTTTGTCTAAAGAATATGCTCATAAACTTTAATATCGCATCTATGTAATCATGTGTTACCATCATAAGGTTGTAATTTGATTCCAATTAAAGAACATTTTGTTCTTAAGGCAATATGCTATTTGGTAACTTTTCTAAAGCCAAAGAAAACAGATTTTTCAAAATCCACATAAATTCGAAATAAGCTTGTATATTAGACATGATGTGATTGGCTTTGGCATTTGCTGGAAGTTTTGGGGTATCAACACCACAGCCACATCTGGACCCAAGTGCCTTGGGGTGGGGAAAGGCCAGGAAAAGATCACTGATGGTTTCCACCATGGCCTAGGGCTTCTGCTTATGATCAGGAAACAAATAGACTCTTCCTTTTCCAGGTCGATGGCAATACAACAGAAACGACTGCAGACTCCAGAGGAAAAAGTTATCAATACTGTCATCCAATATTGAAAGAGGGGACTTCAGATATGAACTCATATTTATTCCTCAAATAAGACACAGGTATTTTTATTAAAGTACAGTGTAACTGATAATATCAAATAACTTCAGAATCAAGTTTGAGAAGGGGATAATACTTTTCAGAGGCAGGTGTAAGCAGAGAAACACTGCATGTTGGTCTCCTGTATCAATCCCTCCAGCAGGGACAGGGAATATAGCGAACCTGGTCAAACAGTTTCCATTTTCCACGCTTCTCTCACACTTTGACACAGGACCCTTGTGTCAATGTTCATGCTACAGTAAATGGAAGAGTGAGGCCCAGAAGACTACAGAGTACTTTAAGCTGCTGTAGGAGAGCAGAAGAAACGAAACTGTCAAAACGTAATTCCTTAAAAAACACTATACACAAAGGCACACACACATTCACACACACTTACACACTGAGGATTGAACGTGGGGAACTCTCCCTCGAGCTGCATTTCCTTTTTGTGTTGAGACAGAGTTTCACTGTCCAAAGCTGACCTTGAACTCACAATCCTCCTGTCTCCACTCCTGGAGATGATCACAGGAGTGTGCCACTGCACCCAGTTGTGTATACACTCACTAGAAAAAGCTCAAATTATTCATCTAGGGATGAAGAACTCTGTAACAACTGTGAACATTACATTTTTAGGCTCAAGAGAAATAGGTAGTTGGGAGAGTAGGAAAAGTCCCAGAAAGATAAATTTATTTATATTTTTAAATGACCATATTATCAAAAGCACTATGCATATTTTAGGCAATTCCGTTCAAAATCCCAATGGCATTTCTCATAGAAATAAAAAAAGCATTCATGAAATTAATCTGGAAAAATAAGAAACCCAGAATAGCTAAAGCAATCCTTAGCAGGAATAGTAAAGCTGGTGGCATCACTATACCAGACCTTAAACTACACTACAGAGCAATAGTAACAAAAACAGCATGGTATTGGCACCAAAACAGACTGGTAGACCAATGGTACAGAATAGAAGACACAGAGACTAACCCACAAAATTACAATTATATTAGACAAAGGTGCCAAGGATATGAACTGGAGAAAAGACAGCCTCTTCAACAAATGGTGCTGGAAAACTGGAAATCCTTATGCAACAAAATGAAATTAAACCCCTGTCTCTCACCATGTACAAAACTCAACTCAAAATGGATCAAGGACCTAGGAATGAAGGCAGAGGATATACAATCAATCAACAAACATGAAAAAAAATGTTCATCATCTCTATGAGTTAGAGAAATGCAAATCAAAACTAAGATTTCATCTGATTCCAGTCAGAATGGCAGCTATTATGGAAACAAACAACAATAAGTGTTGGCGAGGATGTGAGGGAAAAGGTACACTCATACACTGCTGGTGGGACTGCAAATTGGTGCAGCCAATATGGAAAGCAGTATGGAAATTCCTTGAAAAACTGGTAATGGAAACACCATGTGACCCAGCTATCCCTCTCTTGATCTATATCCAAAGGACTTAAAAACAGCATACTGCAGGGATACAGCCATATCAATGTTTATAGCAGCACAATTCGCAATAGCTAGACTGTGAAACCAACCTAGATACAGTATCTTCAGTAAATGAATGGATAAAAAAATGTGGTATATATACACAATGGAATATTACTCATCAATAAAAGAGAATATAATCAAGGCATTTGCAGATAAATAAATGGAGTTGAAGAAGATAATGCTAAGTGAAGTTAACCAATCCCCGAAAAACAAATGCCGAATGTTTTCTCTGATATAAGGAGGCTGATTCATAGTACGGTAGGGAGGGGGAGCATGGGAGGAATAGAAGAACTCTAGATAGGACAGAGGGATGTGAAGTGAAGGGAGGGGCAGAAATGATGGTGGAACGTGATGGACATCATTATCCAAAATGCATGTATCAAGACACGAATTGGTGTGAATATACTTTATATATAATCAGAGATATGAAAAATTATGCTCTATAGGTATAATATGAATTGTAATGCATTTCACTGTCATATATAAAATTAATTTTAAAAAATCCCAATATCTGGGTATTCTTAAAAGAATCAAAATTTAAAATTAAAAAATAAAGCTTCAAAATATACAAAAAGCTTCAAAATACATAACTTATACAACTAAAATAGATGACAGAAAAAGCTACTACTATGGTCACACATTGAATGTGGTCTTTTTCAGGTATTAATAAAATAATCAGATGAAAAAACTAATAAGGATCTGGAAAATTTGAACAGGATCAGATATAGTCATCTAATTAACACATATAGAACATTATATCCAATAACTGCAGAGTATACATTATCTGGTCTCTCTACATAAAATGTCTACTCTGAAGATAAGAATCCCGGCCCTAAAACAAGTTGTGATAAATTAGATTGCAATCATATCTAGTATGTTTTCTGGGCACAGTGTCATCATATTAGAAATCAATAACAATGATATATCTTGTAAAATTTCTGAATTTTTAGGGAATAAGCAACATGGTTTGGAATTATCTATATGTAAAAGCAGAAATCGCAGGGGCCAATTAGAAAACAGGTGAAACTGAATGATAATGAAATAAAGCAAATAGAAATTCAGGTGATGAAATGAAGGATGCAGGTATACCCATTTTAAAAGGGAATTTTTTACCTTTAATCAAATGTTTGTGCTTCTATCTTAGGGAGGAAAAACACACAAAAAAAACCTAAAAATAAGTAAAGAAAAATTCATAATGGTGGAAATATGCAAAGAGAAAACGGACCAACTGTAGCGGGTATCATGAACACATTAAAATGGCACACTTAGAAGCAGTCACAGTACTTGACCCTGGTGTGCTATCCAATGGGACGTGCTGTTTGTCCAACACTCTGGAGTCTCCTTAGAGTGGACAGAACTGGCCCTCCCCAGGGAGCGGTTTCCTGCACTGCACCCACAACTTCCTGTGGAAACTTCCCTCCCCGTGATGAAAAGAGGAACAGACGTACCTGATGGAACCACCCTCCTGTGAGCCATCCTTGACTTTGGACCTTCATTTTCTCTGCTGCTCAGTGCAAAGGCCACTGGGCGAAGCCTGCCAGCTTACTAATATGGTGAATTCAAGGGGACATGGGGAAGCCCCATGTATGTGTTCCATGTTCAGCTGTGGCCTCCATCATCAGGACCAGCCTGGCATATGGACCTCCGTCAGTTTCTTTTCTCCAAATTCCAAAGGTGGGAAACACGGATGAAAACTGCAGTGCTGCACCCTCTGGTTCCAAATCTCTCTGTCCTTCTTTCATCCTGGCCCTCCATCCTAACTTCATTGATATTTCCTTTTCTAAAGGTCTCTACTCCTCCTCTCTGTATTTTCTATTTGCAGGGATTAGAAAGGTCACTCTTCACGAGAGGTGTGGAGGAGGATCAGAGGAATCCAAAGGAAACAGACATTTACCTTCAGGTGATGCTGAGGGGTTTACTGGAACCCTAATCAGCCCCAGGCTGGTGATGAATATCAAAGCAAGAACTGCAGGGAAGAGTCAAGATTCCAGTAATGACAGGACCCTGGGGCGGGAGCCAGGAGAAAGAGTGTCCACCCATTCGCCTCCCACTTATCATCCTGTTTTCAAGGTTGGTTTGGCTTTGAAAACCACCTCCATTCGCCCCACAGCTGATGGAAATGAGACTGAACAGGGCTCAGAGAGCCTGTGAGGATGGATGCTGTGATTCAGAGTACGCAAAATGCTCTCTGCAAGGTAAATCACCCCCATACAACTGGAATGTACCCTTTGAAGGCTGCGGAACACTCTTTGGTGATGTCTGAAGTGCCAGTCAAGAATCTGGAGCCCTAAAGAGTCAGTGAGATCAAACAGGGCAGCATTTGAATCCCATTACTGAGAGAAGTTTGCAGGATCACAACTTCAGATCCTGAATTTACGAAACCAGGACAACCGAGGTGCGTGAAGGAATGGTGAATCTCAAAGCACCCTGCAGACTCCTGCTCTGTGAACCAGGATGTGACTGACATAGAGTCAACGACAAAACTAAAAATATTCCTGTTTAAGAGGATGGATTAGGGAAGTGAGGCTTTTATTAACATTCAACTTTAATTCACTTTTTGTTAATGCACTTTTTAATGGAACTGATAAAGCAAAAAGTGGGATGCTTCTGAACAATTTGTGAAGGTATTATATAGGTATTTGCAAAATACAACACAAGAGACTGCAGTGAAATGGTCAGAGTCATGTGAAGGTATTTAACCACCTGTTTCTTATATAAAAGCTACAGGCATGGTAGTGTTCATGATGGCACAGCAAAGATTTGGGGTGAGACTGACAAAGACAAGGAGATTTAGAGTTATGGCTGTCACATCATATTTAGAATCCCTGTGATAAGAGAATGAAATAAAACATTAAAGTTTGATGTCATATTTGCAAATAATATTTAAATGTGGAACCACTCTGTAACATGTAGGCTACCATTCTTGCCCAACATGTATTTTCCACTTCTTATTTAAAACTCAGTGTACTCTGACCAAGTAAAGCAATTTCTACAAGGCATAGTTAGCCAGTCAATTGAAGAACTGAAATGTTTGAAGACACTATTGTCTGAAACAGAATGGACTTGAATCATAAAACACATGGAAATCATCGCCATCAAATGATAGGACAAGAAAGGTGTCCTTGGATAGCGCAGCTTGGCAAATTTAAACTGAACATCAGGGAATTGATCTCTAATGCAGGTGTCTTTCATTTATTTATTTATTTATTTATTTCTGAAGGCGAGGTCATTTATGAACTATCATATAATTCTTTTAGGGAATTAGGCTATCATCAAGTGTTCCCTCTTCACAAAAAAATACTATTAGAATACACTATCTGTGTGTATAAATAGAACAAAGGTCAATTTATAATTATAGTACAATATGATGGAATGAAATGAACCCAATTATTCTCTTAAACACTTCTAAATATAGTTAACACTTGAAGACACAATTGTCAATAGTGAGAATATTTCCATTCTGTTCTTGTTTTCAAGAAAAAAAAATAAGAAAATGTAGGACCTTTAAAAATGTATAATATTAACAGCTGATTAAAAATATCTTCCCAGGGCTGGGGTAGTGGTTCAGTGGTACAGTGCCTGCCTAGTAGGTTTGAGGCCCTGGGTTCGATCCTCAGCTCCACATAATTAATTAATTAATTAAATGAAGGTATTGTGTCCAACTACAACTAAAAAATAAATATTAAAGAAAACTCTTCCCTATTAATTGGAGATAAAACTATAACACATATGTACTGGCTTAGCAATAATCAATCAGTACTAGATGTATTATATCTAATACGTATGTACATATGGGTGTGTGCGTTTGCATAATATAATATTCCTTTTCTTATTCACCAAAACAGACACTAAGCCCTAAATGGAAAGGAAGTTTTCCACTAATGTTGGTTTCAGAAGGGATGAATTTTTCCTAAAATTGTCTTTAAGCATTTTACTAAGAACTTTCCCTCAGGTTTGTTGTGTGCTGAATATCTGTGTGGCTCAAATTCATACTTTGAAACTCTAGTCCTGAATGTGATGTTCCCAGCTGAGAACTTTGCAGGTGATTTGGTCGTGAGGGTGAAGCCCTCAAGAAAGAGATTAGTGCCTTCGTCACCCAGAGAGCTCTCTGCTGTCTGCCACGGGAGGGTAAGATAAGAGTTTGGCCCCTCAACAGAAGTTAACCGTGCCCTGACCCCAGATGTCCAGCCTCCAGAACTGTGAGAAATCAATGTGCATGATGACAGTGGCCCAACACACGGTGTTCTGTTATAGGAGCCAGGATGGACCAAGACAAGGTCTATGTGTTTTTCCTGTTAGCAAAACTTTTGTGTCATGAATATTTTTTATCTTGACAAATATAGTTCTTTGCTTGGTAAATATGAGCAGTTGTAACTCAGTCATCTCCAGTGCTCATCAGTGCCTCTGGATTTACCAAAGTTCGACAAATGCATGCATTGACACAATTAGGATGCAGAAGCTTCTGTAAATGTGGGTTTCTACTGTGTCCCTTCTTTTCAATTCCCTTTCTTAAACTGTGGGCCCCCAAAACACACATAAATCTGCTTTAAATTCTATAGGTTGGATTTGTCTTTCTTTATACATGTGTTAGTATAAGTCTTAGAAATATGTGATTTGTATACATATGGACAGGAGAATGCAATAATAAAATTATAACCATCCGTATTTTAGTCTCAGAATACCTGTAGTTGTAAAGAAACCTGGGTAAAGGCATCTTTTTCACTTAAAAAGTTGCTATTGATGTGTGAATGAAGGACAAAATAAAGCATCAGTGGACAGATGATGAGTGGATGTGGATCTTGCTATTTCATTGTATTTGTAAATAAATAAAACAAACTCCCCGGTACTCGGGTTTCCAAGGGTATCTTTCTTTCCATTTAATATTGTATCATGTTTTAAATCAAAAACATTGTTTTTACATGATATTGGCAATGGAGTTTCCGTTTTCGTCTACACTGAAAACCTTGATGTCAGGAACCACACGCCTTGTGTTCATGTTGTACTTCCCTGAGAGAAGCCAGGTGGCCCCAAGAAGAGTCAGGACTGAAGCCAGGAAGAGCAGGAGGCAGGCTGCCAGTCCAGAGGGGCTGTGATTGCAGCTGAAGGATTAACCCAAGCCTCAACTTTATCATCTGAGAAAGGGATGTAGTGTCTGCCTCCATATTTACCTAAACGTCGTACAAATAAAACCCTCAGCACACGGGAGATCATTAAGCATTCCTTTTCTCTCTCAATACATCCCTCACACACATGGGTCACACAAAATACTGGCTTCACAAAGAATTGAATTAATAAATGAATCAATAAATAATAAATGAAATTACTTAATACATCATCATTTGTGAATGACTGAATTGTTTGAGACAAATTTAAAACTGAACAGTCTGTTCAACTTAGTTTGTGAACAATACATATTAATTTTCTTACTAGAGATTTTTTTCTATTTAATGATTCTAAGTTATTTTCAAGATTTAGACAAGAATGATTATATTGAAGAACTACGAATTCTTAGGTAGAATCTAACATTGTTTTTCAAAGAAAACACATTTTGCATTTCAGGCAAGGAATGCAAGGTGATTATACTTACAAATTGTAAAACAGAAAAAATTGGAATGCCAACTATATTTGATAACCTCTTGGAAATAGTACAATTGTCCATATTGAGCCAATGGAAGTGTGCAGAGGACATGTAATCTTGCTTTTATAACAGTAAAAATTGACTTAAAATATTTCCCATTCCCACTCAGAGAATCAGAATTTTTAGATGGTGGCCAAATTATTATTCATTTGTCCAGTAATTCTCCAATGCTTATTTCAGTTGAAATAAGAAAAGGTTGAAATACCACGGAGAATAGCTTGAAGTAGGCCTTGGGCTAGAAAGGAGGGCTAGCAAATCTCAAAGAACTTGCACAGTGACAGTACATAAGAGTTTTGAACCACGTGGAGGGAACAGAATTGGGTAAGGATTGAGGTTTTCAACTCCAATAATTAATAGGGGAGTTCCTGCCTTTGCCTTTTCTAAGCTCTGTTGGATCATTTAGCCTCAGAAGTTGTTCCCTGGGACTATCTCTATCTTTGAATAATCCACCCTATACTGTAAGAGTGAGCCAGATTCAAGGTGTAAAGATTGGGTCAACTGACAACTGACGGCCAGTCCAAAAGAAAAAAGTTTAATGTGTTTGTCACCAAAATTATTTTTAATATAATATACAACTATGAGGTAGGAAAGGGGGAATATTTAAGTCTACAGTTATCTTGATTTGATCCTCCTCTTCCCCTTACCACCAAATAAAGGCAGTATAAACCCAAAAATGATGAAATCACTCTTTAACTCTCTTCTCTCTAAAGTGTAGACATCTCTCCAACCATTCCTCACAGTCTCAAATATGCAAACCACAGACCATTCCCATTGTTTTCTTATAAACATTATGTAACCTAAACTCAAACTTTTTTGCACCTATACTTTACTCACCTTTGGGTGACCAAATGGTAACCACTTAAGCTACAGAATTCAGTCACCAAACCAATGGCGTGCTGGGGTCAATTCACGTCAGGTAGCGACAACCAACTGGGCTCTGAACCATGTGGCATCTTGTGAGTGAATTAGCCATGGTGGACTATCTACATAAGGGAAATTGGCAAAGACTGCGTGTAAGTCTTTCCCCAACCAACCAGGAGAACTTACTGTTGAACGTTTACCACAAACTATGGAACAAACCCCAGTGGCTCAAGATCCATGTGGCCATTCCTCCCACTCCAGTGTTTTGAGGATGGATGCCTGAAACTGACACTAGAATTTAGTAGATTCTGCTTTCTGAGTCTACACACATATCTTTCCCAACTCAAGACTTCAAGTCACCACCAGGAGGTTGGTAGCATTGGCTCGAGTGAAGGTCTATTTGGTATTTTAACACATGTACAATATTTACATGAATCCCAAACATGAACATGTGGACAGTCAGTAGAATATAGTAAATCTTTGGTCCTGATCCAAGGAAACTTCTTTGTCCATCTTCCTAATAATATCCAGAATATTTTATTTTATTTTATTTTATTTAAGAGAGAGTGAGGGGGGGGACAGAGAGAGAGAATTTTAACATTTATTTATTTTTTTCTTAGTTCTCGGCGGACACAACATCTTTGTTGGTATGTGGTGCTGCTGAGGATCGAACCCAGGCCGCACGCATGCTAGGCGAGCGCGCTACCGCTTGAGCCACATCCCCAGCCCCTATCCAGAATATTTTAATTCATTAGAAACCCAATAGTTCTCCCAGTTTAAAGCCATCAACTTGTTGGCCATTTTTTGTGATAAACTTGTTTCAGTGAAGTGGATGTTCCCTGGCCTGTGACCATGGCTCTTTGGTGTTACACAGTTCCTTTAACTTATGTCAGTCCAGCCTCTTTGGTCAAGAGGTCTCTTGGTATCACTTGTCCTCCTATCGCCTTGAGAAGACCTAGGCAAGGGAGAGGCCCCCTCGCACACCCCGACCTGAGCTCATCTTCACTACCAATATGTTCTCCGCTCCTGCACCTCAAATCAGAGACTGAACAAATACCTATGTCTGTATCTACGTGAAATCCAATATTCAGGAATCGAAAGTCACACCAAGCAAACTACTTGCCCCAAAATAAAGTGAGCTCACAAGGAAAGGCAGAGCCATAAGACAGAATGTACTTCATTTTGTCCTTCCCCTGTGGAAGCTTCATCTAAGTATACACTTCTAAGTTCTAAAGACTTGTTGACATTAATGATTTTTGCGTGTGTTTTTTGCCAAGGCATTTGGATATTTTCCTATTCCTTTTAAAAAATTTGATGGCTGATGAAAAGTCTAATCATGATTTCTTTTTGGTTAGCTTTTAACAACAGTATGTTTTTCTTAAGTTTTTAAACTTATTTTTAACATTTAAAAAAAATTTAAATTGAAAAAAGAAAATTGTATATATTGTCATGTACAGCATGCTATTTTGAAATGTGTATACATTGTGGAATGGCTAAATTGATCTAATTAATACATACATTATTGCCCATACTAAATCTTATTTTTTTAATGGTGAGAACCTTAAAATCCCCTCAGCAATTTCCAAAACACAGTAAATTTCCATTAGCTATAGTCACTATGTTGTATAATAGATTTCTGGAAATTATTCCTCTTGTCTAACTGAAAAGGAATATGGATTTTTGATGTTCTGCAATTTTATTTCTTTGTGCCATTGTGTTGAATTTATTTTCATTTCTTTTTTCAGTACTAGACATGCACATTCAGTCTGAAGGCTCATATTTTCCATTTAGAGAACATCTCCCCACTTTTCATTATTGATTCTCCTGTATTCTCTTTATTCTTTTGATTTGAACTTCCTTGGTATGTTAGAAACTCTGAATCTGTCCCTCAGACCTTTGAGACGTTCTTGTGTGTGTGTGTGTGTGTGTGTGTGTGTGTGGAGAGGTGTGGGCACACACGTGCATGTACATCCTTGGTGTGCACCTTAGCATATCCCAGATGTGATACCATGGGGGAATTCCTTCCTCAATGTATCCACTCTAGCAACTCTCTATTAAATATTTTTATGATCTTTCATTTTTAATACATATACCTGATTATTTCCTATAGGTATCAATTCATTTCTGCATAGATTTATTTTATAATCTGTTTGAGAGCTGAGGGGACATATCAATGCCTCCCCTTTCCTCTAGTTCCCAAAACATGTGCATGACCTTGTCCCTGGAACAGGTAAACATTTTAATTTACATGGCAGAAGTGACTTTGTGCATGTGATTAAGTTAATATGTTTGGATTATCCAGACTGGTGCAATATAATCCAACTCGTTACAAGTGGGAGGTGGGACCGTGGGAAATAGAGAGCAGGCACCTCAAGAGTAGCACAGTTGCAGTGATGCAATTTCAGATGGAGCATGAGCCAGGAGCAGGTGACTGGAAGCTGGAAAGGCGGGAGGTAGTTCCCCCAGGACCATCCCAAAGGAAAGCAACCCTGCCACACTTTGACGAGCGGCCACATCTTGATGTTAGATGACTTCTAGCCTACTGTCAGTTAATAAGTTTGTGTAATTTTTGCATCAATATTCCATAGCAGCAATAAGAAAGTGATGGTATGTCTTTTTATTTTTATTATTATGAATATTCAACATATTTAGAGCCTTCTGTTATGGTTTAGATAAGAGGAGTTTTTGTAAAGCTCATGCATGAGGCAAAGCAAGGGAGTCTAGAGGCGAGATGATTGGGTTAGGAGAGTCTTTCTAATCTATGTGCTAATCCACTGAGGGGGTTAATTGGGGTTAACTGTAGGCAAGTAAGGTGTGAAAGAGGTAGGGTTGCTGGGGACATCTCTTAGATTTTATATTTTGTTGGTGATGAGTGGTCTGTCTCTCTCTGCTTCCTGATGGCCAAGTACTGTTGGACAATTTCCTCCCCCACACCCTTTGGCCACCTCAGGCACAAAGTAACAGAGTTGGCCATCTATGGACTGAGACCTCTGAAACAGTGAGCGTCAAACTTTGCTTCTGTAGGATGCTTCTTGTCAGGTCTTTTAGTCACAGCAAAGAAAAATCTGACTAAAACACCTTCTTACATTGTTCTATTTCACCTGGAATGTGTGGATCTCCTCTCTTCTTTTCTCTCAGACGTACTCTTGTCCCTGGAAGACAAGGCTTCTGCTTCAACTTGACCTTCTCCAGGCCTGTCCTGCAGTCTCGGGTCCAGAGCCAGATCCCATCGTCCTGCTATCTTTTCACTGTGGTCTTGGGATAACTCATGCCCTTAGTAAGATCTAGCAGGCAGCTGGTCCTCTCTTACCTACACAATGTCTGCTTCCTCCTCCTTCCTAGGTAAGCCTTGATCCCACCAGTGGCCAGTGGCACCTTTCCTCAGCATCAGTTTTCAAGTGGACAGTCCACACCCATTTCCTACTGTAAGCAGCTGTTGCTTGGTGCCCACCTTGTGAATGATGCTGACATCCTCGGTGTGCAGAGGAACCAAGCAAGACAAACTCATGGCCCAGCCCGAACCTTTCCCCATTTACCCATAACTCCTCCACTAGGTTTCCAGCTCCCACATTTTTCATTTTACTTTCAACTGTTTATTTTTTATTATTATTTTTTTTAGTTTGTTTGTTTGCAGTGAGTTCTGAGAATCCAACCCTGGGCCTTGCACACACTGGGCAAGTATTCTACCACTGTGCTGCACCCCAGCCCTGTCACTTATATATTCTATATATTTTTGTTGTTGTTGTTTTTCCTGGAGCCAAGAGTCTTCTTAAAGCATAATATTTAAGAATATCATTACAAATAAATCCATTTATGCTCATTGGTGGGCAGCAATTTCCTTTGAAACAACGCTTGGTGAGTGGCAGAGGGAAATGGGTTCTAAGTGGTAGCCATACCACGCAGCTTCTCATTCCCTGTCATCCCAGATTCAGGTATAATAGCTTTCTGGAGCTCTGTGTTGAGCGAGCAAGATCCCAAGGTTACATCTATTCTCGTGGGAAAAGGTTCATTCTGGGGTAGTGATCCCTGCCACGGGGGCAGAAGAAGGACATGCCCCTCACTCACATTACCATTCTCTAGAATGCACTCGCTGTCCTGTTGCCGCAGCTGCTATTACTCAGAGTCCCCATGCAATTAACCTGCTAAATTAGATTTCAGAGGGGAACTCACTACAGATGTACTAGGGATTCATGGAACCATCAGGAGCTGGGAACCACATTTGGATGGTCAGGGTAGGTGTCTCTCCAGGACACCCTCATCCAGCAGAGCAGGGAGTTCCTTGGTGCTGTATTGGCAAAACCCTATAAAAAAGGAACTGAGAAAGAAGTTGTCACATTCCTACAAGGGGGCAAATGGAAAGCACCATGATGGGTGCAATGGGGAGAATTCTGTCACAGTTACAGTATCTGGAACATTCGCAGCCCATAATAATCAATATGATCATGCCCTTTACGGTGTTCTCTGAGGTCCATAAAGAGTATGGTCTAAGTACTTTAAATTTCCTTTTAGTCTTGTTAAACAAATAAAAACAAGATGTGGGAATTTGGCCCACCCAGAAATACAAGTCGATCTATAAATATTGAACATTTCATGGGGCCTGACAGCTTTAATATGTTGCACACATTTGAGATTCATATTTCTATAGGTCTTTGAGGATTGATTCCTCTTCCTGAATGTGCCTGTATCTTTACACAGATATGTCTATGTTTCTATACTCAACTTATTTTAAAATACATATTCATAAGGAGATTAAGTAAACTTAGGTGATTTTATAATTATAGACTGTTTACTCTTATTTCATGGACAGACTCTTTTATCTTTAAAGAACCATGTAAACATTGATTTCAAAGACACAATTTCAAAGAAGAAAAAAACCTCAAAGTTATTCCCTAAATGAAATCGATTGATTTAAAAAATTAGACTAGGCTAAAAGTTATTTAATGAGATTTTTTGTTAATATAGTATGATTTTCCCAATTTGAAGATGATTAGAACATAGAGCAAAATATCAATTTTCTTTTCATAATGCATAGTAGCATGGACATGAGGATATTGTAATTGCAGTTATAATTTTAGAATGCCAGTCAATTAGTTTGTTGGCAAGCTCTTGTTGCTAAGATCCTCAAAAATGAAAAAAAAAACACAACAAACTTGGTTATGCCTTAGAATTGACTAATATTTAAGTGATGGCACAAGCTTGTTTGCAGATCTTGTAACTGGTTAAAAATATCATTTCTCCAACTTTTTTGCTCTTACATATTCTCTTTTTGTACTCACTGATTTTTATGAGACATTGATTTATTATCTCTAATTCAAAATATTATGCTTCCCTTCTAGCTCATTTGGTTCCATATTACAAATCTAATCTCAAGTTTGTCATTTACTCTTGCACAGTATAAATGCTAATCACAAAACAACCTTGGCCCTCTCCTCTTTCACACAGATCCATAGAATTTTGTTTTTATTTTATTTTATTTTATTTTACTTTTCATCTTCAAGACCATGAACACTAAAAAAAACTAATTAAAATACAAAGCTTGATCTGTTCTCTTCAAGAATTACTGGAATTAAGAAAGGGCAATAAATGTGGATTCAAGACAAAGCAAACTCACTTAGGTCCTGATAAAGACTTCTTCTGAATTTCACATTGTCAACTCTTCTTTTCTCCTACATCACACTCCTTAGGAGGAGAAGTTGGGATGTAAAAGCTACAAATGTGGACTTCACTTGAGCTAACTTCCTGCACACATGTCAGTATTCACAATTCCAAACAAAAGCCTCTAAGCAATGTTGCATGGGACAGGAGATCTGCACCTGTGGCTTTGTGGGAACTAGCACCTGCTGGTGGCCTGTCAGTCTTCATGATGCTAGAGTAGAAACCAGGTTCCAACTGTTGAGGCTATGAGCCATGAAAAGTGACACATTTTTAAGCAAAAGTACTTAAAATCTGCATATTAGGGTCAAACTCAATAGAATAACTTCTTCAAGATGTTCGTCATCAAAGAATTCCTTTTTGATGAAAAATTTCTTTCCTTCACTCCCCTTCCCTTTTTTTCTTTCCTCCTTTTTCTTTTCCTTTGCTCTTAGTAAGAATTTCAAAGGAAAACTGATAGCATCTCTGGTTGTTCATCACTTTACAGTGACTCTACAATAAAAGGAAACCGATTGATGCAGAATTCTCCTGTTTCTGTGTCTGCTCTTTGCTTCCTCCTTCCAATAAAGGGCCGACCTCCTACACTCTTATAGGATATAATATTGACCCCCAAAATAAGTGCCTGCTGTTATTAGTGAATATCACCTACATTTGCATAATTTTCACTTTTAGCAACTCTCTAAATTAATACCACTTGCTTTTGCTATATTTAAAAATCTCCATTTCCACCAAGGAAATGGGATTGGATTGAGGAAAAAAAATTACAAAGAATAAAAAGTCTGCCTTTCTGAAGCCACCATTGCATAGGAACAGTCATTAAAAGAAAGTACAAAAAAAATGCATTTAATTGTGTACAGAATATGTGATAAAGATCTCAAAAAATATCCTTGAGTACCCTTCAGAGTCTTCACTGCAAAGTTTAGCTCTAACTTACACAGCCGTAGGCTCGGCACCACTGCTCAGCTGCCCACCAGGACCTTCCCCACGCATCTCAGCCTAGAAGTAGAGATGTTTGATACCATTGAATCTACAGCATTTTGAATTAGTTGAGGGTATGTTTTATGTTTGAGTTAAAAATCCACTGCCCAAATTCCATTTTGTTTTATGTAGCCCTAAAACCAAAGGCTAATTTTCTATCAAAGAAACGTTTGATGCTGAACTCATTCATTTTCACAGTCGTGATTGCACAGAAATAATATTTTCTATCAGAACTGAAAACACTAAGCTGCACTTTCTGCTCAGTAATAGCTTTGGGGAAATGGCAGGTGTGAGAACTAAAGGGGTAATTAGGATTCAGAGGATAGATGACCAGCCCAAGAGGACACAGATAGGATAATTTTACATTAGCTCCCATCATTTTTTCCCTCTGCTTCCTCTCCCAAGATCTAACTACAAAACATGCTGTCATCAGAGATAACATGTGCTTTAAAATGTGTCATGGCAAATTACTTCCTGGATGTTTTTTATGGAGTTAAATCCATTTTGTTAAAATTATACAGAAATGGCCAAAAGCCACATCTAAACGAAACAGGCATGACAAAATGGAAAGTAGTGACACATCCACCTCATTGGCATCTTATTGATAAAGCACATGGTCTGGATGGCAGCCAGAATTTTTTAACGTACATGCAGGTGCTCTCTGTTGTCAGAGGCCTATTTTTCTTTTCCTTTCATCTTACTGCAAGGATGTCCTTTTATGTTTGGGCAATGCAATCTTGTACCTGCTACCTGTCAAGAGCAACATAAGTCGCTCATCAAAACAAGATCAAGCAAATGGAATATGGGGGTTCATTAGCCATAATACAAAAACTTAATATCTATGAATAAAATTTATAAAGCCAGAGAGGCAATTTGAACATGTCACAGGGCATAGAAGTTAAAACTCCATGTCTAAGTCAGACCTGAGGTTCTCTCCCCCTTGCACAGAAGACAAGTGCTCTCCATGCTTTGGTGGCATGAATCTTGCACCTGCTCAGGATCATTTCATACACCTGACCCTAAGCCCACGTGGGACACTGGGACAGCTACCATGAAGCTGTGGCAGGCAGGACCCCAGAAAGCTCTTCAATCTACCTGAAAAAGAGAAGTACACAAAATACAACCAACCATAGACTAAACATAAGAAAGGATGGTTGAATCAGCCTGAGAAACATACTTTTTGGGCAAGAAGATATCCATGGCTACTTCCCACCACTTCAGAGGAAAAACAGAATTCCAACACATAGGTGACTTCAAGGCTTAGAGCTGGGATATTGATTTTTCTATGAAATCAATGTGGGTGAATCAATCGGATGATGAATTCAAAGAGGACAGTTCTGCTTTGCAACATTTTAATCATGGTGATCTGTGCCCCCTTATACTCATTGAATCAGTCAATCTATAGTAACAGACTGGTGACCCAAGAACATTTCCCCCCACCGTGGCACAGTTTGACATCTACTGCTGTTCTGTTTACAAGTTCTTGTCAGTACCCAAGTCTTCTAAGAATGAGCATTTCCCCATAAACAACAATAGCTAACAGAATATCCCCCGAGGGACTTCCTTTAGGGTGAGACCCTTAATGCTTTTACACAAACAGCATTCTAGCATGTAATTTTTTTTTCCAAATGGAAAACCAATTTAGTGTTCACTTCAATCCAGAATGGTTCTTTTTCCCCCACAAAACATTTAAGACATCATTTTTCACATAGACACAATGGCTCTATGGCAAATGCACTTCATTTGAAGAAGCCAAGTTGGCCACAGCTCACAAGATTTGGTCATAAAGTTTTATTTGAATACTTGCCAATGAAAAACATGACTCTCTGAAAATACTCCTATTAGATCTAACAGAAGAAAGATCAATGCTGGGGAAGGTGGTATGGAGCAACTGAGTGCAGCCAGAATTTACAGAAGAGGACGGATGAATCTTGACCGGTGTAAGAAGACACCATGTTCTGGCTACAAGATTCCACCAGGGCAGGAGGTTCAGGAATGGGAGTTATTATCAGCAAGTCACTGTATGTTATACACCATGAATCTACAAAATAATAACCAACATATTTAAATGATTGCAATTTAAAAGACATAAGATGGAGTCAATATGTCTGCCATCATTCTTTTGTGATCTCTATAAAATCTTCAGCAAAGAAATGTCTTTATGTTGTTGCGTATGGATGCTTGGAACATTGTAGATGTCACTTCAATATGAATTTACATGCAAAAAAATTGGTCAAAATCTCAGTGCTATCCCTTAAAGAAATTTCCCAAATCACTAAGTTATTCTCAGTGCACTGTCTCAGATGGTCCCAGTTTATTTCTGCTGTTAAAGATGAATTGCTGATAGCACCTCTTTGTACTCGATTTTGTTTGGGTTTGGAAGATAAATTATATGAGAACCCACACAGAGCTAGATTTACATGGTGCATTTTATTTTATACTAGGACAGAGACAGCTAATTCTCGCTTGAAAACTTAAAATAGAAAAGAATCACTCAGACAAATATTTAAGATGGAGTATTGAGCTTCAATCCTAGAAAACAAAGACATAAAAAGTTTGGGAAGAGAGGACTCTGGGAAGAGGGTAGAGTTAGTATTCACAAAAACCAGTCCTGGCTCATGGTTGGAAATTGCGCTGGCAGAACCTTTCAGACATAACAGTGTTGAAACTCTGGAGTCTACTGAAAGCAACTTCCAGAGGAAGACCTGGACTATAAATCATAGTTAATTCTGGTAAATTTGAGCTCTGAGCACAATGACAGCAATTGACCTGCATTTCTCACCTTCTTGGCAGGCAGTTTTGCACTTCTGCCTGGAGCAGCCACCACAGATATGAGAAATCTGGTGGTGCATATAAAGACCCTGCTGCTCTCGCATCCCCAATATCGGGAGTCTCTGCTGAGGGCCCTGCCTACCCCTTCTGTTCCCAGACAAAAGATGTAGTGGCCATTGTTGTTGCAACTTCCCCACAGCTGCCAGCCCCTCTCTGCCGGCTGAGGAGACTTCCAGGGTATCTAAAGGTCTTCCCTTCATTTTCCTTCTTTTTCTCCGTGGGAAGCCCTGATACTGAAGACCAGAACATTCAAAAGCAATTGTCTAGTTAAGGTGACTTAGAAAGTTGGCAAGTGTAGGTAGGAGGAAGACAGGCTCAGAAGAGGCTTAGGAGGACGATAAGTTTACAACTCACGCGCTCACTAATGCTCTGGCACAAAGGCAGTCTACAAGACCACGACAAAACCAAGATGTAAAAACAAATACAGAAAATTCTGGGAAAGAAGAGGGCATCTGAATTCCAGAGCAAGCACATTTCTAGGTTCAAATGTCCAGTATTGAAATAAAAATCACAATGCAGACCAAGTGCTAAAATAAAAATACGACCAAGCTAGAATCCCATATCCAACAAAACTGTCCTTCAAAGTGAAGACAATGAAGACATTCCCCGATAAATAAATGCTGTGGGAGTTGTTAGACCTTTCCTTCAAGAAGCACTAAATGGAGTCCTTCAAGTTGAAAGGAAAGAACCTTAATCATACAGCTATAGCAAGAAATTAAAGGCCCACTCAAGGTAAATTTATTAGCAATTTTAAAAGCTAGCATTATCACAACACTGTGCAACCTTACTTTCTGTTCTCTATAAGTAATAATCGCAGCTCAGATAAACCTCATTGGCTAGGATACTGCCAGGTGCAAAGCTCCACTTCCTGTTTTCTACGTGACCTAAGACACCAAAACATTTTAAAAATTTATTAGTCTAAAAACTGGTATTGTAAATTTGACTCGCACCATCCCATTTTGCTTTCTGCATAATTTAATAGATGAATGTATCAAAAATATCATTAGTTTATATTTGGGACATGCAATGTGTAAGGATATAATTTTGTAGCATGAACAACTGAAAGGGGTGGGGATGGAGCTGTTAAAGGAAAAAAAGTTTTTGTATGTTACTGAAGTTAATCTGGCATGCATTCAAATTACAGTGTTATAACTTTAGCATATTAAATGTGATCACCATGGCAACCACAAAATATAGAAAAAAAGAATATACAAAAAAGAAAATTAGAAAGGAGTTTAAATGTTTCACTAAAAATCAACTGAACAGAAGACAGCAGTGTAGAAAATGTGGTATAAAAAGGCTCTAAAGCATATAAAAATGCAAAATTACAGAAATCCTTCTATCAATAATCACTTGAAGTGTGCACAGATTAAAATCTCCAACCAAAAGACAGAGGTAACTAAAAGATTCAGCTGTACTATGTCTACAACACTCACTTTAAATTGAAAGACTCAAACACATTGCAAGTCAAAGAATGGAAGATATGTCATTCAAATAGTAAGAAAAGAGGAACAGAGTGCCTATACTAAAATCAGATGAAATAGGCTTTGAATATAAAAACATTATAGGAGACAATAAAAGTAATAAACATTCAACATACCAAACATTTATGTACCTAATAACAGGTGATCAAAACACATAAAGCAAAAATTGACAAAAACAGTTGGAGCTATCATGTCCAACCCTTGGATACTGAATAACCAGATTGAAGATAAAGAAATTAACACAATACACCAACAAGTTCTAATAAATACATCACGTTCTCCTCAGTTGTACATGGTATCTTTTCAAGTGTTCATGGAACATTTTCCATAATAGTACATTTTTTAGAACACAAATTTAGCTTCACTAGGTTTTAAAAATAGATATCATCTAAAATATTTTCTCCAAACCAAATGGGGAAAAGCTAGAAATAAATAATGGAAAGAAAATTTGAGAACTCAAAAATCAGTGTAAATTAATATCATGCTTTTAAGTAATTGAAAAATTAAAATTAAAAAAGAGAAATTAGAAAATATTTATAGATCAACCAAAGTGAAAGCACAACATACCACAACTATGGACACAGTAAAAACAATGCTACTGGAAAAGTTTATAATGCATACACTAATGAACAAGAAAGACCTTCAGTCAACAACCTAACTTTATAACTTAGGGAACTGAAGAAAAGAAAATCAAACTGACCCAAAACTAGAAGAAGTGAATGACAAAAATAAAATCAGACACAATTGAAATGAAGAAAAGAAAAAACATCAAGAAAATCAATTAAACCATGTGGTAATTCTTCAAAATGCAAAAAAAAAAAAATCACAAATTTTAGCTCAATGGCCAGAAGAAAATAGATCCAAGGAGAAAACACCCAAATTAACAAAAATAATTAAAAAACAAGACATATAGAAGTGGTAACATTACTACCAATCTCTGTAAATAAAAAGATTATCAGAGAGGATCATGAGCAATAGTTTGTCAACAAACTAAATAACCCAGATGAAAAAGACAAATTCTCAGAAATATAAAACCTACCAAGACTAGATTATATAGAAACATAAAATCTCAATAGAGCAATAACGAGCAAGGAGATGAAGAGCAGAAAAAGTCACGGGACATATGGCTTCCATGCCGAGTGTACCAACCATTCAATGAGCACAATTCCCAATCTCTTCCAAAATCCTAAAGAAGAGGGAACACTGTGACCTCATTCTATGAAGCCAGAATTATGCTGACTCTGAAGCCAGGAAATACTTGACTAACCAAGTAGGTTAAGGACTCACATGAGGGAGCTACAAAACATTTCTGGAAAAAAAAAATTGAGAAGTCAGTCAATGGAAAGACATTCCGGATTTGGGAGTTGGAAGACAGATACCATATCAATACTACCTGTGATGGCTTGGATTTTGTTTATTATAACCTCAAAGATTCATGGGATAAAACCTTGGGCCAAACAGTACAGTGTGGAGATGGTGGAGACTTTAAGAGGTGAGACCTGAAAGTCCTGAAGTTTAGCTGAAGAACTGGGCATCGAGACACCACCAACAGAGTCAATTCCCAACCCAAAGAATGGGAGAAAGTCTATGTAAATTGAATATCTAACAAGAAATTAAAGTCTTGAAGACATAGAGAATTCCTAAAATTTAACAACTACAAAAATAAATAATCCCATCCAAAAATGGGGAAAAAATAAAGGATTTGAAAACACATTTCTCAAAATAAGCTATATAAATAAAAGGCCAATATACAGCTGAAAAGCTATTCAACTTGATTAATAATCAGGGACTTGAAAGTCAACCCTAAAATAAGACAGACACCACCCACACCACACCACACCTCTCTCTGTCTTTTACACACATACACACACACACACACATACACACACCACACCACAGTAGAAGGATGACTACTGTCAACACCATAGACTTAACCAGTGTTCTCTAGGATGAGAACAAATGGAACCCTGGGCACCATGGGTAAGAATGTAAGGTGGGACAGCCACTGTGAGAAGCAGGAGGGTGGTCCTCAGAAAATTGCACAATCATGACGATATGATCTAATTCTATTTCTGGGTATATACGCAAAAGAATTGAAAGCAGGGGTTCAAAAAGACATTTGTATACTCATGAACACAAATTGAAATGTTGAAGTAGCCCTAATGTCTCCTGGCAGATGAATGGATAGGCAAAATGTGGCTGATGTATTCAATGGAATATTATTTAGTCTTAAAAAAGAAGAGTATTCTGACATTCTATAACATGGAGAAAACATTAGGACATTCGTTTAAGCAAAAGAAGTCAATCACAAAGAAAAAAGCACTGTGTGATTCCACATTGAGGAGGCACTAGGGTATTTAAGTTCAGAGAGAGAAAGCGGAACAGGAGCTGAAGAGAGAGGCAAAGGGGGATTTGTTTAACGGGTATGAAGTTTCAGTTTTGCAAGATGAAAAGAGTTCTAAAGATGGATGTGATGATATTGCACACATTTTTAATGCATTCAACTACACTTACAATCCTTAAGAGAACACATTTTGTTAGGTGTGCTTTGTCACAATAAAAACAACAAAAATGCCACTAATTTGAAATTTGTATTTTTAGCCAGCATCCTAACTAACCCTGACAAGTGGAGTCCAGAGGGAATCAGATGGTCACTGCCGACTGCTACGGAACCTACATCCTGGTTCTTCACCCCCTTGAGCCAATGGATTGGAAAAGTTTGAATGTTCCTTTAATATGATCATTCAGGTTTTTAGGTACCAACACCTTATTAGCTCTAGGTGATAATGTCTAAGCAAAGAGCTCACATTTCCACATTTCCCCACTGCTACTCTCCATATATTTAGATACTGAGTTTTAATTTTTTATGCTTTTCCCCTCTACGCCGCTAGGGTCAGGATGCTTCTCTCTCTCTCTCTCTACACACACACACACACACACACACACACACACACACACACACTCGTCTTTCACCTGTTTATGAACATAGGCATTTTTGTTCTGCACGTGGTTGACACAGTTGCCCACATCCAGAACCTTCCAGGAGAAGTACGAAGGTGCAGCGTTTCTGGCTTTGCATCATTGCCACCTGCAAACTTGACCACAGATTTTTGGAAGTGGAGAGAGTTGGGTAAGAAATGCACAGCCATTCTGGGCTTATTACTAAGCTATTATATAAAAACTACAAGGGAGGAGCTGTGGGGAGGGGAAGGAAAGAGTTGAAGGGAAGAATCAAATGCAATGAATAGTTGCAATTACAAATTAGGTAATTGAGCATGGAGACATGTGCTCTAATTTGAACATTCTGCTGTGCATTCTGAATTTACTGCTGGCTATTTGTGTCAGTGCGTTCCTATTTCTTGTTTTTTAGTTACTTTAAAAAATAATTATCTTCAGCTGGAAATAAAGTATTCTGTGTAGCACATTACATAGAGGAAACCAAACCATACAGAACTGTATAATGATAAATCTTTGTGTTTCAGTTATCTCATATCTTAGAAATTGTACAAAAAAAAAAAGAAAACTAGATTCTTATATCCTGATGAAGAAATTGATGACTCTGGAAATGAGGGAATACACCTGCAATGTTATAGTTGTCGAGTAGAATCATTAAATATGCTTCAAATGAAATAATTTAATTGCAGCTATATTTTCCAAATATGATTCAATGAAAAAAAAAAAGAAAAGAAAGCATACTAAAATGAAACCACTAAGGAAAATGTCCTTGAAGAGCTAAAGATATTAAAAACAATAACTCCATATTGATCATAATAGCACGAACATTTCCTTGACTTTCAACAGCAAGGCCAATCTCATCTAAATTCTCATGCACTCAAATAAAAGTAGAAAAGATGGTCACCATCAAAATAAATATCCTCTCATTAAGCCTCAAAAGACTGACCTTTAAGGACATTTTGGGCAACTGCCTCTATCAGGACAGGCCAACATCTTTCCTAGGGAGACACAGGACTGCACAGGCATTCGACCAGCTAATTGCACCTAAGAGGCTACAGCAGACCACAGAGAAAGATGGCCAAAGGAGCCAGCAGCAGCACTGAATGACTCCCTTCCAACCACCTCCTAAACCATCACTCACTATCAACAAAACACCAAGTCAACAGAAAGCAACTTTTAAGTCATAGTAACTTCTCTAATAGCGCCGGTGTGTGGTGTAGTGTGTGTGTGTGTGTGTGTGTGTGTGTGTGCGTGCTTGTGAACTCACATGCACTTAAAGGTCTGAGGCAGCTCTTTGTGCTTACAATAAATATAAACAATTATATGCAACAATTAAGAAAAAACCTTCCATACTAAACCTAAACTATCTGATATTTTTATACTCTGATTAAAGTAGGTGCAATGTAGGACATTGATTCTGGATATGACAGAACAATTTGTTTATTTTTAGTTTATATTATATTATGGAAAATTACATTATGGGAACAAAAACAGGCGACTTCGAGAGTGTGTGATTGAAACATATGACCCTTAACACTATTCTGTGATTTACTGGTCAATTGTACCACTGTCCACTCTATAAGCCATTATCATTGGCCTTAGCATCATGTGACATAGCAGCAGAAGCAAAGTGTCTCTACCAAGTTGGACTTTTGAAACAGAACATAATACCTTTTTCTCTTTCATAGTCAACAATCTTCTGAAGAAATATCCGGTCATCCTCAATAAAGGCGGGAAGGTGACATGAGGCAGAGCTGGTCAGGTAGGGTGTAACTCAGTTGAGACATTAGCTTGCAGCATGTGATCGTCAACCTGGAGAATATGATACTGAGGTTTGAGGACATTTACTACCACAATATGACCTAGTACCTTCTTCTTAATAAAGATGTAGCATCAGTGACTCACACAGGCATGGTAGCCAGATTATCAAAGGACAGGTTAGAGCTATCGGTGCGTTAATCCACATCTACACACTATGCCCAAAGATGAAAGCCCATGTCTCTCTCCTTTTATTGAAGAAATTCTAAAATCTTATTCTAAAATCACAGATGCTGCTGTTTATTATTTCTATAGATTATACAATAAAATAATTAAAACATTTTAAGAGATAATTTCCCCAAACTTACAATAGCAAACCTATAGATTAAGATGGTTTTAATGTTATGAATCAGACACAATAATGAAGGATAAGTAGAGAGAAGATGGGACATTGCTAAAAGCATTGTACAGGGAAAGCTTTGGATAACAGATGGTCCTGAAGCATGCAAATTACATGAAATACATCCAGTGCCTTAATAAAAATTTAAGTAAAGCAAAGTTTTCCATACAATTATGGATTTTAATTACTCTCAGAGTTAGCATGTACCATTCACTGAATAAATTTTAAAGGAAGCATTGCTAATGATCTGTACCTAAATATATGGTCCTTGGCAAAAAAAAATAATTGTTTCTAATTCCAGAAATATTTCTAAGCACCAAACTGTTCACTCTAAGTTTGCTTAAGATCTTAAGAAAATGTATTTTGTTTTGCATGTATTTTGAATTCATAGTATCATAATGAAAACCTACAATTATTGACATCTTCTTTTATATAGCTTTATCAGTGTGTGAAAATTCTCTTTTAGCTAGATCTAAATATAAATATAGATGTTAATATACATGTATATATGAAAAAGCCATTGCATAAGGTTTGATTCAGTGTGTGTGGTCTGTTTTGGATATTTTCCAATAAGACTTACTTTTTAGAAATACTTCTGAAATCTCATGGCATGCATTTCACCATGGTATATTGGCAAGATTATGAACATTTATATAAGCATTTTCAGATTTTTATAACTCAGATTCTAAGGACTGCATTTTCCTAGAAAACTACATCTTGTTAAAAAGCTTGTCACAGAATCTCCTCTTGCTTTTCACCACCATGTATCCAAGTCAAGATGTTGCGTAGGTACTTCAGACTGCACATCTATTTGATCTCAGTGACCTACATAATCAATAGGCTTGGGACTTGACATACCTTAGCAATCCTTTCACTCTGATGAAACTCTGATGAAACATGCTTCAACTAAACTGACCGTGACCCTTGCAGTTGGTCTTTCCAACCATCTCATGGGAGGATTAGGAACACATTTTTGTGATTCAGGTATTATAATAACTGAAATGTCTCTATTTGCTTTAGCATAGACTACCAGACTGATAGATAATGCTTGAGGAAAAGATATCAAGGACAAATAAAGAGAGATATCAAAGGAATCATTTATTAAGCATAAACAAAATGATAATATTCAAGTCTGCTAAATTTCATGATTTTGAGTTTGTACTCTGTTCATGAATTAAACTTAATTGTTGACAGTGCTGATGGTGGTGTGGAAAAGATCATCTCTTCTTCGGTTTCAATGATAGTCACCCATAAATACATTAAGGAATAAGAAAAAGATCCACATGATGAACACTGAGACCACTAACTATACTATGTTTACTAAACACACTGAAGATTAATAGAAAAGAAAGGGATTTAAAGAAATATCTATAGTCTTTGGCAAAGAAAACTGACTTCTGATACTTGTTGAATAATATATCCAAAGAAGAAAGGGAAGATAAGGCAGAAGTAAGACCATAAGCCGCAGTGGCAGGTTAGTTCACTGGAGCAGGGATGAAGACACTAGAGGAGACCACACAGCCCCAGAACAATGGAGAAGAGAGCCTTGGTGTGGTTGAGGGGAGAAACGTGAATATAATGTAAAATTCATGTCTTTTGAAAATTCACTTCTCTGTAATTCATCACGTACTTGTTGCATAAAACATGGGAGCCTGGGAGGGCAAAAGAAGACAACAGGTTTGCAAATTATTCAGGCAATGTCTTCTTCCAGCAGAATGAAGTCACAGTTTTCAGATGATCCCCCAAATGACTTTCTATTATTTTAATTCTTAGCAGTGCTTCTATGGAAATGTAATTTTGCATCAGAAACTTATAAAAAGACTATTAATTATCTTAGACTTCAAAATCACACTTCCTATCATATGAGTAGGTGGTAAATGGTAAAGAAAAAATATGTATCATGTCTCTCTCTTTCTCTCTCTCTCATATGGTGTATATATATATATATATATATATATATATATATATATATATAATGAAAAAATTAGTAAAAAGACTACTCAGACTATTAAATATGCCATTTTTACTAAAGATTAAAAGAAAAAAAAACAGTGACTTACAAAAAAGAAGTTTTCGGCAAAGAAATTTGCCTTCTGATATTTTTCGAGTCATGCTTTTAAAGTAGAAAGGGAAGGTAAGGCAGATGCAAAGCAAGACAAGAAGCTGCAGTGGCAGGTGAGGCTAATGTGAGAGTGTATCAGATCTCTGGCACATAGTCCTGAATGATTCATATGAAAGATATATAGGAAACATGAAGTCTAGGGTAAAGAACAATCTCTTAAAACATGTAGTGAATCAGAAAACAATAGCTACTCCCTTCAGTAGTAAAGGTTTCAGACTTCTTATACATTAGCACACATGCAAGACTTCTGACAGCCCAAGGATATTGGCTGGCCACCCATACAGGACACCCAGCCACAGACCACGCCAGGAACTCTGGCTGCCACTCCTTTGTGGACCACCATCTACCAACGTGGGGCTCTTCTGGGGCCTCCATCTGGCTCACTGCAACCACTGCCATAGTCCCCTACACGCGGTAGCCTGCACCAGGGAACAGAGCACTTGGTCCAGAGACAGCCAATAGCCACACTCCTGCACACCACAGAACTGCATCTCTGAACACGCAGCTCAGTGACAGTGCCCGACCCCATCCAACCCAAAACCCCATGGCTGAAAGCAGACACCTCCATCTTGGTCACCTTCCTTGCCATCTTTAGTTGGGGAAGCTACCAGCTTCAGACACTGGCTGGGGCTTAGAAACAATATCAAGGCTCCAAAAGTCCCCAACTCCCCCCTGGCAGCTGCTAACCCAGCACGGTACTTGCGGCTACATAGCCAGTCCCTAGCTCACAAAACCCGTGTGCATCTGGCCAATAGAAAACAGTTCTCCATGACAGGTGTGCAGCCCACAAGACCTCTGGAGAGAGAGGTTCCTGATGGGGAACTAGAAAGGGAGGAGGTGAGTGAGATATAGTGTAGAGACTAAATTTGAGGCCAGGGATTTTGGGGTCTCCAGATGATATAAGGAGATAAGACTAGGCACCCACATCACATGAACAGGGCCCCAGAAGAGATCCTTGGGGTGCAGTACCTCATTGAGAACTAGCTGCTGTTAAACCCCATTTCCAGGAGCTGTGCCCAAGACCAACCATCCCACCCTAATAACCTTCACCATCCTGAGGGTGGAGATACCAGCAACAACAGACAACCCCACCTGTTGGACAAGAAAGGAAGCAGGAAACATACTGATCTCCTACAAAAACAAGCCCTGCATCTTTCTTCAAAATTCTTTTCTTTCTTCCTCTTTATTCTTCTGCCCTCATATCCCCAACATTTGTGAAACCAAATACTTTGCATGATTTAGGCTACTAAGGACTCAGATGTAAGAATGTTACATTTCAGTTGTGTTGAATATTCATTTATCTCCTACTGTTTTTTACAATTTTTATGTTTGTTTGTTTTTTAAACTCTCTCTATTTCTTCCTACTTATCTGTTTCCCCCAAATCACTTTCTCTCTTCTCCTTCTACTTACCAATTTCTTTAGATTCCTCTTTCACACTTTCTAAGATCTAATAACTCTAAATCTTCACCTCCTTTCCCCTCAACATGTCATCCTACGCCTCACCCTCATTATCTGTCCACCATCCGAAACTGTAGACCCTTGAGCAAACCTACTGGTTATATTGTAGATAATAACTGAACTCACCATTTCTGTATATTGGGACAAAACTGTAAACGTCTTAATAACAGCTATTTGGTTGAAGGTTGTATATTGTTTTTATTGGGATCTGTAAACATTGTGCTTCCCCTCAAAGGGGAGGTTTAGGAACCCTGAAGGCACACTACAAGCCTATAGGGTAAAAAAACAATAATGCTTCTGATCGCAATTGTAGAAGGGAAGACACACAAACAACATAAAATAACAAGGGAAGAAAGTGCCACAAACAAACCAAGATACTATATTATTAGAATCCATGGCCAGCACAACAGAATAAATGACAGAGAAGGAATTCAGGATGTACATAATTAGAATGTTCTGTGAATTAAAGGATTATATAAGAGAGCAAATATAGTAAGAAAATGATCATTTTGATAAAGAGCTACATAATCAAATACAGGAAGCAAAAGATAATTTCAATAAGGAGATAGAGGTTCTGAAAAAAAAACAGAAATACTTGAAATGAAAGAAACAATAAACAAAATTAAAAGCTCAATAGAAAGCATCACCAACAGATTAGATAACTTGGAAGACAGGACCTCAGACAATGAAGACAAAATATATAATCTTGAAAAGAGCATAGACCACATAATGAAAGTGGTAAGACATCATGAGAAGAGCATTCAAGAAATATGGAATAATATCAAAAGACTAAATTTAAGAGTTATTGGGATAGAGAAAGGCATAGAATTACAAACTAAAGCAATGAATAATCTATTCAATGAAATAATATCAGAAAATTTTACAAACATGAAGAATGAATGGAGAGTCTAATAGGTGGGAGTTTCAAGATGGAGGACCAGGGGAGGCAGCATTCTGTGTTGCCCTGTGATCCAGATCTTACCTAGTCAGAATACTGCATCTCTGAGAGTGTTAGAGGACCCCTATAGAGCTGCTCTCTGCAGAAATCACGAGTGCTGTGAACCTGAGCAGGGCTCTGGGCCTCGTTCGAGGAGGACCCAAAGCCTAAAGTTCCAGTCCACGCAAGACTCCGGGAGCACCTTAGCAGACTCACCTCTCAACACATCTGCAGACGGCCACGCAGGTCACTCAGCTGCTACCTACCCACAGCACAACGCAATGGCCCGTCTTCCCCAACCTCGCCAGACACCCAGCTCTGAAAGCAGGGCGCCGCCATCTTGGCCCAACATTCTCATATTAGGTGAGGGCAGTTCCCAGATCGGATCCCCAGGGGCTGTGTATTTTCACAGAAATCACCAGTACTGCGACCATCAGAACAGAAATCGAGCCTCTGGGCTCAAGTAAGTCCTTGGACTCCAGACCCAAAGCCCGCAGTTCTAGCTCACACACAGCTCACAAGCGGCTTCACAATAAAACCTATCAGCACCTCTGCTCCCACGCAGGTCACTCGGGTGCTACCTATCCATAGCACAAGACCATGGCCCAGCTCCCCCCACATCACCAGACAAACCCGCACTGAAAGCAGACAACTCCATCTTGGAAAACCTTCCTCGACATTTTGTGGTGGGCGTGGCCACCAGATCAGATAGCCATTTGAGCAGGTGCCTGATTTCCAGTTCCTCCCCCAAACCCAACCACATTAACCCCACACACCTGCGGTTGGGATCTGATAAATAAGAGAGGGAGAGGATTAAAGTTTGGAGCATAATAGAGAGATCAGAATTTGGGAAATCTCCACACAAGGGAGGGAGATGATACCAGGGGCTCAAGTCAGACGAGTGGCCACAAAAAAGACCTGTGAGGCACTATTTCCCTGCTGGGACTGGTGGGCAGCACCTACCCCCACCCCCCACCCCTTGCTTCCAGATGCTCCAACCAGGTCCTGTCTTCACACCTGGTTACCGACATCATCCTGAGGGCAGAGACACCTAGTGGATGAGACCACCCCACCTACTGGGTGAGAAGAGAAAGAAATGAATCTCTAAGAGTACTTTTAATTCTCTTCTTTTTCTTCTACCTTCTATCCTCTGGCCCTCACATCCCCAACATATTTAAAACCAAGAATTTTGCATGAAATAGGAGTTTGAGGACAGAGTCACCTGAATAATACAATACAGAGGAATTGCATAAGCTCCCCCCCTTTTTTCCTTCTCTTTTTTTTCTTTATTTCTTTCTCTTTTTTCTCTTTCTTATTTCTTCACCCTCCAAATTATACTATTTTAACATCATGTATTTTCTAAAAACATATATGTGTGTTTGTTTTATGTACTTTACTGTCTTCCCATGTAATTTTCTACCCCAAATTACCACCTTTCTTTTCTCCTGCTACTAACCCTCTTTACTAGATTCCTCCTTCACATTTCCTAAGTTATAATAACTATATACCCTCACGTCTTCTCCCCTCAACATATCACCCTATGTCTGATCCCCAGTTCATTGTCCACTGCCAGAAACTGTAAACCTTTTTATGAAACTACTGATTATATTTTAAATAATAATTGAATCCTGTTAGAGTCTGTAAACAAGTCAGGATAGCATCTGGCATTTTGCCAAGGGAATGCTGGAGTCTGTAAACAAGTCTGGATGGCGCCTGGCAAAATGTCAGAGGGAGTGGTTTGTGAAGTAACGCCAGCGAGCCATTAAGTGTGGAGACTCCTTATTGGTTGACTGCTGTATCGAGTTTATGCTAATTAAGATAAGCTATGTGGAATGTATAAATACCCCTCCGGTCCTACAATAAACGACTTTCACTCCTGCTGTATCAATCTACACAAGTTGTTCGTCACCCCCTGGTTATTTTGCTGCAGCTGGACTGCGGCAGAATCCAACATTTCTGGACATTGAGACTAAACTGTAAATGTGTTAAAAACAACAATTTGTTCATAGGTGATGTATTGTTGATATTAGGATCTGTTAACATTGTCCTTCCCCACGAAGGAGACATCTTGGAACCCTACAAGAGCACTACAAATCTATAGGGTAAAAACAATAACACACCATATCGACAGAGTTGAAACAGAAGACACATGACCAACATGAAAAGACAAGGGAAGAAACTTCCACAAACAAATCAAGACAACACATCTTTAGAAGAATTGGCAGCACAGCAGAATCAAATGACAGAGAAAGATTTCAGGAGATACATGGGTAAAATGTTTTTGGATCCCAAAGAAGACATAAGAGAACAAATACTGGCAGTGAAAGATCACTTCAACAATGAGTTACATAAACAAATCCAAGAAGCAAAAGATCACCTCAACAGGGAGATAGAGGTTCTACAAAAAAAATTTTAAAAATCATTGAAATGAAAGAAATAATAAACCAGATTAAAAACTCAAATGAAAGCATCACCAACAGAGTTGACCACTTAGAAGATAGGACATCAGACAATGAAGATCAAATAAATCATCTTGAAAAGGACGTAGACCACAGAGCAAAAATGATAAGAAACCATGAACAGAACATTAAAGAAATATGGGATAGCATAAAAAGACCAAATTTAGTTATTGGGATAGAGGAAGGCATAGAGATCCAAACCAAAGGAATGAACAACCTATTCAGTGAAATGATATCAGAAAACTTTCCAAACATGAAGAATAAATTGGAAATCCAAATTCAAGAAGCCTACAGAATGCTGAATATACAAAATCACAACAGATATACACCAAGGCACATTTAAATTAAAATGCCTAACATATAGAATAAGAATATAAATTTAAAAGCCACAATAGAAGGTAATCAGATTATATATAGAGGAAAACCAATTAGGATTACAGCAGATTTTTCAACACAGACCCTGAAAGCTAGAAGATCCTGGAACATCATATACCAAGCTCTGAAAGAATATGGATGCCAACCAAGAATCATGTATCCAGCAAAATTAAACTTTAGATTTGAAGATGAAAGAAAAACCTACCACAATAAAAAAAAAAAAGTTAAAGAATTTACTACTAGAAAGCCTGTACTACAGAACATCCTCGTCAAAATATTCCATGAGGAGGAAATGAAAACAACAATGAAAATCAGCAGAGGGAGGTATTACACTAAAGAAAAAAAATCAAAGGAGAAACCAAGTCACATTAAATTCCAAAAACAAACAAAAATGATGGGGAATACAAATCATGTCTCAATGATAACTCTGGATGTTAATGGCCTAAATTCACCAATCAAAAGACATAGACTCACAGATTAGATAAAAAAACAAAACAAAAAAAGAGCCAACAAATCCTGACTTTAAGAGACTCATCTCATAGGAAATTACATCTGCAGACTGAAGGTGAAAGGCTTGGAAAAAATATACTACTCTCATGGACTGTGGAAGCAAACAGGGGTTTCCATCCTCATGTCAAATCCAGTAGACTTCAAGCCAAAGGTAATCAAAAGGAATAAAAAGGACATTTCATACTGTTGTTAAGACTTAACAATTATAAATATATATGCCCCTCAAAATGAGGCATCTATGTTTATTAAACAAACTCTTGCCAAATTAAAAAGTCAAATAGAACATAATACAATAATTTTGGTCGACTTTATCACACTTCTTTCTCCGTTGGATAGGTCTTCCAGACAAAAGCTGAACAAAGAAACTATAGAACACAATCATACAATCAACAACTTAGACTTAACTGACATTTATAGAATAATTCATCCCTCAATGAATGAATACACTTTCTTCTCAGCAGCACATGGATTCTTCTCTAAAACTAACCATATACTATGCCACAGGGCAACTCTTAGAAAATATGAAAAAGTAGAGATAATATCCTGAATTCTGTCAGATCATAATGGAATGAAATTAGAAATCAATGATAAAATAAAAAATGAAAGCTACTCCTACACCTGGAGACTAAATAATATGCTATTGAGTGAACAATGGGTTACAAGAGACATCAAGGAGGAGATCTCACCATGCACAAGACTCAACTCAAAGTGGATAAAGGATCTAGGAATTAAACCAGAGACCCTGCAACCAAGAAAAAGTAGGCCCAAATCTTTATCATGTCGGATTAGTCTCCAAGTTCCTTAATAAGACTCCTATAGCACAAGAAATGAAATCAAGAATCAATAAATGGAATGGATTTAAACTGAAAAGTTTCTTCTAAGCAAAAGAAACAAACAAGTGAATAGAGATTCTCCAGAATGGGAACAAATATTTACCTCACGCAAATCAGATACAGCACTAATCTCTAGAATATATAAAGAATCAAAGATCTTAACACCACAAAAACTAACAACTCAAGTAGTAAATGGGCCAGGGAACTGAACAGACACTTCTCAGAAGATGATATACACTCAATCAACAAATATATGAAAAAATATTCAACATCTCTAGCAATCAGAGAAATACAAATCAAAACTACTCTAAGATTTCATCTCACTCCAGTCAGAATGGCAGCTATTAAGAATACAAACAACAATAAGTGTTGGCAAAAATGTGGGGGGAAAGGCACACTCATACACTGCTGGTGGGACTGCAAATTGGTGCAGCCAATATGGAAAATAGTATGGATATTCCTTGGAAAACTTGGAATGGAACCACTCTTTGACCCAGCTATCCCACTCCTGAGTTTATTCCCGAGGAACTTAAAAACAGTAAACTACAGTGATGTAGCCACATCGATGTTTATAGCAATACAATTCGTGATAGCTAAATTGTGGAAGCAATCTAGATAACCTTCAATAAATGAATCGATAAAAAAGTGTTGTATATATACACAATGGAATACTACTCAGCATTAAATTAAAATGCAGGTAAATGGATGGAGTTGGAGAATACTATGCCAAGTGAAGTAAGCCAATCCCCAAAACAAATGCTGAATGTTTTCTATGATATGAGCATGTTGATCCATAATGGGGATGAGGTAGGGGAAGCATGGGAGGAATCTTTAGATATGGAAAAGGGGAGGGAGGGAATGAAGGGGTCAGGGGACTAGGAAAGGTGGTAGAATGAGGTGGACATCATTACCCCAAGCACATGCATGGAGACATGAATGGTGTGACTCTACTTTGTGTACAACCAGACATGAAAAATTGTGCTCTATATGTGTACTATTAATTGAAATGCATTCTGCTGTCCTATATAACAAATTAAAATAAATAAATAAGTAAATTAATGAATTAATTAATAAAGTTTCAGACTTCTTACCTTTGCTAGTAACGGCCTTTGATTCCATGTCTGCCAAGTAGGATGTGACATCTGCCTCCAGGTATGTGTATCTGTAATTTCTTCATTCCAATTTCTATCAGTTCCTTAGGCTTCACACTTAAAAAAAAATACTTTCAGTGTCTTGTTAGGGTCTGTAAACAAGTCAGGATGGCGCCTGGCATTTTGCAGAGGGAGTGGTTGGTGAAGTAACTCCAGCGAACCATTAAGTGTGGAGATTCCTTATTGGTTGACTGCTGTATCTAGTTTATGTTAATTAAGATAAGCTGTGTGGAATGTACAAATATCCCTGCTGTCCTACAATAAACGGCTCCCACTCCTGCTGCATCAATCTACACAAGTTGCTCGCCACCCCTCGGTTTATTTTGCTACAGCCGGACTGCGGCAGTGTCCTGTTGCTATTGTTAATATTTGCTCATTTCTGTAAATATTTGTAAAACAGATTCGTTGGAAGGTGGTTAGCCTTGGTTATCTGGGTTAATGAGATGCTGAAATTGGAATATGTATCAACTCCCTTCTTTCCACTGCCTTCATTTTGTGGAGTCATCAATGAAAACATGTTGAAGGCTCTGTGGTCACGATGTGATTTCTTCCTCTAGGGCTCACATACTGAAAACTTGGTCCTGGGTGTGGCAATGTTGAAGCATTGGACCTCTAAGAGGCATGACCCAGGGAGACACAAGAGTGGGCCCCTGCCCCTCTACGTGGCTTCTGGTATTGTCACATGATCCTTCTCACTGCCTGTCTTCCTGCCATTTCAGTGTGATCCACCCTGAACTCACTGAAAAAGTACCCTCTTCAGAACCAGTGTTATGCTCTTTAGACATCCAGCCTCTAAACTATAAACTCAATAAATCTCTTTTCCAATAAACACAGCCTCAATTATTCCATTATAGTAATGAAAGTGAGCTAATACAAACGCCAAGATATGGAATAGTCAGCAGCAAAATAATTTTGAAGTTTCAAATTGATAATTGCCCTACTCTCACCTTCAGCATCCTTACAGTTCAGTGAGAATAAGAAATTTACTAAAAAATCAATCATGCCTATGTATCAAAACTACTACTCAATATTACCAAAGAAGTAAGATGAGAAATTGGCATCATGGTTATAGAGTACTCCTTTCTGAGGTACTAAGATTTGCCTGAAGTATAATGCAGAAGTCTTTAAAATTCAGTCATTTCCCACTATGTGAAAAACAGGAAAATATGCTGCTAAATTCCTGTAAACCCTTTGGGACATACTGTTTTATATACCAAACATGGGAGGTGCCCACAACATCAACTAAAAATTCTGAACATTTTCCAGAATTGGAAAGACACTGACGATGTGAGAAAATAACACAAAACATGGGCAATCTTGAGAAATTCTCCAATGAAATTATATTTCTCCTATTCCTAAGACCTTCTAAACTAGAGTTTTTCACTTTTTTTTAAGGTACTTCATAAAGATTTTAATGGAAAAAAATCTCACTTATTGAACTTAAACATTCCAGAAGTTCCTCCAGATGTACTCTACCAGATGCTGAAAAAAATGTATACCTCAAATATTATCGAGGTGTGGACAAGATGCAGTGAGGGTCCAACTTTCCTCTGGAAAGGACAATGGAACTGCTCATTTATGACCATCTGGAACACAAGGTGCCTATGAACAAGGTATTTGTCATCTTCTGTTCTTCATTTCTTTCTTTGCTAAGCTGGCACACAAGGCTCAGTCTACTTAAGTAGTAAACCGGAAAGCTCTTAGAGGAACTAGAAATATAAGGCATTGTAATGGAGAAAAGCGAGGTGTTTTAATTACAGACTGTGCATGTGTATTAATATACTCAGAAGGAGACCCTTGCAGGCCAGGATTCTTGAGGGTGCAAAATGCACAGTGGTTTTGCTAGAAATAGGGAAGAAAATGATTTGCAGAAAAATATATTTTTGTCTGGAAACATAGTTTCTGAAATATTCCCCATTCAAGTTAAAATTTTTCATAGCAGTGATGAAAAGTGCTTCCGTTTATTTGGGAGAAAAAAAAAAGTTTAACAAAAGCTGAAAATGCTTTTGGATCATCATCCCTCTTTGTCTCCAGCACATGTAGGTGCTTTTGCAATGGGAAAATCTTGACATAAACCACACGAAGCAAGAAAAAGATACCGGTCCTCCTTTCCTTAGAGCTACAGGCTCTTTTTAAGACCAGTGTGAAGAAACAATTGACCGTCAGGGAAGGTCAAAAGCCAGGAGGAAGAGACCTTCTGATTAAAAGCTTTCCCTGAAGGCAGCAAGACCTTTCCCTGTTCTCTAATTCAAACATAAAGACATTTAGCTCATGCTAGTTTTCTGGTTAATTTTTCAAGAATATGGGTTATTAGGGATCAGAATACTGTAAGAGCATCAAAAGATTTGAAAGACTCTGGTGGGACCCGAACAGTTTGAATTGGGTCTCGCTGCTCATGCCGTCCTTGTTATTTCCTTTAATTTTTGCAATCTTCTTTCTTCACTTTTCTTTCTGACATCCTTCATAGTTCTAAGAGAACCATTTTTAAGCTATATTATTTAAGACAAAGAAATCTTATATATCCTTGGAGAGGAACTGAGTTCTTTAGTTTCCAAAGAAGCCAGTGATAAAATATATTTTTAGAAATCGATGACATCAACCTATGAACCTCAAAAATTTTAAATGTTTAATTTTATACAAGCTTCTTTAGTATACAAACCTCAGTACATCAGCTTTTTTTTAATTTCTTTTACTTCCTATTGTCAACCAGATCTGATATACCAGAAAATAGCATTGACTTGAATTATTTTTTTAATATGACTCAAAAATGTCCAAGCTTAAACACAGATCTCTCACTTATCCAACATGGAAAACAATGTAGAAAAGAGTGAGAGAACATCATTTCTAAGAACGGATAGGCATTTTGTGTCTGTGGGTTGCTATCAAGCTCTGCTGATATTTCGCAGGACCCCCGCCCCCCAGGCACAATGGAGGTCTGCGTACCACACATCCCATGGTATTTTCTAAAGCCAAGGAAATAGCAGTTTGGTGATTTATCAAAAAGTTATTTGTGGAATTTCCATGGGAAACAATTCCCCTCCTAAACATATTTCCAAATGAACCAGAAATTCAGAGAAACTTATACCCCAGTGTTCATAATAGCATTATTCATAAGCATGAAGATGAGCAGGCAACCCAAGGGTTCATCAACTGATGGAAGGATAAGCAAAACATTGACGTATACAATGGAATAATGTTCCTTAAAAAAAAAAAGAAGATGACATTCTGATATGTGCTGTAACATGGATGGACTTTAAAGAATCTGTGCTGCAATAGAAAAATTAAAAATGAAAAGGTATTACATGATGTGGCTTATATGAGACATTCCGATTAGGCAAATTCATAAAGACATGAAGTAGAATCACGGTTACTAAGGGCTAGGGGAAGAAAGGGTGAAGAGCTGGTGTTTAAAAGGAATTCACATTGTACTCAAGATGATAAAATAAAGTCTGTAAATAGATAGTGGTGATGGTTGCACAAAATTGTGAACTTACCTAAAAAGATTAAAATGATGAATTTAATGCATTTTATGTATGTTTGTATTTCCTGCATTTTACCATATTAAAAAGGAAATGATGTGTTAAAGATGTAAGGTATATCCTATTTTCCTACCTTGTTAATTATTCCTTGTGCTATAATTTTATAGCATTTTAGACTTGATGGATTTCACAGTCTGCCACCTAGAATATGGCCAATCAGGCCAGGCAGCGTCTCCACCCGTGTACCCCCACTTCACAAACACATGCCTACAGTCAATTCTCTGCTCTCCCTGCCTAGCTCCTGCCACCCCTGTGACACACTGTATTTCAAATGACATCTTCATTCTCTGGATGTAGAGAGGCACATAGTAGTGACGGTGTGGTCTGACTTCAAGGAGAATCCAGGCAAGGGGCCTGCTCTTGCAAATGAGTTCAGACTGCAAGAGAAAAAGAAAATTCCAGAAGCATCTCGCAGAGGGGCCTCAGGCTAACTGTGAGAATGTTACCTTGGCTGTGGACACCTGAAATTCCTTGGTCTGTGGTGAGTGACAGGAGGATGGATAACAAGAGGCTCAGAGTATGGGCCCCAGGGTCTACTCCTCTCTTCCTGTGGTCTGAGGGCAGAACTGGGATCTGTGATCAATCCATAGGCTCTTCCTGCAGCCTCACCTGTCATACTCCTGAGAGACACTTCACCAGTTCAAAGGAAAAGACAAATGTCTCCTGGAGAGTTTATACAAGAAAGGTCTCTGGGCCCAGGCCTGGCTACAGGTCTTGTCTATTTTAGGAAGTAGCCATGGTGTTGATCCATGTAGAATTCACGCCACCAGCCCTCTGCTGCGCGTCACCTTTTGACATCCAGATTGGTTTGTTTAAACACTCTTTGTGGATGCCGCTCGGCTATTTCTCCCAAAGGCTGGCAAACTTGTACACAGGCAGTCCATCTAGAAAATCTCTCTCCGGGTCCCTGAAGTGGATTACTGACTTCGCTGAACAACTGCCACATCACCATAATTGGCACATGCTTTTCTTTACTTAAATTCATCTTCTAATAAGTGATGGAAATGCCAGTTATTTGACTTTTTAGAGAATGTGATGGTGACCTCTTCATGAAAAGTGGGCTCTTCATGTTTGGATGGCTGTGCCATTATTTCTTAGCTTGGTCTGCTGGCAATATTTTGCAAAATTGCACAACCTCAATCTAATCATGTGAAAACCTCAGACAAATCCAAATTGAGAGGCTTTCTACAAAGTAAAGAACCAGTACTCTTCAAAAGACTCAAGGTCACAAGAGAAAAGTGAGGGATTGGCACAGATGGCAGGCAACAGAGGCACCATGACAGATAAATGCACTGTGGATCCTGAAGCTAGAAAAGGATATTAGTGGTAAAAAAAAAAAAGAAGCATTTTAGTAAAATCTGCATATTTTATTTTATTATTTAATTAATGTTATTAGCTAAAAATAGCAATGGTGTTATTATTAATGTCCTAAGCTACTGTACTGTATAGCAGATATTGTTATATTTTATAGTATCACCATATTGTTGATAAATAATGGTGCTATTGGTTAAATTTTTATTATTATTATTAACAGTAGTACTAGAGTCAGTTAGTTAATGAGTTCATAGTAACTGATGATTTCCTGATTTCAAGAGAGATGATAATTACAGAAGATGTTGCCATTAAGTGAACCTGGATGGAGGGCACAAGGGAAGCATCCACTCTTTTTGAAACTTTTCCAAGACCCTAAATTTATTTCAAAGTTAAAAGATGGGAAAGAGCAGGGTCCATTCAGCACACACGCTTGTTGCCCTTTGCTGGTCCATGTGCCTGGCCTGCAGGCTCCCTGCAGCAAGTGGAGCCAGCAGAAGACTCGGACGATAGGAGCAGGGAGGACGGTGCAGATCAGATGGGGCCTGAGCCCCGACGGCTCACAGATCTGCAGGTGGCACATCCACCTCGTACTTTCTCCAAAAATCAAAAATAAAAACAAACAGGCTCAATCTCCGTATGGATCAAGCCACCCAAAACAAGACAAGTATTCCTGGTTCTTTAATTCACCATCATTTTGGGGGACAAAACAAACAACAAGCAAACCTTCCCATCATTAAGAAGGATTTTCCTCTGTGTTTGCACGTTACGTGACATCAAGCCCATGAACAACAGCAGTGGCGGTGCAGTGACACCATCATCTGATCAACCTTACATGTTTGCAGCAGCCCACCTGGGACAAAGATGTCACGGGCGTCATCTATTGCATAACCCCAATAGTTCTCTGAGGCAGATCTTGTTATCTTTACGTATGGAGGAAACTGATGCTCTCAGGGATTTGGCTGCTCCAGGTCACACGGCTTCTGGAGTATGGTGGTAGGAAAATGGGCCACCAGGTCTTTTCACCCTCCTCTTCAGATGGGGGAGCTCCTGCCCTGCCCTGGAGTGCACCTAACCCTAGTGACTAACTCCCAGAAAATGGACTCTATAGAAGGGACAATGTATGACTTACAAGACCAGACCTGCAAGGCACTGCCCTCTCCTCCATCCCCTGAGGGAAGCCAGGTGTGAGCACATGAGGAAATACACCTTCATATGGCAGCAGTCCTGGCCCCTAATGAGCTGCCCTCAGCCCAGATCATCCAGCTAAGCTATTCCCAATTTCCTTAGAATTTGTAAAGGATAACAAATCCTTGGCAGAGTTTTATGCCTCTAGGTTTTGGGATTATTTGTTATGCAGCAATAGATAACTAATACAGTTCCTGAAAGCAAGGGCTGACTTGAAACCCATCTTCTCCAACATCAATAGTTCTTTTTCCTGTGCTGCAGATAATTTCTTCTTGGAAAACTACAAGGCAGTCCTTTATTTTTCTGCAAACATAAATAACCCAGATACAAAGGTGACTTTGTGATCGTCACTATCAGTAATGGGATGCATTTGCCATTTTACAGATGTTTTCTGCCACTGTTTCAGAGCACAGGACCCCAGCATGACATAACATTTAATAGATAATAGGGAGAAGCAGGAGGGAAATTATCTTATGCAATGGAATCCATGAAATATGCATGGAAAAAGTCATGGCAGTGTCTTAGAATGTTACTTTATTTATACCATGCATAAAGAAGAAAGTCTCTGTCCCTCATAGGACCATAACTACTATAGTCTGATCAGCCTAGGACTGTTAGCTAGAGTATGGCTAGCTACCAACCCTATTGTTATATAGTTATAGATTTTATATTATTTGTGTTTCTTATATATTTTCTTTGTAGGTGTAAAAAAATGAGTAGACTTGAACAGAATAACTGGTGATACCAAAATGGTGTACGAAGCTCACAAAATAAGATGGCAGGTGAAACAGTGTCTTTCTTCTGGCTGTTGATTTTCTAAGTGGTATTATTTTGACACAAACACACACAGACACTTATTCATGCCCCACATGCAGAGGTTTTGATGCTCTTCCTCTCCCAAGTCCAAAAATGGAAACAAAGACAGCAAGATGCCTGGCACAGCTTTAAGGAAACTTCAAGGCAAGAACAGTGCATGGCTTGCAGGTTTTAAAGCTCTACCCCATGTGTTCTCGTCTTAGAATAAGCTATTCTTACTGCCCCACAGCATGTGCGACAAAGGGCAGATTCTCTGTGGAAGTGAGGGGTGCTGTTGTATGCTGGCGTAGGATTCCCCAGAGTGAGACATTGCAGAGCCAACGGGGGTGTCCCACAGTGCCAGGGCCGTAGCTACCTGCCCCTTTCTCCTGGGGCTCACTTCCTCCTCCTTATTGAAGCTCTGCTAAGGCGCTAATCACTTTAGTATGCCTATGTGCGTGTCTGAATCTTTCAGTCAAATGTGGACAACAACTGACATCTTTATTCTTAAGGACATCCGCTGGCAGCCCCCTGCTGTGCTGGGTTCCCATTCAGAGAGCAGGAATGGTTCCCAAATTGCTAGGAAGCTCTTTCCTGGTGTTCAAAGAACCTCATACCGGTTTTCACAGAAAACAAAGTAGAAGGAAAACATGCAAAATCATTTAAATAAAAAATAACCTCTAAATTGTTAACATCCATTTTGGGGGGTATGAATACATAATCATCTTTAGAATTGTGATAATTGTCATGTATGTCTGTTAATTATATTCTTCTTTGGATTGTAGATTACACAGAGATAACTCATTCCTCAAAGATAAACATTCATAGACATACATGAGAGGGAAAATAAGAAGGTGCTTTTAAAATCAAGAAGTGAGGACTTCTAGTTTCATCTCTGGCATGAGAAACCTTCTAATTCATCATGGCATTCTCACAATGAGAAAAAGGTAGTCAACATGAAATTTAATTAGCTGCATCAGAGAACAAAAGTGACAGGTTAGGCCTGCACTGATTCATCCTGTGGACAGAGCTCTGCTGTGCTCACATGAAGTAATAAGTGAAGGTAGCAAGATTATAGGACACAAGATCAGTGAAAAGAAGGCTGTAGCTTTCCTATATATGAGAGACTGATATTTGGAACTTAAAATTAATTAAACATTGCCATAGAGGCAGTAAATGAAATACTTATAATGCAAATTTATCAAAATACGTACAGCATTTGTATGTGGAAAACTACAAAACATTGACGAAAGGAATCAAAGATCTAAATTAGTGAAGAGATATTTCATGTGTGCAGATCAGAGATATAACATTGTAAGATATAGTTTTTTCCATCTTAAAATGCAGATGCAATGCAATCCTAATAAAAATCATGGCAAGCTACTTTATAGATGTAGAAGAACTGATTTTAAATGTCATACACATGACAAAAGATCTAGAAAAGTCAACATAATACTGAAGAAAAAGAAGGAGAAGGAGAAAATCAGGGCACTGACATTGGCTGATTTCAGTGTTTACTGTGAAGATACTGTAATCAAGGAAACACGGCACTAACCAAAGACCAAACCCTGGGATCAATGCAACACAGTGAACAACTAAGAGACCAGTACATGCAAATACAAGAAGCTGACTTGTGACAAGAGCCAAAGAAACCCGGAGAAGAAATGCTGGTCTTTTCAGCAAATGATACTGGATTGATTGGATGTCTAATTGCAAAAATAAATAAATAAACTTAGATGAAGATCTTATACCTTACACAGAAATTGAATTAAAATGAAACACAAACATGGGTGAAATGAAAACTATAAAACTCTGAGCCCAAAAAGGATAAAAATCTATAAAACCCTGGTTTGGTGAAGAATTTTTAAATACCACCCCTTTATCACCATGGATGGAAACATAGATATGTTAGGCCTTATTAAAACTAAAAGCTTATGTTCTATGAAAGAAAATGTTAGAATAAAAAAAGGCACAGATGGAAAAATATTTGCAAAACACATCCAACACATTACCTGTGCATAAAATTTAAAAAGAATTTTTTAGAATAAAACAACATAATTTTAAAAAATGGATAAAAGTTATAAACAGATACCTCACCAAAGAAATTAGATTATAAATAAGTATATAAAAATTCAACATCATTTGTCATAGGGAAATGAAAATTCAAACAACCAAGTGACTAATCCCATCTCCCGTCACTCTCCTCCCCAAAAGCCCTGACAATACTAATCGCTAGTGTGGATGTTGAGCAATGAGATCCCTCATTCTCTGCTGACCAGAATTCAAAATGGAACAACTCTTTGGAAGACAATTTGACAGTTCAGTTTCTTACAACGCAAAATGTAGTTTTATCACATAATCCAGCAATCAATTGTGCTACCATGCTACTAGGTATTTAATAAACTTTATGAAAATTTACATAAACCCAAAAAACTGCATGCTTGCTTCTATAACATATTTTATTCAAAACTGTCTCAAAATGAATCACCCAATATGTCCTTCAATGGGTGAATAGAAAAATTAATTCTTGAACATTCATGAAATGGAATATCATTCACTGATTAAACACATTCAAAGATATGGATGGATCTTAAGCGTATATTGATAAGTGAAATAATCCAGTCTGTAAAAAGCTGCTTGCTATGTGAGTTCATTTATGTGATATTCTGGAATGGGAAGGGTTTAGAGACAGTGAACTAATCAGTAGTTCCCAGGGCTTTTGTGGAGATGGGAAGACAGAACAGGTGAGGCTTTGAGGGCCACATATGCACTTTGAATCATACTGCAATCTGAATCAATGACACTACCGTTTGTCAGAACCCCGAGGAAATGGCTAATTCTAGGGCTGGATCACATAATATACAAGATAAGCTTGGAACATCTTGAAGTGTCAGAAAGCAAGAAAAAACTAAACAAAGTCACAGTAATGTCCAAAAGACACAAAGCCCGTAAAAGTGCCAAGTATACAAATCCGGAACAATTTGAGCAAAAATAAAGGAGGATTGGATTATAACCTAAAACACAAAACAAATGTCCATACTGATATAAATTAATGATTGAAGAAATAAACGAACTGGGGAGAATAGTCGAGTCTCTCACGCAGAGGAATTCAAAGTCATTCATATTGCCGGTTTGCTCTCAGGGGTGTGGGGCTTGACTCTCCACTCAGTAAGTTTGGGGTGCTCAGCGACTTCCTCCAAAGAGGACAGTGTGGAGATGGGAGAGACGTTAACTTCAAAGAGAAGAAAACTGGCAAAACTCTCCCTGATCCTGGGCTCAGTGCTAATATCAACTGTAGCAAGTTGGCCCATGGTGGGCACCCTCGGAGGAGGGTGATGGAGGAGGGTGACCAGACTGGCGCTTTACCTCTGGGATCTTCCCTCCAGATGTCCCACACCCAGTCTAACCAGAGGAAAACGTCACGAAGTCACAGGAATGAGACATGCTTCAAGAGGCCAGAGCTCCCCTAAACTATCTGAGTCATCAAATTAAGAAAAGTCTAAGTAACTCTTTGGCCTAAGGAGATGAGTAAGTGAAAGTCCTGTGGTATCCTGCATGGTGTCACAGTAGGGAAAAACCAAGAAGGTATGGGGAATAAAGTAAAGAGTTCTGAATGAAATGTGGATTTTTATTGAAAGTAATATATCTGCATTTCTCCTTTAATTGTAACATGCTAATATAAAACATTAACAATAGGGGAGCCTCAGTGGAGTGCATGAGAGCTCCCTCTATGCTCTTTGGGATTTTTCTGTAAATTTAAATCTATTCAAAAGTCAAATGTTTATTTTTCAGTAAGAATAAAAATTGAAATCCAGAAAGTAATATAACTGTAGAAAGAAATATCATTAAGAAAGGGAACAAAAATGACAATAATTTTTGTAATTTTTTTCATTATTCTACTGATCTGAAGCAGCTATAAATACCCAATTAGAGTTTGAAAGAGATAATCAGGCACAAACAGAATATCCACATTGACCAAATGATTTGGGTTTGTTAGTAATAGCACATGGAATTAAGCATGATAATTCAATTTTATAAGAAATGGTTTGTATTTTAATTTCCTAGTTATTCTGAGATTTATAGAACCTGCCCTTCACATTGTGCTATTACAAAAAAAGAAAATAATAGAGATAATAATCTTGTGGGAAGAAAAGTGGGTAAGGGAGTGCAAACCCAGTTCATCTAACATTGTAGTTACGAGATTACTGCAAGGTCCCAATTTTTGTACGCAAAATGGTATCCAGTGGTCTTCATCAAACCATATGTATGACTGACAGAATGAAAAGACCAACACCCCTGAGGGGCTTTAAAGCCATGAAGAAATTCCTTTGCAAGAATACGGGAGAGAAGACATTAGAGAGAGATGCTTGTGCAGTCAGTGAAAGGTTTCAAGATTTCCCCTTGCAACCAGAAAGTTCTACTATCGACACAACCCGAAAGATAACCAGGGTCTACAAAAAGGCAGTGACTGCAAAAATAACTGAACTTAGCTTCACTTTAAAAGAAGTGGGTTTTTTTTTCTATATTCACATGAGTTCAGGAATAAGGTCAATGTCTTCTTATTTTAGCTTATTACCCCTCTTTATTTTAACAAATGAGAAAAGGCTTTATTCTTGGCAGCCTTAAGAAAAGAAAATATTTTTCTGTCTCTCTTCAAATCGCTGTTTCAGGAGTCAAAAAAATAAATGAAGAATTGCACACGCCACTCAAGTATGAGAGGTATTTCTCTTCACCTCAGCTCTCGTTGCCATTTGTCCTCAAATGTGTCTCTCCACCACTCCAGAAGTCGGACCCTGTATCAAAAGGAGTTCAAGCTCATTGGCAAGACTTTGTACATGGTTATTTGGAACGGTGTCTTAGTAACAGGGAGGGCAAAGGGTCACAGAGGCAGGTACACACCCTCAGAGGACCTCCACCCTTAGCAACCTTTACTCAGGACAGGAGACGGGCCACTCTTCATGCCCCTCTCTTGCTGCCTCCTGGACTTCCACTCCATCTCCCTCCATCTCCCTCTCTGTCCCTGTTAGGAATGGCTGCTTCCAGGCAGGCCCTGTGAGCCAAGTCCCCTGATGTCACTCCCTCTCCCTCGAATCTCCCTCCCAAAGGCAGGGACCCCACTGCAATGAGTTACAAAGAGTCTTCCTGTACTTCTCACCCATGGCCTCGCCCTCCAATTCCTGTTTTCAAAGATAAACTCATGTCCAAGCCACCAAGGTAGCATTTTCTCTACTGTATACTGAACCAGTCAAACCTCATCCTAACTGGTGCAATAACTGCTGTAAACATGAGTGGTATCATGGGCCTGCATGAGTAATACTCATTATGCAGAAGGAAATTCTAGCAGTAGGTAGTATCCAAGTGCTGGAACACTACTCAGAATTATTCCAATGTATTATTAGTTCAGTAGCTCCCTAAATTCTCCGGGAGAAAGGCAACATTCTCATCTCTTTTTTCTTTCGAGCAGTTGAGTTTAAAGATATTTCAGTAATCTATAAATAGAGAGGTTATGCTCTGGTAATAGGGAGAGATAGACTTTGTCTGTGAGTCCATCTGGTTCTAAGGTAAAACCACAGTGACCTGTCTACCCCTGGCCTTCCTGTGATGGGAGATAAAACACCTCTTATTGTTTAATGCATTTTTATTAGAGTCAGATAACATCATAACAGATATACATCAAATCTGGAAGCAAACATATTACCTTGAATATTTGAAGATATAATTAGACTTTGAAATATAGAGCAGCAAATCATTCATTCATGGATACAACAATTTATACCTATAGCCTATATATGCCAAATACACAGTATGCACTGGGAATATAATAAGTAGAATTAGACACAGTCCCCTCGCCCCATGAAATTTACTGTGCAGTGGTAGGGGAAAAAAATTCAATCACAAACATCAATATAAGATTATAATTGTTCTTAAACCGTGGGGAAGGCAGGTAATTGGGCCTTGCCTTGGTAGTCAAGGCAAAGGACCCTGACAAGTAAGAAATGAGGTGAACTTGGATGATTTAAAGGTATGAGCCAAGCAGCGATTTGGGAAATTTAGAGGACCAACATTGCAAGGAAAAAGAAAATAACATGTCTAGGATCCCATGGTGGAAACTAAGAGAAATTAGTGATGCTTGAAGTGAAGAGGATCTTGGCTCGTGAAGGTATTGCAGAGAAGAAGCAAATTAGTCGTAGAACAAGAAAGGCTCATAGACCAGACACACGGTTTGGGTGTCTGTCCTCAGAGCAATGGAGAACAAGGGGGCTTGGGTCTTTATCCTCAGCAATGGGGAACCATGGGGCTTGGGTCTCTATTCTCAGAACAATGACAGTCATGGGGTTAAGACTTCAACATATGAATTTCAGGGAACATGACTCCGTCTACAGTCACTATAAATAAAAACATTTCAGAAACTTTGCACAGCATATGGGCTAGCCTATTTGCTGATGTTCTGCATGTCCATGAAGTATTCTTAGCACCAAGGAAACATTTCTAACATCTTACAGAATAGTTGTACAGTATACCACCCAAATATCTACTGTATACTTGGAGATAGAGTCTTTAATGAGGCCAGCAAGTTCAGATGGGGTTGTGATGTGGGGGCTATAATCTAGTACGACTGGAGTCCTAATGAGAAAAGCCAGTGGCACTTAGAGCGCACCCCATCCCCCCAAAACTGGCAGGGCACAGTGAGAAGAAGGGGCTGGGGTCCAGAGAGTTCTCACTAGAGAACAACTCTGCCAGCACCTGATCTTGGACCTCCAGCCTCCCAAACTGTGGGAAAATAAGTTTCCACTGCTTAATCCACCCAGTCTGGTATGCTGTCATGGCAGCCAAGCAGACTAATACAATAATATTTTCCTATTCAAACTTTTGCAGTGACTGAATGTCTCTTCTGGTTTAGCAACTGGCTATGCAGACCTCACTGAAGTGTCCAGGTTGGTTGAGAAACACCGAGCACATCGAAAAACCTAATTATTTCTAGCATCTCTCTTTCTATCCAACAAAAGAACAAATCTTGTGAAATCTCTGAAACATTGTTTTAGGTGTAAGAGGTATGCAAACATTTCATTTATTTTTCTTAATTTAGGATACCATCTTTAAAAGTCAAAATCCAAAGAATTGTCAGAGGAGATCTGGATATTTGTTTTAGATAAGATCGTGAGTACCTGAAAAACAATGATTGGTTAACTAATTAATCAAAGTGACATTAAAATATTTTAAAGTAAACTTAGAAGGTAAATAATCTTAGCTCTTTCAACAGCTATAAAATATTTTATTGTTTTTGATAATCAAAGATATATTAAAGTCAACACAGAAAATTCTCATGGAGAGTTCTCGTCTTTTCCATGCTAATATTATGGGTTATGAAAGTTGCCCGTGGCCATTCCGACTTTGTCGTCTAAGGAAAGCTGCTCTTTATGTTGAGGCTTATTCAAAGACTCTCACACAGCTTCACACCAGAGTCTCTGTCTTCAATAAGCAAGAGAAGCTCGGCCCCATGGAAATATGTCTCTACCAGTGACTTTAACCCAGCGCCCCCAGAGTGGCCTCTGTGAAGGAGCCTCTGAGCTGGCATCACTTAACAAACTCAGACAGCAGCAGCACAGTGGGTCAGGATTTCCAGGACAGGGGATGGCCCAAAAGCAGACCTCCTGCGACTGGATCCTTGAAGATGAAAACCAATCACACAGGTGATTAATGATGAGAGAAATGCAAATTTGGGGGGATAGTTTTAATACATTTCTATGTCCTAAAAGATGCAAAATGAAGACCTTCATTTGACACAACAAATATCCTTAACTTCATGAAGTCGGCTTTTGAAAATTAAATATTTTTTTTTTCTTAAAGTCTCTCTAGCCAGGTGTGGTGGCAAATAGCTGTCATTCCAGCCTCTCAGGGGAAAGTCTTGAGGACAAGGGTTGGGCACCATCCTGAGCAATATACTGAGACACTGGCTCTTAAAAAAGAAAGTTTCTGATGCTCACTGATTCCCCACAGTAGAAACCTTTCTAAGTCTCTTAATTATTTATGAAAATGCTGTGCAGCTATTTGTATAAGCTCTCTAAATATATGTGTTCCTTTTCAGACTGGTGTCATTGGGCAATTTGTGTACACAAGACCTCACTCGGAGTCAGATTTGCAAAGGGTTTCTCATTTTATCAGGTCTGATAAGCTCATTGTTAGACAACAGGTTTGACCTTACATGTAGATCCCCAGTCTCCCCTGGAAAAGCTCCCAGGCACCTGGCCTGCAAGAGTCGCTTTGTATAACCACGCACCTTAGCAGTTCAACGAATTCATCCACATGCTCGACATGCAGGCAAAACCCGGTGCACATTTTCTTAAAGTTAGTCTCCTGGTCTTAGAATAGCAGAGACCGGAGGTTTTACAAAGTCCAGCCCAAATGCGGGGTTGAAGCTCAATGGTAGAGCACTTGCCTAGTGTGTGTGAGGCACTGGATTCGATCCTCAGCACCACATGAAAATGAATAAGTGAATAAAGGTATTAAAAATAAATAAAGGTTTTAAAAATAAAAAGTGCATGATTCTTGGCAAAAACTCCTGATCGTGGATTGTTTTCTGGTCCTCCTAGGAGATTAACAATGCACCAGTTTAGAACTGCATAGTAAACTGGAGGAACCCCACAGGGTTTGTTCAAATTCTGCTGCACCTAGGAGACTACCAGGCTGAACAGCCCGAGACTGTCATCTTTGTGATCAAGAACACGTCTAGAAATTAACACCTAGATAATAATGAGTGGATAAACTGTCTAGAAATGGGAAGAAGGAACCACTGAGTGTCCTTTGTGAATCGCTAGGAGTCATCCCAGCAGAACTCCCAGGTGATTGATCACACAGGGGCACACATTTTGGTTATTTGATTATTTTACTATTCTGTAGAGATACAAGTTAAATTGTTAAAAATATATATAGTAATACAAACATTTCCTTCCATGGGTAAAACAAAAACAAATATAAATGCATTTGTCCCGGGGAAAAGACAAATCTCTGAACATCAATTTCTCATTTCAAACACTTATAACTTCTTGCTTCTTTGCTCTTTAGTGTGCCTGGAGCGAGACTCAATAGGAGAGCAAGGAGACGGTGGTACTGAGAACTCCATAAGAACAGAAGTGCCCAAGGAACGTGAGGGCTACCTGCTCCTGATGGCCCTGAGAGGCTGGTGGGAAGGGGACAGAAAATACCCTCACAGCTGTCTGTGGAATGAAGTGGCAGAGGGACATGGGTGTCTCTAAAAAGTGACAAAATGAAAATGTAGGCTTCAAAATGAAAATGCTGTGTCGTGACAGCAGGTCGGCTGGGTCTTTGTCCCCGGTTCTCAGCACTTAGCTACTGAAACCCTGGACTGCCTGGTGATGCCAGTCTTTTATGCTATTGAGAAGCCCTTTCTGCCACCACACTTATTCTAGCACGGTGACTCGGGGCGGAGCCCCTAGAGGGCTTCAGGACAGCACTGGTCACCCAAAAGACCACACTCCTGATTAGAGGCTGAGAACTTCTGGCCTCACCCCAGCCTCCAGGGAAGGACGAGGTGCTGCAGAATGAGCTCCAGAAGCCCTGGAGCAAGAACCTGCAGATCCCCAGAATTAGTGAGCTGGTGGACACATTGGTGTAGGGCAGGGAGGGGCCCTGAGAGGGCAGCCTGCACCTTCCCTCCCGCCACGTTCCTGGGACTCTTGGATTCCTTTATTTGACTGTCTCTGAACTGTGTCCTTTGTCATAAACACATAATCAGTAAGTGCAGTGACTTTCCAAGTTGTTCTGACAAATGTCGACCGAGAAGTGTTGGGGGCACTGAGGGAAGCCCTGAGTTGAGGTGCAGAGAGCCTGGGTGGCCTTTCAGGTCTGGCGTCTGAGGCACTGGCAACTTGTGATCTGAGCCCTTATCCTGTAGGCTTCTCTGACTCTGGGCAGTTTGGATTGAATGGTTGGACAGAAGTTGGTGTCAGAATATGGGTTGATTTGGGGAAAACAAAAACACAACACAAAAAGTTTGTTTTTTATCAAGTTCCATTGATATGGCAGGAGAGAGACAGGGCTAGATGAATAAGCAAATGATATCAGGTTTTATCATTTTAAAGGGCTTTTAAGTTTTCTTTCTTAATTGCCAGGAAAGTCCTGGGAAGTAGGAAGCAATGACATTACTATTTCCAGACTGCAGAAAAGAGCAGCCCAGGGAATCATCTGTTCAGAGCCACGTGACTGTTTGAGGGTGAAGCTGGAACACTAATCCTAATCTCCATTTGATTTCAACGTTCCCTTTTGGAACAAGTATGGGATTTGAAAATTCTCGACTTAAATTCAAAAATCAATTTAAGATATTAAATCAGGGTCTACCTCAGCTGCTAGGAATACGATTTTAAAGAGCAATAATGGAATCTCGTTTTTATGATACAGAGATCATCTTCTTCCGTGTAAGAACATGTGTTAGCTCTGATGTGTGCTGGCTGAAGTGCCTTCATTGGGAAGAATCTACGCCCAGTCTTTGGGAAGAGACATGAGCAAGGGTCAGCAGAAACAGAGGAGAGGGTGTGAAGGGCACACAGTCTGGAGAAACTGTCATATCGGAATGAGTGTAGAACAAAGAAGCTCAGGGAATTATAGCAATTGTTTTTAAAAATGAAAGAACTCTTACCTGGGAAGAAGATATATTGGGTTTCTGTTGTTGTAGTGAGCAATACATGCATCAATTAATTTTAATCAATATAGGATGGTTTTCTAACGGCCACAAGTGTGCATTAGGAAAATGGACTGCCTAGAATTTGAGGTTTCTGGCCGGGATGTATTCAAGGTCACTTTGGTTGATAAAGTGTAAGAAACAGCTCGGCGGCTAGTATCAGCTGCTTGAGAGTTTAAAGTCATTCCTAACTCTGCATTCTGAGTCCCTGAAAAGTTATTTGGGACTTTACACACTAAAAAAAAAAATAAATAAAACAAAATAAAATAAATTAAAATTAAAATTTGGTTAATCATTCATCTTCAAATTCAATAAATCAAATCAAGAAAAATATCTTTGGAAGGCAAATCCCAGTTTAAGCTATGTCTCTTTCTGATGAGTGACAAAAATATTAGCTGAAAAGGGTTTCACAAATATTATGCAAAAAATCAAAGCAGAACCAGTTCTACCACTTACCTTTCACTCTGCTTCATAAAATATTTTTGTGTGTGTCCTGTGTTCACATTCTCAGCATTGTCTGTGCATTTCAGCTGACTTCTCAGTGGGAAAGAGAGGACAGACGAGAAGCAGGAACCCAAGGCCTGTATCACTTAAATAAACATGGTACACTCAAGAATGCCACAGGCCTTTCTGGAGAGTGGCAGGATCAGGCTGCACTGATACATTCTCGGCGCAAGCAATTTTAAAGTGTTTTTATTTTTTATTTTTAAATATCTAGGGCTGGGGATGTGGCTCAAGTGGTAGCTCGCTCACCTGGCATGCGCAGGGCGCTGGGTTCGATCCTCAGCACCACATAAAAATAAAATAAAGATGTTGTGTCCACCGAAAACTAAAAAATAAATATTAAAAAATTCTCTCTCTCTCTCTCTCTCTCTCTCTCTAAGAAAAAAAATCTAACTTTCACCTTGAAGATAAGCTTAAAGAGTTATTAAAAATGCCCATGAAGTGAAATCACAGAGAAAATTTGAAGTAAAGAGAGCTAGGAGTGCTTCCTTACCCGAGATACTGCAGAGCCCTCTGCCCCCGGGACCAGACAGGGTCAGGCCAGCGAGTGGGGGCACTGCCAGTGACCCTGGGAGCTCCTCCTGGCCAAACGTTCTGAACATTTCGCAGCTTTCATGTAATTTCATCAAACACACCTCTGCTGGAATTTCTTTTTCAGTTTGCAAAATGTTGTATCCTCCAACATTCCCATTTATTGTCCATAGCTCCTACTGTGTTTTATAATAGCTTTTGGAATTGCATACTTTTGACACCTCCCTTTAAAATATCATGTTTCTAGAATGGAATATACTTTCATCCTTGATCTAGTTTGCATTTCGGATGAGAAATATCTCTCTCTGGCCTTAGTGATAAGAAAAACTATCGCACAAGTCAGTGGACAGTAGAAATGTCCTATGTTGATCTCAGAGTCCAGGAGGCAGTAGGAGTGGGAGGTGGGAGAAGGTGCCAGTCTTCCAAAGGCAGCTCTCCACGGTGGCCTGCAGCGTCCCAACAAGCAGGCAAAGACTTCACGTGGCAAGAGGCTGGAGAGCAGAGTTTATGGGTCTTCACTTGCTCTTAACCTGGAACCAACAGGTTCCATTAGAAAACAACAGTCACCCTACTCCTACTCCGATGCACAATGCCAAAGAGCTTCCCAGACTCACACTGCCAGGAAAGCTACCTACAGTCATCCTAGGGCCCACCACTGTGGTTACATGACATTCCCAACTGTAGAGGAAAAACATGATTCAAATGGATTGCTTCACATCCGTTGGTATCACATTATCTAAATATTAAACTAGTCAATGTAGATGACTCATAAGCCAATAAACTTTAAGAATACCATTGTTCAATGGGAAAGTTTGTCAATTGCAGCAGGAGCTTATACCAAGGCTGCTATACCCATTAATCATAGCATATTTTAATGAAATATAAGCAAAAAAAAAAAAAAAACGGAGTGTGTATTAAATCCTATTTTTACACCAAGTTCTGATACTATTTGCCAATTCCCTAAACTTAACAGTATAATTTCTATAGCACTAGCACTAAGATGAATCAAACCTTCTGGAAATATGGCCAGCTTTGAGATTTTACCTGTGATTCTTGTTCTTTTGCCTGCCCCACTATCTGTTCACCTCCATCGTAGAAGTGCTGTTAATAGATATTGTGTGTGCATATGTGCTTTATATGTGTAGTTTCTTCCAACTCTTTAACTTTAAAAGCATATCAGTGTCATTTTAAAGTATTTTTTTTCTTTCCCTTCTTCTATATAAGCAAAACAAAAAGAAACAATAAAATATCACCCTAATACTTTTTAAAATTTGCCTCAGTCTTGGCTGGGCACAGAATCAGGAGCCACCACACACCTTGTAGATTCAAGCAGCAATTTTTTATTCCCGAACTCACACTGGCCTCCACACACGTTCAGGGGAAATCTAAAATCTTCCCGCACAATTCACGTCCCAAAATACTTTCTCTCCACGAGAACTCAGCAGGAACTCAGGCAGCAGGAACGCCCTATTCCCAGCAGCAATAAACTTAAACCTTGAACTTCCCTAAAACCCATATTGTCTTAAACCGGGACGCCTTAAACCCAAGGACGGGATACTCCCTAAAACCTGATCAGCTCTAAACCCGGATCCGCCCTGGTCCTTGAGCAAGGTCACCTTACTAAAGCATACATGCAATGTCCCAGCGAATGTCCTCTAAGCAACATGGGGTACGCTGGCAAGAAAATTTCCATGCGTCAATCCTACTTGGCAATGGCCCTCAGGAAAAATTCATAGGAGCAAAATTATCCAGAGAAATTTTCCAAAACCCATGTGTTACAGTTTGGATGTGAGAGGTCCCCCAGAAGCTCACATGTGAGACAATGCAAGGTTTAAAGGTGAAAGATTGTGTTAACCCAATCAGTGAATTGATTCCCCCAATGGGATTAACAGAGTGATAACTAAAGCTGGGTAGGGTGTGGCTGGAGGAGATGGTTCCCTGGAGGGATGCTTTTGGGGTATACATCTTGTATCTGGAGAATGGAGTGTCTGTCTCTCTCTCTGCTTCCTGATCACCATGTGAGCTGCTTCCCTCTGCCACACACTTCTGCCATGATGTTTAGCCTCACCTTGAGCCCAAGGGATGGAGCCTGCTGTTTTTGGACTGAAACCTCTGAAACTGTGAGCTCCCAAATAAATTTTTCCTCCCAAGTCTTTCAGTGACAGCAGCAAAAAATCTGAAGAAAACACTACCCCTTAATCAATTTAATTAGCATCATCAAACTACCTAACACATTTTATAAATCTGAAAGGATCATCCATTTTAAAAAAAAACTTCCTTTAATAAGAATTGCTCCAGTTTATCAGAATATATTTTATAAGGTTGCATTTTGATAATTCAAGTTATTTAAGAAATTTTCCATATTTGATTTTAAAATCTAAGGAATTTATCATAATCAATTTTTTAAAAGATTGAAGAAATATGCTCCATTTAAAATGGCAATAATTTGTTATTTATGAATATATCTCACAAAATATTGACATCGATAAGACACTAAAAATTTTTATAAGTTTAATGATTCGTTGAGATTTTTTAATACGCTTGTATATTTTTAATATGCTTGTATTAAAAATTCTAGATTAAATCTAGAATCTGATTTAATCGACCTCATAGAAATTGTCTTAATGTTACAGGAACAAATAAAAACTACAGAGACCAATAATAGGATGGTTGTTAAATTCTTGCCTGACTTATTGATGGGTCTGTGGAACTCCTTAATTGAGCATCAAAAAAGATGGAATAAATAATACATGTTCTGCATCCTTTATTAGTTTAGTGGAATATGGATTTCAGGGAGGGCTTTGGATAGATTCTTACTTCATTAGGTTCCTATCATCTCACGCATAAACATAAATATATTTTAGTTTAAAATGCACTGTACATCACTTGATTAAAATAAGCAATTCCTCAAGGAAATATCTCACAATTATTCATGGCATTCTAATCCGCATCCGGACACTATGAACATTAATTGTCTCACTGGCCACTGCTCTCAGCTACCCACAGTCGCTCTCCTCCTGGATTTTCTCTCCCCGAAGGATGCTCCACAGCAATTATTAGCCACCAAACCTCCAGACTTCAATTTTTAACTTTTCTTTAGTGTCACTGGTTTGTAGAAGAGGACTTCTGGATTCATCCTATGTTTACATTGAATTATGGAAGACAATCCTTTCGAGGTACCTTTTTTTTTTTTTACATGTGTATAATTGGGCCAATGCTTCTTCACAATAATATACTCAACTATAAAACATGACACTTAAAGATGGTAAAAATATACCCTGCTGTAATGCTACAGAATATCTGAAACAAAATATTTAAAATGCTTGTGAGAGGAAGAGCACAATTAAGAGCAAAATACATTGGATTTAAGATTAATATATTTGAAAACGAAACATCATGAAAATATGTTTCAACCAAATGCATCTCAATGGTTCTATGCAACTCTTTAGTTAGAGAGTTATTTAGATACCACAAACAGTTCCAAGCACAATTCAGGTTATCAAACAAAAGCATAGGCGGTACCTCAGGAATGCGGGAGGGCTCTCACAGGCACCACAGATTGGATTTTCCACAGAGGGAAGGGGTCGGTCAGCAAGCTGCAGCCTTTTCCTGGGGCAGAACTCACTTGCATTTCTAAAACCAGGTGCCCTCACCATTGCTACCAGTTTTCCACCACTTTCGGAGCTTTATCTACTTCAAAAAGGAGTAAAATGGATAACCTGAAAGATCACCCTGCAGGACATGGAAGCTCGGTAGTCCAGCTTTGACTTGGGTCACTTAGGTTGTCTCTTTTCACACTTTCAAAATCCTTCACTGCGGTGACTTTCCTGACACAGAGGAGTCAACCCACCTGTGCGTGATGGGCACCTCCTATGACATGCCAACTCTGAGTGTGGACCGTTCTCGATAGACGAGCACACTGCCCATCTCCACCTTGGCTTCGTCCACCTGCAAATTAGATTAAGGGTATCCAGGGTCACCTGTACCCTCTAGTTACTAGCTAGATACTCAAGAGCTTAGTTAACTACTTAGTCAGGCAGAGTGTGTGGGTCACACACCTGGATGTGGAGTGGGATCCTCTGAGTTCTATCTCCAGCATCCAGATTCTATTTTGCTGTGCCATATTATGATAATGTTGGAGATAGTAATACAGATCCATAGATAATAGTGGAGAGAGAGAGAGAGAGAGAGAGAGAGAGAGAGAGAGAGAGAGAGAGAGAGAAGAAGAAGGAGGAGGAGGAGGAGGAGGAGGAGGAGGAGAAGGAGAAGAAGAAGAAGAAGAAAGCAAATTTTTAGATAATCCTACATTATTCTGGGTAAGATCTGTAAATAGTATCTATAAATTTTAAAAGAAAAAAAAATCCTTCCTGTCTGGCTGCCTTCCACTTCTTTTCTCTCCTTTCCTTTTTTTTTTTTTCTCTTCTTTCTTCTCCTTGGAGTTCTCTAAAGCAAAAGAAGAAAGAAGAGGGGAGGGATTTGACAATGTGTCAGTTAACTAATATTTCATCAATGAAGACCCAGTTAAATTAGCAGGCTTGCTGAGGGCCATTACCAAGTAGGAATGATGCATCGAAATTTCCTTGCCAAGCGTACCCCATGCTGCTTAGAGGACATTCCATGGGACATTGCATGCATGCTTTAATAAGGTGACCTTGCTCAAGGACCAAGGTGGATCCGGGTTTAGAGCTGATCAGGTTTGAGGAAGTAACCGGCTCCTTGAGTTTAAGGCGTTGCCAGTTTAAGATAATGGGTTTTAGGGAAGTTAGAGGTTGAAGATTATTGCTGGGATTAGGGTGTTCCTGTTGCTTGTTCCCATTGAGTTCTCGTGAGATTAAAATGGGATTTGGAGAGAGCCTCGTGGAGTAGGTGAATTGTGCGGGCAGACGGGAGAACGAGATTGCCCCTGGACCTGTGTGGAGGTGGTGTGAGAGTGGGAATAAAGAATTGCTGTTTGAACCTACAAAGGTGTGGTGCCTCCTGATTCTGGTGCCAAGCCTTGAGCACAGGCTGAATTATCCAGATTGACTCTTTCAATTGATGGGATAAAATCAGGTAAATTGCCAGCTCTCCATCACAAAGGGCTCTAGGTGTGATGGAAGTTCTGATTGATTGGAAAGTAATCAGAAGGAAAGCAAATGCAGGAGAAGCAACACACAGTTCCAAGACAACCAACCATACCACGCACTCCTGGCCTTCCAGATTGAATGGACTCTTGTATTCTTAGTCTGAGTTATTTGAGCCTTTAATTCATGATTTTCTTTAAAGGAAACAGTGTGTCTTACAGAGAAGGAAGTAGGATTAAATATACTTGGAAACCTGGAAGGTAGAGGTGCTATGGTTGGGTATGAAGTTTCATGAGGTGTCCCCTGAAAGCTCATGTGTTAGGCAAGTAGGATTGTTCAAAGGAGACGATTAGATTATGAGAGCTGTGATACAATCAGTGGATTAATTCATTTGATGGATCAATAGATGGAATGGATTACTGGGGGTAACTGTAGGCAGGTGGTATGTGAATGGAGAAAGTGGGTCACTGGGGGCATGTCCTAGGAAATAATATGTTTTGCCCAAGTTCTTCCTTCTCTCTCGGTCTCCAGCTGCCTTGAGCTGACCATCTTTCCTCCACCGTCCTCTTCCGCCACGTTGTTGGGCCTCACTTCCGTTCTAAAGCAGTGGAGTCAATGGAACATGAACCTCTCAAACTGTGATCCCCAAATAAACTTTACTTCCTCCAATTTGTTCTTATCAGATATCTTGATCACAGTGACATAAAGTTAACACATGAAGCAAGTGAAAATTAATTTTAAAAAGGAAAAAGTCAGGGAACAATCCATTCATAAAATTTGTCCATGAAATCATTGGCCTTTCTAACAGGGAGCTTCAAACTCAACTAGAACATCTAGCAGCAAAGGGGAACTGGAAAATGCAGTGTAGAAAATCCCAGAATGCCTGAGTAAAAAGAAAACTAACAGATAAAAAATGAGAGTCCTACTGTAAGTATTAAGAAAATAATTTAAAAATCAACCCTACACTCTGTGTGAAATAATGAATATTTTCTTTGAAAACAACTTATGATTATTTCTTAAACTATCCCTCCAGATAAAGCAATGATGTCATGCCAAAGTCCAGCTTAGCAAAACATTTTTGGAAAAGGTCAAATGGTAGTACTCTAAATGATGTCTAGGTATGGAGATTCTCTGATAATCTGACTATACCCAGAGATCATTTTGGAATAGCTAAGAATGGATGAAGTTTGTATTTTCCAAACAATTTAACATAGTTATCATTTCACTTAGCCAAAGTTTTAGCCGTGATCGGTTGATAGTAAATGTGAGAACTTAGTTTCCAGCAAACACGTGGAATGTTTCTCTTCTAATTCTGAGCCATCCAGGGTGTGTTAGTAATAAGTAGTGTTTTGGATAATTTTATTATTTAGGTAATTTTAATTATTCACAATTTTCTTTGATGGGTATTTGTTTTAGATAACTGAGCATCATTTTTAAAAACTGATCTCAAACATGTAAAAAAAATGAAAGAAGGCTGGGAGGCAACAAGAAAGCAGCACATACCCAAGAGCAGAAGGCTTTCTTTCTCTGTAGATTGCATTATTTATATAACACTTCCCAGTGATGAACATCCAATTGTTTCACTCTTTTAGTATAAGCAATTTGATAATTTGTTTCTTTTACATAGATATTTTCAAATTTAAATTTGTTATTTCAGTACTACTGATTATTCTACCAATCTTCAGAAAAGATAGATAAGTTGAAACTCACCAACAATAATTAATTTAGTCTTCTCTTTCACAAAACTGATAGTTTTCAATTTTTTTAAAAATCATTATCATGCTTTGGCTAAAACATGCTGGTTTTTATATTTGCTCATTTCTTATCATTAGAAATAATAATAATAAGTCCATCTTCTTATGCTTTGATAGTTTGTTCATCTTCTATATTTTGTCTTTTTACCCTTGATCATTTAAAAAGCAAGACTCCACTCTCAGGCTTTCTTGAGAGGCTAATGAAAGTCTAACTTTAAGGGCACAGGCTATGTATATTGCTGTGGCTCCTATACGGTCTCTTGATGGTATATTATTTGTATTCTGTCACAACCGCTGGAGGTAGTACATAGCACTTTTTAGACCTTGACAATGTCAACTGATGAATTGTACATCCTTAAAAAAAAATTCAATCTCTTCCTCCTACCATTGACCTTGTGACAGGGCCACTCCTGCGTTCTTCACCGTGTTCTTACCCTGGCCCTGGTCCTCTCTTTGTGAGGTCAGTGCATCACTAAAGCCCCTACAGGATGAAGATTTTCCTGACCTTTCAAATTCAAGGGTCACCTTTCTGTTCTTAGGTCCTTTCCGTTCTTAGGTCCGTTGCTGTCACCGTCACCTCGCCAGCCCTCTCCTTGCGCACTAGGAGAGCTCAATACAAGGGCCGACCATGGAGGGGCAGCCCCTGCTCAAGGGATCAACAGAAGGGTTTGGAGCTGCAGGGGTGGCCACAGCAGGGGACTGAACTCCCTAACTTTGAGTCAGCCAGGACAGGGAGGTGTCAGGGATCCAGAGGGAGCCATGGAAACGTCCTCTGCTAGAGCGTGGGGGACATCTTTGCTGCAGTCACAGAAAGCCTCCTCCTGCTGGCACCGTGGGGAAGTGTCCTCTGCTGGAGCCATGTGAAGACCCCTATTGGAGCCATGGAAGCCAAGGGAAGGAAACCCTGGTGGGGCCTTGGGAAGGAAGACAACTCTGGGGGAGCAATGGGAAAGCAACCGTGGGTATGCCTTCTGGTGGCCCATGGGAAGACGCCCTGGGTGGACCCATGCCAGCACACGGCCTGTTGGATCCAGGGCCTGGACAGAGGCTGACTCTCAATGTTTGGGATCCAAAGACAGGCTGAGAGGAAGCTCTTGGAGTAAGCACCTGATTTTGCTCTCCTTCTGCATCCTGGTTTGCTCAGAATATCTTTTTTGGATGGCATTTACCAAAAACCAGAGGACCAAAGCACAGAGAAGCATAGCTCTAAAGGGCCGATAGAATGGTGACTTTAACATGACCTGTACAACACTGGTTCTAAAACTGACCGCTTCTTATAACCGCCTAGAGAGTTTGGTTTCCTTCACCAAAAGCAAAAACAAAACAAAACAAAACAAAACAAAACAAACAAACAAACAAACAACAACAAAAAAAAACCAGCCACAACCCTATAAACTTAAATTTTTTTAATTTTACTAGATCTGAAGCTGGCCTAGGCTTTCATAATTTTAAACTGTTCCCTCATGTGCGGTTAGCACTGAGGAGAAACTTCTCCTGTTTTGCTGGGCGCATTGGCTCATTCCTGTAACACCAGCAGCTCGGGAGGCTGAGGCAGGAGAATCGCGAGTGCAAAGCCAGCCTCAGCAAAAGTGAGGTGCTAAGCAACTTAGTGAGACCCTGTCTCTAAATAAAATACAAAATAGGGCTGGGGATGTGACCTCAGGTCAAGTACCCCTGAGTTCAATTCCCAGTAACTCCCCTCCCCAAAACCAAACTTTCCCTGTTCATTCATATATATATATATATATTTGGGGTGTGTGTGTGTGTGTGTGTGTGTGTGTGTGTGTGTGTGTGTATTTAATCTCAATGGGGACACTACTGTCTAACCGAAGATTCATCACTGCCCTTGTTGTTTACCATTCTCTTTACCCACTCGGTTCTTTCTTACATCTTCAGCTATATTTCCATCTTTGGAAAAATAAACTCCTAATCTGCCCTTAAAATGCACCTATCATACCAAAACTTTCACAAGACCCTTAAGGTACCTTCAAACTTTTGTTTAAATGTATTTAATGCACAAAGGATGTACTTAAAGTATAATTAAATACATCATGCACTCCACAATGAGTTGTAAAACAAATGTCGGCACTTTCTGGCATGTTTGACTATTTATCTTGATTAACTTTGAAATAAGTAAATTACATAAATTTGAACCTAAAAATACTAATGAAATGTTATTTTTACTTGTTTTCTATTGTGTTATTTTGTGCTATGTGTACACTATTGTTTTAGTGTAATAAAAATCTGGGACTAATATTTTCTAAATTATATTTTTCTATTCTCAGGTCAGCAGAAAGGAGCTGCTCTGGGGACAATGGAGCTGGGCCACCAGGCACTGGGTTCTTTGTGTCCTTTGGAGCTCTTGCACTCGTCAACAGCCTATGAGGACACTGAAGTATTTCTTTGACCTTTGCTTTCAGTTTGGCTAACAAAATAAAATCATGAACATAAAAATAAGACAAAACCATGCACATTATTATGAAAAATGACTCAAGCTTTTATGACATCTACCCAGCCCTGGGTTTCCCAAACGAGCACCAAAGGGATGGGTGTGGGAGAACATAGTGTCCTCCCTTGAAATGTTGGACAGTCGTCCAGATTTTCCCCAAAGGTGCTCAAACCAGTGGAACCCATAGCAGTCTGGGAAATGAATGCTCCAAATACATAAATATATACAGAAATATTATCTATAGCATATTGTAACTGTCTGCCAGCTTTTTATTGCTGTGCCCAAAATACCTGACCCTAGGAACTTGGGAGGAAAGATTAATTTTGGCCTGAGTTTCAAGAAGTTTCAGTCCATGGTCAGCTGGCTCCGTTGCTTCGTGCCTGACGTGAGGTAGATCATCATGGCAGAAGGGTCTGGTGGAGGAAATTTGCTCAGCTCCCGCAACTGGGGATCAGAGAGAGAAGAAGGGCAAGCCCCAGCGACAGACCTCCTCCCACCAAGCCCCGCCTCCTGAAGTTTTTAAACTCCTCCCAGTCATCCCCTCAGCTCTCATGGATCAATCCACTGATGAGGTCAGAGCCTCTGATCTAATCACTCCCAGAAGCTGCTCCTCTGGACACAGCTGCACTAGAGACCGAGCCTTCAACACACTCCAGGCCCAGATCCTAACAGTGTCATATCACCAAACATATGTATGATATAAAGAATAACTAGACAGTGGGTTGATGTGAATCGAGGAAATAATATTCTAATTAAAAGAATGAAAAATATCTTCATTCTACTTAATATGTGTATGAATTACCTAAAGCAGTCCAAGTTGTAGACAGAGGAAGTAGGATGGTCTCTTCCCAGATCTGGGGAGAAGAGGAAATGAGACCTTGTCCCATGGATGTGGAATTCCAGAGATTTGTCATTCAGCAGTGTGAACTAACCTACCAGGATTCAACTGTGCACTTAAAAGTGGTTAGGATGACAAACTTGATGTTATGTATTTTGCCACAATTAGAAGTGAATTATCTAATTAATCTTGAACAAAAAACCATGGCAGCATGTATTCACTCCTAACATCCCTAAATTAGTTGGTGTCTCCTTTAATGCTCACAAAATTTCTATGTCCTTAATTTCTCTTTTATATACTTTGTAACGATGCTATTTCTTGTTGATCTTGGTAATCCCAATCCTTAGTGCTGCACATGCTTCAAAATCGGCCTGAAAAATGCCTAGATTAAATGAATGAATCAGGCTTAAATCATCAATCAGTATACCTGAAACAACTATGTGAGGTCATGCATAAGTTAATTAGCTCAATTTACCCATTGCTCGAGGTAAATACACTTCAAAACATCCTATCATACAGGATAAATATCCATGATTTTAGTTGTAATTTTTTAAAAAATTGTAGAAAGAAAAAAGGAAGGAGGGAAGGAAAAAGGAAAGGAAGGAAATGGGAAAGGAGGTGTAGGGAGGGGAGGGAGGAGTAGGGAAGGAGGGAGGGAGAAAGGGAGGGAGGGAGGGAAAAGGAAGGAAGACAGAAACACCACTCCTGACTGCTGTGAATCGACCCTCTTCATGGCTATTTAGGCTATAGGAAACCTGTTAATGAAATCGATATCCCGTATCCCAGGTGGGCCTAAAGAGGCTGTAAGGTAATTAGAAGGTGTCCTCACACTGTCCTGTTGTCTGTGAAAACAACTGTTACTACAATGCCGAGTACAAGCTCCAGGTATCATATCAGGAGTTGACACAGTCTACCTACTAATCAAATCTCCCTGCCAACACTAAGCAGTAAGCATTATTTTCTTCATTTTTTCAAATGAGGAAATTGCAGCATAGAGTAGAAAAGTAGAAAAGACACCCAATCATGAAAGAGGATGACTATTTTTTAATTTAAATATAGGAAGAGTTTACAATCTTCTTGATTAAACTTTTCACAGTATACCAACCCATAGAGCCTGAATCAGATCAAGAATTGAGCGTCATCATCTAGTTAAAAAATTACCTTCTGTTGAAGCCCAGTTACAGAAATTCATAAAGGTAAACACTATCTGACGTCCACCATAATATCATAGTTGTACTTACATTTGAACTTTAAATAAATGCTCTTAAACAAAATACAATTTTATGTAGTCTGGCCTCCTAAACTCAAAAAAAAAAAATTGTAGTTTCATCCATGTTGTTGGGTATAATAATAGTTCATTCATTGAAACTTCTGTCTAGGAATAATCCCATTTATAGATATACCACAATTCACCCTTAGTACTATTAACTGACATATAGGCTGTTCCTCATTTGGAGCTTTTCCAAATAATACTGCCATGAACATTTTGTGCATATCTTGTTGTAAACATTTATACATTTATCCTACATAAATATTTTGAAGTCAAATTATTGGATTGTAGATCTTGAATTTTACTTCACTATTTTTACTCAGTCTCAGAACTTTAGACAAATGCATGGCAAATCCCTAGGTTTCCTATGGCTGCAGGCATGATTAGTATATTATCTACTTAGTCACTTCTACAGATACTCAACCATTTATGTATTGTGCATATGTACATGAGATGTGTGTGTTTCTGTACTGACAAACACACTCAAATGTACGGAGGAGATGGAGAGGTCATTATTACTAGGCACTGTGCACGTCAGAGCAACAGGATGTTAAAACATCTGACTTTGTCTCTCTCCTTTTGAAGATTACAATCTAATATTGTAATTCATTATACATAGCCAAGAAGAAAAAAAGTCACATCACACTTTCTTCCCTTGATACAAGTTGAACCAATTATTCCATGTACGCCTTTTACTGGAAACAGGACTCGACTTTCTGGCCAGATAAGCTCCTTGGGAAAAGGGACTCTCAAGATGAGGACCTGGGTGTTTCAGATTGCTGATGGTTGGAGTTGGCTTCAGCAGCTCACGGAGGGAGTGTGGTGAAGGGCATAGGAAGACAGGGCAGGCTCGTCTGGAGAACAGACAAACCGGCAGGTTAATCACCATTCCTTTTACCACCAGGGTGAGTGGACTTTCACCACCCCTGGGAACTGTCAGGGACTCAGCTGCCGCTCTCACAAGAATCCCAGAAGGCTGGTGCAGTGACACACATCTGTTAATCCAGAGACATAGGAAGCTAAGGAAGACCAAGTTCAAGGCCAGCCTGGGCAAATTAGTGAGATCCCACCTCAAAATGAAAAGTATAGAGGGTTAGGGGCTCAATCGTAAGTACCCTGGGTTCAATCCACAGTATCCAAAAAAAAAAAAAAAAATATATATATATATATATATATATATATATATATATATATATAATAGAAGAAGAATCATTGAACCACACAAACACTAAGGGTTCTTCAAGCTGTGCACTTCCTGTAGTTCTTGCATTATTTGAATTATAGTGTAAAAATTCCTCTTTCAGATAAACTATTTACAGTCCCTTAATATAGTCTTTTAAGACTTTAAGGTTCATTTCATAATACACTACTTGACATTGTAAAAACACTACACATTTCTAGCAGTTTGCCTTAGTAGGTAAAAAACATCTGTATTTTCTTTTAAGTTCATTCATCTCATGTAGTATAGATATTAGAGATACTGCGAATGATTTTTAGGTTTTCTTACTTATCTCTTTCATTACATTGTCATCTTTGAGTATAAACGCCTCAACCAATGTTATAAACATTTAAGTGGATAACAAAGATCAACCTGAAATTTTAATGTCAGCTACAACACACGCTGACAATCTTTCACACACACACACACACACAGAAATAGTATCTTTAATTTCATATCTTAAGCTCTCATAAAGTATGATTTTCCTACATATTTTTTTCCGGATGCTTTCTTCACTCAATAAAGAACACATTTCTGAAGCATTTAGTGTGAGCTGCTATTTATGCCAGTCAATAATTCACATCATCTGCAAAAAACATGTTTATATCCTTTCTACACTCTTTCGAGATGAAAGGAAGGAATTTGTGTGCTAAAATGGCTTCATGTGCCCAAATCATGCAAATGTTCTAAGCCATTTCCTAAGATTTGCAGATGTGTAAATTGCTTCTGTTTTTTTTTTTCTTTTCCTGTGAGTAGGTATACAACGGTATGAATCTCAAATCAGCTTTTGTCCCACCTCATAGTTCTGAAATATCATCTTCAAATGATGAGAACTGATTTATTACTGAGGCATTGTGAAATTCTGAATGGAGTCTAATGTTCTATTTTAATCTTTTATGAGGCAGTTGGGTAAAAAATAATTACAAATGCAAAAGCTATGTGTGAGTGTATGTATGCACACACGCATAATACATGCATGTATGACAAAGGAATGGCAACCTCATCTCATGGGGCACCCGAGTGACTAAAAACCTCAGGACCAAATAGAGAAAAGAATAACAAAATGTTCAGAATGTGATGAGTTGAAGTGTCTGTTACATGGAAGGCCTCAGTAAAGTCCTTTCTTATTTTCACAAAATCTTGAGATAACTGTCCTTCTGAACTTAAAGGATAAAGAAGAGATGTCACAGGAGGTTACAGTTCTTCTGCCTATTGTATTCTGTTTATTCTTATCCAAGATAAATGTAACTGCTTCACTCATTGGAGGGGAAATCACCTTTCCAGGACACCAGAGAATGTTTGAGTCTGTGGAAGAAATATTATTACAAATGATACCACATGTGTTGGAAACAGTTACTTTTTTTCCCCAGTGAATTTGTGTTGGCTCTTTAAAATCCCACTAGTTTCCTTTTACAAAAAAAAAAAATACATGTATATGTATATAATAGGGTGCTTTGTGATTTAAATGCAATCCAGTGGAAAATAATAATAGCATCCTGTTTGTAGAAAAACAAGATCAACACTGAAACAAAATTTTGGTTGAGCCTAGGACAGACTTGCAAGACTGCATAGAGTTTGGGGGGTGAGTTTCCTATCTGCTCTGAAGTGTATGTATGCTCCTCTTTCCTGGAGGAATCCCTAAGTGTCCCTAGGTGTGCCCCTTGGTTGGTGTTATCATTTAGATCTGGAATGTCCCCCCCAAAGCTCAAGCATTCAAAGAATGATCCCTAATGCCACAAGTTTCAGAGGTGGGGAATTTAGACTACGAATGGAACATCAGCATCCACCTAATGGATTGATCCATTGAGAGTGGCATGAACTAGGAGAGGTGGCACCCAGTTGGAGAAAGTGGGTCACTGAAGGGTGTGCCCTGGAAGGGTTTATCTTCTCCCAGGTCGCCTGCCTCCTCCTCCTCCTCCTCCTCTTCTTCCTCCTCCTTCTTCCTCTCTCTCTCTCTCTCTCTAGCTCTCTCTTCCAGGGTGCCATGAGTGGAGAAGCTATCCTCCACCATATCCTTCTGCCATGTTTCTGCCTCGGAGCCAGCCAACTATTGGGTCTAATCCATTAAACTGTGGAACATATTAACTCTTCTCTCCTCCAAACAGTTCTTGTCAGGTATTTTGGTTTCACTGGCTGGCTAACACAGCTGGAGGCCTACAAGGAGGAGCATGAGGAAGCCAGGGACAGAGTTGAGGTGCACCTGCCTTGTACCAATGGCTCCCACCTCCCATGAGATGCCATGGATGGAAAGTCTGATGCAGATCCAAGGGGTAAGTCCCCCAAACTGAGGATGAAAAGGATTATGGAAGGAAAACAAGGAAAGGAAGCAAGCAGAGGGAAGGTGGAGAATGCACAGAGACCTGGGGACTCTGCCTGCGAGGTTCTCAGGACTGCTTGGGGCGGCTCTTTGATGCTACACAGAGGAGCTGGTGTAACCCTGGAATGAGGTGGAGAGGGTAATTCTCTCTCTCTCCTTCACTATGTAAGAATATCAGTAATGGACTGGGTAATTTCAAAACCACCCATTCCTTATCATGGTTGTTGATATCTGTATTACCTCTATACTATCTCCTAGCAGGGACTCCATTCTGCATTGACAGGTGGGCATTTGAATTGGAAGGACAGCACCTACCCTGATGATCTCACCCATCATGTTCTAATGGAAGTTTTTATAAAACCGTCCATAGTATTTGGGTGATCTACTTTTTAGCTCTAAGAAGATGGGAACACCAATTGTTGCAGACAAGGAAAGAAAAAAAATGCTTTAACAAGAAATGGTCCTTCAATGCCACAGGAATTTGACAAATGTCCCATGTTACACTATTTTTGTGCTGAATATTGCTGTTGAATTTTTCTTCTTCTAAAGCTAAACCTTCTTTGCCAAAAATGTCAATTACATCATTCACTTATTATTCTTTTTTTTAATCCCTCTTTCTCTGTAGCATGTCCTCAAAGACTTCTGGCCTAAAATGGAAATGCAGAGAAACGCTGTCCAAGAATTCCTTCTTAGGAGTCCTTGGCCCACGCTGGCTGCACCTTGGCCCTGGCATCCTCAGTTCTGTGGCCTGGATTCATGAGCTCATTCACTTGCTCCTGGAGAGCTAAGGGTGAGCTCCAGATCAAACTGTAACCTCCTCAGAGCCACCAGCAGCCCCAAGCCTTTGTGGCAGTTCCAGGGATGACCAAGGGTGACTACAAATCACGCCATCTTTGGCCTCTGTGGCTCTCAAGTTCCGCAGTTCCTACAGCTCTTGGTACCTTCCCATGGTGCCCACCCAGGGTCTCTATGCACCTCTGGAAGATCCTGCACTTCCCTCTGTCCCTGCGGGTTCACCCAGGGAATGGACATGTGATTTTATTATATACATCTGCTGTTCCTGTCCTACTTGGCTACCTGCCAAACAATGATCCCTTTGAGTGATCAATAGTCACTGTGAAGTTGATGTGCTCAAAGCAAACTATCTTCCTCCTAAAACTGGCCTCCCTTTAAAATCCTTCATTCCTATGTGTGGTAGGGTGTTGCTGAGCGCCCAATAAATTTGATAGTCATCATTCTGTATCCTCTTTTTCCCCATTATCTTTTCATAAACTTGTGATATTTTTTTTTCCTAAGAGTTGAGTGCAACTGTTCCTCTCCAGTTCTGTGCAACCAGCTCATAATTAATTGCCATTGTCATGTGATGCACACACTCATGCAAAACCTTTGCTGGCTAAGCTGCCAATCTTTCTCTGTGGTGCCTTCTATACCACATGGCTTCCCATCCCCACCCTCTCTTGCTTGAATCAAGCCTGCCCTCCCTGAGGTTGATCCCATTCTATGGATTTAAAACAATTGCATGTGAAATAAACTTACTGAGATCTTTATTATGGGCTGTCTTTCTGCATATGATATTTTTAAAAAAGATGTTTGGGGGCTGAGGATAATTTCCTATCCCTCTACATAATAATGATTCATTACTATTGCTTTAATTTAGGATCTAACAACTCAAACTTTGTCTCTTTTAGCAGTTTTGCAGTTGCTTCCTGTGCAGAAGAAAATCAGCCTCTTCATCTATATTTAATTACTTTTTATTTCATTATCTTCATAACCCTCTCCATAAAACAGACACAAAATCTAGAGCATCTCCCATTAGTTCTTATGTCCAATTACTAGGCTTGTATGCAAGACACCAGCTGCTAACTTTTTAATGCTTTTAACTTATTCTCTTAGCATAGGATACCTTGGTCCTCTCTCTATTTACAAATAAGTCCACTGTTTGTCTTACCAGACTCACCCTGCACCCAGGACTCTTGCTATCTATACTCCTCTACTTCCCTGTGTCCCTGTGGGGATCCTATGTGCTACCCACCTGGGTATCTCGCTTCTCTCCTGCCCTGGGGCCTTAGGAGCTAACTTCCTTTATACTCATCACCTGATTGATTACCTGATACTCAAACCCAGATGGACTCCCCCCCCCTTCCAAGGTCATCTACTCCTTCCTCTCTGGTCTCCTTTGACACCTAAGGCCCTTTGGTTAAACATTTCCTTATAATTCACTAGCGGTAAAAATTAATGAACTTCCCTTAGGGTTCACTAGTAGTTTCACATAGTATATAATATCATAGCATTTTGCTGTTCAATTACTATCATATGGAACTGATAGTCACCTCAGGTTAATGATGTTCTAGAGGATTAGATATGATACATTCAAATAAACATAGCCTTGGGTCCAAAAAGATAAGATATTTAAATTTAAGGAACACCGCAGAAAGCTTATGTCATCCAAAGACAGATAAGCAAAGGTGTTACCCAGGAGACTGCCCCTCCCAATTCCACCCCAGGCTGTGCAGTTCCTGTTACTTTGCAGCAATACCCTACCCAGGCCACTGCTGGGCAGCATATCACTTGTGAGCCAGTTCTCCCCAGGTAGGTGGTATTTCCTGTTGGCAGTCTAAATACTTTTGTGAACAAAATACTCCAGACTAATAGGTTAAATGGAACCAAAGCATGGGTGTGGCTACAGAGAAAACCGTGGCCCAAGTCACTTAAATTGGTAACAGAATCCGGTTTATGCTCAGGAAATCTGTACCAGTAAGAAATGACAACTGACAGAAATATGTCTGCCTCATTTTGATTTATCTTTATTTCTCCATATTTCTGAAGAAAATATAACATGCCTGTACGTGAGAATTTGATTCCCTGTATTATAATTAGGTTCTGTTATGAGATGTTCTCTACCTGTATTTTTATAGACACCTTAGTGGGATATTAATGCATGACTTGGGCATGAAGGAGGAAAGATGACTATGTGTACCCCACCTTTCTTCACAGAAACATCTGAGTGCTCTACATTTGATTCCCATTAACTACAACAAAAAGACGTAAGAGTCATCTGAAGTCACAATTCTCAAAAGAACCTTGACCTAATATTGAATGCCATGACCACAATCGCTAGACTTTATCAGATGCTTTCCAAAAGCAGGTCCAGCCCATGCCTCTAATTTGAGCTTGTAATGAAATATCCAACTGCCTGAGCAGCTCGCTCTTGCATTTCCAGATGTCAGCAGTGGACTCATTGGCTCTCCCCACACCCCACACACCATCGCCATCTGGAGCCATCTGAGTGGAGACGTGGACAGCAGTATCAGCCGCAGGAATCAGCCCAGAACCTGGATCTCCTGTTCCACACCTCCCTCTTCCTCTTCTCCTGAGTTCAAATACACATGAAGTGCTTTTGCTACCTGTGCCACCCTAAGGTCCCTTGTTTCCACGCACGCCCTCCTTCCCTTACTGGTCCTATTTTAATCTAGGCCAAACTATGTCTTAACATAGTAACCCCACCTTCCTTCTTTCTTTCCAAATTCCAGTCATTCTCTATGCTGTATTTAAGGTTTATTTCTTGCAGTTATATAATGACAGCAATGTTCCTGTTTAAATCACTTTGTTTTTTATCTTAGAATGAAGTTCGACATGTTAAAAATACATTTTACTCCATAATACAGCCCTAACCTCTCACACCGTTTCCTTGCCCACCCCATACCTCCCATACCCAGACTTGTCACTCTCATTTATCTCAATTTATTTTGGCATCTTGAAGACAGAGTGTTTTCTCCTACCTCTTCACCTTCTCCAAGGTATCTTCCGACTGACACCTCCTACCCGTGGCCTGTACAGACTTCAGATTTCCATGCAGGACTCCTTCCCTGGGTGAAGCCTCCCTGGATCCCTAGTGTCTAGTGCAGTGCTCACCCCAGGTGCTTGCTGAGCAGGGTGAGCACCCAGCGCTGCCCTTCAGGATGCTCCCTGCCGCAGTCTGGCTGGGCACAAGATCACGAGCCACTCACAGCTTTGTAGATTCAAACAGCAATTCTTTATTCCCGAACTCACACCGGCCCTCTACACACGTTCTGGGGAAATCCAAGTTCTGCCCGCAAAATTCACATACTCCACCAGGCTTTTTATCCCCATAACTTTCTGAATTCCATGAGAACTCAACGGGAACTCAGGCAGCAGGATACGCCCTATTCCCAGCAGGAATAACCTTAAACCTGGAACTGCCCTAAACCCAAATTGTCCTAAATCGGGAATGCCCTAAACCCAAGGAGCAGGGATACTTCCTAAAACCTGCAGGATACACCCTAAACCTGGATCCACCCTGGTCCTTGAGCAGGGTCACCTTTCTCAAACATACATGCAATGTCACAGCGAATGTCCAAGGCAAGTCCATTTCCACGAGTCCTTCCTCTAAGCAACATGGGGTACGCTGGCAAGGAAATTTCGATGCGTCATTCCTACTTGGCAATGGCCCTCAGCAGCTCCCACACTCCCTGCCAGGGCGCCCGAGATCAGCGCCTAGTGATTTCAGCGTGATGACCAAGGAAGCAGTGCTCTTGAAAGAGATGAGGAGGCAATAATCACTCATGGTATGTGTATTTTAATGTAACCTTTGGGCTTTTCTGGAATTTTCCTTTCATTTTCTTTCCTCCTTACTCCTTTCCTCTGTCACTTCATCCCTCCCTCCCCTCTCTCTCCTCCCTTCCCACCACTGTCTCTTACCCTATTGATCTTTCACATTTCTAATCAATCGGGTACTTAGAATGTTTTTTTCTTAATTTCTCAGAGTCCATTCACTTGAAGACATTCATCTTCCACCCCAAACAAAACTGATTCCTATATTATTGTTGTTATTATTCCTATATTATTGACAATTTTTCTAAATTATTTCCATTTTTTTCTACCATACTTTTTAATTAGTCTGAGCCTCTGCTTGACTCTAGTATGTCCTAAACTAGTAATCAAAGAAAATGGTGGGTAAAGGTAAATTGTCAGAATTTTTCTATATTGTGAAAGAATCATAATTTGATCCTCACTCTTGATGATGCAGTGGGAATAGATTGAAAATTAGTTTCTTTCTATAATTTTTCAGGCATTTTCCAATATTTCTCCTTAAGGTTTTCAAATTTTATATGGGCTATTAGACTGACAAAATAGCTTCTACGATAGGAGATACATCCTGTGGCCTGGCTTTCCCCAGCCCTCCCTGATTGTCCCCGCCCTCCCTGACATTATCATCCTACATGATGATGCTCCATTTGTCACAACCAAGAAAGTGACACTCTGTAATGTGCAGACCTTGCTTGGATTTCATTTCTTCAATGGACTGCTATTTTCTGCAATCCACATCCCTCTTGCATCTCACCTTGGCGTCTGCTCAATCCCTTTTAGCATAGCCTTGTGTCTCTCCACCCTACAGGTTCTGAAGCATGCTGGTCAGATGTTTTGTGATTTGTCCTTCAGTTTTGCCTTGGCTGAGGTGCTTTTTTTTGCTGGACTTGGGTTATGGACCTGTGGGAAGAATGCCTTGAGATGAAGTGCCCTTCTCTCCTAGGAAGAACTCTACTTTCTTATGACAAGATCTTTCTTTGCAGGCATTTCCTGTGACTCCAAGTGATATTTCCAGGTATAAACCTTTTCATTTACTGAGTGAAGTTCTTATTGAACCTCTGTGTTGAGCCGGTTTGCATACTTGAAGCTCTGGAAAACTCGCATTCATTTCCCCTTTGGCATTTCCTACGTTCCTTCAGCTTCATCCTCATGTAATCTTTCTATCCCCCATTTGTTCATTCCAGCTGCTTGTCTATATGGAGTCTTGAGTTGCTTTCTTTTTTGAGCAAATTAGTTTTGAAGATAACTTACAAGGAACTGGTTCTTATTGGTCTTTTCCCAAAGATTATAGTGTAAAACTCAGAGATTTTTCTTTTCTGTCTGTACTTACTCAAAACTGAACTACAAGTGGGCCTCATTTCAGCATCTTCTCCTTTGAATAATTAAGAAAAAAACAACTTTTGTCCTATGTTGGGCTCTGAATACTTCAAAGCAATGACATAATCCCCAGCATTCTGTCTCCTTCTGGCCCACAGCTGACGGGGCGGACACACTGGTGTGTGCTTTGGCTTTCTCTCCATAGTCCTCCAGGGATGCGAGCCAACATTGGGTCATTCTGACACCAGACACCGTAAGCAAAGTGTGGCTGTGTTTTCTCTGGCGGACGTGGAAGATGGCCGGCCGTTGACTTGATGGTGTGGGTCTCCTTACCAGCTGTTGGGCGCTGGGTCTGCTTGGTTCCACGAGGCTCCCAGCCACCAGCATGAGGTAATGTTTCCTTTGTCTTCAACACTTGTCTCAACCAAGTTCTAGACCTTTAGATAAAAGCTAATTTTGTTATTTTCTTTTCTCATTTAAGTAGGTCATATGCTAACAAATTGGAGCTGTCTTCCAGATTTTCATGTTGTGGTTTACTCTGGCCTCTTGATTTAATATTGGGTTACTTCAAAAAATAGTTTGAGCTGAAATTCTAGAATCTTTCTTAAAAATCTTTCTTTCTTTTTTTTTCCTTAGTACAAATCTTAGCTCTCATAACCAGAGTCACCAAAAAGCTTTGACCCCTTCTAGATGTTGCCGTCTTCTTATCCAGGTGACACACTGCACCTGGGAGGTCTTTGAGCAGGTGCTCAAGGTGCTGCTAGTCTCAGTTATGTCAGTGTTAGTGTTAACCTCCATGTTGGCAGGAAGGTATTAAGATCCCTGCTTTTGGATGATCTGATTTAAAAAAAAAAAAAAAGAAAATCACCAACGAGACAAAAGTCAAACAAATAACTAAGATGGTGCTTTAGATTATTCATGGATTACAGCAACTGCCTATCAAACATTAATGACTGCACATGAAGCTCTTCTATATTTAATTTGTGCAGTAAATTCCCTTTTGGATAAATGCATGGGAAGAGGATGACCTTGCTAGTTAAAGTGATACTTGACATAATTTCAGAAGTGACAGCAACCTCCTAAGAACCAGAAACACTTGTATCAGGCACACCCTTTGTCTGATGCACAGCATTTTCCATGGCACAAAGTAGAAAATCTCAACTGGGGCATGAGGTTCCCAAGAGTCCTGAGAAAGCCCCTCTACCCCAGAAGGCAGGTATGTCCCTTTGTCTCACACGTTCCTCCTCCTGCTCATCAACAGTCAACATCTGTCTCTTCCACTGATTCTGCCTCCACTGGTACCCATGGATACACAGCACTCTGAGGTAGTGTGAAGATCTCTTTAGGACCAGAACAAACACACCACACTTCCCACTGTTTGGTCAATTGGTCTATGATGTGTCTCTAGAATGCAAGTTGTCTCAAAGTGAGGTTGTGTTTTATTTATTTAAGAAATGTAGGGGATGTGCAGGATTATGAATGTGCAGGGCTGGAGGTGCATACTCCAGGAAGGGCATTGGAAAAGTTGTTTAATTTCAAATCTGACTTCTGGTGTATAATTTGGGGAAAATATATATCTGTCATGAGGATATTTCTTAGTGACATAAAAAATCAAGAGCCTTTTACAGTATCCAGCACTTAAAGATGCCTAATTGTGTATGTAAACATATGAATAGAAAAGAATGTAAATCTCCATTGTTAAAGAGCCAAAGTGGGGACGTCCCATAAAGGGGGGCATACATTCCCAGCCATTAAGAGAAATTTAGTCTAGATTTGAAATGAGATCATCTGATAGAGAAATATGAGTGAGATAGCCCAAATTTATTCTACTGCCATGTATATCTAAAAAGAACAAATAAAAAATTAAAATAAAAAATCAGCTTATTAACACTACAAAAACTACACAATCAAAAAATCTGAGAGTTTAAAAAAAAAAAAAAAGGAAATTTGAGTGAGAAGTAAAATCGTGTTTGGTGCTCACCCAGGAACGCACAGGCTCACGGGAAGCCAGGGCAGAATTGTGCCTCTGAAGTGACTCGCGCTCCGCTGGCTGTGAGGTGCCTAGCACGTCCTCTTCAACTCCTTTTGTCTGTGGAGATGCACTTGGTAAACAGTCCCATTTCCCTTTCATGTCTTCCTTTCTTCCCTTCATTCTAATAACGACCTGTGAGTACAAGAAAAATTACTGTCAGGTAAAAGCCTTTTTAATAGTTCCTGCAATGAAAATTATAATTACTTTAAAGCAGTAAAATTGTAACCCGAAGAGGTAACACTCAGACATGTTCTTCCTAAACACTCCTTCACCTCTCTTCAGTGATATTTTTTGAAGCTCCGAAAGAATTTCCCCTCTTAAAGAACTGACACCTAAAATCTCTCTCTCTCTCTCCAGAGCTAAGAGCCACTTTGATCCCATGCGTTAGTGTGGTAGTTAGTGCTAGGTAAATGGGGAGATAGATGATGTCAAGCGCACAGTGATCAGACCCACAGTGGGCTAAATATGGGAAGACGTGGCTTCCAGACCTCTCCCTCCAACATGTGACCTGTTATCTCTCCACCATACAAGATAGAATGCAAAGAAGACCCAGCCCTAAGAATTAAGGTAAAGAGCATATTTGTGACTCAACACCTGGCCTCACGTTGGCTCCTCTATAAGCCCTGGTGACACTGGATTGGTCCATGTAACATGTGATCTGCAGCTCTAGGTGACGGGCACAGGTACATTGCTAAATTTTGAAGAGATGGCCATTTCACAAAAGCAAGAGCATCTTGTTTAAAAAGTAAACACCATGCAAGTGCTGCCTGGCTTCTCCAAATAGATAATTTCATCTCATCCATTCAGCCATGTGGCTGCTCTCTCCCCATGGTGCTGGAGTCTGCAGTTTGAAAAGCTGGGTGAACGAGGAAGTCCAGCGCTGCACCTCCTCATCCTGGCTGCAGGCTGCCTTCCTGTGGAGGGGGTCCAACCTCAGACCCCTGAGGTCACTAGCTCTGCATCTGTTTTCAATCCTTTTCCACCTGGGCCTTTGAAAATGCTTCTCTAGGAAGCCAGAATAATTTTTGGAAAATGCTTAGGATTGTGTGTGTGTGTGTGTGTGTGTGTGTGTGTGTGCGCGCGTGCATGTGTGTGCGTGTGTATGTTTTAAATTTGGGGTGGCTACTTGAACGACATACCCAGGATTATTTGCTGTTTGTCACTCTTTAGAATGGATTTTTATCGCAATTCGTAACGCAGATGAATGCATTGAATTATCCAGCTTTGGGGGGAAAAACTCGGCGTTATACCTGAATGAATATCTAAAATGGTTTTAATTTTATTCCAATCCAACACATACGTGTTGAGTGCCTGCTATGTGCAGGCATAGATGCCGATGTAAGGTGCAGCCCTCATGGTTTCAAGGAACAACATACATCAGGAACGGTGTCACTTTGAAAGCGTGCACACAGGACAAATGGACCATAAAGGAACATTCAATCCCTCCAGGAGGGGGAGGAGAAGCCCTCTAGACCTGCTGACCCTGGAGGGACAGGCCTTGAGATACAAAGAGGAGTGAGCCCAATGGACAAAGAGGTGAAAGCAGGCTGAGCCCAGGCATCAGCATGAGCAAAGGCACAGGGCACCCCAACATTCCTTAGGGATGCCACTGGTCTGCTGGGAATGCTCTGGAAGTTCTGGAGGTGAGGATATGGGTCAGCTATGCCAAGGAGTCAAACATGCAGTCGTGTGGCTGGTGCTTCTAAACAGGAAAGTCACATGACAAAACTGACACCTATGAAATATCACTGCAGGTAAATCTAAAAGGGATGGGGCATTGTTCTCCTTTGCTTTACTTATCAATACCCCTCAGCCGTGTATGCATGGTCAGAGGAAGTATTTTAAAATTGAAGACTAGTGTAATAATTTCAAGAAAATATGGAAATTAAACTTAAAAAGAAAACATCTTAACACCAAAAATAAATAAATAAATAAATAAATAACCCAATCAATAAATGGGCCAAGGAACTGAACAGACACTTTTCAGAAGATGATATACGATTGTACTATTGTATATCAACAAATATATGAAAAAATGTTCAACATCTCTAGCAATTAGAGAAATGCAAATCAAAACTACTCCAAGATTCCATCTCACTCCAATCAGAACAACAGCTATTATGAAAACAAACAACAATAAATGTTGGTGGTGATGTAGGGGAAAAAGCACACTCATACATTGTTGGTGGGACTGTAAAATTGGTGCAGCCAATATGAAAAGCAGACTGGAGATTCCTTGGAAAACTGGGAATGGAACCACCATTTGACCCAGCTATCCCACTCCTCCGTCTATATCCAATGGACTTAAAACAGCATACTACAGGGATACAGCCACATTAATGTTTATAGCAGCACAGTTCTAGGTATGTCTTTTGCAAACTTCTGTCTGAAGTATTTGAACTAATTTACTTAATTTTCCTTATCTCATGACATGTTTTCCATGACAGCATGAAGACATGATTCATATGTTTTTTTTCCAAACATGATATACAGCATTTTCACATATATCCTTTCAGAGAGCAAAGTACATGCAAAATTATATATCCAGCACAAAAGAAGGAAAGAGAATATGACCATCTTTCAAAGAAGATTCGGTTTTCTTCTTAAACGGAATGTTCTGTGGGCAGTCCTCAATGTGCAGCTCTCTCGTGGAGTTATGAATTCTTCATCAATGCAGTTTGCAGCATTTGCTGTCTTCTTCCTTCCTATCATATCCTACAATTCAATTTTAAGCCATAGTTCTGGTAATTATTTATAAACTCACAGCATCAAATTGCCATGAAGGTAGTTTAAATTATCTTTGTGCTAACTGCTTTGAGGAAAATCGAATCAAAATAAACTCTACTTGCTTAAAATGTTCCATATAATGCCCTGACACAGGTTTACTCCAAGCTATCATTCCAATCAAGACAGTCCAGGCATCTGATTTTCTCTTTCTTTTATCAACTATTGAAAGAAGATATTAAAATATTAAATCATATCTTTAACTGTCTAGTTCACTCAGTTCTATTTGCTTTTACTTATACTTTTATTGTGGCAAAAGCTACAAAGCATAAAATTTTCCATCCTAACCAATTTTCAAGTCTAGTGTTGAATATGTTCACATTGCTATAAAACACTTCTCTAAAATTTTTCTTCTCTCAAATTTGAAACTCTATACCCATTAAACAACTCTTCTCTCCACATGCTCCAGTCCCTGGTAACCACCATTCACTTTCTGATTTTATGAATTTGATTTAGATATTCTGTAACTGGAGTCATACAGTATTTGTCATTTTGTGACTTCCTTATTTCACTTAGTATAATATCTTCGGGTTTATCCCTGTTCTGAGACAGTGACAGCAATTCCTTCCTATTTATGGCTGAATAATATTATAATGTCTGCCACAGTTTCTTCCTGCATTCATCTGTCTGTAAACATGGGTGTTGCTATATGTCTTGACCAAGTTCAATGTTGCTACTATAGAGTGTGGGTAGGCAAATATGTCTTTGAGACCCTATTGTCAATTATTTTGGATAAATATCCAGAAGTAGACTTGTAGCTCTACCTCCTGGAAATTCCCTACTGTTTTATTGAAGGTGTACCATATTACAGTCCCACCAGGAGATCACAAAGACTCTTACTTCTCTACATTCTTGCTAACACTTGCTTTCTTTTTTGGTAATTTGTTTTTTGTTTTGTTTTGTTTTAATTTTTAAAAAATTCTAATGGAAGTAGTGTGATACCTCATTGTGGTTTTGGTTTGCTCTTGCACATTAATGATTATATATATATAATCAATCAGCATTTTCACATATATCCTTTCAGAGAGCAAAGTACATGCAAAATTACATATCCAGTGCATAAAAATATATATAAGGTCATGAATCTCTTCCCATGTATCTTTTTATCTAGGAGTTCTATAGTTTCAGATCTTTATTTCATTCCAAAATTATTTTTACATATGATGTAAGGAAAAGATCCACTTTCATTCTTTTGAATGTGAATATCTAGTTTCTCAGAATCATTTGTGAAGGATGCTGTCCTTTTTGCTCTCAGTGACCTTGACACACTTACATTATTTGACTATAAAGTACGGGCTTATTTCTGGACTCTGATCTATTTCATCAGTCTATTTGGCCACCTTTAGGCCAGTAATCAATATTTTGATTACTCTAGTTTTGTACTAGGTGTTGAAATCAGGAAGTATGAATCCTTTAATTTTCCTTCACTTTCAGAATTGTTTTGCAATATTTAGGGCCCTGAGATTCCATATGAATTTTGAACTAATTTATTTCAGTTTCTCAAAAAAAAAAATCCCCTGAGATTTGGAGAGGGATTGTGTTGAATGTGTAAATGTATTTTGTTTTTTAAAAATCCTATGATATGATATGAACGTCTTAAAATTTTTAATTCTTCAAATTCATGAATGTGAGTTTTTTTCCCATGTATTTGTATCTTCTTTAATTTTCTCAGAAGGGTTTGTAGTTTTCAGTGTACAAGTGTTTTACCTGTATGACTTTGTTTATTTCTAAGTGTTCTTCTTTTGATGTTATTACAAATAGAATTGTTTTCCTAATTTCTTTTTCACATTATTCATTTTGTATAGAAATTCAATTGAACTTTGAACTTTGTGTGTTGGTTTTTTATCCTGTAACTATGTTGATTCTTTTTTTTTTTTAGTTCTAACAGCTTTTTGTGTTTATTTGTGTATGTGGAAAATCTTTAGAATTTTATATATATCATGATATCTATGAAGTGAAAAATTTTTCTGTTTCCTTTGCAATTTGTGTCTTTCTTTCTTTCTTTCTTTCTTTCTTTCTTTCTTAATTGCTTTGGCTAGCACTTCTAATATTATGCTGAATAAAACTGGTAAGAGCAATATCCTCGATTTAATCCTGATCTTACACAAAAAACCTATTACTCCTTTATTATCGAGTAAGATTTTAACTGTCATCTTTTAAAAATTATGTCTGGAGTATATCATTTAATTCCTTTTGGGGACCATGCCTCCCCATTTCCTGTATGCTTGGAACTTTTTATCTGGAAATTCAGCATTTGAAAAAAAATTTTTATTCCTGCCTTTTGTATTTACTGTGTACAAGGAAAGACCCTCTCCATAAGCTGACAGGAGGTAATTGCACTTCTTAACTCTTTTACAATTTCTTCCTACCCCTGATGTCTGCCAGAAATGCAGCTTCAATATGCTGCTTACCTCTGTTCAACAGCTTCTAATTTTTGCACCAATTCTGTCAGTACTCCAGGTCAAGTCAAAAAGAAATCAGTTTCTTGGGCCACCTCAGGCAAGACTGAATGTTGGATACATGACCCAGTCTTTTAGTTAGTCCCCAGGCAGAGTCCCAGCCAGGGATTTCCTCTTACTTGCTGCATGATATGCCACTAGGGGGAATGACACAAAGCATACACCAAACACCACAGTATTTTTACCTCTTTCACGGGAACTTTGTTTTCACAAAGGAATGGATTTTGTAACTTGTCAATTGGTCATGAGAGTTCTCACAAATTTATTCTTGTACATAGATTGCTGATAATTCTATATCATTTGAGGACAAAAGGGGCTTTAGTTTCCTAGTCCATTATCATGTCTATATCGCTCGGTACTTAATGCATTTTGAAGCTCTGTTATTAGGTGCGTAAGTATTTAAAAATGTCACTTCTTTTTTTATGAATTCAGCCCTTTTAAAAATTGGAAACAAAATTCTTTATTTGTGGCTATATTCTTTCCCTACAAAATACACTTTCTTTTCATAACTAATAATATTAATATGCTACCCCTGCTTTGTTTTGATTAGTTGTAATGTGGTATATTTTTCACACTTTTATTTTATTCTGTGTATAAATATAAAATATTTATGTGCATTCAAATACCTATGTATGCACATATATTCATACTATATCTTGTATGCTGAATGAAGTTGAGTATTCTTCTTTTGTTCAATATGAAAATTTATTTCTTTTAATTGAAGTATTCAAGCCATTTACATTTAATGATATTGATAACTTGCTTTTTATTCTGTTATCTAACCCTTTGTTTTCCATTTCTTTTAGTTTTTTAATTCCTCTTTTTATGTCTCTTTTGGGAGGAGGGGGGAAATCTACTGGGAATTGAATTCAGCAGCACTCAACAACTAAGCCACATCCTCAGCCTTATTTTGTATTTTATTTAGAGACAGGGTCTCATTGAGTTGCTTAGCACCTCGATTTTGTTAAGGCTTTCTTTGAGCTCACCATCCTCCCGCCTCAGCCTCCTGAGTCCTTTTATACCTTTTTTAGTTTAATTGTATGTAATTTTTATAATTGCATCTTATCTAATTTGTTAACTTCGATATAATGTTATGTGATTTCAATTGGGTCTTTATTGTTTATAAAACACAGCTTGAACTAGTCTACTTTCAGGTGAACCTATATTACATTAATTGACGATGTCATATATTTTTTATTTCTAGTGTTTTTAATACCTTGTCTAGGTCCAAATTTCCAACCAGTTTCATTTGTCTTCTACCAAAATGACTTCTTTTAATGTTTCTTATGTAGGGAGTTTGCAGTTGATGAATTCTTTCAAATTTTGTATTCTGAAAAAAATCTTTACTTCATCTCCATTTTTGAAAGACAAATTTTGCCTTTCACATTTTTTTCCTGTAAAACTAAAGCTTGTCTGGTGTTTTCATTTCTGCATACCAAGGTGGTGGCTTCATGCTCTTCTCAGTTGCATGGATCCCAATGATAAATATAATGTCATTCTTACCTTAGTTTCTCCATATAACAATCTCCCCACCCCTCACTCCAGCTTCATTTAAGATTTTTTTTTATACCTATTGTACACACATTAATAAGAATATTTTGGTGTTTTATTTTGCTTGAGATTCTTGAACTTCTTGCATCTGTAAATTTAATTTTCATCAAATTTCAAAAAATTTGACCATGATTTCTTTGAACATTTTTTATGTGCCCCCCCCACCCCCAACCCAGGTCATTTTCCCCGAGCTTTCAGAAAAAACACCCATGCGCATGCATAAGGCCACCTGAAGTTGTCCTACAGCTTATTGATGTTATATTTATTTTTTTTTTAATCTTTCTTTCTTGATTTCATTTTGGATGGCTTCTATTACTATGTCTTCAATTTCAGTTTACCTTATTCATTGATTAACTTGCTGTTAATCTCATCAAGTAAATGTCTCATTTGATTCAATATAGTTTTCATCTATCTAAGTTTGACTTGGATCCTTTCTTGTCTTTTTTTTATTTGTTTACATTTTCTACATCTTTAACACTATAATGTACAGGATGCTATTAAAAATTTTTTATAATGGTCTATGACACCTGATTCTAACATGCATGTGCATTTGGGTTTGGTTTCTTTTGATGAGTTGTATTATGATTTGCATTTACCTGCTTTTCTGCATGAGTTGCCATGGATTCCACTGAATTCTGCCTGTTCTTCTTTTACAGCTTGGAAATTCTTCAAAATGTCAACAGGAAACTGCTGCCCTCACATGGCTCATTTACAGCCACTCAGGGATATGCATCCTTTGTCACAGATACAAAATGTCTTAGAAAGGATTGTTTTGTACATTTTATCCCTTTTCTCGTTGTTTTTTTTTTTTTAAGAGAGATGGCAAATATGCCCTTTTAATTCATCTTGTTCTAATGTCTTTTCAACACTCTTTATTTGGTGTTTGTAGTTTTATTCTTAATTAAGTATTACGTGTCTGCAGCCGTATTTTCTTTTGAAGTATTTAAATACTTCACTTCCTACTTGATTAAGTAATGAGTCTGCCTCACATGCTGGACAAGAATATTCCCCATTTAGGAGGTCATTTTATTTGAAGGGTAACAGCAAAAGAACAATGACAGGTGACTTTGAAATTCACTTCAGTGCCTTGTAGAGGGACCCCAGGGATGTCATTTGCAAATGAGAACACTAAAGAGCTTTATCTTCTAGTTCTTCAAGGGAAAAAAATTGGCAACAATGAAACCAGCAACTTTTGCCAAATATGAGCATTAAAAAGAAATCATGAACTATTGGTACTACTGGCTAAAATGTATTTTTAAAAAAACCTGCATATGTCATTTTGTCCTCTAAAATATTAACATCAGAAGAAGCATATACTCAATTGGTGAAGAAATGACTGGTAATTTGTCCACTTTTTCAGCATATTGAAAATATTTCATGATCTAGGAATCTGAAATTGTTGACAAATATACATCTATTTATTAACAAATTTGGAATCCACTTCAGGAATGCCCATTCTGGTGAAAAGATTTAGGAACATATTTTTTGACATATTTCCAGAGATTGTTTGGAAGTTCATCCAATGAAACAATGTTTTACCATGGGGGATAGCTTCAGTATTTTGACTACTTTTTGCTCCTTTGCAATGAACTAGTAGACAATGGATTTCTTTTCTGTTGACTTGAGTTTCTTTTTTTCCTAATCAGTTGATACAAAAATAGCAAGTTTTTTTTTAATATTAGAATTAATGCCTGTGAGATTCTCTCTGTATTGTATACTGTGTACAAAGAAAGACTTCCAGTAATTTGTGAAAAGTACCCCCATGTTTAGATCTTGGCTTATTTGGATGAACAACCAAAGGAACCATATGAGAGAAATTATGAAAATATAAAACTAATATTAACATTTCAATGAAGCCAAGTAGGTGCAAGATTTGGCAGGTGGGTTGGAACAGCTATTGGGATGACCCTGCTGTTTTATATGAGGAAATCTTGTGGTTTCCAGTTTATTGGGTAAAACTTTTGCCTTAGTGTTAATGAACAAGTATATGAGTTAATAAAAAAGAGAAATACCAGGTTTTATCATTTATGGTCTAACACATGAGGCAGCAGTATAAACAAGGCAAAAGTCCACATGGACCAACTCAATACCTTGAAAAGACTGGGGGACACATTGACAGAGCGGGTGTGCCCAATAGCGAATGCATGAAACTATTAGTGAGATTCTGTGAGCTAAAACCATAATGAAAAATGGAAATCAATGGTACCACAGGATGCAGGTGTTTATTTTATCAATTTTATTACAGAGAGAATAAGTAAGAAACTAAGGTCAAATTGGTGTCAAGAAAGTGGAAGAGCCTTGGCCCCTACCACCCAACCTCCTTCAGTACAGAGGATGCCATCATTCAAAGCCACCAAGGCCACTGCTCTGCTGCAATTGGCACATCTATACTTTCCATTATCACCTAAAGCAATCATCAGGCGATTTCCTGTAAAATGCTCCAAACCCACAGGTAGAAGCAGAAGGCATTTGCTGTGTAAGTGTTTTATTTGCTCCACAGGTGCGATCAGGGGAGCAGCACCAGGCTTATCTGGGTTCAAAGGTTGGTGAGAATGACAATTTGGTCCTGATTCAAGGTTGTGTTCACTTAGGTTTACTGCTGAACTATGATTAAGAGGAGCAAAGGATATGTGCTAGTTGAGCATAAACGTGAACAGATGGAGTGCCCTGATTCATGCTTGCTGGAAGTGTGCCCAGAGCCCCCAGTCAATGCAGATCGGGGCTGCAGACCTGCTTGGCCTCCCACCATCAGCTCCAAGTCTCCCTCCTCACCCTTTCTGCAAACTCATGACCTTCCAGTTAGGCACTTTCTTTGTCAGTGAAGAAGCACCGAGGAAATGCACACTTTATTCTACACAGTAGGCCAGGATTGATACGTTTCCTGATATGGATGGTTTTTCTGAAAGAAAGTGTCAAATAGAGGATAAGGAAGGGGGCAAGCAGTCTATGCACTGTTCCTCATTAAGACTCATCATAGTTTAATTGCTTCTCGGCCTTTGGGCTAAAATCATGTGAAGACTTATCACAGTTTAACTTCTATACATATTTTTTGGTGCAACATCCTGTTCTATAACACAAAACACAATCAAACTAAAAGAATGCTTGGAAGACTACAATTCAAAACAGCTCAAATTTTGTTTGTTTGCTTTTTTGTTTGTCTCCATCTTACTTAATTCAGTTAGTTCACTTTCCAGCTTAAACAGCTAAAATTTCAGGATTACACTTTTACTTATAGAATTTAAGAATCTGAACTCCCACTCTGGGTTTCAAGATTCACTGTATCATACTGTAGACTTAAAACTACATAAGTAAATGACCCTGCTTTGATTAATTTGGGTTTTATTATATAAATAGCATGTGTGTATGTGTGTGCTTCAGAATTAAATCTTTCCACTAAGAGTGAAAAAAAAAATTCCACTTACATTTGATGCTGTTTATTTGGGTTTAGGCTAAGTATGATTCACTTTTTTAAAAAGATGGAAATCAAATTAAATATGATTGCTCCTATGATTGAATACAATTTGAGTATTTTAGAAGCATTGGAGTCACAGTCCTGACCAGCCCAGCTACTGCTCAGAGGTCAGTCAAGGTAAAGTTTTCACATGCAAAAGGTCCCCTTAAGGAGGGAGCAGGGACACACACTGCCCCTCCAGGATGGTTTTGGAACTGGGTAAAATCATGTTGGTCAGGTACCAATTGGGTAGAACAGCAGAATCTTAATCACCTTAACAGATGAATTCCATAGCATATTTGCATGGAGCTTCCTAACTACAGGTTTTTTTCTGAGTAGAATCGCATGTTAATTACTCAATCTCCAGAGAGCCATAGTTTATATCAGCAAGGGAGAGGTCTCATCAGCCCCAGCCACTTGAAACTCCTACCCCAACTCCAGAAGATGGAAGCACAGGTGGACACTTCACAGACAAGTCTCTGACTGCACTCTTGCCTCATAAGCTTGAAAATGACATTTACACCATCACACTTCAATTTTCAGGAATTTGAACTGGAGGTTTCGGAAGACACCGGGCACTTGGCAGTGGGAACCAGGCTACTGTCTGCCCCCTCTTCAGCCCTCTCCCTGTGGGTGGGTCCCCAGGGCAGCTGCTGAGCCTGGAGATATCACTCAGGTCCCCTCATGACCATCACCTGTTTCTTCCCTGACAATCAGCTGTGAGCCTCACTCTAGAATCTTCCCCTTACCCCACACTGTCACCCGCCAACTCTTAGATTCCTCTTGCTACTGTTTTTAGTGATTTTGCCTGAGCAGATGTTGCAGTAGCTGGACCTCCAGTCCTAGGGACCCTCTTCTCCCAAGAGCTGTCCTCCGTCCTGGCAGCCACAGGAATGAGAACTCAGTCAGGCAAGTGTGCAGGGCTCTGACCTCTCTGACCCTCCTGCGGACATCACTGAAGCAGAGTCCCCTTCTCCCTTGAAGGGACACATTACCCTTCACTAATCCATCAGTCTCATCAGGGGACTCCTCCAGGCTTGGTGTGGTCATTTCCTAAGTCTGAGTATCCATGTCCCCAAACACCATCTTCCTAGCTCACTTTTGGCTTACCAGTGTCTTCTACCGTTATGTCCCCTCTCTGCCACCTCACCCTCTCCAGGGCGCAAGCAAGACCACGCCCCGTGCACACTCTGGGTGCCTCACCTGGCCGCACTCCATCACAGTCATTCTGAAACCACACTCAGGTCTGGATGACATCACCTTCCCACCTCCTCCACGCCGGTACCCGCAGGACCCCTCCGAGCTGACAACTGGGGGAAACCCCACGTCTACACCCGCAGGCCCTGCGTGAAGTCCACGGTTAGTCACCCGGGCCCTGCAGCCTGCCTGGAAACCGTAGCCTCGCTGTCTTCCAGCAGGCTCACCCTCCCTTCCTCTGACCTCGCCCTCCGCGAGCTCCAGCGCTCCCTCCTCCATGCCCGCTCTCCACTGGCTTCTTGGTTTTTGTTCCAGCTAAAAACCAGAAGCTGTCACGGGTCATCCAGGACCGCAGCCCAGGGGCCGCGCCTGTGGGCCCCGCCGGCCTCTGCTGGAAGCTGTGTCCCCGAGGTGTGCTAGAGTCTGTCTGGTGCGACTCCTTACACATGTCACCGAAGTCGTCCTGCCCTCTCTCCCTGGTGTTGACCTTTTCCTTTATTAATAACTCGCTCTCTGGCTGGGGCTGGGGCTGGGGCTCAGCCGTAGAGCGATTGGCCAGAACGTGCGAGGCCCTGGGTTCCATCCTCAGCACCACATAAAAATAAATAAATAAGATAAAGGTACTGTGCCCAACTGAAACTAAAAAATAAATAAAAAATAAAATAAATCACTCTTCTCAGGACACAAATATGCGACTGTTTCCTTCATTTTAAACAAATAAACTTTACAACATTTCTCTCTCCAACTCATCCCCCCAACACCAGAATGCCTCAGAAAGAGTCATTAGTCCTTCATTTTTTCCTATTTTTTTCTTAGATACGTTCTAATCAAACTCACCTCCTTCCTGTGATTGGATCTGCAACTATAAATGGGCTCAGAACCCTCTACCTTCCCCAAACCTGACATTAGTATTCACGTGGCATTGCTCTCCGCTGTCAGGGCTCTTTGTGACGAAGGGGAATGGTCTGCCAGGAGCACAAGGGCAGGAGAACCCGGTGGGTGTCCCTCTCCTTCCAGTGCACCTTCCACTCAGGGCCTGGGGCTGGGCCTCTCCCTGCCCTGGGTCTCTTCTTCCTGGCAGATTCTGCTCAGTTTCTTCTCCTGTTTTACCCTGATCTTCCCAGTGGGGGGACATGAAAGGCTCAGTCCTTGGACCTCTGCTTGTTTTCATACACATTTGCTCTCGTGCTAATTTCTTTCAGTCTTGTAGTTTTTAAGAACATTCATCTTGATGTTCTGAAATTTATGTCTCCGGCGCCAACCGTCCCCTTGAATTCCAGGCTCATGCATTATGTATCATCATTCCACTTGCTTGAAGATTTATTCTACAGGCAAATCATTCTCTCAGTTGCATGCTCAGATTTTGACACCTCACCCTTCGCCTCTGTGGCTCGGCTCTTCCTTGCATGTCTGAAGTCTCAGGGCAGGGGAAGTTTTGGTTAGAGCTGAGCAGGGGCCTCAGGGTCATCATAGGTTGCCACTCAAGACTGACTGGTCTTGGGTGCCCTTAGCAGGTCGTCCTGTGTGTTTCCAGTTAAGATTTAGATGGTTGTGTTTGGTAATTTAAGAAAAATTTTAAAATAAAAAGCATTTTGCTTCCCTGGTTCCCCAAACTAACAGACTCCTCTGTTCTTAGAGAAAACTTTTGGATGCTTCAAATATTAAAAGATTTGTTGTGTATGTGGGGGAAAACCATCTTTCTTTCCAGGTGGGGATTAGGACATCTTCTGCTTTAGTGGCCACTGCCTATTAGTTAAGTTCAGCAGTTGCCTAGGACCATCTGCAGAATGCAGGAGTGACAGTCTGGAACAGTCTCAAACGCTAAGTGTCCCCTCAGCCTCGTTCCCACCTCTCCTCAGTCACCTGCAGGTCCACACAGTTCTGTCAGCCATTGTCCCTACCTCTCCCTCAGGAAGTGTGCTCAGGGCATGTGTAGGCTACAGAGTGGCAGTGACCCACGTGGGCACATCGACAGTCCAGCAGATGATCCACAGAGACCCAAAGCTGTGCTGTGCAGACCTTGGTTGTTCCTCAGAAAGCTTTAAATAGACCAGGAATTGCTCACAGCCTCTTATTTGATAAGATCTATTTGAAATTCTGCACAATCAAGAGCAATCTGTACACAGAGCTGTTTTGAAAAGCCCCTCTTCCTTCCCTCCACCACCGCCAGGTATCGTTTCTGATGTCGGTGATATGTACACACTTGTGTGTTGTTACAGGGAACCTGAATTTATCCCTAAAAAGTAGGGGATAATGTTAAGCACTGGTCTCCTAAAGCAAAGTGTCCAAATACACAACTGAAATAGAGACAGCGCTCTGTGTGTTTGCGTGTGTGTGCGCACGCGCGTGTGTGTGTGTGTGTGTGTGTGTGTGTGTGTGTGTGTGTGTGATGGGTCTTGTTCAGTAAAATTTCCTGGAAATTTTGTCAAAAATATGTGACTTTAGTTTGGACTTTACACTCCTCCTTCAAGGGAGAGAATGAAACAGATGGCTTATCCCTTCGTGATACACATGTGTTTTGACTGGTAGGTAGGGAAATTATTGTTTTTTTTAATTGGTCAATTTAAACAAGAAATGATTCGTAAAACTGATAAAGGAAATAATCAGTGTCCTTCGTTTTGGGGAGGCTTACAATATGGCATCCAAGAAATGTGGGCAGTGGAGGGGGGTGACGTCCCTACCTTGTTTGAAGCAGATTAGACCCTCATGGGGGGACTAGGCTCGAGAAGCCATTAATGACACCTCTTTCATGGACAGTGGACCTTAGCCGCACCTATCCAAGATTTCCCATTTTCCAATTTATTAATAGAATCCACTTAACCTTCCCGACAAAAGCAGGACTAAATCATCGATGCTCTCCTTGAGAGCACCCAATGATTACCTCCAAGTGAAGACTCTGAACCCGGTGTTGCCATGGTAATGGCTGAGCCTCAGAATTGGTTCTCTTTCCCAAATCATCCCAATGTTCCTGTTTTAAAATGTCATCACCAGTAAATCTACTTTGGCTTTAAAATGTGTGTAGCAATAACTCAGGAAAGTAACAAGCCCTTGATTAGCCTCCAGCTCAGCAGTCCTAGAAGCACACAGGCATAGGCAATGGCTTCCCAAGCTCATTTACTCCAAAGGCGCACAGGGTCAATATGTGCTTGAAATGCAGTGAATATATACAAAATTTCTACATTTATTACTTCCGGTGTCTGCTCTCGACTGTGTTTTTATGATGCCTAATTAGAAACACAAAAGAAAATTAAGGAAAATGGTTTTAGCTTCCATTTTGTACTGCTTATAAACCCCTTCAAGAATGTTAAAATCCCAGAGGAATGTGTATCTTTTCATCATGCCAAGGATATAATAACTAAATTCCCCAGAGCTGCTGGGAATAATTTTATAGAACATTATAATGTAGAAAATATTTTTAATGTATTGAAAATATGGCACAGGAAGAACTTTAGCCATATGTACGATTCCTGCACATAAATCACATCATTTCTGGCTGTTAATTAAGTCTGTTTAAAAGCTTTTCTTTCTTACTTAATGCATCTTTGGAAATGAAAAGAAAAATAAACTCATTGACCAAAAAGTGCTAATATGCAGTTAATTTAAGAGATGAAAATTTTGGGATCACTATATATCTAAAATTAATTACTGATGGGGACAGGGTCTTTTTTCAGTCTGACAGAAAGAGCCAATTATAATTTTGTACTTTAAAATACTCCTTTGAAATATAGAGACTTCACAATTCTTCCGAAGCTACTTGTTATTTCTCAAGAGCAGATTTACCTTGGAAAGCATGTCTTCCTAGGTAGTATACTGTGGATTATTTCCTCCATAAAGCAGCCTGGGTGGGTGAAGGGGGAAATCAATGATTGCGTTGGATTTAATTTTTCTGAAATGTACTTAAGAGCTGATGAAGCTACTACGTTCTTTAGAAATTTAAAAACTTCAACTCAATGTGATTTCTGTTAAGCTTCTGTCGGCTTTCCAAGAAAAATTATTCTGAGCTTTTAATGTGGTAGAAGAGAAATTTATCACATAAAATATATGAAAATAGTTGTACACAGACATTTTTCTTAGCACAAAAGGGGGAACTTGTGCTTGGAAAATCGCAATTTATGAAGAATCCCAGCAAAAAGCCTGGATTTTCTCTCTTCAAAGAGTCACCCCTGTTATCCTCTGGGAAATCCCCTGCCATGGGTGCTGTAGAGGTGTCTGAGGATGCTGCCTATGGAATTTGGTGACTCAGGAGAGGAGATTGCAACGGTGTGAGCGAAGGCCTGAAGGCCGTATCCCTGGCTGCTGACACCAAATCTGTCCTCTGCCCATGTGACCAGAGTGCTTCTGAGCCACGTAGTCAGAGACCCCAGACGTCCAGCCTGTCCCCAACACACCAGGAATGGTCACATGGGCTGTTTTCAGACTTGTTAGTGAGTATAATTTTAGAACACTCTCTCTCTTATTTTAGCTTTCAAAACAAATACGTTGTTTTGTAGCATTATTTTAAATAGTTAAGGTATTTCATTCATTTAATCCTCACAACTACCTGATGGCTAAGAAAACAGAGCCAATAGCACGAGTTCAGTGATTCGCCCAAAGACACACGTGTGTTGCGCAGCAGGATTGGAATGCTACACTCCAGCCATGGGGACAATGCTTTAAATAACTTCATCACAGTCCGCTCCCGTGATCAAATAATCTAACTGAAGATTTAATCAAGTAGTTCTGACATTATTCAGGTCCAAGTTTGAATTTTTTTCTGTGAACCATTCAAACAATATGAGAGAAAACATTTTCAACAATTCCTGTGATAGAGGATTAACATCTAGAATATGTAAAGAACAAAAACAAATAAGAAAAAAATAATAAGTAAACCCACTAAAATGGGAAAGATATTCAAAGAAACACTTCTTTAAAGTAAAAAGTACAAATGCTTGAAAAAATATATGGAAAAAAAATGCCCAATAATATCTTTAACCATCAGGGAAAGGCAAGTGAAAACTGTACTCAGATTCCATCTCATCCTAGTAAGAATGGCTATTATCAAAACAACCGAAAAGAATCACACCAGCAAGGGTGTAGAGGAGAAGGAACAGTATACAACCCTGGAGGGTGTGTAGGTAGCACTACTAGGGAGAACAGCATGGAGTTTCCTCAAAAAGCTGAACTAGAACCACCCTATGATCCAGCTATGTCACCCTGGGGTGTCCATCCAGTGGAAACGAAGTCAGCACACAGAAGAGATACCTGTACACCCATGTTTATTACCACAAGGTCCACAATAGCTAGGATATGGATTAAGACTAGGTGCCCATCAACAGAGGCATGCACAAAGAAATGGAGTGTGACTCAGCCTACACAAGAATGAAATCATGTCATGTGCAGAAAAGTGATGGAACTGGAGGTCATCACCATAAGCAAAATAAGCCAGGCACAAAAACACAAGCACTGCATTTGTGAAAACTGTGTGTGTGTGTGTGTGTGTGTGTGTGTCTGTGTGTGTGTGTCTGTGTGTGTGTGTATGAAGAGCTGAAATTAGAAGACAGGCTTTAAGGGAAAGAAAAGTGGGAGAGAAGGAAGGGCAGCAGGGAAGACAGACATGAGCAAAGCACCATAATGCATGTGTGCAAATGTCACAGTGAAACTCATCAATTTATAGAATTAATAGGTTAGTAATTGCAATAATAACAAACTTAGTACTCAGCATTAAAAAACGACCTAAGCACTCTCTAAGTTTCTTTAATAATGCATTCAACAAGCGATACGATTACATGTCAGATGGTATTGTGCTCTTTTAGGACAAATACAACTCCTGTCCCCTGTGACTTCAAAATATAACAGGGAGATTGCTGCAATCCAGCTGCAGCAAAATAACCCGGGGGGTGACGAGCAACTTGTGTAGATTGATACAGCAGGAGTGGGAGCCGTTTATTGTAGCACAGGAGGGGTATATATACATTCTCCACAGCTTATCTTAATTAACATAAACTAGATACATCAGTCAACCAATAAGGAATCTCCACACTTAGCGGCTCGCTGGCGTTACTTCACAAACCACTCCCTCTGGCAAAATGCCAGGAGCCATCTTGACCTGTTTACAGACCTTAACAGGAGATCATCAACAGGTACCCCCAGGGTGGTCAATAGTGGGCAAGCACAGGTTGGTAAGGATCATGTACGAGAGGTCTGAAGATGAGGATTGGGAAGGCAGGAAATGAATGTGCCAGGAGCAGTGCCGGGCTGGGATCTGAAGGGCCATGGCGCATGCGCCAGATCCCGAGACTTTACACGAACCCACATGGCAGAGCGAACAGAGCAAGGGGAGAACCAGGAGGAGACTGTCTGGGAATCAGGCCTGCATAATGCAAGGCACTGCAGAGGAGGCAAGGATGAGGTGCTTCACTAGATAGGAAATGGGGGGCCATTCAGAGCTTAAAGCTCAGAAAGGGTCATACTCCAACTGCAGGATTTAAAATAGTTCTGTGATTTTGGATTTAGTTGAGAAGGTTGATCTTGGACACCAGCCAGGTGACTACTGCTGTAGTCTCAGCCCAAGTTGGTAGTGGCTCATCCTTGGGAGGAATCACTGTGGACGAATGGATGGTTGAGATGCTTGGTATGTAGAGTCAACAGGGCTAAATGAATCCAGGTGGGAAAGTAGCAGAATGTGTGGGGAGGGGGAGAATCCTGTGCCTCTTCCTGTACTCCTGACATTAACGCAGTACAAGGCGCTCATCTGGATTTCACATCTGAGCACAGGATGCAACCCATGGTTCTTATAGAACTGTTTCCCTTGCTTCTGCATCCAATGCAATGATAATAAAGTTGCCAATTCTTGTCGAAATACCTGAAGATTGCACACATGTACAATTAAAATAGCTATTACATTTTTTCACCTTTCCATAACTCTATTTAATGTTATAGATAAGAGCTCATGCACTCACATAGAGAACCAATTGCAATGTGCCGCATGCCTACCCCAGAAAATTATCCCCCCAAAAAGAGCTGGGAGATTTACAGCTTCATGGTGATTGACTGTAAAAAGTGATACGATTCTTCAATCTGATTAAATGGCATTGGTCAGAGTGAAGTGTCACTGAACCTCTCTACATTATTATCACTAGATTAACTCAATAGCGTCCCTTCTACTTAGATAATGGCTAATACAATGGAAATGGCAGTCCTTTGTCACAAGGACAAAACATTCAAGATGATTCCTTCACTGTCATAGAGACAAATTTGTCCACTGCAGGATAAGAATGGCCCCCATTCATGAAGTGCCTTCCACATGCCAGGCACCAAAGTAAGAGTTGAACACTTAATCCCCACTGCAGTACTGTGCAGAAAGCAGTGTTTCCATCTACATTTTGTGGAGGAGGAAAGTGAAAACATAGACATTAAATATCCTGCTGGAAATCTCCAGAGTCAGTCTGCCTCCAGAGTGGGCATGACCAGGACATCTCAGGGCTCTCCTGTACGGAGGGTGATCCCTCCATCCTGGAGATGGAAACTAAAGTTCAGGTTGTGTATTTGAATGAGCAAATCTAAAAATGATTACATTTAATGGACATCCACTGTGTTTGTTCCCTGGGAAAATTCCCAAGATCATTGAAATTGAACAGCTGTCACTCCTGTGTTAAGGCTATTGCTGTTCAGTAGATAACCTTGTTATCATGCAGAAAAATATCAGGGCAGACAAATAGGCCAGGAAGAAAAGAGGACCATAAGCAAGAAGATAAAGAACTCTGTACAAAGTACCTCCTTATAAATGGATGACTGTCAGGTAGAAATCAATTTCCTGTGGACAAGACCAAGAAGAGCAAGGCAGGAGGAAAATAAAAATGTTTAAACGATCGGACAGCCCATAATTTCAATAAGGATTCTGCTCTTGAGTAGTGGTGCACACTGAGTTGGTTCCAGGGCTGGTGATAACAGGCCTCCTGCTGCGTTTTGGGAGGGGCGATGGGGGAGGTTGGGGCAGCAGGAACTAATGCAGGATTAATGCCCAATACCTCGGGTTGCCTGGAGCAGAGGCTGGGCCATAGAAAACCAGATCTTTGAAGATTTAATAGATTCCTCATTCTCTGTCAGTCAGCCTTTCCAGATTTGTCAAGTGTTAGCTCTGTTTTTTCTAACACTGGATTTTTAGCTATGGTTTTTACTTCAAAAAAAAAAAAAAATCAGGTCAGATTTGAGCTAATGGATAATAAAACCAGGGCTACAGGTTCTGTTTATCTGTAGCAGTTAGATGAGGATTTGCAATGAATTAGAATTGGAAACAGGGTGTTTTCATAGTGCATGAGTGTGGCGAGTTCTCAAAAAGGCAATGTTTGAAATTGGTAGCACTTGCATAATAAACTGGCATGTGAGGAAGAAAGAGCAGGAGAGGGAAAAACCAAAAGTAATGGTCACATTCAAGGTTACGTGCGGACACTACAGGCAAACGGCTAGTTGAATTTGAAGGAGGAAAAGTGTTGGTAACTTTTTTTCTCCTATTGGAATGTAAAAATCAACTGTAAAAAATTCGTGAATGAGACCCAGGGATTGGCATCACAGCAGATTCAATGAATTTTGAAATGCATGCCTCTACAAAGAATGTGCTATTATTTTGTCTAGACTCTGTGGCACACTGTAATAAATAAAGACTGACAGCCTCAATATATTTCATAAATACATAACTGAAATTTACATGATTTCTGACTATTAATACTTTTTCGATTACCCTAGGTAGAGTACTGTGTACATCTTATAAAATAAAATCTACCCTTAATGCCATTTGGTAGCAGACAAAGAAATAGTAATGACATTCATTTCTCTGAATATATTCATTTTTTTTAAGTAAACCTTGGAAATCTGAACTTCGATCCATAGATAATTCATTAGCTCCAGTCCACAGGTTTGTTTTCTTAGAGTCTTCTTATACATATAATACCCTAGCAGAGTTTTTGTAAGATAGCTTCAAGGGATTTATTTTTTTTTTCTTGAAAGGACCAAGTTCATACAAAATAAACTATGAAGGCATAGAATATAAAGCTATCAATTGACATGGAGCCGAAACACTTCCTTCTGAAATTTTTCTTTCAGATACATACACATTTTGGTAATGAAACCACCAGCAACAGATGTCAGTTCATTGACTCCTGTGCCAACAGGCCTCAGCGTTCTCGACCCAACATTTCATAGAGCTGTGGATACAGAGAAGACAACTAAAAATGTAATTTTGGAGAGCAAGTATTCATTCTCAGGAAGTCTATAAATATTCTGGGAAAGCAGCAAAATATTCACATTCTGCCCCACAGAAGAGGTGAGCTATGTTGTATTATGCAATGATATGCAGTTTTATTTTATTTTCACTTTATTTTTTAGAAAAAGCAAAAAAAAAAAAAAAAGAAAAAGAAATAGTTGCTTTGGCTGCAACATTTGCGGAGAATGTCTGGGTACACGTTCTTCCCACCTCCACCTTGTCACTTGCTGCCGCTCTTGGTGCTCTTTGGTTGCCTTTCCTGAATAAATGCAAGCCTCGCTCTCCTGGTAGCCATGCAGTTCCTGCACAGAAGCGCATTCCTGAGAAAGCACACTGAGAAGAGAGCGAGGGAAGCAGCCCCTTGAAGAGCGCTTGCTTTTCAAAAAAAAGGGCTTGATTTCCTTTGGAAATCTGGGATGGTGACCGTTCTGATGTTCAGGGATGTTGTGAAACCTGGCTCACCCCTGCACACCAGTGTGAGTGTAGACGTGATCCAGTCAGCCCCAGAAGTCTGCTGCCCTTCATACATAAGAATCGTACTTTTTAAAATTCTGGTATACAATTATTAGCAATGGCTGTGGCATCTGGTGCTGCCAGTGGGTTTTTTTTTAAACAGGACAGCAATTTTATATGGTTCTTCTTAACTTTAGGTATTTAGAGTTACTGTAGGAAAAATAAGTTACATGCTGTGTTTATCTTTCCAAGTCATGCTCATATACAGTATTTCTGCTATTCCTCATTAGGAATTAATTTTTTAGAAAACCCTTTCCAGATCCCATGTATGATTTGATGAATGTGCATACTCTGGGGTTGAAATCTACTGTGACTTTTTAATTGCAAATCATAGACCAAATTTCCAGTTAAGTCTGTATCACAAGATGGTAATATGAGAATATTTTTTGTTGAACTTTAAAATACAAAACCAAAGAACTCCCACTACTGATTTCAGACTCAGGAGTTAAAACAGGATCCTCACCTTGCAGCATGAGGACCCAGACTGGCCCCTGCCTATTTATAGAAATCAAGTTCCATTGAACATAGCCACACCATGCCGCCAGAGTAACTGGAGAACACTCACTCCACCCTGCATCTCTGGAAGGTTGATGGATTCAACAATAATCTGATTACTTTGCTCCAGAATGGGCCTGCAAATCAATTCTGGTCAAAGATCCATAAAGACTGGTCTAATTAGGTACTCTGGGAAACGGACAGGCTATTAGAAAAGAAGTACAGGAAGATTTTTCACCCTTTTTCTAAAACTCAGTGCTGGCCAATAGGCTTCGTGGAAAGGCAGGAATCTTCTCTCTGAGCCATCTCCCGTGATGGCTCATAAGCTTTGAGATCTGGCTGGTTGCACTGAGGAACCAAACTTTGAGTTTCCTTTTATTTTGATGAATTTAAATGCAAATGAGTGTTGAGAGCCACAGCCAAAGGGGCCCCAGCAAACTTCCACCTGCCGGCTGATGATTGGTTCACAGTGGCCCCAGCAACATCTAGATGATTGGCTCCTCTGTGGTGATGTTCATTGGGCTGTTTCCCTGCCCTTCAGACTGCCAGCTGATGATTGGCTCACAGCGGCCCCAGCAACATCTAGCTGATTGGCTCCTCCACGGAGCTGCTCATTGGGTGACTTCTTTGGCTCTGCCCACGCAACCCAGCCAATCGGCCTCAGGAGCAGGAGGATTGTGGGAGGTTGAGAGGCTGGTGTGGGGGAGAGAGGCGTGTGGAAGCCGGTGGTGGCAGTTGGGCTCTGAGGGTTTTTTCCCTGAGGAGCTGTTTTGTTTGGCGTTTGTAGTTCTAAAAATAAAGTTAGTTTCTTTTGACAAGTGGCTCCTGATTTGTGCCAAGCCAGACTTCGGCAAATGAGCACACAAGCCTGCTGAATGTTTTGAAGAGTGCAGTTCTGGGTTTTGTCCTAAGTGGATGGAAGGTTCCAGCCATGCTACAAGACAGCAGAGATAGCCAACACTAAAAAAGGCAAACGGGAGCAATGGAAAATTTCCACGTCCTTCGTCCAACGTTAAACCAGCCCTGATGGCGGACCTAACTCCTTGTTGGGTATTTATAAAATTATTTTCTAGACTTGGATTTCTGTATTGCCACCCTCAGTGTGGATGAAGTGTAAGCATTTTGTTGTCAGAGACGTGTTTAACCGCTCATTTGTCCACCACACAGTGCGGGCAGTGCTGGGCACTGCAGGGTTTGTGTTCAGTGACCAGAGCCCAGACTCCCTTGTATTTGAGCAGTGGGCTTTGAGGGATGGGCTGCTGTGGGACAGAAGCTAGTGTGCCCTGCATATCGCAAGCACGGCTACACCAAAAGTCCCCATCAGGCTCCATGTCTTCAAAAGGGCAGTGCTAAGGATGGCTCAGAACAGCAGCAGAGAAAACCCAAGTTTTGAAGTAGCATCAGCTTCTAAATAGGTAGCCCCATAGCCCCCCCAACTACAGATGCCCTTTCAGATATTTACAAAGTTCTTTAGTATTTGAATAGGAATTCCAGTTGTGCAGACCTTCAAGCATCCTAACCCAAATCCCCCCTTAATTGTATTGAATGTGTCCTATCTTTGCAAAGACGTCAGCCTATCCCACCATGGTGACACATCATTTTTTGGAGCAATCTGCAGGAGTTTTCCAACAAAAGTAATGGAAGTGAAACGTTTGCACTTACTATATATGAGACTGCATGGAATCATATTCCTAACTGTCTCACTTAATCCCCCCACACACTGAGGAAGTTGATAATAGTGCAATCCATAATTTGCAAATAAAGAAACCCCAACATAGCATCCAGCAGGATGTGGTCTCACGACCAGATTCAAGCCCAGAGTTTGTTGGATTTTCACTGATTGTATACAATGAAATGCCTTTCAGGTCTGCTCACCTCTCACTTCCTCCTGGTAGCTAGCTTTCCCTCCATTATGTTCCTTCCCTGAACAGCTGCTTCTCATACTATCTAACACTGGATGAGGCATGATTCATTTTGTGTGACTTTCACCACCTCACAGGAACATAGGCTTCAGGGAGCAAAGACGTTCTTTGATTTTGTTCATTGCATAATCCTGGTCAGATGTTCAAATACATGTTGAATGAATGAAGAGCAAGCGGGTATTGTGGTTAGTTTTCCTACAATAATCAGTGACATTAAGCTTTTTGGATAGTGATGTTTCAATTATGATTCTTTCTTTCTTTCTTTTTAAATTGTGCTCATTTCTGCTTTGAGCAGTGACTTTCATGTGGCTGAGCATAGGACACAACACCCCCAAGGGAAGCCCAGTGCAGAAGATCTCCTCCAAAGTCCTCCTCCATTGACCAGCAGATGGCTTCTTCTCGTTCCTGGATTGCGTTCTAGCAGCTGAGTCGAGGATGTTTTCACTGTCCAGAGAGCTCTGGATGCACTTTGGGTAGACTATGGTGAGTGGGTGTGGGGCTCATCCCTCCACAGACCCTAGTTGTTACTCACCTGTGAAACTCCATCAGGGTGTTCATCTGAGCCTTTGGGGTGTGTTTTATCTTAATTAGTACTTTTTTGTTTATCTGTTAGCATTTGCTCTCTTGATAACAAGAGTCACTATTTTGTTGAAAATGCTTTTTTTTTTCAATTTTTAATATTTTTTCTTTTCATTTACTGCCAGCAGTAAATGAAATAAATATTTATTAGAAGTATTACTTATAAATTCTTTGTTTTTTTGTGTGTGTAAAAAATTGGCAAAATATTTATAACTCAATTGAAATTTTAACTTATTGACAAAGTAAGTACAACTGAAATTCGTTTTGTCCTTGACTGAAGTTTGAATTCTCTCTAGTGAGAAACATGTTCTCAGATTTCTCAGTTAATGACACCGAAAAGCATCAGTTACTTGTCTAGCTTCTCTGGTATTAAAGAAAATGTACTCTATCTGTCTCCAACACCTTGCTCAGCTGTTCCATGTCTACAGGATTTCTATTTCAGGTTTTATAGAATCTGAGTTAAACAATTCTCCTTGATATCATGTTATTTCTGTGAACACAAGCCAGACGTTGTGCTGGGTTCTGGACTGGGGAGGATGGGAAGTGAAATTAACCCCTTGGCCAGCCTCGGGAGTCTTCTCCTGCAGACAGGGGCTGGGGAAAGGCACATTTTTTGTGTGTCTACTATGTATGCAAACTTACAACACGAGCTGCTGAGAGGTGGCCGAGCCACAGACAGAGTGGCCAGAGTCAGGCTGAGTGTGCGCCACCTGGTCATAACCGTAGCTCTCTGACTCACACACCTGTGGGAGAATTTCCTTAACTCCTCCAATGTGCTACGTCCCAAACCTCCTAAAACCTACTATCTTAGGGAAGATTGTCCCTGGACAATTGCCGTAGTCTCATTTTTCTTTCTGGTTCTATCTTTTCTCCTTATGATTTATTGTCTATAGGCTGTCACTTATCTTTTTTTTTTTCTTAAATAGACATCAATTTTTTAGAGCAGTTTGAGGTTCGTGGCACAGTTGAGTGGAAAGTTCAGAACTCCCATGGCCCCTGTACCCCACATGCAACGCCCCCCACGCCCCCAGACGGAGTGGACCATTTGCTTCAATCATGGGCCCGTCATCATCACCCAAAGTCACACCTTGAGCAGGTGCTTTGAGCCAGTCTAGGTGGAATGTGGGCGAGCACATAGTGACACACAGTGACGTGCCCAACACTCCAGTGTCACGTAGACCCAGATGTCTTCCAGAAGCTGACTTGACTTCTTTCTGCTCAAACACTATCGATGGCTGCGTTCCATCCGAACAGCATCCCCAGCTCCCTGGGGACCGGAGGCCCCGCCTGCCTGGGCTTCTTGTTTTCTTCTGAGTCTCCTCTTGGTCTTGGCTGCACCTCACACTCTCTCTGTGCTCCCTCCAGTGAGCTCCCTCTCTGCAGGTGCATTTGGGCCCTGAGATCTGCCCTTGCCTTGCCCTTTGCCCACCAGGATCCTCATTCAGACACCTGCGTGGCCCCTCCCTCCTGTGGCTGCTCCTCCCGGTACCTCTGTTGGCAAGGGAAGCCTTACTGGCTGTCTTGACTCCTGCCTCTCTTTGTTCTGAACCCTGGTTCTACCTTCTTTTACCTCTTTGACTTTATCTCTTCCAAACACCTCACGTATATTTTTGTCCATGTTTTTATTGTTTTGTGTACAGACACGATGTACATTTCACAATTATAAGAACTCTGTTCTTCTTTGTCACCATTGTATATGATCAAATGGAGTTTTGTGTGCTTTCATTTTTTTTCCATCTAAAAATGGATAAAATGATGATATCAATAATATAGAATTGCTAGAATAATTAAATATGTTAATATAACAATGCAGTTAGAATGGTGTCTAGTATAAAATGCTTACTACATGTCAGTTGTTTTTATTATTGTCATTTTGGGGATAACAGAGAGAGCTCACAGTCCGTTCTCAGGCTCTTTTTCTTCCCTCTTAACCTCTGTCTCTTTGGACTCCTTCCAACTGTGTCTGGACCTAATGAACCTCTGCTACTCCGTGTATATTAATAGCTCTACTTGGCCCTAATACTTAGCAACTGACACATTAAAATACTTTAATATAGTGATCTAAATGACAATTCTCATCCAATTGGAGAATTGAAAGTAGTTTAAACTAGTCCATAATTATATGGCAACAACAATAATAATAATTCCCACTTTGTGTTGAGAACCTGCAGTGTGCCTGGGGCTCTCCATGTGGTTGGAGGCCTCACCTCTTTAGACCACATGCCCTGGGAGGTGGTCTGGGATGCCATCCCACTTGGCTTGGGAGCAGAGGGTGAGGCTCTGTAGAGAGTGACTCTCATCCTCAGTGGCACTAACTCCATAGAGGAGAGCCCTGGGAAACCCTGGGGCAGCACCACATGCAATTTCTTTCACAGAAGGTGTACCCAGAGCACTGAGAACCAGACTCAGAAGCCTTGGAGAGAAGGCTCACTACCTCACAAAGATCCGACTCCTGCTGTTGATACTGGTGATATTGCAGAAAGTGAAACTCATGAGGAAGAATTTTTTCTTGGTTAAAGTGGTAGGTGCTGTTAAGATGTTCTTTTGGTTAAAAAGAATGCTATGTATCCCTTAATTTAATTTTAGTTTTTCTAAGAAAAAAAATCTACATTCAAAATCAGTTTTTTCCACTTATATAAGGAACATTCAATTTTTAAAATTTTTTTTGATAGCTCACTTAAATATTTAAGGGAATCAGAATCTCTAATGAAGAACCTTAAACATCCCCTAAAAATAAAAATAAATAAATAAATAACTGGCAATGGCTATAATTGCAATTTTTCACATTTTGAATGTCATATACTATATTGACTATTCCCATCATTAAAATTAGATATGACTTCTTAATGACTAAAGATTTACTGAAAGAACAAATAGCTGAAATGAGTTACCAAAAAAGCAAATAAAATGGTTAGTGGTATTTCCCAAATCTCTTGTTATATTAAGAAAACAATGTAGAACCATTAAATATTTAATGTAGAGAAATCCTCCTAGAGGGTAAGACACACATTTTGGTGTTCTGTGCCAAGGAAATAAAGAAGCGCATTTGTAAAACCTGGACTCAGAATACTCTATTCTCATATTTCACTTACTTCTTGGCTCCAAGCATGCAGGGGTTTGGTAGTGACAGGAAAGAAACGAACTGCAACAGGGCACCCGTGTGCACCGACTTACGTGATGCTCACCCACATCAATGGCAGGCCTGTTCAGCCCCTTTTCAGGATTGAAGAAACAGAGCTCTAGAAAGTCAAATTGCTGAGTCACAGAGATAGGGGCGGTGCCTGTAGGTAAGATTGCTTACTCCATGAAACTTTGTGGTCTGGCTTTACTGCTTTTTCTACTATGAGCATAAAAAATACACACTAAAACAAGAGAAGTGACACAGGTGTGTAGAAGAGACTGTGCCCTTCCATCAGCCTGTGTCCAGCTCCTTTGAGAACTTGGCATTGCAATCCAGTGCGCTGTTTTCTAAACTTTGACATGAAGCAGCAGGGGTGACCCATTAGAGCCCACACACATTTTGCTTATATTTGAATATGCTTATGTGAAGGGAAAATATTAAACATGCACATGGGAATATACATTAGCTTCCAAATCTGCCCACTTTCTCTTGGAAAATCTGAATACCTGGCGTAACGGGCACTGGTTTCTGCATGGGATATCCATGGGCACTTTGCTCCATTCCCCCCAATCATCTCCTTATTAAGCCAAGCAGCTTGGAGGACAAGGGTTGACTGTCCTACATTCACATCTGGCCTGAAGTGACGGGATAGGCTCTCGGGGCATGTGGAATTTGCAACCTGTGTGATGTCTCCTCAAGCTGCTTTTTCCACGCTCTGTTCTGTTGGGGCCACATTTCCATTTTGTCCCACTGTTTCCCAGCTACCTGCCAAACAGGCCATCGTCTGGATCCCCCTCATTTGTTTAACTGTCCTACTACTGATAGAGAGTTGGCGTCTTTCCAGTTCAGTGACCATCCATACACACGTGTCTTTGCCACTTTGTTTACGTTTCAGTAAGATGAATTCCTGGAGGTGGAATGCTGAGCAAGAAGGTGGGCATTTTTCTGCTTGACAAATAGGCCTTATTCCCGGTAAAGCCTGTCCCGAATACATCACACCTGAGGCTGCATCCGAGCCCTGCTCCCCAGTGTCCTTGAGCCAGACAAGTCCCATGTTAATAGACACTCAAATCCGGGAGCCACTTTGGAGAATCGCCCATTGCAGAACAAAGGAAGAAATCAAGCTTCATAAACTTTATTTCTAAGTTGATTTTAAAACGGCTATGTCCACATTGAACTTTATTCAAAATGTCAGTGTGGACTATACTGTAATTGCCCTTAATTCTAATATACGACAGTAATGAGGAAGCCGTGGATAATTGGGCTCCACTTTGCTTACATCATGCTTGGGAAACACAATGACGAACCTGTGAAAAATGAAGCATTGTCACAGGAAATTATACCGAATGTGGCTTTTTAATTGTTGCTAGCTTTCGACCTATTGTTCGAACATATTTAAAAAAAAAGTTCCCTCCCGGGAAGGAAACACAATAAATACCATTTAGAAAATACTCAGATATAAATATAATTATGAAAAGAATGTGTTATTTCTGCCAAATTGCTGTTGGAAATCTAAGAAGGAAATTAAGGCTTTTTAAAACCCATCAAAAATATTCTCTTCACAAAGAATAAATCCTGCTTAAACCTAACCTCCAGTGAGATTTGTGGAAGATGGGTCTGACATCCATCTCCTAAGAGAACGATAATGAGAGAATCTATACACAGGAGTGTTTATTAATGTGCTTATACAATAGAATGTTATCATCAATCTATATATTTTTCTAGATCAACAAAGACTGCTTCTCTTCTCCTATCCACTTACCTCTCATCTTAAACACCCTGTATGTACCTCTTTAGGCAGAATACAGTAATTGGTCCTTACCTGCACTGAGGTTTAAATAGATTTCACTTCATTCTCAGAAAATATACTGCTTGTTCAAGTGATTAACTCTACAAAAAACAAAATAACTCTACAAAATGCCATCTGTATCACATAAGGACACAATCGTGACAAGTATGTTGAGATAGAGGCACTGGACATTGTCTGCCCTGAAATGGAATCAGCTTTGGCATGACTTTCTGATCATTGCAGGTCTGACTGTAGTTCTTGATAACTTTTCAATTCTGATTGCTCAGAGTCGTCAACAATGGTAAATACCTTTTAGACAATTTACTAGAGACCCCAAGAAAAAAAATTAGAGTCTTACTTAGGCCTAGTCTTTATCTGCCAAGAGAATATTTCACAGCCTTCTTTTCTCCTCATAGCTCTTGCAAAATGAACAAGTTTTAAAGAGCTATGGAAACAAATACATGACTTTAGAAATGAGAACACATGTCATACTTGCAAAGTGGGCTGTAGATCTCATTTCGCTTAAGAGACTCTGAATTTTAAATTATCCAAACTGGAACAATCGAAGTTTAATTTATTCCTCAAGTATTTATTGAAGGTCTATGATGAACTATGCCCTTTATTATGATATTAGGGAGAGTCAGACAGTGGAGAAACCCCAAGATTATTGACCCAGAATGAACAACTTCGACTAAAAGACAACTTACAACTAAAGTGCTTCACTTAATTTAAAAATAATCTTATGTGTTTACACTCACAAAGAATTGGGGACTAATGACAAGCTGGGTGTTAGGTGGCCTTGCAGTTGCTACTAAAATCCCTACTACAAACCTCCCTTAGGTGTACCCATCATCATTCCAAAGAGTGACTCTGAGATATCAAGATGGAATTGACAGGTCTTTGCAGAATGGAATGGGGAGGACAGGGGACTTGCATGTAGTCAATTTTCAGCAAGTCACTGAAGGAAAAAGGAATAAATGAATGTTTTCACCAAACACCTGATGGGAAAAGTGAGGTGATTCTTGTTTTTATTTTAAAAATAAACTATTAGAAAGCAGTTTCCTCAATATGTTGGCAGTCCAAGTCAAGAGCAGAGAACAGCAAACTGCAAACCAAATACCATACCCTGTGTCCCACTTTTATTTCATAATAGACCTTTATTGGAAAGAAGTTGCATGTTGAGAGCTGCAACCAACTCAAGATGGTGCCTGGCATTTTGCCAGAAGGAGTGGTTGAGAAGTAATGCCAGTGAGCCATTAAGATGATGATAATCAAGTTAAGCTGTGTATAATTATTAAGATAATGACTGATTGCTGTAATTGGATGATGCTAAATTGAAACAAGCTGTGTATTCAGTTGTGTATATAAACCTCTGCTGTCTGGCAATAAGGCGGCTCCTGCTACCTCAGGTGCCCGCTACTTTTGAGTTCCCATTGAGTTCTCACGGAGTTCCCGTTGATTCTCGCGGAGTTTCCCTGGAGTTCTGGAGAGTTCCCATTGGGTTCTGGCAATAAAGTAGTTCCTGTTTGAATCTACAAGTGGCTCGTGACCTCCCGGTTAATTGTGCCCAGACAGACTGCGGCAGTTGCATCCTTTCATTTGCCTTTGTTGATGGCTTCCTGGAAACCCTAGATTATTTGCTATGTGTTCTTTTACTGTATTCCCTGCCCCGCCCTCAACCAACTCTGCTCCAGCAAGATCCATGTCAACCTTTTCTCCATAGGGTTGATGATTATCTTTTAACATAAAGGAAGAAAGAGAGGAAGAGATATAAGGAGGAAACACCACCTGTGTCTTCCATGCCATTCCATTGAAGGAAGTACCCCGCTGGCTTCCTTACTTGGGAAGCACCAGGTATAATGAACTTCTCCTGAAGATTCTTAAGATCCTTTAAATCTCTTCTTATTCCAAGGTGACCTACAGGCAAGAAGCCAGATGCACCTGTTAAACCTATGTGAGGCTGCAACTCCTTCTGTAAACACCCAGTAAATTCTCTGTGTCCAGGATATGTATGTGCAGCATGCCTGGGGAACTGTGCTCTGTTTCAAAAAAGTGGGAGGGGCTACCAAAAGCAGCGTGGGCATGCTCATTGGCAGATAATAATGACAAGATCACTTGTTCAAATGAAGGTTGGGTGTACTTGTTAAGATTTTACAACCCACGAGCAAACATGGTGGCCAGAACCTTGTCTAAATCAGCATGTGTTTCCCCAAGGAGCCCGTGGAGTCCAGCATCAGAAACTCCTGGGACACTTGTTAAAGGGCCTGATTTGGGGGCTCAGCCCATGGCATAAAATATCAGAATATCAGGATGTGATAGAGATTATGAAATATGTCCCCACATAAATATTATGTCCCTGACTATTAAAGAGACATAGACCCAGGAAGTGAGGATTCCAGAGCCACTGTTTCTGACATTCCTACTTCCCTCAGAGTTTATCAAGATAGACATCATCGAAACACAAAGGCCCTCTGACTTGAGGTCACAGTAGAGAGGCTATGCAAGCAGGTGAATACAACTCCAGAAAAAAATAGACATGAAACAAAATGTGCACCAATCAGGGCCATCTCTCTAATGCAGTGTGGGAAAAATTTGCAAAAAGATCTCATCTTCATTTCCCTCCATTCCATGTAATTTTTTTTAATCTTTTAGCCTTCCTAGATTTTCTTGTCTCCCAAACATGCAATTTTACTTTTTTCCTTATTATTCATAAAGTTTACATCTCATTTAATATTACAATACCCCCTTTTGATGTTTATTAATTCTTATCTCTGTGTTGTATGGGGGCAATGTGTTTCTTCTGACTCTAGGTTCTGGGACACAGAGGGGAGAGTTAAAACGGTTTCAGTCAGTGCACCTGGTGTGTTTCCTTCACTCATAGACCAGTCCACTACTTTCACAAGAACCTCTGCTTATCAGTGAGTGAAAATGGAAAGTAAAAACAGGCATATCTGCTTAGGGCGTACTCCAGTCTATCCTGAGAAGGGAACTTCCCTGCATTTGTAACTTCACAAGCACAGAAACCTGTCCTGTGGCCATAGTGGGCACACAGGAATTCCTTTCAGAGGAGAATATAATTGTTATTCTAAACCTTCTTATAACAGCAAAAACCAGTTAGGCCTTTGCATATCTTCTCAGCTAAATCCTCATAGAGAGCCTGCATTAAAGAAAAGACTGAAGGAAGAATAGAGGCTTCTGATTAGAAAGAAAAAGAAAGTTATAGCACATGATATACTGTATATTGATTTTATATGTATTAGAGGTCACAGGTAAGGATATATGTGACTCATTTGTGTGTGTTTATAAATAAATAAATATATGTTATGCACTTATAATATGATCTTCACACAGACTTAAATATGGTAACATTTATAGATTGAACTTTAAATCAGCAGAGGACATGTAAACATACCAAATCCCATTCTCGTCCCACCTAACACACTGGATGAGAACATCCAATGGCAAGTGGGACATTAAGTCAGTCTCTAGGTGCTGGAGAGCTCAGAGTGGTACAATTCTGACCCAAGGGAGGAACCCAGCCTCTACCGATGGAAGCACGTGCCGTTTTGAGATATCATGTCTTCAGGTGGCATCTTGGTCCAACATCCGGCCTTTCTGGCATGGATCAGCCCACTACTTGCACAGAATAAGCCTCACATATTTCTCCCTGGCTTCTGCTGGTTGCAGCAGCCGTGAAGTACTGTAGAACAACCTCGCAGAGAATGTGAGAACGATCAAAAGCATCACCACTCTACCGAACCCTCATTTCAGGGAATTGAACAGTCTCAATTCAGTTGAATTGCCTGATGTACTTACCTTCAGAAACCATATTTTGTGGTTGCTTTGTTGCCCTCAGACACTGTCTTAGGTTAGCCTTAAGCCGCTCCACTCCTTAGACACAGCATGGCAAATATTCCATTTAAGATAAAATTTAATTAAACTTAGTTTTCATTCTCACTCCTTTTCCTTAAAGACTTTTATGCCAACTATAAAGAAAATCATATTCAACCTTTATTTCCAGAAGAGAAATCAAGCACAACCTCTGGTGAGCCTGCAGGATGTACGCCGGCTCAGTGTAGACCTCCTTCCTCTCCTCCCCACCCAGTTCTGCGGGCTAAGGACCTTCACAGAGCCACAAGATGTCTGCAGAATGCACTGTGATTTCATTGTTTCAAGGTAACGGGGAGTGAGTGTGATTGGCCAGCTGGCTGATGTCTGGGGTGGCAGACTCAGGGAATGAAAGCCAAGGTTTACTCAGAACCTTTTTATTGATCTTCTTGATTGGAGAAAAGAATTCTTAATATATTTAATAATTAATATGTATATATATATAATATTTTAATTTTTAAATGTGTATTTATAGCCTATATATCTATGGTTGATCCTAAGCTGTTAATAAAAACTAGCTTAGTCATTAGATCCACAAAGTCCCTTTCTGCTTTGTTGCAATTTTTTATCATAAATTCCAATTCTTCACTCTTTCTTCTTAGACAAGTCATTTTACTTGGAGGAAAAAAACATCTGAGTGTGACCCCTCTGTCGAATGGTGATGCCAGCATTTGGATGAAAAAGTAACAAACTAAAAAGCGATAGTTATTTTTATAAAAAATAGTGTCATAATACTACATCCATTACAAAATGGATACCAGGCTAAAATTACTAATGTTTCCTTCTATAAATGTGGACTACAAATGGCCAATCAGAAGATGGTGGTGGGAAAAACCGTTCCAGATTTCCACTTGCATTTTACCAGTTGCAAAGATGAAGAAATAAATAGTTCCTACTCTCAGACATATCGGCAGTTAGGCAAGTGGCAGATTCATACTTTGACGGAGCTTGCTGACGCACCAAATGAGACAGACTTGTGACTGACATCATCATTATGTCCTCATGAAGCAATTGACAAGCTGAAATGGTGAAACTTCTAAAGAAATGTGAAAAGGGTATTAAATATAAAAGTGTCTTAAGCCCATAGGAAAAAAAAAATTCAAGCAAAGAATAGTTCACTATATAGAGAAGTTATATTCCATTTGTATCTGATGTGTCAAAATGCATTCTACTGTCATGTATAACTAATTAGAATAGATTTAAAAAATAAAAATTATGTGATTAAAAAATGTGCAAATAACTTTAGATGAGATGGAGTTGAACTACTGCTACAACTGGATTTGGTTTTATGACACATTGTTTTAATCTTAAGATTATGACATTTTTTTAGAAGACATGATTTCCTGGGTACAGTCAGATAGATTAAAATGATAACAAATATATTTCCTTATGACTCTTTCTTTCCAGAAATCTAGTTATCGTTCATTTCCAGCCAGTGAGATATATAACGAAAATTTCCATGCAGTTTCTTGTTCTTTCAAGGTTCTGAATATCTGTAGTTTTCCCTAAGAAATTTATATACATAAGCCTGACATGCTTGTCCCACAAGACCAATACTTAGTCAGTCACAGCTTTTAATTGGAACAAAAGAAGGCAACTCACTCAAAAACAGAGTTAGATCAGAACTCAGTGAATCATCAGGAAGCCCAAGCAACCAGACAGAAGAACACAGGTTCAGAAAGATGGTGGACTCCCACCAACTGTAGGTCCTGCACAGAGACAACAGGGTAGCATGCAATACCTACAAGCTTTAGCTCACTGCTGCTGCTATCTCTGGACCACAATGAGGCTATTTCTGGTGGAGTGCTCTCTGAATCCCTGCTTGCAGTTGCATGTCCACAGACCCTGGAGAGGACCTTCACTTAGACTGGTTTAGGCTCCCTGGACTTACAGATTTATAAGCATAAATATCCCTACACCTATACACCTCTCTCTCTCTCTCTCTCTCTCTCTCTCTCTCTCTCTCTCTCTCTCTCTCTCTCTCAGCAAGGCAGGTTTTCAAAGACAGCCAGGCTGACTGAGCTTGCAATGTTTTCTTAAAAACCGACTTATAAAACCTAATCTTGAATATTACCACCAAGTTTTCATATGTCCATTATAGAATCATTAGAAATAAGCAAAGAGAGAAAAATAATCATAAATTACATGCCCAGAAATATCAAATGATCAACATTTTGCTGTGTATCTCAAGTATTTATAAAACTCTTTTTAAAAAAGGGGTAGTGGTGGTGGTGGTGGTGGTGGTGGTGTGTGTGTACGTACACATGTGTGTAACTACATGCACATACATATAAACACAAACACAGAGTTGGATAAGTTGAGAATATAAAACAATGTATCATTAATGCTTTTTATAGCAGGCACGTGGTGCAGGCCTATAATATCAGAAACTCAGGAGGCTGAAACAGGAGGATCACAAGTCTGAGGCCAGGCTGGGCGACCTGGTGAGACCCTGTCTCAAAAAAAAAAAAGAGCTGCAAGGGCAACTCAGTGTAGAATATCCCCAAGCTCAATTCCCAGTGCCACAAAAATAAACAGATAGATAGATAGATAGATGATAGATAGATAGATAAATGGATAAATATTTCCCCCGTTTTCAGTTTTTCCTGTGTTATTTCTGTTATTTGCATAAATCCCACCATAGTGTCATATCTCCTTTCTTTAATCAGTCCCCTATTACTGCCCAACAGGGACTTTTGTTCACATGTTTTTCCTGCTATAAATAAGCCCACAATGAGCACCATTGTAGAAAATGCTTAATTATGTTGGTAGGCTAAATATTTAGACTTGAGTTATCACAAGGTGCAAGCAGGATATCTAATTGTCTCTTCTATGGAAATAAAAGTTCCAGACTATTGAAGTCTGACAGATATGCATCCTGTAGTTAATAGCTGGTGAGTGATGACTGGATCCGTCCCAGCCAGGCTCTTATACACCAGAAACACATGCTTATGAGGCCAGATTATGAAGTGGCTCCCTCCTCTACTGTTTCATATAGAGAAGGCTCAGCAAGAACATGAAACACAGATGAGGACGTTTTCCAAATGGAGTCAGATTATTAGCAAGCACATTTAAGATGAAAATTTTTTCTTTGCTTATCTTCCTCATCCCATCCATTATTGAAATCCTCTTTACCCTCCAAAACATAACTAAAATACTGTTCTGCCACTCACCAAAACCTTCAGCATGAGGGTCTCCTACATAACTGCGCTTCCTGGATGGTGGCTCCACTACTGCCTTCCCTTCAAACCTGAACAAGATCCACACTGAGTTCCCCAGGGTCTTACCTCCCCATAGTCCCTGAACTAGGAAAACAAATGACTTTCAGTGTAAACAACATGTGCTAAATTTTGAAAGTGCACAGTTGCAGAACAGCATAAAGGAGAAGGTGAGCACCCTCTACAGTCCAGCCTTGTGTCCATCCAGTCCACTGCTCCCCAGGCTTCCTTCCTGAGGCCCTTGGCTTCTCCCATATGTGCAAGTCTCCCAGTCAATACCTTCCATAAACAAATCAACCACCAATACTCCAAAGATGCAAACTGCTTTCTGAATTTCAGGGCACTCACTTTAAAAATACCTGTTGCTTTCTTTTATCTGAAGGATCACTTCATTTTCTTTCTCTGCCTGGGTTCTGAGGCAGGGCTACGTTCTGATCCCAAAGGACTGACCAGCTCTTTCCAATCTTGCACACCTCCTCAGGCATATCTAGTGGGAAGTATCAAATATCATTGTGTCCGTTCTTTACACGCCTTGAGACTCATTCTCATTGCATACACCTGCTCTGGAACCCATGAGATGTCTTGATCATGAAAAAGTGCAAATGTCCTTCATCACCTGTCCTCCCAGTTGGGCAAGGAACAGAAACAGCTTTCTCAAGTCACATAATGGACCGCTGAGAAAAAGTCTGTCAGAAGAAAGGAGGCAGCCTGCTACCAACAGGACAGGCAAAGGATGCTAACAACACAGAACAGGACAGCATCACACTGGCCATTCACTTCCTTCAACTGGGCATCCTCCCCGGGGCCACGGCAGAGCAAGCCACATCACTTCCTGTACCCACTGTCCTGCAGGGAAGGTGTGTCCTTCTTTCTATTGGACCATTAGGTGAGAACTGACTTTACAGAAACAAGATGGTCTTTCCACTCTTCTTTAAAACATCTCAATGGCTGTTGCAGCATTTGTAAGCATTTAAATTCCAAATCATTGCCTGCAGACTATCCTATTGTCCCTGGCTCCATCTCTAATCACAACCCAAACTCGACTGCTCAGTTTTCCAAGAAATTAGACTCAGTTTTAATATCCCAGGTCTTAGCTTAAGCTATTCTATAAGCAGGAGTACTTATTCTGCATAGGTTTTCTGGGCCCTTGTCTCCACAAGCCCACCAGTCCCTCTTGTTTATGTAATTGCTTCTGAATCTTTATTTCCATAACACGTTGCAGAAATCCCTGTCAAGGTACTGCTCACATAGATTTGTAGAAATTTGCATTTACATTTCAGTGTCTCAGTTAACTGTGAGTTGCCAAAGTTGTCTTCTCAGCTTTATAATCCAGGATATCTAAGAAAGTGCTTTGCATAAAACATAAACTCAACAAACATTTGCTGAATTGAATTTTTGGACACTGTGAGCAACAGAAAAATTTCAGAGTTGTTTGGATTATTATTATTTTTTGATCCAATCAGCTCCAGAGTGCAGCCATGCCAAGGGAATAGAGTTACTCTGGTGTCTCTGACATGTGTTTATTTGCATAGCAGTTATTTTTTTTATCAAAATTACTGGGCAAATAATTTGTACTATTAGCCTTCTCTGTGATTTTGATGATCTATTTTCTACTCAAATGTATTTATTGAACCTCTAAGCACAGTCCATAATGCTAGACTCAGAAATTATCAACATCTTACATAAGTGTGACAATAATGATAATCTCTTTTCTCAAAAAATAGGGATATGTACAGCCATCCATGATGGAAGTTTGAGTAGAAAACATCCCTGACTCTGGATGTGGTGATTTCTCTGTGCACAGAGGATAGGATTCCAAGTTGCAGTGCATTCCATTAATTAAACAAGTCTGTGTGCTCATAATTTAATTTACTGAAAGAATTCACAGGAGGGATGGGAAACTGGGTTCCCTTGCTTCCCATAAATGTAATTGACATAATGAGCAGCTTTCTTCTCTTTTGAGTCACAATGCCTTACAGTAATACCTGCCTCACGTGACGGCAAGCTCTCTCTGAGTTCTATAGAGAAATAATTTTCTGAGTGCAGTTCAACTCGATGTAGATAGATATCATATGGCACCAGAGACTTCAGAAATAGATGAGAGGAGAGGAGAATGACTTCCATGAACGTGGTGGGTGGAATGGTAAAACCCGAGTCAAATAATAATTCCCATTAACATATGCTACACATTTTCCTCTCTACGAGGAAGTGGGAAAAAAAGTTGAAATGGAAAGGAAAAAATCCTTAGCCTAAAATGTCAAAGGAGTTACATTTTATTCCAGCAAGCTGTTAAGAAAGTGCTTGTCTGTACATCAACAAACTCCATGCTTTACACAGCAGTTTTGTGACTGAGATATTTTATCATCTTCACCATCATCCCTTTTTTATAAATGGCGAAATAGAAGATTCAGAGAGTTTGGTAAGTTGACCAGGCTTATAGTGCTAAAAGGGAGCAGATACCTGAACTTGAATTCATGCCACCTTATTCCCCACGCTGTGCTTCTTGACTAATTCTAAGTTGGTGCAGCATTTGCTTAAGTTGGGATTGAACTGGATGCTCAATAATCAGAAATTCAGGGAGTGGATACCAGGAAATAAAAAGTAGAACTTGTATTATATCACTTATTTTGACAAAAATTTTAATGTAATCCTATGCTCACCACTAAAAAATCAGAAAGCCTTATCAACATGTTCTGTGTTCTCTAAGGTTATGCATCTTTTAGTTTACTTAATTAATTTTAAAATTGTACTTTTAGACCTCTTAGATAAAATAACTAATAAAAGAAGAAATGTGAGTCTCATTCTCTGAATACACTCTGGACCTCTCGATCTATCACAATTTAATTTCATTCTTTTATTTCTCTTGTTCTCCTTCCTGTTGGTTGTTTTATCCTGGTTAATTATTTGTAGCCTTTTTAGATTTCAAATGCAATTCTTTTTTTTTTCCCTTCCTGGGATGCATTGTTCACAGTCACAAAGAAAAATAACCAGGGAGCTAATAAATGTCATTTTTTTTACATATTATATAAAGTATTTGTAAAACAGTAAGCAATGTTCAAGTGTCTTTAGAATTGGCTATTTAAGACTTTAATATCTGGCACTGAGAAAAATAGTACTGTGAAAGCTTTCATTTTGTACCTACGCTATAGAAATTTCAGCACCTACTGATAGGTTGTGAGCATTTACAAGTGAATGAAACAAATTAAATGACAAACTCCTACCAGTGTTTAAAACATAATATTTTAGTGACTGCTTTATTTATCAAATAAAAATAGAATACCAAGCAACTACTCAATTAGCTTAGCTTTTATTATTCCTATACTCAGTTAGAAATTCTAATATACAGAGAAATATATATATATATATATATATATATATATATATATTCCATTAACCCAACATATTTCTCAAGCTATAATTACTTAGCCAGTGTCTAGGAGGATTCCAGAGACTATCTGTTTATATATACACATCTAGAGCTGCATCTGTTGCACCTCTCCTTTTAGGAAGGGTATTCAGAAGTGCTAACTTTCATGTTTTTCATTTAGAGTAATTCCTTTGTCTCTCCTCTGATCCTTCACACCATTTTACTAACATTTTAAGCCTTATTATTATAAAGCTTCTATCTTGGGGAAGGGATGTTGCAGCCCAGAAAAATTGTTCACTTCAATCATTTTTTTTAAAAAAAGTTTCAAATCATGCCCTTTGATATCAAGAAAAGTTCTCCATTTGTCTAACCAAAGTACTTCTCATCTTCTCTGTCAACTCTCCCCTTATTCCTTATTTTCATTTAGTATCTGCATATCAGAGAAAACACTCAGCATTTGTATTTTAGGGGTTGGCTTATTTCACTTAGCATGATAGTCTCCAGTTCTATTTCATTTACCATCAGATGCCATAATTTTATTGTCCTTTATGTCTGAGTGGTATTACATGGTGTACCACATTTTCTTTATCCATTCATCTGTAGAAAGACACCTAGGAGGATTCCATAGTTTATCTATTAAATGGAACTGCTATAAACATTGATGTGACAGCATCACTGTAGTATGCTGATTTTAAATACTTTGGGTATAGGCTGAGGAGTGGGATAGCTGGGTCAAATGGTGGTTCCATTCCAAGTATTCTGAGGAATCTCCATGTACTTTGGATTAGAAAAAGGAGAGTGAAGGAAAATGAGGGGAAATGGGAATAGGAAAGACAGTAAAACGAATCAGTCATTACTTTCCTATATACATATATGAACACATGACTGATGTAATCCCACCTCATGTACAACCAGAAGAATGGGAAGTTATAATCCTTATACATATAATATGTTAAAATGCATTCTACTCCCCTGTGTAACTCATAAGAACAAATTTAAGAGAGAGAGAGAGAAAGGTCCTCCAGCTTCAGGTGAGAAGAATGCTTATGTGAGCTGAAAGCTCATTTCATCTCAAATTCCTTTGTTTAAGTCCTAACCCTTTGTGTGGTGATATTCCAAGATGGAGTCTTTAGGGGGCTGTGAGCTTTCCATGTAGCTGTAAGGGTGGGCCCCATGGTGGGATCAGTGCCCTTGTAAGAGGATGACACACAGAGACCCATCTGTCTTCCATTAAGGATACATACAGAAAGAAGGTTACCCTCAGAAAACCAGGTAAGTCCTCACCAGAATCTGGCCACAATGGCACCCTGGTCTTCTGCTTCCCAGACTTCAGAACTTGCAAAGTAAGTTTGTGTGGTTCAAAGCCACCCAGGAGACGTAATGTTGTTCACTGAGATAATGCACAGTGAAATACGTTAGCTCCTCTTCTCTATGTTGGGGGACAGAAAAGCGCCTATGAGAGAGCAATGCATAAGCCAAGCTGAGCAAGGTCTCTGAGTCCAGTTCTGCTCCTGCTCCCCACATCCTTCCTCTATCACAGAAATTCCGTCAGAAAAGACATCACAATCTAAGTGACCTGCAGAATGTGAAAGTAGAAAATAACTGTGTCCCACTTCCCACCTGGAAACGAAGAAGAGAAACAGCAGACTTACTGAACTCTCTGAGAACCCTGATAGGATGCCAAAGGAGTGGTGTGAGGGCGCCTTGGTCCATGATGTCCCCACGAGACTCACTGGCATCCTGGAGAACACCACAAAACAGCCAATGTGCCCCGTGTTCTTGGGAAACACATGCCATTCACAGAGAAGGAGAAGGCAAAGACAGGCCTGAGGGTCAGGATGAGGACATGTGCTTGCCATGACAGTGTGGGACATGGCACAATTTCACCTGAGGTCACAGTAATCTCAGTTGCTCTTCATAAGGACCAGAAAGGACAAAGCCATGTTTGAGGATATCAGCTTTGACCAGATAACGATGACCAGACAATTGTTCTTTTATATGTTGACACTAAAAAAATCTCCAGAACTGTGAATGAATCTTGGGAAGACCAGGGGTTAAGCTGAAACCACCCAGAGTTGATATTTACATAAGGTTTATGCCATTGCCACTGAGGAAGGAGAGACTCCAAGGAAAAAGTAGCTTCAGATTTAAAGAGTTACATATTCTAGTTTTTGTCCTGGAAATATTACATTTGTTCTACATATATGTACTTTAAATGGTAGTATGTACACATGACAAAGTTCCTTAGAGATAGATGGCAAAGTTGAACTGTGATTTCAGAATAAAATACAAGATAAAAGAACAGGTAAAAGTGAAGATGTATGAAGAAGCTTCTGGACACAATTTTGATGGCGTTTTAATGCTATGTTAAAATGACTTGGTATTTGTCTTATTAGAACAACAAAAATCTACTATAGCTTATTGAGAAAAGGTGACATTATTCCTATCTATGATTTAGATTAGTTTTACAAAAAAATAAATGTGAACTCTGAATATGAGTGAGATTTAGAAATCAGAATTTTCATTAAAGGACCAGCACTTGTCTAGTGAGGGAACAATAACACAGAGAAGACAGTGAAATCCATATGTGGGACATTCACAGGGTGAAATTAACAACATCTGGACTTGACTGGTGATCAGTTATGGGAAGAGAGTTGTCAAGGACGGCTCAGTTAAAAGCTAGGCATCCACAAGGACCCTTGAGGGTGCTGGTGAAGTAGCTTCACCGATGAAGAAGAAATGTTGGCAGGTGATTAATATGATGATATCACACATTTTTCATTTTAGGCGATAGCAGAACATCTAAGATGACGGCCCAGACCAAAATCAATAGGCAAAACATCTGCTAGAAGTAACAGTAAAAGAAGAGCAAGCAGATGGAATTGCTGGATGCAGGAGTGTGGAAGAGAAGAGAAGTCTCTGTATGCATGTGGAAGCCCAGCTGAACGGCAGGAGGACACATAAGTTGCTGCTCGTGATTGTGGAGAAGCCAAACAGCTCATGCAACTCACCGCTGGTTCTGATTCCTAAGGTCTGCGGGCTAACGGAAACTTCCTCCTGTCTCAAAAGCATGTACCCACAGTGAGACGATGACAGGGAACTGTGCTTTTTCCCCTGAATATTCCAGGAAGACTAATTCATTTGCTTTGTTTTGCATTTGTTTGTTTTACTTACAATTTCTATACATAGTGTCACATCCTAAAATTTTTATTTTCTAAATGGTTTCCCATTTTTGAAAGACTAAATAAAGGTTCTGACTGAGCTGTACTTGTGGGAATTCCTAGATCTTTTTATAGGAAGCTATTTTAGTCAAATGGAGTTGAGAATCAAGTTTCCAGTTGGAGAAAATAACAGAGACATGCAAATTCAGGGTCTAGCTGTACAGCATCATGATGTGAGCCAAGAGGGACAATTTGGAATCATCTGGATATTAACCATTGAGCATCCAGGTATTTTAAAATGTTAAACCAAAAGCTCATGTTAATCAAACTTTTATTTAGCTTAGTGCACTTGGAGGAGTAGAGACATGTTCAGTATGTCAGAGAATTCTGTGCATATCCCAACATAGCCTGCCTTCTATTACTGCCCACACGGCAAGCGGTATAGTTCAGGGTACCTTGGAGTTCGTTATGTCTGAGCCATTGGGTTGTGGCTAAAGAACCTGAGCAGGAGCCCAGTGCAATACTTCCAGGCCCGACTCCCTCTCTGCCGTAGACTCCTGGTCTTCATCTTCCCCTCCGCTCCTCTGTAGCTGTCTGGATGGAGCCAGCTCCAGCATCTTGGAAGGCGGACACCCAGTCAGCCTGATTCTTTCAGGGAACAGAGCCCCACCTTGAATCTGAAACCACTCAGGCTGGGAAAAGTAGAGATTAAATTCTTCTGGAGTTTGAGTCATTGTGCTTTTTGAGGCTGTTTGGTAAAATTTGTTACCTTGAATTCAAATACCTTCTACTTCTTTAAGCAGCATGGAAGAGACTTTGTCCACTCTCTCTCTTCTTTCCCTCATTCCCCCCGCCCACCATCTCTCCCTCTTTCTCCATGTGCTTTCTAGCTCGCCCCCACCTCCTGCATCCTTCCCCCTGCCAACATGAAGAATTTGAGGTTTTGGCTATTGTTCTTACACCTTATTGCCTGTCACAGTTTTCCCCCAATTGACTCTTGTCCCTTTGCTGGCTGTCGAGGCTGTGGACCTGAGAGTACCCAGGTGTGGACAGCCTGCCCAAGTGTCTCATCTGGGAAGGTGGCCAGTGACACGCCAGCCTCCATTGACTCACTTCACTGTGACATAAACTGCTTTGTCATGCACCCTGAGGTCTTTGTCTTGTCCTAGAAGTGACGGGATATGTCAAAACTGGAAACCGTCTTCATGGGCCACCGTGCTACTCAGTCCCCAACTTTAGAAGGCAACAGAAGAGCATTGAGGGAACTAGGACCCGGTTCACAGCTAGGTCTTTCACATCTCAAGCACGTTTGATGTCTCCCCTCAACTCCTCAGAGTTTTGATTCCAGGGTAATCTGACCTAAGACTTTAAAGAGTAACATCACCCAAGAAGGAGAGGAGGAATCTCCTACAAGACGTGGCAAACACAATAGCAAGGAACACTTGACTTCCAAAGGGGAGGAGGGGATCAGGATTGTGAGCAGAATGGCATTCTTAATGGAAACGAGAAGGCAAGCTGGATTATGTGCAATCTTCAAAACCCCATGGTGGAGGTGAGGATGAGCTGTCTAAATAGAAGTGCCTTCAGGCAGTGGAATCAGAATTTGACACAAGATATTGAGATATGGGAGCAATCAGCAAATAGAATGACTCTCTCATAGGCACTAAAAGAAAAAGGAAAGAAGAAAACAAAGCCAAACGATTTAATTCCGTATGTATAACAGGAACACCTTCTTGCAAAGTGAAACATATTTTCTAAAAATAGTCTTACATTTTCTCTTAATTCTACATTAAAAACAATTCAACCATGTTCATACTTTTTAATAGGAAAACATTTATAATATAAAAATATACACTGGAGACTAGAATCATTAAACATGTGCATAATAAGTTTAGTTTATTAAAAACATTTTTATTTGTCTCTCTTAAAAGCAATGTCTCCACAGTCTATGCAAAGTGAGTTTTAGTAAACAAGTCTAATATTGCCAGATAAAACTTCTACATCGTTCTGATACATCTCAAACCTTCTGGTTTATGGAGATGATCACGCCTTCCCTGCTTAATGAGCTAAAGTAATTTGCGTCACTTAAATTATCTCTGTGTAGCTAGGAGATAAAATTTTAATCCACATCTAATTGGTGAAGCTTAAATTATTACATGTACTGTTCAGAGTTTCAAATTTTAGCTTTAAAAGTTTATAACAAAAGAATTAAGGGAGCAAAAATAAAAGGAAATGTCAAATAGGAAAAAAAATGATTCAAAATATATATTTGAGGAAAGAATGTGTGGAAGTAAATTGTCGAATGTACTTGCAGTCTAATTCTTCCCTACTGCGACCCTGCCACTGTATTAAAGAGGGGAAAATAAAATGTGTAGCTCTGAAAATTCTCTTCTAAAAAGTTCAAAGGTAAAAAGCTATAGATAACTGACAGTTTATCAAGTTTTCTATTAATGGTTTTGAAAGGATATGTGAAAATGCCACTGTTTTCATTATAAATTATTTAAACAGTTTTTGTCATCTTTTAAAGAAACTTTGTTAGAACAATTTTAGACCTACAGAGAAACTGAGCAGATAGAGCACAGAGCTACCGTATACTCCACACTCATTTTCTCCTATCGTTAACATGCTGTAGTTGTATGGTGTATTTATTAGAAATAATGAACTAATGTTCCCACACTATTTTTAACTAAAGTCCACGTTTTGTGCAGGTTTCCTTAGTATTCGCCTAATGTCCTTATCTGCTCTGGGATGCCTCTTAGGATAGCCCATGTCCTTGACCAGTTCTTTCTCCTTAGACTATTGGCTGTGGCAGTTTTTCCAACTTCCTCCCTTGATCCCTTGATGGTGAATGCCCTTTTACTGGAGTTTATCTTATTTTGTTTCCATATCTAGACTGAGGTTGTGTTTCTGGGCTAGCACGTCATTTCAAGGGCAAATGAGATCACTGTGATTCAATACTGCTGAGGTCAGTCTCAGTCATGTGGCCAAAGATGGGCGAGTTTCTGGACCATGAAGTTGCCCTTTATCAGCCGGGTTCCACAGCTGCCTCCCGGGCGGCAGTCTGTGAGGATGGATGGCCTGAGGCCTGAGCCTAAGCAACTCCATTTTAAAAACTTGAGTTTGAAACCTGCAGTCTCACCAGGCACTCGGAACAGAGCCCTCCAGTGTGGCCCTCAGGCACAGACAAGTCACTTCTCCCCACCCTGATAAACTCTGATTGAAGCCTGTGGCAGGGTGTCCTGGCCCAAAGGCACCCGTCAGAAGGGAAGGTGAAAAGATCAGGGTGGGGCCCACCAGACCAGATGTTTCACCCCCAGGGTAGATGATGTCACTGAGAGACCCAGTGGTGGCTGACAAGGATTGACAGGGGGGTTAAAAGCCCCCAATTTAGTATAAATAATAGAGCAAAAGAACAGACATTCAGCCAGTCATACTGATGCCCTCACCTGAGAGCCTGTTGGGGACCTGGACCGACATCCCAACACTTTTCATTGTTTGCTGATCCTCTGCAACTTCCTCTCCGTTCTCCAACTCTACAGCCACATCTTGACCCTGGTGAGAGCCAAGACTTCTCCCTAGGACTCTCTCCTCCACTGGCCGTCAGCTCCATCCCAGGAGAAGTCGGCCTTGGTTCCTGACCTGATCACTGTGGTCTGAGTGAGGGTGCATCTGCTGGACTTAGAGCCTAAGCCTTGAGATGTTTGGACTGACACTTGAACTTAGCACGCAGAGGGAATGTCCGTCATGAGCCTGTCATGATTAAGTGTGTTTGCAGCACTCAGAATTAATCTAGAATTAATTGTTTGTAGTGAATTAATTAATCTAGAATTCTTTGCTCTGAGTTGACGATGTCTATTGCAGTGCCTAGCGTTAAGGACTGTCATTTTCTTGATGAAGAACCTATAGAGTGAAATTGTATTTGAGTGAATAAAGCATTGAAAAGGGCAGAAACACTTGGACATTCTTATTTCTCCCCCTGGACTGAATTAGTTGCACCTTTTGCCCATCACAAGAGTCACACGTGCAGTGGATGCCTAAGGAATGCAGAGTTTTTCTTCACTTCCTAGATTGCATAATCTGAGAATCCTTGGAAATTCTGCCTGGGCTATTGCTGTCCCCTTCCCTGTTCTTTTCTTATTTCAATCATTTTCTTCATAGTATGGATTATAATGTGCACTGGTTAGTTATTTACTTGCTCTAATGTTCCATCTTTGGCCATTTGTTTTTTTTCCAATCTGGCCTTGTGTCCCTTCGACATACCCCCAGCGGTCAGCCTCTCTCTCTCTCTCTCTCTCTCTCTCTCTCTCTGTCTCTGTGTGTGTGTGTGTGTGTGTGTATGTGTGTGTGTGTATGTGTGTGTGTGTGTGTGTGTGTGTGTGGTGTGTGTGAGTGTGTGCATCTCTTTTCCTTTTGAGTACTTCCTTTACCTTTGGCATTTCAAGATGCTCTAGGGTTAAAAATGACCCTATTTTCCTTCCTAAATCCTAGAATCAACTATTGCTTTGAGGAGCTTGGGTTCCTTTCCTTGGGCAGTGGTAGGAAAAGGCAAGATCTGGGTGCAAGGCCTGCTCATGGCCCCTGGGGAGCCATTCCTCCTAGTTCTTCTCAGCAGCAGCAACACAGCCTATGCACTATGCTAACTTGAGCATAGACACTCACCTCTAAGTGTGTCTGTATGCGGCCGTCTGAATCTATATTAAGCTAAATGTGAGTCCGCACCAATGTCTTCAAGTCTAATTTATTCCCACTCAGATCATTCTGTCTCCTTCTATTGAGGCCAATGATGCTTCAAAGTAGGCACACAAATGTTATTTTTGAAAAATCTAAAAGAAAGAATAATGCTTGGGTGACACTGGTACAACATTTTTTCATGTAGAGGGTAAAGTGCTTGCATTTTATGTGGAGTCTACACAGAAAGCACTATAGATGTCCCTGAGGGGTAATTTGAATTTTCTCACTACTGTGTCCATTCATAGCTTTTGTTATATCCTTGCTCAGAAGACAGCAACTTTGATTTCAAGCATTCTTGACCCTGATAGTCCCTCTTAAAATGAAAACAAACCTAGAAGAACTATCAGGTAATCTTTATAGTAATATGAGTAACTTCTACATTCATGGGAATTTAACCGGTTGTTGGACACAGAATTAGGAAGAGTAGAGAATTTGGTTAAACAATGGTGTGTGAAGGAAAGAATAGAGACTGGGCGTGCCTGGAGTCTCTTAGATAGTGTGTTTCTGGGGTCAGAAGGCAGCACGAACCATCTGTGAGGTTGTGCAAACTTGGGCAATAAAAAAATTTCTCAATAAGATCTTTTAGCCTAAATATTCTAATTTACATCAGTATTGATGAAAAGATAGTTAATGAAATTGGCATGCCAAATTTTCTCACATTAATTACGTGTTCAATAAACTAAGAACATTTTTAGTTTTTAAATTAAAAAAATAGCTGAACCTTGTGGTATGATTATAATTATCCATAATTATTTATTGGTCTTCACAAATAGTGCAAGGCTTTAATATTTAGGCTACATAAATCAATTGAGTGAGTTAATATTTAAATAATCCTCATTTTATAAAAAAACACTGACATATGACCTAGACCAGTTCATGGTATTGGAAGGAAGGTTACCTGAGGATACCATTCCAGCTAGCAGGACACAGGACACAGGAGCCATTTCACAAGTAGAAGAGAGGACAGAGAAATGTAACAACTGAGAATGAGCAGTGTTCCACTCTTCAACAATGATCCAAGATAACTTCAAGGGGGTGCTGGAAGAATTGAACTAAGTTGGCTTTTGTAACAAAAAGCTTATTGATCCATTTGTGAATTTATAAAAGAATGAATTCAGGGTAGTAGATGTCCACCCTTTCAAATACATCTAATTTCTTCATTTGCCCTTATCTTCCCAACTTACCTATATACTTTTGATGTCTCCAATTTTCCTGAGATGCCTTCTAAGTATTTTGGCAGACATTTCATTTACAACTTATTTAACAAATTAGAATGGCAGATAGGAAGAAGATGAAGAAAACAATAAACCTGGATGCTCTCTAGTTCTCCTTATTTTCTATTTTGCCTTTATAGCAGGAAAGAAAGCATTGATATTTGTTTTTCAGAGGTCATCAGACAACTCTGTTTCCTGGCTTGAGCAAAATTAAACATGTAACTGAGAAGGTTTGCAGAAAGCACATCATGGGGGCTGCAGGTTCTGGAAGAACATTCACAATGGAAACATCAGCTATTATCTGCACAGAGAGGCAAGAATCTGAGGCCAGAGAAGTAAGCTGTTGCCAGTCCCGTCCCATGTTATGTTTTGTTTCATTTGCTTGACACCTAAAATGCAGGTCCCTGGGCCATCATTCTGACTCACTGAATCACAATTCCTAAAACCATGGCTTTGGGAAATTAGTATTTTAACAATGTCTTAAAGATTAAGAATACTGACTAGACAGATGAGAATGACCCCAAGTAATCTACAGGAATTCTGAGAGGTCAAAAAATCATCATCATCATCATGAAGTTGTCACAATTCCCAAACTGTAGGTTTTCAGCAAAGAATGAAGCTGATCAGCAGGGCACAGAGGCAAGGTCAGGCGGGGCCGGAAGCGCTGGATCTCCTACAATATGCCAGTTCCTTTCTGAAGAGAAAGAGCCCTGGGTGCCCAGGGATTTAGTAAATGGTTAGTTAATTGCTGCCCTGAAATACCCAGAGACCTAGGGAGAAGCCCTGCCCTTCCCTGCAGCAGGGCAGGGACAGAACACTGGGGCCACTTGTAGTTTTACCCCTGAATTCCTTTGCCACCTGAGGATCCAGGGATGGAGAGGAGCTGGCAGGGAGCATCCAGAGGAAGGTTTTCAGAGAAGTCACTCACAGACCTGGGGTTCTGATTTTCTTCTGCATTCAGCCAGACCTAGTATTTTACACACAAAGAGTCCAGTTTACTTTTCAGAGAGGTCTGCTCTGACAGAAGAGGAAGCAAGGAGGGATTCAGTGGTGTGTTTTGATGTAATACCCCTGAGAAGGTTCAGTTCCAGGGACTCTTTATACTCAAGATTGCAAGGGCCTGGTGGACAGTCCTGCTTTTGTTGAAGGCCACTGTCTTTGTTTATACTCCCCATCCCCAGGAAGTCAGCCACTCTCAGAAGGCCTCCTTATTTGATCACTGGTGTCCTTTGATCTCCGTGTTTGGTGGCCAGTGTCTTGCCATCCTCAGCACAGTCTGGGGTAGCCGTGCACACCATCTCTTTTGCAGAATCCTGCCTTTTCCTGAGCTTTGGGGTCGTGGCTGAGAGCTGATACTCCTGCTTTCACACACTCTTTGTTTCTCAAAAATTCCATTCATTCATTTATAAGCATATACTTTTTTTCTTTTTCTTCCTGTTGATCCATTGGCATAAAAATGTTATCAGTGCTGTCATGTGCATTTGCTCACCAGTACTCAGGAATGCTTAGCTCTCTGCTCAGTGCATGACGGTATAACCACTCCATATCCCAGGCTTTCATTGTCATTGATATCTTTGCACCATCTCACATTCACAACAGGCAATTAGCCAGTGCAGTGGATCAAGGTACAGAGAAGAAAATGATTATGTTTGCTGAGTTATCTTTGTCTACACGGATTAGGAGAATAGCAGAAGTAAGTACCATTCAGAGATTCCTTATTCCAGCCATCTCTATTGGAGATGAGCCTGCCAGGAGTGACACAGGTTCTAGTGCATCTGCATCCTGAGCTAATTCCACGGCCAGGTAGGCTGGGCATGCAGCGTCAGACAAAGCAAAAATGTGGACATGCCGTATTCTGCCGTGGCAACATAACGGAGCTGGAATCAGGAATGACGGATCAGAAAGGCACATTCACACTGAAAGGAATTTGCTGTAAACGTTGTTGCAAATGAAAGAGGCGATCAGCGGAGATGGAGCTAGCTCCGGAAGCCACTGTGTCAGGCTTCAGTGGGAGGCTTCTTGTAACCAAGGCCCGGGTCTCAGTAAAACCCACCTTCTTCACACGACTCTGCAAGCCTCCCAAATGGCAGCTTAATTGCTTCTGAGTTTGGAAAGATATTCCCAATTTTTCTGTTTCCTTAATCAGACTCCTGTCATCTCCACTTTCGGGATAATTATGCAACCTATTCAAAGAATGGATCTCAGAGAAAACTGCAAAATGTTGCCAATGTTTCAGATTGCACCATTTATTTAAGGCAATAATTGCCTCTTTCTAAATTAATTTAAAGCTGCTCCTCACATAGGTATGCAAACCTGAGATATTTTTGTTCCAGTGTGGCCCTCCCCCCTCGAGTATTTCCATTTTGAAAATATCAGAGTGACAGGCACCATGACCTTTAATGACACCAGCTGACGGCTGTGTCCTGGGGACATGGGGCAGGTGTGTCTGGTGTTCCTGGAGCAGGGGGAAGAAGCCTTCCTCCTGCAGCCAGTCCAGCCTTTCCCAGGAAGAAGAGGTTTCAACTTAATCCACCTGCTGATCTACTCAGTGACTTGCACATAAACAGTAAAACCACCTCGGCTTTCTGTTTACAAGCAAAAGCCACCTGTGGGAGCTGGTGGCCCAGATCTGACCGAGGGTTACATTAATCCACAGAGCTTAAGACAGGAAGGGAAGCAGAGAGTGAGGAGACAGTTTTACAAATTGTCTTAACATGAAAAGAACAAGGTTAATAAGAAGAGCGGGAGAAGGGAGGCTGGCAGGGAAGCGTCCCAGTCCCAAGGCCCTCTGCTTTGCTGGGCTCGGGTTCTGTTATAACTTCTCAGTAAATAAAAGCATTTGTTTCTCATCCTCTTCCCATTCTCTGCCAGTTGGTCTCCAGCCCCATAACATTTACAGATTCTAGAAACCAGGTGTGAAGACTCGTCCTGATTTTTGATTAAAGGAACAGCCGACTTAACCACACTTTTGTGCTTTTCTTGTTTATGTTTTTGTTTTGGAAGGCTGTGGTATCCTTTTATTTTCCTTTTAATTAACACACAAAATATTGTACATATTTATGGGGTACAGTGTGATACATGATAAATGTGGGAAATGCTAGCTATGCTGAATACCTTGAGTGGATTGTTATATATGATTTAGTTTTTGTGCAGAGTGAGCAAGATTATACTTGAGGTTATGTCTGAGTTTTCTGGAGAAAATAATCATTGGAGACTGCTTGAGGTCACCGAGACCCTGGGGTTACCTCCAAAGAGGGACACAGAGTTATCGATGCCATGTATTTCTCAGGAGTATCTTCCTGTGAGAGTTTTATTGTGCTCCTAATAAAAAAAAAAAAATCTGCTTCTTACAGTTGATCATCACCTTCTCTGAACAAAAATTCTAGAGTTTACCAAAGATGGGGTGTGATCATGGAAATACATTGAATTAAGTGCCAGAAGTTCAGGAGCCACTAACCAGCCACATGACTCACAAGCTAATTTTTCTGAACCCTGACCATTTTTGAAAAATGAGTATAATTATGCCATCTACCTCATAGGCTTGCTGTGCTTTGCAAATGAGGTAATATACATAAGAATGATTCCTACACTCTAAGACACTGTGTGATTGCAAGATGGAGTGTGTGTGTATGTGTTATTCTGCCAAATATTTAGCTAAGTAGCTATATTGCAATACTGTCGATAGTGGCCGTGAGTCTTTAACATTAAGGAGGTAATACTTTGGTGGAAAATAGCATGAGAGAAGTGAGTTCCCACTCAGCACCTGCTGGATTTCAAGTGGTTTTAGAAGGTGGGTAATTTACTCTTTCCTACCATAACTAACATCATGTTGACCCTGATTTTGAGTATTGACTGTGTACCTGGGGCTAAACCAAAGGCTTTCCCATTCTTTTCTTCAATCCTGGCAACTGTGAGAGGTACATATTAACATCCTTCCTACAGATTAGGAAACAGACCCATCTATGGAGTGAACCTGCTCATCCCTAGGTTCCCAACTCAGGTCTGCCCCAATCCCAAACTCACGTTTTCAGCCAGCAGCTAGTGGATATTTCCCAAGTGAACCGATGATAAAACCAAATGATGAGGTTAAACAACTTTCTAAGGTCATATAATATAATGTGAGGCAGGACCAGGACTTGAACCCAATTTTATTTTCTTGCAAAGCATTTTTCTCACATCATAACCCAGCTTGGCACCCAGAGGTTGAGATCCCAAACCACTCAGACTCTGAATGATAGTGTTTGATTTAAACAGGAATTATTTGAAACAGTTAAGCCTCAGCAAACTATTCTTCTAGAACCATTTTCTTTTAAAGACTGTAAGAAATCTTATTTATAGTGTTTAATTTCACTTCTCATTTTATTAACATGACTGAGGTAGTATTTTTCCTCTTCCGTAACAACCTGCTGATTTCTGAGGCTGTATTATTTTATGATGCATCCTTTAATTTTTTCTATTATTTCACACTGGGTGTTTTAATAGGTTTTGAAAAAAATTTCTTCTCTTTCTCAAAAAAAGATTCCTTTCTTGGAAAGGTTTTCGTTGGTGCATTTCCAGCTGAGGAAGAGTCTCCCAAGCTATATCAAAGGTTGTTAGCCCTCTGTTTCCTCCAATAGGTCTATGGAGATGAGCTTTTAATATTTATTTCCAAGGCTGTTTTCTCTGTTTATACCCTGCTGTTGAGATGAGCAGCTCAATAAACTTCTTAATGAAGGTGGTTGAGCATTTCCTTTTGCTTCCAATTCTATTGCTTTTGAGATGACAGTGTGGTAAACAGTCTTGGTGCTCTTAAAACTTTCTGTGAACTTGAAGTACCCTAGTAAATAATCCTGAAATCATTAATTGGCATAAAGAGTCATTGAGTTTAGGGTCATACTGTCGTTAGCTATCATGCTTTCAAGATTATCTCTAAAATAAATTGTCCTAAATTCAATCTCCATGAGGCTTTTTTGATAATGGCTACATCTGTAATGCAGGTTCATTGTGTATTGTATTCCAATGCAATGTGCATCCTGACGCTGGCCATGGGTCTGTAATTCAGCACAAGAAAATTCTTGGAGGGAGAGAGGATTTTCTGGAGTCCTAGGAAAGTCCTGTAACACTATTATTTTGACTCCTGGACATTTATCATTTTCTTCATTAGGTTATCCAGTGACTTTCAGGTAGGTTAATGTGTATTTCAAAATGTGGAGGGGAAGAAAGTTGAAACCATATCTTGGCTAGTTGCATACATCGACTGACAGATGTTCACAGCATATTTAATGCTTCTACCAAGTGAACCAATCCCGATAAGTAAGTTGTCAGTGATTAGGAGATGTCTTATTCTTCAAGAAATATGAAATAGTAGCATTTTTGGCAATGATACCTCATTGCTCTAAAAACAGAAAATTTACCACTTTAGAGATACGTATTTTTCTTACAGTATGTATATAATCACTTCGAAGATCAAGACAGGTAATCTGTTTACAATTATCTGTCCATTCACTTATCCATCATGAATCTATCTATCTATTATTCCTCTATCTCCCCTACAATTTGTAGTATAATCAATGCATGATGCATGATGCATGTGTTCAAATAATGTTGGTACATCATTAACAATTTCCCAACTGCATTTTTTCCTCCCTTCAAGTCATTGATGTAGAAAATAGATATTTAGAATAGATAAATGAAACTGGATGAATGGATAGATATACAGAGAGAGAGATATATGGTTTATTTTTATTACTTATAAATTGCTTAGAAATCTACTTAAGATCAAAGCATATATTTGAGAAGGCATTCAAGAGAATTGTAAGATAATATGTTTAAGAATTGCATTAACTGAGAAGGCAAACACAAAAACAGACAGACTAACTCTTGAACCCTTGGGAGTGGACTGGGTGTGGGAGGATGGACTGACCTTCTGAGGCCTAGCTTGTATTTGTTCTCATGAGCACATTGGGAAGATGTCACGATGTAGCATGACCCTAGAATCTTTTGTTTTGTTTTTTTTTTCCCTTCTTTCTAGGGTCTCAAACTGGCTATGAACAGGAACCAGGTCTGGCAAGTACTGAAACTCCCAAGCTTGACTCAGCCAGGTAGGTAAGTTAGTGAGGTAGAAATTTTTCTTATTTGATTATTTCTAAATTTCTAAACATGGTAATGCTATCAAATTAGCGATCTGGTCTTTTGGCCAGGGATGTGAAAGAAATTGCTGGACATTACCATGAAGACTCAGTCTCAGTCCTAGAACGTGTGAAGTCGTTTTTGACTCCCCATCTCCTAGCTCTCACTGTGGGTTTGTCTGGAGTCTCTCTGGGCCCTGCTTCTGCTATTGTAAAGGTCCAGCATAGGCTCAGTACCCATCCTGCCCTCAGCCCATATCAGCACCTCTCCTCCTTGCTGAAAACAGGATGATCTGCCTAAGCCCCAGATTTGCACAAGTAATTATTCTGATTAATTGCTCCTCATTGCACCGAGATTAAGATGATTGCTGAGAGGAATGGCTTTTTTTTTTTTCAGACTCTCTGAGTCATGTAAAGGCAATCAGGTTATTAAATGTTTTAGTTTCCCATCTATTAATTTAGAAAAAAAATCCATTCACTCACTTACCCACGTGGAAATATTCATCAAGGTCCTACCATGGGTGATGCTGCTCCAAACACAGGAAATGTGTAAGGGAAACAGGGAAACTCCCTGCCCCCAGGAAGCTTGTGCTCCAGTGAGGTTTAGAGTCGAGCCAAAAGGCAGAAAGGCATATTTCCTGACGAACACAATATAAGTCACAAGCAATGCAAAGAGACATTTAAAATAAATAAAATCTCTTCCACTCTAAATATTTGCTCTAAGAAGTTATGAATCATGTTTTCAAATATGGCAAATACAGAGGACAAGGAACCTGAATACATGCCCAGAGTGCATAATGATGTGTGGGACCACACATGTGATGGCAGCGTTACAACACAGCCTAGGGGAGGGGTAGCCTGTGCCACCTAGGTTGGTGTGACCACCCTCTATGATGCTTACCCAGAGACAAGCCACCTGCAGACCTAGGAATGTGTCCCTTGTGACTAGACGCGTGGCCACATGTGCACACATTCCTTGTGACACAGTTAATCTCATCAGAAACTGAGAGGAACTAGTTCCTGAAGTGGTTGAAAGCACCCCAATGCAAGTGCCTGGCACGGAGCAGGACCCAGTGAACGTCCACCAGGAGTTGAAGCACTTCTTCACCTGGGTCCCAGCCCGTCTTGCTCAGCCCCCTCCCGCAGTCCCTCTCACTCACCCTGGAAGCCAGCACCCAGCCCACGGGACCGACGGCTGTCTGCAAATGACTCTGTGACAGCCAGAGATATCTCCCACATTCAGCTTCTTATTTTCCATTTTCTCCCTTTTCATCACTGTAATGCTCAAAACTGGGAGGACTTTGTGCGGAAAACCCTTTTAAGTAGCTTATAAATCAGAAAATTAAAGCACTTTTATATTGAATAAAACTTAATGGTTTAGAATTTGATTTTATTATATTTGAAAACTCTGAAGAGTTTTAAAGTTCAGATCTGCTGATGTGTGCAGAGAATAAAGAGAACTGCCGGTAGCCAGGTCCCCTTTTCTGTTTGCCTCACGAAGCAGCGTTCACATGCTGAACGTGACATCTTTATCGGGGTAAAGGCTCTCCATTTTGCCAAAGGTCTTGCCAGGGTTTTTGCTTTATGCCTAGATATCTGTACCCATTTAAATGACCTACCCACCCCTGTAGCCATGTGAGGTTATGATAGATGTAACCTTCTTTAAGTCTACCCATTCCAATCAGCACAATTTCGTGTTTCAAATACTTATCCAGCTCAAAATAGAAACCTAGAGAATGTGGCTAGAACTTGCTTAAATGCAGACTGATAGAAAAATTCATCATTACTTCTACCAATATGCCTACTGCCCTTATAGTCCGTGTCATGGGAGGGGGAATCAGTGTCAGATGTTAGACCCTGGTCAAGTTATCTGAAGGAAAAGTGAGTGCTAAGGATCATGCCTGCAGCATGGTACAATGGCTCTTATTCCTATCACAGATGATACCCTATGACCTAAACACAACCCATAACAATTTGGATAATCATATCAAGAAAAAACAATTTTAAATAAGTTATCATGTTTGCAATACACAATCTATAAAGCTATTCAAGAGAATTTCTTGGACAGAGCTTTTGTGGGAAACATGATAATAAAATTTTCTGGTGCTTTTAAATTATATTAGACTTATACTGCTCATTACAAAGAATGGACATAATCATATTCCTGGAAAAAAAAAACCTCTGCAACTTGAATTCATTGATTCCAGAAACTTCTAGAAAATGAATGCTAAGAGACCCCAAATTGGAGTTTATATTCAAACTACCAAAACCGAGACTAGAAACTGTTTGTGAACAGTTATTATAGAATTAAAATGAGAGGTCAACCAGTCGGTACCCAGTTACAGTAGGATAGGAGCAAGAGATTCTGGCCAACTGCTACACAGACCCGTGATGCACTGTACATTCCAGAAACAATTCAAAGGGTTTTGAATCTTAACATAGGGAAATAAAAAATGTTGGAGGAGATCGATATGCTTAATTTGATTTAAACATTACACAAGGTAAACCTGTATCAAAACAAATGAGAAAGAAATTACAGCAAGAAAACCATAGAAAATGGGAGGAAGAGGTATAGGTGAGTCTCCTGGTAACTATAGACAGAACACTTTTGGAGATACCCAAAAGATAAAAGGAAAGGGATGCAAACTTACCCCCTTGGAAAACCATCCAAGCGTAAAGGAGAATAGCAAGGAGGGAGGAGAGCCGGCTAAATGGAGCAGCAAGTTCTAACCTGTCTTTAATTGCTTTAAATGTAAATGGACTACATTTTCCAACCCTGGGACAAAGAGTAGCTGAATGGATTTTTTTTTTTTAAAGAAAGACTCACTGTATGCAGCATAGAACAGACACAATTCAGCTTTGAGGTATATACATTTATAGAAGACAAAGTAGACCTTAAGCCAGAACTGAAATGGGAGACTATAAAAGGTTATTATCTAATGGTAAATGGATCTAAGAGTTATGAAGATATAAAATTATAAATATATATTTATCCAATATCAGATCACTCAAGTATATAAAGCACATACTGACAGATTTAAAGGGAGAAATCATAACGCACTATAATAGGAGCCTGTGTACCCTTGCTTTCAACAACAGATAAGTCATCCAGACAGAAAATCAGTAGGGAATCATTGGACTCTGTAAGGGAAGTTTAGGTTAAGCCTACATGAGACCAAATGGGCCCCCAGACATCGGCAGAACATTCCACCCCATGGACACAGAGCACATGTCCTTCTCAAGTGCACAGACAGCTTTCTTCAGGACATCTCACAGTAGGCCACAAACACGTCTTAGCCAATCTAAGGACACTGAAATCATCCAGCATCTTGTCCAAACACGATGTTAGGAAACTTGTAACAATATCAGAAACAAAACTGGAGGTAAACAAGTAGGCGGAAATGAAGCAGCACACTCCTAAGCAATCAGTAGGTGAGAGAAGAAATCAAATAATGACCTTGAGATGACAGAAAATGGGAACACTACACATTAAAACTTGGAAAATAACAGCAAAACCCACAGGAAGAGGGATGTTTACAGCACAAATGCCCCCCAGAGGCCCATGTATACACACAGGACTGCCGTCACCTGTTGCTACCAGGAGGTGGTGAAACCCTTAGGGATGGGCCCTCATGGAAGGAAGTTCTTTTGAAAGGGATGTGGGGACCGCACTCTCTTCACCTCCCTCTTTGACTTCCTGGCCACCATGAGCTGAGCCCTGTGCTCCACCATGTGCTACCCACCGTAATGTTCTGCTTCTCCAGGAGACCAAAACTCTGAAGCCATAAGCTCCCAGACATAACCTCTGAAACCATAAGATAAAATTAATCTCTCCTCCTTTCAAGTCTATTATCTTGGGTATTTTTTCCAAGTGCTGAAAAGCTGACTTACACAGCTACATAGAGAAAAAAGAAAAAAAATATATCATATAGATAATTTTACAATTAATAATCTAGAAAAATAAGAACTAAGCCTAAAACTAGTAGGAGGAAGAATGTAGCAAATATCCGAGCGTGAATCAATGAAATAGAAACTGGAAAGGCAATAGAAGTGATCAACAAAGCTGAAAGTTGGTTCTTCAAAAAGATAAACAAAATTAGAAAAGCTTTAGTTAAATTAAGAAAAAAAGTGAGAAGACTCAGATAAAATTAGAAATGAAATAGGAGACATCACAGCTGACACAAAATTATAGAGAATTTTAGGAGACTACTTTGAGAAATTATAAGTTAAAAATTTCTAGAAGAAATATAAAAATTATTAGAACAATATAACCTGCCAAGAATAAATAGACAATCTGAATAGATCAAGAGCAAGTAAGGGAATTAAATCAGTAATCAAAACTCCACCACAAAAAAAAAAAAAAGGTCACCTGATGCTGTCACTGGTGAATTCTTTCAAACATTTATTCAAACATTTAAAAATTAATTACTATCAATCTGCTTTAAATTATTCCAAAAGTGGAAAGGATAGAGTACTTTCAAACTCATTTTATGACACCAGTATTACCTTGATTCCAAACCAGATGAAAACACTACAAGAGAAGAAAATTACCCACTAATAACCTTGATTAACATAGAAGCAAAATTCTCATAAAATATTCGAAAACTGAGTTACACAACACATTAAAAGGATAGAGTGTCATGAACAAGTGGAATTTATCTCAGGAATACAAAGATTGTGAAACATACACAAGTAAATAAATGTGATATACAGCATCAACAGATTAAAGTACAAAACCACATGATCATTTCATAGGTGCAGACAAAACATTTGTCAAAAAATTTAACATCCTTTTGCAATGAAAGTTCTCAACAAATTAGATATAGAAAAAAATGTATCTCGACACAGTAAAGATACATACAACAAACCCACAGTTGATATCATACACAATGCAGAAAAAAATGAAAGTTATTCTTCAGAGATCAGGAATAAGGAAAATCTATCAAAGTCCTTGAAGTCCTAGCTAAGGCAACAGAGCAAGAAAAATAAATAAAAGGCAATAAAATCAGAAAAAAAATAAGATGTTTCTGTTTTCAGATAAAATGATGTTATATATTAAAAACTCTTAAGGACTCCATCAAAACACTGTAAAAACTAGTAAACAGATTCAATTAAGATGCAAGACACTATAAAATTCAATAGAAAAAAATGAGCAACAAATAATGAATAAATCATGATTCAAAATTAATTATATTTCCATATATTAATCACAAATTATCCAAAAAAGAAATAAGAAAATCCATTGCAGATAAAATAGCGTCAAAATGAATAAAATAGGAAAAATTAATCAAAGAGGCAAAAGATCTTCACAGTAACATCTATAAGGCATTAATGAAAGAAACTGAAGAAGATAAAACTGAAGAAGGTGGGAAGATATTCCATGAGTATGAACTGGAGGAAAAAAAAAGAGAAAGAAAATAACAATAAAGAAAATAAGTCAGATCCTTATCATCATGCACAAAACTCAACTCAAAATGGATGGATGATGAATTAAAATCTTAAATGTAGAGCTGGGTTCTGGCTCAATGGCAGAGTGCTCACCTAGCACATGTGAGGCACTGGGTTCTCTCCTCAGCACCACATAAAATAAATAAATAAAATAAAGTGATTGTGTCTATCTACAACTTAAAAAAATTTAATTGTCTTAAATGTTAATAAATGTAAATCAAATATTGGAACACACAGCAAAGCTCCAGAATGTGGCCATGGCAATAATGATTTTTTAGTGCTGCAGTCCGGCTGCAGCCAAATAACCGGGGGGGGGGGGGGGGGGGGGGGGGGGGGTGATGAGCAACTTGTGTACATTGATACAGCAGGAGTGGGAGCCCTTTATTGTAGGACAGGAGGGGTATACATACATTCCACACAGCTTATCTTAATTAACATAAACTAGATAGAGCAGTCAACCAATAAGGAATCTCCACACTTAATGGCTCACTGGCGTTACTTCACAAACCACTCCCTCTGGCAAAATGCCAGGCGCCATCCTGACTTGTTTACAGACCCTAACATTTTAGTTGTGACATCAAAGCACAGGTGACAATTATAAAAAAGGAAGAATGTGAAGCTATATCAAACTGAAAATTTTATGAAAATTTTCATAAAAAAGGGAAAAAGCAGCCTACGGAATGGGAAAAAATACATGTAAACAACATGACCTAAAAGAAGTGACTATCTAACATTTGTAAGGAACTCATACAGCTCACAGCATAAACCCAAATAACCAAGTTTAAACATGGGCAAACGACCCAAAGAGACATTTTTCCAAACACAAGATATAGAAATAGCCAATATAGATATGAATAAATTATCTTTATCACTAATTACCAGGAAGATGCAAGTCAAAATCCACAATGATACTGCATACCTGTTGAGACAGCTATTAGCAGGAGGTCAAAAGATAACAAGTCTTGAAGAAGACCTGGGGTAAAGAAAACCCAAACACCTTGGTGGTAATATAAATTGATACAGCTACAAAGGAAACAGTACGGGGGTTCCTTAAAAAGGTTAGCAATAGGACCTCTAAATCATTCAGCAGTTCTGCTTCCTGTTATAATATATTCAATGCAAGCAAAATCCATATATTCAAAAGACAGCTGCATTACTGTTTCCATTGTTACATTATTCACAGTAGTCAGAAATGGAAAGAAACCAAGTGTCCATTAACAGATGAATGGATTAAGAAAATGTGGTGTACTTGTGTGAGACACACACATACACACAGGCAACAACGGAATGGTATTCAGTTTTTAAAAGAGGGGAGTTCTGCTATTGAGACACTGTGGACGATTCTGGAGTATGTGATGCTAGGAGGTTCAATAAGCCAGACACATATACTGAAGAATCTCCCTAAAATGTATGATCTAGAACTCAAAACTGGAGAAACAATGGAATGGTGGTTCCCAGGGAACAGAACATGGGGACTTACGGAGACAGTGGGCAAACGGTACAAACTTGCCCATGTCTGAAGTGTAAGATGTTAAGTTTGGTACACTTCATATATAGCAGGTGACCATTGTTAATGATCATGTACTGTGTATTTGAAATTTACTAACAGGGTAGATCTGATTTTTCTTATCTTGGTACCAGGGATTGAACCCAGGGGCACTTAACCACTGAGTCACATCTCCAGCCCTTCTTTATTTTGAGTCAGGATCCTGTTAAGTTGATTAGGGCCTTGCTAAATTGCTGAGGCTGGCTTTGAACCTGCAATCCTCCTGTGTCAGCCTCCTGAGCCACTGGAATTACAACAGGATGTGTTATTTATATACATATTCACAAAAAGCAACCATGAGATGATGGGTATGTTACTTACCTTGTCTGTGGCAACTATTTAACCATGTATACATATATCAAAATATCAAGCTGTCTATTTTAAATATATACGATTTGTACTTGGCAATTATGTCTGCATGAAGCTGTAACAAAAAGAATTACATTAAATGTAGAACCTAAGAATAATCCTTAAATACTTTTATAGTAATTTGACATCAATATAATAAAATAAATGTTAATAATATGTTAAGTATATGTTAATACTATAGCTAAACTAGAAAAAAATATTTTAAAATATAACAAATCAGTGTAGTATTTCTTTATATTTTGTAAATATATAAGTCATCCCTGCATGGGCCAGAAATTTTAAAAACTGAAAAAAAATTGGCTTTCACCCCAGATAGCTTGAAATTCCCTCTGAAATGATAACCCTGAAGCATTGGTATTGCAAATAATGTAAGAACAGGGGGCTCTGTGCCAGACAGCTATGCTCAGTCCTGCTGGGCCCTGTGCTGGCTTGTGCTCCAAGAATAACTGTCTGAGACTCACTTGACCTTGTCTTTGAGGGTGAGAAGGGTTCCAAATTTAAGCAGTCCTTTGGGGAGATAAAATGAGATAATGTTTATATGGAAATTAGTATATTTTGTTTTTGCTTTTGTTTTTTTAATCTATTAGTGCTAGAAAAAAAATCTAATGGGGGCTGGGGTTGTGACTCAGCAGTAGAGCGCTTGCCTAGCAAGTGCAAGGCCCTGGGTTTGATCCTCAGCACCATGTAAAATAAATACAATGAAGGTATTGTGTCCAACTACAACTAAAAAAATAAATATTAAAAAAATCTAACTTTCACATTTCAATTCACCCGCCTATCAGGTGAAGCACTTTTGGAAAAAGAAATCTTTGTACCTCTTCTGAGGATTGAGTATAATGATCATACAGTTTCAGTTTTTATGTGGGTATTAGATTGTCTAACAAATTAATACCATACTTTCTAGCATGAATAATGCAATTAAATCATCCTAATTTAATTACTATTTTGTGGCCAAGATAACATTTATAATTCAGATTTATTTTTTGTGCCAAATGATAGATCTTTCTTTTTCTCTTCCACAAAATGAAATATATGTGTATATGTGTATATATATATATAATATGTAAAATTATATATATATAATATGTAAAATTATATATATATAATATTAAAACATTTATATATGTATATAAATTAGTATATATATGTATATATATTAAAGCTGCATGGGTACATATTTTTGTTCCCATTATTTGTTGGATCAGTATCCTCCATGCCAATTTTCAAAGCAACTATCTTAGGCTGCAATAGGTAATTTTCCATGTCCATTTTAAGTTTAATATTTCTCACTAGACCCGTCTGGAAATATGCTTTATAGTGCCATTATCCAGTTCCCTGAGTGAGATATATGTCTTTCCTTGGGCACTTGAAGCAAGGTTAGCCATTTGTATCATCTCAGAGTCAAAACTCTAATTTCCCTGTGTATGCGTAAAGCTGTGTCTCAGGGAATAGTTTCCCCAGCGTCTTTAGAACCCTTCTCACTATGGAAAGTCTCTGCCTCTCATGATGAGAAGAAGAATAAACATTTGTATCTGGCTTTAAACATGCAATATTCCTATATATATATATATATATATATAGGAATATTGCATGTTTATTTATACCTCATAATGCAGTAAAATCAACAACCAACTTTCCATTTTATGAAAGAGTTTACACCAACTCAGAGACAGTAGCTGCCCAGCTATGAGCGAGCGAGTCCATATATTAGATGTAGACATCCCTGGACAGGGTTGTCAGGGTGTTAACTGCCAGATATTTCTTTTACATTGGATTGTTTCTACTAAAAGACACTATGAACCTCCAGTCTACTAAGCCCTATGTACCCTCTTGGTTCTAGATTTCATTTGATTACCGGATCTTCATTTAATGAATCCTTTATCATCATTTCCTTTACAGCATCTATGTACTTGCTTCCAGGAAAAATAAAGATCTATTAAATTATCAAATGCCAGTAATAGTTTCATTCAAGTCAGTAATGCCATGTTCTTATAAATATCCAGAAGTGTATTTTAAAATTTCAACAAGTCTGTTTTACTCAAGACAGGAAGAAAAGCAGATATAGGCACAAATCAGAAATGTGCTTGGCCTTGTGTACATTTCCTAGTTTAAAACATAGAAGGAGAAGAAAATGAAAAGAGAGTATCGAAAATTGAACTATTTTGCAGTTTACCTAAAAAGTGAATTTGAGGTATTTTCCCCCAGGGAATAAAATGAACTAGTGGCAGGATGGAGCCTGAACCCAGTTTCCAGACTCCAGATGGAGTTCCCTCCCACCCTCTGCTGGGGGCAGCCAAACGGGCTGTGTTCACTGCTGCACTCCACTTGCTGCCCGCACATCCCACACCCACCACCAGGGCTGTCCACTGAGCTCACTGGTGTGCTGAACCCCAGCAAGCACCACGCCCGGGACTGTACTTGCGGGCTGGTGTTCGAGCCTGTCTGAATATGCCACTCCCTAGCCAAACAAACCAAACCCCAAACGAGGGAAATCGGCCAACACAAACTTTCAAACCCAAAGTTTACAAACACTGGAGTTACTGTCGTGCGGCACTCCAGTGTAAATGTCACATTCGCCAGATCATCTACTCAGGAGAGGCCAGGACTGAGGGGAGGAGCTGATGGAAACTTGCTTGGTGTCACTGACTAGTCCTTGGTGACGATGGCAGAGGAGACTACTGGCCTCCCCAGTGTGTCTTCTCCACTTCCTCTTTTAACCTAACCCGGAATCTTAGTGGGACACGTGCTTTCCCCCCTAGCAAGCTGTTTCCCTGTTGCTCCCTGTGGATAGCCACAGCTTTGACTCAAATGCCTTTCTTCGGAAGCAAGGCAGGAGATCCCCCACCCCATGCACACGCTGATTTCCCTGACCTCCAACACCTGCTCACTTCTATACACCTTATTCATTTATTTATTTTTCACATTGGAGCTGCTCCTTATGTAATTAGAGTCCAATCATGTTATCCCCGGCTCAAAATTCCTTAATGCTCTCTATGATGAGATACAAAGACTGAATTCCTTGGCTTGGTGCAGAAGGTCCTCCAATGTCTGGGCCCTGGCCATCTTCCCAGCCCCATACCACTGTTTCCCAATATACCCTGTGCTATAGCAATCCTGAGTCTTCTGACCTTTCCTGCAGGCATCCTCAGGAGGCTTTTGATGGCATCCTGGTATCTCAGTGAATGTCCTCTGCCCAGGGAATGGGTCTCTGGAGGGGATTCACAGGGCTGGAAAGATGGCCCAGTCTAAACCTTTGTGAGCTCATTGTTTCTTGGTCTTTGTAAAAAACACTTTCTCATTCTCTGTGGAGCTTTGAAGCGTCTCCTGACCCTCCCTTCTTCCTGGGCACAAATGTCTTTCCCTGAGTGCTCTCAAAAAACCATTCTATACATTCCCATTTTATAGCTCTTATAACAGTTTCTCACAGCTGATTATGTCCCAAAACTTATGTGTTCTTGTGCAGGAAAGTGCTGCTCGCCTTGTTCTTCTTCCTGTCCTCGGGGCCTTCTGAAGCATCCCACACAACCCAGGTCGGCCATGCACATTCAATTACTGCTTGGCAGCGGATAGTTGGAGACCTTTGTGAGCTGTTGTTCATTTTCACACCATGAACATAACTTCCTCTTGTCTTCCCTCCAGAGATGTCACATTCTCCAGGAACAGATTCACGGAGGTGTCAAGACACCAGCAAGAGCCTCCTCTCACTGCAAGCAGCAAGTTAAGATCCTGGACAAAAATCCCTTTTTTAATAGCAACTTGGGACTGAGTGCTATGATGCTGTTAAGGTTGAGAAGGACTGGGATGGAGTCTCTGTGGTCACTGCCATTTAATTTATAAGGTGACTTGATACTTAGGATAATTCTGCAAATTGGATGGTCTTATTATTCTAATTTTATCATTATTATTCACATGTGTCTCACGAAAAAGGGTCATCATTAGCTGTGATTTAAAATCTCTGTGTGGGAGCCCTCCATAAAATCAATGTCGTTGTTGCCTTTGAGAGGCAGTTTTTAATCTCTTCGTTGTGATTGTCACATATCTTTTCTAAACTCTATTAGGCATCCTTGACCTACTCCAGGGAACTTCTACTGCTTCATGAAAAGAGAGTAGCTCTTTCCATTCCTAGAGCAGCCATGGCTCGTGGTCCCAAGAAGCATCTGAGGCGGGGAGGAGCTCCAAAGCACTGGATGCTGAATAAATTGACTCGAGTGTTTGCTCCTCGTCCATCCACTGGTCCCCACAAGCTAAGAGAATGTCTTCCTCTCATCATTTTTGTAAGGAACAGACTTAAGTTTGCCCTGACGGGAGATGAAGTAAAAAAGATTTGCATGCAGCGCTTCATCAAGATTGATGGCAAAGTCCGAACCAATATCATCTACCCCGCCGGTTTTATGGATGTCGTCAGCATTGATAAGACTAGAGAGAATTTCCATCTGATCTATGACACCAAGGGTCGTTTTGCTGTTCATCGCATTACACCTGAGGAGGCCAAGTACAAGTTGTGCAAAGTGAGAAAGCTCTTTGTGGGCACAAAAGGAATCCCTCATCTGGTGACGCATGATGGTCGAACCATTCAATACCCTGATCCCCTAATCAAAGTGAATGATACCATTCAGACTGATTTGGAGACTGGCAAGATTACTGATTTCATCAAGTTTGACACTGGTAACCTGTGTATGGTGCTAACTTGGGAAGAATTGGTGTGATTACCAAGAGAAAGAGAGAGACATTCTGGCTCTTTTGACGTGGTTCATGTGAAAGATGCCAATGGCAACAGTTTTGCCACCCAGCTCTCCAACATTTTTGCTATTGGCAAAGGCAACAAACCATGGATTTCTCTTCCCCAAGGAAAAGGAATCCGATTCATCATTGCTGAAGAGAGAGACAAGAGACTGGCTGCCAAACAGAGCAGTAGGTGAAATAAATGGTTTCTAGGTGATATGCTTAGAGAGTAGAGGTCTTTGTACTTAATTAAAGAAAATATAACAGAATGAATTGATAAAAAAAAAAGAAAAAGAAAAGAGAGTAGATCCAGTGGAAAGGCCCCTCCCACTTGCTAGGATGTACCTGTCTTGCTTGGTCACAGCTAGAACATTCCAAACTGGTGTGACAGCCGGCATTGCTTCTTGCTTTCCCTTTCTCCCTGCAGAGCTGAGCATCCAGACAGAAAGAAACCTGCCAGTCCTGATCCAGGACCCTCCTACCTACTTTCTCAGATACTTACGTGCTTTGAGTTTATCATCAAGTGAGAAAAAAATGTCCAGCAAGTTTGAGAATATTCATTCCAGTCACAGGTCCACATGCAGCACAGAGGGCAATAGAAAATAGCATTGCTGCTCAGAAGGTCATGTTCCAGGTCAAAACTCTTTTTAATGGTCTTGACACTCTATTTTAAAAGTTTGTCATTATATCATTCTATTGTGGTGAGACTCTTCAAGAATCCCCTTAACAGTAAGTAGCTAGTTTCCCTGGACATTTTAATCTGCTATTTATTCTTGGTGTCTTAGTTAGAATACTTTCCAGAGTTATCATGAAACATATCAAAGCAGAGAGGACCCGTCTGGTGATATCCAGATAAGAGCAAGGAGAGAGACCTGGATGTGACAGCATGACCTACCCGCGGCACTTCGGCAAATACAGGAACGATGGCAGGACTTATTGGGTGTCCATTTTATGCCAGGTGGTCTCCTAGGCAATTTGTACATGTTATTCATTTCATAAATTGAACATCCTCAAATGTATGTCCTACCTTGATTTTATAGAAGAGAAAACTGGGACATAAACAAAGAATTTTAAATTTGTGACTCACAGTCATAAAATTACCGAAATTCAAATCTGGTGTCTTTGAATATGCACCCATATGCAGCCATAAAGAAGAATGAAATTATGTGGTTTTCAAGAAAATGCACAGAACTTTACATCATCATGCTGAACGAAATAAGGTAGACACAGAGCGTTAAGGATGTATGTTCCCTCCTTAGTGGAAGCTAGATAGAAATATGCAAAAAGGAACTTCATGAAAATAGAAGGGAGAACACTAGAGTTGAGAAAGGGAATAGGGGAAGGGAGAAGGAGAGGAAAAAGGGCGGTACTGAACGATATCGATTAAATTATGTTATATGCATGTGTGGCTGTCACAATGAACCTCCCTGCTGTGTACAATCAAAATGCACCTTTTAAAATTTTTTTCACCATTTTTTTTTCAAATATTTGAGCCTGAAACATACTCTTTTGCTTCATATTCCCATGTGCTTCATAAGGTCTCCGTGTAGGGGATAATCCAATACCAGGGCTAAGAACAGGCCAATCAGGCCCTTCCTGTTTTATCATGTTCTTTGTTTTCCTTTGACAGATGCCTATTAAGCACCTGCCCTGGTGTACCTCAGGTCTTCTCTAGCTGCTGAGACACAGCCGCAACAAACTGAAAAGCTTTGTTCTTGTCAAGTTTCTGTAATACCAAGAGGGGATGTGATTTTAGTAGCTATTCTTTCTTTTCTGGTCATAAATATTTCCAATTTTACCAAAGTACACCATATGATATACCCTCGAGCACACGTATTTGAAAAACTATAATCTAAGAATAGTAAACTAAAATTTACTTGTGTTAAAATATTATCGGACTAGTGAAGGAGTCATGGAGTAGGTGTGCATTGATCAAAACGAACTAAAAATATCAATTGAACTATTAACACCAACAGAGCTCAATTCAGAAACATGTCAAATCATTCAGTGTTCACCTGCACACCTCGCCTGGTGGGGACTGACAGGTCGTGAGCATGTGCATTCTTGGATACCATGGCTGAGTGCTGTTGGGTCTTCAAAATCTTTTTCAGGCTCCTGAATAAGTATTGCCTTGTATTGTTGCTTAGGGACCAAAAATATGTCCATCTTGGTTATGAATGTGATCATTTTATATACCAAAATAATATCCTTCCCAACATACTGTAAGTGTTCTTGAGTAACAGAGCTATGGAGATGGAAATCCTAACTCTAATTTGTTTCCTTCTAGTGCACTTCAATTTTTTGAAAGAATTTAGTACATAAAAAAGCATGCTATAAACCATACATCATATAGACAAAAATAGTTGATTTAAGTTAACATTTCTACTGATCTGAATAAGCCCTTATGTTTATTTTATTATTTTAATAATATTTCTTTGGAATAAAATATAAGGAAATCACATAAATACTAGGAGAATTATATGTCATTTTTAAGTCTTTGTTTAAAAAACTCTAAGAGCATTTCTGTGTTTTAATCTCACCATCCTATAGTGCTCACCACAAATACTGATAATTGAAAAACACTATAAACCCTTTCAGAGGTCAAATATCTAAGCCAGTGTTCCCAGCGGGGCATTCTTCATTCTCCAGTAAACACACAGGATGCTAAAGACCACACCTGTAATCAGGTGAGCACGTTTGGCAAGTCTGCCGTCTAGGCTCAGCCTTATACTCATTAGCAGTCGTAACTGACGGCTTCCTTTGAAGTCATGCTTTTAGTTCATTGGTCAGTTACAAGAAATCCGTGATTCCAGTATGCCATTCCATGTAAGTTCACAGGTCTCACGTTGACTAAGGCAGGCCCGAAACCTGCCAGTCTTCAAACATGTATTCAAAAGAGTTTAAAAGTGAGGCTTAGAGTACAAACCGGAGTAAAAAAAAAAAGAAAATTTAAATATTGTGTTGAACCGGAGGTACCAACATGAACATAATTAAGAAATATATGAAGATGGCAAACTCTTCACATACTGAAAACCCAGGCAGAGTTTGAGGACTTGAAATGGGAGAGATGGGAACACAGGCAGGTTTTAGGGGAAGGCATGTTATGGAAATGGTGCTTTAGAAAATACCCAACTAATCAGAAAAGCAGACCAGCGAAAGGACGGGGTTGGGGTGGCAGGTGGCAACAATGTGATGGCAGAGTGAGAAAAGCCAATAGGGGTGCCTTCAGGGGTGGGAGGTGCTGTCTTCCACATGCACAGTGTTCCTAGAGGATTGCACCAGTCTTACTGGTGCCTGCTTAGCCAAGAGAGCTCAAAGTCAAATGCACTCATTACCGCCTCCATTTACTTGACTAAGAAACATTAAAATAAAAATATATAAAATAGTTGTCAGTGGGATGTTCCACATGTGTTTCTCCAAAGCTCTTGTAGTTAAGCCAATAGACCAATTAGACCAGCCTAAACAAATCCTTAACCTTTTGAGAACTTCCTGTTCCTTAGGCAAGGGTAAACATTGATGGAATGCACTTCAGGCATCTGCTTGTGAAATGAAGTCTCCTAAGATTCCATTTTCACCAGTTTCATTAAAAAAAAAAATCCAAGAGAAGCATTACTTCATTAAAAAAAAATACAATCACATATCTATCATATAAACCGTAAATTGTTACAGACTCTAAAATCCCCATTAGCATGCTATAACACAATTTGCTATAAAGGAGAAAGAAATCATTTTCTTAGAAAAAGATAATCACCAAAACTTATACATGAACAAACATACTTTTATGTACACCTTCATAGGTCTTTTTAAGGAAATATTTGAATAAATAGTACTTTCTATAATAAAGATAAATCATCTGGCACTGAAGTTGTAAAGAAATATTTAAATTAAATATCATATGATGTCACTTAAGAAATCTGTTATTTGTTTTGTGCCTCAAATTTTATTAAATATCACCCATACCAAATTTTTGGTCATAATGATGGTGACTAGGATGGATATTTTTGTCTTGGCAATGACCATGACCCCAGTTGCCAACAAAGTTAGTTAAACAGCTCATCACAGACAAATGTGGGCTGTTTGTTAAGAAGGGGCAACATCTGTAAGCCTGCCCTTCAACTCTCCATGTCCAACATTCAGAGTCAGGGCCAAATGCACCATACTGAACATATAAAATTACCTTAAAGGCTTGTTTTAATACAAAAAAAAACTTATGCAAATTTTAAATATTCTGCCATAATATGACCGTATTTATTAGGAAAATGCCACATGTCCATGTCTCTCTGAGGACACCCAACATAAATCATAATGTATTGCCAGTTCAGCTAGAGAATCTTTTCTATAATCTCAAAAGTCCTACCCAACGCAGGAAGAGACCCTCATCCTTCAGGCTCAACAACATATGGACTTCAAAGGAGGAACGAATGGAAAAATGCAATCTAAAAGAAAGAGTCCCAAATCAGCAAATAAACAGCAGAGTTAAACTGTATCAGAGACCAAATGAACGCAGCAGGCCTCCAAAGAACACCCCATCCAACAGCTGGAGAATGTGCGTTCTTCTCAATAGTACATGGAACATTATCCAGGATACATCATATACATGCTAGACCACAAGAGAAGTCTCAAATTTTAAAAAATTGAAATCACATTGAGAATCTTTTCCAACCATAATGCAATAGGACTGAAGATCAAAAACAAGAGAAGCTTTGGAAACTATGCATTTGAAAATTAAACAGCTTATTCATAAACAACCAATAGATGAGGGAAGAAATATAGAATAAAACTTCAGAATCTGTGGAAATATGTAAAAGAAAGAGCAAAGAAGATAAGAAAGGACCCACAAAGAAGAACAAAGACTTAACCTACTATGTGAGTGTAGAATTCTTGATTTCAATCTGTCCCTATTTATCAGTTCTCATTTCTTAGCTGGAAGATAGTAAACCACTTGGTTCATTAAAGGTTTTCTCTGGGGAGATTGGGTAGGACTGCAGCTCCTCTTAAAGGTTGTACTGTTTCCACTGCCATCACCCGACATCTTGAACACAGGGAACTTCACAATGAACCAGAGAGTTTTCTTTTCTTTTTTAAAGCAACAGGGAAACCAACACTGTTGTTTGAGAGCAATCCTTCCTGGAACTTTAGATGGCTGATTCTCCATCCTTGCCACTTTTTCCATGAACCAACCGGGGGTCAACAAATAACTTGACTCTGTAGTGCATTCCGTCTCCTGTGGTGTACATCTAAAAATTACTGAATTAAATCAGATAGTTGCTTTGGTAATGTTTATCAGAAGGCCCTCTTGTGAACCCTCTCTATAATTCTCTTATTTATGCTTATGTTGTACCACCAAATATATTAGACATTATACAAATGCACATTAGTTTATAAAATACATAACAGATGTTCCAATATATCCATTCCCAGTTTAATAAAGACTCTCATAACATCTTTGTGGACTGAGTAACTATATTACTATTATTTGAAGATCAACATATTCAAACATTACCCTAGGGGGTTCATCTAATGAACGCAAAAGCCAGAATGTATCTTCTGGTCCAACCAACCCAGAAGGGAAAGGCTTGAAGATTTTGCCATATTTTGCCCTCCTTCCCTTTACCCTGCTCATCCCAGACAGTTTTCATTCTTGAATTTCCCTTTCCAATGTCACTAATATTCTCTCAATTATTTTTTTCACAGTTTACCTAAATAAATGAAACTAAACAGAGAAAAGGAACAGTTTGTTATATAAGAAGTAAACCCAGAACAACCAACCTCCACCCTCCCTAAAAATTTCCCACCACTTAAAACGAATTTTCTAAAAACTATATGGTAAAACAAAAGGATTAAAAAAATAGTCTTTAATAATAATAAAGAATTTTGTCTCTATGCTCACTGTAAAAAAATGTATTGCACTGTTACTTAAATCATTCCTTGTCTTAGAATTATGGTATAAGTCTTCACTATAAAATAAAGATCAAAATATCAAGATTATCTTTAATTGAGCCCAGTGTAGTGACACATGCCTGTAATCCCAGTGACTCAGGAGGCTGAAACAGGAGGACCCTAAGTTCAAAACCAGCCTTGGCAATTTAGTAAGACCCTAAGCAACTCAGTGAGACCCTATCTCCTTAAATAAATATTTTTAAAAAGGGCTGGGGATGTGACTCAGTGGTTAAGTGCCCTTGGGTTCAATTTCAGAGAAAGAAAGGAAGGAAGGAAGGAAGGAAGGAAGGAAGGAAGGAAGGAAGGAAGGAAGGAAGGAAGGAAGAAAGATTATGTTTAATTGTACTTTTAAAGTCACAAAAGTTTTAGAGAAAGCTTTAGGTCAATTAATGAACATTTGTTTGAATAAAACACAGACAAATATCAACTAAAGGACCAAGATTCGGGTATCGAAAACTCCAGAACAGTTTATGGATCCCTTGATCCATAGTATCCTTTTCAATCTTACCAGAAAAATGCTATTAGTTTGAATTGTGGCTGATTCAATATGAATGTAGAAAAACCTGGAAGTTCTGTCAGGTACAGCAGAAGCATGCTAAATAGACTTAGAGAGGGAATAAGCATATACGTTTTTGATTAATAAAAACCATTTCAGATAATAGCTTTCTGTGGAGTCACATAACCTCCTAGGCCCCTGCTCTGGTGTAGGGTAACGCCTTATTTCTGATGGTATCACCAGCATCACTGCCACTGTGGTAAGGATCTTCTCCATCCTATGCTACTGTTTCCATTGGAAGATATTTGGAATGATGCATTCTAATAAGCAGGTATATCTTTCCTACCATCTGGGTTGTTGCAAAAACAGGACGTAAACTCTCAATGATTTTAAGAATAGAAAACATAAGAATAAAAGTCTATTTTTCATGAAAGAAAGTGGTAAATGTAATCCAGAACATTGTATGTTAATTTTATACACATTTAGGCTCCTGTTCTAGTCTTTACAATCTATCTTTCAATGACTGTTCCAATGTGTGTAAATAATCTTAAACTCTTTATATTTTGCAGATTGTATTCATGATTTTTTTCCTTTGAGAAGGAAAAAAGTAACAAAGGTCATGGTCTGTTTGTACTAGAAAAAATTTCCTAAACCTATTAGCTCCAAAAAATTAAGAAACAAATCATTATCTGCTAATATATCTGAGAGTCTTTGCACAGGAAAAATATTTAATTATTTCTGGCTTAGAATTTCTTAAGACCATTCATACAGACAGACTGGACCTGCTACTTAAGTGTGTGTGTCTGTAGACAGTCACACATAAATAAGTGCACATATTTGTTTTTGATTTGTTATGTGCGGGTCTGTTTGAGGCAGTTTGTTCTCAATTACTGGCTCAGTGCATTACCGTCTGAAGATTTATTCATAGGAAAACGCGTTATGTCCGTCCTCTGTGCGGTGATGGCAAGAGCAGGCCCACTCTGGATATGACTTATGTTACAGAGAGCTCTTGCTGTGTGCGTGGAAGACATTGTTCAACCCATTTGGGTAAAGTATGTATGAAACAATGTGTTTTTCATAAACATCTTTTTTTGTAATATTGGAAATGTAGTTAACGTATTTGCAACAGGTCCCATACCTCATTTTATTCAATTGCCAGAACTTGAAATTGAACAGTTAAAAGAAAGAAGGCTGAATCACAATGAGGTGAGGGAAACTGAATGCAGTGTTGTGCTCCAAAATCTTTGTAGAAAGATCATATAACAAACAGAATAATTCTAAATTAGGCTAACCTGTACTTTCCTCGTATTCCTGATTCAAAACCCAAATTAATCAAATGTGGCCATATTTTCCCTAAAACTCTATAATGACTCATGGATAGATCTTGCCAACATCTAGGATTCCAGGGTGAGTTGGAGAAAATGTTATGCAAAACTCTGAAGAGCCCAGATGGTCCATCAACACTTAATAAGTAGCAGCCCCTGAAGTTGTCATGAAGCTCTGGGACCAAAGGCTGCAGTGAATTTCTCCATGCCCATAAAGATAAAACCAGGGTGGTGTGAGCTGGTACTAGAGATCCGTGAATCACTGGGCTAACCAGGTAGTAGTATACCACCTGGACACACAAACACCTGCACACAACCCACATTACATACTGAATGAGCTGGGATTTGGGCTTTGCAATATAAAGCCTTCCACACATTGCTTTGGTCTTTGTCACTGTCTTTAATCTTGTTTAATGCAACTGGGAGTAAGTCATTAGTCATTCCCATCTGTGCACAAAATTAAATAAAACAAGAGTGTGCCATGTCTGGATACTGCTGTCTACACTCACTGGCCTCAAGGAACTTCCAAAAACCTTTATCAGGAATTGTGGACATGAGGAATAATACTTAGTAATAATCAGGACAATCAGGTTCTGTGTGAAAATATGCAAGTTACTGAAGCTCTCTGAGCCTTGAGTTTTCTATATGTCATTGGCAATGTGAAGCAGAAGCCTGATAGGGATAAAATGAGACAATTCGTGTAAGATTACTGGGAACAGTAGAAAGTAGACTATAATTGCATTTAAAAAATAGCTGCTAAGATAATGATAGTGGTGGTAATGATGATGATCATGATAATGACATTGACATTGACATCAAGTCTTCCTTTATTTCCTTTATTCCTTTATTTTATAATTATTTCAGTAAATAAATAGGTACCTGGCATGCAGTATAGCTCTATAAATAGATGCTGAGCAATTAATGAACATACCACCTTAACTCTGCAGGATAGATACCTAAGCCACTATGCCATGAAGGACAAAGCTCACTGACAGAGGATTTAAGTGAATAATCTCAGTAAGCTGGCACAATCCAAGTGTGGGAGGGAGATGCCTTCCATGCAGTCATTCCATCAGTGTGCAACTCCTTTACACTGACCTGGTTTTCATTCAATCAGTGCCGCACACCTGTTAGAACAGGTCTTCACATCTCACATGCAGATGAGTTAAGTGACATGCAACTGGGCTGAACATTTCACCCAGATCATTCTATATGTCCTGAGAAAATAAGATTGCCTGCTGATCTTAGTGATGTGGGTGAGGAAACATGGTGTCCTGGGCCCAGAATTTCCACAATTTAGGTGGTGAACCTAACCCAGTGAGCACCTCCAGGCCAACAGGAGTGAAGAAAATGGCGCCTCACATTCCAGGATTTTGCTTTCGCGACCATTTTTCTCTTTAGCTCATGGTGGAATTACCCTCTCTTGGAAGACAGCTTTATTCCTTACCACTTCCCAAGACTAAGACAATTCTTTTTTGCAGTTAGAAATACGCATTATCTACTTTAATGCAGCTTCTGTTCTTTTTATTTAATTTTTTACATTCCACTGGAAGACTACCATGAACATGACAAACAGAAATGCTGATTACAAATGTTGCTTTCTTTTTTAAATTTATTTTAATTAGTTATACATGACAATTGAATGCACTTATATACTTTGCTGTATCATACATAGATGGGATATAATTTCTCATTTTTCTGAGTACACATATTGTAGATTCACACTGTCATACAGTCACATATATACATACAGTAATAATGTCTGTTTAATTCTACTATTTTTCTTATCCCCACATCCCCTGACTTCCTCTTCTTTCACTTCCCTCTACCTAATCTAAGATAACATTATTTTTTCATTACAATTCTTAATACACATAAATATCACACTTTTTGTATTTCTGTTTGTATATAAAGTATGTTGACATTCAATTCAAGTCCTCATACATGTTCTTTGTATAATGATGACCATCACATTCCATCATCCTTCTTACTCCCCTATCCCCTCGCTCTCCCTCCCACCCCTCTTCCCTGGGGGTATAGCTCAGTGGTAGAGCACCCCTGAGTTCAATCCTCAGTACAAAAAATAATAATAAAAATGGCTGTAAAATAAAGCAATAGTGTGTTTTAGAACTGCTTTGAAGCTGGCATTAATATTTGTTATGAATCATGTGTCAAAAATTCTTACAGATATATAAAAATTATCTATCCTGATTAATTAATATGTTTTTTTGTGTATTAGAAAAGGGGAGTCATAAAGCCTGTGGTTTTCTATGTTAACTCTAGCTCTAAGGAAGTTCAGAGGGAAGCTTTGAGTCAGATGTACATTTACAGTCAGGATCATTTCCCACTCTTCTCCATTGCTGAACTCTACTACTTTAGTTTTACATAATGAAAGTTAATAAAATACTATTGCCTTAACACAAACATTTTAGTTTTACTACTTGCTTATTTTAATTTCAACATGTTTGAAATAGAGCTGGTCTTTTAGACAAGCAAGCCAACGGACTTCAGTGAATGACTTTATATTCTACTTTGATTAAATGCTAGAATTCCCTGGTTTGTATTATTATCAACTTTACAGAAGAGACTTGCCATATTCTAGAATGTTACTGACTATAGATTTGGTTGCAAAAAAGATACAACTTAGTCTCTGGTCTTTCCCAGACTCTTCTTGTACTTCAAACTTATACTGAACATGCTATTGCAATCAGAGGAGATAATGCATCTATTATGAATTAATGAAAAGTCACACATAAATCAATCACATTGGATTATAATTATCACCCCATTCATATCAGACCATTAAAAGAGTTGATCTTTGACACATAGCTCTGGGCAAAATTGATTCAAAGTCCTTACTACCATATAAAGGCTTTTTGAATAAAAATACAAAGTGTGAATTGGTTTTAAAAAAAAAGGTCTGGAGAATATTTTGGCTGACTCTATCAAGACAAAAAGATACTTACGAACCTTTCAATCAGAAATCCTTGACTCCTTCACATAGTAACAATGTAATAAACAGAATGTTTAAAATAATTTTCTAAATATAAGTATCAAGTATTCAACACTAAGGACTAGCAAGTATTTTAGGTGCATATACATTCTGTAAGTATTTCTTCCATCTGTGCTAGGCCTTCCATTATTTAAAATGTGATAAAGAAAGGCACTTTGTTAAGTATTTTATTTTATTATGTAATCTCATATTAACTGCTTTTAAGAAGGAAAAAAGAAAGAAAGACATCTCATGAAGTGTCTATTGTTTTGCTTACTTATGTGCCATTGAGAAAAATAAGGTATCTAATTCCTTGAATAAAAGAAAAGCAACTTTATTTTTTACCCAAAATATTCACTTTTCAGTTTAAAAGCAGGAAACATAAAACTCTAATAAGTAAGCTTTTTAATCCTGATAAAAATATGGGATGAACATACCATCTAATGTTAGGCTTGCTATTGCTTCACTTAAATTTAATAAAACTTAACATAAGTGATAATAATTGTAGGACATGTACTCTTCTTCCCCATTTCTCTGTGAATCAGTTAAAAAATTGTTAACTTAAAATACTTAGGAAACAAGATACTTTCCCAGATAATAAGTTTTCATCATCACTTCTCTGGGGTAGCAGGGTCGGGGAGGGGGCTTGGAAGGAGAAGAAGGAGCATTTTAAACAGCTTAGGCAATGATGCTTACTTTAGGAAATGTTTACAAAGAAGGTAAATACAGGAATTTTTTCACTCCAAGAAAGTTATGCATGAATTCTCCCAATGCATGAAAGACTACAACTACAAAAAAGTGTCAATTCCTTGGTGTTAAAATTCCAAGTTTAATGATGCTTCTTATAGAAAAAATTAGACATGTGTATAAATATGTTGCAACAAACAGATACAACAGTGAAAAGTTGAGATAATACAAATGACCAACAACTGAAGTTTAGTAAAATATGCTGCATCTATACAGTGGAATATCGTGCAAACTCTGATTACATTGTGTGTGTGTGTGTGTGTATGTCTGAGAGACAGAGTGACAGACCGAGAGAGAGAATGACCTGTATCAGTTAAAGTTACATTAGCTGCTATGATAAACATTCTCAAAGGTTTTTCCCACATAGAAATTTTATTAACATGTGAAATTTCACTGTCAGGTGTCTACCTTGATACAGTCATGTAGGGACTCAATATGACAGATATTCCAGGATTTTCAAAGGGTGGTCTTCAAGGTCACTCAGCCAGTGATGGGGGGAAGGACAAAGTAGAGATTTCAGTGTTGTTACATGGGACAGGCCTGGCAGTGGCATCCACTTTCAATTTGTTACTTGGAGCTCATTTCTATGGCTATGCCAGGATATGCAGTCTAACTGTGTATCCAGAAAGAAATGAGTGGTAAGATAGCTTGGTGCCCATGCCCACCAGGCTCTGCCACAGACCCGATTCTCCTGCCCGTGTGTGCCAGTTTATACACACATGTACATACTTCTACACACATGCACACATAGATATGCACATATATAAATCTACTTACCCTTGGGTAGTAGGATTATGGGTTTTTTACTTTCTCATGTGTAGCTTTCTGTACTTTAATTAGCATTCGATTTCTCTCTCTCTCTCTCTCTCTCTATATATATATATATAGAGAGAGAGAGAGAGAGATATATATCTATCTCTATCTATCTATCTATCTATATATATATAGTTTTAGTTGTTGATGGACCTCGTTTTATTTATTTTATTTTATATGTGGTGCTGAGAATCGAATCCAGTGCCTCACACATGCTAGGCTAGTGCTGTACCACTGAGCCACAACCCCAGCCCAGTGAATTGGTTCATAATTTTGATATTGTTTTTTTGATTAGAAAAAACTATCAGAAATTAATGCTGAGACTGTGTAATTGTTCTTTATTTTTCACTTTTTTTTTAGCCAAAACTTATCTAACTTGAAGTTGAAATTTCAAAGTTAGTATGCAGAAATATGGAGAAAATATATTTTCTATAATGAATCCATGTCATAATTGAGGCTGAATTTTAAAGAGTCAGATTTTTTAAAAAATAATTTTTAAGGCAGCTGGGAAGTGAAATAGAGGAGAGCTGAGGTCCCACACCCTCTTCAAGGGTGTGCTCCTAGTTACCTCACTTCCTCCCACCAGGCCCCACCCCATAAACGACCCACCAGGAACTGGCCTGCGTCACGTGGGCCTCAGGAGGACAATCATCCAAGCCACAGACACTTATGCCCTGCCCCCTCTTTTGGGTTTGATCTCTTTTTACCTGAGTGATACTCCATCATTTGGTTCTAGCAGTTTGCTTATCCATTCACCTGCAGAAGGGCTTTTTGTTCTTTTCCAATTTTGCCTGAATACGTCTATTATAAATACCCACTCTTGTGTTTGTGTGCAGACACAGTTTCCATGCAGTGGGTAAGTACGCAGGCATTTTTTCTGGATTGCTTGGGAGCCAGGGCTCAGCTCTGTGAGTTTCTCCTCTGTTCTGTACATTGGCTATCCTTTTCTCATTCCCACAAGAAATGAATGAGAGCCCTTGTTCTGTATCCTCAAAAGCATTGGTGATATGAGCTTCTTAGGTTTTGGCCTACATTCTGATAGGTGGGCACTGCTATCCACTGCGATGCTCCCTGGCAAATCCCTGACCACACATGCAGGTGGGATCATGTCCTGGGTTTCTTTGCTGTCTGTGTATCTATTTTGGCCACATGTCTGTTTTGTTCTGTTGCCTACTTTTTAATTGTGTTCTTGTTGTTACATTTTAAAAGGTCTTGGAGTTCTTTAGAGATGTTGGGTGTAAGTTACATGTCAGAAAATGGCTTTGTAAATATTTCTTCCTGGTCTGGTTTGTCTTTTTAGTCTCTCTATCATACATTTTACAGAGAATTCAATTTCGATAAGACTGACATCAAATTTTTTTCCTCCATCGATTATATTTTACCTAAAAATGTGTTGTTACCAAACGTAAAGTCACAAAGATCTCTTTCTCCTATTTTTTTTTCTTTTTGGAAGTTTTACACCATTTTGTTTTACCTTCAGGAGGAAGATACAATTTTTTTGAGTTAATTTTTTTGAAAAATATGTGTAGTTAGACTTTTCTAATTTTTTTTCAGATTAGTCTTTTATTATTGATGTAAACTGAAGTTATTGCCTTTTGTGTATCCAAAGCTGTGCATCATCTTAGTAATGTGTTTCAAAAGAATAAATCCTTTCACTATCCCACAGCATGAGGCTCTTGCCTTAGTTACTTAAGTATTTCACCCTTCTTTGCCCAGTAATATCTGTAATTTTTCTTTACCTGAAATATTTTATCAATACATTCTTTAAAAATATTAAGGAAAATAAAATGAATGGACTAAATATCTAAGTTACAGTATAAAAAAAATTTAGAATAAAATTAAAATTAAAATTAAATTTATATATGTGTGTGTGTGTGTGTATTTGCCACCCCCAGCCCCACCAGGCACAGAACATTTGAAACAAAAATGGAACTTTCCATTAGAGATGTTTTCCAGAGAGGGACACCTGCCAATCTCTGTCTCTATTAGTTTTCCTCCCAGAATAACATTTGAAAAGGATAAAAATGGACAGAAAGAAAAGGACGAAGAATAGAAAATGGGGTCCAGTTCAAGGATCAATAAGTTCTCTTATTTTCTCTGGGTCACGTGCTGGGGACCTACAGACGAGGTTTGGTGGACAGGATTCAGAAGTGCCACGTGGTGGCAGCCCTCTGGGAGCCCTAGGAGGGAAGCCGAGCCTCCAGCCTCCTCAGCCTCCATCTTTCTCCCTCTCACCTTCATATCTGAGTACTCCGCCTTGGCTCTCTCACCTGCTTTCCTACGAGCTCCTGAAGGGAAACAGTGAGACGTGAGCCCAGGTGGGCAGGAGGAGGTCCTCAGGGAGCCCGCTGGCTGGGGTTTGTAGCTGGGAGCTGCGTGACCCACTGACCTGCTGACACAGACCAGGCTGGAGGAGTGTCCTGCTGAGGTTCCTGGCCCTTGTCCTGACTTGAACAGAGAAGCCTGTGCCAGGGTGTCCCCTGCTTCCCGAGGTGGCAACCTGACTTACCACTGCCTAACGCCATGCCTTTACGGTGGTCCTGCCAAGAGGGGGTGGCGGCCACCCTGGCTGGGCTGGAGCCATAGCCTAATGAGATCCATTGGGGGAAGAAGAATGGAGGGAGCCTGGCTAGATGGCTGATTAAAGGTCCGATGTGCAGGCTGGGACCCCAGGTACCCACTGTTACTGAGGAGGCTCTGAGCGGGCTTTGCCTCCCCGGCTTCTGTCTGTACCCTACCCAGGGTCCCTCTGTGTCTCAATGTCTCACGTCCTTGTCAATAGGCTTCTGGAGACTCTTTTTCATTTCTGAGGTCAGTCATTTTTATGTTTATCTTCAAGTGTTAGAAAAAACAATGAATGTAGAGAAAAATCCATGATATGCACTTGGAAAAGTAGTTTCCTGTACTATTTTATTTTATTTTTTAAATTTTAATTAACACTAATATATGCATGGGTTTCAAAAGGCAAGACAACTGAAGGTTCACCAGCGTGAAGTCATGGAATGGGACCTTAGGGGACAAAGTCAGAGGGTGGTCTTTGAAGTAGCCTGATTTGCCAATATGAAGGATCCTACTGACAGTTGAGAAAACGAGACAGGTGATGAACCTCCATGTTGTGACATGGACTCTTTTATAAATACGAGAACAAGAAAACCAGGAAATTATATGTTGAACATATCTTATAAAATAAAACACCAAAAATTCCTCTACTAAATTATTGAATAATAATTATTGATAGTAACATGCAATCCATTTCCTAAGGAAGAAATGAGGGCATATGCATTTTTTAAAAGATCAGGATTTGTGTTCCTCATTACTATCACGTTTGTTTCTCCCAGGAGCTCAGGAGTGAGCAAAACGAATTGACTCAGCAAGAGAAGCATATATCTTCGAGGACTGGAAACTACATAAAAACACGTTTGCTTTTAAAATCCATTGATATTAGTCCACCAAACTTGAAGTTTCCCTTCAAAGTCAAGTACATATGCAAAAAGGTTTTAAGAAGATAAATTTCCCAAGTAAACATTATCTTTCAGTGGAGTTCCCGAAGTGCCAGCTCCTTTTTATTTACCCCTTGGCTAAGGGTGCTGCTGTGTGATTTCATGGAAAGATGAGTTTCTCTCTCTGTACACTAAGGTTTCCTGGGTAAATTCCTGCACAGTATTATGTTCAAATCCTGGTTGATTTACTAACACATGGAGTATCCGAGGCCTAGGTGTTCCGTCTCTCCAGTCACGGCAGTACCAATGTACCACGCTGTCGGGGTCCTGCACTTGAAACTGGGTCAGGCAGGAAGCAGGCCCATGGCCAGGCTGGGAACCAAAAACTCAAAGCTGTGAGCTACTCTGTGCATAGCCCATGACTCAGGCTGTAATCTCAGGCAAGTCACTTAAGTATCATTAACTACTTAATTATGTCCTCTGCAAAAGATGATTTAGTGAAACATGAGGCAATATAAAACTTCAGAAAGAAAATTATGAACCCACTCTGGCCCAAGAGGCATTTGAGCAAGGTTCTCCATGTGATGAGGAAGGTGTCCCTCCCGTGGCCTTTTAACTATCCGAATCAGTCTCTGAGCTGGAAAACGATCTGGAATATCCTCGGTTGTGACTCTCCCCCAGTGCTTCATGTAAGTGACCATAGTGGATAAATCAGACCTTTTGCTTTTGGCTGGAAAAAAGATTTAATATTATTTTAAATATCTTAAGTAAGTCTTACTTCCCAGTTGAGAGTATAGTTCTCAGAATCCTCCTCATTGCTACAAACCTGTATCACACACTTTCTGTAAGAGCACACAACTTCTTAAAGATGATTAAAAGTGAGGAAGTCAGAGTATGAAATAGATATAAAAATCCAGTCTATGAAATCTCTGGGAGCTAGATCACCCATGAGTACCATTGCCAGATGCAATACTGCAACCTCCATTAAAGGTAATGTCAACTAAGCAAGGGATTGTCCTCAAGTATGCTTTATGGGAAGTACGGGACATAACTATACTTTAAAAATAACATTTCTATGGCCTTCAATTTCCTTCGTCTGCCTGGACTTTTATTTACCAGGTCTGGCCATTGTCCCTGTAAGTCACAGTACCACCTGATCCTTCTCTGATTCCCAACCTGTCACTGCTCCTGTTACAGTGTGGGCGTGAGGTGTCCCCCAGAAGCTCACGTGTGAGACAATGCAAGAAGGCTTGGAGGATAAGTGATTGGGTGGTGAGAACCTTAACTTTAATGACTTCATCCCCTCATGGCATTAACGGAGTGGTGACTGGAGGTGGGTAGAGTGTGATGGAGGAGATGGGCCACTGGGGGTGTGCCTTTGGGGACATATGGCAGGAGGAGTCTCTCTTGGCTTACTGATCATCTTGTGAGCTGCTTCCCCTGACCACACTCTTCTGCCTTAATGTTCTGCCTCATCTGGAGCCCCAAGGAATGGAACTGGCTGTCTGTGGGTTAAGATCTCTGAAACCATGAGGCCTGCCCCAAACCCTTTTCCTCCTTAAAATTGTCCTTGTCAGGTCTTTTAGTCACAGCAACAACAGCAAAACAAAACAAAAATAAATAAATACAAATAAACCCTGACTGAGGGTGGCATTTACTAAAAAATGCAGGCAGCAGTTTGTTTCCTGGCCCTTGCCACTGCACATGCGTTCTCCCAGGCAAAGACCCCCTGCACTGGGGCCATTATTTTGAAACATGGTGAGGATTCTACCAGCTCTTAAGCCTCATCCAACTGGCAGGACACCTACTTCCACGCACCTGCTCCTCACCCCACCTGCTTTCTCAGGTTTCCACCACAGCACTTCCATGAAGAGAAGCCAGCCAAGGAGAAGCCCTCACCTGTACTCCCGTGACTCACCTGTGGGTTTACATGAGTGGTCAGGACCACTGTAATTATTTTATTAACATTAATGATTTATACTCTCAAAGATTGAGAGTGGCTTAATTTTTTCTTGTAAATCATTTCACTAGTTTACTCATGTATACAGCAGATATTTCTTACCTATGTATGAAGTACTTGGCACCACTTGTATTATGAGGTGGAGCACTGAGCAGTGGTAAAAAGTGGCACTCTGAAATTAGGAATGTGGATTGAACCCTCACCACATCTCTTGACTTTCTAACCCTAGTCTCCATACCTCATTGGCCTGGGTTTAAGATTAAAAGAGAAAATACTCTTTCAGAGGTTCAAGTCATTTGAACATCTTAACTTCTTAACTCAAGGCAGATAACTTAACAAATGGTAGATGCTATTTTTAAAAAATATAGATTTGAGACTGCCTTTCTGAGATGGTGTTATGGTGTCCTTGTTTTGAGCGCTTCTTAAGGTAATCTCACACTTGCTGTAGCAAAACCAAGAAATTAATGCCTTTTCAAAAACTAGCAATAGATCTAATTACCTTCTTCTCACAAGGAACAACCAATTTGTACCTGCACATAGTGCATTGAATTTTGTTCTCATCTTCTTGCTTTTTTATAATATATTCTTTCACATAGAGTAAAAAATAATAAACTCCAACAAAACAAGTTAATAGTAAAATGATAAATAATTTTATGTTGAGAAAACAAAGATAAAAATCTCATTATTGAGTGTTTTGTATTACCTAACATCTTCTTGGTTTCTTTTAAAAATGCACATACTTCTTCCAGATGCTATAATCCACGCAGATGATGAATTTAGGCATGCTTATTAGTCTACCCAAACTTGTTCTCACAAATCTCTGCTACTTTTAATAGATAAATCATGATCAAATTTTCTATGCAGAATTGAGATAAGATCCTTAGTCAGGTGTGTGTTTGGTTTCATTTGGTTTGGTTTTGATAGCAACGGAACAAAATTCAGTCAATTAGGCTCACCCCCTGGGCTCAGCCTATACTGTGTTAGCTATGATTGAGAAAGAAAAGAACCAGGGAAGGAAGGTAGATATAAGGAAAATAGAAAAAAAAATGGAAGCATGGTTATTCTCAAATCACCCAGCATCCCTTCACTTCCCTGGGAAGTTAGAGTGGATACTTGGAATTGATGGAACTTCGGTCTCACTTTCAGCCATGTGCCCAGCCCTGGCGTGAGTGCAGGGGGTAAAAACAAATGGCCCATTCATGGTCCTTAATGGACCTTGCAACCTAAAAAGAGCAATGGATACAGTCACAAAGCATTTTAAAAGGTAGGACAACTCTAGTTAACTCAGAAAAAAGTCCTAAACTCACAATCCTTTAGAATTGTTCAGATGGACTGCTAAAATCAGTCATTCTTTGCTTGAAGCAGGAGGGCACATTCTAGAGAGGGGGGAAAGCATGTCTAGGAGACTCTGGCCACTTGCATGGAGATGCAGCTCCCTAGGAGGAAGACGTAACTCTGCTGGTAAGGCCTGGCCTTCAGCAGCTAGTTCTGCAAATGGGAACATTGTCAATGGCACAATCACTTCAATTTAGTGTCTCTCTTAAAGAATGATGTTGAATTCCTTTGAAAACATAATTTTCTTTACCATGTTCAAAGGGTCTTATTGAGACAATATGCAGAAAAGTAGAAAACATTTTGGTTACTTTTTTGCATGCACAGACAAGAACAAGGACCCCAGACAAACTTGACTCTCATCTGTGACCCATAAAATTCCTCAGCCTCACACTCTTCACAGTTGGGCTGCACAGATAAGTCAATGATTATTGTTCAACCTTCTATGAACTAACCACTTGAAATTGGCATTTTCTGTACCTTTCAGAAAATTATTGTTCAGGATTATGCTTTTGGAAATAGAAAGGTCAAGGATCTTCACAATTTACTTCTCTCTTTTGAAATAAGCAGTCCGAATATGTGTCCTTCGTATATGTGTGGCACACAAAGTACTGGCCATCCCAACAAGACTGGTCATCAAAGCACATGAACTCAGTGGCTTAAAACAAGAGAAACAGACTATTCTATCACAGTTCTGAAGGCAAGAAGTCCCAAACAAGGTGGGACCAGGGCCAGGCTCTCTGGAAGATGCTCAGGGAGAATCTGTCTCAGGCCCCTTGGGACTGCTTCTGGGGGGCCAGCCATCGTCACTGTTCCATGGCTTGTGGCTGTGTCACTCGAACCTCTGGCCCACGTCACATGGGCCCTTCCTTGAGTGTCTCTGACCACTTTTCTTGGGAGGGCTTCAGTCACATGGCATGGGGACCCACCAAAGGACCTCGTTTTATCTTGATTCTGTGGCAAAGATACTGTTTCCAATAAGGTCCCATTAAGAGGTAGCAGAGGTAAAGCCTCTGTTTTACTGAATGTAGCCCCATGCTCAGGAGCAGTGGTGCTGACGATTTGGAAAAGCAAAGAGAAGCCGTCAGATGCTGCCTTTGAGTGAAGAGGGGGCAGCTTGTCACAGGGCTGTGTGTACAGAAAGAAACACAACTGCAGAGGGCTCAGCTGTCTACCAGGTTGGCATCCGTGGGGGGCTTGGAACACTTCTCCTGTGGATGAGGAGGGAAGATGCCGCAGTCCAGTCCGGCTGCAGCAAAATAACCGGGGGGTGACGAGCAACTTGTGTACATTGATACAGCAGGAGTGGGAGCCGTTTATTGTAGGACAGGAGGGGTATATATACATTCCACACAGCTTATCTTAATTAACATAAACTAGATACAGCAGTCAACCAATAAGAAATCTCCACACTTAATGGCTCGCTGGTGTTACTTCACAAACCACTCCCTCTGGGGAAATGCCAGGCGCCATCCTGACTTGTTTACAGACTCTAACAGGAAGAGATCAGGGTGGTTGCTGCAGACTGATCTCTGGACACTTCAGTTCATGTCTTTGGCATCATTTATGTACTTTCCAAATATGTGTAATTAAAAAAAAAAGAAATAACATTTTTGGGACTAGGTCTCTGGGTTCTGCCCCTTCCTTCCATCTCTCCATCCTGTGCTAGATGTTCATATTTTAGTAAAAATAATTAAACTGAATTTCATTTCATTAATACTTTTGGTGATGCTTTTTCTTTGGAAAAACTGGAGGCAACCTATGGATACTCACACTGCAATTCAGAATCACCAGTGCCAAACTATCTTTCTGGAGAATAAATATCTGAATATATATTAAAAATTAACTGATCCAAGTCTTTGATATTTTTCTCCTGATAAGCTGTACAATCTATTATTCCTTTTGTTTTAGCTGTCTGTCTTGAAAATGTTTTTAATAATAACATCTACAAAGGAGAAGAATTAACCACTTCAAAAGTGGCATTGTGATAAATTGTTTTAAAGCAATATCAACATAAGTTTGAGTGATTTTAATATGCCAATTATTTTTAAGGTTAAATGGAAGGGTAATTTTGAATGAATTCTAAAATTATAAAGAAATGTTTGAATTGTTTGGACATGAACTTTTAAATTTTTTTAATAAAATTTCCATTCACCACATATTAATTATTCAACAAATATTATAAAAATTGGAGCTTTCCCTCTTATAAATTTAGTCTGTCTTTTGTAGACATAAAGCTGTCATTTTCTTTTGGTCACAATACCCTTTGGTTCCTTACTAAGAGACAGTTCTCGTTAAATATCACAAGCTCTATCATTAGCAGTGTGACCTTGGGCAGCTGTCTCTCCTTCTATCTATTCCAAACTAAAGGGAATTGGATTAGATCCTTTCCAAGCCATGAAATGCAGAGACGCGAACTAAATCACTTTTGAAATACTTGTGGATAGTCTTACTTGATAATAACACACTTGGACAGTTAAGTGTTTAGACAGAGCTTAATGAAAAGGGTGTAGAAAGTGGCAGAAGCATACTAGGCTGATTCAGACATGAAAAATTATACAGTGAGCCAGAGTGTCACACCTGCCTTCATTCTGGGAACAAAAAATGTGTGTGACTAACCAATAATCCACCCCAACATTTACAAGGGCGATTAATTAACTGGGAATGCATGATTCTTGAATGCAAACTTGTTTTTATTCAATGTGAGTCATGCAATACAAATTAATGTTGTCTCCTAGACATGTAATTCTTTGTGAGTCAATGCCAAAAAGCCAGCAGTCTCCCATTGCTCCATCTTTTCTTAAAAGAGCAAAAAAAAAAAAAAAAAAAAAAAAAAAGAGTAGATTAGACTTGAGGAAATCTCACAGGTTCATGTCAAAGCTGACTCAGGCTGCAGCCCATCCAGCCTGTGCCACATTTTATCATTATCACACACCCTGGCTCAGTCATTATGCCCTTAGGTGTCCAAAGGTATTTAGAAAACAACAAGACAACTTCATTAAGATTGGCAGAGCACCAAAAATCCAGATGCTGAATTCAGTGTGCACAACAAAGCTGGCAGACACGAGTATCTGGTTCATTAGCCATTGAGGGTGATCCGAGCAATCGGGAGGTGTGTCTGTCTCCATCAGGGACGTGCTACCAGTGGGCCTGAGCAAGGAGGACCTCCCAATAGCACAGCAGACACATCACCGGCCTCACCAACCAAAGTTGGTGAGGCCGGTGATGGGAACCCATATTGGGAGAGTGTGTGGCAGGACCACAAGTCCTTTCTGGTGCCTTATCTTATCTCTGCTTTAGCCATCTTCTGCTGTTAGCTCTGACTACCACAGACTATGCAATTTATAATGAAGAAAGGTTTATTTAGGTCTGTAGGATGGAAGAGCAAGAGCACGGTGCTCACATCTGCCTAACACCTAGTGAGGTCTGCTTTCTGGGTCAGGACATGGCCAAGGGCATCACATGGTGAGACTGAGTGAGCATGCCGAAGAGCGCTTGTTTGTATAGCAAAGTTGGCCCTGAGATCACCTACTCACCCCACCCCCAGGCCCCACCTTGGGAGACCAGTTCCCCACCACATGAACTCCTGGGGTCACACTGAGATCACAGCATCTGCCCCACACCACAGCACTGAAGGGGAGTCTCACATAGGCTACGTCAGGACCACAACACCCCCCCCCCCGCCCCCTCTGACCTGATTGTCAGGGCCAGGGTTCAGACTCAGAGCAGATCCCCTGATTCAGAATCCTAAGCAAGTTAAACCCCGTGCTTGTGAATAAAGGATGAATACTTTAGTCCTCTAGAGAAATATGTTGGCTTAATTAGGTAAGAATTGTAATAAAATTTAAGCTACCTAGAGATTTTAATGACACTTAAGTTATATAGATATTTTAATGACATTTGTTATCTAGAGATCTGAACAAAGTTTATATAAATATTTTAACATAATTACTTTGGTCTGTATTGTTACTGAAAGAGTGTTTCGATTCTCAAAAATCTGTGTTAAATGAAATGGAAAATCTGCAAAGAAAAATAGCTGAATACATTTTATTAAAACATTACGAATGGAGTGTCCTAGACTGATCCAGATAAACACAGTGGAATTAATAGCACAAATCATGAAGACAAGTAGATCTTCAGGTAAACTGGATTAACTCAGGGATAGTGAAAAAAAATGTGGATAAATATGTAACTTTTCAAATACTGATTTTCCAAGTCACCCAACACTAAGCCATTCTAGGCAGGACATGGGGCAGGAGCCAGAGTCTTTGCAGACAGGAGACAACCTACTAACTACACCAGTGAGCTTCCAGAAAGTCATGGAACCTCTCTGGGACCTCAGATTCTTATCTATGCAATGAGAATAGAAATAGAGCAAACTGCATTCAGAGCAATACGTGAGACAACATGAGGAGCGGGCAGCAATGCCTGGCCAAGGCACCTTCTCCACAATCGGAAGCTGCACAGCGACATTCAAAGGTCCAGGTTTTGCAGTCGGTGGGACACAGGGTTGTCTCCTCCTCAGACCCTGAAGCCTTCCTGAGGCCCATGGTCCGGCTCTGTCTCCTGTCTCCATCTGTAGTTAACTTCTTCCTCGCCATGTCTCTGGATGACATCCTGGACACATTAACCCCAGTCTCACCCCTTCCCCATCCTTTATTTTCCTCTTCCTTTATTTTCCTGTAGCAAAGGGCTGGTGCAACGGAGAAGTTATTTATATGCAAAACAAAATTCTCTTGATGGAATTATGCAGTTTTTAACACAACTTTTAAAGCATCAAAGTCATATAAAAAATGATTCAATCTGATTGAATTTAAACTTACCCTTCTCCACAACATTCAGAATGGGTTGTATTCAGGTGAAAATGGAAATTTTTTTAGAAATACCAAAACTACAGATCATTCCAACATAAATCCATAGGACTATCAATATATTCATGACATAAATCTATAGGTCTTTGTCTATATATTTTTACCTCTGTTTATATTTTATGTAAAATATAAAGCCAAAAAAATCAAGTTTTGCAAAATTAGAGTTAAGAATCTGTTCATGCCATTGAGAAATCCCAGGAACTTGCAGCCCTACTTCATGAGAAGGAAAAGGATAGTTGATGGATGTGTTGAGGAAATTTTTATTCAATGTTAGAGGAAATTAACTTATTTTTCTTCATTATGTGCTGACACAGAATATGGCTTTTCCAAATAATTAAAATTCACTCTTCTGTATCAAGTGCACATGTAAAGTCTTAAGAATTTTTCAGCCATGGGAAGAGGAGATGTTTTCCCGTGATTCCTGAATTTAAAGCAATTAGGAATTGATTTGGGGATTAAAAGGAGACAAACAGGTGAAAGCGCTGGCGTGCCTCTTGACACCCTCTGTCTGTACTTGAAGACTCAGCTCCGTGGAGATTCAGCAAACTCAGGTGAGTACCAGGCCACTGGAGGGGGCTCCATGGGGTTCCCATCTCTCTCTCATGACCCATCTCCACCAAGCTCTTTCTCGAAAGTTGAGTTGGATCCTGATTCCTTTCAAAGTCCCCAGGGCACGTCCTTGTTGGAGCTGCCAACCTCCCCTTGGGCATCCTGACTTTAGTTTCTGGTACTGACCCAAACCCACATGAGCAGGTATCACTGAGCAAGCAGGCAGTGGGAGCCCGAAACGACTGCTCAGGCCTCATTAAGAACCTCACTTAGCACAGTGGTTAGCCTTCCCTTTGCCTCATGCAAATATAAAACAAAAGCTGCAGGGCTGATTTCTTTGAACTTCAGGGACTTACCTGCAAACAGCACGTAGTTCCCATAGTCACAGACAGGTCAGGAATTTGGCTGTCTAACATTCCTCAGGATTTATAGCCTTCATCATTATGAATGAGATCATTCAAAGGAGCACTCCGGCTACAAGAGCTTCAAGAATTATTATCGCAGCATCTGTTAGCACTAATGGTTTGGGGATGCCTGCAGCAGTTCAAGATGATTCTGTATCATCGGTATGTGAAAGGTACATGTAAGATCCTTCTTAAACTGAACTTGACATGTGCATATTCTTTTATAAACAGTGCCAATAACTAGAGCAAAAATGAAGACTATCAGAAATATTAGCTCTGGGTATCCTGTCAAGCTGAGGTTTGAACGGTGAGAGAAGAAGGGCGGTCGGCAGGGATTCCAGGTCTGGATCTGTTGGAGCATTAGGTTAGGTGTTGTGTCCTCAGCTGCACCCACTCCCAGCAGGCTCAGCCTTGCCCAACCCAGAGGCAACATCAGCTCCACCTGGCTCATGAGAGCAACCAACATCCCTGGGCAGAAGGCCATCAGGGGTGTGTGCCACACACAGTGGGCATGAGATGGGAAGCTCATAAAGTCCAAGGCTGACTGGATACCAGGAGGCCAATCAAGGTCACTTTCAAGTTCACAGGAAAGTTCACACATGTGATGTTTGTTGGCTCCCTTCTCTCGTTCTCTCTCTCTCTCTTTCTCTCTCACACACAGAAATTAGTGCAATACCCTTTCACACAGAGGTATGGTTCAGCCTTCACATGACAGGCCAGGTGAAGCATCACAAGAATCCTAGCAAGGCCAGAGAAGTGGGCAGGCACCATGCAACTGAGCAGGTATGGATTGGTCCAGGAAGGTGGGCCCAGGAGAGGCTCAGTGGAATATCAGAACCACAGTCAGATACTGGGGAACAAGAGTTATGGGAAACATGGGCTGCTGGTCTCCCAGCAGTGCCTAGACCAGGTAGAAGTAGGAGGGACAACAGGACTACCAGCAGTTAGAACAGAGACCCCAAGACACGCTGGTGGTTGCTTCTCCACAGTTCCCTAACCTTAATCCCAGCTCCCTTGTTTCAGTGAACTCGCACCTCTCAGTCCACGTTATTCTTCCTCTTTCAAATAAATGTACCCAAACCATATCCAACACACTGGGAACGAATCCCGCAGCGTGTCTCCTACAGGATACCTGCGATGGAACAAGTCCTTAATAAACACCAGTTTATTTTATCAAGCCAATTTCCTTTTGTTTATGCTGCACTGTCTGCTTATAATTAAGACTGATTTCTGAGTGAGCAAGCTCTGACCTTGAGGGGTCTAGGCCAGAACTTTACCGTCACTTATGGGACTCATTAAGTCACTTAACTCCACCCCTCCAAAAAAGAGTCTGACAACTTCTGCTTTGAAGTAAAAATGGAAATTCCTGTAAAGTGGGATTCACACCTAAGAAATAAGAAGATGAGAAAATTAAGTTTGTATCATTTTCAAATTCCAAGATATGGCCGTCTGAATTGTGAGATCAGAACTGGGAAGTTTTATGGAAAGGTGTGGAAGTTAGAGCTGAGGTTGCAGTGCTGGCTGTAATGTCAAATGCCATTTCATTGTCTGTGTCATCCACATGCAAGGAAGTCCCCCTGCCCCCCAGCTATGTGCACACACACAAGCAGGCCTTGGGGTCATTATTGTCCTTGCAAACTTTCAAAAGACTGACTTCTGTCACACTGATCTTAAGAAGATTATTTAGGTCTCGCTCTCTAACGTAGCAACTATTGAACATAAAACATAGTCTGATATAAATTTAATCCTAAAAATAATGTATGTAGAGACAATAGCTTTAAAAAAAAAACTCACAGAGGTGGGATCGGCAGGGCTTCCCTGATGATTTGTAGCTAATGAGGTGTTTGCAACGAAGGAAGCTCAGAAGATCCAGAAGACACACCAATGGCCTACAGCACACAGGGCACATCAAATAGGGTTGACAGAAATAAATCTTGTATTTCAAAACAGTAGACAGATTCTGAAATATTTTTAACACACAAACATGATAAACATTTGAGGCAACAGGCTATGCCAACCTCCCTGATCTGAACATGACACAGTGTAATGTGTATCGAAACATCATACGTATTATTATGTACATTAACATTTTAAAATTAAGGAACATGAATAAATCTTTAAATGATTAAATATCAAAAATAGAGTATATAACTATACATATTGCATGATCTTATCCATCCAACACTCCATACGAAGTGCAGTCACTGGATTCCATACCACAACAATTCTGATACAAAGCCAGTGCTTGTCTAGGGATTCTGGTATTAATTGCATTTAATGCATCCAGAAATGGAATCGATAACAACACTCTAATCAAATTCAGATTTCTGCCTACTGTGACATTTCCTTCTCATTCACAGTGATATATTTCGGATATACATTCCACTCCAGGATGACTACTTGTCTGGGAGCCCCCTGGCCTGTCAGTAGATATTAGTGACCTCTGCTTAGTCCTTGAACACAACTGCACCTGCATCATGAATGTCGGTTCACAAGAAGAAAGAGAAAAATTCACTGGTCTAAAAACCAGTCACCATAGAATAAAGGTGAACGTTGGAAATATGCATTAGAAAATGCAACCCCGAAGATCTGATGTGCTAAGTTTGGTTTGTGTACATTAAGGGAGACAAGCATCATATAACAAAGAAGGCACAGCACACAGACGGGCAGATGTCAAAAGGAAAGAGACGAAAAACCAAACCCAAGGAAGACATCCAGGGTCCATGTTTAGGTGATCATTTCTTATTTCTTCAGCCCTGGGAGCCTAGTGTCCCCTTGGGTGACATTGAGATTTTTATTCGACACACCTCATAGGGTCATTTGGAAGTGTCTGAACGAACACATGCAGTGTTCTTGACCTATTGCATCCCACAACATTGGAGTTCCACTTCTGTTAGCTAGCTGTCATTGCTACAACTGTATTGATCAGCTTGGGGTCTCATGAGAAGAGCTGATCTCTGACATACACCCAGCAATCAGAAACATATTATTTTTCCATCTCTGAGGACTTTTCCGATTGAAAGGGCATCTCAGTGGCAGCTCCTTGAATATTCACAGAAACTCACTCAGGAGTAGGTAAGTATCAGGTATGATTTGGGGGCTATAAGTCTCCTTCCTGCAATAATCTTAAGCCACAGAGCGTAGGAAAAACAACATCCCAGAAAACCAAGACAACTCTCAAAACAGGAAATTCACTGCAGCAACACGAAAAGGAGGTCAGAAAGTAACTCCCCACATGACCTCTCCCACTTCCTGAGAGGATGGTGCTCACTCATGAAGGAGAGAGCTGCTAGAACTAACTAATGCAAAGGAAAGGGGTATCAAGTTTGACCTGTTCAGTGCCCTGGCACTCTTCATGCAACAGAGGGAGTCTTCCTGAATCTCCTGTCACTGTGGACAAGAGGCGAGGCAACCCGAGTGAGTCTGGGACTTGACAAGACCTGGCCCTCCTTTTTGCCCCTGGCACATTTTAGCTATATGACCTTGAACTACTTTCTTTATAAGCTCTCAGAATCTTGTTCCCCCCTCTATAAAAACGTGTATCTTATAAGTGTGCTGCAAAGACTAAATGCAAACACTTGTGGAAAGACCCTAGTGTGATGATGTACAGAACATATTAAGTACCACTTAGTGACAGTTTTCACAATATTTTTTGTTTTTGTTTTTTATAACTGAAATATAAGTTAAAAGTGTAAGATTCCCCAGTTACCAAACTGCTGTGACCACCTTGGTGTCTGTGCACCCCATGAGCCATGTACCACCCGGGACCTCTTGTCAGAGGTCACTGATAAACTCAGAAGGTATAGATTCTGCTGGGACACCCTCAAAAATCTCCCAACATCATGGATGTGACCTTGCCACCAGGTGCTGCCATGACCTTCAAGGATATTTATGAGGCAGTAGGTCAGACCAGAAAAGTGTAGAACTTGAAATATTTCCAAAGTTACGGGAGGATGTGGAGAAATGTGGAAAGACGAAAGAAGACAGGTACAATACTGCTTGCTCTCCCTGCATGTTGCAGGGGCTCTGCCAGTTTTCATGAACTTCCTCTTTCAACACTCGAGTAGCATCTCGCAGGCTGGGTCTTGCTGCTCTCACCCTGCTCAGGAGGAAACTGAGGCCCTAAATGACGAAACCCGGCAGCCTGCTATTTAAAGCACAAGTTGAGACTTGAAACCTTGCTTGAGAATCGCGGCCTTTCAAGAAAGGAGAAATGTCTTAATATTTTCTCATCCCAACTAATGATCAGGAGATCGCAAATGTGCAGCTTCAAGCCAGGGGCCACTGAGGGAGATGATGGTCTCAGCAAAGCTGTGGCTGGCCTGTCCTTGGTCCTCTGAGGAGTCCTTCTGGGTTTCCAGGACTCGAGTCTGCCTGTCCTCCTCAGGGGTCCTACCTTCCCCTGCACCCTGACCCCACCCCCACACTAGCTTCACATCCTGAGGGCTAGGCCAGACCAGAGGGTCTCGCCACCCGAGTGCCTGTCAGCAGCATGCCTGGGTGGCACAGACACCCTGCCACCATGGGAAAGCGAGAGAGAACACCCCATCTGCAGAGGGAGATGGGGGAACATATGAGATCATAACAGGCCAGACCATGAAGCTCACCATGTGACAGTGAGGTGACGCTGGCTCAGGGTCCAGGGATGTGACAGGACCACAGTCCTGCCATGCCCCAGGCATCTCACTTTGCAGCTACCCTGAGAGCCCTCAACCAGATGCCCCAGAGCCTCTGTGGTCAGGGTGTGGAGCTAGTCCCCAGCCAGCATGTCCACCTGCCCTGTCCCTGTCTCCCCCTGGACGTCAAGGCACCACAACTGCTAACTGCCCCAAGGAAGCACCGACTTGCCCTCCTCCACGCCGTTCTTCCACATTCTGCTTGCCTGTCCATCAGCAGTGCTGTCAACGACCCTGTCCATCGGTCACCCCCAAGTCCCTCTGCACCCCACGTTCACATGTCAGCTATTTTCTTGGTCTTAATTCTGCCTCCACCATCTTTCTTCTTCTGCCTCCATCACTACCTGATGCCAGACTCTGAGGGGTCCTCGGCCTAAAGACTGACCCTCTGGATTCCGATTTCCATCCCCAGGCAGTTCTCAGGAGCAGGCAAACGCCATCACCTCCCCCCGAGCTCAGACTGCACCGCCGGGCTCACGTGGCACCCAGGCCTGAGGGCGTCACCGAACCTGTGTTCCAGACACCGCCTGTCCGCTGGGCTCTGCCTGGGCCTCCACGAAGCTCTAGCGTTTCTCAAAGCCATCATGGCCTCTCAGGCTCCTGCCTCCGTGCCAACAGGTTCTGGGCCTCGGATTCCTTTTTAAAGACATTGTCACCAGGGACTCGCCACAGTCCTCTGGAGCATCTACTGTTATTTCCCTTTCTCACAAAAAGACTAAAAGATTGAGTAAACTCCCTGAGTTCACAAAACTAGTAGAGGCAGGGGCCCGAGCCCAGCCTGGCAGCTGGTGCTCGGGCACTTCTACCCTGGGCTGCCTCCGGCCCTCACCTCCCTGCCCCCCACTGCCGTGACGCCTCCCTCCAGCTCCCAGACACATTAGGGATCCTGTCTTCCCGATACGTTGGCCATGTTACATCATAGTTTGTGTTCACATTAAACTCCGAGCAGATATGAGTTTGTAGAAGGACTTCAACCTTCTCAGTCTGGGCAGAATTTGGCAACATGTCCTGGCATAGGATAATCAATAAATATTTATTCAACTGAGTGAATAAAGTGTCGTTCATTGAAATTCCAAATCTGCTGAGCAGATGATGTCGATTAGGGGTCTCACTTTTCCCCCTTCTCTTCCCTTTCCCGACCCCCACACACCATTCTCTACCTCTGTTTTCTTTGCTTTCAATTAGGGAAGATTTTTTTGCCCCATTCTCTAAAATCCACAAGCAATACAGATCTTCCCTTGACCTTGGACTTGGGAAATTAAGTTCAGTTTAGGTCATGAGGCTGATGTTAGATAAAGAGCATGGGTTGGTCTTGTGACCCAGAAATGCCACTGACCTCACAAAGGTTCCTCCACAGTGGCCCTGCCCTCTGCACTTTGGTGCCATCCGCCCACTCCCTCCCAGGACACCTAGCCTCCTAGTACCACACCTCCTCTCTTGGAATGTCCCTTTTCCCAGGGTTGTAAAGCACACTCCCCTCTGCTTCAAAGCACTAGGCACAGGTTTGTCTCTTCCCCCAGGAATGCTTTCCCACCAAGGGCTCAGATGGCAACTCCCTGGCTGCCTCTCATGGAAAGTGACTCAGGCCTGGGAGTGGGAGAGTCCTCTCGTTGCAAAACCTCAGATAGAGCAAATCTCCTTGGTATAAATCACAGCTTGCTTCTTGTCTCTGTGGCCTTGACGGTGGGATACACAGTCCTCTGGAGTTTTCCCATTCCTGCGTGCAGGGGTCTCTTTATTGAATTTCTATTTGCTCTAAAGATGGTAGTGGGCAAGTTTTACTAAGGTTGATTAGGTAGTCTCTTCTCTTGGATGGCAAACTGATGGCCAGAGGCGCAGCCTGCTCTGTGCCAACAGTACACTTCATTTCATTTCTCCTTGTGCTGTAATAAATTAACAAACAATAGGATCAACTATTGTATTATATGTTATTCTATATGTTACTTACCTAAATCTTTTAGCTCTGGGTTCTGAAAGGAACTGAATATTGTCACATCCTATTTTCTTTAAAAGCAGAGAGACAAACATCACTGCTCTCTCTACATACGGCAACGTCAACATGGTTAAGAAGGTCGGGTTTTTTGAAAAGGAGAGATGAGATCGCAGAACCACTTCTCATGTAAAAACAAAGCACATGTCTCTGCCTGGTGTGAAGTGACGGAGGGGAGCACAGTCGGTGGAGCTGGCCCCTCCCGCCGTGCTTCTCAAGAGCAGGTGCAAGGCCAGCTGGCTCTTGCCACACTCGTCTCGCACATGATCAGGGAATGATTAAGTGCCTATCTTAATAACGCACAGATAGTGGTAGTAAAGTAAGAATAATTGATGATAAACATCTCAAGGGGTTGAATTCTTTCTGTCTCTGTCCCTGAAATGTTGATGACAGAGAAAGAATTTACCCAGGCTCTTTGAGTCCCGACGTTCCCAATGGGCACAGGCACTGCCATGAGGTACACCCTACTGCTTCTAGGGTGTTCCATCCCCACTCCCCTGCAGGGCTGCAGCCCCAGGCTGTCCAGCATCTCCAGGATGCTCTAGGATGCAGCTGCAGAGGGTTTCATCCAGCAAATCCCTCCTGCCTGGGACGGATGCACACTCTAGTATGATTTATAATATTCATAAGGATTAATATAACTTGAAACCGAAATCCCATTACTTAATACCGGAAATGTGGATGGACATGTGTTTTTGTATGAAACGTGTGTGCATCACGACAGCGTCTGACACTTCCCAATCACAGTACACTTGGCACTCCCCACTGCTGCCAGCAGACCCACGTGCTCGGCCAGGCTCTGCAAAGACACTGTACAGCCTCGTCCAGGCCTCCCGTACATGTCCTGGAACCACTGACTGTCTCAGGACAGAGCTGCCAACAGCTTCACAGCACGTCATGTGAACAAAATTGACCAGAGTGAAGCAAAACGTGACTTATAGGTTGACCACAGCCAGTTTTGTCTCTGATGACAGAAACACAAGTTTCTGTTAATACTACCTCTGCTTAAACAGAGACCCGTGTTCATCCTCTGGATTCTAATCCTGAACTGAAGTGCTGGGCACAATTCATGTAGTGAGCTCATTGCACTATTCTTTAATTCTGACTCTGAGACATGCTTCTTGGTTGTGTTTCTGACTTCCTGATTGAGTACCCACCATTTGAAGCACCGAACTAGAAGACATGTGGAACATAAAGGCTTTTAGATGGCAACAGGGCAACTTACAGCCTGCCAAAGGCAGAAGATGCTGAATGCCATCTTTGCACATAGGAAACATAAACCAGCATAAGATTGTAGAGTGGCCACAGCCCAAATATCCCAGGACAGCCAGTGTACACCTGAGTCCTAGCACTTAGCAAAAGTGTTAGCACACTCTCTAAGGTGTCCTGCCTTAGGTAATACATTGTTTGATCCCTGTCATTGTGATAAATGCAAATAAAATTTCCTCTGGATCCTTGATCAACAACCCCAATAAGGCTACTCATCTTTTTGTAGGGATGTTAGAAAAGAAAGCAAAGCATCATTGACCAAGTCTTGCAAAATTTTGCTAAAGAGAAAATTGATCTGGCAATTCCGGAAGCCTGCGTCATCTGGAGATTCCTCTCTACAGAACACGCGGGTGCCTGAAGTTGTTCCATTAATGAAGTGCGATTCTCGCGGGTTCACATTTTGCTATCATCTTTCTCAGGACTTGTCCTGTCCCGTAACTGCAGTTTTAGGTGACTTTTATTGCTCACTTGGCTTTCATATGTCATGTGCATCTCTTGTGTCCTCTCTGGTCCTCATTGCTCTCTGCCTCTTCTTGGGTTGGAGACATGGGTTTCTTCTGTGATTGCTTCATCCCGGTCTCATAGCAATGAAACCACTTCCTACAGGGCCATCTTAACAGAAGGCCAGCATATTGACGGGTTTCTGTAAAGGCTACATTATAATGACAAAAACACAAGTTGCTTTGGAGAGAAAATAGCTAATCTAGCTTCCCATCTGGTTTTCAGGAAACATTACCCAGGAGCATTTTCCTTGAAAATGCTAAGTGTCTCCGCTGGTGACCAGGGTTGATTTTGGTTTGATCATATTAGTTTAACTTGGTTTTCTGTCCCTTTTCTCTTGCTTCAAGTACTTCAAGTTTCCAGTTAAGATAAGATTTATGGTTTGTTGAAGTATTCTTGCCCAGCTGCCTTCTGTGTGTCTCCTCTAAAAGGTTAGTGTGGCTTCACTTAATGTGTGCTGCTGCGAGAACAAATCCTCATTTCACTGTGTGTTATTTTTAGCAGACTAAGAATGTTTGTGGGTTCTTCCATCCACATGGAGAAACCAACACACCATATCCCTGTTCCATTCCACCCTTCAATGATAGCAAAACCCACAACACAGTCAATGTGTACTTTTAAGGGATGGATTAAGTGTAAGAAATGCAAAACTTAAAGCTAAACTAAGAAATATGGGACAAAACAAACAACAAACAAAGAAAAAAAAGAAGTTAAAGTGGTAAATATAATGGTGATCATGCATTTTTTGGTCACCCTATATGATTGGTATAGTTCTCATTTTTTTAAATTTATTTTTTATTTTGGCAAGGTTGGAAAAAGAAATCCCACTTTTTACATTAGAAATGACCAGTGCTATTTTTATCTTTATAGAGCATAGATATTTTTAAGTTGTGATAAAAAGACAAAACAACATGAAATGTCCCACCTTCACCATTTTCAAATGTACAGCCCAACTAAGCCTTTGGTAAACACCATTCTGCATTCTTTCTTTGGGCATTTGACTGCTGTGTGTGATTCACGACAGTTCCTACAGTACTTGTTATTTTACTCAGGATAAAGTCCTCAATGTTCATTCATGTTATAGAGTTTATGAAATTTCCTCTCCTTCTTAAGGCTGAAAAATATTTCATTTTACGTTCAGTATGTAAATATATACCATTTTTGTTCACTTATCTGCCATAGTTTTGTTTTTGTTTTCTATATTGCAAATATATTTGTCTAATAAGTTGAAAAGGCCTATGAAATATCATGGGGTTTCTGGGCAGTTTTCTCAAAGAGAGACTGTGTGGATAGACTCTTCCTGGCTCCACAAGGAGTGGCCTGTTCTGTGACCAGGCATCGTCTCTAGCTGGACAGTGTGTGAGCCGACCGGATGGGGTGATGGAGAAGACAGGGAGGAACTTGAGAGCCAAAATGTTGAAGAAGCAATGACAATGAGGGGTGCATTCTGGCAGGCTGGCTCAGTCTCCTTCCAGGGGTGGGGGTTCAGAGCAGGCTGCAGGGAGAACCCGCAGGGGAACAGGCAACCCTCACCAGAGGGTCTCCGGGGGAAAGAGGCCCCTTCCCAGCATGCCATGCAAGATTGGCCTCAAGGGACCTAGAAGGCCAGGAAAAGAGGAGGCTAGTGTCCGCCTAATGGGGACAGGGTGGCACCAAGAGGGATGCTCAGGCATAGAGAAACAGGACAGGAATCCATGCAAAGAAAGGCATAGAGTGGAAGTGGAGATAGAGTCCTGAGTTCAGAGCAGAGCTGTAAGAAGCATGGCTGGTCACAGGGTGCACTGGCTGGTCACAGGGTGCACTGGCTGGTCAAGGAAGAGACCAGAACTGAGCTGTGTCTCCCCGCAGTGCTCGGGAGTAGGGGCCCAGCAGGGCTGGGAAGGTGTTGGCAGGACCAGTTCTCAAATGCCTTCTCACACATGGGCATAGTCTCCCCCACCTCTGCCTTGTGCAAATCCTGCGCTTACAGGAGATGAAAGACTCCTTCGGATCAAAGTCCCGCTTTCTTGATTTTTATGTGCCAAACCTAAGGAAGGCATAATATGGATTTTTTTTTTTTTTTTTTTTTTTTTTTTTTTTTTTTTTTAGGAGAATAAGTTGGTCTATCTGAGATTCTGGACTTCTAGAAGTTTACTAAGTCCCCTCCTCCATTCCCAGAGAGTTGGCTACGGAAGAACCATTTTCTCAGGTATCTCATGCATGCGGTTAATCCCGTGATTCTGGGTCACCGCTGCCTTCTGGCATTTCTCAAGGAAGGCAGCCACCAAAGACAGCTCCTTTTAGTCACACTGGTACAATAACATCCTCTGCCCTCAACCGTGAGAGGAGCGGTTCTTTGATCCCAGAGTGCACGGACAGAGGAAGAATTGTCATAGAATGTGCTCCACTTCAGGGTATGAAGGAAGTGGGGTTTTTAAAAAGGGCCAGGGGTCCGGGTCTGTTTCCTTGCCCATCCATTGCTTCCTGGAACATGGTACAGATTTCAAAAGGCGATGTACAGACTTTCTAAAATTACTTGGGGACTTATGTATTCTTCACACATTCATCTATAACTAGCACAATCCAACCTTGATTTCACAGATATTATTGTAGCACCCAGGCAGAAAGTGCTGTGTTTACTTCAGTGAAAAGCGGTGAAATATTTTTTGACAGCTTTGAAAGTAAAATCTCCAGGAATAAAACTTTAAGACTTTTTTTGGAAATGGATTTTGGGGGTAGTCATTTTGGGTCTTGGGTTTGATTCTTCAACTACGTGGGGTCTCTCCATTAAACAGATTTTTTTTTTTTTTTGCCAGTATTGGATTCAAAGTCAGTACTAGAAAAATTTGGTGGTGGAGGGTTGAACGTGAGCAACTCATGGCAAAGTTCGATATTGACTCAGGGTGGCTAGGAGTCCTGGCTCCTGCACCTACACTGCTCTCTCCCAGAGCCTTCCCTGCGCAGTATCCTCACTTCCCCAGAACACCGCCTGTCTGTCCTTCCAACCAGGAAGACATTGTTGAAAGTCAGATCAGCTACTCCTTTTGTTCTCTTGTTTCATGCTCTGATTTTAAAAATAATGACGTAACTTACCTTGTCCTTATGTTTAAGACTCTCTGCTATGAGTGAAGCATGGTACCACACTTTTTACTTATGGCAGTTTCTTATTCATTACACATCCCTCAACAAGCAAATCTAATTGAGAAATATCAGACATTAAAAAATAATACAGGTTTAATGAAGATCTGGGAAGTTTGTCATGGTGGTATTCTATAACTAACTTTGGGAGGATTTCTAATAAAACACAGAAGATGTGCTTGTTGGAGAGAGGAACTGGCTATGAGGAACACAGTAGGCATGAGAAGGTTCCAGAAACCTGAGTTCATCAGTACCACACCTCATTCCAGGTGGAAGACTCAGAACAGGCCAGGCTTGTGCTCTGCATGCTGGTGAGGGACAGGAGGGATATGAAGACAAAAATACTTTCTTTCTTTCTTTCTTTCTTTCTTTCTTTCTTTCTTTCTTTCTTTCTTTCTTTCTTTCTCTCTCTCTCTCTCTCTTTTTTTTCTTTTCTTTTCATAGTAAGAATTAGTTGTTTCCTGATGGTGTTTAAAAGACCAAGCACACCCTCATCAGTTTCTCATTAACACTAGGGTCTTCCTCCTGGTCAGTTCTAATGGAATCAGCAGGTCAGTGATTTTCCTGGTATGCATGTGGACGATGTCCCTAGAATGTAGAACCTTTGAAAATGATTGACCCGACTGCAGAGGGTGTTGAAGGCAAGAGCCATGAAGAACCTAGAGAGGTGGAGCATCTCACCAGGACCCTTTGCCTGGATCCGGGAAGAGGGCGTGTCCTCCCAAGGTTTCCAAATCAGAATTTAAACTCTTTCTCACTATAGTTCTTTCTGTCACATGAGATAAGACAGAGCTTCCAGGAGTGAACCTGACAAGATCTTACAGCTTGACCTTCTTCAAGTCCCTCCCCGACTTTCCTTAACCCCCCTCATCCTGCTCACTTGCCTGTTTCTCTTTGTTTCATCAATGTCTTTCCTATTCGATGACTCATCATCTATTTGCAAATTTATTCAGGTCATTCAATCACTTCTTGTTAATTCTCCTTCAATACCAAAAACCTACTTGGATTTTCTGGCATCCAAAAATCTCAGTACATGTAATTACTTACAAAATTGCTACCAAATACAATGAGAGAGCTCCCGAGTGCTCACCAGATTCTATTAAATCTAATTATCTGAAATCCTTTGAAATACAATAAGATCATTCATAGACAAAAACATGGAGTACTGAATAGTTAGTTTGTTAATATCTAAAATGCTACTAATTTGCATGGTGCTGTTGTTGGCTAAAGACGAAAGACTCAGAAAAATTCACACCCTGACACTTGCAAGGCAAGCTCTGCCATGAAAATAAGCCACTCCTATTTTTGCCCTTAATATCTTTCCACTGTGGAAAAGCTGTCCACATGTAGGGAGCCGCACAGGCCCCTGAGCGGAGCTCTGATGGGTGTCAGAGGACAGTGTGGCCTCTCGTGAATGAAACCCATGTCTTAAAAATTTTCCAGATTTTTCTATGAGTCATTCCTTCCTTTAATGTAACTGTCACTTTTAATACTTCAGGCCCTATCCTGAGGATTTGGTGGAAAAATTTCCTGATTTCAAAAGAAGCTCTCCCTAAAGTGTGTGTTGGGGGGTGGGGTTAGTATTCAATCACATTGAAGAATCAATAAATTTATGGTGCTGATGCTCGGAATGTTATTGACTGTACTTAGTAAGGCCCAGGTGAATGCCATGCCATCCTCTCCCTGTTCTGTTTCATTCCTGGACTATTTTGGTGCCCAATTGCTCAAAGGAGACACTGTCATGGTCATTCCGGAGGAAGCCGGACCCTGTCCCCGAGCGCCTCTGTTTTCACATGATAGAAACTTCCTCTCCTGAGCTGTGCAGGCAAGCACATTTCTCAGGTGTTTAAACAATGCTCCTCACAAACAGAAACACCCCTCTCTCCTCAGGTGCAGAAGGGAAGAATCCAGAGAACCAGGGAACCTCCTTGCCCAGAGGGAAATAGCCTGGCCACTAGCCTCCCAAGGCAGGACACTTGGCATTCTGTGTCTGCCTTGCCTCGTTTTGGCAGAGCCACTTCTTTTGGCTGGGTGCACACTGAAGCTGCACCCTAGCAAGTTGGCCAGCAGCAGATGCAGTGGGAAGATCCAGATTCAAGTCCAATGGCAATCAGCTCTGTGAAACGTGGGCAGGGTATTACACATACTTGGGTTTCACTTTTCTCACCCTTTAAAATAATGATGGCAACATCAATGATTTAACAAGCTAAGAAATGAACAGCCTATAATAGGGGCTCAGTAACTTCAATAACTCTCTTTTCTTTCTACATTTTTTGTTGGAATATTAATAATAAAGAGGCAACCTAACCAACCACTCTTCCCATGGATCTGAAACAATTGGAGCCTTCCAAAGAGACCAATAATTATCTCATTCTCTAAAAGAATGTCTTATAATTCTGCTGTAAGCACTTCACAGACACACTAAAATACATACTATTCATTTTCACATTGGAAATCTCTAGACTCTAGAGAGGATGCAACTGAGACCCAGAGAAGTTCAGAGACTTGCCAAAGATTACAGTGATGAAGCAGAGGCGCTGGGACTGAAACTAGTGTCTCTTGTTCCCAAGAGCATCTGCCAAGTAGACCTTGCTTCCTCCCCAGTTAAGGTGTATTTTTCTAGCAGAAAGTGGGCAGATCAGATGGGAAAAAATTGCATGCACGCTCATGTCCACCTTGGTGAGCACACTTTCCATGCATACATGCAGACACGCTGGAGCATGGTCTGCTTGTGGGTTATTCCACAGCTGCCAGAGGAATCAGAGACCCACATGCCAACTGCAGAACTCACAGACATTGTGTGATGTGGTTTTGTGATCCTTGCTAGAGGACATTGGGTCTATAAAATAATGAATGGATTCTGCTAGAGACTAAGAATAGTATTTTCATGTGTGACACATATAATCCTGTAGGGGGAAAAAAACAAGATGGTTTTCATGTCTTAAAAAGAAAATGTTCAGCAGTTTCAGATTTCTATCAAATGAGGACATGGTGCCGTCCCTCAAGACCTCCTGCTTCTGTAATGGATAGGGTGGGTCCTGCTTCTCTTTTATGTTTGAAAGAAATGTGGGGTAGCAAACGCCCCAGAAGGAAAACTGAACATGATGAGTCATAGATGTCTGAGCACATAGCCCTACTGGGGTCAGATGGGCCGTGAGTTGCAAAACAGCTCTTTCTCTGGAGGTGCAACCACAGAGGAGGAATCAGCAGCCCCAAGGGCAAACCAGGACTCTTCTCAAACCACCTGCAGAGTGCAAGACCAGCTTCAAACTCAACTCACTTCCTGCTTCACAATGCCAGCAGATGAAAGTGGAGCCACGGATGTGGTCTGAGAAGGGTCCTAATTACTCAATTACCATTGTTGTTGTCATTATAAGATTCTGACTTTCTATTGCGGCCAAGTTTTTGTAATCATTCCAACTCAGTGAGCACTACATTAGGGTCCAGTCAATCCTCTGCATTCACAGGTTCCATGCCTGAGACTGAACCAATCACAAACCAGAAATACTTGGAAAAAAAAATTTTTTTTTCCTACTGGACATGCACAGACTTTATTTTCTTGTCGTTTTACCCTAAGCAATGCAGTGTGAGCACTTAGATAACATTCACACTATATTGGGCATCATCAGTAATCTGTAGCTTACTAAAGTATATGGGAAGATATGCATAGGTAATAGGCAAATACTAAGCCTTTTTACAAAGAGAATTTGAGCATGCAAGAATTGGTGTTCCATGCTGGACAAAGGACTCCTAGAGCCAGTCCCTACAGCGATGAGGGACAACTGCACCACTGATATCAATAATGTTATGCTAGCTGTCAAATTTTCCTTAGTCAAATCAGGAGCAAGATTATTCACTGAAAAGACCTCAACATGACCACACATAAGCCTCCATGTCCTTTAAAAGTTCTGCTGTTGTCCTCAGGAAGGGAAATTACAGACACACACACTATTGATGGACAGCTGAAGTTCTGGAGCTGGATTCCAAATATTAATTCTGTCCAGGCATTATCTTATAGAGGCTCTGCCCTGGAACCCATTAAAGTCTTTTCCAATTTGCTTTCCCTTTAAAAGGCAAAATGATCATGAATCTGCCTTGCAACTATTTGAAATATTAGAAAAAAAATATATATATATATATTTTCTTTTTGATATGCTAGAAAATTAGTACCTTTAAATATGTCTGAAAAACTGTCATGTCTTTGAATAATCATACTAAGAATATTAAGTCATAATGATTGCAAGTATTCACTAGGAAGAAGGAATGGTTCCGGAAGTCTCCAACCAAATGTGGACCAAGGAAAGGAAAGCAGACGTGTCCGAGAGTGGGCGAGAATAGAAGTCCAGCTGGAAGCAACTGCCCTCATGTTTCCTCCTCTCTTCAGTCTCTGATTCCACAGGAAAAAAGGGGAGGGGTGGGGAACAGAGGCCAAAGAGCAGGTGGCAGAGGCCTGCATCCTGCTCGGCCCCTGAGCACCCCGTAAGGAAGCCTGTGTGTCCCTCCTGGGCGTCTGCTCACAGGTGTGCTGCCCTTGGTCCTCCTTTTGAACGCCCTCGTCAGTTCCTAGTGGGTGGAAAAACCTCCAAGTACAGGGCAGGACTCCACCTCAGGTTGTTCTCCGAGGGTCACAGCAGCGGTTTTGTGTTTGGAGAAATCGCCAGACTTCTGAAGAAAGCCAGAAAACACAGACACTCTCTCTCTCAACCAGTCACAGTCCATACGCAAGAATGGCCTTCAAAACTGGGAGATTCATTTGGAGAAAGCAATCACCCTTGAACCCAGCAAGTCTGTCAAAGCTCCCTGCTGAAGGTCTGCCCTGAGGTCCCTTGGTCACCTCTCTACATCTGGAAAGAGCAGTAATGACATCACCAGAAGCCCACGCTGCTCCTTGGTCACTGTGCGTGCTTCTCTTGGGAACATCGACAGGAATGAGGAGATGGTGCACACTAGATGCATCTCCTCCTGTTAGACACACTGTGATTTTCACACATGAGGTGCTTGGTGGTGTGTGAGGCCAGATCTCCCTGAACTGGGTCTGCCTCTTTGAGTTCCATCCACCAGAAGCTATAGCAACCTGATGGGAAGGCAGAAGCAGCCTCACACGGGGAAAGTTAGGGTTCAGCTGATTGAAGAATCTAAGGACAAAGTGTAAGTTGAGTTGTGTGAAAAAGTTTGGTTTTCTAACTAGCGCAGAAACCCAGGTTTAAAAAAATGATATTAACATATTCAATAGTACCTGTAACTACTGCTCGTGAAACTGTCATCAGTCATCACTGTAAGCTTTGTTTTAAATGTCTCTGAGTACTTAATGGGGTTTTAGTGCTTTTCACTCAATATTTTAAAGATTCTGGTAAATATCCTACCTAGTATTTGAATAAAAAATGACATCCTGGGTCTAACAGAGTTGTCTACCAGGACATATACCCAATCTAAACATGGACTAACTGCTATATTCCATGGGTTTCCCTTTGTCAGTTTCTCTTGCTGCACTGCCACTGTTAGTATTTGAAGATTCCCCAAAACCCAGTATCGTTAATCTATGAGTATTCGTGATTTGACGGCTTAGTTGAAGCCGCTTCATATTTTTTCTACTTTTTAAACTAAACCAAAGTCCTTGAAACTTGGAAACATCCAAGAATTCCACTTGTAAAAACATCCAAGGATTTGAATTTTGCACTAAATGACTGAGATCTATAATTAGCAAGAGGCTGCCTTTTCTTATTGCTGGTGTCTGACAAAAACAAAACCAGGAAGCACCTCCCTAAGCAAACCCAGGCAATCCCCAAAGACCTTGGCAGTTATTCTAGTCGACCCAGACACTTATCCTTCAGCCACGACGTGAGAAAAGTTGATTGACAGACAAGGGGCTTCCCCTGCGCAGGTGTAATATTGGAAGGAAAATTCCCTCATCCATCATTTGCTGGGTATTGTGTGACGGCAGGTCTTTGTGGAAGCGGCTGATTTTGTAGCTGGCTTTTTCACTTTCAGAGCATTTCCAGGAAAGGAAGATGCTTCAGTGATTCATTTTCAGTCATTAAAGAAAAGTGAAAAACAATGGCCAGTGGGTGGGACTTAAATCCTGAGAACATAATTAGTATTCGTTGGTGGGGGGGAGTGTTCCAGGCAGAGGGGAGACAATGGAGCCAATTTTCAACATATAAATTGGAGATGCATGTGGGACACTTGAGAATACAATTGTTGACAGCAGTTAGCCCAAGGAGTCTGGGGAAAGGAGAGGGACATTTGAGTTGGAGATATGAATATTGAAGATTTTGGAGCATGGGAAAGCCAATAAATATTATTTTAACACAATATTAATGTGTTATTATTTCTAGATACAATTACAGTTATGAATACATAGGTTAGCTAAATCTAAAGTAACCAAAATATTTAAATCCATTTCACTAGGGCTCAGGAAGATAACCAGTTAACACCAAAATGTCCTCCAGCCACTCTGAATCCTTACCTCTGCTCCCATGCACACTCGTTATGTTTGTGTGCTCATTGAAATGAGCTCCAAACTGAGCAGGAAGAAAAGAGAGTTATGTTTACAATTATCACCAGGCAAAGAAAAAGTATGTTGAGCAAATTCTATCAGGAGTGGTTTTCTTTAATTTTAAAAACATTTTTGCAAGCTCACCTTATTGTTAAGTCCATAATGCAAATATCAAGTCTTCTCTATGGGTGAGGCTGAGCTTGTACCACTTTGTAAAATGCCTTTGCTTCATCCACAATCCTCCTGAGTCCCAGCTGAGGGGACTTGACTACTATGACCAAGTCTGTAGAGAAAAGGAATATCCCTCTCAGGTGTGTGGCTTTCTAGTTCCATTGGCATTCATTTTAAACTGCCCATCTTATCGCATTTACTGCTGATGCTTTCATAGCCACAGGCGGATCATGTAGGCTTCAAGGAACACAATTTTGGCTCAAGCAAATGTGGTTTTTAACTCTTTTTTCAAAACACATTTGTTCTAACCTAACTACAATGACAAAGAAGGAAACTCTTAAGTACTCTAAGTCGTGACATCCTCAAACAGAACACTAAAAATGCATGTTTGCATTTATATGTATGTATTTATACTTAAATAAACAAATTTATATATTTTTATTAGGTGGTATTAAAATATTTAACGTTCAACAAAGTTTTCAGCAAAATAGACTTTAAAATTTATAAAACATGCAAACATATTTTCATGTGTGCATATATAGGTATACATATCATGTTCTTCATTTAATTGGTGGAAAGATTATCTTTGCAGTAAAATGATTGCCTAGCCCAGAGGCAATATCTAGCTGACATGGGTTTTCAGAAAGAAAAATGTTTACCATTTCTGTTAATCTGAGGGATAGCAAAGTGCTTTCAAATGCTGTATGTTTTAAAAATAGATTATCATCTTGAAGACGTTTGGGGAGGGGGGAGAGTGCTGAATTGCTTTGTAAAAGATGGAGGTTTTGAACAAGGCTAATGTGGTGATTGTGGTCGTAGACTTTTGCCTGGTTCAAAACCACAAGCATCAAGAGCAAGTAGAGTTCCAAATATCACATCATTAAAATAAATGTAATTTAGTACAATAGGGAGGCTAAGCAGAGAAATCTGGAAGAGTCTATGGATATTGAAGCACACTTTAAATTTACTTTCAGGGAACAAAATTGCATGGTTCTTGAAGGCAGTGCTCACACTGACTCTAATTCCTGCCCTTAGGAAACATCCTGGATCTAAGCGTCCTCAGGGAGCATCGTGGCATCCAAGCTGCAGGAATTTGTTTGTTTGTTTTGGGTCTGACTTTAACACGGGTTATGTTTCATCATTAGAAGCAGCTATTGTAACCACTTGGCATCTGACTGGACCTGATTGGCTTTGCCTGGTCTAGTTTAATAAGGGGATTCAGTTCCAGGGTTGGCAGTGCAAATGGAATTGGATCAAGGAGGAGGGGGCTGAATAAAACCAAACTTTGCCAAAAAGGTGAAGTGTGATTGCTGACTTAGACCATCTCCTGTGATGTCGTCATTGCCTTTCATGGTATGTCACTGTAACTGACGCCCCTATTCAAAAAACTGACAACAGAAAATTCCCCACGACAATTTTGACTCCAAATACAACTCCTAATTCTATTGCTTTTGAGATACTACTTCTTCAATCCAAAATTACAGCTCAGAAATTAATGTTTTCAACACATTGCTACAAAATTTAAACTTTGGTAGTTACAAACATTATAGAGCCCAATAACTCCGTTTGCACCTAAAATTTATTTGTTGTTGAGAAGACCAGGGATCCTGTAGGGGCCAAGGATCCCCTGCTGGTTAATTCTCTTAAAATAGAGAGAAGTGTAATCATAGTTGCGTAGATGTTAGTTAATGTCCAGGGTTTCCAAGCCTCGAGTCACGGCTGGCCTGCGGTTTGCAGATGATTTCTTCTAATTACCAAGGCCTTCACATTCAGTTCCCAGGCCCTGACTTGTCTGTTGATTTCACAGCCAGTCCTCAACACACCAGCATCTCCAACTCCACCTCTCTTGCAGACTGTGCTTTCAGAAGGCACTTAATGTGCACGGGATTCACATAGGGATCTTGTGAGAAGCACGTGCGGATTCCCAGGTGGGGCCGAGGTGATACATTCCCAAAGAACTCTCCATGACGCCCGTGCTGCTGGCTTCAGGAACAGCTGTGAGTGGGAAATTATGCAAAACTAATTGTCCTCTTCAAACTCGCTTTCCATCCCAGGTCCCATCGTTCAGACAAGACGACTATTGCTCATCCATCTACATCCCTGCCTCCTTCTCTCTCTACCATCCATGCTGCCCTCCAGCTCTTACACACCATATTCAAGTCCAACTGGTGGCCCACTCCTGTCCAGCTCTGGACCTCATCATAGTCACCCAAACTTCTTAAGTATTTTAATCTGATCATTCTTTTATTTCACCAGTCTTTTCCCCTCCTGTACTGTAACTTACGGCACCAAAGCATGTCTTCGTATCGTATTATTAGCTTGCTTCTGGGTCTGTCTCTGAGTCTAAACCTCCCCCTCTGTCTCACAGTGACAAACTCTCACACTTTGCTCAACCAGCCTCCTCTTTAAAAGCCACTCATATCTCACTGAGAGCAGAAAGACTACCACCTCCATAGGGCTAACAGAACATCTATTAGCAACTCTTTCATGGCACCAGGAGCACTTTATAATAATTACAAAGCACATATTTCTATCCTCTCTAGAACTTAAATGCTGAATTATGGGAATTGGATCTTTCTTACTATTTAAGAATAACCTAGCAGAGTACTTGGTGCTAACGAGGTTCAAAATAATTATTGAATGCCTGACTTTTAAAAAATTTAAATGAGCTGGTTGATTTAAATTAAAAAAAAATTTAAACATGAAAATCTGCTCTTACTTGTAAAATAAATTTAGAAATAGAATGTTGACTATGATTAATCTGTATCCTTGGCTCTAACAATTTATTCTATAATTAAAAAGTAAATTGCTATTACCTATTAAGCATGCACAATTTGAGGCAAGAATAGTTGAAAATATTCATTCTTAATTTTCAACAAGAATAGTCTTGAATATTTTCTTTTAAAGATTTAAAATTATAAAATCAAATAGAGTCCTTATCGTTTGTAAAACCTACAAAATATATTAAGTTGAAGCAAAATGCTAATGGGTGCCCACAGTGCACAGGGAATCATTTCCAGGGCATATTTTTGATTTGCACCGACCATCTTTAAGCACGAGGCTGGTACTAGAAAGGGCACAACCAGACTTGGTGGCTGAATCCTCATGGTGCTGAGAGTGAAACTTGGTTTTCCCCCTAATCTGGTCTATGTCAGAACAAAGTGTACAGAAAGAAGTGACTCATGGTCTGTTGCAGAAGTGTGCTTTCAGCAGGAGAAGGACAGTAGAAGTTTCTGGAAGGGAGTATAGGAGTTGAGTCCTTGTAAAAATAATAAGCCAACAGCAACCAAATACACGCTCAAACTAGTGCCAGTAGAGCAAGCAGTTTCCTCACAATTGCTCTCTGCTCCGTATAAGGTGTTTTCACACTCCTTCATTCAATTGATAACTTTCATTAATTTGGGAAGAACAATAGAAAAAATGTGATTTTCTCAGTTGTACAGAGGTATGAATTATCCAGAGTTAACACTGGAATAAGGAGAACAAGCCCCCAGGTCCTGCTGAAGGTACATATGCATCCCTTCCCTCCTAACACATCAGCTCCACAGAGAGGCTCTGGGAGTCACCAGAACCTGCCTTGTCAAGGTCATCACGAAAGGGCACTAATGACTCAAAGAGTAAGAGCTCACAATGCTCATTGGATTTGGGGTAACGTTTTTCTACTTGGAGCACATTATCTGCCTACCATCTTGAAATTTGCTTTGCTTTGCTTTGTATTTTGCTTGCCACTTGGTTATGGCTCAGCCAAGACAAGGAATTAGAGGATGGACGATAAAGACTTCAAGGAAAATGTCTTGCACAGGTTGGGTAGAGGAAGGAATAGGGACAGGGCTAGAGTAAAAATGGAAGAATCATCGAATTTGACAGCAGGTGGCATTAATGATAACTGTGCTGGGTTGGCACTAAAAAATATGAAAACACAGATTCAGTCATTTCACTAGGAGTTCCCAGTTTTGATTTTTTTTCAGCATGAAAACTCTGAACAGATGAAGTTCATAGAAGAAAGATGGAAACACAGGGTCAGCCATCATCTTCATAGACTTCCCCTCATGAAGGCAAGCCCAGATTTTACAGGGAGCAATTCAAGTTTGAAAACTAGAAAGTTAATATGTTAATGGGCATTTGGAATCTGAACTACACATTTTTTTAAATCATTCCTCTTCCATATTTGGATTTGTTTTCAATTACTGCCACAAAACACTTCCCCTGAAGCACAGGAAAAATACGTGTAATTCTAAAGACTGCAGCTATTATTCTGGCCTATCTGTTTAATCACTTGACCATGTAAATACTGTATTTTGATTGTAAACGTAGTCTCAAGAGATGTTAGATTGAAGGCAGGTAATTTTCTTTAAGGAAAACAAGTAACATAAGCAGAGCCCTGACGGAGCAGAAACCGGAGCTGTCAGAGTCCATATGCTTTTATTTTTAGCACAGGATGCAGCAAAACAGAAGGAAAGGAATCTAGATAAATAAATGAGACACCGTTTGTGACAAGCAAAAGCTTTTTTTACCTATTGAACAAACATTAGACTCCAATAGTCTTTGGCAGGAACTTCACAGGACAAAGCCAAGTCCCAGAGCTGTGTTATTTATGTAGTGAAGTGATCCAACCCTTTTCCTGAATGTCTTTATATATAAAAGGGAGGTTGCTAACAATGGAATATTAACCAACGTCAATGGAATAGCTCGTCCATGTGCAGAAGCTGCTGCTGGAATGTAACCTAACAATTCTTCACAGCTATTCATGTGCAAGGGGACACAGGAGCTAAGGCCACAAGGAAAGTTTTATCTCTCATGATCCATGATGCTTATAAACAAGATGACAGTGCTCTGGATCCATTTAATTGGGTGGCCCATAATAAACTGCAATTGTGTGTCATCCCTCCATTGTGTTCTAAAGCCACTCACACTGTGGACACTAGGACATCATCATGGTCCCAAAGGTCCATCTCAACAGTATACGTTGCAGACAGACAGAGCTACAAAGGGCCCTTTTCCATCTTTTATTTGTTTTCTCAAAAAAAAAAAAAAAAGTTAGGTTTGGGCTTGGCTGTCAGCCCACCAAAAGTTCTAAGCAACTCTCAAAATGAAAATAGGGTTTTGAAAGCTTCCATTATTTACTTTAAAATATGTAAATCACAACTGCATATGTTATATTTTTTAAGTAAAAATAAGTTTAAAAAGTCCATTATTGGCAACTAATATGGTGTTTGTGAATGAACAGGCAAATTCGGTAGCTGATACCTGTTTTTATTTTTATTTTTTCCTGAATACACCATGACCCACAAACTTGTTTTCGCTTTACCATCCATTTAAAAGTACAACCCTCACGTGTCTATATGGAAATGCATGTTGGTTCTGTCATGGCAGGGAAAGAGCTGGGTCCATGCTGTTCAGCCCAGTTCAGAAAGACCTCATGGCCTGCCTCCCAGATGTCCTGAGACATATTCATCACCCAGAGCAGCATGAGGAACCCCAGGTGAATCTGAAACGGCCTAGTCACCAGCTCCCAGGAGGTACAAAGAGTCAGCCTCCCACTGCCCTGGCACGTCCCCCCAGCCAGGAGCCCCTTCTGAGCAGAATCTACAGGCATTTCATGGGGATAGATGTGGAGTCAAACAAATTAACAAACCTTCAAACAGCTTCAATGGTGGCTAATCACAGGAGACAATGGTACCAACATGTGCATGACCATTGAGCCACCACCAATTTTTTTTTCTGGTCTCATTAATCCATGGGTGAGGATATATGCTTAGCAAAATTATCTCCAAATGCTCCAAATTCAAGTTATTAGAATTATCTCCAGATAATGATGGTTTTGTCTCTGAAAACTTCCAGCTGTATAGTGAAGTGTTTTGATGAATTTTGAGTCATGTTCTCTGAGCGTTTCCATAATTCTGCACAACTGTACAGACCAATGCAGAAATCACTAATCACAGGTGGATACTGAGCACCACAAATAGAGCTAGCCAGATCAAGATGTGCTGCACATGCAAATAACACTTGACATTCTGATGAGCTAAAATGAAGAAAGTAAAACAGATCACAAATAATTCTATATCTATTACATGTTAAAATGCTGTTTGGGTTGTACTGGGTTATAAAAGACATGTTATTAAAATTAACTTCACCAGTTTTCATAATTTTAGTGTGGCTGCTAGAAGAATTTAAATTACGTATGTGGCTCTTGTGGCTCATATTGTGTTTTTGTTGGGCAATGTTACTGTACAATGTATGACCAATTTTCAAGCCGCAAAATATCAACTTTATTCATTTTCACAGTCATGCTAAATAAAATTTAATTTTTCAGCTGAATCAGAAATTATCTCAGTACAATCTCAAAATAAGTTTTTGCACTGTTGAATTATGGATTAATCAATTTTATTCAACATGAGATAAGCCATATAACTTTTGGCGGTGATGGCCATCCTCTGGAGAAGTTTAGCACTCTCTAAACATATAGTAATTATAAGAAATTTGTGTACCTATGTAAAAACTATGCTGCATATTCACTGCACTGAGTTATATACTGTGATCTGGAGGGCAGGGAAAGAATAACACCACTTTCCTGCTTTCAAAGTGTGCTCTGGCCAGTAAAAGAAATGATCTTGCACATAGGTAAAATCACACACAAAAAAAATAAAATAAAAATAAAAAAAAGATTTGAGTGAAGGAGGAAAAATAAGAACAAAATATACATGAAAACCAGTGGAGGGAACAGCTCTCCACCCTGTGCTATTAGAGGTGACCTTTAAGCTGGAATTTGGAGGGAACTCACATTAAAAAGTCCTGCTGTTGCCAAGCACCTGCTCATATCTCCCCCAGGCTTCTCATGAGCCCAGGAACATGATGTTGTTCTGGTTTTAAAGAGGAGAAAGTGGAAACATGGAAATGAAGAATCATCTGCAAGTAGACTACGAAAAGGGGAGGGGCAAGGATGCAAACCAGAATGAGATGACCCGAGTCCCATAATTCAGATCCATACGGCAAAGCCAGCGGCAGGAATGTGCAGACAGAGAGGAGAGTTCACTTCTGGGGAGTCACTAACAATGATGCAAAGGAGTTCCGTGTGACCAGGAGAGTGCAGGGATCCTGTCTGCTTGTTGGAAGATCTGCTGCAGTGAACCAACATTCCAAACATGGCTCCACTCTCTGCACCACAGTTTTCCAAATGTTAAGACTCTCTTGCTGTGGCTCAGTAGACATCTATGTGTAGCCACACTACTGCCTTGGACCCCCACTGGTCCTCCTACCCGGCTCTGTGTGCTCATGGGCTGACTTCTCACTCTTGTTGAAGGTCAGGGGCCAGAGGCTTTTCCCTCCAAAGGCTTAGGAATGCTAAGTCCTCTACCCTCTGTGAGGGATCTATAGGCTTTCTCTGCAAAGAACCAGATAGTAGGTATTTTTAGCTTTGTAGGACATAATGTCTGTGCTGCAAATTCTCTACTCTTCTGTTTCAGAATAAAGGTAACTGGAAAACATAAAAAGGAATGGACACGACTGCATGTATTACTATACTGTGGATCTGAAGTGTGAATTGCATAGAATTTTCATATATCACAAAAGAATATTCTTTTGAGGTTTTCTATCACTAAAACAAACAAACAAACAAACAAAACACTTAGCTCTATGACAGTTGTCTTCCACAGGTAAACTCAGACTCCACTTGTCTTTTGATAAGATCATTTTTTAGAATCTCCTTCATTCTCCTACCTTAAATGCAGAGAAAAGGATGATCTATGAGCATATCCTAGAAGGTTACTCCTGCTCTTGGATGTCGCCGTGGAAATAGATTAAAATCCTCCCTGGGTGGTTTCCTAGGGTTGGTCACCGTGCAATTATCTGAGTATGTGATATTGGAAAAACAGAATCTAAAATGGTGCTCTCACTGTGTGATCTGCTCAGACATGCTCAGGGAAGAGCAGTTCTCCTGGCATTCACCAGCTCCCCGGGGAGGAGAGCCCGCGCCACACCCCGTTTCCACGTGGACTCTTCCTTCCAGGCTCAGTCATAAGGAACAAAATAAAAGTCATTTTATTCAGTCCTTGCAACAGACCCGGGAGGGGGGATCTTCCTACTTCCTGGGGACAAATGAAGACTCCAAAGCCGGCACAGGTCAGCTGTGCCACCTCACCACCTTCCCAAGTCCTGGCCTGGCCTGCCTCCACCTGTGGCCTGCAAATTCCAAACCTGGCTCCCCAAACCATTCCAGAATGACTGGGTTCCTCCAATCCCCCCTTTAGGGTGCTCTGTTACTACATAAGAAGGGACATGGAGGTCAGCCAGGGCACTAAGGGGTGGCGGGTGCTCTCAGATAGAGGACGGAGGCTCTGCCTTGGGAATGAACTGACCAGAGGGAAGGGGAAAGAAAAAGGAAGGTCCGTCTAGGAGGCAGGAGCAGGGGAACTTACCTTATTTCATTCTCTCCTTTTTTCTTTTTTCACATTCACCCATGTCCAAATCAGAAGTGTTTGGGCTTCTATATGGAAAGAATGTCAACTAGAGATGCCCCCCAAATGAGGAATGCCCATGGGTCTGATTTAGGGGAACTAAACCCTGAGGATTCAAACCAGAGAGTGTTGTCCTCAGGTTCAAGGTAACACGGTTTAAGAACCCTGTGACTGAGATGTGATATTACATTTTCATGGCTCTCAATGTTATCCTATTAAGATATCAATCTTTTAAATTGCATTTATTCTTATCTAGGAAATATTTTTCATACAGTCAGAAAAGTGTGCACCCTAGAGCCAGGACGCTTTGATGGTTGATCAGAAGAGATCTCCTGGAACGTTATCCCTGGTGGAAAGCTCACTGTGGCTAGACTTCCATCTCTTGCCAGCCTGTCATCAGCAGGAGGGTCGGGAGAAACACTCCCAGCCCAATTGTCATTCCAGCTGCCGGTCAGGGCTGATGGCATCAGCAGAGCTGAGAGCTAGCATGAAACTAAAGCTGCCAACTAATGATTATTTAGTCCTTCCTTTTTAATCAGACAATTGTTTTGCACATGGAATACTATGTGAATTCTGTGTCTTGATTGAAGAAAAAAGATGAAATTGTAATTCAAGTTAATATATATGAAGAAGTATTGTTTCACATATTAAAATTAATTATCTATGTCAACATTTATAGGAATCATTTTTGTAATAACATTGAGAACGCAAAGATTCCAGGATAATCCAGACCGAATTATCCAAATGAGTAATCCAAGAAGGAATTTGCAATTTTTAATGGTTTGATTGAAGTGTCACCAAAGCTCAAAACTAGGATTTCTGTGACTTAAAAATAACCTTCCAAAAAAATCTTTAAAGTCACCAGACCTGCTTGGATTCAATCCACCAGGACAGTTCTGAATTCCAAAAACCACAGTAGTATCAGCCTTCCCATCCCGTCATCCCCTCTCAATGTGAATATTAGATGACTGAGAATCCATCTCAAAGAAACGGAAGCCGTGGTATGGACATCGACCCAATTCCAGGAGGGACAGCCTGGCCAAGCTGGGGCTGGAGGTCTCCGGTCCCTGAAAGAGCCCAGGCCGCAGTCTCTGCTGGCTTCAGGCAAACTCCCAAGTACTCAGACTGGATTCCAGACACCCAACCCCACCTTCCCTCCTGTAAAATGGTCTTTTCCTCCTGTAGTACCCAGCATGCCTTCAGGAAAGGGACATTAGATCCATCACAGCAAGACGGCCAATATCAGAGCATCTCCTGGTGCCTCTAATCAGTAGAAGCCAAAGATAAGCTTTCTCAAAAGCATAGATGGGCTCAGTACCTTCCTCAGCCCTTGCTCACTACTCACATTTTTGAGATCATAACAGTTGGAATTAACTCCTTAACCCTTACAAAATAGACTGTGCCTTAACAATAATGAGCCAAAAAAAATAAGTAGATAAAGCCTGGTAGGTCAAATGTAACACTACCTGTACAAACACACGTGAACAATAAGGAAATTGGAAAGCCGATACTTCCCTTACTTTAAATAGAAGCCACAGTCAGTCTGTGCCTTAGAAGTAATTGTGAAACTTCAAAAATCTTTCCTTTTTAAAGGAAACTTGCCATGTAAATACACTTTTGAAAAAAAACTATTGTTTTATATATATTTGGAAATATAACCAAATATAGTTGGTCCTCCTAATCTCTATTTCCATCCATGGATTCAACCAACCTTGGATCAAAAATATTAAAAAATATATATGTGGCTGAGCATGCACAGATTTTTTTCCTTGTCATTATTCCTTCAGCAATAAGAAGAGCAACAATTGATGTACTGTTTACACGGCCCTGAGTACTGTAAATAATCTAGAGATAATATAAAATATACGGGGTGTGTGTAGAGATTATTTGCAATTACTACACTATTGTATATAAGGGATTTGAGCATCTGCAGAGTATGGGTTCTGTGGAGGCCTGAAACCAATCCCCCACAGGTACTGGGCATGACTGACTGTACATGATTACTTTGCTAGAAATAAAATGTCACTTATAGGGCTGAGGTTGTGGCTCAGAGGTAGGGTGACTGCCTAGCATGCGTGAGACACTGGGTTCAATCCTCAGCACCACAAAAAATAAAATAAAATAAAGATATTGTGTCCACTTATAACTAAAAAAAGAATATAAAAATAAATTATAGCATTTTCAGTTATATGTACTTATAGATTTGAACATAGATTTTGAATATAGATTTTCCCCCTAGACTATTAAAAGAAATCTTCCAGGCGGGTGCAGTGGCACAAACCTATAATCCCAGAAACTCAGGAGGTTGAGGCAGGAGCATTATAAGTTGGAGACCAGCCTGGCCAACTTCATGAGACCCTGTCTGAAAACAAAAAAGACTGGGGATATGGCTTAGAGGTACAACACTTAGTACTCCAAAAAAAAAAAAAAAACCTAAACAAAAGGAAATCTTTCAAATGACGGATTTGATTTTTCTGTATCTTGAATTTGTTAAAAGTAAGAATATACAAATCTCAATGCTTTGCATTGAGAACAACTGATTTACCTGGTTATCATCAGAAAACATTGCAATTGATCAACCTTCCAAAATCTTGTGCAGCACAGCAGACTGCATTTCCTCTATGTAGCTTTGCCTCTCTGTGTAATGTCCACCTGTGTCACCTCTGGGGACTTTAAAGCCAAGGATAAGAAGAAATGTCAGATCAGGGGGAGGATTTACATACCAGCTTCCCCACTGTGACTTCTAAACAAACACTTGCTTTATCTAAAAGCTCCTCTAGTGAGGCAGATACTGTGTGTCTGGATTTGAAAAAAAAATGCTCAGAGCAGGAGGGAAAGGACCATAGCAGGAGTTGGTTGCTGTTTGGTTAGGTTGAGATGAGATGAGCAGCTACTTTCCACAATGCATATCAAAGGTAGGAATGCAGAGCCACTTGGCTAAAGAACAAACTTCCAAGGAACTGGAAAGCAAGTGTTGGGACACAGATGCAGAGCACAAATGCAGAGCAATGCCACAGAGATGGGCTGTGTGCATACCCCATCTACCTCATGTCCTTCACACATGCACATCTGAACCCTGGGGAGAGGTTACATTCATATACATATAACCAGTGTTTGGAAATAAATGTAAGGCAAAATGTCTTAAGACAGCATGTGACTTAATTCAAAACTGTAGTCATAAGGAAATACATTGCATTTCCAAAGCTTGCTACACATCTCCTACAACTCCTTGAGCACAAGGTCAGCAGGGAGTGCAGAATGGCAAAGGCATGATTCATAACAAATCAGAAAATTTCAGTCTTACATTTCAGTGTCAGAAATGCACTGCTGATAATAATATTCATGAACTTAGTGCATTGGCAAAATGAGATTTAATTACTTCACAACCAAAAATGTTTGCAGTAATGCAAATGTGAAAAACATAGCAAATATGGAGTGCTTTATACTTCTTTCCAAAATCTCTAATTGACTAAGATGCACAAAAGTGATGAGTAACACATTACCATTTTGAAGATGGTCTTATTGCCCATATTCATGAATGAAAACTAGAGCTACTGGAATAGGTCACAGAGAAGATAAGTGTTTCATCCTAGAATATTTTTTTAAAAAGGCATTTTATCTTGGAAGTATAATGACTTAAAACGATTCTGCTCCTCATTTTCAAAGGCTATGTGTAGTCTAGGGTATTTCTCACATGGGGCCTAATGAGTGGTTTAACTCTAAGGGATGCTGTGGTGTTTAAATAGGGCCCTTTGACGGTACACTCTTTATGTGAGATGATAAACTCTCCCCTTGGTCCGAGGATGGCAAGAGCAAGCAGATGATGATCACAAAGCATCCCACTCAATCCTCCTCCCTGCCTTGTGGTCATCACTTCCATGACCAATTATCTCCAGGGGACAGAGTTGTTCCTGCCATGGCTATCACTGCTGATTCTTCAAAGTGTCTTTCTCGCTCTCTTTCTTATCTCTAGTACTAAACAGGTGCCTGGCCTCTTGTAGATGTCACAAAATGAAGGGTAACTGGTTCTAGGCAGGTCCTTGAAGATCAACAACATGAAGAACTTCTTTTTATTGAGAATGGGGATGAGGAGAAGGGTTTTTGTTCCAATTGGTCATTGATCTGGAGATGGCCAATGACAATGAAGACCACTGATGGTCACAAGGGGGGACATCAGCAGCCAAGAGTGAGAGAGTCCTAGATCACGTCTGTAAACACACGATCCACCCACAGAACACTGCTTGTCTGTAGTATCAGCAGAAATGCAAAAGAGAAGATGTGGCCCTTCCTCCGGATGCGTGAGACACTAGATCCAGATATGCATTACTGTTGAGTGTGTGTGTGTGTGTGTGTGTGTGTGTGTGTGCATTTCAAGATTGTCTCCCTGTTTATATACTCATAAAATTACTGAGAAATCAAAATAGTTATGAGGGCTGATGGATGAAAGCAACTTCCTGCCTCTTTATTCTCCACTGCTGCTAAGAGCCAACTCTAGTGCCACAGTAACCAAATCCAACAGATCTTCCTTCCCCTTTCCCTTTTCTGTCCTGGGAGAAGGCAGAAATGGAGCTAAGGATGGGAGTCTTGTCTGACAGAAAAGGAAGGCATCTTGAGTTGGATAACCAACAGTCTTTTGGGGGAATGGCCTCATAAGAGCTGGTATTGCAGCAAGAAAGAGAACAAAGTCACCAAAGAGGAAACGCAATCCTCAACAAAGCTTTGAATCACTGAGGAAAAGACGGTGGCATTTCCTCTGGGGACCATAGACCAGTGTTATTTGAAGACCACAGAATGTCCTGGTTTCTCACTGGCCCAGGCACAAAAGCATTCGCCGAGCACTTTAGATGCCTCTTATGATTCCAAGGAGGAGGATCAGGAAACTGAGCTTGGATACAGTCACAGAAACGGAGCCTGGACAGACCCTCCGCTGCACCAGGGAATGTCCTGCTGAACGGCCCCTGCTGCCCAGCCACTGGGCAACAGCTATGGTGCTTGGAACAAGAGGAAGCAGAGGAAGCAGACACTTGACCCATCATGATACAATCATGACCTGCCTGTGTTCACTGCTCCCCAGGCCTCACCTCCACGCTCCCCCAGCCACACCTACACACAGAAACCAGGCCTCCTATGTGGTTCTCCTTGCCTCAGTGGCACGTGGACGTACGCTGGAGGGGGCTGGTGAGTGCTGGGTGTCCAACTACACAGTATTTCGTACCATTCTACAATCTTGGTCTATTGCAGTGGACAGGATAAAACGATGTCACCGCCACCTGAATGAGATCAGCAGTGCGCACTGAAGAGAGGACAGAGAACATGAGCTCACAAGCAGGAGACTTCTCCCCTTTCCTCCATCTCCTGTAAGACTTAGGATAAGTCATTTTCTTCCCTGTGCTTTAACTTACTCGTCCACAAGATGCATAGCTGATCAGATATGCCCAGTTTTGTAGGTAAAGTACTGACCAGCAGCTAGAGTTCACCCTAAGTGGTACAAAGGCAAGTGCACACGGAACTACTTGCAACCACAGAGAAGAGAACAAGAATGGTCATGTGCCCCGAGTCTGTTACCTTAAGGAAGTTCTTACACCTGAGACTGAAGGCATAAGCAAAGGAAACAGTGTTTGTGCAGCCCTCCAAGATCTAGAGTTCCGGAGGAGGGATGGCAGGGTGGGAACCTGATGAGGGTGGAAGAGAGCACCTCCAACCCACCTCAGCTCTCCTAGATCCTCCTGAGGACCAAGCCTGGGAAGCCAGAAGAAGGAAGTATGGAAAGATGGAGCAAGCTGGGAAAGCAACAGGGAATGGTCTGGGGAGACGTCCAGCAGACTCTATCCAGTCCATCTCAATATTCTGCAGAATGATTACTAGGATTCCCAAGGAGAATGTCCCTGTATATATGGCAAAAGCATGTGAAGGGTTGTTTTTAGAGTCGGAAAATGTACGTATTAAGAGTAACTTCTACTTTGGACACGCTAGTCTTATTTTTCTTTTACCGACGGAATTTTAATTTTTCTAATTAGTCTATGAGACATGAAACTCTACTGGAATGAGTTCAAAGAAAGTAAATGAAGGATTGTGAGTAACTCTGAGGAGGGGTTAGGTAGTAAAGGGAGTGGGAGCCAGAGACAGGGTTTTAAGGGAAAAGTTGTAAAACAAAGTTTGTTGAGGCCTTGGGATGGGAGATGAGGGGACATGGAAGTTAGTCATGTGTTAGAGAAGATCATTGCAATAAATCCTCTCAATTCTCACTCTAAAGTAAATATTATTCTCCAGTTTTATATAAACAATAGGGCAGTAATGGAATAGCAATGACAAGCCATAGAAGCAATTTGTCACCTACACCTTTCCCTGCCTTCATATGAAGGACATATTTCTTAATGGTTAAAAAAAAAACTTATTTTTCAAATGAATAACAATTCCTTACAGATTAAAAAAAGGAGGAAAGTTTAGCTTTCTTATTTTGGTGGACATAAGCGTTACCAATTTCAAAATAAGCTTCAGAAAAATATCTCTAATACTACGAACATTCAGAACAAAATCCTTCAGAGAAGAAGGATCACTGGATATAAGTAGAGACAGAATTAGAGCGACTGGAATTCAGGCTTCCGGGAAACACAGTTATTTATTTTTTTTCTGAATGATCTTCCTGTTTTTCATGATTGCATTTTTCAGCTTACATGGATTAAAAAAAGAAATCAAAAATTTTAAAAGGGGTGAACATACAAACAACACACCTAAAATCCAGAAGTTTTGCTTATGCTTTGGTCAGATTTCATTTTGGTATCTGAGCTTGGAAATTACATATTAGAAATCAGCTGGGAGTAAGATGGTCCGTGTGTTGGAAGAGTTTCTACTGGCAGTGGGGTCTGAGCGGCAAATAGACTCCTTTGTTACTGTGGTACTTCCGTGAGAAATGGAACAGCACATCTAAGCTTTAAAACTCTCTCCAAAGCCACCTTTTCAAAACAGTGACTTTGGGAGGAAGAGGTAACGCAGTGCATTGTCATTGTGGCCCTTTGACTGTGCCCAGGGAGCGCATAAATCTCAACAGATAATAACTAAAAACACAGAGAGCAGTCTCATGATGTCAGGAAGGCCCCAGCCAGATATCAGCCACCTGCTCCACAAATGGATACACTAAGCAAGAACGAGCAGGATTAAAACCCCAGTGGACAGTGAGTTGGCAAATGTGAAACTAAAGGGCAAAAATAAACCTTCTACAGAAGACTGAGGTATCTGAGCTAAAAACATGGTGCCATCCTATGACATAAAAGAGTCATAGGATGTTTTATGAGGGCTCTGTTTATTTAAAATATTAAAAAGCTGCATCAACAACAAGGTAGGTTTTTCTAAAGCAAATTGACAGCAACAACACCGTCAATTCCCTTCCTGCCAACTCAGGCACTCAGCTTGGAGCCTCCCACTCCCTTCTGGAGATCAGGAGCAAATGTCCCACCACGCTACAGGCCAGCTTAGGTCAGCCGCCTGAATGGGGACCTTTTAAGCCACTCACCCAGCCCTCGGCCTTTCTTGTGCAGAATGAAATATGAATACTCATTGTATTGCACTCTGGAGGTAAGAAGCTGTGGCCAGATTGACGAAATAATTATGTAAATAATGGCAGACATCGAGGGAAGACGAATGGCTGGAAAAGCTGAATAACATTAAAAAGTTAATATATTTAATGTTAACCTTTGTTGCTTTCTGTAATAATTCAAATATAGGAAAATTGTTGTCGAAAGCATAGTAATATTAAAGCAAAGAAAAAACGTCACGGTAATAAATGAATCCCCAGATTTCCGGGAAACTGAAAGGATATTATTCTGCTGTAACATTTAAAACTAAACACAGATTTTTATTAATATCGAGTGCCATTATTCTTTGTTTTACTGGTCTTATCTAGAAAGTGGAAACTCCAATTTCTAATTACGCATTTCAATCAAAAGCCTAAAACATATTAACATAAAAAGTTCAAAACAAAAATTGTTATAATATAAAAGTGAAATTATCCTTTAATAATCAAACTATAGGAGGTTTGGTTTTATTTTTTATTGTACACAATAAAAAATTATTAAATGTATAACACTGGGGCTGGGGATGTGGCTCAAGTGGTAGCGTGCTCGCCTGGCATGGGTTTGGTCCTCAGCACATACCAACAAAGATGTTGTGTCTGCCAAAAACTGAAAAATAAATATTTAAAAATTCTCTCTCTCTCTCTCTCTCTCTCTCTCTCTCTCTCTCTCTAAAAAAGTATAACATTAAAACTTCTCAGCATTAAACAGTATATGATTTTTAATGAAGTCCATTTTCCCCCCAAATAGGGAATGATTATGATAGAAGGGCAGGATGAGATGAGAGGGCCTGTGATCGGATGGTCTCTTGATTTTAATTTCCCAGGTGAGAGATGGGAAGGAGGTGTGGAACATAGGGGAGGCAAAGCAGGGCTCTCAGAAAGATTCTGGGTTGAACATCCTGGTCAGGGGGGTCATGAAATCACATCTGGCTTCTCCTTGGATCCTAGAGGTCAGACTTGAATCCCTAAAGTGAGGAAAAAAAAAAAAAGGTGATTAGTTGGAGTTTAATCTCCTTTTGAAAGACACCGAGTTCTGAAGACCAAGGTGAAACTTGGGGAATCTGGGGATGGGCTCCCTAACACTTGTCTTCTGACCAGGAGATGTGGAGAGTGTTTTTTTCCTTTCCCAGCTTTAACAAGACAATTAAGAAAACAGTCCCTGGACAAGCCCATCTCATTGCTACAGTTTCCTCTAGTTAAAAATTTTCTCAGTATCCATAAACTGTCTAACATTTGATTAAAATCAAGCTGTTTGTTGCCTGTGACTCAAAAGACTAATTTTTTCTATTATTATTTTCCAAATTAAATGATAAAATATTTAGGAGATTCTAGAAATTGGAAATACATGTGTTTTTTTTTCTTTTTGTTTGTTTTAGTTTTTGGATACCAGAAGTTTAAGAAAATAGAAACTCACCTCTAAAACAAGAAAAGCTATGGAATTGTCTGAAGGTCATTAGGACTTCTTGCACTTTGAGAAATCTATTTTCTCTCTTTAGACTATTAAGAACATCAGAAAATGAGCAAATCATAGAAAATGCAGACATTTGAGAACATACTTGACTTGCTGAATACTGTGAACACTGGACAAGTAAAACACTAATACCACTCCTTTATAATGATGTCAGAAATCTGTGACTTACTGGGACAACCCCTCCAGCAAGCAGCCATATTGTAATGCAAGCGCTAGGAAAAGCTATTCAGTTATTATTCCCCAAACACATTACATTGTTCTGTTCTACTCTGCTAGCTTGAATGCATATTGCTCCCTGGAAAGAACTTACAATTCCCTTTACAATGCATTTACAGTTGATTAAAGAATGGATTTGCAATTCAGAGTCTATAATTAGAGTTAAGGGTCTCTATAATTTTAGCTACCCTCATCCACTAATGATGATGTTATGGAGATTAGCCACTATTATAAAGACCCATGGCCACTAACATGATGACGAGAAAACACGTATTGAGGTTTAGTAGTCCATTCTTCTACCACAGGAAGCCCATTATGAACAGAGTGTTATACAAGGCTACTAGACAGGAAAAATGAGATTAACAATTAACACCTTGCTCAAAGGATTAGTATATCTCTTATGCAGTGATGACTTGGATTCTAATTAAAGTACTCAGAGAGGTGTGCTTGCCCGTGTGTGCATGTGAATGTCCTTTTCCATGCGCCTGACGCTTGCCTGGGGTTTTAGAACAAATGGGTCGGGACACATCATGAGCGGGTAGCAAGTCTGCTAATGAGGAGGGATATCTCATTGATCTTTAACCAGAAATCATGGAATGTCTTCTCAGGAGAGGCTCAATATAAAATTAAAGTATTTACCTCTCTTGTAAACTTAGCCGGCTACTTTTATTCATGCATAATGCAATATCACCATTGACTTACGCAGCCATTTCTCTGGGTTCCTACATTTGAGCAGAAATCATTGGCAATTAATGTAAGCAGAAAACAGAGTCTATACCAGTTTCCAGAAGAACAGTCCATCCGCAATGTAATCAGGGATTTTGAAACCATTAGAGTTTGAGGGAAAAAAATGAAATTTATATTTGTATTAAGTATTTATCTATCTAATATATGTTTGTGATTTTTAAAATGCAATGTATAATTGGTATAGTAATGCATGCTATCATATAATCTAGAAATAATTTGCATATATGTTCAGGATTTCGGGAGTTTGCAAACAATAAAATATTTCCCATTTTTCAATCCTTGTCAGGCATGTGAACTTATTAAAAGCTCCTATTTATACTCTTCACTCTTCCTTTCTTTCAATTCAGTTTGGTAGAAAAATAGCAAAATTTAAATTCACTTCACCTCCCATTCCCTATCTATTCTAGGTTTACTGACTTAGAATTACGTGTGTGATGGCTTAGAAATTTCCTTGCTGGGGTTTAAATGATAATGAGGAAAATATATAAATAGTGTACACTAGATGATGACTGACTACTGGGTGTACAGGCGTAGAGAATATTAGGTGGGATGAAGTGTTGTTTTAGGCTCTGTTGCAGCTCCTAATAATTGATCGTTTAATATAATCTCAGCTGATAAGAAAAGGGCAAAACCACCAGAACAGGCAAGAGAATCCTTCAAAATTAAGAAAAAACACACAGATTCAGGTCTGAGACTACATTTTAGTCCCATGGTGCCTCTGCCTTGAAACAGTCAGTGGTCAATAATTGTCCCTTGCAAGTAAAGGAGTAAATGTTATGTTACTACAAATGATGACAACTCTTAAACATTTGTCAGAGATCTTTGGTGATCTCATGATTCATATTTTTTTTAATTTGAAAAACTATAAGACACTGAAAACTAAAATGGGAGCTCACAAATGCAAAGTAGGAAAAATTGTAGATGATTAATCACATATTGCTAAGAATATCTGCAAAATTTAGCCAGTCCTGAGCTAGGGTTAGACAAGATTCTGTATTGCTGCTCCGTGCACACATGCTCACACACACTGGAATAGACACTTTTCTACCTAATAGAGAGGAGAAATATTTATAGATCAACTTTAATTCTTTAAAAGCAAATAAAGAAATAGCATAACAGAAATCTGGTAATTTTCTATTTCTATGAATTACCATAGACATTTTGCATAAATTGAAAAAAATGTGTATTATGGGCACTGCAGCTAAACAAATGACTCTTTGATAGCGAAAACATGAACAAAGGTAATTAAAATAAATTATTAGTAGTAAAACAGATCACTTACATAATGGAAAACACCAATATGTTAACATTTCTAATGATACTATGGTCAGAAATATTTTTCAAACCACTTTGCGATTAGTAGAAGATTTCCAAAGATATAAGAGGGAAAAAATAACTATAGCTACATTTCTAAAAGTTTTAAAAAAGAAGGCAAGGAAGAGGAAATACATGAAAAATATAAATTTTACACACAGGAAAATAATCGGATGGTTAATTACAGGCAAAGAAATAATGATTTTATTTTGCTTAGCTTGTGCAAGACCTAAGTTCAACGCTAGAACTTCGAAAATAAATAAATAAATATATAAGAGAATTAAAATGGCTTATGTAAACAAATTTTGTTCACATTAAAGCAAAAGCTAGTTGATAGAATATTACTTACATTGAAGATGTAATCAACCCATTGTTTCCATTATAATTTTATATTTCATTCCTTACTCAATGTTAATTAAAACTTGAAGTAACATGTAATTCTTATATATGAAGTCCAGAATAATGAGTTATTTTTAAAAGTTAGGAAGCTGGCCAAGTTCAAACTGAAAGACACAAATGAAAAAGAGCGATTGCAACTTCATGGAGAAGGTGCACACACAGTAAAGAGCGTATGTCAGATGAATGAGGCCTGATCCTCCTGAAGGACAAACCAGTCACAGGATTCAAAGGAAGCGCCATCCTGTCATTTAAAAGCACCAACCTGGTTCTCTGACAGGAACACAGGAGTCAGGATTGATCTCTATGTTACTTCAAGATGGTATTGGAAGATTGAACATATTTTTTTTTTAAAAAAAGAATAACTTCTTAAAATAAGTTGCATTATCTCAGCTTCTGCAACATTTTAGGAAATTCGGCATTAAATAAATGATTTGTTGACTTGGTAAGAGAAAAACGTAAGTCAACATAAAATGGTTTTCAAATTTCAAGCAGTTAAATTCAAGAGGCATATATTTTCTTTAAGATACTTTTACTACAGAATTAATTCATCATCAAAATAGAATATTTAGCACACAAACAACATATGTGCACTACGGATTTGGTACTTGTTCTTCTAATTTCATTACTGAGAAATATATAAACGTTTTATATTTTTTTTGGAAAATCTATCATTAATAGAAAAGATCATTTTCTTTCTTTATCCCTTTCTTTGTTTCTGTTTTGTTTTATTTTTGTCTTTGCTTTTGCCTCTAAAGGTACTGCTTCTCAACCGAGAGCATTTTGGTCCCACAGTGCAATTCATAGGGTCTGGAGCCTGGCACTGCCATTCACATCTAATGGGGAGAACTCAAGAATGTTACTGAGGAGCCTACAATGCACAGGTCAGGAATTCTATTTTAAATAATAATATGAGCATTTTCCTATCATTTAAATTTTGCATTTATTATTAAAACATTATTTAAGTATTACATAAATGGTATGACACAATTTATCATAAGGTACTTCAACCCGTGACATTTGTTGAAAAGAATCATATTTTAAATTTCAATTTTCCCAAATATTTGCCAAATATCATTTGGCTTAAAAAATGCATTAAAGGAAAGTCGCTGATGAATCTTCTCTTACCATCTCGAGTTTAATGTCTGTGATGATTTCCCATTAAATTATTTATCATAAGAAAACATGAGGTTTATTCCCCAAATATTTAGAGAATTCTAGAATATCAATCACCTCATACCTACCAATTTCCTTAAGTGTACAATTCATCATCAAAGTCTAATCCCGGCTTCTTGCATGCCATGAATTTTTAGAACATGCATAACTTAGCAAAATATTCCTAATGGTTTAAATGCCAGTGTGAATGACTCTTTACTAATGCCAGAAAATACACACATACATTAAAATTCTAATAATCATAACACTATCTGACTATAAAATTAATAGATTTTAATGTTGTTTTTCTTGATAAATGGAAAAAGTTACTTCTTATACACTCACAAATTAAGCAGAATTATAACATTTTAGTAAGCCTGAGCTTGTTCCTGCTTTATTCTTTCTTTTTTATAAGCAGTATAATATTATCTACAAACAACTCAAATTCATGTCTCACCAAAAAAAAAAAAAGAAAAAGAAAAAAGATTGAAGATAAGATTGAGGATTTATTTCTGAGAGTCTTCTCTCTGATATATAAATCCATTAATTTTCTCTCATACCTACCAATTTTCCTAAGTGTACAATTCATCAGAAGGTCTATACCCACTCCTTCCTGCATGCCATTAATTTGTTGAGCATGCATAACTTAGCAAAAATATTTCAAATGCCAATACGAATGGCTCTTTTATGGGCAATGCCATCCTACTTAGTTTAGGAAGTTTTAGAGTTTAGTTAATATTTTCTAATGTTATTGATCATGTGGGTCAAGCCTTGCTCCTTGAGCCTCAAGTCATCTTCTCTAGAGCAGTAAATCAAAACTTGGATGAGAAAAAAAGGGGGGGGGGAAATACTGATCTCTTCAAAGCAATGGCAATCACAACAACAGCGTTGTCCAAGAACTCAACCTGAGATCCAGGACGGGGTGGCAAAAGGCAAGTTCTATTAAAGACATTACCTCTGTCTGGTCAGGTGGACCTAGAACCTTCCCTGAGTTCAGAAAGTGGTTGCAGTAAATGTGTGTATGGTGGGCTTTCTTTTGTGTTTAACCGATTTTTATCTGCGGCTCCGAGCTGCTCACTTCACAGGGAGCAGTGTTCTGCTGTTCCTATGTGTGTGTACATTAGCCACTCCCACCCGCCAGGTTCCTGGTTCCCTTTGGTCAGTGTTTGCTGCTTCTGTTCATTACCTCTTGACCTCGAGTCCAGTTGGAAAATCTGAAGACCGCCTGTTTGTTATGACGGTGTGACAGCTGAAGTCACACTGACTTCCGTTCTCCACGTGGGTCCAGGTAGATTGTTGGGGGCATTGTTCTAATCAGGGAGGAAGAGTCTCCTCTGGGAGGAAACCAGGCAGCCACAGGCACTGACGTGACATCCACCGGCTCCATCATCTCCGAGAGAGCAGGAGCTGGCTTCATCACAGAGGGAGGGCAGCAGGAGCTCTGCTCTTCCTGGACGTCCCTTTGGTCGGAAAGCCGATGGATTCCACCTAGCTCTCCTCTCCCTAGCAGGCTGCTCCTCACAATAGGATGCTTCCCTCCTCATCAAATGGATTGTTCTTTTTAATTAGGTTACACACTGGATTTTAAATCAAGTTCCAAATTAAGTATGATTACATGTGAGATTTATCTCAAACACATATCACTCAAAAATCTTCATTCACACTCTCCAGAGTCCCACGATGTGTATTTTCTCAATTTAAAGTCTTGGTCTACGTCTTCACAAGTATTTTTTAAAGGGATTAAAATATTTTTTTTAAAAAAAATACCATCAGGAGCTGTTTTATTTAGTAGATTACTGAATGCATTTGGAGAATCGATTTTAAATTTCACATATCCATGGCTTTTCACAGATAGTCTTTCAATAATAATTTAGCTCCAGTGGAAGGTGCAAACCCTTCCTAACCTTGACATTTCCTTCAATAGGAAGGAACCTCACTCCTACACCAGTTTGGGTTTTTCTCTGCCTCTTCTCCATGGCATGCTGGATGCTGGGGTGTCCTGTAGAGTGTTGTGAGACCCTGCAAGAAGCCCTGGATTTCTCGGCTCAGTACCTGCTCTCCAGCCTGCCTGGAGGGAGACAGCTCAGTTTTATTCGACCGCATGTTAGGCTTGGTAGTAATGCTGTGGCTCACAAGAAACAGATGTGCTGTTCTTCAGAACTTCCCCCAAAGTTTGAGTAAGTCCGAGTGATCCTGGTGTTCAGGTCAGAAACTCATTGTAACTGCATGCCCGGGGCAACCTCGTAACCTAGCCTTGAGATAGGATAAAGGGGAGATTTGTTCTCCACTTGACTGCTCTTCTTCACTGCAGGAGTGAAACAGAAAGCAGGCAGATGTCTACCTCAAGAGTGTCCGGCCCAGCTTGTCAAGGAAGGCTTCTCGGGAAGAATCATGCTGAATGGCTGACCCATTTCTGCTACTTCTGTCACTAAGGCTGTTCCTATTACTTATCTCCAACCCTTCTCAAAGTTGGCTGCATAAAGCAATCCCCTGCGGAATTTCACAAACCTCCATATCCACGTTCTCTCCCAGAACAATTGGCTCTCTGGGGTGGGACCATGGCCTTGCTCTTTAGGTCACTGCTGTATGCAACGAAGGCTTGGGAAGTGGTGCTCTGAGCCACCCCAGAACCCTGCCACCCTGCCCCATAAGATGCTAATAACAATTTCTTAAGCTCTTCCATGCTTTTTGCAATCTGCTTCTGCATAATTTCATTCCCTTGATGCTCTTCTTCAGAGTTTCACAGGTGAATAAGAGTTCTCCAGGTTTTGATATCCAGCATCATCCTGGGCTCGGCTTGGGTTCAGCTTTCTGGCTTGCCTCATTGCAGTGCTTGGACTCAGATATCTCCTCCCAGTCTACCCACCAAGACCCATCTATGGGTCCTCCAGTAGCTAGGGTCTTGTCACAGCAGACCCAGCACACCCAGGCCCTGTCTGAGGAGGGGCTTCTGCAGCTCTATTCTGCAGTTCATGTGGTACTATCCATTCCACTATTGCTTCCTAAGCACTGATGAAATATGTGCTGCGGCTAATTACCAAGAGATTTTAAGTCCCAAGTATTCCTCTTAGTGTTCCTTTTTTATGAGTGAAGAAAGGGAGCAAAAGAAATATAAATTAAGTCATAAATTATGTAGTGAAGGGGGGGTGACAACAAAAAGATAATGTGAGACACCATAATGAAATTCCTAAAATGTTCCAAATACTAATAGGTGCTCCATATGCGTGCCCAAGCATTTCTTCAACAAATATCACAATATCCATAGGATTTCAGGGCAAAAAGATGGTTCCTATTACCCATCACATTCTCTCCCAGTCTGGTAAATGAAAGGCAGTTATTAATCAACACTTATTTGGCCTTAATTGTAAATTTGATCCTTAAAAAGAACAGACAATCTTAGATTTTCTAAACAGAAAGTATTAGATAGTGTAGTTAATTAAACATAGCCAACAGATTAGTTTATGAAGTAGACAATATTTTGACTGAAGTAAAGCTGAAACACCTAAGTTATTGCTTTAAATAACTTCCAGGTGGATTACAAAGGGGCGGGGGGGGGGGGAGAAAGAGAGAACAAAAGAGAGAGGGGGTGGGGGAGGGAGAGAGAGGCAGAGAGAGAGAGAGAGAGAGAGAGAGAGAGAGAGAGAGAGAGAGAGAGTAAAATTACAGCCAGGTTGTCCTTTTAATACTTAATTCAGATAACTCATAAAATTCATGTTTCTCTTAAATGAATTTTACCGTATATGGATTTTTGAATGCAGTGACTAATATGCACATTTCTGAGAATTATTCTTGGCATTGAAACTATTTAGATACCACCTTCAAGCCAAGAGAAACACTCACCATCACATACCTTGCTGGACACCACATGCAAAACACTAGCAATGCAGCATCATTTTCTACATAGATGCTATCACGTTTTGAAAACCCAAAGGTTGTGTTTGAATTACATTGCAATTGGTTTCTCCATAATTTGAAATAAAAATATGTTCCTCCCTAGTTAAGAAGTAACCATCATTTACCTTTCTATGTCACAACCACTCCAAATAAACTAACCAAAACTTAGGGAAAAACCCACTGTCAGTTACTTTACACAAATGTATGAAAAGAAAACAGAATTAATATGTGTTAGAAGCATGTCTATATCCTCCAATTCCATTAGTCTAAGAATTGAGTGATGTTTGACTATTTATTTTCACCTCTATGGCCGAGAAGGCGTAATATTACATGTACATTTGAACAGAACTTTCTCTGTGGTGGAGCATACACACACGTATTCAAGAGTTAATTCAAGGTGTTGACATCACCCTTCAAGCCACCCCATACAGTCTGGATCTTGGTTTCCTCAGGGATCACCTCATGATAACTTGGCTCAGGGCACTGACTCTGAGTATTTATCCTGAAAATTAAGCTGAAGTGTGCTAAACTGCGTTCTGCCAGGGACACTTACACTTAAGAACAATTGTCAGTTCACTGATCTTGTTTTCTCAAAGGGATGTTCTACCTCAATAAAGTAGAGAGCTCATGTACTATGTAGCAGGTGCTCAGCACCCTTCACTGGAGATCCATCCCTGCTCCGTGTAATAGCAAGGACAAGTCCATCTAAGCATCAAGTCAACAGAACTGACCTCCAAGTACAAAGGAATCCAGCCTTGCAGGCATAACACTCTCGGGGTCATTGTTTCATCGTCAAGTATTTACTGTGTACCTACAGATGTTATCCTACAAGACAGGACGGGACACGGCTCTTCTACACTCATAAAGCGTACAGCTCACTACCACCTGTGTCAATATTCTCTAAACAACCAGTTTAAGGTAGATTTCAAAACTCTCAAGCATTCATATCCTTTGTTTAAGAAAACAGTGTCACCCACCAAGAATTTTTCTAGTACTTTGGTTTTTGGACTCTCTTTCGAAGTTCAGAATCACTCAAGTCTAAAGAAAAAAAAATCTAGGGAGTTAAATAGTTTCTGAAAAATTGGCTCCTTTATAAGGAAAATGGACACCTACCAGTGATTGGAGAATTGAGCATATATGTTACATCTGCCCAACAAAGGAGAAGAAAGTTTAACTAATGGAAATTCTCAAGCAAATACAGTTGGATGGATAGGAAACAACCCTCAACTACTCTGAGGCTAAATGATCTAAACCAACTCTGGCTACCAGATTTGGGCTGCATTTGGGGGACTGGCCAAAGAACAGTGTACTCCAGAGTCCTAGAGCTGTGGCCTATCTGTGGCTAGTTAGACCGGATCCATTTCTGAATCAGGCCTTCAATGTGAGAGGGTGCAAGCCCTTTCCTCTTACAAGATCAGTGTGGACCTGGGTGATCAGGGTGCTTAAAGGTTGGTACTGTCTTGGAAGGAAAGAAGGAGTACTGCCCATGGTTTAGATTCCCAACTGGCCTCAAGAAGATGAAGTTAGTAGATGATTAGGAAGCGGATGCCAAGGTCCTCAGGGAGCACCGTCCCTCGAACAGGAAGAGGTTTCAATACTGCCTTTGCCCCGTCACCCACACCAGATGAAGACGCAGAACATCCCCCTAAAAATCCAGCTTATTTGGATGAGGTGACAGTCTTTTAGCATAAAGGAAATACAAATATAACTGACACGCTTTTCTGGGGGTAAAAGAAGTAGTTGTGAAACAAAACCAGGGACGCTTCGACACTCTCTAGGATGGCAGGTCCGAAACAAAGTCCCAGAGGGGGATCACTCTGAGAAGCCAGGAGGCGACGTGGCTCTAAGGTCAAGTCGCGTACACCAGTGATTCTGTGCAGGCCTGGGACATCTATCTAGGGAAACTGAGGTCCTCCGGACACTGCAGGAAGTGCTGTCCATCTTTCCTTTATTGAGAACTGGACTCATGATGTGCCGTTTCTTGATTCACTTACTCTATGGCCTGAGCAGAAGGCACCCCGTGACTTAGAGGAGAATGATATTCAGTTGTCAAAGTCAGGAGCTTGGCAGAAAAGAGTAGGGACAGGAGCCTCCGGGTGGCAGAGCGGGTGCAGCCACTGCTCAAGTGCTCCTTGAGCTCAGTGGGCTCCTGCCTCAGTGGGCTCCTGCCTCCTCTTGAGTTTCCTATGCTCTGAAACCCTCTGGCCACCCTTTAACATTGTGATCTGGATTGAGATCCCTGAGCGCTGGCATTTTAAACACCACCTTTATTAAACAACAAGAGCAAAGAAAAAGGGAAGCTTGAAGAAGAGCAGCTGCCCTGCTGAACAGTGGGTTTCACCGTGAAGTAGCCGACCTTTATTTCCAGGGGTGCCAAAGCTTCCCTAGAAACTGCACAAGCTTCTGGCCCTGATGCCACCTGCCTGCCACCACTACGCAAGGAATGTTTTCTCTCCTTTCTCAACCACCTGCTCTCACCTGAAGCAGCATTAGAATTTGTTGTGTTTGACTACTATAAGAGAGAACGTGCCCATGGGGGGTATCCTGAAGAACATGCTGCTGTCCCTCTCCTTAATGCCCATGCTTGGCTCTGAGGGGACCCCAACCCAGGCAGTTTCCCATCTCTTCCCAGCCCTCCTGCTGTGGAATCACAATTAGCACAAATTGATTGGATCCATTACTGATCTGAATCCGTAAAAATAAACAGGTTGGGTACATTCAGGCTTTGTGTTTAAATGATTATTAAGCCTTTAATAACTTTAAAAGAATAGTTTAGTAATTGCTCAATAATGACTTCTTTCCCAGAAAAAAAGAAAAAAAAAATCCCGATATTGGTGTTTTCATAGCACCTATAAAGAATCTAAAGCCACTATATCTGGTTTGAGGATAGAAAGAGGAACATGGTTTCATCTACTCCAGAGGCAATTTACTTTGAGGATCACTTTTTAGAAGTAGACTTCTTATTGCTAAATGACCAAAAATGGCTAGACACAGATCTGCCGTAATTAGCCACGAGAATCCCCGTGGGCTGCTGGCAGCATATTTCAGCCCCAAAGTGTGTGTCGTCACTTGTCACACGCCACCATGATTTCTGTGTCACTCTCTGTGCCACAGCTGGGCTGCAGATCCAGGTTCTGTGTTTCCTCAAGTTATTAGCTTTAGGTTCTGTGAACTTCCCCAATTTTAGTATTTGCAGGGGAAACAATGGTGTACCCGAAAGCATAGTTTATTCTGCTCTTTACTCTTGTTCATAACCTTTAAACAAAACAATGCTTTTTAGATTAAATTTCAAGAGTTGGTCTCAATCCAAAGGTAAATTGTCTTACAGAAGTTGGAGAAAACATAGCCAGATTTATTTGATTATTACATGAGTTTTTAAACACACCTTGTTGATTTAAAAATGATCTAAAGCTTACAGTACTTTGGGGCATTGATAACTTGGAAATGAGTGCTCATATTTTTATCAAATTATGATAATTTTAATTTAAATAGTGTCAAGACAAGAAAACAATGCTTCCAAATACAAAGATCTTTTTTTAACTGTAAGTAAAAAAAAAAAAAAAAAAAAGGAAGTCATACAGTCTCTGTGCTGCATTTTGTTCTTCCAGGATCTATAAAGAAAACTGAAAAGTAAAATTAAAATTTAGAAAATATAGTGTTTTTTTTTCTGTAAATAGCAAGTATATTAACATTGATCAGTTCTGTATTAATAATTTTTTGAATTATTGGCTAATTTCAGAAGCAAAGAGAAAATTTTGAAAAAGAACTGATGATTAAAAATTTAGTTTTGCTTTTATTCAGATAAAAGTAAAAGAAGTACGCAAGATCGAATGACGGAACCGCTTCCTGATTTACAGACTGCCTGGCCCCACGGCTCAAGGTCTCCACAGAGTCATGTTGGGAACCTGCTATGTCGTTTAAAAGGGTGCATTTTCCTTTATTGGGTTTAGAAGAGCAATAAATGAAACTTCCCCACATTCTTTCTGCACATTCCTCCTTATTAAGAAAGGAAGAAAGAGAGAAAGAAAGGTAGTACCTGATTTAAAATACAAAAAGAATGAATGGGAAATCCACATTCTGAATTTTTATTTTGATTCAATGAACTTTGAGGCTTTTGGTTCATTGAACAGACACCACTTAACTGCCCTTAGACTAAACATGTGCTCTGGAAGCTGCTTTCCTGGAAAACTCGTTAATTTTATATTTCCTCTCTTATTCCAGTGTTTTTGGGAAAACACAGTTGTATTCATGAAAATATCATATCACACTCCACTCTTTTCCACTCTCTTCATGTCTTTCTAACTTTCCCACAGAGATCTTTCTCAGGGTAACTTTCTAGGCCTTGTTTCAACCTGAAGCTAAATTATCATGGAGGAGAAATGTTCTTTCCAAACCTTGTTGCTAACTTTAGCAGGTGGATAAACACAAAATCCAAGTCAAGACAGGAGTGTGGGGGGAGAGCCGGCAGCTCCAGGGACAACTTTCAGAAACACACCATCCTGCTCTGAAAGATGAAGTGCAGCAGACTGCGAGAGGACCCGTCACCTCATTTCTGTGCAATCCTAGAACTCACGGGCATTAACCGACTGTGACCCATGGAGACACACATGTGTCACTGGGTAACAGTCCCCTGATGATAGCAAAGACTGTAGTGGTTGTTGCTTGTTTGTTGGACTGACGGTTGTTTGACTTCTGTCTCTCCTGCTCAGCACTGTGGACATCTGGGGCCACTCTACCTCACCTCCTCTTTAGGATGAGTCACTTGGAGTGACTTTGATCAGAGAAATTGCTCATCTTGGGACAGGAAAAAAAGAGATGTGGCCATTATGACATTTAAATGTTCTTTCAAATTTCTGCACACATTTTTTTGGCCAAAGTGACTCTAAGGTCCAAGCCTTGCATCAGTGGTGCAAAGAAATATACCCTCCACCTGATAAGATATATATTTTTTCTATTAATGTACACACACACACATACACAACACACACACACACACACACACACACACACAGTACCTCCTAGGTATTGTTGAAGTGGACAATGATGCTTTCCAGTAGGACCAAAAAGGGCAAAGAATTTCACTTTTAGACCCAGACTAGGTCCCTACCCTTGACCTGGAATCTCAGAAAGCTCAAATCTGGCCTTCTTTCTAGTGGGTCACATTTTTCAGAGAGCCAAGTGGAAAATAAAGAAAATTAAGATGTTGGAAGGATGTTGACTCAGTGAAAGCATTTGTAAAAATCAACACAGCCTTTTCAACAGTGTTTAAAAAAGGGGGGAAAAAACACAAGTTCCATTACTAGCACAAGGGGGAAACTACTACAGACCCCACAGTCAACAAAAGCTCAAAGTAGGAATATGAAGTTAGAGCCAATGCATGTGGCAACCTAGATGAAAAGATCAGAGTCCTCAAAGAATGAAACCTACAGCCAACAAAAAAAGAAAATCTCTGTGAATGGAAAAATACATCCTGTTGTTGTGTTGAAGTTTCAGTAATAATAAACATCAGTTTTCTAGGAATGTCATTATGGAGTCAATGAGATCCCCATCAAAAAGCCAACTATTCTTTATAAAAGATAAGGTTTTTTTAAAAAAAGATTATTTTCAAGACTTACTATAATATTGTAATAGTATACACTAGTATTTTTGTGTGAACTGAGAAGTAGATTAATAAAACAGTAAAAATATAAAAGAAAATACATCAATGCATGTTCAACAGATTTTCAGTAAAGATTCCTTGAGTATTCAACAAGGAAAATGGTCTTTCCTAGAACAACTGGATGAACGTATGTTAATAAATGATGCCAACCCCCAGCCGGCATAAATGTGAAAGTAGTTTGAAATAGATCATTGACTTAAATGTAAAAGCTCAAAGTATAACATGTCAAGGAGAAAGCTGTAATGTATATTTTTCAATTTGATCTGGGCCATATTTTCTTAGCGAAGATACAAAAAGTGTTAAAAAAAACACTTTGATATATTGAATTTCATCAAAATAAAAACAGTATCTGTGTTTGTTGATGAAAGAAATTTTTAAAATTTAAGGGAAAATCGCAAAGATGCATAAAATACTTGTAATATGCAGGTATATACACATATATTACAATAGATTTGCGACCAGGTATATAAAGAAATATAATAAACTAATAACAAAATTCAAAGAACTTAATAAAAAATAAACAAAATGATTTGAATGATACTTCAAAAAAGAGGATGTAGTTCCAAAAAGCACTCAACTTTGGAAGTTATCAAGGAAAATTGCACCAAATTCACAGTGAAATATTACTTCTCACTCATTAGAATGGCTAAAATTAAATACAAAGTCATTGAACATGTAAAAGCCAAGAGAATATAGAACCAATGGAACTTTCATACATTTCTTTTATGGGAAGGTGGATACTAAGATTGAACCCAAAAGCACTTCACCACTAAGCTCCATCCCCAGCACTTTTTTTTTTTTTTTTTGAGACAGGGTCTCGCTAAGTTGTGCAGGATGACCTTGACCTTGTCCTGTCTCAGCCTCCAGAGTTTGTGGGATTTATAGGCCTGAGCCATGACACCTAGCCGTACATTTCTCAATAGGAATGTAAAACATCGTGTAAAATTGTAAGAAAAAATGTGAACAAATCTTCACTTTCTTCATGGAGAACGGAATCAAACACACAACTTTAAAGTAAAATAATGAAGGGACAACTTTACAAAAGTTAATTTATTTTATTTATTTTTTGATCAAGTGACTACATCCAGAAAGTGAAATGATATGGAGCCATGAAACTCATATGTTGTTGGTGGTGGTAAAAATGATTGCATTTCTTTCAAAGAGCAATCTAGCAGCTATTCACAGGCTCAAATATGGTCCTAGAGACAGCAATTCAGCTTTCAGGCTGTACAGTGTTCTCCCCCTTTTACAGGATACATTCCAGCATATCTGAGGAAGACTGAAACTTCAGAAAGTACTGAACACTGGGTGCTGTTTTCTCTTATTCAAACATACACATGATAAAATTTAATTTATAATTTGGGTTATCAATAAGAGCTGATAACAAAATTTTAATTCCAACAATAATTTTAACAATATGCTGAAATGAAAACAATTTGAGCTTAGGAAGTTTTTTCCCTGACATTTTTCTTTTGTATAATATATCCGGGATGCTGTTGACTGCAGGTCACTGAAACCATGAAAAGCAAAATCGAGGAGGGTCGGCTATGCACACAAAGTAATGGAAAGTTAAGTCCCCTCAATGACTCGTACAGGAGTTGCCAAATGACATTGTTCAGAGTAGCCAAATGAAAAAAGAAAACTCCAGCAACCCATGAAAGGAAAAATCCAACAAGCCACAGCAGTATAGTGGAATATTATTTGGCATTAAGGATAAATGAAGTACAGACACAGTGTCTTAACTGATCCTCAAAAATATGTGACATGAAAGAAGCCAGTTCATGAAACAGCACGTGTTACATACTTCCATTTCATGAAATGTCCAAAAGATGATTCCATATGGAGGGAAAATAGGTGAGTTGTCCCATAGGCCTGCAGGGGAGAGGAAAGTGGGAATAATGGATATTGCACATAGGGTTTCTTTTGGGAGTTATAAAAAATACTCTAAAACTGATTGAGGGTGAGGGTTCCATACCATTAGTGAATATCTTACAAGGTATTAAATTGTACACTTAAGAGATGTGGGTGCTTGGAATAGAAACTAGATCTCAGCAGGGATGTCTCTCTCTCTCTCTCTCTCTCTCTCTCTCTCTCTCTCTCTCACACACACACACACACACACACACACACACACACACACACTCAGAGAGAGAGAGAGAGAGAGAGAGAGAGAGAGAGCGCAAAAGCACATCACTCTTCCAGCTCCGTCCAGCAGAAGTTTCTCCTTGGGAGTTACCACTCTCTGACAGTAGCCTGGTTTGGAGGTGGCTCTCCATTGCCTTGCCGTCAAGAGTTCCATCAGTGGTAAGGAAGATGACAGAGTATCAGAAGACTTGGTCTCCTGTTGTGTTGGACTAGCACGCTGTACTCTGACTTTCATTTTCTCATCTGCAGCGTAGGGTGTTTGGACCACAATACCCCAGAGTTCTGCACTGTGTCCAACATTTTAGGCATTTCCTTTGAGTGACTGAGTTTCCACTTTGATTAACAGAAGACCACCTTCATGTTAAGATGCCTCCTAGATGTTTTTCCCATTTAATACCAAACTCTCTAAAGAGCACCAAGGTAACATCACACTAGTGTGGATGTTACCTTGCTTCTGAGTTTGGATGAATAGCAGTTTCTATTTGACTGTCCAACACCAGTATTTGCCATCTGCCGATTTTACTAGAAAAGACACTCAAGTTAAGAGGAAAGCCCTGGAGATAAATGGGATTGAGGTCTTTATTTTAGAGCTACAGATTGGCTCCAAAATGGTTCCCATGGGACTTAACTCAGCTGTGGAGAAATCGGTCCCCATGCTCACAGTATTTATTCAGATTTTAGAGCATCTGAACATGAGTTGGCCAATAACAGATATTTGTTATTCACACAGTTCTTGACACATAATACATTTCCAAACGTAAAATAGCAACTTCCAGCCATGCAGAATAAAGTGCCTTCTATACATTACTAAGAAATTGGACGCTGCAACCACGGAGGAGAAAGCACACTTTAGACGCAGAATATTTTAAACCGTGTGCCGATGTCCTTATTACTGAGTCGGAGGAACGGGTCGGGGCACAATGTTTAAAGTCTCCTCACTCTGACAAAGGTCAGTGCCTCCATAAAGTGGGAGAAGATGGACTTGGAACATTATATTACCAACAGTCGAGTTCATTATTACGTGCGTTACTGATGCTCATGGGGCAAGTCTGGAAATGGAGTGTCCTGAACGGAGTGTCATGGATAACCACAAAATTTCCTCCAGGCATTTTTGCGTATTGGTTTTAACTTTCCTCGAGGCTCATGTCCACCTGCTTTTCATTGCTTTTGTTCTATTCTTATCAGAGAGTGACTGAAGTTGCTCGTATTTTGCTTACGAATCTCTGCCCAGATGCCACTTGCCCAGTGACAGCATCTGTTGTGTCTGCAAAGCACGTCCTGCGCCTGAAGCCGGTTCTCTCTGCACTGCCTGCTGCTGTGACCTGCCAGGGAGAGGTCAGGCTGCCGGAAGCCCTCAGAGAGAGAAATGCTCTGAGGTTCCACGGAAGCGGCAGAGGAGGTGGCCTTGGTAGGGAATGGGGCTTCCACAGGGAGCAGGGGCCCCTGAACCCACGTCACTGTCAGGTCTCTCCCCCTCATCCCTGCCTCTGAATAACTGCACACAAATAAAACCAAGTTGAGACACACATCCTCAGAAGGCTTGAGGAGCTCCATCAAGGTAAGAAAGAGAGACACAGGTGCACGCCTCTGGTGGTTTCTGTGCTGAGTGAACCAGGGCTACCAGGCTGTTTGTTCCCACCAAATGAGACCAGACCCCTTCCAGTAATTCTTGAACTCTGTTGGGAAAAAGAATGTCCCTGAACATAGGCCTCCAAGAATCCTTTTAGTCCACCAAAACAGTGGACGTTTGCTTCATGTTCATTGCTTTTCACGTCTGAAAATGTAGAGAAATGGATGATGAGCTCAGCTTGTTTCTAGGGTCCCGTTCCTATAAATTGGCTAAAAGAGAAATTTTTCAATAAGGCTGTAATTCCTTTCGTTGTTCTTCATGGATTGTGTTAATGGAAGCCTGGGAGTGGAAAAGGCTTCAGTCTTCCTGCAAGAAGCTCATCAACTGGTTTCACAGAGTCTTTAATCATCTGAACCCAGTAAAGGAGGAAGAGGTGGGCGGCTCGGGTCCCATCCCACACTCCTCTCCCAGATGCTTTCCTTCCAACAGTCCCTGCTCTGCGTGGTGCTCATTAACTCATTTACTTTTGCCTCCTCCCTGCATAGTCAGTTCCACAAGGACAGAGGCTTTTCTCTGTTTTGTTCTCATGGAACTTTGGACCTAGAAAAGTACCTAATCCATGGTCTTTTTCTCCAAGAGATGAAATGTATACACACAAGTTCAACCCCCCAAATAGGAATCTTGCTAAGAGGACCACAGTGCTAGTTACTGAATACGTTGCCAAGGATAAATGCTGAAAACCCTAACCATGACAACCACATCAGGATGGTGTAAGGGAAAAGGCAATTCCACATGAGCTGACCATCTCCAACATTCAGTGACACGGAACTTTAATGTGTGAAGATATTTTGGAGCCTCTACCTCTATCTCCCTGCCAGTGTAGGAGTGCCTTCCACAGCAGCCCTTTCTGAATGCCCTGTAGGGTGTAGAGTCCCCACCGCTGCAGGACTTCCAGGTGGGCTGCTGGGTCTTTGCTATGTGAGGTTGCTCTAGAGGCCCTGGGACGATCACCAGCATCCCTCACTTCTACCTGCTGGACACCAGTATCAATCCCTCCTTTTAAATATCACAACTTAAAAGATCTCCAGACATCGTCAAATGGGCTGTGGAGGCAAAATTGCGTCCCTTCTGGAAGGCACGGCTCCAAGCACTCTGCACTTTGAGGAAGCCCAGACCATCGTGGGCCTCCCTGATGGCTGCAGAACCTCTCCTTCGGGACCAGGACATATGAAGCGCTGAAATGCTCTCTGCTTCTCTTCCTCTCCTTCTCGCCCCGTCCTTCCCTCCTCTCTCCTCCCGATCCCTATAACCTCTTTATTTTGCACAAAAAACACACACAGAAAACCAGATTGCTTCCAAATCAGACCTTAAATATTTTAAGATAAGCATCATATCTGGTTCTTCCTCCAAATCCACCCTAACAACTGAAACCCTGCATCTTCAGTTGGCGCTTTTGTTGGAATGAGGTGGTTGCAGAGATAATGATTTAAGAAGTTTTTAACTGGAATCCTGATCTCCGCAGGCTGTGTCCTTACTAAAGGAACGGATGTGATGTAAGGGAACATGGTGGAAAAGGCATGGAGCCTTGTCCAGAGCCCAGTTGTACCAGGGCAGCAGAAGAGGTTGCAGACAGGCCAAAGGAAGCGCTCAGAGACGACACAAGCGACCTGTGATTGGGAAAGGCTTAAGAGACATCAGTGATGGCTCCAAGAAGAGTTCAGTGGTGACAGACAGCAAGCAGCACCTCCTCTTCCTTATGATGCTTTGTCCAGTGGTGGCCAACTGGACAAATGGCATGTGTCCTTTCCACAGTGCCTCAGTTCTTTGCCCATCCTCACTTACAGAGGGGTTTTATACGTTAGGCTGCAGAGGAGGCGGCATCATCAGTGGGAGCTTGCTTAGTGTGCTTATGTGACCAGTGTCCCAAGGCGCAGCTCTCCTGGTGTAAATATAAGAAAGCAGCTGCATCAACTCTGGGTTCGCCAGAGGCACCGAACCAACAGGATACATCTATGTGTAATTGTACAAGGGATGTATCAGACTGACATTATGAGAAGCTGGACGTCCTACAACGGCCATCTGCAGGATGGAGAGCCGAGGAAACCAGTAACTGCTCAGCCCAAGAAGCTGGCTGCTCAGAACAGGACCCTCTGCTCTCCAAACACCTAGTGGAATTAAGGGAACAATGAGAGCAATCCTGGGACAGAAAATCCAGACACATGTCACCTTGAAGAACACTGGCTGTCTCTCATGGACACTGGGAACGGGGGCAAGTTCATGCTGTCTGTGGGAAGCTACTGTGATGTTAACTGGATTGTCAACTTGATTAGGATAGAGATGCTTAAGACTAGGAGACTTCTGGATGTGTCAAGAAGGGTGTTTTGAGAAGTGTTTGGCATATAGAACAGCAAACTGTGGGGGGGACACCCACCCCAGATGTGGGTAGTGTAGTCCAAAAAACTGGGAGCCTAGATGAAAGACAGGTGGAAGAAGGAGGGAGCTGAGGCAGACACAAGCTTGATTCTTCTCCAGCTGGTGCCATCAACCATGACCAGCTTTTTGAGTCTTCAAAAGTGAACCATGACCAATGATTCTCCTGGGATTGCTTTGTCTTCAGTCTCTAACTAGATCTGCATCATTGACCCTTCTTCCTGCATCTCCAGTTCCAGCATTTGAATTGAAGTACATCATCAGCTCTACCGGGTCCCCAGCCTGCTGATTCACCCAGCAGCTCATGGGATTGTAAGTCTCCATGATTGCATAAGCCAATTCCTTATCTCTCTAGAGAGACAACAGGTAGATGATAATAGCTAGCTAGCTAGCTAGTAGATAGATAGATAGGTAACTAGTTAGAGCTATGTAGATCTATAACACTTACTGGTTCTGGTTCTCCAATTAGTCCTGACTAACAAAGCCCCAATAACACCATGAGAAACATACGATGACATCCTCTTTTACATACAATGTAATCAGGCATAAAGGAGGTTCCATAACATGTGCAAGTATCCTGTTTGAAGGAAAACTGAACAAAGATTTAAATCCAGGTGTCTCTGACACTGTATCTCAACCAAACACAACTCCTCTTTCACTTATCTGAAGAATAAGAGAATTCCTATATCATGACTCCTTTATCATGAATGCTATTTCTTCTAAGGGTATTTTTGTTAGTTTCTGTGCCCACAGCAAATAAATACCTTTGATAAATCAACTGAATAGAAAAAAATTTTATTTTAGCTCATGATTTTAGAGGTTTCAGTCCATGATCAGTTGGACCCTGGCTTTGGGCCTGTGACTAAGTAGCACATCATGGCTGAAGAGCTTCATGGTGGAGGCCCATCCGTGTCATGGCCAGGAATTGAAAGAGAGAAGCTGGAGGGCCCAGAGACCCAATATTCACTTTGAGCGCATACCCCCACATAGCCAGCTTTCTTCTCCTATGCTAGGCCCTACTTGTTTGTTTGTTTGTTTGTTTGTTTTGGTACCAAGGATTGAATCCATGGGCACTTAACCACTGAGCCACATTCTTTGCTCTTTTTATTTCATATTTTGATATTTTGAGACAGGGTCTCATTAAGTTGCTTAGTGCCTCGGTAAATTGCTGAGGCTATCTTTGAACTTGTGATCCTCCTGCCTCAGCCTCCTGAGCCACTGGGATTACAGGCGTAACCACCACATCTCTCTAAGGCCCAACTCAAAAGTTCCCATCACCTCCTTAGAGTATCACAGACAAGGATCCAAGATTTTAACTCTTGAGCCTTTGAAGACATTTAAGATCCAAAGTATATCAGGAATCATAACTTTTTCTTAGACACAGGCTCCAGTACTCAGAAGCCACTTTCTCCCTCATCCTCCTAATCCTAATGAATCTCCCAAGTCTACTCATGTCTCTCCTTCATTTATATTCCAGCTGCTACAACCCTAATTGAGTCCCTGAATATATCATGGTTGCAGAAAGCATGCAAAACAGACTGCACGCCTTACTCCCTTTCATCCTGCCTTAGTGTTTCTAAGAAGCACATTGATTACATGGTTCTGCAGCTCAAAATTCCTAAGTGGATTCCCGCTGCCCTGCCCAGGGGTATGGCAGAACTGATATTCTTGTGATTGCCCCTCTCTGGAGAGTCAGGGCTCGTGCTGCACCAGTGGTTAAATATTTTTAGTCTCACTAGCGTACACTGATATCCATCTTGGAGAGGCCTCTCAATCTGAACTCACACTACACTTGAAATTCTTAGATGGCAGCTGAAAATGTGACTTCTGAGAATGATCCTGCAATGCACTTTCTCTACTGTCCTACTCAGATTTATAGGATCAGCTTCAAGGTAACTCTTGGGTCACCTTCTCAGTTCTGCTCTTCCCTCCCAAACTTCAAAGCTGTCAACTCCCTCCAGAAATCCCCCATTCCAGACAAACCTTTGCTCCAGCCTCTGAACACACTCTGATTTTTACTCTCTGCACCTTTTCACTTGCCAAATTCGTAAATGGAGGGACTTCTGGTTCCTTCTCCAGTTATCAAAATCCAACCTATTCTCAATGGCCAGCTACCTCCTCAGTAAATCTCCCCAGACCATGAATGCTATCATTTGTGTCTTGACTTTATTTCCTGGATCACTGGGTGTTCAACTTGAGATACAGTAAGTTACGTAAGTGCAAACAAGGCTGATTTGCAGATAAGTGCCACCCTGAAAAGACCCCAGTGCATGATTCCAGGTCCCTGAGAATAGATATCATCAAGCCAGGTCATGCAGTGCAGCTTTTACCAACAGCAAATGAGGACAGAGGATATTCAGGAGACCCATCCCCTTGCCATATCTCATGACCCAGCGTCCAGAAGATCTCTCCCACACAGCCAAGTCTTCTTGCTGCAGTAGAAGAATCCCCACTTTTACTTCCCTCCGGAAAGTAAAACACAGCAAGCTATGTTTCTGAGGACCACAGGTGCAGGTATTTACACAGATCCAAGGCAATATAATGAATCCAGAACAAAGAAAGATATGCCCACACAAGACGATGATTCCAGACTGAGAGCTCTTTTCCTCTTAGTAAGGAACATTTCCAGACCCAAGAACCATTCTAGTGTCACTAAGGGGATCCTGGAGCACCAGTCTGCCCTCCCCAGTAGGAATAACATTTATGGTGTTTATAGTCAAAACTAGGCAAGCTTCTACCACACCCGCCATTTCTCCGGTATGTATTTCTTTTGACTTCAATTATATTATATGACTTCTAGGTAAGTAACATAGTTTAGTTATCTTTATGTTTCTCATGGGAGAAAAAAATGCTGAATATAAAGTGAGTTTTGCCTGAAGGTATGCAGGAAGACCTCAAGTTCAGAGGAAAGGGGGCCTGACAGTAGTGGTACCACGTCACACACCTCCAGCATTGTCACACCGTGAGCATCTTCCCCTCCACCTGGGTTTCCAGTGTCTCCTCCTCTGCCACGTGAAGGGAATCTGGAATCCTCTCCATAACTAGAGACTGTGGAAACATTTTACTTTCTCCCCCAATTAAAAAATAAATGACACAAATTGCCCTTTGCAGTTGCATAATATACGTACTTACCAAAATCATACAAATCGCTTAATCTATTGCGTTAGCTCATCTTGGTCCTTGTGAAAAACAGCTCATGAAGTAATTCGATAATTTATGACTGGGCAAAAATATTTAATATCCCTGTGTGCCAGATTTTTTTTATGCCAAGTTGAGGTTTCAAAGTTAATGATAGGCTTTAATTAGAACAGTTTAGGGTTCAGATCATTTGAATTAAAGTAAGGTTGAAGAAGTCTAACAGCTAAATTATTTTGCTATGTAAGATAGAAAATATTTCTCCCAGATTATTTTCTGCCTAATGTGGACATTATCTCTCTTTATAAAACCTTTGAAGGTTGTTTTTCTCATAGCCAGCTTTCCCAGGTAAAAACTCCTATTACCAAGGGTGGAAAAGGCATTCAGGGCTGAGGGCTTCAGCAGTTTTCCGAACATCTTCCATTTGACCCTTTGTCTCCCAGGATCAAGGCAGGGTTCGTCCTCTCTGAATTGATTTTACCTCTCCCGTTTTCTGAACCATGCTTGCCAACCTGCAAACCTGGCTGAGTTGGGTATGAAACAAAGCTTCGTGCCTTTCTGTGCTGAAGCCAACCTACTTCTGATGTATTAAATTACTAAGTTTTAAATAACCACCCTTCCCCTTATAATTATGGATTTGTCGTCTCCAGCCTTGCGATCAGGAATCCCACAACAGGCATACCCAGCATGCCTTTGAACAGTTCCACAGAGGAGAGAACTTCTCTTTGTGCAGGTAACACACTTACTGTAATGTGGCTGTGTGGGCTCTAAACCCCACAGCTGACTAAGGGAAAACAAGTCGCTGGCCAGAGAGGAACCTAAAAGCTACTTAGGAAGATGGGAAGCCTCTTGGCAATTCTCTTCCAGTTCTGCGAGGAGGGACGCTCTGAGGCCGGTGCCTGATCTTCTCCTGTCTTCCTTGGGCTCAGCTGCCCTTCAGGGACCACAGTTCACCTGGTTGTGAGTTTGTGCTGCAGGTTGTTGGTATTTTTCTCTCTATTATTTAACTGCTTCCCAGTTCTGCCTGAAGCTTAACACCCAGGAAATTTTGGCAGCTCTTTCAAAGATATCTCCATAACAAGCAAGCATTCACTGGGACAGCCTCTGTGGCTAGCCTGGCTTTGCAACACAGAAAAGAGGCCTTACTAGCTGCCAAATTTTGATGATTGCATTTTACAAGTTGCTTATTTTTTTTATTTTTAATCTTCACTTTAAAAAATTCCAGAGACTTTCCCCTCTACTTATTTAACAAAAAAAATAAAATAAAATAAAATAAGTATCCGTGAATGTCTACCACCTAAAACAAGGTCATGAACTCATAAGAGATCTGGTAAATATTAAAATTGGTCAATATTTATTGAATGCATCTTCTTCAAAGTAAAATGGAGTTTGTTCCAGTTTCTCGTAAAGGTTATTGTCTTAGAATTGTGGACAAAACTAACATCACTCATTTTACATTTTAACCACCTAATGTCATAAAATCCTCTTCACTTTCTAGAAAGTCCTACTGGCAAAGACATCTAAAAAGCATGATGACCCTCTGAGATTGTATTAGACAATAGGGAAGGAAATGTTAGTCCCAAAAGGCAATACAAAACAAACAAGTAAACAAACCCTTCCCCCCCCCGAAAAAAAGAGAGAGAGAGAATTACCCACAACCATGACATCACAGCATAGTGACCACTTCCTGTAGGAGCAAAATGTTCCTCCCATTCACCCTTGTATTGGAATATTATGGTAAGACACTTAATACTTGTAAATTAACCTCTTTCCATCCCAAAAGGATCCCATAGCAAGTTGGTAAATAACTTAAGAGCCTATCAGTTTTGTTACATAGATTTTGATACCCAGATCCGATCACTTAGCCATAGCATCCTCCAATTGTGAAAAATTATTAATGATACTGCATAACCGAGGTCTCATTTAATACCACATTTCAGCAAAATTCTGATATTATTTTTATAGTCATAAACAATATTATTCTAGTAGAGATTGTGGTAAGAAAAACCATTTGGAATCTCCATAGTTTGCTGAATATTAATATTGGTAATAAAAGCATGCATGCAATCTTGATTGTTTTTCAGTACATGGCCATTAACTTATGTTAATTTTTAAATCCCCAAAAACCCTCATGTGTCGGGTCTATCATTTGCTTCATATTAAGATGAGGAAATGAGGCACAGAGAAACTAAACAAAGTCATAGAGCTGACTGCCCATCTAATGCAGTGTTTCGAGGTATCTAAAATTCTCTAGTCTTCAAAGGAAATTGAGTGCCCAGTTCTTTGCTTTAAACTTTGTGTGCATTTGCAATGGGAGCTTAGTTGACTGTTGTCTAATTGGGTTAAATAAGTATTTCTGTTAAAGGCAAATGTTATTCTAGTGTTGTACTTGGTTATATTCATTGTATCTTTCGGGAGAGAATGGAATCAAAGAAGATCTGATAGTCAATTAGAATATGTGAAACATTTTTTGCAATTGTCAAGAACCTACTGTGTATTGTGCTTGAAGTTCTTCTATCATATTCCCACCTGGTACTCCCTTAGCCACTGTAGACTTACAGTCAATGTCCAATCCAATAAAATGTCTGTATCTATATTAATTCCTAAAAGAGTTTTTTTTCCAAAATTACAACTGTGAATATTTCTAACTTAGTGATATTGGCCATATGGATTCAACAGAAATGTCAATATGGATTTTCCAGCTCCAAAGAGACCAAGATGTACTCAGAACAAATCAATATCAGCTAAATTTCCCAATTTCCCTTATTAATAGGCCATTCATTTCATATTAAAACAAACAAAACAAACAAAAAAAACCAACTTACTTTCTCTGGACAAAAAAAATTACTTGTTTCGGAAGTAAGCATATTAATTAGTTTGTCATAATTAATAATCCATCTTCATCAGTAAGATGAGGATATGTCAGAGCTCAGCTTCCTAAACTGCCCTCCTCTGTTGTCTAAACAACATTCAGTCATCAGAACAGAACATGCGCACACACGTACACACACGCACACACTATAATTGTGAAGTTTGAAGGAATCCAAATTGCTAAAATGAGTGGCTAAAGGTCATGTATGGAATGAGGACACACAGTATGGTTGCTTCAAAACAATACCTACCTAAAAATATTTAAGCATTTTAAAATAAACTATGCACATTAAATAGTGAAAATCTTGGGGAAAATAAAACTACTTGACAGAAGTTCACTCTGAAGAACTGTCTGCCTGGAAAATTCCAAACTCTTACATTAGGAACATATATAAGATGTGTTCTGTCTCTAGAATCTTGAGATCACCAATTTGTATATGAAATACGACTTCCAGTTTTCATAGATGGACACTTATCAAATAGAATTTTAAACCATTTTGACAAATAAGCTGTTGATCCTATGTCTTTAAATAGCTATCACAGAAAAGAGGGCTATTGCTCTTAAGCCAGGCCCAGCTGGGCGTAGTGTGGAATGCAATGACCAAAGGGTAATTATCCTGTGGATTTGAGTGGGATGGCTAGGCAGGAAGGTAATTCAAGCTCCAGTCATCTGCGTTTTTTTTTTTTTTTTTTTTAACATACTGGCTAATTGAAAGAGGATTTAAGATGGGTAAAGGGAGATAAAACAGTTACTCTGAACCTCATGAGGGGATGGGAAACGTGCCATCTCTCGTCCTGGGTGTGTGCGGGCAGCACGACGTTCAGCCTGTACTCCCGCCTACATTCTGTCTCCAGGAGAATCACCAGTAAATATGGGTGTGGGGAACAAGATATTTCAAGAAAACCACGCTCAAACCAGTTGGTTCACTTGCTGTGAGGTGAGGCTGCTGATTATCTTCTGGATGGGCTTGATAACTTGATAACCCTTGGGTACATAATGCATGGTGATCCAGTGGCATAAAGATTTTATGACTGACTTACAAGAACTGCCTTTGCCAAATGATACTTCTGCTTAGTTCTGAAGGCTGTGTTTATAAAGAGAGAAATGAGAATGGGCAGGGAGAGGGTAGGACTGGGTGGCCCAGAGAAGGTGGGAGCTGGGACATTAGTGGAAGAAGAGGCCAACTTCTACGGAACCTGTCAACGCCATCCGTTAAGCTCTCATAGTTCATAGAGCATCTATTGATTCATACCACAAACATATTTTAGACACCATCTATAGATTGGGACAGATATGACTAAGATACAGTGTGTGCTCTCACAATACAGGATATCAGCACTGGAAGGAACATTCTTACCCAATTATCTAGCTAAGGCATGAATCTCTTATACAAAGTGTCTGCTGAAGTTTTGTCCTATACCATAGACAAATAGAAATAATAGGTAAGATGCATTTTTTTTGACAAACACTGTAGCTAAGCCATATTTTTTTCTTTTCGTATTTATGCAGATGTTTTAAAATTTAAATTATGTATATATATATATATATATATATATATATATGTCAATCACAATAATGCATCAGCTTAAAAAAACAAAACCAAAAACTTGTCCTGTTGTTTGAGCTCATTAAGAGTGCCATGTAGCCAGAGATTCATTAGCTGTCCCTTCAGTGGGTTTTTTGCACATATGATTATCACATCCTCTTCATGTCACCTAACTCTTCATGAAAGGTGGACCACACAGGGTCATGCTCTTGCTTGCTGCCTGCCTGCACCTCTGCTATTGGCATCCAGAGTGGGTCAGCAAGCCTACCACCAGCTTCCCTACTATTTGCTGTTTAATATTATTCACTGCAAACCACACTGTAAAATAGGATCCCTGCCAATAAAATGATGGTCAATTATACAGAAAAGAAACTATCTAGCTTGTAAAATAGAATCACACACATAGAAAGTGAGTAATTAATGCACACTGATATTCCAAGGAGTTTCGGCTCATACCTGTGGCCCCGGGCAGGTTTTAAGCAGACTCTGTTCCATTCTCAAGTATCTTGGCATAGACAATAAATTATATATCATCGTCCTATAGTTATGACTAATGAAGCTGATGAACCAAATTTCTACAACTATCTCCCCCTTAATACTCTTCGGTCACATCTCCAAGTGGCATTTAGGGAAGCAATTTGTGTTCCTTCTTGTAATAATATCTGAGGAGCTCTTAGACACTTTTACCCCCATGGAGTAATAAATATTTAGAGTTGGGATCAGTCATTGCTTTTTCCCCAGCAGCCAAGGCAGTGCCTAGAACTCATGCATGTTTATTGAATGGAAACGGAATTAATGAATATTTCTGATAACCAGTGGTATAATCTATCTGGTGTGTCTATTACTTTGTGCCTATATTCTTGAGCTGGTGAGGAGCTGTGCATGTGAATAAGAGTCTTGCCTGCCTGGACTTTATCCCGCCTCCTGCCATGTCCTTTTTAGGGACTGGGGCTTTCACTGTTCTTCCCCAACTTCAGCCTGTCAGCTTGGCCGTCCAGGTAGCAAACAGTATTCTGTCTCCTTGGAGGAGCCTCTTCACATTTTAATTAAGCAACAGGTCCCTTTGCAGTGGCCTTATGTATGCACAGCTGAGGGGCGTGGCATAATACCCTTGTTTCTTGTCTCTCTGTGCAAACAACTGAAGTATCTGGGGCAAGATCCATAACCAGGAACTTCTGGTGAAGACTCTATTCCTCGTTCACTTATACTTGTGGGCTACAATTTTTGCAATCATTTGACATATTGTTTTGTTTACCCTGCCACAAATAAAAATTATCTGTAGAAAGGGAAAAAATAAATAATATTATTTAAATTCTGAAGAAAAACACCTTTTGGGGTCTTCTTAACTGTGTTCTGATTTCAGAGATAGTATTTAAATTATTCTCTGCTGCTTTTCAAAAGATATTTAATTAACAACTCACTACTGAGACCCTACTGTGTGTAGCACATACATTTCCCTGTACCTTCTGCACAATGGGAAAACGATACATTCAAATGGCTTGGCATTTTTTTCTCTGAAGGGAAAGCCTATGAAATGCAGTCTCTGTGCATGGGCTAGCAGATGCCAGGAATGCAACTTATTTTTAGAATAATTTTAGGCTCACTACAGAAAACAGTTGAGCGCATTTTCATGAAGTCCTCTGGTTTCCATGGCAAACGGGGCCATTATTTCTTCTGAAACGGAAGGCTTTTACTTACACTTTCCAAATGCTTTTCATATTGTGCCAGAAACTCAAGTCAGTCCAGAAACAAGTACACTAGTGGCTCATTGTTAAAAGCAGTTCTGAAGTAAAAATGTGCAGCAGGTCAGAGTGACCTTCCATTCAGGACCAAGGAGAACAAGGAATAATACACTCCAGGCAAATGGCAGGCCTGCCCCTCGCATGTAGACGTGGGATGGGAGGGCTTGAAGGAGCCTCTGCACTCCATCATGATGAGACCTGAAAACAGGAAGTTTAGCCCTTCTCCATGAGTGCTGTGACGGCTGCTTCTTAACTCACAAGATGTAGGCTCTGAAAACCACTTCTATTCAAACCCATTTAATACCCAATGTGCATTGTGCATATTAAAACATAAGAAATAAAAACTAGGCAATTCTGTGAGCTCTGTTTAATTTCATGACAGGTGATGATATTTCTTCCTTAGAGGATCATGGGATTTTTAATGTCGAATATTAAATGAATCTTGGAAATGCAACTAATTAGACTAATAAATATCAACATGATATTTATATTGTTGACTTTCTTTGCTTATAAAAAAAATTACACAATTGCTAATGGAAAATCAGTTACAAATGAAAACATCTACATAAAAGTTAGAGATGAATCCCCTCTTCCTTTCAACATAGAATTTAGTCTGTATCGTAAGGAAGTTAAATCTATAGAAATTTTGATACTAAATCACACTTATTCACTTGGTACCAATGCTTATTAGTCCTCTTTTTAACTGCCTCCTTTATGATCTCTATCGATTGCAATGCATCTTTATGGGCATTATACAACCACTGATAGATCACTGATATTTATACATAACCAATACGTAAGTACTCAGAGAGGGGGTATTCAAATATTTCACTCTTCTTCAGAATGGGGTCTGGATGAGCTTGTGGGTGAAGGCAGCAGATCAGGAGCCTCCATTGGCTGGGCACGGGCAGCAGGACAGGCTCCCTCCCGGCACACCTAGGCGCAGCCTCCAGCCTGCACTCCTTAATGCACAGCCTCAGCTCAGGAGCACAGTTAGCTCTGTCTTTCTTCTTTCAAGATTCCAAGTGGTATTTGGTGATATCCTGACCCTTGGCTTTACCTCTGTCACTTTCATTTTTGTGTAAGTGGAATCATTTTGGACGTATTTTTAAACCATGGCCAATCGAATAGGTGTGTGCTGAGATGGCTAGTACTTCATGTTCCAGAGTGCACATGAATCATGAAGAATTGACAGTTCATTTCAGAAATGAGGTGGGTTGACATATGCTGCCTACGTCTCACCCCAGAAGACCCAGGTCAAGGTTCAGTTGTATATATGAAGAGGTGGCTTCACTGTTCTGGTAAATGGCCCCTTCTGTGCAGCACTGAGCCTCTCTTCCTCCAGAGAGGTACATTTCCTGAAGGTCATAGGGTGGGCATACATTCTTTGGTCAGAATCACTTTCTTTTTTGATCTGAATAGTTTTATTTTAGTATTTAATACTTGGATCTTTTTCTTCTATTGGTTTGTATTTAATCTGTAGCATTTCTCCTTCCTTTTCCCTCAAGCAGGCAAGAATAAAATCCACAGGAGCTACAGTGTGGGGTGGGAGTAACGAGGTACTCCCTTCCAGCCCCTCTGACTGCGGGGTGGGGCAGAGAAGAGAGGAGCAAACAAATACATATTTCTGACCCCTGGATTTCCCTTTCTGTGCAGAAAGTTGACTCTGTTTCTACATCTCTTACACTCATCACCAGGGAAGACTGCGGGGCACGGGGCACGGTGGGGGCTCAGACATGGTTTCTGCAGCAGTCCTGCAGGACATTTTTTTTTTAAAAGAGAGATCAGTTTTCTGAGATTTCTTTCACCCCTTCCTCAATTCCTGCTGGAAGAGAACAAATCAGAGCCTCTCACTATCTTTTTGGAGGTGGCTACGTCACAGATGGGCTCACCCATCTCCCACTGCCTTCTGTCATGTGCACTTGAAAACAAGAAATGATGTGCACTTGGGGTGCTGGCTCCTTCCCTGAGTGCCCTCTCCTGGCTCCATCAGTTTTCTGCTCTGGTCTATCTGTGTCCTTGGGAACATGAGCCTCCCAACAGGGAAAGGGCCCGACTTGGTCTTATGAGAGAAAGTCTCTAGTTCTGGGTTAGTGGAGGGAAGAAGTAGTGTGTCACCCCACAAGCATTCCTGCTGTCACCAGTCAGGGGTCTGAGGAGGTCTCTTTGGATCAGAGGAGACCTCTACTGAAGCCCTCCAGGCTCTTGATGGTCATCACAGAAAGAAATTTCAGGACCCATTCAAATTCCATAGCAAGGAGGAGACGTCTTGCAAAAGCTACAGATGCAGTCCAGAGGGGCGTGGGCTACTCAAGGGCTGAGCTGCCCCATGAACGCTGGGTTGTGGTCTAATATTGTTTAAGGGAGTTAATACTTATAGCAGGGATAAAGTTCTCTGGAATTGGGAGGTTCTTTTATGGAACCCTGCTCAATTTCACTGGCAACTAACTGGAGCTAGGGGTGTGTCTGTACATATGATAATGAGTCTTAATGAGTGGAAAGGTAAAGTTTAGTCAGGAAGCCTCAAGTGTACCTGCTTGAGAAACTAGCTGGATCTGGCTCAAGAATGTGGCTACCCTGTGGTTAGGTAGATTGTTCCTTTGTCCAATCAGATGCTGGCAGGGTGCCAGAGCAGGGCCAGAGCGGCTTCTGCCTGGGCTGCAGGATCCTGTGGGTAAGCCCAAGCACCATGGGCCTGAGCCCAGCTCAGGAGCTGTCTTCATGAGCTTCTCCCTCCCATTTCCTCTGCTCCCTCTCTCACTGGGACTTAGGTTCTTCCTTTGCTTTGGGAAGAGGAAACACCCTCTGCTCCACCAAAAGGTGAACACTGTCCCTCCTGTTCCCCCACTGGCATTAGCAGGGACACCATAGTGATGGCTGCGGGGCTCCTGGTGGTGGTCATTGCAAAGTGCAAAGGTGAACTTTGGAGCTTCTCTTTAAATCTCAAAGGAGGTGCCTGGTGGCAACTCAGTGACTCCCTAAGCTGCTACTCTTACTTTTAACTTAGGATCTAGTTAAATTGATGGACTGCGGGGAAGTGATCCCAGGGGCACCCATTGCACATACAGCTATGTCCTCCTCAAGCCAGGACAATCACGATTTCTTCAGAGTGCTAATTCCCAAAGGTTGTCAGAAAATTGAGGGGTGCATTGAACTGGTAAAATTCAGATTAAGATGTGCGTATTGAGACCAGGTAGATCAACACAGTTGTCTTTTGTTGTTGGTGGTGGTGGTAGTTTTTTAGATATATGTGACAGAAGAGTATATTTTGACATATTATATCCATTATGGAGTATAACTTCTTCTAATTAAGATCCCATTCTTGTGGTTGTACAGGATGTGAAATTTCACTGGTCATGTGTTCATATATGAAAGTAGGAAAGTTATGTCTGATTTATTCTACTGTCTTTCTTATTCCCATCTCCCCTCCCTTCCCCCCATTCTCCTTTCTCTAATTCAATAAAACTCTGTTCTTCCCTCCCCTCTTCCCCACCGTGTTCTGTGTTAATATCCACATATCAGAGAGCACATTGGACCTTTGGTTTTTGGAGATTGGCTTATTTCACTTAGCACAAGAGTTTCCAGCTCCATCCATTTACCAGCAAATGCCATGATTTCTTTCTAACAGAAGTCATCTTTAAAACTGACACTGTTGCTGGCAGATTTGAGGAGATACAGGAGATGAGGAACTTGCTGCAATCCATATATGTTAGTTTAGACGAATATACTCATGTAGCATAGATCTGCTGGTTTACACAAAAGAAATTTGTTTCCCACAGTTCTGGAGGCTGAGAAGCAACGTAAGGCTCAGGGCAACACAGGCCTGGGCCAGTCTTGCGCTGGGGTTTGTAGATGGTCAACTTCTCCTGTGTCTGTGCACTGTGGAAAGAGAGAGAGAGAGAGAGATCTTTGCACAGACCCCAGCCTCTCCATTGGGAATACACTTATTCTCCTCCCAATGGCCCCATCCCCAAAAGACTATCACACTGTGGGTCAAGGCTTCAATAGGTGAATTTGGAGGCCGCAGTTCCCTTCCTAGTATCCTAACATTGATTCCAGCTCTGTACGAGTCAGCATCCCCTTCTCATATATTTCTCTACGAAAGCTTCGTCAAAACCTTCACAAAGAGCAAGACAAACCCATATTGTGGATGTGTGGATGGTGTCATCACAGCCTGTCACGTCACCCTACACCTGTGTAAATTCCCAGCCAGCCAAGGTGTGCCTAATTTAGGATGCTGATTGGCACTTGTCAAGTGCAGGCACGTGATGAGTAGGGAAGGGGTCTGGAGGAAGAAGGCAGGGATGCTGACCAAGAAGTGCTGTGATCACAAAGGTCTCCTGCTGGAGAGCATGGCAGCAGGTCCCCCACACTCAGCGAGAAAATGGTCATCCAGCTGATTTCCATCTAGAAGGGAGTCAGGAGCAGGAGTCTTGTGTGGAAGGAAGACAGAGGCAATGAAGTGACTTACTTTGAACATCATTAAACAGTGTTGTTAACAAGATCGCCCGTTTACCTGGTGGTGGTGTAGGCTAAGATCCATTCCGGGAAGGCCTGATCTTCTAAGCAACCAAACCTCAAAGACAAAAGAAATAAGGGACCAAGCATCATCCCCAGGCTCCACTGTTCAGCCAGGCAGTGTGGACAGGCAGCCAGGGCAAAGGACCAGCCTGTGGAGAACAGCTGGAAGGGACAGAGGAGCATGAAGTGAGCAGAGTGCTCTAGAAAAGGAAGATGAGCCAGATAAAGTGGCCTCCCTGGGGTTTGCAAATGATGTCTGCGAGCAGCTCAGAAGGTTAACTGGCAGAGGAAGAGGCAGCCTCATGAGGGTTGACTGCAACTCAGAAACAGGGGAGGGACCCGTACTGCATCAGCAGTATCAATCCCCTTTTAATTTAATAATTACCCTCTTTGTAATGGTGGTTTTCCCAATTTGAGACGTAAGATTGATTTTTAAAACCCCGATGGCTCATAAAATATAAAACATACAGGTTGGGAAAAGTGATGGGAGACATATTGCCATTTATCTTACAGATGAAGTGCTGAGCGTGTGGAGCGTACGGAGAATTGTGTTATGAGAGCAGAATGTCCGACCAGGGACGTCAACTTTCCTGAGAGGTAGTACTTTTATTTGGATAAAGAAAAGTTCAGAGCACTCACTGGAAAGCCAAGTTTTAATGAATCCCTGTTAATGTTTATTGCTTTCAGTCCTCATTCGCAGCTTCTGGTGTCTCTGCTTGGAATAGCTCATTAACCTTGCCAAGTTTTCTGCATTGAGGCACAGAGAGCCTGGCAGAAAACACAAGGTGCTTGGAGCATTTCAGAAAGAAGAAAAAAAAAAAAGGTATCATTATATATACACATCCTGGCAAGAAGTGGTGGGCACTCTCTTAGTACAGAGCCTAAGAATCATGGAGAGAATCTGATAGTGGGGGGAAAAAAAGAAACACAAATTCTCGAAGTATTTAAGGAGTCTACGTTAATTGAAGAGAAGCATTAAAATCAACTGAGCAATTTGCAGTCATTTCAAGATGTCACTGAAAGAAATGACAGTCAAATTGCTAACAAACTTGGGCTGCCCTCGGCTTATCTCTGCTTGCTAATTTGGTCACATAGAAAGTATTACCTCATAATCAAAGAAGCCAATTAATACAGCTGCCACCAAACAGCAAGGACATGTCCACATCTCATGTGCTAATAGCCTGCCAATAGGAGATAACAAGTCAATATTTGCCCTCAATGTTTGTACGAAAAGTTTTGCCTTAAGATCTTTCCATTTAGCTGGAAGCAGTCAGAGACATTGTAGCTTAGGTTTTTTTCTCTCTGGTTTTCCTAACAGTGGGAGGGAATTTCCTCCAAGGCCTTATGTGCCATAGCAAACCTTATACAGATATCTGATTCACAGACAAATTACTCTTCTCTCTTCCCCAGGCAGAGGAGGTGAATAAGCACACTTGTTTTCCTAACACTTGAGACTCTGAAAATGACACTGTAAATCTTATTTTGCAAAATATGGGGAAACATTTTTTTAAGTCAGACTTAAAATATGGGGAAACATTTTTAAAAAATCAGACTTAAAAGTTATTCTCATGAGCCACTTGACATCACATGTCCTGATAGACATGAGAGGAATCTTTAGTATGCCTATGGCCACATTATATTTCATTATTTCCAAGAGGAAAAAAAATTCAGTTTCTAAGAGTATTGAAATATCATTAAAGTGGATGTATGTTGACTTTAAAATTTAGAACAAAATCTTTAGAAACAAAAAGAAGCAATTTTTGAATAGAATTTCAATGTGAGATTATTCAATGATTCCATATTGAAGAAAATCTATATGAAAGAGACATGTAGACATATCTTAAATACATTTGATATTTACACTATCTTTCTCTTAAACTAAAATTGTTTGAATAAATAAAAGCAGTATATTTGTAACAGAGACAATACCAGAAAATGTTTTCCAGTCTCTGCTCTGTAACTTACTAGCTCTGAGTTTTCCTGCAAGTTATTTAGTGAAATTTTTCTTGCTTTAGTTTAGTTATCAACTAAAATAAATAATAATGCTTATGATGTTTGAAAAATGCTAAACAGATCTTCTGGATATATATACACACACACACACACACACACACACATATATATAGTTAATTATTATTTTTAAATAAAAAACTGCATTCATAAATGTGTATTTACATAATATTAGTTCTTTTAGTTTTGCTCAAGTTTCCTATAGAGACCAAGTGATAAAATTATAATTAGAATGCTCTAGAAGAAAGAATATTTGGGATGTTCACCTAAAGCAAAACAGGTTTGAATTTTAGCACAGACCCTTTTTGGAGAAATTTGAAAATAATAAAATGCATGGGGACTATTTTACAGTGTCTCAGATAAATGATGTTCCTAAGCCAGGATTGGTAACTGTAGGTGGACTGCAAATGAAGTCATTAAGAAATTAGAAGAAAGAAGAAAAAAAAATTTAGGAATACTAGGACATAATAACATAATGATTATAGGCATTAGTTGATTGAGTGTATAAATATATGCAAGTCTAAATACACACAGGTAACTTGATGATTAAAATATATGTGAGGATAAAATGCATTTTGAAAGGAGTTTATTTAATATTCTCTTTTTTGGTATCATAAGTGAAAGCAAGATTCTCTTATCCATTATTACCAAAACAGCATTAATTATATTTTTATGCTGTCAAATGCAAGATTTTTCACTGCTTTTAAAAATTATCATCTGAAAAATATACATTGTTGGGTATGATTCAAGTTACACACGGAGTTTTTTTGGAGGAAACTACTTTTCCTGTCATTTTATTAATATATTATGATGTAAGTATCTGTTCTAAGTTACATTCAATTTCTTAAAAATTTTTCCAAGTCCATATACAATTAGTACAATGTGAATTTTTATTCTCACTTAAGGTTTTATTTATTTTCTTTAAAAATAGTGAAGTTACAGTTTCTGTAAGGAAATTGGCAGAAAATTACTTAGAATTGTTTTTTTCTGTGCTTCTCTCTTTCTCCCCTCTCTTCTCCATCTGGGTACTCACACGTACACACACACATATGCACGTACACACACATGTGCACACAAGTGCGCACTAAGCACATAAACTCATACGCACAGCTGGGTAGCACTCACTGGCCAAAAATGAAGGAATGCTGTAACCCATTTTGAATCTCTTCCTGGGGCTTTTTAATGTGTCTAAAATTAGAGAAATCCAAACAAAATTCAGAACCGCCTCCTTACAGCGACAGTAGTCAATGACCACAGCTGGCAACTTCATGTGCAAAATAAAATGCTGCAGATGACTAGGGTCCATGGTGGAAGCCCAGCTGAAGAGCAGCCTCCTCGCCCACCCAGTATGGCTGGCGAGGTCATCAGGATGCCAGTCAGCTACAGTGACCACGACAATTTTTTTTTTTAGCACTGCCTTCTAAGGCACAGAAAACACCTGGTTTGTACCCAACTTTTATCATCTTCTGCTGCTCCTTTCTTTCTTTCTCCTGGGTCTTTTTGTCATCCCCTGTTCTGAGGCACAGAAATCACAGACTCATTCTCCAGCAGCAGTAGTACCACTTTCACAGGAGATCACTGTGGGCTGGTGCACTGGAGAACCCACTTGCTTCCTGGGTGCTGAGGGCCACATTTCATCTCAGATGAGTGACTCCCTACAGAGTTTCACATCATGAAACTGGCTCTGAGGAGCAGCCTAGAGCTTCCATTGTCCAAAACACAACTGGTGGAGGATTCAGAAAGTCTTCTTTCTATGTGACTGACTGACATTTGGCAACATCCTTCTGAATCTCTGGATTCTGCAGAAACTTCCAAATACCCAAAGAAGTGACATTGTATTTCTAAGTGCTTTACAATTGATAGACCTATTTTTTCAATGCTTTTAAAGTATATGCATTGGCTACTCTTCTTGGATATAAACTACAGTATTGCACATTCTCCAGGTAATTTATATAGAGCCCTGATACTGGATACAAGGTAGATGTATCTTAAAATCATCAAATCATCATGAAATACAAGTCGTTTGCATTTTAGAAATGTTTACCCAAATCTTAGAGCTATGCTACACTTCTCACAGCAAATTATTTATGACTTACATACAGGAAATCATAAGATGTCTCTGGTCTAACAGGAGTTCCTGCTCCATGGGTGGAATTGGACCGAGAGAGAAAAGGAAGACTTATAGTCCAAACAAAAACGATAATCAGAAAACCTGAGTTCCAGAATCTGTTTAGTCTGGGACTTAATATGTGTAACTTTCAGCAAGTTAATTTTAGGACTTCAGTTTTCCACGTATAAAAGAGAGATAGCAAGTCATATTTTACCTACCTCCATATTATTGTGAAAACTGAAGTAGATATCTGATGTGAAACCATAGTGAAGATTACCAATAACTATAGAAACACCATTTTGGATAATTCAGACTTGCTTCCAAATAGAGGCATTTATTAGTTTGCAATTTTTATAGAAAACCTATTACACGCTAGGCTGTGCACAGACTATTGCATAGGTCTCTCGTTGTCTAATTGTGGGGCCTCTCTGCTTGACCCTCCATTCTTCCTGGAGGCCATTTGTCAAGGCTGGAAACCGTGCATGATAATATTTTCTCAAACCTGCCTCCCACTAGGTAAACTCCTCATTTCCATTTGCATTTTAACATTTTGCTATAGAGAAGAGAGCATGATGGGATAGCCACAACCCATAAGCTTGTAGGGAGTGTTAATGAGGATTAAACATAGAAAAGAACAAGGATCAGGAGACACCCAATATTCTTGAGACAATAAATAAACATAAACCACCAGGGTGCTAGATACCCAATCACTCTAAATATAGCTGAATCGTGCCACACAAAATTTCCAAGAAGTTTGAAATATTCAGGATATGGTAAATAGTCATGGACATCCAGACACAGGCAATCTTGTCTCCGCCACCCACTGGTCATACCCACCCCAGCCTCAGTGTCTCTGCCCAGAACCTGAATAAAGCCGTGGCTGTCCAGTAGACTGGTTGTAATCTGCCCATGAGAACAGCATGTGTCATGAGCACCACAAACCTCCATGGCCCCCACTTTGGGTAAGATTGACATTGCAGAGCAAGAGACAGAGATGAACCCGTGGACCCCAGGGTTCCGGCAAGATGGTTCTTCAGCCTGTGTGTGCTGACCCTGTTAACGTACCCTATTTATCTTCCCTTGTTTAGCTGCATATATTTTAATGTTTTTATTATTGCATTACAATTATACAAAAAAGTGGAGTTAATTTTGAACGATGCTTTAAACTGACTATGAACCATGGTGTGTGAAAATTTATTTTGGTCTGTAGGTTTTTCTGTGACGTGACCACTAGGAACCCTTCCCCGTGATTGTAAATCCACCAGGGCACAGGTAAGGGCGAGTGGCCACATGCTTTTCTCTAGCAGTGCAGAGCCGACTCCCGGACCTGACCTTGACAGTGTGCGCCCTGTGTGCCCTCTGCTATCCCTGGGCCCTCTGGGCTGCTGTGCCAATGCCAGAGTCCCCAGGGTTGTTTCTCAGATGACAGGGAGTCTCTGGCCACGCAAATGTTTTCGTTCATCCTAGCGCCGTCTTTGAGTGGAACTCTGTTCTAATCCTTTCTCTCTGTTACTTTGATTCTCATGAGAAACCAATGAGGTTGAGGGGGAAATTATACTCCTTTTATAGATGAGGGAGCTGAAACACGGAGTCAGGTGTTTCACAAGGTCACACAGCAAACGGAGGGCAGAGTGGAAATCCAGGCTGAGTCACCTGGTCCCAGCACTGTCCCTTTGCCTACCATATTGAAGTCTGCCTGTGGCCTCCCATGTGGCTTCTGAATTTCACAGTCTCTTTATGCACATCACCCTCTGGAGCCTGTCAATGAAGCTAACACTTTCATATTCCCAACTCCTCAGCTTACATCAGGGTGAAACACGGGAAAATAACAGGAAGAAGAGGCCCTGCTTCCAGCCCAGGAATGACACCTTAGATTAAGAAGTTGTGTGAGATGCTGAGTTTGATAGACAGGTAGACCTTGGAAGAAGGGCCAGGAAGAGGCAGCAACACGTGTGCAGAGCCTTAGTCCTTCATGCCTAGGGAAGTTCAAGAGAGGTCCAACAGATAGAGATGGACACTGTCACAAACGATCTTAGAAGCGTCATATGAAATTGCTAAAATGTCTTTCTTCTGTCTCAGCTAAGCAAGCCTTTTCCTGCTCTTTCTAATCTTACTCCACCAGGCCCCTCCTACAACTTCATACAGATGACCTCATTTAATCCACACCCAGTTCTCTAAAGAGGCAGGGACTGTACTCTAGAGACGAGGAAATGGAAGCGCAGGACATGCAGTAATAGCTCCAGATGACAAAGCTAATAAATCGTAAAAGTTGGTGATGCACTTCGGTCTTGATGACAGCAGGCCATGTTCTTTCCATTATATCTCATCCCTGGGAACCCACGCTGATAAGAAGTGCAAAGAGCCACATTGTTACAGGGACCTTTCACCCTTTTCTAAGGCAGTCCTGACAGTGAGTCATTTCTGCTATAGCCCTCTGTCCCCAGGGAGGGCTGGGCTTGATGGCCAGAGCAGCCACTGACTTCCTGGGAGGCCAGCAACATGCAGATATGAGCAGCAGGCAGCCTGACCTGGGTGCCCGGGCAGTCAATGTCATTTTCCCTGAGAATGGTCAATTTCTGCGAGTGGTACAAGTTCCTCTGCCCCACCTCCAGCTCAGCACAGCTCTTTTTTTTTTTTTTTTTTTTTTTACTAAATGAGCATAGCCAGAAGTCAGTGTTCAAAAATATCTCATTGATCACATTTGGCCCATATTTTCAGACGTTCCAGAAATGTACTGTTTTACTTGTGTACAACACACACCTAACAGATCACTCAGGCAGCACTGACCTGCAGAGACATTGACTTCTCAGACCGTCAACCATCTGTGCTTACTTTGTTGCAAGAGGCAAGAAAATTCAGAAGATCACATGGGATTTGTTCCTGATTTCTAGAACCATAACCATTATTGGGAACAACTAGTGCTAATAAGCCGTTAAAATAGGGCAAATTATGTATGTCCATAGTCTTAATTTTTTATCTACTAATTGGTCATAGCTGTTTTGGTGGATTGTAAAACAAGTAAACTGTCTGTAAAATAAGTGTTTTATAATGTTAAAATTGTACAATTCTCATAGCTTGTAAATTTCTTCAACAAATCCCTTGATGGAAACTTTCTAATTAAAATCTAAATCAATGGACCCGAAAGCATTGGCAAGAGAGCTCAAGGGACAGGAGGTTCTTGCAAGAGGTCCAAGGATCCACATCGACTGAAAGAACAAATAGGTTTTACACCTATGTACATTGCTGTTTTTCAGATTTATGGCTATCAAAATGAATTTGCCCTGAACAAAATGTAAATTCAGGTATAATTCATAGTAATTCTTGTTCTTAATCATCATTAATGGATTGTTTTTTTCTAAAAGTACACTCTGTTTTATGCAAGATTCCAGATCCAAAGGCCTGAAGAAGTCATCCTGACCCTCTAGGCGTCTGGGGACCAGGGATCTAGCGTGATATCCTGGGCTGGTATTACTCTCAGCTGAGTCCGAGAACCTTTCACCTGTTGTCCGGGTTCCTCTACAGGCACAAGGATCTCCATCTGACTCAGCCTGGGCTTTCTCTCTCTTTCCTGAACCTTTCATTTTACCTACACCAACCAGCATCGCCGACTCTTCTCCAGTGTGCAGAGGGGCTCTCTGTCCTCCCACCCACCCCAGGGCCTCACAATCCCTTCCCTATACCCCTCTACACAGAGCGTTTCCAACTCTGCTTCACATCCCCCAAAGAAAGGGAGGGCCTGAGACCTGCCCCTGGAGAGAGGTTCCTGCTGATTCAGAACTCTCAGTGCAGAGAAGCTACACGATTATTCTTTAAGTTGCGACTACTGACCACTGACAGAATCGTGGGTGATGCTAATCATCAGCAGAAGCTCTGCTCTTCATGCCACTTCTGGATTATGACCCCATAATGTGATGGCACCGGAGAGCATGGTGGAGGAGGCAGCCACAACTCAGAACAGAGTGAAAGGATAGAAAAATGATTTTTAAAAAAAAAAAAAATGAGGCAAGAGGTTGAGAAAATTGGAGGCAAGGTCAATGGGCGTTAGTAACAACAGCTACCTCTTATTAAGTGCTTGCAGTACTACCATACTGTTGTGACTATGAATGCTGGTGCCCTCACGTTTAATTTCTGGAAAAAAAATTATAGGGATATGTATATGTAGATCTCCCTGAATTTGCCCTTAGTGCTTAGCACTGCTCAGGATCCTACTTACACTCCCTAACAGCTGTCTTTGTTTATTTGTATGCTCAGCTCCCTTTAAAAGGTCTCATGACGATGACCCAGGACCAACTGGGCTCCCCATTTTCCACACCCAGATGTCATTGAACCCATTGACAGAGCTGAAGAACCAGTTATGCCTAGAAACCCTGTGTTTGGCCCTACAGATCTGATGACCTAAAAACATCCAAGTTTATTAGAGAAAGATTATCAACCACGCAGAGGGTTTATCCTTCACTTGTCTGAGACACAAGTTCCCCAGCATGTTTTGGCCATTGTTATTGCTGCTGTGTAATTGACCTTCTGCCAACAGGAATAGTGAAAGTACCGAGAAGCCAGCGTGGTCGCTGCCGCCACTTGATCTTGGAGCAAGTGGCAGGACACGTGGAACCTCAAGTGATGGAGGCAGCAGTGCCGGTCACCAACATCATGCCTCCAGGGCAGAGCTGCAACTCCCTCTCCTCACTGCTTTTAGGTACAATTCTAGAATTATATGATGCATGAGAAAGATTCACCTAGCGAATAAACTCCTGTTTTCTTTTTTCTCATTTAGAAAGAAAACTGCAACTGCTACTATTGAGAGAAATTGTGAACTCTATTTCCTTTTCATGTTTTCTTAGTAACTCACTGAAGACTGTCATTTCTTGATGATCAATCTCATGCTGATGTCTTGATTGTACATCCACAGTTTACAAGCTTGCTTCACTATCTCCACGCCTCCCTCACACACACTCACTCACATAGGCACACACACACACACACACACACACACACACACACACACACACATGCATGGTCCCCTTGCATCAGAAAGAAAACAATATTTTTGTTTGTATGTCTCAGAGGTGACCAGTGAAGCGTGATTCATGAGTCATTATGGGGGATCACTTTGTCTTTATGAGGTATACAGATCGAAGAACCCCTTATGTAGTTTCACTCTAGTCTTGGCATTGTGAAATAGGTGTAATCTCATTTTCCACATCTGGAGGCTTCTGCAGTATCATAACTCCTTTGTAGTTAAGAGGATTGATATGACATGTGTGGTAGTGAGTGATTAGGTCTTGGACGGGGATTGAGGTTTGTGTCTTGTTCCCCTGTCCCAGCATGCACTGCAGACTTCTTTAATTCCTTTCCAAGCAACTCTGACACCTTTTAGGATCTCCTGTAGCTTTTCTCCAAGCCCTTTTAGCCCCTTTATGAGTTTCCTTACACAGACAACCTCGTTCTTTGCAGATCATTTTCTACAGGGAAACTTTTCCTTACTTGCTGTTTTGTGCAGTCATCTCATGAACTAAGCATTCTGAAGCCCATACTCTCCTTCTTATCCTTTTAATTAAAAAAAAAAAAAAAGACACTTGAATTTCTTTTTTTGGGCAATGTCAAATTCTAAAAAAAAAAAAAAGCCAAATAACATTCTTAAATTTCTTCAAAGAGTAAGTGACAACTCACATTCTTGTATTTCATTCACCTGAAAGTCATTTTCTCCTAAGAGATGATCATATTGTCTCAGTGTTTTGAATAGTATGTCCCTGGACTGAGCTTGTCTGTCTTTCCTTCTTTTTTCCTCTGAATACATCTTTTTTCTGGAGTGATTTCCATATTACCCAGGGCTTTATTTTCTCATCAGACTGTAAAGCTACCTAGACTAAATGTGTCTAAGACAGAGACGCCAATGTTTGCTTTAAATCCACCTTCATACGCAACACTTGGCAAAAAAAAAAAAAAAAAAAAACGCTCACAAGCAAATACTCTGTATGGGGACCCAATTACTGATGTATTTCTCAACACAACTCCATGTTGGTTTCACTCAAGGAACAAAGAGCATTAGTGCAAAGACCCCTCGAGGCAGAGACGATGCCAACTCTGAAATGATGATAATCTTGTCTGCATTTCGATATTGGTTTGCTAGGAAAATCCCTCTTAGGTGATGCCTTTGGCAGAACAATGACATAATAATTTGTACCAAACACCTTCCCAAGTAAGAGGGAAAAGACGCCTGTGAGACAAATAATGAGATTAAGTGAAGACGTGGAGCTCCTTAGACCAAGCATGTAAATGACACCCAGAAATGTCAGAGGGAATTCAGGGAGCAAAGACTTTTAAAGGATTTTTCTGTCAGAAAGCAGTTTTTACACAGAAACAACCCAGGGATTAATAAGATCTGCAGCAACAAGTCGGGGCTCCATTCACGTGGTTCATGTACTGTCAGGCTCAGAAGAGGGGCGAGGAATCTCGGGGGCTCAGAAAGGAGCCCTGAGCACAAACAACCGATCCTGGTGGCAAACAGTCTTCCCCTGGCTGTGCCTCTGAGGCAGAACTGGTGTTGATGCTGCAGCATTGGGTGTCGAATGACGGGCAGGTGCTGCTGTCTGGCACCACCTGGCATTTTAGACGACATGCGTGACAGTGCACTTGTGAAATTTTAATCCAACTGGAATAGGAATCACAGCTGAAGAAGTGGTAGGAGAAAAGGAAACTGCAAGCAGGGAACAAGGAGAAAGACCCCCAGGAAAATCCAGCGAGGGCTCGGCAGAGGCTCCTGTGGGCTAAATGGGATTCCTAAACCTTCAGACACCATGGACTCAGCACAGAGAGGGAGCACGGACCGGAGCAGAGTTCATGGGGCTTCATCTCCAGGAGCAAGTCTATGGGAAAGGAGAGGAAGGAGGGAGGGAGGGAAAATGGGAAAAAGGAAGGAGGAAGGAAGGGAGGAAGAAAGGGAGGGAAAGAAGAATAGAGGGAGGGAGGGAGGGAGGTGGAAGAGAGGAAGGGAAGGGAAGAAGAGACAGAAATCAGGCAAACCACCATGGGCACATCTCTAGAAAGACAGACGCCAGATGCCGTGATCCCCAGAGCTCTAGGCGGGTCCAGAATGCTCCCAGAGCAGGCGCTGTCCTCATGGAAGATGACAGTTCCAAATGTGTCATTGCCCCTGGAGACCTTCCCATGGGACAAGATGTAAAAGTCAGTGACATGGATGGCCTGAACCATGTGGCCTAGGCTATCGAGCATTTCTGTCCTGAGTTTAGCAAAGAAAAAATTTTAAAGTAAAAGTTTAATTATTTTAATTACAAATAGAAAATTATTTTAATTACAAATAGAAAAAAAAAAGATTATAGAACAAGTATGTAAAGACAGAAAACACTTTTGTACAGTAGTACAATGTGTTTGTATTTTAAGCTAAGAATTGTTATATATAAAAGAATCAAAAAGTTTTAGAAATGTAAAGAGTTTATAAAGTGGAAAAATTACAGTAAGCTGGGGTTCGTTTATTATTGAATAAAATTTTCTTTGTTAGTACAGCCTCAGAGTACAGTACTGTAATGTCTACAGGAATGTCAGGAATGTTCTAGGCCTGTACATTTACTCCCTGCCCACTTCCTGACTCTCCCAGTCCTTCAGGTGCCATGCATGATCAGTGGTCTGTGCAAGTGCACTGTGTTTTTACCTTGTCTATTGTATTTTCACTGCACTTCTCCATGGTTAGATGTGTTTAGATACACAAATGTTTTCCATTGTCTTCCAAACTGCCTGGAAAGTACATGCTGCCCCAGCCTATGCAGATCTTCAGCCCCGGAGTGATAATAGGTTCTCTGTGCAACCTGGCTGCCTAGTAGGCCATGCCACAAATCAGCAGGGTCCTACCAGCATCTAGTGAACAAAGACCAAGGGCACTGAGAACACTGCTGAACAGCCCGCAACTCCCAGCATAAGCCCCCACAACAAAGCAAGATCCAAGCCAAAATGTCAATAATACCAAGGTACAGAACCCTTTACTGAGATCAATAGGTTATATACTTATGTTACTTTTTTACTTTCCTATAGTCCCCGATGAAAGGCTGAGTTAGTAATGAAAAACACAGACAGCATTGCTTGTAAATTCTGCTTCTCTAAACACCAGGACTGCTGGTAGGTCTGGCTGGTGCTCACTTCAATTACAGAAAGAAAATCTCATTTTGGGTGATGCCAAGTGATTTTGCAATCAGAGGGTTTCCATTCATAGCCAGGCTCAAGGCAAAACTAATTTTTGTGGTACGTTTCATTTCTTTATTGATTTTTAAATAACTTCTGTGTTAATTATAATAAAAACTTTAATATACGATTGTCAATCTCTTCTAAAATATAATTACAAATTAGTTATTCATTCTCAGACTGCACCAAATGACAGAAACAATGAAAACATGCACTTAATTTTCTCAAGCTGAAGGTCCATAATTTTTAGAGAATACAAAGGATCAGGTCTATGATCCTAATGGAAACCTTGAAATTAAGGCCTGAGGCATTGAAAAGAACTCTGAATTCCAAATTATCCAGTTTTCATATTTGAGAGTATTTTCATATCTCTGTAATCAGGAACTAGCTTAAATCTCTGGGTGGTGATGAAAATGCATATTCCCTTTTAAGTTTTTAAAACCTCTAAATTGGTTACTTGTTAATTATGGTTTTCATGTCTCTAGGTATTAAGTGGACAGAAACAATGTGGGCATTGAAATTTCTAAATTATACTGTATCCAGTTTCAGGAAAGGTAACATTGTATGCTTGAAAAATGCATTGTGTTCTGTTGGAATGAGTCACCATTAATGCCGTACCTGGGCACTGTGACCCTGTGGATGTGGCCTTAGCCTTGACCTCCATAGCGGAGTGGAGGGTGGTCAGGGGATCCCTGGGCCCAGAACTGACCTCAGAGACACTGGATAGGAGTATGTACAGTTGTGCAGGACAGCACACTCTCTGCTCACTGTTTGGTTTTGAACTCACACTTGACCAAAGCAGCCTGAGGCAGGATGGAGCCTGTACAGTTATGTTTGAGCACATTGCTGGGCACACAGGAAACTGTACCATCGCTGAATTAACAAGAAAGTGACTGAGTGACAAACAGGCCCTTGTGGAAACCTCAAGCTCTAACAGAAACGACAAAACTAACCAGAGAAGCTGTTTACCAGGGAAGAGGTGTGGGGGAGTCACACGTGAGGCTGCGTGTTGAGGTATGGCCTTCCCGGAGCTAGTCAAGCCTCATCAGGTCTGAGGGTGGTGCTCTGGTGCAGTAGGGATGAGCGCCTCATGAGAAGAGGAGGGATACCAGGGAAAAGACCAGGGGGGACACAGCAAGGAAGCACTTCTGCTAACCTAACCAAGGGACATACTTTCAGAGAAGCCACGCGGACAGCTCCTTCCCTGTGGCCTCCAGACTGTATATAAATGTACATGGTCTCAGCCCACCAGTGCCTGGCTCTCTGTTCTGGACACTTCAGTACACCAGTACACGTATGCTCACAGTACTAGTTGAGAGTCCCTGCAGACCAAGCTTAGGGTGAGCCTCTGTGATGTCCTGTGTCAGTATCTATGGTGACGCTAGATGATGAGCTTCTGAAGTAAATCATTGAACAGTCACGTGTGGATTCCTTCACTACATTCATTTTCTCCTTATAATTTATTCTATAGAAAATCAGACTCCAGTTTCTACTATCTAATCCAAATCACTGACACCCCAGATTAATGCTCATATTCAACTGGGGAACAATTTTTCATTGAATTCAAACATAAATCCCTTCTAATGTGATAGAGTATAATCTTTGGAATTGACCATTAAACGCATATTTCTTGTCTTCTGATGTGTTAAAAGTGTCCACCTAAGTCATGGATCAACCAATTTTTTTGTGAGCCTTTCTTCTGCAGCTGGTGGCATTTGGACAGTGATTTTGGGTGGCCCAAGAGCTGCACCTGAGATAACTTTGGTCACACCCCAGGATCCCAGCACACAGCTGTGTTAAATTCTCTGGCTTGCCCTCCAGACTATTCACATCCTTATATACTAGCACAATCTCACTCCCTTTCCTCTTCTCCAAAGGGATGTGCAACCAACACTACCTTACAGGAATAAATGAAGGAGATGCAAGAAGCCACACAGAGCTCACCTGGCATGACCCCGTACGGGCCACCAAAATGCCAAGGCCAATGTCTCGGCTTGGCACCAGAATCACGAGGCACTCACAGCTTTGTAGGTTCAAACAGCAATTCTTTATTCCCGCTCTCACACCGCCTCCACACAGGTCCAGGGACAAACACGTTCTGCTGTCTCCCGCACCAACCACCTACGCCACGAGACTATCTCCAAAACCCATTTTAATCTCACGAGAACTCAACGGGAACAAGCAGCAGGAACACCCTAATCCCAGCAATAATCTTCAACTTCCAACTTCCCTAAAACCCATTATCTTAAACTGGCAACGCCTTAAACTCAAGGAGCCGGTTACTTCCTCAAACCTGATCAGCTCTAAACCCGGATCTGCCTTGGTCCTTGAGCAAGGTCACCTCATTAAAGCATGCATGCAATGTCCCATCAAATGTCCTCTAAGCAGCATGGGGTACGCTTGGCAAGGAAATTTCGATGCGTCATTCCTACTTGGTAATGGCCCTCAGCATCACACATGCCAGGTACCATCTGATAATACCACACTAGGTACCGCTTAATAATACCACACTAGGTACCACTTAATAATACCACACTAGGTACCACCTAATAATACCACACTAGGGAATGCTTCTGAAAGTTTCAATATTACTTGTCTCCCCTATGCTAACCCATCATCTAGTGAAAGCTGAATCAAAATCCGTTGGAATTCACTGAAAGAATTAGATGAGCAGTTTATGTGCACAGACGCAAGACTTTCACACATTACTCAGGAATGGGCATACTCTTCTAAGCCAGTTCCTTCCCAGATTAATAGGAGAATAGCCAGGTGCAGTGGTGAACACTTGTAATCCCAGAATTTTTGGAGGCTAAGGAAGGAAAATCTTGAGTTCAAGGCAAGACTTAGTAATTTAGCAAGGCCCTAAGCAACTCAGCAAGACCCTGCCTCTAAAGAAAGTACAAAACAAGGGCCGGTGACCTGGCTCAGTGATTAAGCGCCCCTGGGTTCAATCCCTGGTTCAAAAAAAAAAAAAAAAAGGAGGTAAACTTGGACTTATTTCTCTTTGTATTTTTTACAAATAAGTTACTTGTAGGGAAATGTCAGTAGCAACAACCACAATTCAATCTGTCGCAGTTTTCACTCAATTAATCAAAGAACAGAAACAAGGCAAATACTATTATTAATTGAAATCTCCATCATCTTATATATATATTTTAGCACCTCTTAAGAGTTACCATGTGCATTTGAATATCCCTGTACAGTGTAATTTACTCTTGAATCTTTAGTGGAGTGATATTTTAAACTCCCCTAGTATTTTTTAAAATAAGTTTAAAGCTTGATGTAGTAATGTAAAAATATACAGAAGATTAACTCTTAAAAAAAAGATCAGTAAATCATTCAATATTATAATTATTTAAGTACCACCTAATAATATTCTCCACACTTAAAGATACATTTCAACTCTTTGAAGATAAATTTCAACTTTTGCATCTGGTGGGCTTCAGTTTACTGAAAATTAATTATACTAGGAAAAATGTGCATTTTTTTAAAACAAATAAATATTAAATTGCATATTGTACTATTTGGGTTTGGGTACTGAATGCATGCACATGAATGCATTTTAAATAGTAAATTGAGATTTAACTATAATTATAACATCAAATGTGTTTTCATAAACCAATGGTTGTAATCTTTTTTCCTGAAAAAACAACAGGCCTATTTTTACAGTAGTGTGTGTGTGTGTGTGTGTGAGTTGCAGTTTCTAAATTAGGGCACGGGAGTTTTCAGGCTGTTCTTTGGGAGCTCCTTTCTAAAAATAATACATTGAGGACATGGAAAATCTTTATTCTGAACAAATGAATAGACAATTTGGATATAATTATTGCTACATTCTTTTAAACATTTCTTTTGAAATGCCAGAGACATCCTGAGATGCCATCTAAGAATTTAGATTAGATGAATGCAAATTATCGACCTGCTGATCAATTTATCTGGAGGCAGATTTGCAGAATTAGTACCGTTTTTGTACACTTCAATAATTATTGTATTTCACCATCCTTGTTTTTAAACAACAATGTATTCAGAAGAAGAGCTATCCACAAGGCTTGTGTCAATGACACTGTGACATTTGCTGTGTGATTAACACATGGGACTCTCATCTGGTTGCCACTTCTTACCACACGTGGGACAGGGTGCTTGATGAATTCTTCAAGGAAGCTCCAAGTACTTAATCTACTGCCCTTTTTTACCTACCAGCATATAAGACTGTGCTATTCTTATCTCTGCTAAGGAGCAAATGGGAGTTCATGATTGGACAGTGGAGAAGGCCTTTCGAGAATATTCTCCCTCTCTTTGGATCTGTGGAAAATGGAAATCATTGAGAGTGAGCCCAAGGCAGATGATTAGTAACCCCGACTTCGTTTTCAAGAGGTAACAGAATGAACATAGTTATTGTTTTAATGTTCAAAAGTTAGTTTTTGAATGGATCCACCATTTCCCAAAATGGGAGCTAGCTGGCTGTAGTGTATCAGACCAGGATGAAGATGAAGTTTTTGGTGTTCTTTGGGAATGCTCTTCCCAGGACGTGTGCACTGGGGGCAGGCAGGTGTCTCCATCCTTGTCCTCTCTTCCTCTTCGGAGGTGGAAGTTCAGCCCACGTGAACTAAGTCCTGCTGCATCCTTTCAGCCTGCCACTGGGCTCTGCCTTGGAAGCCATGTTCTTTCATATGCTCTGACCACCTCTTCCACATGCTGTGCCCCTCTGATGTTCTGATAATGTCACTCTCCTCTTTTCTTTGCCCAGTTCTTCAAAAGCTTTCACGATCTCCTTCCAGGGGTCTTAATTTCTGACTTTCCCCGTAAGACCACTGCAGTGATTCTTCATTGAGCTCCAAGTGTTTCTTACTCTATGTCCTCCTCCTTGTCTCCGCCCATCTCACCAGGTCATGGGATAGTCTTTGTCATTAATCTCACCTGTCCAAATTCTGGCTTTTGTGGAAGTTAGAACCATATAAAATTCCCAAAGTACCACACTTCCATACTTACAACTAACTTTAAAGTTCACATCCTAAAATAGCTTTTGCTTCATGCAATATGTGATGATTCAGATGTAGCCATTTATCTGAGTACATCTTTCCTGAATTAATATCCTAGTGAAAATGCTACTTTCACTTTATCTTTACCCCACAACACAAGTCTCTGTCTGGATTTCAAAGTCCTCCCTCCATCAGTTCAACAAATTCAGTTAGGCACATGACTTGATAATAAAATGCAGATTGACTTCTAAATGTTAGAGAAATTTAGGGATTCTGTAGTTTAATGGACAGGGACACAGTGGTAGTATATCTATATTCATTTATTTATGAACTAAGGTTTGGAAATTTCTATTATTTATCTGAGGTTAACTAGCAAGTTAAAGAAGAATTAGGTCTAGAACCCATAGGGCCCAATAAACCTCTCTATTCCTACTTGACTGGACTTCTTTTTTTATGTCTCATAAAATAAAATACAAATATAAATTTTGAATAAAATAATTTTGAATGTATATGCACATGCATATATTTATCTATTAAAATTTCTCATATTCTAACAAATCAGATCAATAACTGGACAACCTATTAAAGTCCTTCTATAGAATTAGAACATTCCCTAAATCCAGAGTCAAAGAAGAGATTCTGTCCTGTCCACAGTCTTTGATTAATTTCTGGTTGTGTAAACCAGAACAATTGGTGTGGCTATTTTTTTGAAACTCTGGCTTCCTCACCTATTGTCAAAATTTCCCTGTGAGGCTCAGGCTGTGCCACTGTAGGCAGCAAGCATGACTGTCACCAGCAGGTTGATGTGTGTTCAAGTTCACAGGTCACTGTCTTTTCTTCCCAATCAGTTTCTTCCTATCTCTGTCCCCTCACTAACAAGAGGTCCAATAGCTCCTTCTTGCTATCTCCCCTCAGACTCAAGTACTTGAGCTGACTTACTTCAGACGTGTTCAGCAAAGAGAGAGAACAGGAAAGTAAGAGCAGCCACCAACGTCGTTCTTGGATGGCTTCCTCTTGGCAACACTGTGGACCAGCCCTTCCCTGTCCTGTGACTCTTCATGTCATGGTACTCTGCTAGGCCAGACTCCTAAGTGGAGCTACATAAATGACACAAACAGTAGTAAGTATTACACAGAAATTTTAAAATGCAATTAACCTCATAGATTTTATTGACCTTGGAGCCTCCGGTTTCTCCAATTGCACTGAAAAACTGGCAGCATATTTTATGGTTATGATGGAAGCCACGGTGTGTAGGTTACTGTGTGGCAGTTATTTAATGGAGAGATTTGAGTGATCTCCAGAGTAGGCTGGGAGGGTGTCATTTGAAAGTTGGTGTTTATTTGAATCGGGGTTCATGTCATTGGAGATGCATCATGCAGACAAATGTGTGTATAATTCAGGGGGCTGGGATGGGGGTTCCCAGGGTAAAGGAATCACAAGAGTCAAGAGGTGTTAACTGACCCTTTTCAGGGAATCATCCACCAATTGAAAAATAGATAAGGCACTTTTTGCCATCCTGGATGAGCCTGCAGTGGAGGAAAGGATGGATTGTTTATGTGCCCTGTGCTTTCTTAGTGACAGGAAGGCCCCTTTATTTAACTTTTTGGTTATGTGAATGATCCCTAGATGGCTGCTTGGTAAATTTTCACTGGATCTGGTATTTGTGCTCCCTTACAGTAGGCATATGAAGAAGTCGCCCTTACGCACATACTGGTACACAGTTGGCCATTTCAAATAACATAACTCTCGTTGCAATAAACACCAAATGTGCAGAAGCAGCCTTCTCAGCCCACTCCATAGCCACACTTAAATAGCCCAATTGAAGGACCTCAAGTGTGCAGAGTGAAGACCCAGCCTGGTGCCTGGTGAGCAGGGTGTGCAAACCTGGGCCTAGATCAGTAAAATCCAGTGTCCCAGGCTTCTACAGGAGTTCCTGTGCCTTATAATCCTTACTTTTTGTGTGCTTTCTCAACAATATCTCTGTGTTGCTGCAAATGAGAAAATAAGTTAATAGCACCCTCAAAAGCATATCAGAACCATTTCAGACTTTCCTTGCCCATGGTAGCTTATTGCATTACAATTTCTAGAGAAAACTTCATTTTCACAAATCCATGCAGCTGACTCAGCGTGAGCATATCTGAATGGCCTCTGCCTGGAAGAGGAAATCCTTAAATAGGCACAAGTTGTATTTGTGTGGAATTACAGGAAGGTGAGGCTGTAGGTGACGGATGTCATCCTGTTTTCCATTTCAACACAAAAGCTACATTTTCACATGCTTTACCATAACAGCTAGTGGAGATGCAGTTTACGGTTGGCAGGGAACCAACTCTGGCAGCCCCTGAGCCCCATGGGATTCCTGCAGATAACATCAAACAGGGCAAGGAGAGCAAGAAAACAGGGTGAAATTGAATGTGTCCTAGGGAGGGAAAACCCTAATCAAGATCAGAGTTTTATGACGATCTTAAATAATGTCAACTCCGCGGGTCTCAGGAAGCTCAATGGAATGTGAGCAAACTTTAGAAAAATTCCGCCTGAGCTTAGCCAGTGAAACCTCCGCGTCGGGCTCCCAAACAGGCAGTTTGTTTGTTTCTGTGTTTTAAATCAAAGGTCAGAGGACAGTGAGAAGTGTCGAAGGAGAAAAACGGTATTAGAGTCAAAAGCAAACAGAGAAAAGGGCTCAGGAGCAGAGTCACCTGGGAGAGCCCGGCGGTGAGGATGGGCACGGGCAACTGCTGAGATCCAGGTCAGCGAGGGCAGCAATGCACTGGAGATGATGCTCCTGAGAGGGCCAGGCGCTGAGGACAACCATGCCCCAGGCGCAGGTCTCTTCAGGGCCCCGCTGATCACCTTGGCCTCACAGCGTCCATCCCGTGACCAGTGCTGTGAAGCCGCCCCATGTCCTTCAGCCTGAGATGCCCTGACAGCAGGAAATCTAAATGCCTCAACAATACCAAGCGCAAAGTTCACACTGCCACACAAGTGAAGCCCGTCTGATAAAAGATGGTTGCATGGTGCGGATACCTAGGAACGCTGAAAGAAGATGAGAGGAAGGCACTGAGGGGCCTTAATGTATGAAACCAGAATTGTGGGGAGTTTTCTGAAAATTTGCCTTTCGTGTTCCTATAAAAAATGCAAGCAAGGGCTTGAATGTCTTCATTAAGGCCGTTGAGCGAGCACTTACTACACTCTGGACCTCCCGCCCGGTTCCCAGACATACACTGAAAGACAGGTAAAGCACGGTTCCCCAACCTAGTGGAACGGACTAGCCAACAGACAGCCCGTGCCTGTGGGGGACAGGCCACCTGAGTGCTCCTCCTGCCAAGAGCATCTGCACTTCGTAGTTGTTTGTCTCCCTTTTCTCAAAATCCTCCAAATTAGTTCCCACCACCACCACGTCACACCCCAGGGTCTCTAAAGCCACCTCGTAACACACAAGTCCCCTGAAACATTCTTCCAACATCACCTTCATCATTCTTCAAGGTCCAGGTCAAACGCTACTTTCTGTCACAAGCCTGAGCAAGGCTAAGGGAGCTGGAAGTACACCCAGGCCTGAGCTGGGGATCCCTGGGCGGGGTGGGTTTCCAGGAGGGCCCCCGAGCAAAGAGTTGACTTTCAGCTGGACACAGGGACAGTACTCTCCCAGCGGGAAGGCATCTCTGCTCCTCGGGACACATGGCCGGTGTGGGTCCTCCATGGGCACAGAATTCCTAGTGCCTTCCCCTCTGCATCCCATCATTTCCCCCCTCTTTACTGCTTCTCTGCCTATGGAGCATGTGGACGGTGTTGGAAATAGTGAGCCTCGCAGGGAACAATTTTCACAGAGAGCAGACAGTTAAGTCATCCCAAATCACATAATTCAACCCTCCTCAGATGCTCTATGAATTGAGGTTTATAGTTCATCATGCTTCGGACTAGCAGCCCTCTCCCAGATACAGTTCATCCTGAAATAGAGGAGTGGGATGGAGGGCGAGTGGGTGAGAGGGTTCTGGGCGAGCTCAAACGTGTTGAGGTCCAAAGAGAAAATCCAGTTCTTCCCCCATCCTGGCCCTCTTCCCCACAAGCAGCAGCCTTCCTTCTATGCATCCCTGAACTGAGCCTTCTTCAAAGGAAAAGAGGCATCAAATGCAGACCAATGTGCTATGAGAACGAATCTTCACAACACATCTTGAATTATTTTTCAGTTCAGATACACATAACTTCCCAAACCAAAATCCATCGTCATGAACAGAAGGTGCTCTGTGCCACTCGCCCAGTGGATGTTGAATGGATAGAAAGAAATAAGGCTCTTGATGGTTTCTTTGAGAAACAGTGGGTGCTTGCTCAGATCAGTAGTCTCAGAAAATACCTTGGTAAATAATAGAAGAGTGTCAAAGCTGTGATGAATGGTACAGAAAATTACTAAGGAACAAATGGTAGAAGGAAATAAAAACTGAATGAGTGATCAACTCAGCTCTCCCAACTCTTGCTAATCCAGTGGATTTCCTTAACATGCCTGGCCTCAGTTTCCTCAACTGTGTTAAGGGTATTTCAATTACTTTTTTCTGTGGTTCATAAATTTCTTTGATCCCTGAAATGCTATACTGATACAAGGCCTTTAGACCTTTGTGATAAGAAGCAGAACTGTTTATCCAATACGATTTATTAGAAAACATCATTCAAAAATGCAAATAAATAAAGAACAACACTGCTGAGGTCACAGGGCAGGTCCCCATTTTAAAAACAGGGCATGTGAACATCAACAGAAGACCTCTTCTTCATATCCAAATAGGTTGAGAAATAGATTCAGGAAAAAGCTAAATACAGAGACAAAAATTGAGTTGAAGAAAGTAGCTATAACTCTAAGAGCCAAACAGGGTTGCTAATATTCAGCCCTGGAATGAGGCCAAAATTGGCACACAGTGAACTGGGGCAGAGCTCAGGCAAGCGGGGCATGGCCTGACAGGCGCTCTTCTTGACTCTGAAACTCTGACACGCACTTTGATCAAAAACAAAAACAAAACAAAACAAAACACACCCAGACCCTTGGGAATTCCTGGATCCTAAACGCCCTGCAAGCCTCACAACAATTGGCTGCCATGCAGATGACCTGGCCACAGCTTACTACTTTCCTCCAAAGAATTCATTCTACGAACAAGGTGCGATACTTCCCCGAATGTAGGAGAACTTTGTTTTTATTCTCAGAAGTTTTCTGCATTTTTGGACTCACCATAAGGAATAGTACTTTGCCTTAACAATGGCACAGCAATATCTACAAAGTTAAAAAAAATAAACCTCTGTGCTTTTTCTTTATAGAATTCTTTAAAATTGAATTTTGCATTTACTGGCTTTATGATAGTTTCAAATTTCCCCTAAAATAGATTGCAATTAATACTTAAAAAATAATATATATATGTGTGTACACACATACACACACACACACACACACACACACACACACATGTCAAGAAACAGGAATCAAACAGTTGTGATTTCCCATTAAAATTCAATTTAGCACTGTCAGATTCTTGCTTCAATCTTGTATATAAGGTAATTTTAGGAGGGCAGTAAAACATTTTTTTGTTCATGTAAAAAAAAAAAAAAAAACAGGATCATCTCTAGAGTATGTTCAGAGTCAGACTTCACCAGCCAACCCAGATATTTTGCTCTGACATGCCATGTCAGATAATAGCTAATTACTTGCAAAACATACTTGAAGCAGAGTAAAGCAATGTTTAAGTAGGACATTGCAACAAATCAGGAATCTTTTCAAAACTCACTACCCAATTGCAAATCTGAATAAAATGGAAGATGGCACCAACCACACTGAGTCTTTTAATTCCTCTGGTGAATAAAGAATTTTATATCAATAGGATCTGATTAATGATTTCCTTATTTTATAATCATAAAATGACTCATGTGAGATTGACAATAAGAATTTTGATAGAGGGAAGTGGTATGAGGAGTGGAAACAATGACAAGAGTTTATTGATAAAATTACTAAATAACTAGACAGATGCAGAAATGATTCTGAGTCATTACTTACTCACCTGATAGCCAACTTGTGAGTGAATTTTTAAGGCATCTAAACTTATGATTTATATTCAAACAATAGTAAAAACTGGCACATTTTTCCTTGTAGTTGAAACAAAAATACAAGAAGGTAAATTACACTTAATAACAGGAACTTTGTGCTCACCACCACCACTGATCACAGTTAATGCCAGGGCACCTTCAAATCAATCAAGGCCTCAAATATACTAGAATTGTTGAGAAATAAAGGGTTACCCTTGAATAGCATTAAGGAGGAAAATACAATAGGCTAAAATACAAGAATAAAAGTCTCAAGTGGACGCAGAGGGGAATTCCTGATGAAAACAAATGTAAATGAAGACTCTCGTGGGAACACCCTTCTTCACATATTTACTCACCTTTCGCTACAGAGATCCACAAGCAGAAATAAAGCATCTCAGGTTCATTTGGTGAATTGTTGGTCACCATTAACCAAAAGCCTTGTTGAAGACAAACAGGATTTAACTAAAGCACTGTTTTAGGATAATGTGGGTAACTTCAGCCTTTCTAGTGAATAGTAGCAGGAGTACCTTCAGTTAAAACAGTGCTCAGGAAAACATTGATAAGGTACACTGAGGTCAAAGCTTTGAGCCACAGTGACAACCCCGCTGAGCCACACGGGCAAGTGAAGGTTAAGGCGTAATAATGGCATCACTCTTAACGCGTGTGAAAGATGGGCTGCTGCTGGGTTCGGGTTGCGGGAGGACAAAGCAGGAATGGTATGTGAAGTCAGAGTTAGTGGAAGACTTAAGCTGCCTCTAAGAAGAGTGTGAAGCAAGAATTTAGAAGTGTGGCATGCCAGCTGAGCAAGCGCCCTGTGCTGCCCCATCTCAGCTGGGTCCACCACCCAGCCCCCCCTCCCACTCCTCTTTGCTAATCTAATTGTGCGTTTCAGAGGGCCAGACACCCGTCCTCTCTAGCGTCCCTCCCAGCACCTGGTGCAGAGGTCTGCAAGGCTGTGGGAGGAAGGAATGTGGGAATCAGTGATGAGACATGGGCCACTGAGCAGCAGAGGTATAACTGGAGAGGCCAGCCAGGCCAGTGCTGGGGCTCAGGGCGTGGGGCTAGAGAAGCAGCAGAGCCTGAGCACCATATCTCCAAGAGAATCTCCTTTCTAGAAAGGGCGAAAGAGGGGAGTGGTGAGGAGAAGATGAAGGCAGAAGTGCAGGAGAAGAGAAGCCTTCTACCCCGAGAGGCACCAGGAGCTCAGGAGGGTAGGCAGGGTTACAGAAGCAGGAATGGAGAGGACCTCTCAGGGCAAGAGGGGTGCATGGTCCCTGGGGTGGGTGGGCTGGCAGCCACCAGCCTCCTGCCAGCATCCCCTGGCACGCACCTCCATGTGCCCCGGCCTCCTCTGGGCACCAGCACCTTCGCCCACAGCACCTGGTGTGCTGAGTCCACCCAATCCTAATCCGCTGGCCCAGGGAGGTGAGCGGGGCAGGGCTGTTTGTTCTGGCTGAGAGGAGTCAGCACAAAGGTTCCTGTGTCAAATAAGGAAAGACCCTGCTCATAAAACTCAGGGAAGAGCCTTCTCGTAAAACTGGTGAAGTGGAAAAGACAATGTAAATATGCCTTGCAAACGTTAAGATGCAGCGCTTTCAAAGTCATACGGTGATCGCCATGTTTTCCATAGGAAGAACCCAAATCATAAAAATAAATAGATAATATGTATAATAAAAATAAAAATGTATACAAAAAAAAACAAGATATCCAAATAAGCCAGGGCCTTTTTTACCCAGGGTTGATCCAGAGAAAGAGTCCATCCACGTGAAGAGTTGAATCATTACTGGACCATCTAGATCAGTGACGCCCGTTTTCCAGTTTCAGAAGCATGGTAGATAGAGAAGGAACATAGGATTAATACTACAGAGAGAACTAGAACATTCCATTCTCTTGTGCATGTACCCAAGTTTGCGCATGAGTGTGTGGGGGTAGTAATGAATGTCATTTCTCTTTTTACTTGGATTAGTGGGAAATAGACCTTCCTTTGTTTTGATAAATTAGCTCTTAATGACCATATGTCTTTTGTTCTCCTAAAAGTTCAGTCTTAATGAAAAACAGAAATTTCACATGGATAAATCCATTATGCAATTTTAATTAACCTCATAAAGATATAAAATAACCTAACAACGAGACTTATTCTTAGTGCCAGAAAAATTAATATTTTAACCTAAATTGAAGAATTAGCACATTTTGAATTATATGTAATGCCTATTTTATAGGACTAAAACCAATAACTTTTCTACCTCAAGATGATAGTGAATTTTATATATTATTGGAAGTGAATCCTCTTTCAAATAGCATAGGCTTAACCCTTAGATGGAACCATCTTGGATCATCCATAGTAAAACATATAAAGCATAAAGTCTCATCTTTAATAAAATACATCAGTTTTGTCGTTGTTTTTATTTACATGAGTTCAAGCTTTCAAAACATTACATAGAAAAAGTGACAGTACAGGAATGATACGGTTCATGGTGTTTAAGGTCTAGTCTTGCAAACTTGAAGTGCCATCTATAGACAATCTTACCTGGGCAATATGAATATAGACTTCTCAATATCTAGCATAAAGAGGGGCAAAACCTACCATGAAGACTTCCTGGCCAGTCTTTGTTCAGGCTGAGTGAATGACACTCAAACAACCTGGGATCCAAAATAAATGAGAAGCAAGATGGGTACCTGCCTCATATGTCAACGCCATGGCTTGAGGGGCAAACAAAGAAGAAATCGAGTTAATTGATGGGCCCTTTGATTACTGATCAGCTTATTTTCAATGACTCCTGGCTCCCTCAACAAACTTTTTCCACCCCCTATAGGTATCCCTGATTTTACTCTATACAAAGGATCTTCACCTGTCACTGCCCAGGCAACGTGGAGTCTTCTCAATACACCTTGGATTCCAAATCCTTCCTTACATGTTTTGTTCACTCAAATTTATTTATTCCCCGGGGGGCCTCATTTTTCCCCACTAAAAGTATAATTCTGAGTACAGCATGGGGTGTGGTACCGTGGATGGTGCTGGTCCGACAGGAGAACATATTTGACAGAGAAAAGCATGACAGTTATTGGATAATCAAAGATGACGTAGTGAATTATGTATCCACTTGGGGAAAAGATAGTTATTTTATTTTTTTAAAGAAATATTTATTTTTTAGTTGTAGTTAGACACAGTACTTTTATTTTATTTATGGTTATGTGGTACTGAGGATCGAACCCAGGGCTTTGCATGTGTAGGCGAGCGCTCTACCACTGAGCCACAACCCCAGCCCCAAAGAAGATAGTTATTTTGAATGCAGCTTAGACTATAAAAAGTGCTTGGAGCCTTTGACAAAACTTTTAAAAATCAAATACCGCGGTGGCTGTCTCAGTCCCATTGGCAATACATTAGCAACTAAGAGTCCCAACTGACATGCAGCTCCAACAACCGAAGCCACAGAGAGCTCCTCTTGCAATAGGAGGAAGGGGTTCCTAGGGCTGCTCTGCCTCCAACACGCCCTGGCCCCACATGGCAGGTTCTTCACGTTTGCTGCTCAGCCTCTTCCACGGTGCTTCTATCAGTCTCAGTGAAAAAGTCTAATTGGATAGTTTGGGTCACATGATTTGACCACCACCCAGGGAGCACCAAATAAAATCCTGAAATTTGTCCAGCTGAAGGACATATCCATATTTGCTACCAAAATGCAATGTCAGGAGAAACAGGGCAAAGAAGTCTTGAATAACAAACAAAAACAGAAACAAGAGCCAACTTCTGAGGCAGCTCAGCCCACTGACCACATTCCACCACGGAGGGCGCTAGCAAACCCATGGCTCCTTCATACTTTCATTCTGAAATGCAGAACGAAAGCCGGGCAGGCAGGAGGGGCGTAGACTCCCATAAAAGGAATGATAAATGGACCTGGGATTAGGAGCAGTTTCTCATGGACATCTTCAACGGACCACTCTACCACTCTGCCACTGCCGTTGATTTACAGAAAATGAACCAACTGCATGGTGATCCCTGCAAATCTGAAGTTCTCTTTTTCTATGAAGCGATGATGGGAAACAAATGTGGCAAGGCAGGAAAAAAAAAAGCAAGAAAATACCTTTGTATTATGATGGATTTGACCAACCCTCAGCTCTCTGTATGTCTCTGCTATCCTTTTTTCAGCCTACATTGAAAATAAAACAAAAGTTCTGTGTTTTGATAATTTGAGGATTTTGATCTGCTACAATGGTACAACTGGCCATGACCAAAATGTCCATGATATTCTCTGACTTTCAGCTCAGCTTCCTTCTTGCATTTTTTCCCTCTTCTTTTGAGAAAAAAAAGAGTTTTGCCAGGTGTGGTGGTGCACCCCTGTAATCCCAGTGGTTTGGAAGGCTGAGGCAGGAGGATCCTGAGTTCAAAGCCAGCCTTAGCAAAAGCGAGGCACTAAGCAATCCAGTGAGCCTCTGTCTCTAAATAAAATACAAAATAGGCCTGGGGATGTGGCTCAGTGGTCGAGTGTCCCTGAGTTCAATCCCCAGTACCCCCTCAAAAAAAAAAAAAGTAAGAGTTTCTTGTGTGCATCCCTAATTGAAAAATCCAAAACTCAAAATGATCTGGAACCCAAAACTCTTTGAGTGGTGTTATGATGCTCAAACTGTTTCAGATTTTGTAGCATTTCAGATTTCGGATTTTCCAATTAAGCATACTCAATTGGTAAAGAATATGCAAATATTCCAAAATCCCAAAATTCAGAAATCTGAAATACTGATCCTAGGCTTTTTGGATAAAGAATATTCGATCTGTATGAAGTGTTTAGAGAACATAATCCTCTCCACACCACCATAGTCATAGAGAAGAATATTCCAATGGAGTCTAATCTGCTGTGAATTATGAGCATCCAAATTATGTTGTGAATTTTGTAAGTGGTATAGGCAGTGGGAATACTTTGGACCTGTTGGCAGAGGCTCCACCACTTACCAGAATAGGCAGGTTTCCAGGGCCCTCTACACCTCATTATACTCAACCATAGAAAGAAAAATGGGGCCTTTCTCCCCCAGGGCAAGCAAGTATGCAGATGAAATAAAAGTAAGTTCTTTAAATGCTTTATTAATTATCAAGAGCCATACAAGTGTGGTAGATTAAATGACACATCAGGGGGGCAGTGGCACATGCCCTGAAAGGCAATATTTGTATAAATAGCGCTGAACCAGTCCGAACTCTCACAGTGCCCTCACGTGTAAAGTTCCCCGAAAGCACACCTATTCTTAAATAGCATCCTGGAGCACAGGAGTCTCTAGACATACCTGTCATCCCCATATCTGTACCGACGTCATTTGTTCTCGACACTTTCTTAATGGCCCAGCCAGCTCAGGCCACTTGCTTTAGGCATGGAAAGATGCCAGTGAGCCACAGTGAGTTCAGATTGCCTATGAAATGATCAGAGGTTGGGAACCCGTACCCAAAATTCAAAATCTGAAATGCCTGCACTGTGACATCTTGAGATCTGAAGTGACACTATGAGAGCAATATTTCACACCTGACCCCGTGTGGGCAAAACTCAGGCACACTAGCAACATCAAAATGCCTTAAGGCTACTTAGATGAAGCATATATAAAACATCAATAAACTTCAGGCATCAATAAAGTCTTCATTTTAGACTTGAGTCTGATCTCTAAGTTATCTTATTATTATGTATAAACAAATATTCCCAAGTAAAAACACAATCTGATATTAAAACACTTCTGGTCCCAAGCACTTTGGTTAAAGGCTACTCAGCTTGCAGCAGGATCAGGGTGCTCATGAGCAGCAGAGCTTTTTTCTCACAGTTCTGGAAGCCGTGAGGCTGAGATGCCAGTTCATTTGGTGTGGGAGGGCCCGTTTTCTAGTCACAGAGAGCAGTCGGTGATTCTGCTGAACTTCGCATGGTCAGGGACAGGAACGGGCTCTCTGCCACCTCTTTGAAAGGGCACTAATCCGATGTGTTCGCACCCTCATGACCTCATCCCTGCCTGCAGGCCTCCTCTCCAGCCACATTGGGCTGTGGATTTCAGCAGGCGGGTTCAGTGGTTGGAGATGAGCATTCCGTCCATAGCTCTCGTCCCCCTGTGCAGACTTCTGCTGCCCAGCACTATCTTGGGAGCAGATACTAATGGCGTCCTTCTCACTGTTACAAGAATGCCTGGTATACAAGCCCTGGATAGTTTCCTGGTTGGTGCTATTTTGAGCAAATAAATAGGAAGCTCGAATAGGTGTGCACAATTGGAAGACAGAGCAAGAACATAAATTATGGTAACTGTCTTTTATTGAGTGTTTCCTAGGGACTAGGCTTGCAACAAAGTGTTTTATGTACATAATTCCATCTTATTCTAGCTAAAAAAAATTAATGATAATATTATATATGAATAAACTAAGAGTTAGGAAATTTAAATGATTCACATAAAGTCACCCTGCCACTGACTAGCAGAACCAGAAGAGAACCATATGGCCCCGGAGTCGGCTTGGTGTTCCCAACCCATGAATTAGACACTGATCAGAGCAAGAGTGGGGTCTTTCTTCCAGAGCATCAGGAATGCAGAAGTCTAATCTTATCCTCAACCTACCAAATCAGAATCCGAATATCAACATCCCCCTGGGACATCCAAACTAAAACAGAGAAGCACTGTATTAAATGTCAAGAGAAGACATATGAACGAAATTCTCGCAAAAACTCTTTAAGCACTGTGGGAAGCAAAATTCACGTTTTAGTGCAACCAAAATTACAGTCCACCAAATTCTGTTCAGCTGTTGGACTGTAGCATCAAAAAACAAATGATTCCTTAGAAACTTTTAATGTAGCTATCAGAAAGGGTCTACCCCACTGCGTGTACGAAGGTATTGATCCATGTAAAAGAAAAAAAAAAAAAAAGAAGTTTTGAAAGGTTTGCTTAAAACCAAAAGTTTTCAACAGAGGAGTAAATAGACTGGCAATAACACCCGCAGGTCTTGCATTAGTTAACGGTTTTCACTCGCTGCCTTTCTTTAAAGAGCATGTTGCTAAGAAAGAAGAAAACGGGGAGACTAATGACTCTGGCAAAAAGCTCTTCTTGTTTATCGATCCCCACCAGGGCTGGGTTTCTGGACCCGTGTCCTGGTAGACATTCAGACTGCCAAAAATGAAACTATGCATTATACATTGAGCAAAAAGAATACTATAAAATTGAAAAGGCAATAAATTTAGAATCAGTACAACTAAAGTGCCTCCCTGTAGAGCACTCACTGTTTATTATTCAGATCAGGGGAGTCAGATGAACGCTGAGGTAGAAATAAAGAATACCAGTCCCTTCCCCCTGCGATTCACAGTCATGCCCAAGAGAACAGGAGATGCCTCTTGACCAGGCTACGAATGAGAGCCGGAGGAATCGCTGTGGGGGACAGGAAAACAAGTTGCCAAATCAGGGGAAATGGCTTCACAAAATTAATCCACTCCCCAACTGGAAATTCCGGGTCCTTACCAGAAGAACAGAAAGCCACAGGGATGAGGATCCAAAAGGAGGAGCCACTGTCTGTCCTGGTCCTCGCCCGCCCGGCGGAGGTGGACCAGGGATGTGGCTGCCAGGGAGGCAGGAAGCAGGGACAGCTGGGGACCAGCTGAACTCCAAGGGCAGCCTGGAGGGCCAGTAGGGGGTAGACAGGAGACCCGGCCGTCTCCAGCAGCGCTGATGTTTCTGACCTGGAAAAGAGAAGGAGAGAGCTGTGCTCTGAGCCTGGATTCCCACTGAAGCCCCAGGACTGGCCCCAGCTCATTTGTTCCCTAATGAAATCCAGAGTGAACCCTTTTGTACCGAGAGTTCTCTATAATCTCTATAATATAGAATAAAAGTCTACATCCACATCTGGCCCTGTGGAGAAGTCCAATACATCATTTAGAAAAACACAGGGACACTGTGAGGATTGATCCAGTCAGTAAGAGGCTGCTTCAACATCTCTCCAGAGTCTAAGCTGCAGCTTTATTTAGAATCGTCCTAAAACCACAAAAGCTGAGCTCTAATTCCTCCGCTGTGATGATCCCAAAGTTTTCGTGTCAGTCATGTGGGCTTGGCTCTGCAAACAGAATATTTCTGTATGAGTTTTAATTCTATGAAGTCTGAGCTCCCCAGTAGTGTTTTAAGGTCTGCAGCCTCTTGGTTGAGGAGTATGGTAGCATGATGGCTTTTGAGCCCCAGATACTGAAGCAGGATGCCACTTTGGTTCATCCTGGGGGTGCTGGGCTGTCTCTGGATCGGTTATCTATTGCTGCCCTACCAAGTCGGCACAACACAGGGCTTGAAGCTGTACAATCCGGAGATCCCCAGGTCAGAGGCCTAGATTGGCTGCAACGGTTTCTCTGCTCCAGGTCTCACACACCAAAACCAAGGTGTTGGTCCCTTTGTGCTCTGGCCACCTCCGAGCTCCATCAGGGTGTTGGCTGGTAGCAGTTCCTGTAGTTGTGGAACGGAGGTCCCTGTTACTTTGCTGGCTGTCCACCAAGCCTGAGCACAGTTCCTTAAAGCTTTCCTGGTCCTCTCTACATCCTGGCCAGGAGCAGCATGGCAGGTCCTGCTCCTGCCTGGGGTCCTATGACTGCCCCCAAAACTACACTTCTCTGCTTCTAGCTGGTGAATGCTCTCCTCTTGTAATGGCTCACATGATTAGAATAACCAAAATATTCAGGAGCTCTACCTACTTCAGGTCCACAGCCTTGGTCATGTATGCAAAGTCTCTTTTTCTGTAAGGTCGTATGCCCAGGCTCCTGGATTAGTAGGACATGGACCTAAGGGAAACCTGGAGGAGATATGGTCTCAGAAGAAGCCAGACAGCAAATTCCTACACTCAGCTAGTGCACCTTCAAGAGAATGCACATCTGGGATGTCACAAGAGAAAAGAGGATCTTACAGCAAAGATTCCCTTTCTCTTGGGTCTAGCATGTTTCCAGAACTGTATTTTACCCTTAAAACAGCATGATACTGCTTTGTCTTTGTGTGTGGGGGAGTCTGTGCTCTTAAGAAAACACAAATGAAATGCACCATTCCAGTTATGCAGATCAAAAACCTGGAATTTAGAAAAGGCATATAATCACATTAAATATAATCACATTAAAAATGCATGTAAGTGAGGGTCCCCAAACCCAAGTATTCTGAATCCCAGCCCAGAGTTTACTATGTCACGTCATCTTGCACAAAGAACATTATTCACAGAAATCATGAATGTGGCACAGTCACAAATAATAGAGTTAGAATAAAGGAGATGCATCCCAGACAATTCACCATATTTTATCAACATGCAAAAAGTATAAGTCTTCCCAGAGTGACGTAAATAAGAATTCCTAAAATAGTTTTGCAAATTCAAGTCCAATATATTTAAAGGAAGGGGATGACTATGTATTCTCTGACCTTCACTTTACTGAAACAGCACTCACAAGCTCACCAGAGAGAACCCGACTTAGTATCAACTACTCAAAATTTTACCCTGTTTCCCCCGCCCCCCGTTTGCTATTTTCTTTTTTTAATCTGAGTTTAATTGGCAGAGAAAAGATGTAAAATCTAGGCTAATGGTAATTCTTTGTAAGTGTCCAGCCCCCAAATGTCAGTTTTGAATACTAATAAATGAAGAGAACCATTCTGGCTAATTCAGAGGCCCTGAGTAAAGGATACGATCTCTTAAACCATCTGACCAAATTTATACAAAACAAGCACTTGCATAAAGAATTAATTTTAGGTAGACCTTTAAAAATCTGTCTTTTATCATTATTTTTAATATTCTGTTCTAATGAGAAAAGGTCAATTAGATGCATTTATTTTTAGACTGCAGAAATTCTTCTCGCTGAAGTGCCCAGAAATCAGGTGATACCGGATTAGAAATTTGTTATTCAGAGTAATGAGAAAAACATTGCACCTAAAATATGTTTAAAGTAAAAAAAAAAAAATCACACTGTGTAGAAAGCACATAACACAATAAGGAAATATAATTTCCAAGCCATTCTTAGGTTAATTAAAAGCCCTTCCTGAAGATGTTTAGCTCCGATCACTAAAAGGATGAAGTGGTAAGAACAAGACTACTGTTAGCCCTAGTTAACAGAGAGTTGGATTAATTTTTCAGTGCAGCTATCAGGGTTTGTAGTCAAGGAAAGGAAGGGAGAGGTCTGAGAAGGGCTGGGAAGGCAGCCCTGTAACTGAATTCAGACTGAACAGGCGGAGAGCAACTACCCTAGACTTGAATGCTACTGTGCGCTCCTACCAAAGGAGGCCCTTGGCATTATCCCGTCCAGCATCTGCCCAGGCAAAGCTGCTGCCCCAGCATAGGTCTGTTCTCCTTAGAGCTCCAGGTCCTCCACTCCCACCTCAAAACAACAAACAACAGACTTACTTTCATTCAGTAGAAGTGAATTCAGGGATTGTGATGAAAATTGCTTTCTACTCTGCTAAAGACATCCCTTGCTTCATCAATGATATTATTTTTGACCAGAGAAATAAAGAACTATGCACTCAACAATCATCTCCTATGGTCAGGACACATTGGTCCTTGCCAGAGCACAGCACAGCTGATGTTTTAATATTTAACTGTGTGTACCAAAGCTGCTGTTGTGAACCTATGAACTTGCAGATGGCTGTGTTAGGTAACGTGATAATGAATGGCATTTCCCATGACTGCCTGGCTATAGTTGAAAATATTTATTTTTAAATTTTTGCTTAAAAACATAAAATTTGGAGAACAAGTAAATTTTTAAAACATTTTAAATCTATTTTAAACATTAAGTATATACATATATGTTTATTAAATATACATATGCATATATGTGCATTAAATCATATACATACATATATATGTTATATATATTTATACATGTTACATATGTTATATATATTAACTACACACACATACATATATATGTGTGTATATATGTGTGTGTGTGTGTATATGTGTGTATATATATATATATATATATATATATCCTGATTGGTTTCCTGTAAAGGAAATATTAACAGCTTATAGACATTTTTATGTGCACATATACACACAAAAACCAGTGTTAATGTATGTACACACTTGTAGATAGATGCACAAAATGTATCTAATGCCAAAATGGCTGCAAGATATGTTGTTGAGTGAATATTTATAATTGGAATCGTCTTAACCAACTTCCATTTAACCCACAAACTTCTCCTTCCTTTTATGAAACACACTGGCATCTACAACTGCAGATAACTTGCTCTTGGTATATTTCTCTCTGGAAAACCCTCCCTCCCTCCCCACTATCTGTTTACCAAGAGTGGGTGGTGTTCATTATTAAAATAAGTTAATATTTGTTAGTATAATTAGACAATTTAATTAACCAGTATAAACTAATTGAATATGAGTAAAAAACAGACACACTTCTACAAAAGCTGAATTTTATGCTTTGGGTAGATTATATTAACATAATTACAAATGTAAAACATAGAATCATGAAGTAAGAAATTCAAAAAATCTGTAAACAGGCAAAAATGTATAAAGCTAAGATTCGGAACTCACCTTTCTTCATGCATAAGCTGCTGTCTGGATTGGCCTAATGATATACATACTAACTAAAGCAATTCCTGGTAAACTACGCTGAGATTTTCCAACTGGAAACCACAGGCGCTCATCCTTGCTGGCTGCCCTTCCTTCTTGAGCTGGTGTCTGAGGAAACAGGAGCGAAAGCCTGGCTTTGACTCTAGACCTTCTGGAAGTCACCTTTTCACTACTGCTCAGGGGGCACTAAACAGAGCAAGCCCACTGGCTAATCCATTGGAGCTTGGAAGTACAAGTGCCACCGGGAGGGAAGAGCACCGAGTTCTGTTGAACCATGAGTACGTGTTTACCAAGTAAGATCTAATTCATCCTTCTACATAAGACATATCCTGGAAGTTGCAGACAAAGCTTTATGGGTGAATTTATGCAAAAAATATGATGTGGGATCCTAACCTACATTCAGAGGAAAAGGCACGTCTCACATCTTTTGCCAGTTTCTCCATGTATTTCTGGTCATTTAAGCTTTGCCCTCTGGTCTTCACTCATGGAAAATACACTACTCATGGGAAATATATTTCTTGTCTTCATGTCTGCAACCCAAAATAACTTATCTCTTGCCCTTCTATTTAAAGTGGAATTTGCCTTAGAAAAATCTCTAGTTATATTTTTAAGTTTTAATAATTCTTTTTAGATATACGTGACAGTAGAGCGCATTTTGACATATAATACATACATGGAGTATAACTTCCCATTCTTGTGGTTGTACATAATGTGGGCTTACACTGGTCATATATTCATCTATAAACATAGGAAAGTTATGTCTGATTTATTCTACTGTCTTTTCTATTTTTAGTTTATTTTCTTGAAGAAATAATAAGCATAGTTCCACTATCTTTTATCACTAAATATTGCAGAAGAGAACTCCTTGTTCAGCCTGGGTCATCCTGTCTATGGATGGCTTAATTTTCTGCCTACATATCCTGAAGATTTTTAATTCCCCTGAGATAAGCCTCAGATTTGAATATTGCTTCAATTTTTTGTCATATATAAAGTGTTTACTAAATAAATTTATGTTATCCTCTCATGTTAAACATAATCTAGAAGCTACAGATAAATCTTTAAGGATAACTTTATACAAATATGTATTTAGTACATAGAGTCAAGTTGCTCCTACTTTTGAAAAGTTTTCTTAAATAATATCTATAAATGTTGTAGCCATTATTTTTTCCCTCAGAAATATCAATTATTTATATGCTATTTTTCCTTGGTTCCCCATAGTTAAATTTTTTCTTTACCTTATATTATTCATAAATCTTGGCTTAAATATAGATCTTTTTCTCTCCTCTAGAGAATAGTGTAATGAATTAAAGTACAGCTATGAATTCAGGCTACCAGAATCAGAATCTTAGGTTTCTGCTTTGGTAAGTAATTGAACTATGCTCTGTTTCATCTCTGTCAACGTGTTTAATTAGAACGCCTATCTTCTTCATAGAGTGACAGCAGACATTAAAATGTAAAATGCTTATAGTATTTCCTAGCCCATAATAAGCACCGCGTAGTATTTGTTAATAATGTTATTTTCTTGAAATTTCCTGAGTTTCCAGCGACATCAGCTCTTCAGTGTTCCCTGCCACCTGTGTGCTTTGGTGTGCTTTGGACCACAGGGCTTGCTGTCCCCCATGTCTTATGAACTCTGCTAACTTGTGCTCATCTTGTGTTGTCTTCCTGTGGCTTCTGTGAGCACTGCTTGGTGGAAGTGTTGCTTTCCTGTGGTACCTTGCCTGGCCACTTGCTGGTTCTTTTCTACTTATCCTCTGTTCCTGAGGAGGTGAGGTGGTCCCCAAGAAGCCTTCAGCAAGGGAGTTCTGCAGGACAAGGGATGTCACACTCCGTCCCAGAGGGACACACATAGATGTACACAAACGTTACAGTGCTTAGTGTGCAGATGTTTGATAGATGAGAACCGTATTTCTGTTTTAGTGACTATGTCAATTTTCGGAGAGGTTTGGGCTATAATTTTTCCAGTAGAACACATAAGTCTTTGGAAGGAGATAGAACATGCTAGGAGAAATCAGAAGAAGAAACCAGATTATGAAGATAGAAGAATGGTAAATTACATCACATGTTGAAGTGATCTGGGAAGACAACAATGACTTGCTGAAAACCTACTGTGGCTCCTGCACTCTTAATTTTTCCCACAATACATTCAAGAAATGTGTTGTAATTTTCAGGAATAATTTAACTTATGAAATCCACCCAATTGTTTGTCAGTGGTGGGGGACATGGAATCCTTCAGGCATCAGTCCAACTTTCTTGTTTTGCTCTGGAGCAGATGTAAGCATGGTAGCTCTTTCCTTAGCCATCGTCACAGTCCTGAGGACAGGTAATTTTTTAAAAAATCTTGTGATCATCTATAAAATATTGGTACCCTCAATTTAAGAAAGTATTATTTTTAGAATTATTTTAGTGTGTCACATGCTCAACAGACATTTGGTAGTTTTGTATCCTGAAGACAAATTTCTTTAATGGAATATACTCTAGAAAAAGATGACAAAAATGTTTGCTACCTGACCACCCCGTATATTAGCACTTAGTTAATTGCAGCTGTTTGTATCGGACATACTCCTTATTAGAATACAAAATCAATGCAGAGAAAGCACTCCGTGTGCTTAATCACTCAGAACCTGGAGGTATGCCTAGCATGGAAATTTTTGAGAGCATCAATGATTTCTTCATCTGGAAACCAAACACAAAATAAATGACAATATGTGCAAAATCCATAGATATGAAATAAATCCCCTCACAACTTGCAATGGATCTGCAGATACAACTCGGTACTGGTCAGGATAAGTTATAAAGTTGCCTAAGACCATCAAAACCATTGCTGGCAAAGGCATGTCCACTGCTTGCCTAGGCAGAGAGCATGCCACTGTGTTTTTCAAGAGCAAATGGAGAGACTGGTAGAAATGCCTACACAGAGGAGGGTTTGCTTCACCCTCCTTGCCCTATTCTGTACTCCACAATTATGGATGACCACCCCAGCTCTATGAATAAATAAGATGCAGTCCTTGGGGACAACATAAGGAATCTTTGGGTAACAAATAAATAATAAAGTAACAATAATTAATGAATAAAAGGAGGACAAAAATCCAGAATGAATAAATACGTACATGTTATGCGTTTGTGTACATACACACACCCATGTATGTAATAAAGGGTTAGTGAAACATGTGGAGCCCCCTGGCCAGCGTTAGGTGAAAGGATTTCTGGAGGGAGCCTTTTGAAGGACATATTCAAGGATGAGTACGATAGAGAAGGATATTCCAAGCTAAGAGAGTCCAGTGTGATAATTTCAAATGCAAAATGGGACACACTGTGCCCTAGACACAGTGACACTTTGGTGAGACTTGGTGGTGGAATGTGGAGGAGGGGGTATTAGAGGTCACATCTAGGAGACAGAGGTTGCTCAGGAAGGCATTTGTTTGACTAATGGGAGTTTCAAAATAAGAGGTGTCTTTTCTCACATAAAAACTATCTTAGAGCTGACATGTCCCTAGTGGGATTCAGCTACATTGGGGCATGGAGATGGCATCTTTGTACACCCAAGTGTTCTTCCTGTGGCTGCAGTGTGGCTGCGGCTGGGCTGCAGGATCAACACATGCTTGTGTTCTCAAGCCACAGTACTCAAAAGCTGAATGAAAGGAGATGCAGCTTTAGTCAGAGAGGAAAAGCTCTGCCCGAGCTCCTGAGAGGTTTCCCAAATGCTCTGCACAACCAAAGAGGAGCACATGCTGAACCCTGAGCAAAGAGTTCAGCCCAGCTCTCCCGAGCTAAGGGGGTCCCTTGGCCCTTCTCCTGAACATGGGATTCTGGAGGCTGGGTGTGGCTCATTGCTTTAGAACATGCCTAGCTGGGTTCACTCACAGCGCCCCAAAGCAAAATAAAACAATTGGGTTCTGTAGACAAAGAAGGAAGAGCTGGCTTAGGGTGGGATGTGCTCATGTATGTGAGGGCAGATGTGATGAACCCTACTTGGCATGTGAAGTAGGCAGGGTAGTGAAACAGCCACTCAAAGACCCAGGAGGGAAATCACAACAGGATCTTCAGCAGAAAGAAGATGACTCTGTTGGTGAGGCAGAAGATAGCCTGGTGGGAATAAGAAGAGAGAGGACAGGACGACTCAGAGGCACTTGCTGAAATCTGAGCGAGAGAAGATGAGGGTCAGGACCAGGCAGAGTCAAGGATGGAGGGCAATAAGTTGTTCTAATAAGATTTCCCCAAGAGCAGTAAAGGTGGCAGACAGCCCATGTCTCGGCGAGTGTGGGAGAGGGGATCAGCGCCGACCAAGAGGGGGTTTTGATCTTGCCGCTGGTTTTTCACGTGGTCTGGAGCTGCTGGAACCGTGGCAAGAAGGACAGTGGTGCTGATGGAAGAGACAGGCCAGTGGCAAGGCCAGGCCAGCTCAGCACAGGTCGTGATTCTGAGCTCCACGTGGGACCAGCGAGAAGAACACCGCCTTACAAATCTGCAATCTAGATTTCAGGCAAAAGGCGGCCAGATAATCCAGATAGTTAAATGTTGGAGTATGTTTTCTCTCTATGTCCCTAAGAGGGACAAGGGCAGGATCTGGGGAACACAAGTATTAGCTGTTATGCATTAAGAGAAAGTTTCCAGAACAAAACCTCGGGAATAACCACCAAGCCAAGAGAGAGAATTTAAAGAAGGATTATGGAGGGGGTGGAGGTGTAGCTGTCAGTGCAGGCTACATCCAGTGTTGGGACTTGGTAGAACACAGGGAATCAAACCTGGTGGCAGTGCACTGTATTGGGACTAGAAGGTCTGCAGCCAACCAAGTTGATTTTGTTGTCTTAAAAAGTTTGCCAAAATGTGAATAAAAATGTGTCTCTTGATGATGGCTGGGTCATATGGTAAGAAATTTAAAGGAAGAAGATGTTTCTCTATATTTATAAACAGGGAAAAGAAGATCCTAAGGGAGGGAGAGAGAGGCAAAATTGAAAGAGCAGAGGTATCTGGATAAAAGCAAAGTCCCTGAAAATTAATTAAACTTAAAGCAGAGGCACTTTAAGTTTTTAACTGGAAATTTTTATTAAAAAATATATGAGGACCGAGGTTGGAGGTCAGAGGTAGAGCTCTCGCCTCGCACACGTGAGGTCCTGGGTTCAATCCTCAACACCACATAAAATAAATAAATAAAAATAAAGATACTGTGTCCATCTACAACTGAAAAAAATATTTAAAAAAACCAATATGAAAAGCACATATCTTGAATGTACTTTGCACAGATTTGACAAATGTATTTATCCACATGACAACTCACCAAATTACACAAATTTTCCATCACAGAACGAATTTTCCTCTCTGTCCTAACATGTTCTTACCATAGTTTGTGTTAACTCATTCTAGTGTTTAACAGAGACAAAATCATACAATATGCACACTTTCATGTCTGGCTTTTAGACACCCTGTCTTGTGACTGTGATTTATTGGTGGTGGGGTAAGCATTAGTCAGGTTTTCTTTTCTAGAAAGTGCAGTGTTGTCTACACTTCACGGATATAGCACCATTTGTTCATCCATTATCCTGCTGGGTTGTGGCTAATGTTTCACTATTAAAAATAAGATTGCTATGAATATTAGATGATTTTTTTCATTTAAGTAAATACCTGGGAGGTCAATTGCTAGATCAACTTTCCTAAATAGGATAGCTGAAATGTTAGCATTTAAAGAAGCCGCCAAACCACATTCAAAGGTGACTATTTAAGTTTGATGACCACAAATTATGTGTGTTCCACACCCTTGCTAATATTTGAGTATGTTTTTCAAATTTTATCCACTGTAGTAGTTGTGTGTAGCTACCTTTTGCAGTTATAATTTGCTTTTCACATAAGAACACTGATACTGGACCCAACAATCTCCACTAATTTTTTTTTCAACCAAAAAAAGATTGAGGAGATAATATTGGGGTTGATTTTGATATTGATTTTTAAAAGTCAGATAATATACAGGGCGAAAGTTGAATGTTCTGATGAGTGTGCAACTGAAATTATTCTATAAGCCATCAAGGGGACAGAGAATGGTGGGCTGGGAGATGGGGTCGGTCAACACACTGGAAATGGTGCAACGGAAGAGTACCCAGAGGAAAGATGGGAAATGAACAAGCAGGGTGAGAGATTCAATGATTCTCAAGTCTCGGGTACAGGTAGGTAATGGTAACATCTAGATTCTCGTCATAGAAATAGTTTGCTAAAGAAGAGGAGAGGCAAAAATAGTTAGAGGCAGAGAAAGCCAGAGATTTGTGTGTGTGAAGGTTTGGCTGCAGTGGATCACACAAATTAAGAAGAGACCAGAGAGTGTGTGAGCTGAACCATGAAGACGGTGGAGACACAGAATGTGAGCAGCTGGACTTGGGTTTTCTGGAGCAACTCCCCAAGCCACCAAGCTCTCCGTGTTGGCACTCAGCAGGGAGCATGGGCCACAGACTGCGCCATCAGAGATGCCCGCCGGTAGGTCTATATATCAGGTGTGTGGGAGATGGGAGAAGAATGCAGAGGTCATTTTCCAGCTACTCCTGCTCCACGCCTCCAGCAAAAACAAAAGCTGTGTTTCAGGCCCCTTTATATGCTATCTAATGCATTTAGTTGTCTTTCATTCACTCCATAAAATATGCTAAAATGTGAAGCCTTGAGTAACTTTTTAAGTCACATATTTGAATATTTTGATATAATTTTCAAACTTTAGTAATACTCGTGAGATTAAGTGGTGAGGAAGAAGTTGTGATTGCAGAGTTAATTCCGGAGCAGTGCTCTGCGAGACACTCATCTTTATTAAACACCACTGCTGCTTCTACTGGCAAGGCCCAGGCTGGGCCACCATTCAGATACTGGCATAAGATACCAGGGCCTTCATTACTCATTAGAATCAGAAAGCTGGTTCTGTTGGCAGTGGCCTGGGGGGCCAATTAGGACAGGATGGGTAAACAACTCCATTCTCATTGGTGCTGCCTCATGCTGATCCACGTGGAGGTGGCAACAGCAGGCTAATATATTCACTGCGCCGCGGGAACTTAATGGGAAAGGCTCCTCACTGCTCTCATCCCACTAAATGTGGTCCAAGAAATGATTTTTAATTTTATCCATTTACTTGAAGTAGTTCATTGAGTTGTACAAAATGAACAAGGCAAAAATTAATAATATCTCAAACTCTTGAGAAAGGATTAAGAGTTCCTTGGACATTTTAGAGCAGTTTGGGTTTTTGATGTGACTGATTACACTGCTTTGTTTCTAAGTTCGCCATTTAAACACCTTCCTGCGTCTTTTGCACTCCAGAATTAAATGGTATTGATAATGCTTCTCCAAATCTATTATCATTAGAGGGTAGGAAGGTGGAGGTGAATCCAGAAGGGATATTTAGCATGTAAGGATGAAAAATGTAGATTATTTTAGCATGATTTTCTTTGGGTGATGATTTTACTATGATATAACAGATGTGCAGGTGGTTTAAATAAGTAAACTCTTACTGATTGACATTACATTTCTAAAAGAAGGTTTCAGGTTTTGATCACTGTCTTAAAGTTTTAATTTTTAAAAAGGCCTTCAAGAACATTTTTATTTGGAGGTTGATATGACTCTCATGTTTGAATAATGTATATAAAGTAGCACAGAGCCAGGGGACCTGCCATCCTAGGTCACACCACACTCTGCCAGCCTGTGAATGCCCTCCCTTGCAATCTTACTGATGGATGATAAATTAAAAGGATATCTACATTGTACAGGAACTCAGAATTTGCTCTTTATAAATCATGAAAATGGAACAAGACTGGAGAGGATACAGCATGAAATGACTTCTGAATTCCAACCTCGCTTTGAAAGAGCCTTGGAGGGAGGAATCTTCCTGGACTGCTGCTGGGGAAAGTTCTTTCACAGTTTGTGGCACAAGAGGATTTCCAGTGCACTTTGGAGGCCTGGTTCTGATGTGCTACTGGCCACACAAGTTCCCACCATTTTAGACTTGAGTTCCTGTGCCCTTGAGATTCTTGATGTATTTAAACAGTCAAATGTATCAGGCTAAACTTCGCCCATGAATGTTCACACACTGGGATGGAGACATATCCCTTTCATTCTGTTTCACAGCAAATCAGCTCAAAAACATGTTCCCTTCTTTCCTGAGATTCAGAGTGGCCACGTGACTGAGACCTGCCCATAGAAGTGAGAAAGGAGTAATGGTTGTCTCTAAAGTGGAAAGAAGACCCCTGTCCACCAGTAGGACAGAGAGCTAATTGTGGTACAACGTACCAGGGACCACCACTCGGTGCTGGGAAAGGACTGAGGATTCCCACAAGTAACAGCCTAGGTCGATCTCAAACATTCATGCAACATTAAAGAAGTCTTGGGGGGGGGGAGAAAAAGAAAAAGAAAAAAAAAACTGTGCTTGGTGGTGCATGTCTGTAATCCTGGTGACTTGGGAAGTATGGCAGGGGTTTGCCAGTTCAAGACCAGCCTCAGCAACTTAGTGAGGCCCTAAGCAACTTAGCAAGGCCCTATGTCTAAATAAAATAATTAAAAGGACCAGGGAATGTCACTACATGGTAAAGCACCTCTGGGTTCAATCCCCAGCACCAAAAAAAAAAAAAAAAAAAAAAGAAGTCTGAAAAAAAAAATAAGCAGAGGACATTCTGTCTTGTTCCATTAATATAAAACTATAGAAAATTCAAACTAATCTACAGTGACAAAAATGAGATCAGAATTTTCCTAGGGAAACGAGACTCGGGGGCAGGCATCGCAAAAAAGAAAAGAAAAAGAAAGAAAAAATGGAAAAATATGGGGAACAATGATCATTTTCTGCTTGATTGAGATGGTGTTTTTACAGGCGTACATACATATAAGTCAAAAGTCACCACAGTGCCCGATTTGAGTCTGTGCATTCTATCTATATCAAGGTCAGTCAAGCTATAGTTAAAGAGGTCAAAGGGAGTAAAAAGCAGGTCAACTCTGAATCACAGCCCTGTAAAATGGCAAATGCCAGGACTGTGTGTGTGAGGGCGTGTAGTGAAGGTGTGTACGTGCTCACTAAGTACTTGACACGGTTTAAAAACCTCGCCATGTCCCTCCAAGCTCCTGGCGTGTTCAGGTCTCAACCACCCAGGCCCCTCCCACCCACGGGGTCCCCCCACCCGCTCGGCCCTGCCTCCCCGACACTGCTCATCTCTCCCTGGGTACCCGGTGCCTTGCCAAGCCCCCATTCCCTTGTGGTCATTCTGGTCCTCTTTTTACAACTTCACCTTTATCCAACAGTTTCTGCTTTGAATAAGACTCAGATGGACCTCCAGGCCTTTCCTGTGCCTTCCCAAATCACGTTGTAAGTTCTTAAATTTTGGTTCCCCTATCACTTAGAGTTCCTTAGGGGACGTTAGGCCAGGACAGGGACAGTTTCCTCCACTCTCGTGTTTTCAGCAACTAGCCCAGTCCATAGTGGCTGCTGGTGATCCTCCACTGGTCCGTGAATGAAATAAGAAATGAATGAATGATCTTATTAAAGATTTTTCTAAAAAGAAAGTACTTCAGGTAAAATAGATGCGTTCAACACTTTGAATCGAGAAACTTTAAATGTCACAGCGATGGAGGCAACCGGGCATTACCGTCTCCCTTTTATAAATAAAGAAATCGAGACCTCCCCAGGGCCATGGGGTGGAGGAACGGCAGATAGGGAGAGGAGGCTGGGTCCCTTCCTGATCCTCAGTCTGCACCGCAGGGCCCGCCGGGACCGTGTCCCCAGAGTGCCTCCTCCATCCAAGCGGCTTCTATCATCGCAGCGATCGCACGGTTTACATTCTGGAGTCACGTTTCTCCGTCGCGAGGCGCAGCCTTTCTTCGGGACGTGTCAGATGTGTTTGTGGACGCAGGCGCGCTCCCAGATGCCAGCGTGTCCTCCGCGCTGACCTCCGCACACGTGCGGCTGGGCCTTTCAAAGGCTCCTTTGTGTCCCCCGCTCTCAAGCCTGGCGCCATCTTTCTTCACTGCTGAAATAAAGTGCACCCAACAAAACGTGCGAAAACATTCAGCAGAAACTGAGGACCCGGGACCAAATACCCGCGCGCTCCCTCACGGAGATGAGTTAGGGACACGTCTGGTTCTCACCGGCTGTTGTCTGGGTGGCAAGAGGAGAGGGCGGCCTCGCCGAGTGACGCGTACCTGAGTCTGGCACGAGAGGGTGAGAGTGAAGAGGCAGTCCACCTGCAGACGGCCTGAAACACGAGCGCACTGGCAGAGCCTGTAAATGACCATTGCCTCCCGGAAGAGACCAGGAGCCAGGCTGGCCTTCCTCCCCTTCCTCCACATCCGCCCTCAGGGAGTCCTGGTCCCCTGGCCTCTGGAGTCCATCTTGCATCCTCTTTTCAGACACAAGGCCACCGCCCACTCCCAGCTGCCCTGGGCTCCCACCTGCGGCACCCAAGGCTTATCACTGGTCTGGAATGATTCTGTTACTCCCTCCCCTCCACTCCCTGCCTGGACCTCGTTGTCATGACATTTCAACCAGGTCCCCAGAGGACCGGTGCCAGGCTTTAAGATCAGCCCTGAGCTTGCTCTGGGCAGCCGCAGTGCTATTCCTGCTACTGAGCCTGCGGGCTGAGGGCAGCAGCTCCCTTCATGAAGACAGGCACTATGTCCAGCCCTGGCTGCCTGGTTTTAGCGTCAGCCTGCTTCCAGCCCTTCCTTCACCACTGAGAGGTCTCTCACCCTTCACTCTACACTGGCCTCACTCCCATCTCTGGAGACTTGGCAAGAGGGATATAAAGACCCCGGATCCTGGGCTGCTACCACACCAGTGTGCTACCTGTTCTCCACACTGGCATGAAGGCTTTTACCTGGAACCTGATTCCTGGAAGCTGCTTCCAGACTATGGCTGACTGTCCATGGCCCTGGGTAAGGGAAGTCTGGCTTCTAACCTGGGAGATGTCCTGGCACCAACTGGCTTCCATGTCTAAGTATGGCTTTCCTTTGATCTTCCCAATCCCGGATCCACTCTGACTTTTTAAAGAAGCTGTATGATTTCCTAAAATCATACAGCATTATTTTTATTATTTTTTTGTTAGTAGTAGTAGTTTATTTTAATATTCATATATATATATATATATATATATATATATATATATATATATATATATATATATATATATTTAAAACTATGTGTAAGAGATGTCTGTTTCAACTCCTAAAACTCATTGTTACAATGAGGTAGAGAAATGCTGTTCTCAATAATAAGACAGCATTATGTCTTTCAATAAATGTGACATTTTATTAAAGCATGCTCTATATCATTTACCATAGATGAAACAAATCTAACACTATATATTTATGTTGCTAAGGAAGTATTAAGTACTAAGTAATACTAATGTAGCTTTAGATTTAAATTCAAGGCTAAAAAGTGATTCATAGATAGCTTGGAATTGTACTTAGCTATGAAAACATTTAAATAAAAACTATATGATTTAACTTCAAAATAGGTGCATTAGTAATTATTAGATTAACTCATAATGATTTGGTTATAAAGATAAAAAATTTCTACCATCCTATTTTGAGTTGAGGTTAAAAAATCCTAATATTTTAAATAGTAACAACAAATCACAAAGCCAGATAATTTTTAAAAGTCTTCCAGAAATTTGAGATAGACTGGAAAGTTCAGGAACAAATGCCCAAAATCAAAAGTACTAGAATAATTTAGTTTAGTTCTATCTAAATTTAGTTTAATCTCTTCTAGTGAAACCTGACACAAAGCACAAAGTGTGTGCCATATGCGGTCTACAAACCATCTCATACTTGCATGACATCTCTATTAAGATTGCAAATTCCCTGAGGATAGTATCCCCTTAGGTAATTTATTCCAATATATTCACAAGTTTGATCTCAGCTGTCACTCAGAAAGACCAAGAAGATTTCCAAAATTAAAAATTAGAACCCAATTAATCTTCAGCATAACGTCAACATGTTTCATATTTCCTTTAGTGAGCCAAGAAATTTTGGAGGGTGACATCATGTCTGCGAAAATGTCACACCCGGCAGGAAAGATTCTTTGACTAATTAGAGTAGCCCTTTGAGGTGATACTATGCAGAAAAAGTGCTGAAAGTGTACGGTTATCCAAAATGGGAGGGCACAGTTCCCTTTTCCTCCATGTTCCACAGTGCTTGAGATCCATTACTCAAGAACTCACAAACTCATGAAATGTTTCTAGCTTAGGGGAGACACATGCCACATGGAGCACAGGAATAGTTATTTCCCAGCTTTCCAGGGACATGGCATCAGTGAGAACAGAATAAGAAAAAAATTAATAACTGCAGATTTTAGAGTGGTAGAAATTAAATGTAGCGAAGGTTATTATCATGGTAGGGAAGACCAAGAAATTTTTGGTTCATTCCAGTTGCAGAAGACAAATCAGCATTTTCTTCCACGCTAACTACTCCTGAGAGAAAGCTACAGTGATAACCATCACTTAAATGCAGTTAAAAAGGCAGGCTTCTTAAATCCCAATAAAATTTTATAGTATATCATGTTCCATTTAAAAATTCATCAGTTTTTGGTGAAAAAATATCACAAGTTTACCAGAATGATATTAAACACCATAAATGTTTTGTTAAAGACCTTGCTTAATGCTGATATCATTGCTAAAGTTAAGCATGAAATAAAGATGAGGGTTAATTTTGGGAATCTTTTCTTCTCTTGGAACAATTTCTCTATTATAAGTATGTTGCCCAAAAAAAGTGTTTCAATTACTGAATAAATCTTATTCTTTTAAATAAGTATTTTTTAAAAAAAATTCACATTTTGAAAAACTAAAGTAATTCATAATGTATATTATATATTATTGTATATCTATGTTAAATAATATATATGTAATACACACACACACACACACACACACACACATATATATTTATTCCCTCCCTTACTTTGCTCTTTCCTTTACTGCGGATTTAGGTCCACCTCTTACATTTCCAGCTACCTCTGTCATTTAAGCCTGCTGTCTGCCCTCACCTGTCACTCACCAAGACCACAGGAGAGTTCTGAATCTGCAGAACCCACTCTTCTCCCTTTGAGTTCCTGTCAGCTGCAGGCTGAAGATCTGGTCCACTTTAATTCTGAATATACCCATTTCCAATGCCCATCTCCCCCTCGCTATCTGAATACCACTGTCCTGTTTCGGGCCCATGGTTGATGCTCTTTTTCTCGGTTAAAAGGGTATTTTTCTAGATTACCTCACGGACTCTGTTCCTTCCCGGTTCTAATCACTGCACCTCCAGTTCATTGTCAAAAACGTCTGTTTCTCTGCTCCCAAGCATTCAGTGGTTCATGGGTGTGCTGAGAAGTCTGGTCCAAGTCCACTGCTACGTGTCACAGGCTTTGTGTCATCCAGCTTTGCAGATTATTTCCCATGACTGTCCTTTGGGTGACAGAAGACACAGTTCCTCCAGTTCTGTTTCCCTGCCACTCCTGAGGCTGCTCTCAGCATGTCCTCGTCATCCGCGGCTGTTCCGATTCTGCACACCCTTCAGGCCCACACGAGGGCCACCCTTTCCATTAACCTTCCAGTCAGGAGAAACTCTTCTCTGAACTGAACTATCAACTTAATGGCAGTACTTCTGTCACTTCACGTTTTCGTCTTGTGCTGTGATCATTGCTGTACGACTTTTAACGCTCTCCTCTCACCGGAGTCTAAAAATGTTTCTAAGACAGTATTTTAGGAATGTTTATGCCCCACTTGATTTAGGAAATAACATACATGACTTATTGAATTAAAGATCACTTGCATTTTGCATATCATATACAATGCATCCTTTTCTTAAACAAAAGCAAGGAATTATACATTAAATTCTGTTTTTCAATGAGGAGAAAATTAACTCTTCTGTTTTATCTGAGTTGGAAATGGTCAGTCAACTGAAAAAAAAAAAGTTCTGTTGTGCCTTAATTGATCTAGTACAGCTGTGACAAATGAAAATCTACTGGTAATTATACATAAAATTCAGGTCATTATGGTTTTCCTCAGCCTTAACACGAACACACTAGAACAGTAGGTGATTTACAAAACATGACCCTGAAATTGCAAGATTGATCCCACAAGCCAAACAGAAAAATCAGAAACATTATTTGATGGATGTATATCCAAAGATGCCAAAACACTATACCCACTATGATTAAGAGTTATGTGAATAATGAAAATTTTTATGTTGGATAGAAACATTCAGCCATATGGGAAAGAGATAAAGCCCTAATACATATGGATTCAGACAACTTACGTAACGATAGAGTCAAGGCAGACCGATCGTTACCCATCTTTCTCTCAGTTTAGAGACTACGTTTCCCAAAATTCTAAGGAATAATCATCCACCCCCTTCTGGGAGTACTGTGAATTCTAAGGAGCCAGCAAACTTGACAACACCCCTTCTTAACACTTATATAATTTCAACATTTGTAAATGTCATCCTTACATATTTGAAAAATTTTCAAACTTTTGTCTCTGGGAACAGTGCATTTCCACTGAAATAGTCCTGAACTATCAACTAACAACTTCTCTACGGCTTGACAACTTCCTCCACCCATACAGCATCCTGATCTGTGTCTCTAACACACTACCTTGCTCATTCATTTAGCACACATTCTTAAGGAATTTGTGTGTCCAAAGCTTTGGGTCCCAACCCGAGAAGGACTCAGAGATGGATAAGGTGATTTACTTGCAAAGCACCTTTCTTTATTTCTGTGTCATTATTCCAGTATGTGCGCACTGGGGATCTCAGATCACTTGTTTTCATCTGGACAACTGCAGGTGTGATAGCCAACTTTGAATTATGTGGGTTTCAGAATTTCTCCAAAAATGTGCCATGGTCCTAAAGCTCCAAGAAAAACTAATATTCCATAGAAAACCCCAGTTAAAGTTTGAAGCATTTCTATACACCTAAACAAAGAATGCATTGCTTGGGATGCATGTGTGGCCTGTAGGGAAAGCAAATACACAAAAGCTGTCTTTTAATATTGGTCCTACATATGATAAGGTTAAAAAAAATGTGCACCGTATGTTCATTTCTGATTTTGATTTGACCACCTGTGCTGTGAGACCAAGTCCAACAGTTGGCTAAAAGAGTCAATTTGAGCATAAGAAAACATCCAAGTGTGGCTAGGTTTTGCAGAGGAAGGGACTCTTTCCAAGGATCACATAATATGATATGTGTACCCACTCTTGGGGATGGAAACCAGTTATATATTCTAGCTTTTACTATTTTTTTTTAAGCCAAAGCAGAGATGTGATGAGTCCAACTCATAAAAATTCAGGAGAATATATATATATATTTTAACAGATGTGGTGGCCTGCTATTTCAAACAGTCGAATTAGAGCAACTTGGTGTGTAAACCCAGCTCTCGGACTGCCTCTCTGAAGCCAATCATATAAATGATTTTAATTGCCCCTGCCTAAGTGGGAACTATAGAACAATTATTTGGATATAATCACGTTTTTTGATGCTACTACTAGCTCTCCCCACACAAAGTGAGGTTTTGCACTTTCGGTGGCCTGATAGCCAGCGCTCTGCTCAGATCCTGCCATGAAAGGGATCGGCTTCAAGGCTGTTTGTGTCTCCACTGCCCCCAGCACTAAGCACACTCGCATTCTTCACTGATTCTCAGACTTCTTCCCACTACAATATAGAAAAGAGGGAGCTGATAAAAATCACAGTGTGGTTTTAATGATTTATTATCCCTCCAGCAATGTTTGCCTTTTGATGGGGTCAAGTGTGTAAAATGCTCATCTCTTGGGGTGGAATTTCAGGCATGATTGGTGGAGCAGAGCAGAAGAGCTCAATCTCAGTCCCCTTCAAGTTCCCCCTGCAGATAGCTTTCCACTTGGCCAGCACATGAGGACAGCTCTGCAGATGGTTTTCCTACATGATCATAAGATGAAACAGTTATTTTAGGTGCTTATTCTATAAGGAGCAGTGGATAGATCCACACATCCCATTGTTTCCCCGTGTCCCTATCACTAAAGCAGCCCATCCTGCCCTGGAATATACTGGCCGTTCTTTGCTGATGGTGCCATCCCCGAGGTTCTTCACCTGGGCTCCACAGCCAGATGGTGGGTAGGGCTCCTAGGTGGCCCTGTGGCTGGCAATCTGGCCGCTGTGTTCTTAAAAGTCTGTAGAAGAATTTGATGCACAGATAACTTGGGAAGGCCTGGGAGGCCCTCCTGTGACTCCAACCACAGTTCTTGGTAGAAAATGGGTGGTTGCATTGACCTGTGACTGAGGATATATCCCCAGGAGCCAAATAACTTGCTCCCACCTGGAACCCTTGGGGAGCTAAAAGGATCCCTCTCTCTGACTCACCAGGTGGCTTCCAAGCCACCCCCATTGAACCATCCTGGACCCCGTTGTCCTGACTTTTAAAATCAACAGTCCACATGACAGAAATACTCGGATGCCACTCTCCTGAAAAAGAGGTTGAGAGCAACAGTCATCTAGGGGCAGATTTTATCATTTTAAACATTTGAAATAAAGCTGGTAGAATAAAAACATAAAGGAATAAACATTAATATGGTTTCAAGACTACAAAATAAAATTTCTGTTGATAAAATGAGCTCTTCTGTCTCTCGCAGGGGAAACGGAGAACAAAATACCCACCCTAAGAATAAGACATCCCATGGAGAAGCAGAGGCCTTGGGTGCTGGTGTTGCCCCGCTGTGTTAGAGAAAGGCTCTTCCCAGCCACCTAAGAGGCTCTTCTGAAATGGATGTCAAAAGACGCTTGAAATGCAGAGACCCACGACTCCTGTCTATGCTTGACTCCTCCCATGGCTTCCTGTGTCCCTCAGATTAAATGCTGAACTTTTGCCAGGTCCTATGGGACCCTCCTTGACTAGATCCACTCCCTTCTGCTCTCATCTCTGGCCTCGCCCCCTAGGCTACTGGGGTCCACCATGATGGCTGATGTGCCTCAGGAACACATCACCCTTCTGCCTCAAGGCCTCTACTTTCCTGTCTCTCTGCTGGAAATGTTCTGCCTTGGTGGCTACAAGAGTTAGCCTTCTCTTCACAGCCAGCTCATGGGTCTTGCCTCGGCCAATCTGTCTGGGGCAGCACACCACCCATCCATCACCCCTGCCTCTTTCACCTGACTTAGATTTCTCCCTGGCTGGTGCAGGTTGGTTTATCTTCTGTCTTTCCCAGGGGAACCAGAGAGCAGACACCATGGCTCTTACTCACTATTTTAAGATCCACAGCAGCGTCAGCACTTTGGGGTGCTCCAGAGCCATGGATCAATGAGCTAGTGAGTAAAACAACCATTACGGCCCAGGGTATTCTTGCAGAACTCATTTTCTAAACTCTGCCATGATCTCCTGTGTAGCTATCATCTGCCCACACTCTGAAAGTTTAGGACATTGGTCCTCGGTAACAGCCAGCCACGTGGTGGGCCAGCAACACAAGCGGACATGCCAGCCTCCAAGGTCTGGTCTCTGACACACCCAACTACTGCCCAGTCCCCAGAAGGGACAGATCACAAGGCATGGATGTCAATCCGATGTCTTTCTCTTGAGTAAATGTCCCGTGTATAAGTGTTTTGTTTCTGAACCTCTGAAGGAAGCCTGAAAACTGTAAAGTTTCTCTGAAACATCTACAAAATCTTTACTCTAAATAGGTTTACAGTTTTCTAAGGAAAACAAAGATTACTTGCCGTCAGGGTCCCTTAAAAACTCACTATTTGGGGCAGGGGCTGGAGGGTGGCAAGACAGAGGAAAAGAGAAAATGAAAGGAGGGGGGAAAAAAGAAAACTCACTTCCCCTACCAGACGCCCTGAAACAGAACTGTCAAATGCAGCAAAATGCTGTAAAATGTTCCTCCGCTGTAGGCCACAGAATAGAACTGTAATAAACTCTGACCCATAAAAAGTCATGTAAACATTATAACCTGCTTTTACTAGCCCTTTAAGCACGGGAGCAATTGATCTAAACCAGCTTGGCGCTCCTCATTCCCGAGCCTCCGTGAGAATCCAGCCTCCAACATGGGTGTTCAAATGCCTCTGGCATCGAAAGCCAAAAATAGGAGCGAGCTAGAAAATTGCAGCTATTTAGCTATTTGCCCTGGGCAGATGTTTGATATTTCCAAGAGCAAAAACATCCAAAAGGAAAACTCTGGAGGAAAATCTCCCTTGCAATACCTACTGCCATGGATTATTCCATCTCCAGTGTCCCTGACTGAAATAAATACTCTTGCAATCTTCAGGGACTGGTTTGAGCTGTCCATAAAAATCACAAGAAGGCAGTTTTTCATGAGAGAAAGCAGTCACATCCATGCCTCGAGACAGATTAGCTCTGACTGTCTCCCTATGGCCGAAACACTTTACCATATGAAATATAAATGTGGAAATTTCAAGTAAGATTTTCACAGGTGTCAACATGCATGCTCATTCCATTACCTCTTTGTGGAATTCTCGTTAAACAGGTCTTGAAAATATCTTTTTCTTCTAAATTCCTAGAATCCAAAGGGAGAGCTAGCGGCAATTAACAGACCTAGAGGTACGTTAGGGGACTCTAAATTGTCACATTTTTCTGATCTTGTGTCTGATGGACTTCATCCTGGTTCAAAAGCAGATGGTCAGGTGGCCAAGAGAAGAGCTGGGGTGGTTCTAGGATGGGATGTTAGGTGATTGATGGGAACCCAGGGAACATGCCTCCGCAGCAGCCGATCATCTTTGTCATGTGACTGCCACTGCTCATCCCACAGTGGCCTTGTTGGCAAGCACTATGTTTTTTCATGGGTTGTTGACACTTAGCACCAAAATTCAGTCCCAATGGCAAACTCACCTTTACCAACGCCCTGTCCAGATCCCAGATGGCACTATGGCAAAGGAGGCCATCCAGCTCATGTACCGTGGGAGACAGGGAGCACTCTGGGGAGGACCATGCCTGCTCCTTGTGCCCTGGACAAAGGAGGACCTCATGTTCTTGGCATTTGATACAGGAGGCAGAGATGTCAAGAGTGCTTGCTAAGAAATCAGAAGAAGCATTAATAGAAAAAAGATCAGAAATGAGAAGATTTATCTTTCTATTTTAATTTGTAACTTGTGAAATTTTTCTTAAATTCAGAGAAAGCCTTCAAAGTTTGTTTAATGCATGTGTTTTACATAAATATGTGTATGAAAAAAATTCTTAATTGGGATGGCAACTGTCCCTAAGGATGATTTATATTTGAAATAAAAAAAAATCTTAGAAACCTGAATGTGTGTCTCCTTTTTTAGCACACCGAGAGCTTAGCAACAGACTTGTGGGACTGGAAGGGGAAAGCATTTCTTTCACCTTCTGAAATGTTCTGAAATGGAGTCCCACACTCACTCCCTGGGGTCTCAACAGAATCAGAGAGAAAAAGCAATCATATTTTACATATATGTAGTGTCTGTGTATCATGCAATAGAACTATACATTTGATCTTCCAAACAACCCCTGGAAGTTGGCTAGTTATGGCATTACCCCCATTTTCAGATGTGTGAAGCTGAGGGGAAGTTACTTTTACTGCAGACTAAAGCCTGCATGCTAAGCCATGTTCTCAAACTCCTAATGTTATTTCCTTTGTGGTACACTGGGTGTGGACATTCCTGGTCGGCCATTCTTGGTCCCCCTTCCTGGTCCTACCAGCCTTCCTCTCCTCCAGAGTCCCTCTGGAGCAGGAGCATGTCAAGGCAGAGCTATGTCTTCCCAGAGGGAAGAGCTTTTGCTCCAGGACCACACCTCTTCTGGAGCATGACCTGGCAGTCTGGCTATTCATAATTGGCATTATTTCTTCTCTTTTCTTAAAATAAACTGCATTACACTTATCATTCCATTGGACTTTGACACCAGCTCAGTGGAAGAGAAGATTTAGGAGAGCTAATAAATAACATCAAATAAAAATAAGCTGTCATACATTGGAACATTTACTGTACACTAGTCACGATTAAAAATGCTTTCCATGATTGTCACTGAAACCTCCTAACACATGTAAAGCAGGTCCTATGATTACCCCCATTCCACAGCTGTGGGAACTAAGGCACAAAGGGGTTATGTCAAGTGTCTAGGGTCACGTGTCCAGGGTCACACGGCTAATAAGAGGTGAGGACAGTGAAATCAGTAGTCCAGCCCTTAACCACTGCGCTGTGTGGATAACAGCATGCCCAGAGGTCACAGCTAGACAGTCTCATTAATGTATGCATTTGAGCAAACAGGTTGAGACATAAACCTAAGAATGCTTGGGAGGATCAGGATTCGAGTAAATTAATGAGTACTTTTCTTTCTGCTTTGAAAAAAATGGGTCAGGGCATTTGGAGGCGGAGGAAGTCTCTAGGTCTGAGAACACCCTGTGCACTGTAAATGACAGAATGGACGGCAGCAGAGGCAGCTGGGAGAGGAGAGGGCAGGGACCCAGAGTTGCCATGCAAGGACCCCACAAGTGACATTCGCTCTTCTCAAGCAGGTGTGTCTTCCTCTAGGATGGATCCACACAGACCCTGGGACAGGCCCAAAGCTCACTTTACCTGTCTGCCTTGGGAAGTGGGACTGGGTGGAGAAGGGCTTGTCTCTGCCTTCCAGGGACATCTCTCCAGCTCAGAAGAAGGTGCTTATTTATTCTCCCCTGATTCTATGCATAGTACCACGAAAAGCTTCTGAAATGGTTGGTGCCTGCCTACTGGCACAATGTGTACATTCCGGAGAAGGTAAGTGCTTTAAAAAAAAAAAAAATATATATATATATATGTTGGAATTTATGCTGGAATTTAATACCACTTCAATGGAAGAGCAGATTTAGAAGTTAATAAATGATATTTTCTTAGAAAAAAACAGCTTGTCATTATTCCTGTCAAAAAAAAAAAAAAAGAAGTGAGAGGCTGGGGTTGTGGCTCAAGCGGTAGCACGCTCGCCTGGCATGCATGCGGCCCGGGTTCAATCCTCAGCACCACATACAAACAAAGATGTTGTGTCCTCCAAGAACTAAAAAATAAATATTAAAATTCTCTCTCTCTCTCTCTCTCTCTCTCTCTCTCTCTCTTAAAAAAAAGAAGAAGAAGTGATTAAGAAGCTTGGGAGGAGCAAACAGCATGGGCACTTGGGACTCCGTGTTAGGAACATCACAGATTACCCATCTATTGCTTCTTTCCTGTTCAAGGTCACAAATTTATAATATGCTAAAGTGAAATAACTTTCCAGGCTCGGGGTTTTGTTTTTGTATTTTGTAAAGGGATCATTTGGCTCTTGCCAAATAGTCAGAGCTGGTGAAATGGATAAGATCATTCATAAAAGGCAGCAAGACTATACAGACAGAGGAGAGTAGTGATACGTGTGTTGCTAATGGAAATCAAGCTGGGATTCTCGTGTTCAAGGAGTGAGACTTGCCAAATGATGGTTATTTGATCCTCTTCAGAGGGGAGGTTAGGGTGTAGCTTAGTCCATTTTTCTGTTCCTATAACAGAATACCTGAGGCTTGTAATTTATAAAAAGTAGTCGTTTTTGGCTCAAGTTCTGGAGACTTGAAACCCTAGAGCATCCCTGCATCCACCAGGCACATGGTCAGGCCTCCGTGCTATGTTATAACAAGGCAGGGGCATGATCTGAAAGGTTCCGTTTACCTGATCTGCTGAGGATATTTTTAACGGCCACACAGGCCATCGTTGGCAAAATCACCCATCCGCCAGTGTACACTGGTCAGTGAAATGCTGCCCAGTCTTGAGTCGTGTTAGCATGTCCTCCACAGCATCACACAGTGACGATGTCACGTGGCGAGACCAGAAGCACTCCAGCACAGGTCTCTCTCCCTCTTGCATGCTGTGCCATTACGGGGTCCTCGCCCCCATGACGTCATTCCAACCCTAAGTACCTCCCGCAAGCCCCACCCCCGCGTACCATTAACCTGTCAATGTAGGGATTCAGTTACCAAACACGCACTGGGTGGGGGGCACATCCAAACCTCAGCATATTGGAACCTGAATGAGTTTGACCTGGAGCCTGCTTGCTGGTGCTCTGAAGGATAGCCTGGGGGGAAAGGCACAGAGGACACGCAGACATGGACAGGCTGCCTTTGGCTGCTCAAATGCACATTGGCAGGTTGGTGTTTAGGCCACTGACTGCCTGTGCTGGCACTCAGAATTCTTGAGCAAATCATGCAAACTAAATATTTCAGATGAGCAGTCTAAATCTAAATATGTTTTTACACGACAGTATTTTTCCACTTTCACTTCTTTATTTCCAAAGCTTTGCATTGACTGTATCATATTTCAAGATAACCTTGGTCTGACCACAGGCTGAAAAGGAAATCTCAAGGTGTCCTGGTGTCACAGAGGATAGATACAGCTCATGCTTCACAAATCCCAGCACAAAAGAAACCTGGACTCGCATGGGCTGAGGCTGCCCACTGTTCCTGGCATTCCGCAAAGGGAGAAGGTGCTTCTGCCTGAACAGGTTGAATGAGCACTTAGCAGTGGTAGCAGAGATGAGGTGGAGCCAACTTTGGATGATTCGTGTGGATCGGGGGACTTGGGGCTCTGTGATCCTGCCAGGCAGAAGTGAAGAAAAGAAGTGTCCCCACTCGCTGGCTCTGGACCTAGAGGCAGACACCGTGCTGGGGCACTGCAGGTATCAACTTACCTGGTCAGTCACCCCCAGCAGGGCCCAGGACTTGAAAGGAAATCCCACGTGATGTCCAGTCTATGGGGCACACCTGTGCCAGGGTTAGAGGGCTGCTGTCGCTTCAGACGGTTTAAGGAAAAATTCTAGGAATTTGCTTCTAATAAGAGGCTCATAAAATTTAGGTGTCTCTCCAGGTTTAATATGTTGACTAAAATAATAAAAGTCCTCCCCCTTTACCATGAAGGAAACCACTGCCTCCATTCGAGGAAATAGCTAAATAGTAAAATAAAAACTCTTCCTAGGGAGCTATTTGCAAATTTGAGCCAAGACCTGAAGTTCAGGGGTGAGTCTAGCAGGCCCAAGGCTGGCCTCAACAGGGACCAGCAGGGACCCGGGAAGGACTGATTTTATCCAAAGCCTTTCTAACTTTAGAACAGTTACTCTGTGTCATGTGATTGGATTTTTGTGATCCGGACCCAGCCTGGGCGAACACTGGCTGGTCTCTGGTCCTGTAGGATGCAATCCCCCGACAGAGCAGAGCAGGCACTTTGCTGCTGTGTCAATTCTCCAGCGCCCCATTGTACAGATGAATCCACCAAAACAGCAGGAGCCTGGAAAAGTTGCTTTTGCAATCTGAAGGCGGCCAGGAAAACGTCCTCCCACGTGGCTTACTCACCTGAAAGAGGAGCCCTGTAATCACCATGCTTAATGCCGCCTGTCTGCACTGACATGCAGCTGCAGCGGCTCCCACCCCCAGTATTCCCAGCCCAGCACCTGGCTCCTTCATCTCGCCCTGGTTCTCTCTCCCCTGGTTTCAACAGCTTATCAAGCTGAGTTCACGAGACACCAGCGTGGCTTCATCCAGAGCGGCAGGGAGACACAGTGCACGCTGCCCAGACTCCCGGGCTTCCTCCCTGGATTTGCCTGCCTCTAATCACTGGAAGACCTCCAGGGCCAAGACTGCCCGGGCTTGTCGAGGGATTCCTCTTCTATCAGGGATGCCACCACCCAGACACTAAATCAGGAGGGAGCGAAAACCCTCCCAGCAATGATCTCTGGAACAAAAGAAAGAGTTGAGAAACCTCTGCGTGCTGCCCTTTTGGTGAAAAAAAAAGTGTTTATAAAAACTAAAATAGGGTAAAACTTTAGCACTTTTTTTCTCCTGCCTATTTTTCTGTGTTCACAAAAACAGTTTCCTTGGATATCCTGTGATTTCTTCTGTCCCTGTGTGTGTTTGCTAAGTTTTTGTGTAACTTGTACTGGGAAGTTTTAAACAAAATTCTTTTGAATGCCAGATTTGAAAGTATAGGAACTGATGTATGAAATCTCAAATGCCTTTGTTTTTTGTTACTGCGATGACATCAGCTATTTGGGGGAATACACAAGCAAGCACAGCGGCTGGGGTGGTGCTAGAAAAAGAATGATATAAAATCAGGAGAATGATTCTAAAACTTCCACGCTGTTCTTCAGGTCAAGGTCCCTGTGAGATGACCTCTTCCTTATTTCCCTCGGCCGCTGCTGGTGTTTGGAGCCCTTCACTGAAAGCCAGCAGGAAGGAGGGGTGCCTCTCCTTTCCTGCCTTCCAGTGGATTTCTCATTCTGGGACCAGAGAGCAAGGGGAGGGAGTTTAATTAAATTCATTCACATTAGAACAAAATGAATTAAAACATGATTAAATGCTTAGTTCACACTAGAAGCATTTTGATCTTTAGACGACGGTATTAACCCACAGGTTGACAGTGAACGTCGGGAGAGTGTCTGTGGCAGGACAGGAGTGTCCTGTTCAACATAGACTGAAGGACAGAGAGGGTACCTTACCCCAGGGTACATACAGTTAATCCTCCAGTCACCTTACATCCCAGTCCAACAAAAATGCCACTGGTATTTTTGCAAAAAAAACAAGCTCTCAATTCTGACAATATGGATCAGAGGACTTTATTAACTATTCTGCCTTTATAGTAACTGATTAATACCATATAAAAAGCAAACCTTTATAAAAGCAGCATCCAAGACTTCAAGTCAAATAAGAACATTTATACCTATTTCACATCTTTTTAAATATTTCATTCTCACACTATTGCTTTTCAAGCTATATAATTCAGCAGTAAAATACAATTGGCTTACAGAACAGTTTCCATACAGATATGTCCCTGACATTCTGTACCAAAAGGATCATATAAAATTGATGGTATTTTAAGCTCTTATTATTAACTTGAATTAAGTTTTGCTTGGCTGTTATATAAAAGGTATTTGAAGTATTAACTGCATTTATCTTGCATTTTTCACTTTAAATATTATTTCATAAGGAATAATATCACATTGGGTCAAACCAAAGGTTTTATTCAACTGGTGTTCTATTTAGGTATGCATTGCAATATTTATAGAGTCTAATAGAGAAGGATAATATAACAGGCCTTGAAAACCCACACTATATCAAAGATTCCATCTCTGCTAACACCTTGGGTGGGCTGGCATGAAATATAAATTGTGCTATTAAATCCGGAAAAGTTTGAAGAAAAAATCCGGAATAAATTCTAGGTATTCAAGACTAAGTTGCTTTTCAAAATGAAGAATTAAATATTTAGAAGACTTAAGTATCACTTGTTTAATGAACCAAAGTCTTGTAAATACATAAGAAACTAGAAATTTGAGATCATTAGACTTATTTCCATTCAAGGCTATTCATGTGTCTAGGGAAAGGTTGATGCACCAGGAATTTAGAAGAGAAAATTGCTGGGGAAATAGGTTTATTTTTCTCAGAACTTCTTTTTTTTATTCAGGGAGGTATGAAGGAGAGAAAAAAAATCCTTGTTTCTTCATTTTAGGACTTCATAAAAATCTAAGTTTATTTTGAAGTAGCAAAATCTTATCATTACTCATAAAAATCAAAGCTGCCTATAACTCCTTTCTTGAGCTGGATATCCCCAGCTCTCTCTCTCTCTCTCTCTCTGGGCAACCATTTCTGGATCCAAAAACCTGGCCAGCTGGCCCTCTCTAGCCTTAGCATGCAGAGGGGATGGATTGCACAGGGGTATTTGGGAGGAGAAACTCTCCTCTGTGATGCCCACCTGATTTCATTTGGCCATTTTCTGTTCCAGTTACCTGTCCCAATTCTGTAGCCTTAAATTCCTTCATATTAGGTACCGCTGAAGGATAAGCTCTAGTCAATGTATTTGCAATCAAAGTTCAGCGAGAACCTTCCCAGTGTAGTACACTTGCACACAAGTCCACTTTTTGTGAAACTGAAGTCCGCAGCCCCTGCTGTAAAGGCAGGGGTCACAAAGTGCTCCCAAAACACCAGTTTCCATGCCAATGATGGCAATAGCACCCCCTGGAGGTGTGCAACCCACTCCCTATGCAGCCACATCTGGAGAGCCCCTGCCCAAAATCCTCCCAGGAAGAAAACAAATAGCTATATCCCAAAAGGCTTGTTTTTAGCTTTTATACCTACTGGATTTCTGTCAGATATCGCCTTTGAACCCAGACTTCCACAGTGAAAAATGTTTGAAAATCTAAAATCTTCTGAAGGCCTCAGAGGAATAAGGGAAGGCAGAGATGTGAGGCAGCCGGGACTCCAAAGTCAAACACTTTGGGGTGCCGTTGGGCTCTGCTGCATCAGAGCTTTGAGGATTGCAGATGCTGATTGCATACAGCAAACTGCTTTCTGCCTCTGAATCAGCGAATGGGAACAGACAGTCAAAGGCAGAGGTGAATCTGAACACCACAGCTCTCCAGCTCAGGGCAGACCCTGCCTGCAGTAGACTCTTGGCTGAATGCTGAGGTAAGGGCTGTGGCAGGGAGGCAGATACAAGGCAGAATGAACTTTGGGACCATGCCTGGGTCTCAGGGATGCGCTGCTCCTTTTGTGAGAATCAGTTAACCTCCTACTATGTGAGTAAATGCTGTTTAGGGCAACTATTTTTCCTCTCGGCCAATCCACAAATCATCCCTTAGCCACATGGCACACATGAAGAAAGGAAGCCTGGGGTTGCACATATGAGTCCCCAAATGTACAGAAGGAGCGACTGGCACATAAAATATGCTCAATAAGAGGTTGCTATTGGTCATCAGTTTGAGTGACTGGCCTGGTTTTAAGGAGGGACTGTTGACTGTTTGCCTCTCAAGTCAAACTAGGTAGGCATTTATCTATTTTTTATGCACCAGGTTAAATTCACTAGAATGGATAAATGTCCTGACAGCTAGCAATCTATCCACCAATGCAAACTTCCAGGAAAGGGAGAGTCATAAAGCCAGATTCATAAAAAAAAAAAATAAAAATAAAAAGACAATGCATACATACCTGGTGGAAGCCACATGTCATCTACTCTGTCCAAATACACTTTGTGAGGGATATGATATACACAAAACTGCAGGGGCTCAAAGAGGCTTTGCGTATCTGTTATAAACTTTATTTTCAATACTAGGGGCTTTTGAAATGTAAGCACAGATTACTTTTGAGTCTCCAACTGAAAAAAAAAAAAGGAAATGGTTCCAATATGGAAATTCAAGACAAAGAGCCAGAGAGGAAGGAGTTCCAAGTGCCAAAGAGAAGAGGTTCAATGAAATCGCCAGCCGTCAGTTATCGCAATACCCTGGCATTAGCACTTGGCTCCGCTGACGTGCACCCGACATGTTTTATTCATATCAAGCACTGGATATGCTCCTCTTTTAGCAGCTGGACTCTATTGCCAATTCGTTTTTAATCCATGGATGACTACGGTTCTCCAATTTGAACAATTTCAGTTTGCTTGTATTTCTACAATCTAATCAGGCAGATGGCTGCTGAAATTTCTTCATGTTTATCTTTTGCTATCACCTAAAGCTTCAAGTATTTTAAATACCTCTGGCACAGATGTAAAGAAATTATGGTTCCAATACTAACTGATTGTTAAATGGATCCTACCATAAATCCATCTTATCAGCAATCTGTCAATCTTGTCAATGAAAAAACATCCTCCAGATGCATTTCTAGTGTGCTATAGATTATGGCTGGATGAAATTCTGTGGCCAGGGTACAGGTAGATTTTGAAATAGGTTGAGTTCCCTGCTCTTTTCTCTTATGAAGTAGCTCTCTCATTATAAATTCCTTGACTTTGACATAGTAGGACTTCAGAGCCAACCAAAATAAATTCCTGATAACAGTGTAGAGCACTCTTTCTACACAAATGGAAACTTCAGAATATTTGAGCCAAGCGTCCCAACACTTTCTGCGGGCAGCTGGAACCCAAGATCATTAAGCCCTGAAACACACCTCAGCAAAAGCAGTGAACTTCTCTCCTTGCCCCCCTGACCATTTCCCTCCCGCTGTTACAGCCTTGGCAGTTGACCCCACCAGCACAGGGGGTGAGGGAGGAGTGTCACCTGCTCTTTGTCACTGTCACCTCCACCGTCATTGCATTCTTCATTCAAGAAACAAGAGCATGGAGAGCACCCACTATGGGTGTGCATCTGACCTCAGAGTGGACAGCAGCACACTTTAGGGGTAACTGTTCTACACCTCCAGCCTGTCCCTGATAGAGACTGCAGAAGGAGTCAGTGAGCTTACCTGCAGCAGAATTCAGCGGCAGAGCCAGGCACTTTCTCTAGCCAAAATAATCCCACATGGCTATTTATGGTTTTGTTGCTTCCAACCACTAGGGTCCTGGTATCTTAACTCCTGCAGGTCATTTGCTGAAAAGCTCATGTCCAGCTTCTCATTGATGTTTCTTCATTTGTCGGGTAGCACACACTTGAAGTTCAACCTTGGCTGAAATTACTGATTCTGGTTTTGTGCTGTTTATGAACTGTGGCTTCCTTCTCAGATCCTTTTACTACAACCTATGGTGGAGTTATTGCCAAAAACAGGGTACCATGCCGTGTTTTGATTATGAGTATACAATTAGCAAGAGCATTGGAGCTATGGGCATCTTCGTAAACCACATGACACGCTGGCTTAGCCTGGGCACCAGCAGTTACAGCCTTCTCCTGAGTCATCCTGCAGATTTACTTTAAGAGCAAGACAATGATAAAGGCTTGTTGTGCACTGGCAACCAACAAATTGCAAAATCTCTCACTGGTGTTCCTGTGTCACAATGGCATCCTAAGCTTTGACTGATTTCTAATTGGACATCAGCTTTCAATTGTCCACTTAGTTTCTTCAGCCAGTTCCTTGAGGCTAATTACTCTTTTAATTAATGGGAACAAAAAGTATTAGGCTAAAACTGGAAGTGGAAGCAGTGACAAAAACATGTCTCCCAGAGGAACAAGCCCTGATGACGTGAGCCCAGTGAAACTGATTCTGGATGGCTGGCCCCAGAACCAAAAGAAAACAAATCTGGAGGAAGGCCTGGTGTACACTTCTATAATCTCAGTAACTTGTTTCATCAGCTATAAGAAACTCATACACACTCCTTTGTCCAGGGGAGTTCCTAAGAGCTCCTGTAAATTTGTTCCCTTGCCAATACTTGTAGTTTCTGTATTTTCACTTTCGCCACACCTCTGGGGATATATTTCATTGTAATTTTAATGTGCTTTTCCACAATTAAGGATGAAATTTGGCATTATTTGCATGCTTGCTGTCCAAATAGATTTCCATTTATATGAGGTGCTCATTTATGCTTTTTACTCATTTTTCTATTGAGTTATCTTTTTCCTGCCAACTTGTAGGAGTGATTTGAAGATCCTATGAACTAACCTTTCTTGGGTATACAAATATGGATGTTGACTTGGATACGTATTGGTAGAGATGTACAATCATCTCTCATTACATAGCTAATCTTCTCCCTCTTGGGTGCTTTTCTTAGATAAACTCTTAAATTTGATTTTATCATTTGTTCTTTAATATTCAAGGAGATTAAGAAACATTCCTTGCCTTGAGACCAGTAGAGTGTACGTCTATAACATATTCTGAATGTTTTTTGGTTGTATTGCATTTATGCTTTTAATACACCTGGAATCAGTCTTGGCTTTGTTTTAAACTCAGAGTTAATTTCATTTTTCTTTCTCTAGATAGCTAATTTCCTTACCTATATAGTGTTGAAAATCTAGTTGTCTAGTTATTTCGATGGTAGTATTTCTCTGTATATGCCTACATGTTATTTCCATTGGCCTGTTTATATATCCCATGTTGTCTCACTCCTGCAGTTCTAGAACTCTTGACATTTGTTAGATGATATCCTCCCACTTGGTGATTCTCTTTGGGGAGTGGCTTAGCAATTCTTTGCCCCTTTCAGTATCATATCAACTTTAGGTTTAGCTTTTTAAGTTTTACTGAAAACCAACTAGCATTTCATCTGATTAAATTGAATGCATAAATCAATTTGATAAACTTGACCTCTTTCAGACTCTGAGCCTAGGCCACCTTGGTGGAGATGAGATGGCTGTCCATTCACCGAAGCCATCTTTAATGGCTGTCAATGAGGCTTTGCCATTTGTTTTATAAAAAATTTCTCTCCAAAAATTTTAATTCTGTGGTGAGGCTTATTTACACACTATACACGCTTGTGATGCTATAGCAAATGGTGTCTGTTTTTTAAAAAGATCAGTAATGTTCATTAAAACTTCATAAATATTTTAGTAAAATTACAAACTTAATTTTTATCTTTAATTTAAAACAATAAATTTCTACTATAAGGCTCTAAGTGGGCTTTAAAAAACACTTACATTAAATGCAAAGTCATGTTAATGTGAGGTTAATCAAATGACTGATGGCACCCGTGGAGCCAGAAGTTCTAGAGGTCAAAGGCAGCAAGAGATTGCCTACTGTTACACACAAATCTGCATTAGTGTTGGGCTCACTGTGTCTTCCAAACACTGCATGTATGGTTTTATTCACACTAAATAATAAATGGATGCCACTTTACAGTAACTCAAACAAAATGAACGGGTGATTTGAATTCCAATTTTCACCCATACTTAAAGAAACATAAGCTTCTAAAGCAATGAGAGTCTATTTTTCACCTGACAGTGATAAATGGTGGCAAGAGTATAGAAAAACAACCCATCTCATATATTGGTGCCAGTTTTATAAATTGGTGCAAACTTTTTGGAGAGCAATTTAGCAATTTCTATCAAAATGTGATATGCTTATACCCATTGTAACAGCAATTCCACTATCAGAAACATTCCACGGGTAAACTTTCACAGGGCACAAAGAGAATGAAGAGGCTGCTCAACACGGCTGATGTTCAATGCACCAGATTGCATGAGCGGCAGTCAGCAGGCACACATCATTGTATCCATGGGAAGCATATTTATATAAGTGAGAATAGGAAGGCACAAGTATATTCGCAACTAGTAAAGTAATAAAAGAAATAAAAATCAATGAGGGCAGTATGCTCCTATGAGTTCAGTTACTTTACTTTAAATATTAGATACACAATAGATGATAGTGTATAAGTCACGGTTCTCCAGAATGATAGAACAAATATCATACAATGTGTTAGAGATGGAGGAGGGCAGGAGAGAACAGTCCCATACAAGTCCAAGATCTGCAGGGCAGGCCACAGACTGGAAACTCTGGCAGGAGTTGATGTTGCCATGTTGAATTCAAAAGCAGTCTAGAATTAGAATCACTGTCTTTTCTGGGAACCTCAATCTTTGTTTTGAAAGTTCTTCAACTAATTGGATGAGGCCCACCCAATTTTGGAGAGCAGTGTCTTTTAATTCAAAGTTTATGATTTAAATGTTAACACATCTTAAAAAAAAATACCTTCACAGCAATATGTAGACTGGTGTTTGACCAATTGACTAGGTAACATAGCCTAGCCAAGTTGACATGAAATTAACTACCACTAGATAGACATTAAGATAAAAGAGAGAAAGAGCGAGGGATGGATGGATGGATAGATAGATGATACCTTTATTTTCGTGGAAATCTGTAGTGAAACAAGGACACGTCAACAGCAGCCCTGGGTGAGGTAGGCTAAGGAGGACTGAAGGTTAATTGATCATGTAATCCTTTGTGATAACTTAAACCACATGCATACACATATTATTTCAATAACTAGTTAAAGTAGTTAATATCCTAAGAAGGGAGCTAACATGGAAACACTCAACCTTGTGGACTTCCTGTCTTCCCCGCTCCATCCTGTCGGTCATGTTCCTGCCCATCAGCTCCTCCACCCCTGTGTTCTGCTTCCATTGGCCCAGCTCCCTCCTCAGGTCTGCTCCCTGCCCCCGGATCCTCCATGTCCACATGCCATCTCACATCTTCATGGATCCTGCTGCTTCTGTTGACCAGAGGTGGTCCTCTCCTGCTCTAGGGGACTTGCTCACCTTCAAGACCCCCCTCAGCAGCTCTGGGAGGCTTTCCGGGAGTTTCTCTCTCCTCTGGGCTTCCTGCCTCCTGTGTGGGCAGGTTCCTTGCAGCAGAGGTCACTTTGGGTTGTCGTTCCTTGTTGGCATCTGTGTCTCTCTCTTTGCCACTCAGGACACAGAGCTTGTCTTCATCTTTGTCAGGTCAGCCCCAGCATCTGGAGAAGAGCTTTAGGCTGCAGGGTGAGCATCTGTATTCTGTGTGTGCAAAGGTCTAAAAAATATGAAATTCCCTGGAGAGTCTGTGGCCCAGAAACCCCCACAGAGAGGTTTCAGAGACCCCCACAGGTGCCAGGCAAGGTCCTAGAGCTCAGGGACTCTGAGTCCAGTTAGTGCCTAAGCTGGGAATCCCACCGTAAGCTAAGTCCCTCACTTTGGTCCCCGTTGTCTCCAGTGTGCTGCTGTCTGCTGTCCCGCTGCCTTTGCTTTTCCTCTCTGTGATGCTACCATCCATTAAGGGTCTACTAGGTGGCAAATTTTCTGCAAGAACAGTATGCAAACAAACCCCAACCTCCACCCCCCTTCAGGTGAGTGCTGTTATTACAGGGTTTATATGAGGAAGCTGGAAGAGAGAGCTGGTCAGGAACTCCTCCAACACGGAGGGGCCAGTGCGTGGCCCAGACCATCCCCTGCAGCTCAGCCTGCCGCCTGCTTGGTTCTTTTCCCTCCTGTAGCTTCTGCTGAGACTCCTCTGCACCGGCCACTACAGCACCACCAGAGATAGCTATTTCTGAATTTCTGAGATGTCCGGCTCTCAACCATAGGTTCTTTTCTAGATGCAATCCTCTAGAAGCAGGGATTCCCCAGGAAGCATTACCTCTCAAGTCAAATGCATCTTTCTAGCATCAGTTAGTACATCTAGGCAGACAACTCTTGGCTCTTCAATTAGACCTGCTTATATTTGTAATTCATATTGTTTGTCATCAGTGACCTCTAACATATCTACCTTTCTTAAGTGTGATTTTTCTACTGGTCACATCTGGCTCCAGTTTCTCACTTAGCACCTCTGACATTTTGGACCCCATGAACTTTTGCTGTGGGTCTTATCTGTGTGTTGCAGTGCATTTACCCTCGGCTGTCAGCAGGACTTGGGGCCCCAACTGCGACGACCAAAGTCTCTCCAGACATTCCGCAAGGCCTGGGGTGGGGAGAAAAATGGCCCCATTTGGGAAACAGAGCTCCAACTGCATGTCCTGCCAGCTCCTAAAACTCCATTTGACCTCAGCTACATTCACTGTCCTCCTTGTTTCCTTAGTTCTCTCAGTGGCTCTCCTTTGTCCTCGTCATTCACGTTCAGGGCCTCCCCTGATCCTCCACACTCCGCCAGTCAAAACCACAGAGTTGACTGCAAACTCTGAGTTTCTCTCCCATAGGCAGCTAGTAGGCTGCATTCTGGCTCCCGTTAGCTCATGCCAATGCAACCAGGCTTCGCACAGGGTCCCTGCCCACGACCTGTGCTATGCAGGAGTGACAGGGAAAGCTTCCTCTGAGACAGTTGCAGTGTGTCCCTTCTTTTATTGTCACCTCCATTACTTCCCATGATAGACCAAGAGAGGCCCAAACGGCTCTCTCTGCCTCTCAGAGGCTCCACCATATGGTACCCTTCCCCTTTCAGCTCACAGACCCCTCTACAAGCACAACAGGTGGCTTGCTGCTCATCAAAACTGGGCTGTTCATAGGGACCTGTGCCTTCTACTCTATACTGTCACCTCACATGGTGAGTTCCTCCCCACAATTTTCCCGTAAAATAGATCATTCTTCTTCCAGGTCTAATCCGATAGCCCACAATGTTCACAAACGTTCATTTTTTCTGGTTGACCCAACAGAGCGGGTTACTTTTCTTTCTGCACCACTGGATATGGCAGCTCTTACACTGGGTCGCACTTCATCCCCGTATAACATTCGCATGGTAGCAGTATCCTCCCTCCAGATTGTAACTTAGATTGTGGGAGACATTTGGTCATATTCCTCTTCATGCCTGACAGCGCCAAACACAGCCATGCATTTTGGTATTCTTAATTATTTGTCTAAATGAGTAATAAAAGTGAATTCATTTGCCTACTATCTTAAATCAGCTCCTCAGAATTCTTCTCAAATAATTAGTCTTTTAATTGGTCTTCCGACTCCCATCTGTCCAACCCATTCTCTGCCTCCTACCAAAGTCATGTTCCAAACACAAGTCTGATCACGCTGACCCTGACTTAGAACTTGGAATGGTGTCCATTGCCTGTAGGATGGGTGCAAACTCCTTTGTGTGGCACAGAAAACCCTCTGTGTTCTGGCTACCCTGGTTCTTCTCATTAGTCATGCATCGAACCACAGTCCTGGGCCTGCCGATATCTCCACGAGCCATTGTTCTGCCAGCTTTCTTTCCCCATGTTTTCCATACCTGAGCTTGCCCTGCTACTTCCGCCAGCCACGCCTTTACCAACCACATCCACCGGCATCATCCATCCACGTGCCACCCCTGTGCAAGGACAGGCAGTTAGAGCTCTGTTTCACACAATGAATGGATGGGTCCAAACCAGAAAATTAGTCCAGTTTACTTAGCAACTAGAGGACTAAGAAGTTTATTTATAGATTATTTGTGTTATTGGGTAAAACAACATCAAGAAAGTCTGTTTATTTAGAGACCTGAGTGTCTGACATCACTGCCATTTGTCCATTTTACATTTAAACAAGTTACTTTATATACCTCCCTGACTTGATCAATAGGCTCCTCAGGAAATTCCATTGTGGTCCTCCTACATGAGGGATGGTAACATGAAAATTCCTGTGTGAATCTTAAGTAATACTTGCCCACAGGTACCACAGAGGAGTCGCTCCTGCGGAGGAGCACCACAGTCGGCCTCCCCTCTGCTTCTTGCCTTTCTAGCAGGTACTCCTGCTCATTCCTGTTAGCACGTTCACTGAAGAAATCTCTCCACTGTGCCTCTTGAGCGCTTCTGGAGTCCTTCCTTCTATCCTGAGTCAATCTTATGACCAGGGAGTTGTTAGCAAAATCCAGACTATCAGATGAGTGAACTCGCATCCTGTCTCAGTGCATTTCAGCTGCTACAACAAAACATCTGAAACTGATTCATTTAAAAACAACTGAAATTTACTTCTTACAGACATCTGGGGAATCTAAAAACAGGGCACCTGCAGATTCAGTTTCTGGTTAGAGCCAGTTTCCTAGGCCAGAGATGACTCTTCTCTGTGTCCTCACAGGGCAGAACAAGAGCTCTGGAACTCTCTGGGATCCCTTTCATAAGAGCACTAATCCATTCAAGGAGGATTCATGAACCTGATCACTTCTTAAAGGTCCCTGCTCCAAGTGCAATCACACTGGGGACCTGGCTTCAACACACGGAAGGGTGGAGACATCTGTGGGGCCGAGCCATTCAGACTCCTTTTTATCAGTAAGTAAGTGCTGAGGGTGCTCTATTTCTGACCTCTGGAAGGCTGTGTTTGAGCTCTATGACAGACAATTCTTTGGTGGTGCAATGGCTTTATAAACATATCTCCACATTTGAGCACTGGTCCTAATTCTTCTTTTGTTTTTTTTTGCTTTAGGGTTTTATTTGTTTGTTTAATTTAAAGATAAATTTACTGTTTACTGAAGTTCTGAAAAGCAATTCCTAAAAGATTAACTTCTCCTGAACCAGTAGGCTTCCCACCTAAAAGTTTAACTTTTCCTGAGAACTGTAGGCACACACGGCATTGTGTCTGTCACGGTGCATTAGACACAAATACAAGGACCCTGAAACAAGGTACCAATTTTCAATCCTCATCTGAGCTAAATCGAAGCACCTGAGGAACAACACGGGTGGCTAGCAAAGGGGGGCTCCTGACTTGAAGCATCGTGAAAACCAAAGACCACAAATGGATGCGAGGGTCCGGTTATGCACACTGAAGTGGGCTTGTGGCAGTGGAACTGCAACGGTTTGTCACGCAGCATTAACACTTAGTATAAAAGTATACAGTGTCAAAGGAATCAAACGAATGGCGCTCAAAAGCGACTTTTTCAACTAGGCAATAAAATCCTCTACAAAAATTCTCTCTGTTGTCCATCACCAAATGCACTGATAGCAACTTTGAAATGAGAAAAAGGAAGGAAAGAAAAAAGGAGCTGTAACCCCTTTTATCTTCTCTGTTTAAAGTCAAACGGAAAACAAGCATCCGTTCTGTTCTACACTAACAGCTTCAAAGACCACCATTTGTACATTTGTACAAGAGAAAGACTAAGAACAAAAACATGTTTACAGAGATCCAAATATAAGTGAATGAGATCACCTCCCATACAGTCTTCTGGTCCTCGTTCTTAATGTCACCAACGGTCCTGGTCAGCAGAGGGCCAACTGCCCTTGGCTCCGCAGTTTTGATCTGGTCTGATCCACTTCGTGATTCAGACATTGTGACATTGTGGCCTAACCCTAAGGAACGGGAATGGAAAAACACAACGGCAAACCTGAAATTCCACATTTCCAAGTTGAAAGGAGGCTAGCACTAAATTAAAATAACAAACAAATAAATACATAAAACCTTGAAAATAGTATAAAACAGAAATTGATTGTTTGGAAAATACCATGTTTCTACAAAGGAAAATGGTAGAGGTATAGGTAACGAAATATAAAAGTAAGTCTATTCCTACTATAATAATAAAGAATAGGGTGAAAATCAAACTTAATAATCTTTAATAGGAAGGAAAACATAAACAATCACACCTAGGGCATAATTAAAATATGACCTCCTTAAGAAAATAACTTTCTTGCCCCAGAAAGAAAGCACTAGTTCAGAGGGGAGACTCTATCTGCCCAGAGGTGCAGGGGCTTGAGGATGGCAGGAGTCGGTGGGTCCTGGTTCCTGAACAGTAAACGTTAATATTTGTGGTGCATTTCCTATGGACCACCCCCAGGCTGCTTGCTACACCTTGTGTTCCTCAGTCTTCACAGTAGCTTCAAGTACTTGCAACCTTTTTTGCCTGTTTAAAGGTGAGGAACCCAAGTGATTCAGTTATCCATTGCCATGAGAAAGCTGCACATGAACAGTCCCAAGATCTCAGTGGCCTAGGACAATAACTAAGGGCTCAGGTGTGAAGTTCAGCTGACCTGGCTTGGATCCCAGCACTGTGCCTGCTCTTCTCAGGTGTGTGGGACCCAAGGAAGGCAAGCTAGTCCTCTGTGTTTGTGGGGCAAGCCCGGGGATAGCTGCTCTCGGGTGGCCTCAGTTACATCAGCTCAGAAGGGGTCCACACGCCTTATCTTGCAGCAGGCTGGCTCCTTACTGTGACCGAGATCACAAGTGAAAATCCACCGGCATCCCATGGGTCAAAGCAAGCCACAGCACGAGGCCCAGAGACAGAGCTGGTGCACATGGAGGACAGAGTGAAGAATGGTGGTGACCCACGGTGCTGCAGATGAGCTCACCGGCATCACTTTCCAGAAGCCATCACTGCTGGGTGGCAGGGCCTGGGTTCAGAGTTGATCTGACTGCAGCCCTTGCCTACAGCTACAGCAGCCAGGAGAGCCCTTAACGCAGGGATTACAAAAGCTCAAGGTCATTTGGTAGACGACATCTCAGGAAGTACGAGAATGGTGTGATTTTAAAGAGGTAAAAGACAAAGTCCCAATAAAAAAGAGAGAAGAAAGGAGCTACCAAGGCCTCCGAGCCTGGGTCACAGGCTCGACATCTACAGAGAGAACAAACATCATCTGGCCAGAGAATAAAGCATTCTGTTCATTTGTATTGCCTGTATATTTTATTTTTTATTGGTGTAGGAACTGCATATTATGTAAATGAACTTTATGGTACAAAATGCTCTGCCATGGACCTTGTTGAGGTTTAGCAGCAAAATGCACCTTACAGATAAGAAAGCCCTTTAGAAATTGGGAGAAGCATCCCACAAAGCCGACCAACCGTCTTCCTGAGTAAACGGCGCTGTCCACTTGACCAAAGCCACTTTCTAGGAATTCACACGCCTTTGAAGGGAACACAATAGTCAAGGCCATTGCATAAAATCAATGACTACTTACGCCAAAGCCATCCTGATTGCCCATTCAGGTGGTGTCAGGGCCGAATTAAAGTAAAAGCAATAACAAGAAATTTTTGGTGTTGATTCACCTTAAGTAAATCCTTTATGAAGGAGCCCACTGAGGTCATGGCCACCCACCTTCAACTTCAACACAAAATGAAGTGGACAGGTAACATATTTTAGCACCGATGAGTGACTCAAAATTTGATTTTATCCTGTGGCTAACTTCTAACTCAGTGTCTCCTCTGACAGCAGAGTTTTCATTACAGCTGAATCTGAATGTCACAGTGACTTTAGGAGACCCGTTGCCATCTGTCCATTCTCCTGTTGGTCTTCTCCTCTGACTTTTTGCCTGTGACGTCTCCGGTGCTTCCTCACCTGGATGAATGGGTTCTTCTCAGAGGTCACTGCTGAGGCTGGCTGGTCCAGGGCCTGTGGACAGCATAGGTGACTGGGGAAGCTGTCCTCTGCAGCAGGGCTCTGGTGGCTCTTGTACCCACAGCAGTTGTTCTCCACCAACTCTATCTCTGGTTACAGTCACAGGTAACCGGGTGCTCAGAACTGCAGCATCTTATTGAAAGTCATGTCGACCTTGCAGGAAACCATCATTATGCATATTTTTCAATCAAAGAGACTGAGGTTTAAAGAGATTCAATAACTCTCAAGGTTGTCCGTCTAGGGATCAGCAGTTTGCCTTCCATTGTGAACTATGGCTTTCATGTGAAGCTGCTTCTCTTCTTACTCCTGATTTTGTTCTTACATCTTAACTTGGGAAGACAGAGCCAGGTGTCATGAAGGTTCTAATACTATGGATTTTCCATGGTTTGTACTCACCCTGGCGACCTGTGAAGCCACCCGACAAACCTGCTGGCGTATTAGAGTTCAGAAGATCAGGATAGGTCCTGGCTCTCTTGTTTAGCTGGCCCTGTGATCTTAAGTAGGCCGCTTCTAAGAAGGTTACTTCGAAGAAGGTTTCTAGTCTTGTCTCGCCACATCTCAGGAAATGTCACGAAGACCAAGGACAACCACGTCAGCAATGTCCGTAGCAAACTGTGAGTGAGGCTCCCAGGCTGTTGTGCTTTCTGCATTACTAATCTCCCACTTGGACCTCGGAAGAGCTGTGTCATGTTTTCTTTCCAGAAAGGCTGCACAGCTGGTCAGTGAGGCTAATATTCCGCCCTTCCACGGGTCACCCTCCCGCTGGCCCTCTGCCCCTTTCCCATGCACACTGATGATTTATCTTCTAAAAGCAAAACAGCATGCTCCGGCCACGGACCTCCCTCCACTGCACTTGCTGCTCCAGCTTGCCTGTTGTTTTCCTGCAGCACACAGGGAATGAATGGGAACGCAGACATCGCCACCAATTAACACATGCTCACATCTCTTGGAACTGAGTTATCCCTCTCGCTCCCAGAACTCAAATGCCATAGCTTTCCTTCTCTATGTTTTTCTAAGCCCTGTGCAAACATTCAGCTCCATGATGCAGAGACCCTGAACTTTGGAGCAAGCTGTGACTGTTCAAGTGACAGAGCTGTTTAAGCATCATGAGTGATAACCCCAGGGATCTCGTGAAGCACACTGAAAAGTCTGTTTACCCTCAAGCTCCTTTGTTTAGAAACTGTCTCTGACCTATCCCAACCAGGAGGCAAGCCTCCATCCTGCCAATGGAGAGAAGTGGCTATCGGGTGACCAGCAGCCTGTCCCCTTGCTACCACTAAAAGTCTTGCATCCCAGGAAACTCCTCCGTCCTGAGCCAACCGCACAGGCAGACGTGCTAGAAGGGGAGCAATGGCTTCTGGGTTCTGCACCAGCCCCCTGTCCCTCTACCTCCCATCCCCTCCAAGCACAGTGACTAATTCTCACTTGTTGTTTACATGAAGCCTTTTGGGAAGAGCGTTAAAGAAAAAAAGAACAAAAAGCAGAATACTTAATTTTAGCTCTTTCACAAAACACTCTGTCCCCCAGGAGGCTGTGACTGAACTGGGGTGGTTCACACCTAAGGAGCCCGGTGCTGCTTCCCTTCGCCTCCAGAGTCACTCCGGGTTCTCACTGCATATTCTCTATAACAAACCTCTTGATAAACTGTCGGCTGGTTTTCATGTTTGCAGCGCTCCCAGAACAATAAAGCAAGAATGTTTGTCATCCATAAAGTACAGCTGCAAGGAGTGTGTGGGAGTGATAATTGGACAAACACCCAGGGAAGGGAAATGAAGACCCAGAGTCTCCCGGAAGGCCAGCCAGCAGCTCCATGCTCCCCTGCGCTCCCTGGTGCTGGCCGGCCACCCCGCTCCTCCTCTGTCAGCATGCCTGGTCCAGCACCCAGCCCCAGCTGCCGCGTGGTCTCAGGCCTGACCCCACGGATCGCAGCCCTGCAACACTATCCACCGGCTTTGGCAGCTGGAGGTAGCCTGAGGGGAACTTCATTTCTGTTGCCAAGTGGGCCACCGACCTAGAAAGGGCCAGCCGCCTTTCACCCCCAGGAAGACCCCTGTGACAGCGAGGCTTTGATTCACGGAGGGTTTGGGGCTCAGGGCGACAGGCAGCTGTCAAACAGGGCCTCTGGCAGAAAGGCGGAGGGAACATGGATCGCCTTGAAAGAAACACTACAAATGTTTGATCCTCTTATCCCTATCCTTCCCACTCTCGGATTCCTGGGAGACAATGGTGAGACTGAGAGAGTCGGCAGACAAAGAAGCATTATCCACACTGATCTCTGCAAGGCCGCTGCTGCTTTGAATCACTTCTCAAGGAAAATCCCAAAGGTTTAAAGACCATCCCACTAGATTCGAAGCTTTCTATGTGGTATCTGAGATCATCAGCGTGAAGTGCGAAACTCAAAGATGCCTCTCTGCGTCCAGGTATCATATGTGACATGTGTGCATGCATGTGCATGAGAGGGGGTGCAGGTGATCCTTACAAAAACCTGAGGAGAGTGCTAAAGTCTGGCATGCAGTGATGTGGAGTTGTATCACTTCTGCTCTGGAATAATAAGGCAGCATCTGGAAGCAGCATTAGTACATGGTAGAGGGCAAACCAGACAAGTCACAAGGTTTAGAGACAGGCAGCTATAACATTAGAGAGAGAAGAAAAAAAGAGGGAATTTGATCTGAGCTCCTTTTTCTGCAGAAAGGTGAAGGCAGGCACCGAGGTACATGCCTATAATTCCGGCTGCTAGGGAGGCTGAGGTAGGAGATCACTAGTTAGAGGCCAGCATGGACAACCTAGAGAGATGCTGCCTCAATACAAAAAAAAAAAAAAACCAAAAACGTAAAGGACTAGGGGTGTAGTGTAATGGTAGAGTGACCCTGGGTTCAATGCCCAGTACCAAAAAAATAACAAATAAATAAATAGAGGGAAATGCCCCAGCAGGAGGTGGAGCTGAGAAGCAGTGACAATGGAGGGAGAGATACAGAATTTGTGGATCTCTAAGCTGCAGGCAGCAGAGAAGATATCCCTGTGCACCCTAGAGAAGGTTCTGGAGCTCCCTAGTGCATTTGGCTGGCTGCAGGAGTACGAAGACAAGCCAAGGCCATGCGGTCTCCCCACTGCCTGAACGTTCACTTTTACCCCTAGACCAGGGCTTCTTAACCAAGGCACCATTGACGATTCACACTGAATCCGTCAGGATCAATATTGGCCCATTCTCGCTGCCAAAGCAAATGGTCACACACTGGTGGGCTTAAACAAAAAGCAATTATTTCCCATAGTTCCAGAGGCCAGAGTCCAAGGTCAATGTACCAGCAGATTCAGGGTCTGTGAGGGCCCGGTGCCAGGTGTGCAGATGGCAGCCTTGTCGATGTGTCATCATAGGTACAGAGCGGAGAGAGAGCAAGCAAGCTGTGTTCTCCCTGGGAGGGAACTGAACTGTGCACACGGCATCCACCTCATGACCTAATCACCACCCCAAGCCTGTCTCCCAACACCGTCACACTGGAGGTGTAGACTATGGTACAATGGAGTTGTTTTGAGGGGCCACAAGTGTTCAGTCTAAAGCTAGGTCCTCCAGAGAAAGTGAATCTATTTTTGCACATATATTCCACAAATTTCCATTGTGGAAATCCTCACATTTAGCTCCTAAAAGCATCGGCTGACTGAATGAGGTCTACCCACATTGTGGAGTATCATCTGCTTTACTTAAAGTTGCTTCCTGGTAGATATTCAGGGAAGGTCAGCTAGCTGAGTGCTTGATTACGCAACTGGGGTCTATGGCCTACCAAGCTGATACAGGCAACTGAGCATCCAGGGACCTTCCCAAGATGCTTTGATGAGGGAGGTTGCCCAGCCCTCTGTAGGATGTTGGCAACACTCCTGTCCGCTACCCCTCCAGATGTGATGAGCCACAATCTCCATCACAGTCCAAAGCCACCCAGTTGTGGGGGGAGATCCTTCCTGTTGAAACCGTTTTCTAGGCATTTCCCCACAAACCATCCTGCATTCCCTGGAGTCTAAGGTAGAGAGCCCAGCAGTGATGCTCCTGCGCTCTGAGCCTTGTCTTTCACTCAGACACTGTCCCAGTATGCTGAAGGTCAAGGGGCTTCATTAGTGTTCTTGTGAGCAGTGAGCAGACACCTCGCCCTCGGGGGGAGCAGTCCCCCAGCAAGGAGTACACGAACCCCACCTTCACGTACAGCCTTGAACGCCCCTGCTGGAGTGGCAGAGACTGTTTCCCTAAGACTTGGAATAAAAATGAAGTCATAACATGTCAAAGGTGAAACTTGGCCCAGACACCGCAGCTAACTTGTTCAGGTCAGGCATTGGATTCAAGAGTTAAGTTCTCTACTTGCAACTCCGGAAAAGCTTGATATCAAAATTGCATTTGATATTTCATTGAACAGAATATTTTTACTTACTGAATACATAAAAATAGCTTTGAGCTTGATATAGATGAAGGCAATTTGACAAACATTCACTTACCCTAAATTATAGACCTTTTTTCTTTTTCAGTACATTGCTATGAGCAGATTTTATATGTACCCTCCTAATATATATATATATATACACACACACATAAACACATGTCCTGTGCTCTTCCAACCATCTGGTGTAAAGTGACACATAGATGGCATACTGCTATTTTAAGCCTTAGACGCGTTATCTATAACCAAGCATGATTGTCTCCTATATTGTTAATTTCCTGCTGTGCTTGTGTAATTCCGGTGTTTTCTTGGTCCTGCAACTGGGTTGTATATTAAAAATAGCCCAGGCACATAAATAAAAAGAGAGTTCTTTAATGGTATGTTAATCACAAAATTCTGGTGCCAGAGTTAGAAAATTAAGACGCCAAAAAGTTAATAAAACACTGTGACTGAAACTTCCTTATTTATTTAGTTACTCTAAGAAAGGCAAAGAAAAGCATCCAATTTGGCATTTTGACCCATTAGGCATTATGGTAGGATATGAGAATTTGCCTTAATATTCCCTTTGTCTGTTTAGAAATCAAACAAAAAAGAACCACTTTCACTGAGCTCTCAAAGGAGCTGCATCTTCTGTCTGCCTTGCAGGGAGGGTCGGCTAAGGACCGGATGCTGAGTAGATATTATGAAGTGCCCAGGATGTTGGCCCTGCTGGTGGAATAAAGCCATCATTTCACAAATCAAGCTTTAGGGAGCCTGTGCAGACCAGGTAGATGCTTCATTCTGGGCTTGTGGCTGAAGGAAGACTTCTTGATGTTCTTCAAACCCACCTGGAGTTAGTAGGAGGCTACTTCCCCAGTTCCCAACAATAAGTAAGTGGCGGCAACTTTCACTGTCCTCCAACTGTCTGGAGAGAGATGGAAATCCCAGGAGGAAGAAGGACCAGGGCAGACTGGGAAGGCTCTTGTTCACCCTTCATCTTGATCCTCTCTGGTTGGCCCTTCTCCTCCTGCCTGAAGACAAGATGAAAGTGAATTGTGTATCTTAGTGCTCCAGGTCAAACATAGATGCACACTCTGCACAGGTTTACTAGTACAAACCCTCCCAGGTAGATGTGCCCTTCCACACTGGACAGTGAAGATTCCAGTCGCTGGGCTGTGGGGCTGCTCAGGGCGGAATTTCCCAGGAGTGGCGTGCCTCATGACTCCACCCATGCCCAGTGCCCGAGACTTTCAACAAACTGGTTTTTCACTATACTTTCCATTAATTTAAGAGCAAACATCTAATCTTATCCCCCCCCCACACACACACACATACACACAATTTTGGGTCATTTGATGGGAAGATAAACATTTTTCCCTTAGGAAAGTAAATATGCTTTTGTTCTGTTTTGTTTACCAATTCACCATACCTTGATGGGGAAAGGTCAGCCCCTTAGAGGTGGTTCCTTACTTTACATAGTTGTTCTCAAAACTTCTCACAGGAACCTTGTGAAGTAGATTCTCATTAGCCATTATGGATGCTGATGCTTCTCTATGATTACACTTTTAATAAGGGAAGATTTAAAAAATATATCTGATTGTTAAACCTAGGATCTTGCCACTGGTTAAGTATGGCATACCATTGATTAAGATTTGAATGATAAACTCTGGAGAGTTCTACTCTGAATTCCCAATATTGGCTTAACTCTGGGTCGGAAAGCACTGAAGTTCCTACATGCACTGCCAATTAGGATAGTAAATGTGAATACCAAACATGTGGAATGCTGGGAGACAATGACTGCCTGGACAGAGACCCAGACGGAGCCATCAGATTATTATGTTAAGACTTTCCTGTTTAGCGCTCGCCTAGCACATGAGAGGCCCTGGGTTCGATCCTCAGTGTCACATAAAAATAAATAAAATAAAGGTATTGGGGTTGGGGATGTGGCTCAAGCGGTAGCGTGCTCGCCTGGCATGCGTGCAGCCCGGGTTCAATCCTCAGCACAAACAAAGATGTTGCGTCCGCCGAAAAGTAAAAAAATAAATATTAAAAAATTATATCTCTCTCTCTCTTTAAAAAAAAAAGACTTTCTATAATGAGGCTGAAAAATATGAATCTGCTTCTATCAATAGATCTGAATTTGGCACATTTTTAAACAAATATCCTACTCCAAAATCAGCTCTTTCACAGAGTGTAGCGAATGACTCCCTGGGCATGGGTTCGTTGAGAGAAGTCAACAAATCCCAAGTCTTACGGACTAAAACTCTCCACCGTACTGACTCGACTGCATCCTCTCTCTCTTTCATACATACATGGAAAACAAACACTGTCAGCCTTGTCTTTTGTTACAACCTCAATCAGATATGCAAGAATAGGGACTCCCATGAGATGTGGGGGGGGCCCAGGCCTGCTGCCTGAGCTACTGGGGGGCTGTTGCCCAGGGTTTAGGACCAGCCTGGGCAACACAGCAATAACCTATATGAAAAATTAAATTAAGTTAAATGCCATGAATTCAGGAGACATCTCTGCTCTGTTCCTTAGTGGGTTGCAAATACCATGAGGACAAACTCCTGACTTCCAGGAGGTCTTCTGTAAACATTTACTAAATGAATGAATGGACAGTCAATGAACCTACGAATAAATGTGTTTTGTGTCATGGAAACTCAATATGGTTCCTAGTTTAACATTTTTATAGATGTTTATACTAATTGATATGCTGAAAATACTGTCCAGAGAAAGGCACTTGAGACTTGTCTGACTACAGGAGAGCCTGCACAAAGTAGCCGCCCAGCACATGCTGAGAGGACGAGAGGACAAATGGAACTTTGTGGAAAGGATTATTCACGCCCATGAGTTGTCCCGAGAGGGTTGCACCATAGACCTAGACTCACCTTGTAAATGAAGAGTTGGATGCAGTAAAAAGAGAAGATAAGGGAAGCCTTGAGGTCCTGCCAGCGTTCCCACTGAGCCTCCGCCATCACCTACTGTGTAATACATAATTGGCCTGGGAGATGTGGAGTGGGAGAGGTTCTAATTACGGACAAGTTAATGATGCCCCAAATAATTACGCTGGAGTCTTTTGCATTGTGTGGTTTCCATTTTATGGTTTTAGAAATGAGAATGTGACATCCACCGTGGTCAGGTCCAAATTCCTTCAAGATGATAGAAACGTAACACAACTTGACATGAAAGAATTCCGCTCCGGAGTCCATGTGCAGGCCTCCTGCCAGGCTCCTGGCCATTCCCGGCCCTGCCACGAGCTCTTCTTTGTAAGACATGTCAACCATCCGATTGCATTTATGATTCCTGAAGATAAAGTTCTCTGACTTTCTTCATTTCCTCTCAACACGTTATTTCTTCCAGAGTATTACTGGGCCAATTTTCTGTACTTATCATATTCCCACTATTTTATATTTCCTGTGTGTCTTGCCAGCATCCTAATAAGTGCATGCTCCAAGCCCACACCCCTCTGAAAACTCCTACAAGTTCGATTCCTTTCTTAAATGACAATTCAGTCATTAATTCTGAAACTGTCTTCTATTTTTTCTCACTTCCTCTTTTTTTCTTAATTGCTCTGCTCCTCCTTCCCAAGTCGCCACATAAGTATGCATTTTAAGTGCACGGGTTGCTTTCATGTGTGGGGGATCACTACTCAAAGAAAGATGAACTTTCCCTGGGTGCTGCTCCCCCACTCAAGACAGCGCAGAAGAGGAACTGAATACAAGTAGGAGGTTATCAGGAACTTCCTGACAAAGAGACATGGACTGTTCATCTGGCAAGAGCAAAGAGTCCCATTCACTAAAGCAAAATATCTGGAATAATTTAGATGAACCACAGCAGAGCAGCAAAAACTCAGTTCTGTTCTCAAGTCTTCTCCAAGCAGAATCCTCCTTCAAACCGCGGAAGCCAACAGATGACCCCCTGATTCAGAAAATACGGAAAAATACATACAACCCAAAGTGAAAAAATGGTTTTGCTTTCTTTAAAGCTATGTGTTCTAAAATCTAAAATAGTAATTCTAATCCTCAGCAGACCCCTTTCCAGACTCTGAGGAGGACACATGAGCACACTGGGCTCATATGCTTTGGAAAGATTTGGAGGTTGACATGCGGCTGCTGCCTGGATTTCAAGAGCCATAGAGGGTCAGGACAAGACAGTGACCAGGACTGTAAGAGGGATCACTGCAGGCCATCCTGGGGTAGGAACAGTGTGGGTTCTTACAACCCAGGGACTCCTGAAGGGAAGCCATGGTAAGGAGAGTCAGCACAACACGGTAAGCGACCTCTCTGAAAAATGCATTTGAATTTTATAAGATACTCTCAGCAGTCACATAATCCAGGTCCTTGTTCACTTACAGAACAATCAATAAGAGCGGAGGCAGGGACACCCACCCCATCATCACAGCGAGCACGGGACATGTGTCTTCAGAGTGCAACCCAAGGCTCGGACACGGGCAGCCGTTGACAGATCCATGGTGGCTCTTGGAGTAGGAAGGAACTTGCCAGAAGGAGAAAGGGCAGTGGCTTCCTCACAATGCAAGGTGTGCAGCAAGAATTGTGCATTTACACCTCCACCTTGACACCCCAGTCTCCAAGCCCATGATTGTCCATGGTTAATATCAACACCAGGTGATGTCAACAGCCCGCAGAGCTCCAGGTTTCTCTCTCCTTCCCGGGATGGAAGCACTGGTCTTCATAAACAGGCCTCTCCCCGAAAGCAGGAGCCCTTCTCCCCAGTACCACTAGTTACGAAAAACAGGTCCTTTCCCTTTAGCTGTGAGTTAGCCTGGCATGGGGGCACCTGTGGTTAGGGGAAAGAAGAGCCAGAGCTACACGTGTATGTAGGGCCTTAATCGCTCTAAAACACCAAACGGGATGAGAGGAAGCTTTGTAGATCCTACCCCTGTCATTAACACTTAAACATCCAGGGGAGAAGCATTGAGGGCCACTTGTCCAGCCTCACCATTTGGGGTAACAACTCAGAAACCCTTACGCGTGGAGCACATATGGGTAAAGATGATTCCTTGGCCCAACATCTCAAGACAATTTCCTCACTTTAGAAGCTGCTAAATGGCAATCCAGAGGGGGTGGTTAGGAAGCAAGGGGCCGCTGCTCACACCTCCCATGCAAGAGAACAGGCAGCTAAGCAATGACCTGAAGACCCCACTCCACGGGCTTCCTTTTAAATTGTTTTTGAAGCTGGGCTTTTTAAAATAAAACACAGCCCAGCACTGTGGTGCAAGCCTGTAATCCCAGAAGTTTAGGAGGCTGAGGCAGGAGGATCATGAGTTAGAAGCCAGCCTCAGCAAGAGCAAGGCACTAAGCAACTCACCCTGTCTCTAAATAAAATACAGAACAGGACTGGGATGTGGCTCAGTGGTTGAGTGCCTCTGAGTTCAATCCCTGGTTAAACTCCCCTCCCCTGAAAAAAACTCCATATACAGAAAAACTCATATTTTTTAGGGGCACAATTTTAAGAATTTTGACAAATCCCCAGTAATGAAGCCATGGTAGTGATTAAGACATGTAACAATCCCGTCATCCACATGCTCCTCTGGTCTCTCTGGTGGACCCTTTCCCCACCTCAGCCACCAGAAGGTGCCCCCCAAAGCACACCCCCACCCCATGTACTCAGCTCACTTACACCTACAGAGTGTCAGGTACATGAAATCTTACTGTATTTCACCCTTAAGAATGTGGGGGCAGGGGCAGGGGTGTGGCTCAGCAGTAGAGTGCTCGCCTGGCACAGGTGAGGCATTGGTTTTGATCCTTAGGACCACATAAAAATAAATAAATAAAATAAAGGTGTGTTGTTCACCTACAACATACATACATAAATATATATATAAAATGTGTGGCATCAGAAGAAATGAAAGCCTTTGACAGAACACAGGGAGACAAAATTGTCAAAGGAAGTTATCCCCAAACAGGAAACTAAAAAGCAGAGACCAGCACTCATACATTGCTTATGAGGCTGCAAATTGGTGCAACCAATATGGAAAGCAGTATGGAGATTCCTTGGAGAACTGAGAATGGAAACACCATGTGACCCAGCTATCCCACTCCTCAGTCTATACCCAATGGAATATTACTCAGCATTAAAAGGGAATAAAATTAAGGCATTTACAGGTAAATGGACAGAGTTGGACAATATAATGCTAAGTGAAGTAAGCCAATCCCCAAAAATCAAAGGCTGAATGCCTTCTCTGATATAAGGCTGCTGATTAATAATGGGGTGGGGGCGAGCATGGGAGGATTAGATGAACTCTAGATAGGGCAAAGGGGAGGAAGGGGAAGGGAGGAGGCATGGGGGTAGGTAAGACAGTGGAATGAGATGGACATCATTACCCTAAGTACATGTATGAAGACACAAATGGTGTGTCTCTCTACTTTGTGTATAAGCCAAGACATGACAAATTGTGCTCTTTGTGTGTAATATGAATTGTAACCCGTTCTGCTGTCACACATAACAAATTAGAATTTAAAAAAAGAAAAAAAAGCAGTAGCCAGAGAAGCAGAACTTCAATAAGTAGAATTTAAATAAAAATAAGTAGAACTTAAGTACCATGTAAATTCTACTTCTTATATTTAAATAAGAAGAAACAAACACTTCAAGAGGAGTGGAAGAAGAAGGGATGGAGATAAATAGAGGTCGTGAGACATAAAGAGAGAGGTAAACGGTGTGAATGAGAACGAGAGAGGTGGCGAAGCGGGAAAAATCAGAGAAAAGACCAAAGAGGAGGGCAGAGAAGATGGAAAGAGGGGAGACGAGGAAGAAGGAAGAGGGGAGAGAGGGGAGAGGGGAGGAACAGAGTCCAGGGTGCCATGCTATAGTCCAGAGACAAAAGCAAATAAGATGGATCAAAAGTGAGGAAGTGGAACTGCCGACGGGGGCTCCTCTCTTGGGAGGCCCTTCTGTCCTTTCTCTGAACAGGATTTGCCACGTGTTTGCTGGGCTCCTGGAGCTCTGGACTGGGGGGTGACTTCCACTGGGCGCAGCGTTCTCCTGGGGAGCTGTGTGATGGGGGAGGCTGGGCCACTCACCTTTGGTTAGCTAGGATGCCCCGATGTAAGACTTTACGGATTCTCCATTGAGTCCCCCAGTGCCCAGTAGCGTCTCAGAGGACAGATGCTTACAGAATGAATGCACTGATGGAATAAAGAAGCGGCTAGTGAGTACTTCTAAAATGAGACCTTCTTATTCTGAAGCCGTCTTACATTTTTTAAGAGTTTTATAGTTTTACACAGTCGTTGGGTTCATCAAGAGAAACTCACACACGCATGGAATTCGATTCCAGCTCACGATCTCCTCCTATTCCCTCCTCTCCTTCCCCATTCTCCTTCCCCGACTCTACTAGACGTCCTTTCACTGGCCTCTTTATTTATATTAGATTGAGAACCTAGGTTTTCGAAGAGTAAATTTTCTTGTAAAGTTTATTTAGAATCCTCCACCTTGTATTATTTCTCCACTCTTGGTCATTTTCTGGCTCATGTCACCAATTATATAACCCCCGAATTAGTTCACAGTGGAAAGAGATCAATACTAGACATAGACAGATGAGTGCACCTCTGAGAAAATTGTGTCATTATGGTTTGTGGACTATGAAATTGCAGAACACCACCGGGCATATGCCAGCGAGTTTCATGGAAGGCTCCTTCAATGAGACGTCATTAATTTCTAGAATGCAGTGAATGAAGCCCACCACAGACGGCCATTTGTTTTGATGTACTCCAATTACACTGTATTACTGCTACATTCATAAAAGTAATGCCACTGACCTGCCGTCAGCTGCCCAGGCACTGGAGACAGCTTCCAAGCCACTACAAATGGACCTACTTACCTCAGGACGGCAGCCAGCTCAAGCCGTGGTCAGCGAATACCTCAGCCCCAGATGAACGTTTATGCAACCTCAAGACAACTGCCTCCACCCCAGTCCACAGAGGTTGGCTGCTAGGATGACCATGACGCTCTCCTTGCTTTTCTTCTCCTGAGAGATTGGCCCAAGAACAGGCAGCCAGGGAGGGCCAGCTGGACAAGAGAGAGCACAGAATATCAAGGCTTCTGTAAGTTTTATTTGTTGCCATTATTGGGTTAAACAGCTCAGTAATGGACCCTTTTCTTTCTACATCAGCCCAGAGGAACATTCTGGAAATCAGAAGGGGAAAAAAAAGAAATGATTTCAGGTCTGATAATTCTGTTTTCAACAGGCAATTCTATCCTAAATATACTTCTAGGCTAAATTGCCTCTGGAGTAATTTGTGCTCTTTAAGTTTGTGAGAGAGAAACAGAGACAGAGTTAAGAGGGTGGGGTACCCTACTCTCCCTGGGATGACCTACAGAAATTGTAGCCTAACTCACCCACCCCAGCCTGCGGTGAGTCCTGTCAGAATCCGAGAGGAATCTGGTGGGAAGTGGGTCTCGGGTCCCTGGTTTCCTGGTCTGGACCAAGCCCTGGGAGAAGAACTGCCGCAGTCTGGCTGGGCACAAAATCACCAGCCACTCAAGCAGGAACAAACTTTATTTCCAAAAACTCCCAAGAACACCTTCTCCCGGGACACACCACACCAACCGGAAATCCCTCCTCCGGAAATCCCTCCTCCCGCACTTCCCCAACCAATGGGAACTCTCCGGGAATCCCCAGAAGAGCTCCAAAGTAGCAGGCCAAGGCGGACAGCAGGGGTCTAATCTCCAATCGAATGCACATCTTTTTTTTTTTTTTTTTTTAGAGAGAGAGAGAGAGAATTTTTAACTTTTTATTTTTGTTTGTATGTGGTGCTGAGGATTGAACACGGCTGCACTCATGCCAGGCAAGTGCTACCACTTGAGGCACATCCCCAGCCCTGAATGCACATCTTAACATAATCATTATCATCTCAATGGCTTGCTGGGGTCACCTTTCAACCAAAAATGCCATGCATCATTCCTACTCTGTTATGGCTCTCTGCAAAGAACTGAGTTCTCCCTGAAGAGAGTACAGAGGGTTCCTCTTGTGAGGGAACAATCCGTCTACAGGGCCTGAATTCTGTGCCCAAATGCTTAAGGCTAAGAAGCAATGAAAGGCCTCCCCCTTCCACTGACCCAGTGGAGGAAAAGTAGAATGCTCGTGAGATAGACTCTTCCAGCTGCTTTGCACAAGGACCAGACATGGATGGAAGTAGAATGCGGAATGTCCCACACAGAGTTAGGAGTGACTGAAGAAACATGGGACCAGGCAAGAAGTACTCAAGGAGCAGGTAACTTGGGGTCAGTCATCAGACAAGCTCCTGACTTCCAGGGGTCCTGCAGTCACTCTTGGGCACAGGGCAGGGTGAGCTGCAGGGGCCAGAGGCCAGGGAGAGGCAGGTGGTCCTCCCCTAAAAGCAGAGAGTGCATGTCCCAGCCCACACCTTGACTTCAGACTTGCAGCCCTGGGAGCTGTGAGATGACAGACAGACTTCTGTGTTGTGCCATCCAGCCTGCGGTACTTTGTTATGGAATATAAAGGTCAACTCTGAAAATCACCCAAACCAAGATGTCCACAATCCTACTATGGATGCACTATTATACATAAACAACAATAACCAGTCATGCGTCAAAGGGGAACTCCTTATCTTTTGACAGAAAGGGGACTACTCCCTGGTAGAGATGGCACATGCTGTGGCAGGAGGCAAGGACAGGCTTCCCGGCTTTTCAGGACATGTAGCTGAGACTGGGGAGGAACATTAACCCTTATGAGCCTCCCTGTCTCCACAGACCGTCTCTCTTCAATGCTAAAATAAGGTCAACAGGAATCCTTGTGTTGATTTCACATGGAATTTTTTTCCCACATAGATATTTTAAAGGTCAAATGAGAAAATGTTTTGAGTAAATGGTCAGTAACCTATGAAGTTATATGAAGATATTAATTGTTTATATTAATAATCTTAGAGTTACTTTTTTTGTCTTTAATAATATTGACATTTTCAAGAGAATAATCCAGAGAGGTTTAGAAATCATAGCTCTTCAACTCCTTCATTGAACTGTTCGACCTGGACTGAAAACCTAATAAGTGAGCAATTGATATCAGCAATAAAAAGACGACATTTGCGATTAAAAATCAATTGACCTCTACAAGCAACAATATGTTTTACAGATACAAATCTATACACTGGAGCAAAACCAGGACACTGCACCATTAGGTATAGGGGAAAATGAGTTGGAATTGTGAAAAATACAAATAACATGCACACACACAGATGTTCTCAAACGTGCACTGTAGGGGTTTTCTGCGTATGTGCCTGTATCTTTATTTCAGCATCCTCTAAAAACCAGGAAATGCCACTGGTCTCAAAAGTGCTTTCAAAGAAAATATGTGTCATTTTGCATGTAAGTTAGAATGTTATACAAATTTTTTTGCCTATCGCCAGCACTCATCCCCTTATTTCACATATTTTCATTGGCCCAAAATATTTTTGACCAGCTGATAAATATGGTTAAAAACTGGGATTCGGTATTGCAAGATAATCCACATTACCCTGACTGCACTAAAGCAAAGGAGATGTTTCCTGAAGACTAATTGCATGTCTTGCATACGATGAACCTATCATGTTAAACCAACTTACCATTTCTTCAAAAAGTGAAAAAGTTTGGGAGTATGGAAGTAGGAGTGGGAGGGCTGGGATGTAGTTCAGAGGCAGAAAAATTGCCTAAAATGTACAGGCCCCTGGTTTCAGCCCCAGCACTGAGAACAATTTTCTAAGAGCTAGATTGGCAATGAAAACAGGAACTATGATTTTTTTTCTCTTTTTAAAATGTGTGGCTCATACAAGTAAGAGGGAAAAGTTGTCATATATATGTGTGTGTGTATGTGTGTGTAATGTAACATTTTTATTAATAGTCCCCATCACAGTCAAGTGTCTCCTGGATTTATGGAGTTTTGAAATCCAAGTAACTTCATGGTTGTTCATAATATCCAAACAAACTCGTGTCCTTACAATCTTTCTCAACTGGCCTCAGCCTCACCATATCTGACTCCTCCATCATAGCTGCAGCTCTGAAAACCTCTATTGAAACTACACAAATGTGTTTATTTATATAAATGATGCCAGGCATAAATGTGCATTGGTGAAATGAGCAGTATTCATGAAACATTTTGTAAAGCCACAGTTCTTACTCATCGCCGAGTAAGACACAGGAACCCGGGTTCCCAGCGTTGAGATCACTTGAAGCAGCAGCAGGGCTTAGAGCAACATTCAGCCCTAATCCTGCCTCAAATCCTTCTCCCATCTCCTTGCACCCTCTGGCCTCAGGCCTCCCCTCCAGCCCAACCACAAAAGACCTCTATTTCCTGGCCCGACTTGGCCTCTGCTGCCAGATTATCATGGCTCCCTCTCAGAGCTCACTCTTCACAGCAAGTGCTCGTCAGCCTGTGAGAGCTGGAGACGGCTCTGCACTTGCCAACCCATCCCTGGCACAGTTTCCTTCCTGCTGCCAACGATGCTGGCCTTCCGGGGACTCTCAGTCTGAAAGTTCTTTTCACAAAACTCCCTGGGCTGTGAAAAAGACCTGAGCACACCTGGGGTTGGGGTGGAGACAGGCAGGAGGCAGTGAAGAACACGCCAGCCCTACCTTCATGTCTGCCGCTAGCTCCTCCCTAATGATCCTTGAATCCAAATTGCTTGGGTCAGCTTGCACATCCACTCCAAATGGCACTGATGCTGGGGGAGCACAGTGTGGGTCACGTGTCTTCCTCCTCTCCCCCTCCCTGGGCCAGAGTCTTCAGGTACCCGACCGCCGTCCCGTCCTGTACGGCGGCCGAGTGTGGAAGGGTCGCAGGCCTCCACTGTCTTCACTCCACGCGCCTTGGTGCTGCCTTTGCCAATAGGCCCCACCTGTGTTCCTGTCGTGGGTTCAGTGATGTCCCTAAAAGTGAAAGTTGAAGCTCTACTCTGAGCCTTTTCAAATAGAGTCATTACAAATGTCCCCGGGTTAAGATGAGGCCATTAGGGCTCTAACCCAATATCACTGGAGTCCTTGTTAGGAGAGAAGCATGCTCCATGGAGGTTTGGGATGGAGCACAGATCTGCTGGCACCGTGAGATCAGCTTCTTATTTTAAGACACCCAGTTTGTGGTTCTTATGGCATGATCCTGTGTTGGGGACCGCAAATCAAGTCAAGATGGAAGTTTGCCAGGAGGAGTGGTTTGTGAGGCAATGCCTCGGAGCCATTTAGATGGTGGAGATTCCTTATTGGCTGACTGCTGTATCTGGATGATGCTAATTGAGTCAAGCTGTGCGTCATCAGTTAGGTATATATACCTCTGCTGCCCCGCAATAAAGCGGCTCCCGCTACCTTGGGTGCCCGCTGCCTTGAGTTCCCACTCAGTTCCCCTACAGTAAAGCAGTTCCCGCTTCAACCTTCAAGTTGCTTGTCACCTCCCGGTTATTTTGCCCAGCCGGACTGCGGCAATCCTGTTTAGCTTCAGAGCAGATACGTGCCCCGTGCTTATTGTACAAACAGTTAATGGCTGGGGGCGTGAGACCACCTCATCTACTGCCTCTCCATCCTTCACATTGAACTAAGATCAGCTTCCTGTCAAGCAACTTTCACTCTTACCCTCATTCCCTTGCTCACAATCTTGTAGATTATCTCCTGCACTTAGAGCCGAAGGTCTGAGCAAAAGCCTCCAAGGACCAAGCCCCCCATCCATCAAGCCTCCTGCTGCGCTTCCCCAGGCCTCCCTGGTGCTGCGGCCTCTTCTGCCCGACTCTGCCCTTCCCTCCAGAACCTCTGCCTCCTGCACACCTACCCCACCCTGGCCCCAGATCTGCCCCCTCCCATCTCTGCAGGTCACAAGGAGTTCACGTGCCATTTTTGAATGATGGCTTTTGTAATCTATTCTTCCAAGTAGGAACTTGCATTTCCCTGCTTTGTAAGACCACGTGTGTGTGTACTTGTCCCTCTATTTTAACACCACCCTATGGTGTGGTTTATTATAGTGAATCGTGAACATACTCAATTTCCCTGACTGCAAACAATCTCCTTATGGGTTTGTGCTTCTGCACACTCTGAATTATCTTGCAGAGAGACTGGCATATTACACAGCATCAGTTAGGTTGATTGAAACAAACAACAACAAAAAAAATGAATCAAAGTAGTTTTGTGTAAGTGTCGATGGCTGTGTGTTAATCTACTAGCATCTGTCTCATTATCAAAAGCTGTCCATTGGCATTTGCACACTCAGTTCACTTTTATACAGAGATTACTAAGCAACAAATCCTACAACAGAGAGAGAGACACCATGCAGCTGGTTGCCTTCGGTAAACATGCTTGGAGACTCCATTTTGCATGTGTGAGTGTGTGTGAGCCTGTGTAAGCAGAAGTCACGGCACCGACTCCCTCAGTACCATCCACTGCTCTGCCTTTTATACCTGCCCTCCCAACATCCCATGGCCTAGTTTCCCTCTTGGATATCCCACTCATTACTTTTATTTTCTTTCCTTTATTTTTTCTAAATAATAAGAAGGAAATAGTGAATGTCTATAGACACATTTTGTATCCACATATCTATTAACAATTAACCACTCATCATGCACCTAAAGTAAAATATGCAAGCCTCCTTCTTTTTTTTAAGTCAATTATAATCACTACTCCCATCTAAAAATTGGAAATTGAGCATCTCTTGTAACCTCACATTCTCTTGACCTTGGAATACTTCTGCTAAGATGGAGCCACAGCATACACTTGACAGCATCTCCTATTTATTTTTGCCACTTGTGGCAAGCACTCAGTGAGATGGGTCCTGACTCCCTGCACGGTGCTGTTCTGTACAGATCATCAGTTCTTTCAATGCTGGGGCACCCTCGGTCACAGAGAAGCGGATTGATTGGCCTTAACATACTTTCCCCCGAAGTTCTTTTGTTGCTTCTTGCTCTGTGAATTTATCCTGGCTCGCCTAATCAATACCTCACTTCAAATGCTCAAACCAAAGGCTTTAATGCAAGAACTACTTGGCTATTTGTCTAGAAAAGATGAAAATGAAAAATAACTGTGACAAGGTCCAAACAATGAGTGCAAGCCTGGGAGAAGAAGCATTCACAAATTTGCTTTCAAAAATCACATCCTGAGCCAAGTATTTTGACTATGACAGTCAGCATCCAAAAGGGACCAAATAACATCACACAAAAAAAGCAAAAATGATACTCAACAAAGAAAGGCAATCTAGTAGAGTCCTTGAAATCCTAACTACTATATGCAGAAGGAATCTTGGGCTGCTGTAATAAAGCCGGGGATTGTAAACGATAATGACTAATTCAGAATGTCTTTTCAGTTAGCTTCTAATCACTGAGTGGTTTGACCTGGAACTGCTGGATTCTCATTGTCAGCCGTCTATACTTTCAACTTAGAACATATCTACCCTTATCCACTGAGATCCACATTCCTTCTCTCTGCACGACTCTTCTATATTTCCAAGGAAATTAAGAATTTAGAAAGATCCAGCAACAGTACTTCTACCAACTCTAAAGCGAATTTCTAAGTATTAAGAGTTCAGCTAAAATGTTGACTTTCCTACTCTGTTATTATTATTACTTTCTAAAAAAAAAATGTGTCCTCTTCACTTAAATCCTGTGGTGTATACTCTTGTCTTACCCAGACATGAGATACCATTAAATAATGTCAGCCATAAGCCTTTCTTCTCCCTGCTTGCCCACTGGGGCTGGGGCCCCACAAAATCTGCTCCCAGCCCTTTTTATGGATCCAGGTTTTGTTTTCTGGAAGCACATCTCTAAGGGGTGTATTATGCAATGTTGAATTGAAACAAAAATGTTTATTTGTACAATCTCTGCAAAAAATATCCTCATTCTACTTGAGTAGCTTAAGGTTCAGATGATATCATAGATTCTAAAAACTTAGACCAGGAATTTCTGCAAAGATTACCAAGTTTTACCATTTAGTTGTATGCCATCTCGGGTTTCCAACTTTAATTTTCATCAATAATATCATAGTTTTATAGAACACAAGGATGTACATAGTAATAGGAAGGCAATAAAATAGAGAAACAATGGTCAGAGTTAAAATATTTTGATTGACAACCAGTGAGATAAACTCAAATCCCCTGGAGACTTAGCCTCAGAGATAATAAACATTTAGTTCCTGTTTTATCAAATAGTAAGATGGACTTCACAGAATACCATAAACATTACTGGTTTGACCTTCAGTGACATGCATCAATTTTTTCTGTCCCCAAAATAATCTTAGAATCAGAAAAAAAAAAATCAGACATTTACCTCCCTTTTAGAAACTGAAGTATAATTTAGGGAGTATATTAAGAAAATGTAAAATAATAAATACATGGATTTTTAAAAATCATATTGATATTTTTAAAGAAATTGTTGTTTCAAAGGTTGTTTCAGGGAGCATTTTCTATGGATTACATTAATCTGGAAACACAACAAGAGATCTTCGCGATAAGCAAAGGTACGGAGGACAACCTTTAGGTGTCACAGATACTCTCGGGCAACAGGAAAAGCCAGGCGGCAACCTCAGTACAACACATTATATAAATTTCAGTGACATCATACTTAGATTTATTCTCAGGTGATGACATAAGAGAGGCATCAATTAAGTTTGTTTTCTCTACACTCTTAGCATCCAACTTCAAGGAGGATCTGGATGATGAAACAGCTACATCATGAGTGTGCAAGAAGAAGGCCATTTAAGGTGTGATTTCAGTTCTACACAGCTACTAACTAGTAATCCACAATTTTTAGCAGCTTATTTGGATTTTCATATCATGTAGACCAAACCTCAAGAGGGAATGCTTCAAGAGTTTAATTAGATTTCCTCACTGGGACATACTGTGTGCCCCTTCTTCCAGGGCCCTCTCCAGTGTTCCTTGGATGCTGATTCCTCCCATGACATGACATTTTCAGTTTCCGGTTATTCAAACTTTAAATAAAAGTCCCTAACCGTTTAGGATGTTAGGTCTCAAAAATTAATGCCAAGTCTTTTCATTTGTACTTAAATACAAAGATTTCTGCTGATCATCCTTTCCTTTTTTCACTTATGTTAAAGACAATACAAATATATCCCCTCAACAAAATAAGAAACATAAGAAAGATGATAAAATCCTTTGAAAGTAAAAAAAAAAAAATTAGTCAAAATGGGAAAAAATGGCAGAGATACAAATTACTGCAAGTTAGAAGTAAATAATAAACTGCTCTGCAAATAGTAGAATTTAAAATGAACAAAATGGAGCTGATATTTTCAAAATGAACATATGGTATCCTACCCTTTAATAAATTGGTGTTAATATCAACAAGAAAAAATGAAGAGAATACTCATTTGAAACCAAAGCCAACTGTAGAGATAAAATAGACTCAAAGTAATGCAAAGAAGTAAAACTCAGGCTAGGGGTGTAGCTCACAGTGGTAGAGCATTGCCTAGCATGCTCAGGACCCTGGGTTCCATCCCCAGTGCAGAAAGAAAGAAAGAAAGAAAGAAAGAAAGAAAGAAAGAAAGAAAGAAAGAAAGAAAGAAAGAAAGAAAGAAAGAAAGAAAGAAAGAAAGAAAGAAAGAAAGAAAGAAAGAAAGAAAGAAAGAAAGAAAGAAAGAAAGAAAGAAAGAAAGAAAAGAAAGAAACTAGGGCTATGTTGTTCTTGTCATCCTTGTTCAAACGGGAAACATAACTGAATGTTAATTTAAGGACCTTGAACATCAAGCATGGAGAAATATTTTCAGAGTAGCTATGATATAACTGAATTAAGGTATAAAGAAGAAGTTTCCTTTCCTTTCTTAAAGGAGAACCTATGTTCAAAAATATCATTTAATGGTTTTAAGGATATACACATTTAATCTTTATACAGAAACCTTGAGATTACACAATCTCTCTAGTATTTGGAATGTGTTCCCCAGCAAAACAAGGAAGTTTACCAACCACCTGATACAGGAAATTGATAATCTATTCAAAAATGCATCCTGAAGCTATGGTTAGCCTCAAGGAAGTTGGAAGGCCAAGAAGCCATCCAGAGCATGCCTTTCCCACTCCAGATGTGCATCACTGAGGTGACATCCGAATCTAGATGCCCAACCAACGAAAAATACAGAATTCAAATACTTCAAGAAAGTCCACAGAGAACAGGAGTAAAGCTGAAACACGAATACAACAAAGTGAGATGTGAGTTTTTTAAAAATTCAGCAATATTTGCTATGGTTGATGTTAAATTGATTTTTTTTCCAACATTAAATTTGATCAAATTTAGAGTAGCAACTCCTAACATTTTCACAATTAAGAATTTCCTGTGTTATTTTTCTTTCACTTCATGGTTTTAAAGGATTTTTAATTTCCCTTCCAAAAAATAAAATATATTTAAAATTAATTCATTTTCCATTATATTAATCAAGACAATTTTAACTAAAAGTGCAGCAAATTCAGTACATGGCCAATAGACATATAAAATGCTGGTTCATTAAGTGTGTTTACACTGAAATATTTAAAGGATCTGAGTGCACTTAGGATTCTGAAAACCAGTGTCAGAGAGCATTGATTTACCGTGAAGAAATCCTGCGGTAAATCTTAGTTCTCATATTCACTGGCAGAAAGTCCTTAAAGAAACCATGGAAGCTCTTTGGGAACTTCTGTCTCCACATCACATCAGTAAAATTAAAGCAAGGACCCCCTCATAGCAGTGTCCTAGGTCCATTTTAAGGGTCAAATTTTAAAGAGAATATGTGTTTTACAACACATATAAACACCCAACACATACTAGAATTACATGCTTAAGCATTTGATCAATATTCCTGGCTTAAACCTATGAAGCATAAATGGTTGGATCACTCAAAGGTAAAATGAAAGGGACCTGTGCATTTTCTCCAGCATGGAGTCTTGCAGAGGAATAATGATGCATGGTGCCATGTAGTGAAATGCAGAAACACGTAAATGGAATTGTACCAGGAAAAGTCAGAAAAGATCCACCATGAAGAATCCAGAAATACTGTAGGCAAATTATGACTTGACCCTCTGACTTTGCGTTTTGCATCAATAAATGCAGAAATAATGGTGGCAAGAACTCCCTCTCCACACAGAGTTTGCTATCAGCCATTATGAGCAAAAGTGGTAGCCATAGAGGGACCAATGGTAAAGGGGCAAGAAAGGAAAATTCAAGTTCATATTCAAAGGCAGGAAGGCCTACTAGCATCATTGGAATGAAAATTTTGAGCTGAGTTCAGTTATGAATTTATATGAAAAATAAAGAGTGTAAATCTTTATATGAATAAAATTTTAGTACTTATTAAAAAACTAAAAGACATTTCAAACACTTTGGCTTTGAAATGCCAAAATGACTCAGTCAACAAAGATCTGAGCATGTACCTGTTCTAAGCACAGGGATCAACATTTAGATAAAGAAAGAGCATCCAGTCTGGCAAGTAGAAAAGAAACGCCCCTCCCATGTGTTTGGTAGATAAGCAAATTACTATATCTTCTTTGGAAAATATTCCAGAAATATATTTTTAAGTTAATAATACCTCTAACATTTGACCCTGCTGTTTCTCATTTGAAAGCTGACTTTCACAGAAAAAAAAATGTATGATACAAGCATAAGGACATCCATTGCAGTAGTGCAGTCTTTTTAGTGGCAAAATGACCATAGAAATAAATCTAACAAATCTAGAAACATATCTTGATATTCACCATTGGAGTTAGAGCTGCATATCCTCACTCAGAAGGAAGTCCATGATATAGAGCAAAGTGAAAAAAACAAGAGGGAGAGATTGGAGGAGCTCTGTTTGTTCATCTGATTATTGATGTCTGCTTTATAAGCTTTGTATTATAAAAGCAACGGCAGTTTGTTTTAATTTTTTATTGTAAAGAAAATAAACGATTCCAAAAATAATGGCATGCAAAGTGCTGAGGTAGCTTTCAAGTAGCTCTAAAAAATAGTAGGAAAGACAGACATTGAGACAATTAACTCTAAGACAAGTCAGGGGAAAAAAAATAAACACTCAATGGGAGACATTCACTCAATATCATCCGACACATGAGAAAGGTCATGCACCCTTGAGCGGTGGTCAAAATTGAGCTGCAAAGGCTTTGGATTGAATGGCTGGATTTTTCTCAGACCCTTTAAAGAATATCCTACACCCAATGAAGCTACAGTCAGAGGCTGGGAATAGCTGAATGAGACAATGTGCAGCTGGACTGAAATCTGCTGTGTGAAATGGACTAACCTGAGCACAGCAAAGAGAACAAGTTTCTGCCCCCAAACTCTTGGAAATTCAGCCCATTGAATCTTTGGTTATATTTAATTTTGCTGCGATTTTATATATGCAGGCAGAGAGAATCAAAATAATCTAGAGGAAATAACAAATACATTCATTAGCATTTCTAAATAAATTTTGCTGAGCTATAATCTCAATCTGTCAATATTCTAGATATGTTGAAAGGATAATTTAGCAACTAAAGGAAATGCTCATTAACAATCAATCTGAAAAGATAGACCATTCTCAGAACTCTTACATATACAGATGGCACACTTGCAGTGAGATCACAATAAAATGCTAAATATGCCGGTTTGTCTATGATCATTGAGAAAATAATAGAATGTTTCTCTTCATGGGATTCTGACTTCCAAAATCACCCCCCATGCAGACCTATGTATCATTCAGGCACTTAGGTAGCTTTCACAGAAACAGATGGCAATAATAGATAAATCTGGGTATCAAACACACACTGGTAAAACTATAAGTCTGCTATGAAAATTAAAATCTAGGCAAAGTAAGTAAATAATAAAAAGATTACTAAGTTCCCAATGACAGTCAAAATAAACCACAGAAAACTCTAAGTTCTAAGCAAAAACCACAAAACAAGTGAGGGAAAAATGTCTCCATATCTAATAACCTTTCAATCAAAGATTATTTCCCACGAACAGGGTGGAGCCTGAGATGTTCAGGTCCCCAGCATAGAACGCATGTCATAGGGGCCACATGTAACTCAAGCCCCACATCTTGGTGTTGTCTACTCATTAACCTAAAGCAGCTGATGGAGCAGTAGTTATCAGAGCAGATTATCTCCAATAAATGAAAAAATTGTCCTTTCCTACATATTTTTAGTATCCAAGAATCTAAGAATTGGGGTAGATTTTAACTTCTTCATCCATCAAACACATTAAAACATATTTGCAGATTGCTTAAATTTCTCAAAATCTAAGCAAATTAAGTCCATGAGCAAAGAAAGTCCCTTATGTGTTTACTCCCTCTTATGTACTTATTTTTAACATTAAGTGCTGTGCAAAAGTACATAGACAAAGAACAAAGACTTGTCAACACGATCCGTACCCCAACCTCTGAGTAAGCCATTAGCAGTGTGGAAGTCACTCCACTGAGGCTCTTGGTCTCTGGCAAGATGGTGGCCAAAGTCCTTCTAGATTCACTAAATATTGTGGGTAAATATTTGAGACCTAATTTTTACCAATAGCCTGGTGCTGGAGACCCTATAAGAAATGTGAAGAGAACCTATGATTTCTGTTCCAGTTTTATCTAAATGTCTTACCTAGATCGCTGGTAAACAAGTCTGCCCTAACATGTTTATCTTCAGGCTAAGATATCATCTTCTTCGTGGTTGAAATTGGTGTATATATTAAATAATGTCTTGTTTGAACAATTTGCTCCCACAGTAAAACAAGCATTGAGGCAGATGTGCTCCAAGATACAAACAGACTGGGAAATGTGCTTTTGGACATCTGGATAACTTCCAGTTTTGTGGCTCAGGATACCATCCAAGATTTTGGAAGGAGAAGTCCAGAATTTCTGCTTGCTGGTGACGTTACTCCTGAAACAAACACATATACAAGTAATAACTAATCTTTTTTTATTGCAAATAAGCAGTGTATTTATGGGGTCTGGACTGAGCTCCCCACCACACCCCATAGCACCCTGCAGAGGCCACCGTCAGTGTCATAGCCCCCCTCCCTGGTGGTTTTCAAGATAAGCTTCCTGAGCTTGACCTTTCTCCACCCAGACTCACATCCATCTCGTGGCATCTGCATTCTCCGACAGTCCTGGATGTGGCCCCGTGAGTGCATGACTTTCCCTTCAGGCTGGCCTCTTCTCTACAGTCTTCCTGGTCTCCTTTGCTCTGTGTGGACTTCATGGGTGAGTATTTCCCTAGAGCCTTCTCCTTGTTTCCCCTTTTTGCTGTGGTCACACAGGCCTCATAGAGGACTCTCAGCTCTTCTCCCCTCCCACCCACACACTGGAGATCTCCAAATATCCGTCGTCATGTCCAAATTCTATGTCTCCAGTTGCTTCTAGAAATATCCATCTAGAATTCTGAAAGGACTACATTCCCAACAGTTCTAACACTTAGTGCTATCAGCCTCCTTCCTTTGGCTCACCTCCCCACTGATACACACTCTGACATTTCTTATTCTGGTTAATGAAGACGTTTTCTGGACAAGGAGGTCTACTCAGAGGCTGAAGTTTGAAATTGTGAAAACTGGAGGTGTCTTTTATTTGTAGCTGAATCCTCACCATGACATGGCAAGAGCAGAGAATCAATAAATGCCTTTTGAAAGGGTAACAAGTGAATCTTATAATGAAAGTCTTCAAAGCAAAAACGACATTCAAAACCAGAACAAAAAGGGGAAAATGTGATCATTGAAACAAAAAATAATAAGCCAGTTTTTGCTCTTCTGTTTTGAGAAAATGGAAAATAAAAATGTGTTTCTATGTGATATTGAGCTTGAAGGGAGTACCACTAAGACCTGGCAGCAACAGGCACTCAATACACACGTGTATAGTGGCTTCGTAATCAGCTCACAGCTAAGAAGCTACAATTTTACACTCTAACCCAGGAGCTGAATGGCTAGCATCTTGAGGCCTTCTGGCATTTGTTAACTGATCAGTCATATAGCAGCAATGAAAAGAACAAAGCCTCTGTACTCAAAAGATTCAGCAATGAATACTTATGACCTTGTAGAGGTGGATGCATGCACTGGTTCTGACTCTGACTCCAAGACCTTGGAAAAGCTATTTGCCTTCCTTCATTTGTGAGTTTGATTATTTATATCTTGCATGTGCTCATCCATCTCAGAAAAGTTCAGATGCGTTCCTGGAAACTGCCACACCATAAACACACAGACATGGGGCAAAAACAGATTTCAAATCCCTCCTTAGAAGCAGAATCCCTGGGCATGGACGAAGCACCTGCGTGGCTACCCAGCTCTCTGGGTTAATCTGATACACAGAAGCCAAACATTTATGGACCAGTGCTTCAGTTGATGGCAGCATTACATGCCCTACAATCATCTGTTGTTTAAAGTGCTTTCAAACACATTCATTTTGTCCCATTCTTTAAAGCAGGCAGCCACCAATGCATTCAGTTATTAACCCAGCGATGACTGAGCAGCACGGGTTGCTGGTGCAGGGAGGGAATGGAAAGGAAGTCTGGACATTGCTTCATCTGCCACGGAATATCCAGTTTATATGAGAGGCCTTACTCCAATACTAGCTTGAATAAGTCTAAAATCACACCATGCCGTGTGCAAAAAAAGGAAAGAGATCCCGTCACACTGAAATACCCATCCGGGCTCTATTGGCAGGAAACTGGATCCGAAGATGGACGTTCACCTTCATGCAGCCCTCATCAGCCACCACCCACAATAATCAAAAGACACATTTGTTCTGCAGCGAGGATACTGCCCCCTGTGTGACCGTTCTTATCAAATCCTGGCCTGAATGTGTGCAGACACGGAGGACAGAGGTCCCCGCAGAGAGCACATATGTCGTCGACCTGAACCGCTACAGTCTGGGAATGAAGAGTCACAAGGATACTCCAAGCCAGCTGCAGAACTGTGGCAGGGCCCGGGGTGGAGGCAAACAGGAGGGCAGACAGCCTATCACCACAGAGAGCCACAGAAATAGAACACTTTCAACACTCCCATTAGTCACTGTTAAATGTGCCCTTCTTAGGAAATTTGAAAGGATAAAAGTTTCTACTCTTTAAATTGTATAACCCAGAAATTCCACTCTTAAGAACTAAATTTCCAAGCATATGCTAAAAAATGGGTAATTTTTTCTTATTTTGAAATGTTATTTATAATTTTTAAAAATCAGAAACAAATGTCTTAACACTAAAAGAATATTTAAATAAACATGGTCAACCCATAAACTTGAAAGCATGCAGTCATTTAAAATTATAGGGCTTTATTTTAAACAAAATAACATGCTCACCATGTAAGACTAAATGAAAAATATACATAAATGGCTTGATCTGCTCTTTACAAGCACAACAGCCCTGTGTGTGTGTGTGTGTGTGTGTGTGTGTGTGTGTGTGTGTGTGTGTGTATACCTCTGCCTGTTGTAGTTATGTACAGGTATATACAAAGAAACTTGCAAACATACAAACAAGGATTAAATTGCCTTTAATTTTATCCCATTTTCCCCTACCACTCTGAAAAAATGCACATCATTTAAAAAGGAAAGAAATGAAAAACAATGGTAGGTGTTGAAAAAAAACAAGAAAAAACTTTCTTTAAAGAACCACATGCCTGGCTGTCCCAGAGGCTCAGGAGTTGGATAGAACATTACAGGATTTTCACAAATCAGCTGCAAGGATAAAATCAACCAAGAGTAATTCTCATGTGGGAAATGGACAGGAAGAGCCCAGAATCACCTGTTTTTGAAAAAAGGCAGAAGTTTCTTCTGGAAGCCTAGGAGCTTCTAAAGCTACTAGGTACCAGTAGTACTAAGTAAGTAGTACAGTACCACTAAGACACTCATCATAGATCAAGACTATTTAAAATCATGAAAAAATTCTACCTAAGTAAGTAATTTTAGGAAAAAAAGACCATAAAAATACAGGAATATCTTTGTGAGTAGAATAAGCCTGTTCCTTAAAAATCAAATCATATCTGGACCTGAGTCAGGATATACTTCTTTAAGAATTCGTCTTCTTCCTGTCCCCCGCTGTGTGCTCATTGACGTAACTCTCACTGCTGTCAGGGGTGCCCTCTTGGTGGGCAGTGCTGCGCTGGGTGCGAGTGTTAGCCACACTGCCTTACATGAGGCCCACACCCGAGACCGTGCCATCAGGAAACTGCAGCATAATAAGATCCTGGATTCATCACAGAGGTCCCTCAGGAAGCCTGTGGGTGGTGACAAGTGAGTGTCCCAGCTTGCCTGGAGTGACGCAGCGCACTTTCACATCAGTCTCTGGAGCCCATGGGCCCAGTGGGGAGACACACAGGCTGCCCTCCAGCTGGTGGCCATCTGCCTACGTGACAATGGCCAGATGGGGAGAAAACTCTGAAAGGGGGATCAAACATTAAATAAAAGAAGACTTCTTGGAAAGCAGCACTGACATCGATTATTCATAGGATTTTATAATGTCTTGGAAGTTTTCACTTGAAGTATTTTAGGAGGAATAAAAAAAAAAAAAAGAAAAGAAAAGACAGATAAAAAATTCTTGGATGACGGTCTAGAGTGGCAGACATGAAATGCTTGGGCTTCCTGCAGCAAGCATGCTGAATTGATTTATAAATGTACTTGCTGTTCCAGTCAAACTCCAAACTCAGACAGATCAAAGAATCAATCAATACAGTGCCCTGCCTCCTGCCATCGGAGGGGTTCACGTGGACGCTCCCTAAGGGCATTCCCAGTCGCTCTGGGTGGAACCCCAGAGCCGCTGCCCTGAGAACCTCTTACCAGTGGGATGTCCCTTTGCACCCTGAACATGGAGAGGATGGAATGACTGAGCTTTCCCAACCCTCCCAGTTTTGACGGGAAGAACAGCAGGTCACAAAATGACCAGAACAAATAAAAACTCACTTCTTACCACATTTTTCTTACCCCAGTTAGAATTGCTTAAAAAAAGGTTTTGGTTTTGGTTTTTGCTTTGCCGTATCAGCATGCCTTTCTATATAATGTAAGATTTTTAAGTTCAAGCAAATTCTGGGCTCAACAAAAGTTTTTAAAAAGTTAGAATAATGGTACAGACTATATGTGCTATTTATTTAAAAAAGGAAAATAGTAATTAAGAGTTCAGAAGATTAAATTAGGAGGATAAACAGATTTAACTTTTCTTGAAAGAAGTTTGATTCCTGGATAAAAGAAAGTTTATAAAAAAAAAAAGACTTTTTCTTTAAACCATTATCCATCTTCCTAAATAAATCCAGATCAAACCCATAATATGCACTTGGACTTAAAATGGAGCCAAGGATAGTAGAGAGTTACAGGAATTAACTGACAGCCAGGGACACTCAAGACTTCTGGCCTTGGACTTGCTTCCCAGCAGAACCTGGAAAATGGGACTCAGACTGGAGGGCGTATTTCTAGGATGAGGGCTCAGAAAGTCAGCTGCTCAGTGGCTTGTCTTCTGCACAGATGTCGGTTGCCACAGTGGTTTGGGGACATGGTTTTCTTTTCTCACTTTAATAACGAAGCCCTGGTTCTATCAAAGCAGAAACTTTATCTACACTGGCAGTTTGGAGGTGGAAATCTCTAACAAAAACTGACAAATGCAAACCCTCTAATTTTACATTTTCTCAAGTATTTGATTTGGCTTCAACATAATTGCTAAAAGATGGTGTAAGTTATTTTAATATATTAACATTTTTATAATTCAAACTTACATAACTCCTATGTTTATTTGTTGTATGGTTTCTTGTCTTTTCTAGTGTTTTTATTACGGAAATCCACATTCACACACACCCCAACATGATACAAAACCACCAGTGTTTATGTGGAGATTTTTTTAAAAAAAGAATTAAATTTGAACATGAACGTTTTTCTAAGTTTAAAATTTCACCAGGAAAAAAAAAATAGTTCAATATAGGCTCAATGTTCAATTACCAGATTTATTTCTAAGAAAATAATGGATATGAGAAGACCTGGGAATCTCATACAATTCCTTCTGAAACATAACTATCCATCTCCTGTGAGGTGCAAGGAATCTGGATTGGAAGCATATACAGTGGTCTGTGTGTCGTTGCAAAGCTCAGAAGTATGTCAAGTAGAAAAGATAGGGAGAAGTAACTTCATAGATGGCTGGTTCTGTTGCTTTTATACATATATCATGTTGCATAGACACGGGTTGCGCAGAATTGAACATTGAACAAAAAAGTGCATTCTACAGCCCAGACATAGATACCAATTCTTATGTTAGAGGGCAAAACAAAGAAGCAATGTCTCTGTGTCCCATGGAGTTATTGCTAAGATGACTACATGAAAGAAAGAGTGACTGATCCAACAGTTTCTCAACCCTCAAACAACACACAGGGGATTCCACATTTGTCTAAGCTGGTTAACTAAGAAGTATTGAAAGTTGATGTCTGTCTTGCTCTTTTGCCCAGTACTCTTGGGAAATCCAATTTCTGCACTGGAAAAAGAAGAAGGAAGAAAGGAAGGAAGGCAGGGAGGGAGGGAGGGAGAGAGTGAAGGAGGGAAGGAAGAAAATCCACCCAGAATATACAAATCTGGATGCAATGTCCCAAGTCAGCACAGAGCAATACAGTTTTGCAGCTCTGGTAAACTACTCCCGTGGGCTATGTGTGTCGACATTAGCTATTCTTACCTCACTTTGGGTAATTTAGTGACTGTTATTTTGCCAGTTTTCTTGTGGCATGTCACATTTTCTGATGTGCTATGCTTTAGAGAAATATTTCCTATTTTGTAGCCAAAATTTTTAGCATTCAGAAAATAGTGTCAAGTTTCTGGTGAATTTTCTGATGCGGAGATTGGCTTTTATTTTGTACTACAGACACTGAGAATCCCGAGTGAATATAGATAATGCAGCATGGTTCACTCTTTTGACTATTTCTCTCCAGGTTTTCAGACACAGATATGGTTTCCAGGGTGCCCCCCTCCCTCCACATCAGAGCTCTTTTAAATCCGTTGCAGAGTGTAGACTTGGGTATCAGGGGATAAACAATTGTTAGGCATCCTCTGTGCCACTTACTTCACTGGATGATTTGAATCAAGAAAGCCCATGTCTCTAGTCCCAGTTTCCTTATCTGAAAAATGGGGATCAAGTGAGATAACTCATGCCAAGTGCCTAGAGCAATGTCTGGCTCATTAAATGCTTCCTACCAAACGTAACACTGACATGGCCTGATCAGAACCTATGCCGTCAGTCTGGGGTCTCACTAAATTCCATATGAGCCACAGTTAGCATGCAGGCAAGGCTACAGCACAGTGGGTGAGCAGGTCCTCTCCACGCCTCTGCAGAATCATCCAGCAGGGAGTGGGAGCAGTGGTGACAAGAAACAACATGACCAGTGCAGGTGGCCTCTGTCCCTAGGGAGTGTTAAGGGGCTTGTAACACATGGCAAAAAAACCAATTATTTCCTTACACTCTGGGAAAAAAAAAAAAAACTACTTCCTTGCAGCAGTGCCCAACTGAATATCACAAAGAGGTATATTTAAAATTGGAAAGATGGTTATCATCAGTAATGATCCTGTCCTCCTCACTGCCACTGGGTACATACAGCTTTGGGGAAAACAACCTGCTGAAAATCTAAAAGTTCCCACCCCCAGGTTAGTAGAGAAGGTCTTCCAGTGCTGACCATGACAAGTTTTCAGTACATCCCTATAATTTTTTTCCTTTCTCCCAGCCATTGTCACAGCAGGAATCCCCTGATGGAGAATAAGCTGTACTTGGAGAGGTCTCCACCAGGGGTTCAGCTGTGCAATGGACCAAGTGCCAACCCCTGGCAGAAGAAGGGCAGAAACAAAACACATGGACTTAAGTGCTGGCTGTGCAGGGCCCAGGGGCACAGCCTGAGACCAAGCAACTCCAGCGGCTGAGGCAGGAGGATGGCGAGTTCAAAGGACAGCCTCAGCCACTTGTGCAAGAACCTCAGCAACTTCATGGGATTCTGTCTCAAAATAAAAAAATAAATAAATAAAAAGGACTGGGGATGTAGCTCAGTGGTTAAATGCCTCTGGGTTCAATCCTCGGTACCAAAAAAATGAAAACATAAATGTTGGAGATACACAAGATTCCAATACACAAGAAGAAATACACCAAGCCATCAATAAAATGTCAATAGAGTTAAAGCACATATGTTTTCAAATTTTTGAGGCCCAAATAAAAATAAACATAGACAAGATTCATTAATAATCTAGAAAAAAATCATTGCTATTTTTAATACACCAAAAGTTTTTTTAAACCATTAAGAAAAAAATACCATAGAAAAAAATACCATTTTTTTTTAATGTTCCAGAACTTTTATTTCTTTATATTTATTTATGTGGAGATAAGGATTGAACCCAGTGCCTCACACGTGCTAGGCAAGTGCTCTACCACTGAGCTACAGCCTTGGCCCCTTTTAAAAGGCATTCAGCTATTTAAAAAAAAAAAGAGAGAGAGAGAGAGATGCAAATAGCCAATAAATATATCAGAAAAAAATCTAAGCACCTATATTTGATGTGTCAAAAAAGTAAAAATGAAATAGTACTTCTTTCGCTACTAGATAGAAAATAGTTAAAATGTCAGAAATCATTAAGTATGAGGAAGAATATACCAGAATAAATGAGAATAATAAATTGCTCAACCTTCCTGAAAGTTGATCTTACTGTGAACAAAGTTTTTAATATATACAATCTGATTTTTTAAAATCTGAAAGTTTCTTGAGGGCATATGCACAAAGATGTTCATTAGAGTGTATACTAAATGAAGACAATATTCAAGTATAGCATTAAGCAACTGGTTAAAAATATTTACTATGTCTATTTAAATTTTCTTTCTAGTATATATTCATTTAAATTAAAATGTCAATTGTTAATAGAAAATAAAGCTACAAAATAATCAGGAATTTAATACTGCCATTTACCTAAAAAATATGGCCACACAAGATATTTAGATTAATGAGTGCCAAAGATGTGGTTATTTTAGAAAGGTAGAATTTCGAATGATACCTAATTTACTTTAAAAGGAATGTTCTATGTTGTTCAAAATGGTGCTAGTTTAAAATAAACAAATTTACAGCTAGTTTTATTCTGGAACAAAAATCATACTACTCAACTGAAGCTGTTTTATTCCCAAAGGTCTGTTTGCAGCTAGAATGCAATACTCAGACAGAAAAAAAAAAAAAAAGTTTCTGTTTGCAGCCTGGTTCCTGTGAGATGCAGTGTTCAAGGACAGAGAAGAGATGTGCAAAGGAAAGAGAGTTGCTCTCGGGGAAGCCCTGGACAGATCCAGTGGGACAGCGGCGGCAGTGAAAAGGGGGGCCCACGGACACTGCCTCTCCGTGTCCCTGATGGTCCCACGGCGACCTGAACAAGGATCCCACGGGCAAGCAGGAAGCGAAAAAGAGAAAACCAAGAAGGAACAAGCACAAGCTGTGAGACAAATGTCCCCCAAGCCTTCCCAGGAGGGCCAGAGCCACGGCCCCACAGTGGCAGAGGCGGAGGTGGGGCTGTATCCCAGGACCGGGAGGCGGAAGCTGGGATGTGGCAGCTGGAGGCATGGGACAAGAAGAAAGCACAGTCCCTGTGGTCCCTGTGGTCCTGACTCAGCACACCCCCAGCTAATGGGACCTGCTGTCCAACTGAGGAGCCCAACAGAGGTTGTCCTGCCACCAGCCCTCCACTCAAATGGGATGACTCTCCCCACCACACCACCCCCACTAGCCCCCGTGTCTCGGCCTTTACTGCGATTCTGTGCTTAAGAATCAGCAAACTGCCCGACACCCTCAAACTGTTCCCACAACCATGTTTTGCTTGACCCCTCTCTGCCACTCTCAGACCGTCCACAGCTTCTGCCTCTGAAGGTCTCTGTCCTGTAAAGCTCACCCTGTCTAATGGGTCTGACCTTCTGCAGGCCCGACTTCAAAGAGATCCTCTCACCCTTCCAGATCACCTGCTGTCAGTGAGGACCCCAGCAGGGCCTCACCATCCTCCTGCTCACCCCTGCCTCAGTCTAAACAAATCACACACACACGTGTGTGTGACCTGCATCGTTGCAGCTCTCAACTCCAGTGACCTCGCTACTTCTAATGGCAATAGCAGTGCCTGGCACTTCAAGGGTGCATGCTATGTGCTGGGCACCTTGTGAAGCTCTGATGAACACTACTCTGCAAAGCAAGCCTAAGAACATAGAGGTTATCTATATGGCCAAGGTCCTGCAGGTGCCAAGTGATGGCAATGGTTCAACCCAAGACTGTGATGTCAATAAAAAATAACTGAAAATTACCCATACCTGTCCTGTCCCTTCTTTCTGCTACAACCCAAGGGCTGCACCAACTCTCAGCAAGATCCCTATGTGTTCCTGGAGCCCATGACCGCTAGCCCTGCCAGAGATCCTGCCTCTCCTCACTGCACTTTGGCTCCTGCTCCACTGTCCACTGAACCCCTCTTATCTGGGCCACTCAGAAGCCACCATCCTGCTTCATGGAGGGGTACAGCTCAGTCTTAGTGTGTCTCAATCTCCCGGGAGGATCTGACACCATGGGTCGTTCTATCCTACTCGCAATTCCCTGTTCTCCCGGCTTTGGTCTGTGGCACACTCCCAGCCCTCTCTACCACTCCATGGGCTCCCTCTCGGGCACCAAATCCCTTTCTATGTGGGAAGAAAATGCTGGATACCCTTAGGACTCTGTCCTGGGCCCCCTTTCCTATTCACACTTCACTCTCTGCTGAGGAAATCAGATCCAATCCTTGTATATAAGATAAGTTTCTTAGAAACAAAGAGGAGGAGAGACTTCCACCAATGAAGCCAAAAACTAAACCTAATGAAAGAATTTTGGGGTTGCTCACCAAATTGTTGAGACACTAAGAACTAGACGTGAAGGCACAGTACCCCGCACCTTGCCAGAGAGCTGGTCAGACCCATTCTCCACTCAGCCCACCACAGTGAGTGCTCCAAGCCCAGCACCACTGTCACCTCTGCACCCGTACATCAACCCTATGGCCACAATGGCTCTTGACACCAAGCAGAAGCAAGAGCTCCCCAATATGTCTTGCTTGGGCCTCTTGCTACTGATAAATGTCTGGTATCATACCTCTGATGAGCAGAGCCCTGAGCCTTAGTAGCCTAGAGACTGGAAAAATATCTAGGGTTAGTTCCTACTAGGGAAGGTATTTTTTATCCACACTATGACCCATCAATGGGGAATTATACAAGCATGGTCAGGGATTTGGATCTTGGACATTAGAAATAAAAAACTGCTACCTTGCTCCATGATTGTGGTAGCAGATCTCCCACTTACTCTCGAACCTCTCTCTCCAGCCCAGGATTATTTTTTGAGCTTATTTGATATCTCACTTAGGGTTCTTATATTACCTCAAAGTTAACCTATCTGAAATAAATCTTTGGATCCACAGACATTCTCACCCATCTTTCACATTTAAAACGCCTCTTTACATCTGATTGCTGGCTGTGAACTCAGTGAACACCTGGCTCCTTTCTTTTGTCCCCTCCTTCCCCTCTCCTGTCCCACCTCTTTCTGTAGCTACAATAGTCTCTGCACTGGGACACAGTTACTCTTCTCAGCTGCCTCTGACTGATTCTCCTCATCTGTTCTTCAGTAATATAGGGTTTCTAAATTTAGTAGGCTTTTTAAAAGCCTTTTTGGAACATGCCATCCTATCAATGGCTTCCTCTTTTTTAGATTACTAAGTTATGAGTAAGACAACCTGCAGAGGATCAGGACTCGGAGCACTGGGCCACAGCTGGTCCTACAGACTCACATATGCTCTTCCTCCCCCCTGGCTGGCTGTGCCACCGTCTCAGCCTGTTTTCTCTTCAACGGGTCAAGCTTTCTGCTGGTCCAGGCTCTTCACAGATGCAGTCCCTCTGCCTGGAAGGCCAAACCCTTTTCTCTTGCATCTCCAGTTAATTCCAACCCAAGATGCAGGTCTCCCTGCAAACCTCACTCTGACCTCCGGCATAAGTTGGCTTAACCATGTGCTGTTATTTTCTCTTTTTCACATCTTCTTCTCTGACACTTTTTATCATCTGTAATTTTCTGGTCTGTGAGATTGCCTGTTAACCTTGGCTCTTCCCATTACCAATGTGAAAGTGGAGACCACATCTTCTTCCCAGCAGGAGACCTGGAGCCTTTCCAACTACCTCCCTGAGAGCCTTGGGTTGAGCTTAGAGATAACTGAATAAACCAATCCAGGCCTTTATAATATCACATTTAGGGAACAGAAACAAATATCAGACCCTCCGTGACCCAAGAAGACTTGGTAAGAACTGATGATGGAAACCAATAAAATTGAAGTTGCAAGGAGAAATCATCAGTTCAGTAAATCTTGTCAACGCAGTGCTTGAAAACATCAGCTGCCCAACCTCATGTGGAAAATGGACAGCAAAAGGGAGGACAGTCCCTGGTTGTGAAACTGAGCAGAAGGCCATTCCCTACAGCTCTGAGAGGAGGGCCACAAGAGAAAGGGCAGGGGAAGATCATGTGCCCACAGTAGGGCTGCGAGGGTAGCCTCTGCGGGAGCTCCCCGCCACGGGGGTGGCTGTTCCTATGCCTGACAACAACATATGGAAAGTGGGCACCCACTCGGTGTCTTTTTAAAGTGTTTACTACATTTAAAGCAGAAATCACAATTTCTGCCCTTACGAATTTAAAGTCAATGAAAAAATAAAACAGGAACCTAAGTCATGTCATTGAGTAACGCATTTTAGTGCTGTGCTCTTAAGTCTCCAAAGAGCTTCCATGGGTGCCATCTTTATAGAAAAGAAAGTGCATTCATGCTATGAGAGGGGTACGGTGGTAACTGAAGCCTATTCCACAAAATCTCTCATACTGAAATTTTAAAATAAAAAGGTTGAGATGATCCAAACCACTCCACAAGGCTCTGGTTAGAAGAAAATTACCTGAAGTGGGGGATGTATTTCCATTGAAATGAAATCTAGCCATTTAGTCACCTCTCTGAACCGTGGAGTTACACAATATTTGCTTCAAGAAGAACTGGCCCCACCTCAGTAGGTGCTGACATACATTGTCTTCTAAGACAGGAGATTTGGAAATTGGTTCTCTTCATTGATGCCATGTTCTGAATGAATGCAACTTTTCTATGCACCGCATAACTGCTCTATTTACTGGCATAATCTCCTAAAAACTGATTCAACTTTAAGAATTTTTTTTAAATGGGTGTGTTGACCCTTGGAGTAACCGGGAAATATTTCTTGGGTGACATAGCTACAGCAGCAGAAATCACATGGGACTCTTTGCCCAGGCCTTCTGCACACCAACCAGAAGGAAGACTCAATCGTCTGTGATTAGTCATAAAGGAGGTTTCTGGCTGAGGAGCTCAGGAACTGCTCTCCACCTAGACAGTTGTGGCTATAAATATAACAGAGAACCGTCTTTTGTCCCAGTGGCTTGAAGTTCAAATGTACCTATGAGCTACATGCTACTTCTCAGCTGCTCATTATCCACATTAAATATTCCCAAAATGTAATCCCATGGGTGTTCTGTTGACACAGCTATGGTAATAATTTAAAAACTTCCTCCTAGGTATGGTTTCTTCATTATTTATTTTATAATAATCCAGAAATGTTAGGTGTGGGTTGAACTTTATTGTATGAAAAGAATTCTTAAGCCCTAAACACACAAATATACATAAGTCTCATAAAAACCTGAATGAAACAGGTAATTCTGAATTCTGCCATACAATATTTACAATTCAGATCAAATTGCCTTAGGATCTGAAAGGTATACAGACAGAAAAAGAAGTAATACAACTGAGAAATAAAATCTAATGATTTTTTAAACTTATTTTGGTTTTCAACTTAAATAAGTTTATCCTGCATTTATTGGGAATGGTGGACACAGGGAAAGGGGGGGAAGAATATTTGTTGCATCCATTTAAGTGATCAGTCTATGCAGATATCATGTGTTTCTGCTTCATTTATGATGTCATAGCAAGGTAAAGATTACTATTGACAATTTAGAGATAGGAAGCTAAGGCTCAAAGAGGATAAATGTGTATAGAATGTCCACCTAAAAAGTAGTGTGCCTGTGCTCCTGTGTAAAGGGGTGTCCATTGGCCACAACACAAAGAGAAAATCCATGAGCTCCAATATTTCACTTAAGGAACGTAAATGGATGCACCATCATTCTGTAGGTTTTAAACCCTCTTAAAATATTAAAATTGCAAAGTGCATTCACATAAAAACATGCCAGAGATGTAATGATAAGTCAGCAAATTTATTAAAATGAGAGAGGGGAAAACTGCATGCTCCAACCCCTAAGAGCAAGTTCAAGGAGGGATTGTGGCCTGACAGTTTCACCGGAGGTTAGAAGGGACAGCTGTGTTCCACATAAATTTGCTGACCCTCATGAACTTTCTATCAACAAGGTTTTCTCATCCTCCCATTATTGCTGTTCAACAATTAATCAACAGCTGTTGAAACATTATAAGCATGCTTGTAATCTGGGGTAAAATTAATGATTGCCTATCTATTAAAATGCTGAGGGAGGCTTTGTTTTCCAGCCCCAGAGTGAACTTGCTGATTTATTCTTCAAATCAATTACCCTAGCAAACTCCCTAGCCACCTGACTGTTGGCTGAGAGCAGCCCACACCCCGGGCCTCACCTAAGTGATCTTGGACATGCATAATACTGCGTCTGGTTGTCTGGCCATGTGGGTCTGCAGAGGCAGAAACATGTTAGTAGAGGGAAATAGAAGCATGCTTCAGACGAGAGAGAGAGGTTTTGTTTTGTTGTTTTAATTATCAAAAAAAGTCTTTTTTAAGACATAATAGTAGTATCAAAATATAGCTGTAAAATTACATAAACTGATGAAACAAAACATAATTAATACTATGTTCTATGAGAAAAATAAAAACAATCAAGCAAACAAAACTGCTTTGAGTGGGTCAAATGCTTTCTGGCTATTATTTGGGAAGTTTTTATGGTTCCCTTAATATCTGGATATGTTAAAAACCCATGGTTTCAGTGTATTTCCAAAATCCCAGCAGGAATCTAGCTCTAGAAAAGCAGACTTCTTGTGCATGGTGGTATTATCAGGTCCCCCCAAACAACATGAAGATTACAAATAGCTTTGAAGTTCAAATGTACCTATGAGCTACATGCTTGCTGTCTTTTACTGTACCCCAGGTTGGTTGTTCCTGCTGGTTATACTCTGTTCCTCTGGGCACAGTTAAGAAAATGTCCTAGGTTACTACATGTATCATTAGAGCTTCATTTTATTCTGTTTTATAATGTTTTTAAATTTTAATTTAATTCTGTTTTTGTGTGTTTGTTTGTTTGTTTGTTTGTTTTTACATCTTCCCAGTCAAGATGTGTAATCATCAAGGAATAAAGGGATTCTTCAGCTCAGAAACAATCCCAGAAGGATATAGAGACAGATGTGGTTTTCTTATTTGTCTACACTATTGTCTACAAACCATGGTTCTAACACGACTATAACTAGGTCAAGTAACAGTACATGTTCGGCCGTTGCATTTCTAGCCTCAAAGCTCAGGCGCATGCTTGAAATCCATCATTCAGGCCACTCCCACATGGCAGCCTGCAATGAAATCAGGACTCTCCACCCAGCCTCCAGCCCTGCTGCCTACCCCAGCCATAAGACTATTTGCAAACTTGTATGTTTCCGATCGATTACATATAAGAAAGAAAGTAAAAGATAGAATGTACGAACATAATCCGGCTTAAGACTGTTTTTGCAGGCATAGTTACAGTAGAAACAGGCTTTGCTATAAGTTTGTGAACCACATAATTAGGGATGAATAAAGGTTTTAATTCTATAATGTGGTGCAGATATCCATTCTCTTTCACCCAAATTTAGTGCTCAAGTTCTCAGTCTAACCAGTGTCTTTTTGTTTTCCATTAAATTGTAATAACAATATCCAATACTATGACTCAAAATATATTTCTCTTCTGGGAGGAAGCAATGTATTCTATAAACTAGATCTACCCATATTAGTAATAATGGTGCGCCACTTCAGACAAACAGCCAAGTAATGTTAGTGTTCTCACCAATGGTACACCAAGTAACTACTTCCTGCAGGCCGATTTTCATACAAAATGTAACATTCAAAGACAATTTACAATTAGTGCTCTATGATGGAACCCTGGGATCATAATGGATCACAACCTACTTCCACTCCCACAAGGACTTTCACTTACGAAAAACTACACTCTTAGGAGTCTCCATTAAACAAGCAAACTTCATTCAATGACTTAAACTCCAAGACCAAGTGTCGTTGTTAGGACTTAAGGAGTCAAAAAACAGACAGCAATGCACACCTTCCAAGGTGACAGTGGACAACATAAGCAAGAGAGATGGAAGAACAACAGTGCATTTAAATAACAAATGTAGTGCCTCCCTTCACGGTCCTACCATAAGATAAAATCCTACACTGTTTAGCAAGGTGGAGAAAGAATTTTGAATTACCATAATCAAAAAATCAAAGGTCAAGTGAGGACTTACTAATTAATAATATTGAGTATGTTGGATTTTCCACAAGAATTCACAGAACTAGATTCTAAATAATGCTACCAATACTTCTACCTAAGTCCTTGTTTAAAAACCAAAGTCATCTGGGGTATGTGTAAGTTTATGTGTGTTTACCAAAGCTGATTTGTCTAACTATTCTCTCAAAATGTAAACTTTTAACTTGCTAGGATGTATTCTCCAGGTTCAGTGGTGAAATCCTAGTGGGAAACTTGGAATTCTTCATTTCAGTCAGGAGAAGTAGATTTCTCAAGTGTTCTAATTGTCTGCTTGTTGTGAAAGAGTGTTTATGGGTTTAATAAACACCCATTTGTTGCCTAAAACTGTAACTAGGTCCTTGAAATTAACTTTAGGATAATTATTTTTTATGTTTTACTTCAATACAAAAAATAAACTAACAGAAGTTGAATGCGTTTACATCCGTGGTTCCGTTTATATAATAAAATGACAGAACAGCTTGATTTATTAAGATATTCTAAACACCAGGAAAAGCCATAGTGATGGCCACATGAATCAGTGCACACATCCATCTTGTACACACACACACACACACACACACAGGCACACACTTCTTTGAATGGATCTTAAAGAAGACATCGCACGTGCAAAAAAGAAAAAAAAAAAACATTGAAGGATGCTCTGGGAGTCTTTAAGCATCTATTAACAATCAAAGTTCCATTCTTCTTTTCCCTCCTTTTAGCTAGCCTTTTTGTGCACTAAGAACAGTATCGTTCCTCAATCTTCCCCATTCTTCCCCAGCATCACCCCCACTTGACTAGTACCACTTGTCAAAGTGCACGAGTAAGCAGGGGGGAGGGGAGATGTCCTTCGGCGGCAGTTTCCATCAGGACTGTGAGCTAACTTCTGTCCTGAGGAGAGTACCCAGAGTTCACCCAGCTGCCATCGGCAAGAGAAACAGAGACAGCATGCAAGAGGAAACGTCCCCCTGGTGGGTTTATGGTAAATGCAGCACTACTACGAAGTGACAGAAACCCGTCCTTCCTGTGAAGCAGGGCTGGCACCAGCTCAGAGGCCTGTCACTGTGTCCTGCTGATTTGGGACATGACCACCAAAAGTCATTGAACCACTTTGTGGCTCAGCTTCTCAGATGCTAACTTGGCAGAAATCCCATTTGCCTCTTCCCATCAGCAGCACCGTGAATATCACAGAGATGATGTGGGCAAAGATATTCTGGATTCCAGAGTCAAAAGGATGCTACTCTCATCCAAGGTCAGCATACTTTTAGGGCGTGAAGTGGACAGATGCCCGTCTCTCTATCAAGACTTAAGAAAGAAGGATCCTTCAACTTCAGAGACTAAAAGAAACCTTAGCATTTTTATTAAGTGATCCTTTGCAGTATTTGTTTAGTAAGGTAGCCACCCTTCCTTGTCCACAAAGTTATGTTAAAATATTTAATTTAACAACCTCAAAAGTGGTAGTCATCAGTTCATAAGTAAACAAGCTGTGGCTTTGTGAATAATACAGCATTCAAATAACCATTTTATCTCTTTCATTTATGGAGTCTTCACAATTAACAAAGATCAAATATGTTCATGATTTTCTTTTTTTTTTCTTATTTTGTCATATGCATTCACTTCAATAGAACAGAATGTGAAATGCATAAAACCCAAATATTGAGCTCATTGTGATATGTCTTTTGGTCCTAGGATATGGCTAAACAGGGCTATGGTCTGAATGCTTGTGTTCCCCCAAATTCAGGGCAAAACCAATGTGATTTGGAGATGGGATCTTTGAAGGTCATTAAGCAATTAGGTCATAAAGACAGAGCCTTAATGACTGGTAGCAGTGTCCTACGGGAGTCCCCTTACCCCTTTCACACTCAAGGGCACAGCAAGATGGCGCCCCTTAGGAACCTGGAAGCAAAGCTCATCAGACACCAACTCTGCCAATGCCTTGACCTCGGACTTCCAGCCACCAGAGCTGTGAGCAGTACATTTCAGTAGCCTTCGTGTTGCCTGGTGTTAAATCCTAAGGGGCTCTTGAGATGCTTTTTCGCCTGCATTATAATTTTCTTTGACATAACTAGAAAAGCAGGGAGGCGCAGGGGACTCCAGGTCAGACTGACGGACTTGATCGCCTTAATCATCAAAACTACAGAGATGCTGTGTAATTTCAGTCATTCACAACCCTAAACAGCACATTCAGTGCCAAAACGTAATTTATAATGGATCTTCTTGTGTCAAGGCCTGCAGTTCAGACAGATCTCTGTAGGTAAAAGTTGCGAGTACAAAGCCTTAAGTCTTCCCAGTCTCACACAATGCCTGGCCCACTTGTGAATGACGAAATGCAATCTTGTGAGAATCCAAGCTCAAGAACACAGTGAGTAACAAGTAGCCCTTACTTGTTCACAGAATCCCCAAACCTGGGAGAAGCCTGGTTCCTGGTGGTGGTTCATTTACATCTTCATTTAAGTTCAGATTTCATCACCACGTTCCATTCACGTTCAAGTTAAGTCAGTTCCCTTTCCTAAGCAGTCTGTTAATCACTAAAAGACAAACTTGATAACAAGTCACTCACTATCTTTATCCTCAGAGCACTGACCTCAGGATGGAGTGTGATGTCAGCATCAATAAATTTCACCAAATACAGGCAACAAACTGTAAGGAAGCATTGAAAAAATAAGTGTTAAATAGGAGAACAAGCAACTTTAAGGATATGGGGAGAAAGGTTTGATTACTTATGATCCTGACATAAGAAAAGGTAACAACAGCAGAACAGAAGGATCTTAATTGGGGAAGGTGAGAAGGACAGTAAAGGCCCAAGGAGCAGGTGGCAGAGCCATAGAAGCTATATGAGGCCGGTGGGGTCTTGGGGAGGGAGGGGTGTGCTCCTGGGGTTGCACTGTTGGGGCGTGGCAGGACGCAGCACCCTCTGGGTTCTCCCCCTGGCAGACCCACTCTCCATGATGGCAGCCTGGTTGTATGGGGCTTGCTGCACTCACTTCATTCCCACTGCACGGCTGCAGACCTCCCCACAGGAATGCCCTAGCTGGCTTAGCCATCGCATCTCTACGGCTTCATATTGAGTTTGCAGTCAACTAAAACCTGCACATCTTTCTTTCGGCAAATATCATCAAGCTGGATGACACTTATACTTTTGTAAATGATCTTGTAGATTAAAAGCAGAACCCAATGCAGCCATTAAATTTCTTTTTTGTTATTATGGTGATTCATTATTTTAATTTGTCAAAATTTTCTTTGAATTCTGACTTTGTCATCCCCTGTAATAGCTACACCTCCATGCATTAATAATAGCAAAAATTATAATTATACCACACAATTTTGAAAAAATCAAAGACTGAGCCCAATGGCATGCCATTAGAGACCTTCAGCAGACTCTCTGTGCTCCATCAAACCATACTTTTTAAGTATTGACTTGATGAGCTATTCATCCACATAATTGTTTGGTTACCCATCTGTATTTCTCTAACTTCTACACAAGCTCGAGAGATATTTTTTGAACTGCCGTGATGAAATTAAAGCTTATTCTTTCACTGCCACCATATAAATATCTAAGCCTAAGGTCTGTTCATGGCTGTTCTCCGAATGCCAACAAAACTTGCACTGATTATTCCTACACTGTTTTATTGAGCCATTTATCTGCCCTTTAACTCAAATGCACGCCACCTCCTTCCAGTTGTTCACAACTAATTTCAGAATCACCTGTGAGGCTCTGTTTCCAGCTTTGATCAGCTGCTCAGAGCCAACTGCACACACCTCTTCCCAACTCCACAGTCACTGGTAGGCTAAGTCAGCCTGGCAGGGCTGTTGACTCCATGGCAACCAGCAAATGGTAGATAACAGGGATTGTTGTGGAGAAAATATGTTAAAAACAACATGGAACTTTAGTCATCCTCCACGATGTTCAGCCTGTGACAATTCAAATGGTGTCACCTGCAGGTTTAGGATGAAAACAAAGAATTCTGCTAGTGCATAATCAAAGTGACCTCAGGACATCCTAAAGAAGTCATCCGGCTTACAGGTGGGAGGACAGGAGTAAAACACTAGAAGAGAGGAAAGCCCTTGATGCCAATTGGAATCATTCCATTGCTGTTATCAATGCAGTCCCGAGGCTAGAGAGGCTTCAAAAGGACAGTATTGAGAATGGGAAGAGCAACAATCAGAACTAAGTCCTGATGGATGGGCTCCTACTTAGAAGCTCTGCAGCAGACCTCTGGGGCATTTGAAGGAGAAGTGAAGAACTCAAGAGCCAACCTAAGGCCAAGGCTCATGTGGGGCACTGCAGAGGCCCTGGGTGTCGCAGTCCAGCACGGATCCCAACACAAAACTGTGCTTTCTTGAATGAAAAGCATCTGTACTTCCAGAGAATGTAAAGCATCTTTACAATTCTACCCTGGAGGACATATTTATCTACAACATATCAGCCAGGGATCAAGTGCAATTATCTTTCATAAATTTCAGAATCTATTTTTTCTCATACTGGGAATCTGGACATGAATCAGTTACGTGTGCTCTTCCATTCGCCCTTCTTGGCAAATCCCTAGGACTTTCAGCATTGCTAATAGACCTGCTGCTTTCTGTTCAAAACGGGGCTACTGAAAGGGTAGAGAAGATAATTAACACAAGTGGTTCTTCCCAACACGCTTTGCCAGGACTACTGAAATCACGCCAAACCACTACACTGCCCACATGAGTTGGCTTCACCTTTTTGAATTATAGATATTCTTACAGCCTTCATGGGATTTGTAAGTCTCAAGAAAAATTTGACACCGGTGAGAGGTATACAACATGTGTATCTGTAGCATGGTAACCTAGAAGGCACATGATGCTTCTGTTTCTCTGGAAATTTATACTATGGTTTTGTCTTAAGCTATAACTCTTAGGAGATTGAAGACTGATAATCACTGCATAATAATTAATTATTACAATATATATTTAATCATTGTAAAATATAATAATATTTTAAATATTTTATTTAATTTTTTTTCTACCAAGGAATTTCTGCAGCTTTTATTTTTTTCAAATGTAGCATCTCCATTCTAGATTATTGATGTCAGAGGTAATCCCTAGAGATAGACTATAACAAATTTTATTTTTTTGTTGTTGTACTTTTCCATATCTTCCAAGTTTTCTGTAGTGCACGTATAATAGGTTTATAGCTTCTTAAATACATGTAATCCCCCAAAAGTTTCTTTCATAAGCTAGGATTTTCATTTGGAACCCCATTTATGTAAATAAATTTGCTTTATTTTAGTAAAAATACAGATAAGAAAAAAATATCTTTTTGTTTTAGAGAGAAGCTGAGTTTATTCACCAAATAAACTTGGAAGATGCTACTTTAAGATATTTAATTAATAAAATTGATTAAGTTATAATTTCATAGCAAATGTCAATGTTTTTAGTGGATAAGGATAAAGATGAAATGTCATATACATGAACCACTCAAAAATAAGGCCATGTTGGTAGAGAGAACAGGGTAAGTCACAGGTCCCTGAATGCACCAAGGTCATCTGTGAGAGGATGGGCAGCCCAGATGCTTGGTGATGTCACCATCTCTGAGCAGCCAGCAAGAGCTCCAATGTTCTCTGTGGATGTGTGTGTGAGTGCGTGACTTTGGCTTAAAGCATATCCAACGTATGGAGCAGGATTATTTTTCTCTTCCATGATTGATCTCTTCTTTTGCTTGGTTCAAAATATATTACTCATTTCTTCCAACAAAATCATTCTTCCAGCCACAGATGTTATGTCATGAAGAGAGACTTGTACATGCTGGTATAAATAACAAAGGTGTTAGCTGGAATTAGAAGGAGACAGTTCATGTATGTATGTAATATATCCCTTCTCAGTGATTACTGAGTGAGGGTAAAAATCCGCTATAAATAAATTTTACATAAACAACATGTTTAAGAAACACTGGAAAGTTTGACTAGGAAGGAAAATTTATCTTCAAGTTAATGACTGTTGTGTTCACCCCATAGAGAGTTTACATGACTGTTCTACATATACAGATTCTAAGATACTCATTAATCACCAGCTTTGAACTAAATCCCCATCTGAAGAGAGCACATGTGCTTCTGGGTGTGATTTTTATAAACACAGGGATGCCTTGACTCCTGTTCACATTTTGGAATCAGTGGCTGCCTCCAAACCTCCCCCTGGAACAAGGTGAGAGCTTGTCCTCCATCCCTGCTCGCAACACGGACAAGCCTGGGTGGCCCAACCTACAACTGTGAGCCTGTCACATGCAGCGAGGCACCACCTTTGCTCCTCACCCCCAGCTTTTCCAAGCTGACACTTCTAGAAGATTCTAGGGAAGCAGAACTGCCAACAGCTGTAGGACCATCAGCTCTAGAGTCATGAATCTCCTGTTCATTTTGGAGGGAGCCTTGAAGAACAGAGGACCCAGGACCTCACTGTAGAAAAACCTGGTTCCCTGTTTTCAGAAGTCTCCTCTCTGGATTATTTTTTTGAGCTGGTAGGAGTCAGTGCAACAGAGCATGATGGTAAGCTCAAATAAGCAAGAACCCATGCACACTGTGGACAGAGGGCTCGAAGCCTAGCTTTTCCACTCAGGTCTTTGACCTGAGTCACTCCACTGGCCTGTACTTCGATTTTCTTCTTATAAATCAGGCATCACGATGATACAGGACTTATCCCCTAAAGTTCTTATGAGTATTTAATGCATCACTGTTTGTAAAGAGCTTGGAAATGTATCTATCACAGAGGATCCATTGAAGTAATAAATAAATAAACAAAGTGTTTATTGAGTCAACAGCACTTTCATGTATATTACTTAGTTTTCTGTATAAACACATGATGGTTTTATTACTATTCTTGTTTTATAGATTAAAAAAAAAAGCAGAGGCTTATGAGGTTGACCAAATTGCCAACAAAAAGCTTTTTAACCAGTCCCAAATTGTCTAAAGTGTAGGGTGGATTCTGTAGGACATAGTTAGGTAAAGCTTGATGAATCGTCAGAAAAACAATTCCTAAGACACACATAAAATACTCACCAAGGTAACGGTGCACTTGTATTCCACACTACTCCAAGATGGACAGGAGAGCTGATGAGAGCTACAAACGGTTCTAGACAGGTAAGGTAGACAGGGGAGATGGCCATGCTTGGAAGGTGACACCTTCCAGAGCAAAACGACCACACAGGTCAATGGCTCTTAACATTCTGAGGGTCATGGACACTTGGCAATTTTCATTGAGTCTATGGATCTTCTCTTTAGAGAAGTGTACATGTCAAAAGGTTTCATGAGCATCAAAGGCCTCACAGATACCAAGAGCCTACGGCCACCCATGGGCATGAACTCCTCTGCAGTCCTATCTAAGAAAAGAGAAAGTGAGAAATGCTGTTAGTAGAAATACTTTTAATTGTGGAAATAATATAAGTGCTCTCAAAGTTGCCTGCTGTAAGTCAATAAGCAGGGCACTCATCAGCAGCTCGAGGGGCAAAGGGGAAAGTCCACACCAGGAACACCACTGGCAGCTCTGTGCAAGCCAGGTGGCAGGAATGCACGTGAGCATGTGTGCATGAAGAGTCGCCTGCTTCTGTGTTCACCATCCCCTACCTCCATCAACACGCTGGTGTGAGTCTTGTTCAAAAGGGAGTAGAAGTGGAGGGAATCTCGAATATCTGTCTGTCTGAGCTTCTATTCCTGAAATAAACCCTGTTAAAATCCTGGATCGTTAGGCTGCATTTTTTCCAACTTTTACATAGTCATTCAGACAAACATTGCTTTCAAAATTAGCATTTTGGGATATAAAAACTAAATAGCACCTTGTTTGGCCAGGTGTCCCAGTGAGTTGCTATAATCTCAGCTACTAAGGAGGCTGAAGCAGGAGGATGGCAAGTTCAACTCCAGTCTCAACAATAATTTAAGAACCTGTCTTAAAAATGTGAAGCTCGGATTTACTACTTGTTTTCAATAAATAAAAAAGTAAACATCATCTCATTCTATGCATTGTTCCGGAGGTTCAACTGTTCAAAGCTAAACTCATCTGTGTAAAATATGCTCCTTCCCCAAAGGCAGCCTGAAGTGCCCAGTGCTGGACAGAGAGGCCACATTGCTCAGTCTGTCTCAGAGGACAACTCCTCTGGCCCTGGCAGGGTACGATCCCCACCACAGTGGCTCTGCCCTGGTCTGCTGGTTTGAACCGTGCCTGATGGGGGGACCTTACTGAAACTCCACGTGCCTCAGTATCCTCCTCTTTAAAATGGAAACAATAAAAACTTACTGGTAGGATTGAGCTAGTGAACAAATAGCTGCTTGGTGGAGAAGAGTGTTGTGGCAGAGCAAATCTAAATAAATAGTCAAGGGAGGTGGTGAACACAGAGCAGGTGGAGCCACTACTTGAACCCAAGAAAGAAGACCAAAGCCCCCAGTGGTTCATACAACATTCCTCACCTCCACAATCTACAAGGCACTGCCAGCTTCACCCTCACCTCCTCGCTTTCCCCATCCGTCCATTGACTCCTTCAGTTCCCTCTCCTGAATGTTTCCGCCTGCCTCCCTCCCCCCCTGCCCTTTGCCAAGGGGGTCTGCGGGGCTGAGGTTTCCTTCTTTGATTGCAACAATGGCTCCGCTCTGATGTGCCCCTTCCACCACACCTGCTCACCGTCCCTCCATCTCAGTGCCAGCAGAGAATCCTTCCTGGGAGCAAGTGACCATCACAGAAAAACACCCTGCAAGTCCCTTCTTCCGTTAATAAGTGTCCATGGCTCCCAGTTGCCTGCACCAGGAGCCGCATCTGTTGTAAAGCCAGGGTGACCTGTGACACGCAGGACCATGAGATGGTGGCATGTTGCTCATCTCTAAAGTCCCAGTAACCAAACAGTGCTGGGTATACAGACAGTGCCCAGTAAATCCTTGAAACTGGCTGGCTTGTAGATGGGTGAATGTATGGATGGATGGATGTACAGATGGATGGAATGGTTTAGGGGTGATGGTTAAGAAATGAAACAGTTAAATGTAAACCACTTCTCATATTAAATACTATGAACTACCAGGAGTATCATATATAAGCCATACACACACACACACACACACACTCCAAGGAGGACGTAATGAGCTGGAGTACTCTTGTTATGAGGGAAATCAGGTGTAATCATGTCCTAAAGGCAAGCCTGGAATTTCCCTGACTGGTCAACAGCATGTTTTTTGCTCAGCCTGTCAATATGTGTGAAGAATGTGAATTTAAAAAATCAAAGTTCTGTGTGTGCCATCAATTCAGAAATGGATCAGCCAGTCCTGTCCTTTCACAGTTTCTCTTCTTCCCTGTTTTCCTGTGGAACTGGTTTTGAGATGCTTTATAATATATGAATTTTTTTTTAAAAGCAAGTGAGCAGGAATTTTCTCAAGAATGAAGGTGAGCGGAAGAACTCCCAGCACAGTGTGCCTGGGATGGGCAGGAGCGCCCTGTCCCCTGTGTCCAGGGCCAGGCTGTTCACCTCAGGAAAAGCTGGGGGCTCCCCAACATGCTAGGAATGCTGGAATTATGGAAAAGGTAAAGTCCAACCCACTGACTTGATGTCACCGTCTGGTGAAGACACATACAGCCACCCTGCCCCTTGGGGTGGTGGAGCAGACCTGGGGGCAGAGTATGCTGAGGTGGGCGTGTTGGGGCCTGAGGCTCAATTTTACCTGCCCAGGTTTCTGTAGTCAGTACTAGCAATGTTGGTGGATCTCGCACAGGGATCCTCACCTGCTGTCTTATTATCCTCCTTTTTCCACCTTTGGCCTTCACTTTGAAATTAAATATCATTTTTGGATAACAAATTTCAAAAGTGATTTAGAATGTTGTTTGCAATGTCTGTCCTGGACATCCAGTTCTGATGTCGACACTGCCGGTGAGAGCGCACCACCTGAGCCCACTCCGAGCCCATGTGCGTCCAAAACAGGAAAAGCCCGCAGGAGAGGAGGTGTCCACAGGGGTATCATGGGTCTGGATTTCATAGTCATAACTTGATCCCCAAAATATCTACTAGTAATGGCCAGGGGCTGCCCACAGGCTTCTGATCCACCAGCGTGGACTTGAGCTATAAATGCCAAGGACAATACAAGAGGCAGGCAGTGCATATCAGCCCCAATTACGCCCCAAGGCAGCACCAGGACTTTGCCGTACATTCAAGTCTTCTGGGGAGGTCAGGCCGTATGGTGTCAGGGGTGGACTCCCCAGTAGTAGCCAGCACACTACTGTGGCGCAAGATGCTTGGAGCGCAGAAGGCTTCGTGTGCTTGGGAGCAGGGGAGATGGAAATTCTCAGCACTTCCTGCTCAGTTTTTCTGTGTATCTCCACTGCTCTTAACAAAGAGTATTAAAAAAAAAAAAAATAGATGACGATGCTGACTCCTATTCACAGACCTTCTGTTGTAGTTACTGCACACTGTGACATGACATGGGATTTTTTTTTTTTTTTGAGAATGCCCAAGTGATTCCATAACACAGAAAAACTTGAGAACCTTGTGCTAGAAGACCAGAGATTTTTTTTTTTTTAATTATTGCACTTCTTTTCAGCTTCAGAGGGATACTGGTGATCATAAGGCTTTCTAAAGAACATAAATGACTACTGATACAAATATACGCAATTACAGTGATATTCAGGCTTCCAGATCAAGAGGTACATTATAAGCTTATGGCAGATTTCAAATAGTTAATTTGTCTCTAAGTCAGTTCCTGTCTCTTCTCTGCTTTTCAACAAAAAATGATATTCAAAAGAATAGGATCTATTTCCTTACAGGCTTCATTTCACTTATATTTAGCTAAGAATCTGGTGCAAAAAGAGAGAGAGACAGAGAGAGAAAGAAAATTCTTCCTGGTTCATAAGTTGATCTAAATGACTTTTTAGGTTCCAAAAATTGCTCAAATTCTGTGATGAACATTTTAATTTTCCATAATGCTACATAAAGCTTAAAGTAAAAAATATCACAATCGGCGAACCAGAGAATTTAAAAAAAAAAGTATTTGCAAAAGAAAAATGTGGGAGAGTTTAAATGTGCAACATTACACTAAAACAAACAGATGAGGATAGTTGCAAAGCTTAATTCACTGAGTTGAATGAAATAAAAATAAAATTGAAGAGTTCTCATCTTTTAAGGAAATTTTGTGAGCACAACCATGTCAATATTTAGTGGAGTTACATAAATACAATTTGGTGTATATATATCCTATTGATGTATCACCTAAAAATAAATAATAGCTATTGCTATCAAGACAGAAACATTGTAAAATGGAGAATTTCTCCCCCACAAGCCATGGAAACCTCAGACCGTGTAGTGTGATTGTAAACTCAGCAAGTTTCCAATAAACATTTCTGAAGACTTACAGATTACAACAGGGTGACTTCAGTTACGCTAGTGTTAAAGGCTTGCACACCAACGTGACCACACATAACAGTCCTGCAGTTTTCTTTGATCAGATCTGCTCTATACAGTGAACATTTTAATTTAAAATAGCAAGTGTTCTTTCACCTAGTTTGTTTCTCCTTTTTAAAGATTTTATTCATTTATAGTCTTTTAACAAAGAGACCACTGATTTAGGAAAAAAAAAGTTAAAAAGAAAGAATAATCTGAATGCAACACAAAATTGCCAAATGCCCACAGTGAGCAGCCTCAGGGGTGAAAGGCTCTGATGGAGACTGAATTTCATATAGATCTTGGTGACCTGGATTGTTAACCCACCACACTGCTGGCCTGGTCAATATGCAATTATTCAGAATGAGCACATTAATGTTTCTCTTACATTAATAGTTCACCTTTGTGTATATTCAAAAGCGATTACATGTGAAATGCAGAAAGTTCAAGGAGCCCTCACTGGCAAACTGTGGACCTGTGAATATTTTAGCCACAGTTTCCAAGTGTAGTAAATCACAGGTCTAAAGGTCCCTGCCCTAGCATTCCCCACCCACTTCCGCACATGGCATTATTCATAATCTTTATCTGTTTCCTCTTCATTCTTCCCTTTCAACGCCCTGCCTCTCCCCGACCCCCACCCCTGCACACCCTCCTCCATTATGGTAACCTAGGAGTCAACAATACTTGGCAAGCTCATAACTGTGGCATGTACACTATCTCCAAGTCCAGGGAGACAGTGACTAATATTTGCACACTCTTCCACCTTGGCGATCAGGTATGCACCAAAACTGAAGCTCCATTGCTAGATGGCTGGTGAGGAAACACAAAGACGCAGTCGGGGATCTCAGGACCCTTCCATCTCTTCTGATCCTTGCTTTTCTGGCAATCACCCAGAAAAGGGAAGCCAGGTTCCTCTTCTCTGTCTCTGTAACAGTAGGGTTGATCTAGTTACCCCAACTTGACCTCCTCAAATTGAGTCCTTCTCTGCCTGCAATGCCCTCACATTCTATCTGCTCCTCTCTTGTAAATGCAACAATGACATTAAGTACAACTTATTTTTTTTTTAATACCAAGTTCATCAAACTAGGCAAATTATGACCTGGAGGCCCTCAAGCTAAGGGTGGTTTGTAGAGATTGAACATTTAAAGTCCATCTGATGATAAGGAAAAATGTCCCTTAAAGGAAGGATTCCATTCTTATCATAAGTAGACCTTTATTACAAAAGTTAGTTCTCAACTGTCATGTTTTGAGTTTCATCAATAAGAAAACTATGCTAATGTATTCCCTTTCTTGTTATATAAACACTTACAAATAGTATCTAGGATATTGCTCTTGACCAGCAAAGCCTATGTTACATCCTAACTAGTCCTTTGCAGAAAAGAAAGAGCTTGTGGGTCCAATGTCTAAATAACCAGTATTTTCTTAAATGCAAACCCCATACTCTGAAACACCAGGGATCCCAAAATCCATTGAGAAACTGCCTTGTCACTCCTCCCCACAGCCCTCCTGGTGGAAGTGAAGTGAGACTGGATAAGAAAAGAAAATGAGAGCAATGTCTTTGTCTGACGGGTCTCAGTGTAAGCAAGCACAGTTTCCATGGACATCGGCAAATAACTCTGGATTCTAAAGGTGTTTTTGAGCAGTTCGCACGATGCTCCCTTTATTTGGAGGAAACTCTCTCCTGCAGTGCCCTTAACTCAGTTGCTTCCCTGTCTTGGTGTGATTTCAACTTTTCCAGCAATCTTGTGCTGAGGAGAGGGATCAGGGCACCTCCCATGGTCCCTCTGAGTGGCCACACCCTGATGGCTACACAGCAAGCCCACAGCCCAACACCAGGCTCCCCCAGGGCAGCCTAGTCCTTGACCTCATGCACTGGGCTGCAGGCCCCAGGCCAAGCCCTCCAAGGGGCACAGGTTAGTCGCTCAAGCCCAGAAGCTCACCTGCAGCAGCACCGTGCTGCTGCTCTCTCTGCACTGAGCAACCACACGTGGGCAGTCCCTTGTGCCTGCCAACCTTGGACGCATCCTCACCATCCGATCTGTGGCAACTCTTACATGGCTCTGTCCATGTTATCCTGATTTATTGGCTTTATTTGTTTATTTATTATTTGTCTCTCTTGGATGGCCTAAATTGTGTCCCTGCAAAGTTCAGCTGAAGCCCTAATACTCAATACCTAAGAACGTGAATGCATTTGGATATAAGGCCTCGCAGAGATGAAATGAGATCACGTGAGGATCAACATCACGGGTGTCCTTACCATGAGTAACACACACGCACACACACACACACACACACACACACGAAAGATCATGTGAAGACTCAGAAAGAAGATGGCCATCTATGAGCCCAAGAAGGAGGCCTCCTGAGAAACTCTCCCTGCTCACACCTGGAGTTTGGACTTCAGCCTCCAGAACTGTGGTCTGTCCTCCAACAGCCTGTTCCTCAGGCTGCGCAGACTGCAGGGTTTCGTGATGGCGGCCCTGGCCATCCCATGTACTCCCTCCCCAGACTATAAGCTCCGTGAAGCAGGGGTTTGTCTTCTTGTTCTGTTCTCTGCATCCAGGACCCAGTTAAATGGTGGGTGAGCGAAGGTAGTCCTGTGTCTGTAAGAACTCTTTCGGAGTTTTCTGGAGAGCTTGTAGAATCTCCACATTGCCAATAGTGCTCTTGATATTCCTAAATGCTGTCATGCTTTGTGTACTTATCGTCTAAATTTATTTCTTAAAAAATAGGGAATCCAATTACTTTTAGCATTCCATTTTACAAAGGTAAAATCAAACTACAGAGGATTGAATGATTTGCACAAGTCCATAATAAGCAACACAGTTTGTTCCAGAATCCAAAGAACTTGACTTTCAATCTGGAGAGGTTTCTCTAATGTATTTCTGCCTTACTGGCTTTAAGCATGCAAAGATGAGAGTGGTTGATAAGGATTGTTAAAGCATTGAGAATGTGGACTCTTGACATTTTTCTATGTCCTAATTCAGCACAGATAAGAACTGATGTTCAAACCTTGCTTGAGTGCATTGAGCACCTCCACACCTGACCCACCTATACCATGTCACCAGACGTCAGGCAAACTTGAGCCCTTGCCTACCCCAAGCACCAGGTAAGCTCTGTAGCACTGGCTCCCCATCTCTGGGTGCCCCTCTCTGACGATGCTGTCCTTCAAAGCCTGATTACCACTCCTGTATGAAGCTCCACCATAACCCATGGCTCCAGAGGCTCTGAGCTCCTGCACTTCCCAAGCTGCCCCATCGTGCTTTGCCATCTCTGGGTCCTACCTGCATCCAGCGTGCATGTTCAGGTGACTCTGTCTTCTTCTTAAGCCAAACAAGAAGCTCTGGGGGGACTGTCTTTTGTGTCCTTGCCCCCAGCACAGTGGCTACCATTATGACCAACAGACTGTCTGATTTGTCTTCAGTTCTACCCACATGACTGTGATACACACTGTTCTGTTCAGTGCATGATGAATGGCGAACAATCTTCAGTCTCTGGGTTCTGGTCACTGGCCATGAAATGAGATTATACATCATCATTGTATTCAATTGTTGATATTGATTATGCTGGTTGAGTGGCATTACCTTCAAAATTAAAAGAATACTAAAGTTGGATTTAAAATATAAATATATTTTGAGGATAAAATAATAATCATGAGAAATCAGGATATATCCTCACCAGCAGAATCTTTACAGGTAACATAAAAAGTGTACTTGACCTTATTATGACAAATATTTTTCCAATGTAGTGATTGGGTACTGGATAATTGGATAGATTATGCCTTTATATATGCACAAAATGACTCTTCTCACCATTCATTCGCCTCAGTTTTATAAATATAATATTAAATGGCTTTAGATTAGTTCCTTCATTCTCTTCAAAGTGACAAATAAATCGCAAAATGTTCCTTTGTGCTACAGGCATTCTATAATCACCCCCAAGCAATTCTCTATAATGTTTCTGTTATTTTTATGTCATCATTGAACTTTATTTTTATTTTTGCAACTACTTGAAGAATTCTAATCTTTTGCTGTCATAAAAAAAGAAAGCTTTGCTGATTTCTTAGTAATTTGCCTCTAAAATATTCCCCTAGGTTTTAGTCTGCAGAAGAGTAATTATTGTAAATATTATTTGAATTAAATTTAAATCTACATTTTATGTTGAAATTATAACTTAGAGAGGCAGTTGAAGTAAAATAAAGGTCATACTTTTTCCCATAAAGTAAACAGTTCAGCTCTGTTGATTTGAGGTCTTAACTCTTTTTGTTTCTAAATATTTCCATTCTAGCCTGCATAAATGAGGATAAGTAATAATTTTAAAACTATTATTAATCAACTCCCTTGCTTTTTTTTTCTACTCACAGTAACGCAATTTTATCATTTGGAATATGGGCGGGACCTCCTAATAGATGGTCTATGATACAGAAGATATTGGTCATGGTCAAAGAAACCATGGAGAGAGAGAGAGAGAGAGAGAGAGAGAGAGAGAGAGAGAGAGAGAGAGAGAGAGAGAGAGAGAGGGAGAAGGAGGGAGAAAGAAAGGAAGGAAGGAAGGAATGAATCATCTTTGTGGACTACAACTTTAAAAGAGTGGCCACTAGAATCACAAGGAATAAGTGAATGTGACTCTCTTGCTGTTTTTCATGAGCATTTTCATACAGAGCTGCAAGAGCTACTGGTCCTTATCTACTATGAGGCAGTCACTGCCACTAATAGCATCTGAATTCACTAGGTCGAGTTACAAAAAGAGACAAAAACATTTCAAAAAGAGGGGATAAAATAAAGATTTGAATTTACACAAGCAATAATTTGCAGAACAGAAGTATCACTCAAATCTGACAAGTTTAAATTGTTTGCTTTTTAAAAATACCTGTATACTCCAACTTGGTTCCATGTGTGTGGCCTGTATGAGCAGATGCCAGAGGATAAATCTATGTACTAACAAGGGGCGTCTAATTATGCAGTCGGCTGCAACTTTGGGTGGAGTTATAATTTTTTGATTTTATGATGGTGTGAAAGAGATATACATTTAGTGGAGATATATGAATCTTCATCTTTTTTTCAGGCTGCTGATGTACATATCACATTAGCCTTGTGATATTTTATTGCTGTGTCACAAAACTGTCAGGATAGTAAAAATCTAGTGAAATATTCACTAAACATTGAGGTTTCTTCCTTTTGAATATATTCTCAGGCCTGTAGAAGGTATTCATTATCAAACATTGCTAAAGGGAATGCAGAATGGTATAATATTTACCATTAGAAGGAAACCTAGAAAAATCCACCCAAATTATGGGTCTCTACTCACCTTTTCACTCAGTTCTCACAAATCTGAACTCTATAGTAAAACTTGCACAAAAATAAAATGAAGATTTTGAAGGTTTGGCAATAGGGGATCAATTATATAAACTATGGAAAACCCATACAATTGAATAAAACTCAGTTTTTTAGGTGGTGACTTCCACTTGCAACCAAGATGAAGTACCAAGAACGGGATTTTCATTCTACCTGAAACAACAACAAAATCAATAAAACATGTAAAATAATAGAAAGGGCAACTTCCGAGAGATGGAAAGCCCACAGGTGAGTTGTAGATGGCTTTAGCTTAGTTGACCTGATGAGTTCGTTTGAGGAAAAACCACCCGATAGTGGTTCAGATCTAGAGGGTCCCACAAAGTCCCATGTGTTAAGGGCTTGGCCCCAGCTTGCTCCTATTGGGAGGTGGTGCGGCCTTCAAAAAGTAGGGCCCAGCAGGTAGCCTTCAGATCATGGTGGAGCATGTTCTTGAAGAGGACGTGGGGCACTGGTCATTTTCTCTCTCTTAACTTTCTGGCCATGATGGAAGAGGTGTTGCTCCACCAAGCATTTCTCCCATGATTGCTGCCTTCCCATCAGAAACCTGAAACAATCTGTCCATTCAATCTTGGGTTGAAACCTCTGAAACTATGAGCCAAAATAAACCTGTTCTCTTTATAAGTTCCAACACAGTGGATAAGGAACCACTTGAAAGGATTATTAGTAATAACAGGGTCCAAACAAATATTCCACATGTTCAAAAGTGAAATAGACACAGAAAATATTTTTAAAACTTCAAATCAAATTTCTAAAGAATAAGATGAAAATTCTTGAGATTCAAAAAACAACAGCCAACAATACTATATTTAAGTAACAGTTAATTAGACATTGCAAAAGAAAAGTTTGTGAATTTAAATATATAGCAATGAAAACCATCTAAAATTAAATATAAAGTTAAAAGGTAATTTAAAAGCATAAAAAAAAATCAGTGAATTTTGGCCTGATATATATGTAATAGGAAAGAAGTTGAGAGAGAAAAAAAATGCTTGAAGAAATAATTATCATTTTTTTTCAAAATTCAATGAAAACTACTAACTCACGTATGCAAAAATCCCTAAGCAAAAAGACATGGAGAAACAATAAAAGTGCATATCAGAATCAGTTAAAATATCTATGTAGATAATAACAAAGCTTCAAAATACAGAAAGCAAAAACTCAGAAAGAAAACAAGAAATATATATATTCTTAATCCCGTGAGAGATTTTAATTTTTTTTTTCAATAAGTGACAGGACAATTAGATACAAAGTCAATGAGGATATATAAAATTTACATATTTTAAACTAGTTTTATTGACATTTATATAATACTCCACACAACAATAACAGAACATACATTCTTCTAAACTGTATATGAATTATTTACCAAGATGGACACTTTAAGGGGCCATAAAATATGAATTTGAAGAGATCCAAATTATTGTCTTTTTCTTTAAACATAATGTAATCAAATTAAAAAATAATAATAGGAAGATGTCTAGAGAACCCCAATATATTTGGAGACAAACAACACACTTCTAAGAAACCCACAGGCCTAGATTCATGGGTGTAAAATCTAGAATTCTCTTGTTGAGAATTTACCCTGATAACACAATAAAGTCAGTATGTGAAAAAGGAATTTCTTGAATATAGATGTCTAAATTTTAAGCAAAACTTTAAAAAAAAGTGAATCTACAAAAATATTGGAAAGAATATATTTTGACCATGTTAGTCAGAATTCAAACATGATATAAAAAGTCTTGTTACCTGCTTTATGTCTCCTATATAATCTTCTCTTTTTAGTACAGATGAGATCTGTGAAATTGATCGGATGGCCACTCCCTTCATTTCTTTGCTTCCTAAGACTCCACCTTAGATGAGAGAGAGATTCTCCCACAGGCTCTGAAGAAGTGGGTTGCCATGTGGTGAGAAGCCACAGGACCGAGATCTCAGGGTGGCCTCTGGAAGCTGAGACCATACCCCCAGGACGTGATGACCTCTGTCCGACAATCGTAACTCCCCCTACAACTGAATGAACTTCAAGGACCATGCTGAGCTCCAGATGAGACACAGCCTCGCCAACACAAGGATTTCAGCCTAGGAAACCCTGAGCAGAGAACCAAGGTAGCCATGTCTGAACTGTTTCCTTGAAACAATATGTTTGGTGGCAATTGGTGACACAGCAATGGAAAATGAATGCAAAGGCCAAGTGGAGATAGTTTCAAGGGGGTACACACATGCCAGAACTGACCAAGTTGTTACTTAGTAGGTGCTGCCTACTGTGTATTAGTTATGCCTCAGTGTGCTGTTTTTTTTTAAAAAAAAAAAAACTCAGAATGAAGAATATAGGTAGGCATTGATTTGAAGGACACACGAGGATATGTTAAATAGAGAGTGTCGAGCACAGCAGTGCCTTCAGCATGCTACATTCAGTGTGACAAAGGAAAGAAAGATGTTTATTCATACCGCTCACTTTTGCATAAAGAAACTCTAAAAGGATTAGCAAGAACTAATTAAATATTTATCGATAGAGAGTGGATGGGGAGAGAAACGGGAGTGAGAATCCTCTGTGTATAAGTTCTTTCTTCATTTTAATTTTTACCACATAAATAGGTTATTTCAAAACAGGGCAGTCAAAAAATACTGCTACAACCCAAATGTCCATCAACTGAGAGGTATAAATAAACGATGACATTTTCAAAGACTAATTCTTTAGAATAAAAATAAATGAGGCAGTGCTACATGCCACAACACAGAAGAGTCTTGAAAACATCAGGTGACGGAAGCCGAGCACAAAAGGCCACAAACTGTCCAATCCACTTATACAAAATGTCCAGAATGGGCAAGTCCAGAGGCAGAGATTTAGTGACCCTCTAGAGCGTGGGCAGGGGTTTGGTGTAACCGCTGAGGGGGTGGGATTTCTTCTTAGGGAGATGAAACTGCACAAAATTAGGTCGTGGTGATGGTGACTGCACAAGTCCTGAAACTCTTTGCATCCTGGACTTTAAGGGTGAATGGTGTGGTGTGTGAATTGTAATCTCCACAAAGCTGTTAAAATACTGTTTTCATACATATTCATTGAAACTCACTCTATCTGAACACTTTGAGTATATTATTCTTTATTTGAACTTACCTAATAGCTACCCCCTGAGAGAAATGGATGTTTTTGTTCCTGTTTGACAGACCCAAAGAAATAACGTGTCCCTTCATTCCCTCTCTACCAGCCACTGAGCCACGAGCAGAACCCGCTGAAAGCCTTCAGTGGTCCACTTCAACACAGACAGGGGCAGCGGCCACCCATCCATGCTCATCTGTGATTTTCTAGGTGGTTCCACCACTGCCTTCACGCCCCCCTGCCTTCAGATACACTTTTCCACAAATTGAATCTGACCAGTTGATGGACTCAGAAATTCTTTCCTACGAACTCCCTCTGACAGGTGTAAAATAATCAAATATTGAGTGATCCTTGCACGCACGGGAGGTCAGGCTAGGGTTCACTGAAGTATATTTGTACTGATCAATTAATGAGGCAAGCTTAATATCGTGTGACTTATCAATTAAACGTTCATTCAACTTTCCAAGATTGTGCTAAGGAACAGAAAATCTGAAACCTGCAATCCAGATGGGTGGTCTAGAGACGGGACCAGCTGTGCAGAGAAAATGACAGGACAAAGAGAAACAAAGTCGAAGGTAGATAAGCCTGTGATGGCAAAAGTTTCAGAATTAGGTCAGGAAAATGTCAGCTTTTCAGTACAAAAAAAAAGTACAAATTAGGAGCTTAGAAATAACTTAACTGGATTAAATTAGAAGATGATGGGAAAAGAAGACCACACACAGCAAAGTAAAAAATAAACCCCAATCTAATTATTGTTCTTTCAAATTATTTAGAGAATCATTATAACTGGAAACAAAAATTCCATGTTGACAGAGGTGACAGGGCTCCTCAGCAACTGCCACCCTAATGCAGAACCACAGAGCGAAAGGGAGCTTCTATTTATCATCACACTCGAAGACGAACATGGCGGGGGAAACTCACAACTGGAGAGGTTTTAAGAACAAAACAGGAAAAAGGAATAAATGAAGCTGATCACTTAAACTTCATAAAGAGCACAAAGCAGACCATTTGCCCCAGAGCTATGCACATTTCAGCCCTCCATAAATGGTTATTGCCACTACTTTTCCAAGTATTTTATTGTTAACTTAGGCACCTAGTAAAAGCCGTGACATTTTCTGGTTTGAAGTGAGGGGGAAAACATTCTGAATATTTTTAAATACCTGGATTATGTCTATTTCCGAATCAGCTTCCTTTGCTTTCTTTACACAAATATAAGAATTAAGAAACATATTTATATGTAGGGAGGAAGAAAGGAAAAGTTTAGAATTTCCTTCTTGGATATAAACAAAAAGAAAATTCTCCTCCCTGGCTTCCAGAGCCAGGAGGGACAAAGGACACATTGTCTTATTTTGGGGGAAAGTAACTGGTGTGTCTGAGCCTGAGAAGGCCACAGGAGTAGACGCCCATGAAGCCACTGCTGTCCAAACGCAGGCGTTGGCCAAGGGTTTTCTCTGACCCTGGCTGCCTAGAGAACCTCCAGCTCTAAGGAAAACATTCATATGGAAAATTCCACCGAAAATCACAACAAAGGCCCACAAAGCCCAGGGCTAAGGTGTTTGAGAAAGGCCACTTACCATCATGGTCCTGCCCTCTGCCCTTTCACATCTGAAAGGTGTCCCTTCCAGGCTCTGCACTGTGCATACAGTTGACAACTCATGCCTGTCTTGCCCCCAAGGGAGACACCATCTCTGTCTTCTAAGACTGTTCCAGGGACAGCATCCTTGCAAAGAGAGTCGAGAACAGGCCATCAGGCTTCTGTCAAAGGACCAGCAGAGACCCATGAGGCCCAAGGAGAGCATTCCCTGCTGATTCCACTTGGGAGGAGAGAAGTGGAACCTCGCTAAGACCGCTTTGACCTCCTGAGAGTCTTCTAAGGAGTCCAGCTGAGAGAAAAGAGGAAATCAAATCAAAACAAAGATTTAGGAGCTCCTCAGGACCAAGGTGGGCCTTACCTCAGGGGCAGGAAGGGAAGAGCAGACCCCTGATGGGAGCTGTCTTGTCCTGCACCTGCACAAACAGGTCAGGACGGACACCTGTTGACAGCCACAGCTGACACTCATGGGCCTCAAAGTTAATGAAAAGAAGAAAAAGGAAAGCTGAAAGGGGGTCATTAAAATGCTAGCTAAGAAAACCAAAAAGCTAAGATTCCTTTGTAGGTTTATGGCTGCACGAACCAGGCCTTCCCCTCTTTTCAATCCTCCCTCTTCATCCTCCTCCTCCTCTTCGACCCCACAAGGATGAAGACCTTCCTTTGAAACTAGCCTCAGTGATTCCTGGGACCGAGACGCCTTCTCTATGACCAGCCAGAGAAGGTAACAGGAGGAGGAGGAGCTGTGAGTCCTGCAGCAGAGATGTGGGGGCTTAGCCCAGGGCCCACTGCTCTCCGGAACAGAAGCCTGGTCTAGGAACACGAGCATCAGGCCTCGGACTCCACAGGAAAACATTCTCCAAACTGCTTTTCTAAATGACCTCAGACTGCACATTGGTTGGATAAAGACCGTCTTTATAGGTTTTTTGAAGACATTTATAGGTTGACTAATTTGGCTGCTCTTCACAAAGATTTTCATAGGCTTTTGAATAAACACAGTCATCATACAAACATCCTATTTTGCAAAATAAAGGGCAGGGGATAGTGCAACAGAACCCAGCTCGGAAAGACGAGGAAAATAAAAAAGGGTCTCTTTGTCAATGTTTGCTTGCTGAGTTTTGTTCAGTGGAATATGCCATAAAGAGCTCTTCGAAGGCAAGAACCTGAAACAGTACTGTGTCCATCCTACAGTGGCCAGCAATGCTGCCCAAGAAACAAGAACCCTCAGTCCTGAGTGAGCAGCGATGAGGAATGAGTCACAATCATGAAACGTTTCCAGCTGTTCTATAAAGTGAACAGCAATTAAAACAGGTCACAGACTGATGAGGACTTTACATAGATTATAAGTAACCCCCTCACCCCTCAGGAAAAGCCCTCAATATGGAATCCTCCATGAGCCAAGGCCATGATCTGCCTAAGAGAGAACTGGGGGAGACCAAGAGAATCTCAGTAGATTCCATCTGCTCTCTAGTTCAGCCGAACTGAGGGCCACATCCACAAGGCTTCTTAACGTACCCACCAACTGTTAAAGTCGTAACTCCGGCAGAACTGTGAACTTGATGAACTGATTTTGAAACCATGACTAAATGCCCTAACAAGATAATCTGAGAAGAAGGAAAACCCATTCTCTGAGCAACAAGTGACAAAGGGCACATCCATCGGTACCTCCTACAGAGGACGGACTGGACTCAGCCCCCCAGTAACTGTGCCTAAGAGCTAAGGGTACTATAAAGTTACGCCAAGCACTCCCACTGCATGGCGGGGCTGTCTGCTAATCCCTGTGCTGTCTTCTCAATGCCCCGAATCATGGGAGCCTTTAGCATGTGCTGAGGGCCATTACCAAGTAGGAATGACGCATCGAAATTTCCTTGCCAAGCGTACCCCATGCTGCTTAGAGGACATTCGACGGGACATTGCATGCATGCTTTAATAAGGTGACCTTGCTCAAGGACCAAGGCGGATCCGGGTTTAGAGCTGATCAGGTTTGAGGAAGTAACCGGCTCCTTCAGTTTAAGGCGTTGCCAGTTTAAGATAATGGGTTTTAGGGAAGTTGGAGGTTGAAGATTATTGCTGGGATTAGGGTGTTCCTGCTGCTTGTTCCCGTTGAGTTCTCGTGAGATTAAAATGGGATTTGGAGATAGCCTCGTGGAGTAGGTGAATTGTGCGGGAGAAGGCAGAACGCGATTGCCCCTGGACCTGTGTGGAGGCGGTGTGAGAGCGGGAATAAAGAATTGCTGTTTGAACCTACAAAGGTGTGTGGTGGCTCGTGATTCTGGTGCCAAGCCGAGACCTTGGCAAGCATGTTATGAATAGTCCTTTGGAGCAGGTACATCCCATTCAACATAATGGGCTGGGACTGGCACACAGACCTGGTGTGTTCTCAGGGAAAATGCTCTCCTTGTGGTCCACCCCAAGCTCTCTTTGCACGACGAAGCAAGAGAACACCATAGCCACGCCCTAAATACTTCGTGGAGAGGAATCTGAGACATGAGCATTTCTGGAAATCTGCCAACAGAGTCTTGACATTTGTCTCCAGAGAATCAAGAAACATAGCAACTGGGAGAGCTGCCGCTCCTGTGGAAGGTGTGGCCCACGGACACAATGACACGAGAACATCTGAGTGACGTCCTTGTCAACACCCTCGCTCCCCAGGAGGAAACCCCATTTGTTATCCATTTTGTTTTGTTTTTTCCCTTAAACGATACCTGATTCTAAGCTCCTTTGGAGCCACTGGCAGGAAACTCCATACCAGCATTCCCCTCTCCAGGATCCGCTAAGATTTCAGGTTCTGTGTATGACAGGCGTCTGGAGACCACTTCTGAAAAGGTGGCCAATCCACTGTGGCACCAGTGACTCCGTGGCTACCACTGTGCCCGGCCACTGGACCTCAGCTCTGCTACCTCCGTGTGCTGCTGGGGCTCTGGGAGCCGCAGTGTGTGGAAGGGCCCACCTGCTCTGCGCTCCAAGGGGTCCTTTCGTTGGGGCCCTGCCCGCCACACATGGTACCTGGCAAACCACCAACGTTGATATCCTGCTAGTCTGGAGGACACTTCTCTGTTAGTCTTCAAAAGCCCTTCTCCCTAACACTCTTCCTTTCATAAACTTTAGCCATTACAGACACTAGAAAAAGCTGTATTTAATCAGTGTTTGGTTTGAGGCCTGTAAAAATTTGAGGCAAAATTAAAACCAAAACCCTCAAAAGAAGCCTAGTTACCTTAAGGGCAGAGGATGCTGTGCCACACAGAGAAAATACAAATTAATTTACTGTTAAGTTAACAAATTGTCCCCACACCAGATCCTGCTTCCTCCTGACCGTGTGACCCATTAGTGTCATTTCCTCTCCATTTGCCTATCTGGTACAGTGACAATTAAAATCCCTGCCCTGCCAATTGAGATTTGCTTTTGTGTCCCTTTTATTGACAATCACTGGATTTCTTATTTACATACTTGTTACTCAAGTGTGTTTTGTAAGTGTTAACTAATAAGTCAGTGTACTGGGGGGTGGGGTTGCTGGCTTTACAAGACCATCGTGGTCCCCATATTAACTTGAGCCTTGAGTGCTTGCTATGAGGAGGCATGGCGCCACCTCGTACAGGTCACCAGCAGGCAGCCCCTCAGGCACTCAGAGCCTTTCAGGGTGCAGTTTCAACCCACTCCCAACACATCCAGGACAACTCGAGAATAACTGCACAAATCTAATTCAGAGACAAGTTTTCACGCCTCAACGTCCACAAGAAAAATAAGAAATGAAGTTGGGGCAATAGTTTTAAACGCTTGAGCACATGGTCAGAGCCATAGCACCATTTAAATGGCAGACGGCTTAGATGGCAAAGAAAATGTGTCTTAAGGCAGTAGAAAAGGATTTTTCTAAACAACATGAAATAAGAGAAATAAACGTATTAAGAAATAACGAGGGGCGAGTTGACAAGCAAGGTGGAGCTTGATGTTATGACAAGGAGCATGAACTCGACATTCTCACAACTTAAAAATCTGCTCATAATTCTCAGAAGAAAATCGCAGTGTGTAGGAAGAGACCCAAACACCTAATCAAAAACGGTAGGTGACAAGAGACTTCTGAAGGCAATTAGGAGAGGAAATTGGGAGATCAAAGATTGAAGAGGAGGACGGTGCAATTGACAGTGTGAATGTGAAGGTGCCCTCGCAGGTGGAGAGGGACATGTCCACATGGGGCGGAAGACCAGGACTGGACATCAGAGCCGCCTGGGCCATCGGCTGCCAAGTAAAGACACGGAACGAAAGCAGTCGCTTTAATGCAGGCAGATGGAGGGATGGGACTGAAAAGATGGATATTTGTTTCAAAAGAAGAAAAGTGAGAAAAACTGGAGCATAAAGAGGAAGAACCTCTCAAATAGAAACCTGGAAAATCCGTTGTTAGTTCACATAGGTTGAGTTTGGCCTGGGTTGCCCACTTGCATAAGTCCTGGTCATAAACATATGACCTTTAAAAGTTTAAAACCAGTGAAGAAATAGATATATTCTGTTTCTTCTAACTTGTTTCATAATTACTATGTGAAATGCCTCCAAAGTTTTTTAAAAATTATATTTAGAAAGGATAACACATGCAAAAATGCTTGATATTTCCAAGGAAAAAAAGAAAACAAATAAATATGATATTATCATAAATTTATTGAGGAACTAAGTCAAATTAGTTTAAAATTTTTTAAGAAAAAAAATATTACAATTAGTAGCATTTTGAGATAAAATGTCACTTTTAATATAACTAATTAATAGTATTTTCAAACAGTAGCTGTCCTGATTTTTAAAATATCTGAATTCTTTAAAAACATTTATCATTACCTGCATAAGAATCAAACCAAACGCCCTCAAAGTGTATAAGATTTCTATTTCCCTGTGAAGGGGTAAGCATTCTAACTCTTGATTTTCAAATCCTATTTTAGGCTCATTTTATAGGAAAACTAATATTTTCTAAAATACGTTAAAACCAGTCAATAATCGTGGTCGTTTACTATGGAGAAACATAATTCACAAAGTAGCAACGAAAGTGGCATATACTGTCCCTGAAGAAACTCAGTTCCATGAAAACACGGATCATCCTTGAAAAAACAGGAGAAGAGCAGACACACAGGCAGCATTTCCCAGAAAGACAACGTCAGCAAACCTTCACTCTTTTCTGAGCACATTATGGAAATTAAGCCCTAGAAGTGGGGCGGGTTCTCCATGGTCCCATAGGACTTTTCCTGGCAGTGGCCAGGACAATCTATCAAGAAATATTTCTGGGTCCCATTTCATGACTTGCTGCTTCCTATTCCAAAAGGAACTTTCTTAGATCTCATACTTGCTTCAAAAACATCGTGTTACTTTCTAAAGTAACATTTCCTTCAAGGCAAGAACAAAGAACAGCCCTGGGGCTGAGAGGGACCTGGTGGCAAATCAGTCAGTGGGGAATTGCGCAAAGAGAGGCTTCGTGGAAGAGGAATTCGGAAACAGCCTCAGTAGTTGAGAATCCTGTAAGATCATTCCTACACGTATGCGTAGAAAAGGATGATGAACGCAGGGTCCAATTTTCAACTCTTAGGCAGTTAGGCGGCTGATTTGGATCTTTCACCCAGAGCATGTTTAGAATTACAATGATGTTAAGCCGGAGCAGAGCAAAGACTGTAAGTATCTTTGAAAATTTTAAACATACTTGAATGGCTTTAAAAATCATTAGCTTTTCTATAAAATGAGCCTAAGTATTAAATATGTGCCTTGAAGCTATGTGTGGGACCAAATACTGATTTAATCTGATGAACTCAAGTTACAGGAAAAAGAAAAAATACCCTTGGTGACTCTGCCTCCAGTTATGTGTCTAAACACTCAGGAGAAATTTGTGGGGCTGTTGATACCCATCCGAAGGCACATTCTACAGATAAACAGAAGACTTTGTTCACTGGATCTTTTCATTCAGAGCCTTTCATGAGCTGTGAATTCCCTCTAAAAGCACCTATCAGCATGAATAAACTGATAAAAGCAAATGTGTGAAATGCCTTTCACTTAACTAACAGGCATGACTCCAAATTCTGGAACCCCCACTGCTTTCATCTGAAACCCGACCCCAGGATGGTGGTAAACAGGACTTGATGGAGGGTCCTTCACAGAAGTCTCAGGATCTTTGGCCTATTGTGGTTCGACAGTTAATGGAAAGCTTTGTCAGCCATAATCCATTCCTATATAGTCCTTCAGATTATCCTGCGGCTGTGCAGTCAGATTAATAAATCTGCTCGGCCTTCCCAAAACACCCCTTTATTCCTCATTTGCTCAGCAGCTGCCACCCAGGGAAATAGAGAGGTGACAAGTGGTGGCCCATGCCCCCAACATCCAGCAAAGATAGCATGCCTGTGGCCACGTTTGTCAAAAAGAAGTAGGAAAAACTGAGAGAACTGTGGGGACATAATGGCAAACTCGTGGCAGTGGGATATCTCAACCTCTGCAGGGTCCAGAGAATAAAAATATCAGTAAAGACAGGGAAAACTTGCAGAAGACAAATAACAAGCTCAAAGAACAACCCTAAAACCTTGAACCCAGAGAATAAGCATCATCGTCTCAAGTACTCACGGAACTTTTTAATTGCCACATACATATTTATAAGAAAGTCCCAGACATTTCAAAGAATGAATATTATAAATAAAAATAGATAATGACAGTGACGAATAAAGTAAATAAAATCCCCATCTTTGGAAAATCTAAGACACTTTTAAACATTAATTAAAGAAAATATAATGGGAATAAATTATTAATACTAAAAACTCTACAATAGTTAAAATGCATACTAACATTTGTAGGGTTAAGCAAAGTAGTACTGTAAAAAAAAAATCACCTTCCTAAGTTTTTACAACACACAAGAAATGATGGGCTAGCTACCTTAGCTAACAGAAAGTACAACAGAGGCAGTCCAAAGAAATTAGAAAAAGAGAGGAAAGCACCTAGAAATCCCTAAAATATAAACAAATACACAATGCAGAGAGTCAACAAACTAAAAAAAAAAACAAAGAAACCTCTTCACAAAAACTAATAGTCTTCCAATGAGAATGGTCCGCATAAATCTGAAAGAGGTTCAACTCCTCCATGTCATAAATGAGAAGAAAGGCAGTCAGGGGTGGAGAAGAGTTGGGTAGATACAGAGAAACAACATCATGAACAGTCTATGTCACTGAATTAGAAGAGACCAAATGAACAAGTTCCTAGAAAAATAACATTTTTTTTCAGAACAAAATCAAGGAGAAATAGAAAGTGCAAGGAATTCTAACTTATATTTAAAACTTTCATAAATAGTTCTAAATCTTTCCACAAGAAAAACATCTGGCCTAAGTGGTTTTATAGGACTTTTTCATATTTTTCCACTTGTATATAAAATCTTCCAGAAAAAGAGAAATAGAAATGACTCCCAAGTCATACCATTAGGCTTGTATAACTTTGATTCCAAAGGGCAGGGTGTGAGAGAAATTAAGAACAACCTCACTTAGGAATAGAGAAGCAAAATTTGTAATAACATTTTATCAGCAAGTCCAACTAAGCCACATTTTTAAAAAGTAGACAGCAAAGTTGGGCTAATCTCAGGAATGCAAAAGAGACGCTTCAATAAAGAAAATGTATGATTCACCACATTAAAAGATCAAAGAGAAAACCACATCATCATCTCACTTGATACAAAAATCATTTACTAGAACATCTATTCATAATAGTGAAAGTCTTAGCAAACAAGAAATTAAAGAGGAATCAACTAACAAAATAAATATATTTATGACAAACCTAGAGCAAATTCAATTCCTAGTGATAAAAATTTTGAAGCATTTTTTAAAAAACTGACCTCCAATAAAATTAAGACTTCTGTACACCAAAGTCACCATAGAGAATATAGGTAACAGAATAACCTCGAGATGATATTTCCAACATATATGACCTACCAAAAAATATTTACAGAATGTATAACAAAAGTTAATTCAGTCCATTTGAGCTACTGTAACAAAAATACCTCAGACTGGGTAATTCATAAATAATAAGACATTATTGCTCATAGTACTGGAGGGTGGGAAGCCAAGATGGCCGTGCCAGCAGATTCATGCTTGGTGTGAGCTTGCTCTCTGCTTCAAAGATGGCGCCTTCCTGTTTTTGTTGCTTCCTCCAATCAGAGCAGCCAACTCCTTGGGACCTCTTTCATTAGGGCCCTAATGGCTCTCATGACAGTTCTACTCAAGACACAAATGACTCCAAAGGGCCCTACGTTTCTATACTACTGTATTGGGATTGAGTTTCAACACAACAAGTTTGGGAAGAAAGTAGAATCACAGGAAAAGACAATCCTAGAGAAACACTGGCCATAGACATCAATAGTCACCCTTGTCAAAGAATTTTAACCCTTGAAATAGAAATTAAGATCAAACCAAGACACCATAACATAGCCTATAGACTACCAAATTTATGAAGTCTCACAATGTTAAATTTTGGAGTATAAGTACCAATAGACTCACCACTATAGTATGAATTGAAGCTTAGTACAACCACTTTGGAAAACAATATGACATCTTAATTTACATATGCTACAACCAGCAAGTATCTCATATGCACACATAAATGTATATGAGGAGATGGGTCTGCAAAGCTTTATAATTATCTGTGATCAAAATGAAAAACCATGGGAATCACCATGCTTATCAACAACAAAATGTGTAACCTATGATAATTATGAAATATGAAGTATTATAAAATAAAAAAGAAAAAAGAAAAAAGGTACTTATGATGCATATCTCCCCTCTTCCTGGAGGTACTAGCCCTGTCCTGCAGGCACAGAGTAACAGAGGTACTCAGTGGGAACTAGGAACCCCTCAAGCTTTGCCAATCAAAATGTGGGAGGAGGACCAAAATTGCTGGATCAACTGGGAACTTGCTAAAAATGGAACATCTCTGCCCTTAGCCCAGATGGCCCAGTCAAAATCTACATTATAACAAGATTTATATGCATCTTAAAACTGGAGAAGTACTGTCGTAGTGTTGCTATACTCATTGCTCCATACTGCGCCAGCTAGTTGGACCCAACCATCATGTCCAGCTATTGTTTTCAATAGTCATTCAAGCTTGTCTGAACCCCTGTTCTGGGCAGGCCCCTTCACAAGTATTTGGGATACAAATAAACTTCCCTTGGGCCCCTGTCTCACAGAGCTCACACACACACACACACACACACACCCATACATACACTTATGTATGTGTATATAAGTACACTTGTGAGCGCATACGTAACTATTTTTATGTACATACATGCACATACATACATGTGTACAAGTTATACAACCTCACATGACTAAATTATTTCTTTCATATTATCCCCAATGTGTGCTCATTTTATAGAATGTTATCTTGTGATGCGCACATACCCATCTTATTCCAGTCTTCTATCATAACACATCCCTGTGTTTCTGTGATAACTAGAGATCATGGCTCTTTCTAGTGGTACAGCACATATATTTACAGAAAGTTCTGGGTCACGACATACATCACAGTGAAGTTTAGGAGCTTAGAGAATATCCTAAACTGCGATACCTTTCTCACTGAAGCCTGTAGTGGAGAGCACAATTTTCAGCTGAATCCATTGAGCTGATCCTGATCCTTTGGCCTTGAAGTTACCCCCAGGACAGCCAGCTCCGGCCCAATTCAGACACACTGTGAAAGGGACCAGTAATATTCCTAGGGTAAATTCTACTAAAATATCTGATACTTCTATCATCTTGAAATAAAATTCATGACTTTACCTATATAAATAATACTCTTCAAAATGTGTACGATGCCCTTTACATGAAAAAGAAATGAAGTAATATAAGTATTATATATTTTAAATTTAAATGCTCAGGCTAAAAGTTTCTAAATATTCAGGAATACACACTCTGCATAGACACACAGTGGCTGTGGTAGTTGTTAATGCCACCTGACAGAGGTGCGCTGTGAGGGTCTCAGACCCCATGGGTGGTGTTGCTGTCTCTAACCTGGATGGGCAACAGCTCTTGGTAAGGTTTTGGAGCAAAAAAAAAAAAAATGCAAATATACCCCAATTAGCATAATCATTTCACTCCTAGAAACTCCATAATAAATATCAAACTCATACCCTAAAGAACTATATATAAAAAATGACTTAGGTTCTCATGCTCTGATAATTTAAAGCAGTGTTTTCTTTGTCTTCTTCTTATTATTTTAACCTGATAGATGATCTGGTAAGACATTATAAACTTATGTAAAACTCAAGGCTACTTCTGTTGTGCACGTTGATATGGTCATTGCAGGATGTTGTATCCTTTGTCATTGTCCCTATCCAGGAATCATTATGACACCCAGTTTTTTGTGCCACTCCCTGGAGACCTCCTGTAGGCGGCATTTCTACCCCAGTGAGACCTCTTCTACTAACAGGCTGTGTGGCAGGGGCTCCACTTGGTCCCCATTTTGAATCTGAAAATGAGTCAACTGTCACTGTGCCTGGAATTCTGCAAGTGGAAGTTTACCTCCGTCCCTTCCGCATTCCCTTCCCTCCAACACTGATGTGCTCCTCCCAGCTGCCAAGAGTATTGTGAAGTGTTTAGAAATTTTGTGAGTCAGCTGAACTCCTGTTAGCAGCTTAAATCAAACATGTTGAGAATATTTATATATTAGAAATTGTCAAATGCTGCATATCAGGGCTTCTTTGGGGCAGGGTGGGGACTGTCTGTAAATATTTAACAGCACTCTCTGGGTTTCATAAAGGACCTTTGGTAACTTCCTCTTAGCCCCTGCTTTGCATGCTCAGTTCCCTTTTGTTGCAGCACATGCATTAGTCTCTTTTCAGATAACGATGGGTGTGACATCACTCCTGTACGTCTGCCTTTCTCTTTCAATACCTTTTACCAGAAGGCACCAGACACCTTCTGAGCCTTCAAGGTGGAGAAACATACCAAGGACATTAAGGACTAAAGTGCCTGATGCTCACTTTTTTTTTTTAATTTCCCCACATTTTTTATTGGTGCATTACAGTTCCACATACTGATGGGGTCTGTTGTCACATATGGGTATATTCACACAACACACGATATGACAACATAATTTGGCCAATATCACTCCCCAGCACTTCCCCCTCTCTCCCCTTCTCCCTGTTCACTTCCTTTTTAAGGTACCAATAGAATTTTTCTTATAGCAACACACACACACACACACACACACACACACACACACACACTAAACTCCAATTGTGTACATAAAAAGAATTATTTTTTAGTCTGAGAGTGGTGATGAGGAATTTGGGGAAAGGTAGAAAGGGAGTACAAAGGGGAGAAGCTGGGAGATCATCCCTGCAGGTGTGCCATCCAGTGGTGGTCAGGTGGGGATGCCCACCTGCTGAGACGGTTCATCTGATGGAGGGGTGAGTTTGGCTCAGAAACTTGACGGAAACTTCCTTGGACCTTTGCCCCCAAATCAGCATGCTGAGAGTGGGGGAACCCTGGGTGCATCTTTCCCTTTACCTTGAGCTTTGGAAGCTTGAACTTGGGAGTGGCAGAGGCCCCTCCCAGGGTGGGGTAGGCAGTAAGGGGCGTGTGCGAGTAGGAGCAGCAGAGGAAGCAGGCCAAAGTGACCCACAGTGGGGTCTGTGTGCCAGGCTGGCGGTGGGCATCTACTTGAACAAACTTTATGGGGGCTCCCAGAAATATACAAGAGTTACTTTAAGTAAAAAGTAAACTTGGTGGAGGCTGATAATCCATTAGACATGTGGGTTACATTTCAACTTGGAACATGGCTTACTGGGAGTATTGTGGTGTCTGGCTCTGATTCCGCATTGTTACTCTAATCTAATGTTCCTGAACCATAATGCATATCATTGTCTGCTGGGACCTTTAATTAAAATTCAGATTCCCAAGCCCTCACCTCCTTATCAAGTTATCAAGATAAGGGCTGGGTGGAGTCTGGGAAGTTACTTGTTAACAACTTCCCTCTAACACACAAACAGGACTGAGTAACCCCTTGCTTTATTTCTTAGCAAAATGTATAAGGAGGAGAAGGCAGAGGAGGAGAAAGAAAATTGTCTCTATTCTAATCAGATTCTAGAATTAAATATGAAAAAATAAATTTTAACACATTTTCTATAACTCTTCTCAGATAGTTCTTAAGAATCTACCTGAAGAATACCATTCAGGGCTAAAATATCACTCCATAGAAACAGGAACCTTAGCAGACACTTAATTAAGAATATATTACAACTTATTTCCACTTGTAATCAATAAACCAACAAATCCACTATACCCAAATTAGCTGAAAATAAATATAACGCGCTAAAGCCTTCACTATTTTGAAAGGTGGATTAATTCAGGTAAAGTGTGGCAAAGATGACGTGGACGCATGTTCCTCTCCTGCGTTCCTTTCTCTTCACCAACACCCACAAACCCGACCTCCAAATTCTGTCTACCTGACTGCAGCATAATCCAACGGCATAATCCAATGTCAAACACTGTTTTCTTTTAATATAGGGTAAAACAAGAATTTATTTTTATCTGGTCATTCATTCACTCACTCTCGGGATCTCAGTTCTGACGTTGTTTCCAAATAGAATGCCACCTAAAAAAGTGACACAACAGTTCCCCATGGCAAGTTTCTGCTTTTTATTTCCCCACATCAAGTTTTCCCCAAGAGGGCATAAGGTTTTTTTCCCTTTTTATTTCCCCAACTTCACTCATTGGAGGCAGGTGGATTTTGCATTTGCTGTATGGGCAGACACACCCTTGTCCTAACAGACCACAGATGGGAGGGAGGGAAGGAAATGGGACCAAGCAGCTTGAGACAGTGGCAGGCCCAACCTGAACACAGGGCTGGAGTTCACCCGGCCATCATCAGGATGCTCAGGGGCATGAGTAGGTGGCTACAACGTCAATGTTCACATTAGTCTGCCCGCTATTCTAGAGCCCAAAATGTACTTCTCAGTTCACTAGGATCATATTTTGTGACTACCCAAGAAAAAATTAAGAACATAAAGGAGATCTCTAATATTTGAAACATTTATATGGAAAATAGTTGTCATTAACTGAAAGTCTCCATCCGTCCACTTTTTATTTACTAGCTCTCCGAACAATATTACAAATCATTCAAATTAATTTAATTATTTAAAGACTGATTGTTTTCTAATAGGTTGTAACTTGCAGTTACAAGTCACATACAATGTATGAATATAGATAATCACTGGTGCCGAAGGGGGTGACGTTAGGGTGCGTATGTCTGTGGACATAAAAGCCAGGACATTGTGCCATCTAATCAGTGGTGTTTATTTGATGGTCCTAGTAAGGGCCAGTCACAGGAGGTGTGCATGTGGTGGCCTGAGAGACAATGGAGGAATGGACGCAGTGGCCTAGGGTTTCCTGGCATCTGTAGATGCCATCAACCTGAAAACGGCTAGCACTGGGCTATTTAACGTGATCAATTACCAGATGTGATACTGATTTACTACTGTGCTCTCCTGGCAATAAAGGTTTATATTAGGTTACAGTACAAAGTGTAATACCATGACATCTTAGGCCTAAGTTTCTTACACACACACACACACACAGCAAAGCAAACAAAGAATCAAGTATTCACAATGCCTTTAATTCTTTTGTTGAGAATAAATAAAACCAGTTCATGAAAGGCTGATGCATACAGATATAAACTTCAGTGTAGACTAACATTTAAAATTTACCTTTAAAAAAATTCTTTGTGATGAATATAAACAGGATATTCTAACAAAAAGGTTTTTTTTCATTGATATTTTCATATCTTATCATCCCTGTTTAACATATCCTGTGATCTGGAGAAAATTGAAGGAACAGTAAAAAAAATCAAAAGAAAAATTAACAAAATAAGAGTTAGATAGCCTGCCAGGCTTCATGTTAATAAAAAATGGGATTGTATTCCTAGCAGAGTGTAATAAGTCCATTTGGTGTTTCCCTCGGTTGAGGGAAGGACTGGAATTTTCTCAGAGTCATATTATGCCAGCAATCTGCACAAAATCAACTTTACCATACATAGTACTTTTTTTTTGTAGACACAAACTGTTATTTCTCTCAAGTTTTTTATTGATGGCCTTCTTTTGTCTTATGAAAAAAAACTTTGAAAGACAAACGATGCAACCATAGTGCATAGTCATAGAAAGAAAAGCAGGACCTTGCAAGATGGCAGTGGGCGTCAAGGAGTTTTGAGGAGGTGGAAAGGCCAGCAGAAGGTCCCGCGTGGGACCGGGTGAAGAGGAAAGAGATCTGAGAAACTGGTGATGGACACAGGCCCCGAGATCCATAGAGCTGTCAGGAAGTCTGGATTTCTCCACAGGCTGTGAGATGATGGTGGGTTTATACAGGAAATGGAGAGAGTAAGACCTAAATCCTGGGATGAAACAGGGGTGGCCTGAGAGTTAGGATGAGGTGCAAAGTGAGGAGGCACCGGGTGCAGAAGTCAGGGACCCACGGGAACCAAGGACTGGTGTATCCGCTGGCTTCAGCATCTATGGAAAAGTAGACAAAAGCTTCTTTTGTTTATGAAAGAAGGAAGGAAGGAAGGAAGGAAGGAAGGAAGGAAGGAAGGAAGGAAGGAAGGAAGGAAGGAAGGGAGGGAGGGAGGGAGGGATGAATGAGGTAGGGAAGGAGGAAGGGAGGAAGGAAGGAAGGAAGGAAGGGATGAATGAGGTAGGGAAGGAGGAAGGGAGGAAGGAAGGAAGGGATGAATGAGGTAGGGAAGGAGGAAGGAAGGAAGGAAGGAAGAAGGAAGGAAGGAAGGAAGGAAGGAAGGGATGAATGAGGTAGGGAAGGAGGAAGGAAGGAAGGAAGGAAGAAGGAAGGAAGGAAGGAAGGGATGAATGAGGTAGGGAAGGAGGAAGGGAGGAAGGAAGGAAGGAAGGAATGAATGAGGTAGGGAAGGAGGAAGGGAGGAAGGAAGGAAGGAAGGAATGAATGAGGTAGGGAAGGAGGAAGGGAGGAAGGAAGGAAGGAAGGAAGGAAGGGATGAATGAGGAAGGGAAGGAGGAAGGGAGAAAGGAAGGAAGGAAGGAAGGAATGAATGAGGTAGGGAAGGAGGAAGGGAGGAAGGAAGGAAGGAAGGAAGGGATGAAGGAGGAAGGAAAGGAGGAAGGGAGGAAGGAAGGAAGGAAGGAAGGAAGGAAGGAAGGGATGAAGGAGGAAGGGAAGGAGGAAGGGAAGAAGGAAGGAAGGAAGGGATGAATGAGGTAGGGAAGGAGGAAGGAAGGAAGGAAGGAAGGAAGGAAGGGATGAAGGAGGAAGGGAAGGAGGAAGGGAGGAAGGAAGAAAGACAGAAAAAGAAAGGAGAAGACTCTGATGTTCTGCTTTTCAGCCTGTCCCTCCAGCCAAAATAACTGCATCAAATGAGTGTTTTCACATTACCAGTGGAGATGACTGCATCAAATTAATATGCACGTATTTCAAGTAAATAAGTCTTGCCTAAAAGTGAGGGAGAGAATGAAATGAAGGTTCTCCAAAGATGAGGACACCAACGGGAAGTGAGTGGGAGAGAGAGGAGGAGCTCAGGGCCCTTGGAGGGGCTGGAGGCAGACTCCAGGCTGACGGTGGCACCAGGCTGGGAGGAGGCCAAGGGGAGGCGGAGGCACCCGGCTTGCCTGATAGGCACACAGCTGTATGCACCATTACTCAGTGTGGGGACCCGGTTCCAACTCACCAGCTTATCCAAATAAATAGCATCTGGATGACACAGAGACAAATGCATTAGCACACTTTCAAATAAAGTGCTACTTTGCCCTACAGACCAGTGCCTAGCCCCCCATCTCACAGCATCACCTCCTACATGAAGTCCCAGGTCTTCCACTGCTCCTTGGGTACAGACCCACATCCTTGACATGATTTCTAAGCACCAACAGTAGGCCCCACTCCTCCCCACTGCAAGTTCTCCACTCCAGCATCATTGTGTGCCTGTTATATTTTGTAAAGACTTACCGATTCTTCTGCTCGGAACACAACCCAAAGTCCATCGAGACACTCCCGGTGGACATCACCTTATGCTTTAACTCCACGTGTGGCCACTTTCTCAGGGAGCTCTTCCCAGAACCTTTCCATGTTCTTCCGTAATGGAGCTTCAGAGAACAGCAACCTCCCCCTGAGAACAACCTTTGCATTTTGTAACTATACACTCAACCATGATATTGCTTGGCATTCAGTCCTATACTGCACAAGATCGGGCTGTGTGTCTAGTTTCCCATTTGTCCCTAACACATAACATAGCAGGAGGTGTTCAATAAACCTTTAGAGTGATTGGTGAGTGGATGAATGAATGAGTGAATAGGAAAATATCAAGGAAGATGTGCATCCTGTGAACAGGAGCCTGGCCTTGCCATGTAAAAAGAGCTCCCCCTGCCCAACTTGCTCCACAGTAATCGACTAAGGAGTCCTGGCTCTTTCTTGTCCTGAAGGAGGCTTGGCTGGGCGACAAGAGACACTTGGGGAGCTGTCACTGGTTGCTGTCTTTGCTATCCAGAAGGACGTGTGCCAGCTCCAGGATGCCAACTCTGATTAAACTCTTTTGATTCTGGGCTTCCCTCTGACAGGGAAGGGGGGACAGGGGGTGTTGGTTCCTCCTACCACGGTGGAAAGTGAAAATAAATACAGTTTTCATTTATTAGAGACCATGTCTACCGAATAGCGCTTTAGAATCCCGCAATACTGTCTCATTACAACCTAACAACGTGGTTTAAAAAGAATCCATCACTCTTTCCTGCTTCATTTGGCTTCCACCATGACCACACAGCTTTTCAAAACTCCAGTGTTCTGGTTTCCAAAATCCACTTGGAACTCTATCACAGCCTCCCCTCCCAACAGTTCCAACCCTCGGCTTGAGAATTAAGGCATGAAACACATGGAAATACAATGTTCCAATCCATCTAATTAATGCATTAAGTCCCTCATTTACATAGTACAAATTTCCCTTTATGCTTTCAGTTGCTTGGCAATTGCTTGCCTCAAGAAAATATATTAGCAGTTAAAATGGAGCTTAACAATAAGAGAAATAACAAAGACATCAGCCATATTTCAAAAAGCATATTTCAGAAAGGAAAGGGAAAATCCATCATGTAAAGGGATTTCAAATCTTAGAGTAGCTCAAGCACTCAGTTTTGAAAAATAATTTAACCACAGTAAGTGGAGTAACATACATTTCTCTGTCAGGCAGGAGGGACATCAATTAAAGTCTGTGGAGCAGATGCTACCATCGAATCCAACAAGAGCATCTCCCCAAACGCATCTTGTCAGAGAGGCACAGGGGGAGGAAGCCACTGTGACCTTCAAGGCAGCAAGGCAAACAGGATGTGTCGGGCCTTATCTCAGGGAGAGTAACACAGGCCCCCCCACATGGGGTGGGTGTCGAACCAAATGTATCACAGCCGACCAGCAAAGGGCTACCAAGCCATGCTGACTCACTGGAAAGAGACAGATGGAGGGGACAACTTTGATCCTAAATCAGTCCCAGCTTGTGTCAAATACCACGTGCTCCCCACGCTCACGGAGGGGCATGGCAAAGTAGGGGCAGAGCTGCTCATGCGCCCGCAACAACTGCAGTCCTTTGAACTCCAGATCTCACGGTAGTCCAGGAGGAGTCTTGGGAGCATGTGCAAAAGAGAGCCCCAGAAGTCAGGGTGGAAGAATCCGTGTAACTTTTCCAGTTCCAATTTAAAATGAAAACAGCAAAAGCGGTTGCAGCAAGCCCGTGCCGTGGCTCACGTTAAAGCAAGTGCCAACCCAGCCCGGATAGCCTGGAAAGAGCGCAGGCTTGGAAATGCTCTTCGAGAATGTGCAAAAGCTACCTTGATGGAAAGCGCACATCCCCTCACGTGTTACCGTGATTCAGAAATACTTTTCAACAGTAGCACTCTTACAATGAAATGATAATACGTAGTACTTTTATATAGCATATTGAAATGCACAGAAAAACCTTTTATATATAACATTCATTTTACTACTTTAACAAAAAATACTGGGAAGTAGGAAGTTTGGCCACCCCTGCTTTTCACATGAATTCACTGAGTTTCAGAGGACTGAAAACTGTGTTATTTGTCCAAGATATCAAAACAAGAAACTTGCAGAGTTGTGACAAATTCAGATTCTATGATTCCAAATCCAAGCTCTAGAGGAAGAATAAATTAGCACAGTATATCACATTATACTAAATGTAAAATAGTTATACTTCTGAAGTGCTGTACATGAAAATCAGTACAAAATGGCCTAATTTTTCCCCATGACTAAATTAGAATGGACATTTCCTCCAAATGTTGCTTTTTTTATTATGTACTATATATACAAATCTTACAAAAACAAAGAAATCAATGTGAGATGGGAGAGTAAAAAGTTAGGGTGCCCAATGAGAAAAGTAAACAAGACCAAACAGACAGAAAGAGCAGCTGAAAGGGCCCAATCAGGGACTCGAGTTTGAAACCTTCCGATTCTGCACTGGATACTCTAAGGGCACCTTATAAATAGTCAGTTTTTTTCATGGAGTGATGAGCAGCTGCTCTTGGATGGCCTCATTCTTTGGGACTGCAGTAGGGACAGATTCCAGTTTCCAAGCCAGGAGCAGACTTGTGAGAAAACCATTCTGCCCTAAGCTGACAGGTTGTGGTCTCAGTTTCCCAGACACTAGTTTCAGAGTCATCTTCGACCTCATTTCCCAATTCTCCACGACTCGGCAGTCGCTGAACACTCCTAAGGGACTCTCTGGTTGCCTCCTGGTTTCCACAACAATCAAAGACTCTGGACTTTCCTTAATTTTCACCCAATTTACCAGAAATCATCTCCCAAGGGGCAACCATCCCTCCTTTCTGGTTCTGGCAATGCTGCTGTCACACAAGGCTGACTTTGCCATCACCTGATCAAAATCCTCCCAAGGCCTGAGCAAAGCATGCACGGCCCATCACAGGGCCTCACACAGGCTCCTGCTTCTTTCATAAACTCCTTACCGGCCGCACACCTTCTGCTTATCCTCCCCTTTCTCATTCTTCTTCGTTCCTCTACCCTGTTCCCTCAGACAACTTCATATGTCTGAATGCAACTTCTCTTTGAAAGCTGAGAGCAAATGCTACCTCCTTCAGAAAACTGTTTCTGCCTGCTCTGGGGTACATGCAGTGCTTCATGTGTGCCGTGTGCCTAAGACCAGGAGCCTGTGGTCACCAGCAGATGTACTCTTGCTTCCCTCTATTAGACTGGCCCAGGCTTTATTGTCAGCACACCTGTGTGCACGTCCAGTGCTGGTAAATTCTGGCTCCTGGTAAGAAGGAATTGATTTTCAGTGTCTGCCAATCTCTGTGGTGTAAACACCCACATTGTGGCCAATTTCAAGAGACTGACTTGGTATCACTGGCACAGAGATGAGCAGTACCAGTATGCTACCAGTATGATACCAGCATGCAGTATTTTCAACATAGATACAGAACAGACACAAGCTCAAAAGTATCAATACTAGTCAATTGCAGTGGTACACACCTGTAATCCCAGCAATTCAGGAGGCTGAGGCAGAAGGATAGCAAGTTCCAGGCAAGTTAGAATGGCCTTAAGCAACTTGGTGAGACTCTGTTTCAACATTAAAAAAAAAAAAAAAAAAAAAAAAAAGCTGGGGATGTTGCTTGCTCAGTGGTGAAGTCCTGGTGGGTTTAATCCTATGGACCAAAAGAAAAAAACAAAAACAAGTGTCAATAATAGCACATGGTAAAGGAGTGAAAAGTTGTAAAAATTTTAAAATCTTTTTAAAACGTAATTTAAATAATTATAAATTTATACCATACACATTTTAATAATGGCCGTATTAACCAAGTAGCTATGACATTTACATATAATCCTTTTCTATACTTAAACCTCTTTTTGTGACCTTGAAGAAGTTACCTTACAGCGGAAGTTTTTGTTTTCTTATCTGAAATACATTATGAAGGTACTGAAAAGATAAAACTTTGAAAAACATGTCTCACAGATGGTTAGATCTCAAAAAAATGAGCGTTTTCATTTCAGTAGTTCCATTTTTGAACCCACAGCTCTTAGCACTATATTTTGTTTATGACGAGAGCTGAATATATATTTACAGGATAAAATCAGTCACATAAATTACAAACTTGCTTTCATTCCCACACATCTCCTGGTGTATAGATTTTTTTTTAGGGATAATAGTCAGAAAATAAATGTCACTAGGGCCTGGGTGCTACATTCTTTTTTGTCTTGAAGTAAATGATTGATGTCCACAGCAGATACTTGTGTCCCCACACGTTCAGTCTGGAAGACTGCTGTGCTAAACCCTGTGATGAGTGTTTAAGGAAACCAATACAGTGTTCCTAAGGATGTTTTAGGTTTCTGGCAGGTGGTGTTCACTAATAAAAGTCACACTAGAGTTTTTACCTTCAGACTGCATAAATATTTTATATCAAAAACGCCATTTTAAAAAAGCTGGGAATGCTTGGTGACCAGTCATCAAAACACAAATGCTAAAAAAAAAATGGGTGTCTCCTTAGAGTAGAAGCCTTATGTGCCCAAGAACCAGCTTGATAAGGTTCTCTGCACTCTTAGGGGAATCTGAGCCCGCACTCGAGGAGTTAGGAGAGGCCATTGCTTTGCAGTGAAGCTGCTTTTTGTGGGGTTGAGCTAGAAGTTTGTTCTGCTGGAGCTGCATGAGAGGTCTTGGCGGTGGCCTCTGAAGTCGCTCGCCGTTACCCCGCTACCAGCCGTTCTGTATCTGTTCTTTTTGGTGTTGGGCCTCCCTGCCACCCCATCAGCAATTCCCTCTCTTCTCCAGGTGTCCAGCTTCTCTGCACGTGCTCTTCTGTCAGCCTGAGACCAGTCCCTCACCTCCATAGAGCCTCCAGGGCACACCCTGTCTCACGGGACTCTTCTTTTTTTTAACCACTCCTCTTTGAAAAGATCCATCCATACTGATGGCCTCTGCTTTTTAACTTCTGTGTCGTCCCTAAACTGCATGAAATCAGTATTTCTGACGTTTGCTTCTACTAGAACTGTCCAACAAAGCCACGGAGCCTTGTCGTCACACGCCACCCTCATCATGCTCCTTGCTCACCTCTGGCCTGGGCCCTTCTTTTCTCAGTTTTCTTTCAGATTTGATACATTCTGGGACTCGGCTCTCCCCTGTTTGCAAATGATTTCCCTGTCGGTGGGTGTCCCAGGCCACACTGAGAGCTGCACCTTTGTGCAGGAATCCTGAGAACGTGCTCAAAATGGAACCCAGCTTCGTCCCCTCTAATTTTTTAAAAAGTCTTGCTCCATACCACCCTTTCCCTGATGGCATTATAATTGCCCAGAAAGTTAAGGCTAAAGCTCGGCAATCCTCTGATTTATCCCTTTATCCACAAACACCTCGAATCACCTGGGCACCCCCAAATCCCAGTGTAGACCTGTACCCTCTCTCTCCACACCATGTCCACCACCAGCTCTTCTTCATGTCCCAGCAGGTGTGGTCTTCTGTGTCATGGAGCTCGCCAGTCTTCTCCTCTCCTGTCTCTCTCCACGCTGCCTTCGAAAGCCACGTTCCTAACCACTCCAGCGCGCACACACACACACACACACACACACACACTCCTTCAGGGCAGGGATCCATATCTTAATTGTGTGTTTATCACTCAGCACCACCGAAGTGTTATTCACCAGATGAGGCACTTAGGAATTCGATCAAGGATCTTGTTCGATGCTTCCCTTCTGTGCCAATCCAGGTTTATTTGTCCTTATCACACCCACAGGTATTTGAAGCTATAAAACTTGTACTTTCATACTTTTCTTTGTAGGCTGGGTCACTTTCACTGTAGCTATTTCCTGGTCACTTGTGTTTATTTTGTGGTCTGATGCTTTACTTAAGTTAAGCAAGCAGGGACTCAGCTACCAGGGCATCTGTACCATCTCAAGACCCTTTCCGACAGAACCTCCTGAGGTGTTTATGAAACTCAGAGATCATCACCCACACAAAGATACATAAGCAAACTGCATGGACATGTCTGAACAACTGCAGAAGACTCATCGAGGTCTCCCTCCCTCGAAACCTGCACAGGGCACATAAGGGATCAAGTTTGTGAAGTCACTTTAACACTGATAAAATGACAGTGAAAAGGTCAGCAGTTAATACCACTTAGAAATCTCCTAAAACATCAAGAAGTACATATCTTGTGATTCCACTAGAATTCCAGAAAATTCAGGAAGCAGTTTTCTTATAAATAATTCTAATTGAAAACATAATAACATTTTTAACTAGTTTGCTATTTCAGTCTACAACACATTCTCTCAACTATTTATTTATTAATAATAACCAAATAACTTCCAAGTGCAGAACAACAACAACAACAATAAAAAATACATCAATCTGAAAAGTTAGAATGGTACTTTAGAGCATTTGACCTTTCCAAGGACGGACCTCTGAACATGAGGGATCTACTTAACAAGAGTCATAAAATCAGCAATAAAGTTCATTAGGATTTCTGTGATGTGATGTAGTTGTAACCTTATCAACAAATGTAAAGAAAAAAATTTACTGGCAAAAGCAGAAGAATCCTTGAGAATCTCTTTTCTGTATTGTTTGTAAAATTTTTCTCTCAGTTTTTGTTTATTGTAGAACTTCAAGAAGGATGTGTTTTCAATTTCCTTGCCCATTCCTTCTTGGGTTTAATCCTGCTTTCAACACTGTTTATACAGTGTGCACTGTTGACATAGCTCTTGGTCCTAGAAGGACAGGGCTAAGGGGATAGGTTAAGTCCTGTTTTCACAAGGTTCATTGTCTAGCAGGTAACACATAAACAATTCCTTTGAAAGCATAGCAATTGCTCTGAGGTCACCGCAGGCAGGCTGCAGGGTAGAGGGGTTACCAGGGAAGTGCTGTCATGGGATACAGTGTCCAAGGAGACCTGGAGGAGGAGAGGTGGAGGGCAACGGGCAGGAAGGAGGAGGCCACCGTGGGGAAGGGGGAGTGAAAGGAGAGGGGAGTTTCCATGTAGTTGTATCAGGACGGTTAGGAAGAGATGGGAAGAGACAGGAGGGAGATGGGCCAGTATCCAATCCTGGGGCGCCTCGTGGGCCACGTTAATGAGCAGGCATTTCCCCCAGGCAATAGGGAGCTTCTGAAGTATTTTAGTCCAGGAAGTCACAGGAGTTGGATTGTCATTTTAGAAAAATAACCCTGGGTTCAACATAGAAAAGGGGCAGAAGGACAAGCAGTTGAATCCTCCCACTAGTAGAATAGTGGGAGGTGGTGGTACCCTGAATGCCCGTATCTGTAGAGCACCCAGTCCCTGAAAGGGAATACGGGTGGTTCTCCTGTTTCTGATGTACTGTAGTCCCAACAGTTCTCAAATGTGACCAGTAGGGTCAACCAGAGAGCTTTAAAAATGCACACTTGCAGGCTGCACCCTGTGGAGAGGACACCATGCACCTGTGTACCCCTTGCAGTGCTCACCGGTGCTTTATGTGCTGGTGCACAAGGCGATCACCCCCTACCTCGGTCTACTCTTAGCCAATCCAGCTGGGATCCCATCCCAACTCTGGGATCCAGCAGCCAGCCATCATGCAGTGTCACACAGCAGCCCACAGAGAAGTTGGCCTATGCATTCCCAGCAGGAATCTCCCCTGGGTGATCCGTCTCTGCCTTTGACAGCATCCTTAATAGGTCTGTTCCAAACACGTCTTCCACAACAGAGCTTTCTGGATCATTCCAGAAAGGATCACTCACTCACTTCTTTTTGAATTCTCATAGGACTTTTCACTTCATAAAAATGTATCACATTCCAGATTATGGCAGTCTCTTAAACCCCAAGATTTGCATTCGTGTGTGTGTGTGTGTGTGTGTGTGTGTATGTGTGTGTGTGTGTGTATAAGAGAGAGAGAGACAGACAGACACTTAGGATCAGCACTTGTCAATGCCTATTTGATTGGTCCAAATACTGAAACAAGGAGGATGTTGGCCTCCGAGAGGAAACACAACAGATAAATTCTCTTTAAAACAGCTTGTATCTTTGAACAGAAAAGTGAAAATCAGGATAAACATTAGCTCAAGAGAGGATCAGAGGTTGTGGAATACTACATTGTTATACATGGAGGAAAATAAACACTTAAATTCTTTTCTCACTGGGATTCTAAAGCATCAGAATAAAGCAAACTGTTCTTCAGGGGAAAATAGAGGTGGAAAGTAATGGGGTTCTTGCAAATCATGCACTGGAGGGTACAGGCAGAGAAGAAAGGGCCTCAAAGGAAGCAGAGCTTTGTAACAGTTACGGGTGTAATATCTACCATATGTCCCAGATGTTTTCAAATTACAAAAGTGCAACTCTTTCCCACAGCCCATTTGCAAGTGGACCTGACAACCCAAGCCCACAGAAATCAAAGACCGTAATCCACTATAAATTCTGCCATGCTAGATGGAACAAATATCTGTCAGATTTTTTTTTTTTTTTTTTACTTAAACTTCTCTTCAAGAAGGCACCATCTGGCTCTAAACTGCACATTTAATTGAAAAATCCTTTAATAATAGCATTAATTTTCATCGTTTTGCATTCCAGCGGTCTGGGACAAGGCAGCTTGGCCTGCACGTGGGAGGGAGCCAGACTCAGAGAGGAGGGGCCTTGGCTGCAGCCAGATGAGGGGTCAGTAGGCCTGTTTGCCTGGAGCCCAGCCCCGAGATAAAAATGGGTGTGATGGTTAAGGAATAAGTTAGGTATTTTTTTCCCCAAAATCAATGATGTCTTTCTCCCAGGACAATGACCTGGAAGCTTATCGAAAGTAAACGGGCCCTTGAGAAGATAACTCAAGGGCAAAAGATAACTGGGCAGCTTTTCTGAGCACTGGAGGCGGAGGCCAAGAATCCCGGTGGGTCTGTGGAAGGAACTGAGACTTGGTTTCAGTTGCAATTTTTAATCATCGTGTTTTTGTGCTCTTAGTTAACCCTGGCTCAGGGCTTATCTTTCTCAATGGCCGTTTCTTTTTCACTGAAAAATAGAACTAGGGACTCTTCCTAGAGTAAAGGCGCCTTTGTCCCTCGTGGGGGGCGCAGGACCTGGAGGGAAGGGCCCTGCTGGTGGTGAATCCCTGCAGTCAGCAGTTGGCTGGCAGCACAGGAGAGGACCAGATCCCAGGAGCCACGGGTGAACCCAGTCACCGAGGATGCTCACTGCAGCGCACCTGGAGGAGGAGGAGGAGGAGGAGGTGGAAGGCTCAGAAGGAGCCTGGGGACCAGGAGGGCGAGGGCACGGCTGAGGAGCTGGAAGGTAGCCCCCTTCTGGAGGGGCTGAGTAAGCGCCCACAGGGCCTCTGCTTTGTTCTGCCTCCCTAGCGCCTGGGGAATTTCAGAAGATAAAAGGCCAGACTTTCCCCTGCAGGCCAGGGGCAGCACTTTTGTTTGTGGGCTGCACACACCCTGGGGTGGGGATTCCTTGGCGTTGCCATGACTGCAGGTCACACAGTCACAAGCCCTGTCCTCTCCTCCCAGCCTCGTTGGGAGATGGCCTAGATTTGTACTTCTCCATTTCAGAAGAGAGAGGACTTTGTTTGCTCGGGTTTCTAAGCTAATGATCTAATTTTAAAGTCCATTCCCCGGCCGAGCTCATCTACATGGAGGGTACACTGAGAATATCTTATTTTTGTATTCCGTGCCTTTCCAGCTTTTCCTTGTTGTTTTATTTAAAGCCATGCTTGGTGCACAGCAATGCATGACAATAAATGCTGAACAAACACTACCCAGGGACACTGAGGGAGGTGGCCCCCAGGGTCGGGGACAGGAAGACAGAGCAGAGAGACGTTCCCTGGGACACAGCAAGGAAACTGCTCCCCAGCCAGCGTTTTGAAGTAGAAATGTTCTAACATGAAACAAGATTTTTTTTTTTTTTAATAAAAAAGGAGAGTCTTTCTAAAAGTGGTGTCTGGTCCGACCCTCTTTAGACTTACTTTATCACTAATATCAGATGGCCAAGCAATGACACTTGTATTTGAAATCTCATTCACTGGCTGAAAACTCAGACAATGAGTAGACCCTGTTTGGATTCTGCTCAGTCTCAGAAAAGCTGCCCAGTTCCCTGAGGGAGCAGGAGCTGACTCCAAGGCAGAGGCCACCTCAACCGGCCCTCCTTCTTTCTTTTCCTATTGCTCAGTTGAGAAGGTAAACCCCAGGGGACCACCAGTCTTGCACAAGGTGTTTGCAATACCCCCAGCAGGAGGTGATGAACCCTCTTTGTTGGGTAAAACACATTGAGTTATTTATACAGAAGAGGAATTGAAACCAGGAGATGAGCTGGTACAGCTTCCTGGAAGATCCCAAAACACTAAGACATTAGTGCCTGGATTTTTACAAAATAAAATAAAATATTAACTCGCATTTTGCTTTTTCCTCATTTATCAGATCCCTTTTCTTTTTCCACTGAAATGAGTAGTGTGGGATGAACCCATTTCCTCATGGGAACACAGCATAAAGAAGTCCTATCTGAGCAAAAAGACTTGTATTTTGTTTCCAAAACGTCTCACACTCATGTGGACAAAACACCCTTGCAAAACTCATGGAAGGAAGCGGTTTTCATGTGACTAAAGATTCTTCAGACTGGCTGGAGGAAGGCTGGTGAGAAGGGACTGTTCCCTTGATCCTGGAACAGAGGATGTTTGTCACAGGCAGGATTTGGGGGCTGCTAAGAGCTCAGTTGTGGAAGGTTCTGGCCACAGGTCATTCAAGGAAGACACACTCACACACACACACACACACACACACACACACACACACACACACACACACACCAAGCATGGTGTGAGAACCCCAGAGTCAACACCGCCTGTCCAGTGGACACAGCGATCCTCAGGAGAGATGTCTTGGAAGGCCCGCTCACACAGGGCCTCCCAGTTCCAACATCATGACCCTCCTCAAGACAGCTCTGTAGGAAGGTGGAACAGAAAGTCAGGAAGCAGTAGCCAAAGCGTTCTGCCAGGGAATATCCAGTCTGCTGTAGGAAAAGGCAAGTCTGAGAACTTTGTCTTGTCCAGTGCATGTCGGTCAGTACCAAGTAAGACGTGTATTTACTGCATCTTAGCCACAGGTGCTTTTGTTGATATTCTCACTACAAATCGCAATAAATACTGGTCAGATTGGAGAAAATAGGTGTACCTAGAGCAAATGGCTGAGGAACAGGTAGGAGACATGAGAATGCTCCAGGATAACATTCAAAGTTCAGCACCCCAGTCCCTGCAATGGCCATAATGAAGAGCATGGGTCCTGCCTTATCCCAACAGCACCGCCCCAGTGCACATCCCAAGCACCTAGCCAGATATCCATCATCACCTCAACTCAGCGCCTCTAACAGAGCAGCCAAGGAGCATGGGTGCTATCAGTGCAGGGATCTGCCATGCCTCTCCTGCCCACGTGTTGATGTCAGCTGTCTTCAGCCTTGCTACTGTTTTCAACTTGGCTTTCTTGATGATCCTGATGTCAGCAGACCACAGGCACTGGCACTTTCAATGTGTGTCTCCCATCACTCCTCCCCATCACCTCCCGCCCGTCCCCAGTACCAGCACCGTCTCCCACTAAGGGAATCACTATAGCAGTTTCCATGTCCTTGGCCTCCTGCCCCTGACGAATCTGTCCTCTTGGGGATTAGACTCATAGAACCCTGCTCTGTTCTGTCCCTCTGCAAGGCAAAGTATTTTAAAGGCACTAACTCCTCTAAGGAACCGTTGCAAATCCTCAAGACCAACATTTACAACTCCCTCTTCCATTCATGAAGTCCAGATATTATAACTGAATGGCTGCTATCAGATACAGTCTGAGCAACTGAGGACCCACAGGGGGGAAAGGGACAAAGATCCATGCCCATTTTGTAGCACTGTGGTTGCTTTGATCACATGGAAGCACATGCCAAGCCCATGACTGAGCAGGAGTCCTGCTCATTTGCCTTTGTTCCTGACTCACTTTTTATACCTTTAAACTCACATGGGTCCTGGGAGCACCATGACACCGCTCCCTCCATGGGACAGCAGCATTTTCAGGGCCTCCCTGTCCACTTGACAGGTAAACACCCCAGGCAATAGTGTTTGTAAAGGCTTGCAGCCAGGGGAGTATGGAACTTTAGAGAATTTATCACTAGCTTGATATTGCTTGAGCTGAGAGACCCAGGTGAAAGGATGAGGTTAAAATTAAAGATGTAGGACAAAAATGGACATCTATTGCTGTAGAATGGGGACTTTACCTCGATGACCTTGAAACAGAGATACCTTTTAAGACCATGAGAGTGACGTGTGGACAGAAAGAATAAACCACCAAGGAGCTGACACAGACCCTGCACACCGTGGTAGGAGAGGAAGAAAGCCACCTGCATGGGCTTGTGAGGGAGATAAGATGGGGGAACCCCTGACTGATGCCTCCCAGAAAGGACAGAAAGAGGGAGCCCTCCAGAGCTCTGGTTCAAATCCCAAGTGCATGACGCTCCTTTGATTGAGCTATGGGCACCTTTCTGGGCTGTTTCCAGTTTGCCAGTGACCAGGTACAGAGGGCTAGAGAGGATTGTTCAGACTGCCCCTAGAGTTGAGGGTGCCTTTTGGAATGCAGATTTTGAAGCAATCAGCGTCCAGGTGGGCCATTTAGGGTTACAGTGTAGCCTTTTGTTCAAAACACTATCAAGAATTTCTATCAGTGCCAGAGTGTCAAGCAGAGTGGGTGCAAGCTCTTCTAAGAGTGGGGTCCATGTGCCTGGATGGGGTCCACACTCATGAAGGTCACCCTGCAGGAACAAGAGAGAGAGAGAGACATGGCAAACTGGGGGACACTGAAGGCAAAGAAAATGCTCTGGTGGATGAAGAAATGACGGCAGTGAAGTCAAGTGCCCACAGTAAGTAAGCATAAGTCACATGTTGGCAGAAAACTTCAGTGTGCTAAGAACCGGCATTTTCTCCCTTGAAATTATCTTTAACCAAAATCTGCATTACATTATGAAGTTTATTAAATTCCAAGTCAAAACAGACATTAGACCCATTATCTGAGCCTCCTAGGGAAGTTTAGTAATTTGTACTATAACAGTAGCTGGTATAAGAGGAAAACTAAATGCTGAGTCTCACCAGCAAAGGAGGCTGGCTATTCCCACTGAGGACCCAAGCCAGCAGCCCACTCCCAAAGACCCCATGCAGTGACATTCCAAGGCTGTAGGTCTGCCATGGCCCGAGGCCTGCCTCTCCACTTAACAAGCTGCTCCTCAGGGGCAGGAGCACATTTTCCAAGCTCATCAGACTAAAATATAAGGCAAGAATGCCCATTCAATAACCCCAGAGAAATAAAACTGTCACACAGACTCAGCTGAAGCAATGTGTCCTATCCTTAAGGTAAAGAGGTGGGAAAAACAAACCATGTTCGGAGACTCCTTTTGGAGCTATCAAGAATGACCGCATGAGGACCTGACGTCACAGCCCTGTGTGTGTCCAGTTTTCCTCCAGAAATAACAAACTATTCATTCATAAGCAATTTTTTAAAAAAATATTTATTGTTTACTTTCATTAACTAGGAGAATCCAAGGTTGCATACCTACCCAGGGGAGGCCAGGCCACCACCTGAAGAGTCTGTCACCCCAGGGATTATAATTGCAGGGTATTTAAATGGCATTGGGCAAACAGGCACTGTGATGTCCCTGTGACAGAAGGGATGCTCCTGCCACGAGGACCGTGGCACTGGGGGCTGTTGGGCAAGGCACCGCTCTGTGTCTCACACAGGCCAAGCTCTAATGACGGAAGCGGGAGCTCAGAAGTCCCTGGGACAGAGCTGTCTGCTCCGCAGGGAGCTGTCAACACATCCATGCAGGACTCCTCCTGGTGCCCTTACGGGCTCCAGCCACGTCTGGTAGGAACCTGTGTCCCTGATGCGGAAGTCTACGTGCTCTGCTCCATGGGCCTACAGTGCGCCAGGTCCTTTAGGTGGTCATCTGACAGCTGCACTCTGCTTCACTAGGTGATGATATTGCAGCTGAAAGTGCAAAGGATTCACTTAGTTCCTTCCTAAGAGATGGGGGAGTCTTGTGTCCCTTACTTTTTTGAGCAGCACAGGAGCCGAGGCTCAGAGCCGAGTGTGCTGGATCCTAGCCCAGTTCTCTGCTCTGAAGTTGCTCCTCGCTCTCTCCCGGGAGGCCTGCTAACATGTTTGCTTGCTGTCCTTTCCAACTCGGAGAGTCCTTGGTCTGTAGCTCCTTGGTATTCACGGAGCAACAGCAATGAGTCAGAGTCAACACGGGTAAGAAAATCAAAGAAGAGGCACAATTCTCAAGGCCCTATGAGGCCCTGTTTCCTTAAACTCTGATGCAGATTTAAATCCAGCTCCCAAGTCCTGGAATCCTGAACCTGATTTTGAATTACATGAACTGCAGCAATGGCATTCACACGCAGCCGTGAGCATCCTGCGTTGCCTTAGCTTCCAGAGCAGCAGCTTTGCCTGGGAGCTGCTGGACACACAGTCTCCACCCCACCCCAGAGGCGGCTGGGCGGGACCAGCAGTCTGCCTTCATGAGTGTCCTGGCCGTGTCCCTGCACACTCAAGCTTAGCACCACGGTTCCCACTCTGCCGGCTTTATGAGCATTAGGACTTTGAAAGAATGAGGAAAATAAATGATGGTGGTTATAATAATAACTTGGCTCTTGATGAGGTTGTGGCTACCTCTGAGTGTACTAGGTTGTCGTTAGTTAAAACAAGAATTTCACTGAGACTATCTGCTTGTTGACAGCTCAAGAATTCCCCACCCACATTATCTAAATAGTAGTTTATATTCTAAAAAAATCTGCTGACAGGATTTGGAAAAGTTGAGATTATCTTCTGACAAGGTTCTTTTAAAACCATTGACCTGTTTTATCAGACTGGATTTAACCAACAAAATACAATCGAATTTTCAACATCCTTTCTTGAAAACCCTGGGTCAATAGTCCACTGATATCCACTCCTTTATACAAAGGTCAACTCCAGATAAAGGCCAAGAGTTGTCCTCGTTCAGGGTCGTAGCGGTGCACTTCACAAGGAGAAAATGAGACAAAGGTCCTCAGAAAATAAAAACCCTCAGTGACATGGAATGGTGTAATTTAATATCATGTTAACTCACTCTGTACGATACAAGGTAATGCTGCATAGAGGAAGGACACGGTGTAAAGTATTCCCAGATGATTTCAGCACCATTAATATGAGAATTCCATATTTCATAACATCAACAAACCAGATGAACCTCATCCACTCAACGTGGAGAACAGTGAAGAGAACAAATGGCTTGTGAAGAGTGGAAATGAGAACAATGTGTCTGAGGTTAAACAGTGGAAATAAGTTGCGGATGTTGTGCATGAAATAATTATTTCTGCAGCGCCATTTCTGCATTTCGTTTATAAGCATGTCAGGGTGTACAATCCAGGCATATTTCAAGAAAAGAAATACCAATCTGCATGACGTGTGGAGAACATTGCTGCATACAGAGCAGGTTCCTCAGAGGACTTATTAGAATTGGAACTTTGGATTGAAAGTGTCTCTGATCAGGGTACACATGTGTAAGATGTGCCTGTAAATCATTTAGGTGGTTTGTATAAGATGGAAATCTATTTTACAACTAAACAGAATGAAAGGAAGTTCATAGGAAATTTAAATTGCTACCATAATAAAGAGCAGTAAATATGCCCTAATTTTTACCTAGGCTCACATCACATATTCTGCATAGTAATCATATAAGTAAAGGATGTATTAGATGCTGAATTAAAGTTCACTTTTACCTTCATTTGAATTTCCAAAATAATGAGTAACCGTGTGAAGAATACTTAGGTTCTTAATCATACAATACAGTAACATAAGTAAAAGATCAGAGCATCATTTGTAGCATTCCAAAGTAAACTCCTGTGACTCAGGCTACAGATGTGACCTACCCCTGGTCAATGTATCCATGGCATTTTGTGGTGCTGACTGCACACCAAGGTTGATGGACAGGACTGTGGGCCTCTTGCCTACCAACTGCTCACAGAGATACACCAGCCTTCCGGTGGTCCCTCCATCCCTACACTAGGGCCTACACAGCAGCCACAGTTGCCCCAATTGAGAGTGTCCCTGCATCCTCCTCTGCATTTCCCCTTCAGTGGTTTTAGAGGAAATTGCACCCTGAAGATTGGATGGGGAGGGAGGGAGGGGTCTTGAACAAAGATAGCTCATAACAGTAAAAGTCACCGAATTATGAATAGTGTTGGTAGAGACAGCTAAATAGCAGACTCTAATTAAGTAAACATAGTCAATATTAATATCCCCTTTCTCAGCAGAGAAGAAAATTCTGTAATGGAGGAAACTCAATGCAAGTTACTTTTTTAGCTTTCTTTCCCCAGTATCCTCAGTGTCCACGGCCTGTCATTTAATATGCAATGATGCGTTTCTCATTCATTTTTTTCTAAACTATTCTAATCATTACACTTACTTTCTCTTATTTTCAAAAAATTTTCACATACATTTTGCATATATTCAGCCATTTATCATTTAGTTGATGTTGTTATTATAGCATAATAAGAATAGAATACCTCTATTTGTGGCTTTGCCAATTAAAATTGCATAGACATGATATGTAATTGAATAATACATCATATAATATTGCATCTGTAACTTGATCCATTGCGACTGCCTAGTTTCTTTCTCCCAGAAAGGCCAGTTCTGGCACTGAGCTCTCTCCCCGCACTCACACGCAGTGGGCATGAACAGTGACGCCGGGAATGACTCCCTGGTAATATTCTGGAAGGAAAATAAGTGAGCTGAATTAAAGGTTGGTCCATATTCACACGGAAAAAGTTACTGCCCTCTCTAGCCCTCCAAAAAGAGTAATAGAAATAAATTCTTGTTCTCGCTCTTCTCTGGGGCTTTAAAGGAGAATTTTACATTCAAATTAAATATATTCTTTGATCAAAAGTTTAATCTTAATAAAGAATCTTAACTAAACAAGAATCTTAAAGCAAAGAACTCTGCCTGGATGATTAGTTTTTCTTTTCTGGGTATAGGACATTTCTGAGTATTTTCTTCAAACTGATAAAAATTAATCCTATGTGAAATGACCAAAGATTCAGTCACACAGCATCATAACACTGAATCTTTTTTGCTCCACCTTTATTTCTACTTGTTCATGCTTTAAATTTTTTATTACTCATTTTTCTAAAGATATTGCTTGGTTCTAAACCCTTCCACTAGGAAAAGCCCAAGAATAAAACTGACACCCTGAAGGAGAAGGACATTACCTCATTCAGACGGACGGAAACTGCCATGTGTTTGGAACCACGATAAAACATTCAGGTTTGAGACAGTTGAAAAAGTTTAAACAGGAAAACCTGAAAGATCTTCCTGGACTTGCTCTCAGCACAATTCATCATTTTTTTTTTTCCCTCCAAGAAGTAGAATGTAGCTTCCACTGAAATTGTTTTATTTTATTTATGTTCAATTTATTTTTTGTTGACCTCCATCTTACATTAGGTGAAATAAAGCAGTTTTACATTAAAAAATAAAGAACATTTTGCACAACTCAAGTGTTTGCAACAACGCAGATTTCAGGGGGATTGAAGTCGTAAGGAGATTTCTAATGAAGGAAGAAATGAAAAGAGTAAAAGGACTCATCAAGGCTAGAGTCGCACAAGTTAGCACCGCGGAGTCCCACAAGTCCCAGCAGCTTGGGCAACTGAGGGGCCAGGCTGAAGGAGCCTCCCCTGTGGGGTCCTGGGGTCAGGCCTGAGGGCCACGCTAACCGGATCTGAGCTGTCCACATTAACCAGAGTCCTTGTCACACCCAGCGGCCAAAGAGGGAGGCGGCTCTGCAGACCACGAGCCAGGACAGATGCCTGATTAACAGGGCTGAGAAGGAAACAAAGGAAGAGGAAATATTGGAGTTTGTGTCCAGAAAGGGGAGAGGTATAACAGAGCTGAGAGGTGCAGTCGCATTTCATGGGATGATGGTCTTTCGTCAGGACAGTCCATAAAAAGCCATGACTCAGCACAGGGAGGGGCCTGGGAAAAAATCTACAAAAAATGAGAATCACACTGGGCAGGCTCGTTCCCCTGACCCCGCTTTCTTCAGAGCTCTTTTTGCTGGGTTCCTATTCATCCCTTTCCTTTTTTTTTTTTTTTTTCATAGCTCTTTTTACTGTTTTCCTACCCTTTTTTGCCTGCCTTTCCCTAATGTACTTTGACACACCAAAACATGGGCCCAGCAGTCAAATCAGTTTCCAGATATAAAAGCATAAAGCATTTCATTCTGGGGAACTGTTTGACCTCCTTTTTAAGTTTCCCACCGAGGGCCTCAGGGCGTTCACTTAAACGTGTCTCTGGCACAGAGCAGCTCCCCGTGCAGGCCACCCGCCCACTGGCCAGACTTTGGGCCACTCTGTGCCTCCTTATCCCAGCTGAGGTCGCACCTGCTCCTTCCACCTGTCGGTCGGGTTCAGCCTTGGAACACTGGCAGGAGCTGGGTGAAAAGGAAGTGACAGGGGCTGGGGCGGTGGCTCAGTGGCAAGCGCCTGCCTGGCATGGGTGAGGCCCTGGGATCGATCCTCAGCACCACATATAAGTCAATAAAATAAAGGTCCACCAACAACTAAAAAAAGATATTTAAAAAAAGGAAATGAAGCCGTGAAGGGGGAAGGGAAGCAGAGGGAGGAAAGGTCCCGGGGGGCAGGGGAGAAAGAAGCATGGAATCCACATCCTAGAATCCATGTGGAAGGCTCCCTGTCCCCTTTACTCCTTCCCATCATTCCAGACACCACATGGGGAGCACGGACCTGACTCACTGACCTTCTTTCTTCTCACAGTTGAAATCCGCGCCGTCATGGTGCAGCCCAGCACGCAGCATTGTACTAGGTGATTAAAGTCTGAGGCGACCCCGAGAAGGGACATTCATACACAGAAAAGGACTCCTCTCGTCTCCCACAGCGTCTGGGAGAAGCACCCACCTTTCTGTTCAAGAGAGGCCGTACTTCAACCTCCCCAGTCAGTTTTTCTCTTCGTATTTACAGCAAGTTCCTGGGACAAGATGGTTGAAAGGGTGAGATAAGTCTTCCTAACCTCTTGAGGACCGATACCTACTGTAGGCACAGATAATAAAAGTGTTCCCTTGACCAAATATTCGCCATGTCTGAGTGAGGGGATTCCAATGGCAAATATGTTTCCAGCAACTATTTTTCACAGATGCCTCACTTGGATCTCTCCCTCTCCTCTCCCTCTTCTGGTTCTTTAAACCATATCCAAGCCACATGAAAGAATAGATCCACCAAGCTCTCCTTCCTTCCTTCAGCACCTCCACTGAATTAAAATCAGAAGCTAAACAATTCAAGACTTCATTTCTGTACCCTAGGCATAATTCCAGTTTTGGCTCTCATGTATCTAAAATATTTAAGTAACTCGATTCTTCCCAATCATCTTCTGACCTAACTTCCTTGGAAATTACTTAGAGGAGCTGACAGACCAGGACTAAACCTTTCAGCCAGCCCAGGGCCGGCCTTCGGAAGCCACAGGGAGAGTCTTCCGCAGTAGGTGGAGAAGGATCCTCCTTAATTGTGATCTTTAAACCATCATCCTAAAGACTGATGGCTTTGTAAATTGAATTATTTTCTTGATTCATCCATGTTTCCAATAAATAGAGCCCTCTTTATTTTAGTTAAGAGCCTTTGAACAGTTAAGGTCCAAAGAAGAGTTCAAACCTGTTTCAAAAACATTCCGACAGTATCATGAGTGCAGGACTGTGTCTACACAACTTTAGTAAAAAGAACAAACAAACATCAATTTCTAGGTGACCTCTTTTTTTCTTCTTCTAACTAGGATATGCAGATGGATCTTAAGAGTGAAGTGGAGCTGGAAGCATGAGGGACACTTTGGGTGAAAGTAGGACAAGGAATGCAGAATGAGAAGCTTGTGTTCTGGGAACAGAGTCCTACCAAGGCTGCCTCCTGCTCTTCCCCGTCACTCTCCATCCCGCACCCCAGCCCTAGATAGGGTCTCCAGGACCTCAGAAGGACATCCTTAGAGTCAGAATACGCCTACCACAGGCAGTTCCTAGTTTTATTTGAAATCTCTAATTCGCCCTGTTTTCAGGTGAAATCACGTAAAAGCTATTAACTTTTGAAGGAAATAGGAGATTCGAGACAACGTGAGCATCTGCATCTCAATTTCTGCTCCTCAGGACTGTGATCCAGTGAAATCAAGCCTCGCGTGAAGCTCCCCATCCAGAGTGGAGTCAAGCCCCGGTGGCTGAAGGAAGATCTGAAACGCTTGGAGAAAATAAATGAACTGCCTGCTTTTCATTATGCTCCAGTCTCAGGATGGGGATACATCTGGTTTTCTGATTACACTTTCCCGTAGTAAAGAAAATTCTAGCCTAGCAGGTCAAACCAGCTGATGACTAGCCAGCTCCAATTACTGACCTGACCTGATTCTAACCTCAAAGGGGAAAAAAGAAAACCCTTTTTACCCGGTCTTAGAAACTGAAATATGGGTGTAGAAGGTTGTTGGGTTTTTTCCTTGATTAATTAAAGTTGCTTATTCAAATTGTGCTTTAGTACATAGTCTTTAATTATAAACAAAATAATGCCTGACTTCCTCTATAAAACAACACTCAAAGGCAAAAGAAAGAAAGACCAGACCCTTTTATTCTTGTAATAAAAAACAACAAAAGCCCAGCCATTTCAGTATGGCATTTGGAACTTGATTTGTTCTATTTAATGAATAAAAGATAATAGTATTTCTCAAAGGAGACAGTGTCTACTAAGATAAGGCTTTTTAAACTTTTATTTTCCATGGGCACCAGTCGAAGAGCCATTTCCAACTTCCAAACAGACATCACCATGGCTTTCAATAGAACTCAGCTAAACAATACCTTTGCTGGAATATTCTGAAATATGTTAATCCAACCTTCTCTTAGCTCCACCTCAAAAACATGTGAAGGGACTGGATCATAGTTCTGCATGAATTATATGTTGAGCATTCTTAAACTGCAGGAGAGATGCTCTTCTTTCTGTGGGGAGATGTCCCTCCACCCATAGGCTGTCCCTGCGCCCTTGTGCCATCTCTGTTCAGACAGAATTTGTAATCAAATCTGTTTTTTAGATGAATGTAGCTTCCACATTAAGGTCAACCATCCGAAATGGCCAATATTGGACTTTTTTGATCTATAAAAAGGATAGTTTTAGTTGGTTCAATCTAATTCTAAAAAGATACCATCTACAATGAAATCACCACATTCCGTATCTGTAAATAGTTGTTTTAACCCTATAGCCATAGAGGACTTTTGAAGATAATGATTTTCATCAACAATGTTCCTCACTCTATCAATTTGCAAAAACATGGTCTCTGAAGTGTATTTTCTGTACTAGTACCATACAAAATAAGCAGTCTTTATCTCTCATTCAAGGAAAAAATAACTCCCAGATATTAATTTTGGTTTACATTTGGTACCATCTTGTGTAGCTAATGTTGGGTTTTCTCATTTGAGAGAGAAGTTACTAGGGGAGAGAGTATAAGTAGCAAGGAGAAAGTTCTCCTCCAATCTGCTACTGCACCCAGCCCTGGAGCTGGGTTCACTATCTTCTCGGCAACATTTAAATCATACCTAATCAATGAATGCTGATTCCCTGAAAGCTTTTCACAATGGATCTGAACAATCCAAAGATGCTGGCTTTGTAAGTTTATCATTTAATTATACAAGTAAAAATGCCAGCTGCGTGGGTTCATTTTATCCTATCTAGACCCACCCGTCCCCTTTTATTCCGTGTTGTTGTGCATTTCCTTTGGTCCCCTTTCCACACCCATTTTGGCTGCCTAGTAGGTGTCCAACACCTCAATGGCCACTGCCAATTTTAAAAAGTCCCTGGGGTGAATTCGAGGCTAAAAAGTCAGCAGGATAATATCAACCAAGTTTTAAGTCACGCAATGGTCAAGGTAGTGTTATAGGGCTCAGCGACGACTCTGCCGCCGAGGATCACACAGAACCCTGCTCTTCACCTGCAGGTCGAGCATGGGATTGCAAAGGCCCAGGGTGCCTCCATGGCACCCCCACTTTACAAGAGGCCAAAGCTCCTATCTGACCGAGTTCCCACAGCCCATCAAACATTCACAATTAAAAGTCTTCCGCGTGCCAAGGCAGGAAGTCCCTCTCCGGAGGTGCTTTTCATTCTGTTCATTTGCTGGTCTCAAAGCCACGTCCTTTACATCTGCTGCCTGCTGTGCAATTCAGAGCTCACCTCTTTGTTCCTCTGGGTCCCCCATGCAAAACAATCTGTACCCACACTTCACTCAGATGCTTGTCTGTGACCATGAACGACTTTCCCACCCGAGGTTCATCTAATCTGAAAGGAATGTCCCTTCTCTGTACAGAAACTGAAACGCTGCATGTTTTCAATCAAGTCTGCATCCTTCCTGCTCTTGGTGTTATGTCTAGCAGAGGTTGATGGTTCAACACAGTCTTAGTAACAATTATAATCTCAAATGTAACAATATCAACAACCATAAAAAATCAAAGGGGATAATAAAGCACTGCTGGCCTTGCGTGCTCAGCAGATAAACTCACCCACTTCAACCCCAGCTGTAAGCGTCGCTCTTTGCCTCTGCGCTCTCCACTGTCAGACAACTCTCCCTACCTGCTGTGCTGCGCTCTGGTCTCCTTCCCACTCTCCCCAGAGCCCCCAAACTCACAAGCTCTACCGGACCTGTTCTGTCTCGCCTTACACCATGGGCTCTGAGCCAGTGGCCTGTTTCCATGCACTGAAGAGAAGACCCCTCTGAACCTGCCCTGAGGACCCCCAACACTGCTCTTTCTTTCTGCCCCTACTTTTCTGATCAATCCTGTTTCCTTTGTGGGCCCACCTGTTGTGGCTCTTGGGTGTCTGTGTTCCTGGGAATCCTGCCCCTGGGTCTCTTTCCTGCTAAGTGGACATTGTTGCCCTGCTCTCTCCCAAGGACCACCACAGGGTCCTTCCCGAGAATGTCTTCCATTCCTGATCACTGGACCTCCAGGCGGCACCCCTAGTCCAAGATGAGCTGTGATCCTTCTTCAAAACTGAGTTAGCCACACAGCTACACCCAAGCCCACCGAGCACCTGAAGGTCAAGGCCAGCACTACTCCTCAGCACACTTCCTCATCCCCGTGAACTTGGTGAGGGCTGCCATTTCTGCCTCTTAATCTCCTTGAAGACTGCTCACCCCCTCTCACCTCTCCCCGCTCAAAACCACTCACGGGTTCTAACCACCGTCTTCCAGCCTCACTCCCCATGTGCCGCTGTGCAACGAGGACACAATGGAGTCCTGTTCCTGCCCTGTCCATCCGGCTCCGAGGTTCCTCCCAGGTACAGGGATGGTCTGACCTCTTCTCCGGGTACCCTGAGCACTTCATTTTACCCCTCACCGACATTCAAAGCTTTCTTTCGTTGCCTTCCCCAACAATGGTGATTCCGTTCACCATCATCCAGAGAATCTCTTGCATCTGTGACTTTGCCTATCACTTAACCTCCATAGAAAGCCCACTTCTCCCCTATTTCTAGTGAGTTCCTCCTAGCATTCAAGACTTCATAAAGAGGAGAGCTTGTTCAGAAAGCTTCTTGCGTGTGAATCCAGCTCCACCCGCCATTGTCGAGATCAAGCGCTGCCTCCTTGTCGTCCTGAGAGGACAGGAATCGTGGTGGCCCAGTGTTGGCTTCATTGAATCGTAAATGGTAATGACATGCCTCCTTCATGCCAGTGTTTGTCGACCTTAGCACCATTGGAATTTAAACTGTACCATCCTCTGTGGGCTAGGGCCAGACCTGCACATTGTAGGAGGGTTTGAGGCCGTCACTGACCTCTTCCCAACAGATGCCACGTAGGACTTCCCATATAACATGCGGAACAACCAGACTGTCTCTGGACATTGTCAGATGCCGCAGGACACTGTTGAGAGTCAGTGCCTTAGCCTGTAGGTTTCACTCCGCAGACCTTCCTCCTCATCCCAGAATCCAGCCCAGGATGTGGAAATGAGAGTGCCACACACTCGGTCACCAAATGATATTTACTGAAGTCCCCTGCCTCCAGCACCAGCCATTTGGAAACATGAGTCTTGAGATGGATGCACTTGAAAATAACTGAGAAAGGCCGATCGTTATTCATGGCACTGTAGACTCATGAAAGGAAATAAAAGAAGGATGCTATCTCAGTGAATATGCAAAAGATGACTCAGAGTTTCGGCTCTAAAGAGGACAATATCTCATTATATAAACTAATAACAATAAAGAGCATTGCTTTGTGAAGTTATGTTCTTTATTTTAGTGGGAAAACAGGCAATTAGAGTCAGGATGTTTCCGGGTGTTATTTCCATTTTTATGCAAGGAAAGGAACACCTTAGTTGAAATGGATGATGCTTCCATTGGTATTTTCCCCGCATTAAATTGCATTAAATCTGACTGAAATCAGGAACTCTGAATACTACATCACACTTTTGGTACATTTTCTGAGCTACATCACAATCAGTCTTTGGCCATGACCCTTCTGCTTTGCAAGGTCTGTGCTTGATTAAGAGTTGCATTTTAAACCTTAAATGAAGCCCACCAATTTTAAATCTCTTTCCTCCTCATCCAAACCACACAACCAATTACATCTGCATTTTCCTTCAAAAAACCTCATTTCTCAAAAGGATCCTGCTTGCCTTTATCCAAGGATTATGATGAGAGGCAAAGAAACATGAGCTTGATTCTTTTTAAAAAGAACTACTAAGTAATTAAAAGTTTCAGGAGTATCTATCCATTAGTTTAGGACAAAGTTTGGCTTCAAGCAAAGAACCAAATTAAATTAAAACCCACAAGTAATTGGTTATAAATGGATATTTATTGAATCTTACCACTGGGCTTTATTCTCTATAATTGATGATAACATTCTTTTATGTTCTCTAAACTGGATTATCCTTCTGAACCAGGCCACTCCCCACCCCCACCACATGAGCTTGTTTCTTTTTCCGTCCTCAACTGAAAGTTTTATGAAATAAAGTCCTCCATGGTTTGATGATGGCGCACAATCATATGCAGCTTTCTAATTTTGATATGAGTTAAAGAGTGCTCAGAAGAGAAGAGGTCACGGTGGGGCTGACTCGGGGAGCGTGTCCTCCTCCTCCCCTGGCATTAGCCACTCACACCAGGTGTGAAGCACTTACATCTCCTAGCTCTTAAAATAAAACACTTATCTATTAAGAATGATTTCCTTTTAGCCTTTGTGATTACCATGTCACCTTACACTGGGCTTTAAATGACATGTTAGGTGTCCTTCAGGTGAGTGGGGATCTTGGAGAAGACACTGAAAGTTTCCTTAACCGGGGGCCATCCCACCACAAGAAGCCCACAGGACACCAGCACACCAGTGCTCACCATTTGGGAGAGAAAGACAGAGACAGAGATGTATGATAAAATGTAGCAATGTGAAAGTTTGGACATGGGCAAATGGAAGAAAGCACTGATGAAAATGAAAAACAGAAAGTGAGTTGTTTATACAAAAATAACAAAATAATTTGATGGATAAAATGAAAAGGAAATGTATCACTTCAACTCTGTTTCAGAGGTAGCAGCAGGACCCAGGGATGTCTCCAGGTCAGGTGCCCACTTGAAGCTTTGGAGACCCACCTCAGATGTGGGGCCCACTGAGATGCTTTCTCTGACAGTGTCCCCTTCTCTGTCAGATCTGGATAAGAAGAGTCTGTCCCCAGGTGCCAGGGAGCCTCCAACTGCCACCTGTGGCCAAGCTACATCTCTCTGTGCTTGCGACAGGTTGTGATCCCGTGCATGCAGCCAGAGGGAAAAGGCCCCTCTCTAAACCGCATCCCTTTCCTTTTCACGGTATTGCAGGGGTCCACCCGCCCTTGACTGCCCAGCCTCGGGCTCTCCCAGCCTCTCGCCCTGTCCACCTGCTTCTGCACTGCTGGAGCCTGGGCTCAGCTCCCTGTGGCAGCCACTCCCTGGCCTCCACCTTGGCTCCCTGCCTCCTTCTCTCTCCAGATGAGGAGAGGAAGAGAACAGCAAGGAACTTCCTGCTTTCATTTCTGGCCCCAAGCACAAGGAGGCCTCGGGGATGTTGGAAAATCCCACCATTTCCCTGGTCCAGCCCTTTCCTGACCCTTAAAAGACTATTTCTTTCTCCTCAAACATGTAACATTTCCCCTCCTCTCTCCTTGGTGGCAGTGAACCCTCGGACTTCTGTTTCCACAAGAAAACAAAAGCAACCAGAAAATAACTTTCACTCCCCCTCAACCGCCATTATCTGGCCTAATCCTTGCTTGTTTCTGTAAGAACAGATCTGCCTCCTGGCCCTGTGCAAGGCCAAGTCGTCCCTGGTCCCTGAGCCCAACCCTCACCCTCCCACATTGGGAAGCCTGTGGCCCACCTGCCTCAGCACCTCTCTATTTACCCGATCTGCATCAGCAGAAGAATGAGCTGAGCTGGCACCTGTCTCAAAACAGCAGAGCTTCCGCTGGGTCCTCCTGCAGCTCAGCGTTAACTGCTCTCAGCCCTCGAGTCTCAACACACGTGGTGCCTTAAATATGCCTCCAAAGTTCGATTTCTTTCCACAGCTGCAAGCGCCTGGTCCAGCCACCTACTTCACCAACCAGATGTGGTCAACCAGCTGTAGTTTGCAGACCCCTGGGTTTGTTTTTGCTTCAGCTTTTGTTTTCCCCATCTCCAGTCATTAACTTATAAGTTCCAAGAGAGACCTGCACATTCTTTTGTTCACAGGACCTACAGGCGGCACCTTGTACCTTCAGAGCTCAGAAGAGCAACAGGCAGGAAATTCAATACCATTAGATGAATGAATGAATACATCAATGCAATACCTTCCTTTTCCACCATGCTTCTGATAGTTTCTCCCTCCGATGCAATAAATACTCTTCTGATCAATCTCCCTCCAGCATCGTTTGCTCATACTTTACTCTGACTGCACTCTGCTCTCTGTTGGGGCAGAGGTAGGCTCCTTCCATTGCTGAGGGCCAATGTGCATTGGAGAGTACCTACGACACAGTGGGCCCAGTGGATTTGTATTGAATAAGGGAATTGATCAAGGCAACCAGACTGAAGAAAAGAGAAGAATAAGCTGAGGGTGGTGAGAAGAGCTGATCGGGAGAGGGTCTCCCAGCAGTGTAATTGCTAGCAATTTTCTCTGATTACAGAAAATGGAGATGATATTCTGCTCCACTTTTTGCCAGTCAAACAATACCTGGAGGGTTTTGTTCCAACTCCAGTCCCTCTACTTTCTGAAAATGTGACAACATATGGTACTTTTAGAAACACACAGCCAAGATAGTGAACGGAAGAAAACTTGACATCTGAAGAACACTGAAAAACTGGCTATGTTGAAAAATTGGGACTGCTTAGCTTAGGGAAGAGAAGACATAGCAAGGTGCATGCTGTGCTGGCTCCTCCAAATTGTGGGTGGTCAGATTGAAGAGGAATATAACTCTCTGTGATGCTCCAAATATCAATCCACTGTGTGAAAATTATAGGGAGGTGGGTTTTAATTCAATATATGAGAGAAATCTCCTGGCCTTAGAGCTATATGAAGACACATTGAGATGCATTGGAAGACATGATTCCCAGTGTTAGGAATATTCAAAGTGAGGCTGGGTAGGCTCATCTGAGGAAAAGTCTGGAAGGCTTTGGGCAAGAAGGCCGAGGTCAAGGTCATGCCCAGGCAACCAAAGCTATCTTCCATCTCTGAGATCCGATGACTCTACAAAACACTAGGGAGAAAAGAGATGCCCCCATACCTGGGGTGGTTTACAACACAGCAGCTGTTGCCTGGGAGGCCCTGAGGGTCACGGTGCAGGGCTGCAAACCCACCCAGACTCAGGGATCTCCGCACAACTGACAGCAACCCCCCCACACACCCCACAGAAGAAAGTAGCTCACGAGGTCTTCTTGAAGTCAAGGCCAAGAGAAGAAGAGAGAGAGGGAATGCAGGGGAGAAGATTGGGCACATGAGGAGAATAATCAGTTAAAAGCCACAGAACAGAGAATAGGTTTTTTAAAAAAATTAATGCTAATTATATGCATAGAAAAGAAGATGGAAAGGAAGAGGGAGAGAGTGCCCTCTCTTTCCTACTCTGAATCACCAGCAAAGGAACATGCAGGGGAGGAGCCGCCAGAGAAGAGCTGCCTTACAGTGGTGGCCTGTGGACCCCAGGGAGGGGTCGGGCAGGGTCCCCTGTCCTTGGCGTGGCACCTGCTCAAAACCACGGGTGTTGCACACATGAGTAGGATTTTCTGCTTCGTTGCTCAACCATTTTCCTATTTTTTTGAAAACATCTTTTAAACTTCTCTTCAGAAAGCTCTCTTTTGCCTTTAAACATGGGGAATTTTCCTTCCCCCTGAGGCCATTCCCCAGCAGCACTGTCCCTCTCTTGCCCTTCCAGGGAAGACCCTGAGTGACTTGTCCCCAGTCCTATGACCTGTGCTCTGCTCTTGCTACTGATGTGCCTTGAGCTCAGCCACGCCATTACCCAGCCTCTCGCTGTTTAACTGATGTACTTTTTGGAAATCCTGAGAGCATTTGATAGTTGGCCTTCACCTCTCGTGGAAAAGCCATCTTCCCTTTGCGCTTCCATGAGAATTTACTACTTTGCAAGTTGTAACTGGGTGCCAGGCACGGGGCTAGCACTGGAGGACTCTAAAGACGTCTGTGGCTTCTGCTCTCATTGAGTCTAGGAATTGGTGGACGATGTATCTAGTGGAGTGCAGTCCATCCTGTCTCCCGAACACACATGTCCAAATTCTAACAGCTGGTACCTGTGAACGTGACCTGCTTTGGAAGCAGCTTGTTGGCAGGTGTAATTAGGTTGCAAGTTTTATGATGCAGTAGTGCGGACCCTCATCCATAACCTGGCATCCTCACAGCTGAGGGAAATTTAGACACCAACACACAGAGAGGAAAATGCCACCTGAGGACCCAGAGACACACACAGAGGGAAGACAACGTGACAGGTGCCCCGAGGAGACGCAGGCAGAGAGTGAAGGTCTACGAGTCAATCAGTGATGAAGATCCCAGCAACACAGAAGGAAAAGAAAGACATGGAACACATTCTCCAGGGAGCCTTCAGAGACAGGCTGTCCCTGCCAACATCTTGATTTAGGACCTCAAGCCTCCAGAAATGTGAAAGAATAAATTTCCCTTGAGTTAAGCCACCGGGTTTGGTCTTTTGTTAAGCAGCCCTGGGGAGCTAGTTTAAGTAACAGGGCCATCAGCTGCAGAGCACCGTGGGGCTGCCGGGAGCCATTCCACGCAGGCTCAGATGGAAACTCGGAGCCCCAAATGTCCCCCCACCACGAGGCTGAGCCCCACACTGCCTCAGACCCACGTGTCCCCCAGGCTCGTCCCCCACTGCTCCTCTCCCCATGCCTCATGTGCTCTTTGTTTGTGATAGTTTTCTATTGTTGCTGTGACAAAGTACCACAAATGGGGTGCTTAACAGGCAGCACAGTTTCTTATCTCACAGTTTTGAGGTCAGATGTCCAACCTGCATCTCACTGGCTTAAAATCAGGTGCCGGCAGGGAGTCTCCCGGGGAGAACCTGCCTCTGTGCTCTTTCCAGCTTCCAGAGGCTCTCACTTTGCTGGGTCCCCTGCCCCCGCCTTCTCCTACAAAGGCAGACACAGCCGGAGTTCTGGGGTCACTCTCCCAGACCTCTTCTGCCTCCCTCGGGCACTGGGAGGACCCAGTGTTCACGCCGGGCCCACCTGGACGGTCCAAGGGGAGCTGATTTTCAGGTCGGTTGGTCAGCAACCTCGATTCCACTGCTGCCCTCCTCTCCCTTCTCCGGGATCTGACATTGTCACGGATTCTTTGCGGCACACAATTCTGCCAAGCAGACGGCTCACATCTAAATTTCCAGGGACATCCCTGCTTTCATTGGCCTCTGGGTCTTCTCACATCCCCTTCCTGGAGCGCCATTCTCTATTACACACACCACCCTCCAGAACCCGCCTCTGAGCCCCCAAGTTTGGGAATGTACCAGTGAGCTATGTGCGTTCCCATCTTATGGCACCTGCCCTGAGCCCCAACGTGCCCCTGTTCATCGTACCCTCCCTGAGCAGCTCTGTCTCACCCATGTCCGGGTCCTGAGTGGCCAACACAATTCCTCATGCCAACAGAGCTGGTGGTGCCATCATGCCAGGTTGGAGAACCAAACCACAGGTTAGGCTGAACTCCCTGCCATCAGCCCAAGCTTCTCTTGGTCCGTACCTTCCTAAACCGATTCTTATTTTTCTCTATTTCTTTCTTCCCATTTCATGTGAGCTATGCATATGCAGCAATGATTTTTTTTTCTCACACTTCAACTGATTTGTCTTAAAAAGGAGCCTAACTTCACATATTCTCCACAGAATCCTAGCGAGAACCCAGAGATCAGCTAGGCTATCCTTTCCTGCTGCCAGTATTTGGTGATGTCTCAATGTTGTCCGCTGAGCAATGCAGATTGTAAGCCCTCGGGACAAAGTTCTCGTACTATGTGCTGCTTATTTATTAGTGCACCAGAACTACAAACAGTTATGGCAATCACAGAATATTATTTGTACAAACCAGCTCATACCTTCATGATCATCATACATGTGGTAGGTTTTGCTCTCGGCTATGGTGGCTAAAACTTAAGTCTAATTTTTTGAAACAAGGTAATACTATCAAGGTTCAGAGCATCGTGGTAAATGCAGGATTCGGTTGGTCATTATTCCTTCTCACCAATATCATAATACTTGACCGAACTCAATTTATTAATAATAGATGAGCTAATAATATTTCAGGAATATAAATAATCAACATTAATGATGATGTTAGTTTGATAGTCCCCCAAATATAACTATTCAGTATGTTAGTAAAAGGCAGGACATTCCCATGGTCTGAAGAAAAACCATAGTAATAGATTTTATTCCTCATGAAATCAAGCACATAGTGTAAAGCCATCAGATGACTACATGTCAATAAGTGCAAAATATTATGGTGCAACCCAAGATCAAATGCAAGTACTAATGTCAGCTATGTTTGAAGAGAATATGCAATTCTGTGAATGCTGAAGAAAATTATGAATAATCAAATTAAAACAAAATCGTGACTAGAAACTTTTCCTCAGGGAAGAAATTTTCCTCAGGATGTGAGACTGCGGAGCAGGCAGTGGAGTTGAGCTGGGTGCTATGCTGGTTAGATCAGGGAACTGAGGAGGAAGAGAAGTAACCCCACATGAGAACCGTATGCCTATAAAACTGGAAAATACACAAAAGAACAGTGTGGTATTAGGAGGAATTCTGCTCTGCAGAACTCTCCTGTGAGATGGGGAGGCGAGAGGAACGTGGAAGAAGCCTCTGGTTTAGACGCGACATCTAATCTCTACGCACAAGCTTGCTGAGCACCTACTGCCAACTACCGTGCAGCTCACCACAGTCCCTCCTCCCCAGAGACATGTCCTCCACCCCAGGCCTGTGATGCTGACCTCACAGGGTAAACTTGCATGGAGCTTGTATCATGCAGCTGATTTTCAGAAGCTGAATTGTCAGACGCGACACTCTCTGTCGTTAGTCTCCATCTTCCTGCTTTTGGCCCATGGCTGTAGCTATGCCCCTGTTCAGGCTCCTGTCGAGCCGTCCACTGTGCCATCTACTCCTGGATTTATGTGGCCCACAGTGACAAGCTGGTCATCTAGGCTTTATCCCAGTCATCAGCAAGAGCGTGAAGGAGCCCTGGCTTCCAGTGTGGCAGGGGACAAACAGGAGAGGCACACACTGTCTCCAGGTGGAGGAGAAGCCCCCAGAGACAGACAGCTGGCTGCTTCTCTGCCCCGTGCAGAGAGGATAGAAGGCCAGAGAAGCAGGAGGCTGGGCAGGGAAGCACCTGCCTGTTCCTGGGACACCATTGCCCAACTGGTACCACTTCCTTCCAGAGGGACTGCCCCTCCTTCCAAGACGATACCAACAGGCCAGTAAGTCTGAGTCAACCCCACATCCTCCCTGATGCTAGCAGGACTTCCCGTGGCCTGGCGCCTCGCTCTCTGGAGAGCCTGGGGACAGGTCCTTGCTCAGTGCCCAATCCTTTCCATATCCACAGAGACCTACTGTCTTGAGCAGTTTAACACGCGGCCAGGAGAGATCTCAGGACACAGACCACTGTCATCTGTATCAGGAGGAAGTTCTGAACATCCTTGTTCCTCAACTGTGGAACTGATAACGGGTAATTCAGAAGTCTCTGAAAAGGTCTAAAATGGACTTTTTCTCCCCCTAATACTTCCTCAAACCAAGGTAGAGTGGACAATTGTCTCACCTCTAAATAATGACCAGCTGTCCACAGAAATCAGTGCTCTCCCTAGGAGCACATTAGCTATTTTACCCCAGGAGTCTTCACAGAGATCTCCCTAAATCTCTAATATGCAAATCCAACACATTAAAAAATATCCTGTGCTTCAGACAAGACAACTCCTAAACCATTATTAAAGACCTCCAGAGAAGACTTTACCCTCTCCTTCAATAACTGGTTCCAGAATTTAATAATGCTTGCAGTCAGCCAATTCTTAAATCTAACTTAAATCCTGCTTCCTGCTGCTTAAGTTGGGGAATATCCTCCTCTGACAGAATCTTAACATTGGAAGTTTCTCATCAGCCCAGGAATTAGTGCCAGCGATTAGCTACACACAGAAACATCTGAAGCCTGATGCTTTAGAAAATATGATTCCGTGATTCACACATTCTGCAGCCAGAGGTGCAGCCTCAAGACACGACTGTAACCTATCTGGAAGTGGGTCTGGCTCCCGGGTCCAACCATGACTCTAGCTGCAACCTCCCGGCTGACCTCAGTTCCGCTGCGTGCTGCAGAGCCCGTTTCTGAATGACCACATAGAATCCTCTCTGTGCCCGTCGGGATGCTGCTGAGGTGCCATCACCCGCAGACTTTCCTTAGAGCCCTGGGGTAAATGGCCACTTACCATAGTCACTGGGATTTCTCCTGGGAAGCCTTTGGGGTGACAGGGCAGGTCCTCACATGGCTCTCCATTCATCTAAGTGATCCTATGCAAAGAATGTCACTCTGTTGGCCTTCAAGCCCACTGGAGTAAACCAAGGGACATCATCAGGTGGCTGTTTTTCAAGGTGAGAATATCCTCTCCTAGTGTCCTGCACAACATCCTGCAAGATCGAATATCTCGGAACCAGCAGAGCAGTGTTTCTCAGCAATTATAAGGGCAATAACTAAAGCTTGTAAGGTCTGCTTCTACATGGGTAATAACACGGGGCAGTTTTATATAAATCCATTTGAAAAGGAGCCTTCGCATATTCCCCTGCAACCCCACAAAGAAGCCAATTTAACGAATCTTTTCAGTAGGTGCTAATACCATCAACATGTGAATCATCTTTAAATCATTTCCTTAACAATAGCTACGTTTTGAATGGTACAAATTACTTGGCTAGAAGAGACAAGGAGAATGCCAGTGTTCTGATCAACTCGCAACTCAAATGAAATCAGTGTGGCTGTCACTTCCTCTGTGCTCAGTGGGGGCGGGCGGGGGGTGGTGAGGCCTCAGGAACACACTTACTTCTTGTGAAAAATTGCACATCTAAATTGACAGGATTGCCTGCACAGCAGGTGTTCCCGAACTAGAGGGTGCTGCCTGCCTCCGCCGGAGGAGTCTTCCTGAAATGCTCAGCAAACCAGGAGTGGTGGGCACCGCGATGCCCCCCTCGGGGTGCCAGACCCCCCCTTCCACAGAACCTGGGGATTAGGTTGCCTTATGAGGCAGATGCATGAAGCTGGCCCCAATCCAACCCAAAGGTCTTCACCAGAGAGGCATGACGTCAAACTCGGAGGAGATGTGATAATGGAAGCAGTGGACAGCTGATGGCTGGCAGAAGCCCGCAGCCAAGGGACACAGGCACCCTGTGCAGCCCCACGAGTCGAGGCATGGTCACCCTGGGCCTCCAGGTGCAGTCCCCTGCAGGTACCCAGCTCCCTGGGTTGAGTCCAGCGAGACTTCCGACCTCCAGAGCTGTAAGACAATATATTTGTGCTTGTTTTTGGACACATATGGCCAAAAGATTTTTTTTTTTTAAATTTGTGGTGCACCCATCACCACAAGAGATTTAGAAGATTCTAGTTACCAGTAAAGAGACTCCACAGTCACCAGTGCCATCACCCCTCCCGGCCCCCCAGCTCCTCCTCACCACCCCCTCTACACCAGCCCCAGCTTACCTACTTCCTGTCTCCTCCCAATCTGTGCTTCTGAAGCACTAACCTTGCAGAGATTTGTTACAGTAGCACTGGGAAACTCAAACAATTCACAAGATGACTGTTTGTGAAATAAAAACACAGACCAGAGATTTGTGCAGAGACGGAAATACTGGCTTTTCCAGAGAATTAAGCCTTTCATGTGACCCACCTTTTCTTTTCATGTAATAACTTTTATTCTCCCTGCTCAGCTAACACAATGTTCTGAGACCTGAAGTCTACTCATGATCTAAGAGGGCGATTTTCCCATCTTCTCACACTCCCATAAATAGGAGGCACAAAAATGGAATTGTATTCCATGATATTTCATCAGAATCTCTGGAAGAAGCAATATGTTAAAACTCTCCTCTTATCCAATAAGTTTTAAATGCTAGAAAAGACCTCCCTTCCCCTAGACAACAGTGACATTAGGCAGTGGTCTAGAGCAGGGGTCGGTAGTCCCTGTGCCAGCCACTCTGGTTCTGATAGTGAAGCTGCAGGGAAGCCAGCCACACTCTAGTTTATATCTCACTTTGGACTACTTTCTTGCTAGTGTGAGGTTGAGAAATTATGACAGACAATATAATACATGAGCCCTCTACATCCTCCATTTCATCTCACAGATTGCAAAGCCTAAAATATTTACACACTGACCCTTTACGAGGACAAGTTGGACAACTCCTGGACAAATAAATTCACATTGGAGTTCAGGCAGAAATTAGTTCCAATTGCAACTCCATCATTTATAAGTCATGTCATCTGAAACAAAATCATTCACTCTGATGAGCCTCAGTTTCCCTTATTTGCAAAACCGAGATATCTGCACCTACTTAGCAGAGAGGGACACATAGTACCTTGAACACCTGTCAAAATTGGACAGCGTATTGTTTTCATCTTATATTGTTTTGCATTTCTACAAAACACTAAACACATCAGAATCATTTAAATATAAAAATAAAGATAGAAATCTTTAGCAAAAAGTATACCAAAGGTAGTACTCTCTAGCCCTAAATGTTTTTTTCATAAATGAATACTAAATTTGCAAGCCATGAAATGGAATTATGCAAATATTAGATTAGCTGGGACATTAGAGGTCACCTACACCAGATATTTACCCAGCACATGAGTCGAGCATGGCAACAGTCAGGAGCTCCTCCAGGACCAGCAGGTTACTCTCTCCATTGACAGGCAGCAGACTGCAGTGACGTCGAGGGTCAGGTCAGATAGATGGTTAAGAGTGATCAAGGGTTAACTGAAGGCATTCACCACCATGTTGAATTTTTCCAGTTCACAAATCTGGCATGATGATTTAAGACTTTGTTCTTAGGAAATCAGGAAAATTAATTTCTCAGGTTGCTTGAGCACTAACAGTGCATCTTTCCAAAATTTTATTGCAATTTTATCATTCTCTGGGCATGTCCTTAACATCACCAGAGAACAGGACTTATTGGGCTCAGAATCAGAATATGCTACTCTGAATTCCAGTCCACAATCTCTCACTGCAGTCATTGCAAGCAAGTCTCTACACTGCCTTAAATTTCAAATTTATAATCTGAGAAATGAAACTACAAATACTTAATCATGAGAATGTTGTAAATAACAAATGAGATACCATGCATAAAAAGGTGTTTACAAATCATTCTCTGCATGTTTTGATGATGATGATGATGACAATGTTGTTGTAGTGGAAATTACATGTGGAAAATGCAAATATACTCCAAAAATGCCAAAGTGGAACACAAATGTTAGCTATTTGTATGAAGCAGTATATAAAGTAAAACTGTTCACATTTCAGAAAGTTGAAAAGTCATATCAAAAGCCTTCTAATTATCATAGCCCACAGCAACATTTCTCATGTTAGATAAGAATTGGAGAAACCCCAGAGGTTCACTAACTGGTAAGTGGATAGATAAGTGTGGTAGGGCTGAGCTGTGAAATACAACTAGCCAATATAATGAAATAATAATAAATACAATAGCATGGCTGAATCTCATCACATGCTTGAGTGAAGGAAATCAGAAGGCTGTGTAATGAGTAATTTTATATGTTTTCCAGGCTAGGTTATGCCACAGAGCTGTAGGGTTTTTTTAGATGTATTGGTACTGGGTGTTGAACCCAGGGCCACATAGCTCTATCCTCAGTCATTTTTAATTTTTTTTTTTAATTTTGAGACAGGGTCTCAGTTTCTGGGGGCCTTGCTAAATTGGTGAGGCTGGCAGTCCTCCTGCCTCAGCTTCCAGAGCCTTTGGAATTACAGGTGAATACCACTGCACCTGGCTAGATTAGTAATTAAATCCACTGGCCTTGAATAAGGAAAAAAAAAAAGAACTACCCATGATGTGGGTAGGCTCAGGCAATCATCTGAAGACTTTTAAAATGAAAGACTCAAGTTCTCCCCCAAAACAAGGAATTTTGCCTCCAGACTGACTTTGGTCTCAAGAATGCATTAATAGCTGTTATCAGAATTTCCAACTTGCTGGCCTGCTCTGTGAATTTCAGATTCAGCAAGCTCCATAACCAAACACACACACACACACACACACACACATCCTGTTTTTCTGCAGAATGTGCCTAAAATGGATTGCAAATCACTTACTACCACTTAGGTGAAACTCCAGAAAGATTAAAAGAGTAATGACAGAAAGCATATCAGTTGTTCCCTCAGCCAGGGGCATGAGAAACGTTAGGATTACATGATTGTATGAATGACGAAGTTCATCAGACTGTACATGTATACAAGTACCTAAGATGGGTAAGCTCTATTGTACCTGAAATCAGCTCCACAAAGGTGTCTGAGTCATATTACAAGTCACATAGTAAACTCTAATGTGATTTTCTTGCATATCATTGGTGAAATTTAAAAGTATTCTGCATAGCTTTGTTTTTTGTGTGAATTTAGGTGCACAAGCACCCACTGAACCATGCTGTTGATACCTACTGTGCATGCCCAAGGTGAGCAGACACTGACTAATACACCTGTCACATGGAGCCCTGGGTAAATCACATATTCGTTATCATGAACAAGTTAATTCAAGGCATAATACTAATAAATTACATTCACTAAAACTATTACTTCATTCACTTCTGATTTATATACTGCCTCTCTCTTGAGTAAATGAGAATTTTTATGTGACAATAAAAACTTAATAACTAATATATCAGTCCATAGTAAACATCATCCAAAGGCAACTGGGACAAAAATTAAGTTCCTTAAATATCAAAGAAGGACAACAACAGCAAAAATAAAAGGGTTTATAACTTGAAAAGTGGCACTTGCGTTATCAGCCCTCTTCCCTGGCTCGGCAAGCATTTTACAGCAGTTCCAAGTTATCACCAAGAAATCATACGCCCAGGACAAAGTGTTTGACAATGAACCTGAGGAGAAGATAAGCAGCTGAGCCCTATTTCAAGCTCCACCTCTGCTCTCCAGGTGCCCTTTTGTCTCAACAACTCCATGATAACAAATTGGCCTACCCTTAGATAGCCAGCAAATTTCCTAGATAGGAGCCAACTACCAGTATCTCTGAGGGCACAGTGAATAATGATCCCTTGTGAATCAAGGCCCAAGGGTCCTCCTGCCACACACAGCTGAGCCCACCTACCGCTACCATGCAGTTGGCACTGATCGAAAGGTCTATTCAGAACATAAGGAAATATCAGAAATGGAGCATTTTACCATCTAAACATGCCCAGCCACCAGCAAATGGCATGAAGTCCCCTCTCCTCGTTGGCAGCATGGAGTGACAGTGGACAAGCAGGTTCTAGAGACACATCTGGATTTTAACAACCATCCTGAGTTTTGATCTGTGGAGCCTTACACAGTTTGATCTCAGTGAAACTCAGGTTTTTAAATTTGTAGGGTATGAATAATCATACCGACCGTGCACAGTGGTGGTAAAGTTTAAGTGATATCTGTAAAGGCTCTGCATTTACTACCCGGCATGTTGTAAGACCTCCGAGATACTGAGAGATACTATAATTACTTTCTCCATCTTGGAAATCCATTCCTTCTGCTATGATAAATTTTCTGAGTAACTTGTGAACAAACAGAAATTTATTCTTCACAGTTCTGGAAGCTGTCAACTCCACGACAGAGGTTCTAGCCGATTCAGTGTCTGCTGTGGGCTGCTCTCTGCTCCCAGCTGTCTTGTTGCTGCCTCTTCCAGAGGGGATAAACATTGTCCATACAGGGAGGAGGACCCAAAATAGATGAATTCACCCTCTCACACCCTCATCCCATCCATAAGGACAGTATCCATCCCCATCACCTACCTCTTAATGCTATCACTGTAAGAATTAAGTTCCAGGACATGAATTGGAGGGATTGGGAAGGGTATGTGCATTCAAATCATAGTTTTCCCTTAAAAAACAAAGTATGTTTGGGCTGGTGTGGTTTCTGAGAAAATTGCCATTCTCTTAAAACACACTAAGTTTCAGGTAAGGTCACTGTAATATTGGACAATTTTATATGAAGATGTGCAGAGTAACATCTGCCCCTCCTGGAGGAGTCCAGCATAAATCTCCCCAAATACAGAGCTTTATTTTGGAAACAGAACCAACTATCTCATATATCTCTCAACACTGGTCCCCCAGTACACCAATCTAAACTTTCATTTTCAAAGACACTAAATCAATAAATGCCCCACAAAGCTTGCTACTGAGCTTACTCCTAATATAAGAAAACTTGAGAGGGTTGACAGGTGTCAGTAGATGCTGATTGATTTTTTTTAGGAGACATATTAAAAAATGAGGGTACCAATTTATTTTCTCTGCTCATAACTGCATCTCTTTCGGATGCCACTTCGATGGCTCAAGATTTCTGAATATTTCTATTTTGCTATGATTACTCTTTTTCTTTCTAAGACTAATAATGATCATTATTTCCCAGTTGATATCAGTTATGTTTTTATCTTCCACACTGACACCGATTCTGAGGGTCTATTCCCATTTCCTCAGGACCACTTCAATCTCCTTCACTGGAGTTAAAGGTCTTCTCGCACAGTATCCACAATATTAGGAATAAAAGCAAATCACAATATCATGTTTTCTTTATAAAGATACTAAGTTATGTCATGAAGTTTCTTTTAAAACTGTGCACAGTAATGTGTAAATGTGATGCTTATTAGCACATATTTTTCTGAATCTTTGTGTAACCCTAAAATTCATATGTTGAAATTCTAACCCTCAAGTTGAGAGTATTAAGAAGGGAATATCTTGGAAGTGATTAGGTCACGGGGATGGAGCCCTGATTTACAGAATTAGAGATCTTACGAAAGTAGCCAGAGAAACCCCCTTGCCTTTTGCAGCGTGTGCAGACCCAGCAAGAAATCCTCATCCATGAGCCAGGAAGCTGGACTTCGTTAGGTGCCAAATCTGCTGATAGCTCGACTTGGACTTTTCAGATTCCAGTCCTGTGGAAAAAAAATTAATTTTTGTTGTTTATAAGCCACCCACTATATGACACTTATTTATAGCAACCCACAAGGACTAAGGCATAAATATACTTCAAGCTATCTGAGGATGAGAAGATGGTCCTTCGTGGGTTCCCAGCACTAGCAAAATACCTGGCACAGACTAAGTGTTCAATAACCACGGGATGGAAGAATGAGTAAGCCACGTCTCACACAAATGCTGAGGGATGACAGAGACGGAAATCACATTTTCTTCCTTCAAAGGAGAGATTTTTGGAGAATGAGGAGTTTAAAATGAATTCTCAATTGCTCAATTCCTTTTTCTATGCTACAATTTCTATGAAGAACCCCCAAGAAGCAGTTAAAAGCCTAAAGCTGGCTTGTGTCTTGGGTCACTAAGTTAAGGGGCGATCAGTATGAAGAACCAAAAATACTTTTTTTGTTGTTTTCCCTTTCCCTGAAGAAGGAGTAGAAACCAAGATAACTAATCAGGAAAGTCTTCTGTAAGTGAAATTCATAGACAATAAAGTAATGTGGAACTCAGATAACATTCTTTAACTTGGATAATTTAATAGCCAAGTTGTACCTTGTTGGAAAGTTCTTACATTCCCCAGTGTTTAGGATCTGGACTTTTTAGACTGAGTTGGACAAGACCATTCCTGTTTGTTTCGTGGCATTTTTAACGCTTCACATGATGGTGTCCTAGACTTGGTGCCACAGAAGCAAATCCAGCAGAGTTCACCTCAACTGGACAGAAAAAGAAAATCAGCACCCCGCCCCCACTAACCCCTGCAGTACGCCTCGTGTCTGTCTTAGCCAGTGCCTCCCTTGCTGCCAAATTGAGATAGCCTGATAAATTTGGGGTGTGAATCTAAGGTCACATTAAATTAAAAGTACAAATACTTTAATCTGGGGTCTTTAGTTTGTTTTTAATTGACTTTTAAGAGCCAAGCATAATTTAAGTGCTAATTATGAAAAAGAATATTTATTGCTTTCTTATTCTTATCTCCCAACAGTCTATTTGTAATGGTAGCTTTTACATAGAAGGCCAACAAAAAGTTTGAAAACTAATGACAAAAATATGTAGAAACACCAAGAGGTTGAGCATGTGAATAGAAAATGAGTTTGAAAATACTGAAGAGCTAGAACTTTATTCTTGGCATAGCAACTAAGTTTTTTCTAAGGTCATTGCTACAGACAACCGATATTCTGGAGGGATTATTTGCTGGGAAGAGTCTTTGGGATAGAGTTATAGTAGTGTTTAATGATGTTGACAGTGTTATTTTATGGTAAAAGGAACTGAGGAATTTTACCTTTGACTTTACATTTTATCCATTTTTTTTTAAATCTGAACAGTAAAACCTAATTTTAAAGTTGGAGCACTATATCACGGGGTGTGTTATAACATGGGGGTGCACCTTGCTGTTTCCCTGGCACTGGTGAGGATAACCACACTGAGACGTCACTTTCACTTGGGTCATTAGAAAAATAAACCACGTAATTTCAGTGTTTAGTCAGTAAATGAATTCCATAATACTCAGACACTAATTTTCTAAGGGGCCATTTGGATTCTTTTTTATTTATTTATTTTTTTAAATAAAATAGAGCCAAGTCCCCAAGCTCTGCTGGTCCCAGGTGAACCTCAAGGTTGCCATCTAGATGGGCCATGGTTACTGCAGGTGGGATTCTGTCAGATTCCCTGGCTCTGCAATCCGAGTTTCCACCGATCACTAACTACCTGAGGTTATTTTTGTTTTAGTTCCAGACACCAATTTCATGCTACCTTTGAATGTTCACAAGAAAGTTTGCTGTTTCTGCATACACTGTAACACTGCATGTGTAATTAACAAACTTACTCATATGTGACAATACGTCTTTGAGATGCCATTGGTGAGCTTCTGTTTGACTTGGTTTTGCCCTAGGAGAACCTGCTCAACCAGTTGTACCAAATCCCAAGAAGAATGTTCCATGACACAAAGAAAGTACTGTGATATGGGACTAGATAGGTAATTACAAGATAATGGAGAAGTTTGTCTTTCGTTGTGAAATGACATAAATTAGAAATAGAATGTGTGGTTACTGATCACAGACGCTGTCTCACAGTGGAACTTGTAAGAAAACAAAGAGCTTTCGGCTTACCTAAAGGGGCATTCAAAAAATGCTCAGCTTGAAACCCAAGCTAATGAAAACAAGGAAATGTGCAGTTCAGGCCGACTTCCAATACCTGGCTCAACAGGGTGTCCTCCAGACCACCTCCTATATGTGTCCCTTTGAGTCCAGGACGGGAGGTCAGCTTGAAATGTGGATTTCCTTAATATGCATTTCTTTCACCACATTAATGTACTCTGAATTGTACTTTGAGACCTTCTTATTTGTGCATTTAATTTCCTCTCTTTAACAATATTGGTATGACCCTGGTAGGACAAGCTCCTACAACTGAGACTCCATTATCGCCAAGTGTTGCTTTAGTTTTAGTCCCAAGCTTGGTGATGGCCTTTGCTCTGTTACCAAATAATACTGGTCACTTTGAATGGAGCCTTCCGGAGCAGCATCTTCATAGGATGTTTCTCTCATACTAATTAACACACAATTTATTTTATGAGGTTAATATAGTTTTTGAAGACTTTTTTCACTCTTATGCTACTGGTTCAAAGACAAGGTCAAGAAAGATAGCTTCTGTGGGAAATTACTAATACGATCTACAAGAGAAGGTCTTTCCCAGCTGTCTTTGTTGAGTTGGAAGGGCAACTCTGTGGCCGTGGGAGAAAACTATGCTGTCTTTTCCATGACCGCCATTCAAAACGCCTCCCTGTAGATAGATCTGCTTCCTCAGCTGCATCTCAGACAGATCACAGGATGTTTCTGGCCGCTCTCAGGTAAGGAAAGTCCTTATTTTTTTTTAGTGTTTTTTGGTGATAAAAAATACTTCAAGTTTACAACTTAATTGTCCAGACCAGTGTTAATCATCAAAATTCTGAATTTCCCTTGGAGTTAAAATTTCTCTCCTGGTTCTTCTCCACCCTCTGCCTGTGGAGATCTGCACTGGGAATGGTTGAGTTCTCCTCTACAGCAACTTCTTCTCCCACGTCTTCACTAGGCGGCCATCTGCCTCTGCCCAGGCTGGAGTGGGCTGGGGAAGGAGAGGAGATCTAAGGGGTCTGTGGGCGTTCGACTTTGCTCTCTAGACTTTAGGGATCACGGAATGCATTTGTGAGTTCCCTGTAGACACCTTGTCAGTCAAGAGGTCTCGTTTGGTTTCTTTAATGAGCTCGAGATCCTTCCTCTGTCTGTCACTGGACCACAGGCGGCATCTGTGTGGGTGACACCCTGCAAGCTCTTTCTGTGGCCGTGAGCACTTCTAGGTGGGTGGCTGATGAAGACCCTGGGACTGGTTCCTTCCCCACGGCTTGCCGCTGGTCTCCAGATCTCGGGGTAGCTGTGGCCTTTCTCTAGGATGAATTTTCAAGGCCTAGCCAAAAATGAGAGTTCAGGGCCTTCTGTTAAAAATGATTTGATATTTCAGGATGGAGACAAACGAACACGAAACCAAGGTGGGCCCTTCTAAGCATGGTGCCCCACCTGACTGCCAGGTGGAGGCGGAGGTCTCTCTCGCTCCACACTGGAACCCACAGCCTCTCCTCATCTTGGCCTCGCAGGTCTTCAGCAGCACCCCATGATATTTCCTCAGGCAGAAGCGGTGCCTTGGAAGTTGTGCTGGACAACAGAAAGTCGGGGACCACCCCAGTGCTCCGTGAGCAGGATCGGGGAGGCAAGGGGGGAGTTCCCACTTTCTCCAAGGACATCTCATGACCTCATCAGCATCATGATGTCACTGTAGGGGAGAAAAAGTAACATCACTCCTCTAAAGATCGATGACCGAGGCGTCATGAGAAAACACAGATTAACAAACAAAAAGCCAAATAAACTTATTTTATATAAAGCTTACCTGATGCAGGAGCTGTAAAGAAACAAGAAAAACTCTACATGTTTGTGCTTAAGTTTGACGGACAGAGGGCAGTCACGAGGAAGAGCAGTCCAGTGACAAGGGTTGGGACCTTGGCAGGTTCTGCTTCACGTCTCGGTTCCCCATTCCTCTCTTTCTGGTATGGGGGGATCCCTCTGGAAAAAGGATCTTCCAGCCTGGTTAGAGGGCCCGAGAAGTCTCCCACTGTCTTCTGCAGGGAGGAGAGATGAGGGGAGGGTGAGAGAGACCTCCAGCTGCTGCAGTCTCCTCAGATGCCACGGTGCCATGCTGTGGCAGAGAAAGCCCTGAACCTTGTCTCCCCCTCAAGGTGTCAAGGTGAACCCCTCACCGTCCGGGAACAACTGGGGGTCTGTGTACCAGAGCTGACACCATATTTTAGGAGTGACCCACTCATTGCCCCTTTACCACTGGCCCACATAGAGGCCACCAGGATCCTCTGGGGTACAGGGCCCGCCCCAAGGCAGGCGGTGCTCAGCCTTCCCCTGACCAGAGGGAAAGACCGGCAGCGGGAGTTTGGAAGTGCTGGCCCCCCGACACTCTGTCCTCATAAGAGAGGAGAGATGGGAGTGGACGGAGGCCACAGCTGCCACCCACACGTTACCACAGAAGTGAAACTCAGGAATGGAAACAGAAAAAAATGTTGACCACTGACCATATCTTTTGAGGCCCTGCATCCAGCCACTACAGTGATGTTAAATTAAACCAGCCCATGGATTTCCCTTTTGCTGAAGCTAATTTGAATTTGGCCTCTGTAATTCACAACTGGAAGTCTTAATTATTAAACTTGCCAGTACTGATCATTCATTGTACATCATCTCATTGTACATCATGAGGTCATGTGGTAGATGATGGTGACAAAGTGATAAAGTATTCAACTTCCTTTAAGACATATCCCAATGAATTAATGTGAACAGTGAGTATGATTCATGATTCGATGCTGATAAACAAATTAGAATGGTCTCACTTGCAAAGCATCTAATATTTTCATAGAACTTTAGTAATATGCACAACTTTTTAAAGAGTTGCTTTTAATGTTTTCTTTAAGTTATGGGTATGACATGAGTAACTGTCATTTTTAAACAAGAAAAATAAAAATGAAGTAAAGAAAATATTGTTAGCAAAAATTAACAGAGTATTTAAAAACTTGACCTTCCATTTCTTCCCACTCAGTGGAACTCATATATTAAGGGGAAAATAAAGAGGACTTTGTTTCATATTTTCTGTCCATCCAAGACACCGATATTCATACATAATCTTTTCTTCATTAGTGCAAACACTTCCCTGAATGAAAGCAAAGTCAAACACAACAAATAGAACACAAAAGTCAGGAAAAGGTTGTTCTTAAATACCAGCGTCAGCATATACGAGGCTGTGTGCTCAGAAACATCACTGCCCTCGACATTCATTTGGCTACAAATTGACATTCGATTTTCGTTATGTTAAAAACAAAACTGGAGGAGACCACAGGGGTAGGGATACTTTTTTGAAATGTTCTGCAGCTGCGATTATGAATTGCACTCCCTTTGAAGTGCAGAATTAACAGCTGAATGACACACCTCCAAGGGGGCCCAAAGGTGGCCAGGGCCTGCTAACTGCAGTGTAGAATGTGAACACCTCCAGAGGTGGGGCCCATGGCGCTGGCCGCATCCCCATCTGGGGCTGATTTCTCCTGCCATTAGTCTGCAAGCATCTTTGAAGTCAAAGGATTTTTGAGGGAAGATGGAGAAAAATTGCTGCAGGATAATGGCCTGGGGGAATCCTGGCAAGTTGCTCTAGAAACAAAAAAAACAAAACAAAAAAGAGGGTGAGCCACCACTGAACTGGGATTTAAATGCAGTATTTTCCCTATGAAAACACTAAAGCTGCCTGTTATCTGTCTATATCTCCATGTATGTAGCCAAGATAACCATTTTGGAAGTATTTCCTCAAAGAGCAGAGGAAAAACTAAGTGCTGTGGATTGGATGCATTCTTATAAGGGTTACAACAGCAGAATAATTAATGGCAATGGCATGATTAATTATCAAGTTGGCTGAAGTTTCACAGTCTCTTCCTGCCGGTCTGCCCCGAGTACACAAATTACCAGAAAGGGAGCTGGGGAATGCCCAAATCCCACTGGCCACACCACTGCTTAACTCCCCAGGACCCGTCCTGCCTGCAGAACACAGGCCAAGGCTCCTGGCATGGTGACCAGATCTATCCAATGTCCTACCTTGCCTTTCTCTTCAACCTCATATCCTGACACATCACACCCCCACACTTACACACCTACACACGTGTGCGCACACACACATACTCCCAGTCCCACCAAGCTCAACAGCTAGCAGTTGGACCTTTGCACATGTGTTTTCCTCCAACCTGGTGGTCAGCAGATGTTTTCTGTAACAGGACAAGCAGTGATTATTTGGGGCCACTAAACTAGACAGGTTCTGCTGCAGTACCCTGCTGCTGAACATAATTGAGTGAATGAGGCTATTTTCCAATAAAACTTTACGTATAAAGGTTAAAATGTGAGCTTCATATAGTTCATGTGTGTCATGAAATACTATCTCTTTTTCCCTGCCATTTAAATATGTAAAACAAAATTTTTTTATTGATTTTTTTAAAAAATAAATGATAGTGGAATGCATTACAATTCTTATTACACATATACAGCACAATTCTTCATATCTCTGGTTGTATATAAAGTATGTTGACACCAATTCAAGTCTTCATACAAGTACTTTGGATAATGATGTCTACACATTCCACCATCCTTGTTAATTCCCTCCGCCTCTTTTTCCCTCCCACCCCTCTGCCCTATCTAGAATTCATCTAATCCTCCCATGCTCTCCCTCCCTACCCCACTATGAGTCAGCTTTCTTGTATCAGAGAAAACATTCGGCATTTGTTTTTTGGGGATTGGCTAACTTCACTTAGCATTACCTTCTCTAACTCCATCCATTTATCTTCAAATGCCATGATTTGTTGATTGGGTTATTTGATTTTGGTGCTTAGCTTTTTGAGTTCTTTATATAACCTATCTGATGTGTGAGGGGTAAAAATTTGCTCCAAGGATGTATGCTCTCTATTTACCTCATAGATTGTTTCTTTTGCTGAAAAGAAACTTTTTAGTTTGATTCCATCCTATTCATTGATTCTTTGTTTTAATTCTAGTGCTATAAGAGTCTTATTAAGGAAGTTGGGGCCTGATCCCACATGATAAAGATTAGGACCTACTTTTTCTTCTATTAGATGCAGAGTCTCTGGTTTAATTCCTAGGTCCTTGATCCACTTTGAATTGAGTTCTGTGCATGGTGAGAGATAGGGGTTTAATTTCATTTTGTTGCATATAGATTTCCAGTTTTCCCAGCACATTTGTTGAAGAGGCCATCTTTTCTCCAATGCATATTCTTGGCACCTTTGTCTATATAAGATAATTGTAATATTGTGGGTTAGTCTCTGTGTCCTCTATTCTGTATTATTGGTCTACCAGTCTGTTTTGGTGTCAATGCCATGATGTTTTTGTTTCTACTGCTCTGTAGTATAGTTTAAGGTCTGGTATAGTGATGCCATCTGCTTCACTCTTCCTGCTAAGGATTGATTTAACTATTCTGGGTCTCTTATTTTTTCAGTTGAATTTCATGATTGCTCTTTCTACTTCTGTGAAGAATGCCATTGGGACTTTGATCAGAACTGCATTAAATCTGTATAGTACTTTTGGTAGTATGGTCGTTTTGATAATATTAATTCTGCCTATCCAAGAGCAAGTTAGATCTTTCCATCTTCTAAGGTCTTCTTTGATTTCTTTCTTTAGGGCTCTATAGTTTTCATTGTATAGATCTTTCACCTCTTTTGTTCAGTTGATTCCCAAGTATCTTTTTTTTTTTTTTTAGATTATTGTAAATGGAGTAGTTTTTCTCATTTCCTTCTCAGAGGATTTGTCAGAAAAACCTTTGATTTATGGGTGTTGATTTTATACCCTGCTACTTTGCTGAATTCATTTACTAGTTCTAGTGCAAAAATTTTCCATAAAATTCTGGCAAATCGAATACAAAAACATATCAAAAAGATTGTGCACCATGATCAAATGGGATTCATCCCAGGGTTGCAAGGTTGGTTCAACATACAGAAATCAATAAATGTAATTCATCATATCAATAGACTCAATGATAAGAATCTTATAATCATCTCAATAGATGCAGAAAAATCATTTGACAAAATACAGCACCTTTACATAGGAATAACAGGAACATATCTCAACATCGTAAAGACTATCTATGCTAAGCCTCAGGACAACATCATTCTAAATGGATAAAAATTAAAGGCATTCTCTCTAAAAACTGGAACAAGACAGGGATGCCCTCTTTCATCACTTCTATTCAACATAGTTCTTGAAACACTGGCCAGAGCAATTAGACAGAAAAAAGAAATTAAAGGGTTTTGTATAGGAAAAGATCAACTTAAATTAGCTCTATTTGCTGATGATATGATTTTATATCTAGAAGACCCCAAAAGCGCCACCAGAAAACTTCTAGAAGTAGTAAAACAATTTCTAGCTCCCACACCACACAAAGTTGGCCATGACACTGGGCCGGATTTGGTCTGGGGCCTTCCTTGCCGACAACATTCCCCCTGCATTACCTTGGTGCACATATCTGCCCAGATGCTCTTTTTGAAGACTGGGAGCCGTCCAGGACCGAGCACCCTCCACCATGGCCATATAAATCCATCTCACTGATGTCACTTGTTTCAATATCTTAAACCATTTCCCCCAACCAGGAAAATCTTTTCTAAGCCTACCAAGGCCTCAAGGTGTGTCGGGTGAATAAAGGGTAATATGAAGAAAAGGGACATAAGTTTCCATACTCCTTTCTCTTCTCCTTCTAAATACCTCCTGGGTGGCACTCCTCTGTGGATAAAAGGCATCAGGTACAGCAGGAGCAGGAGACAGTCTGCCTGGGAAATCGCAGCCCTGTCGGCCTGGAATCCCGGTTCTCTGTCAATGATAGTGACTAGTGCAACCTGCACCAGGGTGGGGCTGGCAGGATTCATCCCACAGACATTCCAGGCTGTCGGTGTCGGGATCCAGCTGGGCACAAGACAAAGAGCCTCCCTTCCCTGAGGACTTCAGGGCCAGGCTGGTCTCATGAGAAAGTGCAAGTGAAGCTCTGAGCAGAGGAGGCCAGTGCTACAGGAGCCAGGCAGCTGGGAGGGGCCCTGGGGCCCTGGGTAAGTGGTGTGTACAGCCAGCGCAGGCCAGAGGACAAGGGCGCCTGAGCAGAAGGCGCACACGCGGGAAAGCCAGAGAGGAGGGTCTAGTCTCCCCCAATCTACTGTCACCTCATTAGGTCTTAATGGGGACAAGCTCCTGCAGGACCTGAGTGAGCCTTCCACACCAGCCAGCTGGGAGCAGCAGGCTATACACTGCCTGGGATCCTGAACACACTCATCCCGGGCTCCTCCCTACCAAGCCATGGATCTTTGTGCTTTTTGTTTAATAGAAGTGGGTGTTTGGGGGATGCTCTTGTGATCCTCCCTTTGGGTTTCTGCTCCCCCTGCTTCAGTTTTGGAGCAACTTATAGGACAGACATGTCTTAGGGGCACTCCCCTAGGCCCCTGGGGTTCATAAGAACAAGATGAAGATCCCCACAGTTCTGAATCATGTGTGCGGGCTCAGGACAAGAAGGAGAATTCACAGGGCAACGATGAAATAGTTGATGATCCACTACAGCCATGGAGGAAAAAGACAGGAGACAAGGTCACGGAGACAGAGGGGCTGAAGGTGCATTTTAAAGAGGGATTTAGGCTGAAGTCCCTGAGGAGACTTCCCACACAGGAGTGGGAGGGGAGGGTGCTGGCACGTGGGTGTGTCCAGGAAGAGAGAACAACCAAAGCACAAGGCACCAAGCGGGACCTGGTGTCACGCCACGCCCTGCAGTGAAGGCCTGGTGGCGGGGTCCTGCTGAAGTCCTCCTGGCGGGCTGCACATAGGTGTCAGCCACCCACCGCATGACCCATCCCGCCCATTCAGAGGGATATTTTGGCCTGGGATTGAGATTAGACGGTCAGGGTGAGGATGGAGGCAGGGAGGCCAGTGAGGAATCCGGGTGGCTGGCCAGGTGAGACAGGAGGGGAAGGGGAGGCAGGTGCTGAGTGCAGCTGAACCGACAGCGGCAGCCCCTGCCCACTGTGGACGGCCACATGGGAGAAAGCGGGGACTCGAAACTGCAGACTTTCAGCAGAGCCTCTGAAGGTTGGTGCTACCACCGACTAAGACGAGAGCATCTGCAGGGGGCCTCTGGGCCTCAGCAGATGGGTGCTGGGGTTCAACATCTCTTAGTCTTAGAAATAGAGATGCCACAGGCCCGTGAATGCCTGAGTCTGACTCCAGAGAGGGGTGTGAGCCAGGCTGCAGATCTGTCATGCTCAGCATGTAAACAGCAAGCACAACTGCTAGGCGGGTAAGGTCGCGGAGAGGATCAATGAAGACAAAGGGCCCAAGGACAGAGTCCTGAGCCTCTGACACAGTAATCTAGTGTTGCTGGAGCTGAGTGCACTGATTCACTGCCTGACTCAGGCGAAAATAACTGTCCAGGTAAGGCATTGGGTGTATATGTCAAAACCTTTTTATAGAATAACAAATGATACTGTGTGTAATCAAGAATACTACTTGGTTCATCCAATATTGACAAATGTTAAAAAAAAAAAAGACCTTTCAGCAATGACCAGGAACAAAGTAGGAATTACACACACACACACACACACACACACACACACACCCCACATACACACACACACAGAGTCCACTTTTCTTACCCATGGTTTCTAAACCCATGGATACAATGAACCTCAGATTAAAAATGTTCTGGGAAAAAACTGGCATCTACCCTGAATATGTATGGATGTTTTTCTTGTCATGATTTCCCCACAGTACATGATAACAGCTATTTATATAGCACTTACATTGATTTAAGTATCATAAGTAATCTAGGGATGATTTAGAGTGTATGGCAGAGTGTCCCTAGGTTGTATGCCATTTTATATAAGGGACTCTGTCCCAGAAGCAATCCCCCATGCATTCTAAGGGAAAACTGTATATATAAAAAATTCATATGTATTGTGAAAGGCTGAACAAAAACTCTGTTCAGTAACTTCAACAGAAAAAGATGCTCAGTACAAAGACAAAAGTTGGCTGAATCTGGCAGGAAGAGGTGGGCAGATGTGTGAGGTTCATTTTGGACGCACCGGAGGACAGTCAGAGGCTGAGTATCCCTCTGCAAGGGCTCTCTGAAACTGATTTGCTTCTGATGAAGTTCCAAACACTGAAGTTTTTCCCCATGTAGAGTCACAATGTGGAAACAGATCAGTCAGGAATCCGAAGGTCCAGACCACCAGGAGGGACAAGTATGGAAGACTATTTTTTAAACACTTTGGAAGAACTTTCCACATTCATGTAAGTGAAACTCGATGACAATAGGACAGACTGCCACAGTGACAACATGTATTTCAGCCCAGGATAAAGAGGAACACCATTATGGCTTGGATCTTTAATGTCCCCCAGAAAGCTCATGTGCTAGGTAATGTGGAATGTCCGGTGGTGAGACAAGTGGACCATGAAGCCTGTCATGTCATCGGTGCATTAATCCATTTGAGGAACTGGGTGGCAACCTCGGTAGGTGGGGCATGACTGGAGGAGCCAGGCCACTGAAGGGGTGGCCTGGACTACAACTGTCCATGATCCCTTCCTTCCTCTCTCTCTCTCTGCCTCTCTCTCTCTCTCTCTCTCTCTCTCTCTCTCTCTCTCTCTCTCTCTCTCTCTCTTTCTCTCTCTCTCTCCTTCCTGACCACCATCAGCCTAGCAGCGCTCCTCTGCCTTCCGCCATGATGTTCTGCCTTGCCTCAGACCCCAATGCAATGGAGACAGTCAACCATCGACTAAAGCTCTGTGACTAACAAAGAGGAACATTACAGACGAGGAAGGGGACCAGGGTGAGGATAAGAAAGGAGAGGCAGGAGAAGTTGGTAGAGAGGGTGGATACGATCAACAGTCAAAGCACAATGTATGAATGTATGGAAATGTCACAATGAAATCCAGTGATCTGCATAATTAATAAGATTGTATAAATGCAATTTTAAAAAGAATATTTGTGATGAATAGGTAAAGAAACTGTGCTATATGTACACAATGGAATATTACTCAGCATTAAGAGAGAATAAAATTATGGCATTTGCAGGTAAATGGATGGAGTTGGAGAATATCATGCTAAGTGAAGTTAGTCAATCCCCCAAAAATGTTCTCTCTGATAAATGGATACTGATCCATAATGGGGTGTGAGGGTGCATGGAAAAAATGGAGAAACTTCGATTGAGTAAAGGGGAGGGGGGAGGGAGCATGGGGGCAGAAAAGATGGTGGAACTAAATGGACATCATTACCCTATGTATGACTGCACATTTGGTGCAATGCTCCATTGTGTTCAACCAGAGAAGTGAAAGTTGATCTACAATTGTGTACAATGAATCAAAATGCATTCTGTTGTCATATTACACGATTAAAATAAATTAATTAAGTAGTTAATAATAAAAACATCTGAAATTTTAAAAAAATTGCAGCAGGAATTCACTTTGAAAGTCATTAAAGTGTTCTTTCTATTAAAAAAGAAAAAAGAGGGTGAATAATTCCTGGACAGTAGAGAGCAAGACCCTCCCTCCTCGGGGGCTATACTTCTCCTGGCCACGCTGCCCTCCAGGATCAAGGTGGGGGTGGTGGTTCTGCCACCAGACAGGGGAATGGGGAGAGTGCTGAGCGTCTCTGGGCACTTAGGGAAAATTGCACTTCAGCAGAGATCTGTGAGCAGCACTCAAAGAGATAAAAGCAGCACGTCCCACCAGAATCCTAAACATTTTGAATGAAGTTGCCTGACTCTCTTTCTCTCTCCCTTTCTTTTTTTTCTTTTTAAATTATAGCCCTGAAATTTGCTAGAGCTGAAGGCCCTTTCTTCTGACAAGGTAAGACGACTTTTTTTGTTAGGGGATGAAGTATTGCTAGAATAAGAAACCGGAAGCTAAATTCTCAGACTCTCAGGGGTAATGACACTGGTAGTGGGAGCACCACGGCTGGGATCTGAGACACACCTACACAGTGTACCCATTCAGCCGAAGCTGCGTCCTGTGTCATCATCACTACTGTGTGTTTAAGGCCAGGGTGTTCCCAAAAATATAAAAGAAAAAGAAATTAAAAAGCAATAATTGGGAGGAAGATCCCCTTAGTGGAAGACATAGCCCTCCCCGTGGGAGTAGTTTCTTGGCTAACATTTCATCAGCTGCGTGAGCATGCACAGGCTGCTCGGTGAGCACCTTGATGATACATTTCAAAGTTCCATCACTGCTTCCATTTCAGTTGTGGGAAGGGAATCCAAGCAGATTTCAGGATGCTTCCTCACTCAAGTGAAATGGAAGATTGTCAGTAAAATACTTTTTCTTGATTTCCAGTTTGCATGCTTTCTTCATGATGCATCCTTGGGTACCAAACTCACACGCTTCCCTCCCTCTTGTTTTGTTTTATTTTACATTATCTGTGTAGCTGATGCACACGGCTCATAAGAACGCATTGATCCAGCAAGTACATGTTGAGGTGTCTCTTTCAGTTGGAAGACAGACACTCTAGGGTGTAGCACACAGTCACCTGGGAATGATGGGGAGGGATTTTCCTAGCATGTTTCATTTATGTCCATTGCAGGAAGTTCCCCGTGGAATGATCCAGAATGCTGACTCCAGACCAGGCTGAACCATCTCAAATCATGTGCTGGCTCTCCAGACTTAACTAGATTTCCACCATTCCTCATGCTCACTAGAATCATAAGTACTGTTTTCTTCTTTAAGATGTGAATTAAAAATCAGCAAAATTTTAAATTAACCTAATAAATTTTCTTCATGATCTAGCCTGCAACATAATTTTCAAGCATAACTAAGACATTTACTTTATTGAATTGCTTCAAAATTGAGTAATTAACTGATGCTATTTTTAATAAATGTCATGCCGTAATGCAGTCTACATTGTAGACGCTGAAAATACATAGATTTAAAACACATCAACTAGTTTGATTTTTCCATTTAATCCCTTTGGTGTCCTGTTCCTCACTTTTTTCTATATCTCATATTCAACAAATAGCTTAGAAAGTAAATTTCAATGGCTCCTTTTATGTCTGTGTATTTTTCTTCACTTTTAATATCTTCTAATTCATTGTGGAACACAGAGAAATTTCCAGAGTCAAAGACACAGCCTTTAATTTTAAAGGAATTTCTTTTCTTCCAAATCTGCTGTCATAGTAATCTTAAAAGAACCAGAGACAGTTATCTATCCTTTCTCCTGACCACAATGACCTCTAAAATTTAACTTTGATTAAGATTAAACAGTGGCTCAGCCCAATGTTGGAAGAGGATCCTTATGGAGGTTGTCCCTGTACATGTGTGAGCTTGGCTCTGTCACAGAAAGGGCTGGACCCAGGCCGCATGAGGTTGCTATGAAGAGCCAGGAATAATGCTTACAGAAAGCCACTGAGCATTCAGCATGACATGTCAAAGCCCAGTCACAGTCACGTCCTCCAGGAGCAAGGTGCATGGAGTCCTGTGCTGGTGGCAATGCTGGCCCTGGGGGAGTAGTCCCCACTGTTAGGAAAACCTCGAGCTCCTGAGAGCACTGCCATCCAGCCACCTGGGTTACCGCCAAGTCTGGAAAGCTGTCCTCCCACCCCACAAAGTTGGGCCTCTGAGTGAGGGCAGAGGGTGACTGCTGGCCTCCCTGGGCTTCCCCGAGTGACTCACAGCCTCAGAAATCCCAGGAGCTGGGAACTTGTCCTTCTCCTTCCTTGGCCAGGAGTTCTGGCTGCCTGCCAGGCCTCTCCTAGAGCCTCCTCTGCCTCGTCATGCTCCTTCCTTTGAAATCCACTGAAGTCTTTCTTAGTTTCCACATGGCCTCTCCTGCGAAATCTCATGAAGTGGCCACCTTTAACGTCACGGTGCTACCCTGAATGAAAGCAGCCATCCATTGCCAAACCCACCACAAATCCACCAACCCACACCTTAGACCTTGATGCTTCATCTGAAAAACTAATCAATAAACTTTATCACTTATCCCCATTAAAACTCCCTCTCTTCAGTGTCATCCTGCCAAATCTGGGTGACTTTCTGCTTCATGTTCTGGACTTCATTCCAATGGTTAGGTACAAAAAGACTTGTTCCTACATCTTTACTGTGATTCTTTCATGTGGAATTTGAAAAAAAATATGGGCAAGGGGGGGAGGAGGAGGAAGAGGAGGAGAGGAGGAGGAGGAGGAGGAGGAGGAGGAGGAGGAAGGGGGGGAGACTGGCGAATGGGCACAGACTGAAGCCAGCTGGACAGAGAGGTTTGGTGTTCCACTACCAGAGGGTGAGTGTGGTCACTCACACCAGATTGTGTAATTTCAAGTAACTAGAAGGGAGGATTTCAAACGTTCTCATTTCAAAGGAAATGACAAATGTTTGAGATGACGGATAACCTAAGAAATGGAGCTGATGGACACACGATGTGCAAGTGTTCCAGAACTTCACAGTGCACCCGTAAAGTTGCAGCAACGTTATTAGTCGATATAAGGAATCGCATTTAAAGAATGAACACGATGTGTCATATGATCTATTCTACGTGTTAATAATTTAAATAAATTGCTTATACACCCGTACCCCTGTGATGTGTATGCTTCATGAAATTTTTCCGTAGACTCAAATTATTCACTACTGTTTTTTTTTTTTTCAGGAATGAAAAGAGCAGAACTCATTCAAGTGTGGATAGTAGGAACAGAACTCTCAAAGGGCAGGAAGGGACCCAATAGCAGGTGACCTTCACTACATTTTTAATCCAAACTCCCTCCTTATTTGGCTAATTCTGCAATTAAAATTCTCATGCAGGGCCAGGGAGGGGGACGCCAGAAGACGGGAGGGCCGGCTGGCCTTTGCTTCCTTGGGGGACAGAATGTTCTTGTCTTCCAGGGCTTCGGACATCTGCTGTGCTTTCCTCCTGACTTGGGCAGTATTTACTTGCAACTTCTGTGATCCAGGCCCTGCCTCCTGGGAAGGTGGACATCCCATGCAGGAATATGGGTGTCTGTGCAAGGCCTGTCCTGCACAGGATGATTAGGAAGTGCCTGAGGCCGAGCCCATGAATGCCGTTTATTTTTATTTCCATGTTTCTTTGCCAATTATTCAACCTTTCTGAATTTTTTTTCCTTAAAAGCAGATTTCTGTGTGAGATCTTGGAGAAATCATTTCACTGCCCGGCATGTGTTTTCTCTTCCCTGTACAATCAAGCAGTTGACTTGTGAGACAACATTCACACATAGACCACACGGAAGTACATCTGCCCAGTGGTTTTCATAACAGTAGAACGTGTCTTCATCACTATCTCTAGTACACAGCAGCTGAACCATCAATGTGCTTTTAAAAAATTCCAAAGGTGGAAAAAGTGGTAAAAACCACAGCTTTCTGAGCTCCCTGCACTCACCAGTTGTTTTGGGGGCAGCAAGTCACACCACTGCACTCGAGGGTCTCATCCCAGTTGTATTTCTGCATATGGTGAAAGGTTCTGAGTACCCACTAGTTGCCAACTTGCACTGAAAAATGACAACCTATATTTCATTCAACTCTGTAAAAACTTAAAAAGGTAACATTATTGAGTGTTGGGAAGGTTTTGTGGAAGCAGAACCCCCTACACACACAAACACACACAAACTGGCAAGAATATGCTTACTATGGCCCATTTGGACAGCAAATCAGCAATGTTTAGGAAAGTTAAAAATGTGCAGGACCCAGGATCATGCCTAATTTCATGTCCAGAGACATACCACAAGAAGACCTGAACAAGGATATTGACTGTGGCATTATCTGCAATAGTCAAACAGAAAATGGCCATTTAGAGGTGAATAACTAGACAAACCATAGAATGTCCACATAGTGTCTCACATGTGACACTTAAAATTATAAGTTAAATGTATGTGTGTCCTGTCTGAGCACAGGATGATAAGGGAAGAGAACAAATGTCAGGGTGTCACATACAATATGACCCTGAGACACCCACGAGAGCTTCCTATCCACTGTGCCTCGGCATCGGTACAGGGGTGACATTGGCAGATGTGTCCTCCAACTGAGCAAAGTGTTTTTTTTGTAAAAGGAAAGGATGATTGATAGGAAAGGCCCACGTGGTGGCCAAGGGGAGTCTGTTTCTGTCCAAAGGAATTTGTTCTCTCTGTTCTTTCTGTTAGGAAGATAAATGCATTCTTTCTTTGTTCTTTTCTTAAATATCCTTCTTCTCAAAGACCATGAACTTATACCTTCCCTGTGTGTTTTTTAAAGAACATAGAAAAAGAGAGAGCAAATATTTCAAAATGTGTACCCCTTTCAAATAGAGGTGGTGAGAGTTTGATTCACATACTATTCTTTGAAATTGTCTATATTTTTAAAATTTCTTCCAATGAGAAAAACAAAAACTGCTCTAGAAGAAAGCCACTCACATTCTGCTCCCTCCCTCTCTCTCTCTCTCTCTCTCTCTCTCACACACACACACACACACACACACACACACACACACACACACGTACACACAGCTGTCTCCACTCACCAGCTGTGAGATCCTGGGTCGAGGGTTCTGGGTATAAAGACTGCTTCCCATCTGAAAGCCCAGGGCCAAATGTAGGGTCTCCTGAGTACCTTCAGGTATCAATGTCAAGGTACTAGCTTCACCTGCCTCTCCAGGACAAAGTCAAAATCCCCACTGCCCTTTCCCCTCGGTTCATTTGCCACTTGAATACTCTGCTGCCTGTCACATGCATCAGCCATCCTGGACATGCAGCCATATCCCAAGCTGCTCAGTGGTGTTGAGATCCCAGCACCATTGGCCCAGGGGGAAGGGCTCAGGGGCCAGAGCTCCTGCAAAGGATGGGAAGAAGGTCTTCTCCAGCAGCCCAGCAGGGCAGCAGGCAGGCTGGGGACATCGAGGGGATGTGACATCAGTACAAGATAGAATGGGACCAGGGAGAGAAGTGAAGCCAGGGAGCAGCTCCGGGAACAGCAGAAAAGCAGACATCAGGAAGAGGGAGGTCAAGCCAGAGAAAACAGAGTTTCCTGGGCTGGTGTTCCTGAGAACACGTCACCCTGGATGTGAACACAACGGCTATAATAAAAGAAGAGTGCCTAGTCCACGTCTGAGCAGAACTGATAAGCACCATCCAAAAATTCATAGCACGATTCTTACTGGCACTGATCCCTTCACAAACACCTGCGTGCTGAGTGTGTCTTGGCGTGATGATGCTGCCAACTCGCCAGGTAAACTTCAGCAAGCTCTCCCGCCTCCCAGAACCCCACTCCCTTCACTTTGCTCCAGCACGAGGCCTTCCGCTTAGGATAGCAGAAGGTGAGCAGCTTTATCTGTAGTGCCTGGAGCCATGATTAGATTCCAGCTGGGAAGACTGGTTCAGACAAACCATGAACAGCTCTGGAAATTTTTTCCCACCCATTTCATAGAACAGAGGGAAAAAAAGGAATAATCATTTCCCATTGCATGTGGGGGCTTTTTTGGTATACTCTTTTATACGCATATGAAAATTGCAATTTCATACTTTTTAAAAACCGATAGCATCAAGCTTCCCCCTCACCCAAACAGGTGTGTTGGTTGCAATGGCAAGTAAGCCAATATGGGTTTCTAATCACCTAGAAGGCCCTATTACACCCAGCAAGGGGCCAGAGAGCTCTGCCTTAGCCAAAGCTGACCTGAGCTCTCCCTAGAGCCGTCAATGTGTGCAGAATACGCAGCAGTAAGAACTAGACGGCAGTTATTCCAGCAGACCCCAGGTGACTGGCCTCCGGTGGCTGCTGAGAGTGGGGCTGCATGATGTGGGCTGAGCTCTGTGAACTGACTTTTCTACACTGATTTAAGGTCCTTTCGCCAGACCTAGGTCTCAACTACGCTGAGGTACCCCATTTTCATACATGTAATTTTTCGTTTAGATCTCAAATTCCATATTAAAATGAGAAGAGTGATACAGACACTTTCTCTATTTAGAATTTAATATGTAAGATAGAGATTTTTTTCCCTTTTCTTTTCCCCCTTTCTGGAAAAATGTGAATCCACATTGTTCCAACAGTTGGAAAATTATCCCTCTCGTGCCAAACCTATAACAGGGTAATAAAATGTGGAGCTGTTGGGTGGAGCTCCCAGATTCCAGGAGTCTGTGAAATTTCAGAGGCCCCAAGCTTAAAAAATAAAATGTCTGTTTATTTTGTTCTTAACACATTTCTAATTTGTTTTTCCAGATTGTTCTTTATTAACAAGGCAAAGCTATTTTTGTATTGTTGCCAAGAGACTTCAGAAACCAACAGCCTGATCAAAATAATAACTTCCTGTAGTGAATAGTCTTGCTGGTTCAAAGATACTTAATTCTATAATATTTTTTTCTGAAAATGTAAATTATGGGCTTTTAGCATTAGTGACATGACTGTGCAGCTTTGAAAACTTTCACTAAATCAACCTGCCCTACTTTCACTGCTCTATCAGGCTAGGTGAAGAACAATGGGTTTCTCTTTGAAACGCCATAGCACTTTTAAAGGTACAGACAGATTTATGTATTAGCGCTAAATGCTATTTGCCTGGGGTATCTTTAAAAATGATAGACTAACAAAAACCATATACAAAAAAAACCTGACACAATGACAGCCGAACATAATTTACAACCAATTCTAAAATAAAGTGTGAAATTTAAATTTTGCTCCATATTTTTTATGAACCCTCATATGCATGAGGTAGGAAATAAGTTACCACAGATGCAAGCTGTGCTATTAGTTCTTCTCTCACCAAAAAGAAAAAAAAATATATATATATATATATATATATGATGCATTTCTCCTTGTAAATTGTCTACACTGAGAATTCTGGATGTTCTTCTACATATTACCTTGTAATAGTCATATAATAATATCACCCTGTTTTAATCATAAATTGAATTATGATAGTCTTAATGATACTTAGAGTAAAATATTCTATTTAATTTTCATATGCCCCAATTTTGTCTGTCGTAAGTTTTCTGCACCAAGAATACTACATCTTCTAACAACATGTACCAAGATACTTGTGAGATATAATCTTACAGTATTACCCAACTGCATTATAAATTGTATGAAGATAGAACTCTTGTGATACTTACGGTGAAATCTTCTCTCTAATATCCATGTGCACTAATGTTCATGTTTTTTTTACTGTACATACCTCGAAGGTTTTTGAAATGAGGTCCCCAGCTTTTTCTGCTAGAGAGTCGGTGCTATGAGGTGGGAGAGAAAGGCAAATGATTGCAGAGACATTTTAGCGTCTAACAATATGTTAAAATATAAGTCAATGCCAAGGCCTAGTTTGGGGCAGGCACAACCTGCAGAGGCAGTGGTGTCGGCCGGAATTCTATGACCTTGGGAATGGTTCAGCTGGTGTTCTGAGGGGTGGAAGGAAACAAAGCCAGGCTTGTTTCGCTCCTGGACGGGGACTGCTACCTGCACTCACTTTGGTACTGAAGTGAAAAGGAACCTTCACCCAAAGTATTTTTAAAATTACAGAAAAGTACTGTCATTAGAGCTTGAAAAAGTAATTGAATTTCTTTTTTGATCCAAGAATCCCTTTTATTCAGAAGGTCTTTCTTTTATGAATTCAATGAAAATAAATCCTTGAAAATTCATACTTTTTTTTTTCCTTTTGAGAACTTCTTTTATGAAAGCACAGCTCTGTAGTCCAGATTAGACTCCGCCCTTCTCAAACGTCTGTGGAGTCGGGGCTAATAAAGAAGTCTCCTCACCTCATTTTCTCTAAGAAAGTCCTCCCGTCCTGATTCAAAAAGCCATGACAAAAACTTCTGGCAAACTGTCATCGTCCCCGAGTTCTGAGCCGCTCTGTTGGGACCCAGCCCTAGAGGGACAGTTCTCCCTCTGCTTATTGTAAAATATTCTCTCTGGGAGTTCTGCTCCGGCTCCAGCTCCCACACCTGGAGAGAGGACACTGACCCAGGGAACTGTCACACTCTGAAATCGTTGTGCTCATTCAGTAGCTGAAATCACTAAATACTGCTTAAAAGAAATGATTTAACAAAAAATGTTAAATAATAGACAAATAAGCAAAAGCCATGAAAATAAAGGAGTTATCAAAATCAGAAGAATTTATAAACACAACACATGAAGTTCTTCATCTCTAATCACGCCCACAATTAACTGTGATGAATCAAGGAGCTTCATGTATATTACATGTAAAGAAAAGCATTAAAAGAGCTAGAAAATGTAATTTAGTGTTGTTGGGTTTTGGGATTTTTTTTTTCCCTGTCCTCTACTTTAGAAGGGGGGAAGGTTTCAGGCACAAAGGCCATGGTGGAACTTCAAAATTTTTAACATTTTAAAGTAAACGTCAATGAAAAATTAAGATTAACAAAATTAGAGGGCAAGCAATCCTAAGACTGCACTCACAACAAACATACATAAGATGGATCAATGTCTTGAATATTTTTAAAAAACCTGTAAGTCATTAAAAAGAATAAGACCTCGAAAAAACAAGCAATTAGAAGCACAAAAAAAAATTGTAAAATAGGAGCAAATAGATGATAGACACATGTAAGCCAATGTTCAGTTCACCAATAGCCTGGAAAACGGGAATTATAAAGCATCTTTGTAATAAGCAATCAAGAAACGAAGAGTTGATGTGGATGAGGACACCGAGCAAGACTGCTGCATAGTTACTGGAAAAGGTGTCCTGGGGTTATTGGTCGGAGTACATAAGTAGAGTGGAAGGTGATTGATGTCTTAGAAGGTCCTGGCCAATCAGAAGGGACAAGGCCCCAGAGGAGGAGACCTGGAGCTCCTCTGTGAGGTCAGATGCTGGCCCTGGGAAGTCTGAGGGTCTCCTCTAGGGTGGAAAGGCCTGGGCACAGGAAGAGAGGCTCCTCCATCAGCGGCTTACCACGCTGTAGGGAAGTACCTAGACACGTTAACACGCACAGCTGCATCACTGTGCCAAGACTGACAGCAGCTCAACTACTCTTCTTTGTTTCTTTCTTCCCCCCACCCCCTGCAATGCCAGCGGTGGAACCCAGGGCCTCACACGCGCTAAGCAAGAACTCAACCACAGGGCTGCATCCCCAGCCTCAACTCTTCCTTTATTGAAAGAAATTAACTGCAAAAATTATTTTAAAAAATGATGGTTTTACCCTTTGACCTAGTAATTCCCATGCTGGATATCCAATTAAGAGAAATTGACAAAAATTCATGAATATATATTGATCACAGAATAGTAATGAGAAAATGGGAATAATAGTAGATTTAGGATGTACATATATACATCAGTTGTTCTAAGGGATACATGTAGATTATCTCATCTAATCCTACCTTCTATAGATAATGAAACTGGGGCACAGAAAATGGAAATAATTTGCACAGGGTCAGATAGAAAACAGGAGAAAGAGCCAGAATCCAAAGTTTGGGCACTGGAGCTTCTTAAAAACAAAAACAAAAACAAAAAACTGGTAATAATTAATCTACCTAAATTACATTGAGTCCACTTAAATTTCCATTACCTGCCTGCCTTGGTAATGTCACCTCCTACTCACATTGTTTTTACACAGTTTTCACACATGGTCTAATAGCTATTATCCATAAGAGAACATCATACTTTGGCTATAAATTGCAATGTAGTTATGTTTCAAACTATCTGCCTACAATAATGCATTTCTACTTGTTCCCAAGAAAATAGTAAACACGTTACTAATCACAATTAAACCATGGATTTATTAAAAGCCACGGCATACACATCATTGTTCTTTAGAAAACATCTGTTCCAGGTGCACAGCCGTGTTTGAGGCTCCATCTGCAAAATCGCCATTCCCTTCTGCTGAGCATCCGTGCCACACTGGACCGTCTTGGCCCTGCACAAGGAGAGCTGCTCTGGTCTTTCCGCTCTTTACTAATAACCCAGCCAGACCAGCGATGATGTCTGAAATGACACATTGCCCTCGTCGTGTGGTTTTCATGGAGATGACCAGGTACAACCAGGTCGCTCAACTGAAGGGCCTTTTCAGATTTCAATATTGTTGATGTCCCCCTGGTTTGTGAAGCAGGTTCCCCCCTCGGCTAACCCTCTGTGGCTACCTCTTTCTTCTCCAGCCACTCTTCCGTCCTTCCTTATGTATTTCTCATGTTCTTCAGTAAGACTTTTAAGATCGAAGCGCAGTGCTTGCCCAGCCCCTTCTCCTCTCACTCCACGCTGCTTCCCAAGGTGACTTTGTTCCCAACACCGTTCCCCTTGCACCTAGCCCCCAGGAGTCCCAGGGCCCCGTCTCCAGCCGTCACCCCTCAAATCCTTACTGGACAGCGCTTCTCACACACGTCAGAGACTCCACAAACTCACCAGGACGCCTGGTTTGCCCCACCAGGCGCCTCTCCTGCACGCTGCCCCCGGGGCAAAGCCCAGGGCCACCTCACCACCTCACACATATGGGCAGCCTCTCAAACTTGACCCCAAGAGCTCTCCGCTCTGTCCACTGTCCACCACCTCTGCTGCCAGCCCAAGGCAGCAGTGTCTGTTCCCAGACAGTTTCACCCGCCCCTCTGGCCCTTCCCCCATGCTGCCGCCCCCACCCCCATCACCGCCCTTCCTAAGGCCCTGTACTGCCACAGCCTTAGGACCAAAACCTCCCCAGACAAACCAGGGCGGCCTACACACCCCTGCCTGCACCTGGAGGCTCCCCAAGTGCCTCTTCTCTTTGGTCCCTGGGTCCCAGCCACACTCTCCTCCATTCTGTCTCCAGGGCACCCATTCCCTTCAACCTTAGTCAGGTGGCTGCCATCACAATCCACCCCAGCCCTTCCCCTGAGTCATCCCCAGTGTGGGCATCCTTATCCCACAGGAAATGTCCCTGGTCTACAGTGCCCTGAGCACTGGTTAGACTCCCCTGTCACTTGCCCTCAGAGACCTGGTCTGAGTTCGAAATTCCATGTTTCTGGGGATGCTTCCAATCCTTCTCTCCCAGGGTGCTATGAACTCCTGGTGCACAGGATAGTCATCAGGTTCCTGGGGCTAGCACAGTGCATGTCCTGGACAAATGCCTTTGGGGCGACTGGCCAGACCTTTGCAATGCTGAGTTCAGTAGGTTTGAGCTTCTTCATTCTCAGTTCCCACACAGCCACTGAGCCACTGGTGAAGGCTTTGTTGGTGTTTGGTGTGTGTGTGTCTCCTAGTTCCCAGTGCTGCCTGGTCTTCTTTGCTTAGACTACACTCGGGGTGAGGATGGGGTGGTCCTGGTTCTCTGTCCCACCACCTGGTAGCTCAAGTCTGGCTCAAAACCCACCAGGTTCCTAGAAGCCAGCACACCCTCTGTTTGACGGAGCACCTTGCTGCCCTGTCTCTTGACACTGCTGGGTCTTCTGGATTGGCAGCTAACTTGGATGGCATCCACCTTGGCTTCCTCACTTCGGGGGCAGCCCAGTACCAGTCTGGCTCCTCTGTGCAAGATCATGCTCATGTGACACCTCCTGCCTTCCTAGGTGATGGTCCCACCATGCACACCCATCACTTACAGCTAAGCTAGTGTGAATTTCGAGGCTCAGGTTGTTAGCTTCAATAACTTTGCTGATTTTCTTCTTGATTTCAGGGAAATGCAACAATTAAAACAAAAAAGAAGGGCTGGGGATGTGGCTCAAGCGGTAACGCGCCCGCCTGCCATGCATGGGGCTCTGGGTTCGATCCTCAGCACACACAAAAATAAAATAAAGATGTTGTGTCCAACGAAAACTAAAAAATAAATATTAAAAAATTCTCTCTCTCTAGTATATGTTCATGGAGATTTTCTTAGTAGTGGGCCATTTCTTTTAAAATCTCTTATGTATCCTTTATGTAAAGCTCCTATATCTTGTATTAATCATATAACCCATGCACACACGGAGGCTCCTCAAGTCAGGATGGATCTACATCCTGATAAACCCAGAGCAAGCTGAAAACACTGCATAAGCCCAGAGGCATTTCCCACGCCTGCCCTGTTGGAGCTCAGGGCTTAGCAAGGCAGCGCAGGGCACAGGATCAGCGGCTTCATCTTGCATGGTGAGCCTGCTTGGGAGAGCAGAGCACGTTTTGTGTTTTGTGCTTTACCCCCATGTGGCTGCTGTGATGCAGAATCAGAGCCCCCTGTGGGGAAGGCCTTAGGACAGCCTCCTTGCTGCACAGCCTCCCCTGACATCTCCTGTGGGAACTGACCTCCTGAGAGCCACTTGGCCCCACCCTGGAGAAAATGACACAAGAAACACTTGTCAATCTTATGCCACAGATTTGTCTAAACATTCTCCAGGCTGGTTGTGTGTTTGTGGATGTAAAGGCTTATGGACACAAACCCAGATTTTCTTTTGCCTTTGAGCCGTGAGCTCTGCATTGGATCCTGAGCAAAGCAGGAAGCTGTGTTTAGATAGAGAGCCCCCACCCCCCAAAAAATGACCACTCACCTAATCCCAGCCCTTCCCAACTGCGCTTGACTGAGCACCATCTGGAAAGTTTACATGCCCACATCACGTGGCCGAGTGCCCAGAAGAGAGGGTCCAAGATACCAACCATTACAAAGTGTATAAAGATGGCCCTGGTGATGATGATGACCATCATTGGCTGAGTGTTCCCCATGAACCAGGCACCCAAGTCCCCAAGTCCTTCCGTGCACCAACACATTTGCCTCTCACAGCCATCCTGCAGGTTTGATGCTGAAATTAGTCCGACTCAGCAAATGAAGACACTTGACACTTTTTCAGGCCAGAAAAATGGTAAAAAAAAAAAAAAAAAGAGTTTTGAATACAAACATTCAAAACACGAGCTCAGCCTTCCAGCCAGTCTCTAAGTATGGGTACCACCTTCTTCTCTGATGTCACCTGTGTGGAGCCTACTCAGTCAGTTAACACCTGTAACCTTTCCCAGGTATAGTTCCCTCCTAGGCAGCCCAGTCAAGCCGAAAGTTACCCTGGTGTTCCCCCTAATGACAGAGGCAACGGGTCATAGCAGGATTATGACAAGATCTGCAGGCAAGTTCAAAACTGGCTTTGCTATTTCTAAATAACCATTCCTTGTCCTAAAAGAGAAAATAAAAGTTTAGGCCTGACAAAACCACATGTATTCAACTACCAATAAACCCTGACTCTTGAAAAGATGAAAGGCACGGACCTATGAAAATACCACTAGAGACCATCTATTTGTTCAACAAATATTTACTGAGCATTCACTACACACCAGGCAAAGGCTTCATGCTTGACACAAGAATAAAATCCATAGTGCCAGCTCCCAGGGATTTTCTAAACTAGTTCAGAACTCGGATAAGTAAACTAGCACTTTCCATTTCCTCCTCCTCGCTGACACGTTGCGCCCAGAGCTCCAGCCCGCAGAGGGGCTCTGTGGTCCACAGAGAAGGTCAGGGACAGCTTTCAGGGAAGCAGAGCAGGGAGCGTGCTCCAGGCAGGACGACGTGACTCTGGCTGAGACATAAAGGTCCACTAGCAGTGAGGACCCTCGGGGAGGTGGTTCCAAGTACAGAAAGCAGCTCAGATGTGGGAGAGGAGCGGCTCTCCCTAAGTGGTTCAGCATGGCGGAAGAGCAGCTCAAGAAGAGCAGAGCGGGGGCAGGGGTGGGAACGGGTGGAGGCTGCCCACTGGGGTTTGCCAACCAAGCACATTTCATTCCTGAGAGCTGCAGGGGAGACGTGGAGAATTTTCTCCTTCCCATAACATAATCAGATTCAGTCTGTAACAAGAGCATGCTGATAATGGTAGAAAAATCTTTAAAGGGTAGGAGCGGTTAGATGAAGGAGGGAGATTTGTTAGGAAGGAATTTTAGATATTCAGGCAAGAAATGATAATGGTAAAGGCTAATTATTTTTTTCAATACTGTGGAATGAACCCAGGACTTGAGTGTGCTGGCAGATGCCCTACCACTGAGCTACAACCCAGTCCTTTGATTTGATCTGATTCTGAGACAGAGTCTCACTAGGTTACCCAGGTTGGTCTAGAACTTGCGTTCCCTCCTTCTGCCTCAGCCTCCTGAATAGCTGGAATTACAGGCCTGTGCCACCATGCTCAGCTAAGACTGAATGGTTCTTTTAATATATAAGGGCAGAGCAAAAAATAAAATAACATACTATTTCTCTTCTTCACCTTATTAAATAGGAGCTACTACCTCAATACCTTGGAACTTCAACACCTGGCAAATGAAAGTGGGTTCTTCAAGTGTTTCTGAGTGATCATCCAGCCTCCGAATAAATCTCTGACTAGAAAATATTTGGGGAGGGAAGAAAAATTTAATTGTGATTCTTTTTTTCTTCCCCATCCTAAATTAATTAGCACTACCTTTTTATTCTTAGCTGTAACTTACCTTAATGTGGAAATGAACACATGACAAACAGATGTGACACGGAGAAGAGGAGGAAATAAGAGATAGACTCTTGAGCTAAGGCACTGGGTACATTATAACCTGCAAATCCTACAGATATACCCACACAAACAATCACAGTTCTCAAACACTGCTAAGTGGCTTCTGTACAGGCAAGGGACAGCTTGTGGACACACTCTATAATCCCTGGTACACAAATTTCAATGGAGGTCTCCAAGCCGCTATTCACCTCTTAAGAGTATAAACCTCTAGGCTTGCACGGTACTCCTGAAACATTCTGCAATAGTCCAGAGTTTTCTAATACTTAGAGAAAGTTCTGCAAACTGTTCAATGATGACAAGCACTAAAAATTAAGATTGCTGGCCAGGAATTTGTACTGGTTGCAATTTCAGAGACTCTGTGTTTTTTCTGTACTTTTTGCCAAAAACTTATTTTTAATATCTTCCTAACAAAGAGGAAAAGATAGAAACCTGAAATAACAGTCAAAATCAAGGGAACTGCTCTGTCAGCAGCCCAGGCTCTTCCTAATGTCCCTATCAGCAGATGGACATTAAATGAGCTTGTTTTCCCTCAAACAACTTGAAAGCTTGCGCTGCCTCCCTGTTTTTGTGCCGGCTGTATTAGCATTCATGGCATTCAGGTTTGGGGAGTAGATTTTATCTCCCTGCCTCCAGAAGCTCTCCGAAAGACTCTCACCTTCTGCCCACTTTAGAAAGCTCCCATGTTCCCAGCAGCCTGAGCTCACAAATATCTCATATACCCTGGAGTAGCAGGAGCATTTATGTAATGTTGCTTTAAAGATTTTCATCTTTCTTCCACATGATCTTAATCCGGAAAACTGTAAATTGTTTAGACTAAGAGCTTCAACATCAACTGCTTCCAACATAAAAGCTGAGATGCAGCAAACAAGAATTCAGCCTCCTTTTTTTTTTTTGACTTTTCATTCAGAGACTTAAAACAACTTGAAAAAAATTTTATTAAATAAAGGCAATGTAATCACTTCAGACGACATAATAGACATCAAAGATACACACAAATAAGATACGGATTGCTGTCGTTGAATAACATAAAAGCATGCATGCTAGCATTTGGATTGTGTTTTACATGCACAGGCTATATACAACAGATTTGCTTATTTGAGTCAGATGTGGCTTTTGGCAAACGACCCTTACATTTTAGGTGGCCTGCTTCAAAAAAAGAAGTTTGCCTTATATGCTGGGAGAAATTCAATTTAAGTAAGGGTCAACTGTGTTGTTTTTCTTCTTGTAAAAATATTTCTAGTCTCTTCCAATGCCTGAAGCTTTAACTTTGATATCGACTTCCCACCTGCTTGCAGGAGGGAGGGGCACCTGCTGAACCAGAACCCCCAGGGGAGGAATCATAGACACTGGCTCTGCAAAGTGCCAGCGTATACAGGAGGTGCAGCATCTGGGCCTGGAAAGGAGTCTGCTCTTCCTTGGGAAGGCTGGCTGACCTCTGGAGTTACTGCTCATTACTGCTGGGCCTCTAGAAGAGCAGAGGAACTACGGGGCAGAGTCTGTGAAACACCCAACCTGCCGGCCCACGCTCCTGGGCCTGGGCTACTCCTCCTCAGATTCCCAGGGGCAGAGGCCTGGAGACTTGCATGCCAAGGCAATGAGGCCTGACCAGAATTCTGTCACAGCTGATGGTTTCCACAGTGCCTAGAGATCAAAGCCAGGGGAAGGGGACAGGGGCTAGGGCAACAGGTGTATGCACGTCTGGATACCAGCAGGGAGGAGGGAGGTAGGTACCACCGGGCAGTCTGCTGAGCCAGAGAGCAACAGGTGGCTTGCAGTTGAGATCAAAGCGTTGTTTGGATAGGAGTTTGACAAAAGGAGTTGGCCCATTTGTGAGAGCGGCACTGTAGTGCCTTAAAGCCTTGCTTTAATTACTACTTACCTGAGACCTTATTAGGGACAGCCGTAGGAGGCACAGGAGGGAGCTCCTAATTGCACCTTGTCTCAACAAACATTAGGCCAGCGTCTTCTTCAGGTTCTCTCTTTGAGATAACCCATCTGCACTGACTCCGTGTAAATGAATGTTTCTTGTGGTGATAGGAAGCCTCTCACATCAGGAAGAACATGACCGAAGCCGAGAGAAAAGAGAGCTGTTGGACTGTGGTCCATGCCCCCACACGCATGGAAAAGAGAGGGTCCGACAAGCAACCAACGGCCCGTTGTTTTATGTTTTGGTGAAAGGAGAGAAAACACAGGAATGCCACAAAGGACCCCGGGGTTCCAAATATTTAGAAACTTTCTTTACTTTGCAAACAAAACCAGAATGGTAAAGGGAGGTGCAGAAATTAGAAACAGCCCCACAAGAGAACTGGCTGACTTCATGATTCAGCAACTGGTGTTTGGCACACAAAGAGACAAGTGGCAGCTTCCCTCTCCTGTTCTTTTAGGCGTCCGCGGCCCAAAAGGAAGGGAGGCATCCTGAGCGCACAGAACAGGATTTATCCACCTCCCAGATTTAAACTGTCCCCAGACGGTGCCAAGAGTGTGTTCCAGAAATCAGTGATGTTTCAGGAGGAAATCGTTGTTTTGGTAAGGTGCTGCTGGTGTCCCACCTCCGATCGGTGCCAGACAGACAGCAGGGAAATGCCACAAGATAAGAAGAGCCATTGACACTGCCGGCTGCTCCACGCCAGCAGCCAGGCGCGCGGCCGTCACCGGGCTTTCTACAGGACACGTAGCGGTTCTAGGACCTGCAAGTCTGTGGAAGGCTTGGAGCCAAATCCATGTCCCTGGGAAAACTTGATGGAGCAGCTTTGGTGCATTGGGTTCTCAGGCACAGAGGGCACAGGAGTAGGCCCGAAAGCCCTGTCCCTGAGGATTGCACAACAGCCCACAGTCTCCCACACTCAATCAGTAAAGAGGGAATGCATCTGCCAAAGGAGCACCAAGAGGGACAGAAAGGAAACAATGCCCCAGGGCCCAGGACGTGTCAGTCCTTCCAGGAGGGGAAGCGGGGCCTGGGTTCTGTTGCTGTTCCCCAGAGCTTCCCAGGTGCTTTCTGCTTTAAACTCAGACAGAAGAGTGTGTCGACCTTGGATGAGCTGGTGAGCTCAGTCTCACCCATTCTCACATGTTTCAGGATTCCACTCCAAGTCCACAACGCCACAGGGAGGGGACTGCCACCCTAATTCTCCACCAGCTCCCTGTAAGCGGCAGGATAAGCAGACACTTTCGCTGATGAAAATTATGGCCCCCAAAGCTTTATAGTCGATATTTTAGTTTGAAAACTGAATATCATGTTAAGGCGGAGAAAGGTTTCTTCTCCTAAAGACTTAGAGGGTTCATTGCATCCTGAGGTGACCTTGCTGTGTGCTCTCGTCACCTTGTGGTTGTAAACTAAAAGGGTCAAATTCAAGTTCAGCCTCGGTTATCTTCCATCTAATGCTGAGAGAGTGTCTCTGTGTCAGTATCCCTGGCTGAGGAGTAAGGGTAATAATAACTCCTTCCCCTATCTCAGAAAGATGTTGGGAGGATGAAAAATATCACCTTCTTAATTAGAGTGGAACTCTGTGATTTTAGGGAGGTGTGACATTCACACAGAGAATCCCTCCTCTTGGTCTCCCAGAGGGCCTTATTGGGAGAACAGCTGCAGAGAGGATCCCCAGCCAGGGAGGCCTATGATTGATGGGGCTGGGCAGAATCAGTGATAACAGTATACACACTGGACTTGGCGGGGATTGTCCTTCTAAAGAAGTTAAGTATTTTATAAATATTATCTCTTTCATCCTTTTAAACTTCCTGCGATGTGGCATTTATTACTCTCAGCTTCCAGATGGACAAGGAACCACAGGGAAATGGAGGATCATTCCAAAGGCATAGGAACCTCTGTGCGTTCAGTGAAACGGGCTGTGATGGATGAAGTCACTCATTCATTTGCTCCTTCACTCATTCACCTAACAGCAAATATGGGGGTCCTTGAATGAAGCTTGCTGACTTGCACTGAGCCGCAGGGATCAGTGGAGGCAGATACAAAACACCAGGAGAAAAGTGCTCAAATAGAAGTGATATATAATAAAAAATAGCATGGAGTCCTCAAAATTGATGACGATGATGTGCTTATAATCCTTTTATTAACATGGAAGGAGGCTAGCATATATAGCTCAGTAAAACCCAGGGTAAAAAAAAATGTAAGAAAGGAGAGTTTGGTGTGTGTCCTTGCAGTAAATATGTATTTGTGTACATGCATCAGAAAACAAATAATGCAAGAATTAAGCCTCTCATATAGAATGAGGCAGCAGATACAATTGTGGGTCATTTTCTACCTTTTTTAATCTGTTCTTTTTCTGTATATTTTTCAGCAAGCATGTATTGAATTTTTAATGAAAGTATATTTTAGTGGATATGATAATATATATTTGATCAAATTCTTATTACTTGATTTTTAAGTTTGTCTTACTTTCATATTTTCACTTAAGCTGTGGGTTAGCATTGTATACTCTTTATGCTTACATCTTGGGGGACTTATCCAATTATTTCCTACAGATAACAGTATTATGTATATACAGGATTAGTCATTTTCATCTTTTCCCTCCTGGGATCTAGGTAAATTCAGTAATTACATTGAAAGATAGAATACTCCAGAATGTGTGAAGACACTCTTTTTGCTTTAAAAGAATGTCAGAAATTCCATTGCCTGTATCTTTGAACAGCTGCTAATGGAAATAAGACAATATTCTGTGTGAAAACCAAAGCTACAGAGGAGCCACTTATAGATCCTTAGCCAACATCCCTATGAGAGTTTATGGCCAACAGCCAACATCAACAGACCGCCATGAGCCTCTGCCATCCTGGCTATGAGACCAGCCTTCAGATGACAACAGTTCCATCTACTGACTCTAATGACCCCACAATGGACCCACCCTGGAAGCCCAGGCAACACTGCATGGAGAGAGATAGCAACTTGTGGTTTTAAATGACTCTATTTTTGAGAGTTTTTTTCTTCTTTTCTTTTTAAGCAAAAAATCAGAAGTGGCACACTCTTGGTATCAGGCATGGAGTGCTACCCTAACAAATCATCCAACATATCCCATTGGCTCTAAGACCTAATGGACAAAAGATAGAAGAGTTTCAAGGAGACAGTTGGTAAAGGTTTGAATAAGAGTGGAAAACTCTATTGGAGGATGGTGAAAACACAGCCCCTATTATATAGGAATAGAAAGTTGGACACCACAGTCACCAGTAGTCATGTGAAAAATTTTTTAAAAAATTGACAAATGAACTGATGATTTTGACTATGGACATCTCTAGTCAGGATGTTGGATGAGTCAACTATTTTTGTTTTATTCTTTTAATTGTGTCTGAAAAAGCTAGATAGATATTAAATTCAAAAAACAGCAAGACTTGTTTAGTTTTCATGTTCAATTTCAAGAGTAAATTGAAGGCATTACTTACTGGGATAGAAGATTAAACTGATTATTCATCCTGTTGCTCCAGATGGCAAAAGACTCTCAAAATAGAAAACGTCTCTGGATGATTATCAAATCCCAAGCACTATCAGTCAAGATGGCTTTGGAGTGATGAGCCCTCAGGATGTTTAAATGTGTGATCTTTTGGGCTTTCCCAGAATCTTAAATCCTTACTTGTAGATCTTCTCCCTCAGACACAAGGTGCTATAAGAATTCTTAATTGCATGCCTCAAAGACCCTTCCAACTAAACAAAATGGCATCTGAGAACCATAAGAGTATTGTTCCACAGCACCCTAAGTCTTGGCTCAAATAAAGAGATTATATTAGTAAAATGAAGCCTGTCTTTTGTTTATATTATCATTTGATACATAAGGAATCTATGAAGTCTTTAAAAGAATTATATCAGCTTGGACTGAGGGGGCAGAAGTAATACAACATGAAAAGGGTTTTAGTCCCCCCCACCCCGCAAAACTACAATGGGCAATAAGCAAGCAGAGGAAACATTCAGCTGCAAACAGTCTATATTTTATGTAAAAAAATAAAAAAGATTACTTGAAGGAAGAAATAAGAAACCAGGGCACAAAGCCAAGAACCATGGAGAACCATTCCCAGGGAAGAGAATAACTCAAAGAATTGGCAATACATGCCCAGATGGATTTCATAATTGCTATGGACCAATGACTGCCATGTGTCTTCTATTTTCTCCATTTTTGAATGGGAATATCATTTGTGGTTTTTCTATGCCTGTTCAATATTTTATGTTGTGTGTGTGTGTATGTGTGTGTATGTGTGTATCTGTGTGTCTAGATAACTTGTCTCTTTGGTTCACAGGTCTTCAATAGAGAATACCCCACAAACAAGGAGCCTCCTCCACACCTGGAGTTGATTTATCTAGTAAATCCATTAACCTTGAACTTGAAGCCATAACAGTATGAGACTTAGGACTTGGTGGAGGGTAAGCATTAGAGGAAGTGAGGGGAGGATGGGCAAGTAAATTATGCATGTAAGAAATTGCAAACAATTTGTGGTGAGAGGGGTGGATTGTGGTGGACTAAAGAGGGTCAAATTTTTTTTTAATATTTCTCCTGTCTCTTCCATTAAATCTCTGTTTGCTATCTAGCTGTTTAGAACAATAGATTGTAGCAGAAATGATGCATTGCCACCTTCCAAGCCTGGAGTTTAAGAGACTGGTAATTCTGCATCCTATATCTTGGAACACTCTTCCTCACAAACCAGCCACCAGTCCATGAGAGCCCAAACCATGTAGCAAGGCTATGAGTAGATGCTCCAGCCCACAGCCCCAGTGGAGCCCCAGAAAAACTGCCATGGCAAGGCAGCATCAACTGCCAGTGTGTAGGGGAGCCATCTTGAATCCTCATACTAGCAAAGGCTTCAGATGACTGTACAATAACTACATGAAAGACACTGAACAAGGACCTATCTGTGCCCAGTCACTCGCAGATGGTATAAGATAATGATACCTTTTTGATTTATCCTCTAAGTTTTAGGGTAGTTTGTTAATCAACCATAGCCATTTGGAAACACACATACACACATATGTGTGTGTGTTTTTACAAGAAAGAATTAATGTCCATATGGAAAGGCAATTCAGAGGAAAAATGCAAATAAAAATAAATCTATAAAAATATACTTACAGGCTATCAGAAAAATACAAATTAAAACAATAAAATAACCGCTTTTGTTAATCTGGCAAAAATTTAAATGACTGATAGATCTACTTTGAGTGCATGCTTACATAAATCAATACATTTATCCATTAATAGTAGGAGCATAATTGGTATATACTTTTATGGAAAGCAATCTGTTGTGATTTCAGCAATTCCTGAAGGTCAAGGCCATCACAACGGAAAGGTCATGAGCTGGAAGTTCTGCTTTGAACTCTTGCTCCTACTACCAGAAGGAACTGTGCATTGAGACTGAGATCCTCATGGGGTGTGGCAAAGCATGAGCCCCCACTCCTGAGGTAGCAATCCTGCCCTCAGTAGGGCACTGAAATTGGCCTCCCTGGGTCTCATCAGCATCCTGTCAGCTTGGTGAATACCGGCACAGTGGGTCCCCTTGTCCTGACCCATTTGCCACCAGCGGCAGCTTGTTTACCAAGCTCCTAGTTAAACCCGGCTCTTACAATATTAAACATGGATGCGACAGTCTAATTCCACTTTGAGGAGAAAATGAAGTATCTGTGCCATCAGATCTCTGGCTTCAAGGAATGATGCACCTCTCTGTGATGTGAGGAATTCTCTCTTCTGCTTCATAACAAAGCCACACTAGCTCCTGCAGTGGCTCCACTACCACTTGGGGCAATGGCACCAATTCTACTACATTGTGTTTACCCAGGTCTCTCTCCAATGTACACAGCCAACCGTTGCCAGTTCTCTCCATGTAATAATCACAAAGCCTTCATGTGCTGTGACAAATGTGATTTCTTTCTGGCCACCACATGGCCGGTTCAGACAATGATGATGCCTCTTTTTAGGCAGAGTTTCCAGTCCTTGGTTTTATTCCCACAGCAGTCTTCTATTTTATTGCTCCATTTGGCTCCAAGAACCAAACTAAGCCCATAGAATTCCCACAAGGTTTTTGCAGAAAGGTAAACCTACTCCCACTTCTGAATTAATGAACCCCTCTTGCTGTCAGCTCTAGTTTAATGGATTTCACCATTCTATGTATTTCCACACCCAGAACAGAAAGTCACACAAAGGTAACTTAATTCAGGAGTGACCTTTGAGTTCCCTGCCTGGTAGTGTAGCAAATCTTGTGCTGTAGCAGGCTTACTCCTTTATCGTGATTTCCATAGCAGGCCTGGCCTCCTGTGTGGCACTGACTTGAAATGGTTGCAAAAATGCTACTGCTGTCTAAAATGGCTGATAATCACTGCATTTTATCAACCCCGGTGATAACTTATCACCATTCATTCCCCAAATTTAACATTTTACTAGACTATCTTTCAAAAAGATTGTATCCCATGGTGTGCAATATTTCAAGCAACTGGAAAGGAAAATAATTTCTTTACTCATCTCTTCATTGCAGCATCTTTTTGGTGCACTGCTCTCCTTCTAAGGCTCAGAAACTACCCAATGTAGAGCCTTTCTTTATTTTAAACTTTTCCTACCACTATTTTAAGTCCCGCCTTCACGTCCCACCTTAGATTAAGTGCAAATAGATCAGGTAAGTTTGAAATGGAAAAACCCTTCAAAGCAGAGTTGATTTTTACAGCGTTTCACGGTCAGATAAAAACTAAGATGAAACTGTGAATATGAAACTATTCCAACTTCTTTTCCTCTCTCCTCACACATTATTCTTCAGTTACTCCTTACTGAGCATCAGGAAAACAGTGAGGAAGACATTCCCATCATCACGTGGCTCCAATCTCATACAAGAGACCATTAAAAAAAAATCACAATATTGTGTGTTAACAGTGTGAGAAGAATGTGCAATGTTTGGGGAACAAACAGGAGGGGCAGGCAGAAGGTGCAGCCCACCGCCCTCTCCAGACCCCTTCTCTCTTTCTGGCCACAGCAACCACCTTTGCTAGGAGAGCTGCTCCCCTGGCTGCAGTGCCCCGCCCGACCTTCGCCTGCAGGGGAGCACGTGGTCCAAGAAGGGCCAATCGCCACGCCCCTCCTCCAGGCCACAGTGATTGGTTGGGGGGGCACGTGACCAGCGCCGGGCCAATTAGAAACATTCCTGGAGATTTCCCACAAACGCTGAGAGAAAGAAGTGACGGTGCTGGCAAGTGAGCCCCGTTTGTGCCTAACTTTATTCAAGTTGGGGGTTGCTCAAAGCATGGGCCCCGGCTATCGCGGGAGCTGTCCAGGAAGAGAAGAGCCCAGCTGGCCAGGATGGGCAGGGGCCGGTGGAGCAGGTGCAGAGAGCAGCCTGCGCCCTCCTCCCACCTCCCTTCCTGCCAGTGTGCTGTTCCAGAGCCGCATCTCAGCCCTGCGGTGGGCTCTGTGTCCTCAGGCGCAGCGACAAGGATGTGATGAACAAGATGGCAAGACACCTACAAAGACAGAAACTGTCCGCATCGGGAGTCTAAGTGGGAAACCACGTGCCTAGCATGTGCGAGACCCTGGGCTCAACCCTCAGCACAGCAAAAAATAGAATAAAAGGAAAAAAAAATATTAATAGATTGTCAACACAGTAGTTCATTCTATCATTCTGCACAACCCTGGAATACCTGAGAGAATTATTACATCCTGAATTAAAGGAAGATATTATGGGATCAGTTTTTCATCCAATTCACAATAAATAATATGGTACTGAAAATTATAACGAACAAAACTCTAATAAGTACTAAAGTTAGACATGCTAAAATTCTAATCTCCAAAAGTTTCCCAGTAAGAAACAATTAGTAGATGAGACAGGTACCATGTAAGTCTTACCAAAAAAAAAAAAAAAAAAAGCGGGGGGAACAGAATTTTTAATGTTATGAAATAATACATTTAGTACTAGGGTAGAGTAGGAGTAAGAAATCTAAGTAAAGTATTAGCATGCAAAATAGTTTCCCAGTGAGATTATTTCAATAAAATTTAAAAATACGAATAAACTGCATACCTGAACATTCAGACAAGCAATTTGGTTTACTAGATCAGGTAGAGATAACATTCCCCTGAAAATGTTCATCTCAAGGTTAATTTGGTAGGATTAGAACATATTGATTCCATATGTACATCAGTTTGGCCGAAGTTCACATTGCGAAGGAAGAAGCGTCAAAAATTGAAGCTGTAGAAGCGAGAGGAGGGTGCAGATTATGAAGGATCATGAGAGCCATGCTACAGGCTTTGGGCTTTATCCCGGAGTCTATCAGGACTCTATGAATCACTTTAAGAAGGGGAGTAACCTGATCAAGTCTAATCCTTCCAGTAGCTCTGTGGGGAGGGAATTGCAGAGGAATCCGATCCAAGGCCAGGAGATAAATGGGGAGTGAGGCAGCAGTTCAGGCGTGACACAGTGACAATCCTGTCTCATGAGGGGCTGAGAGAATGGAGGGAGGTGAGAGGAACCAGAGATACTATGTCAGTGAATTTGACAGGACTTGATGACTAATTGAATGTGGGGAGGAGGGAGAATGAAACACAAGTCCCAAGATCCCAGCTTGTGCATTTGGACACCTTTTGCCAAGAATGAAAATAAAGGAAGAGTAAGGCTCTGGCAAGGAGGGTGGTGAGTTTGTTTGGGATGGACTGAGTCCAAGCCAAGTGGATGTGGCCATTCATCAGATTGAATCTGTGGTCAGGAGAAGGCCGTGGGTTGCGGAAGGTGGTCGGGTGCCTCGACAGGTAGTTGATAGAAGGAGTGTCCGAGAAAACAAGTTCCCTAGGAAGGACAGCAACAAAGCCCATTCAACTAAGGGTGGGGGAGAATTTTGCTCGTCTTGTCCTTAGTTCAGCACCTCCACAGATCTTTGTGCTTCCTGAATTTAATTTGCTAAACTTACAACAAGCATATGAGATAAATATGTCCTTAGCACCATTTTTGCAGTTGAAGAAGTCGAGGGTCAGATAAATGAAGTACCCTGCCCAGGTGACACATGAGTGTAAGGCATGGCCAGGACTCTCACTCACTTAGTGGGGATTCAGTCTGAGGTCTGAGCCCCAAGATCTCCTGCCCCTTAGGTATGTTGAACTCCACACATTAAGTACAAAGGACAAGAGAGTCCAAGAGAGAAAACCCAAAGAAAGGATGAGGGAAGAGGGGGAGGCAGAGGGTGCAATCACAGAAGATGGGAAGGGATGCATTTAAAAAGAGGGTGGTCAAAATTGCTACTGGTCAGGAGCACGAAGATCAAGCTGAACCCTGGGTTCTCCGTGGAGAGTTAGAAGCAGAAGCCATGAGATGGTAGCCAGAGCACAGAGAGGGAAGTGAGGAGACAAGGCTGCTGTGCACAGCAAGCTCTGGCCTTGCTTCATAGGCAAGCTGCTTGGAAGAGCCTGTAGTTGTTGCGGGGAGCAGGACAGAGTGCTACCTAGAACTGCCTTCTTTAAAGTTAGGTCATCACAGATCCTAGACAAGTGGCCTCAGGTCATTTAAGACACTGCTGTTGGTGGTATTATTTCTCTTTCAAGCTAGTCCCTATTCAGAGGATATTATAACCCTAGAATTAGCAGATGTCTTAGTTAAGGGGTTTGGAATAATGGTTTCTCTGTGAATGTTACAAGAGTGGAACCCCATTGCACGCAGCATGATCTCAGTGGGCAGTCGTGGGAGGTATCTTACCAAGTGTCGAAATACTAATTATTTAAATGTATGTACTGTGTGTCTTGCCACTCATAGGACAACTCTCCAGCCATCAATTTCTGAAAAGTTTAAAGCATCAGAGTTTATGTTACACCCCAAGTGAATGAGTCAGGGTCTATGGCATGTATTTAGTGTTCTAAACTTAGTGTTTTTAAACCTAGCGGGACTTTGCTTTTAGATCCTATGATTCCCATTGCCTGTTGTTCTGTGTTAAATACACATGGATTCGTAAAACCTTTAATCATTTCTGAAACGAGAGGTTCCTTTTAGTCTTTTTTTCCCCCTATTTCCTTATTTGCTAATAACACGTAGGACAGTATAAGCTAGCTGGCTGTGTGGTTTTCATGTAACCAGTGTTTAGTTTCTCACCTGTGAACAAAGTGCGTACTGTGTGCCTTCCTGGAAAGATGTTCCTCCCTGATGAAAAGAGACCCTGGAGAAGAAGGTCTCATCCCAGGAGCATCAGTCCCTTGGCATCTGATGGACTCCCTGCCTTCATAACTGGTTGTGGGATCTCACGATGTTTGCAGATCCTGCCATTTGAGGCCATCAGGAGAGTGACAGAGAAGTCAGAACCCAAATCATCCAGGTGGAGATGAGCTGTGTCCTCCTCCTCACGGGAATGAAGCAAGCCTCTTTGTTTAGACCTCCATCTCCTGGTCAGGCGTTGCTGCTTGCCGCTGAAGCCATCTGGAGAGTTGCACCGGAGCATTCTAAATACAGAAGCAAAAGGCCTCTCCGGAGTCAGCTCAAGCTTCCAGAGGATTCGTCACACAGCTGGTCACCTTGGCTGGAGCAGCACAGAAGCTAGCTGCCATCTCCTAGGTTGGAGTCTCCTCCCTGTCCTTGTTGCTCTTCTGGAGAAGCATCTCTTTTTTAGTAACTTAAAATCACAGTGTATTCTCACGAGAGTCATCTGACATGAAATTATCTGCATGAATAGCAGCAAGACAAAACCCGGTGGTCAGAGGCTTGTGCTGTCTGTCCTTCTCTTTTGCTTTTCTCCATTTTCAGCTTGTTGAATTCCTAATACTGCTTTCATGATCAGAAAATAGGACAAATATCATTCCTACAGTGAAAATGGAGTTCCCACATTTCCATCTCAACACCAATCCAGAACCAGGAACGAGGTGGCAGGGGCCCGCAAGCCTCACTGTTTCCCGCTCTCCTGTTTAGATAGGAATTCCAGGTGCAGCGGAGGCCGCAAGTGGCCGTTTATCCAGCACATTCCCAACCACCACCACAACCTCACAGCGGCGCCTGCCACTCTTCTCCTCCCTGTTTGGTTAATTTTGTGTGGCGTTCTCTTCTTTTTCTCTATCCATGTCCTTGTCTCACTGATCGATGCCCCCAGGCTAGAAGTCCCACCCAAAGACTGCTAATATATTGAAATAATAAGGACAGTTGATTTTCCATGCTTTTATAAAAAGACAGATGCATTAAATACCTAACAAGTAGTAACATATGAAAATCTTTCCTGCTGTCAATATGAGCACATTTCAATTAGTGTCTTCCCGTCTCACAGTCAGTCCGCCAGTGCATAGAGATCAGGTAGTCTATTTTTAATCTCTCAGATTGATAATGGACTCACAATATGGCTTTAATGACCACATGAAGGCTCATTAGGTGGCATTGTCTGAGGAATTTTGTTATGACTATAATTTTAGAACCAGAATACATGTCTCAAAAGAGACCCGAGGACTTTTTGAATTTTATTGCCCTTTCAGTTTTAGGTTTTTTATTTTTTGTTTATTTTTTTTATAAAACCATAGCTTTCAGAACTCCACATAGCATATGTTTAGAAATGAAATCTCTAAGCTGAAAATAGACTCTTCCAATGAATATATAGGCAATCAATGAAATGCCACATTATTAATTTACCATATAGGCACTTTGATGCCTTTAACATTATCATATTCAGCAGTGAAAAGAGGACACAGCAGAGGGGTAGCCTTTTGTTTAAATGGGGACTTGAACTTTGCAATTACTTCAAATGTCATTGCCGATGTTTGAAGAGCTTTCCAGCGAAATGTTTCTCCAGTTAGGTATTTGACTGATATGATTAACCTTAGGCCCCTTCTTGATGCCACTAGACTCTGTGATGATGAAAAAATTAGTTGTATCCGACTCCCAGCTCATAAGGAAACTACAGCGAAAGAATTGTTCCGGGACAAAAATCCCAGGATTTGTGAAGGAATTTTCGATTATGGACAGTCTTGCTTTATTAAATCAGTTCAATGTCTTCAAAACTCTTCTTTGGAAATACTTTAAAACAACTGAAAATTATTGCAATCTTTTAAATAATTAGTAAGATAACAAAAAACTATCTAAATCTGTTGTTATATTTCATCCATACATTCAAGGATAATACAATATACATGAAACATTCATCAGTACAGCAATTTAATTCTTTTTGTTAAAAGAGGTTTGGGGATGCATTTATTTTTATTTTTGTATTTTCTCTTACAATGTCACATAAATAGGTGTTGATGATTTCAAGTTTTCCATTTCTTCCACTTAAATAGTCCACTATGACTTTTCAGGGTGTGAAAAACAATTTTAACCACAACTTTCATTTATTTTCAGTGGCACCAACAGCCACAGGCAAAGCACCTTCCTATATAATGTTAACATTGATTAATAAATAAAAAGCATCTGAACCATGCACTGGGTTTCAGAGTTCTGTTGTATCCTGTTTGAAAAGGTTTCTTCCAATTAGACTAAAATAGGAGAAAGTTCAGGTTGGTTTACTGTGTAAGTCTGTCCAAGAAACCCAAATGAAGAACAAGCGTTGGAAATTTGGAAATAACACAGGACTGTGGAGAAATAAGGAGTGTGAAAATTAACCTAGTTTCTGTGCTATCAGGATCCTTCCTAATTAGCACAGCTACTGAGAAGTCACAGATCCAACCGTCAGTATTAAATTCTCCCACAATTGTGCGATGGTATTTCATATTTTGCAGATAGAAACAGCCTTGTAAAACATGATGATTAACATAGAACAGAACTCAATAGTATTTAATACCTATGTGTTCAGAGGGTGTATTTTAAAAATTTTGTTCATAATACAATCTGCTCAAAGCTGTTAAAGTATGGATAATTTCACTCAATTTTCCAGTAGGTTTCTGCTTTGAATAAGTAAATAGTGGGTAATGGTTTGTGTCAAAGTCCTTGCAACACTCCATTAGACACAAGCATGACAGTCTGATCAGATGTCTCTTTTACAGTCAGAATTTGACTTGTGGCTTTGCAAGTTGCTCAGTTACATCAGGTCACATCAAAAATCTTGTCTTTTCCTCTTCTCCAAATCCCTGATGGTTTCCCATCTGACACCTTTTGAATCTCGGCATTGTGACCTCACTCTTTGACCTGCATTTGATATCGTGTAAGTCCTGCTGTTGAAACAATTCTAGGTTACTACTTAAGGAGCTGAATGGGCAAGCAAGTTGACAGTAGAGGAGTTTAAATCTTCATATCATATTTCTATCATTGTCTAACCCAATAAATCATGACTATGCCTGGAAATCTATAATCAAGCCTTCAAAAAGTTTAAACCTTTGTTCAGCCCAAGGAGATAAATTAATTCAATGTTTGATTGAGTATTTGACTATAGAAACTTATCCCAAATCTCATACAGTATGACTGACACTGAAGAGATCAAATCTATCAAACCAACCTAAACACTGTAACCAATAATCAGATATCCATTTTATGCATATCCAGCCTAAAATTTCGGAAGTTCGTTGCTGATTATATTAAAATTCAAGTAACATTTTTCAGTCTTCAATTACAGTCTGTTTTACTGATAACAACACTGGATCTTCACCAATTATTAAAGTTACATGCACAAATGTTTGGCATTACGGCATGTATGATAATGGAGATTCACACTTTAACACGTATTTGTTTAAGATTGCTGTCTGCAAGGTTGATAATACCTGAAGGACTGTTGTTGATGTTTGCACAAGACTGAGAGTCAGAGGTTACTATGGTGCTCTTTCTCACATGCAATTCCAGACTTAGAAAGTTTACATAGAGCTTTTAGAGAAACAAAACCTCTAAAACATCAATATTCTTCAATCTACACCAATCACCAGAGAACTGGAGATGGTTAGAAGTAGAGAAGATCTTGATTCCCTCCATCTGAGAGCATCCTTCAAACCCTGCTGCTGCTAGCCTCTGCTTCTCCTTGAATACTGGACTACTACCATGACAAGTTTGCATCCACAACACTTCTGACACCAAATGGGCCAGGGTCTTTGACACCAGAACCTGTTCTCCAATTCTCCAAACATCATCTTGGTACCTAATGATTCAATTAAGTTCTGACACTGCCAACCTGGACTTGGCCTTCTCCCCACATGTCAAGGGTCCAGGCCCAAAAGGCTGCCCAACTTCAGATATTGATTGTGAGGCTGGGCACATGATTCTGAGGACTGGCTGTAAAGTCAGGGAGCCCCACAGTGCTTCTTAGGTTGATAACCTGGCGGAAACCACTCACAGAACTCAACACTCAACTTACACTTACCAGCTTATGATTAAAGTCAGATCTCAGCAACATCCACGAAGAGCTGCATGTATTTGGGAAAGGGGTGCAGATCTTCCAAGCTCTCTCCAAGCCCTCCATCCTCCTGGCACCTGGGTGTGTTCAACCACCTGGGAACTCTCCAAATCCCATTGTTTAGAACTTGTTATGGAGACCCCATTACATAGGAGTGATTGAGTCACTGGGCATTGGGGATTGAGTGGCAGAGACTCTGGGTAGGAAGGGCTAGAGGATTCTAATCCTGTAGCCACTCGTTTGGCTCCCGTCACAACCCACCCTCTCATGAAGCCCTCTACATGTCCCCAGTCACCAGCTTTCTCCTTAGCATGCTGAAGGTCTCAAAACCCTCTAGACTCCTGGCCTTTTACAAGACCTTTGGTAATAAGGAATTAGAGCAAATGTTACAGGAAAACAAGGCCCGACTGCACAAGAAATTTCAATGATTGTAGGAGCTCTATGCCAGGAGTTGGGGATGAAGATCAGATATATGTTTCTTATTATTTCACAATATCACACTGGGGTAGTAAACCCACCTGGCATAAGTATTCTCCTTGTATTGTAGTGTGTTGTCAGAGTCTTCAACTGAAATATTTTTCATCCAATTTTCCATGACATCCCTTAACAATTTCTATAAACTATCCTGTAGCCCTACTTCTTCTGCCTTTCTAATCAAACTTCTCTAGTTCTCCTCTCATTCTACACGTGGCACTAATTCCCAGAACTCCTGCCATCCAGGTTGCTCTCCTCGAATGATGTTATCATCAAAGTTTGATTGTTTGCTTGTTTTTTGCTTTCTTATCAAGATATAACCTACATACAGTGAAGTACAAAAACTCTCAAGTGTAGTGTTCAATGAATATGGATACATCATTAAGGGTTTTTTTTTAAGCTGACAAAAATAGAATCTTATCAAATACATTTAGTATTCTTTAGATAGGAATTACTGTGATCTAGTTAAACCTTTCCCCATTGATGAAAAGCAGATTGTATTCTCTCTCTCTCTCTCTTTCACTCTCTATTTCTCTCTCTCTCTTTCTTCTCCCTTCTCTCCTATTATAAAGCTGTATTTTAAAAAAATATTTCTCACATTATTTTTCTTCTTATAATAATAATATATGATCAGCATAAAACTTTCAACGTTTTAGAAATGTGTGATTAAAGAAGGAAAAGTCTCTCAGAAGCACTGTCTCCTGAAATCATCTCGACACCTGAGAGGCATACATCCTTACAGTCCTGACTCTTCTGAATACCTCTAATTAGTGATTGTCACTCAAGACTCTTCATGATGCTTCACAGAATTACATAAGCCCCAAGGTATTCTACGCAATGGATAGAATTCAGGAGAACATTAAAATTTAATGAAAAAAATAAAATTGTATCTTCTTTTCCATTTACGTCAAAGTTAACTGGAAGCAACACACCGTAGTAGAAATAGTAGTACCTAATACTTTGTTATCAAATTACTCATATGTTCATATCATATTTCTCTAAGTATTTAGAGGCTACTCTTAAGTCTTGTCACTTAATGAATTCACCACGAGGCGCAGCCACTACTGTGTCAAAGACGTCGTATGCTTTTTATTATCTCTGTAATTATTTTAAACAATTATTTATATTCTTTGAGAACATTTCATTTTATACATTTAAAAACATGATTTTGAAAATTCTGCCAAAATAGACCCATGGCAGAAAAATCGGTTCAGAATCCCTGACCCAGACTCTCTCTGGTGACTTAATATTGTATGAGAAAGAAGGCCCCCTTCAGCAGGCTTCAGCGTGGTACATGTGCCCTGAAGGGGGCCTGAAATCAGGCTTTTTGTAAATTCATGAAGGTGTCTCTAATTGCTTCCCATTTCCTGCAGAATCATCTATTCTTCCTGCAGAGTAATCTATATATTACCTACCTACTGCCAATAGGATCTACCTCCTTTCCCCTTAATTTCCGTGCACTTTTGAAAAAAAAAAACTATTTATAACTCATTTTTACTCACGATACGATTTTCCTGGCAAATACTCATATGCAAAGACAGAAAGCCAACTTTTCTCATCCCATTATTATGCCACTTTTTTGGTAACCTCATTAAGTTTTAGCCAATAATTCCAGCTAGTCATACTGTTCCTAATTTTCCTCCTGTCCTCTAATACAAAAACGATCCCTCCTGGTTAAGTACAGGCATGTTTTCCTTGGAAGAAGCACCCCCCGCCCCAACATGATTGACACCTCTACTTATGAGTTAATTGGAAAAGTTGATCAAAGCAGAGTAAGAGGAAAGCGACACACGCCTGTTCTAAACAACTTAACTAAAAACATTCATTTGCCAGTCAACTCATGTAGGGCCAAGACTCGTTCTCTGAAATTGGATGCCCTGGTTGAAATTCAGCGTCATCTCTCACACTTCGAACTCCCTTTAACACATCATCTGAGATTTCCACGTCTCTGTTACTTTAAAATGAAGTGAGGTCACAAAGATAGTTGTGAAAGCAAGCGAGGGCAAGATCTTTCTAGACTGGCTGACTTTCTTACTTTCTTTCTTCCATCAACTTGCCTGCAGTTAATTGGGAGCACATCTTTTTAGTGGTGAGCTTTTGCAAAATCACTGCAAAGCATTCGACTTAGTTTTCATAGCAACACTGCTCTTTGTTTCTGTATTTGTTCTTCATCGTTTCATATCCTACTAAATTACATTGTCTAATCACAAACCAAGTACAATTATCTTACCCTGTTTGGGGGGAACTAGCTGAACTGATAAGAGCAAGGCATTGAGAGAGAGCAGGGAAGTCGCTCTTGGGTCAGGGGTGGTACACTGCAATGTCTGTCAGTGGATTTTATGGAGTAAAGGGGCATTCGTGGAATCTGGCAAGAACATCATGTGATGGTTTCTGAGGAAAACTATCCACATATATGTTTATATTATATATACCATTTTTATTCAGTTTTATATTTCTAGATTCTCTCTACCCCAATCTTTTTTATAATCTCATGAACAAAAATCCTTTTTAAAGGTGTGGTGTTTTTTTTATTTAAAAAAGTTTTTAGGGTTTTTTTAAGTGAAAAAATAAATAGTCATTAGATTCAATGGCTCAATGTTACACACTGAAGTCAGCAACCGTTGCTTCCCAGGAGATACGGCAAGGCTTGCGGACAGAGCTGACACTTAACTAGCGCCTCCCAGGGCCCAGTGTGACCTGGTTGTGTGGAAGACAGATGGCTAATGATTGACCAGTGTGTGGAAGGAATCAGCACGCCGAGAAGCTTCTGTGCAAATGTCATCTAGGCTCCACCCAAACAGCTACTGCAAAACACACTTACACTATACATACTTTAATAGTTAGGATTTTCACTAACTTCTAAATTGTTTGAGAAAATCTAGATCAGTCTTCTAGCAAGTTTTTCAACTTAGCACCAAATATTATAGTTTTAAAAACCTGAATGAAAAAATAAATCCACTTGCTTTACTCCATAAAAAGAAAACAAAAGGAGGAAAAGAAAAGACTATTTTTGAACTTAATGGGAGTGACTTTGGGTAGAACAAGGCAACATGGCAGAAGCAAGAGAAGATCGGCAAAGTTCCCTGCAGATCTAGGTAATCTATTCAACGCACTCTAGTAGCACCCAAAAAACCACCACATTCCAAATAAATACTGGAGTTTTCTTTTCTCCAAGTGAGTGACGATGTTCTAAATGGCTGTGTCACTAGAAGCACAACACCAGTGCGTGTGCTTCCATTTCCCCTGATGGAAGGGACACTACACAGTTTCCCTCATGCCTCTGGGTCACAGACATAGAAGATCTTCCCAACCACGTTGGAAAGGAGGATCCAACCAAGGGGACAGGATGGTCTGATACACAAGTCCTCAAGGGGTGATCCGCACCTAGTCCATCCATGTCACACCCAGGCTGTTGGCCATCAAGGTGACTCCCGTTCACTCACCTGACACCTGGCCATCACAGACAATGCTTCTACCTTGTCCCACAACTGGGGAACGGTTGTCCCATGCCCTGCACAGTGGCCCTTCTGGCCATGGCAGTCTCTGACCTGGAGAAAGGCTGTGAGGGATCCCAGACTTTCCAAAGCATCTCTGCTAGGGGCTGGACTGTGTTGCTCCCAGGTCCCTGTGTTGACAGTAGGACTGCAAAATCACAGGGGGAAAGCGTGCGAGGACACAGTGAAGAGGGGGTGGTGATCGCATGCCAAGGAGAGTGGCCTCTCTAGAAACCAGCCCTGCCAGCACGCTGACCTTGGCTCCCAGCCTCCAGAACTGAGAAAAAATCTGTCATCTGAGCCACCCCGTCTGCGGCACTCTGTGTGGCAGCCTTAGCAAACTCACTTACGCTCACGGAGCATCCGCCCATCATTCTTGTCTCTCCACGTGGCTCCAATCCCTTTCCCTCTGCCTTTCCTTTTGAGATTTTTGAAAGAAGAAGCCATTAAACAAAGTCTGGTCTCTAAAATTGTCTTGAATGGCCAACAAGATGAATTTGATGCCTGTCAACTGAAGCTTCAAGTCTTAGAGACCCCAGTGCTGGTCCTGCACTGGAAAGTAAAATGGATATGCTCATCATGTTCACTGATGACTCATCCTATCCAAACCATAGGCAGAAGAACTTGTGCTCAAACCATTAAAAAAATTTAAAATTAAAAAAATATATATATCAGGTTGAGCTTTAGTATTCTGTGCCCCACATTTATTTCTTAGCATAAGTAGCATGTCCAGAGGAGGGGACTGTGCCTAACCTTTAGGACAAGACAGACCAAGCTAAAGGAAACAAGTGACCTCAGTCGCTTCCATTCCTCCACCTCCCTGCAAAGTTGGGACAGGAAGATAAATGTTGTCAGATCAACCAGGTAGCCGAATAATTTCAATAGGTGTTCAGATTTTTTAGATATTTGTGACAGTGACCCCAAAGCTGGGGCAATGGTACAGTTGTGCTCCATCTCAAAAGATGGTATGAAATACATCAGGTACATTCAGAGAAGGTTTTCTAAAAATAGTTAAAAGACTGAAGTGTCGACACTGATTTGAGCATCTTTCTACATCTGGAAAGTTCTTCTGCAAAGCACCTTAATTCCCCTCCCAGGCCCAGTCATCCAAACGTTGTCACACCTCCAAGGAAGGAAGCTTCTACATTAGAAACACACACAGAATTCAGCAAATCGCATTTTGCCGGCTTGTACAGAATTCCAATGCAATTTGATGCTGGGACACACCTTCTGCTCCCGGTAAGTAGATGTCACGATTTTACCAAAAGGTCCAGGGGGCCAGAGTATGACATAATATTAGGTAAAAGAGATTTAAATTGGAATGGACCTGATTTTTATTCTCACAAGTTTTAGTCTGATCTCTTCGAGGCCAAGGAAAGATCTGCTGCACAAAGGCCTCAGTAGACCTCCTAACACAAGAAGAAATGGAAGGTGGGGCAGGTCCCTGGCTCTGCAAGAGTCTACAATATGGAGAGGCAGGGTGCATCATGGGTCACCCACGTGGGTTGTGCCCTGCACCCCTTACCCCCAAATTAGTGAGCGCAGAGGAGGCAGCAAGGCCGGCGGCTCTGTGTGGAGCTCCTCTCCCCTCAGCAGGTAGAGGGCCTGCGGTCTTCCGGACGCCTTCTTGAAAAGCTAGAGGACAAACAACAGTCCAGGCCACATCCCCAGTGCTGTCTGTGACTGCCTTTGCTCCTGAATTCTTGTTTATGGATCTGATGGTAAAACAAGTTGAAAGCAATCTTCTCCTGGTCTGAAGCATTCATCTCACCGGCCAAAGTTGGACCCTCACCAGCTTCTGTGGTCAGACACAGCTCAAGCCTTTCAGGACAGAACAGGAAACTGAGGCTCAGGGACCAAATCGCCTCTTTCATTTTGTCAACAGTAAGGTCCCCTGGACTCCCAATGGCTCAATGTGGCAGGACGTGGCTCACCGCAGGCAAGGTGGGGCCCAACGATGGTTAAAATCAAGCTTTTGTGGCTGTTGCCAAGACCACTTGTGGCATGAAAATAAATTCACACTGTGCCTTCCCACAAACACAGAAATCTTAAGCAGACCTCTCCACCGAGGGTCTCTGGAGGGATGAGTGAACCCAACTCCCACCTCTGAAACCCTTCCAGAACCACAGAGCTCAAGTTGGGGTTCAGCAAAACCCCAAATTGTCCTCCCAAACACACAGAATCATGTGTGTTCAGAGGAACTGGAGCCCATATGTTTGTGACTCTCCTGAACAGCACTGCCGGGCCTTTACACGCTCTTCTCAGGGAGCTTTGTGTAGTCCAAACTCAAGAGTGATGTTTAACCAGAAATAAACCAAATGCAAGCCCCTACCTGTGGGCACTAGCTTGAAAGGAAGACCACAAAACTGCCTTTTACAATGAGAACAACTGGCTTCTGAGACAGTAAGCCCAGGACATCTGTTCACCCCTACATCTCCAGGCCAGCTTCCCTTACCAAAGAGAAGCCGCTCTTCATCAAACAGAGAACAAAGCTGTGTGGTCAATCCAAAATGCCACCCGCTTCAATCCCTATCCCAACTAGAGATGTTATCATCACTAAAGTTTGTTTAAGAAACACTTTTTTAAACGCACAATTTTTTTTTTCAAACGGTCAAGGAAATTGTTGAGTGACTTAGTTAGCTTTTCAGGGTTCAGTCTCTAATCTAGTTTCAAAATTAAGGATTTCTATCTGAATTAAGTTCTTTTAAAACATCCACAGATTTAATAGCAACCTCTGTACCCAAGGGGATTTCAAATTCTTACTCCTAATAGCCACTGGATTTCAAAAGTAAATTCTAGACCAAATATTTGGAGTAACTTGAGTTTTGCCATATACCATCTTCTTACTAGTGTAAAAGGAGGTTTACAGAAATTGGACCCCTGAGAGAAATGATTTCTTACCAACCGTAAAGCCAGGTGCATAGCAGCGTTCATTAACAATAAGCATTAAACTGGTATTTTCCAGATGAGTCTGCAAGTTATCTGAATTTCCTCCAATAGGAAAAAGAAATAAACACCAATCATCTGAGTTACCCAACTCTGGTAAATTCAATGAAGAATAATAATGAAGGTCAAAAACTTTGTTGTTGGAATATAGATATAGATGTATATTCTGATATGCATCCATATACGGTAAAGATGGATAGGGGCAGTCAGTCTGTAATAATAAAATGCCATAATAACCAAAAAGCTGTGAGTCCTAGGTAAAGTCCTCTGCATGGACCAACACAGTGCCCTTGAAATCCACGTGCAAGCTTACATTAGTGAGGGCGTCACCCTCTAAGAGTTTATTTTTGTCTTCTGTTACCCATAACTCCTCACTGCCAAATCCACTTGTATTTTAGGAAAATCTAAGAAGACAGAAACAATAAAGAAATTGGTTTTTGGTTTTCACCTAATTCAGACCTCAGGGAATCATAAACTGACCTCGTTGAGAAAAGATAGCAGTCTTCAAGTTACGCATGTATTCGCTGTCACAGAATGCAAGGGCAGGGGTTTTAAATAATTGCATCCACTGTTTTCCCTCAACTAAAAGGAAATATCACTGTTTTTGAAACCAGACGACCATGTGCTCTTCTCTGTGGTCTTCAGGTCAGGGAAGATGGCACACTTCCCGCTGTTGGAATGTCTGCCCTTGCAACTGAAAAGTCCTCTTGAATCCTCCTCAAACCCATTTATCTCATGAGGCTCGTCCCTGTGTCCTATCAGTAATGCCTCACCCTTCGCAGGATGTTGTTGGAAGGAAGGTCAGGTGAAGGCAGAGGAGGGCTGACCGTGTCCCTCTGAGGTCTGCTAACACCGGTGAGGGTGATTCTTTCCACTTAGCTTCTCTGCGTGTTTTTATTTGCGCCATATTCCACCAGCCGACAACTCTGTTCATTGAAGGAGACAAAACCAGACAGTTGTCCTCTGGTCACATATGATTAAATCTAAGCCTTCAAAATTGCTTCTTAACATAGCACATCATTTCCCTCAAAGAATAAGTAGACCCTGTATTTCACAGCATCAGGGGTAATATGTCTATAATTTAGGAAACACTTTTTTCCCCTTTTAGAGGATAAAACTTACACACTTAGGAAAATAAAAGCCCATGTCCATTTGTCCTTTACAGAGTATATTAATTCTTTCTGTTCTCTCAATATTAGTAAAGCCAGTGGCTTTAGCCAGCTTTCCAGAATTGATCACTTTGGGATGAAAGCTATTAGAAAGAGAACAAAGTCACAAGCATGCTTAGGGTCTTCAAGGTGAGCCAGTCTGCAGCAGACTGTGAGAAATCAAATCTTCTGCAGGAAGATCGTGCCTGTCAGCTCAGGCGGCCAACAGCAGATTTACAAAGAAACCACCAAGCAAGACTGCAGAAACCAGGGACATTTTCCCCTCTGTTTGTGATTCACCAGGAAATGAACCTTGAAAGGCCCCACCCAGAGAGAACAGAGGATCCTGAGTTCTGATTGGAATTCTAAGTAGGCCCACCCCCAAATGATTGCTAGTGATTTCAGTCTAATTACTCTAGTAATCATAGAAGAGGGGCTTCGTAGATTGCATCGAGGACACTTTCTCACTTCAGTGGCTGCTGACTGTCGAGGTCACCAGGGGCGGAAGTTCCACCCCTCTGCCCAGCAATTCATTTAAGGTCTCATGGCTCCTGCTGCTATGATAAGAGAGGCCAGGAAAGAGCGCGGATTTCTATATCAAAAGGGATTACAATGTAGATCGCTACTGACAGCTAAAAATCACTTGCTCTGTCCTTTGAGGAAAGACGGAGCCATAAAATATTTTCAAATGGCAAGACAATTTGAAAACATGTGATACTCACTTTTCAAACTCAAGACGTCATGCACACACCAAGCAAGGTAGAATACGAGCTCTCTATTTAACCTAGACGGGAAAATGACCACAGAATTCCCCCTCACTTAAAATAAGGGAAAAAATAGGGAGGGAGGAGAGAAAGAAGGAGGGAAGGAAGAAGAAAGAGGGAAGGGGGAGGGAGGATGGAAGGGGGTTTGTGAAATATCATACCAAAAATTCACCTTGGAAACCTGGTGTCTGGCCAGCTCATGCACTTCACCCCATCCTGGTGCGTTAAGACTCCAATGCACACCGTCAGCAGCAGGAGCAGCAGACCTTCTCCTTTCTGGACTCCTAATGGAAGGCATCGGCAGCAGGAGCAGAGCCGTGCTGTCCACCAATTCCACAGTCTCAGACATCAAGCACACTGCCAAACGACTCCCACGTCACTGGGTCAGACAATTAGAACAGCCAATACAGTTATCGAGTTTCCGTACTTCCATACTCATACTCCAGCAAGGAGAAGAATTTAAGATACTTGTATTTTTCTCCCTCAGAATAACAATAATTTCTACTAACTTTAAGGGACTGAAAATCCTGTTTCCTTCCTAAGTGGCTGCTCAGCTACTCTTACCAACAATTACTGTCATTCGCAACTTAAAAAAAATCTTGAACCAAACTTCTTCCCTGTCTGTGTTTATGCTTTCAGCTTAAATTACACTCATTTGCACACATAAATATGCAATAGGATCATGTTGTTGAGTCATTTGATGTTTTAATAATCATATCCTAAAAATATAGACTCTACCAGGTCAGGATTTCCTCATATCAGATTTCTACACTGCTATGCATTCAATTGAAGGTTAATAAGCAATTGGAATTGTGTTTATTTACTTATTTGTATTTGGTAATGGAAATTTAACCCAGGGCATTTAACAACTGCACCACTTCCCCAGTCCTCTCTATGTTTTAGTTTGAGACAAGGGCTCACTAAATTGCCAGGGGCCTCGATAAGTTGCTGAGGCTGGCTTTGAATTTGCAATCCTCCTTTCTCAGCCTCCTCAGTCACTGAGATTACAGGTGTATACCACCACACCCAGTTTTGGAATTTTTTAATTGAATGGTTATTTGTTGACACCAGAAAAAAAAATAATAAAACACATCAAATAAATGGGAGAGACCAGGCTGGAAGCCAAGAAAGGTCTGAGGTCACTAACAAGAACAAGAAGAGATGAGGGCCTCTCAGAAGAGCAAGCAGAAGAGTTGGCGCTCTCACTCACCCCTGCCTTCCTCCATCCTTGACATCCAGAGGAAATGCAAGCCTGGCCACTCACCAAAATTGCATCCTTAGGAATTGCTGGAACATTGGGTAACCATTTTATTTTATTTTTTTACATTTTATGTAGATGTTTCCATTAACATAGAAGCAAGTGACATGTGAGTGGATGGAGTGATATTGGAATAAACAGTCGGTGCCTAGCTATTGGGGAAGCCATATTTTGTGCAGAGAATGCAGAAGGAAAGGAGCCCGGCTTCAAGTCATGGAGAGAAGGGGCGGAAGTTCATTATCTCACAGGTTGTCCCAGATCAAGCAGACGAAGGATTGGCTCTGGGCATATAGACGACATCTTTCTTAAACAACAGCATATTTTAAAAGGAAAAAAGATAATTTTAGCAGCACACATAGCCTCACAGCTTCCTGATCAACAGCAGCCGCAGCAGCTGGCGTGACACTGGCCAAGTTTCCCAGCCTCGCATCTCACATAGTAAACTGAGCATTCGGGTTTGCTGTGAAATACTCTCGCCTACTAAAAATGGAGAATTTGACAGATTTTTAGAAATGTTCCACAGATCCTAATTTATGAGCAACAGTTGGTAAGTGAGCATGCCAATTAAACCAAATAGTGAGCATTAATTCATTGACATGGTATTTCCACATGGAGAAGAGACCGGTTTGCAATGAAGTGATGGGAAAGTACTCGGGGGTGAATGCTGTGTCCTCTGGGCATCTACACTTCTTGACCATGCACCAGTAACTGCTCACTGACAATGCTCTATGCGGTCGCTGACACCCCAGTTGGGGTCTGCTCATCATTTGCTTTGACACTTATTTCATTTAGAATAACGATCAATGAAACAGAGGCATTTCCCAAGGGAGCCCCTTCATGCAAGAAGCATGCAAAATTGTCAAATAAATGAAAATAGCCATCAGGAATTGTTGAGCTCCGCAGTGTCATTTTAAATTAATCTCCGTAAGCCGTTTTAAACCTCTCAACAATGGCTATCGTACTCAGCTTTCTTCCCTTCTGCTCACTGTAGGAACTGAAGACGTTGGCATGGCAAGAACCTGAATGCCTTCAGAGACTACAGAAACAAGCTGTGGCAGAGAGAGAATGTGGTCCCCATGGTTGCTGCAAGAATTGGGGTAGGGACACGGTGCCGCCTAACGTGCAGGCCCACAACTCTGTGTGGTAAGAAGACCCTGTCCGGCAGGTAAGGAAAGCAAGACTGCCCGGTGCCCAGCAGTTAAGAAGCTGAGATTGCAGTCTGCACATTTGCTGAGCTTGTGTGGGGCACTGTGCGTCTCTGACATTGTATAAATAACAGCAATCTTTGTATCTACTGAAAAATAACCCTCTTTGTCTTTTGCTTTAATTAGCACAGAGACTAGAGTGGTTTTTTTTTTAATGGAAAACTCATACTGGAAAGTTTCTCCTCAGTGATTTATGTGTCATGTTATTAACAGAGAGTTCTGCTCCAGAAAGGATGCACAGAAGGTGACAGGCAAACTCTGCAAGCACGGGAAAGCCGGTTCTCAGGTTTATTGCTTCTTAAATAAATTCCTTAGTTGTGAATCGTCAACAAGTACGTAGACCCGGCAGCAGAATTATAGAAGTAACACTTGCAAAACTGAGCCCTCTCTAGGAGAATAAACTTTCGCTGGTACTTGGCCCACATCTACTGGGCGGGTCACTGAGTCTGCCTAAACGAGCAGAAAGTGACTAGAGTTTCAAGGTTTAATAATGATTCCAGGAGGGGAAAGTAGCCTGCAGTGTTAAAGGAGGAATAATCATATTTTTATAAAAGCAACAATCGATACTGAAGGATGAATAAAACTCAAAAAGCATGCATGGTTTGCTTGATCCTTGGTTAAGTACGTAAATGCTGTGACATTCAGGAGAAAAGTCTTGAGACTATACTAAAAACTTAATTCTAAAAACACTTTCTAAAATCCCAAGAAAGTCCAGTTCTCACTTTCCTCCCTCAGCCCCACCCCTGCCCAATCCTGTTAACCATCCACTTGTGCAAGGAGCTAGAATATCCTGGGCCTGGAAATTGACCGACAATCACATCACCTTCAGCCACCAAATAAGTCAAAGCAACCCAGTACTGATCCTACGGAGGCCAAACAGCAAAGGAGGTTTAGGAAAAGCCACGTGCACTTCCCTTGGACTGCAAAGAATTCCATGCACACTCACTGTCACCATTTCTACCTACTGTGTGGGAACACGTTTTCAGGAAAGAAAATTAAATCTGGGTTAGAGTTGCTGAATGAGATATCTCTGGTTTTTTGTTTTTTTTTTAAGACAGTCTTCTGGGGAATGGTATAGAATTTTGAAAGTTGGGAAATAGATGAACAAGTAGAAGGCATGCAGACATATGCCAGGCATATGGGAGTGTTCTGTCCACAATCTCTGGATTTTTGTATTTTGTATCTGTAGGCAAATGATGATATGACACTCTAAATTGGCCTTGTCCAAACTTTTCACCTAATCCTCCCCAGACAAAAATTTACAGACAAGGAGAAATCCCTTTTAAGATGCCCTTTCCCCCTTTCAAATCATTACAGCAACCTACAAGTCCAGGCCCTGCCTCCACAGTTCTGAATGCATTCAGGTGCAACCTAGACTTGTGGTCGTGATTCCAAAATTCAAACCCACACGGCCTATGCTATGTGACAAAGAAATGTTATGTCTTTGAAAGGAGAAATAGCTCCCGACAATGAAAATTGAATCCCGGAAATAACCAGGTGATTTAAAGCTTTCTAGATAATCACCAGCAACTAGAATGATAATACTTTAATGACATATTATATTTAAATAGCACCTTTCAAACTCCATCATGCTAATCTACACAACATGTTCACAAAGTAAGAAGGAATGGGTATTACTCCCACTTCAGATGAGAAAATTGAGGGGTAATAGAGGCTGGCTTAGCGAGGTCTCTCGCGGCCCTGCTGGTGGATCCAGGCTTAGACCCTCAGGTGTGCTTCCCATGTCCCTGCAGGGCCTCCTGCCTCAGCGCTGGCGAGCTGGCCTCCGGTCTGTGTTTCAACACCCCTCTGGAGATGCGAGAATGTCTCCGCTTTGACCAAAGCTGGGGCTTTGTCCACTTCCTGCGTCCTCGTGGGAACAGCGTGATGGTGTGCTGGGACCACTTCTTAGTCCTCAGGCTTTGCACATGCAGAATGCAGAAGATCACGCAGGCCCCGGGCTGTGGTTGGCAGGATACACATCCTCTGCTTCCAAAGCTCTGGCTGTACCTACAAGTCACTTGAACCTGGCCTCTGCTCGGCTTTGTCACTTAAGGGACTTCTAGCTTTCCTCTACTGTATTTCTGCCCTCAGTCTGAGCCTATCTCCTTGTGGGGACCTGGTCCCCATGTGTACAAAGCTCGGACCCCTTTCTCTGGAATAGAAGAATGCCAGCTTCTCTTTCCCATTCTGTGGGCCTCGTGGCTAAACTAGCGTGGATTCCCGTCTTTTCTAACTTGACATCAGTTTTGCAGGAACACAAACAAGAGGGACACAAGTGCCCACTCACGCGTCAGACCCAGGCAGTCTGCAGGCACAGACAGCTCCACCAGCTGCCGCCTCCACACCTGGCAGAGTCCAGCACCAAGGTGCACCATGAGGGAAGCTTCCAGGAAGCAGCTCACAGGGTCGCTGTCGAAGCAGGAAGAGGGCTGAGAGCCCACGGCGCCACATGGCATGGTCCTCCCAAGTCTCCACGCACCTCCTCCTCAGTCAGGCCTGGTTCTGTGCTCAGAACAGCAAGGTCTGACCTCGTTTTCCACTTGTCACTCAGCAGGATCTGAATGTCCTTTAGACACGAGAGTCCTTCCTTCTGCTCATTGCAAAGAACTCTGTGGAGTGTACTGTGGACATCGAACCGCCCGCAGGTGACATGCTGTCTACCGCAACAGCACATTTTAGTATGAATAAGCAGTGGTTTTAGGGAGATGCTCATACCTTTGCCCAGGGCTTTGCCATCCATAAAACACTTTCCCACATATCATTGCACTTATAGGTAAATTATTTAGCCTCTCGGAGATTCATTCTCCTACATGTATAAATATCATCAATGTTACACAACACGTTAACATATTCAGCAGTTTATAATTCAGTTCTAGAACTGGTCTGAGAATTTAAACACCAGTTAGCATAGTATTAATTCCTTTGGGGATGTGTTTTCAAAAATGTGAACGTGTGAGTTCTATTTTTAATCATCTGCCACTCCTTGTGGATGGTAAGGAGTCAAAGTAAGAGTCACTGTGAACATTAGCCACTTTCAGGATATTCATAAACATTTAGCAAACCATTTAATGTTCTCTAAGATCCTTACATATTTACAATGAGAATCACAAATTTTGAAGTTAGTGACTATGATATTTCCTTAAGAAGAGGTATTGTTTTAAACCAAAGGACTTAACACTAAGTGACTTGTCCAACCTGGCTCACAGGCTCTTTTTTCCCAGTGCTGAAGGTCAAACTCAAGGCCTCACACATCTGAGGCGGGCACTCTGAGCACCACTGAGCTACACAGCCCTCTTGTTAGTCCTCACGCACTGATTTTATAGACGACCCTGTCTGTTCTCTGATCCATTCGCATACTCAGAACCATTCAAATATTGCTACGGGTTGGATCTGGAGTGTCTCCCAAAGCCTCATGTGTAGAAGCTTGGTCCCCAGTGCAGCGAGGTTCAGATATGGAACTTTTGGGAAGTGATTGGAATGTGAGGACTTTGAAAGCATCAATGGACTCATTCATGGAGGGGTTCACAGCTCAATGGACTATTGGGAGGTAGTGGAAACTGTAGGAGGCAGCCCCTTTGGAGGAAGGAGGTAACTGTGGCATGAAAGAGGATCCCTGCACCCCCCCCCACACACATCTATCTCTTTGCTTCCTACTTACCAGTAGATTAGCAGCTTTACTCTGCCACATCTCTCCAGCCACAATGTTCTGCCTCACCACAGGCCCATAGCAATGGGGCCAAGGGACTATGGACTGAAACCTCTGAAACCCTGAGCCCAAATAAACCTTCCTCCTTTAAGCTGATTTTCTCAGGTGTTTTGTTACAGTGATGAAAAGCTGACTAACACGAATACCAATGACAACAAACGTCATATTTCTACACAACTTCTCTGAATTTCTGGTTCATGTATCCAACAACATTTTCGACAAGCATTTATCAGAGTCATTTCAAAATTGACTTATAGGAAATGGATCTCCTGATTTGTTATCATGCAAATAAAATCAAGCTAATATTATCTTCTGGTGTTTTAATTTAGAGGATTTTATCATAGTCAAAGATTATTTCTATTGTAAGTTGCATTATGAGATCTTTTTTCTCAGTGGCCTTTATGTGACATACATGAGACACATGCACTTAAACATATAAATATGTATTCCCAGGGAGAATTTAACTAAAGAGAAATTTTGTTGATTTAATGATTAGAAGCCGGATTTTTAAGAATTTTAGAAAGTAAGGCTTCTTTTTATCAGTACAAGGCTATTTTGAATCTTGGAGGCAAAGATATTCATTGTGACATTCCAGACATCAGTATGAGGTTTTGTAGGTCAATGAGACAGAGCAGGACCCTCCATCAGGGGAGATCAGAGTCCTTGCATGTGTTAGTTTACAGCCTTGAATTTAAGCAGGTGCATTTTTATTAGTGAAACACGAGAGAGTGTCCATTATACTGTCTAACAGTACCTCTTAACCGCATAGTCACCTTCATATAGCTGTTCATATATCCGGCCATGGCCCTGTCAATCACACCCTACTACGCTGTACACCGTAAATTCCCTGAGATTACCAAAGTCGGAGTGAGGGACCATTTTTCACAGAGCGGAGTTGGCTTTGAAAGTCCAGTTGACAGCATCCCCCTTGGTGGACCTCTTCTGTCTCCGGTCAGGGCTCCATCGCTCCTCATCCTCTACCTGCCTGGCCACCACTCTCTTCTGCGGACCCTCAGAACAGCTTCCCCTCGAGTTCCCAAAAGTCACTTATTTCTTCCTACGGAGACTAAGCCAACCAGGGTAAAGAAAGTGTGATCAAATATGTTTACAAATATAAGTTCTAAATGTTTAGTCTAGAATCTCAACCTTGCCCCCAAATGACCTCTTTTTGGTCTCAGTTACCACTGTGTGCACCATGATTCGTACTGAGCCTTATGCTTTGCCCCGGTACAGCGTTTGCCTCTAATTCCAAGATCTGTGGCTTTGCTCACCTGATTGTCTAGGCCTGGAGTCTGTTCCTGCCAACACTGGCTCTTGTCAAAATTCAACCCATCTCTTATAGCTCATTCCAAAGAGCACTCTGTGCACCAGAGGCTTCCACCCACAATGCTCCCTCCCACCTGCGACTCCTTCAGTGACCTGTGTGGGTGTTCTGACTATTCATGACTCTCCCTCAGTGAAGTTCAGTTGCTGATGCATTTATCAATTTCCCTCATTTCTTACTCATTTTCTTACCTATCATGTATGTCCTCAAAGACTATGTTGAATGGACGCAGCATGAAGTTATGATCACAAAACCCATATTGTGTAGCCAGAGCAACTAGATTCAGACCTTTGCTCCTCCACCCACTAGATGTGTGAACTTGGGCAAGTTGTTAATGCCTTCATGCCTCAATGTCTTTGTCTATGAAACAGTCAAAATTATACTACCTACTTCATAGGCTTATTCTAAATATCAAATGAGCTCACAGTTGTAAACTTTTTAGTAAATACTTGAGTGAATTGGAAGTTTAGCAGATTATTAGTTGAGTGCTAGAATACACATTTTCACAGAGGTACACCTAAATTCCCAGGAATTCAAGTTTCCAGGACGTAAAAGCTAAGAAGGCTAAATTTGGCAGTGAAGCCTATGGGCCCCTGGGCACCCTGGGAAGGGGCAGGTGAGGTACTCGCAGGGCAGCCTCTGAGAGGTGTGCTGTGCTGCTTGGCTCACACACCACTCTCTCTATCATCACCTGAAATGGGGTTCCCGAGTCCAGATAATCTCCCCTGCTCCTGATGTCTTACCAAGTGATGAAGTATAAGGAATCAGGGTGGAAGTTAGAGACTGGAACAGAGTTGACAGAGGGTAGATGGCATCAACAGCACTGTCATCACAGTGACCACAGACCACCTGGCCTACAAAATGACAGACATAAAAGAAAGTCCATTTTATATGCATATATATCCAAAATCTAATGTCATGACAATCACGAGTCTCTCAAAAATCCTTTTCAAGTTATTTGGAGTCCATGTTTTTAAAGGTAACACACACGTGCGCGCACACACACACACACACACAGCACACATACAAATGGCTTTGTTTGAGCTATCTCAACTAACGCAGCGTTATTATAGAACATGTCATCTCATTCTAAAATCTCATGTCATTTGCATATGACATCTTATATTTTTCAGATTTGCATTTAATTGCTACTGGGAAGATGTACTTATTAAGCATATCAATGGCTCAGAGTTTCCAAGTAGTAATAGAGGAAGAAAGATAAACTCTGTAATTAAAAACTAATGTCATAAGCATAAAAGGTGATGGATTCCTGTGGGAATATAAGATAAAAATCTAAAATATAAAAAATAATATAAAATATAGTTTATAATATAAAAAAGTGAATATCTGGGTGAGGTATTATAAATGTGGCCAAAACCAAAGTTGGACTCTTGGAATGGATATTTAGGTGAAATTATCTATTTGACCCACTACTTGGTATGTTGTCTATAGACATTTCAGACAAAGACACAAAATCATTCAAATATTACTTGTTATTTTCTTTTTTAATTTTTTTTAAAAGAGAGAGTGAGAGAGGAGAGAGAGAGAATTTTTTTAATATTTATTTTTTAGTTCTCGGCGGACACAACATCTTTGTTGGTATGTGGTGCTGAGGATCGAACCTGGGCCGTACGCATGCCAGGCGAGCGCGCTACCGCTTGAGCCACATCCCCAGCCCATTACTTGTTATTTTCAAAAGGGGAAAAAAATCAGAGTGACAACTTGAGAAAGCCAACCAAAGAATTACAGAATCAATATAAACTGATGTTCTTCTGAATAAAACTAATTTGCTAAAAGCAGAAAAGAGACCAAAATTACCAACATCTTCAAATATGCACTTTTATCAAAAATCAGGGGGAAAAAAATCATGCAACTAAGAAGAAACATGAAGAGTCAGTAACAAAATTAAAGAATAACTGCTTGGAGAGGAAGTAGAGGGAAACGGTGCCTATTTCCTCAGTTAGCGAACATTACTGAAAGTCACAGGATGCCCACAGCATTTAAAGCAAAGAGAAGGTGCTTTGCCGTGACAGCCAGAGGACATTACGCCTCACAACTGGTGACTACAATGAGGTGTGGGATAAAATCACCTGGACCCGCGTGTAGCAATATGTGAGGGATTATACCTCACACTTTTACTTTTTATGACATGCTAATGAAGAAATATTTCATTTAGCTAATAACGACTGTGGTCCATGTAATACGCTGAGAAAAACATGCTGTGATTACTACAAATGAGCCCCAAAATGCCAATCTAAAGTGTGTTTACTATTCACAAAGAACTGACGATGGTCCCAAAGTCAGCCTTGGTACTGGAGAAAACAATAAAAATCCAAACACAATCTAACCACTCAATGCAGAGCTCTTCTTTAACTTCCACTAGAGGAATAAATACTGTGATGTAAATGGTACCACATCACCCATAAATATGTAAACTCTGCTTTTAAGACAGTTTTCTATCCACATTCAAGGGTTCGTGTCTATCTTTTTAGGGAAGGATGAAGCCAAATCATTCTTTGGTGATCTTCTCTATGATATCACATATTGACTCCTGCAGCACATTACTGTAATGTATTCAGGATCCTAAGTGGCCTGAACCCATTCTCCAAAGTTAAAACAACCAATATCAATGTCAAGTCTTAATGTGAAGACTCCTGAAGAATGCTAAACAGTGCTACCGACATCTCAATAGCCAGTCAAGCTCTTTTATAAGACTCACTGAATTTCATGATTTGTTAAAGAAATAAATGTATTCCATATCTTTACAATTATTTTTTAAATTATGAGAACAAACATTAAGCAGCATTTTAAATGGTCAGATTCAGAGCTGATTCACACACTATGAGCCATCATGATCTGCAGCAAAACACTGACCATCTTGTGTGTGTTGTGTGTGTGTGTGTGTGTGTGTGTGTGTGACCTGCTCCCCTGCTTAACTTCTTCAAGTGTGAAAAGTGGCATCAGTGAAAAAAATAGCTCCATTATTTCAAGGTTTACTTTCAATCCAAATATCCAGAACCGTATGGAAAAATCAATAAATACTTGTTCCCATTCCTGAATAGCTTCTATATGAGTCAGAAAGAAGTAGTTCCAGAGACAGAAAGAGGGCAACTCAAAGAGAAGCAGAACTTCTTTAGAAATCATGTTGTTTGCAAGATAAACACAGTATCCAAGTGAAAGAGCTCCTACAATATGACCAATATTATAATATTGTGAAGAGTTCCTACAGTAAGACCAATATTATAATAACAATATTGTTTATGATTTTAAAATATGCAACACTTAATATGCAAACATTTTCCTAAACATTTATTGCACCCCAATAATTAGCCTGTGAGATGTGGGAGATTTTACCAACTTAGAGGGAAAATAAAGAATTCTGCATTTTTTATACTAAGAGACCAATTTTTAAAGCATATAATCTCTTTAAGGCACTAAGACATGAATGTTTATTTCTAACAAAATTGTGATTTAGGTAGCTGAAAAGGAACAAACACCCATGGTTTTTGAAGGTCAAGAGCATAGGAAGTGCTATAAGCAATCTATCACCTTTGTCAGCACCAAATCACCCTGCGAAGGAGGCCTCCTATAATAGTCAGCATGATCCTCTCCAGATTATCCTTTGCACATAAAGTTAGCCTTCCTCGTGATTTGCTTTTTCCATTTACTATATTATGGGAAAACGTATACAGTCCACATGCACTTTCTTTTGTTCTTGGGAAACACCTCAAAGCATAGCTGTGTATAAACATATTAACCAACACCTTCCTCATCATTTTCAAGAAATTTAGAGTATTTTGTACAAACAACCTGGCAACTAGAGCACTTTACACATACCTTTGCATATTTGTACAGGAGCACTTTAAGAATAATTTCCTAGAGTGTGAACTGTGGGTCCAAAAGTAATATTTATAAATGGTACCACATCATCCATCAATGGCACTTTTCCAGCCATGAGCTCTTCTATCCTCAACTCCACCTGAAATTTTAAACCCACGAGTGGAATATCACCTAGCTTCTTGGTTTAATTTGATTATTTGTGGGGTTGAATGTATTTTCAAATGACTATCATTTTATTTTTTTTTTCTGAATCACTCTTAACTCTCGCTCAGTAGATTGTTTGTAATTTTTTCATTGTTGCTAATTTATGAAACAGAAAATGCTAATGACAACAGTAAGAGAAAGAAGAACTGATTATTGTGCTGTATGCTCTCAGAGGAGGAACACATTCATCTTCAAACCAAACAAGAAGTAGGAGGTGTTACTGTTGGGCTCCGTGTTGTGCCATTTTGGCAAGAAAGGAAGACACAGACCTATAAAATCAAGTTTGATCTAGTCTAGGTCCTTAATCACTGCTCTTCTGCCTTCCTATTTGTATGAATCAATTACCTTTTAGATTTTTAAATCATATTCTGGTTAAGAATTCTATCACATATTACTGAAATGTTTAAAAGTTTCATTACCTAACGTGATAAGCTTCCATTGTCTGGAAAAACACTGATGGGAAGCACCTCATTTTTCAACACTCCTGGACAAATGTTGCTGCATATCTTTGACACCATTTGATCTGTCAATTCAAGGTATCTGGAGTGATATAGAAAATTAGAAGATAAAGAAAGGTAACTCCTCAGCCACCGAAAGAATTGCCACCAAGCCCATGTGGAAGGCTCATTTATCTTCATCTGTGGGAGAAAGCAAGGGCCTCACACACTTCAGCACCCTGGCCCTCTGCCACGCCAAGGATGGAGACCACCAGGCCAGATGGAGGGTGTCCCTCCTAGGGATGGTGCAAGCTGGCTGACAGCACAGGGCCCAGTGAAACCTCCTGGAACAGAAGCAGGTGAGTCCCCAGAGTAGAGGCGGATATTGAAGGAAATGTGGCTCACTGAAGTCCCCGCGATGAGGCTGGGAGTGTTTAGTCACCTGCATTCCAGGGGTCCAGAAAAACTGTCAGTTCACAGGAAATAAACTCCCTTCCAGAAGCTGCACAGATGAGTCACAGTGCACTGGCGTGTGGAGTCTCACAGACGTGGAAGGAGACTGGGGAGGGATGAAAGTCAGGAGCTCTGCAGAGTGCCAGGAAACCACCCCTGGGCCTCCCCACCTTCAAGAAAGGATACTTGTAAAGTGCTCCGCCCACCGTGTGTGTGCAGGAGGTAAACATGCGGGGCAAGATGGCAAGCCCAGATAGGAGAATAGAAGTGTTGAGCACGTTAAGGAGACACTATGGAGTGGGGGGTTAATAGAAATTATAGGAAAAGCCCAAGTTTACAACAATATGAAAGAGTGAAACCAAATCCCCAAGAATCAGGGAGATTGCAATGGCATTCCAATTGTTAAAACTCCAACATGGGCTGCTAGGAGCCACTGCAAAGTATTACATTCATATGGAAATTGGGCTCCTACTGTTCACTTAGGCCCATTTGGGGACTCAAGTTACAAGACTCCTGGAGAGTTCCCATTGGTTGGGGAAGGATGGTAGGAGGGTGTTCCGGGGGAAGTGGAGCCCCCCGGGTCCGGTAGGGACACACGTGTGTGGGTGTGTGGACCGGCTTGTTAGGGGGACGCACACGGCCTCTCACAAAATAAAACTTTGTTTCAGTTCCATCTGGCTTGTGTTTTTGTGCTCAGCCGGATTGCAGCATCGCAAGCCGGCGTGCACTGACAGCGACCCGCGAAAGCGCCCAGCAGGAAGGCAGCAGGGGAAAAACAGCAGCGGGCAGAAGCGGAGCCAAGGCTCACGCGGGCCCCGCCGTCCAGCCTGCAGCATTTTGGTGGCCCTTGTACGGGGAACGCCCAAAATTTATAGGTGAGTGATATCGCTCGCCCCTAAGGAAAGGCGACAGAATGGGTATTTTTGTTTTGATTTATTCTGCTTTTATTTCAGGCTCTCTAGCCTTACAATTTTTTCAGGCGAATTGGGAAAAATGGTTGGCTCAAGGTTTTAAGTTATTCGGCCCTGAGAAAGAAAAAATTGATATAATCATTTTTCTCCTCTCCGTTTCTGTTTCATTCTGTTTTGGCTTTCTTCTATCCTACCTTATTGGGTTACGTTACCTTTATAGTAGATTAGAATCTAGTAAAAAACAAACCGAAAGACTGTTAAGTAAATTGTTAGAGGTCCAGGCTATGGCAGAAAACTTATTAGGTCAAGCAAAACAAAAGGTCCCTCAAGCTAGTCAGACAGAAGAAAAATTGAAGAAGGCAAGCTTAGGGAAAAAACGACCCTCAGATAGGGAGGCTAGTACTAACTCCGTTCCATCACCAGAGGGCGTAATTCAACCAACAGCTTCACCTGTAGCTGAGCAGCCCTCAGTTTCCATAGGTGATGAACAGAATCCTGAGGCAGGACCCCAAAAGTTAGCATGCCCTGTAGTTGAGCGGGGAGAAGAAAGGGAACGAGTTTACCGTGCCTTAGATTTCAAAATAGTAAAGCAATTAAAGGAAGCTGTACAAACCTACGGGCCTGCGGCTCCCTTTACTGTCAGAATGGTCGAATCTATTACCAGCTGGGACTTAACACCAGAAGATTGGGCTAGCGTGTGTCACTCTGTGCTAAATGGAGGACAATATTTATTATGGAAAATTGCCAATGAGGAATTTTGCAGGGAGACAGCTAGGCGAAATGCAGCAGCAGGTTATCCTGAAAGAGATTCTCAAATGCTATTGGGGAAAGGACCTTATGAGGGTCAGAGGCAACAGATTAGATATGATCCTGGCGTATACGCTCAGATCACTATGAATGCAATTAAGGCATGGAAAACTTTGAAGGGACAAGGGGATTTACAAGGTCAACTATCTAAGATAACACAAGGAGTTAATGAGCCCTACGCTGACTTTGTAGCTAGACTTATTGAAACAGCCTCTAAGACATTTGAAAATACAGAACAGGCAATGCCATTTATAAAACAACTGGCTTATGACCAAGCAAATCGTTGCTGCAAAGAGGTCATTAGACCGTGGAAACATGGAGATTTAAACACATATATTAAATTATGTAGCGACATTGATGAACAAGGACAAGTCATGGCAGCTGAAGTAAAACAGGCTTTAGATACCAAACCAAAAACATGCTATAATTGCAATCAGAAAGGACATTTTAAAAGAAATTGCCCCATAGGAGGAGGGTTTAACAAAGCTAGGTATCAAAGGAGTAGAATCCCGGGTATTTGCCCACGATGCCATAGAGGGAGACATTGGGCTAATGAATGCCGTTCTCAAACCACCATAGAGGGTATTCCGTTATCAAAAAATGGACAAAGACCAAGTGTCTACCCACAATATCGTGGAGAAAGGTATCAGGCCCCGTTGTCAAAAAACGAATTGGAGGGCCCAATGCCCCGGGGCCCAAAGCCACAAATATACGGGGCAATGGAGGAACCCAGCAGCACCATCAAGGTAGTGCCCAGGACGCACTATCCATCAGATCCCTCATCAGACAAACTAGAGGGAGCGCAGGGTTGGACATCTGTGCCTCTGCCAGAGCAGTATTAACTCCAGAGATGGGAGTTCAAATCATTCCCACAGGAATAAAAGGACCTCTTCCCCAAGGAACAGTAGGCTTATTATTAGGACGCAGTTCTTCTACACTAAAAGGACTTATGATAAGTCCTGGGGTAATTGATCCCGATTATGAGGGTGAAATAAAAATTATAGCCAGTTCTCCAAGAGGTATATCCGTAACTTCATCAGGAGATAGAATAGCACAGTTATTAATAATACCCAGCCTACATGATGAATTTTCCAGTTGTAATGTAGAAAGAGGTTCCAAGGGATTAGGCTCCACAGGTGTAGATTGGGCTATGCTTTCTTTAAATTTAGATTCTCGCCCAATGCTAAAATTAAATATTCAAGGACATGATTTTAATGGGCTGCTGGACACAGGTGCTGACCTCAGCATCATATCTCGTCAGGAATGGCCAAAGCACTGGCCATTGCAACAAGCCACTCAAACGCTTCGAGGCCTAGGAGTGGCAACTAACCCCCATAGAAGTGCTATGGTATTAGATTGGAGGGATCCTGAAGGATGTGAAGGAACTATACAGCCTTATGTATTGGACCATCTTCCCATAAATTTATGGGGACGGGATGTCCTAGATCAATTAGGATTGACATTAACAAATAACGTCAATTCTAACGCGCCCACTAGTAGGGCTAAACAAGGCTTTAGAAAAGAAAAAGGATTAAGGAAACAAGATCAAGATATGATAGCACCAATTCAAATAGATCAAGAAATAAATAAACATGGATTGGGTTTTCAAAAAGGGCCACTGAGACAATCAAAATTACATGGAAATCAGAAAGACCAGTGTGGGTTCCTCAGTGGCCCCTGACTAAAGAAAAGATACAAGTAGCCCACGATCTGGTCAAACAACAATTAGCGGAAGGACATTTACAACCTTCCGTATCTCCCCATAATACTCCCATTTTTGTCATTAAAAAGAAATCTGGTAAATGGAGATTATTACAAGATTTAAGAGCCATTAATAATGAGATGGTTATTATGGGACCTGCTCAATCAGGGATTCCCCAATTGTCTGCTTTACCAAAAACCTGGCATGTGTTAACTATAGATATTAAGGATTGTTTCTTTTCAATTCCAATTCATCCCGAGGATAGTCCACATTTTGCATTTACTATCCCTGCACTAAATCATGAAGGTCCTGATCAGAGATATGAGTGGAAAGTTTTACCCCAGGGGATGGCGAACAGCCCGACTATGTGTCAAATTTATGTTAATAAAGCAATCCAGCCACTTAGAAATCAAAATCCTGAACTACAAATATTTCACTATATGGATGATGTGTTATTAGCACATAAAGATAAGAACACATTGCTAGAATGTTATGCCACACTTACAAACTTACTAAAAAATTATAATCTAGACATAGCAATAGATAAAGTACAATTAAATTTTCCAATTAATTATTTAGGAGTTTTATTATCCTCAACCATGGTCCGTCCACCAAAAATTCAAATACGAGTAGATCAACTCAAATCACTTAATGACTTTCAAAAATTATTGGGAGACATAAACTGGATAAGGCCTTACCTAGGCATACCAACAGGAGAATTAGGACCCTTATTTGATATCCTAAAAGGTCCATCAGATCCAAATTCACCCCGCATGTTAACGCCTGAAGCAAGAAAGGCATTAAAAATCATTGAAACATATATGGAAAATATGCATTTGGATAGAATTGATATAAGTTTGCCTTTATTATTTATTGTACTACCAACAAAAAATATTCCTACAGGAGTATTTTGGCAAGAAGGTCCATTATTGTGGATACATTTATCGTATTCCCCTAATACTATTCTTACTAGATATCCTGAGGCTGTAGGACAATTAATACTCAAAGGGATAAAAGCAGCGAAGGGAGTGTTTGGGATTTCTCCCAATAAAATTATTACTCCATATACTATGGATCAAATTGATGAGTTAGCTAATGAGTTAAATACTTGGGCAATAATCATGTGTAAATCTAGTGTCTCATTTGATAATCACTTGCCATCTAATCCCTTGTTGTCCTTTTGGTCTAAGCATCCTGTAGTTTTTCCTAAAATGACAAAAAAAAACCCTATCATGAATGCTCCAAATATATTCACTGATGGGTCAAACAATGGTACAGCAGCGGTAGTTACCCCTGATCAAACTTTTACATTTTTAGTACCCAAACAATCAGCTCAAAAGGTAGAGCTCAATGCAGTATTACAAGCTTTTATGATGTTCAAAGATTCTGTATTTAATTTATTCTCTGATAGCCAGTATGTAGTTAATGCTATAGCATCCCTTGAAGATGCTGGTAGGATTTCTCCTTCCTCTACTGTTTTCTCTTTGTTTTCTGCTATACAAACTCTAATCTGGGACAGAAAAGATCCATTCTTTATTGGACATATCAGGGCACATACAGGGTTGCCTGGAGCCCTTAGTTTGGGTAATGAACTAGCAGATAAATCTACACATGACATACATATTTTCTCCACAATAGAAGAAGCTATAAATTTTCATAAAAGGTTCCATGTCAATGCTAATACCTTACAAAAACGTTTTAAAATAACAAAGGAACAAGCCAGACATATAATAAAACAATGTCAAAATTGTGTGACATTTTTACCACAAGTTAATCTTGGAGTCAATCCTAGAGGACTGATACCTAACCATATTTGGCAGATGGACGTTACACACTTGCCAGAATTTGGAAAATTAAAATATTTACATGTTACAGTTGATACTTCTTCTGGATTTTTAATGGGCTCCCTTCATGCCGGAGAAAAAACTAAAGATGTTATAGCTCATTGCTTACAAAATTTTGCCACTGTGGGTGTTCCTAAACAGTTAAAAACTGATAACGCTCCTGGTTATACGTCTAACTCTTTTAAACAATTTTGCTCATCATTTGGCATTACTCATATAACAGGAATCCCATACAATCCACAGGGTCAAGGCATAGTTGAAAGAGCTCATCAAACTATTAAAATGTACTTATTAAAACAAAAGGAAGGAATTGGAAAAGGGTATATATCCCCCAAAGATAAACTTAAAATAACCCTTTTTACTCTAAACTTTCTAAATTTGGATTCATCAGGACTTAGTGCTGCGGAAAGACATATGTATCCGAAAAATGTACATAAGCCTAAGGTACTTTGGAAAGATATTCTAACAGGACAATGGAAAGGTCCGGACCCAGTAATAGTCTGGAGTCGGGGCTCCGTCTGTGTTTTTCCACAGGAGGAACAGCAACCAATTTGGATTCCAGAGAGATTAACTAAAACAATTTCTACAGAAAAAGAAGATGATTTGACTCAAATCCATAACAGCTGATATCCAGAGCTCCAGCTTGGCTATTCTTACATCTACAACAGTGATTTACCACGGTGCCTTTTTCAATATCTATTTTATTATTACATTTTTCCCACATCATAAGGTTCTATTTTATTTATTTATTTATTTTCTCTTTCTTTTTGAGCTCATACAAACCTAGGTTAATGTTTTTCTGATCAGTTTTATTTTTTGACTGTGTTTTATTTTTTTTTTAACTGTAAAGTTTTTAAACATTGCAATGGAGATTTCACCTAGGTATAGCTACAAGGCCTTTATTTACTATTGTCCTATATGTTCTATGTTATGTATGCACTGTTTTGTGTTGTATGTCTGTATGTGTGTATGTCCATATTTCATTTATAAGGAGCGCTCATGTATAAATAGATATAAATGGATCCAAAAAAAAAAAAAAAAAAAAAATCACGTGACTTATATGGTTTAATTTAAATTAGGTAAACAGCTGTTATAAATTTTGCTTTTAAAGGTGGTTAACAGATCTGTTTGTTTACTTTCACCTTTCCTTTTCATTATATTTAACAATTCTGTTCAAGATAATGTCTCTTTAGCACCATGGCCAGAATTCCCATCTCCATCCCAATGCCGGTGAAGACTAAGATAAAACCAAACTACAACTTCTATGATAGCTATCACAGTAAACTATATAAACTGATACATCAATCAATATAACTCAATAAGTATCCTCAATCAAGGACTTAATTTACTTTGGGAGAAAATGGACATATTGACAGACTCCTCCACTTTGAACTGCTCAATCAAGGACTTAATTTACTTTGGGAGGAAATGGACATATTGATAGACTCCTCCACTTTGAACTGCTTACACAACTTGCCTGGACTATGTATCACCTGTATGCATTGTGCTCTATTTGTTGATACAGTGAATTATGGTAGTGCTGAAATATCTTAGCTGCTGTGTCACCAGTGTTACTGTTCTTCCTAAGGAGCCGTCAATTGGCTTGGTGTCGTGGCATTTCTGTATCTTCCTCCCTTCTACTAGTGATGGTCTAAAACTTGGGGGCCAACAGAGGTGAGGCAAGAACCTCACCCCCCCACTGGCACCAAAGTTAAATTTGGGGGCCAACAGAGGTGAGGCAAGAACCTCACCCCCCCACTGGTGCTTAGGCCTATCCACAAGCATGGCTATGCTAGACCGGTAGTCAGTGACGGGTTGATCTGATTACAGTGGATTCAACCTAAGACAGGAAACTGACGTGTAAAAGTCAGTTCTCCCATGACGGGTAAGAACCACATGTTAAATTGGACAACCTACCAGGCACGGTCCCTAGCCACATTGCCATTGCTTAATTAAACAGAAGGGGGCAGATGCTAGGAGCCACTGCAAAGTATTACATTCATATGGAAATTGGGCTCCTACTGTTCACTTAGGCCCATTTGGGGACTCAAGTTACAAGACTCCTGGAGAGTTCCCATTGGTTGGGGAAGGATGGTAGGAGGGTGTTCCGGGGGAAGTGGAGCCCCCCGGGTCCGGTAGGGACACACGTGTGTGGGTGTGTGGACCGGCTTGTTAGGGGGACGCACACGGCCTCTCACAAAATAAAACTTTGTTTCAGTTCCATCTGGCTTGTGTTTTTGTGCTCAGCCGGATTGCAGCATCGCAAGCCGGCGTGCACTGACAGCGACCCGCGAAAGCGCCCAGCAGGAAGGCAGCAGGGGAAAAACAGCAGCGGGCAGAAGCGGAGCCAAGGCTCACGCGGGCCCCGCCGTCCAGCCTGCAGCAATGGGCCATGGTTCCACTTGCTACATGTCAGACCCGGCTGAGCATCCCACGTGTACCATGTAATTCCCACAACTTCCCCAGGAGACAAGTATTATTACCCACATATTGCAGGCAAGAATACTGAGCTCAGAAGGGATAGATATTGTGCCTTCCATCAGGAAGCCAGTGACTGGTACAGCTACAACTTGAACCCAGCTCTACCTCCAGATACAGTTCCATTAACATCTACATGGGGTTCTAATAACAATCCCCAAGTTATCAAAAAGCAGATGAAGGCTGGGCACAGTGGCACCACCTGTAATCCCAGTGGCTCAGGAGACTGAGGCAGGAGGATCTGGAGTTCAAAGCCAACCTCAGCAAAAGCGAGACGCTAAGCAATTCAGTGAGACCCTGTCTCTAAATAAAAACAAAAGAGGGCTGGGGATATGGTTCAGTGGTCAAACGCCCCTGACTTCAACCCCAGGTACCCTCTCTCCAAAAAAATATAAGCAGACAAAGTGTTGTTACTTGATGATCCTAGAAAGAAGGCAGATGATAATGCTTCAAATGTATTTTCACCAATTTTGACAATTTAAAACTACAGCCTATTAGTTTAAATTCAGAAAAATAGTACATACATTGATGGGTGGTCAAGAGAAAAGGGTTTCCTGTGCAAATACCCAAGCAGGTCCTTGTCCTTTGAAGAAGGGGTGAGTGGGTGGTGCCAGGCCCCTTCTTGCTCCAGCTGTCTGTGATGAGCCAGGAAGCACGTTCCATTCCTGAGGTGGGGAAGGTGTCACGTGACCACACCCTCCTCTTTGTGGGCACAGGACAGGTATTCACACTTAGGAGGGAGCCCTGGGAACACACAGATTCTGGGGCTGTGCGGACTGTCTTAGCTTCACCAGGTGATGCCTTCCTTCCAGTTGTTTGGAGAGACGAGGGAGCAATGACAGCTGAAAGGATCCCTACAATTTCTTAAATTCTTCGTTGCACAGAAGAGAACATTGAGACCTGGCCAGCCAGGGCTGTAGCTCAGGGCTGCACAGCAGAGGAACATCCCTCAGCTGAGGGTCTGCTTCCCTAAGAGTCACTGCAAGGGATCAGGAGAAGAGGGAGGATCAGGACGCACCCAACCGCTCCCTGTGAGGCCAACAGGTGACAGGCAGCTGATCTACTGGGCAAGAGCTTTGGCTGTTTCCATCAAGGAGAAGTCTGGTTCCATGTGGTTTCCCTGAGCTGGGAAGATGGCATCTTGTGATGATTGTGGCCACACTGGGAGGTGGTCTTCTACACATGAAAAGATTATGACTCACAAAATGGCCTTATAATGGGAAGAAATAACTTCTGCATGAAGTCAGGAAGTCAGGAAAGATCCCGGTTCTACCTCTCCTCCCAGCTCCTAGAGCAGCACCCACCACAGAACAGGCCAACACAAACTTGTACTGAGGGAAACAGGTCACAGACGTGTCCAACAGGCAGTGTCCCAATGCATGCAGTGTGAAAACCAGGCCTCTGGGCACGTTTGTTTTAAGAACAACTCATAAACTGAGAACATAGCTCAAAAGTAGGGTGCTTGACTAGCATGTACTAGGCCCAGAGCTCAATTCCCACTACTGGGGAGAAAAAAATAGATTCCTCATGGACATATTCCTATTCTTTCATAGACTCTGAATTCCTAATATACATACATATGTATAAACTCTGTAATCAAGCTAGCTCATGTTTGCTTACAGATTGCTTGGGATTATTGTCCCCTCATTTTAGTTTTAAACTTTTTATTTTGTCCTACCAAAAATAAAGCATTCTTAATTTTAAAAGAAAAATGAATTTTGCAATTTTTTGATGTGTCCTCAACATGAAACTGTATTACTAGCAGGGTTGACTATAATGAGATTGTATTAATTCATGCATTTTATTTTGTTTCTTTAGGGATACATTGTTTAAAATTTAATAGACCAATTCATTCCTTGTACTTCAAAGAGTGCCTGCCAGTCGCTTAGTAGGCATTCAAAAAATGAATGTATGTATGATTACCCAAAAGTATTTGCAAGTTGGCACCACTCTTCATGGAAAACTTTCTAGTAAACTTTCTGTCTTCACATGAAGGTCACTTTCTGCAGGAACAGTATAGTGAAAGTCATAACCATGTTATGGCAAACTTGCAGCAACTGTGCATTGAATCACTCTCCTTTACACATTCATAAAATTTATATTTCAAAATGCTTATGAATAACTCACTGGGGTCATTTCCTGAGAAGGAGAAGATTGGGGGAGGGCAGGTTTCAGGGGCAATCAGGCATTCTATTTTAGACATTTTAAATTTGTAGTGCAAGAACTGTTAGGAGGCATTTGGGTATATAGACTTTATGCAGCAATTGGCGTACAATTTTTAAAATAGTTTGCTGAAGAAAACTCTATATGCAGTGTAGTCCAATTGGAGACAGGCTTTTTAAATTAGTTATAAGAATGCAAAATTTTCATATAAAAGCTATTATTAAAATTGTTCTGGTAAATGGTGTCAGAAGGAATCATCTTTTCTTTCTCTTGCACACTCACATGCACACACACAGAAACATGAGTGCACACAAACCCACAGGCACACATTTAAGCACACACAAAAATATGCATACGCACAAAACAACCATCCAGAGGCTGAAGCAATTGGTGCACGCTATGTATACACTACCCAAAGCACTTCATTCATAATTCCAGCAGCCCAGCTTTATGACTCTTTCCCTTTCAAGTGAAAGTGGGTTTAAGCATCATTAGAGAAAGAGAAAATATGAATTTGCTTATTGCAGAAAACCTTAGCAGCATCTAATAATAGCACATGGGACTACTGCCACCAGAAACAGCAAAAGCAGGGACTTAGAAAGACAAGACCGGGTACCTTTCACAAAGTTAGACCACATCCAAGAACCTCTCTCTACATTTTATAGCATATTTTTTTTTCAGAGTACTAACATGCACTATGAGGAATATAATTTGTGTATATTATGTGTAAAGCACAGAGCTACACACATACTCAATGCACAAAAAAACTCCCAAGTCTTCATATTGGATCAGAACACTGGTCCTTCTTTCATGCACCTTCTTTTTTGATTGTCAAGGACGGACTCCTTTTTTGACTATAATAAAGATTTTTATTTATTCAATAATCACCTGAGGAAACAGGAAACACATAGGACCGATGTGATAAATACATATATTCTTATGGAGTTGAAATATTTTACAAGTCAACTACAATTAAGTTTTGCTCTAATTTCTGAATTTGTATCTCTACTTTGACCAAAGTGCTGATATAAAAGCAAGCCAAATACTTCAAGAGAGTACATCCAGGATACTCAGCTCTCTACTGTTCTCCCATGACAGACATCCCTGGGGTGACACTGACAGTATTTCATGAGTGCATATTTGAATATCCTGGGTCATCTGCTGGAGGTTTTCTCCTCGGTGCTGAAATACCCTCTTCCCAATGGTAGCTCTCTCCCTGAGACTTCAGTCTCGAGTTCCAGGCCCTTCACCTCCATGCCAACAGCGCTGCCATGAAAACATTTCCTCCAGCGTGGAGACAAGAATTGGCTTCTCCACTTGGCAACAGATCCCGTGTTGATGATTTTTAAAAGAATAACTATTCAGTTCGAGGGCCCTAGAGAGGCTGACGACTATAGCTCCGGTCATTTGAGGGAAAAAGGAAAGAGATTATTAAAAGCCAAGGGCAGGACATGGAATATAAAACATTTATTTTAATTAAAATAAATCAAGTAAAAACAAGTTTTGAGCAATAACATATGGAGCTCCTTACAATTAGATTAAAAACCCATAGATACATAGATTCGTGTCTTTGATGTGTCTGGACTTCAGATCAATTATACACATGCTAATGTCCAATTTCCATAAGAATACAGTAAATGACAATTATATGTTGGCTTAATTTTGTTTGACAAAGGCACTCTCCAGACTTCTTAGCAAGAAACTTGGTTCTGTTCCATGTAGGTTCACTCCTGGAATCTACAAATTTGGGGGAAGAAGAAACAGACTAATTTGTATAATAAACAGACCCAATATTCATCCCCTCACCGCTGTGGAGTAAAAAGAGGCTGAAGAATGCTTGGAGGTTCTTAATCTCCCTTCTGAATGAAGGCCTCTGGGGCGGAGGCTGCGCGGAGGACTGGGAAGATGGAGGCGCTTGTGTCTGGGGTCCCCTGGAAAGAGTTTCAGGAAGGACGGGCGAGCCCACCTCTCTTGGGCACCTTTACCCTTGGCCCCTTTTGTCTCTTCTAAGTATAGGAATGCACGGTTATTTTTCAGAAGAGAAAATATTACTCAATATGACATTACCACTTAAAAATAATTTTAGTCACCTGACTGGAAAAGATTAATTGAAATGAGAAAGGGCAGGGTCCCAGAAAGAAAAATTAAATAGTAATAAAACTTGATGTCGTCATGAGAAAAATCTGGCTTCTCCTTCCATTTCTACCATGAACTAGCTACGTGGCTTGGATTAGCTCACCAAGTCTCTGATGGTGGAGTTTCTTTCTTTGGTGAAGGGCTTCGACCAAACTCTCGAGCTTCTCCCTCCCCACGACTCCACATTACTGTGCATAAGGATGGTTGGCCGCCATGGCCCAGCAGGACGGTGGGTGGCCTCTCCTCCAACACACATGGAAGGCGAAGAGCAGTCAGTCTCCACTTCTGATCTCTGCATGGAGGTGAGGGGCACCCTAGGCCCCAGATGGGGAGATGGCATCCCCATCCCCAATCCTCCCTGTCATCATCCCCAACAGATAGAATCACAACAAGTGGAAGGGACAAAGGGGGCTGCGGGGTCAGTGTGCATCTGCACTGTGTGGTGTCCAGTCGCCATGCAAATTAGCACAGAGACCGAAACATTTCCCTTGCTAAAAGTCCAGTTCTAAAAAGATCTTTGGAAGTAATTAAAGCCTAAGATGAAATGGTTGGAGAGAAAAGGACAGGAGATTTCAAGAGTGCACATGTTGCTCAGAAACCCGCCCATAATCCCCACTCAAGGTCCCTTCCAAAACTGAAAGGCCTTCATTAATGTAAAGCCACACATTTCATCTTCATGTTACCAAATGCAAATGCACGTGTCCATGCTCAGAACGCAAGGCAGCTGACATAAAGGCCTCCTTCCTCCTTCCCAATGCTGCGCTAAGTGCCACAGATCTCCTGAAGGTGGTATTAATTTCCTCTCCTAATAATGTCTGGGTCGTGAGGTTCGTTGCATTCTACTTTGCACCCTCCTTATCAGGCCTGTGGAGCCCTGTGCCGTGTCCCCCACGAGTCCAGCTGCCACGTCAGAAAGGCTCACACTTTCAAAGGATTAATCACACCTCTCCGGTGCTTTGAAAGACCTCGTGCTAATCTGCACCCTTTCTGTGAGGTTGACCCTGCTCGCCTTCTTGGTAGTGACAGAGAGGACAGTGGCGTGCTGGGGACGGGGAGCATTCCAGATCACACCAACAGGAGCGATCCTGCCAGTGCAAAATGCATCTAGCCCACTGGTATTTCTCTTTTCTTCTTCCTTTAGAGGGAAGAGTGAAAGTAAAGGTCACCTCAATATGCATAAATTGGCCTTTTGATGAAAGACACTTGAAGGAATTGGGCTCCTTGTAATAGGAATCCTAATTCAATTGAATGACGCGACCTAATCTGACCCCATTCACAGGGGGTCTTCAGCCTAGGAACTGGCCCAATGTGTAAACGCAGAATTTGTCACTCTTTCAGATGTCCTTCTGATGCTACACTGAACGATTACTTACACTAAGTTGTAATCAGGAGTGCCATTCGCATACCAGAGCTGAGGGCCCGGGCACTGATACTCTTTGTTGCTATTAAAACTCTCTCAAACACATATTCTTCCCTCACACACTGGTTATTTAATTATTTCCTCATCTCATGTGTTAGAGTGTTTTAAGAAGACATTGGAAATCAATGCGTTTTCTTTTCTTTTTCTTGGGAATTATGGCTGGTGCATCTTAACTGAACTAATGGAAATTTGTCACCTTATGAGTCATGGGGAGTACAGGGTAGTGAAGAGAAGAACTGGAAAGAACAGAGAGGTCAGGGATGTGGCCCACGGTTGCTGAGGGCTCCTGCAGACAGGGCGGGGTTGGAAAGCTGCACACACAGCGGTACCACGTCAGGACTGCTCTGGCGCTACATCTTACCTGATATTTTAACACATGTATTAATTTCTAGAAATGCAGAAAATGCAGACGTAAAAATAATCACATACAGTCGACGCATCATTATTCCCCATGAATTCAGCACAGCTAAGTCATGTGCGAATCACGTTTTCTTCAGAAACCATAGAAAAGTAACGAGCCTCCAAACTCTGCTCTTTGATCCTTCTACAAAACCTGCAAAATGAACCCACAATTCTCTGGATTAACTTACAGGATTAATGTATTTTCAAGGTTTAAAACAAAGTCCTTCACCGGACTTTCTAATTTCAGAAGAGGACACATATGAGGTGATGCCAGTGTATTTCATTTACACAAATGTGCAAAGAAGATGGGGTTTGTGATGGTCTGTGGTTGGCCTCGTCTTCTTGGCTTCTTTGCTTCCATTTTCCTTCATCCCTCGATGCACTGGGGAGCAGGAGGAAAAAAATGGACCTATTAACCACGTCTCCCTGTTTCTGTTCCATGCAGTAGTTTACAACAGTCTCTTTTACAGAGAAGGTCGATTTCTTACAGTGTCATCTCTCCGCTGATCTCAACAATGGCAGCACCTGCTGTGGCACCGTGGAAGGTGTGCTCACCGCCTTCCCTGGGTCCTCACTTGTCTTTCCAGCAAAAATGTCCCCAGTGTCCCAGCCATGGCTCCACCTGCTGCACGCACTGGTGACGTTAGCAGTTTGTGGCTTCTGGATTATCCTTTATGGACAAGATCAGAACCAAGTGGAGCACTCACTGGCTCAGCCCACAGAGACTCTGTCTATTGCATGGTCCCAGGGCTGTCTGAGAACCCCACTCCATCCCTGCCTGGCCAGCCTGTGGCCCTCATCCTCTTGTCTGTCCTTCCTGCCTCCCATTGGTCTCTCTGATGGAACCCTATTTCCCATTCCAGACCCAGCCAGCAGATACCTGAGAGTGTGGTTCCAGACCCAGCGAGCAGATACCTGAGAGTGTGGTTCCTCATGTCCTCTGTGTCTCAGGCTCTTCTCGCCTTCTTTCTGCTCAGAGGAACCTGCCTACTCACCCGGCCACGCCTAGCCTGGATTCTGAGTTCCCAGCTCGTGTCCACAGCACGGATCCAAGGAGCTTGTGAAAGACAGGGCGCTGTGGCAGCCACAGTGAGGTGACCTGGAGAAAGGACAGGCTGCAGATGAGTCAAGAAAGAACGAGAAGCAAACTCCAGCCAGATGCTTATTTTTTTCCTTAAAGCCAAGCTCTTCCCATCTTTAAATGGACTTATTTATGCTTTTCAGAAATGATTCGAAGTGTCAAAACTTAAGTGAAATTCAGGCTTTATTTCTCACACTTCATTGATAAATGAGACACTTTTTTGTTTCCTGGACTCTGGAACGTAAAAGGCCCCTTTCACCTGGGTAACTGGGTGATAAAATAGCTGACGGAATAAAAGTCTGTACCATTTACTCAAATGCCGGCACCTTTTCAGAAGTTAAGTATTTCCCCAGATAAGAACGTTTCTGGGTGATGCTCCTTCCTTCTCAAAGATATTATACAATATCTTTGTATACAATATACAATTGTATAGAATTAGGGAAAATGATAACTGATCATAGTTCATCAATTAACATTTACAGAGTACCTTCTCTAGATCATCAAATGCTAGATCTTTTAAAAACAAAAAGACAAAGGAGAGTAACACAGATGATGATCTTTTTTTTTTTTGCACAAGGCTTACATCTATCAGTCCTCTATTCGAAAATAAATTTGGAATAATAGGATCTGATCTGCTACCAACTCAGATAGCACCTGTGAGATCCTTGTGGATCACTGTGTTTCTCTAAGGCTTGACTGATTCATTAATACAACGGGGTAATAGCACCTGTCCATGGGTCTTAAGAAGTTTTTAGCAAGCCCGTGAAACCACAATGTGAAGTCACTTGAGGAACTGTAGAGTTCTCTGCCAAGACAAGGGAATGAAAGGAAGGGAGATGGGTTGAAGAAATCTCACTTTGCTTCTCCATAATTATTATGTGCACGGCTCTAGAAAGAGATTTCTTGTTTGGACAAATAATTTTCTTACTGTAGTACATTTGAGCTTTCCAAATAACCCTGCATACACATCAAAGAAGATTCATTTTGCTTTCAGCTAAAGGGTATCTCTTCAAAAGAGATATAAAAACCAAAATTGCAAATCAAATAATAATTAAACAAGAAACTTCTGTGTAGTGTTTAAAAGTTCATAAATCGCTTTTACTTCCCCTTCACCTCATTTATCTGGTTTTGACCTTGAATGTGTTTATCTGGCTTAGGCCATTTTGTTATTATGTAATATCCTTGCAAGACACATTTAAAAAGTAAAATGCAAAAAAAGCTTCCCCAACACCTTTAGATCCAGTCTCCAAGGTAAGAATTGTGGTGAGGTTGTCAGGAAGCGCCACTTCTAGATGCACCTCTGAAAAGCAGTACGTCCCTAGCCCGGCAGTCATTGCTTCCTGGGACTTGCCAGCCCTCCCTGGGCTGAACTGCACCGCTGAGGACCACATCAATGTGCCCCCAGGTACAACACACATGATGCCCTGGGGGGTCCTCTGGAAGTCAGGCTTTCTGCAGCTCTCACTCACTGACACTGCCAGGTGACTGGGGCCCAGGTGCAGGCTCTTGTTTGAAACATGAGCTGCAGCAGAGGCTCACTATTTACTCCAAACCAAAGGGGGAGAAATCAACTCTCAGGAAGTATTGACCTCTATACCTATAGAGACCTGGTATAAAAAGAGTAAAAACAACAAAAATTATTTTGTATTATACTTTGAGATTTTTACTTAAAATAACAATTTAAATGCATAATTTTTGTTCCGACATGTATCTGTAGCAGTTTGTTTTGCTTCTACAAGCTGTGTGATTTAACTATGCATTGAAAGTGTTTTTGGTAAGAAACGGATGTGTGTGTGTGTGTGTGTGTGTGTGTGTGTGTGTGTGTGTGTGGAGAGAGAGAGAGAGAGAGAGAGAGAATTTATTTCAGAATTGCAATGTTTTATTATCCCAGGTAACCAAGAACTCTGAAAACATTTTCTTAGTTTCTGTATGATAAACCAAGACACTTCAGAGGAGAAGGTGGGTTGGTGGTACAGCTCAGTAGTACAGGACTCAGTTAGCATGGACCAGGCCCTGAGTTCAATCCCTAGGGTCACAAAAGAAAAGAAAAGAAAGAGTAGAAACTAACGGCTTACTTTTACAAACCTACAACACGTATTGTGGTTCCTCCGCAAAAGGAATATTCAATAATTACTTGTTAAGCAGAATACCAATTGTCAAAAACAACTTTAAATGCTTTCCAAAAATGTTAGCTTAATTTTGGTTTGCTTTTATAAAAAAAATCAACATGAGGATAATTGTTTTGAGGATGACAAAATCTTTTGAAAGTCCTTTAGGTTATTTGAGATACCATAAGCTATCATAAGATTATGAAAGACTGGAGTTCCAAGGAGTGACATGAGGATAATAAATAAGTATAAATTATAAGTTGAGTTGCTGAGCACCAAGTCCATCTATCAACAGAAAAAGGAGGCTTAGAAGTCAGAGCTGATCAGCAACCAGCCATTCAACTTAGAACCTTCCTTGACAGTGTGAAAGGGACATTTGCAAACCCAACAGCCTCATCTGAGGGCAGAAACCCAAGAGAGCCATGTTAGGCCATCGCCAATGCTGCAGAGATAGATGGGAAGCGTTGAGAAGGAAAAAGGGTTAACCATGTAATGTCTCCTCACTGAAAACTTAACTCCTACATTGGAAATGTAAACAATTTAATGTCCCCCTAAGTATGCCCTAGGCCACTAAGTCAATGTTCTGATTGACAATGTTTTGATTGACAATGATTTGATTGACAGAGCTTGACATCTTCTGCTTTTTCCAATGACTATTTCTTAATAGTAGTATCTTCCAACTATAGAGTTTCCCAATACATTTTCTTATCCTCAGCTATCCCGTTTGTAAAATGAGCACAGGGACACCTGCTCTGCTGTCACAGTCACTCCATTGCACAGGAGTGTCCCGCCTGTCCCTCTCGGGATGGGTGGTAGGTTAAGTGTATTCCCCTTCCCCTGAAATGGGCAGTCGCCACTTTATGAATTGACAGCGTCGTCGGCTGAGAGAACGAGTCATGGTTCACTTCAAAGCAGAAGCCATGTGGAGCCAGGGTGCAATTTTCTGGTTCTCTTTCTACTGCCCTGGGCAATGTCACTGTGACCAGCAAGTTCTGGGGAGTGGAGCCTTCATCAGTCTGCATCCCTGCCTGGAAACGAAGTGGAGGGGAACCCACGTCAACTCCAAATGGACATGCAGAGTGAACAAAGAAGAAGCCCAATCACTCTTTGTTAAGCTACTCGGCATTGGAGGTTATTGGCCACTATGGTTTACCCTGGTCTGCCCTGAGCGATCTCCTTTACAGATTCCTCTAACATTAAAACCAGTGTGTGCCATGTGGTCACCACTCTACTTCAGTACAACTCAGTCCTACAGCTTAAGCCAGCTGGACAGCCAGGGAAGGAACTTTTCACTTTTAAACTGGAAGTTATATAGTCTGAAACAAATAGTGTATTTAAAGTTTGAAAAACATAAAAAACAGAGATGACTGGCCTAAGTAATGTTCCCGACTAAGAATGATTTTGTTTTATATTCAAATTGCCCCTAAAAGTGACAAAACAGACTTTTTCATATCTGAGTTCCATCGGAACTTGGTGCTCAGCAACTCAACTTATAATTTATACTTATTTATTATCCTCAGTTGGTCAGTTAAGTAGCAACATTGCATAGTTGGTACACATAGTGGCATTCACTAAGCATAGCAGAACTCACACACACAATAAAAAGATTATGTTTTTGCACCAGTAACACATACACCTCTGCATAAACTACACACACGTACACAGCACTGTCTGTGTGCTAAAACTCTATGTGCATCAAAATCTTTATCTTGTCCAAGCATTTTGAACTCTATTGCTTCCTGAGATCACAAATTATTGTGAAGCACAAAATGCTTTTGCAGGATGCTCTTAAGCCATTGCAGAGCAACAAAAAGTCATCAAAGCAAGGGATATTCTCTCAAAAAAAAAATTACACACAATCACAAACGCACACTTTGCATATAGTCGTGGGAGATGTGCTAATTTGTTGCAGCCCATGTTAGATCCTGGGTTAAGAATTGTGGCATAACCACCCTAGTATATTCCCACTGTTACTAGGGTCTGTAGCATATTGGAATGTTTTGCATCACCCTCAACATACTTATTGGTATTGCACAGTTCATTGACTGCCTCTGAATAGGAAAGGCACCCTTGCATGGAACTGTCCCATGCATTCCATCTCCGGTATTTGTGTAGGAGGAATTTGTGTAGGAGAAGCATTAGTCATCCTTCCATCTTTTATCTTTGGCTCTGGAACAAATGAGGCTTTCTTCCCAATCCCCAGTATTTGAAGATTCCATATGAATAATAATTTCAGAGTTGTCATAGAAAAAAGGATCCTACATTTGGGGGGAGGAGAAAGAGACACAGAGTAGAGCTCAGTGATGTCATGGGCAGCGGGGAGAAGGTCCTGGGCACTCCAAGTCCCCATGGAGCCAATGTGTCATTCAAAGGCAGAAGATCCCTAAACTACTTGGCCATGTTTTGACATTTTTTGCTTCCTCAGCCTACACCTAAATTCGTAAGGAATTTGTACTCGTCCTGTGAAAGCACCAGAACCCTGGTGATTAAATACAAGAATGTCATGTGGCCTGTTAGCTTTTGATCTAAAGGAACTTAGCTCTCTGAGACACTGCCTAACCACCTGGGAACACCAACGGTGAGGTGAGGAGGGACTGCAAGTCCCTCAGCAGCAAGGCTGTCCTCATTGACCCCTCCGTAGTTTGTGATAGAGACTCACAGAAAGGGACATACCTTCTTGTTATTGGATTTTATAACCTGGATTGTTCAGGAATCTGTTCGAAGCCTGAATTCATTTTTCAAACCCAAAGCAGACAGCAGAATTGCTTTAAGACAGAAGCTTACATTCCCAGTAATGGAGATAAGAGGCTTATCATTCCTGTAGCAAGTGCCCAAGTGCATCTGTGAATCACATCCCCTTCTAAATGAGCTGAGGCTGAGGCCAAGCCGGCGCTGGGCTGTTATCAGCCCATGATGCACGTACAACAGCACACGGCACAAAGATCAAGGGTCATTGATCTCTCGCCACAAACTGGTCTGGAACTACAGCTGCAGCATGAATGCAGGCCGTAAAGACCCCACGCCTACGTGGCGACTCTTCCCACCTTTCTTACAGCCACCGCCTGTCAGTATGCACACATTTACAATGCATTGCACAGCCATGCTGTTCACACAAACACACATGTAAGTACACAAACTGGGTGCCAGGATCCATATCTTGACGAATCAATAATTTCATACATGCTGTTCCATATTTTGCTATTTTTTTAGATTTGTAATTGATTTTACAGATGTTTTCAGATCAGCACATAAGACTAAGATTTTTTTAAAAAAAAATGAACAATATGAAACATTATACACTTTCTAAAAAAATCGAACATCCTAAAATGGAATTAAGTGAAAACAGTGTCTTTCTCTCCCAACATCTTTGCTCGGTCAGAGGCGGTTACTGGTAAAGTTTTTAAGTAGAAAAAAAAAAAATTCAAAGAAACAAAAGAGAGAAACAGAAAACTAGGTGGCTGTCAATCACTTGCTACCTTCCAGTGAATCTATTTCTCCATCCCTCGGAGCTGGGCTGGCCTGTGACTGCTTTAACCCAGAGAATTCGGCAGGACACAATAGTCAGCACTTGTGGCTGAGAACTTCAGAGAGACCAGACGCCAAGTAAGAAAGAAGGGCATGCTAAGGAGGAATGATGACATCACGCCCCGGGCTTCATAGGGTGCTCAGGATGACTGGACTCCACACCCTCACAGGTAAAAGCTTACCCAGTTGGATGCACTTTTTCTTTTTTTAACTGTGATGAGCTTTCAAGCTTCCTTTTGCAGCTTTGACAGTTGTGTGTACGGGCACATGTGTTTTTCTCTCTGAACAATCTGTTAACATTTTTTACCTTCATAACGATACTCTTTCCACTAATTACAATGCTTTTATATACTAAGAAAATTAATTCATTTTATGCCATGAATTTTTTAGTATTCCCAGAATCAAACATCCATCTCCTCATCGTGGTCATAGGTATCAGCAGACTTCCACTCTGATCTCTCCTTGTTTTGTTTTTCCAGTGATTCTGTGTTTTAGTTTTTTCATTTAATATTTGAAGGAACTCCAACTTGCGTTACCACAGTAAGTGAGGCACGAATCTGGCTGCATTCTTTTCTAGGTGGCTACTGTTTCCTAAGTGTTTAAGAGCAAACCTTATATGCTGAGAGTTCCAGGCCTGGGAACATAGCTCAGTGGTGGAGCACTTGTCTCATACGCTTGAGGCCCTGGGTTTCATCTCCAGCAAAATAAGATAAAATATTCATTTCTATCTGAATTTTTCTTCTATCCCCTGATTCATGCACAAGTTCTTGTTTTTAAATTTATTCTCAATTGAAAATTTTAAAATAAAGAATAAAATAATTTGATACATGTAGATGCCATTAATAGATTTGAGTCTAAAATTTCAAAGAAAAGATTCTAGTAAGGTTCATATGAATGCCAATGGTCGTCAGATGGTTACATTATAAAATTATTCTTCAGAAACTATAGAGAACTTTTCTAAAAACAAACTCGCATTTTCTAAAGAACCAAAAAAAAAAGAAAAATGGCCTTTTTCACTAATGCTCTTTAGAAAGGGAATACAATAGTGTTCTATAATTTTTTTGCAACATTTTTAATTAGCAAAATTTACTCTAAATTCTTTCCGTGTAAGTCAAGCAGAACAAAAGATTAATTCTATTTGAGCAGACATGGCCCAATTTGCTCTGGAAAAAAATGAAAGTAGCCAGAGAAGAAACAGTTCCTTAAAATCCTAAGGAAAACCCCGTCCAGGGACGACATTGTCCCTCCCACCATGAGTGGTGATCTAGGAAAACTGCTTCAGTATCTCCAAACCTCTGTGCATCCCAGAGCACTGAATAAAATGTCAGGTCAAAGAGAGGAATGCTTGGTCCCAAGGCCACATGTTTCTAGCTGAAACTTCCTCAAGCTCCAAAGCATATCAAGGACAAACAAACGTTTAAGTAAAGGTTGTAAATTTTTCTTCTTGTTGTTCTGGGCATTGGAATGTTGTGAATTTTGTTTTTAAATATTTATCATCTGGAATCCTTCCAGGCAGAGTTAGAACATTATAACAGCAAAAGGTGAGAATGTATGATCCACCTCTCTGAAGACATGATCATGAAGTACTTCCATACATGTTTGCATGGTGCTGACCTCTGGAGATCACTGGGTGAAGAGCAATCCATCCCAGAGGTGGGCAGGGGGGACTCTGAAGGAGACCTACAGCAAGAGGCCACATACCCAAGTACACAGGAGGCTGGAGAAGCCCAGGAGGTGCCGGAGGAGCCCAAGGTTGACGAGAGCAGAGCTCATCCTTGAGTAGGAAGAAGCACAGTTGGGTGGAAGGAGCCCAGCTGCTCAGCACTGTGGATCAGCTGCATGAGGGCAAAGAGAAATCCACTGCTGGCTGGGGGATCTGTCCCCAGGACTTGGGATTAATAACCACGGGCTTCGTCTTCCACTGATAAAGCTGGACACATGTTTTCTCTGGTCACTTTTGGGCTGGTAGGATGAATTCAGAGACCTTAATCATAATCTGGTACCACCCTGCGTGGTCAAGCGTAGGAGAAGGGAAACTCGGCTTCCCTATTCAGGCCTGAGAGACGTGGGTTCTTACCGCAAAGAGAAGGAAAAGACGTCTTTAAGAGGCAGAGCACTTTATTTTACAAGGTAAAAAATAACCACACTGCAGCATTGTGAGCGCATGATTCCTCACAATGTGAGCGCTGTGTAACCATGGAGTCATTATCTAGTTCTCCCCTTCTTTAAAACAAAGACGGAGCTGAAAATCCAGGAGCTTCAAGGTGCAGGATGATTATTCCGTTCATTACTTGGTAACTGGAAGTATAATTATCAAGTAATCTGCATGAACATAATTACGTATTTACATAGTCTTTGCCATGTAATTACAGAGGAGTTCGGTGATTATACAGTACACTCCTGGAAAAAGAAAGTGATACCAAAAAACAATCAAAAAAAAAATTCTGTGTGATGTAGTCATTTCAGAGAGAATCCAGTGTGAGGATGACTTATTCCAGGAAAAGCCTCAACCTTAACATCAAGTGAAAACAATAAAAATCAGATCAATTTCCAATCACAAAAACCAATCAGAGACCATTTGTGAATTATAGAGCTGGCTGAGACCAACAAACCATTTCAACCACTCAGTGTTCAAGGAAAGGGAACAACTTGCTTTTGTGTTTCAAAATGAAGAGTGTTTTTTAAAATATATTTATTAGTCTAATCATCTGTAACTCAGCCTTCTTTCACCCATTATTAAATCACAAGTGTCTCTTTTATATTCTAAGATGTTTAATAAGTGGGTAAAGAAAAATGAGAAGGAATGAAGTTGAACTATACTGATCACTTAACAAAGTTCTGAAGCTTCCCTCTACGCAAAGAGGAACATTAAGTACTTTATTTTTTAAAATTTCTAATATGAATGGTCTATAAAATGCTGTCCTGAAATTTTTAAGCATTTTTTAACTGAGTTCTGATTTTTAAAGTCTCCCTGTTGACTGAAAATTGATTCTTGTTTTCTGTTTCTAACAGCTTAGGTCACAGTGATTTCAATGATATACTCTGCAGAGTGGATTGTATTCCTTAAGAAAGTCTATCTCAAATGGTTTGCATCAAACAACAATTCATCTAGAAATGAATGAAAATAGACTACTGCATACATACCAGAGATGAGTAAAACCTAAACTGCAACTCACACACACACACACACACACACACACACACACACACACACACAGAACAAGCACAAATCAATACTTGAGATCCTTTCCTGTGAGTCACTGTCGTCTCCAAAACATTTCCAGCACTTCATCTGGCTCTAGTTGTTTCTGTCCAACTAGTTAGGCAAACTAACTCTCTTGGTTCCCTGAACACTGTTCAATATGTCCATGAGATAATTTACTGCCCTTTTTCATCGTTAAAGTGATAGAAGAACGTAACTTAAGCATGAGACAAGCAGAATGTCAGGCTTTTGAGAACTTTCACTGCAGAACGGCAGAGAAGTCATTTATCTATGCTTGACAAAGATGTTACAGACCAGTTCAATAGCTCTGGTGGAAAAAAAAAAAAAAAACAGCAACATGGCATCTTTAAAAGACTCCTGCCCCTAAATTTTAAAAGGTAGCAAATGTTCAATATCTAATCGTCTTTCTTTCAAAAGCTTGATTTTCTGTAGAGATTTAGTCACATTCCCTGGCCACCTGAGAACAGTCACAGCACATAAAACCTCCAAAAATTCAGTCAGATGCATCGCAACCCCTCTGTGATCTGCTCCCTGATCTGGAGACCCAACTTCTAAAGCAACCAGAAGAAAAGGAGAAAAGATGGACCCTAGCCTGGGCCCCATGTTTCACAAACTCACCCACCAAACCTCTTCATAAAGCACACACACGGGCGGCTTATTGAGTCCGCCCCATGAATCATGCTGCCGCAGCCCTCTACTCCCTTCTCGGAGCTGCCTCCTCCACGGTGAACAGAAGTCCACTCTGTATGAGTCATGCTGATCTGTGGGATGCGCCTCTGCTCTCATCTGAGATGAGCAAGGTTTGGAGGAATGAGCGGAGACCAGGCTGCAGAAGCAATCGGGAGATCCAAACCAGAATTGGTGACAGGTGAATGCTTCCTCCACCACGGCGCAGGGTGCACCGATTCCTGAATAGGGAGGCGCAGTGCTGGGATGGGGACAGGTGTCCACTTTCTCACTTTAGACATCTGCACAGAAGAGCTGAGGAACCTCACGCAGTAAGAAACAACTTCAATTATTCAGGAATGTGTGCCGACGTAGGTCTAGATTTTTAAAAGATTCAATGTGAGTTTTCAAAAAATTAAATTTTATAATTTCTGTCTTATTTAAGTACTTGCACTTAAAGTTTTTATTTTCATCACTTATGACTTATATTTTGTGTTTAGTGGGTGAGTTTGAGTTTTTAGAAGAAATAACTCTCACAAACCTAAAGAATCAAAACTTCTCATTTTGTAATTGTTTTTACTTTACATTTTAAGCACACTATATTCAGATTGTGAACATTCGAGCACAATTACATTTGTAGTCCTTTACAACATTACTCTCAATAGAAAAAAAATGTTTTTAAAAAAATCGTTGTTATAAAAGTACTTAGTGATTTTGGTTACTTTAAGTCACAAAGAAATTGTGGGTACACAGTACACTCACATAGCACGCGTGCTATCTCTGAACTTACCAGGAATCACTGGCCTTGTAAAGGGGGTACCCAGCCTGCAAGGGTCATGAAGAGGGTCACATTTCTTCAGCATTAATCACAGGAAAACCTCAACTTAGGATGTATTTTTCAATTTTGACATTCTAAGGATCTGTTTGGCAAGAAAAGATGATAAAACATCTTTTATTTAGCATTTTGTTAAGTCTGCCTCACAACTTCCAAAAATTCAGACATATGGTATGCAGACTTCCACTCATGCCTTGCCCTGAGCCCCCAAAATATTGAGAGCTGTGCAACTCGCTCTCCTGTCAATACAGGATGTTTGTTAAAGTGGCCCAAATGCTGCTCCCTTTCTTAAGAACCATCAGTACCAGGATCATATCATCTACACCAAGCTTCCAGCACCAACAAACATTCTCTTTACATTCCTCCCAAGAAAGGACTTTGAAAAACAGCGTACATTGGAAGCAATAAATGCACGTTGTTATTTACCACTGGCATATTGGGGTTGTTTGTTACGTAGCATCATCATGGCAGAAGATAACTGACGTAGTGAATAGAGTTGAAAAATACAGACAAGGTCTATGAAAAGCACTAGTAAGTAAAGAAAAGAAAATATCATGGTTCAAACTCCAAAATGGAGGCTTTGGGCAATGATGACCCAGAAGTTTCTGGAAAACATTGAACATTCTGGTGATGCACAATGAAGATGGGCCTGTAGAATACGGGGCAGAATATGCAATGAAGAGCTGCAACAGAGGGAAAGAAAAGAAAGGTATTCGGAGAAAATTGTGAGCAAAGTAAGAACAGCATCAGATTAAAAATCCACAGAGGAGACAGTGAAGAGCAGAACCCACACTGAGGAAAGAGACAAGTGAGCTGCTCCGGAACCAAGAGGAGAATGGGAAGGAGACGAAAGGCGGAAGAGGCAGTGGCCACTGAAGAGCGAGGCCTGGGACGCAGCCTGCAGATGATCCATTCTGGATTTTGGAAAATGTAAAGGAAAGCACCTCTTGAGCCCAGAGAGGATCTGCAACTACAGGTTGAGAGGCCCCCAACATTCCAAGAAGAAACCAAAAATCCCCAGCGACACGAGCACCCGGCCAGAGGAGTGAGGACAAAGCACCCTCAGAAGCCTCAGGCGGAGCTGCGGGGTGCAGACTCAGAGAAACGAGGTGGAAGACGTCCTGGCTTTGGCAACAGGTGCTTGAGGTCACGCTGCGTCCTCTGGGAAGGGGCTGCAACCCGCCCACCCTCTATCTCATCGTTCACGTATGAAGCCAATAGAGAACCCCGAGAAGACGGCCTCTGCGCCCTTTTATAAAACTCAGTTCTCTGCAGAAAGCACAACACTGAAGTCCACCCAGGAGGTTACTGAGGCAAAAGAGGGCCCGGCGCCTCCTGTGCATGGCGGTAAGAGCTCAGCCTCACAGCGGTGGGCAGCCCTGCTCCGTTCTCCATGCTCAGGCTAGCTCAGGCTAGCTGCACCCTCCAACGTCAACCCAGCCTGCTTTCCTGCCCATGAAATGGGCACACTAGTACCTACATCAAATCATGGCAAAGCTTTGAAGTATACCCAATATTCACTGTAAAGTTTACCGTATACCAGTGCAAGTTTGGTTATGATGGTTGGTGCCACAGATATATAATACCTAAGGTGATAAATTGAAGTAGGATCTTTAGAAGGAGCTATGTGAATGTATGCCAAAGTTTTCTGTGCTCTGTGCCTGTATGGTCACATTGAGCATTGTCCTTTTGCATCTGATAAAACACCTGAATATTACCTGAATGCTATGTACATTATAAAGAAGATGTATGTGTTTTATGTATTAAGCATCATGTCAGTATAGGGAGGAAATGGGTGTCACAGGCTCTTTACTCACTAATCAGAGTATAGATCAGCTGGCGGCACACCACCCCCTGAGTTAGGGGTGAATCTCTGTGGAATGGGCCCAGGGCCATCCCAGTGCCCACTTTGGTAACAAGTTTGTGTGAGCTGTGACTGGTGACCCACAAGAGTCATTGGCAGAGAAAGGCAACATGAGGCTGGAATTAAGTTCCCACGTTTGTCTGCATTGGTGGCTGAGACTCAAGAGAAAAGGGGAATGGTTATCATTGGAGCCACCTTGAGGGGTGCTGGCTGGCCAGGGCCAGAAGCTGGAAGGCCTCCCTGCAGTAATAGACAGGAGTCACCTGGGGAACAGGCCAGTCCTTCAAATGACACTGTCTGAGATAAGTCCCAGTAGCCCCTGACATCTAGAGACCAGGGTCTTTCCTTTGGGAGCCTCAGCAGCGGGGAGATTGGAGCTCCAGAGAGTAGTAGGGAAAGGACCACGCCATCACAGGCAACAGACTTGACAAGTCAGGGCGCACTGGCCCAAAGGGTCATGTGAATGAATAAAAGGCAAAACAGTATCAGTATTCCCCCCATCCCCAGCTTTCCCACAGAAGGGCCATGGCTAGTTTTCCTAATCTAATAAAATCATGCCTCAAAATTATGTTGTCCCCACAGTTTAATTAAACCTGACTTCTTGCCAAGACTTGCCTGCCTTTTTCCAGGATGTCACTCTTTTAAAAATGTTATAGAATCCATCTATAAAGCAGTGGTTACACACTTTCCTAACATACATTTAAATGCAATGTATTCATATCCCAACACTCCTGATTCACATACACTTTACTGACATTCAGAGTTCATGGAGGAAATTATTCCTTCTGCAATGAATCATGCATATTTTGAGTCCTTCCTAATCTCCTGTTACAACTCAATTACATGCATTTCCATCCCAGAAAAGCCTGTACCAGGTTCTTCCTAACCCACTAAACATCTAGTGGGAAGACCTTGCAGATGCATTAAAAAACAGCATGAGATTTATATAAAATTGGAGATATATTTTTCTTCAAATTCAGAAACAGAATTGTTCGAAAACTCAGTGACTAGAATTCTGTTCTTTGATGCCACATGTATATCTGAAGCCAATCCTGAGAGAAATCGTTAAATAGACCAAGGGTTCTCTAGACTTCCTTTTCATTTCCAGGCTTAATATTTTCACATTATCTGGTCTCCCTATCACAAACAGAAGGAGCTAGCAAATTGATTCATACCAAGGTTTCGTGAACTGGTGTTTGTGTAATCTCAGAACTGAAGTATGTCAGAGACCACCACACCCAGCCTTCTACTCAGCCAACATCTACTCTTTAATCCTCTTGGAAGTATTAAAGTCTCCATCGTCCCCAGTGATCAGCTCCCTCAGTGTCCTATGGCTGGGCAAGCTCCTCAGAATGCTCTGGCTTCTTTGGGATCTAAGTTACCACGCTGACTTTCACCCTTTGGCTCCATGGAGACTGCCCACCCATGTACAAGACAGTTTTCCAAGTATTTCAAGAAAGCTATTGTATTCGTCTTCTGTGGCTCTTTCGCTGACTTAATGAGCTTCAGTGATTCCAGCTTTGCCCCTTTCACTGGCTTCCAAGTGGCCACCTGTTTCACTCTTGCTTGGATGTGCCCTATGGGTAAACATGCTTCTCCAAGCCTACCACCCAGAAAAAGCTTCATTCTGGTAACAGTTGCTGGGAGCTTTCATAGTAGTTGGAGAAGGGGTCAAACATGGAAACCATCTAGACTCCTGGTTCTGAATCCTAGCTCTTGAGTTTCGAGCTCTGTGACCTTGAGCCGGTTGCATAACTTCCCCTGTTTTTTCATCTGTGGAAGAGGAACTGTACCACTTAATCAAATAATGGCAAGATTACAGAAAACTAAAGTGCATCAAAGCCCTCAGCAGACTGCGACACCCTCAATCAATGATGTGTATTATTTTTATACATCCTATTGCCAGCTAAGAAATGGTGACATCAAAAGTGATTGAGATGCCTTATATATCTAGTGAGTATGTGAATACTCTAGAAGCAAGAAAGTGAATGTACACAGTCCCCAAGGGTGACTTCTCTGTTTTCAATATTCTTTCTCCTGGCTCTATTTCAAGGGTACAAATTAATCCATTGTTTCTTTGTGAAATGACACTTTCTATATTTCAAATATTTCAACATTGGGAATTGAACAGTAAAGTTTTCCAAAATCCCAAAGTAGTGCCTGGGCTTTCTAATTTTATTTGCAATAAATGGCCTCCCAGGTCGTAAATTCTCTATATCATCAACTCGTTCAACTCGCGGGTGCTGTGGGAGAGATTTGGGTTATTGCTGACATTAAATCTACTCCAAACACCTCTTCCTCTTGCTGTAGAAAATACTATGGATGTGGCACCTTTTGGAGTCCACTTGTCAGTGGTCCATGACAGAGTAATGTCCAGAGAAGGCAGCCACAGGGAGACAAAGGCCCAACCACACTTGATCTGCTCATGCACTGAGAGGACCTCACCCTGCTCTGCTCCCGCTGCTGCTGCCGCTGCTGCTGCACAGGGCCCTCGGGAGGGCATGACCAAGATGACACTAAAAGTGAGACAAACATTTGCGACTGAAAATAGACCTCATCTCACACCGTGTGGGTGAGATTATGACCTTAAAAACTTCTTTCTTCCTTCCTTGTCTAATCACCACCTTGAGATCTGCTGGCTTAGAGCTCAGAGGCAAAATGGCAGAGATGCAGATGCACATTCAGAGACAGACCCAGGAACAGACACACATGCAGATAGAAATGCAGATGCAGATATGTCTTTTAGGTAATGATGAATTAGAGGCATCACCTGGATTCTCATGGCAGGGTACAGCTTCTCTTCACTAGGGAACTGGTCGCTAAACCTGCTCCCTGTGGCTAAATGCAGCATTTCAGCAATGCGTGTGGCTTTGTCTTGGCACTCCTTGAGCCACTCACGCTGTTTACTTAGGTCAATGCCATACTTCTCAGGATGTCAGCTTCTGCATTCAGGGCTTTGTCCTTCTCAGTAGCTGCTTGTGTATTTGCTGAAAGTACAGTCTATACAAACCGAGTCTTTATCAGTTCATTGCTATAGAAAATTTTGTTCTTCTCAAACAAAATGTGCAGGACACTGGCTGTGACTCTGCTGTGTCATTCTGCTTGTCTAAATTCAGATGTCTGCATTGTCTAGCCATCAATACCTCTGTGCTGGCCCCCCTTAGAGAAACATGGTTGTTACAGCATCTCTCTCCACTCCCATACCACCCGCAGGCCGGCCACACGAGAGGCATTCCCGAGCTCACACTTGGGGTGCACTATGGGTTGAATCATGCCCTCCAGAGAGAGATGTTCAAGTCTGTGAACTTGAGCTTACTTGGAAAGAGGGTTTTTACAGATGTAATTAGGATGTGAGATAAAATGAGATCATACCAGAGTGGACCCTGACCCCAATAACCAGTGTCCTCCTAAGACAGAACTGCACAGAGGGCCCCCGGTGAGGACAGACACAGAGGGAAGACAGGGTGTGCGGCCACAAGCGAAGAACAAGACGGCCTCCATCAGAAGCTGGAAGAGAGAAGGTGGTCCTGCACACACCGGATCTCAGACTTCTGGTCTCCAGAAATTGACAGAACACACTGTGTCGTTTGAAGCCACCATTCCATGGCCATTTGGTACAATAGCAGTAGGAAGTTAATTCAGTGCCACATATTTAATTTGCAATGTCCTGCTTCCCCTGCAGAAGCCAGTTTTCTGCTCTACACCAGAGACCTAGAGGGACCATCCAGAGACTGACACCCAGATCTTTGCCTAGGGGCGGGCACACGTTGCCAGTGGTTGTGTCCAGAACACCTGTTTTGATGCTCACTCTACATGGGTCCACATGAATCCAGTCCCTGCTGAGCCCTCTCATGGCTTGCCTGCTATGCCCAGCCTTCCTGACCAGACCTCCTTTTATTGCCTACACCATGATGCCCAGGCAACCCCTGCACCCTGGACTCATTCTCTCACCCTGCCTTTCCAAATGCCCACCAGGCTCGGTTCTCCCATCCTGTCCCCTCTCTGCCAGTCCTCCTAAATATTGAATGTTTGGAGGCATAAGAAAAATCGCATTTCACTATGCTTACAAATCAATGCAGAGCACAGGGTGACACAGGACCAGCACTCCTTCACACTGGGAGCCCACCTCTCCTACCTGCACAAGGAGACCTCAGCTCAGCATTTGTAGGAGCTGCTGAGCAGGGTTCACATGCCTCTTAACACAGATGAGAATGCACTGTTGTTTTAGAAATCACTTTTGCCCTTCATGCATTCATTTCAAACAGATCTGAACAGATATTTTACCTATTTCTTTCTAAAAGACTCATTAAATATTTTGTGAAAATATGCCAAAAAGGATAAATGTTGATAGACTGAGTCGATTACTTATTGATGCCTTCCCAGTGGCCCTAAGCTGCAACTTATGATTAGTTTTTCTTTATCAATAAAAATATTTGGGAATGTATTCACCATATCACTCATTTCCTAAATATTTCTAGGTATTATCTGAAAATACCCCTTTTTAATTTCTGGGAGAGGAATTATTAGGTCAAATGATTTGTGTATGTTTAATTTTATCACATACTGACAGGTTTTTCTCAAAAATCTAATTTATAATCTCACTAATAGTGGTTAAGAATACAATATCACCACACTTTTGTGGCCATGGATGTTCTGACTATTTTTCATTTTTATCAACACATGGGTAAATATTCATTATTTCAAATATTTTGTTTTTATTTTTTGTGTATGTGTTTCTTTCTTTTATATTTGTTTACATCACTCTGAACACTAATGGAATAAATGTCTTAAAAAAACATAGTGGCCATTTACATTTTCTTTTTTTAGTAACAAATCTGAACATCTTTTGGCCTATCTGTATGTGATTCATTTGCTTATTTTACAAGTCCTTCAAAAATGAAAGCACTGGCTTCTGAGCTTCTTGACTGCATTTGCCCATGGCAGCAGAGCTGGCAATTATCCCAGCGCAGAAGTGACCCAACGCTCCATCAACAGGGTTTGTGTCTGAATGAGGGTTCCTACTTCCAGCAAGTGTTCAAAGATCAAGGCATATACACAATACTCGGGAGGATCCATGATAATGTTGTTCAGGGAAGAACAGTAGATTTTAGGGTCCCAGATACAACATGATCTGTTTTATGAAACAAACAGCAAAACCAAGTCCTGAGACATGTCCATGTGTAGTCTAATACACAAGAGATGGAAGAGTACCTGACAATTGTTCATGGTATTGCTAGAAAAGGAGAGAGTTTGTTTTATTTTATACCTACATGTTGTGAAGCCAGAATGAACAAATATTATTATAATTCAAAAGACTAAAATAAATTTTAAATTATAATAATTAGAACATAAGATTTTAAAATTTCTAGAATGTTTTGTCTAATTGTTTAATACTTTTAGGCCAAAGAAAAATATTAAGTCTATAGATAGATAATAGAATAATTTCAAATGTATTGAAATTTTTTCCATCAGACAAGGAAGACTCTTTCCATTAACCATGGACCATTTATAGAGAAATCTAGAAAGTTAGTCACATAAGATTAGCAGGCTTAAAACACCTGTTTTTTTTTTTTTAATTCTGAAGTCATTGTTGTCTCCTTATACATATATGAAACTTAGCACCAACAAATTACAATGCCGTGGGCACTGAAAAATAAATAAAGATTTGCCAGGATCATGAACCTCATGTGAAAGTCAAATTTTATTAGCTAATGATACTCAGTGGAGCTAATTTTTTTAAGAGATTCAAATAACATCAAAGTTTGCCTGACATGGTTTCAATCTCAAAAATGTGTGCTTTGATCCCCTAACTCTTTTATATGATGGAGTTTTGTATGAAATTTTCTGTATTAAGCATCAATTATCCCTCAGTTTTCACCCATTATAGTCCAGGATAGGCTTCTCACCCCTCTCCTCTCTGCCCCTGGAATTCTGGGCCCAGATCTGAGACCCACCAGAGCCTGCCATGTTCCTTCCTGGCACCTCTCCACTGCAGAACCCCCATTCCCGCCCAGTCCACTCTCCTTCCTGTCCTGCTCCCTAGCCACTTTCTTCCTGTGGTCCCCTATTAGGACTGACTCATAGTATTTACTTATTTATTTATTTTTAGTTGTCAATGCATCTTTATTTTTACTTATTTATATGCAGTGCTGAGAATCGAACCCAGTGCCTCATACTTGCTAGGCAAGCCCTCTACCACTGAGCCACAAACCCAGCCCTTATAGTATTTTTCCTTTCATCTTAAAGACCCAGGTTGGGTAGCATATTATGTCAACCTGTATACCTATATAAGAAAAATAAATTAATCTCCCGTAAAACAGAAAAACAAAATGAAATACAAAACAATGAGTACATACTAAAGGACGCACCCAGATTCTTGGGTATGGCTGTGCCCAGCTGCACAAACCAAGACTGGCACATCTCCTCGAACCCCTCCCTTACTCTAAGCCCCTGTACCTGCCATTCACCAGGACTTTCAATGTCGCCTCCTAAATACCTCTCTATTCTGCCTACTGATATTCACTTCTGTTGTCACACAAAAACACTCTATCAGCTTTTAAACAGAGCTGACCAGACATCTGGTTTCCTCCGTCCCAAAGGGGCAATTTCTTTGACCTCCATCCTCACTCCTCAAGCCTGGCTGTTTGCCCCAAGGTTTCCTGGTCCTTCTACACCACAATGTTTAGCTTATGCAGTGTTCTTGAATGTGCCCAGGAACTTCTTGTTTCTTCCAATAAGCAAGGCTCCGGAAAGACTAGGGCTCAGTCTCACTCACTCTTGGATTCCCAGAGATAGCTCTCTCTAGAGACATAGCAGAGGGTCCAGAAACATTGGTTGGATTGAAAATTGACCAAGTAATTGAGGCTATTTGAATGTTGTTACTTACACATGGGGGTGATGCTATGTCATATTGATGTCTAGACTCATCTTCGCAATGAAGCATTTTTTAGGTTAGGATTTCATTCAGATTTGAGTTCTCTGAACATAACAAATACTTCACGGTGACGTCAGCTAATACCTGTTCTCTGTTAGCATATGAAAAACCATAGCAACCTCTAATACTCCTATGCTGCTTTACAAGGCCTTTCAAATTCACCATCCTCATTAATCTCATTAATTTCATGTTGTTCTAATCACTCATTATCCTTCACACACTCCAGACCACTGCTCTTGTTCTAAGTTCTCCTCGGTCAGAAACCTGGACACAGTCGATGTGCCCAGGCTTGACCAGCCAATCCAAACCGTGACGGGGTTAAAGATTTAACAGGGCCTCTTCAGGTTTGTTTTGCCCAAGGGTGGGTCCACTCCAGAGAGAGGAAGGAGCTGCTCCACGGTCTTCCAAAGGGTCTCAGACACTTCAGGCTCTGACCTCTCCTGACGCCTGGTGGTTCTTCCCACCGTCCACTTCATGGATAGTGTGGGGCACCACCGTGGTGGGCTGGAGAGGTGGCTGTGATGGATCCTTCCTCTTGAGTCATTTCTGTTCCCTCTCATGCCACCTCCTGCTCTAGGCTGAGCCCCTCTCCTCCTCTCCCCTGTTTTGATGCTCAAGTGATCTCAGAAACTCCATACTAGTGTGTCACTATTTGTTTTTATGCCCTTCAGTTCTTCCAAAATGCCCAGCAGCCTAGCCCAGTGAGCATGCTTCTGAAGCTTGGTCTCAGTTCTCTCTCTGGCTTGTCCCCCACTGACCACCTCCATGCTCCCTGACCCCTGCACCCACTCCAGCCAGCAGGCCAAGCACATGAATGCCCATCAGACCACTCCACGCTTTTACACCTTTTTATGCCTTTCTCTGCTTGGAATAGACCTTCCGGTCCAGTCAGCACAGGAAATCCCTATTAACCCTCCAAAGCTTCCCACTCTGTAAAGGCCTCCCTCCCCTCCAGGACGAGCTGGTACCCCACCTGAGCCACTGCCGTGCTTCTTCTGTTCCAGCTCCATCGTGGGGTGGCCACCTCTGTTGGCCTCTGCTCACCTCTGTTGCTCCTGAGCTGCAGGATGCTGGAGGACGATTAAGAGCTCCATTTTCATGGTTGCCCCATGCCTGGGACATTGCAGTTAGAGTTATGAAATGAGTAGATAAACTAATTAATCAATCACTGGAAGAAGCTGAGACTCAGATCTGCGTTAGAATTTTTTTGGCCACATTAGAGAGGCACACCCTAGACTTGGGCTCATTGTGTTCACTTGGTTTTATTAGGGCCAGAGGCACAGTGCAGAACAATCCATAGGAAAATCCTAATGGTCATTAATCTCCCTGAGAAATCCTGATTTTCCTGCCAATTGTTTTACTCAGTCTTAAGTCTGTCCACCCGTCTAACCCACTAAGAATCACGAAGACTCCTCGAACCGGAAGACGGCTCCAATTTGCCCTAAAGCGCTGACATTACCAAATAAAAGCCCGTGAAAAGTCCACCATTAATAAAGTAATTCACAAACAAGGAAAATTATAAAGTCTGGCCAAGGCTTGATCTGGGGAAAGTACACATTTGTCTAAGATTCAAGATGCTGCTTTAGAGAAACGAAGAAGAATAGGAATCGTACTCAGGCAGTCCTAGCAGTATCTCTTTGCTGATGCGTTTGTTTTTGCCATTGTTGGTGCCAAGTGCAAAATTAGTGCATATTGAGGAATTCAGCAGCAGGAGTAGGTGGGGGAACACACCGAAGTGGCATGCTCCACTGGCACAGTCCCAGAAGCTTCTGTGATAGGGTGGGAGATGGCTGATCCCTCCTGCACACCACGAACCGTCCATTATTCCAACACATCACGTCCACGGGAGGAAGAAAAGCCCACACCTGGAGACTCACTGCCTTCGCCAGTTTGTTTAACAAACCACAGGGACTTATTCAAACTTCCAAGAAGCTGCCAAGGGAGATGAGATGCTTTGCCTGTAATCACAGGTCCTGGCTGCTGTGCAATTTAAGAGAGCTGCTGTTATCCCACCTTTGACTGTACACAAAGCACTGTACACAGTGACCGTGGTATTTATGTGACATTTGCTCTTTCAAAGTCCAATTCTATTTAAGGGAATCGCAAGCAGTCAAAATATTAGTTCATTTGATTAGTTTATGATGGAGGTCATTTCTACCTCTGTAAATTATAAAATATTAATTATTATCAGTATGTTTTATTATATACAGAGAACTATGTGTACTCATGTTGGATATTTTCTGTGAATTTGTTACAAAGTTTTGTTCTTAGCCTCAAATTATGCTTATTCTGTTCTTATTGCTACCTGTGGGAAGGGGAGCAGGATGGGAAGAGTTAGAATATTAAGATTTATCAGTTATTTCTACACTTCAATAAAGGAAGTAGTTCTACTGGATTGAATGTTTGCTTGTTTTTTTGTCTTTTGTTTTCTGTTATTATTGTTTAAAAATGGACTCTAAAAGAATAGCATATTGGGTTAAAATCTAAGAATAAAAACATGTTGTCATTTTTAAAAGTCATCAAGCACAGTCTTGAAGCATGGCCGTACCTTTGCTGGTCAGTGGCCCACCAAGATGCTCCTTCACAAGCCTCATAGCACTGCCCAGAACGTCAGGGGCACATGGGCCTGCGTGAGTTCTGAGCCGCCATGTTCCCAGGTCCAGGAGCGGTCTCCAGTCACAAGACAAGGTCCTGCGGTATGTTCACAGAGGGACACACGAGCAGGACCACCTCTCTTAACTCTTGTACAAGTGGAAACCACCAATGAGGATTATTTAGGGGAAAAAATTGTCTATCAGTCCTTTTTGAAGCCCACAAGTTAGATTATTAGAAGTGAAAAGTTGAAATGTACTTCCCTTTTTTCTTTACTTTTCTAATGTACATTGATTTTAAAATTTTTCATGTCTAATCAGCCACTAATGACTGTTATGAGCAAAATTTGCCACTGTGAAGGACTACATGGTAACAGATTTGAAGTTGGAAACATCAGATTCTTTCTCTATGAACAATGTGCTAGAATATTCTATAATACCACCTCAGGCAGGAGTATTCTGACATTATCCATGTGCTTTTGATTACTTTTATAAAGAATCCAATCAATATTTAAACCTCAGATAAGAATTATATTTTAACTAAATGCTTATCATAGAACTAAAATGTGAAATATTTTAGCTCAAATCTATTGTTTTTTTTCTGCCTGGAAATTTATGATAAATATGAAAGTGTAAATTAACTTGCAAACTAAGACTTCATTATGTTAATTAAAATCCTCATGTTTCATGAAGGAGAGATTTTTTTAATCTATAAACCAAAAAAATAAGCTTAGACCTCAACATTTCCCATACAGGCACACTTAGCTTATACTAGGGATTTTAAACCTGTTAAGCATGAATTCTTATTTGCCCAATTCATTTGCAGGAAACATGCACCAAAGAGAAGCTCTATTGATTTGAGCAGGTTGCTAATGTTATTCCCTGTTATTAGATAAGTTCATGTAGAAATAAAACAAAGGAGAAAAATCGATATTCCATCATGGTGGAATTTCAGGTAAGAGACACCAGCTGAAATTAGAATTCTATCAGGACAAACTTTTCATGGGAAATTTAGCACACAATCTTTAAATAGGCCTGAGTAATAAGACACCAAGTCAATTTTTTTCCTTTGTTTTCTTTCTTTCTTTTACTGATTTTTTTAACCAAGATAAGGTAAAAAGCAACCACTACCTGAGAGTAAGAGAAGATGAGACTTAATAGTGTTAAGAAAGTAAAATAGCAAAAAACACAGTTGCAAGTTTGGGTACAGAATGAACTTACCAGAATTCATTTTCACACCTGTAGCTTGCAAATCAACACCAGGTTCTTCTTCCTATATTACCATAAAACAAGAAACATTTAGATTTAGATACAACATAATAAGAAAAGACTAGTTCTGGTCAAAGAAGAATTCAGCAAGTATTTTAAGCAATAAGTATGTGAGATACTCCCTATGAAAAGAAAAAGAGAGACTGTTTTTGTTCAATAAAAAAATAGAAAATATACCTGCTTTTTAGCAAGTTGTCTACATTGTGAGGAAAGTTGCCTGAAGATGGGATAATAACTGAGAAAAGGGCCCAGACTGTATTCATCAGCCAGGAAGGAAATACAATGTGAAGTCCTCTGGCCAGTTGGTCCCCAGGGCATGGAATGAACCTTAGAAGAAAGGGCAGCCATCAACTGACCCAAAGCTCCAGGGCCGTATCCACAGGAAGACGGGAGCAGGGCCTCATGGAATAGCCACCCTCACCCACCACAGTCATTCACAAGGCGAGACGGGAAAGGACGCTCGCAGGTGCTGGGGCCATGGCACAGAAGTGTCACCCAGGTTTGACTCTCTGAATGTCAGCATCTGGAAACGAAAGCAGGGCACATGGGAGGATGAAAAGAAGGGACTCTCAGGTGAGGACCTGTGACTGGGAAGAGGAGGTCTCTCAACTCCACAATAGCACTTCCGTTTCCCTCCTGGGACTTAAGATTTGCCTCCTCTGCGAACACACTGCAGGACTCCTGGCCTGAGACAGACTCCTTCTCAGCCTCCCACAACGTGGCGGCTCAGAACTCCCATCATGTGCATTACTAGCTTCAACAACTCAAAAAGAGAGAGCCAAACCAGAGTCTCCATACTAAGAGGAAGAATTTGTAGCATCCTCTGTGGGATAGCCAGGCAGCAGGCACGTATAATTTTACTCAATTATGTTCATGGTCTTATATCCCCTAATAAAAATAAAAATATTCAAGAAAATAAATCTCAATCAGCAGACAGGACAATGGGACATCATAGGTACTGTCTGGATCCTTTTTCATTTCTTACAGTTTTTTCTTTCATAAAGAAAACTAGGCTTTTTTTCATCCATGTTATATGCCATGAACTCAAATATAAATCTATTACAACAGGAAACACACAGTCTGCATTCTTATCACCAACACATTAGTTGCAAATTTAAAACTATATGCTGCTGTAATATGGTACATGAAATGATTTTGTATGCTTACCAAGGACTTTTTAAGTCCGTACAGTAAAAAAAAAAAAAATCCTTTTCTTTAGCAAAGAAAATTTGCTGTGGAGTCTACATAATTATAATTACTCATGCAAAAGACTTTGTACATCTTCTCCCAAACTTACAGTAATTAAAAGTATGACATTGTGGTGGAAAATTTTTTTAAAACTACGTTTGTAAGTCTATTCTTTTTTTTAAGAATCATAATGTGTAAATTTCACACCTAAAATGAAAATACCATTGTGACTTAGTGAAGTCAAAGCTCTGAATTGCATCAAACAATTATCCTTAAAATTTAAACCTGTTTTCTCTACAGAGCAATATGAGAAAATCACCACTACCACCTCTACCCCACTCCCACACTCCCACGCTCGGATGCTCCTGAAGGCAACCTTGAGGGGCTTGACTGGCTCGGCACAGAGCTGCATGCAGAGAACATTCCAGAAAGTCACACATCAGCATCCTTCCTCCAGGCCTGTCCTTCAAGCCTTCTCCACAGCAAGGGTTTCCACTCTAAGTCAGCAGCAGCAGCAGCCCCTGGGAACTTGAGAAGATCGCAAATTCTCAGCCCAAACCCGTTAGTCAAAGATTCCCAAGAAAGGGCTGTGTGTTTTAACCCACTTTCCATGTCATTCCAACGCGCCAACCTTGGAGAGCCACGTCTCCAGGACAGGTGAGCCTCCCACAGGTTCAAGGACCACGTGAGCATGCAGGGCCTTGGGCCAGAGGAGGCACTTCCAATTAATGTGAAAACTCCAACAGCCACTTGGAAAACTATGGCAGTTCCACAAAATACTCAATCCCACTTCTGTGTACACCGTGAAGGGTTTGAACTCAGCCTGTGACAGGGAAATCTTGACGCCCACACTCATTCGGGATTGTGCACCACAGCCCAGTCATGGAGTCAAACCCAGCCAACAATGGATGAAGAAAAGGTGGGAGGTACCCGGGGAATACTTGTCGGCCTTTAAGCAAGAAAGGTCCATCCCTGTGGCCTGAGGAACTGGAGGACACGATGCTAAGGGCAGGAAGCCAGCTCAGGACGAGGACAGTCTCCTGTCCCACTCACACCTGTGCTCCAAGGCAGCCACTCAGCTTGTCCGCCAGCTGTCACAGCTCCAGTCCCCAGGTCTGTGTGCTCTGGGTCAAGACCCTTTTCCCTCTGGGCCTCAGCTGGTCTTCTGTAGAGTGGGGGGCCGTGCTAGTTCTGCCTCTGCGTGAGGAGAACTCAGCTACTGGGGGCTTGGCTCGAGAAGGCCGGGTTCTCTCCTGCTCCTGAGTCAGAGTGCATGCACAGCCCAGCACGCCAGGAATCACTGACACCACGAAGCACCACAGCAGAGCCACTGCAGGCCCCACCAGCAAGCCATCTGCAAACAGGTGCTGTCAAAGGAAATGCTAGACACACTCCAGTGTTTTACAGATACATCTCCTCGTATCGGTGGAAATACTGTCATCTTGACAAAACAGCGGCACTTGTTTGGGTATGTGTCAGCGTCTGTGAATAAGGAAGAGAAAGGGCTTTCTATACATGGACACATGATGGGATCAGATGTTGCCAACCTGGCCACTCGTTCTCTGAACTCCATCACACAAGGATGCTGTCAGTCACATCTTGAGGGACCCTCCTCTCGGCTAGCCCCTCCTTTGGACAGACTTGGGTGCCCACGGCCAAAACCATCTGTGAAAACTGTTCCAAACAGATCCAGAGACAAACTTAACAGGCCTGTCTCTTGAGCTGCTCCGACCAGAGAGAGGACAGTGCCCAGGGAGACAGGGAGGGAGGAGAAGGAAGCCTGTGGTCAGAGAGGAGGTAAGAGTGGCCTTCACACCAGGCAGGGAGCGTCTTCAAGAGGCCAGGAGGCCCAGGAGCTGCCTGTCCTGCTCCCATCTGAGGAGACCCACTGCCCACCAAGGGCAGCCCCGTGTGGGACAACGTGCAAAGAGCCATGGGGACTCCCGCCAGCAACCCCCTCTCCACACATGCACCACACCCAAGCGTTCCCAGTGACCATCTGCCACTGGACACTGGCAAGCCTGGGAAGTGAGAATGGACTCTCTAGGATCAACACATGTCCAACAAGAACAATCTGTGACTCTCAGTATGCATCAGTGACAGATCCATCAGGACACATCCGCAGCCACCGCCTTATCTCAGATACTCAGAAAGAAAAGGCGTGGTAGAGCTCTCAGGCTGCGCAAAACCTCAAGATGCTCCAGCTGGTGCACACCCCGCACGGTCCAGAGCTCCAGCAGCCAACAGGGAGGTCTACTGCGGATCGCAGTTTTAAAGCCGTCCAAAACCCAGACAGCGAAGCAGAATCAACAGGACGTGGCGCACTCACGTTGTCTGTTTGCCCCCTCAGTTACCCAGTCTGTCCATCGTTCGGTGTCTCGTGACTTTTCACTCACGTGAGTCCACTGGCTTCCTCCTGGCCAGTTCCTCCCCCACTTATTAGGATCAAAACACAGACAGGCTCCCACTCCGCAGCTCCTGCCCAGCCACCCGAGCCTCGCCCTGGAATGCAGCTCCAATTCCTTCTTTCTCAGCCGCTGGGACTTTTCCCCTCTAGATTTTGAAATTCTTCACAACAATTTCAAACAATTTTATGGTCAAAGAGAGGAAATGCGATTTGTCTTTAAGATTCCAGAACCCTCCATTATTATCATTAATGTAGACTCACCCACATTAGTGCATCCCACGTTGATGTACAAGGACCCAGTGAGCTGCCACATTCAGAAGGAGCAGGACTTTCTCACAGAGCTGTTAGAATCTGACAGAATAATAAGGGCTCAAAATGAAGAGCATTAAAAGAAAAGACTGTGAATCTATTTTTGAAAAATAACCAAAATACCCAGCTTTGAAGCCACGTCACAGAAAATGCTCTAGTATTTAATGTCAGAGAGGAGCAATGTTTTTAAATATTCCAGTGTGTGGCCAGAGGACATTCGTGTCAACCCACGAAAGCCATCAGAAACCAAAGATGCTGCATCCAGCTGACCAGGTCATGCTCCATTGCAGACCCCGCTCCTGGGGCTGCCCTGTGGAGCTCCCAGCGGCCATCTGTTAGGGACTGCTCAGCTCTTGACCACTAGCATCTTGATATCTTCTGCTCAATATGAATGTTTGGCTCATACTCACCCACAGCTTCTCTAGAACATGCCTTTGCCCTCAACCTGGCTGATATTCAACCATGATTGAATTTGGGTGGCAGAGTCCTGGGGAAAACCAGACTTATTTTATGTCTTTTATGTTGGTCACATGAAAACATAATGTTAGCATTGGTGACACTCTCATGAGTCTCAGACCTAGTGAAAAAAGTGGAACTTAACAAAGCAACTCCTTAAGGAGGATGAAGCTGTGTGGCTAAACGTTATCTCCACGTCATTTCCTTTTCTTTGAGGTTCTCCAGAGGTAGCCTGCAACACAAGTGTGGCTTTAGAAGGCAGCAAGGTTATCGCGCTACATAGCAAAATAGTGTGGCTTTTTCCACCTACAGCTTCTGTGGTATGTTGCACATTTCCAATTCTCTCCAATGAGCAGAAATTCATTGAATTTTCCCCCATCGAATTTCTAATTGTCTCCAAGCCTGGGAGAGGGTAGGTTTTTGGTTTACCAATGCCACTCATCAATGCACAGATTTTATCTGGAGTAAAATTCCACTCTGCCTTACCCTCAAAGTTTTAAACTTATGTGTGAGATTCATCCATGAGTCTCCAGCTAAAGCATAAGCCCTAATGATCATTCTAGGCCGCCCACGGACAAAGCTCCTCCGCTGTTTGTTTGCATTGTGCTGATCCCCCTTTAAATAGGATTGGATATGTCAGCCTTTTCCTGTCTCCTCACCCAGAATGCCGAGCAGCAGTTTCTGCTTCAGTCAAAACTGTTCAGTGTTAACCACCAGTGGTCATCCAACAATCTCAGTTGTTAAGTGATCCCACAAATATGCAGAACGAGGGCCCCAGTTAACATACTTTACTGTTTACCAGAGGACCAGCTGCCCTGATAAAATCTCAAGCTCATCAGCAGCTCAAGCTCTCCGTGTTGGACGCAGCCTTGGTAGGGGGGCTCAGAGCTGGAGGCTGTAATTACTCCACCCACTTGCCCCAATCTCACCAAGACCCATGTTATGGTTAAAATATAGATTCTGCTTGTGCAACTAAATATATCCCACATGTGTCTGGGGCCTTGTATGGTATTATTGTGAGTGATCACAACTATTGGCAAGCAAAGAATTTCATCTTCTGAACATTGATATCCATTTTTTGGCCAGTGAAAGAGACTTTTCTAGTAATTACTGTCTTAAAATGTATTCAAAAAGGAGCTGCTGGAGGAAGGAACTATTGCTACCCAGTCATTCTTTTTTTTTTTTTTTGCATGTGACAACATTAAAACAATTTTGATTATGCCTTGAAAGCTATAATAAGTAATAAAGTCACTACTTTTTCAAATTTAGCTGGAACTCTTATGTTTTCTCCAAAACAATTTTGCTTCGAATATCTCAAATTTAAAAAAAAATTCTTCCAGACATAGAAAACAACTCAGATGCTTTTATTTAAAATGAGCCTTTCCATTAGGGAACTGTTACTTTATAGTGAGCCATTGTGGGATGGAAATTCTAATCATCTCGCTACCCGTTTCACGAGGGTTCAGAATAGTCAGATACACATGACCTTCTAAAGTTAGTTTATTTTGGATTATAGGTTGATTCCCCAAAGATTTGGATATTTAACAAGGAATTACTACTGACTTAAATAAGTTCACAAAAGATACTAAGTATGCTGCGTCTGCTGTTCACGCAAACACAAAGCAGCCAGCATACCTATAAATGTGCAATTCATTTTAGCCTGATTAGCGACGGTTTTCAAAATGGCTCCGTTAATCCTCACACAACCACCCCCATTTCAACCCAGAACCAACCAAATCTTCAGCTTATTTAAGCTTGAAACTTGAGAAAATAATCTTATACTCTACTGGGACCCCAAATGCAGCTGCAGGTATCCCTCCGAGACCCTCATGGGGTTGGTAGACACCTCAGTAAAAGAGTTTTATTAGCATTTAATTTATTTAATTTTGAAGGGATTAGATGAAATGTTAGCATAACTGCCTGCCATCCGCATTCCACAATCAACAACCCAGTACGGTTACTTCTTCCAAGAAAACGACCGTGTATTTGGAGATGGCTTTACACAGTCGGCATGCGTTTCGGTTTGAGGTTTTCTGGAGGGGAAGAAAAGATGAAAAATTTGAGGTTTCTCATCTAACTAGCTACTCAATAAAGGAGCCGTAACACATCAAAACCCTGTGAATCATGTCAACCTGTTTAAGGACACATCCATGCCTTTAATTCTGATTCCTATCTGGAAAGAAGTTCCATTCTCCATTTATTACACAAAGTTTATGTACATTGCTGCACATCACAGGGCCCAGGCACTATATGAGAACGCATGGTGAAGAAACTCTCAGGTCATCATTGAATATTTAAACAGCTTTCCTTCTTTCAGAGCATAGGAAGGCAAGCACCAACCCTGCAATGAGGCCTCTCAATGTTTTGGGAGACAAATCAGCCCAAACCCACGTAGATATATGTCACGCACACAGATGATTCCAATGAGATTCACTTTTTACCGACTTCCTCCTCACATGTGATCTCCTGCACCAGTGTGGAATGGACACAGTGTTTCCAGAGATTATTTTCCAGCCAGAAGATTAATTGTGAATCATGAAAGGGGGAAAAAAATCACTACCCCAAACAAAGAACATTACCTGCTGGTTTCATACAAATCAGAGCGGCCATTTGAGGCACAGGATTCCGGCTTTTCTGCACATCATCCTTTTAAGCTGGCATCTGACAACAGAGAGCACGTTGCCAGGACGAGCCGCATGCCAACCCTATCACTAGCCGGGCTGGCAGCCCAAAATAAAACAAAGACCAGATTACTGGCCTTGGAAATATCAAGAGGGAGGAACTGCTGCTTATGAGGCGTTTAAATAATCTTCCTACATTTCTTAACAAGATTACCCTTAAAAGCCCCTGAGAAACCAACACCCTCCTCCCCCGTGTTTTGTGTTCCCCACTCAAGATGGTTTCTGTACGACTCTTATTGGTGTTCCCGCCACCACACGGGAAAGTCGGGCTCGGCCTGCTGCTCACAATGAGGACATTGTCCAAGGGCCCAAATCCTCGCGAGAGACAGATTTAGTCCACCTCCCCTCCAGGGTCCCCAGGAGGAACCCAGCTGGGCTTGTGCATCCAGGGCCAAGTGCTTGTCCAGTTAACGAAGGAGCATTTGACTTTCACAAGTTGCGACTATGAGGCAATTGGGGGTCATTTTCCCTACTTAAGACCTGCAGGGAAAGCAGGACTCCAAGAAGTCAGAGATGCAGCAGCAGGATTCCCCATCCATCATCCTCACGGTCTTGTACCCCACAAGCACCTCTTCAGGCCTCTGCAGTCGCAAAGGGAATCAGTGTGCACAATGTCTCACTGGCAAGGAACTGAGACCCTCAGTCAATTCCAGGTGCAGTTGCCACCCAGACCAGGACACTGACCCCCCAGGTTACAAATGTCCACTGGAGGAGCTGCTGGAGTTTGCCTCTGGGTGGTAGATGACTCCTTCCCAGCTACCATCTTTATACGTCCAACGTTGGCAAGAACAGGAGACCTCTTCCCAGGCCTGGCAACGGTTTTCATTGGGTGGGATGCAAAATTCATTCCCTTTTCAGTGCCTGTCGTTCTACTCAATAGCTTCCCACAAGGAATTTTAAGAGCAGAGAGCTCAGACTGTGGGTGGGAATAGCCATAGCACCTCGAAGTCTCGCCTCCTGAATTAGAAAGTAAGTTTCCCAACACGTTCTGCAGAGCACCATAAAAAACGGCTCGAGGCATGGCAACCTGAAGCTGGAACAGCAGGAATGGAGAAGTTCAGATCATTTGCTACCAAGTGTCCATGGCCTATAAAATCTGCTAATTGAAAAGAGTCCCCAGAAGAGATAGGACATGGGTTCTAAAGAGGCAGGAACAAAGACCCATTCTGCTGTGGGATATTGAATTTCCCAATGTAATGCTAATTCTAAATAGCTCAGAAACATTGTTTGTCTTTAATTATTATAATATTCCCATTCAATTAAAAGAATTAGGTGTTGTAATTCAGAACTTTTAATTAAGTGAATTAGCTTTTGACATTTTCTTGGAAAAAGATGTTCCCAGTGTGACTTTCCCCCACTTTTAATTGCAATTAAACTTTCCTTTGCACTTTTGAATGCATTGGTAAGAAATATGCCATTTATAGCAACATGCCAACTTTTCTCAGACACTGGTGAGGGGGCTGCTCACCTCAGGCATCATGCATTTCAGCAATAGGCAGAAATTCCCATCAAGTCTGAACGATAGTTTTTCTAGTGCAGGATGCTAACACCACAATGGATATGCGGCAAAACCACGTTTTGATTCTTGGAACAACCCCAGCTGGTCCTCCTATGATCTTCTCTTGGGTTTATTGAAACAGAACGGACCCTCGTCATGCCCACGTGTGTCTCCACATGCCTTTCACCCTTCCACTGTAAATTTTCTGCCACTATGTTCCTGCAGCTTCTGGGCACTCGAAGTTGTCAGAGGACCATGTTAATTTCCTCACTCATCAAAGTGCAGCTGGAGGAGCCCTGTGTCCTGAGCATCAGTCATAGGAGAAGTAGCAGCTCGGCTCTGCACCCGACGTCTCACGCAGCCACTCCTACTGGTTCCTGAGTCTGCATCAACCCCAGACAGACCCATAACAGTGTCTCCTCCCTGCCACTGTCACTCGGGGATTGCTTTGATGGTGGAGTTAATGAGTCTCATCCTTGAAGTAAATCAAATATAACTCTTTATATTCAAGCAAAGGAAAATAATAAAGCCTAATTTCACAGGTAGTAAGTACCCACTCTGACATCCTTCTAATTAAGTAAGATGTTAGAATCTTAAAACATGTTCTGTTTGTTGCTGAGGTACAAAAGCTTCAACAGAATGAGGACAGGTAGTGAAGGAAGGCCTAGAAATTAACATCTCTGCTCCTTGCATGAACCCTTCCTGCGACTCCCCACCCATTTGGGTGACTTGATCCAGTTCGGGAGCACAGAGAATTGATCTTTTGTGACTCATAAAATATTTGCTTTTTCAAAAGGAATGAAGGAAATAAGCGACTGTGTATATATGTATTTGTGCCTATTTAAAATCAGGTTCTTTGATATGCAATACTGATCCTATCATCAGAGGAAAGAAAAAAAAAAGAACATTTTAAAGAACTCTTAAAAAAAAAAAACAACTTTCCACTTCACAAAACCTGAAAATCTGAAGAAGTATATCTTGTTATTCATCTTTGAAGTCACCTGCCCAGTCAAACATTCTTAGCTGTGTATCTGTGGTTTCAAATGTTTGCTTTTATAATAAAACAATTCTAACCTCTGAGACTGTCAACTCCACAGAATAAGATCAGCTAGCTAAAAGCCTTTGCTTTGGTTTTTCAACAATGCCATGGAAAAGAAAAGAAAAGAAAGACAAGGACGGGAATCACAGGGACAGGTATTCAGGCAACCTCATCGAACACGGGGAAGAAAACGGCACCATGGAGGCCTGGCATCGTGGCCTGCGATCTTATCAATTTTCATAAATTAAGTGGGTTGAAGCTGGTCCGTGTTTAGCCAGCAAACCTGAGGGACTAGAAGGAGACAGATGAAAATCAAATACTGTCAACTTGATTTTATCTGTGGGCAAATTCACAGACTTGTAGGTTAGCACTGCCATCTGATCTCTGGCCCACCAACAGCCTGTGTGCTGCTCTGAAATCCCAGGCTCCCAGGGGCCACTAGAAATTCCTGTCCCCATCCCTACTAGACAACCCCAGCTTCTTACCCCATCTGGAAGACATATCCTATGGCCAGTCACCAGAGTGAAGACACTCAGGAAGCTCCTGTCCCCCGTCACCATCAACACACAATCCCCCGAGTTTTAACATAAGATTCCTCCTAAAAACGTCATCAAGAGCATTGTTTGTGTCGGGCTCGGTGCTGAGGACATAAGTCTGTCTTAGCTTATTGAACCTCTACAACCATGATCTAAGGAGAAGATATCACACTGTTCAATGAAAGGGGAGAAAGTCATTTCAAATAGATTATAGTCATGCAGATAGCAAATGGGAGAAGTGTTGAGCCATGTTTGTCCTCCCCGATGCTCTTTGGAAGAAGACAGCTCTCATTTCTGTCTCTACAACTTCTTTGTCTTCTGATATTCCCGTTTTCCTCTGTGAAACTGTCTCTTCCACCTTCCCTTTGGCAGATCCAGTGGTCTCAGAGGTGACTCATGAACCACGCTGGCCAGACAGATGTCACTGAGCACTGGAATCACAGCACCAGCAGACTGCAAGAGTCCTGCAGTGAGGTCCCCAAACTGCTCCAGCTGTGTGGTTCCCAAGTCCTGGTGGGTGGGCTCTTTCTGAGATTCCAGGAATGCTCCATCAGGCCCGTTCCCTGAGTTACGGGAGTGGTTCCACCTCCTAGAGGCTTTAGTCTGCTGCTACCTCCTGGTGACTTGGTACCCAGGGATAAAGAAGGCCTGCTCCCGCTCCCCTAGGAGGGACCCAGGAGACGCACTTGCACGCATTTGGCCAAGCTCTCTCAGGACTAGAAATACATCATCCTCGTGCAAATGAGTGAACAACAAATTCTGCTTAGGAAATTTCAGAGGAAGGTCAAAGGCAGCTGGTGGTTCACAGAATGCACCGACTTTGTTTTCTAATTCGCAAAGAACCCCGAGCTGCAGGACCAGCCCTCTTTGGAGGAGCAACAGAATTTGTTCATGGACTTATTTATATTTTCATTCTCTCAATATTTACATAATGATCAACTATTTTATTTAAGTACCCTATAAAACACGAAATGGAAAAAATGAACACATTAGTAAAGAAACAAACCAACAAACCTGCTCACTGGTCTCAGAGGAAGACACATGGTTACCAAATACTCCAAGAGTGTCTACTAAACTTGATCGACGAAGAAGGGCCGTGAGGCAGAGACAGGGGACAGACCGTGCCTCTTGGGTAACAAGGACATCACCGCCCTATCCACTGTGGAAGATTCAGTAAGAAGCTGTGCCTGCAGGTTGGATGTCTGACAAGGACGGGTCTCGTTGGCTGAGATCCAGGGAGGGCGTGTTTGGCCGCCTTCCCACTTCAGGGCTCCCCTTCCATCGTCAGGCCCAGAAGCAGCCTGACCTTCCCAGGGCACTATCTGACCCCTCTTTCTCTACACTGACCCTGTGGACCACGTGTGGCCAGGATAATCTCCCCTCCAGGCCACCTGATGGGCAATCTAGAATCTAGTTTTCCCTTGCCGACAAGAGGAACGACCTGACACGTCCGCACGTTCCAGGAGCATGGCATGACCATCTCGGGGGGCCATACCTGCCTGCCACAGCAAGGAGACATGGAAGGTGCCGGAGAGCTAGTTCCATGGAAAGAGCCACATTCACCAAATCACACAGTCATGAGCTATCACTGTTTGTGAAAGACCTCAGTCCTTGGGAAGTCCATCACATCTGGGCTTTGGGTTCTTCTCATGCCTGCCTGCTTGTGTACGTGTGTGTGCTCTCTCCCTCTCTCTCTTTCCCTCCCCCGCCCCCACACACACAGACACACACACAACATGCTGGTCACTGCGCTCTGAATCAACATTGAACGAGGATACTACTGGCGCCTAGGTTTCCTGACATGACTTAATTTGTGTTACTTTCCTATTTTGAACATGGGCCCTTTCTGGGTGCGCCCATTGGTATCATATGACTTGTCTTTTCTTCCTTTCACCTACCCCACTCTGTTGCCTTTAAGAAATCTACCAGAAAGAGTTATCATGTTTCTCCATTCCCTAAAATACACTTTAAAATCAATGAAGTGACTAATAAATAGCAACAGCTGAAACAAAAATGCTGTCTTTAAAATGAGCTTGACGGTTTGCCTGTGTCGTGATAAGAAGCGCTCGGGAAATTAATTAACAGGATATTTTCTTAATTAAGTCCCGAGTTGCAGGTTGTAATAGAAAGCACAGTGAGTTGCACGTGATCTTTAGAATAATTTGCTGGGTAGGAGCACGATGAATGAGAGAGACTCGTACGGGAAACAGAAGCTGTCAGAACACCTCTCCTTCATCTTTTCAAATTTGCACTTAAAGAATCATAATGTAACCATGTCAAATTTATAACAGGCCTTTACCAGAAAAATAAAACTGCTCCACCCAAATTATATCAAGTCTATGTTTAATTTGCCCTTGAAAGGAAACTTACTTCTCTGCATTAAAAAAAAAAAAGAGAGAGAGAGAGAGAGAGAGAGAGAGAATAAAGTAGCAAACTTCAGCATCAACTGCAATGGTCTAGTTCTTTCTTCCACAATAATGCTGAATCTGGTGTGAATGTATCAATGGATTAGCAAAGTAAAGTTACTGAAACACACTTGTCTCAGGGGGAACCTTCAGGGTTTTTCTCAACCATTTTTATTATCATCCCTAGCTCAAGAGCCATTCCAGATCTTTTTGTTTTTAACCCTGCTTGACCAGAAATGTTAATGGTGCAGATAAGCTGCATGTCTGTTTGCTGACTGTTGGCACATAGGTGCTTTGCTCTGGGAAGGAACCCCTGCCCGAGCTGACATGGCCTAGCTGTGGCATCTGAGACCAGAGATGGTTCTGCTGTCATTGGTGTCATTGAAAACCCATTAACTGAGACATCCAAGCTGTCCCTGGACAAGATGTGATTCACTCAGCCAGATCCTTCAAGTGTCCCCACTTCTGAGTGAATCCCATCTCACTCCATGACTTGAGCAATACAGTGTGTTCCCCCTTTCTCTTCTGTGATGCAAACTCCATCTTTCTTAAGGTTAACTGGCATTTTTTGACATAGCTCGATACTTCCAGTGTGACCATCCTTCCTGACTCAGAGCCTAACCAGCCAGCGAGGCTCACTGCTGGACCAGGCAAGAGGAATGGAAAGGCTCGGAAATGGGGTGCCTTGGCTTGTGCCCAGGCCATGGAGCAAAGAGTTCTGAAGGTCAGCCAGGGAGCACCAGAGGGGCTCTGCTGCAGGGGAGCTGAAAGGGGCACAGAGTGAAGAGTGGAGTGGGGAGAGGGTAGTGCAGGGGTCCCTCAGCCTAGACTCTGGCTCCAACCCTGGAATGAGTACGACTTCTCCAACCTACTGTCCGCATGAATCTGGGCATTTACCTGACTTTCAGGTGCCTCTGAATCCTCTTTTCTAATATGTACATAATAAGAGCACTTAGGTCATGGTGTTGTTAAGTAGTAAATACTTAATTAATCATTAGTAAAATACTTGGGGAAATGCCTAGCACATAATAAGAACTATGCATAAGTGTTATTAAGTAAAGCCAGTGAATAAATCAGATGAGGAAAGAGTCTGAAAGAATAATCTCCAGGGCAATAGAGCACCAAGGGACAGCCTCTTAAGTCACCCCTGACTAGACCACATGTTTGAGAGGAAAACAGCTTTTCAAGGTAACTGACCAGGTCAGACAGGAGTGGACGTTGAAAAACAAAACGGAACCGAAACAGAAATATGTACATATAACGGAGAACTTTTTTTTTTTTAAAGAGAGAGTGAGAGAGGGGAGAGAGAGAGAGAGAATTTTTAATATTTATTTTTTAGTTCTCGGTGGACACAACATCTTTGTTGGTATGTGGTGCTGAGGATCGAACCCGGGCCGCATGCATGCCAGGCGAGCGCGCTACCACTTGAGCCACGTCCCCAGCCCCTAACAGAGAACTTTTTAAGAGACCATTGGCTCCTTGTGATGTCCAGGGTAAAGCGGAGCCAATTTAACATTAAGTCAGTGCATTTAATCCAATTCCCAAGCACGACCGGAATGCTGCCGTTTGACCCAAGCTGAGAAGAGCTGGCCTGCAAACCAGCTGCCCCCACCATGAGTGAGATCAATAGTTTTTATTAATAAACAAAAATGGTAACTGGGACAAGAAAACGCTCCATCAGGGACTGCTGTGCACACACAGGGAAACGCCCATTTCTCTCTGTCTTGACACCAATACTTGTCCTATATCTACCCTGAAAATGAGTGGCTCCCACTCACCAGGGACCTGTGGAGAATTGAGGGACCTTCCTTTGCCCCCCGAGTCTCCATGAGTTTACAAGGATATGTGTCTTTCTCTCCTCGCAGCTGTTCTCTGTCCCTGCTGCATGCTTCCGGCGTTACTGCATCTCTGCATGAGGCAGCAGGCCAGGCCTTGCTCTGAGTCGCGGGGGTTTACTATAGTCCTGGTACTTTTCATTGCAACAATAGCGGGCAAGGCAGACATGCTCTGGGCCCATGTGGGACATCCAGTCTCCCGGCTCAGGAGCTGTATCAGTCGGGGCTCCCCCAGAGAACCAGAGCAGCAGGAAGAGAGAGACGGATACCAACTGGTTTTAAGGAATCGACTCATATTAATTTGGTGTCTGGCACATCCTAAATCTGTAGGGTAAAGACCCAAAAGGAGTTGATGCTACAGTTGGAGCCTGAAGGCACTCTGGAGGCAGGAGCCCGTCTTCCTTAGGAGAACTGCATCTGTTTTCTCTTAAGGTTTTCAGCCATTGGATGGGACACTCAGCTTGGAGCATCACCTGCTGTATTCAAAGTTTACCGATTTTCAGGTAAAGCTAACCTGAAAAATACTTTGCCACCACATCCAGCCCGGTGTGGTGGCTAAGAGTCCTTGACACATAAAACATCCATCACAAATGGCAACGGGCATTTTCTGTTCATCAAAGAAGTCGAGAGAAGAAGCACAGCTGGGCAAGCACAGGCGCGAGCGGACCCCAGGTCCACAGGCTTCCCAGGGGCAGGTGTGCCCCTCTGAGACTCTGCTCTGGGGACCAAGATCAAACAGAAGGAATAACGTGGGCCAAAGCCCAGAGCAAGAGTTCCCTGTATCTGGGACAGCAAGGCGTGCAATTCTACTCGCCCAGGAGCAAGACAAGGCGAGCTCACAAGAGGGCCCTGGCACCATGCTTAGGTAACTGGATGGTAACTGGTAGGTCATCCCAAAGGCAAGGGGTGTCTTAGGGCGAAGGAGAGCTGAGTGAGGAGAACTAATGGTACCTCATGTCTCTGTACTGTGGGAATTAGACTTGGGCTGGAGAGTCGTGAATCCCTCAGGAGGAAGTACATTAGAATCACCAGGATGAGTCGCCACGGTGACCTGTGTGGGCGCGCGCATCCCCCAAGTCAAGTTCGGCAGGTGTGGTCTTCCCTGGAAGGCAAGGTGGTCACTATGTGAGCCTCCTGGGCCATAGATCCTCTGCCACTCAGCTCAGTGCTCATGAGAAGCAAACAGCCATAGACCTGGTCATGTCCCCACCAAACCTTATTCACAAAAACAGGTGGTGGAGCAGACCTAATCTGTAGGTCCCCGTTTGCCAACAGTTGGTCTAGAGCAATGGAAAGCCACGGACTGAAGCAAGAGTTGCTTCTGAGAAAGAATCAACATGAAGTGGGGATGATAATGTGTAGGAGAAGGGAAAGTGAGAGAGTATCGAGAATGACACGTTTACAGACACGTCCAAGCAAAGGTGTCCAGTCAGCCTGGAACCTGAGAGCCTGGGGCTCAGAAGGGAAGTCGGGGCTGCAGGCTCAGGGCTGGGAGTGTCCCTGCAGCTCTGCTCTCTGCAGCAAAGGAGCGAGCGGCACCAGGTAAAGGGAAAGTCAGGGAACGGAAAGAGCCTCAGAAAAGAAATCTGCCGTCTCCGAGGCACTGGACCGAGTGCCATGGAACAGGAGTAAAGGTGAAGGTAAGTGTCCAGAGAGGGAAAGCAAGAGCTTATGTGCAACCCACAGAAGAGAAGGGTGCAGAAGGAGAGGGGGAAGGAGAGGGAGAAGAGAAAGAGGGAGAAAACCAGGCTTTGGTGCTGCTGAAAAAAAAAGAAGCCAGTCTGGGCCAGGAAAGGTGAGGACTTGGTCACAGGAAGGCATTTGGGGGCCATGGCCTGGGGGGGGGGGTGAGGCTGGACTCCTCTCTGACTCCTCTGAAGACTTCCCAACCACTTCTTCTGCTGGAGGCCCATCCCAGCTCACCGGCTGCTGGGCACATCCAGAAGCCCCTGTGCACTCTCTCGCTTTGCTCCCACTCCATGAGGAGGAGCCGCTGTGAAGAGAGATGTGGGGAACCAAAACCAGGCGCACCTGTGCTCCACGCATCAAATGGCCAAATGGCTACATGAAAGCTGGGAGAGAACTGCTTCTTACAGAGACGTTCAGTTCCTTCAGTCCTTGGCATTATACATCTTAATTACATATGGTTCATCAGAGATAGCCCCTGGGAAACGAGGTTCAGTTAAAAAGCAACATACTGTCATTATTACAATTATTAAAATAGATTACGTTGTATCACCAGATGAGTGCCTATCTCAGACGCAGAAGGTGTGCATGCACACACATGCTATGCTTTATTAGCATGGAATAAATACGAAGAATCGTTTTTTCCACTTTAATTAACAGGTGTAAGATCTTAAGAATCTGATGAGAAAATTTTATTTTAAAATATCTTTCATTAAGAGAAACCTGTCACAGTTATGTAAGTTGCATTCCCAACTTCCCCTGCTGGCTCTGAAGTATCTGGTACAAACAATGCCCTTGATCTTCACACCTTTCCTCAGGCGGGCGAGGGTGGAGGGGTGCTTTCCCAGCCTGCCTGGAGGAGGGAGCCCTGCTTCCAAGTGACTCCAACAAGACCAGGAACCACACACCGCCTTACAACCAATTCTACTGACATCAAGGGAAAGGTGACAGTAATTCTAACTTTTGCCTATGTTATATTTATTATAAGTTAGAAACAACTTTAGAGGTTTTCCAACCTTCAAGCCATGTTAAAACTATCCATTTTATTTTCTCATCAGTTATTTTCAGGAGGAAATACATATTTCCCATTAAACTCACAGCAGCTCACTGACTATAATTTGAAATAGCAGATTAAAATTAAATTAAACAAAAACCTTCAGAAACATCTTCCCATTGATGAAGAAATCTTCAGAATTAGACATATGTGAACTTTAGACCCTTATGTCTAATTTCTCTGGAAAATAAAATGGTGCTTGGGACCATTATATGCTCCATTGCATATAATGCCTTGAAGAATGTACAATTTTACCACTGTAGCTTGCCTATTAATTTACTTTAGAATACATTACAATAAGGGAGGTTTTGCAACATTATGTGTAAATTAGAAACTTTTCCACTGGTCTCAAAATAAGAGTTTACAACCACTTTAATAATAAAAATTAGATGAGAAATGAAAAGAAGAGCTTGAATTTTATTATTATAAATCAATTTCATTCTTTATTAGAATTCCTCCACAAAAGGTATTAGGTAATTACCCTGTTATATTATAATACATGCACATAAAATATCTCAGCAACCAAGGTTAATTGAAGCTCCCTCCTCCTCACTGTAAATGTCTCTAAACTGCTTTGTATGGGGCAAATTAAAACAAAAGGTATTCTTTAAGAAATGCTCAAAGAAAATGGATAACACAGCAATACTCGCCTCATAAATGATGTTCTCAGATACATTTAAAGTTTCGTTTTAAATATTCCTCATTTATTTCCAGACTTGTTTTATATGAAACATAATGCACACAGAGCAAATAAATTTATGGACCACATTTTACTTTCTTAATATAAAAATCCAAGGAGAAATAAAAAGTACTGCCTATATTTCTAACAGTTTGATTTTGCCATATACTATTTTTCTCTTTGTGATTTTATTTTACAATCAAGCAAATAATCCATCATATAGAAATAGCTTTTTCTAGTACGTTAGCAGTTTGCTATATCTCTCTGAATCCTGGTTATTTATTAATGGGAACATCTATTTATTTTTTTAACTGTTGACCTGCTTTTAGGTAATATTTTAAAAATAATTTATGCAAAAATATGCACTCAAATTCTTTTAGTAAAGAAAAAAATGCATTATTTGCATGTACATCATATGGTCACACAGCACAGGGGCACCTACCAGGGAAAACTCTAGCGTGTTGCCTAGAAGCAGGAGGAGAGGTCAACTAATACTGCATTTTTGGAATAGTTTTATCAACTTATCTCTTCTTTGCTTATTGTAAAGCAGGTAGATATGATTCCAGGAAAAGAAAGCCAAATACGAAAAGAAAATCATGAAGTCATAACTGTGAGTTATCCCGAAAGACAAGATTAATTTAAAACTTAAAGCCAGACATCTGAGAAAGTAGAAGATACCTTCGAAGTTTTAATCCAACCATCAAAGAAATTGACAGAAATAACCAAGACAGTTAAGAATCTGGGAGAATGTGGGGCTAGGGAGACCCCAGATTGTCATATGAACAATTAAAATAAATATATGTGTGGGATAACATTATTAATAAAGTGACGGTGTGCCATCCCTTTGATCTGAAACCCCTTCTTATTTCAAACCCCAAGGAGGCAAGAAACATCTAAATTTAACAAGCAAATAAAAAGGTGTTCCCCTGAGCAAAGGAGGCCAGCTTTCAGGCAGGACACTGCTGCACAAAGGGAGGCCTTTCACCCTTGATTCACACTTGTTAAATTTGAAGAGCATAGATGTGCAAGCACCTTTATTGTCAGGGTTTATTTATGAAGATGGGACTCGCTCCCCAGTGGAACTTGAAGCACTTTAAAAAAAAAAAAAAAAAAACAACAACTTAATCCACCAGAGCCAAGAAGCGGAATCATGATTGGAAAGTTCTGTCAAAGCCGGTTTGAGTGATGGTTGCTCTTTTCATCAGCGTAATCCATAATCCCCCTTCTGTTGGCCACCGTGATTCACTGTCACCGCCACACACACCCTCTCAAAGAATAGACGCTTTTGCATCCAACACTGGAGCCGTTCGGAGCTCACCATTGATATATAGGCTGATGTTCACAAATTATCTAGTCAGGGGCCTCCTAAGAAGCACCTGGACCCCGTAACTCACCCCCGGATTTACAGTTTGTCAGGCAGCGCGAGCCCTCGCCGTGCCACGTCAATCACAGCCTGAGACCTCTTACTCACAACCGCCCGGCTATTTCTCACACACCAGAGGAAGCTTGACATCTCATAAAATTCAAAACGGAGTTTGTGTCACAGAGAAAAAAGGAATCCTGAATCGATGAAGATAGGGTGCGTCGTATTTCAGTGCGAGGTCCGTTCACTTATTTGGAATGCTAGCATCACCCAAACCTCCTGATCAGGGGTCCCTTTTCAAGTTTATTTTTTACCATTTTTTAACCTTTTAATAGTGAGAGAAGAGTCCTAAGGAAACATATTGGACACAAGTCACAATTTTATCGGCTGTGCTGGGTGCCAGTTATCAATCATGACGAAATGAGCGGCTTTGTGCACGACAGTGTGAGGTGCGCACGCATGTGCACACTGGAATTGAAGGCTGACGCGTCTTGACATCGCCTTATCTCGGGACAGTGAACAGGGTGGGACAGTTATTTTCCCTACCAGAAGTCAAGTCATCAACCTTAGAATCACTGAGGTTAGACTCTGGGACGTGTTAATAGAGAATTCTGCCAGGCTGCGTCTTGCTCAGTGTCCCATTAGTGACCATGGGCAGCAAGACAGGATGGTCAAGTAAAGACTGGAAGAGGAGAAGCTGAGTCCCCCGCAGCCTTGACACCCAGACTGCCAGAGTGACGGAGCCAGGAACCAAGGAGTGACAGCCTCACCTGGGACAAACAAGAAGACCTCGCAGGCCTGACCCGGTCAAGTCCTCGCAGGACAGCAGCCATCATGGTGTGAGAGTAAAGTGCCAGTGGCAGTCAGGGCCAGGCCACCCTCCTGCCGCTCTGCTGCCGTCCCCAGCACCAGTGGAGGTGAACCTCCCCGTCAGGGTCGGGAACAGCAGAACATGGTCACTGACGTGAAGGCATGACCCCAGTCCTCAAGGAGAGGGGTCACTCAGCACCTGACTGCCCCTGGCAATCGGCATGGGAGTGAGCGGTGGAAGGGAGGCAGGGAGCTAACCAGCGCTAGGAGGATTCACAGCTGTTGTTCCTCAGCGTTCAGGCAGCCAAAGCCCAGTCACCCAAGCCAGCCTTGCAGTCTCAGCCATGCCTGGTGACACATCAGGCTGCAGGGTGAGGATTAGAGGGCACCCTTAGGACCAAGAGGGTCCAAGGAAGAAGTCCTCTAATGCCCTGAGCTTGTGTTGAGTCCCTTGATTTCAGGAACTGTCCACGGCCGAGAATAAAGGAAACCTGAAGCCTAAAAGGCAGAAATGTGTAATTAAGAGACTGTCAGGTTCGTCGCCTTAGCGGCTAAGATGCGCATTAGACTCACGGTTGATGGCAGCTCTGGCTTGGGACTTCTTTGTTCTCAACTCACAACCTAGTGCAAGCTTTCACTCCACGTGGAATCAGGAATTCCCCATCATCACATAGCGTACAGACATTTTAAGTCTTCTTCGTGGTTTGTGCAAATCTGTATATAAATGCATTTAAAATGTAGTTTTCCCACAAAGCAAATGGCTTCACATGTGTTCTTTCTGAATACATTTTAAAAAAAAAAAAAGTCTGGTCATTAGGATATTAAGAAAGAGCAAAACTTAGTAATTGTGGTTTAAAAACCTGAATATGATTTAAAAGTTACTCTCTCAATACATTGTTCTCATTTCTTTGAAAAGGAGTGCTTTTTTGGCATCATAGCTGAGAAAGTGAATGCATCATCACCACTAAACACAACCAGTGCTGGGAAACAGGATGTGAGCAACAGGCTGATGAGGGTCAGGTAGCAGCTGAAAACACATACACTGGAGCCAGACTAGCTGGGTCCAAGCCCCGCTGCCCAGTTACTAGCTATGCAAACTTGGATGAATGATCAACCTCTCTATGCCTTAGATTCCGTATCTGTAAAATAATAAGTGCAGAAGTCTCAGAATTGTTTTGAGGATTCGGTAATAAAATATATATGTCAGAACAGTTCCTTGCACTTATTAAGTATAATGTAAGCCAGTATCATATAAATCAGTGCAGTCTGTAGACAGCTTTCAGGGGACCCTCTCATGGGACCCAGAAGGCCAAAGCTATTTTTATAATACTAGCACAATGCAATTTACCTTTTCTGTTGTGTTGATGTTTGTGCTGATCTACTGAAAGCAATAGTGTGTCCAGCCGCTGGTGTCTTAGCCGAGTTAAGCCACCGGGAAAACATAACTGAATGCTGGCACACAGGTACCCATAGACATGGCCTTTGCACAGAAGAAAACCACCGGTTTCATTTAAGATGTCCTTGACGGAGTAGCACAGTTACCAACTTTATAAGCCTCAACCCTGAGTCACATGTCTTTTCCAATGTTCCACATGGCAAAACTGTAAGATGCACTCCAAGGACTGTGTCATCCCAAGGAAAAATACTGAACCAGCCAAAATTTTTCACCTGTACCTTAAAGTTGGGTCAAGAATCCATTCAACATGCAACACAGACCAATAGATTTTTCTGTAACTCACTCCAAAATCTACTTAAAATAATTTCAGATTCCAGGAATGACCATTTATTTTGTTTGGGTGTTTTATTGAGGTGGATGACCACTACGTACCAGAAAAAGCTGTGATCATTCTCCTCTCCTCCCTGCTGGCTTCCACACACCTGGGCAAGGGTGGATCTCATCACAGCCTTCAGATAAATCCAACTAGGCAACAAATTCAAGAAGCAGCATAGACTGGGCGAGGTGATACACACCTGCAATCCCAGTGGCTTGGGAGGCTGAGGCAGGAAGATCGCATGTTCAAAGCCACCCTCTGCAACTTATCAAGCCCTTAAGCAACTTAGCAAGATCCTGTCTCTAAATAAAATGTAAAAAGGGCTGAGGATGTGGCTCAGTGGTTAAGTGCCCCTGGGTTCAATCCCCAGTACCCCGCCCCCCCCACACACACCAGCATAGATAAGAAGACAGCAGACTTTCCTGAAGTCTGACATTAAAGAGATACGCAAAAACCTGTAAGAAAAGGTAAGTTTTCTTATTTTTTTAGAAAGTGGTTATATTGTTTATTAAAACTCTGTCATTATGCCATAAACTCACATATTCCTCGAGTTGGAATGACAGGGAATGAAACAGTGACAGTGCACACACGGATGCCGTTGATGGAGGAACTGCACATGGGAAGCCAAACTGCCAAAACAATGCCAGTTTTTCATTCAGGATGCGTTTTCCTTATTGTCCTTAACAAAAGATCATCCATTATTTTGCTTCACTTGGTGCCAATTTTTTTTAAATGCTTTCTGATCTCTAAGCACAGATGAAGTCCCTCAAAAAAGAACTGATGAACTATTGTTTCCAGTGTAAAGTTGAAGGGGTGACGAACGTCGTGGCAGTCCTACCTGGAGCTTCCCCCTGGAGCCCTGGGCTTTCGTCCCAGAGGGCTCTGCTGTAGCACAGCAATCAAGCCCGTCCTCCGTGTTGGGGGGCAGATTGTGTCGTCCCAGATTCGCATTCTGGAGTCCCAACCCCCACGTCTGCGAATGTGACCGTAGGTGGAAACAGAATCTTTACAGAAGAAGTTCCCTTAACATGAGGTCATGTGCGTGGACCCTGATCCAATCAGACCGATGTTCTTCAAAGAAGAGGCTGTTAGGACCCAGACACAGGCTCCACCATGTGGAAGCCATGGAAGGAGGGGAGGGCCTCAGAAGGAACCTCCCTGCAGACACCCGGCCTTGGCCTGCCGTTCTCCAGAAACACGAGGAAGCCATTATCTGTTACTTGAGCCATCAGTCTGAATATTTGTGTGGCAGCCCTTTCCTTCTTTCTCTCCACACCTGAGCTCCTTTGCCCCATCAAGCACCACGGCCCAAGTCATCTTGGGAATGTAGCCTGTCTACCGTTAGAGATGTTTCTAAATGGAGGGCTTACACATGGATCACCCTGATTTTATAACGTAATTTAATCATGAAAAGTGACAATAATAAGCATACATAAGCTCTAAAAGCCTGTTATTTGTTACATAGATCTATTACCTACTTTGTTATTTTCCTATTCAACTTATTCAATTGCCTTCTCACAGAGGATTAGAAGTGGATGAAAATCAAAGATGCTTGACCTTAGGAAGGGTGAGGATAGGAGCAGAAGCCCTGGAGTACCAAGAGGAGGAGGACTGTACAGCAAGAGTCAGAGGGTCGTGGGAGATGGGTATAAAATCAGCACCCTGAGGTACGGGAAACATCCATGCAGACTCGAGAACATCAATCAGAATGCCACAAATTGCTATGACACCATGGAGATTGTAAAATGTTGAAATACCGACATTTAAATTCTTAGTTCCCTATTATTAGCACTAGGTGAATAGCTTTCAGTCCAATAAAATGGTTGAGTGTTTCTTAGGAAGGACAAATCCAAAAAGCAAGAACGTTTCTTCAGCAGACCTTCTCAGACCCAAGATTTGAGCAGGAGACTAGCCCGTGGAAGGCCCTCGCCCACGGATCCACAACATCAACAGAAAAAGCGTTAAGTTGGATACATCTTTTCACAAACCTCGCCAGTTTAGCTCTTCAGCATCACAGAAGTTACTGCAATGTGGGAGCTTGATTGTTTTCTTTGCTTTCTTCCTCATTGTTTTTTCAAGGTGCTTACAAACAAGAGGAGACTCTAAACACCCAAGCACATCAATGGGAACTGCAGTGCTCACTTTGCTGTGCAGATGTTTGGTCTACCTCAAATAAAGGAGATAGTTGTGATTTTCAGAACAATAGGATCCTGGGAGAACTGTTCTCCTATCTTATAATGTGAATTCTTTGTATCTTCTCAAAATCCTCAGGATCTTCATATTTCCATCCAGTGTAGAATATGAAGGGCAACAGGTTGCAGCTCACCGACCTACCTTCCTGCAATAACCTTCTGGCAACTCAATTCCAAGCACTATCCTCCCCTCAAATAGCTGTCTTTGTGTTCATGACAGCCATGCTCAACAAGACATTCTGGAGGAAAACAGTCATTTTGGAATATCTATTTTAAGATGTGAATGACTAATAGGATAACCCTCCCTAGACCATGCATTTTAAGGGAACTTATAAATCCAACTGAATGTCTACTAGCATAACATTCCAGGAACAAATTCTCTATGTTCCTTTTTTATCCCTGACCTATTCAGTATGCGGAAGTACAAGACCTTAACATAACACCCATTTTTATAAGACTACAAAGCTCTGGAATACACATGGTCAAACTCATGGACACTTGCAATTTTTCCTTCCCCTTGATACCACTGGTGAACATGAACATAACCTTTAGAAGAACATCTCAGGCTGGAGGTGTGTCTCTGTGGTGGAGCACTTGCCTAGCATTTGTAAGGCCCTGGGTTAGAGCCCCAGCAACACTAAAAAAAAGGAAAAAGAAATTTCATATTACTGTTCAAGCTTATTTTGGCAGTGTTAGTATGCATTATTTTAAATGTCCAAAAAAGTAAAATAATATATTCTGTCAGTCTGCTGTTTGGTCTAACATAAGTAGGAGACAGGACAGAGAATGGAAAAGATAAAGAAATCTTAAAAACTATGGTGTTTAGTGTTATATAACTAAACAAATTTCAGATGAATCATCAAATTATTCACCCATAACCCCTTTATGTTAGCATTGCATAAACCAAAGCTCATTTGCGTGTGGGATTCTGGTTAAAATTTTATAAGTGTTTCTTATTGGCATGACTCTCCTGCATTCTAAACAGTGAAAAGGAGGAAAAAGAAGTGCTCGTGTCTAAAGATGCACAGCTCTGGGTCATGGCTGCATTGCATCCCCCTAAAATTCATATATTGAACTCAGTAATTTAGAATGAAATTGATTTGGAAACAGGTCATTTGAAGAAGTGATTAAGTTAAAATGGAGCCTTTTGGGGTGCACCTATTCCAATGCGACTGTTCTTACAAGAAGAGGGAAGACTTCAGACAAGTGCACAATAGAGAAAGAGCGTGTGAAGACACACCAGGAGGACAGCCATCTGCAAGCCCAGGAGAGTGGCCTCAGAAGAAACCCAACCTCTGGCTCTGGATTCAGACTCCTAGCTACCAAACTGAGAAAACAGAGTTGATCGTTTAAGCCCTCCATTCTCTGACATTTTGTTGTGGCAGTTTGAGCAAACTAACACAGCTCTGTTAAAATACTCAAGATAAAAGACACACAATGGATATAAAAGGTAACATAAAGGGTATCTAACTTAAAGAAAAATTAAAGTCAAAAATAATGAAATTGCATTAATTACATCTTTAAAATATTGAGGGAAAAATAACCATTTTCATATTCTGTATCTAGGAGAAAATGTCCATAAGAATGTGGCTAAAATATAGATATCAGATAAGCCTAATCTGAACAAACTTGTTGTCAACCAACCTTAACTGCTAAAGGAAATTCTTCAGGCTAAGAGGAAACTTGGTCTTCTCTACAGAATTAAAAATATCCCACTCCAAAAAAAAGGTAAATATAAAAGGCCATTTTTTTCTTACTTGTTTCTAAAGACAGCTGATTATTAAAAGCAAAAATGTTGACATTGTATTGTGCAGTTTTCAATGAGTTTGAATGCAGCTATATAATAATAAGAGAAAAAAAGATGCAGGAAACTGAAGGTTAAATGAACGAATCCTACAGTTGTAAGTTTTGTGAAATGTTACAACATTGACTCTAAATAGATGGTGCTAAGTATGAACTATATTCTTCAAGGCAATCACTGAAAGTAGTGTAGAGACATAACTTAACAATCAATAGAGGAATTGACAATTAGTGCTAAAAATATGTATATACAATTAACCCAGAATAAGGGAAAATGAAGAAGAAAATAAAAAACACAGGAAAATTGGAGAATAAATTAAAACAGATATAAACCTAATTATGTCAATAGTTACACTAAATGTAAATGAACTAAATATTCCAATTAAAAGTTAAAGATTTTCAGACTGTGGAATGGAGGGAGGGAAGCAAAAAGCTGTTATTTGCTAACTATGAGAGACACATATTTTAATATAAAGACATAAGTTAGAAATAAAATGAGAGGAAAATACATCAGACAAACAGTGAGGTAGAGAGTCTGCATAAAACAGGAGTTGTGATCATTTCATTTAATATGTTTATGACATATTTTGGGGAAAGTAAACCTTTTTTCTATTTTCTTCAATGGATGTCTATGAAAGATGGAGAATGGGAAACAGGTGTGAGGGAACTTCATGGGTGGAGAAATCGATATTAACAATCATTTTGATTGAGTGTTAATATATTTGTCAAAATTCATCAAACCAAATTACACATTTAAGACTTGAAAATTCACTCTATGTGATTAATCCTCAATTTAAAAAAAAATAGTATATACATATCAAATAATGGCAATGTATAGACCTTACGTAGATCCAGGTTAAATGTAAAAAAAAAAAACCTAAAAATTAGCATATGCAACAAAAGTTAAAATGTAAGACTTACATATTTGATGACATTAAGAAATTTTTGTTGTTTGCTTTAGGTAAATAATGATTTTTTAATTCATGGCTTTGAGAGAAATACATTGAATATTTCATGGTGAAATAATCCCTACTTCCAAAATTGGCTTCTGAATAATATAAGGAGTGTTAGAGGTGGATAGAAACATACAGTTGGCCCTCTATATCCACAGTTCCCACATCTATGGATTCAACCAACTGCAAGCTGCAAATATTCAGGGGAAAAAATGTCTTTTATGAGCATTTACAGACTTTCTGTGTTGACATTATTCCCTACTGGAAACAATCCCTCATTAATATGAGGACAACTATGTATGAAATCAGATTTTTTTCTTTGCTTTCTTCCTCATTGTTTTTTCAAGGTGCTTAAGAACAAGAGGAGACTCTAAACATCCAAGTACATCAATGGGAACTGCAGTGCTCACTTTGCTGTGAGTTGACAATTATTGAACATGAAAAGTAGACATGCTGGGGTCTAGTATACTCTTCTGTCTTCCTTTTAGAATTTTCTATAACAAAAACATAATAAAGAACAAATTAAAAAAAACTTTCTGCCTTTGTACATAGTTTATTCTGATCAAAAGTCCTTTTCACCTGTTTTCCATTAAAAGTGCATCAAACAATTTCTCTGATTTTATTCTCCATCGAAAACATCCTTTTTCTCTGTATCATTTCTTTGTTACTGTCCCCACACACCCCCATGAATAATTAGCATCTGTCCCCATGGTTTTTATGTCTCTGCATTAATGGGACCATTTTTCCCTTCAAAACAGTGATTTCCTAAAAATGAGGGAAGGACAACCCCCAAAGGATTTTTGAGTCCAGAAAAAGGCTGAGTGGTTTTTAACATTGATGAATCCCTGTATGTATCATCAAGAACAATGTCCTCTTAACAAATATCAACTATCAATTTTGAGCCAGATTTCAACCATTTTTAAGAGTTGATCTAAAAAATTCAAATCCATAGTTAGCTAGTGGCCAAAATTTTTTTCCTAATTTAGCCACACACCTTATGGGATAGAGGGACACACAGAGAGGTTACTGAAAAGGCAATTCACAGTGGCTTCTTCCTGTCCCTTCTCCGTGCTCACAACTATTGTAAATTATCGCTGTCATCGTAAGAGCATTTTTTAAAATCCAATGGATGATTGTCTTCTAAATGGATGGCAACAAAGACGACTATATTCATGAGACTCACAAAGGGAAGAGTAGATAGAAATATAAATACAGTTAAATCCAAGCCATCTGATGTAGTGATCACTCTTCGGGTATTAACACTGGGAAAAATCATCATCATTGTATACCTCCTGTGCTGTGGTATGGAGTTCCTGGCATCTATGAAAACCTCTTTGCAAAAACACTCTGTCTGAATGAAATCCAACTTTTATATCTACATTCTAGGTCAGAGAAAATTCAGTGGATAGAGAAGCAAGTTAAACACCACCATGAAGAATCAGTCACCAAAAACCAGAAGAAGAGATGTTCTACAGAAAAAAATTCCAGCTTTCTTTATCATACCAAGGTTAAGAGGAAAAGGAATACAGGGAGTCATACCAAGTGAGATGTGGAAACCTGGATTATAAAACTATAAAAGACATTTCAAGGGCAAATTACGAAAAGGCAATTAAGGATTTGCTATTAGATGCCCCCAGAGGAATAAGTCTTAATTCTGTTAGATGTCATTACAGAATCTTAACTATGTAAATACGTGTTGTCTCTCTGCAGTACAGCATGAAATATTCAAGGGTAAATGTCACGCTGCAAATAACTTAATACATGCAGCAAAAACAATGGCTCAGAAATTAAATCCTGATAATAGCATTGAATGTTGAGAAATGGTTGGCTTCCCACAATAGACCACGTCCCAGGGCCACTTTGGGGACCTGTAAAGGGGTATTTGAAGATGTGATTACATGAAAGGCCTCCAAGGGGAGATCTTCCTGGACTATTTGGATGAAATCTAAATGCGATCACATGTATCTCTATGAAAGACGGCAGAGGTGAAGCAATGGCAAGGTGGGGAGGAGCGGTCCTGGAAGATGCTCACCGTGAAAACTGGAAAAGTGCAGACAAAACTCAAAAAACACCAGCAACCAGTGGAAACTGGAAGGGAACAAGAACAAATTCTCTTCTAAAGTCTCAGAGGAAAAGGGGGGATTCACACCAGTGAGATGTGGGAAGCTTGGTTCTAAAAGGACATTCCAAGGACAAATTAGGAAAAGGTGATCAGGGATTTGCTATTAGATGACATAGGGAAGTAGTGCTCCTTGGGTTAGGTGTCAATCCCAGCAACACCAGGATTTCAGTCCAAGCGACAGAGGTGTCAGATTCTGACCTCCTGAACTGTACGAGTAGATCTCTATGGCCTCAAAGCCACGCGTCTGTGGTGTCTATTAGCAGAAGCTGTAGGAAAGTAATACATGTATCTGTGAGCGTTCACACATTTTTCTTACTCAAAACAAAAAAAAAGAAGAAGAAGAACTGAGGATGTGGCTCAGAGGTAGACTGACCCTGGATTCAATCCCAAGTATAAAAAATAAAATTGAATTGAAGTTGTGCTAAGGAGAAGCAGTATTATTTGTAACTTTTTTGAAAGAGAAGAAATAGCATGATGTAGTAAAAGACAGATATTACTATCAGACTGGTTGCCTAGATGATCTGATATTATACACAAAAGATAAAAATAATTATTTTCTTCTTTCTTATTTTTAAAATATCTTTATTTTTGATAAAGATTATATTTCTTTATATACAGACTGATGAACTACATACTGTATCAGTGATAAAATATGTAGAAAATAACTTTTCAGGAAGAAATGACAGGAAATAGCTCCAAGTGATGTGAAAAATGGCGCTTGTGTGCTTTCTGATTTTTTTTTTTCTTTAATATTGTGGCTTCCAAGTCATTCTTAATTTTGTAAACTGTATTTTTGTGACTTTCATCTCCTCCAAAAAAAATGTAACATAAGTTATCCAAATGTACTGCCATAATCAGAGTCTATTTTGGCAAAGAAAACTGTTGGCATGAAATAAGGACTGCAGTTCAGGAAAGTATGGGAACCCCTTCGAGTGATCTATGTTATTTTGTGGGAGCTTCTTTCCCTCCCTCACTTGGCTTTGGAATCACAATCTCACGTTGCAGATGACGGCTGGGTCCTCACACACTAAAAGAAGGCAGAGCGAAATACGTCTAATTTATAAGGAATTTTCACATTAATTTCCTTTTTCAATGGTACTGGATTTTGCAATGTGGATATACTGGTAAAAGGTTGGCACCCATGCACAAGAGTGAGCCAATAAAAATCTAGGAGCAGCTTGACAAGAAAAATTATCCACTCACCCTTTTTTAAGCCAACATTTTTTTTTCTAAGAAAGAGCACATATTTTAATCTGTTTATGTATGAAACAGAATTATAGGTAGGGAATTGGGAATGAAGGAACTGGAAGTGGAGTGAAGTTGTGGAAATATTTAAAGACAGTGGGTAATCCAACATATAATTGAATTTGGAATGGAAATTCACTCTTACATTTTCATATACATGTGTCTGATGTTCCCGTGATTCACAACACAGAATTCCAAATCCACATTTCAAGGGCGGCTACGTCTTGCGTCACTGGGGAAATGCCCACCTTGCTCCCCTTCCTGACTTCCCTCCACTTTCATTTCTATATTAGGAACGGATGGCCACCTTGGATCAGCAGGTGACTAGAGGACCCGAAGCCCGGGCTTCTCCTCTCCAGGTGGCATGGAGAGCAGGGGTTCTCCTCTTGCTCAGTGTAGACAACAGCCTGACTTGGATCAGTGCCCAGGGCTCTGCTTGATTTGGTACTCAGCAGGTCCTTAGAGACTGCCCCTAGGCAACTGAGAATCTATGTTCACTTGTGTTGTGACCCCATGTGAAGGACTCAGCATTTCAACTCATCTGGAATCTGCCTTCCACAAAGAGAATATTGCAAACTGACAGAAGCAAAATCTGCAAGTCCTTTTCAATTCTGCTCCCAGGTCTGAATATTTTCTATAAATAACCAGTCGAAGCTATCAGAAAATTAAACGAACTGCATGAAGCATGTGATACAATTAAATTGAATGGCTTACAGGGTTATTACTTGTTTGCGAATGTGAGGACTTAATTGTAAAAATATAAATTCTCCACTAATTAATATTTGGGTTGAGCATAATTCTAATAAAACATCGAAAATGAATCTTTCAGAATTTAATAAAGTTGTTTCAAATTCAAAGTTTATTTGAAAGGATATATTTCCAAATAATGAAGAAACATTACAAGGAACAAAGAGAACAGCAAAATTGGAAATAACTTCGTTGGTATGATGATGGTGGCGGTGATGATGCAGAGAAACAGGGATGGGAGGAATTGGAGCCCAGATTAGAAGGAACTTCACCCACAGGTAAAGACCCAGCGTGGGGCCAAGAGCAGCCTCAAATGCTTGCAAAGAAAAAAAGGTGCCTGTTACCTCCCCTGGGGTTCGTTGAGTGGCCACTGGGGAAAACGAAATCCAGATGGAACAAAATTTAAGAGTAAAATATTAAGAAAATGGAAGGGAGGGGTGCCGCAGTCTGGCTGGGCACAAAATAACTGAGCCACCACACAAGCCTTATAGATTCCAACAGCAACTCTTTATTCCCAAACTCTCACCGGCACTCTACACGCACGTTCTGGGGAAAATCCACTCCCTCCACCGGGCTCTGCGTACCAAATACTCTCTGAATCCCAAGAACTCAAGGAGTGGGTGCCTGAGGCAGCAGGATATGCCCTATTCCCAGCAGGATCCATCCTAAACCCGATCTGCCCTAATCCCTGAGCAAGGTCACCTTTCATGCAATGTCACTGCAAATGACCAGGGTCCAAGGCAAGCCCATTTCCACAATGGAGAGCCCTCCCTCTAAGCAAGGTTGGGTAGGCTGACAAGGAAATCGCCATGCGTCATTCCTACGTGGCTATGGCTCTCAGCAGAGGGGGACTCTGAATATTTGTGTAAGTTAAGCCTAAAAAATCTTTTCTAAGCCCAAAACAAAGACCACAAAGTAAAAAAAATGCATAATTATTATATAGGTATGTGGTATATATAATATGCAAAATGGAAGGTTCATACTGGGACAAATAGAAGCAAAATTTTAAAAAGTGAAGGGAAAAGAGGTTCAAAACACATGAAAACAGGCACCTTTCCTTGGTACTTAGGAACTTTCTTACAAGTCAACAGAGGGAGGTGCTGGACCCAGTTTTTTAAGAGGTACAAGGAGTCACTTCACAGGGGACACAGCGGAAGTGGCCATTCATCATTTGAAAAACTGATCAAACTTACAAATAATTAAATTCAAATAACAATAAGATATCATTTTTCAACTACCACAATTGGCAGCAGTTAAAAGATTAATAATCCCTGGTGTTGGCAAGAATGCGAGAAAACAAGCACTGCCACGTGCTGCTGGTGGGAGGATAAAAATGGGCTAATTTTTTGGAAGGAAAAACTGCGAAATCAATTAAAATGTTTAACGTCTGTATCTTTATAGCTAACCACGCTGCATCCAAGAATCATCTGACCAAGAAACACCAGCAGAACCCTGGCTCAGGCTAGTGCAGGCCCCAGTGCAGGTGCGGGGGCAGAGGAATTCACCAAGTTCTGGTTAACAAGCGTTTTGTTCCCGTTGGTTGGTGGGGACAAGCAGGTAGGCTAACGATGGCCTAGAATGAGAACTAGGAGGGTGGGCATCTGGCTTTGTCACAGGTAAAACAGGTACGGGGTCTCACCCGGGTCCTTTGGATACCTAACAGGAAACAACAGCTCCTCACGGTAAGTGGTTCCCAGAAAGCGAGGCTGCAGGTGTCTTAATCCTCTTTCTTTTCCAGAACCTCAGGGCTTGGTGAGGTCAAGATGGTCAGCCTCCTGCTGTCTGCCATGGCAGCTGTCCCCGGTGGGCCTCCTCCTCAGAGTCTCACTAGGTACCGTTTCCTTGCCTCATCTTCTGGGCCCTGAGCCAGGGAGCCCTTCCCTCTGCAGAGGGTCTCAGGTACCACCACGCCTGGGGGTTCCCTTCATTCCTTCATCCGACACCTGTCCTTTTCAGGGGACTAAAGCCTCACCACCGGTTCTGAGTGAATTCTGTTTCTACCTGTGGTCCTGGTGGTTTGCAATAGCTAGATACAAAATTGATGCTGCCTTCCTTTTTCTGACCTGAAGTTTCTTGGCAACGGGCCTACGGGTTCCAGGATAGGTAGAAGTTGTGCCAACAGAAGGAAGAGACAGAACCTGAAGTGCCCTCTTTATTCTGGGAAAGCCCTCAAAACGCATATCATGGTTGCTATGTTGTGAAATGGTTCCAATTACTTTATACTCAATATATGATCCGTAACCTTGAGTTCATGAGTTCATCACTATCGGAAAGCCTTATAAATCTTAAAAATAAATTTATATCATGCCCTCCTTCTCATGTGCAGAGAAACTGTGTAGCCTGTCTAACCAGCAGGGCACTCCGCCCATGCCTCCAAGCCCAGTTGCTAATATGGCCAATGTGGAAATAAACGGATTTGGAAATCCATCCTTAAGACCCTGGCCCCAAGGCTCACAATGTCATGGTGCCTCTAAACAATTCAACTTCAGACCTCAGGAACTGTGCCCCTTCGGTAGCTTCTCCAGCAGCCATCTTAGCAGGATGTTTTGGGTCAGGCGAGCTCAGGCATCGTATTCACTGTGGCAATAATAAGAGAAGAGCTCGTTAAATGATTTTTTAAATATTCCCTTCATTACATACCCAACATCACAGTTCAGCATCTGAGCGTAAAACATCCTGGCTGCAAGTAGCACAGGTCTTCAGGAGTGCCTGCACCCCAGGACTGGGGCCAGGGAGGGGAGACAGGAGTTCATCCTCACGTGTGATGAGTGGTACCTTTGGCTGCAATCAATTAAGATATGAGATGAAAGTGTGGGACTCACACACAATGGAACCCCAATGCCATTTACCCAACCATCAATCACACTTACAGAACTCTCCAGATAAGGTTTGCTGAGCGTTTTGTATTGACACAGCAGTTGTAAACCAACAGGAATGACCAATTCTTAGAGATAGGAAACAGCCAGACAACAAGGCCCTCGGAGACCTGACATGGTAGGCCAAGATCCTTCAGGAGCCCTGGCAAGGAGATAGGCAACAGATTCGGGCCTTGGGCCACGGCCTCTGAGGCTTCATGAAATCACTCTGGGAAAGCTTTGCATCCCAGGGTAAATAGACTCGCCTCTCTCCACTCATCCACAGTGTGTGTCACAGGGAACAGGAACGTTAGTAACAGTGATAGAAATCAAGTTGGCTGTGTTCTATATTTGTGGCAAAGAATTTCTGCTCTTCATCCTGGACTTTCATAATTAAAAACAAAGAAGAAAATTGTGTTTTCTTTCACACAAAGAGGAAACCCATCTGAAGTCAGAAAAGAGAGAAGCACAGTGTAGTGGGGGCTAGGCCTGTTCACTCCTCGAAGCTGCAGTAACCTTGAGACATAGGTCTCCTTGGACACCAGTGCTCAAGCGTCAGCATCCAAATCCAGAAATTTCCTCCTGATGAGGTCTGCAAATCCTTGACCTTCCCAAATCCCCTTGGTCATTGAAAACCAAGAAACTACTTGATCAAGTTGAAGTCACCGAAGAATTTTGTCACACTCATTTGGAGTGACATACAACTGGTTCCTCAAATACAGCACAGCAGACCCGAGCACCGGGCTCACGTGGATGGTTATGGACAGACACCGCGTGTCTGTAAACAGCCCCGTCATCGGAACACGGGCTTCTCAGTGATCCTTCCTGACGGAGGTCAGAGGATGAACTGCAGCATATGGGATCCATCATCATCCTGAAGCAACAGGCTGTGCTCCTTCAGAGCAGTAAACAAAACACTCCAACGCAGTCCCTTAAATCAACAACACTCCTTTATCTTGCTGTCCAATCTGGGGGCTGACAGGGCTCCCTCAGGCAGTGCTTGCTTCAGGTCATTCCCCCAAGGACAGCTAGGAGAGCCTGAGGCTTGGGCCACCTCCAAGCCCTTTGCTGTGTGGCAGGAGGGAGGACTCACACAGCCAGGGGCCCGGCAACTCCTTCAAGCCATGCAGGGTTCAGGAGTACTGGACTTCCTGCATGTGTCCCACAGCAAACTGGCTAAAGCCATCTAGCCATTGCTGGCTTGGCCTCCGGAGGTCATGGGCCTCATTGCCACAGAGCACCACTCAGGCCCGCTCAGATTGAAGCAGAGGAGTGTCAGGCACCCACTCACGGTGGCAGGTATTTCAGAAATGCGATGGACCTGTTTTTAGATCATCACCAAGGGGGCTGATACCACGACTGTTGCTCTTGAAAACTCCCATGAGAAAGAAAACAAAACCGCATGGTCTAGAGGAACAGATTGGTTCAAATGCCAAGATGGGGTCCTCGGCAGCCAGGCACCACAGAGGAAACTCACCCAAGACCCAGAGCCAGGACAAAAGAAGAGAGGCCACCCAGGCTCACACTCCCAGCCAGGCCCACTGAGCCCTGCATCAGCACCCAAGGGAAGAGAACGGTTTAGTCAGCCCACAATTCGTGCGTCAATTTTGCCCTAAATTATGTGTCATTTTTTTTCCAAGCATTTGCACATGATTTTGCTTTAAACACCATATGAAGCTCTGTGTAGTTCATCCCAGAGAATTCAGTTCTTCTCAACGAATCCTTTTGTTTTGCTTAGAGACCTCAAGTTAGAAGAAGCTAGATGGATATTACAACAAAATACCAGCTCAACTTCCATCACATCCTAGGGGCAGGTTAAAACCACAAAGTAGAGCCCCATCTGGAGAGAATGGGTTTAGCGGAACCATCTCCATGTGTGAATGTCACCTCTTTTGCCAGCCATACAATTTCAAGAAACAACTGGACTTGTGTGTGTTTTTTTAAAGGCCATAATGAGTATCCAAGACATCAAAACTACCATGGTGTAATTTCTTTCAGCTATTTAAGTTCAGCAATTACCTTCAAAAAAGTTATGATTCATAAATAGCCTCAATGAAGAAAGCTTAAGTATAATTCACAGCTATCCATTTGGGCATGATTTGAGATTGGACAAAACAATTTCTCTTAACTTCTGATTAAGTCAATCTGAGCGACTTGATAATTGTACAAGCTTATTTTGTGTAAAGCCAGGATGACTAATTAAAGTCTGAGAAAACTGACACTAGGTTGTTGAGGCCAGGTGAGTGGTGTTTTTCATTATAAGAGACTTTTTTCTGTATTAAATAATTAACTTGTCCAACACTCTCATTAACCATTACCACCTCATTTTATAGATGGAAGAGTGAAACTACTCAAATGGTTTGACATCAACCTGGCCAGAGAATGTCATTCACTTAGCAAAGATGGAAATGTATTCGATGATTTCTGGTCTTGGATTAGACCACATCTTAATACAAATGCATGAAGCGCGTATCATTTGAAAATTGTTCTGATGCGTTGAACTTAATGATCTAATCACACTTTTGTCATTATTATGAAGAACTAACACTTGTCAGGTAATGGAATTAAATTCAAATAGAAATGCTCATATATTTAATGGCTAATTTGGAAGAATAAGGTTTTAAAATTCAAAATTCATTTAACAAAGAACTATTGAGTAATTATGCTCATGAATATAGCAATTGAATCTGAGAAACACATAAGGGAGTTTTAAACATTGAAAATTTTAGGAGCACACATTCAAAAAAGCCATCTGTGTTAATACACCTGCCCACTATTTGGCTGGTTTCGATCCCAATTTTCCTTTTGGCTCTCATTATCTTTCAATGTCCTTCACCCCCAAATCTGTGCAGCCACCGAGCTCGGTAAGGACATCTGTCTCATCCGCCCCATTGTATTCAGTCAGCCTCCAGGAGCCTCTCCCCGGCAAGCCTCCTCTGTCCTGGCATTTCCTTGCTTGACAAGACAGAGGTTATTAAAAAGCTGCGCCTGTGGGTTCGTGGCGAGGGGTACGAGTGGATGAAGTGATGCCCTTTTTTGCGGATCACAAAAGGTCACGAGGAGGTGGCGGTGGAGACAGTCCTGCACTGGAGCTGACTCGCATCAGAGGCCTACAAGAGCCAGCAATTAAACTCCCAGAATTGTTGCAGACAGACTGTTACCATGGCTGGCTCGAATTCGGATACAAGGAAAATACCCACACCGTGGAAACCAGAACACGCTTCAATTCAGGGAAGGGAGATCACTTGTCACCAGCCACTGTGACTGGCAAGGCTCTACACTGAAGAAAGGAGTGTTGGCCATGTGGCATGTGTGGTTTACTTGCATAGAAAAACAGTCACACTTAATTCTAATGGCAACACCGCAAATAAAACACACTTTTTTTTCAGGGAAGCAAACCCAGAAGTAGAGAGGTAACTTTGCAGAATTTAGACGACCGCATGAAGCACTGTAAACTGTTAGCTAGTTTTCACCTTTACCTTGCTAACTTCCTGCCCGCACCATCCTCTCCCCAGGATGTTGGGATTGATGAAATCTTAAATGTTCTCTAGCCCATCCAGCCCTGGCTCAGTCTGCATTATAATAAGCCTCAAAGTGGTAGTAGTCCTCCTCTTTGGGGGCAGTTCTCAGGTAGAAAACTCACAACCTCAGGCCATTCATGATTCATAATTTGAAAGCTCTTATTCTTAGAAATGAGTTTTCTTATTCTGAATAAAAAGAAAATTCCCCCTTGCCCCCAACTGTTGGTTCTTGTTCCACCCATGAGGAGTTGGTAACTGCTGAGGTTTCCCCGGGAACAGAGTGAGACTGAAATGCACTTCTATCCCTTTTACATTTTGCAATCACATGTACACCCAGTTCATCCACCCACCCACCCACCCATCGTGCACACATCTGCCATCAGGTCAGCTAATCTGCAGTGGTTGCTAGACTATAATGCTGGACACACAAAGATGAATAAAGATGGTTTTCAGGCACTCAGAGTGGGGTCCTTGGAAAGCAGCAGCTGTACCAGGGAGCTTGTTGGAAATGCAAAGTCTCAGCCCCACCCAGAACCCAGGCCTATGAATCAGAATCAGCATTTTTTAAAAATATTTTTATTAGTTGTTGATGGACCTTTATATTATTTATTATATGCAGTGCTGAGAATTGAACTCAGTACCTCACACATGCTAGGCAAGCGCTATCACTGAGCACCAACCCCAGCCCCCAGAATCAGCATTTTAACGAGAACCACCAACGATTCGTCAGCACCTTAACTGTTGAGAAACCTTGGCCTCAATTAAAACATATACCTTACTTCTCTAAAGCAGAGTGCTTTCATTATTCTTCATTATTTATACTGTCATGAAGTGTTTCTCATCAACTCTTCGGAGTACCTACCTGAGCCTGTGCAGCTGGCTGTCTTGATCTGCACGGGTCTGTTTCTGTTTTGAAGGATTTCTAAAAGGTAACAGAGTTGAATCACAATCCTTTCCTCCTAAGTTCAGGTCATTTGTCAGAGTGCAGGACACATTTTAATGGCTCTAATGAAGAGCGTGCAAAGGGCAGATCCCACGGTGCTCTGCGGGGATGCTGGGGAGCCCTTGTTTGGGTTCCTCTGTAGCCTCGACTCACAGTGCATACTCCTAGGCCTCCTGAGCTTGTCCTGCAGGAAGTGGTGAGCAAAAAAGAGAGACTGTCCCTCCTTCCAGCCCAGTCAGCATGTGCCTGGGGCATCACAGGAGTGCCTGGAGGCAAGAGAGACCTTTTTTTTTTTATTCCTTCTTTCTCCTGGGAGTTGCAGATGCATTTATCTCATCCTTGAAGAAATGGCTTTTAACCTGGGAACTCATCCCTAAAGAGGTCAGAGTGTTTTCAATCTGCTATAGTTTCTTTAATCCTGAAATGAGGAAAAAGAAGTCCAGAAAATCAGTGTAACAGAAACACACTGCAAAGCAAGACCAGGTCTGTGATGCTATTTTAACCGTGGGGCCTTTGAGGATACTTTAAAAGCAGGGGATTGACTGAGCCTGTGAACCCTCGCCAGTCCCCCCACCCGGCTGCACATGCTCAAGCACACCTGGTTGCACGCTTCAACACACACACACACACACAGCACACCACCATACCAACAACACCCTCCACCCTTTCCTCTAAGAAGGCATTTTTGTTTCTAGGGCACATCTTATTTTTTTCAGTCTGATACACAATAGTTGGATTATTCACAGAAGGTGAAAACATCTACATTTTAACTTTACATATATTGCAAACCACCTTATTATTTGTATTTTCCTCTCTTGCAATTTTTCACTCCTTTTGATTCTGGAAGACAACAGAAACATTGTTTACTTGTAATAATACAATGTCATCAAGGTCTTGATCTTGCAATGTGTGTTATTTGCTAGGGCTGCCTTTAACACGATGCCATACGCTGAGTAGCTGATTTCTCATAGTTCTGGAGGCTGGAGTCCAAAATCGGGTGCCAGCAGGGTTGAAGTCCTCCAAGGCCTCTGTCCTTGGCTTGCAGAGGGCCACCTAGCTGCATGGCAGACTCCCTGGACACAGGCACATCCCTAGTCCATTTCTTCTAATCACACGGGTCCCTTTGGATTTGTGTGTACCCCAAGAGCCTCAATTAACTTAATCCCTCCCATTTCCAAATATGCTTACATTCTGAGATGCTGCATTTCTGAACTTCAAAATATAAATTTGGGGAGGACAAAACCAGCCATGAAACATGTGTCAGATGCTTTCCAAATGCTCCTGCAAATTCTCAACAGCTGTCTGAGGTGGACACAATGAGCACCCAAATCTCAGAGAAGGAAGCCGTGGCCCCAAGAGGCCAGGAACCAGCAGTTACCAGCTCACCGGTGATGGACGGGGCCAGAGACCGCGTGGGAGTTGCTGCTCTCAATCTCAGCACTGCACTAGCCTTGCTTTTTATTCAGGGCATCACCAAGTTTATAAATGACCATGCTGTATTTGTGCTGAGGAGAACAGCTCTATTTGCTCCTCTATCAAACAAATCCAGAATGCTGAGGGGTTTTTTGTGGCTTCTTGCCAGGTTTTACTGTTTCCTGTGTCCTCCCTCGTGTGGTCCAATCTTGCTATTGTCCATGTAGAAGTCTGCCCAGGGGAGGGCAGGCGCAGACCTCATGGCCCACTGCAGGCTGACGGAGGGTTGCTCTTCCATTCTCCACACCCAGTGGCCGTACCTGGTTACCTGAAATAGACCCCGGAGGCTGGGGCAGTGTTTACACACTGGAATTCAGCTAAGGGGACAAAGGAGGATTTCTTTGCACTTTTGAGAGTCCACTTTTTCAGCAGGCCCTCACCTCGACCCTTTGCCCTGGACCTGCCCCCTTAGAATTTGCTCATAACAAAGATCTAGTACCTACTTACGATGGAGGTACTATAATGCAAAAATTCTGTGAGAACTTTTTGTTTTTCTCTTTAGAAATCTTTTTTTTTTCCACCTCATCTGTTAGCAAAGTGTCTATTTATTCCTGGTGCTCACTGACAAATGATATGATATGTGCTTATCAAATGTTGTTGATAATAATAATATGTACAGGAAAACAAAGGTTATGAGTTTCTCACATAAAAACATACATGTTGCACAAGAGAATGTACAAAAAAATGAGAAACGAAGTCAAAGAATAACTTTTACTTAACATTATGTCACTAAATATAGTACTAAGTCAATGATAACAGTTAAAATTACTAATACCAAATTGATATCTCAAGTTAGTATAGTGACTGCCTTCAGATTTTGACACCACAGATATTAACTGCTCTATTAATTAGGTGCCACTGACGTTCTCCGGGGTAACTATGTGTTATCAGAGGAGGAAGCTACACCTGTCACCCAGGAGTGCATTCTGGGAGGGCACTGGACAGCAGGCCCCCACGGCTCTGTCCAGCATGATGGGCTGTGGTTTTCATCACCTTGTAAACGGTGCGTCCTTCCCTGTCGTCACAGGAGTCCTCGCACCTCTCACCCTGTCAATCTCCAGCTCCATGTTACCCAGGGGACTTTGAAAAGCTACAGTGGCTGCTGCTTCTAGCCACTGCCTGCACACAAACTGTCCACCAGCCCTGCCCTGTGAGCCCCAAACCCCGCCAGTCTTTCTTGGTACCCGCTTGATTCAAAAGTTAAGTACTCACTTAAGCCATCCCTGTAATGACTCTGCCTAAAATAGTAACTGACTTCCAACTTTGTAACAAAAAAAGGACGGAATCCCACTCCTCTGCTGCCCTGGATCAGATTCCTTAGAAACCTCCCAGATGGCCAGGCCCTTCCAACTTGATGAAGGAGGGTGGGCAGCAAAGAAGCTTCTCTGGAACCTTCAAATGGTTACTCTAACTCGCATCTGTCACCGATGACCTACTGTGTGCTGGATCCTGCCTGAGGACCATATTACATTATCTCACTTGGTCATCAACACAACCCCAAGGGGCAGATGTTAACTGCGTCTGGTGGAGGAAGAAACCGAAGCTCGACAAAATTAACAGGTTTGCTTAAAGCTTCCTCCCAGATGGCAGCAAGGCCAGAACTGCATCCTACGGCTGATTCCTCCCTCCATCACACAGGCCGATCCTGGGTTCGGTGGTGGAATTCGATAACCGGAAGGGAGCTGGAAGGTCATGAGGCACAAGGTATTGGGTGTCCAGGGAAATCAGAAGTTTAGAGGTTAAAAATCCCTGCAGATATTATGAAATTAATCTCTTTCCTTGCACCTTTGAAGAGACAGGAGGTTCCTGCTCAGTCACTGCCCCACTGTGACACTCGGTGGAGGCCTGCCCTCTACTCCTTTTACCCATTTGTAAACAAGACTCGTTCCTACCCCCAACCTGCTTCATGGGTGGTGCAGATGAAGTCTATAATGTCTGCAAAACGCTTTGAGCACATCAAAGACAGCACTGTATAAATACTGTATTATTATACACATTCCCATAGGAAGCATCTCCAGGGCCCTTTGATCCATAAATATTTCATTGACTCAGCCCAGCCAAAGCCATTTAGACTTGGAGGCATCCTAAGGTAATTGACCACAGAAAGAGTTCAAAAAGTGATGCCTTCTGCATCATTCCTCAGTTCTCTTCTTAACCCGGTTATTCTAACTTGTTCATTTTTAATAATTTAATGTCATTTTTTTACATTGGGAAGTTTCTGATTAAGCATGTATCTGCATGTTATTCCTGGTTCCAAACTATGAGAAGAGAATAGCACAGTGCTCACACATAAGAAAGAGAGGACTCCTTTTAAAAAAGAATAAAAAATTCTTAAAATATTCAGGTCTCACCCCTCAAAGATGACATTCACACTTGATGGACCTATTTTTTCTGCTTTTCTGAATTATTAGATTTAACTTCATTCCATTTTTAAGAGAGAAGCAACAAACAGATTTATTTACATCATTTGCAGAAGGAATAAATTTAAGTACACAATTTCCCAGGAGTCAACTTCACTGTTACTTTCTTTATCTCATTTTGGGGATGACTTAATTTATTAGAAAAATATAAAATGTGTTCTACTTAATCCAAACTAACTTTATTTATTATGAGTCCAGACAAGTTCTCCATCCTCAAATTCAGGCGGATTCCTGGGGCAACAGGCAGAGATGACATTTTTTAGAGATAAGCTTATAAACTTCAGCCAAGAAAGACTAAATTTTAATGAACATATTTAAATGTAAAATATTTGTGAAAACTACTAGATATTAGGGAAATGTTCAAAAGTCTGAAATAACAATATAATAATGGGTCAGAAACATTTTAACAAATAAAAATTTCTGCAATCCCAGGAAAAAGTGTAACTGAAATTTGCAATTAGTTGGGTTCATTGTTTAGTCTCAATCATTTTTCTGGCTTCTCTTCTGCTGACTCAAAAAAAAAAAAAGAAAGAAAGAGAGAAAAGAAAAGAAAAACAAGGAAGAGGAAGGATGAGTTATCATTCACCCAAAGGTTTCCTGGTGGGAGTGGAACGCCCACTCTCGTTGGTTCCACTCCCGTTGTCGCAGATGTGGACGGACGCCTGTAAAGAAACGTGAATCATCACGATCATTTAAAAAAAAGAAAAGGGAGAAGCGCACACAAGCATGTATTTGCCCATGGTGCCCTACAGGAACAACACAGCCATCAAAAATACAGAATTCCTTTCATCTTCACTGCCTGAAACATGTAAAAAGTTCTAAAAGAACATTTTATTATTAACAAACTTGTCCTCTTTGGTCACCTGTTCGGTCTTTGCAGTAACCACTCTCCTTGATCCCCAGCCAGGGTGCCCTGTTTGTCTAATAAGAAATTAGTTACACTTTTGCTCTTCAATATGCCTCCACATTTGTTACTACCAAGAGGTTTATGATCAAACCAATGATAACATTTGAGGACACGGATGAAATTTCACATTTAACTCCCAAGCCACTCAGAATCAAATGTATGAATTTAATAATACCCTGTAGTCCTGTGAAATATTGCTTCATCCAGGATGTAGAAACGCTGTCTCGTGTTCTCACAGTTCCCATCTTGGACCTTGGCCAGTACAAAGAAAAGTCATATGTTCACCAAGCCTTGCTCGGCGTATGCCACATACATCCAACCTGCCATTTTCATCAGTCCTAAAACACATCTATTTGCTATGCCAATAATGATGCAGCATCTACTAACTGTCAGGCAAGGCTCATAGTGATGGAGATAAAATATAAAGCATGGAGCTTCTTTATGATGGGGGCACTAATCATTAGCAAATAAACAAATAACTGCACATTGGTTTGGATATGGTTTTTATCTTCCAAAATCCATGTTGAAAGTTGGCCCCCAATGTAACATTGTTGTAAGGTGATTGCTATGAGGTGCTTGGGCCAGGGAGGTTCTGAGTCATGAAGGCCATGATTCATGGCCCTGGAGGTCTGGGTGAGCTCTTGCAGGAGTGGCTTCTCACTCTCCAGGGATGCGGGAGTAGATCCACAGCCCTCAGAGAGGGCTGCCACAAAGCAAGGTGGTCCTCATGTTCTGTCCTTTGCTTTTCCTCCACATTACAACACAGCACTTGGCCCTTACTGGATCTTAGACTTCCAGCCTCCAGAAACACAAGCCAAATAAACTTCTGCTCCTTAATAAGTTGTCCTTTATCAGGTGTTCTGCTACAGCAACAGAAACCGACCAAGATATGATACGGAGTCACAGAGTCGGGTCAGTTATGAAGTAACGAGACATGCTCAGTAGGTATCTGTGTCTGGGGGCTGAGGAAGGGGTAAGGAAGTCTCCCCAAGTAGGTGACCTTTCAGCAGTGATTTGATGAGCAGAAGGTGCGGGCCATGCAGAGACCTGTAGGAAGAATCTTCCATGTCTAGGAATAGCAGGAATCCCACAGAGCCTCTCAGAGCCTGAGGATAAACGGAGGGGAGGAGCAAGGAGATCAAGAAGAGATCAAGAGATGGTTCAAGAAGGCAGCTGGAGCACTCCAGCAGCCAGGGCAGAGTTGCAGTGGAAACTGGAAGCTCATTCGTCAGGGTCCTTGGTCAAACAGACACCAAGAGGGGATTAAAGGGGCAAGGACATCCTTATAGAGGGGCCTGTGTGGAGGGCCATGGGTGGAAGTCAGGAAAGGCTGGGGAGCAGTGGGGCTGTTATGCAAGACTGACCCCAGCCAAGGGCCCAGCAGAAACATCCCATAGGGCCACGCAGTCCAAGATGAGGGCAGCAAAATCTGCTGGAGCCCTGGAGCCCAAGTCTGCAACCAGGGACCTCAGTTCCCAGAGGTGAGCTCTGACACCAGCTCTGCCCCATTCAACCATTAGTGTGGAGCAGGCTTTGAGAGCCGGCCTCGGCCTCGTGCAGACACAGCCTGGACTTCAAAGCCCAGCTGGATAGTGCCCTACTGCACTTTTTTGTAAGAACATATTTTTCTTTTCTTACATAATCATTAAAATTTCTAGGGCTGGGGGTGTAGCCCAGTGGTAGACCTTGTGCTTAACAGGTCATATAGCATAGGACCTGGGTTCAAGGTCCAGTCCTCAGCACACACACACAAAACACACACAACACACACACACACACACACACATTTCCAGAAGCACAGATAAATAGGTAGCAGTGGTTACCTACAAAGAGATTGAACTGCGTGCGTGAAATAAGATGTACAAGAAAGATATTCATCATTTACCAATACACAAAATAAATTTCAAGTGACTAAGTAAAAATATTTTGACAGTGTGCCAGGCATGGTGGTGCACACCTGTAATCCCAGATACTTGGGAGACAGAGACAGGACGATTACGAGTTTGAGGCCAGCCTGGGAAATCTAGTGAGAACCTTTGTCAAAATAAAAGGGGGCTAAGGTTTAGTTCTTTAGAAGAGAACTTGCCGAGCATGAGCAAGATCCTGCTTTAATCCTCAGTACAGGGGGAAAACATTTTTAAAGTTATTTTGAAAGAAAAGAAAAAGGAAGGCCTGAATGAGGCATATTAGCCTTGGGTAATGATTTTTTTGTTTTGTTTTGTTTTTTTATCACTGAGGATTGAACCAGGGGTGCTTAACCACTGAGCACATCCCCAGCCCTTTTTATGTTTTATTCCAAGTCAGAGTCTCACTAAGTTGCGTAGGACCTTGCTAAATTGCAAAGACTAGCTTTGAACTTGTGAGAACCTGTGTCACCTCCTGAGCCACTGGTATCACAGGCATAAGTCACCAGACCCAGTGACTTGGGTATTAATTGAGAGGATCAACGGAGACAAAAACAAGTGGAGGAACAAATAAGAACAGAGGGTGGTGGTGCACACAGTCAGCCTGACATTCTCACAGAGCTGTGAGCAGACCAGGGCGGAGCTCTAGAGCTAGGGTCTCCATCATGAGCGTACAGCAGGTGCCTGGTGCCTCTGGGAGTATGCACTCTCACAGGCAGAGAAGGTAGGCACTCCCACAGTATAGATCCTACAGAGGAAGAGGAAGGGGAGCTGTGAAAGAGCACGCTGGACACCAGGTTTTGAGAAGGAAAATCTGCTCCACCCAGTCCGAGTTATCAAATGAGAGTACCAAAAACTGATCTCTAGATGGGGCTTCGTATTCCTGAGTGATTTTAACCAGAACTATCTTAGAGAAGGGGGCAGGGACTAAACTTGGTAAAAATGAATTTATGAAAGGGTAAATGGGAGGTGGGGTTTGGTGACAGTGAGTGGCTAGCACGGAGCTGTCTCTACAGGGACAGAAGCTGAAAAAGAGCTGTGTGTTTGAAGGTGACACCACAGGCTGTGTGCTGCCAGAAATAATACTGTGGAGAGGAACAGTGTTTGCAATCAACTGGAATTCCCAGTTTAAACTCAGATACCTCCATGATGTTGCTGCCTAAAACCGCTTCTGGAATTTATGTGCACCTAGACATTACATGAAAGAAATATTCTGCTCTGGATTTAATTATAATTTTGCTATGGCCTAAAACAACACAACCTCAACATTCTTCAAAATTGATGATTTTGTGCAGAAGCAGCTATTAATTTGCAAATTCTCAATTTAATTAAGTTCATTACTACTATTTCAGTAATATGAGATTCATTTGCTTTTAATAAATTTCAATGTTTTTCTTTCTTGGATGACCTTTTAGAATACACCTTCTAATCTACACTGCGGTCACACTGGATCCATAATAGCTGTCAAAATCCTTTACCTAAAGCCAAAGTTATTCATTTTAGTATAGTATCTATAGTATTCATTCAAAAATCATATTTCATGAGAAGAATAAAAAAAAAGTAAAAAAAAAAGAGGAAAACACAATGTCCTCCAGGAGGAATTTGATAAACTGAAAATGGGAGTTAAAATATATATATGCATAAATTGCTAAAATCTGTTATGTGTTAAGCTCCGTAAAAGATGCACAACCCCCTACAGGGACTTGGGGGCAGGAGACATTGATTTCCACCCCACGTGACAGCAAAAGATGTGTCAGGAAAGGTCCGGAGGAAACCCACTGCTTCTGGGGTACTTCCTGAGGGGACTCCCAGGAGGGACAACTTCAGAGGGACCTCTGTCAATAGGGATTTGGGAAACCACAACAAGGCCACCTGGAGCTAGTCTCAGCAGGAGCTGTTGCCACCCTAAGGTCAAAGGGCCAAGTGAAGACAGCAGTAACCAGTCTGCAGGGGGCAGGAGAGGAAGGAGCCCCCCATGGAGCAGCAGCAGGCCCCTGTCAGAGAAGACAGGCAGTGGGTTCCCTCACAGCAGGAGCCCAGGGCTCAGTTCCCCACTTCCCTCTCCCTGCCTACCTCCGAGTTCCTGCCTGGGGCCTCCCGCCCACCGCCTAGGCAACCAAAGCCTGGGAACCTTCCAAAGAGGCCCCTGAGCTCTGCATCCTGAGGCACTGAGAAGGGTGGAGGGGGCCAATGGAGGCCTGAACCAAAGGTTTAAGGAAGGAGACAGCTGGAGGGCTGAGATCCGAGAGGCAGGGGAGAGGTGTGCTCTCGGGCTAAGTCACCCTTCAGCTCTGGATGCAGGCAGGGTTGGAGGTAGGAAGCAGGTGGGAGAAATATTTCATTTTTTGAGGACTGGGGCAGGACAAGGCACAATGCCCTCGGGTTTGAGTTCAGTTTTGCAGAAAATGAAGAATCACTAAAAGTAACTTTTGTCTGTCAGTGAGGCAAAGAGAAAAGCGGATCCCAAGAGGTAACGGGGACTGAGAGCACAGAGAATGTGTCCAGGAACGTGCTGAGGCTCAGACAATTGTACTTCTGTGTCTGATGTTCTCCATAGAATAATCTAATTAAAATCACTTTTATCTGGGCAGCAATCTAAGTGAATTTTCCAGAAAACAGGAGACTCTGCCCCAATCAGAACATTTCCATTAACGTCAGCATGGTGAATAAGAGGACTTCAGAGGAAATAAAATGATTGCTCTCTTGGCAATGACGAGAGGCACTATGGAACTTGACCAGGTTCTGAACCTACATTTTCATGCTTTAGAAAAAGGTGCCACCACCCTGGGAAAGAGTTTGTTGAGCTGTTAAAAAATATAAACACGGGGCTGGGGATGTGGCTCAAGCGGTAGCGCGCTCGCCTGGCATGCATGCGGCCCGGGTTCGATCCTCAGCACCACATACCAACAAAGATGTTGTGTCTGCCGAAAACTAAAAAATAAATATTAAAAGTCTCTCTCTCTCTCTCCTCTCTCCTCTCTCACTCTCTCTTTAAAAAATATATATATATAAACACAAATACCCACGTGACACAGCACTTGCCCTCCAAGGTCCTGATCCAAAAGCACTGAAAGCAGGGACTCCAGCAGGTTCTTGTGCATCCATATTCAAGACGGTGTCACTCAAAGAGCCGGAAGACACGTCGATGAACAACACCTAGTATGCACACACAGCGGGGCATTGTTCAGTTATAAAGAAATGCAATTTGACATGTGTAAAACATGATAGATTTGAAAACATGCTGAGTGTCTCATTCCACTGATATGAGCTTCCTGGAACAGGCCAATTCATAGTCAGGAAGTAAAATGGAAGCTAGCAGAGTTGGGGAAGGCAGGAAGAGGGAAATTCCTGCTTCATGCGGAGAGCTTCTGCTGGGGATGATGAAAAAGTTTGGGATAGTGGTAGAGATGACGGTTACCGGACATTGGTGCATGTATCTAACGCCACTGAATTTACAGTTCCAAACAACTGAAATGACAAATATGCTATTTATATTTCTCCGCAATCTTTTCAAAAAGTCAACTTCTGACGCATGCAACAGCCAAGCATGTGCCATCTATGTCGAGAAAAAGGTTCCCGGCGTGACAGGTTCACACTTAATTTTATGACATTCTTTGAGCTGTCATCCCCTACGACCGAAGCACGCAGCAGGCCCAATCATCCACCGTCCCCGTGGAACTTTCTGGAGCTCCACTAATAAAGCTCTGTGGGGGGGCACACGCACACACTGGGGACACGTCCTCCTTCCCTTTGCTAGAGCTCTTCTGAGAGACCAATTCACATGGAAGTAAAGACCCAGTTGTACAAACTGTGGTGATTTTACAAGCCATACACTGTCTGAGCTTCCGTGGAGGAAATACTGTGATTTTACCGTTATACAAAAAAAGACAAACGGGCCTCATTCTAATGCAAATTGGTCATTCCAAGCCATTCACCAGGGGAAGACTTCTTGAATAGTGCAAAAGTTGAGTTGTTCATAGGGTTTGTTTAATTAGGGTTTTTTGTTTTGCTTTTTTTTTTTTTTTTTGGCAGAGGGGGGACTCTGTTTTACTCTCATCAGAATGAAAAATAAGAGGAAAAAGGAGGAAGAAACCAGTGGTGCAGTTCAGAGCTTTTTGTAATTTCTGTCCTGCATGACAAGTCCCGGGAGGCACTCATCCAAGATGAGGGAGAAGGGAGCACGGGGAAATGACGGTCCCCGAGTCAGAAGGCAGTGGTGACTCCCCCAGTCAGCAGAGCCCCTCTTAACAGCACAGTCCCCGCTCAGCCCGCATCAGCACCTCTCCCCACCCCACAGCAAGCTGCCTTCTCAACTACTGAAAGAAGACCCCTTAGAACTTGCACATCAAAGAAAAAGAGTAAAATATGAACAGTCCACGCAGGCCCAAATTAGGCCACCTCCTCTACTAGTAAGTCATGTGTCTTCAAAAATGACTTCAGATGCACTTTTTCCATTTTTTTATTCAGATAAATGAAAAGCAAAAATAATTTTAATATTTTTCAGCGGCCTGAATGATGAAAGTTTGCTTATACGGAATACACCATGGGTCTCCACTGAGAAATGGGTGACGCTTTCAAAAAATGCTAGTGACGCTCGAATTTCCTTTTGAAAGAATGGTGCTTTTAAGATATTTATAAACATAAATTTTTCTAACTATTTCACATTTTACTGCCATTCACGGTAAAACAAATCTAAGCAGGTTAATAATGATCCTCTAGAACAATATCTATGACAAATTTTCTATGACATCGTAATGGAAAACTTTAAGATTGCTTCTTAGAAAGTGTTACCTTGTCATATACAACCACCCATTTCTGGTCATGAAGTCTGGCAACTTTGCCTCTGGTTTTAAAACAGGCCTTGACAATAAAGACCCTTGGGGTCACGGTGGGTTTCCTCTCATGTCCAGTCTCCACGCACAGAAGACCTCAAGGAGCATCTCCTGCTGGTGGGAAAAGCCATGAACGTTTTGGAGATGGTGCCCATCGTGGAATTCAAGGACCTCCACGTGCCAAGAACCCCGGAGGCCTCCGGCTGCCCTGTGAATTCTGCCTTCCGTCTAGGAGATCCCACTTGGGGCTCCTAGATCCACAGACACGACGAGGCAGGAGCATCACGAAATTCCCATTCCTGAACTGCGTGTCGAGAGAAGTCTAAAGACTGACGGCCCACGTGACACTAAAATGTGCTCTTCTAAGTGTGACGTTTCTAGAGTTTTCTGCGGTGAGTCCTCTCCCATCTCCTGGACGGTGTGGCCCTATGTCATCACTGGGCTCTTGTGAACTATGGGCCACAAGCGAGGGTAAGAGGAGATGCTAGGGGCTGCCCTAGGGGCTACAAATGCAGCCTCTTTCAAGTAGCAAAACTTTGGCCTTTTGGATACAATGGAATCAAAAAATGTACACGCAAAGATGTTTTTTTTCAAGGAAAACAGTACAGATTTTTTTAATACCTCAGATCAAATTAAAACTTATGGATAATGATTAAAATACACAAAACAGATCATCACTTGGCCTAGCAAAAGTAAGTTTTTCATTCACATTCCTCTGTGGTTTTCCACTGGGGACATGGAGTGGGTAATGGTGTCTGGGTATAGAGGCAATCACCACCTTCCAGGCACACTGGAAATAACAACTGATCCCAAATGGGATTGAAATCTAGTATGTTTTCATTACTTCCCTTATCAGTTCTATTTATAGGTGAGGATTTTGCTATTTTGTGTTCTGGACTAAATGTGGTAAGTCACCTCCATAATTTCAATTTTCCACAGTTACACACTATTCATATGAGAAGTTCATGACTTGTTAACATTGGCAAGTTGAGAGAACAGTTTTGATCAAGACTTGATGTTCTTCCCTCTACTTCCTAAATATGTATATATACACATATTTAATACATGTAATATATACATTTACATGTAAACATTTATTACACACTGTAATTATTTCTCAAAGCTTTCATTAACTTTGATAGTAAATACATACATAAATTTTAGAAGTACAGACTTTTTTATAATGTATATTTGCTGCCCATGTTTTAACATAAGGTAGATACAGCCTCAAATATGCCTTGATGTTTTATTAATACATTGGAAATGTTACTTTTCAATATATCTACTATTTGTTTTCTCAAAATTACCTAAAATTATTTTATAGTTCATTAAATAATCTATAATGCTTATGCATTTGTTATTTATAGGAAATAAAATAGAATCATGTTATGTCAACATCTTATTTAAAGCTAGGATTTTGAATCTCTTTTGAAAGTACTATACAATGCCCATTTCAAATTTTCCTGTTTATGAATATTACCCATAGATATCAACATAAAAAGCCATAAAACAAATTATACCCATTTTCTATTATGTCCCTGAAATATTTTATATGATTACTGTTAGTAAAAATATCATCAACATGAATACAAAGACACAAGAAGAAATGTTCCTTTCACTTTCTGGTGCTGTAAGAATCACCACATTCTTTTTTTGTCTCCCCAGTTAAGCTGAAATAGTGTCCTTCACTTCAACTAAAATGGACTTTCCCCTAAAGGATAGGTTCAGATTTTGAAACACGAATTGATCTTCTTGGTGAGAAAAACCCACACCCATCACCACACTCTCAACAAACTAATTGTTGAGAAATCTTGAAAACTGATTTTTTTTTCCTTCCATTTGACCTTGCCTGAACCCTCTTATTCTTCTCTGAAACACCCAGTCACTGTTGAGATTTTAAATGCCCTTCAGGCCGCATCCCAGCCCATCTCCAGGACTAATTCTGTAATTTTGCTCCAGGGCTGAGAAGCAGGGTAGATTTCTGCCCTGCCTCGTCGGAACCTGTCTTAACTGAGCTGGTAGCATCCTGAGCTTTAGCCTGAGAGCCCGGAGGGAATGTTCTCTCTAAACTCATCATTGGAGCTGGACTCTCTAAAGTCTATTTAAAAAAAAAAAAAAAAAAAAAACCTTCACAAAATAAGAAGAAACTTAACGGTGGCTCAAAGCAGAACTAAGCCAAGCTTCTCAGACTCTTCACCCTTTATGATGGATACATATTTATAACTCTGTTTTACCCAAAATATGTCAAGAACTGGAAAATCTTATCAGTGAGGCGGCTATCGACCTTCACGGGACATTTGAAACATGCACACCCAGTGCTGACAGGGGATTATTCAGGATGTGGAGGTGAGGAAGATGAATAGGACATGACAGACGGAGGAAGCCCCGCCACTCGCGCTTGTCTTCATTTGTTACACTGTCCCCGGTGCCCGAGGTCGTACCTTCCAGTCCACCACAGGCCTAGACCTCCAGAGAGGTGGAAGGCAGCCACATTTTCACAGCCCAGGGGCAAGTCTTCAATCTCTCTCTTAGTCCAGCTTGGAATTAAAAAAAAAAAAAATAGTGAAGAAGAAACACGCTCACACTTGAGCAGGGTCTCTCCACATCTGGGCAAGCCTGCAGCTGGTGCTGGTGAGGGCGAGTCGCCTCCTCCAGGTCTGTGCACTGCTGTTTGCAGTCTGAAGCACTGAGAAGCCTGGAGAGATTTTCGGTGAGGTTCACGTGACCTGTGATTCCCATCTCTGAGTCAGACCCAGGGTCTTCTGCTCTAACATGTACGGTACCTCCCAAGTTTCCCCATTCACGAAAAATAAGGGATTTTTTTTTTTAATTCCCTGAGGTTAGAAAGGGGGCCAGGGGCCTGAGTGACTGGGGGCCAGGTCCACTCTACCCCTCTTACACCATCTGGGCCTTGTGAATGTGTTACCTGTTCCAAACTCACCATCTCCATGTGCTGTCTCCTGGCCCCTAGGGCTTCTGAAAGAAAATCTCTCCAGTGGGGTCCCAGCACCTTCATTTTAACAAGCTCCCAGGGCAAGTGTGAGGTGCATGCCAATGAACAAGAATGTCCTGCAGAAGGTAAACACAGAGGCCCACATCAAGGCAGTCAGGTCAAAGAAAGAATGCTGAGAAACTACCTGCTTCCCAGGGGGCCTCCTCAGCCACCTGCTCTGGAGCCTGAAATTCTGCTGTTAGGCACCTGCCCTGGGGCGTCCCTGTAGAGACGAGGTGGGTGGAAAGGCCGCACCCCCTCCTGGGCTCCAGTCACACAGAGTCCTCCTGGAGAGCAGGCTGGCAAGGCCTCCAGGACGCCATCCCTCCCGCCCAGCACCACTGGTTTGGATGCCTCACACTTGGCTGGAATGGTTTCCTGAGTCACCCATGATCACTCAGAAGGTCCACACACAGGCCTCTTCTCACTCCTGGGCCTGTTGACTCCATCCTTCTCGAAACTCCTGTCCCAGGAATTATGCGACACTGTGCTGTCCTGAAGGCCTTCAACGTGTGCTCCTTCATGTCCCCAGAACTCTCTGCCTCGTTGCAGAGTGACAAGGCATTCTCAGGGCCTCCTCTCTGCCACCTGTCTGGCCACCTCTGTGCAGGCATCTCCCAGCCAGGATCCTCCGCCTGAGCTCCGCTCCACCCATGAGCATTCCTCCTTCCATATCCACGGCTCCCAGCAGGATGAGTCCCTGGTTCTGGCCCTGGCACCACCAGCCTTGCAGACATTCTCCTGAATTCTCCCTCGACCCCTCCCCTCTCCCTCTCATCCTGCTCCAAATACATCCGGTGTAGAGGGCCGCGAATCCAATCAAGATGGCGCCTGCAGTTTGCCAGGAGGAGTGGTTTGTGAGGCAAGGCCACCGAGCCATTAAGATGATGAGGATTCCTCATTGGCTGCGTGTGATCAGTTGGGTATATATACCTCTGCTGTTCCGTCATAAAGCAGTTCCCGCTTCAACCTTCAAGTTGCTTGTCACCTCCTGGTTATTTTGCCCAGCCGGACTGCGGCAAACCTGTATCTGGGCCCTTACCCTCAGCAAAGTCTTTCCAAAAAAGTTCCCTCTTGCATTCCCAGTCCCCACGATGAGAGCAGCCATCTTACCTGCAGCCTCACTGCTGCAGTCATTGCCTGTACTTCACTGGTCTCCAGGATTCCCAAGAGCATTTTCCTGAGAACATTCTGTCTTGTGTGTTCTTTGCTTTTGTTTGCTGGTGTTGGGTAACATCTTAGAACACCAGCCACAAGCCAGGCACTTGTCCGAATATCTTATAGACATGGACACATTTAATACCCACAGCAGCCAGACTTGAGGGAGGAAGGAACTGACATGCCTGAAAGTTAAAAGACTCGGCTCAGATCCCATGACCGGTAGAGATGCATCTAGGCAGGTTCATCCAGAGTCCCGCTCTCAGGAAACTCGCTGTGTTCTGCATTGGTTTAGTGTTCGTCAGCACAGGTTCAACCCAAACACTTCATGAGCATACATTTTTTATGTTCCTCACTAAATATTGAAGTTTTTGAAAACCTGTCATCAAGCTGCAAAAGCTGAAACGTGACCTCAACTCTTCCTCCTTTTGCAGCCATCTTCCCGTCGCCTTCTTCCACACAGGCTAAACCATCTGAGCAAGTAATAATCCCAATTATTTGCTGGTTTTGAAGCTGTCATTCAGACTTCTTCTCTAGTTTAAGCTTTTTTCTCTACCTACTAAAGTTTTAGCAAAAGTCTGTCCACAGCCTAAAACTTTGACAGATACAGGAAGAAGCACAATTCAAACCAGAGGCGACAGAGAGACGCTACCCTTCTCCTCTCACCCACAAACCTACACACCAGAGACGTTCCTATGAAGCAATGGCTTGCATGACCCTGGACGTCAGACAGCAGGGGCTGACGCTGCCGGAGGAGGCCAGTAGGACCATGTGGCTTATCCAGGAGGAAGTTTCCAGGCTGAGCCACAGGGAGAAGAGCCAACCTAGGCAGGGCCTGGCAGTCTCTGTGGGTTAAGGAGGCAGAACTAGAAGCCCTTGGAGACGCCACAGGAGCAAGAGTTTGCAGGATTGTGGGACGACGTCAGGAGTCCTAATAAAGTGCAGCTGGAGTCCCCACGGAAAGAGGGAAGGAGAAGGAGGATGAAAAGTAAGGAAGAAGCAATGACCCACACACAGCCTTTAAGATCTGATGAAATCCACACGCCCACATGTCCAAGCACGCGCCAAGCAAAGGAAACACAAAAAATAAAACCCTACCAGGTTATGTCCTAATCAAATTGCTCAAAATCAGTGACAAAAAAAAAAAAGACATTTCTACAAGAATCCTGAAAAGAGACACATTAAATACAGAGAACCAAAGATCACTGACTGTGGATTCTTCAATGAAAAGTCTTGCCAATCAGAAAACAGTGGAGCAATAGCTTTCAAATAATGGAAGAAAAGAAAAACAATTAAAATCTTAAAAGGTAATAAACTGAAGCAAAAATAATAACACTGTTTTGAGGAGTTTATGATATAGAGAAAAGTAAAATGTGCTAAACCAGAAGCACAAAGATCGGAACAGGTGTCATGGGAGTATATAGTTATAAGGTTTTTGGGCTATTCATGAAGATTGCACTGAATTAAAGACACACAAATCATCAAGACAAAGAGCTAAAAAGAGATAAAGGGGAGTTGCCAAAAAACATAAATCTGACTGAAAAGAAATCAAGAAATGAGAGAGAAAACAAACAACAAATAAGACAAAAAGAAAATAAAATTGTGACATAGATTTAAATCTAACCATAATGATAATCACATTAAATATAAAGGGTCTAAACACATCAATTAGATAATTGTTGAATTAGATAAAAATGCAAGATCCAATGCTACCTTCAATTAAACTACCTTGAACATAACACACAAGTAGGTGGAGACGTGACAGATGTAAAGAGACATGCCTTGCTGACCATAGCACAGCTGGACTGGCTGTGAGAAACCTACACATCCAAGCGGCCAACAAACTGTAAACAAGAACAGCAAATGAAACCACGCAAAAGCACCTAAAGATCAAGAGCAATTATTTAATTCTACGTCAAGATCAGCAAATGCACCCACCATCAAAACACACACTTTTAGGCAGAAATGAGAAGATGCAGAAGCTTAAGAACAACAGGAATCACTGCCAGAGGTTTGGAGAGAGAAAGCCAGAGCAGAACCAGTAGCCAGGTGTCCTGCCAAAGAGCCGCATCCTTCATCCTGAACCCCAAGTGGGGCTGCTGAAGAATTCTGGGCAACAAACAGCATGACAAAGGCCAACACCTTCCTGCAGCAGGTACAGATGGGTCTGGTACAGGGCAGGGGTCGGATAACAGGTCGGGGCAGGGAGCAGCAGCTGCAGGTGGCAAGAAGAGGTTCAAGGGCAGGTAGGGATGTGAGAAGTAGAAAGACCCAGGAAGTGCCACGGTAGCAGCCAGACAGGATGAGCCTCCCAACTCCACAGCTGTTTACTGTTGAACAACACGATGCGCATCTGTGGGCCGAGAACTATCTTTCCATCTTCAGCACCAGCACAAAGTGCACCATAAATACCTGGGGGACAAAGGAAGAATCAGCCCTGATCGCAGAATCACATTTGTATGTACTCTTCCCAGTCAGAGACACCGTCACTGAAAATTCTAGAACTTTCTCATATGCAATTTTCTGAGAGAAAATGACATATTCCATCCAGAGTTCATCATATCCTATCTTAAATATTGCTCAGATTGCATTTGGGATCATAACTCTACTGCTAATACAATTGCCTTAGAATTATCAATTTTATCAGTATGGCTCAAGAATTAAACCATTGGTTTCTGTTATGTTTTTTTGAAAACGTCATCATAATTGTATTCTTTCCTTGGGAAACATTCACACCCCCTAGTAAATATAAAACAAACAAATACACACACACACACACACACACACACACACACACACTCACACACACACACCTGCTTATAGGGCAAAGAGAAAAGAGAGAAAAATAAGAAAACTTTTCAGGAATTATAAATTCAGACTAAAAATTAACCACTGGCAATATCTCCATTTTCCATTGAACTTACTTTCATCTCTACTCATATTAAATATCATTTTTTTAAAAATAAAGCTTCAACAGAAATTAAAATGTTAGCTAAGATATGGAGGTGTTCATCCTGTGCTAAAGCTTTTACATTTGGAATCCCTCTGCAATATAAGTTTCTTTTTCTTTTTGAACCTCAGCCTTTTTTCAATCATTTGACTAATTTTTTTTTTACCCAATCATCTAAAGGAGTGCTAAAAATCACAGATTTAAGCAGAAATAAAGCCTCAAATGGTAGGAGAGATTTGCCCACCATTAGAGATGGAATGGTAGAAGGCAAACGGCAAGCTTCCAAACTGGGTGGTCCTGGGATTCAAAACCTGGGGTTGGCAGCTAACAATGAGGTGGCTTGGGTGTGTGTGTGTGTGTGTGTGTGTGTGTGTGTGTGTGTGTGTGTTGGGGGTAGAAGGACCTTGGCCTGTGCGTGCTGGGCAAGCACTCCTCCTGAGCCACCCCTGCTCCGGGTTACTCTCTTAGGCATGGTTCGGGGTTTGCATGGTGGAGATGTACTTGCACTTGACATTAGATAACCCAGCGACCCCTGGCCCTGGTCACTGCTCCAGAGCACAGCTCCACCTGACTCTCGCCAGCATTGAGCAGGCCCACAGGGGCAGTATTTTAGGGTTTCTCTAACACCCCAGTGTGGGATACCCAGGGAACATACTAACCCAGGTGCCATGGGGACGGGAGGGGCAGGGCCAAATCTCTGCCAAACCAACCCCTATGGACAGGACAGAAGTGAATGGAAACTTGGCCCCACTGTGCAGCCCAGTGCGGTTCCAGGAAGACTTCTCAAGTGTGTGCAGGCTGGAGGACCCCCCCCCCCAAGCGTCCTTGCCTTGGTGCGATGCCTCCTGCCATCTGCCTCCCTAGTCCCTTTCTCCTGCTCTCTGAGGTCACCTATGTGTCACAGGCTTTGCTTTCAGAGGAACCAAGGCTCAGGTAGGTGTTAAGCATGCCTCCCACTGCACAGGGCAGGTAAGAAATAAAAGATGATTTACATAACTTACTGTGTTCTAGGCATTGCTCCAAGGGCTGTATGAACTAACAGGCATGGGCCTCCTAACTGCGAGGTAGGCGCTGCCATCATCTACTTTACAGAGAAGAAAAGGAGGCACAGAGTCAGTAGTCACCTTGTCCAGGATCACACAGCTCTCCAGGCTCCTGAACCCACAGGCATGTTGCAGGCTCACACTGAAGCATACAGTGGTACCAGATGAGCCAAGGCTTCACCTCCTTAAGATGCATTTTTTTTTTTTTACCCCCAGATTTGAAGGTCGGAAGGTGATAAGGGACCAGAAGAAACCGACAGCAATCCTGATCATAAATCCATTTCCATAAGTTGATATTCAAGTTGACTTTGATCTCTGGGAGAGGAGATACAGAATCCAGGCTGTGCTCTGCACAGATAGGCAGCCGCAGTTCCCCATCCCCCAACACAGATGCCAATATCCTAAACCGATTCAGATGCTAACTTTTCCTGCTTAAGTTCCACTTATCCTATTGACTTTAAACATGGCCTTTTGCTTTAAATGGAGATATGTCCCATTATCTACTCCCTCAAGGATACCCCTGTAACCGATATCTATCTACTCCTGCATTCTGAAGCTTGACATCCAAAATCCCCTTATCAAAGGAGATTGCAGCCTTTTGCCCAACTTAGAGGCGACTGATATCCAGGTACAAGAAATAAAGATAGGGCCGAGCCACTAAACCCAACCACAGATCCTGGCGATGTGGGCTAGAGATGGCTCCTTGACCTGGGCGAAGATAAGACTTCTGAGGCTGCAGGACCTGCTTTACTCTGCAGAACTCTAGGGGTCTGGCCCCAGGGAGCCCCAGGTATCCAAAAGCCGGCTGTAAACTGGGGAAGTAGAAGAACAGTGGTCGTGGTGGAACCTCCGTCTTTTCTCTCTGCCTCAGAATCAAAACATCAAGCTGTCACTGCAGAATATACAGGGCCGGTGAAAAACTTCTCCTAACCTGAGGCATACTCAGATCTAGCCTGGGAGTTAACTCCCTGGGACCTACAGGGCTCTCACTCGCTTTTTCCATTTACATTAAAAGGGAAATACACTGCATTTCCTCTGAAGAGAAGCAAATCAGAATGACAAACATTGGATCTCATGATAGGCCTTTAAAGTTATCACCCAAGACCATAAAAACTTAACCCTGGGTAAAGGAAAACAGAGACCCACAAGGCTACGGGGTTGGCTGAGGGCTTCTAGGATTTCTCAAGCAAGAATGCTGGTTCTGATTTGTAAGCAGGGAATTCTACAAGCAAGTTGGCATTCAGAGATGCGGAAACAGCCAGGGATTTTGAAACTATAAATAAGGCTTATTTCATTTTGTAAAAGACTGAATGCTCTCGTGTATGTAGTGGATCTCCCCCTCCACCTTCCCAGGAGATGAGCTTGGGGACCAGGGAGCCTTCTGAGAAACACCGCCAAAACCCAGTGCATGTCCTCAACACTGAACTGCTTCTTTAAAACTGCACCAGTCTTATGAAGTGGGAAAAATCTAACTGTTATAAAGGAGCATAAGAGAGAGTGCAGCAGCGAATCTGCCGGAGGGAACAGCTAACTGCCCCCTTAGCAGGAAAAGCAATTGTCCAAACAAAGCCCGACCTCACCAGCGCTTGAGTTCATTTTCATAGAAAGACCATCAGAAGAGCAGCCTGAATGTTCTTTGCAGCTGCTCCAAGTTGCTGCTTCCTGAAATCTGGAATTGTATTTTCTGGAGCAAGTTAATTTCTGAAGGATCTTTTCTTAGAAGTTTATGGTTTCACCTCCTTGGAAATTTCCCTGTGCAGCCAATAAAACATTACTAAATCACTAACTCAGAAGTTATATAATGAGGGCATATTTATCCCTGGAAGAAATTACAACCATTAAATTTTTAAAATAAACTTTTAAAAAATCAAACATTAAATATAATATTGATTCTTAACACATGAGATACCTCAAGGCTGAGAGGTCTGGAGAGTTTATTTGGGTAGCAACCACATTAATGATGTCTGCTGAGGTTATCACCAAAAACCTGACAAGACCTTCTTTTTTGGTATGTATAAGCACCATTTTTATAAAAAATAATAAAGAAATAAATAAGCAAGCCAAACCTAATGAAAAATCCTGCACTGTTTGCCTAATGCTTGCTGATAGGGAAAAGAAGAAAGGGTGGAATGAAGCAGTTCTAGGGACCAGCCTCATCATTTCTAGCACGAGGCTGCTGCTTTGATTCAATCATGGGAAATAAATGTGGAGTGCAGAAAGACTGGTTCCGGGAGGTGGGGACTGTGCCAACATCACCTGCGAGTCCCCACAGGCAGGTAGAGCGATCATTTGTTTACACTACGTGTAGTCTAGGAATTGCCATTCAGCTTGCTTCCAGATCCTTCAGTGAAGAGGTGACATGTGAGGTCACGCAGTGGCCTTATCTCATAAAAATAACCCTAATTGATAACCAGAGATGTCAAACTAGCCCCAATTTAAGAAGTTTCTTTGTCAAGTTATTATATATGCAAGGAGTATATTTTAAAATAACGAATTAAGTTTCACACAAACGAGGGATATTTTGGTATGTAATGTGTTCAAATATGTAATGCTTTTGCCAAGAAAAATAGGTGATTATGAGCGTTCTATAGAAATATGCATGATAACTACTCCAATCAAAGCCACTTATCCAGGCAGGCTTTGTTGCTGCACATAAAAACCAAGCCTTGCTGTGGCCCTGCATGCAATGGCAGCGAAGAAGGAGGCCAAGGAAAACTGTGTGATGTCCAAGAACCTCAGCGCTGACTCCTTCTCTGCAATGTCTTGCATTTGATTAAAGAGACTGCCAGAGACGGCAAACGCTCTATTTCTTTGTTTTACCTAAACTTTAGTTTTAAGAAATAATAAAATAAGTCATTAAAAGACTAGTATCAATATTGTCCGGATCCAAATTCTGCATCCATTTGAAAGTATAATGTAATTACTGACTTAGGAAAAGCCATACTAAGATGTTATTTTATTTCTGAGGGTTCTGGGGATAGAACCCAGGCCTCCACATGCTAAGCAAGGACTCCATCCCTGAGCAGTGTCTTCAGTCTGCACACCTACGTTTTAGAAGTCAGTGTCTCGTGCTTTCTGTGGAAAGGCAGCTCCCAGGCCCCATGGCACAAGCTTTTAATACCCCTGACTCAGGAAGCTGAGGCATGAAGACCTCAAGTTCGAAGGCAGCCTCAGTAATGTTTTGAGACCCTGTTCAAAATTAAAAATAAGAATAAAAAGGGCTGGGGTGTAGCTCAGTGGTAAAATGCTCTTGGGCTCAATTCCCCAAAGGAAAAAATAAATTTAACCTCACATACAAGTTGCCCAGTGAAGAAAATTCTGCAGTGGCAGCTGACACTCAGGCTTACTCTTTTGTAAAAGACTGAACACTGTATGTAGTGGATCCCCCTCCACCTTCCCAGGAAATGAGCTTGGGGACCAGGGAGCAGTCCTTCCAACAGACTTAACATGTGTTTTGTGTACGAATCAGATGCAAAAGTACTCATGTTATTACTAATGGTAAAAAAAAAAAAAAAAAAAAAAAAAAAATTAAGCTACGTCTAATTAAACACTAACCAGTAAAGTTACTTTGTTAACAGCTCTGATGTGTGCATTCTCATGTTACTGCACTGCTTTTGCTTATAGAGCATAATGTAATCTATATGAGACTAACTGGAAGACATACAGAGCACATTATCTTCAGAGAATGAAATAAGGGGACTTCACATCTCTCTTTTAGTAAAACTTTTGGTTTCGATTCTAGAAATAGTAAAGGATGACCTGAAGAGAAGTCAAAAATTGTAAGAAATAACCACCAATATGAATAAAAATGATAAGTTAGGTCAGTTCTGAGGTACTATTGATGTCTCAAAACTAATTTAATTCAAATTTGGGTCTAATACAAATTTTTTATTTTTGCAATTTTTAAAAATTAGCTTCATCTTAGCAAGTATGCCCAATATGACTCAATAAAATGAGTGAGGTTAAAATGCTATCTATGATCATTCGCACAATTTCCCAAGAACTATGACAAAATTGGGAATATTAGGTTTATGTTTTAAATGCTTAAATTTAAAAGTTGGTCAGTGAATAGAGTAACATAAAAAAAAAATCAAAGGATCCTATTTCAACTTCAAGTTTCTCATAGTTTCATAAGATGTAAAAATTTTAGACTGAAACTCAAGTTTTCTCTAAAATCTAAATACTTAAGATGGTAATTATGTATGGAATCAAAAAGTAATATAATTTTTAGTCTTTAACTTTAGATTTTAAATCTTGAAGAGTTATTACAGAAAAAAAAAATCCAGTCCCACTTTTCACGGATGCCAGCAGGACAGTTGGAATGCAGCCTGCCAGGTAAAGTTAATAGTGTGATTGTAAAATGGGCACCAACAAAGTAAAATAAAAGCCAAAAAATGTAAGAGAAGTCTGGCACTAATTAATTCTGGATCTACTAATTTTTAAATGTCTCAGGTTAAAAAAGCAAGCACACATTTACTTTCTGACAAAAACACTTTTTCTTTCTTACTTTATTTTTTTAAAATATTCGCCAATCTGAGGTCCCCAACCAGGCATTTTGGGAAGAATCCGACAAATCAAGTTCTTGGAAAGAGACAAGAAATGTTTATCTTTTTAAATTTGCTTATCAGTCAAAAATGTTTGTGTTCTGATGAAGCTTTTATCTAAAATAAATGGGCTATCTACTTTTAAGTAATGCAAAGGAAGATTTTAACATGAATGTCAATTCTTTAAATGATTGTGTATAGATTGTTTTTATTTTTCTACCTAAAGAAATAGTGTTTTCCTGAAGTAGTTGCAAAATGTTTGAACAAACATTTTCCTGTGAATTTCAGTGTGTTTTTATTTTACCACTTAACACTATTTCAAGTTAATTGAGCCATATGACTAATACAAACAGGCACTGCTGCTTTTAAACTTGTTTGGATAGTAATAAAAGAATGGATCTCTTTTCATTGCACAGTGCACGACCTACTCAAGGGTATACAGCAGATTTGTTAAGTAGTATATTGAATCATTTTATTATTATTATTTTAAGCAAAATGAAGATGCTATGACCAAGTCCCTCATGTCAGGGCCATACTTTAGATATGTAACCTGTATTGTTACATGCCACAAAAGAACACAGGATTCATAGCAACAGAGGCAAAATAAATGTCTCAGTGAGATTTCGAGAGCATTAGTCATCTGACAGCTTCTGCTATTCACAACAAAGCCAGAGCCAGCTCAGCCCTTTCTGATACACTGAAGGACAGGCATGGACAAAAGGGTGATATTAGAGTCTGATATTTAAGAACAAATGGCAACTCTTAAAATGCACTCCAGCTCTGAAACGCTCCAGAAAAGACAGAAAGTCGTTTTCAAGGCCTGTTCCTTGATGTTCCTTTTTTAAAAGAAACATCATCTCTGGAGCTTTTGATTAAAGAAAGGCGTAATCACTCTTTTTAATTCACTCTGATTTCACCTCAAAAGGGAACCAAGCTCGCTTTATCCCAGATTGGCTCTGTTTTCAAACCAGAGGCGGACTCGGAAAAAGTCCAGTCTGCAGTTTGAAGAGCCCCTCCCTAACGCACCTAATGGCAGTGGTGTTTACACGTGCTGAACTGTATCTTTTAAAAATGAAGTTGACAGCCTTTATCTGCCACGGCCTAAGTCGAGAGGATTTGAGTTCAACGTGGTGCAACACAGATCACGCACAAGGCTTGCACCCAGGGAAGCAATGCAGGCAGAGGTAGGCACACTTCTGAACTTTCCCCGTGGTTCATCTGCATCCTCTACTGTCTCTTTAATGAACAGGCGTTGCTTTTCCGAATCATGAAAGTTGCCTTTATTTAAAAGATAAATAAATAAATAAATGATGTATTGTATTTGGAGATTAAAATCTGACAGTCAGCATTAGTGTCGGGCCCAAGGATGAGAGATCCTGCCAAACACAGTGGAACTCCACGAAGAAGAAGAAAAATACCTGCGACCCCGTGTGCTAATTGATAAGGGCGCTGCTAAAGGAAAGAATGGAAAGGGCTGCGAAGCGAGGGCAGCCAGGGCAGTTAACCCTCGGGAGCTGGCCAGCGCGTCCAGCTAATCTGCCCGCTTTGTTTTCACAGCTTTGCTGGAACGTTTTGCAGGGATGGCCCGCCGCTCCCTGCAGAGCCTGAGAGCCAGCGGCGAGCCAAGATACCAGCGGCCAGCGCTTCACCTGCGCCGCCAGAGACTCAGACAGAAAAACACCCGCCGTTTGTCAAAACAGCCACCAGCCCCGCGCTCGCTCGCTGTCCCGCGGCCCCGGGCCTCGCCGCCAGCCTACACGACCCAGGGCTGCCGCGCGCTCCGACCTGCCCGGCGACGGAGGGGGACCCGACGCACACCGGCGCCCCCGGGGAGCCGGGCGATACCTGGAAGAGGCTCGCTGGCCACAGGGGACCCGGTTCCCCCAGCCCGCAACCGCGGTCAGCACCGGGAGGCGAAGTGACCCAGCCGCGCGCAAGTCAGCGCCAACCCCGAGGCCAGAGCTGCGCGGGAGCGCGCGGCTGTCGTCAGCCCCCGCCCGCCGCCTGGCTCACGTGACTCCAAAGCCACCGCCGGCGCCCAACCGGAGCAGAACGGGCTGCCTTTGTCGTCTCCCCTTTGTTGTCGTGCAAAGCAGCGCCAGGGCGCCTCGGTGGGTGTCCAGTCCCTGGCCGGCAGAAGCCCGAGCGAGAACTTCTCCATGACGCTCTAAATCTTGGGCACACGCTGACGGTGCCCTCGTGGAAGATCTAGTGACACGGCCTGACACCCGCAGGCACCCCCCCTCTCACCCCGACGCCGCACCAGGGCCGCAGAGGGGGGCACCCCGGGGACCCCGGCGCCCGCGTCCCCGTAGGACCCCTGCCTGTCCCCAGGCGACACGGGTCACACGCCTCCTTCCAATTTTTCTAAGGGGGAAAAAGCATGAAGTGTTCAAGTCAGCAGAGTGAGGGGTCTTGAATGAGCGCTCCCGCGTGGTCAGGGTGTGCGGGCGTCCCGTTCTAAGATTCCTGCCTCATCTCGTCTCTTTGGGTCATTGACCTCCAAAAATACCTTGGGTGACGGCCTGGCAGGCAGGAGAGAGCAGTCGCCGCTCTCCACACGTGGAAATCAGCTCTTCGGGCCACACCTGCAGCTTGGTGGCAAAACGCGTGTCCTAGGAGGCGGAACCCGCCCTCGCTCCGGCTCTGCGAGGCGCGGGGCCAGGGCTGCTGGGGCCACTGCCCCACGGACCCTGGGTCGCCTCCCCTCCCCGCCCCCAGGCTGCCTGAAAAGCACCTGAACGGGAGCCTCTCCCCCACGTGTGCCGCGCACACCCGACGCCGGATCAGAGACGCTGAGTTTGCCTCCCCGGAGCAGCTGGACCCTCAGGCGAGGCAGCTGGACCCGCAGGCGAGGCCGTGGCCGCGCGGGGCTGCGTGGGCCTGGCGCCCAGCAGTTGTGCTCCGGGCAGGCTGCGGAGCACAGAGGGACCGTGGATTCTTCCACAGGTCCGGGTGGTGGCCGGAAACCGTCTTGGGGCACACTCTCGGATCCCGGGCACTGACAGAAGGGTCACTCGGGGCAGTCAAGGGGTGAGGAGGTGACATCCACCGCGTCCTCGCCCAGGGCTCTCCACCGATATGAAATGCGCAAGGCACATCGCCTTGGAGTCCCAGAAACAAAATTCAGCCACCCGGAGGGAATTCTCCAGTTCCATTTTCCCAATGTCACATCATGCTGTGAGCTCCTCAGGCCACCTGTCGCCTGGCTGCCTGGCTTTGTCCTCAGAACTAGACTCCTCAAAAGCTCCAATTCTGTGGGTGCACTCTGGTCTATTTTCTGACTTCGCTGATTTAGCTCATTGAGACCTGATGATATAAAATCCATAGTTTTTATTATTTTCCCTCAATCGAACAATTTGCTGAACGTTCTTTGTATGTATTCACCACCAGGCCCAAACTTGCCTTAAAAAAAAAAAAAAAAAGACTCAATCCCTAAAGAGTTCCAAAGGAGGCCCGCAGGCCCTGAAGGCTGAGCACCTACGTGCGGGTCTCCCAGTGCAAGCCATGCCTGCTGGCAGCAGAGCAGATCACAGCCACTGATCAAGGAGGGTTGAGCCCCATCACCAACACTTTTCAAAGAGGAGGCTAATCATTAGGAAGCCCTCAGAAGTGAACTAATCTCATCATTCAAATTTCCTGCTTGCTCTGTTTCTCTCTGCCTGATAAGACTTTATCAGACTGAAATGGAACTTCGCTCTGATCTGGAATCAGGCATTCAACAAAATATATACATACCTTTGATAGCCTCCCTTTTGGAAAGCCAGGGCGTTTAATTGATAAAGTATCAAAAAACCAAACTGGAGCCCTGAAGTCTAGACATAGTTTTAGCCGCCAAAATGTGACTCTGGGGACTTGGTTGTGACAATCTTGTTACGCACAGAGAGCTGGACATTTCTACTATTGTGGTCTTTCCCTAACAAGGTACATAAGCTAAGACAAAGCAAAAAATAATAGCAAGTGCTGCCCAGCGTCCTGGAAAGCTCTTGTGAAACAGCATCTTAAAAATTGAATTTTAAAATTAAATTTTAGATTTATTTAAAAATAAATTAGTATGTACAAAAAATTGAATTCTCAATTTACTTGTTACTTTTAAAATTAAAAATATATATTTTTAAGAAAGCAGAATATAGGTAAGAGAATTAATAGAAGATTCTATTAAAAGAAGATAAGTGTAACAAGCAATTAACTACCAAAAAAGATGGAGACCAGTGTTGTAAGCAGGAAAACAACAACAACAACAGCAAAATATTAAAAATAGCCATTTTGAAGTCTAGTTTGGGAGTTTCTTAAAAAATTAAACAAATTCTCACCATACAACCTAGCTTTTGTGCTCCTTGTTATTTACCCTAAGGAGTTGAAAACTTATATCCTCACAAAGCCTGACCTGAATATTTACATCAGCTTTATTCATAACCACTGAAATGTGGAAGTAACCAAGATGCCCTGGGGTGGGTAAATGGATAAGCAGCAGAGCTATCACACGCAGTGGAATATTCTTCAGTGATAAAAAGACACAAGTTCTCAGGCCACAGAACCACATAAGGAGCTTTGAATGCTTATTGCTGACTGCAAGAAGGCAAGATGAGAAGACCAGTCCTGCCTGCTCCCAACTGCAGGGCATTCTGGAAAAGGCAGACTATGGAGGAGACAGCTAAGAGAATTAAAAAAAAAAAAAAAAATCAGTTTCTCCATGGGGGTGAGGGATGGGTAAAGGATGAGAAGCGAGAGTATAGGGGTTTACAGGGCAGTGAAACATTCCCTATGAAACATGGTAGATACATGACGCAATACCTTTGTCAAAACCCATAGACTGTGACAACACAGGGGGAACACTAACTTAGGTATGCATTTTAGTTAATAGCAACCATCGGTTCTTGTCTCATCAATTGTTCACAGCTGTCCTCTACTATGCAGGATGTTAATAACAGGGGAAGTGAGTCAGGGTGGGGAACGGAGGGGGTATGGGGAGCTCTGTACACACCAGTTTTCTATAAACCCAAATCTGCTTTAAAAATAAGTCCCATTTACTTTAAAAAAAATACAAACGAATAATGTAAAATGTTATTGAAATGAATGTCTCTCCTCAAACACGCCTTCAACAGCAGAGTGGTTTTAGTATATGTTGTTCAGATTGGAGATTAATTCTTTTCCTTCACTAATGAATTACTTAATTACTAGTAAAGGGGAGATACATAATTCAGACTCTAAGACTTTTTATTGTTATAATAATAAAAAAAAAAAGGAGAAACATGTTTCACTATCCCACCTCACTTCACGGGTCTAACCCTGGCAAAACAAGATCTTTGCACACACCCCTCCTAAATCAGAGCCACTCTGACAGCTTATTACTTTGTAGACACAACCTCACCAAGAATGCTCTTAACCCCATCATCCCCTTCAGTGATGGATCATCCCGCTCTCCCAGGCTGACCTCTCCTCACCCTGCATCAGGGTGTCCCAGAGTGGTCTGACCTGCTGCCAGAACGTTCCAGAACACCATGGAGCCAGAACCCAGCGGCTTGTTCCTGAGGCCAGGGAGCCACAAAGGGACCTCAGGACCCTCCTCTGTAGGTGTGCCACTGGCCACCTCCACCCCACATGGGAAACAGAAGGAAGAGTGCTCAGGCCAGAGGCTCTTTTCTGTGGTCCTTGTTGAAGTTCCAGGTAAAATTTCTCTTACAAGGGGATTGGGGGGGGGGGGGGGCATGGCAAGAAGACTCCAAAGCCAAAATGCTTTTTGAAAAACCACTGGTATAGACCATTTTATCTGCTTGATCATAATGAAGTTATTTGAATTTTTCTTTAATTTGCTATTGAAAATGTTTCTTTTGCTAGTAAGGGAAAACGCTCTTTAAAATAAATATAACAATAACTGAAGTTAGAGTGGCTCCACCTACCAAGAAAGGTGACACACGGGAGCAGAAGCAGCAGTAGGCACCTCCCCGGAAAAAGGCAGGATGCTCGATAAGGGGGGCGACAAATGACCCAATCTCAGGTCCACTGTTGTAGTTGCAAAAGTCTGCTATTGAAGATTGGACAGCCGCAATGAGGGGGAGCCTCTTCCTGTGCTGTGGTTTGAATTGTTCCCAAAAACAATGTGTTGTAAGCTCAACCCCAAAGCCATGGTGTTGAGAGGTGACACCTGAAGAGAAGTGAGTCCACCTTCAAGGCAGAGTGAAGGAATTAATCACCACAGGAATGGGTTTGTGAAGAAATGGGGGTCCAGCCTGCACCCCCACTTCACTCTCCCTCCACCTTCTGCCACAGGATGAGTCCACAAGAAAGCCCTTGCCAGATGCCACCCTCCCTTGACTTTGGACTTCCCCACCTTAGGAACTGTGAGAAGTAAATCTCTATTCATTACAGATGACCCAATCTCTTGAAGCCAATATGGAAAGCAGGATGGAAATTCCTTGGAAATCTGGGAATGGGACGACCATTTGACCCAGCTATCCCATTCCTCTGTATATACCAAAAAACTTAAACACAGCATGCTACAGTGACACAGCCACCTCAATGTTTAAGGCAGCACAATTCACAATAGCTAAACTGTGGAGCCAACCTAGATGCCCTTCAGTGGATGAATAGATTAAAAAAATGTGGCATATATACACAATGGAATTTTACTCAGCAATAAAAGAGAATAAAAACATGGCATTTGCAGGTAAATGGGTGGCATTGGAGAAGATAATGCTAAGTGAAGTTAGCCAATCTCAAAAAAACAAATGCCAAATGTTTTCTCTGATACAAGGAGGCTGATTCATAGTAGGGTAGGGAGGGAGAGCATGGGAGGAATAGATGAATTCTAGATAGGGAAGAGGGATGGGAGGGAAAGGGAGGGGGCAGGGGATTAGCAAGGATGGTGGAATGTGATGGACATCATTATCCAAAGTACATGTATGAAGACACGAATTGAGTGTCAACATACTTTATATACAAAAAGATGTGAAAAATTGTGGTATATATATGTAAAAAGAATTGTAATGCAAAAAAAAACAAAGTACATGTATAAAGACATGAATTGGCATGAACATACTTTACATGCTTTATATACAAAGATACGAAAAATTCTGCTCTATATGTGTAATAAGAATTGTAATGCATTCTACTGTCATGTATTTAAAAAAATAATAAAATCAATTAAATTAAAAAACATAAAAAATAAACAAATGACCCAATCTCAGGTCCACTATTTTAGTTGCAAAAGTCAAATAAGACACTCTGAATAGAGAAAACCTATTCACACCATTTATCCATCTCAGAAAAAATATGTAACTGAAAGGAACCACCATCTTCATCCCTAAGGACACGCCACATTGGTTACTTACATTGTTCATACAGCCCGGACCTCCTGCCTGAAGACCCAGAACCCCCCAGATTTCTGGTACACACACAATGGTCAGCGCCAAATCCCACAGCGTAGCAGAAGTTCAACATGTTCCTGAGGGCCGGGGGCACACAACCCCGATGAGGGCCACCCCTCTGATTTATTTGAAGTGGATGATTTTCGTCTCTCTCCCCTCTACTCCTTTGTTTTGGGAGTCAGCCCAACGCATCACTCCCAGTCTGGCTTCCCTGTGTGGCTGCCTGCCTGCCACGCCTGTCTGCCACCCACAAAACTGACACAGAGCTTTTCTGTCCACTAAAAAGGACCTCGGCTGGAGATCGGGTAGAACCTCAGGGAGCTGCCCTGCTGGCATGGAAAATCACAAAACCCAACGCAAGCCAGAGATGCATGTGCCATCGCCCACCCCAGGGAGCTCCTCACCGACCACCAGCCACCAGTGTGATGGTCGCCAGCTCCCCACATTCCAGGTCCTGGAAAGTGGCCCCCCATCCTCCAGCTCCTGAGGACAGCCTGAGCTTCCTCTGCAAAATGACCACAGTCACCTCCCAAACCCGATTCCTCGTGTGTCACAGACTGGCCTTCCTTCTGTTCCTCCTGGGAAAACTTGTTTTTCCAGAACTTGGGGATAACAGTTCTTCACCACGAGGAACCAATCATTTCTTCCAGAGTTTTAGTGCTGACTGAACTCTGAAGAGTGCATGTGCATTATTTACTCTAGTGCCTGCCACTGGATGCCCAGGAAGGACGACAATACAGCTGTTGTCCTCGTGCGGGACACAGTGACAGGCTTTCCTGCCCACACCAACATTCTGCTCTTTCCTTTGAGATGCTGCAGTGACCACTGTTCAGCGCTCTGCGGGTGGGCAGCACCACAAGACCAGTTATGGCCCGTGGAGAGTGAGCACAGGTGGATGCATGGCTTCGGGGCCAGAGGGTAGGGGGCCAGTGTGCGCCTTCACATCCCCCCTGCCCTGACCAGGGGCTTGGGCTGCTGCAGAGACCTCCCTACACTAAGTCAGTGTGGCCTGGTGAGAGAGCTGCCCTGGTGAGCCAGCCACACCAACCAAACCATCCAGAACCAGCCAGAACTATCCAAACACAGTGAGGGAAAAGCAGGCGAATCTGAGGTTGCGGTGCTGCTGGCTGCTGAGGCCCAACCTATAGGGCCCAACCTGACCAGCAAGAACAGCAAGCATGAACTTTTATGATAGCCTGAATGGTGTCTCCCACAAATTCATATGCTAAACCCCAAACCTCATGTGACTATTCTTGTATGAGGCCTTTAAGGAGGTAATTAAATGAAATGAAACCTTTAGGGTGGGGTTGTAATCCAACAGGACTGTTGTCATAGGACGACACCAAGGTTTCATGTGCAGAGACAAAAAGTCGTGTGAACACACAGGGAGGAGGCCACCCTGGCAAGACCTCAGGAGGGACCAGCCCTGCCCACACCTGGGCTTGCAGCCTCCAGGGCTGTGAGGGAGGGAGCACTTTCCTGTGGCAGGCCACCCAGGTGTGGTCTTGTCTTTTATAGCAGCACAAACCAACTAAAGTAGCTTTCAAAAGGCGGGTACTTCCAGACGTCAGCTGGGAATGGACCCCAGGAACAGCACAGCGTGGAGACCAAAGGCCAGCCCCGCGCACACTCACATGCTGCCCAGCCAAGGTCGGCCAACAGTGAGCAAGGGAGCTGTGCTAAATATGCTGGCTGGCCCCAGACTCAGCCACGGGCACCCCTACCTGGCGTTGATTCAGTGTCCCTGGAGCGCACTGTGAACCTGCTCTCTGGTCAAGACCCGTGCTGCCATGGGTAAGCCCATAGAGTCTAGAGAGAACCACACACAAAGCAATTTTATTTGAAGACTCAAGAGCTGTGACTAATTTGTTCTAGAATGTCTTATCTCCAACCCTCTCCTTGTTAACCATTTGGGTTAAAACTGTCTACACCCGCAGTCACCCGCTGCCAGGACAGGAGCTGTTGCTGGTGATGTGGACCTTTGGGCAGAGGAGAGAGCCTGGCTCCGGCTCTGCCGCAGGCAGGAGCAAGGGCCCCCCGGAGCAGAGGATTGTCTCATACCAGAGGCCTTCGGGAGAAACGGAAGACCAGAGGTGGCCTCAGGTTTTAAGAGTGAGGAGGGACTGCCCCACCAGGGCTATCTATCGCCTCCAGGTCGGAGGGGAGATTGCATCGGACAGAATAGAGAAGGGGGCGTCTCAGAAGTGATTGGCTCGGCATAAGACCTGTAGTAGGATTTGGCGGTAACTTGTCAGGGGAGAGAAAAGTGGAGCTTCTAAGGAATCTAACATTATGATAGAATCCACAAAGACTTAGAAGGTCATTGATATTCTAATTAGCGCCTTTGAGTAAGGTTAGGGAGAGCACCTGCTAACAAGGAGGCACTGGAGCAACCCAGGAGAAATAGTTGACTATTTTATCAGGCAGAGTGGCAGAATGACAGCTCCCTGACCAACGTCCCCAGGCAGCACCTTCATGGGGAGGTCACTTGGAAGAGGAGCAGGGCTAAGGGCAATACCAGGGGTGCCAATACCACCAGGAGCAAGATGGTTATGTCACCACCCATGTCTAAAGGGACCAGGGGACAGCATGATGCTGGCTTGGGGAGGCAAGAGCTGAGCCCTCCTGAAGTGCCCCACGCAGGGTAGGAGTTGCAGCACTGGAGAATTACTACATCCTCCCAAATCGTGCCCGGGCTCCCACTGCCAGCCCCACCAGAAGCCAGAGGGCAAGAGAGCCTGTTGCTTCCACCCAAGAGGTGGGCCTCCCAGGTGAGAGCAGGCTGAGTCTGGAAGCAGCCAGACCTGGGGTCTCGGCACTAGCATGGTGGGAACACAGGCGCTGCTGCAGAGGATGGCTTCTGACCCACCGAGGGGGAAATGAGACCCAGCCACTGGCACCAATTACAGGCAAGGTTTGCACGGGGGTTTCAGTGGAAGGGAGGCAGCACTGACGGGGGCAGGCTGCTCCCTGAGCAAAGGCAGCTGGGGCTTTGGCTCACTTGCTGGGGTAGTAGAGTTCCGTCCTTTCCCACTGGCCAGGGACAGAGTTTCAAAAGATGTTTCTTTTGCAACAGACTCAGACCACTAAGTGTGCACAGCCAACGTATCCTGGGGTCCACTGAGTGACTCTTACAGCTGGCACCACTGTCCTGTACAAACCTCCTGTCTTCATGGCTCCACTGAGGCCTGGTGACAGGGTTGAAGGACTGTCGGTGCCTGGGCTGCTGTGGGTGCCAGGAAGGCACAGGGTGGGGTAGAAGGAACACACCAGCTCCCACAGCAGGCAGCATGTCCACATGTGGAGCTCAGTGACTCTGACCTACGCTAAGGCAGCAAAGGGCACAGGCAGAGTATAAAGACAGAGGTGCCAAGCCTTTTGTCCCATTCCACCTGCCCAGTGGACAGCCACAGGCACCAGTGAAGAGGGCATCTTCATCCAAGCAGCCCGAGTCTCTGAGAGTAACCCGGTGACCATCCTCATACTCCCACGTCAGAGGTGACCTACAGCAGAGCCAGTGCAGACTAACAATGTACTGTCCAGCTGTGACCTCCAAACCTTGCTGATCCTTAAATGGACAAAGAAAAATGAAGCTAAAGGGTTTATTTTCACTGTTTTAATAGTCGATGGGCCTTTATTTTATTTATAAGCGGTGCTGAGAATCAAACCCAGTGCCTCACGCATGCCAGACAAGTGCTCTACCACTGAGCCCCAGCCCCAGCCTGTAGAGGGTTTATTTAACTTCCTCCCCGGTAACAATTTCACCTTGTGCAAACATTCTGCTTCTGTCAAAGCAGGATTTTTTTTTTCCCGGAGGGGTGGGGGTAGTACTGGGGACTGACCCAGGGCCATTAACTACTGAGCTACATTCCCAGCCCTTTTTATATTTTATTTTGAAACAAGGTCTCACTAAGTTTCAGAGGCTGACCTCAAACTTACAATTGTCCGCCTCTCTCCAAGTCGCTGGGATTACAGGCGTGGGCCACCATGCCCGCCGCTCCTGTAGTTTTATTAGGGTCCTATAACAGGTCTGGTGAGAAGAATGCAGGCGCACCAGCTTACTGGGCCAGGAGGCTTTTCTTGTCCCTCTCTGTCCCGCCCTGGTGCTCTCTGGTGTTTCAGAAGCACTTGAGTACCCTGACTTCCCCAAGAAGGAACAGACAGTATCTCTTGGACACACCCAAGACAGGACTGAGTCCTTGTGAGGCTTCCAGAATCCTCAGGATACCACGCTCCTTCCCACTCTCCCCCAGTCACAGTGGCCTTGACCTCAGGACAGCTGCTCCCAGGACCTCGAAGTGGCCAGTGGATCATCAGGTCTAGTCGAGGGCCAAGAGGTGGAGCTGCCCACCCAGTGGCAGATACAAGGCTGTGCTTTTTGTGGTCAGTGTGGAGGCAATAATAAAACCAACTGCAGTCTGCTTCCTGTGACCACTGTCTGCAAGAAAAGCGGGACCCCTCCCAACAAGACCATGGCTCTACCAGTCCTCGGTGGTCACTGTAGGACAGTGGAGCACAGCAGTGTCTGTGAACCTCAGTTGAGCACACCGTATCCCCTGTGGGTTAACACACATGCATGGAGCCCTGCCACACCCAGAATTACTACCCTGCAGCTTCAAGAGCACCCTCCTAGAGATGTGGAATTGAGTGCAAACTCATAGATTTTTTATTTGATAAGTGCAAACTGCAGTTCCCATACAGACAATTTTACTGAAACTGAATATTATTAAAATGGGAACTTATTTTTTTAAATCATTAACTGCTTCAAAAGTAATCCATGACACAATGGTTATAAGTGATCATTACGTTTGGAGCAGGAAACCTGGTGTCCAGTGCCTGTGTGGGGGTACCCTGCTGTCCGTGGGCCACCTGACACTCCTGACACACTGAGGACTTGCTGCCTGCAGCCTGCCCTGACTGGCTTCCCACGGTCTTCCCCGCTGCAGCTCCGCCTCCCGGGCAGGTGCTGTCACTCACGCATACCGTGAGTGACCCATCTAACTGGCTTCACCACCGGGACTCACCCCAGAATGGGGACAGGCCCTGCCGCCCTGGGCCCACACAGGGTGGGGTTGGAGTGCTTCTGGGACGGGAAAGAGGAGCGGAGCTCCTGGAATCCAACAAGGCCTTCACTAGTTCCATCATTTTGTACCATTGTTTTAAAATTTATTTGAAATTTTATCTGCTTTACTGCCCACTATGTGCACGTGTTCATTTTTGGGGTACATACAGGTCCCCACCTGAGTCTACACTTGGTGTTGGGTAGAGGTGACAAAGGGCACTCTCTGTGTGCGCCTGTGGCTCAGCCTGGCCTGGCCCAGCGGCAGCCCCAGGAGCCAGCCTGAGCTCACAGTGGCCCTGCCAGCACACGGAGCGGGGCGGGTCAGAGCCGCTGGCATTATTACAGTCAAGGGGTGGAGCTTAGGGGGAAAAAGGACTGCTCCAGACCCCCTGAGAAACACCCCAGCAACTCCCAGGAATGGGGTGTGGAGGCTGTGAGGGGGGTGGGATGTAGGGGGTGCTGCACCATGAGCTCATGGAACCGAATCTTCACTATTAACGGGGCCTGAGGGGGACTCGGGTTACAGTGTAAAAGTAGGTACAGAGCACACTCAATATACACAAGGGGGGGATGTGTCATTTGGTCTGGGCCTCCTAGGACAGAAAGTTCCACCCTCCCCTCTGGTGGCATTGTGGATCAAACACTGGACAAGGCACATCACCACCATATAGGCGGCAGGTATTCACAGGACATGCTGAAGAAACAAATCCGATGGCAGGAGAAATAGAAGTGAATTTTGAATAATTTTTTGGAATTAAGACAAGGAATTATACTTAGCGCCTTTTGCAGCGTCTTCCTTCATATCTGGCATATCACCCTTACTCTGTCATCAAAAAAAAAAAAAACAGGCTAGGAAATGGTGTGATGTACACTACATCAGTTCAGAACATCGGCTTAGTAAGAACCTCAATGAACGGGTTTGGACGGGCAGAGGTCAGTGGCCACTGGTCTGGGTTCAGCAACCTGGCCAGTGTCTCTCTACCTCCATAGACCTTGTCCTACAGGTCACTGCCTCCTAGTCACAAGATGGTGGCTGCACTTCCAGCCACGAGGTCCAAATGCTAGACAGGAAGAAAGATGAAGGGTGAAGGACTTTGTTTCCTTTGGGCTTCTACTCTTTATAAGGGATGGAAAATTGTTGCCAGAGACCGACTCTTGCGTCTCACTGGTCCAGACTATGCCCTAATGCTTCTCCTGACTACCAAAGTCTAGAAAGTGAAATATTTAGCTTTGCAGACTCTGTAGGCCTTCTCTTCTGAATTTCGAAAAAACAACATACCAACAAAACAAACAAACAAACAAAAATTTACTTATTTTTTTTTCTACTCCCATGTTTTCACAACTGGATAACTGACTTCATGATCCCATTAGCTGAAATCAGAACATTTCTGAGCCACGAGATGGCCCAGTACTTTTATGTACAGGCCTCTTGAACATGACAGCTGAATTGGGACAACAGAACCCAGGACACACACAGAGTCGATCCCTGGAGTTGAAATCATGTTTCAGACACAGTCCCCACATCTGATTTATACTATGGATTTGGGGTTCAGGGTTCTGATTTCATCATACACTAACTGGATTATGCTTTAAGCTTTGATTTTTCTCTCCATTAATGAGAAAAAAAAAACCAGAGTATCTTTGTCCCATTGGAATATTGGAAGGTGCAGATAAAATATTCCAAGGCTGGTGTGAAAGCCTAAAGACACAACAGCAATGCAAATTGCTATCACCACCACCACCACTTCCTCCTCTACCAACACCTCCATCTCCACCACAACCACCACCAACAACAACTCCATCACCACCACCACCACCACCTCTACCACCACCTCCATCTCCACTACAAATCACCACCAACACCACCTCCACCTCCACCACCTCTACCACCTCCACCACCACAACCACCACCACCACTTCCACCTTCACCACCTCTACTACCACCTTCACCACCTCTACCACCTTTACCACCACCTTCACCACCTCTATCACCACCACTTCCACCACTTCCACCTCCACCTCCACCACCACCTCCACCACCTCTACCACCACCTCCACCTCCACTACAAATCACCACCAACACCACCTCCACCTCCACCACCTCTACCACCTCCACCACCACAACCACCACCACCACTTCCACCTTCACCACCACCTTCACCACCTCTACCAGCACCACTTCCACCTCCTCCACCTCCACCTCCACCACCACCTCCACCACCTCTACCACCACCTCCATCTCCACTACAAATCACTACCAACACCACCTCCACCTCCACCACCTCTACCACCTCCACCACCACCACCACTTCCACCTTCACCACCTCTACTACCACCTTCACCACCTCTACCACCTTTACCACCACCTTCACCACCTCTATCACCACCACTTCCACCACTTCCACCTCCACCTCCACCACCACCTCCATCACCTCTACCACCACTTCCACCACCTCTACCACCTCCACCACCACCTCCATCACCTCTACCACCACTTCTACCACCTCTACCACCTCCACCACCACCTCCACCTCTACCACCACCACCTCTACCTCCACTGCTACCATCACCACCACCACTTCCACCTCCACCACCTCTACCACCACTTCCACTACCTCCACCTCCACCTCCACCACCACCTCCACCACCTCTACCACCACTTCCACTACCTCCACCACCACCTCTACCTCCACCTCCACCTCCTCCACCTCCACCTCCACCTCTACCACCTCCACCACCTCCACTACCACCTCCACCTCCACCTCCACCACCACCTTACCACCTCTACCACCACTTCCACTTCCTCCACCACCACCTCTACCTCCACCTCCACCTCCTCCATCTCCACCTCCACCTCTACCACCTCCACCACCTCCACTACCACCTCCACCTCCACCTCTACCACCTCTACCACCTCCACCACCACCTCCACCACCACCTCCACCTCCACCACCACCACCTCTACCTCCACCGCTACCATGACCACCACCACTTCCACCTTCACCACCTCTACCACCATCTTCACCACCTCTACCACCTCTACCACCACCTTCACCACCTTCACCACCACCACTTCGACCTCCACCACCTCTACCACCACTTCCACTACCTCCACCTCCACCTCCACCACCACCTCCACCACCTCCACCTCCACCTCCATCACCTCCACCACCACTTCGACCACCTCCACCTTCACCTCCACCTTTTCCACCTCCACCTCCACCTCTACCACCTCTACCACCTCCACCTCCACCTCCACCACCTCCACCACCACCACTAACACCTTCACCACAACTACCACCACCACCATCTCCACCCCCACCCGCACCACCACTACCATGACCATCAGTTCTAGAACAAAAATGACAGAACAGGTGCAGGGGATGGAGCTCACGGCCTCCCTGGGGGCCTGTTTCAGTCATCCTACTCTCCTTGAAAACACAAACCCAGAGGAGTCTCACCCTCACCTTGAAATGTGTTCACCACTTCCCTGATGTAAGCCATCTCTCCCCTTGCTGGGGCCTACCCCCTCCCCAGGAAGACAGCCCTCTGTGTTCATCAACCAAACCAGCGACTCCCTATCCCCAGGAACAGCCTGTACTGTGAGAGTCTGGCTGTGCTGTTTTTCACGTCTGAGCAGGTTTGGGGACATGATTGGTATTCAGGGCTCCCAGAATTACCCTCCTATAGAGGAAGATAACCACATTTCCATCCGAATATCATGCATATTAGGGGAGATAAATATACTGTCAAATGTAATGACATCCTCCTCCCAGCTCCCTCACAAAGAGGTACGGAGAACACATAATTGCCCTCAAAAGATGTCTATTTTATGATAATCATTACCTAAATATTACACACCAGAGACTTGTACTATTAAAGAGGGCTGAAATTACTTATGAAATATTAGCTGTATTTTACTTAAGCTCTTTGGACCTAATTCATAAAAATTAATTCATGGTTTATAAGAATGATCTCTAGTCCTTAATAGAATACTTCTGTAATTCATTAAATTCTTTAATCCCATCACCCCTGATGGTGTACATTTCAATATCAATTCTTTAGGAGGAAAAAAGACGAGCATTCATTGAGCAGAAGAAATATCTGGGTTTGCAGCCAGCACCCACATTTCTAGAAATCAGAAGAAAATGTCAGAATGTGGAGAAAACAAAGTTGGAACAAAAATCAACCAGGATATTTCCATTTTTCAAATGCACTTAGGACTGTGAGGATAAACCCACATTTAGCAAGTGCTCCGAGAATATGTGCTTCCTTTCTAAGGTTGAAACATGATTTCCAGAGACTTCGTGGCATTTCTCAGATTTTCCTAGTATTATCATTTCTCCACTGGGTTCTCTGTATCTTTAAAATGATGTTGAGAAGTAGCTTTGTGTCTGTTGGGCCCAGAGCAGACTCCGTCTGTGCATGTAGGCTGCTTTGCACAGGAGTCTCCAGGGAGACAACAGTGTAAGACATAATCTTTTGTTTTCCACGATCTCGACTCAGTTCTCCTTGGCTCAGCGTGCTGGGTCCCCTGTGTGTCCACCTCTGGGCTGTGAGGCTGTGAGGGTGGGCAGGGCCTGACTGTCTGGCCCCTTTAAGCTTGGTGTTTGCCACATGGCAGAACTTCAGGCAATATTTTTAAACAGAAATCCAATGTATTTTGCTAAATTTACCATTTTCCAATGAGGATAATTAATACCAATTCAAGTCACAACATATTGATTTTCCACTGAAATAAGGCTTATGAAACGGAGGAAGATAAGCTTTTGCATACCCTCACATTAACCTTATGAGGACGGAGATAGATTTCTTTTCAATGCGATGTAATTGGGGTTGGCGAGATCCCTGGAGGTGGATGGGATGCATCAGCATGTACAGGCCTAGTCCTGCAGGTCCTGGAGCCAACGCCATGCCACCCTGAGCCCCTCTCAGCACTGGTGTCTTTGTTAGAGATGGTCAGACGCAAGATGGCCTTCACATTCCTTTCTGAACAAATTCCTCTCTGCTGCAGAACACTGTCCCAGGAGATATTCAGAGAAACAGTGGAGCCAGGTGGGCCAGCTCTCTGGATTCTGCCTTTGGCCTCAGGGAGCAGCACCTGGTGGCAGGTAGGTGAGCAAATGATATGGAGACCACTGTCCCAGGTCACCAGTCCAGAGACAGACAGTCCCAGGCCACCACGAGCCAGCCAGGGGCTCCCCTGCCTCGTCCTTGGAGAGGGGCATTCATGCTCATAGTTAAAGGTGACCCTCCACGCCCAGACATCAGCAGGGATTCCAGAGAGAAGGCAGGAGGGAAACAAGCTGTTTCCAGTGGAGTCTGTCACTTTAATCAGCATCACTAACCCTTTTCTAGAAACTCAACTCCAAAGACTTCCATCTGAATCTCATTGGCCAGCACCAGACCATCTGGTCACCTCCGGCCGAAGGGGTGTGGGTCTGTGCATTCCTCCAACGGAGGAAAGGCACAGGGACCAGCAGCTGGGCACCAGCAGTATCCGCCACACATGATGTTGTGGTCAAGTTTCTTCAGAGCAGTCATTCAGACTTCCTCTGTGGATCTGCACGTTTGTGCCCCAGAGACATCAAACCAGTTCATGGCAGGACCATCGGTAATAGCCACACCTGGAAGCCCTTGGACAAGCCAGCATTGCCAGACTCCGAAAGCAGACAGAGAGGGTGCAAGAAAAGAACGCTGCAGGGCAAAGTGTTAGCCTTTCAAACACAGTGGCATGAAAAAAGAACCAGAGCGGGTGACACAGTGGCATGAAAAAAGAACCAGAGCGGGTGGGATTTATCCCAGGAATGCAAGGTTGGCCAGTATCTGAAAATGAACCGTTAAGATTAACAGTCTGAAGAGGCTCAGGCTCAGGATCACATCAATTGATGAAAAAAGAATACTTAATGAAACTTCACATCTACTGTAAACGGATATGAAAGAAAGAGGAAAAAAACCTCTTAGCAAACTAAACAACAGAAAGGAACACGTGATCAAGGACATTTGCAAACAGATCAAAAGAACAAAATTTCAGCTGAGTACTTATCAGTGAACGGCTTGCTACTCCCCCAAGAGGAAGAAGAAAGCAAAGATACCATCTCTCCTCACTCCTGTTTCACATCAGACTGGAACCCCTGCCCTGTTCAATGGGCAAGAAGAAGAAATTCAGAGCATACAGACTGAAAATGAAGAAATAAAAGCCATCCCTACACTCAGAGGATGTGACAGTCTTTAAGTAATCCCAAAGATTTTAAAAAAATAAGATAAATAAAAACCTCCTCCTAAGTACCAATAAATGATTTTGCAAGATTATAGAATAAAATATCAATAACACAAAAACCAATTCCATTTCCAGGGATAGCAACAAACAATTGGAAAAATCAAATTTAAAAACGCAACATTATGTATAAAGATCCAGTGTTTTGTGACATTAAACACGTACATATCTAGAACCCAGAAATCCCACACCTGGTTATTTTCCCTAAAGAAATAAAAACTTACTTCACCCAGAAATGTGAACCAAAGGTTTATAGCAGATGGGTTCATAATCACCAAGTACCGGAGCACTCCAATGTTCCCCAGTGGGTAACAAACTCCGGAGTTCCTCTCCACCCAACTTGGCCAGGAAATAAAAGAAACCATAGCGCACAGCTCTGTGAACCCCGGTGGGTAAGCTGCACAGAGGTTGCACACGGTATTATTATTCCACTTTCACGGCATCCTCCAAAAACCAAACTATGCCTCAGGGCACATGGCCAGGCAGTGGATGCCAGGGCGATGGGTGAACCACACATGCCACATGGCCAACCTGTGGGCCACTGGTGTCCCATATCCGTGTCATGGTGACGGGTGCAGACGTGTGCCTATGCTGAGATTCAGACACCAAAACTTGAAATGCCCACTCCATGTATGAGCTGTAAAATGATATTCTAAAGATCAGCCATAGATGCATACTTAAGGGTCCCGGCACACACATGGAGAGGAGTAGCAAAGCCCAGGTCGAGATGCAGCTTACCTGGGAGGCAGCCTTCCTCCTTCCTGCCGCTCCACCCGCCCACCACGTATTCTCCTTCCTTCGCTGATTGTAGCTGTGTCACCTGTGCAAATTAATGTATTTGCTTTTAAAATATTTTAAATAATTGATGCATTTGATTTGGCTCTGTGCCCATACCCCCCAGAAAGGAGGGACATTTTAAAATATCAGCAGTCACTTACCCTTGAATAGGAAGAATTAAATGATTATTCTTACTAGCAGAAAAGCAATAAATTTTATTAAGGAGATGAAAAAAAAATCCAGAACCTGATGCAAAGGAGAGTGAGGACAGAATGGTGCTTGGCTATCAAAATCCTGACGGGGAAACAGGACAAAAGAAAGCACTCCAGGGCCCTGGCCACAAAACCAGAGAGGACCACTTGGAGATACCTGAGATCAAGGGGTCCTAGCCATCCCTGGGAGGGGCCAAATGCCACCAGCATCACCAGCCAACGCCAGGGAGTTTACAAATACCAAGCAGTGGACTAGACCACATGGCTTTTTAGGGTCTGTGACCTGGCCTTTGTCAGAACCACCCACAGGTCAGCAGAGAAACGGGCCACCAGGATGAGCAGAATTAGACCCCTCTTCAACACGGAGGAAAAAAGGAAGAGGGGAGGAGCCAAGTGCTTCACCATCCGATCATCTCCTCCAGCGACTCTGACAGGTTGGAAGAACTCAGAGACGATGAAGATTGCCATTAGATATTGAATAGTGTACTGACAATGGGTGGCCGGCTGCGGGTAATCCTGACTTTGCCACCCATTTTGTCTTCACTTTTTATAGCATTATTTTTCTGATTTGAAAAATAATATGTTCTTGATATAAAAAAGAAATATAGAATTTTAACAGTAAAATCCCTCATCCACCCCACACACTTTCCTCCCACCTTGGTGGCAGCCATACAAGAAGTCTAGGGAAACCTACTCCAAAATTGTTTCATGGGTAAAATACGTAAAAATATGTTCTTATGGAAAAAGTGGGATCTCTGCCACTCTGAAAGTCACTTAAGCCTTTTCATGTCAGTAAGTGGAAGTCTGTCTCTTAGATAAATGACTAGTTTCACAATATTTATTTTTACTATAATTATGCAATAATAGATATTTGGGTCAATTCTAACCTTTTACCATTACAAACAATTGCTACAGCTTATATATTCTTGTTAATGCAGTCGTGTGAGTTTCTAAAGCTCATTTAAGTTTACTGTTAAAATTTAGAATTAGAATTTTACTGTTAAAATTCTATTATTATATACGATTTGGAAAGACATTCTGAAAGTCTGTGATTAAGATGGCAACAGGAAAAAAAGGGCAAATGACATGAACAGGCATGTGGAATAAAAACTGCACATATGCAGTACGGGACCTGTAACCCTCATGAACTCCAAGCCATGCCAATGGCATATTTTGACTTGGAAAGGCACATATAAATCCAAATGTTTGATTTTTGCTATCGGGGAATTGGGTAAACAGGTATTCCCTATACTCTTACTAGATATGCAAATTAGTTTGAGACTTGCCTATAATAATTTTAACAGTAAAATTCTAATTCTATATTTTAACAGTAAACTTCCCCATCGTGTTGCAGAGTTTGTTTCCAGTGTGTCTTTTGTTTTGACGTGGTGGTAGTCTTCTGACACCAAAGTTCACTTTTTGGTGAGTCTAACTGATCACTTCTTTTATGGCTTCAAGGCCTGATGTCTGGTTTAAAATGTTTTCCTAACTCAACTGTTTCCCCAGAGCAACGGGAAGCGCCCGTTTCCATGGTGTGAGCATCCTGGTGTGGACACACCTCAAAAACCCTCAGATCCTGACGTGGGTACAGTTGTCGCCAGAACCTGGAGCACAAAACTAGCAAATCGGGTAACAATCAAGCTGCTTGGCTGGACTTTGTTTTTGTCTTTCAGTTCAGAGTGCAGGCTTGAAAGCGATCGACGCCACAGAGGCTTCCCAGCTCCTGTCCAGGAGTCTCAGCCTTGACCCTGGCTCAGTCTCCGGCGTCTAGAGTCGACAAGAGAGTAGATATTCTACAGGTCAGCTGACGTGACCACTGGACTGTGACATCCACAGACCAAGTGGACGCACCTCGATCCTGAGGGAGCGTGTGCGTGTGCCTGGTGCCCTCTTTCAATAGGCCAGCACTCCTGCTCGGGAGAGCCCAGTGAATGGGCGTTGACCAGCTGCAGGCCACTCCTGCCCTTGGCATGAAGTTCACAGCCTTGGAAACAGCGCAGGGGGCGAGGCTCATTTTACCACTGCTCCCTGGGGTCCGCCTGGGCGTGTGCCAGCGCTGAGTGCGGGGGCATCTCGGTGTTTTCCACTTCAGCTCTTTCTGGTTTCCAGGGAGCTTTTAATTGCAAGAAGATCCTTGAAAGGTCAAAAGAGTAAGCTGCCCAGGAAGAGTGGAGCCGCTGATGGTCATCCCACGAGCTTCCTCTGAGTACCAGGGCGTTTGTTCTGGTCTCCCTGGGTGCAGCTGCTCGGTTCCGCTTGGCAATGGGACTCAGCTCCGTCTGCAGGGCCTTTAGGGAACCTCACGGGTCGAAGGGCCCAGATTTTACACAGAGTTTGGCTTCTCCTTCCTGCTTGGGCCTAGCGGGGTGGCTCTCCCACAGGAGGTCTGTGTATTGAGAACAGCAGGAGGAACCCGGTTACTTGGCGGGAAGTGAGCAACTCCCCCCATTCCCACCCCCAGCAAATGTGACGTCCTGGGTGGACCACAGTCCAAGCTTCTCCCCCTTCTCTTCCTCAAGAAATGAGCAGAGGGATTCAAGAAAAATAATGAGTTATGATGAGCATTTACCATTGAAAAACACTTTGTAGTTGTTATTTTTAAAGTCCCAAACTTGTAAGAAGAAAGGTCTATTTTTCATAGGAAAGATGAACAGTAAGATGTCAGGCCAGGGCTGGGGCTGGGGCTCAGTGGTCAAGCGCTCACCTAGCACACATGAGGCACTGAGTTCAAACCTCAGCACCACATAAAAATGAAATAACAACAACAACTAAAAAAATGAATAATGAAAAAAAAAAAAAAAGATGTTAGGTCGATGATGTCCAAAGAGAACATTCTAAGGGATTCGGCAGTCGCTTCTCAGCACAGAGAAAGGCTGGAGACGCCCCATGTTTATTTGAAGAGGCGCACTAAGAGCAAAGGCATTAAAGTTGTTTGAGGTGATATCAGAAAATCATTTATCTAAAAAGGAAACCAATGCAAATGAGTGATGCTGTTATTTTAATTCTTAGGATGAAAAATCAGCAATCAACAAGGAAGAAATATGAAAAAAAGAAAAGGCTGTGTACCTAATTAGTTTGAACACATGTAATTTGTAGCTCAAAACTAAAGCTATTAGTGAATTTAATGGTGGCTCTACCTACTGCTAAATTATAATGAATACCAAGCGCATTCCATTAGCTGTGATAAGTCTGGGTTAGAACCTTGGATTAATTGGATTTATTTTAGTTTATCTTTTAAGAACATCTATTTAGAACTACATATTAATCCTGTATACCTTTAAATAGTTTAATATGTGATCAAAACAAGCAGATATTTATACTCTTGCCCTGCACGTTTTTCTGGAGAAACCGACATTGCATGGGGCATGACCAGAATAGCCTTCAAAGCTTTGAGGACGTCTTTGGGCCTAGGGAGGGGTGCCCCAAAGCTGGGCACCCCTCAGCTGTGATGTTTGGTGCTCCTCAGGCAGGGGCTGCTTGGGATTCAAGAAGTGTCTTAACATGTCTCGGACATGTCTTGGAATCGCCAGGCCTCAGGCACAGGAGCACTGCAGATGTCTTGGCCAGAGCAGCAAGTGGCCTGGGGACAGGAATGAGGAGCATTAGGTCTTTCCCTTCAGAGGCCTAGACTCAGGACCCCAGGGGAGGGAGTGGCCAGGACCAACCTTTCCAGACCTCTTTTCCTCTCTGCTCTGGACCAGGTGGCCTTGACCCCCTGAGGATCTTGCTGGGCCCAGGTTCTTGCTGAGGTCAACCAGAAGGAAGACAGTTGTGTGAGGATGGCTCCCTGCATTTCCCACAGGGATGCTCCTGTTGCCCGAGGCCTAGCTCCCTCTGCGGAGCGTGCTCTACACGTTCATGCCCCACACAGCTGTTCTGCAGGGAAAGGAGGTGCCCCTAGTCCAGGTCAGCAAGAGGAGAGCTTGGGTATTTCCCCAAGGCCCCAACCTAGAGCCAACTCTACCCAGAGGAGACACAACAACTGCAGAGAGCGCTCTGGGGCTGGGAGTCGCTGAGGCCAACAGCCTCTCTGCCGGCGTCCCTTTGAAGAGAAGTGGCCACAGGACAGGGTCTCCAGGTCAGCCTGAAGCCTGGCCTGTCCTTGGGCTCAGTGAAGGAAATTAGCCAATGGGCTGCTGCACCTGGAGAGATCAGGGCTCCAAGTAACGTTAGGTCCTGATCCCGTGCCCTTCATGAGGCTTCAACTTACCAACTGCAGCCTGTTTCAGGTAGAATTTAGAGGGTTACCATCTTGTGAAAATGGCAATGTTAGAAAAGAGCAAAACAATACATTTTGGTAGGTAAATAATGTCCAATACAAAGGTATGAAGGAGACAGGACAATTTTACTTTAAAAATTGAAATGGAAACATATTCTTTGCCTAGTTTTACTCATAATACTAGAAATAGTCTCTAATTAACACGGAAACATAGAAAATTCACTTGCCTCTAAATGACTTTCTAGTTTTCAAAGTGCCAGTAACTATGTTCAGGGAAGGATGATAATAACAATAAATGTACTAGTTCTTCTTACTGAAAAATAAAGTTCTTCTTACTATAAAAGAGTTCTTATTGTGATCATAACTGTTCTAACTTATGGCTTGTTCAAGATACTACAAAGCTACACTTTAGGTAAATATGTTAAATTTGTATTTTTCCATGATGTATATTAATTTAATCTATGAAAGATCTTTCACAGCACTCTCCCAGCTAAATAAATGATAGAAAAGTGTAAAAGCCATAAACTACACAAATATGCTGAAAAAAAAAAAGCACACTTAAACATACTGCACAAACAGATCCTCCCACACCCACTTGCCATTAAAGGACAGCTGTGTTAGTCTGAAGACTACCTGGGGTGGGGCTGGGAGCAACAAAAGTCACAAGCCCTCCAGGAAGCCAATAAATACATTTCCAGATCACTCTTGGTCATTTCTGACTCATTCCCCCTGGGGCTGCCCTTTTGTCCCCAGCCCTCAAATTACAGCCTGTAGTTATCTCCTTTTTTCTGGGTCAAAAATGAATCAGGGTCTTAGTGCATACCTGCAAAACCCTGTTGACAAAACAGTGGAACAGGTCCTCTGTTCCTCTCCCATCTGCCACTAAGGGCTGCCATATGCATTGCATTGCGAACCTGTGGGTCAGGGTGGAATGTCAGATGGACACACTTCCCATCCAGTGGACTTGGGGAAAGGTAAGGGTGCTTTCAATATCATTTGCACCAGCAGCAACACTGCCAGCTCTTTGTGGACATTGTTGCTGGAAAACCATACAGTGGTACCCGCACCTGCCAGTGGGGTATCTTTTTCTTAGCTGGTCTGCCTATTTTTGAGGTGTTATATTTCTTGACAATACCAAATCAATAAAGCTAATTTGCAGCAGCATACCACATTACAGCATTTTATATCACACTTCCAAGAACCAGCAGTCTCAAATCTTGACAATTTAAACCACATAACAACTCCTGACATTTAGATCTTTTCCAGTAAAAAATATAATAATCAATTCTCCTCCCTACAACACAGTTTCCGTCTCCTCACTTCTGGCAACAGCCCCATCATTTCAGTCACTCATGCTTAACACTTTGCAGCTTGTACCTTAGAATCGTTTTTCTCCTGTCCGCCCCCATCTTATCAGGCACCGAGTCCTATGATGCCTCAGAAGGTCATCCACATGGTCCACTGCTGCATGTGCTGTGGCCTTGGCCTCTGCAGTGAATGCCATTTCTCACCTGGGTAACCACCCTCTCCCTCCTCTCCCCTCCAACACATTCTACTAAACACCCCAGATTGGCTTCAGGAAATCTTCATTTTGTATTTCACTCCCCTGCGTTTAGCTTTCACTGGTTGGTTCCCACTGCCTCGAGCTGCCCCTGGCCTCCCTCCACAGTGTCCACATCCATCTTTCCAGACACCTCTCTCACCTCACAACAGTGGGGTAGGAGACCAGACTTCTCACCTGCACTTAAACATACCACACGAAAGCCATGTGTGACAGGCGGTTCCTGTGCCAACCCTCACCAGGAATCTTCTTCTCTTTCCTCTCTGTGTTTCAAGATTGTGCTGTCCTCCAAGGCTCATCTCAAACCCACCCCCTTCCATCAGTCTGCACCCAAACACTCCCGCTCACAGCTTCCTCTTCCCTCTGATTTTCCCCAGGGTACTTTCTCTGCAGACTTACCCTGTGCGTTGCAATGTGTCCTTCCTGTCTTTCTGCTATCCATCCATCTGCACAGACATACTATATAGACACACCAACACCCATATGCATATGTACACATACACTTTATGTAATTGCTGTTATATATAAATATTGTTTTGTGACTTGCTTTTTTATATACTGATGTATGTTGGAGATCTGTCCCTGTAATATCTGTGGAGACAGCAAGATGGTGATTTCTTTTTTGTATTTTTGTATTCTTCAACTTTTCTATAATAATCATGTCCTCAGCTTTCTATCTAGTAAGGGGAAAAAAGCAATTTCAATGATTATAGAAAAGGATAAATCAAGAGTGCAAAATTATATAACTTCAAAGTTTAAAGATTTTTTGAAACCAAACCTTAGAATGACTTATCCACAACAATATTCACGTTTTTGTTCAATATACATTCAAGCACCTATGTAGCTCAAAGGACTGTAGTGTTTAAGTAGAAATGAGTTTGTCTCAATACCTGCCCCAGGGTGACAGTTTACAGTAAGGACCTACTACATATTTGTGGTGGTTTTCTTTTTTTTCTCAAAGTTCTCATTGTAAACAAAAGATACCTTTGAAAGAATGCCTTTTGACTATAAGGCTAGTCTACCAACTGCAGTGTTATAGACAAAAGCCTTTCATTATGCAACATATTTAGTTAATTGCTTGATTTTAATGTTAAAATTAAATAGCTTAGTTGCGTTGGATTTTTAAAGCATTTGCAAAACTATTACCTGATACTACCCTTGCAATAGGTGAGCCATCATATTCTGTGAGGAACCCTGAGTGGAGGTGACCCTATGACATTCCCAAATTGGCAAGCTGGCAAGTCCACAAAGAGCATCTCCAGCTCCTAAGCTTCTATCTTCTCCCAAACCAAACCAAACTTCTTCATGATGAGAAAGATTCTGTCCGGGTCCCAGAACAAGTTTTAATATTAGAACTGAGATGTACATAAGTGGATTGGTGGGATCCATGCACAGAGATGCACGGTGTGTTCCATTTTGTCACCAATGTGGCGTGGCACATGGTATGCTCCAGTATCTCTTCCCAGCACTGTCCTGGGAAACTGGAAACCAGGAAAGAGACTTGTAAAAGTACCTTCTATTTGACAAGCACAAATAAATTGACTAAATTGCCTCTATCCTAAACCTATCCAAGCATCACCAGCATCCCGTAAATAACAGAAGCCCGTTGGTAACAAATCTCTAAGTTTGGGCACGTGCAACACTCCAAAGACACTGATTTTAATATCCCATCAAATGTGGAGAGCAGTAGAGGCAGGCGATACACCAAAAAGAGGCCATCTGTTACTTATTTAAGCCACCCTTAGACAAGAATATATTACTTTTCAGGGGAAAAATATTGTTCTTTCCAGAGGAATAGGAATGTGAAATAAACAATGAGATGAGATAAAGCTGTTTATATCAAAGAGTGAATCAGATTATAACACTGAAAAATAGTATACATTTCCTGTTATTGCTGCTATAAGTAAAACAGTATTTGAAAGACAAATTACCATGTTACTATTCTTGAAAATCCCCGGCTCCTCTGTAAGTAATGACATCTTGGTAGACATGCGACTAACCAAGTACAGACACATCTCCATCTACATAATTTAAGGGAAGAAAAAAAAATCATCGTTTCCCCTTGGAGAAGAATACTTTTTCCTTCAGAATTTAAAGACTCTAGAAAAGCTTTCATTGAAGACAAACAAAAACTGCAGAAGGGTAGGGAAGACACAAGCCGCCAAAGTGCTCCTGGTGGGAAGTGCAGGGGGCTCTGGGGACAGTGAGAGAACAGAGCAGGGTCCCCAGAGTCGAAGTGCCACAGCAGCGCACGGGCCCAGGGGACCTCCCAGCCACAGCTTCGGCAAGACCCAGGGCCAGGGATCCGCCCCTCACCTGTGGCATGTGACACAGACGCAGGCACAGTCGGTATCCCCACACACCAGCCTGGGCTCTAGGGGAAGGCCCCATGCACCCACGGAGCCACCCTGGGTCACAGCATGGACAGATATCGGGTGTCGTCTTGGCAGGAGCTCAAGGGCTGCCCACCTCTCATCTGAAGGCTCAGCTGATCTCCTCTCTCAGCAACTCTCAGATACCCTGAAGAAAAGAACCAGTGGTGGCCGCAGGCCTAGAACGTCCACTGCTCTCCAGGCCAGCTGGCCCCGAGCGCTGCCTGCCTTCTGGAACTGGGGCAGCCCCTGTGTCTCCGAGTCCAAATGACAGTGAACAGTGGGAGCTGCTTGAATGGCAGGTCTGAGAGACTCCACTGCCACCAGCTGCCCATTTGCCTACGCAGGGCGCTGCCTGTGCTCACAGGCCAGTCCAGACACCTCAGGACGGTGGTCAGTCTCCGAGGCGTGTCTCTGGGCCATGGCCCGGGATTCAAAGTTCTTGCCTAGGCTCACCTCGGGGCCCTGCCACCCAGAGTCCTTTCTTGATAGAGCCATGATGGCCCTTCTGCAGTGGGAGACAAGAGGCAGGAGTCCCCTGGTTGACCAGCACGGTGGCCAGGGTCTGGAATGGCCTCTGTTGAAAGCAGCTCATCTCTCCATGGCTGAGGGAGGAGGGGTTTGGAGGGCCACCTCTGCTTCGCACAAGTCCTCAGTGAGGAAGAGCCCATCCACGTGGCCTGAAGAGGAAGCACGGCCTCCTGCGCCTCCCACCAGGTGAGCTTTACCTCCAGGAGGCCTTTGGCAAAGTCCAAGACACTTTGGGTGGCACAGTATGTAGGTGGGAGGGGCTGTGCTCCTGGGTCTGCTGGGCAGGTGCTGACCATCCCTCCAGGCTCGGGGCAGTCCCTACCACAAAGGAGCATCCGGCTCTGGACACGCCAAGGCTGCGAAAGCCTGGTCTATGTTTAACCCCTAAAAACGAAGGGAGAGCTGTCCCAGAGGCCGAGTCATGGCCAGGACTCTCTCAGGCTCCTCGGCCAACCCACTGCGCGCTCCCTGTGTCGCTCTCTGGGCCAGCTGCTGCCCTGTCCACTCCTCTCTCCCTGCAGGCCTGGCCCCCCCACCCCCAGGACCTCATCTGCCTGAGAGTGTCCCTGCAGGTGGCCGGAGTGTTCTCACTGTCCTCGGTGCTCCATTCCCAGGAGACCCGAAAGGGAGGGGGGCCTGATTCCAGCTTTGAGAGGGGACCGAGTGCCCTCCCATTCCCAGGCCCTGGCCTGGGAACACCTCTCGCTGCAGGTCCCTGACGCAGCCCCCGGCCTCCGTGGACAGGGAGGAGACCAGGGCCTCTGCCCGCACTTTGGGCCTCAGAGTCACCTCTGTCTCGTTCTCTTCAGGAGCCAAGAGAAGGCAAGGGCGACTCATGGAGGGGTGCACCTGACACCCGCCCATGTTGACGGAAGTCACAGAGGGCTCTGGGCAGAGGTCAGGAGGAAAGGCCAGGGGCTGTGGCTTGGACAGCAGGCTCCATCTGGAGAGTGGGACAAGATTTTCCACTTAGCAACAGGGATGCGTTTGAATTGAAGGCAGGCGGTGGAGACGCGGCATCCAGTTGAACCCACGGGGATAACTGACAGATAATTAAAACTACGATGACCCCAACTGGGACGGAGGAAGCACATTGGCATCACCTCCCTGTCCTGACAGAGGTGCCCTGAGAGTTTGCGGTCAGGGTCCTACTTCAGACTCCGCCTCCAGCACCCACCCCAGCGCTCCGGAAATGGGCTCCTGACTGACGCAAAGGAACCGGGCCAAGCCCTGTCTGGGCAGGACCACGTCCCGCAGAGATCCCACGGCCCTGAGCGCCCCAGCCATGGGCACCTCTCACACCTGGGGAGCTAAGAAGGGCGGAGACCAGACACCTCAGGATGGTGGTAATGACACCTGAGGGAGCAGGAAGCAGGAAGCAGCTGAGCCTCAGTGTGCACCTGAGCAGCCTGTGAGGGCCACGCCTCAGGCTGGGATTGCCTCTGGGAACAGTCCTTATCATGCTGATTCCAGGGGCAGGGGAGGACAGGTGGACACTGTCTCCCACTTCCCTCAGCGTCCTCTCCCCCTGGATCCTCTCCAGCGGCACCCCAGAGGCACCCAGAAGGTGTTAAGAAATGCCACCCATCTCCCTGGAGAGCTCCCGAGGCCCGGAGCACAAGCCTGTCATGGGTGAGCCCCTTGGCCAGTGAAGTGCGTGTCGCAGCCCACCAGGTAGGAGGGGGAGCAGGGGAGTGGCCAGGTCCCTGGAGGCCTCTTGCGGCCCCTGCTGTGCTGGCAGTCACCTGTCTGCAGCGCAGGTGTCTCCCCTGATCCTTTGCCACCTCCCCTCTTCCTTCCGACTTTCCTCTTCTCCCCCTCGTGGTAGACAGTGAGCCTGCCAAGCAGACAGAGCCTGGGGAAGTCGTTCATCTGAAGTCTCTCAGACCTGGGTGGGGACGATGCCCTGGAGTCCCGCCATGGACTAAGTGGCTGTGTCCCCTCCGAATCCAGATGCTGAAGCCTAGCCCTTGAGTGACGGTGCCAAGGAGAGGTGCCTCGGGAGGTGAATAGGTACCAGGGCAGGGCACTCCTAGGGGGGTTGGTGTCCCTATGAAGGGTCACAGAGACCCCATGCCTCTTCCTTCATGGGGGGCACAGTGAGGAGACCACCGTGGTGGAGCAGGATGCAGGCCTCGCCAGACCCACTGTGCTGGTACCTGATCTGGGCCTCCCAGCCTCCAGCACTGTGCGGGATAAATTCCTGCTGTTAGGAACCCCGCCCAGTCTTTGGTACTCTGCAGCAGTTGCTCAAATGGGCCAAGACAACAGCTTGCTCATTGTGCAGCCTGGAGAAGCATTTAATTTCTGCACTTCCATCTGTAAAATGGTGACAACAGCACTGTTCCCTACATATATTTTAGGATTAGATAAAATAACTGGTCTATGCGGCTAGTATTTGATCTATGCTTCTTGAATATTTGAATATTTCTCTCTCTCTCTCATTCTCTTTCTCTGGTTTTTCTCTTCCCCTTCTTCTATTGAAATTAGGTACAGAGCAGAAAGCAAAGACATAAATGAAGGTTATGAAAAAAATTGCAGCTTTTCAAATCCAGAAAGAAACTGCAAGAGCACCCAGCACAGCCCTCCCCTCCAGAGAGGAGCGCGTTGAGGCTCAGAGCAGTGCAGCCGCCCAAGACCACACCGTGCACCACGGGCGTCACGGCCCACGCCAGTCCCTGGCTGGCCCCCACCATCACCCTGCAGAGGGAACAAGCCAACGGGGGAGAGGAGGCGGGCGGTGGCTGTGTCCATGCCATGTCCAGTCCTATTCCTTTAGCAAAGGGGCTTCTGTAACTTGCTTAAAAATCTGAATTACGTTTATTGAAATTCTTCAAAACTAGGATCACTTTGTTTATGTTGTTAAGTTTAAATTTTTAGCATATTTTGCCCAAGTTTGCTTTTCCCCTAAAAAATATTCAAAGTGTTGACTGCCCACATTCCCTATTTGGGAAACATAAATGTCTGCCAGTGGTCTGGCTGATCTGTGCCCAGTGCCCAACCTGGGCACCGGCTCCAGCCCAGGCAGCCTCAGGTGGGCTGCCAGGCTCCAGTGTCCCACTGGACCTGCCACCTTGAGCCTGGTTAATCATTGGGGCCTTCCTCTGTATTATTTACTAATACAGTCTACTAAAATGATCTGTTCTGACATAAGTCCTAGAATGGAAGTGGCCCACCATGGTCCCAGTGCTGGTCCCCACCCACTCTCATGCTGAAACTTAGTTGCTGTTATGGTTTAGATCTGCAGTGTGACCAAAGGACCATGTGGGCTTGTCCCCCAGAAGATGTGGAGCTTTGGGAAGATGTAGCTCACTGGGGGGTCTCCAGGCCATTGGGATGTGCCCTTTAAGAAGAGCCAATGGCCCAGCCTCTCCTCTTCCTCTCTTTTACTTCCCAGCCAAGAAATGCGAGGTTTTGCTTTGCCCTGCACTGCCCACCATAAGGAACTGCCCCCACACAGGCCCCAAAGCAAGAGGGACAGTCATCATGGGCTTGATCCTCCAAAACAGTGAGACAAAGAAACCCTTTTCTCTATAAGCTGATTGTCAGAGTTATTTGTCACAGTGATGGAGAGCTGACTGACACAACCTCCATCGTAATAGCAGCAGGAGGACCTTGAAGAGGCGGGGAGGCCATAGGGACTCTGCCCTCACAGATGGAAATGGTGCTGTTCTAAACAGACAAGTCAGACCCCTCCGGGGCACGCTCTTGTTCCCTCTCGCTCTCTCTCTCTCCTTCTCCTCCTGTCGTGTGACGATGCAGGCAGAAGACCCTGCCAGACTGCAGAACCCTAATATTGGATTTCCCGTCTCCAGAAGTGGGAATGAACACATTTCTGTCCCTTAGAAATTACCCAGTGTGTGGCTTTCTGTTAAGAACAGCACGTGGCAGGTAAGAGGACACCCAGCTCATGCCTCACAGTCCCAGGTTATTCTGGGTGAAATATGCGATTTGACAGTGACTCTCCAGAGACAATGTCCCCCCTGTTTCTCAGAGAGAGGCCTTCTCAGTAGAAGAGTTCCCAAGTTTGCTTGTCCCCTAAAAAATTGGGGCAGAGGGCTCTGTTTGTTCCCAATGGCCCAGCTATGGGGCCCCTCTGTTTGGAGCACCTGGGCCATAATCTAGCCCTCCCCCAAACTCCTGAGTCAGGCCCTGGGGCCATGAATTCTTTCTCCAGATAACTATTCATAAAAGCAAGCATGCATGACTAACCATGAGATGAATCCAATGATGCAAGTTTATGTGGCTTATCTCATCTACCCAGCATGTCAACTTGACGCTGAAGGGGGAGGTTTTCACTGCCAATTCCCAGGACAAAGAATTTAGAGTGGTGAACACTAACATGTGGGTGGCCCTGTGAGTCCTTGACAGCATCACCTCTCCACCCTTCCTTGGCTCCTGGATGCCAGCTCTACCAAATTCTCAGACGGGAGAAGACAGCATGCTTGCTGACTTGGAGGACCGACAAGACCCAAGCCCCACCCGGCACCTCCCCTCCTCATAAGCACTCTTCTGAAAAAAATGTTGAGATGTGTTATGCAGTGTGGTATAAACTATTGCCATAAATTATCCAACAAGCCAGTCAAATATGTGTTTTTCATCCATTCATTTCATAACGCAGGTGTGTATCAAGTTGCCCATGAATTTGGGAGTCAGAAACACCACAGTCATAATCTTAGTTCCACTGCTTACCAATTTCACTATTCCCCTCCTCCTCTCTGTCTTTCCCCTCTGGTGGTGCTGGGGATTGAACCCAGGTCTTGTGCTGGCTAGCCCGTGCTCTACGACTCACCTAAACCCCTGGACCCTTATTAATAATATTAATATTCTGATCCCAGTAAAGCTTCTTAACAACCTGACACTTATTATCATTGCTCATAAAAATTGGGAAATAATACCAAACTCAAGGTTGCTTATAAGTATTCAATTATGCATGTATGTAAGTTTCTGGATCAAATAACCACTGGACAGAGGCCAGCACTTTGCCACGGAATCCGACACTGGTGTCCACCAGCGAGTTGCCTCAGGCAAAGGTCAGAGCACAGACCACGAATGATTTGCCCTTTGATGTAAAAATCTATTCTTCTCTTACATGAAGCTCTGCTCTTCATCTCTGCTTGACCCATGTCCAACTTCTGGGTGTTTCCCTGAGTTCTCTAACCTCAGAGCTTTCTAGTTTTCCACTTGACCTTGGACTTACTATTTCATCAAACTACCTCACTTCCTCCTCAGCCCAGGTAGAGAGTTGACCTAGAAACTGAAACCATGGCCCAAGCTTCTTAGCACAGTCACACGAGTAGAAACTCCGGGGAAGGGAGTGGTTCTGGGACACTGAGGGCATGGCAGCAGAGAGCTGGGCAGGACACTGTGCCCTGCACTTTTCATTTTGTAGAAATCAAGGAATTTCAAAGATTATTGACTTCTACCCTTTTCTTTTTAAGAAAGAGTGAGGTCCAGAAAAGTTGGGGGACTTTCCAGGGTTGCACAGTTACTTAAGAAGCCAGACACCACCACCCCCATTACTCAGATGTAAATGCTCACTGGTAATACCCCCCAAATCATCCTCACACTTCAAAAGATCAAACACTTGTGTAGACAATATCAAATATTCCACTCTAGCAACTTAATGATTTCCTGTTGCTATATGATGGGTCTCAGATTATCACTAAAAGCCATTTTACATTTCGACAGCTGACACTGTGAAAGCTAACAGCAACTTCTGGAGTTGGAGTCTAGTTAGCACACGCCCAGCCGGAAGCCACAAGGTAACACAGGCCCTCCCTGCTGACTTCTGAAGCATCTCTGTGACTGGCATTTCCCAGGACCACACGACTCAGGGACTGGAAGACAGCTCCAGAGGCTTCACCTCACATCCATCTGCACCCTGAAATCCAATATCTGCTTTTATGAAAGTAATTTATGCATATGGATTAAAATAAATAACAAGAGAGTGGTGCATTAGTGAGAGCTCTCCAGGAAAACAGAACAAATTAGATGTGTATCTATTAAGAGAGAGAAATTTATTTTAAAGAATCATCTCAGGCAGTCGAGGGGCCAGCGAGTCTGCAGTCGGTTGCTGACTCGTCCAGCCAGCAGCTGGATATCCAGGTAAGAGCTGACACTGCAGTCTGGAGCCCACATCTGCAAGCAGACAGCAGGCGGGAGACTCAGGCGGGGTTTCTAAGTTGTATGCCCAAAGCAAAACTTCTCCTCCAGGAAGCCTCCATGTTTGCTCCCAAGCCTTCAGCAAGTTGCATGAGGCCTCAGCCTTGGAGGGTCCTCTGCTTTACTAAGGTCAACTGAGGACACTTACCTCCATACCTACAAAGCACCTGCACAGAAACACCCTAGTAACAGACTGACAAATGGGTACCCCAACAGCCCAGCTGACACATAAAATCAGCCAACCTGGGGCAGATCCCAGAAAGGGACCCTGTCCCAGTCCATGTCCTCTCCCCAGGGATGTGCATTTGAAGTGGCCAAACCCAGCCTCGCAGGGTAGGGTATTGGTTCTGTTTAAGGTTGCAAAGTGCACTGGACTTTCCTCCTGACAGTCACTCAGTCTGTCCTCTGGGCCAGGCCCTCTGATAAGCACTTGGCATGGCTATCTGCATAAGCACTTCCAGTAGCTCAACAGGAGGGTCCTATTGTCACTGCCCGTGTTCAAGTCGGCAGAGGTGCAGAGAGATAACATCCTCCTGTTGGACAAATTGATGGCAAGAGATGTCTCATCTGCTTATGGAAAAACAAAACAACTCAAATCATTTTTATGGAGATATGGAGGCAAGAAAAAATCCAGCCACGTTTCAAGAAATCCTGTCACCAAATACCACTGAAAGCCCTGTGCTGGGGGGCGGGAGGACAGAGTCTGGGGCTCTGTTTTGCTCACCTCCATAGAAAGGCAATATTCCTTATTTTAAATTATTTATTATTTTGTGTTCCCAATTAAGCTACAATGTGACAGGCAAGCTATTTTACAAGCCAATAAAAAAAATAATCGTGCTCCCCAGTGAGTAAACTACAAGGCCAAAAGGTGAGTTGTTTATTTCAGTGAGAGAACTGTATTACTGCACTGAAAAAGAGTGGGCATGTCTGATATTGCTGCTACAAGTCAAACAGCTACAGAAAAGAACAAGATAAACCAGTTACCAGCCTTCCTGAAAGCACCTATTTTTAGAATAATGACAAAAGTGTCTGTGTTTACATAAGGAGCAAAGATGACTGACAGGTGGAGTGGAGGAGCCAAGGCCTGCCCCAGGGTGAGGACTTCTGGGTGGAGGGAGGTGCTGAAAGGCTCAGGAGCAGCAAGCCCCCCACTGGATGTGAATGGCAGGAAAAAATGTAACCGTAGATTAACCTGACTTGAGGGTCCCATCTTCTCAACCTGCTGCACAAGCCGTAAATTCAAATTAGCCTAGCCACGGAAAACAAAACGGTGCTGTGAGCCCTGCCATGTCATTAGGGTGGTTTATGGGAAGCCTGTGTGACTACATATGGCCACCAGACGGGAGCTGGTCTTCAAAACAAAAACAAAATAAACCAAGAAGCCCTCACCCTCCAATGAAGCCAGACTGACGTACCTGCTGAGCGGCTCTGCGCATTTCAGCTGGAAGTAGCTGGTGACAAGTGAGGCCGGGGCTGGAGGGCAGGGGCCAGGGAGGCTCCACCAGGGCTGCTTCCATCCCTGCCTGTGTGTGCTGGGGGTGTGCGTGTCGGGTGCTGCAGGAAGCAGGGGGGCAGAGGAAGGAGGAGGATGCCTGAGAGTCTCTGTGGATTTTGCCAAGACCTTGGCTCAGAGGGAAAGGGCTCACCCCCAGAACTCACAAGGCAATCTTGGGGAAACGCCCTTATCCATCTTACACTGCTCACCCCCGTCCACACGGCCACTGCCACCAACAGTGCCCAGCCACAGACATCACCCTCCACCTTCGTGACAGATGGAATCTATGAGGCTCTCTTGATCAGCCTCAAGAGAAATAAGTCCTGGCTCCTAGTCTGTAAGAAACCCACCCACTTCAAGAAGAACTTCTCTAATACACACAGAAGAGACACGTGGAAATAGGCTCCAAGCCTTCTCCCTTTCAAACCTCTCGCTCCTCTTCTGATACTTCTCAAACTATATTCATCTTTTGTTCATTCCGTTCCAAATTTTAGACTTGCTAATTTCAAAAGCTAGCTCATGTTATTTTTTTCATCTTTGTGCACATGTATTCCCAAGGAGAGAAAAATTTCCCTTTGACCAGTGATGTTTGTAGGTCCGCCCCCCCCACCCCCAGCCCCAAATCCTTTTTTTTTTTAATGCATTAGAACTCCAAGAAATAGCAAGCAGCCACCAGTCAAGGAAGCTTTGCCAGTTTGTAAGGAATGGAGATGCGCTCTGGACGCCACCTGTAGTGTACAGTGTGGTAGACGCACAACCAAGATGGCAGCCACGCACCCCTCACCTCCTGTGTGCACACAGTCTTCCTCATGTCCAGGAGCATGGCCTTCCTCCTCCGTCTTTACGTTTTGACTGGTCTTGTTTCTTACTCTGAGGGACGACTTGTGGCAGAAGTCCTGTTGTGCCCATCTCCAGACTACACTGAAGATTTCTTGTCCTTTGAAGAAGCCAACCACCAAGCGAAAAAAGGACTAGCCTGACCGGAGGAGCCGTGAGAGCTGACCAGGCCACTTGGAGAGGAACCAGGCCTAGGAGTTGGGCCTGTTTAGACCTTCCTGGGTCCAGCGTCGGCAGAGTGCCATTAACGGTGAACCCAGCTGGTAACATGTGGGGTAGCACCTGACCTCTGCCCAAATTCTTGACCCATAGAATCCTGAGAAGTCACATTACTGGAAACCATTCAATTTTGACACAGGTTAATGTGTAACAGTAGGTAGAATACACAGAAAGGTTAAAAAAATGTTTTTGAAGGAAAGCGATCCTGTAGCCTCGGGACCGGGGCTCACACGGCCTGAGCCTCTCGACGTATTTCTTGTGATTTTCAAATTTCCTAATCCCTCTTGTGGGTCTTCCCTTCACACTTCCTGAACAAGATCCAGGGCTCAGACACCCTCTGGGTCGGATTGCTGAAGCCTGACACGTTGAGGGCACCTTGGGGGGTGAGTTTGGATCAGAGATGGAGTCTCTTGAGGATGAGGTGATCGGGCACACGGTTTCCAAGTCTGCAAATCAACTTCTACAACATGGACAGACATCAGACACCAGGGGCTGTCCTATACGGGACCAGCACAGTCCCTGCAGAACAACGAGTGTACCAGGATTCAGGGGTGGACTTTCAGGGGGCCAGGGGGCCTGCCTGCTCCCTCAGGAGCCCAAGTGCCCCAGGATGGACAGGAAAGGGTGGGACAGATCTGCTGCCAACAGCGCGGAGCAGTCTCCTCTGATGTGCTCGAGTCTGGGATTTTCCACGACTGGAGGCTTGGATACTCCACGGAGCATTTTCCTAGGCTTCTGCTAATTTCTGGATTCAATTTGTGAGTTTGGATATGGATATGAATATATTTCTGTCACTGGGAAAACAAATTAAGAGAATTACTTGGAATTACTGAGACTCAAAAGGAATCTGTTTACCAACACAGTACAAGTAAGAACCCAGAAATAACACCCACTCCTCCAAGCCTCGCTGTCCACGAGTTCCTGGGAAGAGTTATTTTATTTTATTTTACTTTTGGACTTATCATTTTCCCACAGAAGAGCCCAGCTTCTTGGATGATTTTTCATGATTCCATGGCCCTCCCCGTATCTGATGTGCCTCTTGTCCTATTGAAAAGATACTTGGCCCGTCCCAGACAAAGGCTACCACTTCCTTGACACACAGAGGAGGAGACGCTGTTGGGGGTGGGGGTGGAACGCATCTCCCCACAGCTGGCACCCTGTAGAGCTGTGTGGTTTCCAGAAGACCCTTTCTGGCTGAAAAGTCGGTCACAGCATTAAATACTGAACAGTAATGCAGAAACAGCTGCTGAGTCTTAATGGGCAGCCTCACCCCCACCCGCAAGTCACTGGATGAAGATTAGTGTTGGTGGTCAGAAGCACGGGAGAGGTTGGTGAATTCACAGCATTTCCTGGGAATAAAATAGAACTCCACTCCCACCCCCGGAAAATGTGGGTTTCCCCAGATGGAACATATTGTGTAAAGCTACATAAAAGTAAAAGAAACTTTTAGTGAATTTGATTTAATGTTTACAAAGTATATTTATTAAACAGACTTTCTCCTATTGAAAACTTCCACTGGGGTCCTGGAAAAGGATCAAGGTCGGTCCTTCTTAAATAATCCTATCTGATGCAAACCTCCACCGCGGTGGCCAACAGCAGTGACACGGTGCTCCTGAAGCCCAGTTCTTCCTCATCTCAGGGTTCTATGTCTTTGTTCTTGACGGTGTCCCTGTGCCCCAGCTAGCGGCTCTCCTGTGACAAAAAGCACAGCAATGACCTACAACAGGCAGTGCATGTAAACTGGGGACTTTTTTCTAATTATGGCACAAAAGATTTTCTGCCACCTGAGGGGAAACTGCTGTCACTTGCATCCGGAATGTGCCCTGTGCCTCATGTGCTGAAGGCTTGGCACTAGGGCACTTTGAAGAGGAGGAGCCCAATGGGAAGTCGTAGGCAATTGCCAGCATGCCCTGGAAGGAGACTGAGACCTGTCTCTTCCTCTTTCTCCTTTGTTCCTGGCCATGAGGTGAGCAGTGCTGCTCTGTCATGTGTTCCCGCTGTGATGTGCTGCCTTGTCACAGGTCCAAAAGCAGTGAGGATGGATATCTTTAAATCTGTGAACCAAAACAACCCTTTTCTCTGTATAAGCTGATTGCCTCAGGTATTCCTTACAGTAACAGAAAACTAAGTAGGTATTGGGGGTGGAGTCCCCAGGTACCCAGCCGCCGATCCTCAAGCTGTTGTCCAACGAAGGCTGGTCTCAGTGGAGAGAAGTATACAATGCATTCCTCTGAGCCCCCAGAACCTGGGCGCTTCTGCCTCCTTTGTTAAAGGGTACAGCAAATGTAGTTCCTGTCATGAGGGAAGAAGGGAGGTCCATCCGGAACTTTCAGTTTTCACATTAAAAGGAGAGTGTTGTACTTCAAAATGTGAAGCAATGCAAGGAAGGAAGGGAAGGAGGGAGAGAGGGAGGGAGGAGGAACAACCTGGTCCATCAAGGAACTGGTAGTTGGACACGTAGGTCAATGAGAGAAGAAAAATAGAAAATAAAATGTGCAGCCCTTCACAGTCCTACTGGAATAGATATTATACACGTATACACTATTCACCTATAAAGAGACACAGGTGGCCAGAGGGATGGATGGACAGATGGACAGGCAGACAGAGATCCCAGACCTTCACTAAACTGAAGGGAGAAAGTGATATTATTCGTGAAGTCCTAAGGAGAAGCTGATGGCTGAATGTCTACTTTTTAGTTCATCAGTGTCATTTTATTCATTCTCTTAACACAGTCCCTTCCCAGGCAGGAACAGGGCTGCAGGCATCTCACTCAAGTCAGAGGACCACTGCCCTGACATGGTCAGTCCACTGTGGGAGGCTGACTTCCAGACAGTGACGGCATCTGTGCGGTGTGGTCTCATCTCCTGGAGGTGGTCTCCTGCACTGGGTGCTCTCACCTTCCTGCTGAAGATGTGCATCCACATGAGCTATTTTTACACACTGAGTCTGATACTCTCTCCCGCCCAGTGAGCCACAGCCCCAGCCCCCAGGTCTCGACGCTCTCCCATTTCACACTCATATGCCCAGATCCAGATCCTAAATCCAGGCCCAGGGTGGCACCAGCCTCAGGGAAACAGTGACAGTGTTTCAAATGATGCCAGCTCAGGGCCTGCCCTCTTCTCTCCTGCCCATCGGCCCCTTGAGCCCATCCTGAGTCATTCCAGTGTCTCACTTGGAGAGCCGAGGGGACTGCTGGTGTCTTCTCCTGTGTCCCTCAAGAAAACCTCTGCCTCCGTTTCCCACACTGTAGATTGCAGGGGAAAGAAGGGCCTTGGGGAAGACAGAAGACAAATGAAAGATGACTCAGTGAGTGGGCTCCCCTCGCATGCCCGCTCTGCCAGGCGCCTGCGTCACTACCACATGGCCACAGGAAGGAGGCAAGCCATGTTCCTCCCATAATTAGCAAAACCTGCTTCATGGCGACCTGCCGCCCACACCCAGGTTTTTAGGAAATTCGCATTTGCTTAAAGTCCCATCTCTCCAGCCTGCTCCAAACACCAGTGATCAAGGAATCGTGATGGTAACAGGTGTGAAGCACAAAAGCGCCAAATGAGGTGAATTCGTAAAACAGGGGACCGACCCTGTGGGCTGCTGGTGTGGGACATGGTGCAAAGGAAGGTTCTCTATGCCCCACAGGCAAGTGACCAGAAGACAGAAGGCCACCGAGGGCCAGGTATGCATGGGGCAGCAGGCAGAAGGCGCCAACAGGTGCAGACATTTCAAACACAGATGGTGCCACGTGCATCAGCCTGAGACCCACCAGAGCCCACGGTGTCAAGGATGCACCCAGCAGGCCAGCAAGGAGGGCAGCCACCTGCAACCCAGGAGGGAAGAGACACCAAGCACGGGCTGTGCTGGCAGAGGCTGCAGAGCGGTAGGAGAAACAGAAGGACAGCATCACAGGGTCACCAAAATCTGGCTTTCCCAGGATGGCCCTGGCTTTCCCAGGATGCTACTGGCTTTCCCAGGATGGCACTGGCTTTCCCAGGATGGCACTGGCTTTCCCAGGATGGCACTGGCTTTCCCAGGAAGGCCCTGGCTTCCCCAGGATGGCCCTGGCTTTCCCAGGATGCTCCTGGCTTTCGCAAGATGGCACTGTTTTTCCCAGCATGCTCAAGGCCCTGGCTTCCCCAGGATGCTCCTGGCTTTCCCAGGATGGCCCTGGCTTCCCCAGGATGGCCCTGGCTTTCCCAGGATGGCACTGTCTTTCCCAGGAAGGCCCTGGCTTTCCCAGGATGCTCCTGGCTTTCGCAAGATGGCACTGTTTTTCCCAGCATGCTCAAGGCTCTGGCTTTCCCAGGATGGCCCTGGCTTTCCCAGGATGCTCCTGGCTTTCCCAGGATGCTCCTGGCTTTCCCAGGATGCTCCTGGCTTTCCCAGGAAGGCCCTGCTTTCCCAGGATGGCCCTGGCTTTCCCAGCATGCTCCTGGCTTTCCCAGGATGGCCCTGGCTTTCCCAGGATGGCCCTGGCTTTCCCAGCATGCTCCTGGCTTTCCCAGGATGGCCCTGGCTTTCCCAGCATGCTCAAGGCCCTGCTTCCCCAGGAAGGCCCTGTCTTTCCCAGGATGCTCCTGGCTTCCCCAGGAAGGCCCTGGCTTTCCCAGGATGCTCCTGGCTTTCCCAGGATGCTCCTGGCTTTCCCAGCATGCTCAAGGCCCTGGCTTCCCCAGGAAGGCCCTGGCTTTCCCAGGATGCTCCTGGCTTTCCCAGCATGCTCAAGGCCCTGCTTCCCCAGGATGGCCCTGTCTTTCCCAGGATGCTCCTGGCTTTCCCAGGATGCTCCTGGCTTCCCCAGGAAGGCCCTGGCTTCCCCGGGATGGCACTGGCTTTCCCAGGATGCTCCTGGCTTTCCCAGGAAGGCCCTGGCTTCCCCAGGATGGCCCTGGCTTCTACTTACTACCATTTCTGCCTTCACTAGGAGTGTCCTGGCTTCCACCTCTAAACAGTTCCTGATAATAATACGTTTACCATGATGATGCTAATGGTATACAGAGAGACAGGAAGAGAGAGAATGGGAAATGTATCCCAGTGTGACGACTGGTGAGTCTGAGTGTTCTTTTCCCATTGTCCTGAAACACATCACCGCTTATGCTGCGGCCTGGCTCACACAGTGCTACTCCTTCCGGTCCTGGAGGTGAGAGCTCTGAAGCTGATTCCAGGCCACCAAGCAAAGGCCGGGCCAGCTGGGCTGCTGCAGGTCTGGAGAGAATCCCTTCTCTTCCCTTCCCCAAGCTCGTGGCTCCTGCTTCCCTTGGCCCTGGATCCTTGCCTTGCCTTCCAAGGACAGCCTCTGCCATCCCTCCCTCCTGTCCTCCAGCCTCCTTTCTTCCTCCTATGAGGACAATTGCAGCCAGATTTGGGGCTCACCCTGCTGACCAGCATCATCCCCCCACCTCAATGACCTTTGCACACTCTGCAAAGCCCTCTGTGTGTAGGGAAGTGCTCCCGGGTTCCAGGGTCAGGACCTGGATGTCGGTGAGGGAACTCATTCCCCCACCACCGACCCAAGGAAACTCATCTTCTCTTAAGTTCCTTTCAATGTAAAGCTGTTTTAAAACATGAATGAGTTTGGGAGATGACATACACAGTTATCCTAATGGAGAGCATGAGTTCCCCTCTCTCTGGCCCCCCTCCTCTCCCACCGGTCTGTCTCGGGAACACTCTATAGAGGGCCCCGCTCTGGCACATCTTGCTTCTGACCCGCAGAGCCTGCGCTCGTGCCCTACGGGAAACGCAGACACGATGGGTCCCCACGCTCTCTTTCTAAAGGCTGAGAAAAATCTTTAAGGGGAGTTTCTGAGCAGCGGATTGATCCATTTAACCCTGTTGGTGAGGGTGCGCGTCGCCCTCACAGACTCCAATCATTAAGGACTGAGAAAGTCTCAGGAGCTCTGGTTTTTTTCCCCTTAACATTCTTTCCTCCACGATGAAGAAATAATCCAACACAATTATAAACGTCTCTTTGCATCTGCTCCGGGCCCTGCCTGTCACCGTGTATTTATGCACGTCTATGATTTGAGCGACTTCCACACTGTTATTTCCATAACCCCAGGCGCCTCCGCCGCCCTCAGGAGCGCATCCCCTCTGTCTGCCCGGGGAAGCCGTTCCTTCCTCTAGGCTGCCTCCTTCAACTCAAACTTCTTGCTCACTGAGCTACTGAACTTAGTTCTGTTATCTTCAGCCTCGCCGAGAACCTTCCTGAGGGTCTCAGCAGGGTCTGCAGAGCTGAGGAGCTCGTCCCCAGTGCACGCAGCACCTGCCACCTCCCGCACCGCCAGCGCTTGGATCAGAAGGAATGACGAGCAAAGTGAGACCCCGCTCTGCAGATGCTCAAGAAAGGGCTGTCAAGGAAAGAAGGATCCTGAAACCCTTGAGCTCAAGGTGGAAGTCTGTGTACTTGGGTCAGGAGCCCTGGAGACAAAGCCTCCAGGCAGAAACCCAGGTTTGGAAACAACTCCCTTCAAGATAAGGATAATGCAAACCCCAGACAAACATTGAAACAATAAACAAAGCCATTGACTGAAGAAAGTGAGTTGAATTAACAAAAAGAGAAGAAAAATGTAGGTGGCGGGAGGTTAGCAAACTACCATTTTTACACTTAGGCTTAAAACTTTGCAAGATTTCACTGCAGTATGGAGGTACCTTAGAAAACTGGGAATGGAGCCACCATCTGACCCAGGTATTCCACTCTGTCTATACATAAAAGACTTAAAAGCAGCACATCACAGTGATGCAGCCACCTCAATGTTTATAGCAGTTCAATTCACAATAGCTGAACTGTGGAAGCTGCCTAGATGCCCTTCAATAGATGAATGCATTAAAAAAAAAACTGAGGTGTATGTACACAATAGAATACTACTCAGCCTTAAAGAAGAATGAAATTTTGGCATTTTCGGTTAAGTGGACAGAATTGGAGAATATCATGTTAAGCAAGGTAAGCCAGTCTCCTCCAACAACAACAACAAAAAAGGCCAAATAAATTATTTCTCTGATAAGTGGATGCTGATCCACAATGGGCAGAGGGGGTGGGGAACTTTGGATTGAGCAAAAGGGAGGGGGAGGGAAGGAGAACGGTATGGGAGGGAAGATGGTAGAATGATATGGACATTATTAAAAAAAAATAAGTTTTCTTTCCCCATGTAAGATATTTTTCAAACTCAATTTCAAATTTCATTATTCCAAAGTCTTAGCACATAACAATAAAATTGGTTTATTTCATTTTTGTCATTAAAAAAAGATTTCACTGGACAAATAAACCTAGGGTATCAGATGCAGTATAATAATGATTCCCTGCACCTGTGCCTTTACAGCATTTCCAAAAGATAAGGAAGTCCTGAGGATCTTGTCCCAGCTGTCTTCATGAGGCAAGAACTATTTCTGAATGCTTTGCTTCTTGCCCCTGGGCAGGCAGTAGATTGCTGTCCATAGATATTTTTCAGAACACAAAGAACCTCCTTGACTCATTTCAAAAGCCACGGCCTCCCTGAAGTCTACTCCTTCAGGTTCCATCTGCAAATTTCCTTCTCTATCACGGTCCCTAATATTAAATGGGGGGGGGGGGGAATGACATGCATCTGTGTATTTGAACGTTCCCCTTCCTTTCCTGTTTGTTACAGCTCTGACCACTTACCTGGAGAAAGGCACTTAGCTGTGGCTAGCCGCACTCCAGACGTCTCCTGCTGATATTTCCAGATGCACCTAGTTACAGGAAAGACGAGGTTGCCACTAATGGAGGTAAACGTCAGCAAAAGGGGCAGTCAGCAGTGTCCACCTCCCTGGACACAGACATGTCATTCAGAGCTGTCATCTTTGCATTATTTTATAGAACTCGAGAGGAGGTGTGTGTGTGTGTGTGTGTGTGTGTGTGTGTGTGTGTGTGTGTGGTTATCAGCACATCTTTCCATCTTTATCTTGATCTGAGAAGCATTTAGGTAACTGGAGGGAGGTTAACCTTTCACCCTCTTGAGCCTTCATCTGTTCTCAGATCGACATCACCCTCTGTGCAGTTGATGAGCTGGTCATGCCAGGCTTTCTTGTGATCCCTCTGACCCATGAGGCCTTTCAGCCAGGTACCTGAGAGCCGGAGTTGGGCCTGGCCTGGGGGGTGGTGAGTCACAGTGAGCTCTGGAGACATCCTCTCTTATTCTGGCTCTTGCAGACTCCACAGAGAGATGCCTGGATCCTCCAGACTCACACTTACCCAGCCTTTCCTTTCCAAACTAAACAAGAGCTCAGATCTTTCACTCCTACCCACCTTTTCCTCTTTCGTCTTCCCCTTCTCTTCTTCCTCCTCCTCCTCCTTTCTCTTCTTCACAAAAACAGAAAAAGATCTTTAGATTGTTTAGTGGAAAAAGGTACATCTGAGTATTACTGAGCACATATTTGGTGTGCAACCCCCCAATATCTTCTAGAACAGTATTTTCCACTAAAATGGTAATATTCAACTGCAAAGAGCCATTGGTCAGCCAGCACTGGCTTGATGGAAGACCAGGATCTACTTCCTGACCTGCATGGTGAGGTTATCAAAAGAGGGTGCCCAATGGCACCCAGCAAGCACCACCCCTCCATGGGGCTTTCTGGAGCCTCCTTTGTGGGGATTCTTCTGGCTGCCTCTAGTCATAGTCTTTGTCAATCACAATCACATATGAAAATTGGCCACTCTGCATTTTAACTACGGACAGCTACTTAAAGCCACACTGATGTTGTTAAACAGGCAAGTCTATGAGACACTGCTCACAGCACACGGTGAATCTACCACTGCTAGGCACGTGATTGACAAACCTGGGTTTCAGATCAGCCATCTCATTTGGCCCTCTTCTTTATGCACACGTGTCACCTTTTGAAATCCAAAGAGCTCCTGCTCCAACTATTCCAAATTTTAGAGCTCAATACTCATTGCAAAACTTTGACTGGAGACAGTCCGTTACAAACCTTTTATGTTTCTCACTCTAAGAGAGCTCCAAGGACATGACCTCATCTCGTCTTTGCAAGGACCCCATAAGGCAAACATATGGTCACCTTTATGTCTCAGGTGGGATGCATAACTCATGAGAAGAAAGGTTTGAACCCTGGACTTTTCCAGGAAAACTGCATCACTTTGAATTTGAATAACATACTGTATCTGTGGGGCTGTCGTAATAAACCACCACAGACTGGGTGGTTTGAACAACAGAAATGAATTCTCTCCTGATTCTGGAGGCTGGAAGTCTGCATGGTCCCCTCCTTCAGGGCTGGAGTGAGAATCTGTCACAGCCTTTCTCCCCGTTTCTGGAGGTATACTGCCAATCTTTGGCACTCCAGGGCTTACAGAAGGCTGTGTCCTGATGTCCACACAGCGTTCTTTCCACAGCCATGCCTGCACCCAGCTCTCCCCACTTTACATGAACAAAGTGGTCGTACTGGATCAGAGTGGCTCCCTACTTCAGTCTGACCTCATCTTAGCTAATTGCATCTTGCAAGGACCTGATTTCCTAATCAGGTCCCAGTGTGAGGTGGTGGGCGTCAGGCCTTCAACACTGAAATTGGGAGGATACAATCCAACTCATAAGACACAACATCCTTTCCTCACCCTTTGTGGCACTAAGAGAGAGACGTCAATTTCACCTCCACGGTTCCCAGCATCCCTGGGGCCTGTCCTGGTGAGCAGGACTTGATTCTCTGCATCTCGCTCTGTCTGTCCCCAACATGTTGGAACCTGCTTTCCATAGCTCTGCCCTCCGATAGCCAAGGGCATCTGTTATCAAGACAGCTTAGAGTTAAACTTGTCCTCCCTGCTTCCTTAACTGCAGGTGAGTGTCTAGCTGCTGGGAAATCTGGGAAGGAGTGAGCAAGCTTTCCTCTGCCTTTGACCCACAAGCCGAGGCCACAGCCTCCTCATGGCACCGGCTCCAGGTGTGGTTGGACGCTCTCCTCCACTTTTCCCATCGTGGACATTGTATCTGGTGCTCATTTCATCCCTTCTAAAGTTGTTAAGTCATCCTAGGTGCTTTCCATGTGCCCGGCTTTCCCGTAGGTTGGCCAGAGACTCCCTTAGAGCCAACCTGACTGGAGAACTGGTCAACCTCTAAGAACCCCCACCGTAAGGTATTCGGGATACACTCAGCCTCCTACTAAGGTTGCGGGTCATCAAGCACACGGAGGCATCTCCTTCACTGGGTGGTAACTGGTGGAAACCACCGTGACAACCTGACTCGGGTCCTCCATTGGCTGACACTGGCTAAAGGAACCCGTACAGGAGTGCCCACAGAGGGCAGAGTGCCCAGGTGCACCTAAGCAGAGGGCAGTGGGCAGCCCAGCACTGTGCGTGTTCAACTGATTTGCTTTGGGGACAGGCTCTGAACAGTCAGTCACTCTGCCTTTAGGACTCAGAACCTTGAATGTGCAAACAGAATTTCAGCCTTAGCACTTAGAGGGGTCATCTACTAAACAGAATCGCTGTATTCACTGTCACTTTGTTCTCTTCAGAATGTTAAGGTTCACAAAATAGTGGAAGTTCTGCCTTAGTCTATTCCTGTTGCCATAACTAAAGGCCTTGCACAGGTGGCTTATAAACCACAGGAACACAGTGTCACAAATCCAGAGGCTGGGAAGCCCCAGACCAGGGCCTCGGCAGGTTCCGTGTCTGAAGAGGGCTCTTCCTCACCGATGGCATTAGGCAGCTGTCCTCTCAAGGCAAAAGGGTGGAAGGGACAGACCACCTCAGGTCCCTTTAACAGGAACTAACCCCCTAATGGCCTCCTGAAGGCACCTTCCTCTGTCATTGGGGATAAAGTCACAGCACAAATCTAGGAAGGACACAAACATTCTTACCACAGCACCTCCTGTGTAACCGCCTACAATCAACTAGGAAATGGAATGGTTGTTTAAAAGGTCATCTTATCAGTGAGAGGAGGAGATGACCAAAAAAAAAAAATTGTCCTTTTTGTGCATTTCCCACTGAGCATTCTCTAAATTGTTGGGAATGCTGTATTTCTTGATGTTTCATGTGTCCTTGCAGTGCTATTGAACAACTGTACTTTAAAATAGCACATCCCTCTGTAAATGTTATTTTAGAGCTTCTGCTATTTTTAAAAGATGACACCAGACATCACCACCATAAATGTAGCATTAATGCTCAGGGCCAACCCCAGTCTGCTCCATCAGAGACAGCAGTGGAGGTTTGTGTGTTGTCTCTAATCTGTAATCAGCATGATGGCCCTTGCTTTCTGGGCCATCCAGAAGTTCACAGAACAAGTCCCTCCACAGGGCCCACAGGTTGCCAACACTCATCAGAACTGCAGTTCACCATTTTCTTGCTCTGCATCACCCTGCAGTTCCCAGGGCTCACCAAGGTCATTGCTTACCTGGCAGCTTGTTTCCTAGAAACTAAAAAATCACCACAGCAAGTGGCCCACGTGCAGCTGGCTTCAGAATCACAGGCTGTTCGTGCCATGCCTCCCACAAGACCCACCCGGCCCTGCTTCCCTGTCCTTTGTTACAGATGGTGACACCAGTTCCGCTGACCCTCAAACCAAGTTCATCACACTCTCTGGCAACAAGAATCAAAGCCCCATAAGATTCTTTTTTTTTTTTTAATTTGGAAATCACTTTCACTTTTTTTAGTTTGAAAATCACTCTTGTTTTCAAAAATGTATTCTAAAACGAAGCGCCAAATCCCAAGAGGGCCAGTGTGCTCCCTCTCTGATGTTGTAATAAATTGTATATTCACTTTTGTTTCCCTTTAAGCAAACACACAGACACACATGTGCATTGGCAGAGGTGATTAAACTTCCGGTCCTCTCTGCCCCTACAGCCTGCCCCCTGACGTCACAGAGCAGGGCCCCATCTCTCCACACCAGCACGCGGGCGCATTCCTCCTTACAAGTGCAAGACCAGTCCTCTCCTCTCTCACGTGTATTTATTTCACATATATTCAAATACATGCATGCACACATTCGCTCCACTTGGAACTTCCACAATAAAATATGTTCAAGGTAAAGTCACCTTAATAGTAAAATATCCAATTCAAAAAAGGCAAAGTTAATAACCTGACGCATGGCTATCAAAAAACAGTAGTATCGTTTTTGCAAATGTGCGTTTTTCAGTGGTCAGAGATAATTTCTAAGTGCTTATTACTCACCTGAGCATGCAAATTTTAAATACCTTGTTCTATTATATCCATTCTATTACATCAATTCTTTCAGCAATTTCCTTATAAAATTAGATTTGTGCTCCTGTTCTCTCCCATAAAGCACTGAACCAAAAAGTGTGGTAATCTCAATTGCCTTTCATGCCAGATTTAACCTTATGATACATGCATTAAATACAGATTAACATCTTGTCTCTGAGAAACTTACATTTAGTAGATGGGCCAAAGTTTCATTAAAATATAAATCAATATACAAGTCATGAAAAGAAAACTAGACAGGTAGAGACGGTGTGTTCTTCTTTCCAGCAAAATATAGTGCTCAGCCACTGCACATACAAGTCAGGAGAGCTTTTATTCCAGACAGTGAGCCAAACACATTTCCCCCAAATTATGAAAATAACCAAATGGACTTTTCCAGACCCACAAACCTCATTTGGTAAATGACTCCTCACAACAAAACTAATAAATCTCACCTAATTCTGGTGATCTCTGAAGCTCTATCTCAGTAGAGGCTGCTTAGATTGACCTCAGTATTTCTTTAGAGCCTACAAGAACTGCGGACTCATTTCATCGGGAAACAAATTTCTCTTCATGGCAAAAATACAGGCCAGCGGGGTAGTCCGTAATCGCTCAGCAGCCAGAAGATGGATCTTTCTGTTATGTCCTGGGGCAGAGGGAATGCAGTTTCAACCAGGGAAGATTCTGCCTGCTCCTCCCACACGTGGTAGACCAAGCAGGACCCAGGAAGTCAGAGCAACAGTCATCTGGGGACTGGATCGGAAAAGGCACAGAACTGCCATGTCTGCAGCCACACAAAGATGCAGCCCACATGCCGGGAAAGTTGAAAAAATAAAGCTGCAGGGAATAACAGATGATCTTCCAGCTCACATCACAACCTCCGAATCCTCTGTGCTCTTTTTACATGGTTGTGTCCTCCCAAACATAAAACCACTCCTCTTGCACAATTTCAGTGTCCTTTGGAGATCTAAGCTACCACTTTCTATGTAACCATGTTCTTTTGTGAATAGTAAGAAATGTCATTCTTAGAGTCCAGAGCAGAAAATGGCTTTGCACCTGAGTTGCACCATCTAAGAAATTTACACTGAGATTACTAGTAGGTTAGCATTGCTCTTACTCCTTACCTTCACTGTTAAATGAGACTCTTGCACTAAATCATTTCAGAAGAATATTTGAGAAATAAGCTAGAATCCTTGGGATGAACTTCGTTGGAATAATTATCATGGGCTCAAGTACTAGTCACAGAATACCTTCCAGTCCTGAGTAAGCCAAGGATATTTTTCATGCTTTCTTGACCAAAACTGCTGATGGGATGATTCCCCAGCCCCACTAAACTGACAGTTCTTTTGATGCTGATATTAAGCACAGAAAAGATTGATAAATACATTGTTAATCACTCCCATAACTATCATAGTTTAATGTAGTTGAAAACATCATTTCAGCAACATAAAGCACTTCCATTGCTAGATATGTAAAGTTGGAGAGAGCTGGCTCTGCTAAGGTAGTTTTTTCCTAGATGTGGTCTCCATAGAGACCAAGATTTAAGCCCTGGAACAGTATGGCCCACAGAGGAAAGACCTCAGAAATAGTCCTATGCTGTGCATGGGACTCCATATCTTGGAATTATACACAAGAATTCCCTAGCTTAAATTTGTCGGTGCTGCACTAGAAGCAATACAAACAAACCCTGTGGAAATATGTTGAGTCTGTCAGTATCTTTTCATAAAACAGATGCAAAGTTAAAATGCTATCTGACAGCAACCTTCATGTTCAGGGGTCCCGTGTCCTATTATTATCAAGGAAATCAGTATTCCCAGCTGCAGAAGGCAAAGTCATGCAGAATTGCTCAACCACCAGCAACATGTGCAGCCAGGTAAGGCTGCAAAGATCTCCTGGGTGATCCACCCTCGTCCAGGCCTCAGCCAATGGCTTGTATCCATGAACTTCCCCATTGGCATGAGGAGGGACGATGTGTCAAGTGGACTAACTCGTGAAAACATCGTGGCTCTGTTGGTGATGAAGGATGCCAGGCAGCGCTCTGTCCAGAAGGCAGTTCAAAAAGGACTCAATAGTGTGACTTTAAAACTGCAAACCATCAGAAAGAGTGCTTTTCTTCTTGGAAAATGTCAAGTAATTTTTTTTTTTTCCAGAACACCTGGAATTTCAAGTCAATATATGTTTACATTTTTGTTCCTTCTGTAAAGGCTTAAAATCATGGACATGATAAATTTGTACAACAGTACTTTGAAGTTTCAGAGTGGTCTCAAGAATAGCCTTCTCGATGATTTTAATATTCTTGTAAAATATGTATATGATCACGTTTAACACAGAGAGAAACTGAATAAAGCTATTTAGTCTCAGGTCAGAGTTGCTAAAATCAATATAAAAAACTCAGCTTGTTTGTAGTTTGGTGTTTTCAGTCTTAGGTGCCAATGTTCTAAGTGCTCAGAAAAGTGACAATGAAGAGGAGATCATTAATAAATCCAGAGAAGGTGAAGGATGAACACCCCTTTCGCTTGTTTTTATACAATTATCCAGAGCAATATGTGAATCAAATTAGCTTGAACCCAAAATGGTAATCAACTTGTTTTTCCTTACATATGTTTCTAGAATAGCAACCATAACCCTGACCTTTGGTTATTTCCTGGAAGTCAGTGACCACTTTGATTAAAAGTCTGCGGGGTTATTTCCAGACAGGTGAGAACAATGCCCCAACATGAATCATATGACACAATGCTGCCTCCATGGCAGGTCTTGCTTAAATGTCTCCAAAGAGAAGTAAGAAGAGTCATTACCATGTGAAGCAGGAAACATCAAAAGGCTCTGGGCAGCTGCGTGCCTTCAAGTTAATCACTGCTGCATCAGAAAGGGAGCCAGCCACATCCTGGAGGGAAGGCGACCTGGCCTCCTGCAGTCTTCCCCCTCCACTCTGGTCAGGAAATGACCATCTGCCTGAGAGTCAACAGGAGCGCACAGATATCTGCAAGAGCTCAGGTATCCATCCACCCGAATAGGGACAGCTGAAAAGGCCCGCATTTCACACCGACAGGCCACAAGCGATTCCACCAATGAGAGGGACTATTTAACAAATCCTTAAGGAAGTTTTTTTGTTGTTTTGTTTTGTTTTGTTTTGTTTTTACACTGAGTGGTCTCAAGAATAAGCCTTCCAGATGATTTTAATATTCTTGTAAAATATGTTTACGTTTAACACAGAAACCGAGTAAAATAATGTAGTCTCAGGTCTATTTAACAAATCCATAAGGAAAACAGAAAGTTTTTTTTTAATGCTGATGAAACTGTGTAGTTCTTGCGAAGTACTGACTGCACAACGTCAGTAATTAACCGAGCATTTAAACGGATAAATTGAGGCAGACATTTGGCAACATCGTTTGCGTCTTATGATTCATGTTTCAAAGCCAGCAAACATGAAAGTACAACTGTAGGTGGGAGAGACAAGAGCGATTTTGCCAAGTTTATTGCGTGATGCAAATCTTTCAGAGATACAAGAGACACGAGACGGGAAGCCACGAAGAAACACACGGCCTCTGATGGCAGGGCCCGAGAACCTGAGCAGCCAAGGGCCTGGCCGAGATGGTCACCCTGCAGAGACGCCTGCCTCCTGGGGAGGTGCTTGTCTGAAACAGTACTTCACAGGCAGGGGTATCAGCCCACCCCCGGTTCTCAGGTCTTCAGACGCAGACCCGACTTGGATGCTTGGCTCTCCGTGTCCTCCCTCCATCCTTCCCGTGTGGCCTATGGCTACGCTCAGGGTTTTCCTGGCCTGAAGCTGGCAAAAAGCAGATCTCAGAACTCAGCCTTTAGTTAAAGATGATTTTTTTTCTTGCTTGTGTAACAAGTATGGATTGAGACCTATGATGGGCCATTCATTTTCCTGGACACTTCCAAGTCACCCTTTTTATGTGTTACGCATGTGTTTAAGATGGGTGAATGTTATCTCAGTGGTTTTACCCACCCAAAGTCAATTATACGTTCAAATGGCTTTTAAAAATGCACATTAACACCTAAGTTTCCTACCTGGAAAATTTTTAAATCCCATTTCTTAAGAATATTTATCGACATAGAATACAGTTCTCATAATATAGAGTTAGGTGTAAGTGTAGCGAAAACAAAGTTTATAGAGGACGCACAAGAGCACGCACAGAACCTCACATGGTCACAGAAGAACCAGGGTAGTGCTCTATTCCTTCCTAAACATTTAATGTTTTGCAGAATTTCTATTATATGTATGTGTATATGTTAGATTCTAACCAGTGTACACCAACTAGTGGGGGGGGGCGCTCTTTCCCTCCTCAGAGCAGTGGCAATGCCTTTGCATGTGACATTATTGAAAAACTGGAAAAAATCCAAAAATGTTTCCAAAATCAAAATCCTATCACCTCCTACTCATTCTCAGCTGTGCCCGTGAAAAACTCCTGAGACTGTGCTGAGAGCTTGTCTTCACAGCTGACCATTCTCTGAAATAAAAGCAGGAAAAAAAAAAAAAAAACGTGACCTGCTCAGAGTCACCAGAACTTAACAGGAAGTATTGGCCATGAGCATAGCTTGTGAGCCACTGTGCCATTTCCTCCATTAGGGGCCATGCATTATTTAAAAAGCACCCTCATTACGTCAGAAATTATGACCTTGTCACCAACACTGTAAATGTCAAGGACACTGCTTTAAAAGAATATACTGTCTTGATTAAAAAGCAAGACCTCATCCCTAAAAAATAGAAAAGAAGAAAACTTTCTTTATTGTCTTTGAAATATTTTTCATACAAAGATCTGCAATGGATCATGGCTATTTCATGAAGCTTCTTAAACTTTAGAGTGATAGAGGAATTACATACACACACACATACAGGAAAGTCGGGGAGAAATGGGGACATCTGGATCTTCCCTCGTAAAGAACTGCCACACACATAAATCCCTTGACTGTCCCGGCATTGTAAGTGTATTAAAGACCATGTTATCTAAATAAAGCACTACTCTTTTTTAAATTATTTATTCTAACTTGTTACGCATGATGGCAGAATGCAATCCATTTCATATTACACATATAGAGCACAATTTTCCAAGTCTCTGTACACAAAGTATTTTCACACCATTTGTGTCTTCATACATGTATTTAGGATAATAATGTCTAATTTATTCCACCATCATTCCTACCCCCTAGCCCCCTCTTTTTCCCTCCCTCCCCTTTATCCTATCTAAAGTTCCTCCATTCCTCCCATGCTCCCCCATCCCATAGCCATTATGAGTCAGCATCCTCATATCAAAGAAAACATTCAGCCTTTGGTTTTGGGGGATTAGCTTATTTCACTTGCATTATATTCTCCAACTCCATCCATTTACCTGCAAATGTCATGATTTTATTCTCTTTTAATGCTGAGTGATATTCCATTGTATATATATACCAAAGTTTCCCTATCCATTTATCTACTGAAGGGCATCTGGGTTGGTTCCACAATTTAGCTGTTATGAATTGTGCTGCTATAAACATTGATATGGCTGTGTCCCTGTAGTGTGCTGTTTTTAAGTCCTTTGGATATGGACTGAGGAGTGGGATAGCTAGGTCAAGTGGTGGTTCCATCCCAAGTTTTCCAAGGAATGTTTATACTCTAAAGCATTACTCTTTATAGTGCAAAGCAAAGCTCCCCAAACATTGACATGTTTTTTGTTTAAGAGTAATACCTATATTATTGTTTCTTAATATGGTTACCTTAAGTAGACTTTTTTCTTAATATTTCTGTAGTTGTTGATAGACCTTTATTTTATTTATTTATATGCAGTGCTGAGAATCTAACCCAGAGCCTCACACATGCCAGGCAAATGTGCTACTGCTGAGCCACAGCCACAGCCACAGCCCCCCTTTAAGTAGACTTTTTAAAAACCTAAATGTTTACTTTGTCCTCAGGAGTAATATGGGTATACTTGGTAATATATTGATAAAATATTGGTAAAACAAAATCTAATCAGATATCCTAGGATTTATAGGGTAGTTACAGTTTTTGTAATGCATCTGAATTATTTAAACAGTCGGTATGGATGAGTATGATGCACTACATAAACCATAACTTGTGAAACATTCATGTAAGGTGCTTTTCATTACAATCGAAATCTCCTAAACAAAGCCGCATCACTTGGCACTGCAAAGAGACACTCCTTGAAAGCTTAGCCTTCCCAATCACAAGGCATCACTATGTAATGACACTGCTTATGTACGCTACCTGTATGATAGACTTGTAAACATGTTTATAATTGTAGAATATCAAACTTGAGCTCTTAAAGTTTGTTTTACATCCTATAATCTTGAAGCCATTGAACTGTATTTCTGTGATGACGGAATGTATTTAATTTACACAAACACATTTTTGTCAATAGGATATAGGACTTTTATCTTCTCAGAGAGGTCAAGTGTTAAGTCAGAAGCATCTTTCAAAGGAAACATGATAAAAGTAATGTCAAACTCAAGCTAGTGATCGATTCCAGAACAAAGTATCCCATTTTCTCTCTTCAAAGGTTTCTAACAAGTAGGTATTAAACTTCATCTTAATGTTTAACACACAAATTTATTTTTTCAAACATGGCTTTGAAAGCAAAGGCTGTGACTTCTGTCATGAATCCCGAAAAGACTGAAGCAGTGGCAATCCCCAGTAGGATTTGATCTGGGCAAGAGGCGAAGCCAAGCGCCTGAAGTGGTCCCGCTGTGCAGAAATCTCAAGGCTAATTTGTCAGATCTGCATTTCATTTGTTTTCCTTGCTTCGCAGGAGCTCATTGATAAGCCATTTTTGTCATCTTCCCGGGAATTAGATGCCGATCAATCTTGTTAGCATCCCGACTCTGGAGCAATTAGTGAGCCAGTGGGTCTCCTCCAGGGAGGGGGAAGCCAGGACCAGCCACACCCAGCGGCTCTCATTGTAAGCATTTGCTTTCTTCTTGGGTTTGCGGCTCGCTACATTTTGAAGATCTCTATTTTTCTTAAGAGTTTGTGCTGCTTCTGAACATGTCCACGTCCTTCCTCATTTCTGTGGACTGTGCTCGGGACAACAGATGCGAAGCGATATAAAAATCTGGAACTGAGAGGTCCTTTCATGAAGACAGCGTTGAAAGCGAAGAAGGAAACCCCTGACACTGAGCCCGCCTCCGCAAATCAAAGCCTCAGCCTCTTTGAAGGTCAAGGAGCCTGTGCTGAAAGGCCTTCTCAGCTTCAGAAGACCCACAGCCCGTCACCCTCCCAGGGCAGGACCCCTGGGATGGCGCCAGGAGCCAGCATGCCTTTGGGAGAATCCTGCATGGAAAAGCAATCCCAGCCTCCACACCCTCTTCAAGTTGCCCGTCACAGACAACGATGAGGAAGATTGCGGAAACACCCTGCCTATTCTGAGAGCATCCAGTCCTAAAAGCCCCACATTGACAAGTCATGCTCAGCAGAGAGAAGGGGCCAAGGCCAACATGGCCTTGGTGCCAGGTGGAGGGGAGCAGGCGCTAGCATGTCCCTGGCTGGCCGGCTTCCGGTGCTGCCGACCACTGTGGGTCCCACCAGGCAGAGTCCGGTGGCATGTTTTAAATATATCGATTTTCTCCATCATCCAAAATGAAGGGAGGGAAAAGACATTCCTGACAAGTCCAGCAACCTGTCTCAGATGTCACCTAAGACATCCTTGTGTACAGTTTTAAGGATGCTCCTAACACACCTGAGCAGGAGCCTACCTTTTCAAAGAAATCAAGAACCGCAGCGTGTTCAAGGTGGTGTCTGTCTCCCTACCTGAATCACCTCTCACCCTGCCCCACCCTGCTGCCTGCCTCTGGCATCTCTCCCACCTCTGCCCATACCCACTCGAGTAACTGGAAGAGGAAAACCAGGTTTGGATTAGATCCACATGACCCAGAGCTCAGTGGCTCACCAGCTGGCACCTTGAGGAGGGTGTTTATTTGTTTAGCTACAAAATTGGAATAAATTTGCAGGAACTTCTAGGTATAAATAATGACTCTGCAACACCTGGACACAGAGTAGGTACCTGGAAAACGATAGGTAGTGTCAGAAATTCCAGCCAACATGAGCCCCGGGATCACCAGAGGAGGAAGGAGGAGGAATTCAGCAACAAGTAAGACAGGATGGTTGGTGAAGTCGTACCCCGTGCCCCGCCCCCGTCCAGCTCAGCTCCACTTGGCCTCCCAACATCAGGAGGTTTCCTCACCAACCTTCTCCTTCTGCCCTTGCAGAGAAAAAATAAAGCGTGGAAGGTGAAGACATAAACACGAGTCCACACTCCCTGTGCTCTTTCTCATTACCAGTAGGCTTGGCACCGCATTTTCAGACTCACTACCTGCAGTGCATAAAGAATTCTCTCCTAAATACTGGGAGTCAGCGGTCTCCTCTCTCAAAACTTTGCAAATAAATAAGTTAAGAAACATCTTCATCAATTAATAAATTCCCTGTCAATGTGTCAGGCACAGAATTCTTCCACCCCTTTTACCTTCTTTACTGTGCAGCTACTATGCCCTAGGTATTAGGAACAAAAAAGCAGTGTAAGACAAAGGACAGCATCTTCCCTCAGAAAGTACAGTGGAGGAGAACTGGCAGCAAAATAGCATGAACGTGTTTAAAACAGTTTAAAAGACTCTTGGAAAGGGTGTAGCTTGAGACGGATGCAGGCAAGAAGTGGCATGCTGATCAAAAGATGAGGCAGTTCTCTGGGGTAGACAGAATAAGGCCCCAAGAGGCGTCCATGTCCTCGCACTGAACCTGTGGCCATACGAGGTCACGTGGCAAAGGGAAAGTGAGGCTGCAGATGGAGTTTAGACACTCTGCTGCAAAGATCTCCCTGGATCATCCAGGTAAGACCCAAGGTGATCATGGTGCTCCTTAAAGTGTGACAGGAAGCTGGGCACAGCGGTGCATGCCGTAATCCTCGCTACTCAGGAGGCTGAGGCAGGAGGGCCGCAAGTTCAAGACCAGCCTCAGCAACTTAGTGAGACCCTGTCTCAAAATAAATAGTAAAAAGGGCTGGGGATGTGGCTTGGTGATTAAGCACCCCTGTGTTCACCTTCCAGTGCAGCCCCAAAAATGAGGCAGGAAGGCAGAGGGGGAGACGGGGGAGGGGACGTGAGGATGGACTGTCGTGCTGGTGAGATGAGGAAGTGGCCGTGGGCTGCGGGTGTGGAAACCTCTAGGAGTGAAAAAGGCAAGGAAACTGATTCTCCCCGAGCCTCCTAACAGACGTAGCCCTGCCAGGCCTTGATTGGAGCAGTGAGGCTGCGTCCCTCCTCTAGGCCATGGAACTGCGTGGTTTTAAGCCATTTGGTGTGTGATCCTCTGTGAGGGTGGTTATGGGAAACGGGAAACTTCCTCGGGGAACCAACACCTGAGCTGAGTTCATTTTCTGATTTTTTAAAATTCTCCTTAGTTACACATGACAATGGAGTATGTTTTGACATATTTATACAAACATGAAGTAGGTCTTATTCTCATTAGGATCCCATGCACATGGCTGGATTCATATGTGAACATAAGGAAGTTAGTCCCATTCATTCTACCGCCTTTCCTATTCCCCTCCCTCTCCCTTCTCTTCATTCCCCTTTATCTAACGAATCCACGGAAAACACTAACCCACTGTGTAGACTTCATTTGTGTCTACACAGTGGAATATTACTCCACCAGGAAGAAGAACGACTTTATGACCTTCACCAGTAAGTGGATGGATCTGGAGACTGTCATGCTAAGTGAAGTACCACAGTCCCCCCAAATCCGAAGGTCAGGTGTTCTCTCTGACAGGTAGATGGTCACCCAACAAGGGGGGACGGGAGAAGTGTGGCCTAGTCAGTGGACCGACCCATTGGCTGGGTTGATGAGTGGTGACTGTAGGCAGGTGGGGCGTGCCTGGAAGAAGTGAGTCACTGGGGGTACCTCTGGGGCTCCTACGTTGTCCCTGGTGCCTCATGCCCTCTCTGCCCCCTGGCTGTCATGGAGCGAGCTGCTCTCCTCCTCCGCGCCCTTTCACCCTGGTGTTCCGCCTTCCTCAGACCCAGAGCCATGGAGTTGGCCGACCATGCACTGCGACCTCTGAAACCATGAACCCCAAATAAACTTTTCCTCCTCGAAGTTGTTCTTGTCTGTCTTTTGGTCACAGTGATGAAGAGCTGCCTAAGACAGTCAGCCCCAACAAAATGGCACACACTGCACACCCACTTCAACAGCAGACACTCGTTGTTCCGCGCTGAGTGGACACCCAGGATCAAGAGGTCAGCAGGGTTGGTGGCTGCTGAGTCCTCCCTCCTTTGCTGGCTGCAAGTGAACATCCCTGGGGTTCTCTCCCTCCTATGAGGACACCAGTCATTTTGGATCCAGGCCTAATCTAATGACCTCATTGTAATTTAATTACCTCTCTACCTAATTACCTTTCTTTAAATACGGCTGCATTCCGAATACAGTGGTGGGGACTTCAATATGGATGTTTTGGGGGTGGGGGGGTGACACAATTCAGCCCCTAACAACATCAGGTACAATTTTCAAGTTCCATTTGTTTTAAAATGAATCATCAAGATGTATAGTTTGAAGCCAGGAGTGGTGGCTCATGCCTGTAATCCAGCCGCTGGGGTGGCTGAGGCAGGAGGATCACAAGTTCAAAGCCAGCCTCAGCAACTCAGTGGGGCCATAAGCAACTCGGCGAAACCCTGTCTGTAAATAAAATATTAAAAAGGGCTTTGGTGGCTGGGGTTTTGGCTCAGCAGTAGAGCACTCACCTAGCATGCATGAGATAGCACCACATAAAGATAAAAGAAAATAAAGGTTATTGTGTCCACCTACAACTAAAAAATAAAATAAAATAAAAAAGCTGAAAATGTTGCTCAGTGGTTAAGCTCCCCTGAGTTAAATCCCCACTACCAAAAAAATGAAAGAGAAAGGCAGTTTAAATGGAGAATCCTTCTAGATGTTCACATCATCCCTTAGTCTTTAAGACTTTTCTCTCCCACATCTAATTCAACAGCAATTTTTACTATTCTCCTATGGCAATCTTTGGAAGCAATCTCTTGAATTCATAGTAATAACAATCTGCTTCTCAGTCCAGATGTCATTGGTTTGCTTTACGTTTAATTAAGTTATGTAATCATAATAGCAAATTTAAACGGGCATAAACGTACCTGGGTAAGTGACTCTTGGTAAGCAGAGAAGTCTGCAGAAACAGGCCAGGTGAGAAGAGCCAAGCAGCCGTCCATGGTCAGCATGAGGAAGGCCTAAGTCTTGTGTTCCATGGCACAGATGGAGAGGACGCACTTAGAGAGCTTCGCCAGTACCAGAATCTAGGAATCAGACTTCACTGGTTTCCTACCCCAGCTTCTCTCAGTGGAATTTCTATGCTAGGTTTGAAAGATTCTTCTTAAAACTAAAATTTAATGTTTTCATGAAAATCACTGGTGGTCACCCAGTGCCTGCTGGGTCCCCTGGGCTGAACCCCTTTGCTCATGAGGTGAGCCTGTTCCCTTCCAGGTGTTCCCTGGTGAGAAGGGCCTGCCTCTGTGCAGACCCACTCACCTCCAGGCAATCGTCCACCAGCTTAGCCCTCTGGAACTGTGTCCCTCTCCTGAGCACAGGGCACCGCACTGCGTTTCTCCAAACATCAAGGAACCTTGTCCCTATCTCCCGTGACCTCCCCATTCTTCCACTCTTTCCTCACAGGATGGGATCCTCACATTCTTCTTTGTCCTGACCGTCTCACTGTGGACACTTGTGCTCCGCCAAGGCTCTCTGCACACTGTGAATGGTCATTCTGTGGCTCTGGGCTAACGAATCCCAAAAAGACCAAACAACTTCCAAATGGTTTCTTTACACTTCTACTAAGGTAACCTAAATCACCTTTTCCAACCAACAAGGATGGGAAGACCTGGTTCCAGATTCATACTGTGCAACGGTCAAAGAAAAATCCCACTTGAACATGGTTGGCTTCCTGCATAGTGACATGTTTGGTGGAAGACAGCCTGGAGCTGCCAGAGACCAGCTCTGACCCTACGGGGCTGCATAACACCTGTCGTGTTTCCCAAATGATGCCCATTCACTTACAGCGGTTGTGACACTTGGTATATCTTAGTGCCAGTATTAGAGTGTTTACTAAATCAACTCATTCAAATGCATTTGAATAGAAATTTGTATTTCAGTAATATACAACATCTCACTTCCAGCAACGTAAGCTAGAGTACTGATCTTTCCAGAGTCCACTCCAGGGTCAGCTTTCCCACCTCAGCTGGCAGCAGCACCATCCTCCTGAAAGTTAAAGTCAAAAGCCAGCAAACTACACCTGCCTCGGGGTCATCCTCCACTCTTTCTGTCACAAGTCCAATTGGCCAGAAAATCTTGCTGGTTCTACCTTCAAAATACAGCCAGAGTCCGGTACTACTAACTTTTGCAGCCTCACCTGGTCTGAGCATCAACCTCTCCTGCCTGGATCCCGGTGACAGCCATCGGGTGGGACTGCCAGTCCTAGTCCTAGAGTTTCCTCAACAACAGCCGAGGGTCCTTTCAAAACGTGAGGGACTTCACGTCACTCTCCTGAAACTCATCCAATGGCTGTGTTCCACCAGGAATTGAGGCCATGGTGCCTCCATGGTCTACACCAGCCTGCTCTGACGGCTCCCCATAGCTGCTCACTCCACAGGGTTCCCCCGATTCCTCCGCAGGCCCCACGTTGCTTCTGTAAGGACTTTGCCTGTCTGTGCCTCCTGCCAGAATGACCTTCTTGACACGTCCGCAGAGTCTGCTCCTTGGCCTTCTTAAGGCCCTACCTAGTGGCTCTGTCTTGGTGACCGACCGTGACCACTCTATTTGAAATCGTAACATCCTCTTTCTGGATCCTCTTTCCCCCGCCCACCCCTCTTTCCCCCTTCTCCGTGGCGCCCGTGAACCCTCATCCATTGGGCACTTATCTACCGGGTCAGCTGCTCATGTTCCGTCTCATACCCTCCTGCAGGAAGCAAACCCACAACCACAGAGCCCTGCCTTGCTCACGACACACCCTCAGCGCCTATCCTGTGCCAAGACCAGCCTTCTGTGGTCTCTTCACCTTGGGCAGGCAGAGTGGCGCAGAAGGGGCCCCCTGAGCCCCACTTTCCAACCAGCTTGGAGGCCACATGTCCCCACCAGCAGCACTACCACCAAGAAGCGAGGAGGCCACTCTGCGGTTCTTCACTCCATAAGCGACAGACCCAGCACCCCTCGGAACCTTTTTACTCCCTCAGACTGGAGACAGTCCATTGGAATAAAGGAGTACAGTACAGTCATGTGCTATGCAAATATCTCATTTTTATATACGCTGGACCTGGGCATAAATTTTGTTTAGTGCTCCTGTTTTCCAGATAGATAAATGAGCAGGGGGCTTTTGACGGGTGCTCAGTGCCCGCGATGTCAGGAGTAACTTACTGGATGTAAGGACGTGACTTTCCTATTTCTTCTTCTTCTCTGGAACCTCTAGGTTTCAGAGCTTCCTCTCTGCCACGCCTCAAGTCACTTATCTATTACTCATCAACACAGTCACTCTCTTAAAATATGAAGAAATCCGGGTTGAATTTTTCTCTTGCCTTAGACTATCCCTCTGAAGTCAACAGGAAGATTTAGCTGGAGAACAGCTGGACAGAACAGGAATGAATATAAAATAAGGCATAGAAGTGTTTATGGGCACTCCTTCCTGAACTCACAATAGCTTTAAATTCAATAAAATAAAATAATAACAGAAGAACATGGATAACTAAAACATGGGTCATTAGCAAATCGCCACCCCCCCACGTCTGGGCACCATAAATACCTGCCGCTGGTGGTACTGCGAGAAGCCCCACTGAGTGCCAAGAGCGTCTCTCTGTCCCAGTCGTGAGTTGGCATTTACAGTAACTTACAGCTGCACCTTCTGGAAGGTACAGCCATATGTTTTCTTATTCAACCAGATGTAAGCCATAAAGCTGTTTTATCTATTCTGCGGTTGGCTTAGTACTAATAAAATAGACTTCAAACACCTAACTTAGTGGCTGCTCTGATATCAGAAGCCCTTGGACAAAGCACAGTTTTGCTGTCTGGTACCCTAAAAGCATTTTAGTCAAAGTACGCTAGAAAGATCTATCCCTGCTCCCAGAGATGTCATAAAGACCCCTGCCATTTGAGTGACTCGTGCTAGGCAAGGACCTGTTTGTCCATCGATCTCCAGGCGGATGGACCTCGGCCCCCATGGACAGTTCCTCTTGGCTTCCCGCACACTGAAAGGAAGTGGCGCTGTCAGGTGTCCTCCTCGGAGCCTGCATTATTGATATTCTTTAATCATTATGTTGGAACATAAAGCTTCTGTTATGTTGCAATTGCCGCGTGCCCTCACTGGGATGTAGTTAGTGAAGCAAAACTGGACTCGGCACAGCTCGCGGGCCTCCCCGCTGCTCCCAGGACAAAGCACAGAGCGGGAGGGAACTCCCCCTCACACTGGATTTCTGGCAACAGTCGCACAAAAGGAATCTTTCTAAAGTTCTCCAAAGTGAAAACACAATCCGCATTTTAACCCAACAGGAGCCATGCAGGAGAGCTGAGCCAGTTTTCCTAGAACAACGTGTTAATGTTAATTCTGCTTTCCTCTAGATGCTGTGTGGAGTTCATACCAGTTTGAAGAAAGGAGGAAATGAAACAAGATTGCCAACGTTCTTCAGGAAAAAGATCACAAAAATGCCAGACTTGAAAAATCGTTGCAGATCTCTGACATCCATTCGATCTCAACACCCCCAGAGTAGAGGAAGTAGTCCTGTCAACCTGCAGCCACTGAGATGCCTTAAGACAAGTGTCTTATGCCCTCAGTAATGTCACCCTGTGCCTTTCTCTCTCTCTCTCTTTTACTGTTGAATAAAGGAAAACGAAAAGGTCTAACGATCATACATGCTTACCAAAATAAAGATCAACATTTCTCAGAATAACCGCTGAATGGAGGCCTCTGTCAATCAAAGACAGCATGGGGGAGGGGGGAGCTCAGGGAGTGGCCCAAGCTCAGGGACTGGGACAGCCCTTACCTCCATCTGCGGAAGGTGTTTTGTTCTGCTTCCTGGTGGGACCGTGTGATTGGTTCTGAACCATGGGTCGTAAGTGAGAGTACTGGGACCTTCTGAACCCTGCTTCTCACTCCTGGGACAAGTTTCTGCAGAGCCACCTTGTTCTCTCTGGTAGGACCGCCTGTTCAAGACGGTGGCTACTCCACCTCTCTGGCTTATGCAGGGACAATTCTGTTGCCCAGGTAGACCTAGATCTTTGATGTTTGAAGCTACTGACATTCGGGGATTGTTTCATAGGACAGCATCACCTATTTTTTTTTCTGACAGCTTGGGTTTTGTTTTTGTTTTTGTTATTGTTTTGGTTTGGTTTGGTTTGGTTTGGTTTTGGTACGGGGGGGATTGAACTCAGGGGCACTGAACCACTGAGCCCCATCCCAGCCTTATTTTGTATTTTATTTAAAGGCAGGGTCTCACTGAGTTGCTTAGCACCTCACTTTTGCTGAGGCTGGCTTTGAACTCGTGATCCTCCTGCCTCAATCTCCTGAGCCGCTGGGATTATAGGCATGCGCCACCTGGCCTGTCAGATTTTTTAAAAAATAATAGTTTGCAGTGGTTGCACTGATTCTTCATTTTGCTTTTAAAAAGATGTTTGTCTGCATCGAAGACAGTGTCCAGTGGGGAGTTAGTGTACAATGATGAGGGGACAGAAAGCAGAGAAGGACTGTAGAAAGGACAGTGGCCAGGAAGGCCATCCTTTCTTCTAGATTAGAGGACTGGAAACACCTTCGGGTGCCCATGTGACAAGGGCCAGGGCTGAGAGGTGCCTGTCCCCAACTCCCTTTAGTTTTACAAGAAAAGTCTGGATAGAATGAACTTCACAAGTTGCTTTGAAGAGGAAGAGGGGGGTGGAGACGAAACACACAGCTAGAGTCTGGAGAGGGGGGGGGAAGTACCTGCTATTTATATACTCGTTATGTGTATATGAATCTCAGAACTTTGATTTATTTTTTCTTTCTTAAAGTAACAGCTGCAACTTTACATTTCCTCCACCTATTGCATGCTGGCCAGGGAAACAGATTACCGGACAGCCAGCCAGGTCGCTGCGACTGGCTTGCCCTGGGGACTGCAGGAGAAGCAGGTGTGGCTGGAGATGAAGAGGTAGGAGCCTCTGCTCTGGTGCCTCCTGCCCTCACAGCTGTGAGTGCCGAGCTCTTTACTGTCTCCCTGTTCCCACCACAGGGACACTCAGATTTCAGATTTCACATGCTCAAAATATTGCTGGGGTCATAAGAAAAGTAAACTCTATCTTTTGAATTTGCAGAAAACCTTCACTTATGCAGGGCTCCCTTTCCAATTCAGAACACCAGTGCAATTTTGGGTTCTTCCTCGGGCTTCATCCTTTAGGTTCTTCCACAGATTTTCTTTTTGTCCACAGTGATGTGAAAATAAACTTTTTTTTTTTTTTTGCCTTTCAAAATAACAATATTGAGAACATCTGGCTTGTAGCCCTCTTAAAGTTTGTTCTGCAATGTCATTAAGTTTAAACATCTGTCACTAAATCAAGTGATTGACAAAATGCTCTATGCTGAATTGCAACACAGGCACTACATCATTAAACATCTTTTTTTGGAAACAAATTGAAAAAGAGTTAATTGTCTCTTCTTGAAGAGAGTGGGTCCTAATCACCAAAGGTGTCTGTTTTCTTTTCCAAATGGGAAAAAAAGTATTCAATTTATTCTAGTAATTTTCCACTTTCTGTCCCACTGACTACTATATTTAATTACTCTAAATCACTCTCTACATAAAGACAATGATGGGCTTCTGAGAGCCATTACAAGGATGCTGTTTTGTAAATGTGTTTGTCTATTTAAAAAGCACTGAAAGTTTCCAGCAGTTTCGGCTCCACTGAGCTTTCTAGCCCCACATGGATCCATGTCTCCTTGATCACATGCAGAATGGGGTTGCTGATGGGGACATGTCCTGTGGCCTCCTGTGGTGTCCTTCCTGCTGTGGTCACATGCCCCAGACTGAAGAAGGGCTAAAACAACAGGCACTGTCCTCAGCTGAAGGTGATAACAAATGAGGGTCATTAAGACCCCAGGACCTTTCAGATCTGGAATCAGCTTGCTTGGTAAAAAGGCTGACAGATCACCGTCCCATGCTGGCTTCCAGCTGAAAAGCCCAGCCCTGCAGAACTGGCCAAATGTGACAGACCCAGTGTCAACCATACAGAAGCCCCTGCCACTCCCACTGCCACAATTGTGTCTATCTAACTGCTGCGATAAGGCAGCATCTTCTCCAGGAGAAAGACGACAAGTGTCCTCCTTTTAATCCTAAGTTTAAGACTCTTGGTTATAATTTGGATAATGGATTAAATAACATGAGGATATTTATTATGTTGGAAAAATATAGTTTTTAGTCAACTTTTTAAGAGTTTGCTTCTTAATAATCTAGTAGACAGAATTCTACCTGTTACTTTTGGGTCCAATATTGTTTCTTGGAGGTGGCGATTAAATCATTCACAATGTCAAATCCCAAAGCACAAAAATGAGAATAAAGACAGGGAGGGGAGGGCCTCGTGGTGAGGAGCCACCCAGGGTACGAGGCTGCCCTCCTGAGCTAGCTGAAGAACTCTAGGCAACTCATCAAACGTCTGGGTCCATTTTCTCAGCTCCACAGTGTTGACAAGGAATCCTACCACGTGCAGATGTAATGAAAATTAAATTAGATGGTGCTAATAAAAAGATGTTCAGTAAAAAGTAGCTCTTCCTCTTTTTATCCAAGGGTCTCTGAATGTCCGAATCCTTTCACAATATCACTACATAGCTACAATTGGGTGTCTTGTTTCTTGTCAAGGAACAAGTGAGCTCGGCCCCTGGGCTTCTTTCTCTGGGTGGTTTTCTTTGAGATTTGAGTGAAAATGGGACATATTTTCCTGTTCTCCTAGTCTTGAAGAGTCGTCCTTTGGTGAGGCTGCAATGAACCAGAGAATTGAGCCACCTCCCCATTTAGGGTGGCCTCAAGCCAAGTGCACAAGTGACATTCTCTTTTCAATGCACAGAGCAACTTCCAATTTTTTTGAAGAACAGCTAAGGCCTGATGGTATCCCAGCTTCTTGGAAGGCTGAGGCAGGAGGATTGCCTAAGCCCAGGACTTCAAGACTAGCCTGAGCCACATGCTAAAACCCCATCTAGAAAGCACAAACAAAACAAATGGTGAGTGTGCTTCCCAAGACCCAGCCCTTGGGCACTGCCCTCCTCCCAGCCCAGGCCCTGGCCCTGCACCCCTGCTGCACCCTCCCTGCTCCCCTCTCAAGGGTCCTGCACAGACAGCCTTCTGGCTCCCTGTACTGCATTCCCAAGTCCACCAGCACAATTTAGAAGTGGACCTCAGCCCCATAACGAGACACTGTGGTATTTTACATCCTGCTTTTTAAAAAGTTTTGGCTCTAATCCTAAATGAGAATATTGTTTAAACCTCAGTACTTTCAAGTCAAGCAAAAGGTTCCTAGAATTATATTCAGAAATTTCACAGAAAGCATTTTATTACAAAAAGGATTTGGAAGCCTTTCCCATTTGAAATAAGCTAATTACTTGGTTATTATAAAATTCAAGAGTCATAGCCTTATCTGCGATTCTCAGTATATAATTTGTAAGTGTTATTCCTACTAGACTCCATCCCATCCTTAGTTTATGCATAATGGCACCAGGTTTCCATAGATGAATGGATACAATATTGATACAAAACTAGACTGTGGATTTAAATTATACAAACCTAACTTACAAACTCTCTGCTTCCCTAAGCTAGGAATGAACTGACAACATAAACATTTTCAAATGGATTCAGCCTTTTTGAGGTTTGCTTTCTAGTTATTCTCAAAGGGGTGCCCGCTCCTGGAGTCCCAGGGGGTGTTTTCTGGAGGTCTGTTGAAGGGCTTCCTACACAGGAAGCCCAGTCTGCAGCAGGCAGCTGAGTCTGCAGAGAGGAGGGGAGATGAACCCCAAAGTAGTTCCACCTTGAGGTGAAAGTCCAAGGAGGGGCCTGGCCGGTGTGTGGGGCTTGGCCCAGCACCCCCACTGCCCCCTGGCAGGCACCCTGGGGGAGGGGCAGCATCCGGAGCAGGAACCCCGCTGAGGGTGTTTTCTCAACTGTGAGGAGAAAGGGTAGGGGAAAGGGCTTTTGTTTCCCCTAACAACTTCAAAGCATTCAAGAAGAGTTTTGTTGACTTATTTTTTAATTGGATCTACCTTAATGATGGCAGCTGCACTCTTTAGATTTTTATACAAGCTGGGTGAAAAATTTATTTTCCAATGTGCATTAGCAATGAGTGTGGAATTATACCAAAATACACAGTAGTTAGTGTCTGGGGCCACATTCTGCTTTCATAAACAATATAAATTTACTGAGGATTCTGAAGATAAATGCCCAAAGACAAACAAATACAAGTAGGTATTGTTATCTTCCACTTAATTGAATGGAGGTACAAATATCGGAAAATTGCAAACTAGCAAATAAAATTTTGCTATGGGGATTGCCCAAAGCACAGGTGAAATTCTACCAATTCTATTTAATTTTTATTATAATTTTTTTTTCTGAATCCTCTAAAATATTCACCAGGAGATAATTGCACAGGAAGGGTACACAAAGCTGATTTAAAAGCAGATCAGAGGTTAGGGATATGGCTTGGTTGGTAGAGTGTTTGCCTTGCATGCCCAAGGCCCTGGGTTCAATCCCCAGCATCCCCCTCCAAAATGCAGATCAGAATTAGGTTTAACAAGAAAATGTAACTATAGTATGATTGCAGGTATGTGGGGGAAATCTTACACATTGAAAGACTACAAAAGAGTGAAAATACTAAAATGTTAATGGTGTTACCTTTGGACAGTGAGTTGATATGCAGTTTTATTTTGGTTTTAAGTTTTTTGCCTCTTTGTACTTTATCTTTTCTGTATTTAGTAGTATAAATATATATATATATATATATATATATATATATATATATATATATATATATATATATATACATATGTATACACACATTATATGTAACTTTTATTTACATGTTAAGTACTCCAAGGTGGATGACATAAAACATTTGAATATCTATATACTGCAGGAAGATTGAAGGTAAGGTCAAGCTACAGACTTTTTAGAAACCTGTTCTGGGGCAGGGGCTATAGCAGAAGTGGTAGAGCACTTACCCCTCACATGTGAAGCACTGAATTTGATCCTCAGCACCACATTAAAAAAATAAATAAAGATATTGTGTTCATCTACAACTAAAAAATATTTTTAAAAAAACTGTTCTGACAGGGTGAATGGTAAGAATACCATAGAGCTGGGTGACTATTAACTCTGTGCCTTTACTTTGCAATAAGATTCTCATTGGCCAAGACCCAGCTTGGCCTTTTTGGTGCATCTCTGCTAAACTAATGTCATAGAAGGGCCTCAGACTCCGAATATCCCATAGCAGAATCACGCCTACACACTTGACTCCCGATTTCATGACTTCTACGAATAAAGCCGCCATCAGGCACCCCTTCAGATCTCTGTGACTAGGGTTGACCCTTGCTTTTCCCTCTCCCACGGGGAGATCTGACCCGCACAAGCTCACCTCTGCGCTCTCCTGAGCGCCCCAGTGTGTCACCCTGCTGCTCGATGGTTGCAGTGGTTTCCTCTCTCTTCTTCCAGACTCTTCTTTTTCCTTCCACTCTCTAACCCTCCCTGACATGGAGTGCAAGCAGCTCCCCACTTTTTTACCCTTAGGTCCCCAGGGACCTAATACTGCCACCAAGAGTCATTGCAGCCTACTCTCCACATCAGGAGTTAGGAACTCGTCGCTGTCCCTAAAATACATCCTGTGCTTTTCCTGGGGATGTGCCCTGGGCTCATTCTTCTCCAGGCCCTGAAAACATGCTGCATTCCTTCTCTGCAAAGGAAGCTGCTGCCCAAAGCTCTGCCCACAGGTGGCCTCCCTGTGGCACACTCTGGCATCCGGTGCCTTCCTGTGAAGTCCACTTAGGGCTCTATTTGTGTTTTCATCCAAGCCTTGCGATACACTTACCTTTAACCTCAGGTTACCAAGCTGCTGGTGCTGGGAGCTCAGGAAGGCAGCCACTCCGACCGCCTCTGCTGGGCTGCTGGGCTGCTGGGCTTGGCAGTGGGAGCCTTCTACCTGCAGCCATTGGATTTAAAATATGGAAGATACTGGAATTGGAGACCTGGGATTTCAGTTACGAAGTTGCTACCTTCTCAGAGGGACGCCTGGCATCTCTGGAACATTCTCTAAGTGGCAGCCCTCAGTCCTACTAGCTGTTATTTCATGCTCAAGAACAGTGAACAGCAAAGACTCAGATATAGAACAATAGAACAAGCGCGCTCTCTAATATTCAGGCAGGGCCCAAATCACACAGTGAGACAGAGAAAAGGCCTGCAGGGGTTTCTCAGCCTGAAGCAAGCAGGGCCTGCCTAGCCCTCCAAAGGGGCAGGGATGGGAGATTCTTCAGGGACATTGCTAACTCCGTCTGCCCCCCAGCCCTGTCCCCAGGGCTCGGGCAGTCACTCAAGGAGGCACTTCTTATGGCGTGCTCAAGGCACCTGCACCAAAGGGAAAACTGGCCTTTTCATTCTTGATAGTGAAAATGAAGAAACCCGCGCTCTGAGAGGTGCCTGCCCTCAGACTGCATTTTTGCAAGAGCTGGTAGCTTCACCAAAGAGGAGGCCTTGCCTGATCCACTGCCTGTCCCGCTGCCTGTCCTCCCACAGGGTTGGGGGAGAGTCTAGCCAGCAAGCGTGGTGTCTCATCTACTCCAGAGGCATGCAAGGAGCAGCCAGCAGGTCCCCGATCCTCAGCAATCCCTGACACCATCGGCGGTAATCCCTGGAGATAATTGTTGCAATTAACAAGGCAGTTGAAGAAATTTAATTTTGGAAAAGGTGTTTACACATAAATATTATAACCCGTTTTTATAAAGTGGATGCCAGGAAAAAAGTAGTGATTCCTCCCTTACGTACAAGTCAGGCTCCCGTGTTTTGCAGGAAGTACTCAGTTCATGATACCTTCGTTTTTGGAATCAGAGGCTTAAAAGTGTAGGTAATAATGAGTCTTGTTATGAATCAATTTTTTTGTGTCCAGTATTTATTAGAAAACAGGATTATCACATCAAAGAGCTCCTCTCCCTTGGCTGTGTTTTGACTCTCAGAAGGAGTGGAATCCTAGCAACAGCAGCTGCTGCCAGCCCTTGGCTCCGTGGCACAAGGATGCTTACCGACACCCAAGAGCTTGGGTCCCAGCACACGGCTGTTCCCTCCACCACTGTGCCTTACACCAGTCCCGGGCAGTCTGCTCCATACATATTATATCATTTAGTCAGTACAACCATCCAAAAAAGTAGATTATCTGGAGTATAATAAGCCCACACACTCAGAAATAAACTGAGTTTATCCTAAGAAAAACAGACACAGTGGAAGAAAGGGAAGGAGGGAGAATTAGGACCTGGGGTGACCCTTCCTCAGACTCCTCATCATGAGAGTCTCCTCATCCAAGTTGCTGGCTTTCTCTTACATACGAGGTCAACTACGTATTCCCTCCGGGAAGTAACTGCATGTGCCCAACAAACAAGGATCTGTCTCGCGGCTCAGATATGCAAGGAGACCTCACGAGGAGGGGAGAACAGATCTCCTGTTAATAAGTCACTGAAGGTCAAGAAGGCTTTTAGAAAGGGAGGCTGCCAACATAGATTTTAGATGAGTCTCGATGTTCGTCCAGTAAAACATTTCAGATTTATCAAGTGAACCAGTGTGGTCTTAGCCAATTTTGTGCTGCCAAAACAGAATGGCACCGACTGAGAAATTCATCAAGAACCGAAGATCATGTGGCTCGTGGTTCTGGAGGCTGGGAGGCTAAGGGGGACAGGGCTTCCTGCCACCATGACGTGGTGGGAGGTGTCACATGGAGAGAGTGCTCAGGAGAGAGAGAGCAGGGGAGGGGGCAGAACCCTTTATCAGGAACCCACCCCCAGACCACATCAGTCCATTTCAGGGGTCAGAACCCCGCTGACCTAATCACTGCTTAAGGGGTCTTCACAGCTGTTGATTAAGGTCAAGTTTTTGACACATAAACTTTGGGCACCCATTGAAGCCATAGTAGGTCTATCCCAGAGAGTAAAACAGTAAGGAGTCCTTGACTATGAGGGTTCGGATCTGTCGCCTGACGGTAGACAGGTAGTGTTGTGTAACTAGGGAGGACCAGCTCTTGAACACTCCGCCCCCTCCTGAGAACAGAGCTTAAGTTAGCCAATGTCACATGCAAGTGAATAGGTTAGAAAACAGAATTAGAAAGTCCCAGATGCCTCCACTTTTCCATTTCCTAAGGTGTTTACCTGCAAAAGCCTATATTTCCCTTAGAGGATTTTTGTATAGAATACCATACATATATACACGGCTTGGCATAGTTTCCAAAATTCACCTGTAGGAGTCCTAACCCCCTGCTTCAGAATGTGATGGTGTGGAGAGATGATGAAGGAAAAATGAGGTCATACGGGTGAGCCCCAAACCAAAAGGACTGACTGCTTAAGACATCAGGACAAGCACACTGTTAGAGTTTGGATCTGGTAAATACCCCAAAGGCTCACGTGTTGGTGGCTGGTTCTCAATGCAGCAATGTTCAGAGATGGGGTCTTTGGAAGGGTGATTGGATCCTGAGGGCTCTGCACTCATTGGTGAATTAGTCTATTGTGGGAGTCATAATCTGATGGCTTTACTGGTAGGTGGCCAAATCATAGGGGGCAAAAAGTAGCTGGAGGAAGTAGGTCACTGGGGGCATGCCCTTGGGGACTATCTCGTCCCTGGCCCCTTCTTCCCTCCCCCTCCTCCTTCTCATCTTTCTCCCCATCTCCCCCCTCCCCCTGTCACTCCTCTCTCCCTCGCCCCTCCCTTCCTTCTCCCTCCCCCTCCCTCCTCCTGTCCCTCCCATTCCTGGCTGCCGAAAGCTGAGCAGCTCTGTTCCGCCATGCCCTTCCGCCATGATGTTTCTGCCTCATCTCAGACCTACAAGCAATGGACTGAAACCTTTGAAGCTGTGAGCCAAAATAAATCTTTCTTCCTTTAGGTTGACTTTCTCTGGTGTCTTGTCACCACCATGAGGAGCTGGACACACACAGGGAAGACTGCCATCTGAGCCCGGAAAAGAGACCTCAGAAGAAACCACCCCCTAAGACTTTTAGTTGGCTTAAGGGACCATCTAGTCCCCAGAGCTGAAGAGAATGAGTGCCCTGTATGTGGCCCCTCCTGTGGGGCCGTTACGGAAGCCCCCTCCACAAGCAGAACATGTAAGTGGTGTCCAAGAAGCAGGCCGCCTTCATTTGGGCAACACGGAGGATGGTTGCCCGAGGCTGGGCTTTCTCTAGTCCCAAGTCACACCAGCTGCTGACGGCTGTGTGCGCCCTCGCCAGGCCCCGAGCCTCCTCTTTGCCGACAGTAGGATGAGAACAGGCCCCTGGCACACTGCGAGCCCCTTTGAGAGATTGCAACCCAAGAGTTGGTGGCACAGGCCTGTGCACCCAGGGTCTGCCACAGGACAGGAGACAACTCACAGAGCTCCAAGGAGCAAACGAAGATGCCCAAACTCCCTGCTCCTTCAGGTGAGTCGCAAGCAGTGGAAAAACCCCAGCCATCGATTGGTAGTAATAAATATTTAGTGATAGTTTCTAGAAGAATATGCTTCCATTCCCTTTTTGCAGCTGATGGTGACAATAAAACTGACAAATACCTAAACTAATTTAGTGTGCAATACGGACAATTCCCCACACAGACTGGATTAGGAGGTAATCACAAAGGTGCAGCTAACCCAAGAGCCGTCTGTGCAGCACGAAGTACACAGGCTTATCACATAAACAAGCCACGTCAACAGGGACCGTGAGGGTGCTGTTCCCTGGGAACCACTCCCAGCTTGTGGGGATGATCCACCTTCCCACCTGGGACGTGGCACTTACTGGGTTTGCATATGGACACCCAGGAAGCCCAGAAAGTGCCAAGTTTGTAAAGCAGGAAAGAAGCTATTCTGAGCCTGCCTGGCAGGGAGAAGAGGGCATTTGGGGGAGAGGTGGTAGTGGGGCAATAGGTTTGAAACTTGATTTAAAAACAAACAAAACCTGCATTTTATGGCACAAAATTATACCTCAGGGGAAAAAAATCATTTTTAGAGACCCAAGGACTTGGAATTTGCTTGGGCATTTCTTGAGAAGGAGAATACTAACAATAGTGTCACAAGCTGATGTGAATCAGTCTACCCTAGGCCTGGAGGCCAAGGAGCAGAATTCTAAACTGATTTTTCTTCTGCCCACATGTGCTACCTAGATATAAGGAAATGTAAATGACTTAAGAAAATGGTAACAATAATTTCATTAAAAATAACTATTTTAAAATCTGATGATTGCAAGTTACTGTCTATGAGTTTGGTAGTTTAGAGGGCTGGCTCTAGAGTTGGATTTTGCTTATATCTGGTTGCTAACACTGCTCTTTACTAACTGTGACCTGGAGCAAGTTACTCTACCTTTCTGTGGCTCAGTTTTCTTATCTGTAAAATGGAGATAATAATTGTATCTATGTCAAAAGATTTTTGTGAGCACATATACTAAACAAGCTCAGAACAGTACTAAGGTCTCAAAAAACTTGAGGTATGATGTTCCTTGGCCTGCCAATGGAAATCATAACAATTAGAGCCACAACTTTGGAATTTTTTTCTCTTTAGTAATGTTATGGTGTGAATGTGAGCTCAGTGTGAGACAATGCAAGAAGGCTCAGAGGAGAAAGGATTGGGGTATAGCCTTAACCTTATCAGTGAATTAATCCCCTGGTAGGGATTAACTGAGTGGTAACTGAAGTGGTAGGGTGTGACTGGTGGAGGCGGAATCGGGGCATGGCTTTGGGGTGTATGTTCTGAATCTGAGCATGGAGTCTCTCTCTGCTTCCTGATCAGCATGGAGTGAGCTGCTTCCCTCTGCCACCCTCTCCTGCCATAATGTTCAGCTTCACCTCGAGTCCTGAGAAAGGGAGCTGGCCTTGTATGACTAAGACCTCTGGAACCATGAGCCTTCAAATAAACTCTTCCCCCTCCAAAATTGTTCTGCTCGGATCCTTTGGTCACAGCAGCAAAAAAAATGCTAAAACAGCGAGGTTAAAAGAAAGAGAAAGAACTCAGGAAACAAAGGAAGCTGAACTAGAGCATCCACATGGAAATCCCGGCACCCAGACCATGTAAGTGCATGAACTCCACAACGACCCAAGAGCCCATGCAGTCTGCCCATTAGACAGACTGGTAACCAAGAGGCACGCAAAGCAATTAGGACCAAAAATCAATAGGAAACCATTCAGTGAGTTGCACAAAGTTGCAAATGGTATTTCATCGCTCTAGCAAAATTAAATATATTGAATATAAAATACAAAATTATTGGCTAACGGTGAAGGACTTGGCTTGTGAATAAGGAGTTGAGAGAGAACAGCATCATAAATTGGGAAGAAGGGTAAGCATTTTATTTATCTTAGATTTGGTTGTCAAGCACTTTTTAAAATTTATCTTACTTACAGCCACCTATTATATATAATTTTGCAATATTCACATACATAACTTTAAAATATTTTCCTTTTTCACCAGGTCTCCAACTACTAAAAGGAGATTGAACCAAAACATACACACACACACACACACACACACACACACCCTTTTATAGCAAGCAGAGAATTCCAAGCTGCGCACACCCATTTGGGAGCCTGAATAAGGGACTCACACGGGCCCTGTGGAATAACAAACTGACAGGTTCCAGAGGAGCTCGCTGTCTGAAGACAGCACACCCGACATGAAAGGGCTTTGAAGAGGGGCCAGATTCTCTGAGATGGTGCTGCTACCTAGATTAGGAACTTTGTGCATGGTTTCGGGGATAACAGTGTACTTTAGAAGCTGCTCTGACTCGGTCTGACAGAGAACTGTTTCTCTCTGGATCTCTGGGTCTTCAGGGAGGGAGACAGGACCTGATCGGCTCTATGCATCCACTTCAGTTCTGATGTTGCTCAAATCTTTGGATAATGACTTGCCTTACAAGCAACTCTCCATAAATATTGGTTTTAAGAATGAATGGATTTATTATAGTTACCGTTCTCTATGTGCAGAGAAGAGTTTCTTTGAAGTCTACAACTTAAGTATGAATCCCACTTTAACTCCCCTTATCAAATCTGATGGATTTCTCCATAAGACACCAGAACATTTTCCTGATAATACAAGCTTTAAAAAATATGTAATCATATTTCTTGGCTTTGATTCCTTGAGTAAACTGTAGCAACTCGGTGTAAACATTGTTCCAGCACCTTTGAATCATCCATGGGTCAATCTTGGTATGTGTCACCTGAACTCTATTGATTTTTCTGGTTTCTTTTAAAGTTGGCTAACTATTTTTCAGGGTGTCCTAAGTCCACCTCATTTTCAGATGAGCATCTTGCAAAGTTCAGAAATTCATGCTTCTCTGCCTCTTAAGGCTAAAAATGAGTTGGTATGGAATGGATTGGCAGCAGAGATGGAGATGCAGCCTGCACAGATGAGAACTAGAATTATGGAGGCAGCTATATTGGGCGGTAGGTTTCCACTAAATGGATGTCTTGGGCCTGCCATCTTTCACTGTAATTGCTGTGTCCGGGAAGTTGATGTCTCTAGAGATTAATCTATTTTAAGTTTAATGGATCAGAGGAAGCTATTGAAAGACTGGTACAACTCTTTCTCGTTGACTTTTTCAGCCCAAATGAAGATGTGGTTGTAATACTGTATAGATGCTGACCATGCCATTTCACCCCCACCCCTAAATAAAAAACCACCCTGCATGGACTTCATGTATTGAAAATATTTTACACTAAGTCACTGGAGTTTATCAATTAATATTTTGTTTTCCTATGAGAGTCTCTTCTAATCAGTGAAATAACTTACACCACCAAGCTGAACTGGCATAATTCCCCAAGAAAAAGCAAAAATCGAAAAACTACCATACCTTTATTCAATCTACACACATTTTGGCCTTTATTGCAGGCAAATGTGCAATTTTCATGAACTTTTATTTGAAAGAAGCTTGGCATTCAGAGACAACCTTTGTGGATGAATAAGAAACTACCGTGAGTGTTCATGGCACGGAGTCATTAGTGATCTTTCTGAAGAACAGACGTGAATCACGCACTGCTGGTAATGAAGAGTCTTCTCTGAGTCCCCAACCAAGGTCACTTCCCACCTCGACAGCCTTGGCGTCTCTGCTGTTTGCCTACCTAGAAACACTGGTGAGAAAACGATGTTCTTTTTGGAGTAAATGGCACCAGAAGTGGAGAGGAAACAAAAGAGAATTGAGAAGAGGATGATTTTTAATTTCTTCATGTCCATTCAATAAATGTTCTTAGGGATGTTCTACTGACCAATGTACAAATTACACCCTGTCTCAGTCTCTGTGGAACTTACCGTCTATGCAGGGAGCAAAGCACTGAACAACAACAACAAAAAAAAAAAATCACCTACAAACAGTGTTACATGAGTAGGAAGTAAAAACACATGCTGTGAGTGAGGGTCCCAAGGCCCTTCAATATGGGAAGCATCAAGAATGGCCTGTCTAATGTGGCTGGAGACTTTCAGGATGAGTAGAACAGACATGAAGCAAGCACAGAATAAGGAATGGAGTCTTCCAGACAGAGAAACAGAGAGAAAATCCTGCATGGTCAAAAGGGTGTGCTGCGTTGGGTTGTGTCTCCCCAGAATTCAAATGCCAAGGCCCTGGAACCTGTGAAAGTGACCTTGTTTGGAAACAGAGCCTTCACCATGATAATCAGATTAAAATGTTGTCATGAGGGTGGGCTCTAATCTAGTAGGACTGGTGTCTCTATAGGAAGGGGAAATTTGCAGACAGATGTAATAACAAGGAGAACTCAAAGGTGACCAGCTCTGAGCTAAGGACAGAGGCCTGGAAGCAACCCCATCCTCTCAGCCTCCTGGTGACCAGCCCTCCGGATGCCGTGAACTTAGATATCGAACCACTGGAACAGTGACCCAGTACACTCCTGTTGTGGAAGCCACAGAGTCTGTGGTAGTGTGTTTCAGCCTAGGAAACAAACAGAGAGAATATCAGGAAAGGAAACTAGAGAGGACTGTTGTAGGCCAAGCTGAGCACTTTCAAACCCTTGTTACAGGACAATGGGATGATACGGCCTGCTGAGGTTTCCACAGAGTCCAGCAAACCACCCTGGAGAACAATCTGGACAGGGGACCAGTCAGAAGGCAATTACAGGAATCCAGCAAGAGGTGCAGCTAGGGTGGTGGCCTGAGTCAGGATTATTCTGGAGACCTACACAACAGGGGCAGGGTTTGGGGTTGTAGAAACTGCAGCTTCAGGAAGGACTTAGAGACCTGTCATTTGAACAGCTGGGTGAAGGGTGTCAGCTTCTGAAATGAAGAACAGAGGAAGAGGAGTACACTGAGGAGGACGGCGCAGATAGTCTTTGGAAACACTAAACTGAGATACCTGTGAGATATCCAAGTGTAACTTTTAGGTAGAGAGATAACAAATATCTAGATTTGGAACTCAGAAAAGAGATCTGTCTGAAAAAAAAAAAAATTGCTGGTGTAGAAATGCTCTTTGAAACCTGTGGGGAGAAGGAAGCTCTCCAGGGGGGTAAGATGGCAGAGAAGGAGGCCCCAAAGTGACCCCTGAGAAACCTTGATCAGAGGCAGCTCACTTCAGGATTTGGCTCTGTGATATTTGGGGTCAGATCATTCCGGGGCCTGCCCTGTTCCTTGTGTGAGGTTTAGCCGCATCCCAGCCCCTACGCCCCAGGTGTTCAAATAATCCCTCCAATTATGACAACTGAAGGCGTCCCCAGACATCACCAGCTTCCCACAGGGGCCAAAATTGCCTGTGCTGGAGAATCACTGGTGAAGAATAAACAAGCCGAGTAAAAGGACAAAGAGCAGCTCCAGAGGCCGGAAGCAGAGCACAAGAGCACCAGGCACCCAAATTGCTGCAGGAAATCAAGGAAGAATGGCACTGGCAAGAGGCCAGTGGTTCTAACATCGGAATCCTTAGTGACTGCAGGAAGAGTGATTTTGGTGGCTCAGTGGGAACACAGTGCTCGCTGAGGTAGATTTGAATTATGTTTTCCTTTATACGATCGGAGATGCTCACATATGTGTAGCCGGATTTCAACTCTGTGCACTGGTTCTGTTTAACAGTTGCTTCAGCAGATGCCATTGGCTCCCTCTTATTAATGGGACGTCAGCCATTCTTAGAACAGGTAGTGGACCAGGGAGACTGTTCTGCAAGCCAGAGGGCCCATCCCACTCTCCTGGCTTAGAGCAGGCATGTAATGTTGACCAACCAACAGTGACACCAGAAGAAACCTAAAGGCACCTGGGAAATGCTTTCCTGTGATGTAGGTTACCAGGAGGGACACTCTCCTCTCTCTTTTGGATGTGGCCTCCCAAAATTCCTGGGTGCTTTCAACACAATTTTCCTTTAGGTTGGGTGAGGAGAATTAACGTGGAAGCGAACTGAAGAGTGGAGGTAACAGGAGAGAGTGTGGCAAGAACGTGGGTTCTTGAGTGCAGTAGCCAGAACTTGGTTTACCCAACATGGAAGCCACTCATTCTCAGATGTCTGACTAGATCTAACCCAACTCCCTGCCTCCTACATCTGTTTCCATTTATTATTCCTCTAGCATCTCCTCTTGGGAATCCTCATTCTATTCTCAACCCCTGGAACTACATCATCCTTTTCCAAGGGAAAATGGATATTCTATTGTCCTGCTGACTTGAATGGAATTCAGAGGGCGCCATTTTGGAAAACTGTGCCTGTTGACTCCTGATCCAGCCTCTTTCACTATTGCCCTCTTTTGAAGTCCACTATCAGTTAGCTCTTCCCCACCCATGTTGCTCGCTCCACGGACTTTCCCTGTCCTGATGGTTCCTATGCTTGACCCACCCCTCTCCTCCTTAAGATATCAGCAGGCCACCAGATCCTGGTCATTGTCAACAAGTTTGTCTAGGGCTTTCTGACTCTTCAAACTACATCACTTACCCCACCCACCAAAAACGAAAAGAGAAACATTTTCTCTTTTAAGATCACTTGACTCTAAAAACATCTCTTTGGTATGTTACATGGTGACGTGGGAGCTGTGTGATTCAGACATTCCATTACCATGCAGTAGAGGCTCCAGCTCAGGCAAGACTAATATCACCTAAATGCAAAGGGATGCAACTTTACGCTGACAATCCCCTTGAAGGGGGAAGCAGGCAGGTAAGTGTGCCTTTTCCCCTTCAGCCACAGTCCTTTGACCTCTCACAGTGTAAGCACCTCAGTCACAGTGACTCTGTTGTTGAAAGAGCCCCTCATTTGTTGGGCACGGTGACATGTGCCTGTGGTACTGGCTGCTGGGGAGCTGAGGCAGGAGGATGCTTGAGCACAGGAGTCGGAGGCAGCCTCAGCAACACTGTGGGACCCTGTCTCAGAAAACCAATGTATAGACACACTCATGTGCACACCCGCTTGAACTTGGTCCCCGGGTGCCAGTTGGTGCCATCATCTCTTGCTAGGCTGTGCTTTTCTTCAGTCCTGGGACCAGGAAGAGTGTGTCACCCATGTGGAGCCACCACAGGGCTTTTGCAGGAGGAGGGCTGGCTGTGCACTGTTCCCACCTCAGGCGTATGGAGATGCAGGTCCTGACAGATTTTTGTCTCCACACTGAAGACCGCTCTCTCTCATCGGGGACAGGACCTGGGGAGACCCCAGATCATCCTGGACATCAACTGGACGTTCAGGGAATCTCACTTGCCCTGCCCTTCCACACCCCGGACCCTTGCCCTTCCACACCCTAGACCCTACAGTCATCCTTCCATCATCCATCAGCCAGCACACGTCTTTTAGATAAAGGGATACCGGCACTGGACTCAAACTCCTTCCAGGTTGCCTCAAAAAATCATTTTTTCAGTTTCCATCTGTTCAAAGTATATCTGCCTTTCCTTTCCACGGCTGATTGTCCCTCCGTGTGCGTGTGTGTGTGTGTGTGTGTGTGTGTGTGTATTTTTTTAATTTTAATGTGGTGAAATATATAAATGTAAAATTAACCATTTTGAACATTTGTAAGTGTACGACTCAGTGGCATTAAGTAATTCACAATGTTGTGGAACCATCACCAACAGGCATCTCAGGGACTTTTCATCCCAGACAGAAACTCTGTGCCCATTAAACACTAATACCCCCTCCCCATGCTTCTCAGAGCATGAAACACGATGATGTCGCGAATTCCTCTCTCTACTAATGTATTTCCCTTGGTCCATAAACATTTTCATTTTCATCCTGGAGACGCTTTTCTTTCTTCTGCTTTAAAGGCCCTCAAAATTCCACCCTCATTTTCTTTTCCACTTGGTAAGCAGATCCTTCCACATTCCCAGCCTGCATCGCCTGCCCATCAGGCCACAGCCACCCACCCTGCTTCCTTTCATTAGCTGGAAATGCCCCTGGCCAAGCCCAGGACTTCCACACTAGCATCCTCATGCTGGCTGCAGCACCTGGCTCAAAGGAGACTCTGAGCCTTTGCCAGAAGAACAACTAGAAGAAGACCGTCACCACAGTGGTACCTGCATTTGCGGAGCACCAAGCTAAGCTGCTCACCTGGATTCTTATTCCACCTGGATTTTTATTCCAGGCAGGTACTACCATTAATCCTATTTGCAGATGAGAAAATAGAGGCTAAGGCCATTCAACTAGAACTTGATGGTTCCTAGGAATCTAAGGCTAGGGCGTCCTCTTTACCAGTTCTTTACCAGTCTTGTCTATGTAGCCAGTGATGTAAAGTAACACTCGCCTGCTACCTCCAGGAGCTTTGCAGGGAAGGTACCTACATTCCTGCAGAATCCTAGTGTCTCAGGGGCACCATCCAGTGAGTGTTAAACGTAAGCAGTGTTTGGTGTATCTCTATAGATCGAGGTCAAATTCCTAAATTGGCCTCCAAAGTAGAAGAGGAATTGGCTAATGAATCCTAGGGAGGAGCACAGATAGAAGAAAGGTACTATTTTATTTCACATTTTTTAAAGTGTCTTTGTACAATATGGTAGGCTATGTTTTCCACTGACTTTCTGCTTCCCTGGAAAGAAGGTATCCCTACCTCACTGACATCCAGTCTTGGCCATTTGACCTGACTTGCTTATGTCCCAGAGAATGCAATCTACAATGAAGAAGATAGTCAGAGAAGAACCCAGCATTGCCACAGTCTATCCACAGTCATACCCAGTGTGAGCTAGAAGGAAGACTGTGTTTAAGTCCTTAACGTGCTGGGGTTGCTTGTTACCAAGCATAATCTACTGAGAGTCAACTGATACAACATGGTTATGGGTTGGATTGTGTCTCCAGGCAGATGCTGAAGTTCAAATCCTAATAATTGTGAATATGGTCTTATTTGGAAATAGGGTCTGGTCTTTGCAGATGATCAAGTTAAGATGAAATCAATAGAGTGAACTCTAATCTAATATTATCATATTTTTAAAAGGGGGAAAGTAGGACACAGGGAACCACACAAAGAGAAGATGATGTGCAGAGTCATAAGGAAAAAGAATGACCTCCCACAGTCTAGGGATGTCTAGGTCACCAGGGGAGAGGCCTGGGACAGACCCTCCTGTGCTCTCAGAGGGAACATGGTCCAGCTGAGTCCTCAGTGTCTCATTTCTGAGACAATAGTTTCTGCTGTTCTCAGTCACCCAGTTTGTGGCATTCTGTTCTGGCATCCCCAGAAAACTCCTGTGCACATTCATTCATCCACAATCATATAACATCAATAAGAATAGTTATTATTATATAGATATTATTATATAGAACTCAATTTTGAAGAATTTTCCAAATTTAACCCTTTAGTTGAGTTACTGATAGTCCTAAAAAAAGCCAAAGAGAAAATTCTTAGGGCATCAAACTTGCTTTAAAACGAGTGACCTTAACTTGTTGGGGAAAGACGTGATAAAACAAAAGATTTGAAACATTGGGTAGAAGTTGCTAAATCCACAAGATATTAATTTATGCTCAAATAAGTGTATTGGAATGATGTTTTATTCTATAATTTTTGCCATGGTAAATGAAATACTACAAACTGTATCTTTTCCTCTAAAATGCACCCCAAATTTTGAAGATTTATGTATTTTCTGTAAAATAAAATGCAAGCTTACTACTGGTCCCCCACCTACCCCACCAAGAATGGAAAGCCATTCCCTCCTGATCGTGGGTTGGATGTGAAAAGCATCAGACCTTATGAAATGGTTTAAGACCTGGGTGAACACCGCCGAGGCTCGGCCGCGCTTCTTCAGCGTTGTTTTTACAGGTCTATAAATCTGTCTGCGGCTCAGCCTTCTCAGGGCTGGCCCTGTGTGCAGGCTGACTCATAAATGAGATGCTACGTCTGCTGTGAAGAGCACTCAGGATCCAGCACAGCTGTCCTTCAGCCTGCCCAGGCCTGACACTCACAGACCAATTGTGCAATATTTAAAATATCGCACATTCGAACCCGTGAAGTCAGGAAGGCTGAAGGATCGATCTTTTCATTAGCCGGAGCAGATTTTTGTGTATCAGATTAGCTGAGTCCTGGAAAGGATATTGGTAAGTCATTCCCCAGGTGGAGAGGTGGAAAAGGTATTAAAATTCTTCAGTGTCTCCCCAGAGTCTCAAGAAGAAAACTAACTTCTGAGCAAGACAGACCCAAGCCCCCCGAGAGCTGGCCTCTAACTTCCGCTCCAGACTCATCTGTCTGATTCCAGCCGCACTGGATGATTTGAAGAGGATATTTTCTAGTTTTCTTCTCTGGATAATTCTACTTTCCTGATTTATCACAGGGCCCAGATTTTAATGGTAATTAATGCTGGCTGTGACAACTGGAAAACCCTGCATTGTCAAAGTTTTAACAGGAAGTGCCAACTCTTGCTCCTAAGAAGCCCCGTGGGTCTGGGGACTGGCCTCCTTTTCTGTTCACATCCACTGCAGCAAGGGCCTCCACTGTCCACCATAAAGGACAGAAGGGACGTAGAAGGCCCTGGTGCACATCTCTGCGCTCCTGCCATTCATGGGTCAGCACAAGTCACTGGAGGCCAACTTCCCTCAGCCTCTGTCACCACCAAGGCCACCGCTCCCCAGGCAATCACGTGTCACCTGTCTTTCCTCCTCCTTAGATGAGGGGTGCTTTAAAGTAGTGCCTGGTGTTGTACCCCAAACCCCTACAGCTTCTCTGTCACGTTGTAGATCTTCCATGAATATTTCTCAAAATAAAGAATAGAGAGACGCATGAATCCGTGGGTGGACAGAGGAGTGACGGAGCATGAGATGGCATGGGGACAGCTTTCCACACTGTAGAGAGGTGTCGGCCCCACAGCCTCCGTGAGGACTCTTGCTGTGATCTGGAAACATTCTGTGTGGAGCATTCTGACCCCACCAACCACAAACTGGAGACTGGATTTTCTCCCGTGGCCCATGGCACCAGAACATAGGGTGTCACGGAAATGTCATGAGAGACTTGAGACTGGAGGACTGTTCTACTCCAGGCAGCGGGTTCTGCATCTTGCTGGAGATGGGTCCAGAAACCATGCTGGTGGCCTCAGCTGAGGGTGTGGCAAGGCAGCCTGGTCCTGAGTGGAGTCCCAGCAGCAGAGGTACCAGGAGAGATGGGCACAGAAGCCGTCCTCCCAGGTGACCTCTACGGTGTGGTGTGGGCATTACTCCACGGTCTGGCGTAGAATCAGGTCTTACAGCCTGTGCCCTACTCGTTTCTATAATTATATCCTTTTCTCTGTAACAGAAGAGTTGGGTTCATCTCGGGCAATTTTAAAAACAATGTCTCCAGGCCACAGGACACTGGAACTGGAATAGAGAGCCCGTGCCTGTGTCTGCATGAGGGTGCGTGTGTGTTGGGGGGAGCAGATGCGGGGTGAAGCAGTAGCATTCAGAGGTGGTGAGAGGGGCAAACAGCACCATACTTTATCTTTCGAGCTCCCATGGGGCACCACCGGTACATTATAATGTGAGGATTCAGGGATGGTGACCCATTTGTAATTTAAATTAACATCTTCCTGTTTTAAATGCATGCCTTGTTTCTTTAGCCTATCATTAAACTTAATATTTACTGAATTCACAAAATTGTTCCATCAATGGATTTGAGTGGTTCATGTAGTGTTTGGGGTAAATCTGAGGGCAAGCTTAGGTTAACAGGGTATCTGAGCTACGTGACAGTGAGTCCCAGAGAGTCCTATGGCCTCACACCAAGTAACAAGCAGTGGAGTGTTAGTGGGTTTTACAACACCACAGTGGTTGTACTATCAAGAGAGCGCTGGAGAGAGCCTGAAGCAGTTGCCCACCGCACAGCGACACGCTACGTGTGTCCCAAGAAATTCCAACTCAAGAAGAAGGAGCTGAAATAATTTTGGAAAGGACAGTAGAATAAAAAATATTTTTTGGAATTTTGGCCCCCCTAAAAAATTAACTGAAAAAAAAATAACTTGTCATTTTTTTCATCAAATATTTATTTCCATTAAAAGTTCGTGGACTCCCGAGAGTTTGCTTCCTGAGGGATGATTTTTTTTTGCTAGGGGCTACTCCTGTACCAATCAAGTGGACAAGGGGACATAGTTTAAATTTTAAAATCCAGCATTTCAAGCCACACACCAGGACTTGACACTCTGAAACAAATGTGCTTTCTCTGAATTGAAATAACCTGGACGTTTGAAAGACCTTGGTTTAGGATTTCTCAAATGGGCCCACGGGCAGGGTGCGGGCGCCGTACCTAGGAGATGATTGCTTTTTCCTCACAACCGTCCTTGCAGCACTCACAAGTGTGATTGACACTACTGCTTCTCGCTATTTTCCGGTTCTGCAAAGTCTGGCTGGGAGTGAAGGGGTGGCCGGAGGTCTCAGCCCAGCCGCTCTCCTTTGAAAACAGGTCTATTTTTCAAGCTGTTGCTGGCATTTCTCTAGATCCTGGGGGCATGACTGAAAACAAGACCATAATTGAGCTGTAGGAGGTCTGCTTATCTCTCCAGCAATGAGCGGGAACAATGTCCCTGCTTGAAGGCCTAACTGATTTTAAATCTTGCTGGTGGAAAGGTGTGAAGAAATGCTCTTGCTGTTTTTATGTCTGCTGCCCTGGGATGGGAGGGTGGGAAGCTGCGTGAAGTAGGCAGAAAGGACATAATTAAAACTATTCATTTTGTTTTTGAAAAACCTGCTCTAGCCTCCCAGAGGGCCTTGACCTCTGTTACGCTGCATTTGGGAGTTCTCTTGAAATGTCACTCAGGACGTCGCACTCCAGCGGCCTGGCAGAAAGAGAAAGGACCGTCAGAGGAGCAGAGACAGTGAGAAAATAAAAGCACACACTTAAAAAAGACTGATGTTTCATTAGGAGCCCCTTAGTTAGTGGTTGGTGGATCCTGAAAAGTTTGACATGGATTCCAATCAAGTCATCTCCAAACAAAGATTTTATCTAAAAACAAAGATTTTAAAGAATGACTATTTTTTTTTTATGAAAATGCATGTGACCTTCTTCCTTCTTCACTAACATGTTGGAAATGAGATGGCAGGCTGATTTGTACCTAGAAAGAAGAGGAGGAGCAGTAATAAATAATAATGTCCATCATTAAAATAAGAGCCAACATTCACTCGGTAAACATGTGGATGTCATGTTGGTGCACTCCCATTTTGTTCTCATTTATGTGAACTTTCAGTTTGATTTTCTTATTACTCTTTATGCCTCTAAGTCATCCTCCTCTGAGGCCCAGATCTCCTGGACATCAAAGGTAGCGTGGAGTATGCAGAAGAGACTCCAGGAGGACCCAAGCAGACAGGGTTAGACCCGCAGAGACCACATTTGTTGGAGCTAATTTTTAAAGAATTCACACACAGTATGGATATGTATCTAAGGCAAATACATAATATTCATGGAGAAATACCACAATCCTTCAGTCCTTAATTCATAAAGGCTAGATCTACCCAAGCTTGGTGTTTCAAGGGAGTAGGGAGTGATATTAGCATATACTCATTAGAAAGTGTGGAATTTTAAAAAGTATTATTATTCTCTGAAAACAAATGAATGAAAAGGAGAGCAATTTTGACAATTCCAAGGGTCAGGTCTTTAGATGATCCATCAGAATTCCCTCATCTGCTTGACTTCCAACTTGTTGAACAGGGAGGGATCACTGGGAGAGGGGCAGGGAAAATGATCTTTTATAGTGAATTTGAGATGTACTTTTTAGAGTGGATCTGTGTCCTCACTCCTGCTGAAATATGGATTCAAACTCAAAAGTTAGATAAATCACAGTGGAACTCACTTGCAGCATTTTCAATTATGACTATAATTAGACACTAAAGTAAATCAAATATCTTGCCTAGGGTTCCTCTGAATTCTACCGAAAGAAGAAAATTTCTTTTTCTCAAAGAAAATAATGCTCTGTCAGATAATCAATGTATTTAATAACGGAGTAAATTGGAATCATTTCCTTTCCTAACATCAATAGTGTTATTCATCTGACTCTAATGAATGTGGCATCACATAAAATTTTATTGATCACTAGCAGCAAAAATGGTAGGTGAGAAAAATCATTTTTGTCCTTTAAAAAAAATAAATACAGAAAGAATGTGAGCACAGCATATTAACACTTTCCTAAGACTTTTTTGTTATTAGGAAATAGGGAGATACTCCTTAGTTTTTAAATAATCAAAGTTCTTATAGTTAATCTACTTTTTAATGTGAAAAAAGTTCTAAATATGTTATAGAGGTAATGCTATTGGAATTTATATATACATGTATATATATTTCAACTTTGTCTTTGTTTGTAAACAGTGTACTTAACCTTACATGCCTACTTTTTGAGATGGCTTTTTCAAATAAGATAAATTTTTCAAGACATGACTTTGTAAGATGTCACTTTTTCAGATAACTTTTTCAACATTTTCTGAAATCTGGAGAAACATTAAATCTCTATGTTGGAAGAGAGTACCATTTCACAGGTTCCTTATGTGAGTGCCAGAATTCCATAGGACTGGTGTTAAAAAAGGCAAGTAAGGGCTGGGCTTGTGTCTCAGTGGTAGAGTGCTTGCCTAACATGTGTGAGGCACTAGGTTCAGTCCTCAGCACTGCATAAAAATAAACAAATAAAATAAAGGTATCGTGTCCATCTGTAACTAAAAAAAATATATATATTTAAAAAAAAAATGCAAGTAACCACAGAAGCACGTTCTCTGTTGCCCTGCACTCCGCTCTTCAGTACTTTAAGACAATTCAGTGAGGAAAAAAGAGTGAGATATGTTGAAAGAACAGCATCTTACGCAACTGTAAGGTGGTCTTCCTTTGTAATCTGAAGGGGCTTTATCATAAGCAACATCAGGCTGCGTAATCCCCACGTTGATGGCCAAACTGCCATGCAGGATGAGTATTGCACGTCCGGGGCTTGGAAGACTGTGAGTTTGAGGACAATTGTTCTCCGGGAAGGAAAAGCCATACTTCTCTAAAGATAAATTTTGAGGCGGGCATGAAGACAGAGCAGCACTGCGGGCCGTGAGTTCTTTCAAGGGATGGTGCCGGAATGCTACCCTCATCTCACATTATTCCCAAGATATGTGCAATTACCTCCGAGAGAAGAACTGGAATTGTGAGGTCTCAAGAGCTTAGATAATGACATAAAATAAATTGCAACGATTACCCGTGTGCTTTTCCAGGATCATATTATTTAAAACCTATCTAGGGACTTCAAGAAATGAAAGACACAGGAACGTCCACTTTATGAAATTGCTATTAAAGTGTGACCTAGAGTTGAAGACAAGGTTAATTATTGGTTTTTAACCGAAGTATCATTCTCGTTTAATATTAGTGCCCAGGTCTTAAATATTGAAGCAAGTCACATTTTTCAGGGACAATTGCCTTTGAATGAAGAATGACAGGCCTCTAGTCTTTGCTGACCCTTACAACTCCTGCAGCGCAATCCATGGCAACCCGGTTACTACGGCAACTGAACAACACTCACAAGAACAGGATAAGACCGTGAAATCTGATGTCATACTTTCATAAGATATAAATTGCAAATGATATTCTAAAGTAGATTTGTTAAGTGTGTGATCTAAATTATAAATTACTTGGAAGTGGATGTAGATAGAGCTTGCCGTTGGACTGTGTTCATCCAGTCGACTTCCTGGTGACCTACCAAGCCCGGCACGTGAAGATGAGTAAGTCAGAGTTCCTGAAGTTCTTTTCCTCTCCCACTCCCAATACTTCCACTAGAAACTCAAAGTTAGCTCTCTGCATTTATTTGAAACTGTCTAGCTGCAAAATAAAGTTGGTATTTTGTTTCCATTGGTTTGATCAATATAAAATCCATAACCAGATCTCATGCAAAATAGAGATACATTTACCACGTTTCCAAGTTCCTTTCAGAAATAGAGGTCAACATTGTCTCACACTTTTCCATCTTGAAAAATTGACTTCAGCATTTTTTGGGGGGGTGTCTTGCTCTAGAAAACAAGGCTCCTGGAGTGTTGGAGCACTTCCAGGCACCTCCATCCACATGCCACTGAGTTTACCAGAACTCTGCACTTAGACCAAAAGAAGTCCCTTGGCCTGCTGTGCTTAGGAAGAGACTTGGAACCTAGAACTGAGCAAGGCACTAGGTCTTTATAGTAGAGCTGAGATGAATGTGGCAACTGCCAAGAGGGAGTCCTGGCCCCGACCCTGCCACAGGCTCTCTCCAGTACATCTCTAGAGTAAGACCCAGTCAACCCAGAGACAAATGTTGTCGTCATTCCCTAAATTTCCAAACTCAATGAAGGGAAATGTCAAGATCCTGGGGTAATGTAAGAGAAAAAAACAAGTGCACACAAATGGCCATTTCTCCATCCCCATTCACAAACTAAATGCAGGTGATTCTGACCACTGAATTTCCCAGCAGCCCCTGCACACTGCTGGCATGATGTCAACGTGTCTCCTCACTTAGCACCTTTGACAGATCCGTACAAACCAAACGGGTCTGTTTCAGCCTGTTTACAAGTCAGGTAACTGTGAGTGGCTCTTTCCTTTCCTTTTAGATCTATTTATATTGCAATACAATCCATGTCACATATTAAGAGAACATAAAGGAAAGCATATTTGCACTTCATAAGAGGTTTCATTCAGAAAACAATACTGCCATCTGAAAGTTGGAGTCCTTCCCTCATTCACTGAGAAAACACACAGTGAGCACCTATTGGCCAGCCATGATTTATTCAAGGGCTTAGGTGACTTGAAGAATACAGCTATTGGAGGGAAGCAAATGCCGGTCATGCTAAACAAGCAACAGTCATCTGAATACCAACAAGAGATGTGCAGCCTGCCATGGGAATAAGAGGCAGGGCTGAGGGAAGCTCACATGAGGTTTGCTGTTCCCTGCAGAGAAAGTAGGTGACAATCCCAAGCAGAGAGAACAGTACATGCACAAAGCACAGGGAACGAGATGGGCAGTGTGACTCAGCAGCCAGAGCTGCACCTGGGAGCTTGGCCCGCATCCCCCTTGAAACCACAGTGAGCCTTTCCTAACACGCTTTGTTAGTTTTGTACCTGAAGTGCTGGCCAGGCAAGCAATAGAGAGTCCCAGGACAGCTCCAGCTGTGACACTGATTAGTGATGCATTGCTGCAAAACCAACACCCAGAAACCTGCCGTGCTAAACAGCAAGCGCGCTGATCTCCCAGTGTCTGGGGTCAGGAATCCAGGTGTGGCTCAGCTCCCTGCCTATGTCCCACAGCTGCAGAAGGCTTAGAGCTGAAGGGGCATCAGGAGTCGGGGAAGAACTGCCTCCAAGCTCACCTGCGCAGGCCTCTCCACAGGAATGGAGCAGGCTTCCTGGGCGAGCCACCCAAGGCAGGAGCCCCGTATCCTTGTAATCTCATCTCAGAGGTGACATTCAGTAATGTTTTCTTCTTGTTAAAAGTGAATTACTAGGTCCAACCCACAGTCAGGGAAGAGAACTACCAAGGAATGAATGGGCCAGGCTTCTTGGGGTACCCCCAGGCTGCTCCGCATCGAAGGCCTGATGGTCTTGCAGATGGGGCTGGCACCAAAATGGTGTCCGCAGAGTGAAGGACAGCACGCCATCGTTAATTACATTAGCATTTCCAGCTACTAGAACCAGGTAAGTCCCCAAGCCCCAGTGTTCACTTCCATTGTCACAACACCTGTCGATGGTTTGAATGTGAGGTGTCCCCAAAAGCCCGTGTTAACACAGGAATGTTCAGGGCGAGTTGATTAGATTATGAGAGCTGTCACCTGATCAGTGGATTGATCCCTGAGATAGGTCAATAATTTTAATGGATTAACAGGTGGTAACTGTAGGCAAATGGGGTATGGCCTGAGGAAGTAGGTTACTAGGAGCTGGCCTTGGGATCTGTATTTCATCCCTGCATCTCTCCTGTGTGCGCTCGCTCTCTCTCTCTCTCTCTCTCTCTCTCTCTCTCTCTCTCTCTCTCTCCTTTCTTTCTCCCATGAGTTGAGCAGATTTCCTCCACCCTGTCCTTCCTCCATGATACTCTGCCTCATCTCAGACCCAGAGCGATGGAGTTGGCTGACCATGGACTGAACCTCTGCAACTCTGAGCCAAAATAAACTTTCCCTCCTCTAAATTATTTCTGTCAGTTGTTTTGGTCACAGCAACATAAATCTTCTAACACACCAACTATGTGAGATAGGAAGAATTGTGTCCATTTTACACTGGAGAAAGTATAGTGAGTTTGCCCAAGAAAAACCAGGCAGGCCATGCTGACATCCTTGGAACTGGATTCGGGCCGCACTCTTCCTGCAGGTCTCTCCTCTCGTTTAACCACTGCACAGGCCGCCTCTTATGTCTTCTCCGCTTCTGTGACCTTCAACCCCAGCCTCCCAGGCACCTCAGGACAAGGCTTAACATCCATGATGCAGTAAAGCAGGAGCAATGACGGAGAAAGACATCCAACACGTGCCTCGACATTGGCACTCAGGGCACCAACTCTGGTTATCAACAGAAGTACAAAGTAAATCACCTCTTCACGGGCTGAACTGCAGATGTTTGGCTCTGACTCTGCTGTGCCCAGCCTCCTCCCCATGTAAAACATCATCCTGTTGACTTGCTATGTTCTAAGTAGCATGGAAGACCGGCAGAACGTGCAGTTCCAGGGAGAGCACATTGTACGTGCTGGCCCATGCTTGGAACAGACGACAAGACACAGAATTTGCATTCAAGATACAATTTAATGCAGAAGTATAAACCTGACACCACACCAAATACACATCAAAATAGCAATGGCAGAGAAAGACATCCACATACCCTCCCCAGAGCAGTTCTGGGCCTCAACTTGGCACTCCAATGCCAATGTTGGGAGGTAACAGGTAATGAGGAGGCAGTTTTAGGGCATTAGAGTCCCTGAAAAGCGGATGTTGACAGCAAGCCATGAAAGAAGATCTTAAAACTGTTGAGAAGCTGCAGAGCACCTGATAAGGAAACAGGGAGACATGGGCCCCACGTGATGGCATGGTCGAGATGAAACGTGTTCCATGTCAGTATCTTATTTATTTATTGAGTCCAAAGAATTGAACGGACTTTGTGAAGTTCAAGAGGCAGTAAAGATGGGCATCCTCACCCTCATTTTGGATGAGGAGGGAAACACCTCCCTGCACGATCCACCATGGTCATTCTTGCCCTGAACAAGAATCCTCTGTGCAGTCCCTCCGTCCCCAGGGCTTGGCTGCACAGCTGGGGAAGACAGTGGGCAGACGCCGTGCTCCCTGAGCAACTTGTCATCCGCAGGAGGAGCCGAGTCTCACTGTGAAAAGGCAGAAACCCAGACCCAGGAGGGAAGAGCTCTTCCTGGGGCTGTTGGAAAAGACTGACCATGGAAATCTCAGCTGAGTGGGCAGAAAGGGGCGGCAGGAAGGGGGAAGGTGTGTGCTTAGGTGTAAGGGACAGGGACCTCTGGCTTTTGGGGACCTCTAGGAAAGAGGTAGAGGCCAGACCTCAGTTCGCACATCCTCACCCCTGCATTCCAGATTCTTTCTCTGCTTCAGCACAACATACAAATTTGTGATTTGGTCTTTTGCTAGTGCTGTACATGAAAGGCTTATGCACCCACCGCCCTGGACACATATTGAATCCTAGTCCCTGCCATGATGGTATTGGACATGGAGTCTTTGGGAGGTGACAGTAATGAGGGGGTAGCCTTCAGGAATGTAGTTAGTGCCCTAAAGCATAGAGGGACAGTCACACACCATGTCCCTGTGTGCCCTCTTTCTGTCCCCAAAACCTAGCCAAGTTAAGAAGACACTGAGAGCAGGCCTGGGTGGGAAAGTCAGATACACAGTATCTTGAGGGACAATGGTTTGCTCTTGTATGCCCTGGGAACTAGGTCAGGTGAGTGCTATCTGTAGAAAGCTACTCTCTTGCATGTACACCAGGACAGTTGCTCCTTGGGACGCTGGCAGCCAGGCAAACTAAGCAAAGCACTGTGAGAGACTGGTGCTCCCTGAGACTGGCCCATGGCCCTGAGCACATCTTGGAGCAGCCACTGATCGCTTGGAAGCTCTCCCAATAAGCCATGAGTCTCCCATGCTGTCCCAGGTATTTTCTTTGCCCTATCAACAACCTGCACCACTGCCCTGGTGCTACTCGGCTGTGTACAAGACGAGTGCCTTTATAAAAGGACCCCCCATGAGTCCCCTCATCCCTTCCACCACAAGAAGACACAATGAGAAGGTGCTGGAAACTAACAGGGAGTCCTTGCTAGACAACAAATCTGCCGGTACCTTATCTAGGGTTTTCAACTTCTAGGGCCATGAGAAAGAAGCTTCTGGTGTTCGTGAGACGCCCAGTTGTGTTCTTTTTGTGACAGTCCCGACGAGCGGGCGGTCTGGTCATTATTGTTGTCTTGTGGCTTAGCTTTTGTTTCACTAAAACGCTGCCCTATTAGAACTACATATTAAAGTCCCCATAAAAGAACACCTCGTGCAGGCTGTATGCCATTCAGAAAGGCTTACCGCTCCTCAGAAGTGACATCTTCCAGCACTGTCCTCTGCTCCTCACTTGGCGCTCCACAACCTTCCCCGCAGTACTTTATTAACACCACAGACGCTGTGTCCAGCTGGGCAGGCAGGTACCACGCAGCCCCGCCCTGGCCTGCCCTTCAGGATGCCTCCAGGATGCCAACACAGTAGGTCTCCTAAGATACCCCAGGACCGGCAAACTCATTTACCTATTTGTTTTAATTTTAGGAGGTAAATGCAGGAACAAGAACAAACCTATAAAGTATTAGGATCATTTATCATCAAAAAGTGGCTTTTCCTTGGAAAATAAACATATACTTGTTCATCATTACCCTAAGTACATGTATAAGTCAAGAATGGTTTGAAAATACTCTGTGAACAATCAGTGTCTTGAAAGATTGTGCCCTATATGTGTAATATGACATGAATTGCATTCTGCCAGCATGTATAACAAATCAGAATAAATTTTAAAAAGTGGCTTTTCCTTGGAAAATAAACATAAACTTGTTTATCACCTCTTCTATTTGGGGTCATCTTGTTACATAGAACATTAAATGATTTTTCATTTTTAAAACAATTCTTACCACTGAGTTAATGCAAAAAAAATTGAAAGATAAATTGTACAACGTGTATTCTATACACACACACACACACACACACACACACACACACACACACCCGCCAGTTACTGATTTACTGCATTTTTGAAAATCAAATAAAATTCCAAGTACTTAGAAAAGACAATGTTTCTAAAAGAACTTAACAAGACCTGCTTGGGGATGTGTGAAGTTGTCCAAATATTTCATTAAGAAAAAGGGGGGTGGGGGAAACAATTGAAGGATTCCATTTTAGTTAAGAGATTATTATATTTATGGGTTAGTAACAGTCTATAATTTGAGGGGAAAAAAAGCCTGATAATAGTGGGTTTCTCTGTGGAGAAAAGTATGAGAAAATTTCACTTTTTCATGTTAGAGATTTCTGAATTATATTAATTTTTCATAATGGGCATGTGCTTCTTTTATAATCAGGAGAAAAAAAAACAATAAAGTAAAAAACACGTTGGTCGCCATCCACTCCTAAACAGTGTGACCCTCTCTCTCTGGACCTTTGAGAATAGCTGAGGTCACTCTGGCTTTTCTTTCTTTTTTCCTCCATCCCAGGCATGAGATGTTTCCACGCGGGAAAGGGCGCTTGACAGTGGCCCTCCCTGGGCACCCTCCTCCCCGTGCGAGAGCAACCCCCCTCAGTGAGCAATGCAGCAGTCAGAGGGAGAGGAGGCTGCTTCCCTGCACGTCAGCGACCAGACCTGAGTCACAGAAGGTTCTGAGCCACAGACTGAGGAGGAACTCTTCCCCCTGCAGCTGCTGGCCCCGGGTCAGCCTGGAGCCGGCCTCTCACTGATGCACCTGGGCCAGCCAAGTCGAAGGCTCCCTGCTAACAAGGTGGCACGGTCCTTCCCCATCCAGGGAGAAGAACCCGGGTGCAGGCATCTCTAGGATAAACAGTGCTTAAGCCTCGAGAACATGCTCACACTTGTCTTTCTCAGGATTTTAAAAATACAAATGGCATCTGCTTTACCACTAAATTATATATTTGTTTGAAGCTTAATAGAGGGATACTTTACATAGTTTCCCAAAACACAGCAGGACTTCTGGGATCCAGCATGTAGGAGAATCACCAGCCCAAAGTTCCTGGCAAGGGGTTCGGCCTGACCCGCCTGCTGTCGGCTCCAGTTGTGAGGAACACCAGAGGCATTTGAAGACGGCTGGTCCTTAGTTCTGGCTTCTATACTCCTGCTACAGAGGGCTGCCTGGATTCCTTCCCTTCCCCCTGCCTCCCTCCACGTCATCTTCGACCTCATCCGAAGCTCAAATCAACCTTCTTTGGGAATATTTTCCCTTTTATTTACCTGAAATATTAGGCTTTTTCTTCTCTTTGCTCCCATAGCATCTCCCACACACACACTCACACACACTTTTTTTTTTTTTTATCAACTTTTCACTCTGTAAACACGAGAATTGCAATGAACAATATTTATATTGAGTACACGGAGAAGGAAGTCTCGATCTGGTCTAGGAAGAGTGAAGATGTTTTCCTGGAAACATGTCAATCAACCTAGCAAGGAAGGATGAAGTCGAGTTAGGCAGGCGGTCTGGGCTGAGGGACAGGGTTTGCAGGAGAAGCATGTTACAAGGTGCCTGAGATGGAGAATGCCCAGGCATGACGAGCAAATGGAAGGGAGGAAGATGAGGCCCGGGAAGCAGGCAGGAGACGGAGAGCCTGGCCGGGCATTCTGAGGAGTGATGGGAGACCACGGAGTGGGTGAGCAGGAGAGTGAGCGGACAGCTCTGTGCCCACGACATGCAGAAGCAGAGGAAATGGCCTACCACGGGGTGAGCTGGAGGTCTATCAGGGTGGCCCAGGCAAGAGAGGATGACAGCACGGACCACAGCAGTGGCCATGGTGGGAGAGAAGGAAATACGGGCAAGTTTTCCAGAAGCTGAGCTCAATAGGAATAGGAGATGAGCTGCATATGGGGAAGCCCAGGGAGACGGGCAGGACAGCTGCGGTCTCTGGGTCGTAGGAGGAACACCTCACCGTTCACTCGTCTCATGCATCGTGAGTGTGGACGGTTTGGGATGCACTGAGCATGAAGGGTCCTCAAGACAGCCAAGGAGAATGCGAGTGTCTTTCCTACCACCATCCGGGTATGCCATGAGCAGGTCTTCCCTCTGGCTTTGGAAGGGCAAATGAGGAAAGAGGAAGGGAAATTACACTTTTTCATGCCTCTCCCTTGAACCAAAGCCCATATTAGCCTTCTTTGTCTTTGTAAAATTTTTCTTTATGAGATTTTTCTGCAAATAAGACTATTGTCCACTGCTGGAGCAAGGAGCTGCCAAGAAGCACGTGACGAACTCCGTGGAGCTGGGAAGGGCCCAGCTACACATCACTCCCCGAGTCCCTGGTTCATTTCTGCGTGGGTCACGACCTTCTGATCCACACTTCGTATTCATCTTTTTTGTTTCTTGTGCATTTTATGGACACCCACTTCTCCTGATCAATACAGAAATTTCTTAAGGGCAGGATCCTTCCTTTTAATCCACTCGGTCCCCACATGACCTAGAAAAATGCTTTACATAATCAGCTCTCGGTGAAGCTGGGTTAGAGGTTGGAGGAGTGTCAGTGAAGTCGGCCAGACATCCTGGAGGGAGACAGCAGGTAGTTGTTTTCAAGCCGGTTTGTAACTCTGCAGAGGGAAGCGTTCAAGCGCTGGGTTACTCGTGTATTCACACCCACGTGGGCAGGACACCAAAGGAAGCGAAGATGCTCTCTCCAGGGACTGGCCCGATGGGGTCACAGTGGCCCACCTGTCTGGGGTGCTGGCATGGACTGGTGAACCTTTCTCCAACCCAGACATAGTGTCCTGTCTGGTAGAACAGGACACAGAGTCTGGGTGGATTACAGAGAGCAGACATTTATTTCTCACAGTTCTGGAGGATGGATGTCCAAGACTGGGCACAGACAGGTTCTGCTCATGGGCAACTGTCCTGTGGTGGAGGCTGGGGGTACTGCCTGGCCGCTTTCACAGGAGCACTCTTCCCCTGCTTGAGGACTCTGCCCATGGAAATCGCCTTGGAAAAGCCATCACACTGAGGGTGAGAATGGCATATGAATTGGGGGGACCCAAACCTGCAGACTATAGCAGCTACACAGAAAGCTTGAAGAAAAGCAAATTTCTCCTCCAAATCCTCCAGGGTTTGAGGTTCTGTTTGCCAAAGGCAGAAGGGAAGCTGAGGCTCCTCTGCATTCCTGGGTGTCAGTATACGAGTCTCTGAAGCTACTTACGGTGATGATTTTGGAGTCAGCATAAAAATTGGAACCGACAGGAAGGGTCTTGTCCAACAATGCTGCTGCGCCCTGCCCTGTTCCTATGGGTGTGTGATGCACTGTTGGTTTTGTCACCTCCATGCAGACTGTCAGCCACTGCACCTCGGCTGCCTTCAGGATGGTGGGGAAATCTGGGTGCCCTGTGGGGTAGGAGGCCCCAGGGGCCTCTGGGCCTCTCAACATGCTGGGATGCGACAGATCCTTCCCAGGAGCCCGGCAGCACCCTCTGGACCCACCCTGTGTGTCTCCCTGGGATTTAGGCCCCGTGTCTCCATTTCTTCAACCATGAAGCTCCCAACTCAGGATCAGAGCCCAGAGTGAATTCTTTGCACTTGAAGTTCTCAAAATTGCCACAGAAGTGGAAGTTTCTCTCAACACCGTAGGGCTGGGAAATAATAGAAGGCTATAAAATTCCTTCCAAGTGTAAAAGCATTTTGTAGAGTATAATCATTTCAGTGGTCATTAGTATTTTTTCAGAGTCGCTTAGGAAGTGGTGGTTTACCAAAGTTCTGAACTCGGGATAATTAAAGAATAATTAAACCGTCTCGCCCCAGGCACCTGGGCCTCCCTGTTAGACACACTGAGCGAGGCTACGCTGAAGTGCTCGTTTACCCTGGAAAATGACAGGCTTGTTTTTCAAGGTGTAATAATTTTGTTGCAACAGACTACAGAGCTGAACTTGGCCACGATGAAATAGCAATTCACATCCTTCATCAGCTTACAATTTTTCTTTCAAGCTGGGTAGTTGTTAAAAATCAAAGTCTGTAATGGCCCAGGAATGTTTAATTCTTCTCATCTGCGTATTGTTATTTTTACCCTTTTGATTATTTTCTTAATCTACTTTCCAGGTTTACTTGTTTTATCAGCTGAAAAGCTGGAAAATATCCTTATGACTAAATGCTTGGATGTTTATTATTTTACTTATTTTTTTAGCCAAACCCTATGATAACATTCTAATTTGATAATGTTCCATTAAACACATTAATAGGAGATGGGAAAATATAACAATTAAGGAATGTAGGAGCAGTTTTTAGTAAGATGAGTCGTCTAGCATAAAAACATGATACTTAGCTTTTTGGAGCTACAATATTTCTGTGACAAATGGCTCATATTCAGAAGTTGTAGGTATACTGTGTACACATTTTGAGCAGAAACTCGAAGAAACACCATGTGGATAATGTTTTGAAGCAACAGTGCAAAAATAAAGCCTCGTAGCCTGATCCCAACACTTAACACAATCTGCAAAACCCTTAACCTGCTTCACTTCTCCATAAAAGGCATCATAGAATTCATGTCCAGAGTTTGGAGATCAGGGTCATGAAGTGCTTAGAACTGCAAAAAGTGCATAAATCTTCAAAACAAGTGTTCAGTTACAGCTTGGTTTTTAAGCACATTTCATCTACAAATAACACTCATTTCCATGCCACTTCATAGCTAATTTTTAGGATATAGCTAGTAACACAACTTCATCTTATTAAGTCTATGTGATACAGTAAACTTTCTCCCCAGAAAGGTAATGCAAATGTTAAAATTTAAGGTACCATTTTTTTAAACACTTAAATAAGGAAAAGAAATTCAAAGTAATTATTTTCTAGTGGTTATCTATCCATTTAAAAAAATTACTATGAAGGTGGTCATGCTTAGCCACCATTAACAAGAAAGATTTTATTTTGACTTCATTAATGTCAGCATTTCTTTCACGAATTTACATTTCCTTCACATTTTTTTGGTAGATGAAACTACTATGGTATGCAAATTTTAAATTTAATTTTCATAATGCATTTACGGAAACAAGAATATCTGTGTAGGTATCTGAAAATAAATATGGAGCAGAAACCCAGGAAACAATCAGGTTAACTAATATTTACATGAGGAATCTAAAGGAACCACATGTACAGATATCTTGAATCAACTCCCAAGAGTTTGAAGCTAGATATTCAGATGTTGTAGAAAGCTTAACATTTCTTTGTCCAAGATGTGATCTTTCTAAATGAGTTTGCACTAAATAATTAGAAAGAAAACATACTTATTGGCCCCATAAACACATATGCACATTTACAAATTAGTTACACTCTGTTTCTCACATGCTGTTTTGAAGTTGTTGTCTTTTCTTTTCTTTTTTTTAAAGAGAGAGTGAGAGAGGGAGAGAGAGAGAGAGAGAATTTTAATATTTATTTTTTAGTTACGGCGGACACAACATCTTTGTTTTTTTGTATGTGGTGCTGAGGATCGAACCCGGGCCGCATGCATGCCAGGCAAGCGTGCTACCGCTTGAGCCACATCCCCAGCCCTGTTGTCTTTTCTTACAAAAAAAAAAAAAAAAAGACTTATTATGAGTAGAGCAGAGAAATATCATTATTCAGTATTACACCAAATGTTGAAAAATTCCCCTTTGCTCTGGGGATTGGCACTGCTTCCCCTGGTACCTTATGTAAAGTCTGAATATATGTTTCAGAAGGCAAAACCATAGATGTAGAGAAAAGATCAGTGGTACCAGGGCTGGGGGATCCTCAGAGGCAGCAGGTTCTTTGGGCAGTGAAACCCCTCTGCGTTACTGTAATGATGCACATACATCTTTACACATTGTCAAAACCCGCTCCACACCACACGGGGAAGCTGAATGTGTACCACGCCCCGGGGCACATTCCTATGTCCTACAGGTCATGCACTGCAGTGACAGAGCCCCTCGGTGGGGCCAGTTGACTCTGCAGAGGCTGTGCACAGGTCGGGCAGAAAGGACGGCCAATCTCTGTGCCTCCCCATCAGCTTGACAGTGAGCCTAAAACTACTTTAAACAATAAAGATTTTCAAAACTTTTTAACATATTATGTCCATTATATAACTTAAAACCTGTGTGTGAAAACATTTTAACCCATCTTTCTGTTTTTCAAAGGACATTAATACAAATAACAGTCTGAGTTGGAACAGCTGGAAGTTTGTTTTTCCTCCTGTCTTTTTTCTCTGAATGTTTCCAGAAAGTTCTTTCTTAAAGCTGCATGTCTTGAAATACTGGATTTTCTGAGTCCCGCTGTTCCTGCTGACCACACGGTCCTTGGTGGTGGGCTTATCTTGCTGTCTCCCCCTGTGGAAGGATTTCAGCCATCCACACCTCACATGCCCAAGTTCCTTCCTTTACCTTTCACACTAGCTCTATCCCCAGCTGCCTGCGCTCCCAGAAGAGAGTCAAGCAGAGAGGGAGAATGATGTCCACAGTGTCTGGCATAAGTTTGGCCCCTGACAGTGCATTTGCTGAATGAATGAATGGAAACCAAGGTAACTTCTTACTTCATTATTCCCATTCCGCCTCAACTGCCTAGCTATTATTTCACGTCTATGAAGAAAGCAAACGTGAGCAGGGTGTCTCCTCAACCCCTCCAAGGTATTCCTGGACTTCTGCGTGTGTCTCTTCAATTGCCACCTCTGCTGTCACCTGGTATCCTCCCTGTGACCCTGGCGTTTTGCTCTTTGAACAAGGGACACCAGTCACTTTAGATTCACACTGTCCTTAAAAACCCTACCTTGACATGGTGACATCTACAAAGACTCTCCTTTCAAATACTGAACCAGAGGCCAAGCTGTGGGCCTGTCCTACAGGAGGACACGGCTGCACCCCTCACACTGGCTTCCCTCATTGGAAGTGCCTGTCCTTCAAAAGAATTCCCGTTTCAGAACAATTCCTGAACAACAGTGACAACAACCTGGATGGTGGCAGCAGTAGCAACAAACACAACGAAGACAAGCAGATGAAGTCCCTGATGAGGATCTACTCCAGAAGGGCTGGTTCTGAACAAGTTTCTACAAATCATGAGAAGAGGTAACTACTCTCCACCTCCTGACTTTATTAAAGTCCACAAATTGTCTTTCCTGTGTGCACTTTCAATTCCCTAACTTTGTCCACATCTTGTAGAGGAAACAACCTGAAATTCATTCATATTAGAATTTTGGAAAATGAGGAGTTTAGCCCAGTGGTGTGAAACCCTGTGGCGGAATGACAGTTTCTGCAGCAGGAAGAAGGGGAGGGCTTTGGGGTGGAACCTGAGCTTCTGAAAGCCATGCCACATGGTTGGCCACCCACCTCTTGCCGTGGAGGTTGCTCTTGACGCCCTCACAGTCCTCGAGCACCCTCGCATCCAAGCAGCATGATGCTCCAATCCCCTCCGCACTGGACGCAGCCCAGGGTTCAGGGGCTAGTTCATGTGCATAGGTGTGGTTTCAGAGACCCAGCAGGTGAGGTCCATGTGGCTGCACAGCCTTCCCTTCTAAACCTATCCATGGCTCATGGCATGGGACGCACATTACCCAGGAGTAGAGAAACAGACAGGAGGAGGAGCCCGTGGAGTCTAGGAGCTCACCTATCGCCTCTGCTCACCCAAGGTCAACATGCTCCTCACAGTGCTGCCTTCGCCACACCCTGGCTGACCCTCTAGCAGTTCACTGAAGGGAAAGTTCCTTGGATGTCAGTTGGCTCTTCAGCCCTAATGTATAGCCAAATTAAGGAAGAAAATGTTCTCTGTCCCTTTAAAAAAAAAAATACAAATGAAACTTTGCAGGATTTTAAGGAGGTTTGAGAAAATAAAAGACTGAGTACATCCTAGTGAGAGCCTGATTGGGGTCTAGGGGAGGACCCTCGCTGAGTGTTTGTGTGCTCGGGTCGAGTTGGCACGGGTGAGGAACGCTGACCCAGGCCGGATTCCCACGTTCCGGACTGCTGTGCTGCTCTGGGGTGCTTGGTTGATAAGTGGATGTCAAGAACCCCGTGCTGGCTGAAGGCATGTATCGGATCCATGCACACAGGATGCATGTGTGCCAGGTGTGGTCAGGCTAGGCTGGGCCGGGGGTCAGCAGCAGGTAGCTCTCTCAAAATTGAAATAGCTTATTGCCTCTGGAGGAACTAACCGTAAATAGCAGTAGGTTTCTTAAATTTTGTTTTGTTTCTATGTTTTCATGGCTGTGGGAGAGAGCAGGCTGAACCGTATGTGAAAGAACAATGGTACCATGGTCCTCCCCAAGTTTAACTCGTTCATTGGTCAGAGGGGGCTGACGGCTAGAGGACACTGTGCCAAAGCTCGAGGCCGAGGGGAGGGGTGGGAAGAGTAGCATTGTCCACCACCCTGGGCTCCCCCAGACCTCCACGGCGTCCCATGACCACAGGCACATCTCACAGCCATCCCAACATAGGCAGGGGGTGGGTACTGGAGGAACTGGCCAGCAGGGCCAGGGACAGAGGCCTGTCCACAGAGACCCTGCTAGCTTTTCATCCCTGTGGAAAAAAATGCCCGAGAAAAACAACCTAAAGGAAGAAAGACTTATTTTGGCTCATGGTTTCAGAGGATCAGTCCATGGGCATCTGGCTCCATCACTGTGGGCCTGAGGTGAGGCAGGGCATCATGGAGGATTTGGGGGGGTGAAGAGAGCTGTCAGCTTATGGCGGCCAGGAAACAGAGATGGGGTGAGGTTGTGGTGATATACACCCTCCACGGACAAGCCCTGGTGACCTGCATCCTTCAACCAGGCCCACCTCCCAACAGCACCACCAGCTGGGGACACAGCCTTCAGTGACCACAGGAACATTTGGGGTTAAGATCCAAACCATAACCTGTGGTACCTGGAATGGGCTTGAAGGGCAAGAGGGAAGCAGCCAATTCAAGATTTTGAGAAGGAGTGTTCTAGGCTGAGGTCGAAGCCAGACACAGCCCTGTGCTGGGAACACGCTGGGCCCCACTCAAGGGCGGTGGCTGGAGCAGAAGACGGAAGAGAGAAAGGAGGTGAAGACCTCAAGCTGGTCAGACAGACAGAAGGCTTTGGAGGTAAGAATTTGGGGTTTATCTTTTCTAAATATGTGAGAGGCTATTAGAAGATCCCGATGAAGGAGTCACAGTTCCTTCTCTGTCCCATTGAGCCAGCGAGTCAGGATAAGTTGTTGGGGTGCAGGACTGTAGGAGAGTCCCTCCCGAGAGCCTGGCAGGAGGTGGTTCTCATGGACCAGAGGAATAGCGGAGGTAAAGAGAAGCCGATGGGCTTGGGTTTAATTTACGGGGGTAGATTCTAGAACTTGCTGATAAAATCGAGCATGCAATTCATTTCCTTAGATAACTAGGCACTGTAGCCAGCCACATAGACAGTGAAGACATACCATGACGCCCATAAAGAAGCCAAACAGGTGACGTTATGGTTTGGAGTGTCCGCCCAAAGCTCGTGGGTGAGACAGCACAGGAATGCTGAGAGGAGAAATGACTAGGCGATGATAGCTGTAACCCCATCAGTGGATTAATCCATTTGATGGATTGATCATTTGGAAGAACTACTGAGCTGGGTGGTAGCTGTAAGCAAAAGGCAGGATGTGACTGAAGATGCCTGAGGTTTTCCCTTGAGGTTTCACTTTGTCGCTGACACATCCCAGGCAGCTTTCTCTGCTTCCTGGCTAAGCTTCCTGCCATGAGCTGAGCCACTTTCCTCCCCAGGCCTTTCCACCATGATGCCCTCCTCACCTCAGACCCAGAGCCATGGCGTTGGCTGACCATGGGCTGAACCTCTGAAACCATGAACCCAAATAAACTTTTCCTACTCTAAGTTGTTCTTATCAGGCACTTTGGTCACAGTGACGCCAAGCTCACGAGCACAGGCGGGTGCAGCAGTGGGGGGCTAGCTCAGGGAGGTATTGGCTGCAGACACATGGTCTCTCTCTCTCTAAATCAGGGAGGAAATGAGGAGTATAAAATAGGAGAAAATTCATGATCAAATCATGGGACACTCCCTTCATTCAGTGGTTGAGCCAAGAATCACGAGCCAGCAGACGAGACTGGGAAGTAATGGAGATGGCAGTGTGGGCGGGTGCTGGGCTCAGTGGCCGAGCCCTCCCTTCAAGGGCATGAGGCTCTGGGTTCCATCCCCAGCACTGGAAAAGAAAAAAGAGAGAAAGACAAAAAAAAAAAAGATTGAAGTAGAAAGGAAAGCAGGAAGGCAGGATTTCCTGAAACCCGGGGAGCACTGTTTCAAGGAGCCGGCAGCAGCCGTCCGAGGAGAGAATTGCTGAGAATTGAAGACGGGGAGAAGGGGCGCCAACCGCCAGACTTCAGCATGGAGGAGAGAAATGGGGAGCGTTAGTCTGAAGATCAGAGAGCTAGAGCGCACTTAGAGGAAGCCAAAAGAAAAACAAACAAACAAAAACCCAGGTAACTCGGCCTCCTGCAGCAGGTTTGTGGAGACCCTGGAAGAGGTGAGGCCTTAAGACGGAGGAAGGCTGTGGGGATTTCATGACATTTCCACCGCAAGCTCCAGCTCCGGTCGGTGGGGACCCTAGGAGAACGCCCGTGGACAGGTTTAATGGAATCACCATGGTTACCAGCGGGGTGGAGGGCAGCTCAAGAGTCAGTTGCATAAGAGGTGGGGGTGCCTGAGGGGAGGGGTGGGTTCGTCTTCGTCCTGTGTTTGTGGAATGTGGGAGCCAGGGAGAGAGAACCACCCGTTGGGAGGCTGGCTAGAGAGAGAACGCAGAATGGAGCCTGGTGTGCTTGTCTCCCTTGGCTTTTTGTGGCTGATGGCGTAAAACTGGTCAGGTGACGTTTTGCCCTCTTGAATTGGCGGTGGACAGACCCCTGGGCCTGCTTTGGGAAGTGAGAGAGAGCTGAAGTCCTGGGGAGACCTGGCTGGAGCCATGAGCTCTCTGTGGTACTTGGTGCTGGGGGCTGGATGGCTGCATGATCCCAAAGTGGCATTCAGGGAGAGCACAGTCCTGGTGACTTCCAGGGGTGTTTTCTGACTGTCGAAGATGCAGCCTGTGTGGAGTGAAAGTTTGGCTGCTGCAGACAGGTTTTGTGGTTGATTGGAAAGGGGAAGACGGGGAAAAATGATCTGGAATTTGCCAAGAGCTCACATTTCTAACCCTGTTTCTCCCCATAGCTAGACGACATGTGGAGGAAGCGTCTTTTTGGTATTTTCCCCCCTCCGGAGTCTTGCTGTGAGGCTTAAGTTACTACCTGCGGGGTTTCAATAGTAATGACAAAGCCAAAAGTTTGAGAAGCTGACTTTAATGGGTTGATGTGCTGCTAAGAGGCATTTATTAGGCTAAGGAGAGTGGCACATCATGGGACACATTTATCTGGAGGTGCAGAGCTAGGAGCAGGGAGATTTATCAAAGACGGAGCGTTATTAACCAGCCCCAACACACAGGGAACGTTGATTTCTATTAAAGTAGTGAGGGGCATATAAGCCTCAGTTTTTATACTCCTGTATCCCTTAACCTACCTTCAAAAGCAGTGAGGAAGACTTATTTGTCCAGGGAGGGGCTGCTTTCTGAGCCTGAGTCCCAGAATCCTCCTGGACCATGCGCTTGGCAGGAAGGTAGGAAAAGTGGTATAGCTTACACATTGGAAAGTGTGGTGGGTTAAAGGGGCATGAAATCATTTCTTCACTCAGGCCACAGATAAATACATCTGACAACTCTTGGTGTATGTCACCTCAGTCCCCAGAGGCAGCCTTGGATTCAGGGATAAACTTCATGCCACTGGAGATGGAAGTAGCACTGGAGGTACTGAGCAGAGGAGGTCACTGAGTGCTCAGCAGGCCTGACCAGGTGGAAGCCGAAGTTTCAGGCAGTGGGAAGGAAACAGGAGGCATCTCCTGGACAGGGACTAGCAGTGACCTCACTGATGACACAGATGAACTGACATAGTGACCTCGCTGACATAGATGAACACGGCTGCCTACTTTGAGAAAATCTGAGCTGGAAGAGGCAACACATAGGAGAAACTCTCTTATAAGAACATGTGGATTATCTGCAAATATAATGCTTAGTGTTGGAAAAACTATGGAGAAATCCAGAAAGTAACAAAGTAACAACTGTAAAACTACTACCTAGAATGAACATATGCCAATATCCAGTGGGTTTTAATTTTTTTAAGAAACCATATGAAACATTTTTGATAAAACGAGCTGTCCCTTTCCTTTTCTGTTTCCAGTGAAATTTTCTAGAGCTCAGAGACAATCATTATAGGAATTCAATGTAATATGGCTGGACCACATTACACACACATGCAGGCACATGCGCGCACACGCGCACGCACACACAAATACACACACTGCTGCTTTTAAAGTTGTTCCTATAAATTGTGTTGTACTGCACTGTATAGCTTTGCATCTTTCTATTTGGGTTTTGATATTGTTTTGAAATCTGTTCCTGGTGACACACATTGATCTTATTTCAGCTTCATAGTGTGAATGTGCCTCTAGTTCCCTCACTTAAATTGCGGAACATTCATTTTACTCCATGATATCCTGCTGCCATGAGGGCCTCTGCTTCTTCCTGCTACAGACCAACATACATTGGACCAGGATCTATGCCTCTAAGAAGAACTATAGATCTGGAATGTAACAACAGGAGGCAATTTGCTTCCTGAATATATTGAACCAATCTATAATTCCTGCAAAACCCATTTTTTTCAGAGATTCCTAACAAAAAGAATTGGCCATTCAGTTCACCAAACCTTTTTGGTTGCCTGACAATTGAGGTCAGGAATTTTATGAATGACAGATCAGAATGAGAAAGAGGCTCACAAAGCACAGGAGTTGTCATTCATTCCATTTCCATTGGTCAAATATTCTGATGACCCTCTCCAAGGGGCCTCTTGCAGTAATAGTCATGGAGGAAGATTTGAGTCCTCTGTCCTGTGTACTTTTGCCAATGAGATAGGAATAGAATGTGATGTGTCATTTTTTTTTCTTTTTCTTTAGTACTGTTGGAGGTTGAACCCAGTAGTGCTCTACCATTGGGCCATATCCCCAGACCTTTTTATTTTATTATTTTATTTATTATGAGACAGGGTCTTGCAAAGTTGCCCAGGCTATCCTTGAACTTGTGATCCTCCAGCCTCAGCCTCCTGAGTTGCTGGAATTACAGGCATGAACCACCACATCTGGGGTGATGTGTCACTTCTAAACAAATGTTTTAAGAGCCATTCTGGGCTCACTATGTGTGTTGATTACCTCTGTGCTGCAATTTTCCAGAAAAAGCACATTTCAGTGCAGGTCTCCGTGAAGGCAACAGGGAGCAGAAATTCAGTCAAAACAGAAGGGACAGAAAGCGAGAATGGAGTAAGAGCTTCTGGCACTGGAATGCACTTCAATAGCCGGGCCATTTGTTGTTGCAGCATGACTCTGCTCATGCTGACTGAAACAGACACTTTCAGGAAGAGGAGATGCAGTATGAGCAATGACCATGATGAAACTGAGTGAAAGCAATGGGTGAGCAAATAAACAACTGGGAGCTCTGTGGGTTATGTTGGAGGGCAAGACTGAGACATCATATTTTATCAATGCTTTGCTTTTTTATAAAAAAAATTGCAGAATGCCTATGATTCCTCATGATTCCTCATGATCTGTCATAACAGATGAAAGCAGGAAAAAACCTAACCTCCCAAGTTAGGAGAAAACTAAGAAATAAGCTTCATACCTGAAAAACTTTCCTTCTTAAAATTCTTCATGTTAAAATCTGAGATTTCAGTTCTGGGGAGACATTTCAGAGTTCTTTCATCTTTACGTGTCACAACATGCCTTATTGTGTCCAACATTTTAATAAAAATTAGGACAGGTTTTGTCACTTAGCATTTCATTTTTTTTTTCACTGAAGAAAGGATCAGAATACCTGAGGAACTTTTTAAACACGTGGGTCCCCAATCTTGAGTCAATATCGCTCTAGGTATTAATTCTGGAAACTCCACATACGTGTGTTTTGATGTGTGGGAAGGGACAGATGCTCCTGAAGGTTGGTATCTATAGGTATAAAACTTCAATTGTATGGTTTTAAAAACAGAATTCCTTTCCTAACACTAAGTCATTCTTATTTTTAATTTTTAGTTTTAAAAGATCTTTTATTTATAAAATAACAGAAACAGCAAGTAGTAATCATGAAGGTATTTTTGGTTACTTCCTTTAGTGCGGTACTTGGCAAAATAAAGAACTGGAAGTCCTTTAAAAATAAAATAAATAGATAAATAAAAAGGATCCGAATGTACATCTTGGAGTTATTTAAGAAAATAACCTAATTAGAATATGAGAAATTGGAAACATGGAAAAATTACATAGACCATTTGTTCGGAATTATGAGTCTGGTACTGGAAGTGGGAGAAGATAAACGACAAAGAATATGCGAATGAATAGCTCAGCGCTCTGGAAATTTAATCAGGTATCCATGAAGCAATAAATACTTGGGAGGCTTTCATAATTGCTGGTTATGGTGCTGTACGAAAGCAAGACTCAAGAAAATGTAACGCATAGCACCTGTCTTCCCAGACCTTAAAACACACTTGGGGACACTGGATACAGGCGTGTGGAAAGCGCTAGTGCTCCAGCTAAGGACCTAAGGACCACGAGAGGCAGAGCAGCAGCAATGGACCGAGGGACGTGGCCTGGGCGACTGGGGCTCCTGTTGCCCTGTCCAAGATCCGGCCATCAGAAAGTGGCAGAGAACAGACGTGGAGCTTGAGTCTGTTCTCAGACTCAAAACATGTCTCTGTCATTTAGAATTCACAAATGTGTGGCTCAGAGCCCACATATAGTCCACAGACATATTTTTATATTTTACACATACATATATATGTCTTGGATTTTTTTTGGTCTGCACATTTTCATAGATTGGAGGCCACGTGGAGTGAGTTGGAACATTCATATGAAAATTCCCACTTCTCAGCATCCCCTTCCCACAGGGCGCAGTGGGCTGGGTTAAGCAGTGGGCCTAGTGGATAGAGAGCACGTTGCCGGGTCCACGCAGCCCTACTCACATGGCAAATGTGCGAGCGGCCACTCCTGCCCCTAGTCATAGATCCCCTAGTCAGCACCAGGGGCCTGTCCTCTGATGAGTCATCACGAGGACACTATGCAGGTGTTAGCTGCTTAGGTTGGCTCCTTTAAAAAACTCTCCCCCAACCCCACCAGCCGCAAGACACAAACTATGGTTCACATAAAAGAAACATCCACTGGAGGCCTAAATGGGAGATGTATTCCCCACTGTCAGATGTCACCCACCCTGCCCCTGGTCGCCCACTGCACTTCTTCAGGTCCCTTTGCGACTGCTCTCCTGGTCTAATCTCTGTTTATACCTTTCCTTGTCATTCCAGTTTGATGCATGGGCCACCTTCCCTCCGACAGTGACCTCAGGTCCCTGCAGGCCCCTGGCTGTCATCACCCTTCCCGAGCTCTTCATTAGACAAACAACCTTCCCATGAGCACCCATCTTTGTCCCTTGGCCCCTGGGACCTGCCCTCATGGGTGCAGCCTCAGATCAAGGGCATCACAAGCAAAGCCTGGCGCAGCTCACCGTGTGGCCAAAGTCTCATTTCTAGCAGTTGATTCCTATTTGGTTACTGAATTTATTGGTTTAGGGTGCCTATTTCCAATTATTTTCTGAAATGAATCTTCAGAAAATGTACAGTTGTGATAAAGTGATTGAAACAAAGAAGAATCAACTAATGAAGGAGATAGGAATAATTGTACCCCCCCAAAAAAAAGAAAAGTAATGTTGTGGTCACTGTCATTTCAACTGGGCTTCTGAGAGCTCTGCACTTCATAGAAAACAAAACAAAACAAAACAAACAAACAAACAAACAAAACACCCACAGGAAGACGGTGGCACTATGGCCAAGTTGTATGACCTAGTTCTTAAATAAAAGAAGCACACTGGTCCATTTGGAGGGGGCGGAAAAAACTTCTGCTATTAAACACTAAAAAAGATTAATGAGGAAAATTTGTTATAACAATGAACTATTTCTCTAAGTATTAAAGATAAATGAACCAGACCTTTCTCTCAATGGAGAATTTTGATTAAATGAAGAATGTGTCCCCTCTCGGCCTAACACTATTCTCTGCACGGTGACCACGGGCGGGCTGCAGTGCTCCCTACATGGGAATGAACACTGATCCTGACCCCTTCTGCCGTCCTGGACATGATCTAATTTCATGAATGCGACTATAACTCGCTCGCCTTAATTGCCACTTAGCACCTGAAAATTGATACCTTGAAGGCCACTAAGGAGAGCTTTCCAAGGTCCCTCTACGGCGGCGGCCACACTATTTTACTTGACAGGCCCATTGTGTGAAACAGACTCATCATTTCATTACCCCGGGACATCAACTTGTTGGGAGCGCGGCTCACTCCCCCTCAGCGTGTCTGGGCCTGACAGCCCCTTGACCATGCTTTGAAATTCCATTATCTGCAGTCGCCCCCTGACCTGCCCTGTGCTGGGCTGGCATCTCCCCCCCGGTGGGGGAGGCTGCGTCCCTCCTTGCCTTTGAGGGGCCCCTGAAAGCTGCTCTTTCAGAAGTCAGAGAGGAGTTGAAGCTGACAAATAATGCCGGGAGGACTTCTTTTAACTTTTCCCCAAGTTATCTAAGTCGACAAGCTCGCAGCTTCAGTCCACCATCCAGCGGGGGGGAGAGAGCTTGCAATCAAAGTGCTCTCCTTGACCAGGGAAGCGATCAGAGTTGGATGGTTCGTGAAGATGCCAGATTTTCAGTAGCCTCAGGCACGTGCCAACCTGCTGGCACTGCCACGAATGCCAGGCCTCCCTTGCCAAAGTGAAGACGGGAGTCTGCGGGTCCCCAGTTTGCCAATCTGGGCCTGCAGCCTTGGCCGATAACATTGTCAGAAGCACCAACCATTCCGAGGAGGCCGCGGAGGGCCTCGGGTGACGGGGCGCCTTTCAATTACCAGGTTGCTCTGCCGAGCTCTGCCAGTTGGCCCGGGAGCTGCCATCGGCTGCCTCAGACAGGGCGACACAGCCAGATATGTGAAAAAGAGACCGCAGTTAACAGGCGAGGAACAAAACAAATCAGAGACGCGCCTGGGAGACAGGTGGGGTGGGAGCTCAGCCCGGGCCAGCCGTCCCTGCGACTCCTGCCTCAGGGGACAGGTGGAATGTGGCAGGAACGTCCGAGGAGAAGTTGAGACCTGACTTCCACAGAAGCTGGGAGCTCCTCATGCTGTGTCGCAATCACAGACAGGGTTTCCTGCGCCTTCCCTGTTTCTTTCTGACAGTCACCTTGACACCTTTGCTGTTTGTGATATATGTTTCACCAAAATGTGCCGGCGAGTTGTTTAAAAAACATTACCATAACAACTTTTACCTCATTTTTCTTGATTTTTCCTTTTCTTCATTGCCTGGAGACACCACCTGACACTTCCGAGAGGAACCGCAGCCAACCAGGAAGCCACCTCGCCACATTTTAGGAGCCTGCAATGGAGGATGCTGGTTCTCCTTAAGATTTCTTCCCCGACTGTTTCACAGGGCAGGATTCACAGGTGCCTGGGAAGTCTAATCTGGGCACAGAGGTCTGTCCTTGCCAGGGCAGGAAAGGCATCAACCCCTTCATGGGAATCTGCCTGCAAGGAAGACTGAAGCCCAGGCAGGACAGTGGCCGGGGCTGGGCTGGGCATGGATTCTGTGCCAGAAGGCACCTGGATAACAGTTTCTGATCTTCACCGCAGAAGTGCATCCCTCCTTTGTGGCATGACCAGAGCTCTCAGAGCCCTCCGTCACCTCTCATGACTGCTCCCCGGGATGCATGGGGACTCGGTGTCAGTGGCAGAGAGAGGCCACAGATTGGTACCTGGATTCGCGCCTGGGAGTGATAAGGAGCTGCTGCTAGACCGGGGAGGGGTTGATCTGAGGGGCTCTGCTGCTGACCACCGTTATGGCCTGGCCCTCAGCTCCTCCATTGGCCGACACACTGGAGAATTCAAAGTTGAAAGACAACAACTCTGAGAGCAACATCCTGTTTGAAGGCTGATTGCCCTCAGTGAAGATGAGAGCCCCGGATTCTATGCACAAATCCAGATTTCCTTTCACTCTGGAAACTGAACCCATAGAAAATAAGTTTCTAGTTGGGTGTGGTGGTAATGCTAGCAGCTGGGGAGGCTGAGGCAGGAGGATCACAAGTTTAGGCCAGACTCAGCAAATTAGTGAGCAACTTAGTGAGACCCTATTTCAAAATAAAAATTTTTTGAAAAGCAGGAGCAGAGGACTGGGGATGTGGCTCAGTGGTTGAGTGCCCCTGGTTTCATTCCTTGGTATCAAAAAAAAAAAAAGTTTTCATTTGCTTAATGAGTTGATAAGACTTTGTTTTTACTCCTATATAGGGAACAATGACAAGATCAGAGCCAGTTCTTAGGCAAAACAGGGAGGAATGTTCTGGAAGAAAGGTAAGTTCTAATTTGAAAAGTGTGTTTTAAGTCATACCTTGAGAATTACTCCTGATCAGGTCCAAAAAGAATCTTTCCCATCACCAAAATAAAAATAAAAACAAACTAACACACCTGCCCGATGCTCACCCGACTGAGCGCTGTTTATGTTTTAGATGCTCAGCAGCCTCAGAAAGGAAAGCTCTGAGATGCAAGCACAAGGGGGGCTCTTCTGCCTGTCCCTGATGCTCCTACACACTAGTTCTGATCTTATGAATCATGCTGAAGGAACTGGAAAGCACTTCTGCTTTGGATCAGCTGGTGAGGAGAAGGGGCTGGTGCGTTATGCTAAAAGCATCCCCTTTCCTATTTCCCAGGAAAATATTTTCACTGGAAAAGTCAGTTTCTCTGGCTTCCAGGAACGAAAATGCCAGTGCAGTCCTCCTCTGCTTTGCTCTCCTGTGCTGCGCGCGTGGCCCAGCTCACGTCACCACTCTCCTGGGACTCGTGTCCCCAGCATTTCCTGAGGGTCCTCCTTGCTCTTCCCTGTTCCTTCTCTTGACGTTTTCCCGTCCACGTGGATGTGGCTGCACCATGTGGCCATGCCCACTGATGCACAAGACCACACAAAGGTTGAGAAGCAGACTATCACCCCCTTACCCTCTTCTTGCCCACCTATCCCTGTGCACTTAGCATCCAAATCATAAACAAGGAAACACCCGAGGCATTTTGCACATGAGGCCTGCGCTCAGCCGCGAGTCTTGGGGCGTGGCTTGTGCTCTGTGGCTGTGGAAGTGACAGAAGAGGAAGTTGAGACTGGTGGAAGGAAGGAACTTGGCTTGGTCATGCAGGGAGGAGACAGTGTTCAAGCCATTCTTGTTGTTGTTGCTCTAATTAGTTATACATGACAGTAGAGCATAAATAGTATAACTTCTCATTCTTCTGCATGTACATGATGTAGGGTCACACTGGTCATGTAGTCATATATGCACATAGTGTATTAATGTCCAATTTATTCTACTATCCTTCCTGCCCCCTTATCCCCTCCCTTCACTCCCCTGACTAATCCAAGGTACCTCTATTCTTCACTAGCCACCCCCCCTCCTTATTGTGAATTAGCACACACATATCAGAGAAAATATTCAGCCTTTGGATTTTTGGGATTGGCTTATTTCGCATAGCATGACATTCTCCAGCTCCATCCATTTACCGATGGATCCAAACTAAAAAGCTTCTTCTCAGCAAAAGAAACAATCAATAACATGAAGAGAGAGCCTACAGAATGGGAGAAAATCTTTACCACACATGCCTCAGATAGAGCAGAGCATTAATCTCCAGGATATATAAAGAACTCAAAAAACTTAACAACAACAACAAAATAACCCAATCAATAAATGGGCTAAGAAACTGAACAGATACTTCACAGAAGAAACACAATTTGTCAACAAATATTTGAAACAATGTTCAACATCTCTAGCAATTAAAGAAATGTGAATCAAAACTACTCTAAGATTTCATCTCACTCCAGTGAGAATGGCAGTTATCAAGAGTACAAACAGCAATAAATGTTGAGGAGGATGTGGGGGAAAAGCTACACTCATACATTGCTGGTGGGACTGCAAATTAGTGCAAACCATTAAGGAAAGCAGTATGGAGATTCCTCAGAAAACTTGGAATGGAACCACCATTTGACCCAGTTATCCCACTCCTTTGTTTATACCCAAAGGACTTAAAATCAGCATACTATAGTGATGCAGCCACATCAATGTTTATAGCAGATCAATTTCCAATAGCTAAATTATGAAACCAAACTTTGTGTCCTTCAAAAGATGAATGGACAAAGAAAATGTGAAAAAATAAGAAAATATGGTACATAAACACAATGAAATATTACTCAGCCTTAAAGAAGAATGAAATCAAGCCATTCTTAATATTGCTACACAATATTATTCCTTGGCATAGTTTTCAATCTGAGCAATAAAATGTTTTACCCTAGAAAGGCATTAGCAACATTCATAATTCTTCTTTTTAGTGAAATCGCCTTGTAAGCACCATACTATTACTTGGGTTGTGCACCATTATCTCTCTTAAAAGATATATAATGTGGCTAAATGAACTATAACATAGGCTGGGTTCAATCCCCAGCATAGGAAAAGAGAAAAGTTATATAGATAGATAATACATGGATAGGTAGAAAGATAGATAGATATGTACGTACATTTGTGTATAACATGTCACGTAGTCACCAACAGAAGATGCACGCTTTCACAACACACTGCAGTTCTCGCCACAAGAATCATCGTGGGTTGGGGTGTAGCTCAGTGGTAGAGCACTGCTTACCCAGAACCAGGAAAGAATGACCAAAACCCAGTCACTGCACTCAGGACTACTAAATTAAAAGCATCGCTGTTCCTTGCTGAGTGAGCGAGGAAGCACATGGCTCTCTCACAAGGACTTCAGTGTTATCCGCCTTCAAGATGATGGGTTTCCTCTGACACTTACTTCAATCCAGCAGGTTTCAGGATGTCCCATGTGTCTCATGCTATGATTTTAAAATATTAGCCTCAGAAGGGACCTTGGCTTCATCAGGCTACACAGGGTGCTTGGTGCTCACAGGGCTAGGAGCTCCTCTTTTACTCCCTGCAGCATACAAAAAAATCTCTCCTCCTCTACTAGGAAGCAACTTTCCTAAAAGTGATTGATCCTCCACAAAGAGCAGTTTTCAAGGAGATGAGGTGTGTGTTTGGGTCTGGGAGGGGTGGACCTCACCGGAGCTGGCCAGGGCTGCCTCTCTCCTGGGAGGTCACCCCTCCCATCCCCGAGTCAGCTGTGCCCAGGCGGGTGGCAGGAATCTAGGAGGAGAGGGATGCAGACTCCCTTTTACCAACCCCAGCCTCCTCCAGCCCAGCCTCCCTGGAGTTTCTGCTTATCTAGTGCCGACTGCTGGTGTCCCAGCCTTCGTCAGACTCGCTCACCCTGGACCTTGTCCTCCTGCCTGGACTCAGCCTCCTGGCCCACTGCTGACCCCAGGCTCCTGCCTGCCATGGGCCAGGCTGACCTCTCAAGAACAAGCCCTGCGGTCAGCCCTTCCAGTGTCCTGGGGTGGCAGAAGGGGTCCGGAGACAAAGTCACTCCTGGGAAGGGGAATCTGAGGTGGACTCCGCACTGACTGAGGGGCTGAAAGCAAATATGCTTCTATCCAAAGGGAGTTGCCCCAACTCAGAGGTTGGTGAAAATAAAGACGTAGTTTTTGTTTTGTTTTTCCTGTCTGAGCTTATAGATCCCAGAAAAATAATTACAAACTGTCTGTGGGTCACAGGTAAAAAAAAAAAAACCCAGCAGCAGACGATGGTAAAGTGAACTTCTGTTTTCTGGATCAACTAGTCAAGGGTCAAGTGGGCTTCTGATTACACAGGACTCCTCTGTCTCTAGCAGGTCCTACAGGAGTCCTCCAAGGGAGCCGTACTGTATTTAACAAATTCCTCTTGACTATAAGGCAGGAGTCACTGAGTTTCTCCTCTGCCAGAGGAGCCAAGGTCCACCAAGTCCCTGCCCAAGACACTGAGCAGCTGCCACTGAGGCTGCAGCCTGGCCCAGTACCCCTGGCAATACTGTGCATTGGCGTACTGCACAGACAATAATGATCCGGAAAGGTTGCCGCCGAAACGTGGAAGACATCATTGCGGGGGCTGCTCATTCACCCTTGAGTGTTCTCATCTCAGTTTTCAATGGCTGCCTTGAAAGGGGAAGTGAAAGGAAGCAACTAGGTCCATTTGCATTTACGGTTTTAAAAATTAAATAATCACGAAAAAGCTGCAAATTTATCTAGTCACTAAATCCGTGTGTAAAGGCAACAAAAATAATAGCCACGCAAGCAGACAGTGCTGTGCCTTTATTCCCCTAACACCAGGCCAGTCACTGAGGCAAGATAGTGAGAATCATAAACCCGAGGCCGCAAGAATACCTCTCACTGTCCAGGGCTCCCGCAGTGTCCGTGGGACACCCCAGCGCGCCCCTGATCTGGTCGGAGAATTGTTCACTCCATCCAGTGTTTCAGGTGGTGGGTTTGGGCCCCTAGAAGTTAGGGAAACTTGTGAAATAAATGTAATGAGTCAGACTGCCTCAAAAACAAAAATTGAAGAGAACAAAACAGTATACGAAATATCACATGAAAGAAAGTTTGTGAGGAATAGTCAATGTTTCTGAATTTTTTGTTTCAGTTGCATGGTGTGCGGGAGTGTGCTTCTGCCTCCGCCTAGCTCGCTCACTGTGACCTGCAGCTGGCTCTTAGGAAAAAAAAAATCAGCACTGTCCCTGGCCCTCACTTGGTCCAGGGGCAAGGCTGTGCAAATTTGGGCTCCTGCTGTGTTAACTAGAGCCTGTCTGCAAATTTGTACCTGGCCCTGATCCTTATCTGAGCAAAGATAGCCTATCACGTCCCCTCTGGAGCACAATGACAGTATCTGCCAGTCCTCTCATGGTGAGAGCACCAACGAGAGCACATTATCCTCATGGCAAGAGTTAAGTACAGACCCCAAGAAATGGAGCTCCACAGGCGACAGGATTTGCCAGGGACAGTGATGGTGAAGGAGCCCGCCACAAGGCTTCGCTCCTTGCCCTCAGTGCCCACCCCCCAGGCCGCTGGGGCCCTTCTCCCGGAACCGCCGCCCTCCCTCCCTGCTGCCCGGATGGAGGCTGATGGATGCTGTCCCGAGGTAGCAGCCCACCAGAGGCCCATCCTCACCTGCCGTGGGTTATAATTACAGCCTCTTACCCACTCTCTCCAAGAAACAAAGGCCTCTTGGTGACTGACTCAGCCATCTTCACCTGTGTCTCTCTCATGCGCCGCTCGGTGTCAGGCACAGCTGCAGATCACTTAGTAGTTGTTCCATCTGAGGGCCTTTCCTTCTGGTGTAGACAGTTTCATATTCAAGTTAGTTAGACCTCATTTAGATTTTTAACTGGTACATTAAAAATCGTGCATATGTGTGGGCTCCATGGGATGTTTAGATACAGTGTACACTGTGTAAGATTAGCACTAAATGGCCGGGGTGGTGGTGCCTGCCTTTAATCCCAGGTACTCAGGAGGCTGAGGCAGGAAGATCAGGAGCTTCACACCAGCCTCATCTTTTTTTTTTTTTTCTGTCTCAAAAAAATAAACAAAAAAAATCTTAATATCACACACATAGATGTTTAAACATAATTTAAACACAAAGGTTAAAAAATAGAATTATTTAATGATTTCTTCAAAGAAATATGTAAGCTATGTTATGATTTGCACATGAAGCATCCCCATGTGCAAAGGCTCAGGTGTGAAGAAGGCTCGGTCCTCAAGGCTTGATTCACAGGTGGGCTCTGGGGAGGTCGCGGGATGGTGAGGGTTCTGACCGCCATCAGGGGGTTGATCCAGAGCTGAACAGAAACTGTAGGTGGGGGTCCTGGTTGGAGGAAGCAGGCCACTGGGGGTGCCCCAGAAGGGTATTTCATGTCCAGAGCCCCTTCTTTTCTTGCTGACGCCCGCCCCTGCATCCTTGCTTTCCACCTGGCTACCATTAGCGTCAGCTTTCCTCCACCCCAACTTTCCTTGGTGATGTTTCTGCCTCGGAACCATGGACTGAAACCCCTGAAACCATGAGCCAGAATAAAGCCTTCCTCCTTCCAACTGTCCACATGAGGTACTTGTGCCAGCAATGAGAAGCTGATCCACACGAGACACGAGTACCTGTGCCGTGTGTGCCTGTGGGACTTGGCACGCTGGTGGTCAGCACAGATGCACTCCAAGAAATAGAAAGCAACGCTCCGGAGAAGGGAAGGGCTGGCCTGGTACCTTTTTGCTTCAGCCTGATGCTGCAATCTGATGCTGATAGCTTTTCTGGACACGGAAACTTCTCAGGCTGTGCTGGACTCAGCAGGTGTAGCTGGTCTCCAACCCCAGCACTCTGTGCAAATAGCTTCACCACTGTGCGCTTTAGTTACCCATTTATCATAAAATTTGGAGGTATGACTCATTGGCAGATAACGTCCAAGAAAATTGCCTGCTCTTGTCAGGCAGGGAGATGTAAAAGAGTCGTCCTCAGCTGCGGTACCACTCACTGCCTGACATCCACACGAGATTGGGGACAGGGCGACATTTTCCCTCTGCTGTATCACATATCCTCTCTGAGTCGTCACTCTTGCCTTCACGATAAAAAAAATGCTTATATTTATTTAGCCAGCATGTTGTTTATCCTGATCTTAGGATGGGGCCCCTGTGACACGTCTTTATACCCATTGTCTCCTTTGATTTCTACACACTTCCCGCGACCATCTCCAGTTCACATGGAAAACGTTTAAGACTGCCGCGTTTAGGGGGTACAGCCAAGGTTGCACACAGGGCAAAATCGAGAGCTGTTTGTAGCATGAAACGAGCATCAGGACCCTGAGCTCTGGAAGTAACACTTAGTCCCACGCTTCCCTCTTAACCTCTATGCTACTCTGGCTGCCCAAGTTGCAGGGGGACCCAACAACCAAGTGCAGACACCGCCCATCACATCGAGAGCTGACTGTTCCCTGCCTCACACCCTCGTGGTTGTGTATGACCGTATAACAAATGTTTACTCTGCTTGTGGACACTCCACCTCCTCCCTTACCTGTGTTTGGGACAGTCCTGTTCCCTGACTGCAGCTACCAAATGCAGAATCCTGATACAGGGGCAGTATTCTGTAGTGACACATTCAGTGTGCACTTTTATATGACTGCACTTTTAGTTTATTGCAGAAACCAGGAAAAAACCCAAGATCTCCCTTGGGTCTGAGTCAGTGGCCCTTTGGTGTGTAGCGGATGTTGGCACTGACATGGGCAGAGCAGAAGGGCACCAAGATTGTTCTTTCCTTACTCTGGAAAAAAATTAAGAATAGTTTTCCCCTTTATTTGGAGACATTGTAAGATGCTTATGGAAAATGTAATGTTGTTAACATTAATGTGTGCAACTCCACTGAAAGAGACTTAGATATATATATTTTTTTAAAAAAAACAGCCACATAATTATTTGTGATCAACAGTAAGATCCTTCAAAAAACCAGGCCTGAGATCAGCTATTTGAAATCTGAACACACCAGTCAAAGTTCATCACTGAGTACCTCCTCTCTCCCAGACCCCTGTGTGCACATTGTTTCTACTGGTCTTCACAGCAGTTCTTCAAGTGGGTGTTCATAGACCTCACTTCCTTGATGAAGAACTGAGGTGCCAAGAGGTTAAGCAGCTTTCTCAAGGACCCATAGCGAGTGAGTGGCAGGACAGGGCACCCCCAGAATCCACCTCCAAGGGAAAAGAACTTTGAGTATCCTCCACAAGGCCACTGGGATGCCATTGCAGTCTGGACAAGGGCCCCTTCCCATATCCAACAGAGGACCTGGAGTGATAGGAGGCCACTGCTCAGCCGTGGCTGACAGCTGCACAGCCCTGGATTCCTAACGCAGGGGGAGGCATCGCTGCTGGCCAAGACTGCTCTTCCTTGCAACAGGATCTTCTCCTAATGTGTTTTCCTAACGCTCTGCAGAGGCCTCCTGCAGCTCAGATCCACAGAGCACAAGCCCTGTGAGCTGTTGCCCTGTGTGTGGAAATTGGCAAGAAAGAAAGGGAGAGAACCTAAAAACAACTACCACCCAAACCCACTCCATTGTCTCTCCTCTTGGTTATCACCGCTAGCTATTGACTGCATGTGTTTGCTGAAATAACGAAAAGCCTCACCCAGTCTCTCAATTTCTATAAGAAAAAAAATCGAGACTGTTCGTGGTGTGAAAAAAAAAGAGGAAGAAGCAAAGCCAATTATGCTCATCCTTCCTGTTCTAGGGAAGTGCGGCTGAAGCCAGTTGGGCATCTGGAGGGGGAATTCGGCCTTTGGATGCTACTGAGGAGCCTTTGCTGCCAAAAAATATTTCTGCATGGACTTTCTATGAGCTGATATTTTACTGGGAAAAACAAGAAAAATTAGGGGGCACTGTCTTCAAAGGCCCAGTTAAATAAACCACGTGTTTCTCAAGCCAGGCCTTTTAAGCTTTAGAAACTGTTCATCAGATTAAACAGTGAAAATTGGGGGTGGAGGAACCCAGATATTAAACAGGGGCTTCAGGGGGTGTGGTTCAGGGCAGAGTAAACTTGGCAGCCCAGTGGGATGCAGAGGCCATCAGGGAGGGGCACTGGCCCCGGAGCTCAGACCCCAGACATCCGCCTGGAGACTCCGAGGAAGGAGGAAACAGAGGCATCGAACAATCTCTAAGGCGGACCCTTTGCCAGCCTCCCTCTTGTCTGATCTGCTGGCTTGATGTCTATTTTCAGCCCAGCTGTGCTGCGTGCAGACCCGTGAGAGTCAGAGGGGCACCGAAGAGGCCAGGCAGAGCAGGTGTATATCTCTACTGGGAGTCCTGCAAGATTAGTCGGGTCCTAACCTAGACAAAGTGGGCGGCCGCATGCGCAGTATGATCTGAGGAGTTTGAGATCTGAGTTTCATTCCTATGTCTGAATAATTATATATTTTTAAAAAAGGTATGTGTAAGCAACATATTCTTCTCCCCATTCTTCCTTCTTAGCTGGTAACTGGAATTATGCTAGAGAGCTTAGATTCCTTAATTGAAGAAGTTGAGCCCTTGAGAGAAACAATGGCCTGCTATGATGGGGTATTTCCATGCTAGGCATCTTGTGTGACTGCTGGGAAAAAGACTCTTTGTCTTTTTTGGTCACACCAGCCACACGGAGTTTGAGCCTCTGGCTTCAGACACAAGGACCTCTATTTTAAAATGGGGTATGGAAATTTACAGAACTGCTTCAGTAGACCTCCATAATTCTCAAAACAATGATTTACTCCTTAAAATTCTAGGGTTTTTTTAATAGAATTTTTTTTTCCCTAAAAGGCGTGTTTCTTCTTAGGAAACTAAGGTCACCATAGTGTGCTGTGATGGCTGCTGCACAGCAGCTCCGTCATGTGTGCCTGCTGCCTCTCCTGCCAGGCTCCCAGCATAATTTTAGGCAAATGGAGAGGTTGTGGGGAGGGAGTAGTGAATGTGTGGTGAAATGAACAGAATGCACGTCTCTTACCTTTGCACAGGACTATCATCAGCTCATCCTCCCATGGGCTCCTGGTCTCGGTCTGTGTTTTTGGAGCCCACAGAGACGAAGAAGTAATGAAGTATATGAAACCACAAAGTTACTACCTAAATTTAGGGAAATTTAATTTTGTTTTCATTACAAAGATTACCAATTGCAATTAAGCGATGTATGCTTAGGCATCGTCTCTATTAGAAACATAAACCTCTGCATTATGGTCTAAGACCCACAGCTCAGGATCCCAGAAGATCTGAACTCACCAGAAGATGTCAATTCCTGTTTTAGTAGCAAATACACAACGACTGAGCTGTTGTGCATCCAGAGCTACGCAACAGAGGACAAAACCATGACAAGTTGGGGTCAGGATTTTTGATGTTTTTAAGTATGTGACTTTTTTCTGATTCTGAGAACTGGCACCAAAGTGGTATGTAGTGTTTCAACTATTGTGGCTTAAATAGAGGTAGTAGTTCAAGTACAGCAACACACCAACAAAAACTTCCTTTAAGTATTAATCTTTTTTATATTACTTGTCCCTTATAGGTTTCAAAGAACATCCCAGAGTAAAATTTGTAAACATATTTGAAAAGGGAAGCAATGGAGTGGAACAGAAAGTGTATATTTAAGCCCAAAAAGAAGAGGAAGGAAATTGGAAGACAGTCCAGCAGGGCTCATCAAAAGTTCAAAAAGTCATCCCCTATCACACAGTAACCCTAGGTACTCACACAAGTCGTCCCTCAGGAAAGTACCTGGAGCTGTGTGGTGTGCACAGGGGAGGTGAGCTTGTGCTGTGGAGTAAGCCTCCAAGTCTTCAAGTGTAGCTCATTCATTTTATTTCTCATGCAGAGAAGTGAACAGGAGGTTCCATTCCACTTAGTGACTCAGGAACCAAGCCTCTACCACCCTTCAGCCGCAGCATCTGAAACTTGGGACGGCCTCATTCACCACAGCAGGAGAGGCAGGGAACCTGAGAAACCATATCTGCTCTTTTAAGCTTCCCCACATCTTTCCAATCGGGGTGCCTTGCTCTCAACCTCACTGCAGGTGAATGAACACAGGGAATTCTGTTACTTGGTGAGTCCACCATCTCAACCACAAATCAAGAGGTGCATAAGGTCTCCGTGTGGGAGCTTAAAAGCCAAGTTTTGCTAGTAGGTGATGATTTAAAGAAACCATGCCATATTATGTGAGTTTTTAAAAGTAGATCTCCAAATGTATTATTTCCAAAGAAAAGGAGTAAAACCATGGGTATAATTGTAGCATTCGGTTTTTTTTTTTAAGAGTACATGCATTATATGCAAATGTGGGCATACTATATTTTCCTGAAAGGATAGATAAAACTGCTGTTGATGGTTAGTTTGAAGGATGGAGAAAGGGATGGAAAAGGAAATATGGTTTTTTGTTTGTTTTTTGTCAGATACAAGTATTTTACTATTTTTAACAAGAAAAAATTAAGCTAAAAGGATAAATTTAACAGACTAGATAAATGTTTGTTAATGCTCTCAAGATTGATAGTGATATTGTGCTGGTAGGGGAGGATCTCTTCTCTTTCTTGGATGCTGAGATGTGAGAGGGAAGCATCGTGAACTCTGCAGATGCTGTGGTATAAAACACGCACCCATCCACACACATATATAAACACCTGCCTACACACACAGAAACACAGGAAGCGTGCACACATGTGCAGAACATGGCTGCTGCTGGAAGATGTTTTGAGGCTCCTTGATCTTTCAACTGTTCCATATATCTGAATGTTTTCCAAGTAAAATGCTAAGAAAATAAAACATAGCAAAAGGAAAAGTAGCACAGAAACCAAGAACAGTAAGCTCCACAGCTCCCCAGTCTTTGCTTCTTGATGTTGGTGAAGGATTTAGGACCAGCCATGTTCTAATGGCAGAACTCAGGCACTGATCTCTCTAATCAAGGAACACCACAGTGGCAGGTCTGTCCCGCTCAGCACTGTCCTGGGTGGCCTTATGATGCACACCTAGACTCCTCCCAGGATGTCCTTCCGTCATCATCCTGGACCTGTTTGCCTAGAGGTGCTGCTTAAAAATTCTACTGCCATATTTCAAATGTCTTTCTGGAATCTGTTCTGCAAGTTGGTGTGAATGAGACTCTTAAATAAAATACTGCACGTGGGCACGAGAACCCACGGGATTGCCCCCATTCTCTCTCATGTCCTGAAGGAGGTGTCTGAAGGCAAAAAGCATGCTCCTGCTGGTCCTCCTCAGAGGCGAGGTGGGCACATCCCTTCCAGTGGACAGCTGCTGGTCCCCGCGTGGTCAGTGACATTGCACACCAGGCTGGTGAAGCTGGCACCGGTGCCGTCCATAGCTGGTGGAGTCCCCCACTTTGCCAGCGGTTCCCTGCAGCGGGGCGTGGGAGCTTGGGCCAGCACGTTCTCAAGGTAGACTTCCCATTGGTCAGCCCGGGGCTGCCCCTTTGGAATTGGCAAACAGTGCTTCTGCCACATCCAGCAGATGTTTTCATAAACCCTCATGTGCCTGCTACGCACGCCACCAGTGTAGCAGGTGCCATGGAAAATGGTGCAGCCATTTTCTCGTCCCTCCCTGATCCTTGGCCAGCTAGCTTATGGAGGAATAAACCCACGGAAGGTGATGTGTGATTAATGCTGTCATTACTTTTATCTGAAATATGTAAAGAGCTGGTATCTTTATCTGCTCCTGCCCCTTTGCGAGGAGAGCTGCTCGCGGCAGGCCTGGGCTTCTGCGGGAGGAGCCCTGTGTCTGCCCGTCTGGAGCGCTTGTGCTGCCCGGAGCTGGGAGGTCACTTTGGCAAACATCCCAGATGCTCAGACTTCATTTTTTTTCCTGCTGTTTTCGAGCCCAGTGCTAACTACTGTTAGCAGACATAAAGCGCTCTGCAGTTCTTTCCTCAGCACTAGCTACAAGAAAACTACCAATTATAGCCAAGAAACAGTCTTTCAAGTACACATACACATTGTAATGTGGGCTGGAAACCAATTGGAAACCTTTTGATTTGCCCTTTAAGGCCAGAGGCAGGCACGTAAGGCGAACTCCTAAGATGTTTTGAAGAACGGAGCAGTTATACTAAATTTAGCATGCTAACCAGCCAGTTGGCACATATGTAATGAAAGATTTAAAAGGAAAAAAATTCAACCACAGAAACAGCAGACATAGATGGATGAAAAGAAAGCTACAAATAGACAGAGACATTTTTTTAAAAAGATGCTCAAGGAATACAACATGGGGGGTTATCAGCCTTATCACCTCCTTTCATGCAAGAATCTGAGATGCCCAATTGCTATTCATGAAAGTTTTGAATTCCCTATTAGGAGGAATCCACTCTTTCTTGTTGTAACTGCCAGCACAGTGCACACTGCCTGGCATACAGTAAGGGCTAAATGGACACAGGTTGCATAATTGAACAAATTGATGTGTGTGTGTGTGTGTGTGTGTGTGTGTGTGTGTGTGTTCACTGTACAGACGCTTCTAGACCTTTCCATAAGCAAGAAGTGATTGGGTGGGCTCAATTCTGTGTGTTCGCCAGTTGAGTAAAAGGTTCAGCTGAGGATGGAAGACACAGTGCTGTTTCTGCCTGTCTGTCGTTGCTCTTACTAACTGGAGAGTGCTTTCCACTGGTAAGCCAGAAACAATGCTTTTGACTTGTTGTATATTATAAACTACATTTCAAAATGTAGTTTGAATACATGAAATTGAGTTAAACCTTAGGAAGCTCCAGAGAGCACCCATGAGAATCCACATTAAAGATGGTGAGCTGGGTGCAGTGGTGCACACCTGACATCTCAGGAGGATCTCAAGTTCAAGGCCAGCCCTGGCAACTTAGACTCTGCTCAAAAAGAAACAACAAAAATGGGAAGTACTGGAGATACATCTCAGTGGCAAAGAGACCTTGGCCAAAATATATAAATAAGTAAATAAAAACAAAGGCGGTTGGTGTACATGGAGGAGCATGGTTTACCTGTGGTCACACAAGAAGCCCGGCCTTGCAGACAGCAGAGCCTGTGCCTCATCTCAGAGTCCACTCAGACTTCATTGAAGGAAACCCAGTTACACTAACACTCATGCAAAAATTTTGGAGCGATGGTCGTGGAAACCTGTCTCACATTTTCCCCAGCATCTTGAATATTATGCACAATACTTTGTTGATAAAGAATGAAGGGACCCAGATGGAGATGGATCAAGCTGGGAATTCTCCCTTTTTTGCTTTTTTTTTCCTTTCCCCACTTGGTGAATCCTAGAACAACACATTCATTTCTACTACTTTTTTTTTTATATGTTGCATTAATGGAGTCTCTGCACAAAAATGACATACCTGAAGAAGAATTTTGTAAAATTTAGTTGAAGATTCTAGTTGATTATAAGCAATTTTCTTTTATCTTCCCTACTGTCCTTGGACTTAAAGTGTTCTTGTGCCTTTAACAACGCACACCACAAAACACACACACACACACACACACACACACTCACACACACACACCTCCCAAAAAACACTCTCTTAATTAAGCATGAATGGCATTTAGTTAGAAAATAATGGCCATATTATCAACTCCAAGGTGTTTTTCAGCTGTGCGGTTTTCCGTGGCAGACTGCAGATCCGAGGTATAAATAATGAAGGAAGCATAAGGACCTGTTCAGATGCAGGTCTGACAAGAGTGACGTACTAAGCAAATTCCTCGAAAGACTACAAGGAAGAGGAAGTGAAGATGGGTCAAGTTAGTTGGTGGCCAGGGACTCACTGCCACCTGCCACTCTGCCTGGCCCACATCACAAGGGCCCCAACGAGGTGATATGAGAACAAGAATGTGTTGGATATGCTGGGCTTGGAAATGTTTTTAAATAAAGAAAAAAGATTTTACTTGACAATTAGGCTGAAGGATTGGAAGCACTGACTCCATTTGGAGTGTGTCAATGGTTAGCTCAGGGACTTTTGGGATTCTGATTCTGGGAAGGGTAGAGAGCAGCAGAACTCTGAGCCTCAGATGGAGAAGGCAAGTGGATGGTCAGAAGCAGCACAGCAGGACACACAGAAGCTTGATTCAGAAACTTTCTTAGAGGGGAAATTCCTGGGGACTTTGTTTTGAATTCTTAGAAAACTCAGGGCAACCTTCAATATCTTTGATTCCACCCTTTCACTTTGCAGATGGGACAACTGAGGCCCAGGACACAGATGGCTGTGCTGAGTGGCCCCAGTGTGAACCAAAGCAGAGCTGGAAGCCAGCTATGCTGTGTTTATTCATGAAATATACTTACTTAACTCTGTAAAGTGGACCTTAAACTGGGTTGGTAATAGTATTTCTCTTATGCCATATATTTACATACCTGAGGATTTTTTTTAACGAGATGGGTAGTTGCTTTCTTCAAATAAAATTGACTTCATATAAAGAATTGTTTTTAAGAGATTCCATCAAGCAATTTATTGATGTATAAAAATCTTATGCTGAATATATCTTTAGCATTGGAGCACAGGTTAATCACTAAAATTTTTGATTCATTTACCTCATTTGCTACATTTAATTACAAATATAGTATTTTAATACCCCGCCCCGTCACTAATGAGTGCTTGTCCAGCTAGAATAGTGAGTAGAGTAGGAAATGCTCTTTTTCATTACAATATTGAAAACTTTCCTTCCAGTACATCTACAGTGGACATATCACAAACACAATTCCAAATCCAATAAAAACAAACCAAACAAAAGCACACCATCCACTTGAGTGTCATTGGTACTTCAGTAGCAATTATGTCCCCCAAATTATTCTCCCAAGACCTATTTGCTATCCAGTAGGACAATTGTCCCTTTCTTTTTTTCAAAACTTTCTTTTCTTTTTTACATAAATAAATTTTTTAGAAAAGTAATTTTTGCTACTCTGGATTTTGTGGGTTTTTTAATGCATCAATTCTCTCTGGGCTGGGTCCGGAGACCGACAGCAAGCTAGACAGCAGTTACTGAGTGAGGGCTCTCTTACTGATACTTCCCCCCTTTCCTTTGAGAACCTTCACTGGGGTAGCACTGGCAACTCGAAGAGCTGCATTGTTGGCACGTGGTGATGGTCCCACAGAGGTTTCGACTCAGAAAGGACGAAGAGCATTCCCGCCTCTGCAGGAAGTTTCAGGAGGTGCCATTCCTTCTCCCAGTTGAAAAGATAACACCCAGGCACATCTGAGCATGAGCCCAGCTGATTCCATATGGGAGATGTAGCCTCAAGAGCAAGGCATGCTTTGAAATTTACAGGATTGTAACGCGGGCCACAGAGTAACAGAAGTACAATACTTCATTGTTTCTCTTTTCTTTTTCTCAGATTAAACATTAGGCATCATGGTACGTAGGACTGAGCATCCAGCTTAGTGACTTCCCTGTAAATCGTGCCCCTAAACTTGGATCTGCCAATGAGAGGCGGTTAGGTGTAGCAGAATAAATGCTGCCAGGTGAAAACTACCTTTCTAATGTCAACCAAGGCAGGGGGCCTCCTGGGATTTATGTATTTTTAACAGAGACATTTACTCAAATAACGTTTCTTTAATACAAGTGCTGTGCCAGACTGAAGCTGCAGAGAGCCATGGCTCCCAGAGCAGCCTTCCTGGGTGTCTCTTGCTCCTTCCACTTGCCCGGGCTGGGGTCTTGGGCAGGGCTGTCGGGCTGGCTTCAGGACGTCAGGGCCTTTCTCATCCTTCCTACCTAAAATGCCTCACTCCTTCTGGGATGGATTAACTGAGATAATGTGCACAGATTTTAACCCTCAGGTCCCAGGTGAGGAGGCTTTCCCTGGGGGAAGACTCTCTGCTCCCAGCTCCTCAGGGAGCTGATGATACAAGACCTTAAGACCACCAGAGGCCTGGAAACTACTACCGACCCTCAGGGCACACAGTCACCCTCCTCGGAAAGGAGATCGCTGAAAACTTGGTCAGTCTCCCTGCTGGCCTCTGGCTCATCATAATCCAGAAGCAAAAAATGATTTTCCTCAATGTCACACTTTACAAAGAACACTTGACTTTTTTCTCTCCCCTGGGATTATTGTGTGAAGAAAAATAAAGCGATCCATTGTGAACCACTGTGCTTAAATGGGAACAAGATAAACCTGCAAGTAAGTGCGAGGTAAGAGTACATTCCCTTCTTTGTCCTCCATAGCTACCTGTGCAGGTGACCATTCCTACAGTGCATTGCAGGTGTGGCAAGAGACACGGCCTGTTCAGGATGATTAGGATGTCATAAACCATTATTCACATCATGTGCGTGACCAGATTTGAGGAGCCAGGCCCAAAATATTCATGGGCAGAAGGGTCTGGATAATTGTAATTTTGGAGTAACAGAGTTGAAAGAGGCAAATCAAAATAAGAAACAAAAAGAAAGAAAAAATTGAAAAAAAAAAAAAGGAAGAAAAGGAAAATACTTTGAAGGCACTTTTTTCCATAGGAAAAAAATATTTTATTTTTTTAAGAACAAATTCAGTTTGAAACAGACGTGGAATGTGACTTCACGGGTCTCATTTTCTGGGGGGGGGGGTAACTGCAATGTGGAACTAAAGCAGATTTAAAACCTATGACAGGCTATTAAAATAAAACAAAGAAAGAAAAAAATATTTATAACTCAAGCATAATACTGTGTTACTTACAAATTGGACAACGAAATTTTAAATAAATATTCATGGTACATAATTACGGCACAAATATGCAGCAATTTGGCAACCTTTTATACCATTTTTTTTCCTCATTACAGCACAAAGGGGAATGACACTGCCGTTAAACAAGCTGTAGCTAAATACATTGCAAAATTCAGATTTTATACAAAACATCTTGCTTAGACTTTATAAAAAACCAACATTGCTCTATGTACACAATCTGGGTAAGAAAAACCATTTCTGTCTTGTTTTCACGTGTATTTTTATTAAAAAGGTGAATAAGGCTACTGTAACACCCCGAATCCATAGACAGTAAAATCTGAACCTATTTACAGCATCTTCACTTAAACACGATGGTGCAAATTCCGAAGTCAGGTGACTAGGGACGATAATACAAGCAAGGCATTTACAGTAACTTTCCAAAGCTGAACCAACTCCAAATAAGGGGACAGTTGGTAGATTGTCATCTTCTGCACCAGACACAAAACAGACTCGCAGAACACTTTTCAATTGGTTGCAGGTAACTCTTCATCAACTCATTTGATTTTTCACAGTTTAGCATATAACCCAAATGTAGCCAACTGATGATACATAAATTGGATTTCATTAAAATCAGACTGTTTCCCATTTTTCCCCTCCTCGACCCTCTCCCCCATCCTACAAGTCACTTCTGATGGCTTACAAGAAAATCTTGTATGAATGCACAGAAAGGAGAGGTTGGGGTGATGGAAAGAATTACATATGTACTGTGACTGGTCACCATGGCAACCCTCCACAGAAATATGATATAGATATATATAATATATATTGGAGATATATATTATACATATATGTACACATGTATACCACACACCCAGTCATACACACAGACACGCACTTTGGACCAACATCATTTTCAGGTTCAGGAAATAGGGAATAATAATTTCTGTGACAACTCATTTTTGCAGGTACTCACTGGAGGTTTGAGAACCTTCAAATGCTGTCGCTACATTTTTTTTTCCCTCCCAATTCAGAAAGCAAAGTGTTACCATAGTAACAGGACTCTGCTAAAGATGTCTATTTTGCATAGCACATAAAAAGTAGGTTTCCTGTTTACTCTTCTTGTTTCTGGAAGGGTGGGGTGGGGGGAAGGAGAGGAGGAGGGAGCCCAGCCAGACTTTCAACCGAAACTCCCTCAGTGTGACTGCTGGATTCTAGAGAACACTTCAGCCCATAAGGCAAGGGAAAACCCAACACAGAAAATAAATGCCGGAACATCTTGTCATTGTTAAATAGATGACGCAGTCACATCGACTTCCTGGTGTTTGGGGCTTGTATTTCCTAGTCTACAGTCTGTGAGATGCTTTCCGAAGACTGTTATTTTTGTATTTGCTCTCATTATTGTTATTTTTGGAGTGGTATTGTTTTTCCCAGAAGTCGCTATCCAATTGTTACATTTCATTTCTTAAAGCACTGAGCGTTGGGATCACTTAATTGCCACGAATGAATTTCACATCTTCTGGTGTGTACTGTGTGCAATCTTAAAATATATATTAGTAAAAATCTTTCATTTTATATCCCTTGTGTTCTATACACCTATTATAAATATGTCCTATCTTCCTTCTCCCCCTCGACATCATAATTCACTTCCGTCTTAAGGACTCTAAGAGGTTTGCCTTGTGTGCTTCACTTTGACACCGAGCACCGGGCACTGGACTCGGCAGTACCTCCCTGTGGCCTAGCAGCCCAGACAGCACCGCCATAAACCAAAGTGTCGTAAGGCTCAATTGGGGGAGGGGGTGGGGACGGGGGCATTTAGGGGGGCTGGGGAATCTGACCTACCTTTTACATATGAGAATTCTTTAATAATGCCAATGGTGATGGAATTACAGCCTGTTTGACCTTTGGCTTTTCAACTTTTAGGTCAGATTTGGCTCTCTGCTATTCTCCTAAATGCTTTCCCTGTGTTTAATAAAATGTGACAAGTATAGCAGCTGAGTCTGCTTAAAACATCACCCAAAGCAGACGACTCTCCTACAGCTCCAGCGCTGTATGTCTTATTGCCAGTACCACGACAGTCCTGCCCGAGTGCGTCGCCAGCGGCCGACTTTCTCCCTCCCCGCCAGGCTCTTCCACTCCAACAGTGCCCCGCTTTGTCCCACTGAAGGAAGAGGGACTTGGTTTCCCTGCACATTGCTGTTTGGTAACAGTGACCGCCTCCCACGACCGCCATCCCCTGCGTGTGTTGTGTCTACTGGCTCCGTCAGTCTTAGCAAAGCCAAAGTGCTGTGACCTACTCGCTTCTCTCTCCTCCCCCACTTTCCACTTCAGGGGCAGCAGCGTGGACCTGCAGTCGCAGCCAGCCCTTTCCCTGTGGCCCTGCCACCAACTCCCAGTCCTCCCGGCTGGCTGACCGCCTGGCGCCTGGGGGGCACCTACAGCGAGCAGGGTTGGAGGGGACTGCCCACGTGACCCCAGCTGTTGTTGCAGGGGGCAGGAGCGGGGCTCCGGCCACGAGTGTCCCGTGAGTGATGCAGAATGTGGAGGTGCGGAGCTCAGGTGCGGAGCTCAGGTGAGGAGCTCAGGTGAGGTGCTGCCGAGCCCCGGACAACAGGAGTGAGACAGTGAGGACTAAACGCTAGGGACCGCGGAGAACCTTACTTAGCCCGAGGTCCGAGGGACAAGTCCAGTGTGCACCGCGGGAGAGACCCACCCGGGCAGGACTCCTGGGCAGCAGCGCCTTCGGACGCTCGGCCCTCTCGTCCACACCTCGCGCCCTCCCTGGGCTTCGGCAGAGGCCTGAGTGACTGCCGCACATGGCTTCGAGGACGCGGGGCGCGCAGCAGTCCCCACGATCGGGCGTCTCAGTCTTCCGGCTCGCAGGGAGGGTTTGTGGTCACCAAGGCCGAAATGCTACAGACTAGAAAGCTGTCCAGCTGGGCTCTTCCCGGAGGCGTGATCCCGCTCCCGCGCCTGGCTCAGTCAGGGGCCGGTGCTGACCGGGCGGCGACAAGGCGGCGGCCGCCCTCAGCGGGAGGGGCGCCGAGGTCCCTCTGGGGCGAAGGAAGCCGGAGCCTCAGACCTTGTAGTAAATGTTGGCGGGGCTCTGCGGGGGCATCTCCTGGACTATGTACACCGGGTGCCCGTAATCGCCGCTCACCTTCTCGTAGTGCGGGCAGAAGACGCTGTCCGCAGTCCTTAGCGGGATGATAATGTCACTGGGCTCGGAGCCGTTGTTGTTGCTGCGCTTGGGCGTGGCCAGCGTGCTGAGCGACAGCGTGTTGGTGTGCTGCGGCGAGTGCTTGCGGTGCCTCCGGCGGTACTTGAGCAGCAGCACCACGAGCGTGATGATGATGACGATGAAGATGATGCATCCTGAAGCAATCCCTGCGAATAAGGCCACTTCGGAACCGAGGATGTTGTTCCCCGAATGTCCGGCGCTGTTGCCGTCTGTGCTGGAATCTAGGGACACGGAGCGGGGAGAGGAGGACAGAAATAGTTACTGCTGTCGCCAGGGCTAATCAGCGGCGTTAAAAACGCCCCCCCCCCCAAAGCCAGCAAAACCAGTGACTTAAAGGGCAGCCAGACTTCCACGAGCCAGGTACCTCGTTTAATAGCTAAATGCTAAACGGCAGACGTCAGCAGTCAGTGGCAAAGGGGACGGATGCCCAGGTCGGACTTCCAAGCCATCCCCAACCACATCGTTTCCTTTCATGTGTCCTCATCCCTCAGGAGCGCGAACTGGCGTGACAGCCAGCCCTTGATCTCCCTGCCTCTTTAACCCGAACGCCAGCCTGGGGCCACCGCAGGGAGGAAGAAAAAGAGCGGCCACCACTGTGGGCAGTGTTTAGCCTTCCTGTGGCCGGGCTCGTCCCCTTCCCTTCAGAAACCCGTTTCATGTGGATCTTCAAACAGCCTTTCTTCCGCGGCAGAACCCTGCCTACGGCAGAACAGCGCCAGAACCTGAACAGAGTGACGGGGCTTGGGAAAAGGTTCAACTCGAAACTCGTTTGTATTATTTGATTTACACTTAAAATATATTTGGAAGGCAGCAGACACTCTCGCACTGAACAGACTGCCAACCCAAATGTTAAGCACTAAAAAATTGCCTGGCATCATTATATTATCCATTTATCAGTTTGTCACAAGAATTTGACACATCTTGTCATTGAAAATCAGAAATAACAACTTCCCTCCTTGACTCTTGGAAAGAGACAGAATATTGCTGCAGATGCTAAATTTGCACAACTACCAACCAAGCACACAGATCCCTAATACAAAACGCTGACGTCTGCTCACCAGCTATGTATGAAACATTCATTAGCATAGTAACCAATATACACAGTTCCAAGACTGTTAAGAAAATCAAGTTCAAGGGCAGCCAATTTTATCGGGTATTCTGAACCTTAGTCAGGAATCCATTTAATATTTTATTTTAGTTAGAAGATGTGAAAAAATTAACAATAGCCACCTGAAAAGCATAGTATTATGCAGTATTAAAAATGTTACCATCTAAAATTCAGAAGAGGATCAGTGAGACTCTTTGTGGATTAGACATAATTAGATGGAGGATTAGAACATTAATTACATATACATTAACATCAGCTTTAAGCTGGTGTTGACAATGAGCTCCATAAAGTGTTTTCAGCCAATGAAAACTGTGATTTGAGGGAGTAGTACTAATAACTGGCTCTTACATCTGATGAATTCTGCTTTTCTGAATGTAAGACTTTCATGGCAATGAATTATTTTGTCTAGCTGAGTTTAATAACAACACACTGAGAGCAAAGATTACTGATGACTGTAACTACTAGTTAATTCATCTGGCACAGAAGCACTTTGACTCTCTTCTACCTCTTAGGATACTTAGAACGTGGCACACACAAACCCACAAACACAGACCACACTGCTGTACCTGGGTTTCGTTTTACAAAGGGGCTTGTTGTGGAACTTCTTCCATTTGTACCAGCTTCCAGTTCTGGACGTCTCGTTGGATCATTATTCCTGGTTGATCCAGCAGAACTTGCATCTACATGAAAAACAAATGATTAATTACAGCACCAACATCTGATAGCATCTAGCTTTAAGAGATGCACATATATCTCAAGAGGCATGAATAGCAATGAACATAAGACTCCTTATGCAAAGCACTGTGAAATACAAGAATATAATTTTCCTTTTAAAACACAACGGTTATACTAGTTATTTCTGAGGTTTAGATTGTGAGGCCATCTGTGGAAACTATAGGGATTCTTGCATTTGGCAGGCAAAGCACTGCAGATGACATTTCAATTTAACTGAGCAAGTTGATTGACTACTATACCAATTTCTAATTAGAAGAATAATTCTTTCTTTCTGCACAATAGGTTATCTCTATGTGAAAAGGCACAACGAACACAGCTCTTCTGTAGTCAACATTCAGAAGCGAGTAAAACTGCAGAAACATAGTTTACATTGTGGAGATTTTGAATTGAATCAAAGAGGTGTTTTGCTTTTTTTAAAAGAATATACATATATGGCAATAGACATTCTGCCTGGCTGACCTTAACTTTTAGAGAGATCTCCAGTAAGAGAAGCTTATTACACTGACTTGAGGAAATTTCAGTGGCTGGAGGTGCAGAAGTGTCTGCTTTCCAAACTAAGGAGAAGAGGGATGAAAGCAAGTGTCAACACTGGAGCCACACTAGTGGGGCCTGGCCAGGGCACAGTGACTTCGGGAAGTAGCAGGTGGTCTTTACCTTGTCCAACCTTCATGAGGATCTTCATGGCTCTTGTCTGGCACACCCCTCCCTCCTGGTTATCCAGGCCCTCCAAAGACCCATTTGATGTAGCTGATTAAAAATAAAATGGACAAAACAAAAAAATAAAGAAAAATCAGGAAATCAATAAGCCAAGTTTACATGAACATGAAATGTCTGAAAACAATTTGAAAAATAAGAATTTACTCTTAATCACAAGTTTTCTAAAAGTATGGGATGCCGAAAGCTGAAAAAAAAAAAAAAGAAAGAAAAAGAAACAAAGGAAAATGGACATTGGGAACATGGCTGCATGTCAACTACCTCCTCCTTCTCCTTCCTTCACACGCGGCTGACAGGGCTGGCCTATGGGGAAAGGGACAGCATCTTCCTTTCTTTGGGGCCAAGCTCCAAAGAGCAAAAGAGTGAGTATGGCAATTCTGAAACATGGTAATCACCCCAGGACACCTGCTTCCTCCACTACAGATTTCCTGCTTCGAGAACAATTAGTTTGATGCTCCCTTTGTCAAACATCCAAGTTCTGTAAACACTAGAAGGGGAGCTTTCCCACACCCTTTTTCTTCCTTCTCCAGCCTTAAATGTACTTCAGAAGTCCACCAGAATTCAAATTTTCAAAGTCTGATTTTCTTTCTCCATTAAGGTAGAAATCAGAAAGAACCCATGTGTGACTGTGGCCAACCTCCTCCACCAAGGTCCCTGTTGGGTTAACACAGGAACCTCTGTCTCTGGGTCCTGTGGCTGCTCTGGCTGTAAGGTGAGAACTCCTAACAACCGCCAGCCCCCAGTTCAACAGCGGGATTCCCTTCCCCCATCAGCACTGAGGGGGGACAGAGCGCTTCTGCCATTTTCAGTGGGGATTTTCCCCCTTTTCGTTTTTCAAATGCAGACTGTGCTCTCTTTAAACACATTACTGTCTGTCTCTTTAGGTCGGGGGTTCTCTGAACAGCTTTGTAACTAAAGCTGCAGAGCTAGGCTGCCGGGCACTCTAATGAGGAGCAGGCTTTCAATTACAGATCCAGTTCCAGGCGGGCAGAGGTGGAGGGTGCTGGACACTGCACACCCCTAAAGTTCAAGGGCCAAGGAACAGAAGTGTTTCATATACACTTCTGCAACTTAAATCATCTTCCACTTTGATTGCTGAAGTCTGGTCTACGAACATTGCACTCTGAAAGGAGCTGAAAAAGGGACAGGTGTTCTGGTAAAAAATAAACCTGAAGATATCCTTTAAATCAGGTTGCTTTGTTTGCCAGATAGTAGGGTCAGCAAACAAGTTCATTTACAGTGGAAACATGCACTCCATGCATAAGTATATAACTGAAAAAATAAGGCACTTATTTATTTCTCCTTGTGTTCTTGAGTTATCAACTTCTACCATCACCATTTTCCTTAAAAACAAAGGCAGTGTCTTCTGCATGTAAATATCTGGCTTATCAGAGAGCTCTAACTCGGGTCTCACCACTGCATCTCATTTTTCTGCTATTGCTGACACCAAGTTTTTCCTGGGAAAACAGGCAATAGTTGCCATAATAATGGGTGTTGTTTTGGCAGGAAGGGTAAGAAGTAGACATAATCCGTTCTTAGATTATGGAGAGAATGTTTAGCAGATAAGTAAAAATAAACACCTGAAACCTTTGTATGCTTCTGGGAATCTAAACAACCTCCTCCCCATTCTTCAGTCTTCTTTCCCAGCTTCCCCTTCTCCAACTAAGTGGCTACATTTCAAAGTATCTACTCCTCCCAAGGCCTCAGAGTGAATTCCCAGGAGCAGACTCTGGTTCTGCACAGTTTCAGAGCAGCAGTATAATCTCTGTTTAATAGTTTAGTTTTCTCATTTTATTTTTAGAAAATTAAGGTATGTCTTCATATAGAAAAGTGGAAAACTGATCTATTTGGCAGATGGTTTTGCATGTTCAGTGGACTTAATTCAACTCAAATCCCAATGTCTTTTTAAATTCACATACATGTAAATGCACCTCCCTGCAAAAAGTGCATGAGCTTCAAAGTTAAATGACTTTTTCTTGCTAAAAGTTTCAATGCTAAATTGATAAATGACAAAATGATGTCTAAGAAGTAGGGCACAGGAAAAGATAAAGAGAAACAGAGATGTGTTTACTTTAATCTTGAGGTGGGTGGAGGGGACAAGTAAAGATTCAGAATGAAAAGAAAAAAAGAAGTTAAATGGATACCAGAAAGGGGAAGGCAGGCACTGGGGAGCCTGGCGCTTCCCAGCGTAATTAACACTGCATCTGCAGAGGGAGGAGCCTCTTCAGACTGCTGTGCCAGCTGGAGGGCAGGAGAGGTGGGCATTGTCGGAGTGACTTTTTTCCTTTTAATTTGTAGGTCAGTGCCTTTGTGCCAAGCTCCCAGGTTTACTCAAAATGATGTCCAAACAATCCCCAAACCATAAACAACTCTAAAGGCATTCAAATTAAATTGCAATCCATAATTTGACATCCATGGACTGTTAGGTTAGTAGGAAGAAAACTGTTATATAAGGATGAAGTTGCTTTGCACCCTGAAGAGTTGAAACTTTTTCCTCCTTAGTTAACAGAGGGGGAGAAAAGAAAGAAAGGAAAAGAAACAGGCAGACAAAAAAGAAAACAAGGAGAGGTGGAGCCTTTGCATAGCTCTTCTCAGGAAGCTGCTGCTGGGTAAGGACAGTGCGGGAACATGCAAGGGAGACACCATTCTGAATGAGGACAATTTTCCTCCCACATTCCAAATTCTGCTCCTTTTCCCATTAAGTCAGCTTATAACTTGCAGAAATCACGGGAAGGTATTGAAAAACTTCATTACTAATGTTACAATAGCATCTGGGATGACTGCCTGCTTAAAAATGGGCTGTACTTGAAATTACCATTTCATGTTCCACCATGAAAGATTTTGACCATGAGTTAGGGATAGTCTATGTTATTACAGATAATCCTTTCTCAGACATTTACTACTAACCAACACGCAGAAGGTAATCTTTAAAATTAAGCTAATTTGGAATGACTTCCCTTTCTTATTTGATATAAATATAATTTTCCATAGTGAAAACTAACTTCCCTCTTCCTTTGGGAGTGCTCATCAGAGAATGCAGCTCTAATTCTAGAGGTCTTGGTCTCCACCTGAACACTGACATGACCAAAGGTGTCCTATCCTGAGTGTACCTCTTTCCCAGCAGTAAACTCTGAAATACAACCACAAGATTAGTTTTCTGATTTCTCCTGCAATAGCCAGGTCCCCAGAAGCTTTAAAAGGCTTAGTGGTTGATTCTGAAAAAAAAATCATAAGAAAATTTATAATGCTTGGGAATAAAATCTATTTCCATTTGGGGAGACAATTTTGCAATTATTTTTATTGTTCATTTGAATGTCCTCAGAATTTTCAATGTAAGACAAAGAGTAAAAATAAATCGTTATCTCATTACATTGAGTTTTTCCTTGTATCTCTCCATCAGTATTATCTAATGTAGCCACACTCAAATTATTACTAAATGGATAAAATTGCATTTAATCATTGAGAGACAGGAAAAAAAGAACATTTTTATACCTAAGCTTTTAGTGCCCAAGCATTTTTCCCCCTTGGCCCAGAGGGAAAAATAAAAAAGACTTTATAAAATTAAAAATTACAAGAAGTTTCTCCCTCCAGTTGGAAAATAGGCTTAATAAAGATACATGGGCATTTTACAGTCTGCTTTTAAGAGCTTTTGCTCCAGGGGTCTAAATGCATGCAGGGAGTCTACAGAAATCATTATATGGTTCCTCCAGGGTCTGACTTCCAGTGGGCAGAGATCACTGCTCAGGAAAGAGAAGCACCCCCAGTTCACAGGCCCTGAGAGTTGTATGGTACATCTGAGAGCAGGGGCAGCAATTGCACCTGCTTATCTTTGGTTCTCACTCACCAGGCAGAGTGACAAGGCTTATCTGACTAGAAAAAGAGAGAGAGAGAGAGAGAGACAGAGAGAGAGACAGACAGACAATATGAATGAGAATATGAGAATCAGCAGGTGGTAAAGGGCTCAGAGGTCGAGAATATTCCTGGCTGTATTTTAGACCACCCCCAAAGAAAGGAAGACTATTGCATTTTCACCTGTCTTGGTTTGCTTGTTACACCTCTGCTCACCAGGAGGCTTAGCTGCAGCTCTGGGTAGGTCTTGCCTGCTGGAGTCTATCAGGCTGGCAAAACCATGCTAATCAGATGGAGAATCAAACTGCTGCCTTTGGGCCCCTATGGGGTCTCATTCGCCAGGAGATTAGAA